>NC_142651.1:14882500-17382500 GCF_055504915.1 Nelumbo nucifera
AAATATTATACATTTTATATATTTAAATTAATTATCTATATAAAACAACCCACAATAGATTTTGAATCGAAATTGAATTGGAATCTTGCTTGATCATTTAGAATTTACTTTGTTTACACCCCTAAGACGCACCCTATCTAATTGCATTTCCTTTAGGCTATGTTTGTTTAAGGTGTAAATGTGAACCGGGGTAAACTTTACACTCCAGTTCAATTTTACTAAGGCTGCATTTGGTGGAGGTGTAAAATCGAACATGGATAAACTTTACACCCCGGTTCAATTTTGCAAGTGTAGGTATATAGTGTTCATTCAGTCCCTCAAAGAACATTAAACACTGTATTAATACTACATAGATGCATGCGATCAACCTACAGTTAACTTTCCCTCTGTGATGAACTCATGATGCACCATAGGCATGTGATGAACCTACAGCACGCATCACAGAACCACGATAAACCTTCAACTGCCGGAATGCCACGGCCCGCTAAGGAACCATGTCCAGGCGCTACCCATGTGTGCGATGTCGAAGGGGCAAACATGGTGGAGCGCCACACGAAATTAACAAAACGTTACCCACTAGATGGTGAAGTCATTAATGCCACGACAATTAAGTGAAGCATGCAAGAGGTGGTAGTAAACGTGAGTAATGAGAGCTCCTGAGTGAAAGGAAAGGCGATCCTCAGAAAAATCCCCATGAGACACGTGGTGAAACCCTAGTAGCGCATTCAATGATTAATAGCAAGCACAACATTTCCTTTCCTAATAGGAAACGAGCACCTTTATCTTCTTCCTTTTAGGATTTCGGCATCTCCCTCATAAAATAGAGATCCTCCTCATGTTGAAAGTCATTCAGCATTCAAGCACCATTTGCCTTGGACTCCCGACTCTACCATCCAAACCAAACACCCTAGCCCAAAGGCCACTCTCACTCCAATTTTTGGTCTTTCTCTATCTTTCAAAGAGATCATTCCCCAATCAAGCCTTACCCTACCTACAACAGACATTTGGTAAACATGTAATTTTACACAAAAAATCAATGTAAAATTACATTTTGTAGTTTAATTACATCAATAATCAATGTAATATCGATGTATTTATTACACCGCTCGCTCGCTCTCTCTTCTCCTCTCTCGCTCGCTTGCTCCCTCTCTCTCTTTCTCTCTTCTCCTTCCAAGCACGGTCGTGTATTCCAAACACCCAAAAAATATACATTTAAAATTTACACCCTAACAGCCAAACATTTTAAGCGTAAAAACAAAAATCCACCTGGTTCCACATTACATTGATCACTAAACTAGCAACTCCTTTTACATTAGTGTAAAAGTCAATTTACACCTCAGACAAACATAGCCTAATGTTTGGATAAGATGTTATTTTACATCTTAGATGAGTGTAAAACTCCACTTTAGGTAAATTTTATATCGAAAATCGGTGGAAAGTTACCACCGATAAAATCAATGTAAAACTCCCTGGTTTCACTCTCGTCTGTTCATACCTACCTCCCCCTTCTCCCCTTCTCCGATCAGTCTTCAACTTCCATTAAGACTCCACCATCGGTGTTGCAGAGCACAAAGGGCAACGAATCAGAGCTCGCACCTCTTCTCAGCATTGTAATGGTAAACTGGGTTCGACCGGTGTTTCCACCATCTCAAAGCACAGAGGATCAATTGCGGAGGACGTGATGCAGGGGTAGGCAGGGTCAAGCTCTTTGTGGGATTTGAGCATGTCTACCCATCCCAAACGAACTGCACCATCACTATGCTCTGTATCCAATGTTTCCACCATCTCAACTATGCACTGGGCTCAAGTTCTTTTTCTTCCCTTCTCTCTATCTCCAATTTTTCTTGTCTTCTCTCTCCTTCACCGACGTAGTGGCGAGATGCAGGGGTAGGTAGGGTCAAGCTCTTTGTGGGATATGAGCATGTTTACCCATCCCGAACGGATTGCACCATCACTATGCTCTGTATCCTGCGTTTCCACCATTTCAGCTCTGCACTAGGCTCAAGATATGATATGGAACTTTTTAATCTAGATCCAGATGGGCAGGGGTAGGCAAAGGTAGGCAGGGGCACTAGGCTCAAGATACATACCAATAAGTTTGTTCTCTTATAAACTGAGATGTCCTTAAAGCAACTATTCCCTTACCATTCTCTTACAAACTGGGATTACAATGAGATTAAAACTATTTGGATTACAAACGTTTGAAACTATCTAAATGTTTAAGTTAGGTAGGCAGGGGTAGGCAGTGACAAGATGCAGGAGTAGGCAGGGGTAGGCAGAGTTAGGCAATGACAAGATGCAGGGGTAGGCAGGGGTAGGAGTGGAACATTTAAATTACTTGATCCTCCAAACATGATGAGTGTAAATGGGAACAACAACCGGTTCCAATTTTACACTCTCATCAAACTGGTTCTCACTTTACATTCGGTGTAAATTTGTTTTTATACCTCAAACAAACATAGCCTTGAGTAATTGTGATGTACTCTTACAATTCTATCTAGACTTTCTAGTTTCACTTACCAATTGATGAAATACCTTTCAAGTTTAAACCCTTCAATAATCTCATCTCTTAATTTTAACAATAATAATAATTACTTATGTATACTCTGTAGTTTTAGAAAAATTAATTTTTCCAAAGGGCACACATAAGAAACTAAATAATGAAATTTTTTTATAGGAATTCTTAGAAAGGGCAAACAAGCTCGATCCATCTCAAAAAGGCTGGCTTTCAAATAGATAGAGACATTGCTACCCCTCAAAAACATTTCAGTCTTGGCTTATACTTATTCTGATTTAATATGGGCAAGAGAAACCCTTTAGCATCCGGATCTTTATATCTATAACCCACTACAATGTGCACCTCTCATGGAAACAGAGCATTAATGTATTTATATCATTATATGGATCGATATGGCTTTGTGCAATAAATATTTATTTTATTTTCTGTTAACTTTAAGGGTCAGTTTGGAAGGAGTATAAATACAAATTTGTAGAGTGTAAAACCTTGTATTTTGTATTGTTCTGTATGCATTTATACTCCTTCCAAACTGAGCCTAACGCACGTTTTTGTTTGATTCTAGTTGACTTTGGGGAAGGCTTTAGATTTTGAATTAGATTTGGTAATGAATTTGTAAGTTCTATGTATTTGAATGTTGTGCTTTCAATGCCTTCATTAATTTACTACAGATATTCTGCAATTCATGCATTAATGTTCTAGTATTTGTTTCAATGTTATTAATTTAGTATTGATCTTTGTGGGTAAGGAAAAGAATAACAATAAAGAAAAAGGAGAGAGAGCTGTTCTGAAAGAGAGAAAGAAAGGGGGAAGGGGAATAGGGATTTACTGCCGTTGTGCTGCATCCCATTTGAAGGTGGGAGATGTTTAGCACCAATCTATCTATCTATATATACAGCAAGATGGTCTACATCACCATACCTCTCTTTGCTCCAAACTCCTCATACTGTTCTCTCCTTAACTCTCTCTCTTTCGCCCTACTAAACCCTCTATTAAGCCAAGTCACCAATGCTTTTTACCCTCTCCCATTAGGCCACATCATCTCTTTTCCCAAGAATTTGAATCTTAATACAACACTCACCAAATTGTGCTTAGTCGGTTGCCCCACATTTTTCTTCTTCTTCTTCTTACTTCTCTTTTTTCCCTATTTTGTGATTTTAAATATGCATCTATTCTTTTTAATATTTTGTCCATAAGACGATTGGTATTTATTGGAAAATGATTGAGATTGCTTAATAATGGGTTCTAGAAATAGAGCCTTTTCCTTCCTATATTCAAGAAAAAAAAAGAACTTGGAATGGATTTGATTTAGCTTGACCTAATTAGGAGTATTGTCATAAGATTCCTACTATAAATATACTTACAAAGCCTGTTTTGACTAGTGTTGATTCGTACGATGAGATTTCTCAAAAAATAGTTATAAGTTTGTTTGGTAGTGATTATCATTAGTGATTTTTGTGTTTATAGGAACTATCTCCCGTATACATGTCATATGCCACATCATCCAAAAATAATTGAAATCGACAAAAAGAAAAGAGGAATCTTTGAATTTGCTTATTTTTCTTTTTCAGCCTGATTTCAATAATTGATTTCTTACAAATTAGTCAACCAAACACTAAAATAATCAACACTCGTAGCACTGGTGTAATATCAATTTCTGAGAAATTGACATCGATCCCAAACACCACCTTACTATTTACAAATGTTAAGAAGTAATCGGTATTTTCTTTATCTTTCCAATGGATGGCCTTGATGTCACATTGTCAGAAACTTCATGCGAGTTGTGTACCACATGTGATCCTGACGAGAGGTTATCAGCCGCTATAAAAAACTTTAGGGGAGATTTAAGCATTTTACCCTCTTTTCAGTAAGCTTTTGGCTTTGTAAAGTGGGCCCATCAAGATAATTCATACGCAATATTTTGTGAAAAACCCGAAAAAACCCAATTTTGTTGTTGTCAGTCCAAAAGAAGAAGGAAGAAAGGACGATTCAGCCCAGGGTCAGAAATGTGCATTGGGCTTGTTCGTACTTTTTCGAAAGAAAAAAGGGCTTTTTCCTTGAAACTTCTTCGATTGGCCAGACTCTCCAAAGCAGCTCAACCAAAACGAGTAGCAGCAGCAGCATCGTAGTTCACGGCTCCAAACCTAGTTGCATGCATACATGTCCAACCGCAACGAAAGACAAAGAGGAGGAGAGGTTGAAACTTAGCATGTTCCGGTCAGCAAATAGGAAATAGCCAAATACTGATGGTTGATTCTGTAGAGCGGCTCAGAAACCGTCATCTCTAACAAGTTATAACGGGTCTGACTCTCACTGAGCTCTTCTTCTCCCACTGGCGCTATCATTTATCAATACCATGGTTACTGCGCAAACGGATACGGACAGCTAGCAAAGGAGCCAAGTATTTTGCAGAGTTTCAGCCAAGCCCATTAGCCCAAGGCAATCTGAAATTACATCAATTCTCCTGTTCTAGCTGTGTCAGTCCCGCTGGAGCCTGGAGCAGGAGCAGTACTACTGGCCACTGGCATTTGTAGCAACAACACGCCAAAAGGAAAGGAATTATCGGACTTTTGGCAGTAGGGGGGGAGGGGCTTGATATCAAATTTACTTACTTCCATTAAGCTAAATCAGCACCTAGCTAGGTTTAATTAAGAGTGGCCACTAAATTAATTTCCGTCAAAAATGCTGGAGCTGGAGTGGGGGTACGGGTACCCACCACTCCACTTTGATGATATTGATGATCCTACTACACCTACAGCATTTTAATAAATGCCTGAGCGGAGCGGAGAGACCCTGGTTAGGCTAATACTACGATTCTTATTATGTTGTTTTTGTGAACGACTTGACCCAACCCCAATATTTATATATATAATGAACCAAGAAATCTCACCCTAGAGTTCTTTTGCAGATCCTATATATTTAGATTTATAATTGAGCGTCACTATCGTAGCATGCAAGCTGGGAGCCTGGGAGCGTCACCAACGTCACTCCTACCAGGCACCAGCAATTGCTCAATAATGGGTGCCACATCACTAATTTAGAAATCAGTGATTTTTCTTCTATTTGATTGACCCATTATACAGATTTCTGGGAAATCAATAGAAAATTGATCCCTGAAATCAAAGCTGAGCGAGGGATCACCACTTTGGGTGATTTCCGGACTTTCTTCCGATTTCAATTTTTTAGGATGATGTAGCATCATACGTGGCAAGGGAGAGAAGTGATTTGATGCTTCTGGGATTCACAAGTTGAAAACAAAACCCCTAATTCTATAATTCACAACCATAGTCGAAGGTTGGAGAGTACTGAGTGGAGACGCCGCTGCCCAGGAATGTCTCAAACCTGCAGAAACATCACCCATCAGTTTAAATAAATGCCGGTAGCTATGGTTAAAATGACTTTTTGTTGTAGGTTTTTTTTCATCTTTAAATGGGGTGAGACACCACTGCAATGGATGGTCGGCGGCTCCCCCGTTAACAATTTCTGCTATTTTCAGGTTCTGGATTTTTATTAAACGTGACTATTTTGGACAATCCTCCTCCGCCTGTAAGTTTCAATTTTTTTAATCCTTTGCAGTTTGCTGTTATTTTAGTCTTTGAATCATTAGCCCCTGTATTTAGGATTGGATACATGATAGTTGCTGTGAGTTTTCTTCTTTCCAGCTAACACAAGTCTTCATGATATAATGCTGCTGATACAAGTTTTCTCTCTTATAAGAGTCATAGTAAATGCTAGATTTATCATACAATGCTGATGCAAGTTTTATTGAAGAAGTGCATGCTTTAACTTTGTTCAAACTTCAAATACACTTTTAGTTATTTTATTATCAGCATCAAATGCACTTCCATCATAAACCCAGTTCTTTCTATTTCAAATACCCATGTACAATTTTCTCAGCCGCAACTATGTTTATTTGTAAAACTGTATATTCAGATTGAATCAAGCAAAATTCAGATTCAATCTGATTAAAAAACAGATCACACTTTTAAACCAGATCCAATCAGATTATAGTTAAACAAATATCTGAATTCAACTAAAATGAATCAGAATTGAATTTGAATTGGAATAATTCAGATCCATTTGCAGCCCTATTCAAAGTACATCATGATGAAAGATAATGGAGAAAGTGCCAGGAGGAGAGAGTTATTTAGGACACAATAATGAAAAGGAAATACATCAGCAAATATAATTCTAACCTCCTACGCTATTCCTCTTTAGAAGACAGAATTGCTTGAAGTCATTTCAAAAGATTCTCCCAGGGGCATTCTTCCTTGATTGACTTAGAAGGAGTTGTTCCTCAATTGTGGCTGGAATGTGTTGCATTATAACTAGTGGCAGTATTCACCCTGAACAGAAAAATCAAAGAAATAAAAATTAGCCAAAGACCTTACCATCAATATTCTAATCTAATGATGGATTAAAATAAGTGCAGAACCATATAGGACAGCATCATGCAGGTTACCTAAAACAGAAGTTTACAAAAAACAATGAAAGCGACATAGGACCAGAAATGAAATAGGCATCTTGAAAGATAAATTAAGTAAAGTGTGACATGCCAAATGAGCTAGCAAGTCCAGGAGATTTACTGGATTTCACAACTTTAGGCATCCAATAATACATTTCACATACAAATCACATGAAACAAGTCAAAAGAAAACTATAAGAATACACCTAGTAAATAAGCCACAAAACCATACTGCCAGAGCATTTTGGTGAGGTTGTATAGCATGTCTAACATGTCCTTCCTTCCGTCTAACAATCTGTTATGTTCCCATGATCTGAGAATCCTAGCCATACAGTTGAGTGTCCTATGACATCAACATCAATAGCTTGCAACTCCAGTAACTAATTAAATTCTCACAAAGGATTTAATTCAAAGCAAATACAAAAGTAATAATTGCAAATACAAGCTTCTTAAGTTCAATATGGGGTTCTTCAATTTAGTTTCTATCTTTTAACTTGTTCAGCTGCATGCACTATGACACTTCCGTAACAAACCCTTAGAACTACTTCATTCAAAGCAAGAAGTACATATACTACCTTTAACACCAAACAACAACTACTACAACTACAACAAAAATAGTAGAGAATGACTTAGTAAATTAAAGAGGCACACCTTAATCCTTGTCAATATTGTTACAACCACACATATGTAACAAAATATAGCTGAATAGGACAGTCACACATAACTCATATGCTTGGTTCCACCATCATACCTCTTCTTGCAAGCATGCTTGCTGTTAAGCACTTTCCAAGAGTGGCTATCCATCATAAAATGAAAAACCCCATATCTTATTTTTTGTGAACTCACTTGTGAACATAGAATTGATAGGATCTCTTGCTATTGGTTTATCAGCCACGTGGACTTATTTAGAGGAGGAAACATTTATCAAACGGATGATGGAGATGGTGAAGGTTAATAATAGGACTACATTAAGCTTTAACAATGATGGACTCGTATTAGAGACAACTTCAAAAAGGTCCATAATAAGAGTTACACTCATTTGCAATTCAACAACAAATACAATCACTTGCACTAATGTGTGCAACACTACCAAAAAATTTGTTCCCACACCGGTGTCACGATAGACCAACTAATTAAGAAGCCAATTGCCAACGAGGATGTATGCCAAAACATATTCGGCGTAAGTACATCATTGTACCCGATATAGCGTCCATGTTGTATTGGTATGAATCTTGACTGTATGTTAATATATGCAAAAGTACAAGAGGGCAAAGAAGTTTAGGATGAAGAATTACTGGTTTTGGGATGAGTTAGAATATATCTTTGATTGAATACAAGCAACCGGTAGTAGGCACTATTCAGCCATCTAGGACCCTGAATAAGTGCTTGATTCCACCCAACAAACAAATATTGCTCATATTAATTTTCTTGTTGACTATGACACGCCATACATTCGAGAGTCACTAACAAATCCCCAATTTGTTGACCTCAATGATGACACCATACCAACTAAAACCCCCAAGCGTCTAACAAGAGTTGGAAACCTGCCAAACTCCTTAAAGAAAGGAAAAAAACCATTGCATTCATGGCATTGACCATGCCGTTAGTTCATGGGTAGAGTCAAAGAAGTCACGAATAGATGGTGCTATCAAAATCAAAGAGAAGGAAAGGAGCTGCAAAAATAGATGAAGCTGGAGAAAGAATAGAGGGAGATGATTAGGGAGAAGGAGTGAGAGGAGAGGATGGTAGCTAGGGAGAGGGAGAGGGAACAACAAGAGCTTGCAGGTATTCAACGGTGTATTTTGGTTATCAATGAAATTTTCGAAACCTCACAATTCCCTTACTATTGTTATTTCAAAGCAATTGAACTATTCCATGATGTGAAGTGGAGGGAGTCTTTCCTCACAATGACACTGAAACTAAGGCTTGCTTGGTTGCATGCCTTAATGGGCAATAGACCGCCAAGCAATTAGTTTGTGTAGTTGATTTATTCCTCTCCTTTGTTAATTTGCACTACAGTAGTATTGGTTTAGGTCTCTATGTTAAACTTTAATGTTTGATGACTTTAATCATTGGTTTATGTGGCACCACATACTTTGAACGAATTTTAGATTGAGACATCTATGTTAAAGTTAACTTGATAGTTTATTGTTGAATTGTTGCTTTTTTGCATTATATCCATCCAACCATGTTTACAATTGATGATATTTGTATGAATTTATACATGGCCTTACAAATGAGATTAACTTGGATGTTCTTGAAAATGTATATGTATGTTTTAATGCAGAAAAGATGTATTCAAGTGACGATAGTTTTGAAAATTCATCCTTATTGGATGAAGAAATGATGATGTGTTGTGCATTCCCTCTAGTACCAGAGTTATATAGCGCACAGATTACTAAACAACCATGTATGACATCTTCTATAAATGGACACACATATGTTCGAAACCAAGTCCTAAATGGCGTAGGACACGCATATAGATGTTATAATTCATTTAGGATGGAGAGACATGTGTCCAAAAACTTAGTAAATCTTATTAGGCGGAGGGGATATCTAAAAGATACATGAAACACCATAGTTGAGGAGTCCCTTGTATACTTCCTGTTAACAATTAATTAGAATGAAAGAAACTGTATGATAGGTGAGCGTTTCCAACATTCTTATTGGACAACGAACACATATTTGAAGAAGGTTGTTATAGCGATCTGTAAGTTAGGGAGAGAGCTTGTAATTCACCATCATTCACTGAAGTTTCGATATTTATTAGGAGTTCAGAGAGATATTACCCGATGCTTAAGGTAGTTGTCCCATTTGAGATTGATTAACTGGTTCATTATTCAATTTCTTCCATACAATACTACAATTATGTTGGGTTATGGTATTAAGATTGCTTGGGGGCTATGAATGACACACATGTTTCAACTAGTGTGCCGGTTGCAAAGCAAATTCGTTATAGAGGTAGGAAGAAGGATTACACTTCAAATGTATTAGCAATATGTGATTTTGACATGCTATTCACATTTGTATACATGAGTTGGGAAGGCTCAGCACATGACTCTAGGATATTGGCGGAAGCCATTGATAGGCCAAATGTAGGGTTTTTGATGCCTCCACCAAAGTGATTGAAATTAAAAGATTGAGTCATTTTCACATATTCGCTTATTTCATTATTCTCACCACTAGAACAAAATACTAGTAAATATTACCTTGTTGATGTTGGTTTTGCTAGTGCACCTGGTTTCGTCACTCCTTATACCGGTCACAAGTACCATTTATCTGATTTTTGAGGGCACAATAATAGGTCCAAGTCAAAGGAGAATTTGTTTAACAACACACACCCACACACTCGTTATGCAATGTAATCGAGTATTACTTTGGGGACAATGAAAGGAAAATTCCCCATTGTGAATAACATGTTCTTCTATGACCTAGATATGCAATGATACATTAAAAAGAGATGCACATATCGATGCACACATTGACCATTGATGGAGAATAGACATGTCATTATATCGTGAAGCTTTGAGCCAACAATATGTTCCTTCATCTTCCAATTCTAACACAGAGATAAATGCAATCGGATATAGTATTGCGGATGCTTTATGGGAGAGACACTTGAGTCATAATCATTAGATTTGCTGACATTATTGCCAAAGACTTTTGGAAATTTTACATTCCTTCTTGAATTTCATTTCGACACGACATTTCATTATTGCATTATTCTGATATGACAATGATTGAGCAGATATTGTTTTCTACAAAATTCTATTATTTTCTACAATTTTTCAGTATAAAGTCTACTATTTCTCTTCAAAATTCTGGATTTTGTGCATTTTCTTGCTATGTTAAGCAAGCTTTTACAGATTTCTGCAATTTTCTATCAAAATATGCAAATATTTCTTGACAAAAATCTGCAATTCTTCTGCAAGATTCAGGATTTTCTGCAATTTTCTTATATTTAACCAAATTTCTACAATTTTATGTGACATTTTACAAGCTTTTGCAATAAATTTGCAATTGTATGCTATTTTTCTGTTATTTTCTGCCATTTTCTACAATTTTTCATAAAATTTTGTTATTTTCTGCAATATTCCTGCAAAAAAATCTGCTGTTTTCCTTAAAATTGTGGATTTTCTGCATTGTATGCTATTTTCTACAAAATTTTGGATTTTCTGAAATTTCCTACTATTTAACAAAATTTCTACTCTATTTTGCAAAAATCTGCAATTGTATGCCATTTTTATGTTATTTTCTGCAAAAATCTGCAATTATATGCTATGTTTATGTTATTTTCTGCCAATATCTGCAATTTTCACAACATTTTGTTATTTTCTGCTATTTTCCCATATTTTTTTTATTTTCTGCAAAAATTGCTAATTTTGCTATTTGACCAAAATTTTGCAATTTTCTGGAACATTATACAAATTTTTGCAATAAAAATCTAATTTTTATTATTTTCCACAAGGTTTTGTTATTTTCTGCAATTTCCTGTAAAAATCTGCTATTTTTTTTACAAAAAGTCTGAATTTTTCTGTTATTTTCTATATTTATGGAGAACTTTTCTGCAGAAATACTATTATACATAATTTAGACCATTAGATGTGGATCTACCATTTATACCGTTAGATGGTATCTAAATTATGACAGTGTGGCACATGGAATAATCACTCTTAATAATCAATGTCAAACTGAAAAAAAATCAGCTGGCATGGAGGAAATGATACCAAATAATCAAAAAGGGTGCTTTTTTCAAAAATCGCTGATTTTTAAAAAATCAGGTGTGAAGAATCAGCATTGATGCCAAACATCTTGTAAAGAACCCAACAAGGATCAGCACAGGGTCACCTTTTAATGAGCTGCTCCACTATCGTCAAAGTCATCAGTCATCGTCAACATAGTCCAGTCTAGAAGAAATTCGGACTAACTGAACGCCAGTAATAAATTTATAGCCAGCCCCAGTGCCCCACCGTAAAAGATGCGGGTCCAATGCTTTTAAATACTTACGTAGAACCTTATCAGTTATCACAGCCAGCCTTGCTCGTCTAGAAGCACATAAGAGAGGTCCGACTAGAATACGAATTAGTTAAGGCCTGGGACATCCATTCCTTATGGTATTTTTTGTCTGTCCACTCATCTACTGTAGCCCGTCCAAAACCCTAAACAGAGGGTAGGGTCTTTTCAAACGGGAAAAGAAAAAGCAATGCAAACAAACAGTAAATTTTAGGGTAGTAAGAAGTAAAAAGTAAAAACTATGTACCTCTAAGGCGGGACTCATGTATTGGGAACATCTCCCGATGTGAACTCGAGGGAGACAAATACAATACAACCCACTTTGTGGGCCCTGGTCTTCCTAATGCCATATGGACCCCATTCCGGAAGCGGACTGACTGACAGGTCCTAGAAACTTATGAAGGGCAGAAGAAATAGTGGTAAGCCCACTCCCTCCCCAGGCACTGATGGGCCAGGCGCAGGTTGACCATCACCCGAAAGAAAAGGAATCCCATGCTTTCAATTGGTCAGAAAATTAATTTACACAAATAATAAAAAGGTACCGTCGGGATCGAGTTGATACGGCTTTGCCACATGGGCCCCGCCTGTACGGCCAAACAGTATGGAGGATAGCAAAAGTCGTGTCCACAGCGTATTTGTAAACCCATTAATTAAAAAAAAAAAAAAAATGATAGAGTTCGGATTTGTTTCTTCGGTCCCTTCAAGCTACAACTTACACGTGAGTGAGGCGAGCTCTGTGTCTCAGCTTCGGCTAAACACATTTAATTAGCACACAGTTTAACGTGTGATTAAGAGAAGCTTAGAAGTTAGAACCACGTCAACAATGACAACCACAACCCCCACCACCGCAAAGAAAGAAACGAAAAAAATAAAGCAAGACTAAATAATACGAAGGAAATCCAACTCCCAGACCTAACTAAAAGGAGGAAAGGTGTACACTGTTCTTGCTTGCTTCCGTTAAAAGGAAGCGAAGACCAAATCAACTTTGCAGTTTGCAGGAGGAAACTGATGAATTCATTAAATACCACTGTTCATCATCATCAGACAATAAATTTTCAAACAGATTTGAGGGCTCTCCCTTCTTTTCTCCCAAATCTACCTCCACCAACCTCCCATACTCCATTTATCCCGACATGATTGTATAGTATAGTAGAATTGTTGAAAGCACCAAATAGATAGAAACCGGAACAAATTAAAAACACTGTGCACTCAAGGAAAGAAAAAGAGAAATGAAACCAAATAAATGGAGCAAGTTGGATGGGAGTTGACAACATTGATAGAGGTACAGTCTCTCAATTTGGACAGTCGAAAATGATGGCATTGAACAGAGCAAAATAATATCAAATACCAAAGAACATGAGAAAGAAAAACAAAAGAAAATCCAAACTGTAGCAACCAATTGAATTGCTACTAGAAATGGAGGAGAAGAATCAAGGCAGAACAATTTGTAAGGTTACAACGATTGTTAAGCATTCAAGCTTCACCCAATCAAAGTAGATTAAAAATAATTAATAACTCAAGAAAGAAAAATTCTGCTACTAATTTGTGCTCCTCCCTAATAAAGAAAATAAGAGACATAAATTAAACGATTATAAACTTAAATTTGAATCTCTCTCTCTCTCTCTCTCTCTCTCTCGTTCTGTTTGTGTATCTATATGTGTCTCAACTTTTATTTGTTTCAGAAAAGGGAGTTATTAACGATGGAAACAAGAAGAAAATGAACAAAAGAAACGATGAAGTTTCCAAGAACACAACCAATCTTTCACCAAAAATTTCCCACAAAACGCATTTCAAAAAATTCTTCTTTTGTGTAATAAAACGAAGACCAAAATGGGAAATACCAAAAGCCCAGGACATATCCTTATCAAGAATTGAGTTAACAAAACTTGTAAATAAATTGGAATCAATAGAAAACTGAAAATCGAGAAATACCCAACACACCCATCTCATAAATCCAACAGATTTAATAAAACTGAAAAAAAAAAAAAAAGTAAACCACAATTGAATTCCAAAATAAATTCCCTTTTTTTTTTCTGTTTTACTCTTCCCTTCTTCTCTTCTAGAATTGAACAAAAGTATTCAGTAATCACCAAAAGAAAAGAAGGAAAAAAACTAGTCCCTCTCATTCTAATAGTTTCTGGACAATAACAACAAGAAGAAAAAGGAAAAGGTTCAGGATGATGAGGAAGAACCATTAGTGGTAACATGAGCACTACTATCATTGTGGTGACTGTGGTTGTGGTTGGTGTCTGGGCTACTTCTACTTCCATTTGCGTCTCTCTTGCCGAAAGTATGTTTGTTATTATGCATCCATACCTTCAAGACGCCTTTCCCCACCCCAATCTCATTGCAGAACTCCTCCACTACCTCTTCGTCAGTCTTCTGCATCTTCCACCCGAGCCTCTCTGAGAACGCATGCATCTTCTCCTTCTGTTCCTGGCTGAATTTCGTCCGAAACCGCTTTCTTCCATTTGGGTTTGTTGTCGTCATCGTTACCGTCGCGGCTGTTGTTGCTGCCGCAGTGGTGCTCACATGATTTTCCGGCGCACCCGATAAGCCGGTGCTCAGTGCTAGCAACATGTGGGGTGCAGATGGGTAGTACGAAGACAAGAGAGGTGGCGGGGAGGCTGAATTTGGGCTCCTGCCGCGAGCTACTATGGGTTGGTGAGGATGGTGCTGCAGTTGCTGGTGATGATAGTCAACCGTGTGGGTACCCTCATCAGGTTCACGGCGATGAAAGTTGCGGTGGCAACCGCAAGCAGCACATTTTAGGGAAGTTGGGTCGGTTGGGGTGGCAGATGGGGAGGGCATGAACTCTCCGCACCCATCTAAGGCATGGCCTCCTATGCTTGCCGCGTGGTTCTTGAGACATTCCTTGTAACTAACCACCGCCGCAGGGGTGGTCGGGGTGTGATTCTGGTGGTGGTGGCGCTTGAGTACGCCGTTGGAGAAGGATAAAGGCTTGGAAATGTGATGTTCGTTGAGCTTGGCTGGTTGGGTCGGAGATGGTGTCTCGCCGTCGGTTTCCTGGGTTTTCCTTGTGCTGTTGGGGGTTGTATCGGTGGCTAAGTCCATGGTTGGAACATTTAAGCTGGACTTGTAGACGCTTTGAGAGTTAGGGTTTTGGTGGATGGGTAAAGGAGGGCCTTCTCCTTCGTGAGAAACGGTCGGAAGGTAGAGAACAAAGATGGGGAAGGGAGGATGGTGAACAAGAGAGAGAGAGATGTTGATGATGACGACGATGATGATGATCAGTGATGAGTGATGAAAAAATCTGGGCTTTGTGGATGACGGGAATACAGAACACAACTATACAAGTGTCCTTCTTAAACACTAGTTTTCAACCCTGGTTCTAATCTCTGGTTAAGTTTCTCAACCCTTCAAGTTAGATGTGGTGTAAATTTGCAATAAATTCGTGTCTCAGATATTTATTACCTAAACTCGGTCGATTGACTCGTGCATTCGCACGAGTTAATATTGTCACAGCCCTCCATTAAGCCTGCAGAACGAGTTCCCCTCGTTCGATGACCGCGTTGACCCGGTAGTATTATTTAATATTACATGATGTGAGATTAAACATTTAAACCAATAAAATTACTTTTTGTTTTGTAATTAATCGAAGTAGAAATAATCCACCTTCTGCACCCGCATGGTTCTGAATTTGATTTCTTTGATAGCAGTAATAAACAACCGTTTATTTTTTATTTTTCTTTTTTTACTTTTTTAGTTTTATGACCAGAAACTAGCAATTGGTTGTCTGGTTGAGACTTGAGAAGTTGAGAGAGACCTGGGACCCTTCTGTTTTTAGAAAATTTCGACCGGTTTATTTGTTTTCGGACAAATAAAAAAACTTTTGAAAAATGGAGTGGCCTTTTTGTCAATTTGTCACGTCTTGTAAATTTTTTGAAGATGTATGTATCATTCTGATTGTGTATGTTTCGTACAAGTAATCCGTTTTTTATTAGAGTGAAAAATCCGTTTTTTATTAGGACAGAAATGCCCCTAAAAAATAATAATAATTAATCGCGATTTCATATTGACAGGCTAATAAAACAGGCCCACGTGGAACAGCTGCCGTGCTGCCACGTGGTATAAAAAGCGCAGACTGTGTGACACGTGGTAATTCAGCCCATCTTGTTACACATTGCGTGCACTGCTTCCATAAGAGATGAGACTTTTGTTCAGGTTATTTTTGTCGTAATATAATTGGGTGGTGTGTTCGGTCTGGCCTATATTTGCTCGTTAGAGAAGCGATAGAGTACTTTACGCACCACAAAGCTGCTTGACTAGGCTTGGTACGAATACCGTCGAATGCACAGACTACGAAGCAATTCAAACCACAGACTACGAAAACAAAAGCAAAGCTTGGATATCATGCACGGTGAGGATGACATCATCATCATCTCAATCATGCAATGAGCGTAGCTGGGTTGGGGCTTCAAACATCGATATATGTGCATATACACTAGCATTGGAACTCGCACCCTTGTGGTGATACTCTTCTCTACACTCTACTATGATCCACCCATTTGGCATCTATCAGAAAAACCCACCCGTTTGGCACTACCAACCTTCTGAGCGAATTTTTTTATGGATACTTTTTATTATTTTTTTTACTTTTCATTTGCGCTGGTAAATATAAATTCTGATTTATTTTTAATTCTCAAATTTGACTTTATTTGACAGGGAATACCGGCTGAAGCAGGGTAATTTGCAATGTTTTAAAAACCGATCAGGTGGTCGAACCGTTTTTGCCTCGGGGTCGCGTGTCATCGGTTCAACCGTTTGGGTCAAATGGGTCGACCACCCATGTGTATTTAAGGTGTATAATTACTTATATACATACGTACATATATATAAGTATATATTTTATCATTAAATAATATATAAATATGTTTTAAATATGTTATATGTATTTTTGTATTTAAATTATGTTTTTAATCCATTTTTAATTTCTTTTATTTATAAAAAATATTAAAAATTGTAATTTGAGGCCAAAAAGGGGATTTTTTCATGAAAATAACAAGGCAAGGTGCCTATGGCCCCTTGGATGCATAGATTTCAAAAAGTTACTCAATCAAAAAAAATAAAAAACACCCTAATTGGACATTGAAGTGCAAAGTTATGGCCTCTAAAAGTTTGCATGCATTGAGTGTGCAACCCATGACTAGTGACCGGATCGAATAGGTCAACGGTTAAACCGTCTAGGTTGAATAGTTCTTGATCAAGTTAATGGTTTTTAATCATCTGACAGGTCTTGACTGAATCGGGCCCAAAATCATTGTTGGTGACGGTTTGAACGATTTGACCGGCTAGGTCAATAGCGGATTGAAAACACTAATAATTTGTTTGGGAATAATATACAAAGTACAATGAGAATTCCCATTGACCAACTTTCGCCTCCTCTCCAAACCCAAAAAAAGAATGCCCCAAAAGAAAACAAACAAAAAAAAATATTGAATTGGATTGGTTTGAAGACTAGGTAAGGGTGTGGGGGTAGCATTATATGCAAAATGGGATTACCTGCAAACAAAAACTCTTCATAGACTTGCAATTACATATCCCCGTGAATTTAAGATATTTTATATTTATATAGAACTTTTGATTGCAGTATATATATAAGTGTGTGTGTGAGAGAGATTAAAAGTCAAGTTCATTTAGGGTTACCATTGAGGGATTACTCTAGGTGGTCCACAGTTAGATCCTAGTCCTAATCTCCTACAATTTATACTAAGGCGTAATTTATTCATTGATGAAGGGTGATTTGGCATGACCTAGTAAGAAGGGGACATGTAGACGCGATTTGCTCGAAGGGTGACAATTCAGCCAAACGAACCCAGCCCGTAACATTCGGAGCTCGGATGTTCAGCCACCTCGGCGTAGAAACACCTTGACACCCATTCCAATTTGGGACTAAAGAACTAAAGTACCAGTTCGGAGCTAAAGAGTCAAAATTCCACGTAATTGACTCGAAAGGTCTCCCCAACGGACCCCGAATTTCTCGGATCACAACGAGACTCATCCTATCTCCGCCTGAATCGAAGGTAGACGATAAACCTTATCAACACATTGCTCTCCTTCAAAAACAGAACAAATCTTATTCGCACAGCCTGGAGATCCCGGAGCTCTTCCGTAAGGCCCACAACTACTCCATTATATAAGGACATAAAACCCCAAGGCAAAGGTACACGTGATTATTTTACTCACTAGCATTCAAGCACTCAAGTATTCAGCTCGCATCCACAATATAATACTGACTTAAGCATCGGAGCGACCTCGCCGGGTTAGCTACCCCGGGTTCTCTGATCTACTATTTAACAGATCAGTCCAGCTCACTGTGCAATTAGAGTTCGGATTGTCTTCCAGCTAGGAGTATCCAGATCGCGCACCATCAATTGGTGTCGTCTATGGGAAACGATCGAAAGGTCGTCCCAACTTTAGTTGAAATTTTACTTATCCCAATGGACTCTTTCAGCAACACCGGAAAAAGTATCGAGATGAACGTCATCGGGGGGCAAGATCAGCAATCAACCTTCCCTCAAGGTTCTACGGTATGCATTGGTCGTTTTACTATTCCTCTTACAGTGTCAGGAGTCCCATCACTGTCCGTACCGTAGGGCACTATGCAAGTGAGTGTCCCGCTTCCCCCAGTGGGCGCGACTTTCTCCAAGCCATCTGTGGTTCCTCCTAGAATCGGGCACTCCCAATTCCCTGGCCTCGTTCAGTGCGTCTGGACAATACAGATCTAGATGCAACGGGTCCAACAATTCCAATAGTATCAACATTACTATCTGTACCTGCAGTATCGGCAGCAGTTCCCACCACTGCAACCGATTCCACCCCGACACCCAGGGTTGCATCAGGACCAAACCTCGAATCGGCTTGGAAGTACCGATTCCTCCCAAGGGTCAGGTTTCGCCCTGTAGGAGGAGAGACAGTCAGCACACTCCTCCAGTCTCGCAAGGAAATTTTAGAAACTGGTTCGGGGATAGTCAACTCAACAGGGCCAATCCTCCTTGGCACTCCCAGCAAGAAAATGACGGCTCATGAGGAGATAATAGCCAGCCCGGAGTTCAAGGTGCGAACTCAAGGCAGGATCCCTCCGTCCCTTGCGATAACCAGTGCGAACCCCACAACCAAGAGAACCTAGCAAGAAAGAACTAGGATCTACCTCACGATAATGTCTGTAGTGATGCCGAAATACCAGACCAGACCAAAATCAGCAGTACCAACGCCGAGCCGATGAAGAAGCAGTAGCGGCGACATCGCAAGCCACACCGCTCCTCGACCTGAAACAATCCATCGGTGAAGCCAAGTCAGCAAGCAAAGCAAACCAAAGAAAAGGAAGAAGTGAGCTCGGTGGCTACGAAGATTGCGCCTCCATTACTTTTCCGGTCATCTCCTCTGTCTCCCGAGCTCTTAGCAACTCCGATGCTGAAAGATTTCAAGGTGCCCCCGTTAGACAAGTATGATGGGTCGTTTGACCCCAACGATCATGTGGATTCCTTCTAGTCTTAGATGCACCTAGCTGGGGCTGACGAGTCCTACATGTGTGTAGCCTTTTTCACTACGTTTAGGGGGTAGTCAAAACTTGGTATCGGAACCTCGCGCCGGGCTCCATCAAAAGCTGGTCCCAATTTGCCGACCTGTTTACTGTGCACTTCATTACCAGCAAGAGGTGCCCAAAGTCACAAGAAAGCCTTCTGAACGTGGTTTAGAGGGAAGGAGAATCAATTAGAAGCTATATAAAGCGCTTCAACAATACTTGCTTGCAGAGAAAGGAATCACCCATAAAGAGTTCAACTGGCAAGCTAACAAACCGAAAGATATCACCGAATTCCTCAAGTTAGCAGATCAGTTCATCGGTACCGAGGAGGAGATCAACCAAAAGATCGACAATCCACTGCTAGAAAAGGGGAAAAGAGAGAATGAAGGAACGAGAATGGACAATCCACCGCCAAAAAAGAGGAAGAGAGAGAAGTAAGTCAAGAAGTCGGTCCCCCTCGCGCACTCACAAGCCAAGTTGGCGCTCCAGGACCCTACCTGTGGAGAGAACGAGCTATACGCCTTTGAATGCTAAGCGATGAGAGATCTTAATGGCTACTAAGGATTCCTCCTTCGTCAAATGGCCTCCCAGGTTAAGGGGAGACCCGACAACAAGAAACCCGAATGTCTACTGCCATTTCCACCGAGATCGTGGACACAGCACGGAGAATTGTAGGAATCTCCGCAACGAGATCGAGGAACCTATCCGCCACAGGTATCTGAAGAATTACATATTGCGAGAAGAGAGGGGGCAAGCAGACCGACAGGAAGATCAACAGGGGGACCAGAGGAGGAATGGCTCCGAGGTCAGCAGGAAAAATGAGCAACCACCGCGACAGTTGCCAGAGGAAAGACTAGTCCGCGGGGTGATTAACATGATCACCGGCGGGTCCATCATCGCTGGATGTACATTGGCAGATAGGAGGACCTCGGTCCACGAATGGGAGAACGAAGGTGAAAGCCCGCCAAAGTGACATCAGCTCGAAGAACCGATCTACTTCACTGAGGACGATGCATGCGAAATCCAGTACCGTCATGAGGATGCTTTAGTGGTGAAGCTAAGGATTAATGACTTCGAGGTAAAATGCATCTTGGTGGTCTCAAGCAGCTCAACAGACATACTCTTCAAGGAGACCTTTGACAAATTACAATTACAGCAGAGCGACTTGAAACCGGTAAATACGCCTTTGATAGGGTTCAGCGATGAGGAGGTCAAACCTCTTGGTCGAATCACAGTACCCGTGGAAGCCGGCACGTGGCCAAACATTGTGCGATTTGAGCACACATTCTTGGTAGTCACGAATCCCTCCCCCTACAATGCAATAGTAGGTCGGCCTATCACGCATGTTTTACGTGCGATAGTATCCACTTACTACTTAGTGATGAAATTCTCAACTGATTACAGAATGGGATTCGTTAGAGGTGACCAGCTCGAATCCCGCAAGTGCTACGTGGCTGCCTTAAACGGAAAAGCAAAGATGGTAGAGGATGTCGAGCTCGAGTGACCAGTGGAGTATACTGACGAACGAGCTTCCCCGAAAGAAGAGATGGTCCACATACCAGTCTCTGCCGTTGAACCAGCCAAAACTCTTCAGATCGGTGTCTCAATCAACGAACCACTTCGAACCCAACTAGTAAGTTTCTTACTTGAAAATTTAGATATTTTTTCTTGGTCCGCGGCAGAGATGCCTGGGATTGATCCAAAAATTAAAACTCACAAACTTAATACCGACCTTTTAGTTAGGCCAATAAGGCAAAAGAAACACAACCTCGCCCCGGAACGTTGGAGGGTAGTCGATGAAGAGGTGGGGAAGCTCTTCACGGCAGACTTCATCAGGGAAGTCCATTACCCGAGTTGGGTGGCTAACCCTGTTTGGGTGAAAAAAGTCAATGGCAAATGGCGCATGTGCATCGATTACACTGACCTGAACAGAGCCTGCCCAAAAGACTGCTTCTCGTTGCCCAAGATCGATTGCCTAGTGGACGCGACCTCAGGGCATGAGTTGTTGAGCTTCTTGGATGCCTATTCCAGTTACAACCAGATTAGGATGGATTCCGCTGACGAAGACAATACCGCTTTCATAACTGATGGGTTATATTGTTACATGGTCATTCCCTTCGGATTGAAAAATGCTGGGGCAACATTCCAGCGCCTTGTAAATAAAATTTTCGAGCCGTTAATCGGCAATAAAGTAGAATGTTATGTTGATGACATGGTTGTGAAGACCCAGTTTTCAAATTCTTTGTTGAATGATTTAAAAGATGTTTTTCAAATTTTACGAAGATATAACATGAAGTTAAATCCAATAAATGCGTCTTCAGAGTCACTTCGGGTAAATTTCTTGGCTATATAGTCAACCAACGCGACATCGAGGCCAACCTGGACAAAATAAAAGCGATTCTAGATATGAGACCACCTCGTAAAATAAAAGAGGTCTAGAGGCTGGCTAGCCGGATAGCCGCCCTGAGCCGCTTCATCTATAAATCGGCATACCAGTGCCTACCCTTTTTTAAAGCTATAAAAAAGAGCAAGGACTTCGATTGAACTGAAGAATGCCAGCTCGCTTTTGATGAGCCGAAAAGGTACTTAGGTACCGCCCCAATTTTAACTCGACCCGAAGAAGGGGACGTGTTAAAACTATACCTCTCTGCGAGCGATGAAGTGGTTAGTTCGGTACTAATCAAAGAAGTAGGTCGGGTTCAACGACCCACCTACTATGTTAGCAAAATTTTGCAGGATGTAGAAACTAGATATCCGGAGATCGAGAAACTAGCATACACACCGATCATAGCAGCTCAAAATCTTCACCCGTACTTCCTAGCCCATACTATCGTTGTTCTCACCAATAAACCCCTGAGGCAGATTCTGCTCAAACCCGAGGTGTCTGGAAGATTAATGAAGTGGTCTATCGAGCTGAGCGAATACGATATCCGGTATGAGCCTCGACCAGTAGTCAAAGCTCAGGTCTTGGCAGATTTTGTAGCATAGTGCACATTCGGCGTAGTGACCCCCGAGTTGATCGAGCTCGCTCACACGACGGGAGCATCAACCGGTGCAAAGCCAACCCCAGTCAGAGTGGAACCGACCTAGGAGAAGGAGACCTGGATCCTCCACATCAATGGCTCGTCCAACTACTAGGAAAGTGGTGCAAGACTGATACTGTACGGCCCAAGTGAGGTGAAGTTGGAGTATGCTCTCCTGTTCAAATTCGAGGCATCGAACGAAGAAAAATATGAAGCGTTGATCGATGGGCTAACCTTAGCAAGGGAAATGAAAGCAAAGCACTTCATCATATGTAGCAACTCACAACTAGTGGTCGACCAAGTCACTGGTGAGTACGAAGCCCGTGACCCCACTATGGCAACTTACTTGACCAAAGTCAGAGAGATCCTGTGCAGCTTTGTCTCCTGCTTTACCAGACAAATTCCGAGGTCCGAGAACGCTAAGGCCGACGCCTTGTCATGTCTAGCTAGCACGAGCAGTAACACTATACATAGAGGACTTACCTCGGCCTAGCATTCTCGGGGGAGCAGAAGAGGTCGCTCCCGTGTCACAAGCAGAACCAAGCAGGATCGACCCACTTGCGAGTTATCTACTCCACGGGACCCTACCTGCAAAATACAATGCGGCTCGGAGGGTAGAGCGCCATTCAGCCAAGTACATCCTCATAGATGGATAGATGTACAGAAGATCTTTCACACTCCCTTACCTGCGTTGCTTGCGACCCTCAGAAGCTGAGCATGTACTTCGCGACACTCATGAAGGCTTGTGTTGTGGACACTTGGGGGGCAGAGCCCTCACACAGAAAGTGTTAAGGCAAGGCTATTATTGGCCAACAATGAAGGCAAATGCACTCGAGCTCGTCAAAAAGTTTGACAAGTGTCAAAGGCATGCCAACATCCACCACCAACCTGCTGCTGATTTGAAATACCTCACCAACCCATGGCCCTTTGTGCAGTGGGGAATCAACATCCTTGGTCCTTTCTCGCCAGCAACAGGTCAGAGGAGGTTCTTGGTTGTAGCAGTAGATTATTTTACAAGGTGGGTGGAAGTCGAACCCTTGGTAACGATCACAGCCCGCAACATACAGAATTTCTTATAGAAAAACATAGTATGCCGATTCAAACTACCCCAAGTGTTGATATCCGACAATGGGAAGCAGTTCCAAGATGTTAAGTTTCAAAACCGGTGTGCTGAGATGGGAATTCAGCAAAATTTTACCTCGGTAGCATACCCCCAAGCGAACGGACAAGTAGAAGTAACTAACAGGGCGATACTTCATGGACTAAAAGCTCGCTTAACTCGAGCCAAGGGATTGTGGGTAGACGAACTGCCCAATGTCCTTTGGGCCTACCAAACTACTATCAAGACTACGACGGGTGAGACCCCCTTCAACCTCACATATGGCATAGAGGTGGTGATTCCGGCAGAGATCGAGGTACCCACATTACGATTGGAGGCTTATGATAAGGAAACAAATGATGATGAGCTCCATACCAACTTGGACCTGGTAGAGGAGGTGCGAGACCTGGCCTACATTCGGACCACAGCCTACCAGTAGAAAGTAGCTCGGTACTATAATGCCCAGGTCAGAAAGCGACAGTTCCATGTCGGCGACCTGGTTCTTCAAAAATTATGGTACCTGAGCCCGGTGTAGGTAAGATCGGACCAAATTGGGAAGGTCCATACCATGTAAAGCGGGTATTCGGGGATACGAGCTTGAGACTTTGGAAGGGAAGCAGGTACCTCGAGCATGGAATATTGATAACCTAAGAAGGTACTACTTATGAGCCTGTGACTCCAAGGCAAAATTTCTCTATGCGACTACTGGACTGATAAAAAAAGACGATTGACTGGAGAGAGGACTGTGAGTCACTCCCAGAAGCCTAAGGGCTATGGTGCCGAGCTGATAACTACAATAAGTCCTAGTCACCTCTTCGGCATAGGCAGACAAGCCCTATTCTCCTGTTCGGCATAGGCAGACAAGTCCTAGTCGCCTCTTGGGCATAGGCGCAACGATCCCCAATCGCCACCTCGGCTTGGGCAACTATGTCGCTCGTGCATAGACAGGTTGGGTATATACCCTATAGTGTCTATCCACCTCGACGCACAACAAACACAAGGGTTGTTCCTACCTGGAGTCCAGCTCGCTAGACTGGTACTTTGGGATAACCAATTGCCTTTAAGTAGCCTGTGCATAGACTGGTCAGGTGCATACCCTACATTGTCTATCCACCTCGGCGATGCAAGGTTAATCCCACTTGGAGTCTAGCTCATTAGTCTGGCACTTCAGGATAACCAACACTTAGAAAAAAATTTTTTAGAAAGATTTTGCATAAGACTTTTTGAATCATTATATTTCATTAACATAAAGGTTCCGAGTACATGCTTACTAAAACCGGGCTCGGAGGCCCGAGACATACACTATATGGGGGGGGATCCAAGAAAAGAGGCTTGTTTAAACATCAGATCTGCCAAGAATCCCCTCCAGCAGGTAGGTTAGTTTCCATGTGGTCCTCCACATCATCTCGGCCTGCCTCCCCTGACGGTCTCGCCTCGAGAAGTTTGTCATCGCTTTCTCCCATGGAGGAGTCAGGTTCCTTGTCAGCCTCCTTCGCCATCTCAGGAGTAACGGTGGACATGGAGATAGATCCAAAGTCAACGTCGGGAAATTTCTGCCACATCAACCACTTGTAAAGCTTAAAGCCCGACTCGTATGAGCCAGAGCCATACTCAACTTGGAGGTCGTGAAACTCAGGGGACTCCTTGAACTCCTTGATGGCATGATCTCTTTCTTGAATCCTCGCCTCCTAAATGGCAGTTTCGAAGATCTCAGCGCACTCCTTGATTATCGCCTCAAGGTTTTCATTCTCCTGGAGGAGAGCTTCCTTCTCCCCCTTGAGCTTCTTGAGCTTCTTCTTCTCCTCCGTTAGCACTAGGATCAGCCCCTCCTGGCTCCAATCTCCATTCTTGGCTCTAAGAACGTCACCCCGAGCTAAATCCAGCTCGTGATAAAGCTTTCAAGCGTTCTCTTCAGCCTCCCGAGCTCACTTCAAGCGGATCTCAGATTGGTAGACGAGCGAGTGGATAGCGGAGTTCACCTAAAATAATAGAAAGCAAGTGTAAGTGTCATTGACAGAAGAATAAGAAAGTGAATGAAGGGGCAGGTTACTTACTACCATACAGTAGGAGGCTGGCCTCCCTCCGAACTGACTTGTTGGCATGTCAACCCACTCCGCGACCTCCATAGGAAACACGGCATCCTTGCTCTTAAGGAGCCCGTGCCTCGGAGTCATTATACTCTCCTTTGCTGAAGGGGACCGAGGCTTGGGAACCGAAGTACCTTCGGGCTTGCGAGGTGGGGTACCCTCATCCTGATCCTCGTCCAAGTCAACAACCGGGGGTTGGGGACGTACCTCCTCCCCTGGGAGCTTTGTAGAGGGTGGCTCTGGTGCTGCGACCTCGGGATCGGCAGGAACCAAAGAGGTGGCCTCCTCTCGACGGGACCTCTTTGAAGCCTTTCTCTTTTTCCCCCTTTGAACACTCCTCAAAAGGTTAGCGGCGTCAACACCTGTCATAGCTTCTGCAAGAGAGAAGAAAAAGAGTTAGCTGCGAACTGAAGTAAGTGCAGAAAGGAAAAAGGAGAGGTAATGTGTGTGCCGAGGTGGAGGCCTACCAGGAGGACTCAGCCCAGCTCGTGCAAGCTTCTCCTCGGCCAGAAAATCATCCATCTCAAGGTCGAGGTCCCTCCAAGAGTGGATGACCGCCCTAGTCTCTACATCCAGCCTCACCCCGGGGTCCTTAATGGCCACTCGCCAGTGAGTCGGGAATGGCCATCCTTCAGGGTTCCGAACAAAGAAGTACCTCCTCTTCCAGGCCAATATCTTGTTCGGGTTACCGAACAGGACCTTGAACCCGGAGCAAGGTGAGATATAGTAGCTCTGTCGGGTGTCCCCATGCAGGCAAGAAGAGCTCTTTTTAATGGAAAAATCGAGCTAAAGATGTCTAAAGTAAGAGGTCAGTTATATTCGTGGAAAAGTGAGATCGTACCAACAATGGAACAGATGGCGTTCAGGCGTAGCTGGTCAATGGTGACGTTAAAGAACTTAATGATTTCTACAATGAAGGGGTGGAGCGAAAAGCGTAGCCCAGCTACGAGCTACTCCTCAAAAACTGTGAGTTCATAATGATCGTGAACCCAAGGGTACTGACCCAAAGGAATGCTAAAAACAAGAGTGTTAGGGAGACGGTAACGAGCTATCAAGGACAACAGCCTGTCTGAGGTCATCGTGGAAGGGCCGGAGTTGTCCGGATCCCGACCTCAAGTAGAAGACGAGACCCCCTCTCCGGAGGTCAACCGCTCTACCTGAGGTTTGGGTTCCTCAAGCCGAGATGGCCTGACATCAAGTAAAGGCATTTCTCCTAAAAGGTTTAAAGAGGAGCTCTCTAGCGAAGAGCTGGCCTCAACGACGGGAGCTGAGGACTGCACCTCGGCATCCCCGGCCTCGCCAGAGTCACTAAGTAACCTATCTATGCTAGCACTAGACACTTTGTCCAGGAAAAGGAAAAGGGAACAACTAGTGAAAGAAGACAAACTCACCAAAGAAGACGATAACGACCTCGGACACAGGGAAAGAATGGCAAGCTGAAGACGCGATCTTAGGAGAACTCAATTACACGACTTATGGCAAAGCTAATGGGCCCTTCGGCCCCCTATTTATAGTCCACCACATTCAGTAATCATCGATTGAGATCTGTACGATCGGATGGCTCCCATGAAAACCGGCTGCATGCCGAGGACGAAATCGGTTGAGCGTGCCTTTTGGCGTCTGCAGAATTTATAAACAGTGTGACGTCCGCGCGTGACTGAGACGCGACCTGGGTCACTTTGTGGTTGATTCAGATGATTGAACAGGTCCGACCAGCGGTTCGCCCTTCAAGTCGCCTAGACTTCGTGCCAAACCCACCTGGACTCATCATGAACTCCTCGCACCGGGTCAAGACCCTTGGCACAGGGAGTGGGGGGCAATTGATGAAGGGTGATTTGGTACGACCTAGTAAGAAGGGGACACGTAGATGCAATCTGCTCGAGGGGTGACAACTCAGCCAAACGAACCCGGCCCGGAACATTCAGAGCTCGGGTGTTCAGCCACCTCGGCCCAAAAACCACCTCAGGATATAAACACCTTGACACCCAATCCAATTCGGGACTAAAGAACCGAAGTACCAGTTCATGGCTAAAGAGCCGAAACGCCACGTAATTGACTCGAAAGTCCTCCCCAACGGACCCCAAATTTCTCGGATCACGATGAGACTCATTCTAGCTCCGCCTGAATCAGAGGTAGACGATTAACCTTATCAACACGTTGCTCTCCTTCAAAAATGGAGTAGATCTTATCCGCATAGCCCGAAGATCCCGGAGTTCTTTCGTAAGGCCCACGACTACTCCATTATATAAGGATATAAAACCCCAAGGCAAAGGTAAGCGTGACTATTTTACTCACTAGTATTCAAGCACTCAAGTATTATTCTCGCATCCATAGTATAGTACTGACTTAAGCATCAGAGCAACCTCACCGGGTTAGCTACCCCGGGTTCTCTGATCTACTATTTTGCAAATCAGTCCAACTCGCCGCGCAACTGGAGTTCAGATTGTCTTCCAGCTAGGAGTATCTAGATCGTGCACCATCACTCATCACCCACTGGATTTTGATGAATTTTCAATGGTTACTAGCAGGGACCCGTGCAATGCACAGAAAATTTTGAAAGATTTAAGAATTTTATTTTTCATTTAATGTTGATTTATAAAAAATATTTATTGTTAATTGAATATGAACAAATATTTTTTAATAAATATAGTTTTATTAATAATTCATAGTAATTTTAATAATTTTTATAAAGCTAACATTTATATTAATTCCACTAATAATTAACAATTATATAGAAATGACAATGTGGTGGATTCAGGGCAGGGTTACCCCATCCCTTTCCCTGCCCCATAGTCAAGACACTCTACCCCATCCCCCCTTGTTCCCAGTGTCACGCGAATTCAGGGCAAGGCATCCCACTCCTCATCGAGAATGAAAAATCCTCGAATTTTTCTACCCCATCCCCAGTATTGGGCAAATTCAAATAGAATTATAAATTGGATTATGCTAGGTCGACATGACACGACCCACATGTGGCCCACACAAAATGTGAATCGTGGAGTGCGGGTTCAATTGTTATTTTACGCCTTGGTAGGCATAAGTGTTGCTTTACGCCTTATTTTAACTGGCCCAATAAAAGCGAAAACCGTTTAGGTATCAAGAAAAAAAAAAAACTTTTTTTTTGAGAAAAGATTCCTACAACAATGATCGCATGCAATCCCAATAAGATGTAAATATGTTTTAAATCAAATTGATGTAATGTTTTGTTTTTTTTATTCAAACACCGTCATGTTCTCATTTTATAGATGTTCTTTTTTTGGGGTGTGTGAAAAATTCTTCTTCTCAATGATCTCAGATAAGTTGCCAATGTTGTTGGCGATTAGACAGTCTTAGCCTGCGATTGTCTTCGTAAACATTTGTTCCTGTTACACACTGATATGAATTCATTGAGTCCAGATCTCCTGCCCATAATAATTCAATCCACGTTTACCCACAATATACATACCTCCGTGTATTGAGAACATCTCTCCGTGCATAATACTATATAGGAGGATTTCTCCATGTATGTTGTGATGTTATGTGGGTAGAAGTGAATAGAATTCTTGTGAGTAGGAGATTTGGACTCGAATTCATTGGATGAACCCTCAACCCTTTGAGCTCACATCTCATCACAACAAACCATTATGTCCGTACATTATGTACATCTCACCATGAAGGACCAATGGAGATGTTCATGATGAAAGGCTGCAATGGCTTATTGAGACTGTGTTGTTGGGATTAAATCCAGACTCAAAACCTTTAGCATGACGACATGAATGGGTTAAACACAACACTGCATTTTTTAGTATATAATCCCCCCATCCTCGATGTGGGTAGGGATGTCGGAAAAGATTGTACAAGGAAGATCTGGGATTCTGGAGTGTAATTGGGAATATCTCCCTTATCCTTTATGGCAAAATGTTCCGAATTAAGATCTGTTTCTTACAGAGGGCACCTCACAACAACCTCACAAGCACATCCCACCGTATATTGGGAACATCTTTTGTAAATAATAACACACAAACATGATAGATGTTTCCAATACATGATGGGATGTGCCTTTAAGGTCGGTGTGATGTTATTTGTAAGGAGCAGATCCAATCTCAAATGTTCCCAATATGTGGTTGTAATGGTTTGTTGGGACCATATCCACACCCTAACACTTTAGCATACATGAAAGCATTCAACACAAAATTGGTTATTTCCACTCTTCATTTCTTGTACTTAGAGTTTATGGTAGCATGGTTTTCTCACCATTTCGTATTCAAAGCATACTTGGGGGGTGATCAACAATGTCAATAAACATCCTTTAAATTAAATGCACCCAATGGTCTAGTCTAAAAAAAGTTCTTTTTCGCACTTATTTTAAAATATTGTTACTTAAAATTATTTTCCATGGGAGAAAAAACAAAGTTTTAGAACCAAGTTTTTCTAACATTTTCCCAAACCCACTTAACCTACCATAACCCATCACAAGTTGTTTCAAATTTTAACTAAAAATAAATAAATGGTTCTGCCTTACCTAAGTGGACTGATAAGGTTTCAATGCATAAAATTTTGATATTTCATTGTTAGATGAAATAAATTTTTTCAACATCGAAACATTTTATTAAAATGCTAATTATTAATTGTTTATCATATGTAATATGTAATGTATGGTAATATATGTAATTATATTTCTTTTACTTGCACCCTATCATAACATAAACTCCTCTGATTAGTAATACTTTTCCAATAACGATATCAAGAAATTATAAAAAAAAAAATATTTGTATACCTAGTTACCTACTTTATCTTTAAATATTTCATAAATTTTGACTAAAATTTTTAGTTACATAATTGAAATTTCAATGAAATTCCAACTTTCATTCAATTTTCATTGGCATATGAAAACTAGTGAAGACAATTTTGTTCACCGTAAGAAGGGAAAGGTTGAGAAACCTATACAAACCAAACACAGCCTAAATGAAATTGAAACTCACAAAATTAAAAACCTTGGTCAACCCAAAATTTTCAAGGCTTAAGTTTGAGAACTTGCAATCCTGACCCTAAATTGAGCATACTAGAGTTGCGTCTTCTGTTAAGATGCTACAACCATTCATACAGATTGAAGAAGGATGACATTTTACATGGGATATTCTTGGAGGAGGATGTTGGCTTCATAGCAATTAATCAAAATATCAAGGTAATTGCAACTCTGTTGTGTTCATTTAATTTAATATGGACAGCATGCACTTAATTAATAGCTCTCATGAGGGGCACCCTCCTAGTCCTAGCAAGTAGCAACATTAATCTTCAAATTATTGCTTAGGCCTTCCTACCAAAGTCCTATAGGCTCTGAGTACAAAGACTACAACAGTCTTCATTCAAAAATAAAGTTGCATAGGTTAGGTTCGAGTGTTCCATGACTTGAAAAGACAATTGAGACAGCAAAGTTTACAATTTGGTAGGGATGACATCTACCTAAACTTAAAGAGTATGTTTTGAGATATGGCCAACATAAAATGATAAAAATGATGCCATGGGCAGAAAAGAAAGAAAGAAAGATGGAAAGCTCCCCTTACAAGGAAATGACTAGACTAGACTAGACTGCACTGGACTACACCAAAGTCTTTTTTATTTGGCCTCAAAGCCAAACCCCTTTTAGGTAGCACACATAATCATCTATTTCTTCAAACTTATAAAATTGACAGAATTCTTTTCTGGCTGAAATATTTTATTTATAATTCTCCTTTTACAATGAAATTTAATCCTTGTTTCTGTAAAACAATGTTCTCATTGTGAAGGGGACAGAAATATAGCTGGAGCATCTTGTTATTTTGAAGAAGAAAAGAATTTAGTTTATTCAAATTTTCAAATTAAAATTGCCATGAATGATTATCCTTAATAATTATTGATCTATCATCCTTGTGCAGATCCAATTTGGGATCTTCAGTCGCAAAAGTCTAGATATATAGCCTCATCTGGTGTTAGTTATTACAAAGAGCAACTTCTAAATGGTTGTGCCCTCCCTATCCGTCAGTTCTCCTTCAATTCACACTCTCTAGTTATAGTTGAGTTACAAACACCTGCTCAGTTTCTACAGGATTGTACTTATTATTTTATACACACAATGTTTGTATTGTAGAAGAACAACAATGACATGCCATTAACGCCACAGAAGCTAAAATCTGGACAGTCATCAGAGGCCTAAGGAAACTCATTTTGCTGTGAATCAGTAACGCCATGCAAAAGACAATCTATTAAAAGCTAAAGGGAGCCACCGGAAACATTAGATGGAATGAACAGGCACTGTTGGATCATATTAAGTATCTTTTTACCTTTTTTTAATAATATAAACTTACTGTATGTAAATAGGAAGGATGCTAGCACCACCCATACTATAGCAATAAGGGCAAATGTGAATAGGACTCAGTTTTTTGTCTCTCAACCTCTCCCTCAAAGATCTCACTCTTACTTTTGTAACAGAGGTCTCCTTTTGTATCCTTTTTACTGGATCCTTTTGCATAAAAAAAAAAAAAAAAATTATAAACTTCTAAATGGTTGGAAAAGTATAGACTTGTATTCTTCCATCCATCTCTTCTATTGATGGAGAGAATGATAAGTAGTTTACCACCTTCCTTGGAAAAGTATAGACTTGTACTAGTTTACTAGTAGAGTACTGTTTGTCATCGATGCATTTCTTGGAATCTTGGTTGTAGCATTTGTACGTGTGCAAGCATTGTGTTTGTGTGGAGGGGCACTAAAATATAAATACCTTTCTTTCTTTTAATAATGGAAGAAAGGCAAGCGTGCATAATTCTCTCAATCACTGCTTGGCCATGTCACTACTAGTGAATCTACCACTAAGCAACAATTAAATCAACCAAACAATTAACTTCACGTAAAACATGTTTAATTCTAATGATCTTTCCACTTCTTTCAATTAATTATCTTCCTCGTGTCTTAGATAATCATCTCAATATATATATATATATATACTTCATGTGGTGCATCCTTTGAGGTTCGAGGCTTCAAGCCTTCAACAATTATTTTAAGATCTCCTTCCATGATGCTATCATCTTATGCTCAATGTTAAATTAAAGCCATTCTAATAGCATTTTTGGATGTTAATCCTTCTGCCCTTTAGAATTTCACATTTACCTAGCTTATTACTCCTTGAGCCTAGAATTCTGCCAAAGTGGTCTCTTGGCTCTTGCTACCCAACCAGTCATGTTCGTCCCGTTCCAATGGATTTGATCGATGCATCAAAATTTATCTTCAGTTGTCTTTCATCCAGAGGACACCATTTAACACGATGAACTTCTCTTCAACCTGCAACTTGATGAAAAATGTTAGATTGATAAGGAACTTTGGTCCATTGTCGCATGATTGATCACAGTTGAAGGGCAAGGACTATGATTGTTGTAAATTAGATTATTTCTTTATTTCCATACGTTCCAAAGGCTCAGTAACAAATATGTAGAGTGCACAACCTTGTATTTAGTATGTATTTGTACTGTATATATTTGTATTTGTACTCCTTCCAAATTGAGCTAAAAGATCATAATTAGGAGTGAGTATTATTCGGTTAAAACCAAAAAATTGAATCGAAAATCTCGGTTTTGATTTTTTTTGGTTTTTTGTTATTTTGGTTTGATTTTTCAGTTTCATAAAATTTCAGTTTCAGTATCAATTTTCAGGTTTTGAAATTCGTTTAACTGAAAAAACCAAATTAGCCAAACTTTATTTATTTATATATATATATATATATATATATATATATATATATTAACATATAATACATATATAATATGTATAAAATATATTATATTGCATTATATTATGTATTAAAATATATATTATATATTAAAATATATATAGTATTGAAATTCGATTTTAACCAAAAATTTCAGTTTTTCAGTATTTTAGTTTCAATTCGGTTTTTCATTTAAAATTTGAATTTATTCAGTTCGATTTTTTACTGAATAAATCGTTTGCTCACCCCTAGTCATAACTGTATTTCTAATGACACCAATTCTCAAAATCTACTTGTTGAATCTTTCACTTAGGTCTGGGCAGTAACCCATTTGATCCGCAAGTATTTATTTAAACTTGTCTAGCTACCCCGCATTGTATGTATAAACCATAAATGTTGTACTGATTCTGTAGATTCTATGCATAATGGCATTCCGGGTTGATGCCCCATCCTTGGTTTCTCGGTGTAGATTTAGTTGGAGTTTTATTCATGTAAAAATTTTAATTAATTTTAGGCTAAATGTTAACCTTGTGATTAGCCTTTTCAACCTTTCTCTTCATCATGACATGAAAAGCTTGATTTCTTTTTTTTCTTTTTTGAAGGTTTCAATCATGTTTCCTTCATTCAAGAGATTGATACAAAGAGATGTCAACAAGGCCAAGTAAATATCAGAGATATATTTTCAATAAGAACAAAACAAAGAAATGGATTTAGGAGAATCAAAAGAAATTCTACAACCAAAGTAAGATGACTTAACATCACCAACAAAACTGGATAAGTACATCTCCGAACCACCATAATTGACGAACAAACTAACAAGAGGGATTACCAACTAAAACGAAAAGTGACGTAAGAGGTTACATAGCCACAAGCCATGAACCGTAACTTCCAAACACTCCAAAAAAAAACCGCAAAAGACGGCGTCATCTGTAACTACCACCCAGTACACCGAAGAACTACCGACTATGAACTGCCATCCAAAGAACACCAGAAAACTGTAACGTCCATCCACAACGTTGGAGAATTATAACTGCCATCCGAAATGCCGAAGATCTGAAACTAACAACCAGGATGTCGGAGCACTATCATAGCCATCTAGGACACCGAAGATTTGAAACTGCTTTCCAAAACGCTAGAGACGGCAAAACAAGGGGCAAATCCACCGGTGATTTTTGCAGAAAGGAGACTAAAACTGGAACCTCTTATCAAAAAGCCCGCAAAAAAAAATCAACCAAAGAAAAACAAAGAAAAGGGGAGAAACAGAGAGAGAAGGGGGTTGACTCTCGAGAGATCTCAAGAGAAACAGAGATCGAGAGAGAGAGAGAGAGAGGGGAAAAACACAGACGAGGGGATTTTCATGCATGAAGTTGATTTCAATGTGAATTTTCCATTTTTGGTATAAGGCCCATATAATTTTGTCCTCTTGATGATTATCTAGAATGTAAGTATTAATAATAAATTGGATTGCTTCAATTGATAATAAATTCCTAATGTTTCCCAGATTCCAAGTTTCCCCCTGCTAAGTAATCATATGCTTAGGCTCAATTTGGAAGGAGTAAAAATATAAATTTGTAGAATGTAAAACTTTATATTTTATATGTATTTGTACTGTACATATTTATATTTGTATTCTTTCCAAACGGAACGTTAAGTTTTAAATTTAAGTCCACATGGTCCTAACTGTTGAGGTATCAGATTTAGAATTGGACCCACATCAGCCCAATTGGCAATTCAAAACCTAATCTTCTCCCCATTTCCATTCCTCCACTTGATCAGTTCATTTGATAACAAATAACAACACTTGTGATGTAGCAAATTGAAAAGTGAGCATACAGTTAATTAGTTCTAAACTGTCACATTTTAATGTAATGAAATATCTTAATAAAAGTTTAACATATTTGAAATACATATGACCCCTTTTTGGTAAATTGAAGAGATTCATTAACAAACTAAAAGGGAACGCAATTTACAACAGAACCAACCCAACCCAGCTTGCATAGAAACCAGTAACACAACAGTTCCATGTATGCCGTTTCTATTTTTCTGTTTTTTTTGGTTTTCACTTTTTTTTGGTGGTGGTGTTATATATCTATCTATCTATCTCGGAACAGCCAGCCACTAGGGCCGCCACTACTAACAAGCATCAATATTTCTGACCCAGGTCTCAACTCTGTTAAATTGCTAAGTGGAATTCTAACCTAGTCTGATTGAGTTAACCGAGTCCTACGGAGCCATGCAATCCTTGATTTGTTAATGCAATGCATGATATTAATTTGAAGAAGTTGGGAGCTTGAAAATTGAAATTCTCAGAAAGATGAAATATTGGATGCTTTTTCCCTGTAAATATTGATATTTTTTGTTTTTTATTTATTATTTACTAGTATATTAATTTGTCATATTTACAGTGATATTATTTATTTATAGAAAACCAATAAACGGCCATTGATTGCTTGTTTTAATGGATTGGGAAATCAAGACTTGTAGGAATGACTCGCCGCTAGCTCAGCCGAGTCAACTTTTTATTAGGACCGACAGAGTGAAGTAAAATATTGTGGTTTTCGCTACATCCAAATTCCAAATGGATAAATGATTAAATGTAAATTGATAAGATCTGAAGTTAGTCTTGATGGTGGAAGTGGAACCCACAACCCACTTGATGGTGGATCCTGATCTTATGGGTGATGGATCCCTAGCTAGACCAACTTCTTACCTCAAATCTAGACGTTTTTGCCATGGTGCCACTACGGAATAATACCTTTAATTACTATTTAATTTTTGAAAGTCAGCTTAAATCTCTATTCCTAATCACGCGGGTGATTGAACAATACCTCGTAATCATCCTAAACTTATTGACCACGCTTGCCTATTTTGGAAGCTTATGAGGTTTTAGAACATTGCATTCAGGACTTCTAATCCTAGTTATCTCTTGTCTTAATTGCTTTCACACCTCACATTTAATATAATATTCGGAGAATTATGTTGGAAGTTTGACAGTCCGACACCTACCTACCATTCCCAATCAATCACAGTCCCATGGACACTAGGATTTGATTGATATTTGACAAATTCATTGTAGCCTCTGGAAATTACCAATTTTTCCTTTGCTTGATTAATTGTTGAATTAGACGGCATCTCTAATTGTTTAGCTAATTACAAATTCTCAAACTACTTTTTCTACTTTTTAAACATCAAATTTCACTTCACATAGCCCAAAAATTCTACGTTTTCAAAGTTCCTTTGTATTGAAGGCCAAATCAAAGGACAAACAGGATGAGGATGAGAAGAATCCTGAGCTAGAGTTATCTCTTAAAAGAGATAAGCCAGTATCCATTTTTATAACCCATATTTATCTGGGTTGCTTTTCTTTCTTGGCTTTTCCTGGATGGGCGGAACATAATTCATAATTTCGTATGGATCATGGTCAATGCTGCAACTAGCACAACTTTTATGCAATAATGGAGGTTTTCTATGGGTAATGGTGGTATGTATTGCCTACAAACCAGGTGTGGAAGGGGGGGGGGGGGGTCAAATTGGACCAAATTGGGCTGGTTGACAGGGCATAAGGAGGCTGTGTACTAATCTAGTGGGTTGGGCGCCTTTAATCTCTACCGGCTCCCTTTATCATATACAGGTCTCGAAGGGAAAGAACCAGATTCCATGAATGAATCCATGGGCCCCACGCCACTCATAACCCAAAAACCACCGTTTTCCCTCTGACATAGAGATAATACTAGAAAATTTGAATGGATGAGCACTCGCCTAATGCATTTATGCCCTTTATGCATACATGTAAGATAAGGTTAAAGACTGAAGAAACAACTCTATACACTCTTCCAAAAGACGGTGGATAATTTCCATTCAGCCTTTTGTGATGTGCTCTGTTATTTCCCTATTATTATTATTATTAAATCGGGTTGATCCGGGAAAACAACGCATCTTTAGTTAATTGAACTCGGAAGTTCCACAAAAGACCAGACCCGAAAATGACGGGTAGAAGGTGGGGTCGAGAAATTGTGGGATAAAAGTCATATGACCAGATCCACTGTTCCACCGGACACGGGGTCCCCGTCAGCTTGTTCATCCAAATATGCAATTTAGACCATGTCATGGATAAACATGGATGGAACAATGAGAGTGTTGGGCTGCAACTTTATGGGGATGGGCCCTGCCCATTACAGAGGCTGGAGTGGATTTCACCTTCCACGACGCTCCGTCGTTTGCTGTGGAAGGTAATTAAGGTAAGAATAGTATAAAAATAGAAGAGGCAAGCAGGGCCGACATGAGTCCATATCGTTGTTTCAGACATAATAAAAGTGTGGAATGGGCCTACATCTTCGTCAACGACAGCCCACCATGCTCCCCTAAAATGGGTGGTCCACCCAAAGGGTACATCTGTTACCGTCCAGCTGGCGTGGACCATCCCAATGAGCAGTGGCATAAATGCCGGTCGGAAATCGGAATTAAATTTCAAACCAAAAGTGGTTCTTCTTTATACTTGGCTGCTTTTTCGAATTCAATTTCCTTTTGTCAATTCAGACATAAAAGCAAAAAAGCAAGAGCATGTAGGGAGTCGGTTATCAGAAGTTGTTCCTTGAACGAAATAATTAAAATGAAGAGAAACAACAATAATTACAGAGATAGATGCATGGTAATGAGTAGGGGCTTTATATTTTTAGGGTGCGAGAATCCTAAATTCCCAGGCAGAATTATGTGTGGGAAATGAAGATGGTGATGGCCCCCCAGTTTTCTGCTTGCTTCAAATTCAATTATCTCTGCTCAGGATTCCGGCCAGTTTCTGGGTCACTTTCTTTTATTCATTTCCAGTCGTAATGAAGAGTGGAGAGTAGTGATTTTTTCACATGTATTGTTTAATGTCGTTTTCTGGAATTAAGAGGTTTTAGACGTGCCAGCATTACCATATAGTTGGCGCCAAACAAGTCAATTCTCACTCTGAATTATTGGAAACCTGGGTTTTCTTTCTTTTTAGTTTCTGTAAATTTTAGATAAGGTCACTGAAATCATAATTCTAAGGATTTATTTATTTTTTCATCTTATCTATTTTCTTGGTAAATCCTCATTCCTTTTACTATGGCCTGCTGGTGTTTAGAAAAATTTCCCTTGTAATTTGTATTGTTATCCTCTTAATTCTTGTGTTTGAAAAACTGCATCCTCAATTACTTTTTCTTCCCTTATGGCTGTAGTCTTCATATTTATATATAATAATTAATGGAGTTACAATTTAAATTCTTAAGGTTATTTCAAGGATAATATAGTTAGTTATATGCATATTTTTGACAAAAAAAATAAACATTGTTAATTTGTTCTCAAATTTATTTTACATTTCCTATAATATTTTATGTTAAACTTTATGCACAAAACTGGATGCCTTAGATATTACCTAGAAGTAGCAGGATTTGTCTTTTGATATCTGAGCTTTTTTTTTTTTAATAAAAAAATTGTATTCAAATAGCCATTTTTAGTAAACTATTAACATTTTTTTTCAAAATAAAACTTAGACTTCCAAGTATATTTGTAAGGCAAAAAAATAAACCCTTTTCTTATGGATCTAATTTGAATTGAACTACAACATTTCCAGTGATTGCATGACTTCTTCAAGGATCAAAGTTTTCCTATGTACATACTACATAGGCTAATTTTCAAAACCAAACTTTTCTTAATAGGTAATGATTCAAATGGGAGTATAGAGTATTATATTTGCAATGAAAATCACACACACACATAATAGATCAAAAGGCAAAAATATGAATGAAGCAAATAAACCTTTTAGATCACCAGCCAATTGTAGAACACTTCTGGGTGAACCACACAACATCCCCTGGTTTAAACCTTCCTTATCTCTTTGTATATTATATAACTATTTGAAATTGTTTGAACTTATGTTTCAATTCTTTCTCCACAATAAAAGGGGCAAATATATAGCTAAAATTTCCTTAATTCCTGATTTTAGATAGTTCACAAATAAGCTATGATCTGCTAATCAATGCAGTTATTGGTTATTATTTGTCAATTCAATTTAGACTCAGATCAGATTTGAAAACTATTAATGATTAATTAATTAAACTAGAAAATATCAGAATATCTTATATTACTAATGGAATGCACTTGAAATAGTATTGGTATATTATATATCACCGACAAAATAATTTAAAAATAACTTCTATAAGATTTGAACCTCTGAACCATTGGTAAAACTGTAAAAGTACAACGTTTATCCCAACATTATTAATAAATATAAGCTAGTTCTGTATATAAAAATATACATGTATTTTTTTGTTGTCAAATTCAAATTTGATCAGATTGAGATGAATCCATATCTGATCCATCTACAAATGGCGGGATCAATTTTGGATAACCTTAATCAGATCATCAGATATCATATTAAAATTCAGATAAATGTATGCCATTTGCAGCCCTAGTTTAGTTTTTGGTTTTCAAAACATTGTGGGTTATGTCAAGAAGAATAATTGAACCACTTTTGGATTTATCTTCTGTCTAGAATATTCTTTTATTTATCGAAAACATAAAATGAACAAAATAATATGTACAATTTGGTAAGGACTTATTCCATCTTGTAAATAAAGCCCCGCAAGAAGATTTATTTATTAGGTGAAATATCAAAAATTGCAATTGACCTTTTCTCCCATGAAAACAAACTTAAAAAGTCAAAAATTCAAAACGAATTTATATTTGGAATTTAGTATGTGACATACAGGGGCGGAGCCAAATATATTGGTGGGCCCTTGTTCCCCCAAATTTTTTGTTAGATTAATATTTATATATAATTATTAAGTAGAGGTAAGGTAAAAAATGTAATAAAGTGGGTCCTCTGCCCCCCAAAATTTAAACTAAAATGTTGAAGGATCATTCTTTAATGCTACTCCACTTCTCAAAATTAAAAATTTTGTGTATTTTTTCTTTAAAAAAAAATCTATAATAGACCCAAACCTTCTCACCCCATTTCCCTATACAGCCTATCTCTTCTACTCCCACCTCATTTTCTTATTTAACTTGCCCCCTCCCCCCAAACCAAATAAACCAAATTTTTAAAAATCAAACTTATAACATATAAAATGAACCAAAATCGAATTATTAAAAAATTGAAAAAGCTGAAACCAAATTTTATTAATATTATACTAATACATATATTAATATATTTATGTATATGTTAATGTATATTATATACATATTATAATATATTATGTTTTACATATTAATAATACATATTATATTATGTATATAATAAATTTTGATTAATTTGGTTTTTAGGTTAACCAAATATCTAATCTTGAAAACTGAATCCGAAATTGAAATTTTTTAAACCGAATTAATCAAACCAAAAACATCAAATCAAATAAACCCTTACTTTTCATTGCTTTGCTTTAGCAATGCATGGATCCATTTGTTTGCAATTTAACAGAAGACATGGCTTTGAATTATTTTTTTTTTTAAGAGCATAATAATAGAACAAGATTCATCTAACTGAACTAAAATAGTCAGGATTAAGGCTCTGTTAACTCAACAAAGGATTGAAGCTTTTAAATGCTGGCATTTTTTGTCCTTAAAACTTTCACTTCACGTGGATTTATCAGTATCATCTCTCTGCATCGTCCAAGCAGAAGCAGAAGGGGAACACAAAAAACCCCTCGAATCTAATACATTGGAATCAATAATTAAACCGATTTCGTTTTTATTATTATTTTTTTAAGACAATGGGACGTGGCTTTAAAACATTCCAAACATTATTCGTCAGCAGCAACCCTAGCTTGTACGTTGTATCTTTCTCTTGTGTTCTGTGCACGAGAAGCTTACAAAATGAATGCATGTCGTGCTTTTGCATATCCACAAAGCTTCCAAATGTACCCCAAAAAGCTACACCCAAACTCTGTTTTGTCCCTTGTCCCGACGACCTCTTTCTAATTGTAATTTATGGACTAGTTTACTGTTTACCATTAACCACACTGCTTGAAGCCGGTTCAAACTTGACGCCACTCTTCCTCCGAGTTTGGATCGAACACTCTTTGTAACGTGCCTGTAAAGCTGTTGGCTGTTGGCTGTTGGTGTTGGATGGAAAAAGCCCATTTACTGTTTTTTCACCAAACCATTTTTGGGGATGCCTTTGGCTTCTAAAACGCAATAAGCGCTAATGTTAGGTCCCGCCAAACATAGCCTAACTTTCTTTTCCGCTATGTCAGTAAACCGAATCTTACCTTGCTGCAATCAAGCTTCATTGTAAATCAGTTACTGTTTACGTTTCACCGCCATTAATGCCTTCAAGGCCAAATAACATTAACCGATCCAGCAGATGAAGGCCAGTACTGCATCAAGGAGCACTGGAATGAGATTGAGAAATACAAATGTCACAGTGCAGGGTTGAAGACAGGTCATCTTATCGGTCACCAAATCACTATGAGTTGATGATCATTGATATTGGGTTACCTCTTCAACTGTATAAACTATCTAAATCAAATTTCCATTTGTCGTTGCATCATATCCCTTGATGTCCTGTGTGATTATAATCACCAATAATCTACAATTGCTCTCTCCACTCTCCTCCGTCGTCATCATCATCATCAAACTTTTACCTCAATTACATAAATTTCGTTTTGCCGCTCGATCTATTTAATGACGTATCCATTGTTGAACTATGAACATTTAAATCATTTCTTACTATTCCGACCCATATCTTTTCTGGTCTGCCCCTAGTCCTTTTAGCCCCTTCAGCAGTTGAACTCTAATCAATACCTTGTACTAAGTCTCAACTAATTATATTAGAAACTTCGAAATCATGAACCGATTAAATCACGAGTCCGGCGGGAAGAAGAAGATGTAAGGAAACTGTAACGACGAGTGCCAATGATTGGCTTGTTTCTCATTCAATTGCAAGTCGATAACTGCTCAACGACGGGTTTCGAAAACCCAAGTTCATAATTACACATAGCTGTCTCTTCAGAAATCAGCGTGATCTCTCGCTGCCGAAGTTTAAACACGTCGCAACTTAATCTCTGCAAATAGCAATTACAGGGAGTACACCTACCTCTACACTCTTAATTGATCTGTCATAATTTTGTTCATTGCTATACCACCTGTCTTTGTAATACTTAGCTACTATTACGATTCTGTTACTAGTTCTAATAGTTTACTATTTGGTTTCATTCCACTTAGATCTCAACGAATCTTGGCCTTATAATTTGTTTCTCTAGTTTCTTTCTTGAGGATAATTAATTAACATCTTCAATAGACTTAGGATTTATATCCCTTTTAGTTTTTCGATCCTTTCTCTTTTGTCTGTTTTCTTCCTCTTCCTTTTCTTCTGCATCTTCTGAACTTCAGCTTTTCTTCCTTCTCCCTCTCTCTCTCTCTAATCCTTCCTCCCTTTCCTGCGGTACCTCCTTCCCCAATGGACAATTTGGAAGCGCTCAATGAAGCACTCCAACAAATGCTTTAGGGCAATGGAAACGTTGGAGTAGACGTGGTGAACATCCAACATCTCATCCCTCCAGGCATCGGAGAAAACTGGCAGCTTTCTCTCATTTGCCGTCTTTTTCCCCATTTGACTAACCAATTTGATGATATCATTCAAGGTCTATATGAGCTCTGGAATATGGATTCCAGCAGCCTACTCCTAGCACCGTTTAATAGAGGTCACTTCCAATTGAACTTCAGATAAACTAAGGATTTCGATACAGTTAGAACAAATGGTCCTTAGACTCTTAATGAACAATGGATTCTCATGCAACCCTGGGTCCCTGGTCGACCCCAATACGCTTGGAACATTCATGAAATAGAAGTCTGGGTTCAAATTTATGACCTTCCTTTCGAAACCCTACCTGTTGAAGTTGGAAAACCCCTTTTCGAACGTATTGGTCCTACCCGTCTACTCTCAGTTGTTCACAACTATATTCGAGCAAAAGTTACAATTTCTATTAACCGTCCTCTCCAAACTGGGTCCTTCGTAAGTATCCATAATTGGATCACTTACAGGTATGAGGATCTTCCTACAACCTGTTATGTCTGCGGAAGAGTTGGTCATTTATTTCGCCCATCCAGGACCTTGGCTGAGAGCCGAGCAAACGTTACGGCACTCATGGCGCCAACACATCTTCAGTAACTTCGTTAATCTCAATCCTCCTATGCCCCCCACCCAGCTGAAAACCCTCAGGAAGAAGCAAACGCTTCCCCATCAAATCAGTCAACCCACTACAATGAAAACTCACCACCTATTCCCCCAGTTTCCATAAACCAGGCACCCCCCTCAAGTTCTACCCTCCCTCTTCTCTGCGTTTCAGAAGAAACTTTTCAATTAGCAACCTCTACTTAGGAGATTGTGAACCGCCTTTTCAAAGATGAACCTGGTCCTTCTTCTTCGAGAGGTAAAAGACCTCGTATTTACTTTCTGGCAACCTACTCCTGATTTACCCACTTATGATCGACCTGAACCATCAGGTACAGCAGAGCAGAGCAGAAGAAAATTATTTCTACTAACCAAATGATTTTATCTGACACGACCACTGATTCAGAGAACCTTATATACTTATGGGGGATTTCAATGAGGTTGCCTCTATAAATTCTTTAGAACCCTCAACATCTTATAATTCCTCGAGATTAGCATCCATGCAATATAGAAACCTCATTCTTGACCACAACTTACTAGAGTTAAACATACAAGAAGGAGGTATTTCCTAGACAAACAAAAGATATAGGACACATTCAAAGAACCTTGGAAAGAGCAATCATATCTCCAGACCGGTTACCTATATTTCCTCATGCCACCCTCTCCCTAGGCTCCAAATGGGGTTCATATCATCACCCTCTCCTACTAAATGGGTTCATGCCACATTCTTCGAAATGTGGATGTCAGAATCTTCTTGCAAACAAATTATTACAGACAATTAGCATACATCTATCAAAATTAGACATCCTGAAAAAAAATTCAACAAATTATTAAAGACATGCAGCCTATCGTATTACAAAAAAATTAGACATCCTGAAAAAACTCTTAACCAATTGGAGAAAATCAAAATTCATCGATCCAAAAATCAAAATTCAAAAATTAGAAATCAAATTTTTCTTATGGAGCAATCAGGAGTCACAGATCGAGAGAATCTATAAGGAGTTAAATCAGGCAACCAACCAGCTGGAAAGCTATTGGAGACAAATCTTTCGACAAACATGATTGCGATTGGGAGACAAGAATACAAATTTTTTCCATAAGAGTACTCTCTTTAGAAGGAAAAGGAATCAGAGATGATCAAAATGAATGGAAAACGGAGCATGTTGATATCACTAGAATTTTTCTTAATTATTTCTCGGATCTTTACTCCTCCCAACCCAATGACTAATTAGAAGATTTATGTAATTTATTTACTCCAATAATTTCGAAGGAAGAAAATAACATGCTCATAGCTATTCCTTGGGTTAAGGAAATTAAAACAACACTTTTTAGTATTGGGAGTCTAAAATCCCCAGGTCCTGATGGTATGCCTACCATTCTTTTTAAGGAATATTGGGACTTGATGGGACCGGACCTAGTTCTGTTAGTACAAGAATTTTTTCAAAACAAAAGGATGCTTAAAAGACTAAACCACATTTTTATTTGTCTTATTCCGAAAAAAGTGGATTGTTCCAAAGTACACGACCATAGACCTATCAGTCTTTGCAACGTAGCATACAAAATAATTGCTAAAGTTATAGCTGGTAGGCTCAGGAAAGTCTTAGATAAGTGTGTCTCCCCTAATCAAACTGCTTTTATTCCTGAGAAACAAATGTTTGACAATTCAGTCATAACCCATGAGATGTTTCACTTCCTTAAACACAAAAGATGAGAAACATGCTACTTAGGAATAAAATTAGACATGTCAAAAGCCTATGATAGGTTAGAATGGCCTTTCCTCCTTCAAATCCTGTCTCTTTTGGGTTTCACTCCTGACTTCTATCAACTAATTAATGAGTGTATCTCAATCGTGTCCTACTCAATCCTTATTAATGGTGCTTCTGAAGGCCATTTTCATCCTTCTCGGGGTTTAAGACAAGGGGATCCCTTATCCCCATACCTTTTTATCCTAGCAATGGAAGGTCTGTCAAGACTCCTGCACCGAGCCGAACAAGAAGGAAGAATCCAAGGTATCCCCATTTCCCAATCTACTCCAAAAATTTCTCATATTTTCTTTGTAGATGATATTATGATTTTCATTAGAGCAGACAGAGCAGAAATAGATAATCTCATTCAAATCATCAACAAATTTCAATCCCTCTCAGGCCAATTAATCAACATAGAAAAATCTGGAATCTATTGCAGTAAAAACATTCATCCTAGGCTACAAAGATTAATATCCAGACAGCTTAAAATAAAGCCTCTTCACAAAGATTCCAAGTATCTAGGACTACCCATTTTCTGGAACAGAAATAAACATTCCAAATTAACTTTTGTCCTAGATAATTTAAAATCAAAATTAAACTCCTGAAGGGCCTCTGCTATAAGTCAGGCAGGTAAATAAGTCCTAATACAATCTATCCTACAAGCCATCCCAGTTCATGCCATGGCTCTAGTAAAATTCCCTCAAAAAACCATATAGATCAAATGGGAAAAATTATAAAAAATTTCTGGTGGGGAACCTCTCAGTCTAAACCTCACCCTTACCGATGGTGCCACTGGGACAACTTAATGTTACCTAAAACCCAGGGAGGTTTAGGATTCAGGAATCTCCAATTAACCGATAAATCTCTCCTTATGAAAATAGCTTGGAGATTTTTAAATGAACAAAATAAATTATGGGCTCAACTTTGAAGATCAAAATACCTGAAATATCCAAATCTGTTCCCCTACTCCATTACTGATACAAGCTCTTTCTTCTGGAAATCAATAGCTCCAAGTCTAATGGAACTCTCGTCAGAATGTGGAGCCATAGTGAAAGAAAATTCTAACTTTCCAATTACTCAAAGATCTTGGATACAAAACCAAAACCTCTTTTCTTGGATAACTTTGTCGATAGCTCCTCAACTTAGAAATATCAATATTAATCAGCTTATCCACCAAGGTCATTGGAATCGAGACCCTATTCAACTTCTCTTTGACTCTGAAGAAACGTTAAAAATCACAAGTACACCAATTTTCCCAAAGTTTTACTCTAATAATTGGATTTGGACTGACCATAGTTCAGGTAAATTCAATGTAAAGGAAGACTATAAAAAAGCTCTCAGTGTTTTAAATAACCAGATGGACCCCAACTTGGCCTTGTGTTTTAAAAAACTTTGGAAAGTAAAGACAGTTCCGCGTTTTCAACTTTTCTTCTGGCGAATCTTAAATACCTTCATTCCTGTTAAAGACAAAATATTCTAGGATAACCGGCAAAAAATTTGCTCTCTGTGTAATACACAAATCGAAGACATAAATCATTTGTTTATGAATTGCACTTTCATGCAAACAGTCTTATTTGCAAATCCTTTGAATATTCAATTCCATCTTCTTTTTCAAGAATCATGGAATACTTGCCTAAAAACCTTGTATACCCAAATTCAAAATGACTCACAATTCATGAACACCCTCAGCTGGATAACTACAGTTTGCTATTACATGTGGTATACTCGCAATGAAAAGATCTTTAACAAAAGATCCATTTCTCCTACAAATCTCCTTCTCAAGATATATATTTTTTAGATAAGATCTCCTTGAATATATCTTCTTCCGTAGATATTATTATCTTTACTGGTGCTGGTTAAAATATCATATACTTTATATTCTTATAGTGATGTTTTTGTATCAAAAAATTTATCCTATGTCAGAATAATAGGAGGAAGAATAAACGGTCTCACATCTGTGTTACAAGCTGAGTTATATGCTATCTTGCAGGCACTTTCAGAAATCTCTCATTGGGGAGTCAATGATGTTTCAGACGCTCAACAAGTCATCAATGCAATCAATCAGAAGACGCCCATAGCCTGGTCTTGCCATTGGCTTTTGTTGAGGATGAGTTCTCTAATTTTTTTATTAGACATGTTAATATAAGTTATGTAAATAGAAAATATAACTTTCCAGCCCACAAGGTATCCCAGATAGCAAAAAACCATTGTCAATCTTCTTTCTATCTAACAGATTTCCAGGAAGGGATACCTAAAGTGGAAGACTTTGTTTCTTTTGCTTTTGTTTAATATAATGAATCTTTCAAAAAAAGGGGGTCATCCCCCTGCCTTTGGTTGAGAGTTGAGACTGTCAAGTTTTTTCTCTTTCTATTAAGGCTATGTTTGGTTTGAAGGAAAAAATAGGGAAAGGAAGAAAAATATAGAGAAACCTTTACAAATCTTGTATAGATTTTCTTACCTTTCTCTACTATTTCCTTCAAACCAAACATAGCCTAACATCCCTATAGTTTTTCGGTTCCTATCTCCCTCCCTCCATCACTCTTCATCCTTTATTAGCTTCTACCCAACCTCAATTCAACTCAAAACAGTTTATTCTCTCCTTTTTCTACTAAAGCTACATGTGCTACTCATGTGCCACATGACTAGTATTGAGAAACAATTACAAGTTAAAAAGAATTAAGAAAGTTGTATATGTGTACTGGGAATATTGCATCGTTTTCTCATAAAAATGGTGTTGGACATGTGGAGTTGTAAGAAAACAATGCTTATTTTTTTGTTTGGAATCGGTGCTATCACAAGGAATTTTCTGAGAAAACAACATTGGTTTTGTTTGGTACTAGTACTGGCAGCAACGTTTTCAACATTGATCTATATTATCCAACGTCTAGAATGATGCTACATCATTGCACTGCTGGCAACAATGCGCCATTTTCTCAGAAAATATTGAATTTGGCATTGCTCCATACCACACTTTCTCGATTTTCAAGACATGGTCTGAAGCAACGTTTTTTCCTAAAAAATGGTACCAAACAAGAGGGCATTGTTTGAAGTACCGCTTTCTCTAATGTGACATCTACATGCCACTGTTTTCTCAAAAAACGACATTGATACCAAATATCACTTGAATCAATAGTCATACCCCTACTAAGATTGCAAGATAGGCCAAACTGAGATGAAATGACCATATATAGGCCTGTCACATTTTGAAATTAGAGGAATGGACTAGAAGGCAGCTAACCCACCACAGGCCTAATAGGGCCCACAATGACCCCTATCTATGTATGTCATGCATGTCATGTCTATAGTGCACCAATTGTAACTCGGCTGCCTCCAAATTTGCTCTAGAGATTTAAATCATTTAATACATTATTTGGTGTATCAACTTGATCGATCCCTTTTCCTATCCTTTCTTTAAAGTTTAAATTGATGGTGCTGTTTTGTGGGCACTCTAAGAATGGAAATTCTGATTTCGAATAGGGTGAAAACTGAAATCAACTGAATCGAGCCACCCTGACTCGCGATTTTGATGTAATATTCCGACCCCACAGACCCCACCCACAAAACACATATACAGAAAAGGGCAATCACTGCAAGAGGGATTGTATAGACTATAGACACAACGGTGGGTGAATGGTTGCGTGTAGGATATGATTATGAATAACTGCCATCTTGGGCTGAGCGACTTTCGCCACTACGTTTATATCTTGTTGCGTGTAGGATATAATTGTCATCCTCTGCCATAAGTTAAGTTTAGGTTTGGCCTAATTCTGGAATCTGGCTGAAGAGGTACTACAGGTGAAGCCCATTCAATGAATTGGGCTTGGGGTACGGTGAGATCCACCGAAGGCCCAAATGTTGACATTTGCCTGAAAATTCAGTAAAAAAAAAAAAAAACAACTGATAAGTGATAACCACCCTCCCCCCAGCTCTGTCCATAACCCTTGTAGACAGACCATCATGACATCAGGAAAAAAAAAAGGCTGTTATTAATGATGGGCGAAATGGAAGGGGAAGAGCGTTATGGAGGGACTGAGTGAAGGACACAAACAAAGTTGTTTGTGGTAGTACTGCATACACAGGAGGAAGTCAGTCAGTCCTGAGTCCGGACTGCTGTGCTGAGGCTCCTCTTTCAAATGTGACTATTTTGATGGGGCCAAAGATCAACTATATTCTTCAAGGGAAGGGTGTCTAGTCTGTCCCGTCCTTCCTAGGAGCTCAATTTCTTCAATTCTTTATTTCCTTCCCTTTGAAAAAAAAAAAAAATGAAAATCCCTTTGGTAGGTAGTAATGACTAATGAGATTGAATGATTGGCGTGCTGCGCGTGTTTTTGATAATTATACCACTCCAGTCTGATAATGTGTTAAGCATGGAATTTGCGCAGAAATTTCCGACCCCTCCTTACTCCAAAACCACTTTTTATCACTAATGAAAGTTTTGGTCGACTTCTTCTTTCATTCCTACCTTCAAAATCAGGTTCTTCCTCCTTGGGAACTCCTCCCAAGTCCCAAGTGGGTCCAGACTCCAGACTGAAAAATTAACAAAATCCCCATTCTCTTGTCAGATGAGATCTAAACATCCATCAATATTCAGTTCAATGCTTAAGCATTAAACAAATAACGAGTAATTCAAATTTCATTACCCCGCCTTTGTTTGATGGGTTCACTACCTCTCTCAACCCCGCCACTTGTATCACTTTGTAAGAAGTGGTGGGGGCACTGACAACAACTGTTCAACTGCACAATCAGCTGTTTACTGGATTTTCTAAACCCAAAGAATCCTGAACCAAACTTTGAAAACAATATTATATGGTGTCCTTGCTTTTAATTTGTTGTTTTTAACTCCTCCAATGTAAAGTTGGTGGAGAAGTATATGAAAGCCAATATGAAGCTTTATTTTAATGTTCCCCTAATACCATGAAGTTTATTTACTGTTTCAGCCTATGTAATGCTTAATTATGTTTAATGGCGCCTAACTATCAAACAACATTAATATATATATATATCAAGATAAATTTCATATAAAACATTTATTAAATAAACGGTTACAATACCAAACGGACTCCATAGGTTTCAGCAGAAATCTCGTTGCCGAATGCCCATGGCTGGGCTACAGGTTTCATCGGGCAGCGAGAAATACAACCATGATGTTTTAGGTTATATATGGGCCCTTAACGAGAACATGATAGTCTTTAGTCATGGTTAGTTGGGCTACCTGGGTGACCCACAGACCCAGTCTCGTTTCAAACTAACAAGCCATCAAGCCCATGCCGGGTTTCACGAATCTGCTTGGGTCATCTTTACGTCCCATACAGTCAGTCTAGACTCTAGAGGGAGTTGAGATCTTCTACCAATAAAATAAGTTCCAACCCATCTAACATCGCAGATCTTATTATGAGACTGGGACCCACCATAAATGTTGGGCCTGCTATAGATAAGATGTCCGGTGTAAGATGATGTTGATAGAGAATTGGAACATATTTTGTTGACAGGTGATCCAGACTCCTTTAGAGAGGACTATTTATAGATGGCGTCGGCGACATTCCAAGAGTTCATGCGTTTACAACATTACCTGGAAATTTGGCATACTCAGCCAACTCTGAATTTAGGGCTGTAAATCGGGTTGTCCGGCTTGAAGAATTTTAATTACATTGTGCTCAGATTTAGGTTCGGCCCATTGCAAATTTAACAAATCTCAACCCAACCCAGGTTCCACCCCTAGGCCCTAGCCCTGATTGCAAGGTAGTGTGTGGTTTTAAAACAATGGGCCCAATAGGGAATTGGGTGTGATTTTTTTCTGAGCTGAGGAAATGGATCATGAGAAGTAGAACCACATGGTGCAATGGGTTTAATAGATTCTCATCAATGGCTAGCTCAGTCCTTGTATGGGCTTGTTACCTGGCCAATCTATAATGCCTCTTGGGCGTGTAAATGCTAAGAGAACAATTCCTTCCTCATCAAGACTCAAGAGTAGGTTTGAATTAGGGCCTCCAGTTAAAGATTGGCTTGATTCTTAAAGTATATCTTCGTGAGTGTGGTGGGCCTTATTTCAAAAATTATAAGATGTCCACAAACCTTAAAAAGCTAAAATCCAAAATCCAAGTCAAGGATATAAACATCACTACATCAGTGTTGAAGAGTGCATGATCAACGGGCAATGAACCCTTTAAGGCTTTGAAGACGTTACACCATTTTGTCTAGATCAAGTTCGTTATTCAATTAAAAATCAAAACTAGTTTACTTTTATACATCAAGTAAAAAAAAACAGCCTTAAATACTTCAAGAATTACCTCTTCTCTTGGAAAGTGGGTCTCAAATATCGACAAGTAATATACGGGATCAAATTAATTTTTAATTTACTTTTTATCAATAATATATAATATTATCCTTTTGACGTTAATGCATTAATGTGATTTTATTATCCTATGAATTCAATGCATGAGATATGAGATTATATTTGAACTAGTGTCCTTGTCCTCACGTCCTTGTAAGTCAAGATACTCTATTCCATCCCCACTCCAACCCTAGTGGCGGGGTGGGTTCAGGGCGAGGCATTCATTTTTTTTTTTTGGGGATGGGGAATCTCCAAATTTTCTCCACCTTGAGACAACCACCTTAAAAAATCTAATTTGTGGATATTTTACAAATAGAATTATAGGAATTTGTGGGTATTTTAGAAATTGGATTATGATAATTTGGGGGTATTTTATAAATGAAATTATGGTATCCTAGGATTAGAGGTGTCAATTGGACTAGATTTGGTCCAACCCGATCCAGTCCCATGTGAGTCCACTTAGAAATTGACTGGACCCAATACAGTCCAAATCCAATTCAATCCATTAAAATGTAAATGGACTGGATTGGATCCAATCCAACCGAATGAAATATCAAAAATTATAAAAAAAAAAAAGAACATATAAAAAATTACAAAAATATATTAAAATGAATAAAATCTAAAAATTACAAAAAATATACCCTTTTGGCATTGAAAAAGCACTTTGTAAAAGTGCTTTCATAGAAGTGCTTTTATAAAAGTACTTTCAAAAAAGTGCTTGTATTTTTGTTTTAGAAAAAACATATATATATGATGAAAATAATTAAAAAATACTTGTATTTTTGTTTTTACTTTATTTAAATTAGTATATTTTATTTTTCTTTTAATAATTTATTAATTTTATAGAAAACAAGTCAGATCGGATCAGATCCGAAGATCAAACTTACCGATAGGATTCGAATTCAAATAGTCCTATCAGATCCAACATGAACAATGTCGGATCGGATTCAAATTACCCTTATTTGAATTCGATCCAATTTGTTTGCTTCCTAGGTTTGGCCTCATGATCAAATTATTGGAAATTTGGTTAAGGTCCAATTTAGACCAATAAGAATATGGACCAATTTCTTTGGGATTGGCCTAATCCAATAATTTTAAAGGATTGTCCAAATCCAATTTGATAAGGTTTGGACCGGATTGGATCCAATCCAAAACCGGTCAATTGACACCCCTACATAGGATTAAAAGAATATGAGAAAAACTTAGAGATATTTTAAAATTAAAAATTTTAATTTGGGGAATTATATGCAAACCTCACCCCTAATTTGGGGCAAAAACATTTCCCCTATCCCCACCCTATCTCTGCCCCCGTTTAAGATTTAAGAAAACTTGCCCCGTTCGGGGTGGGGCAGGGTAGGGCCCCAATTTTACAGGGAAAATTGCCATCCCTACAATTCTAATAATTTTCTATAACCAATTAACCAATAGTAAATTAAATAACAATAAATTATAATATTTTATAATAATTTCCAAAAAATTATTGAAATTGCTATTGAATAGTAGTAACATATAGTAAATTAATTATTTACAATAACAATATGTTAATGTAAACTATTTGTTTTTTAAGCCTAAATTATTTACTATTAATCAAAGTAAATATAATTATTGTAAATTAATGTAACTATGGTAAATTACATTATTTTTAATCAAAAGTAAATAATTTTTTGTTAATCAATGTAAAACCAAGTATGATCAAAGTCAACTAAGTGGTCTAGATCGGTGTGGATAGACTTAATAATTTTCCTAAATTATTTAATAATCATTTATTGAAATAATAATAATGGATTTTTATTTGAATAATTATAAAGAAATTTATGATAGATTAATTTCCTAATTTTTTTAATAATTATTTAGTTGAATAATAATAATGGATTAATATTTAAATAGTTTTGGAGAATATTTTTTCATAGATTAATTTCTTAATTTTTTAATTACTTATTTAAAAAATAATTATGGATTATTATTTAAAGAGTTTCCCTAACTTATTTGATAATTGTTAATTTTATAGAAATTAGTACATTGCGCTAATTAGTAATATCTTTTATGAATAAACTATTATTGTAAAAATTTAATGAAATTTTATTAAATTACAATGATTGATGTAAATTATGCTAAACGTTGAAATTTTGAATATTTGTTAATAACCAAACTTTATTAATAATGGCTTATTTCTGAAATAATTATTTCATAATTTTTGGTATAATATTTTTCTAGAAAATTTTAATAATGTTCATAACTAATGGATTATTTAACAATAATGGAAGATGACATGAATATATAAGAAACATCGAATCCCCCTTATTCCCCTCTCTTTGCTTGAAATCACGTCTATAGATATAAATATTATTTGATTTGGAAAACCAAAATAAATTATGGTCCTATTTTTATGGGAAAGTGGAGAGAATAAAGGGGAATTAGAGATAGGAAGTGAATGAGAGGATAAAACATATATTGAGCTAACTAAGGAGAGAAGTTAGGTTGTTATAGAAAGTCAAAGACATGATTATGAGTGTTCACGAGAAGTTAGGTTTTTCATTATCAATATATTTTCAATAATTGTGTATTTTTGCTATAAATTTTCAATACTTATTGGAAATTAAATTATTGTTATTTATCAGAGACGAGACTATTAATTTAGCTAAAATTATGAGTGTTCATGAGTTGGTTTGGTTCGGTCATAGGATAGCTATTTGGCCAACCAAATTGACCTGGTCAGGTTGGAGAGTTGGTCAGCTGAAACCAATTGACCTTTTGTGAAAACTGACCCACTTAAGTTGTATCGTTTTGGGTCGATTTTTTGGTTTGGTCAATTGGTTCAAAAGATTTAATTTTAAAAATTATAGTGCAATTATTAAAAAATAAATTTAAAAATTAGGTTTATGATATAAAACATTTTAGACTAAGAAATATGAGAAATTTCCCACTTTTCCATGCTAAAAAATATATTTAAAATATAAGATATTAATATGTATCCATGGTTAGGTCATTCGATTTTGATTGGTTTACAAATGGCCAAAGTGAAATTGATCAAACTTGGTCGAATTGGGAAATTTTTGAACCAAAGCCGACCTAAAATACTAGAGAACCGACCAACTTGGGTCGAGTTAATCAGGTTGGTCGGTTTCATTAGTTTGATGAATAAACCTAACTAAAATTAATTATTGTTATTTTGTATTATAAAAAATTTATTAAAAGTAGCATATATAACATGAATAATTATTAATTATTTAAAAAGTTGAAAATATAAAACAATTGTATACTCTTATGTGATTCTATTAGGATCATTTACTAAAACACATCTTATGGTTTTACATATTTAGTTAAACATGCATTATAGTTTTCATTTTATTAAAACATCCCATATATTTTACCACTTATTTACTTAATCAACCTTTCATTAAGGAGTGTTTGTTTTGCCATTAGGCCCATGATTTTTTATTTCAAAAATACCCTTAACACTTTCTTTTTTGTACAAAAAACAAAATTAACCAAATATAGCCAACAGAGTGGTTGCCCGTGCCTTGTAAAGGGAAACAATGGTATTTTATTTTTATTTTCTTTTGATTAAATTTATTTAAATGAACATTAGGGTCAACATTGTCATTTTCCACTTTCATCTAATGGAAGATTGATTAAATCCATTGCAAATTATAAGTGGTGTTTTAGTAAAATTTAATTATAGGGTAGATTTTAGTAAATCTGTGAAACTATAAGGGGTATTTTAGTAAATAACCATTTTTACTATTTAGCTTTTGCTTAATAAATCTTGTGCATTAAAACATCCCATATATTTTACCACTTATTTACTTAATCAACCTTTCATTAAGGAGTGTTTGTTTTGTAATTAGGCCCATGATTTTTTATTCCAAAAATACCCTTAACACTTTCTTTTTTGTACAAAAAACAAAATTAACCAAATATAGCCAACAAAGTGGTTGCCCGTGCCTTGTAAAGGGAAAAAATGGTATTTTATTTTTATTTTCTTTTGATTAAATTTATTTAAATGAACATTAGGGTCAACATTGTCATTTTCCACTTTCATCTAATGGAAGATTGATTAAATCCATTGCAAATTATAAGTGGTGTTTTAGTAAAATTTAATTATAGGGTAGATTTTAGTAAATCTGTGAAACTATAAGGGGTATTTTAGTAAATAACCATTTTTACTATTTAGCTTTCGCTTAATAAATCTTGTGCATTAAAACATCCCATATATTTTACCACTTATTTACTTAATCAACCTTTCATTAAGGAGTGTTTGTTTTGCCATTAGGCCTATGATTTTTTATTCCAAAAATACCCTTAACACTTTCTTTTTTGTACAAAAAACAAAATTAACCAAATATAGCCAACAGAGTGGTTGCCCGTGCCTTGTAAAGGGAAAAAATGGTATTTTATTTTTATTTTCTTTTGACTAAATTTATTTAAATGAACATTCGGGTCAACATTGTCATTTTGCACTGTCATCTAATGGAAGATTGATTAAATCCATTGCAAATTATAAGTGGTGTTTTAGTAAAATTTAATTATAGGGTAGATTTTAGTAAATCCATGAAACTATAAGGGGTATTTTAGTAAATAACCATTTTTACTATTTAGCTTTGCTTAATAAATCTTGTGCATTAAAACATCCCATATATTTTACCACTTATTTACATAATCAACATTTCATTAAGGAGTGTTTATTTTGCCATTAGGCCCATGATTTTTTATTCCAAAAATACCCTTAACACTTTCTTTTTTGTACAGAAAACAAAATTAACCAAATATAGCCAATAGAGTGGTTGCCCATGCCTTGTAAAGGGAAACAATGGTATTTTATTTTTATTTTCTTTTGATTAAATTTATTTAAATGAACATTAGAGTCAACATTGTCATTTTCCACTTTCATCTAATGGAAGATTGATTAAATCCATTGCAAATTATAAGTGGTGTTTTAGTAAAATTTAATTATAGGGTAGATTTTAGTAAATCCATGAAACTATAAGGGGTATTTTAGTAAATAACCATTTTTACTATTTAGCTTTCGCTTAATAAATCCTGTGCATTAAAACATCCCATATATTTTACCACTTATTTACTTAATCAACCTTTCATTAAGGAGTGTTTATTTTGCCATTAGGCCCATGATTTTTTATTCCAAAAATACCCTTAACACTTTCTTTTTTGTACAGAAAACAAAATTAACCAAATATAGCCAATAGAGTGGTTGCCCGTGCCTTGTAAAGGGAAAAAATGGTATTTTATTTTTATTTTCTTTTGATTAAATTTATTTAAGTGAACATTAGAGTCAACATTGTCATTTTCCACTTTCATCTAATGGAAGATTGATTAAATCCATTGCAAATTATAAGTGGTGTTTTAGTAAAATTAATTATAGGGTAGATTTTAGTAAATCCATGAAACTATAAGGGGTATTTTAGTAAATAACCATTTTTACTATTTAGCTTTCACTTAATAAATCCTGTGCATTAAAACATCCCATATATTTTACCACTTATTTACTTAATCAACCTTTCATTAAGGAGTGTTTATTTTGCCACTAGGCCCATGATTTTTTATTCCAAAAATACCCTTAACACTTTCTTTTTTGTACAGAAAACAAAATTAACCAAATATAGCCAATAGAGTGGTTGCTTGTGCCTTGTAAAGGGAAAAAATGGTATTTTATTTTTATTTTCTTTTGATTAAATTTATTTAAATGAACATTAGAGTCAACATTGTCATTTTCCACTTTCATCTAATGGAAGATTGATTAAATCCATTGCAAATTATAAGTGGTGTTTTAGTAAAATTTAATTATAGGGTAGATTTTAGTAAATCCATGAAACTATAAGGGGTATTAGTAAATAGCCATTTTTACTATTTAGCTTTCGCTTAATAAATCTTGTGCATTAAAACATCCCATATATTTTACCACTTATTTACTTAATCAACCTTTCATTAAGGAGTGTTTATTTTGCCATTAGGCCCATGATTTTTTATTCCAAAAATACCCTTAACACTTTCTTTTTTGTATAGAATACAAAATTAACCAAATATAGCCAATAGAGTGGTTGCCCGTGCCTTGTAAAGGGAAAAAATGGTATTTTATTTTTATTTTCTTTTGATTAAATTTATTTAAATGAACATTAGAGTCAACATTGTCATTTTTCACTTTCATCTAATGGAAGATTGATTAAATCCATTGCAAATTATAAGTGGTGTTTTAGTAAAATTTAATTATAGGGTAGATTTTAGTAAATCCATGAAACTATAAGGGGTATTTTAGTAAATAACCATTTTTACTATTTAGCTTTCATTTAATAAATCCTGTGCATCGCACGGGTCCCCGCTAGTGAATGTATAAGAAACATCGAATTCCCCTTATTCCCCTCTCTTTGCTCGAAATCATGTCTATAGATATAAATATTGCTTGATTTGGAAAACCAAATCTTAATAAATTATGGCCCTATTTTTATGAGAAAGTGGAGAGAATAGAGGGGAATTAGAGATAGGAAGTGAATGAGAGGATAAAACATATATTGAGCTAATGAAGGAGAGAAGTTAGGTTGTTATAGAAAGTCAAAGACATGAGTTGGGGGGGGGGGGAGAGAGAGAGAGAGAGAGAGAGAGAGAGAACCCAATGGGAAGTGAGAAGAATGAAGAGAGAGGGGGCTGAGATGGCATATTGAGAGTGGTGGGAAGGGGGAGAGGAGAGAGAGAGAGAGTCAAGGAAAATGTAGGGTTGGGGTAATGGAGCAAGGAGAACCAAGGTGACATGCACAGTCTTGCTATAACCTAGGCCGGGCCCAAGTTGGGTTTAGCACCAATGATGAGGGCTTTAACCTAAGCCCAGGTTCAAGTCAGGCTTACGGGTTTTTTCTGGGCCTAATGAGAAATGAGTTTGGGCCTTTAACATTCAACAATAAAAAATTAATTATTTATTTTTTTTAATTAAATAGCATGTAATACATGCAAAAAATATGTCACAAGCCCAAGTTAAATAGGGTTTGGCCAAGCTTTGGACTTAAACATAAGAAAAAGGCATGGGCCTCATTTTATTCCTAGAGTTGGTTTAATTTGGCTTACCTATCCTTTTATAGATTGAAGTCAAGGCCTTCATTCCTATTCTTGAGCAATATGAGACTTAGAGCAACACTAAATAGTGAATGCTACCATTGAATGTTTTTCAAAGTCTCACATTGCTTACGCAATGAGAATGAAGGCCTTGCCATCATCTCATACTTGAGTTGGTTCAAGTGTTCACACATTGTTGACATGTGTCAATTTATTAATATTAGTATTTTTATGTTAAAACTTATTTTTTATATTTTATATAAAATAGTAAATATTTAATATAAAATAATATATATATATATAATATGTTGGGCACAAGCCTGGTGCAGAATTTTTTGGGCTTGATGCAGGCCTAAGCCGGGCTTGTAAACAAAAACCTGGGCCCAGGCCCAGAAATTTGCAGGCTAGGCCAGACCAAGAATTATCACCCCTAATTTACAAATTTCAATGTGCCTTATTATCTACTTGGCTGTTGAAAGATCTACCTAACAGCTATGTTCATCTTATTAAAAGTAGCCTTCAGCACATCACATACATGGCGAGTCATGGTTTTATGGTTGATCCTAATCCCATGGGGAGATGCACATGGATCAAATCAAATCCAAAGATCCGATAGGATTTGAATTCAGATCAGGGGAGGAGTTAGGAGGGACCCAGGGGAGCCATACCCCCCCCCCCCCCCCCCCCCCCATGGTCTAGAAATCTGCACACTGAATACCTTTTTTTATGTAAGTTTCCTCCCTTCCTTTACTTTTCACCCAATGGTTGGCTTTCCTATGGGCCATGCATAAGTTTTGGTCTCTCTCATAAAAAATTCCTGACTTCACCCCTGATTCAGCTCGAGTTCTATCAGATCCAATTGAATCTTCGAGTCAGATCAAATCTGACATGAACAATGTCAGATCGAATTCAAATATATACTGATTCGAATCCGATCCGATCCCATTTGCATTCATAGATGCACAATGCCAGATTATGTTGGAAGGGAATTCAAACATGTTTTGTTGGTTGTATACAAGGACTGAAGCGATTAATACAATAAACAGCTGTAAACAGGAAAATAAGGCCCCAATAATACCAGTACTTATGCTATTATAAATACTAGTGTAAGAGGATGTACTATATAAATAGGCATTAGCTATTTGGATTTAATTTTTATAACCCTTACTAAAATAAAATGAGGCAAATATCTTTTTTTTTTTGTTGGGGTAAAAACTGGGCAATTATGTACTTTAGTATAAATAGAGATGCAAACTTTTTGGCTGTATTTGAAACATGCCCACATGTTGGTTCCTAGTATGCAATAATTAAGCTTCTCGTCCCTTTGTGCGATCCACACCATTCAGGGCATATTCCCACATTGCATTAAATAGAAAGTTGTGTTTCGACAAGAGAAATACGCATTTCAGCTTCATTCAAATTCAAATTCATCCTATTCAACCATGTAAGAATTCATGGCAATTAGGTTTAGATGGATTCCAGTTTGACGTTTCCAGGATGTCTGCAGTACCCTAAACGATTTTCTTCATAGATTTGGATGATACAAATCTAATTGCACAATTTCTTTTATTTGTTTATAAAAGAAGTGCAAACGTTATTGTAAAAAATTATTTAGTTATTATATGGTCTCAAGTGGTAATGGGGACATTAGGGTTCATATATTATTAATGGGGTGTGGGATCTCTATTTGTTTTTTTCTTTTTAATATATATATGTATTTGTGTTGGATCTCTGTTTAAAACTCATTCAAGGCAAGTTGCTGGGGCTCCATGTGGATGTTGATCATTGCCTTTGCACATACATGCCCATGGTGAGACAGCTCAATAATTGTCCACCTTCTACGTACATAGGTTTGTACTATTTTCTTAGCTTTCACCTTAATTTGATTTTCCAATTGCACTCACATGGATGGATTCTAAGCATTTCTCAAATGTAGCTGAAACAATAGATTCTCTAATTTATTTTGCTTGAAACAATTTAAAAATATTCAACCAAACAAGAATATTTGAGAGAAAGATCAAAATACTTACATGTAAAACACTGTGGAAAAATGACTCTCATACCAAACACTGCCTAGATTAACCATGTAAAACATTAATGTGACCTAAGTTTAATATATTTAAATGACTCTCATTTCACACTGCATCGGGCTCAGGTCTTTTGAGCCAGATCCAGATCCATTTAAATTTTAAGAAAATCCCAACCGAACCGAAGCCCACTAAGAAATTTTCTTAAGTGACATGTGGTGGGTGAGTCTAGATTCGATAAACAGGGGATTGAGGACATGTGGCAAAGTTTATGAGATGGGGTCGGACCACGTTGTAGCCTGTGGCCTGGGACCCATCACCCACCCAGTGGTCACCATGCATCATCTATCTTCCTACATTACTTATTACACATCAAAAGTTGGGGGGGTTAAATATGTCAGGCCCCATTTACGGGAAGAAGATCGGAAACAGCAAACAGGACAGTGTTGTGTATATGTAGCACGCACTGTTATATAGGTACCGTACATCATCATTATTAATTACGAATCACAACCTACCTGCTGCAACCTCACCGACCGTTCTGAAAGATTGAAGATTTCGGTAAACAGAAACATGGCAAGTGTAGCATAAGTGTAAACATCCATGTATTTATTTTACTTATATCATCATCATCATCATCGAAGGAGATTCAAATGTATAGAAGCTGAAAGCCTGAAAGGATTCATTATAAACTGCTTGCAAAGGAAAGATCTTTTCGATAGAGGTAGGTTTATGATATCAACATGTTTCCGATAGCTTAATCTGGTGAAGTCCACCACTGTTCCTCTTCTTCTTAGAAACGTACTATCCCGTTGAATGTATTCATGGCGTTTTTCCGTTAACTCCTATCCTATGGCTTCACTATTTAAGCCATATTTAGTATTCTTTGTTTGCAATAGGGGCGTTTTAACCTCAAATTGGAGATACATCATTAATTATAATAACGAATGCATTAATGTGTTTCAGATAGTGTAATAGGGCGGTGAGGGTGGAGTTGGGGTTTAAGGCTAAGTTAAGTGGCCGGGGAGAGATAAAGATTTAGTCAATAAAATCTGTTTAGATTAATGATGATGGATTAAGTCGTACAACTGAAATTAATATGATGATATGATTATGAATAGAATAGGGTCAGACTGCGATCAATATGAAAGGGATGGGTTACAGCGCACGGAATGCACTTTTGTCCCTTGGAATCCGCTTTAGGTCATGTGCATCGTTCAGAGCCAGCACATGGGAAACAGCCCATCATGACTTCATGAGTTATGACTTAGTAGTAAAAGTTGCATCCACGCCAGCTGCAACATTATAATCACCAAAAACCACCGTCCTTACTCCAAGGCATCAAGTCCACAAAGCATTGAGGCTCTAAACAGTGCTATTTACTTTTACGCTTTGAGTCATTCAAAGCCACCAACCTCGTTGGTGTGTTAATCCAGCGTTGATGAGAATCAAATTCCGCAATTAGCAATTTGGAAAAGTTATTTACGAATAACCAAAAAAAAAAAAACCCAAATATAAAACTAAAATAAATAACACTGTTTAAATCCTCGACGGTTTGTGAAATTCATGCACTACAACAATTGTTGGCCACCGGCTAACGTATTCACATGCTCAGATTGGAATTTGGAAGCAGAGCCAAGCTGAGAGGTTATTATTAACCAAGTTCAGAGTTGAGACATATGGACCCCAAGCAGAGTCGATTATTCAATTAGGTCCAAACACTGGAGTCCAGATCCTACCATACAGTGGTCAAGCATGTCGGATAACTGAGAATTAAATTATTTTGAGCTTTTAAACCTTAGACTCTTTGAGTGTATTTTTACTACTGGATGTACTTGAAATGATTACATTATTAGAAAATGAAAATGAATGCTGGACAGCTTTGTATTAAGATGAAGGCTAGTGATATCTTTTATCCAAATTCCAAATGGCGCCACCGCCACCAGCCCATCACCACCACCTCTTACCTCTAGGACTAGGCGTGGGGTCCGAAGCACATCACTCCTATTTATACTCCATTTCCTACGACCCTTGCAACCAAATCCTCTTCTTCCTCATCCTTCTTTTCTAGCGCTCTCTCTCGCTTGTCTTCTTTCCTTAGACAAGAAAGAGGAGGAGGGAAGGGGTTTCCTCTTTGTTTGCTCATTTGTTGCTGCGTTTGTTTGTAATTTGGTAGCAGAATGGCCATGGCTAAGTTTGTGGGTGTGATGTTGTTGGTACTGCTTGCCATCTCTGTTCTCCATGGAACCGTGGTGAGTGCTTTAATTTCTTGCTTGGGTTGAGCCCCACACGGTTCACGTTAGCCTAGATTAAGCCAACCCCATTACCATTACCATTACCAAAAACAAAAAGCATTTATCCTGGATGTTCATTTTACTTATTCTCTTCTTCTTTTCTGGTTTATTGCAGGTATCAGCCAGAGAGGCAGAATATCACTTGGATAGTGTAAGCCCTCTTACCCATATTCTCTGTTTTTTTTTTCGATTTTGGAAATATATACAAGTGATTCATGGATAGTTTCCGTCTGGACTTAATTGCTTTAGCGGGTTCTATAGACTAAACACCATCAATGTTTTGTATATTTCAGAACCGATCTGGACCAGGGAGTCTGAAATCATACCGTAAGTATCTATCTATACCCTCTTCTTCTGCTGCTTCTTGCTTCTTGTTTCTACTTTCTCCTGCTAACTAAACCAAGATCGCGCAAACCAGTGCATAAAATGCGCTATAGCCCGTCAGTCAAACCAATTTAATCTGACGGGTGAAAAAGAAGGATTTCAAGGGAGACTGGGAAAGAGAGGGGGGAATTGCTGGGAGATTGAACTTGATATTAATCATAGATTGACGTTGGTTTGTGTTTGAACTTTGAACTTTGATGTGTGTGAAAATGATCAGAATGCCCATCGCAATGCACGAGGAGATGCAGCAAGACACAGTACCACAAGCCATGCATGTTCTTCTGTCAGAAGTGCTGCAACAAATGCCTGTGCGTGCCTCCGGGTTTTTACGGCAACAAGGGCGTATGTCCCTGCTACAACAACTGGAAGACCAAGCGTGGAGGACCCAAATGCCCTTGATGACTCAAATACATTGACATATATAGATAAGATCATAAGAGAGAGAGAGGGGGGAGAAGACACGGTTACAACCACTACTTAGTAGAGATTAATAGGCATTAGTACGTAATCTACCAAAGTAATTGCTAGTTAGTCTCTTCCTTCTTTACTTATTATACTAAATACTAGTACGTACTGCTAGTAGTAGTGAGTGCAGACTGCAGATGATGATTTGTTTTTTATTTATTTCTTAATTCCTCAATTACTGTAACTGTTAATGTTAAGTCTCAAATGTTGGAGTGGAGTGAATCGCTCCTTTGGGTTTCGAATTTCAAGGGTGTTGTATTTCCCAAATGAGAGTGGGGCCAAAGTAAAGAAAAGGCAATGATGGTTGTATGGGTGACTACTTTTTATAATCGTATCTTAAATAATATTAAAAAAAAAAAGCTTAATTTCTTTTTCTACAGTCTGCGATTCATTAGTCACTGTGATATAATACAAATCAAAACACAGTGAAGATCATTAAGATTGATGGCTGCCTGGGTCTGGGTATTAAAGTAAAACACAAAGTGGGGTCAATCACTTTAGGATTAACAGATAAAACGGTAATCCACTAACAGTGGTCGGTGGTTAGTGGTCAGTCACCAGACTCCTAACACTAGCAACGAGGGGGATGTCCTTTTTTTAAGCTTTAACCAAACTCAAGAGTTCCCAATCACGCATATAGATAAAAGGTGGGAAGTGGAAAAGCAGGAATGAGGAATGACCCTCCTCCTTCGTTCCCCCCAGGGCCCATGTGCCATGTGCAGTTGATTTCACCATCTTATATCGTTAATATCCGTTAAATCCAAATTCAACTTAGTTGGACTGACGACGCTAAAATTGACAAGTTCCTTGGATGCATGCATCTTCCATCTCTCACTCCGCTGTGCCACACTGCATTTTTTTATTCCATCGTGTCAAATGTCACATCCATAGAGGAGATGACCCACCAAAACCGAAAACTATACGGCTAAAGACCGGCTGACGAAGGAGATGATGAAGACACTTCTAATTATAAACATTACCAACTAAAATTCATAATTAATGCCAAAGTCCAAATTACATTGAAGCTTAGAGGATTAAGCTCATGCCTATGTGTGTGACATACAAATACAAAAACTTTATCACTTAACCACAGTAAATTTGTTTAAGCAATAAAGGTTTTACCTTTTAACCTTTAATCCAATTTCAAATACTTCACAGATAGAATAGTATTAATAAAAGTTATTATTAATTAATATTCAATACTTCATTTTTCTTTCATTTTCCAAACATCCCCAAATTTAAAATATATTTATATCTTATTTATAATTATTTCAAACTTAGATTTAGTATTATTAATGTAATTATAAGATTTATCGAAACATTCTTGATATTCATACTTGCTCAATAATTCCACCATATCTATACTATACTGATACACTTTTCAATACCGAAATTTAGAACCTCGGTATACAACTGTAGACTAGAATTCAAGAAACTAAGACCTGACTTCTTCAAGAAAAATTTAAGGCTGTATTTGGTTTGAAAGAAAATGTAGGGAAACGTGTACAAGGTTTGTATAGGTTTTCCTACCTTTTCTTTCAAACCAAACATGGCCTAAAAGATCCCTCCCTCCATCTCTCCAAGAATACGACTGAGATAGCTCCACAATCAGATCTAACGAGCCTCAGATAAACCTTGGTTAATCTACTTTATCTTCTAGAAGCCTCAAATTATGAGCTTGGTTTGCCGCACATCTCTTCAAATTACGATCCAGGCATCTTTCAAAGACGTTCTCAAATGTGGCATATCATTCTCCTGTATCTCGAAAGTGGACTTCAAGCGTTTGTCACTGAGATCTCTTGCATTCACTGTTGGGTAGGAGCCGCTTAGAGTTCAAGCGACTATTTGTGAAACTAGTAAACAGGTGCGCACATCTGCACATGACAGTTTTTAAAGTGAGAATAAGGAATATATATGCCATTTTTATGTCCACTGTATGCTTAGACATGTGGATAGAAATTGTCCAATGAAAATTCTAGAAAGAAAAGGGCATTTGCTTTTTTATAAGTAGTATAGATGTGAAAGGGATTCATCGGAGTTAAAATGCTCAAGCCCTCCTCTCTATTTGTTTTTGGTACTTGATGAAGGAAGAATTGATCCGACCTTGTAATCACTCAACATGTGGCAAAGGCAAACAGCTTGGCACAACAGCGCGCCTGGGGCGCGAGCACCAAAGGGAGGAACTAGCAGTCCGAACTCCCTACCAGCAGTCCGAACTCCCTACAAGGAGCCTGAACTCCCTACAAGGAGCCCGAACTCTCCCTTGGGCCCCGAGCCTCACACAAGGCAATGACCCGAACTGGCCCGCCTCATAGCAGTTCGGGACACTCCCCTATCTTGAACTCAAGACTTCACCTCGCTCACCACTCCAGCACTTTGCCTCCAGGACGCCGAACTGAACAAACATACCATACCTGACACCGAGGAGGTCCGTATCCAAGGGCGGCGCACCTGACTGACTTGGGATCTGACGCTTGATAGCTGCATTTCAACGGCCACCTGCCACCGCCACCTACCACCATCATCGCCAGTCGCAAAGACGGCTCCGACAAAGAGAGCAGTGGCGGTTCTGTCTAGCAGAGGGGATGACACCCGAACTGGTAGGAGCCCAGAGGTAATCATACCCGACCTGACAGAAGCTTAGAAGTGAGTGCACGAGGTGGTTATAAAAAGTTCCCTACCCCCCAAGAACAAGGTATGTGAACTTTGCGCCATCTGGTTCTATCTTGCCTTTGAGAGAATTCTAACTTGAGTTTCGGAGCATTCATACCGGGTTCCCCCCGGAGCTTCCTCATCTTCTCTGTTTTAGGCTCCCTGTAACTCCATTCAGAGGCAAGGTCGTTGACAGCTAGGACCAGTCGGATTGCGCACCATCAATTGGCGTCGTCTGTGGGAAACGCTTTTAAAAGCCTCCCTCTAAACTCTCATAACCTCTTTTCTCCAAAAACCCCAACACTCATGGCTTCTTCTAGCAACGCCAGACGTGGCACAGAGACAAACACCACCGAGGAACAACTTCAAGTCCCCGTGGTGTGCGTCAAACAGCTCACCATCCCCCTTTCGGTGGATGGGATCCCCAGCTTGAATGCGCCACAAGCAGTGGCGCCCGTAAACCTTCCTGCCATGAGCATCCCCTTTCCTCTCCCTATCGAAACAACCTTTACTGAACCAACTGTTGTCCCCCTGGCAATCAGCCAGAACCAATTGGACGACCTGATGCAATGCATGCGGGCAATGCAAGCCCAAATGCAACAATTCCAGCAACATCAGCTCCAGCAGCACCAAGTACTGCACAACATCTCCCAGTATCACTATCAGCAGCAGTTCCCCCAACTGCCTCTGAACCAACCACTACTTCCACCTCGGCACCCTGCTCCGAAGCCGGTTAAGGCCTCCCCTCAGGATGGATGCCCCCACCAGGGAAAAGCCTCCCGGCCCCAGAACCCCCCTAACAGCCAGGCCTCATCCCCAGGCCGAAGAGAGAGAAAAATCACCCCCGCCTCGCAGCTCGCAGCTCGCAGGCGGGTTAGGAACCTCGCCCGCAAAGTCAGCACCTCGACGCTCCAGGCCCGAGTTCCCGCTCACGGAGAACCGATTCAGCGCCCTGGCAGCAGACTACCAGCATTCCGAGCCCATGGAGCTCGGCAACACAGAGGCCAGCAGTGCCAGTACCAGGCCCACTCAACAACGAAGGCGCCGAACTGCCACCCGTGTCCTGCCCAAGCTCAGAAGTAAGGAAGAGACGAGCTCGGACGAGGTAAAAGCTGCCCCGATTCTCTCAGTTCCTTCCCCCCTCGCATCAGAACTCCTAGTAGTCCCCATGCCCAGAGATTTCAAGCTCCCACCTTTGGACAAGTATGATGGGTCCTTCGACCCCAACGACCACGTTGATGCTTTCCAGTCCCAAATGCACCTCGCCAGGGCCAGTGAATCGTGCATGTGCGTGGCCTTCACCACCACCTTCAGGGGGGTAACCCGCACTTGGTACAGGAACCTGGCCCCCGGGTCGATAAGATGCTGGGCCCAGTTCGTGCAGGTCTTCACCGCACACTTTGTCACCAACAAGTGGTGCCCCAGAACAGAGGAAAGCATCTTTGGAGTAGTCCAGAGAGAAGGAGAATCCATCCGGGGCTACATCAAGCGGTTCAATGAAGCGTGCTTGCAGATACCGAGATTAGACCCCGCGGTGCAGCTCGCGGCAGCCAAGAGAGGAGTAACGTACAAAGAGTTCAAATGGCACATGGTAGCTAACCAGCCCGCAGCCGTGGCCGAATTCCTCAAGCTCGCGGATAAGTTCATGAGAACAGAGGAAGAAATCAACCAACGGACCGAAAGCGGGAACGAGAAAAGAAAGAGGGAAGGCGAGCCCTCCAACCCAGTCGACAGAAAAAACCCGGCCCGGGAGCCGAAGCCGAACCAGTCGTTCCGACCTCCCTTAGCAGTTTGGACAGATTACACGCCGTTAAACACGAGGCGGACCGAGATCTTAATGACAATCAAGGACACCCCATACGTAAAGTGGCCACCTCGCCTAAAGGAGAATCTGAATGAGAGAAATAAAAATTTGTACTGTAGTTTCCATAGAGGCCACGGTCATAGTACCGAACAGTGTAATAATCTCCGGGACGAGATAGAGGGACTCATCCGTCGCGGATACTTGAGGAATTTTGTACAGCATGATAATAATAATAATAACAATAAGGCAGGTCGGCAAGGGGAGCACGGAAAGGATGCCCCCGAATCTAGCAGCAGACCAGCCGAACCATTGCAACGACAGCCTCCGGAAGAGAGGCCGGTTCGGGGAACCATCCATGTAATAGTGGGAGGTTCGGTGGTAGCAGGGTGTACTTCGGCAGTGGCCCGGACATCAGTTCGCGAAGCAGCCCAAGAGGAACAGAACCCCCCAAAGAGACCAAAGACTGAAGAGCCGATCTTCTTCACGAAAGACGATGCGCGAGGGGTCTACTACCCCCACGATGACGCGCTTGTCATAAAACTGATGATCAACGACTTCGAGGTCAGGCGCGTACTCGTGGATTCGGGCAGCTCGGCGGACATCCTCTTCAAGTCAGCATTTGACCAGCTACAGTTGCAGAAGAGCAAGCTAAAGCCCGCGAACACTCCTCTTGTGGGTTTCAGCGGAGAGGAAGTCAGGCCCCTCGGAAAAATAACAGTACCTGTAGAAGTCGGCACATGGCCTTGTGCGGTCAAACTCAACCATGATTTCCTGGTGGTCGCGACCCCTTCCCCATACAATGCCATAATAGGGCGGCCAATTACGCATATCCTGCGGGCAGTAGTCTCCACATACTATTTGATAATGAAGTTCCCTACAGACTTCTGAAGGGAAAAACCAAGGCGGCCGACGACCTTGAACTGGAGCAGCCTACGGAGCAAGGCGAGGAACGAGCTTCGCCCACAGAGGAAACGGTCGCAGTCCCGACTTTGGCTACAGACCCAGCTCGCACACTACAAATCGGTGCTTCCGTCGAGGAACCACTACGAACCGAACTGGTGAGTTTTTACTTCAAAATTTAGATATTTTTGCCTGGTCCGCGACTGACATGCCCGGTATTGACCCCAGCCTTATAACTCACAAACTTAATATTGACCCTGTAGTCAGACTCGTTAGACAGAAGAAACGCAACTTAGCCCCAAAGCGCTGGAGGGCGGTCGATGAGGAGGTCGAAAAGCTCCTCGCAGCAAATTTCATAAGGAAAGTTCATTACCAGAGCTGGGTAGCCAACCCAGTGCTGGTGAAAAAGGCAAACGGCAAGTGGCGCATGTGCGTCGACTACACCGACCTAAACCGAGCTTGCCCGAAAGATTGTTTCCCCCTCCCCAGAATTGACCGCCTAGTGGACGCGACCTCGGGACATGAGTTGCTAAGCTTCCTGCACGCCTACTCGGGCTACAACCAAATCAGGATGGACCAGTCCGATGAGGAAAAAACCAGCTTCATAACCAAGTTCGGCCTGTACTGCTATAAGGTCATGCCCTTCGGATTAAAAAATGCCAAAGCAACCTTCCAAAGACTTGTAAATAGGCTGTTTCGGCCCTTGATTGGCACGAAAATAGAATGTTATGTAGACGACATAGTCGTCAAGACGCAATTTTCACAGGAATTAATACAAGACTTAGATTCTGTCTTCCAAATCCTGCGTCAATTTAGCATGAAACTAAACCCTAACAAATGTGTCTTCGGTGTCACCTCGGGCAAGTTCCTAGGGTACATTGTCAACCGGCGCGGTATTGAGGCCAACCCGAACAAGATAAAGGCTATCCTAGATATGAGACCACCCCGGAAAGTAAAAGAAGTTCAGAGGCTAAACGGCCGCATAGCCGCTCTAAGCCGCTTCATGTCCAAATCAGCAGACCGCTGCCTGCCTTTCTTCAAAGCAATCAAAGGCAAAGGGTTCGAGTGGACCCAAGAATGCCAGCTCGCGTTCGACGAGCTAAAATGCTACCTCGCTAGTGTGCCAACCTTAGCCCGGCCCGAGGAGGGCGAGGTCCTAGAACTATACCTCTCGGCAAACGACGAGGTGGTTAGTTCGGTACAAATAAAAGAAGTAGATCGGGTCCAATGACCCATCTATTATGTTAGTAAAATTTTGCAGGGAGCAAAGACAAGGTACCCGCAGATAGAAAAGCTAGCATACACATTGGTGATAGCAGCTCGGAAACTCCGCCCATACTTCCAGGCTCACATTGTCATCGTCTTGACTGGCAAACCTCTGAGGCAAGTTTTACTCAAGCCCGAGGTTTCCAGTCGACTGACGAAATGGGCCATCGAACTCAACGAGTACGACCTCTAGTACAAGCCATGAACTGCTATTAAGGCCCAAGCCTTAGCAGATTTTATCGTTGAGTGCACGTTTAACCTCGAAGCCCCTGGGCCGGTCAAGCCCGAGATCCCCAGTTCGGGCGAGCCCGAAGCTCCCAAGCCAATAGAGTCTAAACCCCGTGAAGTAGTAGCCAGTGTGGCATCTCTCCTGGTTAGGCCAAACGCGAACTGGGATGAGGAGCCCTAGATCCTTCACGTAGATGGCTCCTCGAACCAGCAGGGCAGCGGGGCTGGAATAGTGCTACGCGGCCCGAGCGACACGAAATTGGAATACGCACTATGCTTTGAGTTTGCGGCATCCAACAACGAGGCGGAGTATGAGGCACTGATAGCCGGGCTGAACCTAGCGCACAAGGTAAGAGCAAAGCACGTAGTTATCTGCAGTGATTCCCAGCTCATGGTCAACCAGGTTACGGGCGAATACGAAGCACGCGAGCTCACTATGATTGCATACTTGGCAAAAGTAAAGGAGGCTCTGCTCAACTTCCAGTCACACTTCATCAGGCAAATCCCGAGGTCAGAGAACACTGAGGCCGACGCCTTGTCCCGGTTAGCCAGCACGAGTCAACACCATGAGAACCGTGTACATAGAGGACTTACCTCGGCCCAGCATTCTCGGTGGGGCAGAGGAGGTCGCTCCCGTCCTTGAAGCAGAGTCGAGCTGGATCAACCCACTCACGAGCTTCTTACTAGATGGAACCCTCCCTGTGGACCGCAATGTAGCCAAAAGGGTGTAGCGCCAGGCAGCCAAATACGTCATAATAGACGAACGGTTGTACTGACGATCCTACACGCTCCCCTACCTGCGTTGCTTGCGACCTGCCGAAGCCGAGCTCGTACTCTGCGACACTCATGAAGGTCTGTGCGACGGACACCTGGGGGCAGAGCCCTCGCCCAAAAGGCACTTCGACAAGGATACTACTAGCCAACGATGAAGGTAGAAGCCGTCGAGCTCGTCAGAAAATGCGACAAGTGTCAGAAGCATGCCAATATCCACCATCAGCCTGCTGCCGACCTCAAGTACCTCACTAGTCCATGGCCCTTTGCACAATGGGGCATCGACCTCCTGGGGCCATTCCCGCCAGCAATAGGTGGGAGAAAGTTCCTAGTGGTGGTTGTAGATTACTTCACAAAACGGATAGAAGCTGAACCTCTGGCAACAGTCACAGCCCGAAACATACAGAACTTCTTTTGGAAGAACATAGTATGTCGCTTCGGGCTACCTCGGGTACTGATCTCCGACAACGGCAAACAGTTCAAGGATATCAAGTTCCAAGAATGGAGCCAAGATATGGGAATTCGTCAGAACTTCACATCGGTCGTACACCCGCAGGCAAACGGTCAGACAGAAGTAATGAACAGAGTCATCCTCCGCGGACTGAAAGCACGACTAGACCGGGCTAAAGGGTTGTGGGCGGACGAGCTACCAAATGTTCTATGGGCTCACCGAACTACGGAAAAAACCGCCACGGGAGAGACCCCCTTTAACCTCACCTACGGCACTGAAGCGATAATCCCGGCAGAAATCGAAATACCTACATTGTGACTAGAAGCATATGACGATCAAACAAACGGAGACGAGTTGCGCACCAACCTCGACCTACTGGATGAGGTAAGAAACCTCGCGCACATCCGAACAGCGGCCTACCAGCAAAAAGTAGCTCGGTACTACAATGCCAGAGTAAAGCGGAGCTTCCGCGTCGGCAACCTGGTTCTCCGTAAGATCATGGTACCCGAACCCGGCGTGGGCAAACTCGGACCAAATTGGGAAGGACCCTACAGAGTAAAGAAAGCACTCGGGGGGGTATACGAGCTCGAAACCTTAGAGGGTAAGCAAGTACCCCGAACATGGAACATCGTCAACTTAAAGCGATACTACCTATAGACCACCAAGCGAAGTGGATAAAATCGCCACCAAAGCCTTAGGGCTAGGATGCCAAGCTAACAAAGGAACCTCGGCATAGGCAAGCGAAGAAAGCCAAAGGCGAAACAGAGACAACGAACTAATAGGGACATCGGCATCTCAGAAATAGTTAACCAAAAGAAAAGTCATTCCATTTCAAAATAAGGGAGTACATTTCGAAAAAAAAAATTTACAGGCCCGGAGCTACTTCATTATCGGAAGGCACTTCAACGATACCCGAAGGCCCTGCCTCGCCCTTGGAATCTGGCTCACCATCAGCAGCATTGGCCATCTCCTGAGTTATGCGTGAAGTGGATATGGCACTGATATCGAGCTCGAGGTACGTATTCCGGATCATCCACCGGCTTAGCTTGAAGCCCCTTTGGTACGAGTCCACCATTAGGTCGTCAAAGCTCGGGGAGGCGATGTACTCATCAACAGCCTTCTTCTTGGCATCTTCAATACCTTGACAAAAGATCTGCATCCTCTCCCTAATGTCCTCCTGAAGGTATTCGACCTGATGCTGCAAATCCAGCCTCAGGTCCACCATGTGCTTCACTACGACTCCCATGGCCTCGGCATCTCTCTGAGACCTCGCCTGCCTGGCCTCTGTAGCACGAGCAGCCGCCTCAGCAGCTCGGGAAGTCGTCTCGGCAACACGAAGAGCCTCTTCAGCAGCTCGCGCCTGCCTCGAGCTCCTTTCCACCTGGGCCGCCAAGGCGTGGATAGAAGAGTTCACCTACCAAAAAGAAAGAACGAGTGATCAAAAGAATGACAGCAAGAAGGATAAAAGCAAAAGAGCTCGATAAAAAGTCTGACTTACCACCATGGCATGAGTAACAGCACGGCAGGCCACCTGGTGCAGAGGGAGATCAGTCCACGCCGCGACCTCCTCGGGGAAAATGGCCTCCTTACTCTTCTGAAGAGCGTAGGTCGGCGACAGCACACTCCTGAATTCCCCTGGGGCCCCCGAGCCCGAGGGCCCAGCTCACGTATGAGCAAACCTAGAGTAAGGAGCACCAGAGTAGGTGAGAGCCCCCGTGTAAGTAGTCTCAGCGTACGGGCCCCCTCCCGCTTCTTGCATTGGAGGAGCCATCTCGAGCTCCCTGGGCGGATCATCTGACGGGTAGTCCGATACCTCGGGCTCCGCATCCTGGGGCAGCTCGGCGCGAGTACGCTTGGCGACTCGCTTCCTCCTCTTCATGCCTTGGAACAAGTGCCCACCACGAGTCCTTCCTGAGTCCATCACACCTGCAAAAAAAGAGTTTGGCATCAGAAAAAAGCAAGAGACAGAACAAAATAGAACCTCTAAGTAAGGAACCTACCCGAACTCAGGCCGGCCGCAATGAGCTTGGCCTCCATCAAATACTGTTGGCACTTTAGCCCAAGCCGCGCCCATTGCCGGAGGCCCTTCACCGTCTCTTTGTCAAGTGTAACACCGGAGTCAGGGGCGGCCATCCCCCATCCGATCTGAAACGGCCACCCCAGCATACTTCGCACCCCAAAGTAGTCTCGCTTCCACGCCGGGACCTTGTTAGGAAGTTCATGTAAAAGCTTAAAACCCAGGCAAGGAGATAGGTAATACGCACGCCTACGCCCGGGGAGGAGACCCGCTTGCTTCTTAAGCATTAAGATGGAAAAGAAGATCTCCAAGTCTAAAGGAAAGCCCTGTTCGCAAAATAGGGAGATTGTCCCCACCAAATTACGAATGGAGTTCGGGTGAAGTTGGCCGACCGTAACGCCGAAGTGATTCAAGACCTCAACAAGGAGGGGATGGAAAGGCAATCGCAGCCCTGCAGCGAGCTGCTCCCGGAATATCACGATCTCATCAGAACCGTGTTCCCAAGGAAAACTACCCAAATAACCGTACTCCCCAGGCAAATTGTAACAGGTAATAAGGGATTGGAGCCCCTCAGGCATCATGGTCGAGGGGCCAAACTTGTCTAACGTCCGACCCCGACGAGAGGTGGACGCCAAACTACCCAAGGCGACTCGACCTACGGGTTCGAACTCTTCCTCGAGCTCTACCTCCGGCTCGCTAGGACTATCAGGGGATGCAACTTGGTTCGTGGAACCTGCATCTGACCCACTTGAAAAACCGTCTGAGCTATCCAAGCTAAACATCGAGGAAAGAAGGTGGATTTCAAGAAGGTACTCACCCGGAAAAAAGCTTGAACAAGACTACGGGAAATTGAACGAGCAAAAAACCTTGAACGCAAACTGAAAGCCTGGACGCGAGCTCAAGAGACAAAGCACAAAAGTGACAAAGCGACTGGGGTCCCCCACTATTTATACCCACAGTGACCGAGAAGCAACAACACAGATCAAAGCCAATCCGACGGCCCGCAGTCACGTTGACCGCACGTCCCCTGAGACCTAGACGTGATTGGCGCACGTCTTTCTGAAACTGACAGAGCGCTGACGCACGTCTTTCTGAAACTGACAGAACGCCAGCGCACGTCTCCTCACATTAAAAGTGGTAGCGGCATGTTTTCAAAATTTGAAAAGACGCCTGCTATCAAGTCTTCCAGCGGCGCGCTTTTTGAATTTTTGAAATAAATAGCGCGTTGTCACGTCTGTCGGCATTTGTAGGCAGGTCGGCGCGTTTCCCGCCTTTTGGGCGCTCGAAGAAACCCAAAGAACCCTGACAACGCACATCGTGCTATCAGTCAACCGAGATTCGAAGTACGGGACAAATCCACCTGCCACCTTGCGAACTCCCCGCACCAAGGCAAGACCCTTAGCACGAGGAGTGGGGGGCAATTGATGAAGGAAGATTTGGCCCGACCTCGTAATCACTCAACACATGGCAAAGGCAAACAGTTCGACACAATAGCGCGTCCGGGGCGCGAGCACCAAAGGGAGGAACCAGTAGTCCGAACTCCCTACCAACAGTCCGAACTCCCTACAAGGAGCCCAAACTCTCCCTTGGGCCTCGAGCCTCACACAAGGCAATGACCCGAACTGACCTGCCTCATGGCAGTTCGGGACACTCCCCTATCCGAACTCAAGACTTCACCTCGCTCACCACTCCAGCACTTGGAGACCTTTGCCCTAGTAGCCAAGATGACCACCATCTGAGTTCTGTTATCCCTTGCAGCAAATCATTCTTCGCCCCTGTTTCAGATGAATGTTAAAAATGCCTTTCTGAATGGAGACTTACAAGAAGAGGTTTACATGCAGTTGCCTCCTGGATTCTATGATACAGAGACAGGTAAGAAGGTTTTACCGACTGAACAAGGCATTGTATGGTTTGAAGCAATCACGTAGAGTCTGGTTTGATAGGTTCAGATTAGCCCTTGGAAAGTTTGGTTATGTACAGGCCCAGTCAGATCATACACTATTCATCAAGAGGGTGGAGTCCTCTCTGACACTACTTGCAGTATATGTTGATGATATTGTGGTGACAGAAAATGACAGTCATGAGATTGAGTCCCTCAAACAGCTCCTTCATCAAGTATGCTAATATTTTTTGGGTATTGAGGTTGCTAGATCCAAGCAGGAGATTCTTATCTCTCAAAGAAAATATGTTCTAGATCTGTTGGCGGAAACTGGAAAGTTGGGTGTTAAGCTGGCTGATACACCCATCGAACAAAATCACAAGATTAGTGCAGAGGGCGGAGAGCCTCTTGAAGACAAAGTTATGTTCCAACGGTTGGTTGGAAAGCTCCTATATCTCTGCCTCACTCGGCCGGATATCAGCTATGCAGTTAGTGTTGTTAGCCAGTACATGCACTCCCCTAGAACTTCTCATCTTCTTGCGGCAGAGAGAATATTAGCATACTTGAAGAGATGCCCGGGTAGAGGTATACTGCTCAAGAACAATAATCACATGAGTGTGGAAGTCTATACAGATGCCGATTGGGCTGGGAGTGTTGATGACAGAAGGTCTACCTCTGGATATTGTGCCATTGTGGGAGGTAACCTTGTCTCTTGGAGGAGTAAGAAGCAAAGTATTGTCTCCCGCTCCAGTGCTGAAGCGGAATACAGGTCAATGGCTAATGGAGTGGCTGAAATCTTATGGCTGAGGTCACTACTTGAAGAGTTGGGTATTGACTATGAAAAGCCCTTAATGTTGTATTGTGATAATCAGGCAGCTATTAATATAGCCCACAACCCAGTGCAGCATGACAGAACTAAACATATCGAAGTTGATCGATATTTTGTGCGAGAAAGGGTCACATCACAAGAAGTGTCTTCCGTACATCACATCTAATATGCAGCTCGCGGATATCCTCACCAAGGTTGTACCAAGGAAGAAGTTAGAGACAGACCTATCCAAGTTGGGAATGATAGATATCTCAACTTGAGGGGGAGTGTAGAGAACACTGATGTGGGCCCCACTGCAGTGGTCCCCACTGTGTTCGTAGGACAGCATGTGTAGTTATTTGTTTCAATTATAGTAGTGTCAGTTTGAGTCAGTTTGTTAATTCAGTTGTTATTTATTTTAGCTTTTATTTACTTTATTTATTATGTAAGTACTAAGGGCAAATGTGTCATTTCCATTTATGTACTAAACATAACCTATAAATAATAAGAAAGTGGCGGCGGCAGATCTGTTAGAATCTGTCCCTCCTTTCAACCACTTGTGTTCTCCTGTTTCTCTTCTATTCTCTCTCATTTCTCTCACTTTTCTTCTATTTTGTAAACCTAAAACCTATTAGGATTCAAGACTGATTACAGTCTTGATCTTCTACTCTATTCATAACAGTTCACCATATGGGGGGCATTATTTGGTTAATGCCAGACTGGCAAGCTTAAGAATGTGGGTATGAATCTGAGGGCATACCAAATCTACCCCTCCCAAGACCCCAAATATCTGGGACCAATATTGGGTAATGGCCTTCATAATGGTTTGACCATAGAAGGGAAGAAAAGGTCCAACCAGGTTGAATTGGCCTACACGCAACCAATGTTTTAAAACATGGAGGCGTGATGCGAAGCGTTCCACTACCTAGAGGCATGAGGCGTAATTCAGGACGCAAGATGCGTAAGCCTCCCGAACACAAGGAGGCGTATGCCTCCTTAAGAGGAGGGGGGTTAGGAGGAGGATGAAGAGGAAGGGGAGATCTCATTTTTCTTTATTTTAAATAAAAATATTTTTATATTAAGAAGAAAAACAGGAGGGATCAAATAACATAGTAACCTTCGTAGGTAACGTCCACCTGCGCCCAAACAAAGAAGAAAACCAAAGCCAAAAATCTGCAACAAAGGGGCAGGAAATCAGTAAGTGGCAACAACTCTCATTATTGGATTTGCACAAGACACACCAGTTCGAGGATAGGCAGGAGTTAGGTCTTCTCTTCTAAAGCAAGTCCATAGTATTTATCTTCCCATGAACTACTTCCTAGCAGAAGGCTCTTACCTTGGTTGAATGGGTCTACACCAAAACTCTTTGACGGGAAAGGAAGAAACTGAGGAATCACAAAAGGTCTGAACAAAGAAGCACAAGAGAACAAGCCCTTAGGGTTGGGGGCCCAAATCCACTTGCCAAGTTTACCAGGTACCAAGCAAACATTTTGAAGGAGTTGTAGAAGGTCCAAACAAGCCAAAATTTCATTATACCCAAGACCTCTACGAAATCCAAAGTCCCAGTTGAGGTCCATAGGATTTGAAGGGGAAACAACAAACCTTGATACAAACTCATTTTTGTACAAATAAACCAAGTATAATGAGGGGAAAAGTTCCATTAACGGACAAGAACCAAGCCAAATATCCTCCCAAAATTTAACAGAAATCCCAGAACAAACATCATTCCTGACGAAGCGGAGAAAGTGAGGTAGGATATTGTGAATAGCTTTCCAAGGCAAGGCCAGAGTAGCTTTGTTGGATACACCTACTTCCCAACCATTTCCCTATGCTGGCTATTACTTCATGCCACAATCTATCCCTTTCCACCGGCCACCTCCAAAGCCATTTCCCTAACAATGCCTTATTCTTTTTATCCACACTACCAATACCCAATCCTCCTTGTTGAAGATTTCTACAAACCACCTCCCATTTAATCAAATGATCCTTCCTTCCATCATCCAGCTCCCACAAGAAGTCTCTCATAATCTTCTCAATTCTCTTGGCTTCTTTTTGGGAAATTCTAAACACTGATAGGAAATAGATTGGCAGGTTAGCAAGTGTGGATTTGATCAGGGTAATCCTTCCTCCCAGAGATACATATTTCCCCTTCCAAGCTGCCAGTTTCTTTGCACATCTCTCCACTATGGGGTTCTAGAATCTACTTTCCTTGGGGTTTGCACCTAGAGGAAGTCCTAGGTACGTCAAGGGCCAACTAGCGATATAACACTCCAAAATATTTACAGAAAAGTCCAGTTCCTCTTCCTCTAAGTTGATTCCTGCTATGCAACTCTTATCAAGGTTGACTTTCAGATTAGAGATGAGCTCAAAATTCTTCACCAGCTCCTTCAGATTCCTTATCAAACTTTGCTCTCCACCTTCAGATTAGAGATGAGAACTTGATGCTTTAATACATGATGATTCGTGACTCTTTCTTGTAATTTTGAATGCAGCTAGCCAGCTAGGGTTATGTTCTTGCCTGAACTTAATTAGCTTAGAAATAAAAATCATTGCCTGAGATTTCACTAATCATTACATGGACATGACAATCATAACCAGATAGATGCTGGACTAGGATCCAAAGCTTCAGCCACCTATATGGTTGGATTCAACTTAAATATTATATTTGTGGTCTCAGGGCAAGAAAAAGCCCAATAAACAAGAGCACCCCAATATTATACCAACCCTATAGGAGATTTCCCTTTATTTTTTTTTCTTTTAGCAATATTTAAGAAATATAAAAGCTGATATGAAAGAGAAATACCATCAGATATTAGATGTAGAATCATCTGATGCAGTCTCTTTTCCCTTTCTGTATCTAGCAAGGTGCTTATGGTACTCTTCTAGCTCTTTCTCCAATTTTTCAATGAACTGGCTTGTGTGTTCAAGAGACTGTTCATACCTATATTTTTCCAAGGCCTGCAACATTCAGAGAAATAAGAAGCAGAAAGAGAACATTAGCATATTGAAGCTAAGATTTCACCATATATGTGCAAGATAAGAGTATAAAAAATAGTCACGTCTGAAATGACAGATACATTCTAATCAGGTATAAAAGAAGAAATACACATATAAAATAGGAATTTCAATCTTTTCCCATATCTGGAAACTCAAAGCCTTCACTGACAACAACAACAACAACAGCAACAACAATAACAATTCTATTTTTGTAAAACATCTATAGGAGCAAAAATGGGGATCACTGCTTGGTGTGGTGATAAAATCTCAGGCTGAAAGCAAGAGAAAATGGGTTCAAGTCAGAGAGCAGCCACTTTGTGCCCCACCCCAAAAAAAATCTGGGACCAACATTGGGTACCAGTCCTTAGCTATAAGTGAAAATGTTACCTGAAGCAAATATTTAGAATCAAGAAGCAACAAATCCATAAAATGAGTTTAGAAAAAAATAGGATACCATGGTGGACAAAAGGCAGGCAATATGAACAGTATCAGGCATAAACTCATCAGAGTTGAGTTCACTCAAGATGGGGATAAATGATAAAGAGTTATCAGTTATAGAGACAAAGACATAAATAAGCTAATGGAAGGAACAAGGAAATTTTGCAGTGCTGCACTTCCCAGGATGCCCAGCTTGAGAACAATTCATTATATTGAGAAACCCAACCATTTGATCAGAAAGTAACTTTATCCACAGTTGACTTTGGCACATTATTGCATCACATGAAGTTTCATAGCAATTTGATTTGTGGATATGGAGATATTGTCAACTAGATAGATACATGGGATATTTTCATAATAAATAGTAGCTATTTTCTGATTATATGGTCATTTTTATTTTACTTTGAGCTTGTATAAAATTTGGAAGTTATTGTTATATTAGATTAGTTGTAATAGTAATACTGATGACATTAAAAGTTATGTAAGTCAAAGTCATAGTTGTCGGTCAACTAGGTTTTGTCCTGTTCAAAGTTAACAGGTTTTGGTGTTCCTTAGTTTTAAAATGGGAGAACATGATTTAAAAAGAAGATAAGGGTTTACAAAAAGGACTGCCCAAGTGCCCAACCCCCCTCATGTAAGATAACAAAGTATTGATTTTCCTCCTTTCAAGTAGTGGTGATCATCAAAAACTGAAAAACCAAACCAAAAATTCCGGTTAACCGAACCAGTTGGTTCAGTATTTTTGAACAACCAAAGTTACTGGTTCAGTTTCAGTTAACTAATACAAAAAACCAGCAGTTAACTGAATCGACCGGTATATTTTATATATATAAATGAATATATGCATTAATATAAATATATATTTTTATGATATATAATATATTATTTATTCTTTATAAAATAATATATTATATGTACTTCTAGTATTTTTATTATATATTTGTATATTATTTATAATATACATTATAAATATCAAAAAACCGAAAAATAGACGAACCAAACTGATCAACCAGTTAACTGATTGGCTTCAGTTCGATTTGAGTTCACGGTTTTCCAATAACCGGTTGGGTTTGGAAAATAGGCCCACAGTTAAGTTAACTGAACCATGAGCACCCCTACTTTCAAGGTTTGGAAATTCCCAGATTCTCAGGGTGCTGATGACAAGGTCCATAACATCTGCTATTAATTATGCACCTCTATAACTCTTTCCCAGATTCTCAGGGTTCTTATTAATTATGCTCCTTTTTCTTTATCAAATTGCAAGTGAATAAATAAAGCTACTGAATCTTTTCTTTCCAAGATGAAATAGAGGATGGATGGAGAGCAGTACCTTGTTCTTGGATAGGGTATCTGGAGGTGACATAACCTGTGGTTGGACATAATTCTTTCCACAGTAGAATATTATAGTATTGTTGGCTTTTATATCAATTACAATGCCTTTACTTAGCTGTGCAAGTTCTTCAGCATATTCATAAACCTGCCCAGGCTTGCAGGGTTTACAAACAACCTTCACTGTTTCATGCTTCTTCCAATGGAGATGCATATTGAGAACTACACCTCCAAATACTCCACGTCTTCCAACTATGACATAATTCTTCTTCTTCTCACCAGTGCGCTTTAGGTAAAATCTTTCTTCTTCAGTCAAACTTTCCGGATCATATGTTTCAGCCGGAGCTTTAGGAACCTCAAATTTCCTCAGCTTTTCAATCAGCCACAGCTCCTTCCGTTTAGCCTGTGGCAGGTAAAATAAAATTTCAGTGATATTGATCTAATATTTTGCATTACTGAAGATATATATATTTGCCGAAAACAGAAGAAAGACACTAATGCAAGATGGCATATGTGATATCCCCCTCTTCTCCTTCTAGTGAAATCACTTGAAAATAGTGAATCCTACAGTGAGGCCAATATAAAGGTTCAAGCTCAGAGATAATTTAAGGATTTCCAAAAAGAATTAGAATGTACACAAGGAATTTATTCATATAATTTTTATTTAAAACTTGTCTAGAGCATCTACATGGTAGAAAGAAAGTGGCATCTTAAACAGGGAAAGAAGAGTTGCATTAAGTATACCAACCTTTTCAAGTTTGTATCTAATCCTAACTTCTGGATTTGGGGACCTGATCTTCTTCTTGGCCTTGAGTCGGTAGAATCTGAGTTCATTTAGTTTTGCTTTTTTGGACATCTTCACACGTTTGGGCATCTTCTTCCCTTTTATTTGGGACCCATTCTTGTCAGGCGGTAACTTATCAAGGCAAAATCTAACCATATCATTGTCTGTTTTTAGCATCACTGGAACATTGCTCATGTATTTAACTTGTTGCCATTTTAAAAGAGCATTATGGATTTCATGCAAATTTGTATTTTTTGAGCACAAAGAAGAAAACAGAGTAGACATGCATAACGATTCTAAGCTACAGCTAGTTGCTCCATAGCTTCTCTGGTGTGCACATGCAACATGAGTAAAAAAACATTTAAAGGAAATTGTCCTCTGCAAATATAAGAGTCTAGGCATGGCTTGAATTGAACAGCAGAAACAGACCAGAGAACCCCTGCATAAAGAATGCTACCAATTAATCATAAAGTAGTACAAAGAAGTCATCAGATAAACATTATTACCAAACACTGCAGTGTCCCTAAAAACCAATATTGTTGAAGGAGAGGATCTTGCTTAGCCTTGAAAGACCATCAGATTTGAAAGCCAAGAAGAAATTTACTCGTTTTCTTATTCATTCGAGCTTCCACACAGACTAAAAGTGGGAATAGGAAACAAATAAATAAATCTAAAATGCACATACATAGATAACTAATCCATAGAAAGAGAACAACAAATGCTACTTCAGGCAATATTACCAGAATTTGGCCATTTTGGTTCTTTAGAAGTTCATTTAAACAATAAGGGTTTCTGACACATGTCCATCCAGGAGTCTGACTCAGCAAGATGATAAAACATGGACTCGTGGACATGTTTATGGAAAAGTTTATACTATTAAAATAGTTCATATTTTATGCTTTCTAAGATTATATACCTGCAAAAAATGTTGCCTTGATTACTAAGTCACATTTGTTACATTGTCTGTTCATTTATGTCAAATAAGCTAGGAGACAGAAGTGATCTGTGGCAAGTTGAAGGAGATAGAAGGGCTAGGGTCAGACCGAAAAGGACATGGTTTGAAGTAGCAAGAAATGATTAAGCACTTATTATTTAACAATGGATATGGCACTAAACAACAGAATGGCAAAACAGGATTCATGTAGCCAAGCCCATATAGTTGGGATAAGCAGGGGTGGAGCAAAGCATATTGGTGGGGGGTCCTTAGTCCCCCAAACTTTTTTGTTAAAACCACTATTTATATAGTTAGTAAGAAGAGGCAGGGTCAGAAGCATAATTAAGTGGGTCCTTGCACCCCCCCCCCCCTCCCCAACCTTGAAAGTCCCACTAAAATGTTAAGGATCACTCTCTAACCCTCCTTCAATTCACAAAACTAAAAATTTTGTTTATTTTCTTTAAAAAAAAAAAAAAAACTGCTAACAGACCCAAACCTTCCTGCCCCATTTCTCTCCAAACCCTACCTCCTCTACTCCCTATCTCATTTTCTTACTTAATTTGCTTCCCCCAAAAGAAAGTTCCTAGCTCTGCCACTAGGGATAAGGCTTTGATGATGATGATGATGATGATGATGAAGTTAGGAGACAGAAAATGTCATGTAAAAATGTCCTCAATAATCCATGGACTCTGGTGAATGCATGTCTGACACAAACACATTGTTCATTTAGGAGAGTCTATGTGACAAATGACCTTGAAAATTGAAATTAGCACATGATGGAGGCTTTTAACTTAGTCGGCCCCATATAGTTCAGACAAGGAAAAAATGACAGGCTTTAAACTAGCTCCATGGAAAAAGTAGTGGATTGGGGGAAAAAGGATGCCACCTTAGCTTCATGTGTGAAAATACATTTTATGGACAAATTTCTAATCCTGGTATGTTTAAACATCATACTTGTTTTGTCCAAACAGAACATCAATAATTTCGTTCTCAAAATTGAACCTCAGTTCATTTCATTTTTAATCAGTAACAACAATCACAAATTCACAACACAACACTATTAATAGTAATATATAATAGAATGAGTGAGGAAGAAATGCATGTATCTTTAGAAAACAGTATAAGTGAAGAAGCTGTGGTAACCAAGAGAATCAGGAATGCTTCTGTCTTGGGCAGATATGCATGGTTTGTTTAAAGGAAAGCCTTACAGTGCTTTTTTTACTGCAAATTTTTTTCACAGATATGCTCTTTCAGTTTCTCAAATATATGTTGTTTTTTTTTGTAAATCCTCAATGTACAGTCGCTTGTTTTACATGGCCCTCTTTGTGAAATGTTTTCTTTCAATACAATACTATACCAATCCTCAAATGATAATGATAATCATAATGATAATGATAATGATGATGATGATAATAATAATAATAATAATAATAATAATAATAATAATAATAATAAAATGAATGCAGGGAACAAGTAAACATCTTAAAGTGACATTTCTCAACCTCAAGTAATAAAATTATATCGAAGGCTTAGTAAATGAAATCTCAGGCCTACTAAGTCAACTCTACCTACCCCCTTCTTTGTCATCTGATGATCTACAAATCTACATGAACAAGCTGTTCAAGCGATATGGCAAAGATTTAGCTTCCCAAATAAGATGCCTCTGGGGCCAAGGGCCAACTGAACATGTAGACATCCATCCAATTACTGATGGCAATCACCTTACTCAATCAACCATACTAATCCACTTTTCAAAAAAAAAAAAAAGAGGATAAGGTTTTTTTCTTTTTCTGGAGTTTTCAATATTTACTAGCAGAATTCAAAAGGTTAGCACTTAGCAGATATGAATCCAAAAGGTAATATAGCGTGGACATTATTTTTCACTTTGTAGTCTATGGGTCAGTTATAAGAATTATTGTTATACCCAATACTTTCTCACCAAAATTATACAGGCTTCATTTCTGAATTTACCAAGGATTTCCTCTGTGTCTTAAAATGATTATACTCCTAGTTCATCCTCTCTATCTTAGAATCATCTATTTTTCCACTTGTCTCTTTCAAATGCTTGAATGAGACTAAAACCCATTCTTCTACTCATAATTAGCCATTCCTTTTTCTTCTTTTTCCTTTTCATCATGGATTGGTCGTTGGTGTCAACTTGAAAATGAATGGGAGAAAGATAAAAAGGACTGGAAAGTTTTCTCTTCTCTTCAACTATGAAAGAAAACACTAGTAAAGAACTAAAGATCATTATTTTTGAGAAACCATTCTCATTCAAAACCCTTTTGCAACTCAAAGTTGCTGATTGTAGAAACAGACCTAGCCACTGGCAAAATCAGAACGACCACCAATGCGAAAGGGAATCTGCATGGTTGACATTCATAACAAACTGCAATACATGTAAGGCCTGACCAGCTCTCAGTTCTAGAGAAGGTGCATTCAGATAAGGATGAGTCGAGAGAAAAAAGGAAAATGGAAGTTACAACTATATCAAGCAAATCTAGTCGAGGCTGACAGTTCAGCAGACTTTAGTTGGTGACTTCACAGTCTGCAACTCACAGATCATGTTACTAACACTATGCCGCCATAATTAGCCTCAATCAGCAACCGGAAAGAGACTAGCCCATTGTACTAATTGTTGAAATAAATGCTAAAATACGTAATTAACCTAATTAATCTAACTAATATTTAAGTGGAAGAATTATAAACTATCTCGTTACTATAAAATCCAAAATGAAATCTTGAAAGTGAACGACGACGAAATGGATGCAAGGTGATATCCAAACCACAAAAATAAAAAAGAAACATTTTTTATCAATAAAAATAAAGAGAAACATTAAACTACAAAATCCTTGAAAAAGAACGAACCTAGAGGTGAAGAAGCAATACCTGGATGAAAGAGAGTGATCGAATACAGTGTCTCGATACAAAGAAATCATTACGGAGTGTATGGATTGAAGCCTCTTATGACTGACGAATCGAACCAGAGACGCCATGGAAAACTCAGATTATGTTTTTCACGAAAAAGAAATTTTACTGAAAAACCTCGTTTAGCTGCTGCGTAACGACTACAGGGGACTCGGGATGGAATCGTCTGTCTTCCCACTCTGTCCGCCATCAGTGTCCTCCCATTTAGGGAAAGCCACCTCTCCTAAACACGGGACTCCCTTAGTCCATGTGCGAAGAAAGATACGAGCTTCCGTCTCTCTATGTCACTCTTCTCCTTTCCTTCGGCGACTGGCGACTAAGTGATACAACATGAAATGGTATTCGTACCACAAATGCAATTCAAATTTGTAAGTTATAACAAACCAGATCCAAATTGGCCATATTCGAGTGAAAGTCCCTTTAAAAATGAAATGTTTGATGATAAAATCTGATTTCAGAGATCACATTGATGATAAAATCACCCTTCTCAGTAACCTGCCTCCTTGTCTCAATAACCTGTACAAATCACACGCTTGATAAGCATTCATTATTCAGTTCCACTTCCATCATTTGTTTGCTCTTTTATCGAAATATAGCTTTGATCGTAAACGATGTCAAGCCACAACCGAGAACCAAACCAGTACCCACCTTCCCTATCTCTACCCCCCTCCCTCTCCTCCTCTCTATTTTACACCATTTAAATTATTGAAACAGCCAACAAAACCACTCTTCACCCTATACTCGCTCTTACTTCACCTCTACATCAACTGGTATTCGATGGATTGCTTTTAACGATGATAAACCCGTAGGCCTTTGTCAGAAATTTGTGGAGATATACCGTTCCACTAAATGGCCAAAAGAGTTGTCATAGAAACAAGCAGACTGAAGGATATCTAAAAGGATTTTCTCCTCCAAACTCTCTCTATCCCTCTCCTCACATCACAGGCGACTCCTTGCAGCTTGTCCAGCTCTTGCATGCTAGTCGGGTTCGGCAATACGTGTTTTGAGTATCCGTCCAGCTGCCCTATTGTTACGGTTCAGCACAGGCTTAGCCTTACCTACGCTTGGCAGGCTTACGTTAGGGACATGCCCGTCATTTTCGCCTGTAAGATTTTTGGGAGAACTGATGTCATCTTCGGGCAGACCACCAGAAGCTTAACGTACTCTTTGAGGAGGGGTGGTCGACCTCCTTGGGTGCCTAACCTTGGCACTCCTAGACCTTCATCCCCTTGCGGGGCGGCCCTGGTTAACGGCTAGCATGGCTACCAGGGTTCCTCATGGGCGCACACTTGCTCATGGGGACAGTGTTGGACCGGCACTGCGCTACCGATACTCAAGGGAGGCTTGGCATGCGGGCCTGGCTCAAGCACGTCCCTTCACTTCGCCAGCCCCTTGCCCAAGCTGATTGAGCTATCCCGTTGCCCTTAGCGCACGGGTGTGTTCCGGCCCAAGCGGTTGCCTATCATCAGGGCACACAGGTGCCTGTCATCATCGGCATACAGGAGACCCTTCACATCGGTGCCAAGTCACCTCATCGGCGCATGGTCGCCTTCCATGATGGTTGTCCCCCTTTAGCACGTAAGTGGCGCCTCCCATGGACCGGTCTGAGCCAGGAGAGTGCCCCGGCCATTGGACTTGAGGTCATGATCCAGTACTACTGACGTTGGTGGAGCCATCCCATCGGGCAACTCCTAGCCTCTAAGCGCAGAAAGGCTTGTCTTGGCCTGCCTTGGCCAGGACGCCGCACGGGTTTCTTCCGCTGTAGAACTACCCCCGTGACAGTTGGTATCAGAGCAAGTTGGCTAATTGCAACAGCAGTTGGTTTTCAACAGATTAGCCCAGAGCCAGTTGAAGCGGTCATTTCGACAAGCAGCATTTTGTGGGGTGCGGTCCCTAGTCACCTCCACCCAGGATCGAGCAGAATTCAGATCAGGCCTGACAAGAGGCCATTTCATAGTTCGTGTCCCCATTCCAATGACACTAAAACAGCTTCCCTTGCGGTTGCAGACGCTTTGGTTGTTGTCCTCATGCGGTGGCAGACGCGTGAGCCTTGATAGGAATGTGGGTACACTACCGAAGCAGAATTCAGATCAGGCCTATCAAGAGGCCATTCAATGTTCGCGTTCCCATTCCAATGACCCTAAAACAGCTTCCCTTGCGGGTGCAGACGCATTGGTTGTTGTCCTCATGCGGGGGCAGACGCGTGGGCCTTGTTAGGAATGCGGTTACGCTAGCCGTTGGAGCATGGCGGCCCTACACCGGCAAAGTTTCAGGTGGACATGCTCAGTTTTCAGGTTGAACACTTGCAGCAGCAGAAGCTCATCTTAAGGCGAGTGCATGTTCGGCAACTCATGGGTAAAAGTTGCCACACTCGCGTTTGAAGCGGTCAGGTCTCCTTGAGGCAGCAGCAGTGGGGCCCCCTCGGAGTGAAGATGTAGCCCGAGTCGGCGAGGCGAAGCGTAGTTTCGAGGGCCCAGAGAGCATAAGCCATGGCTAGGTTTGAGTAACCCGCGCAGGGCGAGGTGAAGTCGGCAGGCCAGCATGGTGAAAGGGTACCCGTGTCATCGCCAACATGAGGAGTAGACCTATCAACGTGTTCGGTAGCATCACAGAAAAGCTACCATGAAGACGGTTGAGCCTTGAGGTAAGATGATACATGGGGCGGACCTCCGCGAAGCACCACACACATTTCTTCGAGGGCCCTTCTTTCACATTCAACGGCATAGCCATTGCGCGGTTTGAGTAACCTCGACACTGGGGGTGATGTCCAGGCAGGCCGGCATGGTGAAATGGTTCCGTCCCCATAAATGGACACCAATATAGGCAAGACCCGGGTTGGCCAGGCGAGCCCCGAACTGGCAGAAGAGTGGATGGCGCGGGACTCAAACGCCCATTCACGGAAGGAGTCATTGTCGAGGACGACAATGAATTGAGTGGGGGAGCCTGTTACGGTTCAGCACAGGCTTAGCCTTGCCTACGCTTGGCAGGCTTACGTTAGGGACATGCCCGTCATTTTCGCCTGTAAGATTTTTGGGAGAACTGATGTCATCTTCAGGCAGACCACCAGAAGCTTAACGTACTCTTTGAGGAGGGGTGGTCGACCTCCTTGGGTGCCTAACCTTGGCACTCCTAGACCTTCATCCCCTTGCGGGGCGGCCCTGGTTAACGGCTAGCATGGCTACCAGGGTTCCTCATGGGCGCACACTTGCTCATGGGGACAGTGTTGGACCGGCACTGCGCTACCGATACTCAAGGGAGGCTTGGCATGCGGGCCTGGCTCAAGCACGTCCCTTCACTTCGCCAGCCCCTTGCCCAAGCTGATTGAGCTATCCCGTTGCCCTTAGCGCACGGGTGTGTTTCGGCCCAAGCGGTTGCCTATCATCAGGGCACACAGGTGCCTGTCATCATCGGCATACAGGAGACCCTTCACATCGGTGCCAAGTCACCTCATCGGCGCATGGTCGCCTTCCATGATGGTTGTCCCCCTTTAGCACGTAAGTGGCGCCTCCCATGGACCGGTCTGAGCCAGGAGAGTGCCCCGGCCATTGGACTTGAGGTCATGATCTAGTACTACTGACGTTGGTGGAGCCATCCCATCGGGCAACTCCTAGCCTCTAAGCGCAGAAAGGCTTGTCTTGGCCTGCCTTGGCCAGGACGCCGCACGAGTTTCTTCCGCTGTAGAACTACCCCCGTGACACTATTGCCTTGCTGAATGTGTAACCATCGTCATCAAACGCTGTTTCAAGAGAGAACCATGACACGGAAACTTTCCTTCATCTCTTCTATATCAAGGTAAATTATAAAAACTTCCCCTGGCTTTTCTGACAATATTATAAATCTCTCTGAAACTTGACTCTATCAAAAAACTCCCCAAATATTTATATTACAAAAATCTCCCTTCCATTAGTTTTATTAACACAAAACGCTTATAAAAATATATAAATCTCTTAAACTATTCCTACTGTTAGCGAAATTGACTAACTGTACCTTTAATTTTTATATATTATTTTAAAGTGCCTTATTTTTAAAAATTGACATAGAAATGAAATATCGAATTTGCCCTCTACTGTTCCTCAAATTTTAAAATAAAACCCAACTGGTGAAACCTTACTGCTTGAAGCATGAAACTAAGGGTATATCCTGTGAAGCTAGAAAATAAAATTCGCTGTAGAAGATTGAATTGGAAAGGTGCAATTCCTCTCCTATTAAACTCCAAAAAACGAGTTGTTTGAGGAATAAAATTCGCTGATCTTCTTCTTCCTCCACCCCCTTCCCAGATCTCCAATTCCCATAACTCCCCGGAACCATTGCAGCTCAAAGAGGGCACCGAGACCCCCTTCCACTCTTCGTTCTCCTTATTTTCTTCTTCTTCCTCCGCCCCCCTCTCAGATCTGCAACTTCCAACTGTTTTTTTTATTGAAAGAGATCTAACTTTGCATTTTCCCCTGCGTTTTGAATTTCTTTTTGAGCTATTGAATATGTGAATTGGGGTTTTTCGTGTTAAATTGATAGATTTTTTCTTACTCTTCATCTATAAAATATACAATATGCATTTTTACTTACATTTTGCTGTTTTAGTTATCTACTTATCGATCTTGCAATGCCTCTGGTTTTATTTAGAATTTTCTTTCATTTACTTCATCTTAGGATTTTTATGACTTCTCTGCATGCATTCTGATTCTCCTTATTGCATGGTTTCAGCCCAAAGGCAAACAGGGTCCAGAAGATGGGAAGATTTTTGAACCCCCTTAATGGGGTTTCTGTTGTTGTGCTCCTGGGTAGTCATAGAAGCAGAGTACCTCAAATATAAAGACCCTCAACAGCCACTAAATGTTCGGGTCAAAAATCTTTTGAACACGATGACTTCAGAAGAAAAGATTGGACAGATGACGCAGATTGAGCGAAGCGTTGCTTCTGCCAAAGTGATGAAGAACTCCTTCATTGGTAAAACACCGATAATCTTCTTTTGCTATTGATGAAACCAAAATATTTTGAAGTAATGTGTGCTCTGTTTGGGTTAGGAAGTGTACTGAGTGGTGGAGGGAGTGTGCTAGTCTAGTTCAGTAGATTTGTTCTCTCTCTCACTGTAGTGGATGTGGACAAAAGAGCTCACGTTAGCAGACTGCTGGAGACGGAGACCGCGGGTTTTCTTATGTTGGGTTCAGATGCCAGGGCACGCTGGAGAACGCTAGTTGATTGCTTTAGTGGAATGGTTGCACCACCGACGGCCGTGAGTAGTGGTTCGCTGTAGCAGTGACAGGGGAGAGGGATGGTGAAAAAGAAGGGAGAGGGATGAAGGGTAAAATTGGGTTTTAAAGAAAATTTATACATTACATGATGTGACGTGTGTAAAACAAAACCTTAATGGATATTAACGATAGGGATAGTTTAAGAGATTTACCCTTAATGATTTAATTTTTAAAATTCCAAATTTACCCTCCACAAAGTTCACAAGCTCTCCTCGGTGGCGGGCGTTTCATCATAGAACATAGGCAAGCAAGTATTTATTCAAAGATCCGACCTACTTTTTTTTACAGGTAAAAGGTCCGACCTACTTAGTCGATCCATGTTGATTGACCCACTTGTTCATCTACATTGGAATTGGGATCTCTTCCTCACAAGCGTTTTTCACACAACATTCGAGAAATGTTTCTAATGTATGACTGTTATATGCTGTGAGGTCTGTTAAGGAGCGTTCTAGGAGTCTTAGAGAACTATTCATCCTTTTTTCATGCCTGTCATGTAAATCAATTTTGAGAGAACCACTTTACTCTCATGACTGTCACGTGATAGATACAGGTTGGATCAATCCATATATCCAAAAATTGTAAAAATGCAGAAAAAATGCAGAAATTTTGCAAAAAAATGCATGCAAAGGCAGAAAAAAAAATCACAAAACTGCAAAACAAATTATAGAAAATTGTTAAAAATGAAAAAAAAAATGCGGAAATTGCACAAGTTTTGTAGAAAATAAAGAAAATGCATAAAATTACAGAAAATGTAGAAATTTTGCAAAAAGAAAATGCATGAAAATGGCAGTATCTTTGATGGCTTGACAATGGATCTGATTTCTTTTACCATGGAGTTCTTAGCCTCTGGTTCCTCTGATGAGCAGCTGCTCATTGGAGCTAGGATTCTTCAAAAGTTATCAACCAATCTCAAGTTTTCAAGACACACTGCAAAAAATAGGTATATCTATATCAGTAATTGAGACTGGTGGAGATGTTGGACATCCACAGGAAGAAGAGATCAGGCAAGCTACAGCAGATGTATTGTCAGAATTAGGAGGGAAAAAGCAAAATTCCCTCCGTGTTGCTGGAATTCCTGGTGTGATGGAATCAATGTCATCGCTGCTCCACACTGGTCGGAGTTCCAATGATACAGCCGATGAATTCTGCCAGAGACATGTAGTCTTGGACCATGAAAACTATGAATTTTCAGCCTTCAGTCACTTTGGTCTTTGTATTCTGAAGAAGCTTGCTGGAGACCATGATAACTGTGGAAAGATAGGGAGCACAAGAGGTGTCCTACCAAAAATTATTGAGTTTCACACATGTTACGAGAGATGGCTAAGGGATGAGCATATACCAGATTCTCAAATCAAGACAGTGAAGCTATCCCCGCAAGTGATGAAGAGGCTTGCCAGTACCACAGGAGACACAGGAAAGCTTCTCTGGCGAGAGATGTCGGAGATTTTTCGCAGTTAGTAACATCAGAGACATTCTACAGTATGGTGACAAGCAGTCAGAGCTGCAAAAAAGTTGGGGATAGAAATATTAACTAGTTTGGCCTTTGAGGAGGATGCAACAGAGAGGATTGGAACTTGGAAGCACAGGTGGAACCATTAAAGAACCACTACATATCTTCTTCAAGTAACAAATTCCTACTGCAAAAAGACAGAAAGATGTGACTTGTGAGGGTTGCAGCTTGAGAAGCGCTTGCAATGCTGGCATTGGAGAGCAAGAGAAACTGTCATCGGATATTGAAATTGGGGGTACTGCATAAGCTTGTTCTGGCACTGGGGGAACCAATACTTTGCATACATTCAGCAAGAAATTTGATGAGCAACCTATGTGCCTACAGTGAATTAGGTTGTTTTCTCGGAGTACAAAATAAGATATCCTAATTTGTCCATCTATCTCAGTGACAGGTTCTCAAGGCAATACAGGAAGTAATGATTGGACTTGCAGCAGAGGTTTTCAGATTGGTAGATTCTCAAGAAGCAGATACGGTGTTTGATCGAACTAGCATCAGAAAGAGTGATTTAGCCCAGGAGCTTGTACAGATTCTATGATGTTACCAGTATCCCCATATGAGAGTTCCGCGAGTGATGAGGTGACAATTTGGATGATGAGAGACAGAGAAGAAAGCATTCACATGTTCTTGAGAATCTCATAGAGACAACATCGGAGATTTAGAACTTCAATATTAATTTTCTAAGGGACTGTTGGCATTAGCCGACAAAGCAAGACAATCAACTCACTTGTTGATACTGCATTAGATTGTTACTGGCTGTATAGAAACTGAGTATAGATTAAGTTTGTTGTTATAGTATTCTCAATGTTTTTTTTTTTTCTTTTTATTAACAATGGATAAACTTCTACTATGCACAATATGTGGCAACTGGCAAGCACCCCCCAAGATATTAGCTAATATTTGCTAACCATCCCATGCATTATTCCTCTTTCTGAATGAAAATCTTTTCCACGACATCTTTTCTCAAAGAAAACAATTGTTTGGATGAATAAAGAGTAGTGAATATTCCTGCAAATCAACTCTTGATGAGTTTATTAATTTGCAAATCAACTCTAAGATTCTTTTAAAAGAGATGACTGACTTTCCAAAATTGCAAATACACATTGGTGCAAGCAGTAGACTAGGGCTCCTATTAAGATCAGAAATTCATTAAAATTTACAGACTGGGTTTTAATTGGTCAAACTCTCAAACGGGAGACGAACATAAAAAATACCCACAGAGGATTCTGGATTCTGACTGAATTTTAACCGAGATGAACGAATTTGTGCCTTGCTGCACTTGAGAACAACTTGCAACAAAACACAAAAACCAACATTAGCCAACCTCTCGACACTTTCAACTTGGGAATGGTAGTATATTTCAGGTAATTTTTTATTCAACCATCAATAAAAACAAAGAAGAAATCGATTTGGGATGATCCTTTACCACCCAAGAAAGGGAAAGAACTGACAAGTTGACGAGTTTTTTTAATGAAATGACAAGAGTGATTGAATGTAAGATGAAAGATACCCGAGGTCATATTCTTTCTCCTCTCACTATTTATATTATTTTGAATTTTGATGCCCACCCAAGCAAAGCATCAAACTATCAATAGGCAATATCATGATGCCAGAAAGAATTCATGCCAATATTTGTCTTGACTTCACGTTCAAACCATTTCTTTTCCTCTTTTTCCTTCTCTCTCTCTCTGAATTGAATAAACCTACAACTAATAACCAACAGTGCTTAGTACATAATGAGGAGTTATAATTAATAACAAACGGTGCTAAGTACTATCAACAGCCCCGGCCTTTGCATATGCTAATCACTTGATATCCACGTTTTCAGACTATATTCGTAGCCTTTGATTTATATGCAATACATATGTATTGTTGCTGTTTGTAGGGGTGCTCACAGTTTGGTTAATCGAATTGTGGGGCATTTTTTATAACTGAATCGATAGTACCAGTTTTTGAAAAATCGGTAATCGAAACAGAATCAAAATCAATCAATTAATCGATTGATCGGTTCAATTAACTGTCGGTTCAGTTTATCAGTTTTTTAATTTTTATAATATATATATAAATATATAATAAAAACTTATAAATATATATATTATATTTTAAATAATGAATAATATATCATATATTACAAATATATATAATGCATATATATTAATTTATAATATATAAAAAATATATATAAACTATATAGAAATATATGTATACTGGTTTATTCGGTTAACCACCGATTTTCTATCTTGGTTAACCAAAACCAAACCGATACCCTTGGTTTTCTAAAAACACCGAACCAATCGATTTGATTAACTAATCTTTCGGTTCGATTCGGTTTTTCGGTTTTTTTGCTCACCCCTAGCTGTTTGCTAATTGACTTGTTTGGTGTGTAATGGTAAAATCTTGTGCCGATAGATGTGCGAATAGGGGTTTAGCTGGGTGTGGCTTATGCATCATGAAGAATAGGGCTGAAGGTAAGGTTGCAAATGGATGGGATGAAAACAGATATATGTTAATATTCCAATCAAATTTTATGAGCTAGATTTCTAGTATTTAATATAAATTAAACTAAAAATAACGATGGTAACATATACTTAATAAAATGAAAGAAAATCTATAATGTAGAAAAGAATACATGATATTGGAGGTGTTTTGACCAATCAAAAACCCCTGCATATTTGGTTACCCCTTTTATGATAATGGTTGATTGGATACATGTTCTTTTTCTAGTATCATAGTCAAATCCATAAAATCAAATAAAAATGACTTAAATATTGTATATAATGAATAAAATGATTCAATGACCATAAATTATGATACTTGAACCCATTGATTCACTACTTAGTATACACAACATTTAAACCAAATGTAGAATAGTTTGATGTAGTTTCTTTTTCCATCCAATAATCATGAAGGTTCCAAATTCATATCTGCTTACAAGAGGATTCAACCTCAAACAAATGGCTATTCTCTGCACCCCTAGCTGAATGTATTATTGTCATTCTACACTGTTTATTTTTATCCCCATTTGAGTACCTCCAACAATTTTAATTTTAATGGACCACTAGTGGGGACCCGATGCACAGGATTTTTTGCTAAACAATAAAACACATAAGAGTATAATTATTTTATATTTCTCACTTTTTAAATAATGATTAATTATTTGTATTTTATAATACTTTTAATAACTTTTTATAATACAAAAATAACAATAATTAATTTCAGCTAAGCTTGTTCATCAAACTGATGAAACCAACCAACCCGACCAACTCGACCTAAACTGCTCAGTTTCTAAGATTTCTGGTTGAAATTGGGATCAGTTTCGCTATGGTCATTTGTAAATTGACCAAAATCGAATGACCTAATCACAGATATATTTTAGTATTTTTATATTTTAAATATAATTTTTTAAAACATGAAAGTGAGGAAATTCTCATATTTCTTAGTCTCAAATATTTTATATTACAAATTTATTTTTCAATAATGTTAATGTAATCTTTAAAATTTAAAATCAAGTTTTCAATATAATCTTTCAAACCAATTGAGCAAACTGAAAATCAACCCAAACCAATACAACCCAATTTAGTTGGTTTTCACTAATGGTCAGTAGATATCAAGTAACCAACTCCCCAACCTGACCATGTCGATTTGGTGGCCAAATAGCCTACAACCGAAATAAACCAAGCTATGATCAACACTTCTAATTTCATCTAAATTAAAATTTTAATATCTAATAAATAAAAATAGTTTAATCTCCAATAATTATTAAAAATTTATAGCAAAAATGCACAATAATTGAAAATATATTGATAATAAAAATAAAATAAATAACTTATAAAAATAAAATAATTACAATAATTATAAAAATACTAAAAAAATAATATTAAGTTAGTCAATAAATATTGTAATCTCAAATAATAGTTTAATCTCTAATAAATATCAATGAATAAAGTACAACAAAAATACAATAGATACAATAAGTATTATTAAGCAAAAGCTAAATAATAGAAAGGGTCATTTACTAAAATGCCCCTTATAGTTTCATGGATTTACTAAAATCTATCCTATAGTTAAAATTTTACTAAAACACCACTTATAATTTGTAATGGATTTAATCAATCTTCCATTAGATGATAGTGGAAAATGATAATGTTGACCCTAATGGTCGTTGAAATAAATTTAATCAAAAGAAAAGAAAAATTAAAATACCATTTTTGCCATTTATAAGACACGAGCAACCACTCTATTGGCTATATTTGGTTAATTTTGTTTTTTTGTACAAAAAAAAGTGTTAAGGGTATTTTTAGAATAAAGAATCATGGGCCTAATGGCAAAACAAACACTCCTTAATCAAAGGTTGATTAAGTAAATAAGTTGTAAAATATATGGGATGTTTTAATAAAATGAAAACTATAAAGTAGGTTTAAGTAAATATGTAAAACTATAAGATGTGTTCTAGTAAATGACCCTAATAGAATCACATAAAAGTATGCAAATGCTTTATATTCTCAACATTTTAAATAATTAATAATTATTCATATTTTATATACTACTTTTAATAAATTTTTTATAATACAATAATTAATTTCAGTTAGGTTTATTCATCAAACTGATGAAGCCAACCAACCCGATCAACTCGACCCGAGTTGGTCAGTTTTCTAGTGTTTTAGGTCGGCTTTGGTTTAAAAATTTCCCAATTCAACCAAGTTGGATCAATTTCACTTTGGCCATTTGTAAACCAACCAAAAGTGAACAACCTAATCATAGATATATATATTAATATTTTATATTTTAAATATAATTTTTAATATGGAAAAGTGGGAAATTTCCCATATTTCTTAGTCTAAAATGTTTTATATCATAAATCTAATTTTTAAATTTATTTTTTAATAATTGCACTGTAATTTTTAAAATTTAATTTAATTTTTAATTTTAAATATTTTGAACCAACTGACCAAACAAAAAAATCGACCCAAACTGATACAACTTGAGTGGATCGGTGTTCACAAAAGGTCAGTTGATTTCAGTTTACCAACTCCCCGACCTGACAAGGTCAATTTGGTTGGCCAAATAGCCTACGACCGAACCGAACCAACTCATGGACACTCATAATTTCAGCTAAATTAATAGCCTCATCTCTGATAAATAACAATAGTTTAATCTCAAATAATTATTGAAAATTTATATTAATCAATAAGTTATTACAAAAATACAATAAATACAATAAGTACAATAAATTAAATTTAAAATTTTCACTAATAGTAGTTTAATCTCCAATAATTATTGAAAGTTTTATATTAAATAACAAAAACACAATCATTGAAAATAAATTTATCACAAAAATAATAAATAATTATTGAAATACAATAAATATTAATTTTAGTATATATAATTATATAATAAATATAGATTAAGATTTTAAAATTATTATTAATAAATATTATTTTTTGAAAGTTATTTTCTCAAATTATCACTCGATATAAGTGAAATTAGTTATTTACAATATTATGTAAATATATTAAATTAATTTAATTTCAATATTATGTTATAATTATTTTTCTGGTTTAATTTTTTTAAATTTATTGCATAATTTCGTTATTTTAACTATTTAAAATCTAGTTATGATAAATATCTAGTTATTTAAATATTTAAATAATCTATAAAATATTTAACCTTTTTGTTATTTGAATCTATTACATATTATTAAATGTTTGAAAAAAAATTAAATTGATGATCCGGAAAAACATAATTTAAATTGTTAGTACATAATTTTTTGATGTATTTTGTAAAAATATAAAATTATTTATTAGATAATTTCGTTATTTTAAATATTTAAAATATAGTTATGATAAATACTTAGTAATTTAAATATTTAAATAGTCTATAAAATTTTTATTTTTTTGTTATTTGAATTTTATTTATTTAAAGGTATTACATATTATTAAATATTTAAAAATAATTTAAATTGATAATCCAAAAAAACATAATTTAAATTGTTAGTACATAACTTCATGATATATTTTGTAAAAATATAAAATTTTTTTTTTGTGTTTTTAAAAAATATTTTAAAGATATTATATAATTTTGTTAGAATATTTAAATAATTCTTAAATTTTTTAATCCAAACTTTCTTTAGATAGATATAGATAAAAAGTAGGGGAGAGGATAAATAGAAATTAGAGATAATTTAGGAGAGAACCTCTCTATTAAATTAGAGAAAATTGTGGAGATAAATAGGAATTAGAGATAATTTGGAATTAGAGATAGTTCTAAGAAAGTGGGGGAGGTAGTTTAGGATAAATTTTAGGAGAATAGGTTATTTAGGTTATTGGGAAAATGCATTTCATTGATTGTTTCAAAAATGACATGGAATAAAAAAACAAAAAATTCAAAAAAAGGAGAAAATTTCTTGACCGCTTTGTTTTAATATATATACTAGCGGGGACCCGTGCGATGCATGGGATTTATTAAGCGAAATCTAAATAATAGAAATGGTCATTTACTAAAATACTCCTTATAGTTTCATGGATTTACTAAAATCTACCATATAGTTAAAATTTTACTAAAACACCACTTATAATTTGCAATGGATTTAATCAATCTTCCATTAGATGGCAATGGAAAATGACAATGTTGACCCTAATGTTCATTTAAATAAATTTAATCAAAAGAAAATAAAAATAAAATACCATTTTTTCCCTTTATAAGACACGGGCAACCACTCTATTGGCTATATTTGGTTAATTTTGTTTTCTATATGAAAAAAAGTGTTAAGGGTATTTTTGGAATAAAAAATCATGGGCCTAATGGAAAAATAAACACTCCTTAATGAAAGGTTGATTAAGTAAATAAGTGATAAAATATATGGGATGTTTTAATAAAACGAAAACTATAAGGTATGTTTAACTAAATATATAAAACTATAAGATGTGTTCTAGTAAATGACCCTAATAGAATCACATAAGAGTACATTATTGTTTTATATTTTTAACTTTTTAAATATTTAATAATTATTCATATTTTATATACTAATTTTAATAATTTTTTTATAATACAAAAATAACAATAATTAATTTCAGTTAGGTTTATTTATCAAACTAATGAAACTGACCAACCCGATCAACTTGACCCAAGTTGGTCGATTTTCTATTATTTTAGATCGGCTTTGGTTCAAAAATTTCCCAGTTTGATTGAGTTGGATAAATTTCACTTTGGCCATTTGTAGACCAACCATAATCAAACGACCTAACCATGGATATATATTAATATTTTATATTTTAAATATAAATTTTAATATGAAAAAGTGGGAAATTTCCCATATTTATTAATGTAAAATGTTTTATATCAAAAATATAATTTTTAAATTTATTTGTTAATAATTGCATTTTAATTTTTAAAATTAAATTAAATTTTTAAGTTTAAATCTTTTGAACCGACTAAATAAACCAAAAAATTGACCTAAACTGATACAACTTGAGTGGATTGGTTTTCACAAAACAGGTTAGTCACGCGGTTTTAGCTAACCAACTCCCTAACCTGACCAAATCAATTTGGTTGGCCAAATAGCCTACAACCGAACTGAACCAACTCATGAACGCTCATAATTTCAACTAAATTAATAGTCTCATATCTAATAAATAACAATAGTTTAATCTCCAATAATTATTAAAAATTTATAGCAAAAATGCACAATTATTGAAAATATATTGATAATGAAAAAACTAGAATAATTACAAAAATATATTAACCTAGTCAATAAATACTATAAACTCAAATAACAGTTTAACCTCTTAATAAATATTAATCAATAAGTTATAACAAAAATACAAAAATAAAATAAATACAATAAGTACAATAAATTGAATTTAAAAATTTCACTAATAGTAGTTTAATCTCCAATAATTATTGAAAGTTTTCTATTAAATAATAAAACAAAATAAATTTATACATAATCATTGAAAAAAAAAATTATCACAAAAACAATAAATGACTACTGAAATACAATAAATATTAATTTTAGTATATATAATTATATAATAAATACAAATTAAGAGTTTAAAATTATTATTAATAAAAATTAATTTCTTGAAAGTTATTTTCTCGAATTATTACTTGATATAAGTGAAATTAGTTATTTAGAATATTATTTAAAAATATTAAATTATTATTAATTTTAGTATTATGTTATAGTTATTTTTCTACTTTTTAGAAACTTTTTTAAATTTATTACATAATTTCTTTATTTTAACTAATTAAAATCTAGTTATGTTAAATATTTTGTTATTTAAAATACCTAGTTATTTAAATATTTAAATAATATGTAAAATTTTAAAATTTTAAAATAATAGTTATTTATGGAATTTAATTATCCATGAAATCATAATTTATACTATTATTACATAATTTCATTATTCATTTTGTAATATATTAAATTATTATTAATTTCAATATTATGTTATACTTATTTTTCTTCTTTAAAGAAATTTTTTTAATTTATTAAATAATTTCATTATTTTAACGATTTAAAATCTAGTTATGATAAATATCTAGTTATTTAAATATTTAAACAATATATAAAATATTTAATTTCTTTTGTTATTTTAATTTTATTTATTTAAAGCTATTACATATTATTAAATGTTTGAAAAACATTTAAATTGATGATCCAGAAAAACATAATTTAAATTGTTAGTACATAATTTTGTGATATATTTTGTAAAAAATATAAAATTATTTATTAGATAATTTCGTTATTTGAACTATTTAAAATATAATTGTGATAAACCTTTAGTTATTTAAATATTTAAATAATCTATAAAATATTTGAATTTTATTTATTTATAGCTATTACATATTATTAAATATTTGAAAAGCATTTAAATTGATAATCCGAAAAATCATAATTTAAATTGTTAGTACATAATTTTGTGATATATTTTGTAAAAATATAAAATTATTTTTTGTGTTTTTAATAAATATTTTAAAGTTATTATATAATTTTGTTAGAATATTTAAATAATTCTTAAATTTTTTAATCCAAAGTTTCTTTAGATAAAAAAGAGGGGAGAGGATAAATAGGAATTAGAGATAATTTAGGAGAGAAACTCTCTATAAATTAGGGATAATTATTGAGATAAATAGGATTTAGAGATAATTTAGAAGATAAATAGCAATTAGAGATAATTCTGTAGAAAGTGGGGGAGGTAGTTTAGAATAAATTTTAGGAGAATAGATTATTTAGGTGATCTTGACCGCTTTGTTTTAAAATATATATATATATTAGAATTGTCCCAAAGAGGGTAATCTATATCTATATCTATACCTATACTATACTACTATAAAAATGTGTGAATAAATTCCACCTGTTTCTGGAATTTTTAGTAGACATAATTGTTCTCGTCTCTCGACTTTGAATACATGAGAGAAGATGATGATAAAAATGTTGTTTTAACATTGTAGTTCTGTTTTCTTTAGTGGATAAAACTACCCTCTTCTGTTTATTTAAATATGAAAAAGAGTGATGATAATAAAGGACATTTTGTCTTAGCATTAAATGCAAAAGGACAAGTAATGAATGAAGATGATTTGTAAAGATTTTGCATTCAACTTTTATTATTTCGGTGCACAAAATTGACACTATTATTCAACCTTAAATAGAAGGAGAAAAAGGATATTTCACTAATGCATCCATTGCCACAATCTTTTGATTTTAAACGTGAACAATTGATGTGCATTTTAATTTTGTATTAAGAAGTTTTGTATGAACGAGAGAGTGAAACTTTTGTTTGACTAAAACACCCATTTTTTTAATTTAGTTATTTCCTAATTTTAAGGATAGAAAAAGTAATTTGAACAACTCTTTTTTTACCTTATTTAATTACCTCTCATTAAGTCTTATATTTGAAGTATTAACTCCCATCATATTTCATGACTAAAATGCCCTTATCATAATTTGGCCTCTCAAATTATGATGGCAGGGTAGAAAAATGTAATTTGAACTACTTATAATCTCATTCAATTCCCTCTCATTAAGTTTTATATTTAAGGTATTAATTCTCATTCTCTCTCATTAAGTCCTATATTTAATCTATTTTTCTCATTAATAAATTTTATTATTTTTTTTGCTTCAAATAATTTTTGTCCACCAAATATACATCCAATATTTTTAGCAATATAAAACCCATGTTTAAAACCAACCAAAAATGACACCATTCTTCTACCCTAATGGATAAGTTATTCAACCATTCAAGTTAAATAGGTTAACCCATGATGTCATAATTAAATAATAAAACTTTTAAAATGGAAACAAATGAAAAAAATTATAAAAAGTAAAAAATGTAGAAAAATTGGGCACATCTCTAATATTTTATATTAATCATATTAAATAAAATTATCAACACCAAATAATAATTATTTTATTAATGTTGGAAATGAAATACAAAATTTAAAATTAGCACAAAAATGAAATTGTTATCCTATAACAATTCAACCTTGGTGTCAAATGTGTTAACCCTTGATGTTAGAATTAAATAAGAAAAAATTAAATAAAAGATGAAACATGTAAAATGAAAAAATAAATAAATTTACAAATATTTTATTTAATCATATTAAATAAAAATAAATGTAATAACCAATAATTGTTTTTTTATGATCATGAAAATGATATACAAAATATAATGTTGACCCAAAAATTAAATCGTTTTCCTATTTGGTAGAGTGTCATCAATTTAACCTTTTGAAACAAATGTTTCAACCCTTTATATCATAATTAAATAATAAAAATATAAAAACATAAAAAAGCAAAAAAAAAGTACACAAAATGCAGATATTTTATAGAAAAAATTTGGCACATATCTAATATTATGCGTTCATCATATCAAACAAAAAAAATATAGAAAATTGATGATAATATTTTATTAAACATATTAACGAAAAAGTGAGATAAAAAAGATTTGTTTTATTGATGATGATAATGAAATACAAAATTCAAAACTAGCCCGAGTGAAATTGTTCTAGTGTTTAGTAGTAGGACAATAGTTCAGCCCTCTAGGCTGCATTTGTTTCTGGTGCAAAAAAAAAAAAAGCACCTTTCAAAAATTCACTTTGACTGGTTTATGAATACAAACTGGTTTAATGTTGCACCAAGAAATTATATATTTCAACCAAACGGTTTTTGGTTGTAATGATTACAAACACAGGTTCCAAAACCAAAATCCACCTTTTTTTTACATTAACCAACTATGAGTGCAAAGTTCTTATACAAAAATTTGATACAAACTTTGTATCAATTGTGAGTACAAACATGTTTTGGAAGTTGTAATAATTGTCATTATTAGTATACAAATGTATGCTTACCAAAATGCTTGCAAAACTGAACTAGAATACATTTATGTATTGAATCGGCATTTACACTACAAACAAATGTAATCTTAAGTGCAAATATGTTAACCCTTGGTTTCATAATTAAATAATAAAAATGACAAGAAAAGATAGAAATACAAAAAAGTTACACAATGAATAAATTTTGTAGAAATCATTTCAGTGCATCTCTAATATCATATATTCATCGTATTAAACAAGAATAATGATGATAAATAAGAATCATTTTTATACACAAAAATATAAAAAATTTGAGAAATTTGAAAATATATCATTGCTATCTGATGAAGGGAAATTTGGCCCGGCCTCGTGATCGCCCGACACGTGGCAAAGGCAAGCAGCTCGGGACAGTAGAGCACCCAAAGCAAGCATCGGAAGCAAGTCCAAACTCACTACCGAGCCCGAACTCCAGACCGCTGTACTTAGTCCGAGCTCTTTGTTATGAGCGAGCTCCCTACTAGGAGCCCGAGCTCCCTGATTAAGAGCGAGCTCCCTAAATCCGAGCTCCCTACTAGGAGCCCGAGCTCCCTGTCAAAGGTCCGAGCTCCCCAAGTCCGAGCTCGGTACTAGGAGCCCGAGCTCCCTAAATCCGAGCTCCCTACTAGGAGCCCGAGCTCCCTGATTAAGAGCGAGCTCCCTAAATCCGAGCTCCCTACTAGGAGCCCGAGCTCCCTAAAACCCGAGCTCCCTACTAGGAGCCTGAGCTGTCAAGAGCGAGCTCCCTATTGAGAACCTGAGCTCCCTGCAAGGAGCACGAACTATACTGGGCCCCAAGCCTCACAAAGCTGACCCGAGCTGACCCGTGACAGCTCGGAACACTCCAAACCGAACTCAAGGCACCTCGCTCGCCACTCCAACACTTCACTTCCAAAGCACCAGGCCAGCCAAACATACCCGACACCAAGGACGTCTTTATCCAAGGGCGACGTACTTGACTGATTTGGGATCTGACGCCTGACAGCCGCACTTCAAACGGCATCTTGCCACCGCCACCTGCAACCGTCGTCACTAGCCGCAGAGACGGCTCCGACAAAAGGAACAGTGGCGGTTCTGTCCGACCAGAGGAAATGACACCCGAACTGGCAGGAGTTCAGAAGTAATCATGCCCGACCTGACGGAGGCCTGGAAGTGAGTGCGCGAGGTGGTTATAAAAGCTTCTACCCCCCAGGGACGAGGTATGCTAACTCTCGCGCTATCTGGTTATTCTTGCCTTTGAAGGATTCTAACTTAAGCTTCGGAGCCCTTATGCCGGGTTCTCCCCGGAGCTTCTCTTCTCCTCCCATTTCAGGTCCCTGTTACTCGGTTCAGAGGCAAGATTATCGACAGCTAAGACCGGCCAGATCGTGCATCATCACTATCTTCATCATCCTATAAAGTTACTAGGGATGCAAACATATTGGATTGGATTCAAAATAGGGTATATCTGAATCTGACCATGAACAACAAATCCGATCTAATCCACAGATCTCACAAACATTGATTTGAATTCAAATTTGATGAGGAAGTCGGATATTCGAGTCTGATCCAATTTGATTTATTTTTTTAAATTAATAAATTATTGAAAGAAAAATAAAATATAATAATTTAAATAAAGAAAAAAATGCAAGTATCTTTTTAACTATTTTCATCATATATATACATGTTTTTTATAAAAATAAATAATATAATAAATTAACAAAAATGCAATATAAATAGCATATTTATAAATAAATAATATATATCGAATTGGATCCTCTCAAATCAAATGGGGGTAATCCAAATTCGATTTGATTTCTAACAGGATCCTATTACAATCCAATCCAAAGACTCGAATGAAGATATCTAAATCCAACAAAATAGGATCGAACTTTGGATCATATTGGAACATGATTTGATCATTTGCATCCCTAAAATGTACCACGTGCAAAAGCACGTGCACACTGATGATGTGCGTTTTGGCAGCTCTTGGTTGGTTGGTGACTCAGATGCCTAGCTAAATAATCCCTACCTGGAATGTGGCTTGGACACCTAGCTGAATGGTTCCTTCCTGTAAGGTGGCTTGGACGCCTAGCTGAATGGTGACGAACTGGGAGGTGGCTCTGATGCCTACCTGGATGGTGACGAGCTGGAGAGGTGGCTCTGATGCCTAGCTGAATGGTGACGAGTTGGAGAGGTGGCTCTGATGCCTAGCTAGATGGTGACGAGATGGAGATGTGACTCTAATGTCTGGTTGTATGGTGATGAGCTGGAGAGGTGGCTCTGATGCCTAGCTGAATGGTGACGAGCTAGAGAGGTGGCTCTGATGCCTAGCTAAATGGTGACAAGCTGGAGAGGTGACTCTGATGCCTGGATGTATGGTGACGAGCTGGGAGGTGGCTCTGACGCCTAGCTGGATGGTAACGAGCTAGAGAGGTGGCTCTGATGTCTAGCTGAATGGTGACGAGCTATAGAGGTGGCTCTGATGCCTAGCTGGATGGTGACGAGCTGGAGAGGTGACTCTAATGCGACATGCAAGGAAACAATGTCAGAGTGCCCGGGTTGCTTTTCCCGGGGTGGGCACTCCAATGCTTAAGTTAGCGAATGCGGAGATTTTGTGAGAGAGCTTAAAGTAAGAGAGCTAGAGAGCTGCGAAAACTAAATTGCGCATGTCCCTTCTAATGTTGGAGGTAAGGCCTTTATATAAGCATTGTTTGGTGTGGGCATCACGCAATGCGTCTGAGATCTCTAGGAAGACGTGCCTAACTGCTCCGAAGTCCTCGGAGGTAGTCGTGCACATAGGCCAATCTTTGCGCCTTACTCGGTTTCCTCCAAAACATTTGGTGTGAGAGCTCCGAGAGACCCAGGAGTGATGGGATGTATGCAGAATTCGTCAGTGAGCACGTCTCGTAGGTCTTCACCTGGACCTCAATCAAGTCGGCAAGCCCTTGAGGGAGGTCGCTCCTCACGTTGAGGTAGCTTCGGCCAATACTGACGAGGTACCATAGGTCGGCCCTGGACGAGGTGCTGCTAGCCGCTTTGAGTTGTGGATGAGGTCGCCAGCTAGGTTTCCACCAGGTCAGCGGTAGAGGCAGGTCGTCAGGTTGCTAGGTCGGCACCAAAGGCAGGTTGCCAGGTCACCATGTCAGTGGCGGGGGCAAGTCGCCAGGTCACCAAGTCACCAAGTTGCCAACTGGGACTCCATCATTTTGGCTAAGGCAAATTGTCACCTAGTTGTTCCGAGATGACATGTATCATGATGTGAGTGGAGGGCCAAATCTGCCTTCATCACACACTAATTAAGGCCGGAGGGGTATTTGAAACTTTTCATAATTCAGGTATTCCCATTGTATCAGTTCAAGAGACCTTTCATAATTCACACCAACCTCATATGATCATATCTAGTCCTAACACATGTACAGTTGTTCCGAGATGACATGTGTCATGATGTCAGTGGAGGGCCAAATCTGCTTTCGTCACACACTAATTAAGGCCGGAGGGGTATTTGAAACTTTTCATAATTCAGGTAACTCCCATTGTATTAGTTCAAGAGACCTTTCATAATTCACACCAACCTCATATGATCATATCTAGTCCTAACACATGTACAGATATAACGACTGTTGGATCGGTTGTTGGAACCCTGTGTTAGGACCATATCCAGACTTTATATCCTCTCCTCGAACATCTCCCCATGAGGCCATGAATAATATGCTGTGAGGTTGGTGTGAGGAGTGTTCTGTGACAGGTCTCCACTGAGAAGGGGGTAGGGAGCGTTTGATTGGTAGCAGATCCCAACCCCCTACCGCTGTTAACTGTTTGCCTGTTTGGCTGTTTCTTTTGTCTTCGTAGTCGTAAAGCCTGGGTCTAGGTGGACGTTATCAATTCCTGGGTCATCACTCCTCAATCCAACGGCTTTAGACCATCAAGGACAGATACATTATTTACCTTCCGCTTCTTGTCGGAAAAAACGGTGCACAGTTGCTGAGATGCAACTCCTTCGGCTCCATTCCAAAGTCTACACGAAACGTCCTCCGGAAAAGGGTAAACCTACTTGTAGATCTCCATCCATCTCATGAACACGACAAGGAGTAAAAATAAAATCGATTAAAATAATAGATAAAATCACTAGAGCGAGCAACAAAAGCAATAGACAAATTAAAACACTCTGACCCTTCTCTAGAGAATGTCTTAAACAAAGATAATTCTTCCCAAATCCCACTCATTGATTGCCTTCTCAATGTTCAGCTTCAGCACGCGCTCGTAAGTCGTAATCTCTCTACTCTCAAGCTCATCAGGTACCTCTTCTTCAATATTTTCATCTACCCACTTTTAGCATTCACAAAATATGAACGCCCCAGATGAACTCTTCTGATTAATTTTTTTTTTAATTCTATCTTCGTTCTCCTCTCTTGCTTCTCTGTGTTCCATTTTCAGTTTGACAGAGTTTTCAGACTGTTTTTAAGCTCGAAATAAACAAAACATAAAGCATGCTGCTTTTATGTTTTAATAGCTGAAGACTGTTAATTTAATTATGTTCCCTTTTTGTCTGTAGATTGATTTTTGCCGTCCAGATTATGGTAGAGAATCTTCTGGCTTTTTGAGAGAACCAGACAAATATTCAGGGGGAGAAGGTTTTCCTTAGAAAAGAAAGTTCTCCTTTTGGGGATCGAATTATGTTGAGAATATCAATCAATGCCAGGAGAAGGTCTTCTTATTGGAAGACAACCCCTTTAGGGTTCTAAAAAAAGGAATTTGGGTTAAGCTACTTCAATTATAGTTATGGCCTTCCCTTTTGTTCTTTGTGTAGTATATTTATTTCTCTTTTTTGCGAAGCACAAGCTGCTATCGTTATTTGGTAGGAGTTGAAACACCTATCAGTCTGTCAGCACTGTGAGATACACATTGATTTTTTGCAATGTAATTTTGTTTTAATTGTCTTGAAAATTTATTATGCTTGTTGTTTCTGGCTTCTCAAGATTTCTCCATGCTTGAAAAGAGTATGCAACCTTCAAGGTTCCTTTTGTGCATGATAACCGTCTCCATGTTTGTTTTGATCTCTTCTTATGTCTTCCTGCTTCAATCAAGTTTCAGTTCATCGTTACCTGGATCATTTTTTGGGATAGTCCTTAATAAAACATCAGTTTACTTCAATTCCAACAGTGTTAGTAGAAGTGATGAGCTTCCTAATAACCTTCCTTTGTCTTTTCCAACAAATATTAGAAAACCCAAATCAAGTACCCAAAATAATGTCTGTCAAGATTGCAGTTCTAATAATGATGAGATGAGACTTTTGCAACAAGGAAGCAAGAAAACCTGTGACCCAAACCAAGTCATCCTCAGGGTGTTTATGTATGACTTGCCTCCTCAATTTCACTTCGGTTTGTTGGGTTGGAATGGGAAAATTGGTCAAATATGGCCAGATTTGAGCAACCCCACTGACATCCCATCATACCCTGGTGGATTGAACGTACAACACAGTATGGAGTATTGGCTCACATTGGATCTTCTCTCATCGAGCACCCCAGGTGTGGAAAGGCCTTGTAGTGCAGTTAGAGTGAACAATGTCAGTCAGGCAGATATAATTTTTGTGCCCTTCTTCTCATCTTTGAGCTACAATAGACATTCCAAGCTACATGGAACAGAGAAAGTTAATATGAACAAGATTTTGCAGAGTAAGTTGGTGCAGTTTCTGATGCATCGTGATGAGTGGAAGAGATCTGGTGGGAAGGATCATCTAATTGTAGCACACCATCCAAATAGCATGTTGGATGCTAGGAAGAAGCTTGGTTCTGCCATGTTTGTGCTTGCAGATTTTGGGAGATATTCAGCTCAGATAGCAAACTTAGATAAGGATATAATTGCTCCATACAAGCATGTTGTGCGGATTGGTGGTAACTCTGTGCCATTTGAGGAACGCCCAACCTTGGTGTATTTTCAAGGAGCAATTTATAGAAAAGATGTAAGTATTTCTGTTCTTCTATCCAGTTTTGTATTACTCTCAGCTTGTATTCATGATTTGTTATTATATCACATTAAAAACAAGATCTCCCTGCTTTGTGGATTAATGATAATACCTGTGATGAAGTACATCATCAGAAATCTTTTCCAGTTTTCCACCAAAAAGTTGTTTGATAGAATCCCATTAGTCCATTTACCTAAATGCTGAGAGATTATCTTGAGCTGATAAATGCTCGTGTATGATAAAGAATGGAAATGGGAGTTTTTTTATCCTTTTTTTTCTTGTTTCTTAGCAATATCAAGAGATCAAATTGAAAGGAAGAAATAGTGAAGATTCAAAAAGTAAAGTTAGGTAATTGGTATTTTAGTTTGTAAATACTCTTCTCAAAGTTGACAAAAAAAAAATCCTCTTTTCTTGTTTGTTGTAGGGAGGATCTTTTACCCCCCTAAAAAAAATGATCATTGGATTGGGGAATTGATACCTTTTTATGATAGGTTCTAAGCTCAAAACTTGGTGCAGTAATTTTATGTCTATAAAATTCTCTTCTTATCCTCTTCTACATATGGGGTCTATACAAGGATCCAACATTCTCGCAGCCAAAATTTGCCTCTTGGGACCTTTGGTTTTGTGGCCTCACAAGTCATAAGAGATCCTGCATTTCTATTTTGTTTATCTAAGAGATTTCCTAGGTCAGACTCTTTGAATCTGGTTGGATTTAACTTTCATCTTTGCCATGTTTACAGCATGAAAAATGCTAAGTTGTTACTCCTGTATTGAATGTGGTAGTCCTTTTAACAAATTAGTGGAAACAGTTGCTATTTTATGAAGTATAAAAAAACATTTTGAAACCCTAACATAATATCCAACATAAGCTTTTCAGATACTCTACTTCCTGGCCTTTTCATCAGCAGCTACCCTCTCTATTCCCCACTTTTTGCAATAAGCTTCAAAATCATACATTTTGTTTACACATAATATGCAAAAGATTGATTTATTTGAGTTCCTTGTCATTATGAGCTTCTACACTCTGCATTGTTATGATGGATTTATGTTTCAGGGAGGAGTCATTCGTCAAAAACTCTACCATCTTCTCAAAGATGAGAAGGATGTTCACTTCACATATGGAAGTGTTCATGATAATGGGATCGGTAAAGTGGGTCAAGGGATGACATCATCCAAATTCTGTCTGAACATTGCTGGAGACACCCCTTCCTCAAATCGTCTCTTTGATGCCATTGCAAGCCACTGTGTCCCTGTGATCATTAGTGACGAGATTGAGCTCCCATATGAGGATGTCTTGGACTACTCAGAATTCTGTATATTTGTACGGGAATCTGATGCTCTAAAGAAGGGGTTCCTACTTGATCTACTCAGGGGAATTAAGCACCAGCATTGGAACAAAATGTGGGAAAAACTAAAGGAGGTTGAACATCATTTTGAGTATCGGTATCCATCTCAGCCAGGGGATGCTGTAGAAATGATTTGGAAAGCAGTTTCCTGTAAGGTACCATCAATTCGACTTAGGGTGCACCGTCAGAACAGATTCCGTCCATTTGAGCACATTGGGAAGATTATATAGGATTACAAGAATGTCCATGGAAGTTTTATATATTTCTCACCTGTAACCAGTGTGGATCCTTGCCTAGAGTTTCTTTTTGGAAAGCCCTAAGGTTGATGTCACAACTCAGCGTACAACTCCTTTAAGATACTTTGCTCAAGAAAATCAGGAGTACTAGTCCACGTTACAGTGTATAATCTGGTAGAAGCAAACTATGTCAAAGTATAAGCAGCAGCAGCAGCAGCAACGTTCCTTGAATGTGGAATTTATTTGACAGACTGTCATGAAGCTCCTAGAACTATTTGATACTCAAAATGATGAGCTTTATCTGCAATACATCTAGAGATCTATTTGATTCCTTGGTTTTTGAGAGAGATACATGTAAATTGAAAGAAGAGCTTTATCTGTTTGATCCTTCTCTTTTCCTCTCTTTTTTGTTATTAAATTTGAACTCCTTGTAATGTACTACAACATTGTGGCTTCAAAACACTTAATAAAGAAGCATTTCTAGCAAATGCGCATTCTGCTCATTTGCACAAGCAAGCAATGAATTCAAGAATCCACCAGAATAAATATGAAGGTCCTGAAAAGAAAGATATGCATTTGAAAAAGAAGTGCGAGATATTTAAGTTTAGTCTTTGTTGCTGAAAACTCAGGGACATTTGCAAGCACGTGGTGCAAAAGAAAATGGCAAGACAGGAAAAAAAACTTCATCAAGGACGGGGATATGATCATGAAGAGGGAAAATGATCAGTACTTGGAGGAAGTTAAGACACAACTTAGGCTCTTTATACAGAAAAATTTTAAATCTGGAATGATGTGAAAGAATTTCAGTATAATCTGCAAAACTAGAGTTGCAAATGCAGACAGATACAAGTCTTTTTCTTCAAAGAAAAAGAAGAAACCCCACTGTATTGTAATTTTGCTTTCGATAACCTGCAGCATGATCCTTACAGTATCTTTTCTCTTCTATAATTGGTTAGGATCTCAGTTTACAATATGGAGATAACGCTGTATGGCTTTAAGGGCCACTCTAGTGCAGCTCTATGTATACACATCTCTGTAACAAAACCTCTAAATATCAAACAAAATAGAGAAAACCAACCAACCCACAGGATAAAAACTCTGACTGAAGCAGAAAATGTCCACCACCCTCTGGTTTCTCTTTGTTTCAGGAATGGAGAAAAGCCATCATTTTCTGTCATTCAGCTTCATTGTTGCTTGATTCTGTAGTTGAAGCAAGAACTTCAATAAACGTGTCAACACCTATTGTGAATTGGATCTGATCCTCTTCGAACTCTTCTTTTGCTTGACCTATTGGGGTCTAGCCTTGAGGATGGGGACACTGATTTCTTCTTGGTGTTTAGCTCCTCTACTTCAACAGCCGCAAGGAAACGTGAGTTCTTGGGCGTAAGTGCCTGTTCTTCTTTCTTCCATCTGAGGACAAGGTCTATACTGCTGAGACCAGAAACCTTTTGTGGTTGAACAACCAAGAACCCAATACAGATAACAAGGACAAACATCCTATAAGCACAGAAAACCATGGTTTCAACACTCAGAAACAAGAGGAATGGGAGTATCTCTTGTTTAGAGTAATGAGAAAATAAGCGGCTCTGAGACTGTAATCCTTCTATGCTTGTGGCCCATTCCTGTACATATAAGCCTATGGTTTATCTGATGTGTTATTTAGGGAGCTTAAAAGCGTAAAGCAGAGGGCCCCATAACACCTAGAGAAATTTTAGATTCACCTCAATCATAAGCCTGCAATCGAAGCAAATTAAGGCTGTTTTAGAAGTCTCTGACAGTTATGAATAAAGAGCTCGGAACACCACCCTTGAGAAGCTAAGCATCTTTTCGTTGGTTCCCTACATCCCTATCATTTGGCCTTGCTTTTGTCCAGTAAACAAGGACAACCCGGTCTTTTGAACCGACTTGCCACATCACCCGACCATGCTGACATGTACAAGCTGTGTAGCCTCTCTTATACTTCTCTATCTAAACTCCTGCTCGCAAGGCGTGTCCCTTCTGGCTTCTGCAATTGTTTGGCTTGGCTTGGCTTGGCTTGACAAGCAAAGATATCTCATATCTAGGGGCCAGGGGGGGGTCTTGCCCAAGAAACGGCCTATGAGTCTGTGACTCTGAGCATTTTCCTAGGTAAAGGCCTGATAGATGAGCATTTTTCCAACAAAAACTAAAATAATCAAAGTAAGAAATAGGTCATCGGAATACTCAAGATTCAAAAACTAAGAAGAGTTAGGACTTAGGTGGGTCGTTGTTGTCATCTTGGGATTATTACCCTTTAATATTTGTTATTGAAAAAGAAAAAACAATGGGCAAATACTAGTGACTAGTCTAGTCTCTGGTGTGGCTGGAAAGCCAAAAGCTAGCCATGAGCCAAAGATCAAGATTGCTACAGTTACAAGCAAGCCATAAAGTAGAGAAGAACTGGGAGGAAGGGTGGGGAATGGAACCCCCTCAAGAAAACCAAATACTTGCTTTATGCCATTCTGAGATCTTCTCTCACTTTAGAATTCCAAGCTCTTCTCTCCATGCAACAAAATAACAGTCCTTTGGTTTCGTGTGCTGAATGGGTTTCTTTATGCTTTTCTTTGCTGTTTCTTTGGATTGCTCAGCTCCAAACCCCACATTCAAAGTTTCAAAGAAGACCCACTACAAGCCTCTCCACATCTCACCTCTCACCATCTCATATTCTCATTATCTCCCCTCCCCCATCTCTTTCTTTATTTTTCTTTAATTTGTTTTCTCGGTTATCCATGTAGACCTTCTTTCCCTTTATTTTTATCTTCTATTAATTTATAAAATCACATGCAACTAAGAAAAAAAAATTCCAAAAGCATCGATTCTCACACTTTATTAAATTTAGGGTTAAATTTTGTGGTGTCTTAAGACGGTGGAATTTGGACTGGTCGTGGTCCAAGCAGAATGCCGCGGCTTTGATAGCATGTTATTAATAGGTGGGCATTTGCTTTTAGCTTTCAATTAAAGTAAAAGAACAGTGGGGAGCTGTTGCTTTCTACTCTTCCTCATACGCCACAAGGTTCAACTCCCCCCTTTAAGAGCTACTACAGATTATCCGTTGGCATTATATGTATACCTCCACTCTACCTCATTCTCATCATTTATACATATTCTTCCTTTTTTCTTAGTTTATAAATTTCGAGTTAATATTACATCAGTTCAATAATATTACGTATAAATTCTTTATAACATGTCAATACCAAAAATAGAAAAGCATAAAATCCTCATAAGATTAAGGAAATGAACAAGGTTTTTAAAAGTGAAGCGAATAAACTGGTCAGGGGTTCAGTTCTCGGGTCGAACGGTTGGCCTGTTCTGACAAAAAAATAAAAAATGGCCAAACTATTGAATGGTTCGAACAGTTCGACTGCCTGGGTCAGGGGTTTGCTGACCAAATCAACGGTTTTGGGAAATAACAGTTCTAAGATAAAACGGAACTAATCACCTGACTGGTTCTCGGTTTTTCCGGTCTGACCATCCAGTCCAGTCTGATATTAAAAACCATAGAAATGAATACTAGTTGGGTTGGGCTATCCAATGAATAATGAGCTTGCCTTAATGACCCATGAATCTTTCAAATGGGAAATTAATTAGGAGTTCAAATGGGGCCTCCAAAATTCCTTTCATTCTTCTCTTGTTCATAGAAAAGGCTTTGCCTTCAAAGACTTTGCCACGTGTAAAAGAAGCCCTTTTTTAATAGGTGGGGGGTTTTAGGTTTCCTGTTGCAAAATTAAACTTCGAATGGCTAATATTAGTTGTAAGAACCATCAATACAAGGCAGGAAATATGACTGATATGAGTTGTAGCCAATCTCTAGTGGACATGCATATCCATAGATAAAACCTGAAATTTCTCTACTGTCAATGCATTTAGGTTTTCCTATATTGATTATTATTTTAATGAGTACAACTGAAAATAGTTATAAGGAGGTCCCCCACATCTTTGCTTCATCCCCTATCTGATGAGTGATTTCGATCAACCATAGGATTCGTCCGTGTGCGTGGTTGAAATTGGTGGATTTATGTAGGAAATTCACTACTTGACCATCCTGTTTCTTATATGAATAAAATAAGAATATCGGTGAGGCTTGAATGAAGAAATTTACAAATTCATTAACCCATTTTATTTATCCAATTCTGTGGATTTTTTTTATTAGATATCCAATGTATGTCCCCTCCCTTCCAACAATTGGACCTTTTCCAAGTAATGGCACTCAAAGCCTGATTTTTTTTTAATTAAAAAATAGGAAAAATGAAGAAAAATGAAAGGAGAAGAGATTAACTTTGTATTGTGGTAGAGACTGTGGAGATAAAAAGTAAAACATGTGAAGTAGGAGTATTATGGAGATGGCAAGAACAATGCCACGTGTAGAATTATAGGGCGTTGGATATCTTTAAAAGGGCCAATTTATCAAAAGATTGAAACAGAGGATATGCTGAATAGGGAAATGGAAAGGTGTAGGTGGGTCCCTTGCTTGGCTATGTACGGGTATGTACTTTTTAAGGTTTGGTACTTAGAAGGATACCCCACTTAGTTACCTCTTCATAAAGTTGTTATTCCAAGGAGAATGGGAGTCTAAAGGCCCTGTAGAGATTTGTAAAAGGAGGAGAAGAAGAAGAAGAAAATAATGGGGGCTTATAGTTGAGACTTGAGAGGTCTTTGTAGATTCTCTGGATTGGTCTTAAAGTTGTAGTCTTCTGAACTTTTATTTAAACTTAAACAAAGACCCACTTCATCAGGTTCCAGCTCCCGCCTTACCTTAACACTGTTAGTCTAGGCTGGGTTCTACCTCTTCATACAAAATTAGTCCCGGAATATGAGAAAGAATTAAGAAAAGAGTGAAAAAGAAATTAAAGCAACCCTCAATCGCTGTTGTTACAGGTCATTACCTGAACTTTGCACTATTCTCTTCTCACTTGGCATTTCTATATTTGCTTATTCTCTCTCTCTCTCGTCAGATGCTTTTGGCTATTGTGAGCTGCTGATTTATTAGGGGCGTCTGTGACCATGTTTGTTTTTAGAGACATTAGAAGTGATGGTTTTAGCTTTTAGGAACTTCTCGACCTTGTCTTCCATCACAAGTACCGATTTTACCAAGATCTCGATTATTTAGCCTATGAAAACCGTCAAATAAAAAAAAAAAACAGAGGAAAGCTCATTGGCTCATGCATTGTTTTGAGCATCCAGACCAATCCAAGTCTGGATGGAAGTTTGGGAACACTCTCATGAAGTACTCTTGTTAGCCCTACTATATTATTTGGAAATTATACAAAAATTAAGGGAGTGTTATCCAACGTGTATGGTTTTGTTTAAAAGAGCTGGCACAATACTGTGCAAGTTAATTTGATTCATTAAGTATATGTTTAGCATTGATGTTACAATTGCATGAGAAAACCGTGCTGTTGATGTGTAGCTTGGAGTACTGTTTTCTTAGAAAACGGTTCCTTTATTTTTGTTTGAAATTGTTGCTGTCAGGTAGGACGTTTCCTAGAGCAACAGCAACTTTAACGCTGGTGTTCCAGAAAGCGGCAACAATGCCAAACAGCCGCTAAATGTTCAAATTCAAATTGAATCTGATCCATCCAATTTAGACCTTAAATCTGACTTGGATCTGATTCGGATAATGAGTTTAGTTCATCATCTTCTATTCTTCACCATGACATCATCCAAACCTTATCCCAACCATATGGGGTCGGGTACATGAATCCTGTTAGCCGTCATGTTTTCTTTAATGCCATTTCCATTGTTAAATTATGGATGATTAGATCATCTCTTGGTAGTTGGACTCATGTCCTTCTTGGTCTATACCTAGCCCTTCTAGCCCTTCAACTTGCAATAAATCACTCTTAGTTATTGATGGTCTTCTATACATGTGATCAAACCATCTTACTTTATCTTCTCTCATTTTATTATCTATTGGAGCCACTCCTAAGGTTTTTCAAATCTTTACTTTTGATCTCGTTCCTTTTTAGTTTTTCTGTCCATCCATCTCAGTATATGTATTTCTACCACATTCATTTTTTGAATATATTGTGTAATTAATAAACTAAAATAGCTTTATTAAGGTATTATATGCCACAAAAAAAATAAATTGAAAATGAATTTAATAGTGTTATCATAAACAAATGACTTGAAAATAGCTTTCACCACATTTAAACCTATGACTTTTAAGCCAAAATTGAAAATTAATGCGTATTAATTCTATGTAGATTTATATTTGATCCAATTATAAATAGATGGAATTTGAATTAAATTAATGTATGCTTATACCATTTGCAGTCCTAAATCTTACCGAATAAACAAAAGCAACAAAGTTACCCAAGGTTTAGTCATGGGCCTCATGGCCCACTTAATGTTTTTTGGTATGACAAATGTAATGGTTGACACACAATGGTAATGGGCTGCAAATGGCATGTCAAAAAACACAATTATGTTAAAGCATAAAGAACATGTTTGCTTTGTTTCGCTTTTGGGGTTGTTTTAATTCATCCATGCCTTGGCCCTCATAAATAATAATGTTAAGAAAAAGAGTAATGACAGTAGTACTGTACAGGCTATATTACATATTTTTCTTTTGGAGAATATATGCTGCCTTGCTTTTTTTTTCCCTAAGTTAGTTAATAGATCCTTAAGACTTAAGGTACCAGAAGGACACATTCTCTAGATTGTGCACTCCAAAATCATGAGGAATCTACTTTAATTTTTTATCCTCTTCGCTTATTCAATTCTTCATGTAATTTCGAGAGCTTATGTACCTCGAGTGTGAACGAAATTGTTAAACCAAAAGCTCACAGGGTTATAGTTTTCTCATGCAGTGAGCCTTGTTGAAGGTCAGCATTAATACATAGGGTAGGGGCAGGCAGTAACTCGGATAGCCAAATCAAAGGCTTGTGTAGATATTGTTTCTCTAGTGGTAGGAGACCAAGAGAAGTGAACCTGACTGACTGTATGGCTGCAAACGGTATTCAATTATCCGAATTTGAATTTGAGTTCTTCCATCCTATCAAGGGTGACCCGAATTCCAATAGATCCACCCTCGTCCAATATGATATAATGGATTCAATTTTATTTAAATATATACATATATGTTCATATATACTTAAAACTTATATATCGTATACATTAGTAAATTAAGTTGATTTTGATGTTATTGTTTTGCTAAATTTTCTATAGGCTCAAGTTTCATACGAGTAATTTTTAATTAATTTTGTTCATAAAATATAATATCAATATCGTTTTTAATTGATTTCCAATTAATGCATTGATTTGGGTTGAAGGTTTCTAGGCCACAGACTTCGGCCTCATGTCCTCGATTCCTTCTTGTATCATTCAAGACTGTAATTTAAGCTCCAATTAATGAATCTTGCCTCATCAGACCTTAAATAAAAAGAGCAAATTTTAGTTCATTTTATTATATACTATATAATATTTTGAACTTTTTTAGTTTAATTTATGTATACTATTGAATATCTAATTACAATCCAAATTCAATTTGAATCCAATAAAAATCCAATTGATAAGATCTAATTGGATCCATTTGCAGCCATTTTAGTAGCATTGGAGTTAGAGGAAATGAGAGCAACAAAAATTTAGGCCAGCCGGATGTTAATTGGATTGGTTGAGTTTCTTCAAAAAGCCTGCCCTGATATTACTGAGATCAGCTTCGGTCAGGACTAGCCTGTGCTCATACTGTCCCAACAGTCTCTTGTAACCTTGCATCGGGAATAAAATTAAATCTTTGAAATTAAATCCTGCTTCAAATAGAGAGACTCAGGACCGGTTTCTTCTTTGAAATTAAATCTTTCATCTCCAAAAGAATCGATTCATAAAACGTGTTTTGAATAAAAAAATGAAAGAAATAATTTAAACAATTTTCATATAACAAAGTTTAGAAAAACAAATATTGGAATAAAAAAAAATCATCAGAATTAATTCTCTAAAAAAAATGACAATCTCTACCGTATCCATAGAGCACCAAAGACCAACAATATCGGATCATGCAAGCAAATAAAATTGAAAAATGAATAATTAATTACAACTGTGTTCCGGGTGGGTCCGGTTGGAGCGGATGATTCATAAATAGCCCCATGGCCATGATTATTTCTCAATTCTCATTTGTCAGGGAAACATTTCCCGCAGATCATCAGTTTCACGGGAAGCTCGCTGTTGCTGCGAAAATCACAAGTTTATGTACATATATCTATTGAGAAAATAGCAAAAAGCTAATTGTTTATACAACAACAAAGCTGAGTAAAAGGTGTAGAAATTACAAATGAGAATTGATGAACCTCTCTCGCCTCTTCCATACTAGTTCATCAGTAAACGAATATCCCTCTTTTTAACATTCAAATGTCCCTACTATTGCAGTGGTTCCTGATGAGGAGTCACTGCAGGTCCTGGCGCTATGGTGAACTGTAAACCTCTACGTTGCCCCGACTGCAGTACAAATGCGACCTCTGTTGCTGCAAGAGCTGCAGCTTCCTGATTCACAAAGTAGGTATTAATTACTATATCAACCAAGCTAACATACATCTTGTAACCTAGAAGAATTTCCCCTTGCCAAATGAAACACGAAGCACCACAGGGATGCGCTCCCCTATATACACTAAGAAAGTATAAATGTTGGGGGGATCCACTAACCTGTCTTTGTCTTCGGCGCTGCAAAATACTGATGGCCCAGGCCATAATGTAACATGGCAAAAGAAACCCAGCAGCACGGAGCAGGAAAAGCTGTTGAGAAAACAAAAAATAGTTACCCTTTTTATTGGTAAAAATGTATTAAGATGCCTAGCCAAATATCATCTAAACTATGGCAAGGAACAATGAAAAAACAAATAAACCCATTTAAAGATGGACTGGGTTGCTAATCCTGCTTACAGAGAAGAAGGTGGAGGCATCATCCTCATCCCCATCCCCATTGGTGATAGATAATGCATGCCTCAAGAGCAAAAGTGCCATTAACTGCAATGGGAAAACAAAAAAGTTTAAATTCAGAGTATGAACATGCAAGAACTACTAATGAAAATAACAACCAATATGACAAAAATTGAAAGGAGGAAAACCCGATAGATGGATATACAAAAGTTGAAGGGGGGAGATGTTTGTTTTTCTTTCTTTCATTTTGGTTTGCATTTTGCAATATATGCAATAAACACCTCAGAATGGTAGATGTTCTATTTTATTTAAAACGACTACAATCGACATGATGCATTACAACAACCAAGGTTTACAACTGGACCAAACAAGGAACCGTTCTGGGGTCTGGTTCCCAGGTTGAACAGTCCGAGTTGGACCAAACTGACACCCCACTCTGACAAAAAAATTAAAAATAAAAAATAAAAACAAAAAAGGACCAAAAACCATTGTCCGGTTTGACAGTTCGATCACCTGGGTCAGTGGTTCACTGACCAAATCAATGGTTTTTGGCCAAAAAGCGGTGTTGGGGTGAAATGGAACTGGTCAGGTGACTGGTTCCCAGTTTTTCCGGTCCGGTCCAGTTTTGAAAACACTGACAACACTTTAGCAGCATGGCATTGTTTTCCTCCTAAATATAAATATTCTCTTCTTTACAAATCATAGCTCCAGATCGTTCAGATTAATAGCAAAATAAAAAATAAAAAAAAAAAACATTTTCTTTTTACCTTTTGGTAGTCCATGCATCATTCCACCTCCCATGGTTTACAAGTAAACAATAATTATAATTACTTGCAATTACTTTTGATGGATAGTTATTATAATTACTTACAATTAGAGCAGCCGAGCGGCAAAATGCAGCCCCACTAGCATTTGTAGCAGCATATTCATCATATTCAGCTTCCAGAAAATGGCGTTCAGCTGCTGCCATTGCCAAGAGTCGAGGATCATGCAAATCCACAGGGGCACCAGAGATTGTCCAACCACTATTACAAAAAAAAAGGATAAAAAGAAATGATGATTATTAAAAACCATCCCAACTTCAAATGTCAAAGCCACAAACACAAAAATAAGAGCACCCATATCCATATTGTGCAAAAAGTGCCAAAGATCAGGTTCGTATCCCGTCAACCCCTACCAAGACACCAGAATAGCTGGTACCAACAATGGGTGATGGCCTTAGTAGCATTTCCAAATTCCAAAGTGACAACTCCAATCATCATCATCCAAATGCAAGAAATCTACTGAAGATTACATATTAAACTTACCTGATATTAATTGTGGTATCTTCAGACTGTGGTGGAGGCGGTGGTGCAGTATAATCCGGTTGATAAGGCTGTATAGGAAGAAAAGTTCCACAATTGCAGTCAGATAACAAAAAATCATTTTGCAATACACGTGCAAAAATTATGAAAATAGATGGGCTATAGAAATCAATTAGGGTATGTACTTTCTTTATGCCTGACAGAGCATAAAACAATATAAAATAGGAATCTGTTTTCCTTTTAAATAGGCAAATGCTATCATATGTTCATGCTCAATATATTTTCTAACAGAGATGAACGTGAAAGAATATTCTTATATACAATTAGAAATCTGGTTTGATGATTAAATAACTTTATCAAGTAAACAGATAAGTGGTAATGCATATACACATACAGACATACAGATAGACAAAATTAGACACATAGAGAGAGAGAAGAACAATGATGAACAATGTAACAACATGTTTCTAGACTGTGGTGGAGGCGGTGGTGCAGTATAACCCGGTTGATAAAGCTGTATAGGAAGAAAAGTTCCACAATTGCAGTCAGCTAACCAAAAATCATTTTGCAATACACGTGCAAAAATTATGAAAATAGATGGGCTATAGAACCAACTAGGGTATGTACTTTCTTTATGTCTGACAGAGCATAAAACAATATAAAATAGCAATCTGTTTTCCTTTTAAATAGGCAAATGCCATCATATGTCCATGCTCAATATATTTTCTAACAGAGATGAACGTGAAAGAATATTCTTATATACAATTAGAAATCTGGTTTGATGATTAAATAACTTTATCAAGTAAACAGACAAGTGGTAATGCATATACACATACAGACATACAGATAGACAAAATTAGACACATAGAGCGAGAGAAGAACAATGATGAGCAATGTAACAACATGTTTCTAGACAAACAAGATAAGAACCATTTATGTAGTACTTTAAAAATAGATTATTCATCTGTCTAGACTATTCGTTAGTAATTAGAAAATAAATGAATGATCCAACTTCATTCCATATGTAATTTACATTATTTTGAAATTAAAAGAAGTGTGGGTATATGATATATTGCTGCAAGAAATTAAATCATTGATCATTTACATGTATTGCTGGCAAAGTTCATGTTTTATGCATAGATACATGCTGATTAAGGGATGGATGAAGTGGAAAATAATCCCAAGAATTTTAGAGTTTTATTTCAACCTACACCATATTGAATGGCCTATTTGTTGTCAAACAATCCCAAAAGACCATATTTCATAGCAACTTAGAAGCCGGTGAGATCACAAAACTTTGCCATCTTAAGAAAAATTCGACCATAGCAAAACCTATGTTACCACCTAGAGGCAAAATTGTTATCACATATGAAAGTTAAATAGGAAATAATGTTGCCTCTTCCTGATAACATTATCCCAGCATATTATGATATTTATGCAAGACAATATGGTAGGTAAACTAAAATCATATAAATAAATTAGAAGAGGAAAACCAACATATAGTTATAATTACACTATTGGAGAAAATAAAATAATAGGAGTTATATTTCCAAGAAGTAGGAGAAATCCCCTTATGCAAAGTGTGAAAACAAAACTAGCATTTGTCAAGGTATTAAGAAGAAATTGTCATACCTGATGGCAGATCTCACAAGTTATATCCCCTTTCTCATTGCACCATCGCTGAACACACTTCCTGTGAGCATACTGCATAATATCTCACTCTAATATCAGTGTCCAATCCAAGAGATAAAACCCCCAGAAAGAAAAACTAGACAATAAAACATATCTCAAACAGAGATGGGAAAATGGAAAAGAATGGACAACAAAAAAATGCATTTGAAAAACAGCCATCGGAACAGTTTTATGAGATCAAAGCAAATACCAGATGATATCTTTCCTGCTAGAGCCAAATAATAGAAAGACTACAAAATTAGAACTACTTGTGCATGAAGAAGAATGGCAATCATTACTTGGTTCACTGTGCTAAAGGTTCCCCTTCTAAATATTTTAAATGTTAAAAAATCCTCATTAGCATTATTTATCAGAAAACCGAAAGCAAAGCTGTTATTATCCAGAACAGATAAAAGAGTTGGGAAAATCATAGTTTAATACTACAAAATTTCCTCCAAGTTCAGTTTTCACTTCTGATATTAAGATGCCCAACTCATTTCCTAAGAGGAAAAGACATAAAGGTAAGGAACAACCTAAATGCAAGCATCAAGAAGAATTTATACCTTTTGACCAAATCAATAATTGTGCATATTGATGAATAAAAAATAGTATAGCAGAATTCATCAGCTCAATGGGAAAGATAGAAACCAATCATGATTTTAAGAACATAGAAGAGCTTCTGAATCCTTCTTGAATTCATAAATTAATCCTCTCTACAATACATGGAAAGTACTTCGTTCAAAGATGGGGTGAGCATATAACCCTTTACTTGAAAAAGATATATGGGAGTTCAGAAATTTTCAAATAGAAGATTCATAGAAAGAACAATAGTTATGTTGAATGAAACAGAAGATTAACTCTTAGGACCTATTTGTACTAATTGCATGCTATTCTAACCACTGCGCAAGGTTTTGACTTTACTATAAAATGTTCTTCTCTGTCGTTCAACATAGGAAACAGAACTAGATTGGGTTTTATGTCATTCTACAATCTAACATCAAAGAGGCAACAGCAACAACATATCAAGCGAATACGGAGAACAAGAACAAGGCATAATATTCTTATATTAGAAATTGAAGGGCAGAAAGACTCATAAGATGGATACCTTCAAACTGCCACTACAAGCACAAGGCGCTTCCAGGTTGTTGATGTGGTCCTCCTCTTGACAAATGCGGCATTCGATGGTCTGAAGAAGAGGTTCCTCCTCACCAGAGACCTCATGTTCCTCAACTTTGTTATCTTCACTGGAAAAACCGGATGAAACTGCAATTTGGGCACTAGGGCCTTCTCCGGAAGGTCCCGGAGCTTCACCTCCTACCGTGGAGTGTAAAGCCGCAGGTGTCATGAGGCGATCAACATACAAAACCAAGTGATCCCCCATTCCTTGATAAAATTCCCTTCCTTGCTCAAATAAGAACTCCTGCTTCACCACAAGTTCACCAAGATCAAATAAAAAAGAAGACCTTCTGATCAACTTTGACCTATTCTAAGTCAGAGCTCTAGATCCATTTTGTGTAAATAAGAAGATTTTCAGATTTTACGGAGAAAAGGAATCTGACAAAACCTTCAAAAACCAGAATAAAGCGTAGAATATTCTAGATTAAGCAACATTTCCCCCAATCCATCAAAATCATTTTCCCTGAACCCACACATGACAAAATTAAAGTAAAAAAAAAAAAAAAGCATCTTTCTCTTAAAAAAAAACGACTACTTTCGATGATCCATACAAGATTAAGCAAGCCTACCCGGAAAATACAGCATTTAAAGAGAGGAAAGCACAATTTTGCAGAAACTAAACACAGAATAATCCAAGAATCGAACCCTAGGCATCAAAGACGCCGATGAAAACTTCAACACATCGAAGGATTTCTTCGGCCAAAACAATCACAGAAAAAGAAAACAAATGAATCAAAATCAGGCACGAGAAAAAGAGAAGAAGAACAGGAAGAGGAAGAGAAAGAGGGAAGAGGGAGGAAGGGTACCTGATATGTTCGTCGTTGGTTAGCGCGTTTGGGCGTCCAAATAGCTTCAAAGGAATCCTCTCCTCCGCGACTTTGCTTTGAAAATTCTCTATCGGGACTTCCATTTATAGCTCCGATATGAGCGTCTTAGGCTCGGCTCAACCGAACCTCGTCTCTAGGCTCGGTAACGTCCGTCCAAAGCTCCAAAGTAACATTTTGTCAAGTTTCGAACTCTTTTAGTCTTTGCTAACCGACGTTAATCCGCTGCCATTTCCGCTAATGAACTTTGCCGCGTAGTTGACTTGATTTAGCATTGCCTTCCTTTATATGTCTTTTTCTCAAAGGTAAATTATCTAAAACCTCCCTACTACCTTCATAGTCTTTACCGAGCGGAATTACTATTAGTCTCTCACACCTATGCTCTCGGTTGTCATGCCCATGTCTAAGAAGGTTAGTGGTGCAGTGAGCATTCTTAGCTGGCTGAGAATTGGCTCTTAGTTGTGATGGACGGCACCTGGCTGAGAGTTGGTTCTTAGCTGTGATGGATAGCACCTGAGAGGAAGAAGAAGGTGAAGGGTTTCCGGAAAGCTCTCCCAGAGGGAACACTCCGATGGCTAAGTTAGAACTCTGAGGAAAACTTAAAGAAGATACAAAGAATTAAGAGTGCTGAAAGTGCTAGCTTCAATACCTCCGTTTCGTGAGGATTGGGGTTCTTTTATATCGGAGCTCGGTCATATCTGGCATAACCGCCACTGCCCTAGCCATTACTGCCAAGGCAGGTGTGGCAGGTACAGGTTGCTGCTACAGGCTGCTATTGCAAGGTACGGACTCGACAGGCGTGCCATGCTTTTCAGAGACGGTAAGCAGAACGCCGCCTAGCAAGGGATCCGAGCCCTGTCATCGGATTCGGTAGGTACGGATGTCAGGCAGATCTCCCTACAGCCTGCCGAGCTATTGTACACCGAACCACCTGGGGGCAGGTTTGCCTTGCACCGAGGTGCCGAGGTACGTCGAGGTGCCCGCACTATAGGCGAGCCTTGAGCAAGTTCGAAAAGGAGTCTCGATGGTGCTGCCCCGAGGTGTCCTCCCTCGGGACACTTAGCCAAAAATCGGGGTGCTCTCTTCTTGGGAAGGGAGAGCTCGGGGCCCCTTAGGAGGAGCTCGGGTCTCAAGGGGAGCTCGAGCCTTGAGAGGAGTTCGGGATCTCCCACACTTGGTGGGAGTCAAGGTCGGCCGAACGCTAGTCCCCGACGAGTCGCTTAACCCGTCGAGTGGCCAACGTTGGACTCGGTGGATCCCTCCCGTCAAGTTACGGTTATGTTGTTAGACTGAGCTGTTCGTCGAGCCAAATTATGCATACATGTCCCTGTGGTACGAGATCAGGCCAAATCACCCTCCATCACTTACAAAATGAAAGTTGAGGTATGAGAAGTATCACCACCTCCGTAATTTCTCTATGTTGTATCCTATATAAGAAACAAAATTAGATTGAATAGTATTAATTGCAGAGCACATTCTGAGGTATATGGAATTTGCCCGTGGTAATTTTTATCATATTAAAAATATTAAATATAGGTTTGGTGAATCAAAGTAAGTCGAGGATATTTTTGTCTTTTAAAAATATAAACATTTCCCTATATCATGTTTATATTGCATATGTATTAAATATGAGACCATAGGTGATTTTTTTTCAAGGTTTTTCAAGAAGGCAAAATAAATTGCTCAGGATACAATCTGTCAAAAATATTCATAGTTAGTCTTAAAATGCATTACCAAGAGTTAGGATATTACTGGGGTGCCTACTCATCAATAAACTTGTTGGTCTTTTAACACTCACATTAAAAAAAAAAAAAAACTGGTATTCTAGAACAGCCCTATAGTTTTGGCATTTAATTAGCAAAGCAAGCTCGGTGAACATGCTTGCCGTGCATTGATATTATCTGTCCACGCGTAGGGTAGTTTGGTAATTTGAATCTTGTAGAATAAACGGTGTTTATACTTAATAGTAGTCGTGGACACGTGGCCTCGTGGGAGGAACGTGTTGTTATGCCCGGTTTCTAACGTACACCGTGGCGCAGCAGAAGTCATGAGGCCCTGAGCTTATGGTCACCGGTCATCGATTCATCATCGCATATTGGCTGATTGGTTGACATAAGCCATCCGATGAATGGGACCCTTCGCCAAATGGATAATATGGTCGGATCTTGTTCACAGTCTGAAACTGAAGTTCTGAATCGTGAATAGAGAAAACCCATTAAACATGGGACTTGGGAGAGAGATTTTTTATGGTGATTGGTGAAGCTTTTGCCTTTTTGTTTTCGGATTGTGGCGTTTGGCGTATGTCTGTCCGGTCGAGCTTCCCAATTAAATTAACTTAGTGGATGACAGGTGTTTTTGATCGTCAGAGTTTTCGTGGGTTTGGGTGGGCCCTTGCCATGTCAGGGTCACTCACGGTTCAGGGAAGCGTTCGACGTGAAGAACGAAGTAGAGTAATAGGCCCACCTGCACCTGCACGGCGTCACCCGCACCCATGACCCAACTAACCTTCACAAGAAGAGGAAAGGAAAGCCACGAGTCTTCTTCACATTTTTGCATGGTTTGACTTTGACTAAAACTTTCTAACTATCCCCTCCGCCCTCCTCCCGAAAAGAAGGCCAATCTTCTTCTCTACTTTTCCATTAGCCTTCTTTCGGATTTCGATTGAAAAATACATTTAATTTTTTTATTCTTTTTTACATCGAAGGTAAAATATTAGAAGTAAAATTCCGGTCAAATTTTGATTTGGTTTTCATTCGGTTTATGTATTTATATTTATATGTTGGTAATTTTAGTGGTAACACGTACATAGAGGATAAAGTAGGCGCATCTTTTTATAAAAGCATTTTTATTAAAGTATTTTTATAAAAATATTTTTAGAAAAGTATTTTTATAAAAGTATTTTTATAAAAGCATTTTTATGAAAGTATTTTTATAAAAGTAGTTTTTGATGAGGGCGGATTTGGCCCTCTAGTGAAATTATGACACCTGGCACCTCATGCCAACTAAGTGCAGCCTCTTGACAACTAGGTAGCTCGGCACTTACAGGCAGCTCGGCATATGTAACTCAACACTTAGGGGCAGCTCGCCACTTACAGGTAGCTCACCATAGGCAACTGGCCACTCCACAGGTAGTCTGGCGTCTTACGAAGAGCTCGCCACTTAGGGGCAGCTCGACGTATCACAAGAAGATTTCCTACCTGACAATCGTACCTGCCAGACCTGGAGACTACACCCACATCTCTGGCCAAGCGGTGTCGTGCCTGCCAACTCTGACAACGCCTCATGTCTGATAGGGCCATACCCTACAATGGTTACCTGCGCCCACCAGCTCAGCCCTGGCAAGTAACGACAGCAACAGAGAGTCAGAGACGGTTACGCCAGATCTGTCAGGACACCGCTACATAAGAGCTCCGACCCCCCAGAGGGGGAGAGAATGGAAAAATGGAGGTAATCCCTGCTCTCTAGTTCTCTCATTTCTCTCCAAGCTCTCTGCAATCAGAATGCTAACTTAGGCATCGGAGAGTCCCCGCTGGGTAAATACCCCCGGGTCCTCTGATTCAGTTCTACCAGGTTCCTCAGTTCCCGCCGCCTACAAAGAGGAGGAAAAGATGGAGTTATCGCAGGTCTCTCAGCTCCCGCCGCCTACAAAGGAGAGGAGATCACCTCATGTAGAGGGCAGTCGGGTTGCGCTATACCAAGGAGCTCCACCACCCTCTGAGTTACAGGCCGCCTAGGAGCAGGTCAAATGACGAGTCCATCCAGGTAGCTCACCACCAAGTAGCTCGTCACCAGGTAACTCACCACCAGGGAGCTCGTCACTAGATAGCTCACCACCAGGGAGCTCGTCACCAGGTAGCTCACCACCAAGGAGCTCGTCACCAAGTAGCTCACCACCAGGCACTTCACCACCAGGGAGCTCCACCATCCTCTCCTGGGAGCAGGTCAAATGACGAGGTACTTAGCCAAAAAAATTGATACATCACAAAAAATTGGTATGTGACCAGAAACGATTACATCACTTTTAAACAACATTTATGTCAATTGATAAGCAATATAGAACATCTTGTCAATTTGAAAAGAATTCATTTTTTAGGAAAAAAATATTTAGTTTATAGCAATATTTTCTCATTCTACCTATTTTTATCCATTATTTTCTATTTTAAAATTTCATCTTGATTAAAAATAAGAAAGAATGAAAATTGAACTAAATATGACTTAGTCCTTAGCTTCATCCCATTCCCATTTTCGGTGGATTTTTTGACTCACTGGCGACTGCACCACTAGGTATAAATGGTCTGAAGGGTTTAGACACCCCACTAATCTCAAAACTAAATCTTCACCCCAAAAAATCCAAGCATGCAAATTTCAAAACAATTAAAAGTCGTTGATACTATCCCTAGTACCGACTCCCCCATGCCCAGCTCTCTATGTCGTATCCATCATACATCCCATCAATCCAATCCCCTTTGCATCTCTCATTCACAAAATAATTATAGAGAAGTATGAACATGCCTAATGTAGAATTCTGAATTCTGTTGTAACTCTATAAACATTCAAAAGTTCAAAAACCCACATCTTATGCACTTATATCTTTCTGTGAATTGGTATCAATTCCAAACTGGCATCTACCCCAACTGTACTTTAAACCTATGAATTCTCACCCTGGACTGAAGGATCATTCCCCTTCATAGAAATTGTCATAACTGTAGAACTCCACACCTTCTCTAATAATTTTCTTATCCTTCCTCTTTCTTAAATGATGACAAGCCTTCGCCGCCAATAACCACTGAATCGAATTTCTTGCCACTTTTCGAGAGCTCTAATTTTTGTTGTTCTCATCCCATAAATGTTTCAGAAACAATGAGGTATGGATAATAAACCCCCCCCCCTTCTTTCTGGCCACATAGAGTGCTACGACAGTGAAAATCATCGCCACTAACAAATTTTTTGAAGTGGGTATTTCTTCGCTACTAAGATAGAAGAAGTACAGCCGAATTTGTTCAGCAACCCATTCCTGAACAAACAATTTGTATAAAACAACAATCGTACTTGATGATTTTTGGTGTTGTGAACGAGAATAAACGTGCAAGTAGGGGTGTCAACGGTATTCGAAAATCCGATTTTAAATTCGATATTTGACATAATCGAATCAAATTCGGATAATTCGAATATCTAATTGGTCGAATTCGGATATCCTATTCTTACCGAATAGTTAATCGGATTCGATTCGATAAATATCTGAATTCGAATGATTATTTAATTCTTATATATAATATATAAAACATTTTATATAATATATATAATAATTAAGTTATATAAATAATTTAATATATTTATATACTTTATATCAATAACATATTTATTTTATATATTTATTAATTATCTAAAATAATTAATTAATTGAATTCGAATCGAATCGGATATTCGAATATTTAATCGAATTCGATCCATTTACACCCCTACGTGCAAGGGTAGAGTAAGATGAATCACCTGTGCAAGTACAAGTTCGGTGAGAGATGTTGGAAAATGGGCTCATTGAAAACTTTGAAGGAGAAGCTCTGGGGTCATTGAGTCTGGTTGTTGGGTCACCGTGTGCGTGTGCATTGTGCGGTATCAAACCTTCATACTCTCCTTTGCTATTTTTAAGGAGTGTAAATAAGCTCCTATTAAAATACTAAGAACAAAGCTTATAATTTTCCAATGTAGGACAAATTCAAAACTGAATTTTATAAGAAAAAAGATAATTTTCCAAACAAATGTGTAGATGCAAATTCTCGTGTAATTGACCAATTAAATCCATTGAATTTAATCTCTTACGTGATTAAAATCCAACAAGAAATGCATGCCAATAGCCAACCAAGTTAGAATATGTTAGTCGTGCTCCATCCATGCTGAATACTCTGGATTCGGGGTTGAGGTGGAAGACGATCCTTTAGGTGTGGAGTGTTTCTCCAGACAAGGAAATGAACCATCCGCATAGCATATAATTAATTGTCTCTGGTAAGTTTTACAGAACTGACATTAGAGAAAGTGGTGAGAGTAATTGGATGTGAACGAGACTGTGACTGGTGGAAACAGCCACAGTGGAAGAAGATTGATCAAGGTTCTCCATTGGTGTGAAAGGTGAGAAAGTGACGTGAGTCCAATAGGCTCTGATATATATATATATATATATATATATATATATATATATATATATATATATATATATATATATATATATACTTTACAAGTGGTTTGTTACAAGTAGGAAACAAGAAACTTCGATATTTAAAAGTTACAACATATTATCATTCTTTGAGTTGCATATGGGCTTTGGGCTTATCTGTGGGTTGAGGTATAGAGTTATCCCTAAAACTTTTGTTCCTCCAACACGACTTCTTCCTCATGCATGGAAGAAAGGTTGTGGACATGGTGTGAACAGGCATTTATCCATGCTTATTTTCCAGACAAACAAAAAATAAAAAAGTCTTTATTAGTGTGTTTCCCGCTCAAAATAAGTGATTATTCAAATAATCACCAAACAATAAGCAAATTCAAATTCAATGTTATTTAAGGAGAGCTCCCCCATTTAAAGATCACGCCTCAATTACTGCTTATACTCTCCTTATTTAAAGCAAATTCAAATTTAGTAGCATATTAAATGCTTATTTAAATGGGGGAGTTAACATTAAATAATAGCCCTCCCAGGCTCTCAGCCTGCACTATTCGCCTATACAAACCAATACTACAAGCATATCAGGATAATACAGGTGGAATGGAATTGAGTTTCAGTCATTCCACTCGTGCTGTAGCCAATTAAAACCAATACATCTCAGCATTTATCGACCAAAGCTTAGCCCTTTGAGATATTGAGTAAGTAATTCTTTGAAAGCTTGGCACTTTTTTTTTTGTTTTTTGTAAAAAAAATGCCCGCATGCTAAATATTCATTCAACATCAATTTTCAGTTATTACAAGACGTAGGAACATATGTAACTGAACAATTAGGAAGGAGGTTTAAGCACCATAATGCTCTAAGGAGGATTTGGATTAACCTCCAACATGGAACAACTAGTACTTTAGCATTACCTTCAAATGAGATTGAATGTAAATCCAACTGCATGGCAAGATTAATGCCTTCAAGAAGAGCCAAAGCTTCAGTAGCTAAAGCCGAATGAGCAACAATTGGAATAGACCGAAACAACCACTAAGGCTCCCCTATCATTACGAACAATTAGACCAATACCAAATTATTAAATTTAGCTTCAGCTTTCCAGCACATGATCTTTCTCAGTGAATTTGATGTGAAGGAGACGATAGAGGTTGAGGACAGAATTCTAAGAGTTGATTACCATATAAACATTGGCTATTCAGGGACCTCACTTTGCTGATGATCATTTCAGGACTCCCTTTATTTTGGTTGAAAATTAACTCATTCCGAGTCTTACAATATCTTATAAGATTGAAAATGTTTAAACCTATTAAAAGTATAAAAATTAATCTATTCAGGGACCTCACCTAATAATTTAAGATTTTAGGTTTAACAGTTCCTTATAAATATACTCCATTAAGAGTATAATAGAGTTTGTTTGATCAAGTGGTCTGGTATTCAGTCATCAATACCCCCACCGCATCATGATTAAATTAGATTTGAGAATAAGGTATGAGTGGGCATGAGCTTATATACTTGTCCACGCTTCAAGCCAGATGGGCACGGTTCCTTGAAAACACCCATTTTATACCGAAACTCAAACAAGTTCAAGGATGAAAGAGTTGACGGCAACTTTTCCAATCAACGCTGATCGATAAAATACAGTAGACTCCTCCATACTTAAATTAGTATCAAACCATATGATGCGGAATTTGTGTTTGGCTCCAAAACCTCAGGCTGATTTGTACCTTTGCATAGGATTGATTATTCGTAAGCAATGACAAGGTACGTAACCAAATTTTCTTTTCATTTGTAAATGTAAAACAAAAGGGAAGGATTTCATTCCACACTTTGTTCCATTCCAGAAGCGGACCTATTAATTAGATGGAGTTGTTACGCCCACCATGACTTGAATAGGATGATAGAATGAGCCGCCGGCCAACGTCAAAATTGTCTGGGTCTTGAAGGGAAACTTGTGTAGTACGGTGGCATTCATATATATAGCTGAACCAATTCAATTTGTGTGTCAAATGGGAAAACTTTATTTATTTTCCCCAATTATTAGAGTTTCATATATTAATGCATGGAAACTGCAAATCTAGAATTTTAGCCCTCTCGATTAGAACTCTATTGCATTATAAGTTCTCCAAATATGTTATAACCCATTGCGCATAATTAGACCAGAATAGACCCCACTCCGGCCCACCCCTTTTGCCACTCTTTTCACCTAAGCTATCAAACTTTAAAAATAAAATTCAAGCATTATTTGTTTATAATTACACATAAAACAATTATAGAATTCCGTTTTTTTTTTTTTTCAAGTGTTCTGTTAATCACGTGTAAGGGTGTCAATGGATCGGTTTTGGAGTGGACCCCCTTGAAACTAAAATCAATTTGGATGGATTGGATGGCCCAACAAGACATATTGAGTCTAGACTTAATGGTCCAAAGTATTTATTGGATTGGTTTGCCCCTCGTCAATCCATAATGAATTCATATTGGATTGAGTTGGATTGAACCAATATCTGGTCTATTTAAGTATAGGTGTCAATGGACCAGATTTGGGTTAGAATTAATCCAAGTCAAAATAAATTTAAACATATTGGATGGTCCAGACATTGAATTGAACAGTAAAAAATTGTCCAAAATATTCATTATATTGGATTGGACCTGGTTCATTTGTGATGGATTCGCATTGGACTGGATCGGATTGGACCCAATGCAGTCCAATTGACACCCCTAAATTCACATGGGTTGATTTAACTTGTTTTGCAAATTGCCAACCTTCACAGAAGTACTTTTAATTATTTCTAATATTATTAATCCATCAGCGAGTAATAGCTAGGAGTTCTTTGATATCACTTGATGTCTGTTTCTTGCATATCAACATTGCACAACCTGAACTTTTTCAATGGAATTGGCTGCTTGCACCGCTTCGTGTAAGTGGCTATGTAACCAATCACGATTGAACACGACAGTCTTCAAGGCCCATCTGTTTCATGCATGCAGCATCTTTTGAAGAAGGATCATACAGAGGAAACAAGTGATTGATCGTCAAGGCCACCATTAGAGCTCAATATGTTGGTAATTAAATATGTATGAGAGCCATGAGAGAGAGAGTGCCTTTTGGCTAATATACTTAAAAAATAGAAATAATACGATCGATTAAAGTTTCATGCATTAAGTACACAGGTGCCTGTGGAAAGAAATTAAGTTGGAAAAAGGCTTTCGAAAACCAATTACCTATATATCTCTCTCACCCAGATGCCTCTCTAGTTTTAACTATATACACACACACACATTTCCATTTCATTTGAAAATTCATATTCAATAAAAATATTTGTAGTGTAAAGCTCTAACGTTGTGGGAATTTCCGGAGAACTAATCTGATAAGTCATGATGATCATCAGAACTGATTCTTTTCTTCTGCTTAATTATTAAACTTTTAAAAAAGAATTACTTTTGACTCAAAATCATTCCTCAAATACTGAATCCTTGGAGAACATCTTGGCTTATAAAACCAGTTTGTTAGGCAAAACCTTGGGTTTAAGCTTGGTTAAATTAAATAGCGGACTTTTCCGAATATCTGCAGTTAAAGTAAGCGGTGAACATCAAATTCAATTGTGGCACCTCAGAATAACATTCTCACCTTCTCCATCAGTATCCTCTATTTTATATAATGCTATGGTTCTCTGCAAATACATTGGGCGTTCAAATCACTAGTTTTTTGTGGTAAAATCTATGGTGTATATATTTTGTGGACTAAATTTCTACCATATAATTCAAACGTGAACAAATCAGTGATAAACTTTACAAGCAAAACAGCAGGAAAAGTTTTCAAACTTGAACAGCACAATCGATGGCAGGAAAAAGTGATTGATTATATATCTAACTAAAAAAGTAACTACCAAACAGTACCAAGTCTATCAGGTCTATTTTCACTGTTCTATTGGCATGAATTGGTGAACTAAGAAGCTCTCAAATAGATCGGCCGTTAATTTAGTGGCTTTACTGAATTTAGTGAGGATGTGTCAGAGAAACTAAGGGAAGTATCTATAATCTATCCATTAGAGCAATATAAGTCTAAGTACCTATAGGAGATAATGACACGAAGCTAGTAGTACTCCACGCACTTAAGTAGAAATTAATGGAACAACCTACCCGTATTAGATAAAGCAATTACACTAAGCATGTTGGCAATTGGAATCAATGTGGAGTCAAATGATTTAATATATTTTTTACATAAATTCTTTGTCAAAGCATAAATTAAAATAGAAAGAAGTAAATTTCCAGAAATCTGTAGGATATATTTCATCGATGCATAGTGTACTATTTATATTTTTCAGCAATGAAGCTAAACCTTCCTATATAAATAAAAACTTGAATTATACATTGCTGTCCATTCCAAGTGGAAATAAAATATATTTTATGAACAATAGAATATCTTAAACCATATTGCCTAAAATTATAACGATGAATGGCCAATTGAGAATATATATATTTTGGTTATTTGAGATCTATAAATAACAAATGGCTATCTTGGGCTTTGGGAGGGGTCAACTAGATACAGGCCTAACCTTTGGCACTTTTTGCAGAAACTGATTGCTCTAAGAATCGAACCAGCTGCATTCTCATGCTTGTCAACATGAGATTCTACTTTATTATAAAATATCCATAAATGAAAAAAGAAAAGCTCGTACAAGTATGCATGAGTTACAAATTAAAGGATGATGAGATTAAGACCATATATCCCATGATATTCAAAATCCCACATCTTTTTTTTTTTTCTAATTTTTTACAGGAATGTCAATCCAACAACAAATATATAGTAGAATTTAAGAAAACGAAAATGTTTCTAAAGAACAACTTGTTGGTCCTTGTCATAATGTTGGTGAAGTTGGAAAAGATCCAATTAAATTAAATGAATAGAACAGGCTGAGGGTATATAAGAGTATGTAAAAGATTGAGAGAGAGAGAGAGAGAGAGAGTTCAAATCAACACATATATTTGTTGTTTGTCCTTAGAGGAAAAACAACAACTAACAAAGATGGAAAAATAGAATGGAACTGGGGGAGCTGATGTATGTGGTGTATCGCGACTGACCCAACATGAAGTGTATATATATATAGAAGTATAACTGTAGACTGCAGAGAGTGAGAGAGATGTAGTTTTCTGGTCATTCAACCTGCAACCTGCAGCCTGCTCAAATTCTGGAAGAGTGAGGAGAAAAACTGAAAACGAAGATGTCACAGAACACACCTATATGCATGTTTTGGGTCGAACACTGCATGCAGATGTTTAGAACTCTATTCCGATCTAATGAATGTCACCAACTCACTACCAAATTATTAACTGATCAACAATCGAGTAAAAGAAGTGATGGTCTCAATGCTTTAATTCATGGAGAAAGAGGACTAATCGGGCATGAAAACTATCTGTCAATCAAAACAAGACCCAACACTTTAGTCTTAAAGATCATTTAAATAGAAACAGCAACCACCAAGTACTTTCGGGATCATATATTCAGCAAACAAACGGCCATCAAGCAAACACCCATCGGTTCATGCCTACTGATCAACTCCATCCTCACATACCTTATTTTTTCTTGTTCGTCTCCCCACGGTCACTTCTCTAGTACTTTCTTACGCTTCGTGTCCATTATCATATTCGTTGATTCTTCTGAAATCTCATTCGCTTCTTCATCATCTAAGCTACTCTCCTCCTTGTCGATCTTAAATTTTTCGATCTGTTCTGTAACCTTAAATATGTCCATGAGAGATCTCTTTCTGGGCTTTCTCGCTTTCGGATTATCCACTCCCTCCGACCCAGCTTCCATTTCCATCTTCATTGGATATTTACTCCGCTGCATCAGAGAACTCTCGATAGGCAAGTCCACCCAGATGTCTGAAACCGGATGCATCAGCCACATTTGATTGCCATAAACTCCCGAAGCCATATTTCCAGCGCCAAAACCCAGATTTTGGGACAAAAGGCCGCTGCTTTCAACACCAGAAACCGTTTTCCCGGTTTCATCTATAATCTTCGTGTTGTCCTCGACAACTTCTTGAGATCTTATCACCTCCAGTTCCTCTAACCACCAACGATATTTCCGGTACGTTAACGGCGGAAGCAGCTTATCTATCTCTTCTGATGTCTTCTCCTGCTCTCCGTCTCCACTACTACCAAACGGCCAACATTTCGCAACGTCAACTTTTCTCCTATTCAAAACATATTCCCTGAAACGCCAAATCACGAGCTTAATTAGGCCACAGAACCAAAGTGATTGAAAACTGAAACCGGAATTCTTAACAAAATCATCTTCTGTTACCTGATGGAGAAGCGCTCGGACGCAGCCGCCATGCTTCAGTCAGTTTCTCCTCAACAAAACAAAATAGAGAAAGATAGAAAGAGAGCGTGTAATGAAAAGATATACCATTATAAATTGAGAGTATCTAGGGTCCGGGGCCCTAGAATGCGAGTCTGGGGTCCACTCAATTTGCCAACGTGTCTCATGCTCAAGTGTTCGTGACCAACTTTTGTAAGAGTGCAAACTAGGACTACGTTGGCCACATAAAATATCGGGATGACGAGATAAATGTTGATGATTTCTGGTCCACTTGATGTCAAAACTGGGACACATCCAGTGATGGGCACAAACAACCCAGCTACAGCCTACAGGTTCTGTCTGGCCAGCCCCAAGAAATTGCGACTGAAATTTTTTACATTTGTTGGCCAAGCCTGATGGGCTGTGTACGAGTCTGGTAAATTTCCAACCGCGTCATTCATGAATCATGATAGGGCAACCCTGGTTCTCACTTCATCCACAAAAATATTGATCAGGCCGGGCCGCCGGGGTGTCTTTGAAACGGAATCCCAAAATTACAGAGGCCAGCGTGTGATTGTTTATAGATTGATCAGCTGCAACGCCCTAATTGGCTACTTCTGTTGGACTCCCTCAAGTTCTTAGATGATGTGACGCGATCATATTCGAAGACTGGAGGGAAAGAGATGCTTTTACGTTTATGGTGGGTGTTTCAGAAATTTCTTGGGGTCAAGGAGGGGATGGGTGTGAAATGAAGTCATGAACATGTACAGCATTAATTCCTTTGTATCAGGTCCAAACAGCCCATTTCATTGCTGCAACTAATTAAGGAATTACTAAAGCTAAAATACTCATTCCTCCTCTTCATTGCAATCGGCAATCTTCATTGCATCATAAGATGGCTCAAATCTAGCTATATAGCTATAATCAATTATCTGTTTTGTCTCGATTCTTTCAGTTCATTGTGTTCGTCTTAATCCAATTTATATATATGCTAGCTGCTTCTTCTTCTTCTTCTTTTTCTTTAACATTTTCCTGTTCAATTAGGTTTCATCAATATACTCATCAACTAATTAAACTTTCAACTAGGATGATATAGATCATCTCGCTTCTATATTTTAATAGGTACGATCACTTGGTCAAAGTGGCTCTGATATCATGTCAAAGAACCATTAAACTTAAAAGCTTAAGCTGTTAAGTGAGATCTTTAAATAAATTTTATTCTCTAACACAGATAGTTTTCTAAGGAAACGATATCTTATATAGAACTTGGTTTTGTAACAACTAATTAACAAGTAATGAAACAGGATATTTAGTAGCAAGATGCATGAAAAGACCTCCAGACTAACTTCCTGAGGTTTCTTCTGAGACATAGACATGGGTATGTATATGGCTGGACATTCTATTTTCCTTTAGCTGTGGCGTTTGCCTTGACCTCATGAAAAAGAAAAATGATTGTAATTTTCAAATTTGTCTTCATTTCTTTTAGCTAAATGGGAGCAACCTGAATGCTAGGATTTTCCATCAGAATGACCACACATTTAAGCAGGAATTGATTCCGCCCAGGTCACATGAATATAAGTAGCTATACTGTATTCCACCTCAGAAATCTAAAATTATAGCCCCTCCTAGTATACTAGTATCTCCCTATAAATCGCATCCTGCCCGTGAATTTGGAATCGATCCACGGTCAAATACGGTGGGGCTCAAATTTCTAAGGTAGACTGAACAATAAAAACCCCTAATATCAAATAGGGAGGTTCATCACTCACTATGGACCTCAAGTCTCAACAACAGACTTGGCTAGCATTTTTCTTAAATACCTTATTATTAACTAACTCATCATTTAGCACATTGCCATTAGAAAACACACACAGATGATCAGTATTCAATTCATTGTAAGATGATGCTTTCAAATGTTGGAAAATGTTATATAGTTACATGACTGAACTACTCAAGGCTAATATTCTGTACACATGGGCATGTTTACTCATAATTGACTACATATATAGCCCGTTATACACAGCCATGCGCTTAGCAAATTCCAATACAACAAAGCAGACTTGGACTAAATACGAAGATGATCTGAGAATCTGATCTGATTGGAATTCGGATTGAATTCAGATTCAAATTCTCAATAATCATATTTCATTTGATTTTATATGACTGGATCCAAATCAAACAGTAGACTATGTTGTATCTCAATGAAAGGCTACCACTTGTTCTCTGCATGTTCGTGGTCTCCTCTCGGGTGATAACCAATGGACACTATTATATGCATCACGTGTTAACCTTCTCATCATATTTTTTGAAACATTATGAACCTGTTTCCCATCTCCTTCCCGATCCCGTTGGAGTACTTAACCCTCTCCTTCCCAGTTCCCCGAACCATAACCCACCTGTAATTAACTGGGTTTTGTTTTTCAACTCGGTGGTGGTGCTTCCATGCCCGTTCCAAATAAATCCAAATAGGTCTCCGGCTTCGGTTTCTATTGAAGAGAGAAAAAACACAAACTTGTAGACAAAATGGTGAAGAACAGAGGGAAGACGAGAAGGCACGAAGAGTTAGAGAAGGATAGTGAAACGTGAATAAAGTGAAGAACAGTGAGAAGGAAGATGGGAAGGCAAGAAGAGTTAGAAAAGGATAGGATTCATTAGAGATTTCTCTTATGTCTCAATGGTGAATCGTAACAGAATAAGTTGCTATTTTTTTGGCAAAAATTTTGGAGATTGCCATGTTTCATGGCAATTCTATGACTTGGGCTGGGCTGTTGAGATGTCAAAATGAGAGAGGGAGAAGAGAGTGATGAGGTGGCTTCATGAGGGAGCAAGAAAGGCTGAAATGAGAGGGGCTGAGAGTTCTTCACTGAGATAACGGAGAAAGCTGAGGTCATGACGTGGCATACTTCTACTTTAATGTATATATATATAATATTAAAGTTGCTTTTAATTTATTTTATTAATAATAAATAATATTTTTAATTTAATTTATCTATATTATTTAATATCTGGTTATAACCAAAATTCAATTCAAATCCGGTAAATATCCAATGGATACAATCCAATTCGAACTCAATTATAAACAAATCAAATTTGAATATACCAGTATCCAATTTAACATGATCCATTTGCAGCCCCTAAAGAGGACGGTTGGACCGGAAAAACTGGTTACCAGTCAGCTATTCGGGTCTGGTTTTACTAGAAACCAGAAAATTGAAAAAAAAAACATTGAAAAGTCAAAAAACCGTTGACCCGGACAGTCGGACCGCTAAACCGTTCGACTCGGGCAACGGTTCGCAGATTAATATTTTTATTTTTAATGTTTTAAATTAAAAAAAAAAACAAAAAATAAAATGCCAATTATATCCCACGATTTTCGAATCCCAATCCCAAGTCCCTTATTCGGTTTAGCCTTTAGGGTTCCCAAGTTCCCTCCTCACTCCTCAATCCTCTCAAGTCTCAACCCTCACACCCCACCACCTGTGGCGGCCATCAACTTTGGCATCCAGCAACGACACACACCAACGGCTACCGACGAACTTGCAGTGGCGACTTGCAGCAGCAGACTACCCGAGCCCACCGGTGGCGAATCCCTAAAGGTATAATTTTTTTACTGGTTTTTTTTTTGTGATTTAATTGATTTTTTGAATTCTTTGGACTTGCTAGAATGGTATAATTTGTTATCATTAACCCTATATATATATATATATGCTTGTTTAGTAAGCATGAATTAATTTTTCTAGAGATTTTTTTCTTTGGTAGGATTTCTAGAGACTTGAGATTGAAAGAAAATGACTCTAAAGGGAACACTTAACTCCTTAATCCTTACTGATTGATGAGGGAACTCTTGATTCAACTTAATCAATCAATTTTCTTTCTTTTTTTTTCTTCAAAAAATATGTTTTGATATGAAATTTATGTTTTTCTTCTCAAAATATGTTCAGATAATTTTTTTCTGAACTGATATGCTTTTTTCTTCTCAAAAAAACAGGTGCTCCATATTTTTTGGATTTTTTTCTGTATTTTATTATTTTTATATTTAGATATTTTTCTTGTTTCATATATTGTTCTTTTTCCTATATTTTTCTGTGTATTTTTTGTATTTTATTTAAATTTCTATGTTATTTTTTATTTTTTTATTTATTTATGACATCACAGGTCAAACCGCTCAACCCAGATGTTTGAACCACCGAACCGGAAAACGGTGCCCTGACTGGTTCGGTTTTAAAAACCATGCTTTGGACCAATCAACCACTCCCTCCCCGTAGGTGAAATTGACAACGGTGCCCTGATTGGTTAAAAGTTTTTCTGGTATCATAGTCGAACCCATAAATATAATCTGATCGGATCATATTGATTCCATTTAAGATTCATGTATAAACGAATAGAATTTGGGTCATCCAAAAATAATATTGGATTCAAATTCCTTACAGAATTGCTATTAGTTGATTTAGTTCAGTCATTTCAGTGCCCACAAAAACGTGAAGGAGAGACGAATATGAGTATACCATTTGAATTTTGAAGCAAAGGTGCCTCGTTAACATGATAATTTCTAAAATGTAACAGTGGGTACAAATTACAAAATATGAGACGAGTATACTAATTGAAGTGATAAAGTTACATGCTTTCTTCCTCTCATCTACAAAACCCAAGAGCAATGGTGGTGAGCTCTTCAAGCAGGCAATCATCTGTTTACACGCATCACGATATAACGTCCTTTTTCCAGATCATAGATTGTTTTTAATTGGGGTTTTCGCCACCTTGACAGGGACCATGCTGTAAAAATCAATATGCTTAAGACAAAGAACAGGGAGATCAATGCGGATGAATCATCACGTGCAATGGTAGCAATCCAATCAGAGAGTTCTACGTCTAGGTTAGCTGTATTCTGCAAGATGAAAGTTCCCAAAGCCCAGTCGAGTGGGATGTCCCCCACCTGATTTGTAAATCCAATCCTGTTCAACAGAAATTTGGATTAAAAGAACTGATATTGCACTGAAACTGCAGCCTAGATAAACCCTTCAGATATTCTCCCTAGCGTCAACTCCTTAACCCCCCCCCCCCAAACGAAAAAAAAAAGATCAACTCCTTAAAACAATTAATCCAAGAGCAAGACTTATGTGGAATACAGATTAGTTGTGTATAGGAAACGCCTATACACAAATAAAGAACTCGAGGTGATTGGACTTGGTTAAGAGAGTAAATCCAGGACCAAATTGGTGTTGCCAAGTTGTAGTTATTACTCCTCTATTTTAGATTTCCGCCCCAAAGAAAAACAACACCTTATATTGGTTTTTTGGGCTTTGTTGGAACTTGAGTCCTGAAAGGGCATTGTCAATGCATTCTTTTATGGATAGCAAGCATGCTCTTGCTAGCCATGGTTTATGAAATAACATCAAACATTTTTCCTACTCAATAGACCAATTGACAGGGAAGGCCAGATGATTTCTAGATAATTACCATTGTTCAAACTGACAGGTTTGAACATAGTTGCATGCTCTTGCTGGCCATGGTTTATGAAATAACATCAAACATTTTTCCTACTCAATAGACCAATTGCCAGGGAAGGCCAGATGACTTCTAGATAATTACCATTGTTCAAACTGACAGGTTTGAACATAGTTGCATGCTCTTGCTAGCCATGGTTTATGAAATAACATCAAACATTTTTCCTACTCAATAGACCAATTGCCAGGGAAGGCCAGATGGCTTCTAGATAATTACCATTGTTCAAACTGACAAGTTTGAACATAGTTCCTAATTAAATAAACCATCTCTATAATCATACAAAAGGATCTTGGGAGGGGATGCTAGAAAGTAGAAAATGGAGTACCTTTTATCATCCAAAGAAATTCCAAGACTGTCATGTAATAGCGCCACAATGTATGCTGAAGAGAAACAATACCGTTGCAAATCATTCTCAGCAAGAGCACCATATTTCTTTTTGAGATTTGACCAATCATCTTCACAAAATTGTTGCCCAGCCAACATCAAATCAGAGAGAGATGCTGTTGGGGCCAGTCCAAAGAACTGCCAAGCAAAAACATAAAGAAATGAAGGCTTACAAATCATGAAACCAAGTCAAAAAACAATGCCATATTTTTCTAACAAGAATCATGAGATTTTTAAAAAGCATCAATAGGTTAATTCTATTAAGTTTAAACTCCCTATGGGCCATAGAAAATTTACCCACTGTTGGTTCCAATTATACAGGGCCTTGGGAGGGGTGGACAGGATATGAACCTAGCTTTTTGACATTTTTTGCACCAAGCAGTCCTTTGTAAGTCCACTATTTTACCATTGCACCAAGCAATGGCCTCTACATTTAAACTCCATATATGAAATTTATTTTTTTGAACTTTATATAAGAAAAGACAATCTAACCAGTGGTCAGTAACTGAAAACCTGCTCAGGTAGCTCAGTCACTAGTTTTGGGCTTTGGGCTCTCTAAACCCTTTGCTTACAAACCAGCACTTATGGGTAAATACACCCCATTACAAAATTCAACAACCCAATTCTACCGTACCATGCCCCCAAAATAAACTTCAACCTAATCAGCCATAACAATTAGGAAATAATATTTGCCCTCCAAGCTCAAAATCAACTATATACCCTCAACCTCAGCTTTTCTCAGATGTTCAAATAGCAACTGACCCACCTTGAGGTCCAAACTGCCACATCTATTTATAGCTCAACCTTGAATCTCAACATACACCTAGGGGTGTCAATGGACCTGTTTTGGGTTGGACCCCATCCAAATCAAAATCAATTTGGATGGATTGGACAGACCAACAAGACATTTAATTGGACCAGTCCAGACTTAATGGTCCAAAGTATTTATTGGATCGGATTGGACCTGGTCCACCTATAATGGATTTATATTGGATTGGGTCAGATTGAACAGATATCCGGTCCATTGGCAGAAAATAAGAATACAGGTGTCAATGGACTAGGTTTGGATTGAAATAAATCTAAATTAAAAGCAATTTTAACAGATTGGACAATCCAGACACTGAATTGGACCGGTCCAAAATGGTCCAAAGTATTCATTGGATTGGATAGGACATGGTTTTGTGATCCATTTGTAATGGACTCATATTGGACCGGATCAGATTGGACCATATCCGGTCCAATTGACACCCCTACATACACCCACATGCTTACTCCAGTATATTTCTACCATGACCTTTAGAATTCTCTTCCAAGCTCCAAAAAACTTTTTTTTATTATTTTTAAAGCTGCAGATAACTTTCTGGTAATGTCTTGACCCCCTAAAAAGAACAAACCCAGTTTTTTTTTTTTTTTAATTTCAACTTCTTTTTCAACCACCAAATTTATATCACATCTTTCTTGTGAGCATGAAAGCTTTTATCAAATGAAACATATTCATCAACCTCTTCATCATCTATAGTGTTTTCTTCTTCCGACTCTGACACACTTTCATTTCCACTTTTTTCACGACCATATTACCTATAATTGCCCCTGAATGCTTGAAAATTGAATTAGAATCATGTTTCTTTGTCTGAATGATGCTCACCTCCACACCACTGGGACTCTTATCTTCCGAACTTCAATTATTTACTGTACCAATTGTTGAAGGTGGTTGCTCCTTATTACGTCCATTACTATTATCATCCCCAACAACCTTCTTGAAAAACCACCCTCAAGCCAATATTGTCCTACGTCCTGTAATCAAACATTCGAACGAGGATCCACCTGCACAAAGCTAACCTTTACTATACCTTCTTCTGTAAACCCTTTTGAAACTTCTACAGAGACCAGCACCACAAAGTCCACTCATCAATCTAGAGAAAACTCTGGTAATATGGACTGAACATGAAAGAAACACCAAATAATAACTTTTCAACACCCCTTGGCCCTTGCCCTTCTGCAGGCGCTGCCACATTAACCCTATCATCCCTTACCAATGATTCCTTAGGAATCAATCCCAAACTCTCACTACTGAAAACCACCAATATATTAGCTTCATTCTCTTTCCTAATGCACCCAAGCTACACCCAAAGCCTACTTAGGGGAACTACAGCACATTTTTTATCTTAATGCAATCTTTGTTACTGTTAAAGAGATCAAAATAGCAAATAATAGAGTTCATAAAACCTTTGACGTATAAAAGAAGTTCTCTGTGGCCAAGAATTTTCCTTGCAGCCTCGGTATGAAGGTTGACCCTATGTAACAGTGCCGGTAGGAGCATTTCTCTGCATACCATTTGAAAGAGGCTTGTCAAAACAGAGGAACTCTTGAAAAACAAAGAGTATTTGGTTCATTACAGTATAGTAGTAGAAGATTTCAGAAAGTATTTGCAACCTTTTCCTTTCTGCAACAGCATAAATGCAGCAGATCTACATTCTGAGAAGTTACCACTAGCATGACGAGTGGGAAGGAATTTGTTCTTCCCATCCAGCATTCCAGGTGCAAGGCTCCATGACTGCAGTCCATATGAATACCCTTTAGGAGAGCATGGATCTATAGATATTGCCTCCTGAACAGATTCTGCGGCTGCATTAGTGATAAAGGAGATCAAAATTTGAAATTTCCAACTCTTTCTACAACCAGTGGCAATACATGTATGGTAAATGAAAAGAAATTTCTTATTGTATCGCAATTCTTTTTTTGTTAACAAGTTAAGAAACTTCAGAACAGAAAACCATAAGAAATCTATGGAATGTAAAATATTGATCTAAAGGGAGAAGGATCAATTTCTTTTACATTTCCTAGTCCCACCATAACCCAGACACCTATTCCACAGAATGAAAGTGACTAGTAAATGGTTGAACAATGACCCCAGAGTTTCAGCCTTTTCCACTTGGCATCCACTTCCAAGAATATTACATCAGATATACTGCCAATATAAGGTATCAGACAAGATAAATCTACTAATACATCTTTTTACCCAACAATATTTTCCACAACTCATAAACTTTTGTGCAGTCAATCCCTTTTTAGATCTGTATGCCAATCCTAAATTTCCCTACAACAGGTTTATGATCAAGTTCTAGTGGTCCTAAACCAACAGCATATCCATATTCTTTTTCTATAAATTTGCTCTAGATGATAAAGCACCAGTTCCAATGTGCATAATTACTACTACTACTAAAATATTTCTTCTTTTTCTTTCCTTCTTTGGTTCTTTTTCTTTTTTTTTTTAATTTTCTTCGTTTGATATAGGTTTCTAAATAGTTAGTGCTTCTTTGTCCTACTAAAGTCCAATAAGAACTAAAAGGTCAAAACAGGATGTTTATCTGCATGCTTAGAAATTCCACATGGATTATCTATGCTTTTAGGTATTTACAGCTTTTTTTGGTCTTCATGATGACTTTGTTATCTGTACTGTTAGTTATTTACAGATTTTTTGACTCTTCATTGTGACTTTGTCATCTGTATATTTTCAAAAATTAAACTGATAGTAAACAATTCTAGAATCTGAACCGTCATATACATGTAGGAGATTTCAGACCATTCATAACCAAAATTAAGCACCAGAAGGTCAAACACATATTGCCCTCTGTACACAACTAACTGGAAACTCAACATTCAAATTACCTTTGTATGAAAAATATCCAAAAGCTAGGCAACAAAAAAATACAACACTATAACAAATGAATCAATTATGTACTTGGCAGATGTCTAGGATTTTGGTTTCCGTAGCACGCTCTACCAAACAAAAACTGACAGAAAGAACAACCACAGCATCATCCAATATGGATAGATTATAAGTGCCTTTTTCTTGGACAATTTCCCTAGTAACTAAATGGATACCGTGCCACTTATGGTTTTCATGAAAAAAATGATATAGATGTATTTAGACCATGAACTTTATCCCCAATAATTGAAAATTTAAAACTGCTTCATCTATCAAATTTCATTATAAAACATACCAAACATCTTAACATATAAATCTTACAGCGGGTCCTAAAACTGCACCTTTTTTTAAATAACAATCCCCATAATTTGAGGTACTATTCAACAATTAAGATGAAGCTTCTTGGTATTTGGTAACTAAAATTCTTAGTAGGCTGAGTTTGACTGAGAAAGCAATAGATCAATCAGCACTTGATAGCACTGTGTAGTGTGGTAATGCTTGTGGTTTTAACAAAATAAATGATTAAACCCCAGTCAAGGGATCAAACTAGAGATAACCATAAAGCCATATGATCAAGGCCATTCAGAACATGCTAGCATATCCAAAATCTAGAAGAATTAATCAAATGAACCAACATCCATGGATGATAAATGAGTTTCATACAGGATTCATGTAGCTGACCCCATATAGTTGGGAATTTGGGATAAAGGCTTGGATGATGATGATGACGACCTTACTTTACAATTAAATCCAAAACGAACAAGATGTTTGGATTAATAAATGCATAACCACTTACACAGTTTCCAATTTTTTGAAATAAGCGACTCCTGCAATGATTCGTATGCAACATTCTGCAAAAGAAAAATGTGTTAGGAACTTCTTTACGTATCCATTTGAACCTCAAAACAGAAAACAAGAGATGCAAATACCTGTAATAAAATAATGGGTGAAGTATGAGAAAAAATTAGAGGATTTCATATAGATAAACTTCAAAGAGATCCCTCCATAAAGTAACTAAGTAAGGAAATCTAATGCAATTAGAAGTAGAGGACTTATGTAGTAATTAAAATTGATCGAAGAAAGGAGAAAAGTTGCATGGCTGGAAGAACAAAATAGCATCAAAAACCACTGTCCCAACATCATTTGCATAAGCAGAAAACACTTTCACAATAGTTTTTTTTCCTTTTTTTGATAAATACCACTTTCACAATAGTTTTACAACAGATACTTCATAAACCATACACTAAAATTATCAACACCATCATGAACAACCTACCTTACATATGAAACATGTGGTGCACATGCAAAGGGTTGGGTATTTACAAATCGTAGGACCAAGGATCAAGATTTTGTCATGTATTGGGGCATATCGAGCATATTGTATCATGTCATATCCACCCTGTCCAATACGTGAAATATAATATCTTAAGATAACCAGGGGGTAGGCCTTGGTAAGACCGACCCCCTGTAAAACTTTGAAAAAAAACTAAAAAGAATGTAGAGCATGTTGATTAAAACCCCCAACATGCACATTCCAGCCTATTGGAGTGTATCGATATTTTGAACCTTGGGTAGGAATATTCTAAATGTTGTTTTCCTGAATCTTTTGATAAGCTACAAGAATGATTTGATCCTTTGGCATAATGCACTTCATACATGGCCTCCAAATTTGCTAAAATATTCAAAACAAAAGTGATAACCTTTATCATGGGAATAAAGATTCAGAGTATAGGCATGGATTAACAATTAATGGAAACCCTATAAGCTCCTCTAAAAGAAATTGTGTATACATGAAAGTCAAGGAGCAGGTCATGCATATGGATGATCTCCATGGCATTTTTCTTACATTAAGCATGAGTGACACATATAAGATATTCAAATTTGACAAGGTACAAGTACAAGAAAAATAATAGGTTTACACAATAATTACCTGGCCAAAATGAAGCAAGCTGTGGCTATAGAGATTGTAGGTGAACTTCCCAAACTTAAGAGTGTGTGAGAACTCAGGAGGCAGAGTTTCACTTGAAGCAAATGTGACCTGAAATTAAGGTACTTCAATCATTAAAAATCACAATTCAGCATCTCTTCCTTCCTAAATTTGATGTACCAAAAAAAAAGCAGATGCAACAACTCTTGTAAGAAAAACCAGAAGTAGAATATGTAAGTAACTATATGTAAATTCCAGAGAGCACAAACCTTTTCTTTTTTATCATTATGTTTAAACCTTTTATTTTCTCACAATTCATTTGAGAAAACACTTACAAATAGCTCCCTTACATTAGGTTTCCAAACAGAAAACACCGATATTATACTTTGAGTTTTTTAAAATACAAGGTTTACCCTTGACCAACTTCATTTAAAACATTTACTAAAATACCCCAAAGAAAATAGATTTGCTTCTCTTTATTTGACTTAAGCCCTTTTACCTTACTCTGTCTGAGAAGAGAAGAGAATAAAGAATATTTACTCTTCTGAAAGTTGTTAGGTAGAGTGAGAAAAAGGTAAAGTTGGTATTTTAAATTGTATATGGTAATGCCTTAACAGTGCAAAGGGCATTTTGGTAACTCAACATCTTCATTACTGAAAAGATAGCAAAAGGGAGGTATTTGAAACTTTTTTCAAAACTGTATGAAAAAGAAAGAGGGTTCACAATTTAACAGAAAAAATGGACCTTGAAAGAGTTGAAAGATAAAACAGGTTCTCTGGCCAACCCCAAATGGTTGGGACAAGGCTTCACTAAGTTGAAATACTCATATTAAATATGATTATTCAAAATCTTGACAAAGAAAACCACTAGAGTAAAGAAAAGGAAACTGAACCTGAGCAGAAGCCCCACCAAGTTCAATTATTCCAGTTGTTTTCTGAGGATCACCTCCAAGACTGCCAAGGGCATAGTTTGCCGCAACCCAAGCATATATTCCTTCATCAGAACCTATAAAAGATGAATTATTGACATTAGGTTTCTAGAATGTAGATTAAGGATCTACCAATAAATCACAAACCCAGTGATGATAACACAGAGCTTCCACAGGTTATCAAGTGCAAATTGCAGCACTTCCCATCATCACAAAACAAGCCAGTTACCACACACCACATGGATTTGACTATGATATAAGCAAACCTTCAACATCTTTTTGTCTGAAGTAACATACAAGAAATGGAAAAGTTGCACTTGAACACTTCCGCAAGGCATTTGAAAAGTTTCAAAATTTTTTAAATGAAAAATACAGAACATTTTAAGAAGAGCAAAACATAAAGACAAGTCTCACTGTAATATGTGTTGTATTTAAACAACTGACGGAAGCCATTATCCCTAGCTCAATTTTCAAGCTGTCCCAAGGCGAAGCCGTTACTTGGTTGGCTTGTAGATAAACTAAGGACAGGGAATTCAAGCATTTAAAAGTAGATCTCACAAACAAGTCCAAACTAGCCAACCAACCAAAATTACACTTATTCACCTGATTAAGCAAGAGAATATTAGTCTTTTTCTTCTGCTTATATAATTTCTTTCTCTCCTGATGAGTGAAAAAGGTTTATCATCTCAGAAACATTAATGAGGGTAAAAATTTTGCAACTAATTAAGACAAGGAGCTTTTATCTCTCAGCAAGTTCTACCGTTTACAGGCATTTATAGGACCCTGCACAAAGCGAGGAAGGTTCAGAAACAGAATGATGGACCGAGTGAAGGTTGCTTTGTGTAAATTCCAACTCGTGCTGTATTGGTAATACACTCAAAAACAATAAAGCCTTACAGGATGGCTAGCACAAGGTAAAAGCTGGGAAAAAACCTCGATTGTATGAAATTGAAGTGAGATCGAAAACCAAAACCTCTACCTGTAATAACAGAAGCCCAGTCATCTTGAAACTTAAAACCCGAGCGCCGAAGAATCTTCCTGCAGGAGTCCAATATCCGCTCCTGAACATCCAAATCAAGCCTCCGCAAACCCGCAGTTGCCATGAGCCTAATTTCACTCTCTTCCCAATAATCCTTTGGAACTCTCTGCTTGGCAAAGTCCAAAAGCCCCAACAGAGAATTACCGGCATCTTTCGGGTTCGCCGAGAACGAAGATAAACCTGGATTTACCCTCATCGACACCAATCCATCCTTCCCAAAAGAAAAAAGCGGCATTCCTTTCTCGTTGATAGAGAACCTAAACACGTGAATTCGAGTGCCTGTGCTCCCACCGTCGATAATAATCGAAAATTTTCTCTTCGAAAACGGCGAATTTAAGGAACCTCTGACGATGTTGAACAAAAAACAGAACACGGCGGCGGCCAGTACGACGGCAACGAAGACCGAGAGATGTCGTGTGCGTTTCATGCTTGTTGAAGAAATTCGGGAGAAGAAGTTGTTGGACCTAGGAGCGTTGGGCCGAAACTGGAGCTTTAACGAATCCATCTTCTGTCGTGTTTGGACTGCAGGAGTTGGAGCATTCAACCGTCTCATCAAACTCTAGATCTCTGCGAACGATTGTTGAAAGAGAGAAAGAGAAAGCTAGAAAAAGATAACATAAGAAGCATAATGTCTCTAAAATTCCAGGGCACTGCAGAGATGAGCGATCGGAGACAGAGAGGGCCGTGAAAATTCCGCCCCCTCTCTCTCTCCGTCTGGTCGCCGTCCTGAACTCTGGATGCCGGATTTTTTTTTTTTTGTTCTTTTTCCTTTGTGGAGGTGACTTTTTACGAGCCGGTTCAGTCTATAATAGTCCAATCCATGAACCGGGTCTGGCGGACGATGACCTGACCAGGGGTGGCGTAAGATCCTCTCCGGTTCACGTGGCATCAGCACGACTCTCCAATAGTCTTTTCCCACTTCTTTGGGAAACTTCGGCCTAAGGTCGTGTATTCGTGTGGAACATGATCCCATGAAATCACATCGGGTATGAAACCGGATCCATTGGCCTAAGGTCGTGTATCCTCTGGCCAGTGCGTTTGCAACTTTGCCGTTTGGAATCGAAGAAATAGTGAAACACAGAAATGGCGCCACGTCAAAAGCATCTTATATGCGAGCTTATAAGATAAGATGTTCCCAATCCACGGTTTAGATGTACTGTGGGGCGTCTGTTAGGCGCGCTCTATGGGACGCCAATGTGATCTGACCTTATAGTACTCAACCGATTTTTTTTTGGTAAAATATTCAACCGACTGACTCTGGTAAGTGCAAAATTGAGTCGGAATCTGCTGCATTTGCTTGCTGACGATGCACTTGCATTCGGAATGTGACAGTCTGACGAGTCTAACAGATGTTCCACTTGATTACTTGAAGGTATTTATGCACTTGTAATACGACACTTTCACCAGACTGAATCCATATAAACGACAATTGAGTATCCATCTATGATACCAAAAAGACATTGGCACCGAAAAGAGCTTTGACCCCTAAACTTCCATTTCCAACACTTTGGCCCCGGCCCGTTTAAGAATAAGATGGGTACCCTAATAAGATCCTTAACGATAAAATAAAGTTCAAGATGACCACAAAGATCTATATTTTTATGAACTGGGACACTATTTTTCCAAATTGTTCATCTCACTCTCCTATCGTTTTTTTCTAAAAGGGCTAATAGCTGAAATAGGGCTGTTAATGTATCGAGTTTGATTCGATGGATCCAATGGATTCAAATTGATTGGACCGGTTGTGGTTTTACGATATGAATTAATGGTTCGGTTTCAGTTTCTAAGCTATTGTCCTGGTTATTATCGGTTTGAAATTGGTTCTATCCACTTCCGAATCAGTTTAGACCCGATCTAAGCCATATATATAATATATTAAATGTATAAATATGTATGTGGATATATATACATATTAAATGTATAATATTTTCAGCAAATTTGTTGGATCAGACTTGATTGTCTTGAGAAGCAATTCAGTTCCAGTTCTTGAATATTTCTTATACTCTGTCTCGACCTAGACCTGGCTCATTGCCATCCCTAAGTTGAATCTTTTCCTTTTTGTTTTCAAAATAAAAGGCAAAGGAATTTCTATTTATTTAATTCCCCTTGGGCGTTAGAAATGATATTATATTTTGTTTGTTGACATGTAATTGGATAGATATTTCGGAGTTTTTATGTGATGGAGACAAATAGAAACAGAGAGGATGAGGATGAGAAAAGGGTTTTACTTACTCTCATTTTCGTCCAAGACTAAATTAGAAGATTTCATGGTCACTCATCGGTTGTAAAATTAGAATTTGTGAGGAATGGGGAACCTTCTAAGAATCAGATGAAGTAAATTCAACAAAAGCCCATCATTTTTATTAATGGGAAATTGTTAGAGCAACTCTTTTTGCTGGTGTTTGGAATTTTGTTTTTAATGATAATCTTTTTTTTTTGTGGTTGATTTTCTAAATTTTGCTATGAGTAAATTTAAAATAAAAAGCATAAAGATATTCTTTTAAGGTAAATAAAGATAATTTATCTTTTCCTGCAATGTGATGATTGCTTTATATTACATCTAAAATGCTAGGAATAAGATTGTCTTTAATAGGGTTGTTCACAGGTCGGGTTGGGTCGGTTTAGTAGTGTTTTTTCAACTGATTCGACCTAGTCGGATTACCTATAGACCAAACCGAAACCGACCCTCTATTAAGTAAAACAGACCTGGCCGGTTTGAGTTAGTTTGGGATGGTTTGGGTCGGTTGGGTTTCAACCAACTCCAAACTTGCACAATGCACATGAAGTCAAAGTGCTAATATTATATATAATATTTTAGAATATATTTTCTAGAAATATATATTTAAAACTAAAACATATATACAAATATATCGAAATATATATTTTCTAATTTTTGGAAATATATATTTCGAAAATATATATCTGATATATTTCAGAATATATATTTATTATTTAAAACTAAAATATCTATATTTAGCAGATATTTTTTTTAGAATATATATTTTTTCACACAACTCGGTTAGGTTCAGTTCGGTTTCGGTTTTCACAAAACCGAAACCTAACCAAATTATCAGTTTGTTCATTTTTGCAACCCGAAACCGACCGCTAATGAAGAAAAATCGGCCAACTCAGGTTGAATCGAGCCGGGTTAGTCAGTTTGGTCAGTTCAGATTTATTTGTGAACAACCCTAGTCTTTAATAATAAGTTTAAATCACTTTAGTAAATTATTTCCCATATTTCGAATAATTGTCCTCCATATCTCATGATAAATTTGAGATTTGAGAAATCCAGAGATTTGTGTTTTCAAGAGTTTGTACTAGATGTGATGCAGATGCGACCACAAATACTGGGGGTCTTTTTTAGTCTTTAAGCACTTAGAATGATGCTTCCTAATTTGTTATAGGTGGTTTGTTGGGAGATATTAATGATGGCTTCAACTATGATATGGAAAAGATATGATATTTGAAAAACTTATGACCAGTCATTTGGAATCATATGTATTATTTATCAAAATTCATGGGTGGGTTTTGATTGGTCAAAACTCTTAGCATATCAATATCTTTTTGGCATCATAGATTTTCTCATATTGTTTCGAAGTTAAATTGGGAACTATTTTGAAATCAATGTTATTAGAGATGTCAATTGGACTGGATTTGGTCCAATCCGATCCATCCCAATGTGAGCCCACTTACAAATGGATTGGACCTAATCCAGTCCAAATCCAATCCAATCCATTGAAATATAAATGGACTGTATTGGATCCAATCCAAACCGAAAGAAATATAAAAAATTATATATAAAAAACAGAACATATAAAAATTACAAAAAATATATTAAAATGAAGAAATCTGAAAATTACAAAAATATACCATTATGGCATTGAAAAAGCACTTTTGTAAAAGTGCTTTCATAAAAATACTTTGATAAAAGTAATTTTGTAAAAGTGTTTTTAAAGTACTTTAATGAAAGTACTTTCATAAAAGTACTTTTATAAAAATACTTCCATAGAAGTGATTTTATAAAAGTACTTTTGTAGAAGTACTTAAGTACTTTCGTAGAAGTACTTTTGTAAAAATGCTTTCGTAAAAATACTTTTATAAAAGCACTTTTCTATGCCTTTATAAAATTACTTTCGTAAAAGTTCTTTTTTAAAAGTGATTTTGTAAAAGTGTTTTTAGTGCTTTTGTAAAATGCTTTTATAAAAGTACTTTTGTAAAATGCTTTTATAAAAGTACTTCCATAAAGTGCTTTCGTAAAATCACTTTTATAAAAGTACTTCCATAAAAGCACTTTTATAAAAGTACTTCCGTAAAAGTTTTTTTGTAAAATCATTTTCGTGTAAAAGTACTTTTGTAAAAGTGCTTTCGTAAAAATAATTATCATTAAATGTAATTTATTACATTTTAAAAATAATTACTGTTAATTAATAAATACATTAATTTAATTGTATTTATAGTAATTTATTAAATTACAAATAATTTCATTAACCAAAATTTCAATATTTATAAACATTTAAAATAAGTAATGATTATTGAATATTGACATTTTATACTTATTTTCAGTAATACTAATATTAATTATTATACTGAATAATTAAATATTATAATATAATAATACTGAATATTTGTTACAATAAGCCTGAATTTATAATATTACTCATAATATTATTATTTTCAATAATAAAATATTATTACTTAATTTAAAATTTATTTTTAGTAATAATTACTACTACTTTCACCAAAATTATGTAAAAGCATAGAAAACTGAAAATAAATAAAAAATACAGGAAATTTTATAGATGGTAGAAAATAAAAAATGTAAAAATAATATAAATATGTAACAAAAACATAAATTATAAAAACCTCTAATATATATATATATATATATATATATATATATATATATCTCGAAATCAAGCTAATGGCATCCCCAGTCTGACATGTGGCTCTCTTCTATTTAAACACCTCTACTTTTAAAATGAGAGACCACTAATTCAAACCCACTGCATTAAAGTTTCCATGCGTTACAAGTGGGAAGCTTTGAAAAGTGAGGAATGGGAAGCTCCCACTCTCTATTAATTCATAAAAAATTGGAGAATGAGTTCAAACCCACTGCATTAAACTTTCCATATCTGACAAGTGGGAAGCTTTGAGAAGTGAGGAGTGAGAAGCTCCCACTCTTTATCAGTTCCTAAAAAAATGGAGAATGAGATGCATTTCAAACAAGCCTCCAACTCTGAGAAACCTTTCTGCTTATTCAAAGTATCTGTCAAAACATTTTTGCTCATTCAAACCCTCTTCAGATTACTTCAAAAAACCAGCCGTATAGAACCTCATATTACTTCCAACCTCCAAGAAATTGGATGAATGGTTGCTATTACTGATTCCGTTCTTTCCTTCAAATTTTCTTCAATACTGCTTATTCCTTTTCCTCTGAATTCTTTGATCATTTTTTTTTCTGGTTTTTTGACATGTTAATGAATGGAAAACGACCATCTTCGTTCTTGGATGCACAGATCCTAACGGCTATCTTGGTTCTTGCACAGTAAACGGCCATCTTGGTTCAAGGAATCTCTTTTGCGAAACTGCAATCATCTGATTTCTTCAAACTTCATTTTCAGAGATCCATTGTCAATCCAGTTAGTCTATTTAAATTTCGTATGAATCTCTGTTTTTGTAAAACTGTTGTTATTTAAACTTGATATGTTGTTGAAATGGGTGGTAAAGCACTCATTTTTATCTGCCGAAGCCTGCTGTTTTGGTTGCTCTATCAACGACTGAAACATTTTCAGATATGTTTAGATTAGTTTTGTTTGATATTTTAGTTGTCTATTTAAACATTTTGTACCTATATTTATCTTTTAAACCTATTTCGTTCTTGAAAAGGGGGGTAAATCACCCATTTTTTGGCTGCCGCAGCCTCTTTTTCTCCTGGCTCTAACGACCGAACGAACAGAAATTCGGGTGAAGAAGAAGAACGATTTGGGTGTCGGGTCGGGTCCATATTCGATCCGTTTTATACCGGTTACACATAATGAATGTTATTGGGTTGTCGGGTCCGGTTCAAGGGCGTTTCAAATTCGGCCTATTATTTTAAATTATAGATAATTAATAACGATTTAAATTTAATAATGATACTTAGTAATAATAATGATAGTCATTAATTCGTACTATTCAAATTCCCAAGAGATAATTAATAACGATTTTTTGCTTACCAATAATAATTAAGGATAATTAATTCCCAATAGCGATAATTATTTTCAAGTAATAACATTTTCAGAAATTAATGTACTTAATTATACTTATTTTCAGTAATAATAATATTACTTATTATGCTGAATAATTAAATATTATATTATTATAGTACTGAATATTTGTTACAATAAGTCTGAATTTGTAATATTACTGATAATATTATTATTTTCAATAAAAAAATATTATTACTTAATTTAATAGTTAATTTAAAATATTATGTTAGTAATTATTTTCAGTATTTAGGAAAATTAAATACCTACAATATGTCTGAATTTTCTAAATTTCACATTTTTTCCAAATTAATGTAATTACTGTAAAAGTTAATTATTATGTGAGTAATTATTGTATATTTTTCAGGAAAAATATTTAATAACTGAAAAATGATAACTAATTATTTTCAAATCTGAAATTTCAAAATGATTATTGAAATTTATGAAATATGTTAAGGGTTATTGAAATTGCTTATTTTATTTATTGCCATGAATAATTATTATTTTCAATTAACAACACTTGCAGAAATTAATGTACTTAATTAATTATTATTTGATGCGGCACGATCCAGGCACTCCTAGCTGGCTGCTGACTGGCTCCTTGCTAGCAACAGACGATACCTAAGAAGACGAAGATGAAGGATTCCCGAGGATTTGCTCGACGAGAATACTCCGAAGCTTAAGTTAGAATACTGGGGAGGAAGAAAAGAGTATATAAAGCTAAGAGTGTAGGTCGCACTTTATCACTGTGCTCGAGAGATTAGCTCACAAGCAAGTAAGGACTCAAGTTGAGAGTATGAGAGTGTGTAAGTGTCAAAAGTATCTGAAGATCCCTTCTCCCCATCGCCTAAAGAGCTTTTATAGGGGTGTTCTTGTCAAATCAGGCGTAACCGCCACTAGGCTCCAGTCACAGCCGTTACCTGCTAAGTTTGCACAAGTGATCGTTACAGTGTACTATTCGCTTGGATGGATGAGACGTCCTAAAGAATCAGGCACGCCTCCGTCTATTGAGAGAGGTGGGTGCGGACTTCCGAAAGGACATGGACAGCGCCGTCAGTCGAGAGACGTGGTGCAATCTGATCGGTACGATCTTGTCAGACGGAAGCTTCTTGAGAACGTCGTATCACCCATACGCAAGTTACTTCGTAGCGAGCTATCCTTGCCGCGAGCTACTTTCTATTAAGCTCTTAGGGGTACTTCGAGGTAACCCTCATCAAGGTTGGTCTTTGGGGCAGTTTTTCTGCCTAGGTGTTAGAGTGAGCTGGTTTCCCTAGCTCGCGAGCTGAAATAGTCTTGGAGTATTTCTTTCTCCATAGCTCGGGGACTTGGAGCTCGTGTTGTAGCGAGCTCCCCTATAGAGAGGTATGATGTAGCAAGCTGTTCTACGGGTTCGTTACTTAGTCGCGGTCAAGCCATGATGCTGAGCTGTTGCTCGTGCTGAGTCAGGTCCACGTGTCGTCATCTCAGCAGGTCGGGTCAAATCATCCTTCATCACTATTAATTTGAATTAATCAACAGTAATTTTATTAACCAAAATTTCAATATATATAATCATTTAAAATAAGTAATGATTATTGCATATTTACATTTTATATTTTTTTCTTTGATAATATTAGTATTAATTATTATACTGAATACTTAAATATTATAATATTATAATACTGAATATTTGTTACAATAAGGCTGAATTTCTAACATTATCGATAATATTATTATTTTCAATAATAAAATATTATTACTTAATTTAATAGTTACTTAATTTAAAATATTATGTTAGTAATTATTTTCAGTATTTAGGAAAAATAAATACCTGCAATAAGTCTGACTTTTAAAAATTTCACATTTTTTTCAAATTAATGTAATTACTGTAAAAGTTAATTATTATGTGAGTAATTATTGTATATTTTTAGGAAAAAATTTAATAACTGAAAATTGATAACTAATTATTTTGAAACCTGAAACTTCAAAATAATTATTGAAATTTACGGAAATATGTTAATGGTTATTGAAATTACTTATTTTATTTATTGCCATGAATATTTATTATTTTCAGAAATTAATGTACTTAATTAATTAATGTAATTACTGTTAATTTGAATTAATAATATTAATTATTATACTGAATAATTAAATATCTAATATAGCTAATATATATGTTAAATTAATGAAATCAATAATTATTGATAATTTTAATTAAATATTATTATTTCATTATTTAACAAATAATATTAATTATAACAATATCATAATTATTATTACTATGATTATTATGATTGTAATATTATTATGGGAGTGGGATTCCAATTGTACCCAACCAAAGAATTGGAATTGGAATGAGTTGTTTTGATTCCAATCCTAAACTCTTATTCCCTTGAATCAAATGACCAATTTACCAAAATCAATGGTAAATATTGAACAAAATAGGGGAAAAAGGATTAAAAATCCATTTTTTTGTTTTTTAATCTATTTTAGTATTTCTTAATAAAATAATGAAAAGGTGATAATGGATTCTGATGGAGGGTGATTTGGCCCGACCTCGTAGCATGGGGACACGTGGACATGACCTAGCATAAGTGACAACTCAGCGTGATAGCCTGGCCATAACTCAGCATAACGAACTCGCCGGAGCCCGGCTAGACAGCTCGACAGATGAGGCAACTCGTCGGGAAATAACATCCAGTTCACCTCGAATTCTCTCCTAGGGTGGAGCGAACCGAGCTCCCCCCTCAGTGAGGAGACCCGAGCTCCTCCCATTGAGCCCCGAGCTCTTCCTAAGAAGGGAACACCCCGACCTACGACTAAGTATCCCGAAGTGGAAACACTTCGGGTCAGCACCATTAACACTCCTGCCCATACTTGCCTGAGGCCTGCCTCAAGCATAAGCACCTTGGCGCACCCCTAGCACCTCGGTGTAAAGTAGCTCAGGCCAAGGTAGCTTGGTGACCTGTAGGAAAGATCTGCCTGACAACAGTACCTGCCGAATCTGGAGGCTGCACCCACGTCCCTCGTTAGGTGGTGTCGTGCCTGCCATTTCTGAAAGATGTGGCACGCCTGACAGGTTGGTACCCTGCAACGACTGCCTGCACCCGCCACCTCAACTCTGGTAGTAATAGCTACGGCGGAGGCAGTTACGCATGACTTGACAGAGGCGGTTACGCCTGATTTGACAGAATTCCAATATACAAGGACCCCGATCCCCAAGGAGCAAAAGTACTGAACTTGCGCCATCTGCACTCTTAGCTCTCTCTTTGCATTCTCTACGGTTCTCTCAAAGTTCTAACTTAAGCATTGGAGTGTTCCCACCAGGCGAGCTCCCGGGAATTCTTCACCTCTCTCTTCTTCTCAGGTACCGTTGTCGCTAGCTAGGAGCCAAGTTTCCGCCAGCTAGGAGTGTCTGGATCGCGCTGCATCATTTGGCGCCGTCTGTGGGAATGCTTCAAAAAGCCTTTCTCCAATCTCTGCAACTCTCAGAACTCAGCATCCATGGCTTCCTCCAGCGATGCCGGACGAGGTGCCGACCAAAACGCCTCTGAGGAGCGACCTCAGCCTCCCACTGTTTGCATTGGACAGTTCACCGTCCCCCTCTCTATGGACGGAGTTCCCAGCCTGAATGTGCCTCAGACAGTGGCACTTGTGAACGCTCCACTTCCTTCCACGAATGGAACAACCTTCACTAAACCCTCCATCGTTCCTCCGGTGACCAGCCAAAACTAGCTTGAAGACCTGGTGCAATGCATGCGAGCTATGCAAGCTCAAATGCAACAGTTCCAACAGTTTCAACTCTATCAACAACAAGTGTTGCATCAAGTTTCCTAGTATCAGTATCAACAGCAGTTTCCTCCACTGCCTCAGGCCCAACAGCTGCTTCCTCCTCGGCATCTGGCCACGCAACAAGCCAAGCCTCGCCGTTAGAACAAACGTCCTTCTCGCTGGGGAGAGACCTCGGCATTGTCTCACGGCAGGAAGGAGAGACCAGCTACCCCTACCTCGTAGTCTGCAGTTAGGTCGGGGGCCTCTCAGCTAGTTAGGCCCGCATCGCCTCAGCATTTGCAATTCGAGCTCCCGCTCGCCGAAAACCAATTCAAGGTACTGGCCGCGGATTTCAAGCAAGACCCCTCAGTTTGCAACTACCGGCAGTAGTCCGAGCCCCTCCCTGGGCCCATCGAGCTCGGTAACACAGAGGCCAGCAGTACTAACGTCGAGCCAGCAAAGAAGCAGTGGAGGCACCGCTGAGCTCGCCGGGCTGCCACTCACGACCTGCCCGAGCTCAAGGGTAAGGAAGAGGTAAGATCGAGTGAAGTAAAAGCTACTCCGCTTCTCTCAGTTCCGTCCCCCTATTTCCAGAACTCCTTGTTGTTCCTATGCCCAAGGACTTTAAAGTTCCCTCGTTGGATAAGTATGACGGATCCTTCGATCCGAATGACCATGTTGACGCTTTCCAGTCCCAGATGCACTTGGCGAGGGCCAGTGAGTCCTGCATGTGCGTGGCTTTCTCCACCACATTCAAGGGGGTGGCCCGCACATGGTACTAGAACCTTGCATCCGGATCAATAAGAAGCTGGGTGCAGTTCGTGCAAGTCTTCACTTCTCATTTTGTCACCAGCAAGCGGTGCCCTAGAACCCAGGAGAGCCTCCTTGGCATAGTCCAAAGGGAAGGATAGTCCATCTGGAGTTATATCAAGCAGTTCAATGATGCTTGTCTGTAGATACCCAACTTGGACCCTGTAGTTCAATTCACTGCGGCCAAGAGGGGCATCACGCACAAAGAGTTCAAGTGGCATGTGGTTGTTAATCAGCCCAAACTGTGATCGAGTTCCTCAAGCTCGCAGATCAGTTTATAGGGACAGAGGAGGAGATCAACCAGAAAGGTGAAAAGACACTTGAGAAAAGAAAAAGGGAAACATAGTCCTCAACTCAGGGTGATAGCAAGAAGAAGAAGGACCAAGCTCGGGGGGCAATGCCAGGTCAGCCTTTCCGAGCTCCAGCAGCAGAAAGGACGAACTACACGCCCCTGAACGCAAAGCGGGCCGATATCCTTGTGGCGATCAAGGACGCCCTGTATGTGAAGTGGCCACCTCGGCTGAAGGCGGATCCTAGTGTAAGAAATAAGAATTTGTATTGTAATTTCCATAAAGATCATGGTCATAGCATCGAAAATTGTAAAAACCTCCGCGACGAGATAGAGGAGCTCATCCGTCGCGAATACTTAAGAAATTTTGTACATAAATTTTCTCATTATTAATTCATAATGGTAAATAATAATGATTTTCATAATGGTAATTAATAATTCAAAAATAATCATTTTATATTTATATTAACTCATATTAATTATTTTGAAAATAAATAGTTAATGTTAAATATTTATATTAGAATTATTATAAAAAATTATAATTCATACATTTATATGAAATGATTAATTATATTATTATTATTAGTGATTATAATTAATACTTATATTAATTAATATAATTATATAATTATATTATTATTATCAATAATTATAATTAATTATTACTATTAATAATGGTTTTTGATAAAATTTAATTAATGATTATAATTACTTATTGATAATTAATTCCTTAATTATAACAATGGTAATTATTACTTCGGAATGCTAATTAATTAATGATAATTAATAAGTATTTTAATAATCTTAATTATTAATCAGGCAGGATAAAATCATTTTATATTTATACTAATTCATATTAATTATTTTATAAATATATAATTATTGTTATTTATTTACATTATTTTTATTATAATTATAATTAATACTATTAATATTCTCTAATAAATATTTCATTTGGTTAAAATTAAATTATAAACTTTCAATTATCCATTATTGTTAAACTAAAAGAAATACAAAAGCAATTATTATTTTAGGCATTAACTAAAAATCATAATTATAACAAATTAATTATTTCATAATAATAATAATCTAATATTACTGATTTCAAAATCAATACAGACATAATAAGAATACATTATTAGTAAATAATAGTAATAATAATATACTTATATACTGATTTCATAATTATTAATCTATATTACTCAATAAAGACATGGAATAAAAAAAATATTCAAATTGCTACTAAATGAATGATCTAAAAATCTATGAGTATTCTAATTGACTTGAATTTGACACATCAATATGTCCAAAATTATAATTTCAACCTACATTTTCTATTTCTATCTCCCAATTTCCTAAAGATAAATTCTAGCTAGTCTACGCGCACTATAGGGAGCTTATACTTAAAATCCGTAACCACGATCGACCAAAAGAAGCGTTGCCACCTAACTTGGAGATGAATTCCATACTTAGGATGGTCCCATTATTCTTCTTTCTTTCATGTTTTCTCTATTGGATGGGATTTGGAGTCCTGATTATATTATCAGTTGATTGTAGCCATATATGATGATTTGATTGTAGTCATATATTTTTCATCTCTTATTTCAGAGGATGGATGCATATGCAAATGTTGTTTGGCATGGATTGTTTTTCTTAGTAGCTTATTAAATGATTTTCTTCCTTCTTTGCCTCTTTGAGTGGATATCATTTAAATGCTTTTTATCCATTCATATGTCCCTAAATATTAAGCAGTATTGGTGATATTGTTATAAATAGATTAATGATTTCAAAGTTATTGATACTTTTTTGGGGGTGGGTTGCTCAACCGGACATTGATTTTTTATTGTTAAATAGTAAATTTCAAATTAAATGATATTGTAATTGCCCCTTACTTAGTATGGGGTCATTGTCTAGATAAAACATGGTAGGTCTCTTAAATCAAATAAATAGACTACCCTAAATGTCTATTATAAATAATTAAAAGAATGAAATAATTCAAATTAAATCAAATAATTACTTGCTGAAAATTACTGAATTAAGTAAATAATAATAACAATGAATTATATATAAAAATAATTAATAATAATAACAATCATCAAGTACTTAATTAAGTAAATAATAAAAAACGAAATAACAATAATCAATTATCATTAATGTTTATTCAAAACATGCCCCATAATAATTACCGAATATAGTAATTAAGCCTTAAATAAGAATCAATATTTATTAACAGTCATTAATATTGTTAAGCCAAATCATTAATGTGTATTCTTAAATGCAAAATATGAATTAAAAAATCTATTATATAATAATTATAGTGAGTTGGAAAACTTATTTTAAGTAAACATTTAAATAATTACAAATTTAGTTAATATTATTACAAATAAATTATTTTAATATTATTACTATATAACAAAAAAATAAATTAAATACTAAAATAATAATAATAATAATAATAATAATAATAATAATAATAATAATAATAATAATAATAATAATAATAATAATAATAATAATAATAAATGGTAATAAAAGTCATTCATGTTTGCTTATAAATAAAGCCCGTGCATACGGGTACTGACTGGTATATAAACAGAAACAAAACATGTCTTACTTTTCTATCATCCCATAATCTCAAAGAAAAAAATTATTTAATTTTTGACATAATTATTACTTGAGTTAGACTTGGACCAACTTGACCCAATTAAGAATGTAATGGGGTTATTTATGTTTTAGTTTCTCTTGACAAAGCTCTTCATCGCACAAGTTCGGGCTAGTTTTATTTGAATTCAAATATAACAAATAAAATTTGGATATGAGAATCATCCAAGTCAATCCAAAACCATATGTAAGTGTGTAATCCTAGCGTTTTTTTTAGAGAAAGGGAATTGTGTGACCCTAGTGTTTGCATTCTAAAATGGGTTGGATTCGGGATATGATTGTAGACCCGAATAATTAGATGGGATCCAACGGTTCCATGCATCATTACTGGATTCTATTTTAAGATATCTCCATATCGATCCATGCTATGCAACCGAATAATTTCTGAGCACGTCTCGATTGTAATTGTGTCGGACTGTTTTTTGCTATAACAAGCCGATTAAAACCCGAACCGCTGACCACAGTAGAATCGATGTCTCATATCTGCAGCTGGGTGAACGTGGCCAGCAAGATATAGTGGTCAACATAGTTGGTTCGAAACCGGTTCAATTTGTTTCGAACCAGACCGATTCGTTGACAGCTCTACTTCGGGTTAGGTTCGGGCTCTTAGGATTTTGCTTTTCCCTTCTTAAAAGGAGTCCGTTCATCAACTGCATATGTTACAGGAGGTTTTAGATTTAGGGTTTTTGCTAGTTCGCTTGCTCTCGTACTCACACTCTCACAGAGGCCGGACATGACGGAAGTAGCGCATATCTCCCAGAGCATTGAAGGCGAAGACAAAGCCACCGAAGACATGGAATTGGAAACTGAAGGAGCCGTCCAAAACCCTAACATTTCCGAAGAAGAGCATTCGAACGGAGGCGAGAAACCAGAAGTTAATGGAGATCAATCGTCCACGAGGACCCCGAATGGCGATTCAAAGCGACCAAGAGAAGAAGGGGATGAGTCAGACGGAGAGGACGGGTTGTCGAAGAAACAAAAGATCGAGAAGTCAGTCGAAGAAGAACGCCTTGAAAAGCTACAACAGAGCGAGGAAGACGATGAAGTGAAAGAAGACGGAAAAGAAAAGGACGAAGAACAAGAAAAAGAAGAAGAAAAGAAAGAAGATCCTGTGAGTCTCGGTCCAAAGAAATTCAGCTCATCGGAAGATATGTTTAATTACTTCTACAAGTTACTCCATTACTGGCCTCCCAATATCAACGTTAACGAGGTATATCTTTCCCTTCATTTCTCGATTTTGCTTTAACATGGTTATAGATTTTATGATCACTATGTCAATGCTGCAAGTAGTATCATAAAAGAAATACTGCAACTTACAAGTGGTATGGTCAACTAAATTACGGGGAAAAACTGACTATCCAGATCACCCAATTGTATCCCTGTGCACTCTGGGAATTAAAATCTTTTTAGTCATTAATTATTCCCTTTTCCCTTAATTATTGACATGCAACTTTCGTGAATCTTGCATGCATCTATTGATGCGATTGATTTACCTATTTGTTATGGCAAGACTAAAAGTCTGCTTGATAGCTGCTGGAATAAGTGCTGAAAATGGAATGCAGAAAAGATTCCAAACTCATAAATGGCTTAAATCCAATGGTATTATTGCCATGTGGTAAAATCTTAATGAGTAGAATAATCACCCAATGCCTGCACTTCGCCCACCATCCAGCATTTAAGAAGGTCTAGAGTTGCTGGAATGCTGAAATGCTGAACCGCACATTTATGAATTTGGAAATTTTTAAGCATTCCATTTTCAGGCCCTACTTTATCAGATATTAGATGTTGCAGAATACCTATTTCTGAAAGTGTACATATATGTACAATGTACACGAAACAAAAGACTTTTGCACTTGTACATTACAGTATAAGATGATTACGCCACTTTTCTATTGATAAAAAAATGTAAGATGATTACGTTCCTTTAGTCTACTTATGATTAGGTCTTAAGTAACCTAAATAAATCTTATTCTAACAAGAGCTTTAAAACAAGTGCCTCTTGAAAAGAAATAAGAGAAATAAAAGAAAACAAAGTAGACAACTAGGTCTCAATTAAATTTGGTTCACATGAATCATTTAAATTGTCAGATTTGTTAATTGAATGATAAGATTCAAAAAATGAATTGTAAGATTTCTTAAGAAAATGATTCATGTGTAAGATTCAAAGCGAAACCCTTGGAATTCATGATTGAAACTGTAGATCATAAGATTTTTTTTTAAAAAGGGTAAGGTATCTTTTATTCAAAAAGAAAAGAAAAGGAGTTTACAAGAGGTATACAAAGGCAACAAACCCATCAGATCCCAAAGGAATCCACTTATAACCTGAGCACAACACTCAAGCTATTGAGCTCTTGTATGCGTCTTAACTCATTTAGTGAACCACATGAGATGATATGTTCTTCAAGGAGATAGATGGTTGATGTTGGAAATGATATTTTAGGTCTTTCAAGGTGGTTTCATCCTTACATCAAAGGCCTTAACCTTAAAGCCTGATTCAATCTAGATCTTATTAACATTAAGGTTTGATATTCTTTAAAGGATCTTAACAAGTCCCTTTAATTTTGCTCCCTAGTGGATCTTCTTGAAAAATCTATTCTAGGTGGCAAGTAAACTCTGGAGGTGTTCATTGAGGTATCCTCTTGATACCTGATGATTTTCAGGACTTCAAATGCTTAGGGAAAGTCTTTGTAATGTAGTATCAATTCCAATAAGTAGTGGATAATGTGGGGGGTTTGGGGGTTGCTAAAGTGATGCCCATACATCATCTCAGTCTGCTGATGCTGAGGAACCTTGTGATTATTTTAGCTGTATTATGACTCTCTGCAGAGGTGGAACTTGTGTTATTGCATATTTGTACAGGGGTTTTAACGTCTTTGGGCTGCCTTGTGTTAATTTTTCCTTTTTGGTCTCTGGGGTTTTGTACTTCATGCCAACTTCTTATATATAACATGAGATTATTACCCAAAAAGATTAAGCTGGGAAGTGGGAATAAATCAATAGATGGGCCAGTAGCTTTGTTACAAGGGTGCAACTTGGTTGGGTTCGGATTGAGTATTTGTTGAATCTTCAAGTTGGGTATTCAAGTCACGCTCCTTATTTCTGTCAATAGGGATTAGGTTCTGGTTTAGCTGAGTTTCACACCTTGGCTTGGATAAACATTTTTCCCACCTAATAAACAATATCACAGAGAAATCCAATTTCCTTTTTTCTTTTTTGTTATCATTTTATGTAATGTTTTAACACCTCTCCCTCTGAAATAAATAAATAAAAGAAAAACATTTAGGCTATGGTTGGTTTGAAGGAAAAAAGTAGGGAAAGGTAGGGAAACCTATACAAGGTTTGTAAAGGGTTCCCTACCTTTCCGTACTTTTTCCTTAAAACCTAACACAGCCTTAGGGAAAAGGATTTCACTGAAGTGGAAACTGAGGGTGTTGATAAAAATTGAAAAACATCTTGCACAATATGATGAGCCCATACCCACAATGAGAGTCAGGTGTCTCAGAGGACTGCCCTGTTTCTGAAGGCCTCACACTAGGAACCGACTGCTACTGACTTGAAACTAATATAAATTCAAGGTGGACCTTGAAGTCCAATCTGTAATTATCTGAAGGCTGAAACTGAAACTGCCTTCATTGTTATCTGCTGCCATCATAGTTGTCAAGGCGACGCCTAGGCGACAAGGTGCTCTTTGAGGCTCGCCTCCCCTAAATTGCCTAGCAGTTTTGTACTATGTATTGTAAAATACTTTTTTATTCTTTATTTTTTGACATTGTAATTATAAAATAGGCACTATTAAACTAAAATACTCATTTTGTGTGTTTATATACTAATTTGTTTTTATTGTTTTCTTATTTGTTAGGATTTAATCAATACAAACATTGCTAATTGCTGTATTGAACCCTCAAAGACTTTAAAACCTGAACCAATAAGTAAGAAAGAATTTAAAATTTTGTCTAATCAACACATTTTATACTACTACTGCTGCTGCTGCTGCTACTACCACTACTACTACTACTACTACTTTTTCTTTTCTTCTTTTCCTATAACAAAAAATAAGGGTTCAGACCCTATATTTTTTGAATTTTCTTTTTCTTCTTTTTTTTTTCCTTCTCATGAATATGTTGATTTTCTTTACTTTAAAATGAACTCTATACTTTTCTTATAAAAATTATGAATAAATTATTAAGGAAATATGGCTATGGTACCTAAGGAACTACCCTAGGATCTATATTTTCTATATAAAAAAGTCCATTGCCTATGTGATGCCTAGGCGCCTAGGCGACAAGACGCCTTGAAAACTATGGCTGCCATTTTCTAAGCATTGCTGTAAGCACTGAAGAGCAAATTGAAACTGGACTTCATGGCAAGATATCAGTAATTGCAGGTTGGTGCCTTCCACTTTTTTCTTGTAGGTTAAAACTTAAAAAATGGGAGAAACATTTTTCTGATATTTACATCCCACGTAAAATTTCATGTTAGACACATAATTTCGTTACTATTGAGTAAAAGAGAGGAATTCGATTTGAAAGTAGAGAGTATGTGGATGTGGTTGTGTTTAGGCGACGTTGAAATTGTCAAACAATTAACTAGTCCATGGGCATAAAAAACAATTAACTAATAATTTGCCTTAAAGTTCTTGTAATATGCACCAACTTGCCAATTTGGAGAAGCATGCTCATGGTGTATTAGTTATTGGCCAAAAATAAAACGTAACAGTGACCGTCTTGGGACATTTGACAGTCCAATTGAAATATATGAAGCAGCAAGGTGTTTAAGGCTGCATTTGGCAGTTTCATAAGGGGCATTTTAACTGCAAGTCCTTAAAATAAAGAATGCAAATGCAGCCTAAAACAAGTGCTTTTTGTTTATAATTTTTATTTTTTGCTTCTAAGACTGAAAATATGATTGGACTGACACATATTATGGTGACTGTTATCTGTGCCGAGTGCTAATTGATTGTGCCCAACAATGGTTTTGCAGTATGAGCACATGGTGTTGCTGGACTTGCTCAAGAAGGGCCATGCCGAGGCAGAGAAGAAGCTTGGAGGAGGTGTCGGTGCTTTCCAGGTCCGCTACCATCCAATGTGGAAAAGCCGGTGTTTCTTTCTCATCAGGCATGACGAATCTGTGGACGATTTCAGTTTCAGGAAGTGCGTGGATCACATACTCCCATTACCTGAAAACATGAAAGTGAAGTCAGATGTTAACAAGGCGTTGGGTGCAAGTAAGAAGGGAGGTGGAGGGCGTGGAGGAAGAGGTGGTGGTCGTGGCCGTGGACGAGGAAGGCGTGCTAGAAATTGAGATTGCTTTATTTATCATGATTGTCAGATTTCAGTTATAGGTATATCTTTGAGGCCAAAGACAGACTCCAAGAAGCAAAAATAGGGAATCACTTTTTGTCTTATTATCGTATTGGGCTCAACGGTCTTTATTCAATTCTTTTAGTGTTTACATGTTTCTTAAAATAAATTATAATATGCTGATCTTTCTTTATTACTGAGATGACGGAGGGACGACAAAATGAAACCGTAACTGGTTTTTTTTTTTGATAGATGAAAGAAAATGAAACCATCACTTTTATTTTTCTGATAAGTCCTAAGATTTAATCATAAGGCTCAGTTTGGAAGGAGTGCAAATACAAATATGTGCAGTATAAATACATATAAAATAAAATTATACAAAATACAAATATGTGCAGTATAAAATAATACAAAAATACTATGTTTTGCACTCTAATTTTTGTATTTGTCCTCCTTCCAAATAGATTCCAAGGCACTGTTTGGTTGCAGTGCAAATAAATTTGTACTGATGCAAAATTGTGGTAGTGTAAATGATTTGACTGTAAATTTTGATTTATTTATTTTTTCAAATTTTATCTTATTTTGTTTGATTGCAGTATAAAACTTTAAATGAAGGGAGATCAGACATGAAACAGAATGAAATAAAATCTAAAACAAAATTAATTCAGAATTTGCATTCTTTTCGTTTGTAAAACAAAATTAATTCAGAATTTGCATTCTTTTCATTTGTACTCCCATGTATTTGTATTAGTGCAAATAAGATTGCATTGCAACCAAACACAGCCTGAAGGGAAAACTGCAAATCATCTCCTTCCTCTTTTGAGTTTTCATTTTTCCATTTGAGTGGTGGGAATGCTGGGTTCTGTCACCCAGGCTGCTTTTGAAGCAATCTGATTTGGGTTCACAGACCCCTTGAACCTACAACCATGGTTCAATCTGAGATGGGCGAATTATAATCTTTAGAATGGGTCCTGTTGACCGGTTATCCTGTTCATTTGTCAGGGATAAGTTGATCAATTGGTAAATTGATCATAATCCTTATGTTCATTTGCCACTATATTGAGTCCCATGGCAATAGAAGATATTACCTGAGCAAATTTTACCTGGGAAATACTTGCCCGGGTAAACAAACTTACCCAGGAGAGTAAAAACAGATGGGGCCGAAGTATGTATATAATGTTCTCCCCAAAACTATGCAATATTCATGTTATACATGTTCCTTGTTTTGTCTCCGTAAGGATCTCAAAAATATTTTCGAAGCCATACTTGGAAAAAGGTTAGAAAACACAATTTTGTATCAGGGGTTTTCAAAATTATGGGATATATGGGGATATTTGGACAACCAAATGGGTTTGTATATAAACAGGAATAATCTATGGTGATGAAAATACATCATACTAGGAGGGCTTTGAACCTTTGACTAATCATCCCCTTAGACACCCACCTCATCGATTAATTGATTGTAAGTTTTTCTTAGTGAAATCCTTTTTTTTTTTTTTTTTTGAAGCCTGATGAGGTAAATTCATTAGTCATATGCTTTGTTACAAGAGTAGAAAAAAAGCACATAGAGTCAAGGTCTGAGTTTGAGAAACAGATAAAGCAAAAGAGCTATACAATGAGCAGCAGAATTAGTAGACCTAGGAGCATAATGAACTGAGCACTGAGAGGTTTGCTTCAAGTAAGCTCTGCAATCAGCAACAACATTTTGTAGTCGCCAAAGAGGAGATTTGTCAGTCTCCAACAAAGCTTGAACACTTTGAAGTGCGTCCCTCTCAATTTGGACCAAATTCAACCCAAGTTCTATGATTAATTTTAAAGCTTTAAGTAATGTCAAAACCTCTGTTTCAGCAGCGGAGCATGGTGCTATTTTCATTGTTCTTCCAAACACAAAGGCACCATTAGGATCGCGTATAAGAAAACCTACTCCAGAATTAGCATATCCTGTAACACCATCAAAATTTAGTTTAAACATGCCCATAGATGGCCTTGTCCAACATCTGTTACGGTCATTGGCTAGAGACTACACAGTTAATGGATTGGAATTACTTTGATTCATTTGTTGAATTTGCTCTTTAATTTGTGCATGGGCCTGATTAATGATAAATGGAATACTAACCACCCAATTAGCCAATGCAGCCTTGCACCTGCATTTCCAAATGCGCTATCACATTTAGTAAAAAAAGAAAATGTTGAGGAATTAAACACATCTTCTTGTTGAGCCCACACCGCACACCAGTCATGAAAAAACGGCCACCGTTCTCATCAATATGTAAACCAATAGAAGAACCAAACCACAATGCACGAGAGACGCTACACTGAGAAAAGAGGTGAGTAATGGTTTCTTCATGTAAACCACAAAATGGACAACAATTATCTACTCGGTGTGATTTTTTTGCCAGTGCAGTTCTCAGCGGTAGCAAGTTATGAATCCCACGCCAAATAAATAAATGTACACGAGGTAGTAGATGTTTGCTATGTCAAAATTGTTTCCAAGTGATATTTCCAAAAGCAGGTAGAGCAGTGGAGGCCTGACCTTCTTGAAGATGTAACGCTCCATAGGCTGCAGTGGTGGTTAAATCTGTCGAGGCTCTTTTGGTCCACACTAAACAATCCTCTCTGTGGGAGGCGAATCTGTTTAATAGCATTGATTTCAGCTTCTGTATAATATTGTTCCAATACATCATCTCTCCACTCATGAGTGTGTGTATCTATTAGGTGGGCTACCTTGGTAAAATGGGTATTATATGAGCCTGGATTGCACCCATTACTGAATTTGAAAAACTTGGTATCCATGTATCAGACTGTGTATCAATGCTCCATCTATTACCTACTACCCAAAGGGCCCCCATAGGCAAATCATGTCGACATTTTACCATGCGGTGCCATACTAATGAAGCATTTTTCTTGTATTTTGCAGTCCAGAATGTACCACCAGAGCTGAGATATTTAGCCCTTAAGATTTGGGCCCATAAAGCATTAGTCTTTAAGAATCTCCAACATAACCTCATAAGTAAAGCTCTATTTTGTAGTAAGACATTTTTAAGGCCAAGCCCACCCTCTTCCTTCGCTTTTGTCATAAGATTCCAGTTTGTTAATACAAGTGTATTTTTCTCTTGTTGTCCTCGTCTCCCCACCAAAAGTTCCGCTTCAGAGCGTTAATCATAGTGCATGTTTGTTTATCAAATAATTTAGTGGCCATGTGATGAAGATGGGATGGCAGCAACAATACTTTTTAATAGAACAATTTTTCCTGCATGTGAGAGGTATTGGACCTTCCAACCTCGAAACCATGACTTAATTTTCTCAATCACCATTCGCCCATCTTCCTTACTAGTATCAATTCCAATAGATGACAACCCAAGGTAATTTTCTTTAGAGTCCATAATCAATAGTTAATACCATGTTTGGCAACGCATCCTATGGTGAGTGTTTTTACTAAATAATAAGGAAGACTTGGTGAAATTGACTTGCTGTCTAGACATGTCACCAAAGAGGGCCAGAAGGTCCTTCACATGTAGGGCCTCCATAGGGTTTTAGTGAGAGCTAACCGTGATTATTGATCCAAGGGCGGTCCAATGGCTATACAAGTAGCGGAGCTACGGTGGATTTTGAATGTTAAGTTAGTTTGAGTTGAATTGGATGACCTTCGATTGATCCCACTTAGCCAATTGCATGCATCGATTTGCTAGACCAACCGTATGTCTATGTTACCCGCCCAAGAACTCAAACGGAAATTTGAATTTTGTCTCCCGAAAGGAGCAATTCCTTTCTCTTCTCAAGGATTGTTCCTCCATCAAGGTTCTCAACCAAATTCATGCTCAAATTCAGACTTATGGCCTTGGCAGAGATGGGTATGTCATGAGCCACGTCCTGCGTTTTTGTGCCTTGTCGTCGCCCTCCGGAGACTTGGAATATGCGCGATCCGTTCTCTATCACGCCCTTGATCGTATAACCTCTTCGTGGAATATTGTTATTAGGGGTTATGCGCTTAATGATTTGCCGAGAGAAGCCATAGCCGTTTTCCTTGAGATGCGGAGTCGTGGAGTAAAGCCCAATAAGCTCACCTTCCCCTTTCTTCTCAAGGCGTGCGCTCATCTATCGGCTCTTCAAGAAGGAAGACAAATACAGGCAGATGCCGTGAAGCATGGTGTTGATTCGGATATTTATGTCCAGAATACCTTGATTCATCTCTATGGATCCTGCGGGGAAATTTCTGATGCACGTCGCGTGTTTGATACAATGTTTTTTAGGACTTTGGTATCATGGAATGCCATCATCACTGCTTATGTCGGGAAGTCGCTGTTAGATGATTCAGTTAGGCTCTTCACTGAGATGATATTTTGTGGGTATGAGCCGGATGAGGCCTCCATGGTGGTCTTGATCTCTGCTTGTTCTGAGCTTGGGAACCTGAGCTTAGGGAGATGGGCCCATTGTCAAGTTATAGAAAAAGGTTTGGTCATAAATTGTCGATTGGGTACAGCCCTTGTTGATATGTATGCCAAGTGTGGTGCTGTCGGTTGTGCCAGAATGATTTTTGATAGAATGCGCGAGAGAAATGTTTGGACGTGGAGTGCAATGATTTTGGGGTTAGCCCAGCATGGGCTGGCTAGGGAAGCCCTTGATCTCTTCCTCGAGATGAAAAACTGTTCGGTTCAGCCTAATCATGTCACTTTTCTCGGGGTCCTCTGTGCGTGTAGCCATGCAGGTTTGGTTGATGAGGGTTATCAGTTCTTCCATGACATGACACATGTGCATGGCATAAAACCTAGGATGACACATTATGGAGCCATGGTGGATATATTGAGTCGTGCAGGTCGTCTTAAAGAGGCTTATAAATTCATTTTCGACATGCCCACTGAACCTGATCCAGTTGTATGGAGGACGTTACTCAGTGCATGCAGCATCCATGATGCTGATGGCAACAGTGGTATTAGAGAGAAGGTCAGGAACAAGTTACTTCATTTGGAGCCAACAAGAAGTGGGAATCTTGTGATGGTTGCCAACATGTATGCAGAGGTCGGGTTGTGGGAGGAAGCAGCAAATATGCGGAGGGTGATGAGAGAGGAAGGGCAGAAGAAGATGGCTGGAGAGAGTTGCATTGAGATCGGTGGGCATTCTCATAGATTCTTTTCAGGTGATGATTCCTTAGTTGATTGTGAGATCATCTACAACTTTTTAGATGGGTTGAACTTAAATATGATGGCGATTAACCATGAATAAGAATTTTCCTGCTGTGTATCATTTGGAATTTTGGTTTCAGTCTTCAAGACGCATTTCCAGTCTGCATAGTTTATCATGATCCCAAGATTTAGTACTATGACTCCATGACAAATACACATGAATGCTGAAAACTTGTTATCCCATATTCGATAAGTTCTTTATTGTATACTAGGAGTCTAGTTTTTCTTTTCCTTTTCTTATGTGTTCTCTGTGTTTTCATTTGATTTTCCCTGAATAGAGTGAATTCTATAACTGCTGCATACACATTCTCTTATTCCATAAGTTCTTTATTTCCACAAGTAATGCCTGTTATTTCCCCTTGTCTAAAATTTGAATCCTGAGTCAAGAAATAGGTATGTGATCTATAATCTATTGATACCGAATCTACTTATGCTGTTTGATGTGGCATTGCTACAAGACCAAGAACATTTCCACGGGAATAAAGATTGTTCATAAACAAGTTACTGTCTTATTTATCTATGAAAACAAAACATACATAGATTTTGAAAATATGGCTGGCTGCTGTCGTCTGTTCATATGGTCCATAGGAAGTTAAGCTAGCAAATGGTTTACAATCTCACTGAGAGAAATGTAAGTCCCCAAGACCGCAACCAGAGATCCCAATACCAAAATTCCAACAATAATGACCAATTCAAGTCCAGGACTCCGAGAAGCCTTGGAAATCTTGAGGTAGCACAGGCATGGCAGCAGAAGCGAAACCATGACACTAAGAAATGCACCAATAAATGCCATTAGGTACCCGAAAAATGGAATTGTCAATGCCACAACAACATTACTGATCAACAACACTGTTCTAATAAGGATGCTAATAGACTTGTTACGGCATGGAAACAAATCTTCAATTGCAATTACAATAGGAGTAACCATAATTGCATACTTGGTGAAAGGATTGATTAGTGTAGTAAAAATTGCTATATGTGAGCTAACTTTTCCAACGGGAAGGTTTAATGTCACCTGGGACTTAACACCTTCTCCATACATCAGGTAGCCCAAAACAGCCATTGATCCATAGTTGAGGGTGCAAATGACAAAGCAGACTAACAACACCTGCAAGTAGTGATAAGGCAAGGAAAAATAGATTTATGTCCAGGAAATAGAAGATGGAGTTAAAATCAATTGAATCTAAAATTTCAAATGCATTTTGCTTAATATGGCTCAGAATTGAACAAACTGATGAGAACATTAGGTTGCAATTGATTACCTTGGAGAACTGGTTCCTATCTTTCATAGAAGAACATAGAGTGGGAAACACTGCATGGCCACAATAACAAAATGCATATAAGCTGATAGCAGTAGGCATTCCAGCCCAATTCAAGAACTTTCCTCTTTCATGGAATCCAATGCCATCCACTGCACCAGCCCAAAACACAGAAAACACCACAGCAATAGAAGCGAAGACACCAGCAGCAGAAACATAGGCAAGCATGCCCAAACTTCTTAACCAGGTCGTTGGCAAAATTATAAGGGCAGCAAGCACAATAAAACCTTGTTTCCCACCAATATTCAGTCCTGCAACTCTAAAACTTGTAGTTGGAAACAACTTCTCCAAGTTATCACCTTCCAATATTAAAAATTCTATGGCAACGAGATACAGCTCAAGATATATGAAAAGCGCTACCATGGTTCTTCCTTTATGGCCAAAAGCAAGTTCACCTATATCGGAATAGGTTTTGATATGTGGGTGGGCGTCTATACACCTCCTTAAAAGAATTGCAGTGTAGAAACAAATGATCGACATCAAGAAAAGAAGTAGCAAGCTAAGCCACCCTCCTTCAGCAAGTGCATATGGAATTGATAATATTCCAACTCCTGAGAAACACAACATTGAGATTGAGGTTATTTTGCACTTAATCGCCATACATACAGAGTACACTACATACAAATACAGTCTTCTAATTGAGCTTATTTAATTTGCTTCTGAATCATCAAAGGTAAGAAGGTAAATTTGTCAGTGCAAAACTAACCCAAGTTTACAATTTATATGAACAGTTTTACACTCTACATATTTACATTGTTTCCAAACACAGCCTTAAGAAAAATTTCTGCAAATCGTTCTTTGATAGGAGATCTATCTAATGATGGACTGGCCGTGTGTTAGAATCCTGCAGCCCACATCAGCTGCCATGTTTTAACCTCGGATAGGGGTTTTGTTAATTGAAATGGCTTTCTAATATATATATATATACATGTTTAAAACATTTGAGAAGATTTCATTGGGCTAAAATTAAGTTCACGAAATTCTCGATGGTATTTTACAAGAAAAAAAAAAAAATCAATGGTGGTTCTTGATTCTTGAAAACAAGATTCTTCCACCACCGGCATTCCATTTTTCATAAGTGGGAGCGTCAAAAAATAAGTAATTTAGGAGAGAAAATATCACTACTGATTTTTATCATTGTAAACAAAACAAAGAGGGTTAGTTTCTTTGTCTTTTCACTATATTTTGAGGGCGGATTCAGTCCTCACGAAATTGTGCTCGCATTATTTGCCATTTTCAGCCGTGCATTGGGAACATCATGGGGAAATATTCCCAATGCAGGGCTGAGAGAAGGATGTAAGCATAATTTTGTGAGAACCAAATCAGATTTCCTATATTTTGTTATTCTTTCCAGTCCAAAGAATATTAACCGTATCTGGGCCTCAATGAGACTAGCTAGCCAAGTTTCGAAAATAACATGGCCAGCTGACTTACCGAGACCGAGTCACTGAGGGCGCCACCGCACCTGAGGGCTGAGGTTCTTATGATCCTGAGCGCGACTATAACTGGTTGGCCCAAGTATAAAGCTAAGAGAAGCTCGGATATGTAACCCATACATCTATCAACTCTCAACGTTTTTCTTAACAAAATCGCATGTTTATAAGATTTTAGATCGAAAACGAAGAAATAGAATTTCTTGTAAAACTCGAATTTAGCTAAAAGGAACAGCATGCACGCATGACACATTGATCCTGTTTAAGCTCAATTCCCAAAATCCAATTGATGAATCAGTCATGTACTGGGGAATAATTTCTCAAGAACTCCACTTAATTAAAAACTAAGCCACGTTTGGTTCGTGGGAATAGGGTTTGGAATTGGAAACATAGTTGATTATTCAGATTCCAACTGTTTAGTTGGGCAGAATCAGAATCTTATTTTCGTTCTTGTTCGAACGGGATTCTCCTATTTGAGAGAATGGCCATTTCCTAAGCCTCTCTCAAGAATGAAATTCACATTCTTATTACTATCTGAACCAAACAGATTATGGAAATGAACCATTTGGATTCCAATTTGGGTCTAACACACAACGCATCATGGTAAACGACGCTATGAAGCCCAGAGGTTATTGGACACTGACTGGACATCAATCTCTCATGAAACACTCTATCTCTATGGTTCTGTTTACTCTTCATACTCTCTCTATATTTCTCATATACATTGGAAACTCCACTCCAATGGCTAGTTCAAGTTATGGAGGACCTGTAATAGTTCGTTCGGTACGGGAAAAGATAAACAACAGCACCAAAAGCATCTCCATTAATAGATGTTTTTTTTTTAATTAATCTAGAAAGCGTTTTCATAGCAAGTCAAACACGTCTATAATAGGTGATTAAAAATTTATAATTCCCAAAAAATATACTTCCTATGGATAATTAAATGACACTCCAAATCAGAGAGAGAGAGAGAGAGAGACCTGACAAGGCATTTACTCCATTGAAGCAAGTCCTGAGGAATGTGGTTCCAGTCTGTGATTGCAGGTGGTTCTGGCTTTCCACTGTCCTGGAATGTTCAAGGTCTTGGTGTGAGAGGAGTGGCTTGTTGAGGTAGGGGAGAGCATCTCCTTCATTTTGTCTTGCAGATGATGAGTAGATGTCCATTCCACTCAAAGTGCAGGAGAAGAAGAAGAAGAAGAAAGAAAAAAAGAAAAAAGAGTTGGTCGGTTTTCTTTGAGATTCCTTTCCACGTTTATCTTATATTTAGATGTTGGCTGTAATGTATTATTGGCTAAATGATTAAATTAATGTAACAGCTAACAAGCTCATCATCATGGTTACATAAACCTCTGATCATGCACACACACAGACTGCCTCGTGGCCCCTAAAATCTGAATTAGAAGGTGTGAAGTGAGATGTTTACGGGCTCCGAACCCGAGACAATAGTATCCTACAGTGTGGTCAAATCACTCAAGTATCCCTTAGAAACTACAAACTCCATATAACACCAAAATCGTTCCAGTCTGGATCTGCTACCCAGAAGTGCTTTGTGGGTACCCCTAGTAGCGTTTTCTTTGATAGTATATCCGAAATAATCTGTATTGTCTCTGTCTTTTCATCCTGAAACACAAACACATCCCAATAAGTAATTCTCTCTGAAACAGTGTACGAATTGGAATTTCAGATAAATTAAAGGGGTTATAGTAGATAATGGCAACTTTTTGTTTTGAATATCAATAAAACATAATATTTTATAAAATAATAAAAATAAGGTATATATATATATTTTTTAAATATCAAAGAAGGGAAATGAAACGGTTCATCGTCTTCCTCTGCGTCTGTATTCATTCTCCCTTATCTGCTAGAATCCCACAACTGAAGAAGGTCTGGCAGACTCCGTTTTCCCAAAAAGGTAAGAGAGAAGTGAATATGCCGGTTTCAACTCTCCGTCTCCCCTTACTCTACCTCCTCTTCGTATGCGTTGCCGCTACTGTTACCACCCTCATCAGCGAAACCGACCACATCGTCGGAGATCATTTTGGGCTTCCAAAATGATGACATGATGACATGAGGGGGTTGGATATGATATGATGACATGAGATCATTTCTAAAACCATTGCCAGGAGGACATGACGTGATGACATCTCCCCATTCCTCAGTCAGTCCTTACTCCTTACCTCCGTTTATTTTTATTTTATTTGCTTTCCTTTTATCGTTTAGAGTCTCACAAATCACGGCTGTTGGATATGCACGGTACGGCAGACTGGTAGACTGGCGGACGGACCTTGCATTTGTAGAGGGGGTCATGTCCCCCCTCCCCCTCCCCGCAATCCCTGATAAAACCCCTAAAACCATCGGGAATGTCGATTCTAAGGGCTCTGCTGGTTTCGTGCGAGAGAGCAAAGAAGGAAGGAAGGGCAAAGGAAGACAATGAATAGTATCATTATCTTTTTTTGATATATATATATATTTTTAAATAATTTATCTTATTTTATAAAAATATTATTTGATATTCAGGACAAAAAATTACCCTTATCTGCAAGACCATACACCAATGGTCAGAGAGTTCTCATCTTCTGTGACTATCTTGTCACCACTCAATAAAACACGAAAATGTTAGGCTGCTAACTCTGTACTCAAAAACAAATCACTCAGGTGGTTTTAGTGGTTTATTGGGTTTTTCTTTTGAATCATGAAACAAAACTAATTCATTAGATCAACAGAGTTGATACTATCGGCTCTCGCCTATTATGAGGATGAAATCCAGTCAAAGCAAGAGAACAAAAAGAAAACTATTCCTATAAACCTTTGTTGGCTATAGAAAAGACAATATAAAAATGACAGAAAAGGAAATTACTATTGGCGGGTGGTGAATAACTGACTAGTAGCCAGTGGGCCTGAATATTCTCTTTTATCACGATCCTCCAAATAGATATGAACTCGCTCTCGGCAGGCCCTTTGCGAATAACGATAAGAAATCAGACAGAAAAGTAAATCACTGTTTCTACTTTTTTCTTTTTTGCCAGCTACCAAAAAGAACACAAATCCCCAGTCACCATAGGCATGGGCGTGTTCTTCAATTGTTTCAAATACAAATTAAAACCCATACTGTTTGAAATCAAATTCTTTCTTTCACACAAAATGGAAATTGATTGTAAATGTTTTTTATCTTTTTAATTTTTTGTTTTGTTTCTAAAACTTGAACCTCTGATTTGAAAATCATGTTTTTTGTTTTAAATCTCTTTCTTTTTTGTGAAAAACAATACCGGTACCTGTTTTGAAATGCATGTATGGTTATTTTCCAACAGAAAAGGGATTCTGAATTAGTTTTTTTTTTTTTTTTTAACTAAAAGAAAGAAAAATTAATGACTTAAAAGATGGTACATGCAATCCATCGAGTGGTGTATTCTTTTAAGTCATTAATTCTTCATATTCATATGTGCCAAAAATATTGATAATTATTTATTTATATATATATATATATATATATTTTTTTTTTTTTTTCTGAAAGAAAGTGATATAGGAGCTGAGATGTCAGATCTGAGATTTTCTAAATATAAATTGATGGGTAGTGGGATTATTGCTGTAAATGTTTTGAAGTTTTTTTTCGAGTCATTAATAGTTTTCCTAACTGGTTCAGAGTTATTTTAGTCAGTCTGAATTCTTATATTTTTTTTGGGGGTAAACAGTCAGTCAGAGTTATGTTAGTAGGTCATGATCATGGTCACAATTCAAGCTGGATTTGTTTTATTCCTAGTCCTAAGCCAACTAGGATTTGTCTTAAGTCAAAGCCCCAGTCCTTGGCCAACTAGGGTTGGTTCTATTCCTAGTTAGTGCCTTAGTAGCATTTCTTAGTTGATTTTGGAGTAGGAAAATAAGGGAGAAGGACTAGACAACCTTCCTGTCTTTGCCTATAAATATATATATAAGGCCCTCTCTTTTTGGCATTAGATTATAACATTTAAATTCTTTACATTCAACATTGCGAGTAAGTCTAGTTTTCTTGATGGTACTGATTCCTTCTAGAAGCTATTAATTGATGATTCGTAATAGTATCTCCAAGTACCGACTCCTAGAGAAGCCTAGGTGCTGCTGATTCCTAGTCTTATTTTATTTTTCTTATTTTGCAGATCAATCCTGCATTACTTGGTATCAAAGTAGTTAGTCCCTCATCAAGAAATAATCTGCACTTCCATGAAACTGCACAACTGAGACTGTAGATGCTGGGATAGTTGATGATGAGTGCAGGAGAGTGTGGTGAGAGAGGCAAACTGCTGCCTTGTGCTATTTGTAGACATGGCTAGTTTGAAACCATTTAAGGCATTAATTTGAATGTTAGCATAATTCACATTTTGGTAGTATCAAGTGGAGGGTGTGGTGGGGTGCACCAGTTGAGCAAGGCAATTCCTAAAGAAAAGACTCTCTTGTCAGTTTTAGCTGTTAGGAGAGGTTTTGATTTGATTTATTTGATCACATGTATTTAACATCTCAGGTGCAGCTGGCTTTTAGGGATGGTGGTCATTGTACTGGTTTACAACAGTATTCTCCATTAACAATTGTCCTCTGTCAATAAGATAAATAGCTCATATGTTTTTAATTCCTTTCAAGTGAGGTAGAGCTAGAGGCGTAGAGCAATTGCATCTAGTACTCTTTGAATAAAGACTTGGATAAGGAGTTTGGTCGAACAGGTTAAAATACAAAGGGTACCCTCACACCAGGAGGTCAACAAATCTGGTATATTTATTAATTATTTAGCCATGCATTGCTCCTTGCATTATAACCATATAAATTAGCTCAACAGCCCTAAATACTGGGTCGGTCGAGTTTGATCTTAATTAATTTTCTGTTAGACATTTATGTTGGTTTAAATTTATATCAGAATTGTGTCCAACCACAATGCTGGTGGGTTGAGTAGGGTGTCTATCTGTAGTAGGTTCAGTGAAGAAGTAGGTGGTTTCAGGGTTGACTGATTAAGGAACCGTTCAACCTCATGATTGCAAAGAATGCATGATAAGGTGGTTTCAGAATTGCAAAGAATGCATGGTTGCAAGGAACCGTTCAACCACAATCGAGGGAAAAACATTTTATTGAGACCCTCGTAGAAATTTCAGGGTTGACTGATTAAGGAAGGGTAAGCTTGAAACAAATTCTGATTGATGACCCATATCGTGTTCATATCAATCAATCATAAGGGGAGCATTATTTGAACTGCTTACACTGCCATAATCTTTAGTAGGTTTGCCAAGAGCCAGCAGGCTTTCCTCTAAATGGTTTTCTTAAAAACTGAGTGAAATTGGAACTTGATCTGCTGGCTCACCACAGTCACCATGCCTCCTAGTTTGATCTGGTGTACAAGAACAACTTTGATACCACTTTACTAGAGAGATGGCATCTTATTGGCACTTGGTAACATGTGGACTTACTCTGTAGTTTGTACATAGTATTTAGTATCACAAAAGTGTGTGTGTGAGAGAGAGAGAGAGAGAGAGAGGAAAAGAAAAAGAAAAGTCCCTATGATTTTCTTGGCTTCATGGAACCTCCACCAATGCTAATTTGCTACATTGCCCTTGACCTTCTGTCTTCTCTGTAAGGCCAAAAGACCATTACCTAGTGTTGGTCCGTTATTGTATAAACAGAGGCCAAAAGGCAGAAAAGCAAATGCCAAAAGGAATAGCTCGATAATTATGTTGCTCTCGATGATATTCTATTTATTATTATTTTTTTTAAGATTGGATTCTAACAACCGCAATAAGTGTTTATTTTTTTTTTAAGATAACTTGCATTATAAACAGAAAGAGGAAGGGCATACATGGAAGGATGCAAGTAGGACCCACAAATAATATCTGCATATTTGAATATGGTATTAGGTCCCATACCTAATATTAACTTGTATGTAAGAAGAACCGATAAACATGTTTGCCAAACGGTCTATCTATCTCTAAGCCATCTATTATTAGATCCAAAGATATAATATTATATCTAGTTTTTATTAACAAGATGTATTTGTTTTTTCAAGAAATTGTTAACACGGAGGGTATTGAAGATGTATACTTTGGATTTTGATGAAGATTTTAGACATCATAGAGCAAAATGATTTTTTTGTTATATTTTTTGTTGGTTTTTGGACTATCCATTATGGATCTATGATTTGAAATTGACAGTTGTATATATAAACATTTTAAGATAAATTTGTTTTATATGGAAATGATTTATTTGGTTAAATTTCATAATTATTTGATTTTTTAATTAAATAAATAATATGCATTTGATTTAAAGGGCATAGGTCCAATTACCATTATATAATAAGCAACATCTTTTTTTGTTGCTTCATTTTTATTATTTTTTTAGCATGCATGTATGAATATGTTTAGACATTTAATGGCAATTATAAATGCCACTAAATCCTAAATGAATAGAATGGTTAAAACTTTTTAGTGACAATTATAAATGCCATTATACAGATAAATATTTTATGACATTTAAAAATGCCGCTTTTATGGTACCCTTATAGTGGCACTTATAATTGCCACTATAGCTGTGGCACTACAAATTGCCACTAAATGTGCCAATAAATGCCATTATTAAACTTAAAAATGGCATTTGAAATGGCCACTAAAAATAGTTTTACCGGCCTTTATATAAGTGCCACTAAAATTTAGATAAACATCATTGAAAGTAAGTTTTATTGGCATTTATTTAAGTGTCACTAAAAATAGGATAAACGCCACTAAAACTTTTACCGAATCAGCCCTCGAGTATTGGTGGCATAATTTGAAAATGCCGCGATAGCCTTTAGTGGCATTTTTTTTTTTCTATCTTTAGTGCTTCAACTAGGAAAAGCCGATCCATTTTGTTAATGGCTTTGGACATGTCTAACTTAATTAGAGCCCATCCCTTATTTGTTCTTGATGAAGAATTTCTTGAGTGACTTTGTCTTCTCTGAGGAACCCAACTCGATTTGGCGCAATTAGCTCCTGAAGTAATGGCTTCATTCGATTTGCCAATGATTTTATTGCATAGACTTATTGGCCTATAGTCAGACGGCCTCTCTAGAAAATCATATACTAATTGGACAATGTCTGCTCTGAGAGGACTCCAATAATGTTGGAAGACCAGCGGCCTTGTGAGGGTGCATGCATTTGAAATAGTGCTTGAGTGTAAGTTTGGGAAGTCCAAAATGTCGAGCTGATGAAACTGACTTGATTCATCTATATTACCCACTTGCTTGGTTGCTTCTTCAATAACAGATGCAATATCGTTGCAATTGGTTAGCCACTCACCGTTCCTTCCTTAGATCCACTCAATGTCTTGTGTTCTCCTTTTGTACTTCGCCATTTGATGAAAAAATTTAGTGTTGCGATCCCCTGCTTTTAATCATAATTCTCCAGACTTGACTCGCCAAAGAAGCTCTTCCTTTTCTAGCCAATGATCATATTGCTTGTATAGGACTCGCAGGTTTTCCTTGTCGCGCTGAGTTCTCAGATTAGATTGCAAATCATGTATTTTTTGTTGCAGCCGTTGAAGCCTTTCATCCACCCTTCCAAAGACTTCCTTGTTCCATTCCTTGAGTTTATATTTTTGCACTCCTTAAGTTTAACGGTGACTTGGCGTGCTTTTGAACCAGGGATCTGCTTCCCCCAGGTTGATTCCACAATTTCCTTGCAGTCTTCATGATTTGCCCAAATGGGCAAAAAACGAAAGTGAGGTTTGGTGTTTTCTTTAGAAGGTCGAGTGTTGAGAAGTAGAGGGCAATGGTCGGAGTGGTTAAACTGGAGATGTAAGATTTTTGAGTCAGGGAAGATCTGCAACCATGATTGTGTAGCCAAAGCCTTGTCCAGTCTTTCAGCAGTCATACGTGACCATTTGTCCATGTATATGGTGGGCCAATAAAACCAAGGTCTATAAGAGCAAATGAATCGATTGTATTCTGCATGGCTTGGGATAACTGTGGTGCTATTCTACCAATTCGGCCAGATTTGTAATCATGAAGAGAAACAAGGGCATTCATGCCACCAATTAACAGCCATGGGTCACCTCGAAGATCATGCATGTTTTGTATAGATTCCCATATAGATAGATCTTCTGTGTTTCTCTGTGTGGATGACCATATAGAAAAACTATCTTCCAAGTTTGATGTGTAGGAAGATCGAGAACGCTCACTTTGATAATATGATTTGTGGTCATCAAAACCTGAATGTTTATATGCGAGTCCCAACAACATAAGAGGCCACCAGATCGACCTGTTGCTTCGACATGAGCAGAATTATTATATTTCAAATATTTAGCTAGCTTATGGCTTCTCTCTGTCTCTGTATTGAGCCTAGTTTCAGAGATGAAGATTATCTCCGGCTTGTTTGCTTTAATCAGTCTTTTGAGGTGCCTGTACATGGGTTGTTACAACCCCGAATATTCCACGCCAATATTTTCATGGAAATAATAAAATTCGTGCAAATGAAGGCTGTAAATTTGTTGAGAGAGTTAGAATACCTGTCAAATAGTGACTAGGCTCAATGCCACGTGCTTTACCATGCTAGCTGATACGTGGGAGCTTGCATGGTGACCATGTGTTTTCTGAAAGTGCTGCATGTTGGTAACGTGTAATCACATTAGAGTGATACTGTTCATCTTCCAGTTTGGGGATCGAGTGACCTGAGGCGCTTCAACTCTTGATTCCCCACTTGTAATTTTCACCTGAAGCGGATCGAAATTGCTTCCCTTGCTTTGATTTTTGCTCCCGAACTGAGAACTTAAAACACCGAGCAATTTGAATGATGATCCATAATAACGAGAAAAACCTGATGATGATCTTTAATCACCTAACGCATAATAATACAGCTGGTTGCTGTTGACCAGAATACAAGCTGATTTCCGGAAGTACAGGTTGATTGCCGGAGTCATCAAACATCATCATCTCACCTCTGTCATCTTGTAGATTATAAACCAAAAAGACCCAAAACATAGCAAGGCTGGGAAACACAGAAAACAGCTAATCGCTGTTTGCAGGAGATAGAAGAACAGGTTAATTACCGAAAGTAGGATACAGGCTGGTCGCCGGATACAGGCTGAACGCCGGATACTTGAATGAGTAAGCGGCAATCAATTCATGCTAACATCTATTGAACACCACATTAAAATAAGAAGAAAAAGAAACAAACAAACAAGATAAATATTAGGAGGTTTTAAGCTGCAGAAGCATGGGTTCTCTCTTAAATTTTCATTTTGTGACAAAGACTTTCTAGTTTCTAGTTTCTACTATGGGGGTCAGTGACAATTATCCCTTTAGTATTCATTTGCGATAAGAATTTATTTGAATTTTCACTTTGCAATTATCTCTTAAAATGCATTAAATTTTTCTTATTTTCTTTTTGTTAGGGTTATTGACAAACAATGTCAAATCGATCAAATTGGCCCAATCCAACCGATTTAATTGGTTTTTCTTCACCACCGGTTGGTTTTTGGTTGTGAAGAGGGATAAATTGATAATTCAGTTCAGTTAAATCAAAATCGAACCGAGTTAGTTAATTTTTGGTTTCCTAGTCTTTCCCTAATTAGGTAATCTCTATCCTAATTTTTTCTTTCTAGTTAATTACTTATTTTTAACATTAAAGAACAATAAAATTGAATGGGAATTACTTTTGTTTTTAGGATTGTTTTCATTTTTTGAATAGAAAATTTTACACCAAATTTAGGGCTGTTCACAAACAATGCCAAACTGACCAAACCGACCCTTCATGTTTGGGTTAGTTTTGGTTAATGACAGGTCGGTTTTAGTTTGCTCTTTAAGTAACCCGACCAGGTCGGGTCGGTTGAAAAAAATCTATTAAATCAACCCAACCCAACCCGTGAACGGCCCTACTTTTTGTAGTCCTTTTCTCTTAAACTCTAATTTGACAAAAAAATACCTCTATTTTTTAAAATGAAATTAGCTAAAATAGCAGTACATTTTATTGACATAAAAAAAAACAAATTTCTTTAAGTTCTTGTTTCATTTCAATGATATGGATGTCTCTCTTCATCTTAAATTTATATTTGTCATACAGAAACCTCCACAAATATATATTAAATCCAATTAAAAATTTACAAGGATCTATTAGGACAATTAAGCGGATTTTAATATTATACTTAAAAAAATAATCAAATCATAAATCGTTCAAATAAGTAAGAAAAGGGTAATTTAATTAGAAATTAAAAAAAAAATTAAACAGCTGACTAAGAATTTTTTTTTTCGAAATTAACGGGCGAAACTCATAAGGGGTATTTGTTAAAGTGAAATTTGAAGGCGATTTGTCACCGAGGCAATATAGAATTAGAGGGGGTCTTTGCCGCAAATGAAAGTTGAAGGGAAAAATTGTTAGTTTGTATTTTGCAACAGGGGTCTTTGTAATTTACCTAATTTTTTTCACGTTATCCCAATTCCCAAAATTTAATCCATTTATTTTCCCTCTTTCCCCATTCACAAATAACTGTTAGTGACTGTGAGTAGAAGGCCGTGAGCATATTACAAACAGATATTAGTCTGGCTTTGCATATAGTTTCCGACGTTCCCTCGTTTCAACGGTCAAAATGGCTATCATCCTTCACAAATAACCAATCTGTAGATTGGTAATGACATCTTCTAAAGTTCTTCGGTTCCGTTCCTCGCTCGGTAGTACCAGCGATGTCCATCACCATCTTGCCCATTTTCATTTCTCCACAACACCATTCCTTAACCTTCAAATTGAAAATCAACAACGGCCAACGCCATTACTAATAAACAGAAAACAAAAACAATCAAATATCATCAGTAGCTCTGAGCATACAATTAAGCCTGTTATAGCCATTATAAAGTCATGCTCAACCAAGGACCATTTACTTCAAATACATGCTCACATCACCCGTACATTACTCATTCAAGAACCAACTATCGTAACCAACTTCTTGTCCTCCGCTGCCTTCTCCCCGTTTCGTGACATATACTATTTTCGCCGAGTTTTCTCTCAAATACGCAGGCCTACTGCTTCTCACTACAACATCATGATCAGAGCTTACTCGCAGAGTGGTTCTCCCGAGGAGGGCTTCTACCTGTACAGAGAAATGCGACGGGTAGGTATTCGTCCAAACCCATTGTCTTCTTCCTTTGTTCTGAAGTCATGCACTCGGATTCCTTCGCTAATTGGAGGTAGACAAATCCATGCCAGGATATTACGAGATGGGCATCATTCTGATTGTCTTCTACTTACTACTTTGATGGGCTTCTACGCATCTTGTGGAAATAGCGATGAAGCCTATCATGTGTTCAATGAAATGCCTAAACCAGATACCGTTGCTTGGAATGTTTTGATTTCTTGTTATGCTCTGAATGGTCGGACCAAAGATGCTCTCGCCGTGTTTGATGTTATGCAGACTGAAGTATATGGATCCAAACCGGATGATGTCACTTGTTTACTTCTCCTCCAGGCTTGCACACACTTGGGTGCGCTAGATTTTGGTAAGAGAATTCACAATTACATTGACGAACGTGGCTACAGTGGCACTCTCAATCTTTGCAACTCACTTGTGGCAATGTATACACGATGTGGGTGTTTGGATATGGCTTATCAGGTGTTCCAGGGGATGACTAAGAAGAGTGTTGTTACTTGGAGTGCCATGATTTCTGGTTTGGCAATGAATGGACATGGAAGGGAAGCTATTGAAGCATTCAATGAGATGCAGAGAATGGGTGTCCCCCCAGATGATCAGACTTTTACAGGGGTTCTTTCAGCTTGTAGCCATAGTGGATTGGTTGATGAAGGTATAAGTCTTTTTCAACGTATGAGGGCAGAGTTCAGGTTGATTCCGAACATTCGTCATTATGGATGCATGGTTGATCTCTTAGGTCGGGCAGGTTTACTTGATGAAGCCTACCATCTTATAAATTCAATGGAGGTTAAGGCAGATTCAACAATTTGGAGGACCCTACTTGGAGCTTGCAGAATTCATGGCCATGTTGCACTTGGGGAGCGTGTTGTCGGACACTTGATTGAGTTGAAAGCACAAGAAGCAGGGGATTATGTTCTGTTGTTGAACATCTATGCTTCGGTTGGTAACTGGGGGAAGGTGGCAGATGTGAGGAGGTTGATGAAGGAGAAAGGAATTCAAACCACACCTGGTTGTAGCACTATTGAATTGAATGGAAGAGTTCATGAGTTTGTGGTGGATGACAATACACATCCATGGAAGGAGGAGATTTATGAAATGCTCAATGAGATTGGAAGTCAACTAAAACTTGCAGGTTATGTTGCTGACATGTCAGCTGAGCTGCACAATTTGGGTGCCCAAGAGAAGGGATATGCCCTATCTTATCACAGTGAGAAGTTGGCTATTGCTTTTGGAGTTCTTGCAACTCCACCAGGTACAACAATCAGAGTGGCAAAGAATCTACGTATTTGTGTTGATTGCCACAACTTTGCAAAGGTTCTTTCAGGGGTTTATAATCGGGAATTGTTTATTAGAGATCGAAGTCGATTCCACCATTTCCGTGAGGGATTCTGCTCATGTAAGGATTACTGGTAGCTATCTTTAAGCTTAGATATACAGCTTCAACATTTTATGGGAGAGTGAAAGCTGCATACTGCAAAGATAAGAAGTCCAATGCACTTTTTATCAAAGAGTCGTGGGCTCTGGTGCAGATGAGCATGCACTGTTTGCTTTGGCTCCATGGTATGCGTTCTCATGGTTTACAAGGATTACAATTATTGAGAAAAGTAAATCAGAGGTTGATCTTACTCACCACCTTAATGTATTAAAGTTTACTGCATGGAAGTTGGAGCTCTTCTTTGGAATGGGTGTCTTCTGAGAAAAGCAATAATAAGCACAGAAAATTATCCTACTTTATGGATTGCAACTATTTACAGCTGTGTCCCCATATACTGACATCTGAAAATTTGAACTTGACAATTGAAAAATTAACAAATATGATGTGAGTGTCCTAGAAACCGTATTACAGAAAGCCTGAACTTTTGGTCTGTGTTTCACCATTTCTTCCTAATAGCATGGACCCTGAAGTCCTAGACCTGTTAAAGTCTGTACAACACCATAATTACATATTCTTTTGAACCATGAGATGTGATTCTGATGCTGTGAAGTCAGATATTCTCTGAATATAATAAAATAATGTATTTTATTGACTGATGATAATATCAACCAAAAGTGTTGATTTCGTTGCTACCTAAAATTTTTGGACATTACCTGGAATTGCCTCACTTCCAGTTACTGAATACAGAGAAATAGGAGTTTCAGTTGTTTTCTGTTCTGATATTAAGCATTCCTTGGTGCAGGCTACACATTATCATGTTCTCCATCACTTGTTCCTATTGATCACTGCACTTTCCCACCTATTAATAATCTAATATTAACCCTTTTTCTCCATGCATCTCTGACTTCTTTGATTTCTGATGTCTCTCTTATTACCTCTCATTGCTTCCAGATCCAGCACATGTCCTGATTGCTATTCCGCCTGGCAATTACTTGCTTGAATTGCTGAAGGAGAAGCTTAAACAAAAAGTAGTGAATTGAGGATCTGATCATGTTGGTCTGTGACATTACAGGAACATTGTAGGTTTGGGATATCCATATTTGCGTGGAGCATCATTCTTAGGAGTGGTCTTTTGAGTGCTGTTAGAGAATAAAAACCTATTCAGGGACCTCACCTAATAGCTTAAGATTTTAGGTTGAATGGTTCCTTGACATTGTATCAGAGTTTGGTTGACCAAATGGTCTAGTGTTCAATCCTCACTGCTCCCATTATGATTAATTAAATTTCAGCACAAGGTATGGGTGCAGCTGTGCTTTTCCACACTTCAAGCCCACTAGGCTTTCGCATGAAAGGGTGTCTTGGAGAATAGAAACCTATTCAGGGACCTGACCTAACAGCTTAAACTTTTAGGTCGAATGGTTCTTTGACAAGTGTTAACTTTGTTGAACCTTCCGATAAGAAGGTTGACATTCATTTGAAATCTATGAATTTGGTGGAGTGTACTCATGATCCAACTACATCCCTAGTCTTTGGAATCTCTAGTGCTTCAGAATTATTCATATTGATAATTTGATATTATATGTTGCTTTTCTTCTTAATATTATTTTCAGTAATATTGTACTATTTAATTTTCTCTTTTGAGTAATGCTAAAACCATGGAGCCACTTAATTCATAAAAGGACAAAATATAAACAGGAGTCATTATGCAAATACATGGGATTAGTGAGGTGTAGTGTGTTCCTCTTTTGTGATTTAAGATCACCGTGTTCACTTACTTCCATCATGCTAGCCCTTGCTTTCTTTGTAATCAGTAATGCTTGGAAAAGGTTTCCTCGTTTGGTTAAGAAGGTTAGCTTTCTTGATGACCCTACAGATCTACCTCATGGAAGAATCTTCTAGCTGATCTGAACCATCCATTATTTACGGGGCCTTTTGTATTGATCACATTTTCACTTCCCCACTTTACATTAGCTGTATGCCCCCATTCATAACGCAGTTTTCACCATGTAGTAAAATCACTTGAAATTCTTGGCTATGGAAGCAAGGAAAGAAACCATGGAAGAAAAAAACCAAATTCTTACATGAATGACAATTTGTAATTTTTGGGTGATTGGGATTTTTGGTCAACTTAATTTTTTTTAAAGGTTATTATCTAATTTGTTAGTTGTTATTGTCATAGTATAGGGTTAGTCATATTAAAAGGTTAAACTAGTTTGAAGGGTCTCGCTTGATAGGTCTTATAATTTTGAAAAGTTTAAGATGTACTTTCTTTCAGCCTATCTTTAAGGGCCAAAATTTGTCTGCTTTGTGTGATTTTGGTGTCATTTGATAGGTTATTGAGTTATTTATCCAGTGAGACCTAGATTTTGTAAAACTTATATGTTTTCAGAGAGTTATGACCATTTTATTGACAGGGTGTCCATCTTTGACATGATTTGAATCTTTCTATTTTCTCAAGGACTATTTGATAATGGTTGAAGTGGCTGAACTGAATGGCCTGTTTCTTTGTCTTTTAGTGAATAAGCCATAAGTAGATTTTTTTTTGAGAAAAAGCCATTAAGTAGATTGTGGCCTCCTTAATGGCTGAATGACATATTGGGTTGATATTATTCTCCCAAATTATTACATTAATAAGAGTTTGGCAAAAGTTTTAATGCTGATTACAACCTGACACAATCCTCCTTGCTTATCTGGGCTTTGGAACAACACTGTAAGACAAGCTCACAAGTGGAGTTGATTACTATGCTTCTAAATGTTGTATTATATCACTATTTTATCAACTAGGGGCCATTACTTGGTATGATGGTAAAATCTTGGGCTGGCAAGCGTGAGAATGTGGGTTTGAGTTTCAGGGCAGCTATTTCGTGCCAAAAAAAATGCCAAAGGTTAGGACCATACCAGTCTAGCCCTCCCAAGATCCCAGATGGATGGGGCCAACATTGGGTAATGGCCTTATTACTATTTTATCACTAAGAGACAAAGCAATAGTCATTCAGTTCAACAAATACCGCTGTTATCAAACAGCCCCTTAGTCTATATTTGGATTATTTTTGGTTTTTTATTTTTAATAGGACTTCTAGTGGTTATTTAGAGTTGTTTTAGTAGTTGGAGTCCTTGCTTGAGCGGTTCTATCAGTGGGCTTGCTCTGATTTTTAAGCTACTATAAGTTGTTTTTAGTCAATTTCCTAGTTGAAATGTGTTATGGACGCCTTCCTCGGGAAGACGTACCATCGCCGCCGGCAGCAACAGGCCCCGGGCCCACCGCCAGCAGCAGCAAGGATTCAGTGATGCTCATCCTACCCAGTTCGGCAACAGCAGCCTTATCTAGATTAGATTAGCTCGTTTTGCTTGCTCTTATCTTATTGTTCTTATCTCCTATCTTATCTTGTTAATAGCTTATCAGATTAGGATTAGCTTAGCTTATCTTATCTTGTTAGTAGCTTATCAGATTAGGATTAGCTTATCTTATCCTTAGCAAGATAAAACTGGAAGTCTCCCTATTCAGCAAGGAGACTCCTTTTGATTAGGACTCTTGTAATCTCCTATTTAAGGAGACCTCATTATTGAATGAGATATCAAATTATTCAGTCAAGAGTGAGTTAGGAGAGTTGGTGATCTCTTGGACAAATCACCGAAGGTGCCAAGATAGGTTCATCACGAGCAGGAAGGAACAAGGGAAAACAGGAGGTTTTCCCCGTGGACCGACCCGTGACGAGATCCTATTCCCGGGCCCTCAACAACTTGGTATCAGAGCAAGGCGTCATGGGAGATCTGGAGCAGCTACCTTCTAGGGTCCACGACCTCGAGCACCAACTCGTGGAGACCAGCTCCGAAGTTCGTGAGATCAAAGGTGAAGTGCGAGAACTGCGACGACTAATGGAGATGTTTCTTTCCAGCAGGGAAAGGAACTCTGACGGAGGGACAGCAGCTAACGACCGCCGGCCAGATCTGCTAGAGTCTTCCGGCGAACAGCAGTCCGTCGGCCATGGAGCAACCATCATCCCCAAGTACAGCAGGCTGGAGTTCCCATCGTACAACGGCAACGGAGACCCCCTAGGCTGGCTGTATCGCTGCGAGCAGTTCTTCCGGAATCAACGGACAAATGACCAGGACAAGGTAAGCCTAACCGCCTTTCATTTAATAGAAGAAGCACAACTTTGGTTTTATCGGTTAGAGCAAGAAGAACCCGGGCTCAGTTGTCCCCAGTTTAAATCCTATCGCCTTCTTCGGTTCGGACCCCCATTGACCAGCAACCCACTGGGCGAGCTAATTAACCTTAAACAGACCGGAACAGTTGCTGAATACCAGCGACAGTTCCAAACCCTCCTCGCGAGGGCATTCTCCGTGCGACCAGACCAGCAAGTCGATATGTTCACAGCAGGGTTAGCAGAACCCCTGCGAGTGGATGTCTCGCCCTCGAATTTACAGTCGAGTGCGATGCTTCCGGAGTGGGTATCGGGGCCGTACTACAGCAGCAAGGGCACCCGATCGCTTTCTTCAGCTGCAGATTGGCTGACCGGCATCTGAAGCTTCCAGCCTATGAGCGCGAACTAATCGGCCTTGCCCGAGCCATCCAGCACTGGAGGCCGTATTTGTGGGGGCGGTCGTTCATCGTCAAAACTGATCATTACAGCCTCAAATACTTGTTAGAGCAGCGTCTCACCACTTCCCCTCAGCAGCATTGGGTTAGCAAACTGCTCGGGTTTGACTTCCGGGTGGAATATAAGGCGGGATCCTCTAATCGTGCAGCTGATGCCTTGTCTAGGCGAGAAGAAGACGTGATGGTTCTATGTAGCATTTCCCAACCTCGGATCTCTCTGTTTGACGACATTAAGAAGGCAGCACCACAGTCCCCAGAATGGTCGCTCTTACTGCAGAAGATCCAGACCGGCACGGCCGACCCCGATTGGTCACTTCACGACGGGTTGGTACTGTATAAGGGACGAGTCCATCTTCCAGCAGATTGCCCGTTGATTCCCACCATCATCACCAGCATCCATAACTCCACCCACGAGGGCATTCAAAAAACACTATACCACGTCCGGACTGATTTCCATTGGCGAGGTATGAAGACTTCTATTCGAGATTTTGTCCAGAATTGCTCCACATGCCAACAGCACAAATGGGAAAACCTACACCCGGCAGGCCTCCTTCAGCCCCTTTCCATCCCATCGCAAATCTGGGCCGACATCTCCATGGACTTCATTGAGGGACTTCCCAAGGTAGGGGGCAAATCAGTTCTCTTTGTGGTAGTCGACCGCTTCTCTAAATACGCGCACTTCATTCCTTTATCACATCCGTACAGTGCCACTTCGGTTTCCCTCGCCTTCTTTACACATATCTTTCGCTTACATGGGTTGTCGGAATCCATCGTCAGCGATAGAGACCCGGTCTTCACTAGTGCCTTCTGGAAAGAGTTATTTCGACTACACGGCACCACCCTGGCCTACTCATCAGCTTACCGGCCACAAACCGACGGTCAGACGGAAGTGGTTAACCGCACTATCGAGATGTATCTCCGTTGTTTCGTAGGCGATCAACCTCGACGGTGGTTGGAATGGCTTCCTTGGGCCGAGTACTGCTACAACACAGCCTACCATTCCTCCCTTGGCATGACTCCCTTTTGCGTCGTTTACGGCAGGGATCCTCCCCGCTTGCTGTCCTACAAGCCTGGATCTACTCGTTTGGACGCAACCGATCACTCCTTACAGGACCGCGACGCCCTCCTCGCCGACGTCCGCATTCGCTTACAGCAGGCCCAGCTCCGCATGAAGCTCCACTATGATAAGCACCACCGGGAACTATCGTTCGATCCAGGACAATTTGTTTGGTTGAAGCTCCAGCCCTACCGGCAGCGCTCCTTGCGCCACAAGGCTGCCCCGAAGCTGGCCCCTAAGTACTATGGGCCCTACAAGGTTCTGCGACGGATTGGCAGTGTGGCCTACCAGCTGGAATTGCCAGAGACTAGCCGAATTCATGATGTCTTCCACATCTCCTTGCTGAAACCATTTACGGGTGTTCCCCCACACCAAGTTCCCTCCCTGCCACCCTTGAAAGATGGCAAACTGGTCCCCCAGCCTAAAACTGTCACCCGCTCTCGTTTTAATTGTGGAACCTTGAAGTCTTGGTGAAATGGTGTGATCTACCACCAACAGAAGCCACATGGATCCCATTGGTAGAGTTCCAAGCCACATATCCAGCTTTCGAGCTTGAGGACAAGCTCGTAGTCCAGGAGGGGAGTAATGTTATGGACGCCTTCCTCGGGAAGACGTACCATCGCCGCCGGCAGCAACAGGCCCCGGGCCCACCGCTAGCAGCAGCAAGGATTCAGTGATGCTCATCCTACCCAGTTCGGCAACAACAGCCTTATCTAGATTAGATTAGCTCATTTTGCTTGTTCTTATCTTATTGTTCTTATCTCTTATCTTATCTTGTTAATAGCTTATCAGATTAGGATTAGCTTAGCTTATCTTATCTTGTTAGTAGCTTATCAGATTAGGATTAGCTTATCTTATCCTTAGCAAGATAAAACTGGAAGTCTCCCTATTCAGCAAGGAGACTCCCTTTGATTAGGACTCTTGTAATCTCCTATTTAAGGAGACCCCATTATTGAATGAGATATCAAATTATTCAGTCAAGAGTGAGTTAGGAGAGTTGGTGATCTCTTGGACAAATCACCGAAGGTGCCAAGATAGGTTCATCACGAGCAGGAAGGAACAAGGGAAAACAGGAGGTTTTCCCCGTGGACCGACCCGTGACGAGATCCTATTCCCGGGCCCTCAACAAAATGAGTCTGCAAAGGCTCGCTTTTGAGTCAAAAACACTAACCTATGAGAGGTAGTGGTTATTCGGTATTCATGTCCCAAGGACATTGAAGCAATGGAGTTGTATGACCATTTGAGTGTTTCTTGGTGTCTCGAAAGCCCAAGGTTGATGGCGTTACCCACTAAGCCCAAGGTTGTATCTCTTTTTAGGTAGTACCTACCTTCTGTTGACCAATGTGTGTCAACTAAATATGTTCATGAAGGCATTTTACATGTATGATTGTAAGTGCTGCCTTTCTGGAGTACTTTTACCACTTGTTTTTCCATTCAAATTTGCAATTTGTATTTAATACATCTGTAAATAACAATGGAGCTTTATCAACATAGAATGTATTATAATGGTTTCCTTAAGCTGTGATCAGTTCACGGACTGAGTTCTTATTGATTTTATCCAAAGAAAGAGCAGTGAACTCATACAAGATTACTCTGAACTCATCTCCTGTGAGAGTTTCCTTCTCTAAAAGCACATCTACTAGCTTGTCGATTGCTTCTCGATTATTCCTTATGTGGCTCTTTGCGATTTCATATGCGCTTTCAATAATATGTCTTACTGAGGTATCAATATCCTCTGCAAGTTTTTCTGACATGGAATTTCTAGCTAGCATTCTTAGTATCACATCACTGCTTTGTACTGATGGATCAGTCAATGCCCATGGTCCAATCTCAGACATTCCAAATGTGGTTACCATCTGGTGGGTAAAGAAAAAAATAAAAGTATTAGCTAAGTGCACAAGAATGACTTTTGGTCTTCTTACATAATTTAGAACATGGTTTACTTTTTATAAACTTACTTGTCTTGCTATCTGAGTGATCTGTTGCAAATCTCCTGCTGCACCTGTGGTAACCTCTGGTTCCCCAAAAATTACTTCCTCTGCTGCATGGCCTCCGAGACCTCCTACTATTCTAGCAAAAAGTTGCTGCTTAGATACAAGAGCTGGATCTTCCCCAGGTATGAACCAAGTAAGACCCCGTGCTTGCCCCCGAGGAATAAGAGTTACTTTTTGTACTGGGTCATGCCCTGGAGTTAATGTCCTGTATGTGACAGTTAGGGCAAGTTAGTTGGTCTTCCTTGTCATTGAGGCTCAGTTTGGGAAGAGTAATACAAATATGTACAGTGCAAATACAAGGTTTTGTACTGAACATATTTGTATTTACACTCTTTCCAAACTGAGCTAGGGTTTATTAATTCTTCCTTCTTGTTAAGCTTGTCATCTAAACTTACTGATCTGGATAGATTACATGATTAATTTAGTTTTTATAAAACATGCTAATACGTCAATTTTCATATTTAGAGTTAAACATTTTTTTTTTTTTTTGCTTTCAAGAACAGACTATGCAGGATACTTACCAATCACCAACTTGCTCTATACCTGTTATCTTTTGCTAATATGGCTATGACATTATGTTTACTGTTTTATAGAGGATGTTTAATGTTCTTGTGTGACTTTATATTATATGGATGGAGATAGGGTTGGTGAAGATCGTTCTCTGTTTCTGAAGTTATATATTATATTTTTCTTTTAATCTGGCAATAATGTTGCAAGAGTCTGTGACAAATCTAGACAAAGTGGAATATAGAAGTTTCTACTCAGTGTTATGCTCATATGTATAAAGAATCCCCATAAATGTATTTTCAGTTATGGAAGTATGGAACTATAAGTTGACCAAGGAAATGCTCATACTTGTGAGAATAGTTGCATATTAATAATCTGATAGACCTTTTCTGAAATTCTATATTATACCTATGCTTAAGCAACTTCATATTGGTTAAACATGAAATGTTTGCAACTTACGCGCAAATGGCATGCCCAATTTCATGATAAGCCACGAGGATTTTGCTTTTTCCATCTGTCATCTGGGTTCCCTCCATGCCTGCCACAATTCGATCAATGGAATCATCAATCTCTTTTGCTGTTATCCTCTCTTTGCCCCGTCTGCCACCAAGAATGGCAGCTTCATTCATGAGGTTTGCCAGGTCTGCACCACTGAATCCTGGGGTTCTCATGGCTATGACATTAAGGGAAACATCTTTATCGAGCTTCTTATTGTTGCTATGGACCTTCAGAATTGCTTCTCTTCCCCTTACATCCGGCAATCCAACAGTAACCTGTGTAAGTGTATTCCATTTACTGAACTTAGTAATTAGATCAAGTTATGAATATTGAAATGCAGGTTTTTCTGTCTGTCCACTTGCATATTTGTGTATATTGTGCTTTGCATGTTAATACTGGAGTCAAGGATAAAAGAACTAATATTTTAGTGAACTGAATTGCTGGTCCTGTTCTACCAAAAAAAAAAAAAAAAGGAATTGCTAATCCTGGTGTAACATTGTCAAACTATGTGCATTTTTATTGAGTTACCAATTCAAGACACATTCCAGTAGTTAGTACGTGGATTCAAGTCAATAAATACTGATCTGTTCCTTTAGACATAAATATGACTATGAAGATGTATTGACCAATCATTTTTTTTATTGGAAAAACAGTGTGAAATGAACATCACCACATTGTAAAGCATGACATACCTGTCGATCAAACCTTCCTGGCCTGAGCAAAGCTGAATCAAGAATTTCAGGTCGATTAGTTGCAGCGATGACAATCACCCCGCTATTTCCACTAAAACCATCCATTTCTGTGAGCAATTGGTTCAGTGTTTGCTCTCTTTCATCATTTCCTCCTCCAATGCCTGTTCCTCTCTTCCTTCCAACGGCATCTATCTCATCAATAAAAACCAGGCATGGTGAATTCATCTTTGCCTTGTTGAATAAATCTCTTACTCTTGAAGCCCCCACCCCAACAAACATCTCAATGAACTCTGAGCCAGACAGAGAAAAGAAAGGGACCCCTGCTTCTCCAGCAATGGCCTTAGCCAGCAATGTCTTTCCAGTCCCTGGTGGACCCACTAGCAGAACACCTTTAGGAATTCTTGCTCCAATAGTAGCAAACTTTTCTGGGGTCTTTAAGAATTCCACAACCTCTTGGAAGTCTTGCTTTGCCTCGTCAACTCCAGCTACATCATCAAATGTGACACCAGTGTTGGGTTCCATTTGGAATTTGGCTTTGCTCCTTTTGGAATTGTTTATACATGTAAGTATCTATTATAGTAATAATTTAAGCTAACAAAAATTTCAAGTTTCCATAATTTTATAGATGAAAAAAATAAAATCAGAATAAATTATTATGTTGATCTATTATTTCAGTGGCCGGCAACTGCAGGAAAAGGAAATTTATAGCTATAAGTTGATCAAAATAATACAAGATCTAGGAAATATCTTCATACACTAGCAGGTGAAAATTTGATCAAATGCATCAGGTAGATGCGGTTACTGTGTGTTGAAGGCATAACATATTGTCACTAAATAACTGTATATTTAGACAGTCATATGTGAGAACATTTAATTCATGGGTTTGGTAAACATGGTAGCTTTCACAACTTTTCTAACCCCACTGTGTGTGTGTGTCATCACCAAAGATGTAATTTGGTCATCCCATACCTTCCCAGTCCAAATGGCAAGTTGGGGTCTCCTGAAGAATTTGTAGTTGATCCTCTCAAGAGTAGAGTTCCAAGAAAAATCAATGGGAAGGCAAAATTTGCCAACACATCAAGAATCACAGCTCCCATGTTCATCTCCATAGGGTGAGCAGCAAAATCCACACATCCTTCTCCTTCATTTTCCTAAGCAACTCTTGTGGCAGTCCTGGTAATTGTATTTTCACCCTCTGGATTTTGTCGAGTGCAGGATTCAGGATCTCTGCAATTGCAACAGTCCCATTCTCGAACAGGTCTACTTTCTTCACAGTTCCTGCGTCCAAATACTGCAGAAATCTTGAATATGACATCCTACTCGAAGAAGATTCTAATGGGGTCTCTGGTTCAGCTCTAGCTGGCTGAGCTACAGAAAATCCTTCCGCTACAAGGCCCAAACCAGTGGATTGTAATAGATTTCTTCTATTCAGTTTGATATCTGAAGGGGTTTCGGGACATGGTTTTTCTCTACTGATGATTTTGGAGAGATGGTTATCTTTCCAGAGGTCTTTGGATTTGCATATAAGGTTGGACGCAGATAGAAATAGTACAGATGACATTTCTCTTATTGAACTGTTTGTGGGGTGTAATTTGTATCCGGGAGCTTCTCAAGTTTGAAATGGTGAGTGATCCTTTTATTCTTTTCTTGTACAGACAGTTGAAAGGGGTTAGTCGTTTGTTTTGGAGGGAACCTTGGAGGCATTTAAATAGGGTGAAAGTGGGATATTCTAGCATTTTCATTGGCCTTGGCTTTCAGTTTGTCTTTCTTGCTTTCTTCTTGTTTCATGAAGGATCTAGAGTGGCGTTAATATTTGATATATATAGACGTAGAGTCGTGGGGACAGGACAAGTGGATAAAGATGCCTATGGGAAGAAGATCTCTGTTCTCGTTGCATTGATTCTACTGGCCATACACGTTGACAAATAGGACAGGTCCGTTGGATTCGTCTGGATGAAGATAAAAGCTTGTCTACTGTGTCATAATCAATCTAGAGTTCATTTTTGTTTGGCATGTACAATGAGCTACAAAGCCAATCAAGAGTGAACACGCCAGTGTTCAGTATGTTACATGGGGCCCACACCTGAATTTACTAATTTATTGCTAACACGCCATTTGTCTCGTTTGTAGCCTCATTGTTGGGAAAAAAATCGGACCATAGGTTCCGTCCTCGTAATGGACCCACCTCAATTGTAGAGAGATGGAATTTAACAACTAGTGGGCAGAAACGGGGCCATGTTTGGGATGGGGCATGGCCCAATAAACAACCACACGGGGCCCCAAATTCTTGAGGTTCATGGGCTTTGGTCCAGTTTTAACGATCGGTTGTATCCATCAAATGTGATCCCAATTGCGCGTTTCCAATAACAAGGGTTGCCAATATTGTGGAAACTTCACAAGATCTGAATTGCACGAAGTTATTAGTTTGAATTATTTTTAAATGAAGTTAGGCTCCATCTTTTTGCATTGCAAATCTAAACTAGATGCAGAGTTTGTACCTTGTTCAGATTTACATGCATTTATTTGTAATTATGAGTTATGACCTATACCTTTATTTAACACAAAATTTCCGTTATATATATATATATATATATATATATATTTTTTTGGTCTCATTTGCATAGCAAATTTTGCAAAATTTGTACCAATTTCTTCTTACTTTTCATTCTCTAAGTGGGTAAACAAACAACCTTGCTCTTATGTCTTATCTTCATCCTCTCTCCTATAAGTAGAGGGGACCATATAATTTTGTTTCTCATTTTACTCCTCTCAAACAAACAAACAAAACAAATTACGAAATTTGATTATAAGCTTGTAATCCAAATGTTGGTCCCAATTATCTGGGATTTTGCGAAGGACTGGATATGGACTCAACTCCCAACATTTTTGTTGTACAAAGCTCTCCGACTCGGACCCATGTCTGCATGTTTGTCGACATAAAATTTAACAGAGATAATTAGATTTTATTTAGCCGATGATAGAACTGCTACTAGTTATATTATATATGTTCATCTTAACACCTTTCTTTTGTTGGAACTTTGGAAGTAGCGATATTAATATGTATTCAAGTGTAAGATGCATCTCTCCCCTATACAGCCATACCCTTCCAAATACCATGTACAAAATTGTTTGAGATGTCAAGAAAGAGGCCGGTGGTTTATGCACACCTAGTGGAAATACAAACATATCCTCATAAACAGGGCTCATTCCTAGTGAAAAGGCGATAGTACTTTGTACATTCATACATACATCATGCATAAGTGGAGCTCATGTCTGCTCCCAACAACGCTCCTAACACTCCTCTCAACAAGCCACTATAGGTCTATAGCCACACATTACATCATGAACTTCTCCTTTGCCAGAGATGTTGATCCGGACTTACCTACATATGCTTCCAACCAATTCCCCTATAATAGGCCCCGCTTGTTGAAACACATGCTTGTGTGTGTTCTACTTGTTTTAAAACAAATAAATTTCTTCAAGTAATTTTTTTCCTATTTTTAAAGTAAAATTTTACTTGTGGAATCCCACCTTGATCAGGGTCTGGGGATGAGTTGCACCCCAAAAAAAAAAATGTAGGGGGCGTTCTTTTTTTGGATTTTGAGAGTGGAGAAAGTTGGTCAATAGGATTTTGATTCCCATTGAGGTAAATAACTTTCCCACTTGGGGGGTGGGGGAGAAGTTGCCAATACTTGAATGGGACAAAAATACCATTTTTAATAATGGATTTTTATGGCTAAAATGATCATTGCCTTATTTACATGGGAAATAAAAGAATATGGATAAATGTACTTACCCGGATAAGTAACTTACCGAAAAACGAATGGGACCGTAATATTAAATTGGATAGAAGTTTACCTGATTCAGCAGTCTAAGTAAAAAAAAAAAAGGACTTGTATTCATGTCTCATATATAATCGAAAATTTGGAGGGTGTTATTAATCTAAAAATTTCTGAAAAAATCAAGACAAAATTGATATACGAAAAATTTGATCTAGTTTTGCTATTTAGTTTTAATTTTGTACAATTTCTTTTTCTATCTGAAATGTTTGTGGCATTCGCACAGGGTATAGAATCTCAGCAGAAGGGTATTTAGGGGGCAGTTGGTCAGTGGAAAAAATGCATTTGCTTGGCTTACAGAGTGGGTCCTATGGTAAATATACATTCGCTTGGGTGTCACTTGCCCGGAAAAAAATGATACCTGAGAGGGAAAAATGCTAAAACATCAGCAGCAGCAGACAAAATTACGGTTTGTAAAAATAGAATATATGGGTAAAAATGATAAATTACCTAACTTACCTTGATAAAATTCATGATTAAAAGAACATGGATAATGTAATTATCTGGAAAAATGTCACTTCGGAAGCAATTATCCAGGGAAAAGCACTTACTTGGTAAATAACTTAAGAAGCAATTATATTATCCAATTCCTTCAACTGGAAACTCCAATCATGTTCTTCTCCCAGAGGACTGAATACAGCTCAGGAGGCGGATGCTCAAAATTCAAAAGACTAAACGGTTACTTTGAGAAAGAGGTAAATTGATCAGCACTTCGATTTGCTTCTCTATAGAAATGTTTGATGTACTCCACCGACGTTTGAAACAATGTCTCGGCTTGCTATTTAAAACAATTTCGTCCTTCTAAGGCCATTGACGAAACCTAAAATCTAAGTCAATGCCATATTTTCTTTTTATGAACGCACAGGCTGATTCTATTGTAACTATTATATGTAAACCTTATTATAAGACTTGCAGTTGGTTTACAAGACATCAAAATCAGGACTACGGGACCGTCCTACCAGACAAAAGAACCTCTTAATTTGGTGAAGAGCACATTTGACTAGGATACGTGCAGCACCATTACAAGTCTTAATTAGTAACTGGGAACATGATGAATTGTAAGAGATTGAAGAGAGTTGATTAGGGCCTGTTTGACAGGAGTATGGATGAGCTAGCTACACGATCAAGAGTGCTTCATTGGGTTTCAATGGGTCGGTTTTGGATTGGACCCCGTCCAGTCCAAAATCAAATTGGACGGACCAACAAGACATATTGGATTGGACCAACCGGTCCAAAATATTTATTTGATTGGAGTGGACCTGATCCGTCCGTAATAAATTTATATTGGATTGGGTTTGATTAAGCCAATATCTGGTCCATTGGTATAAGATAATAATATATGTGCCAATGGACCAGGTTTGGGTTGAAACCAATCTAAATCAAAATGAATTTGAATAGATTGGACGGTCAAGACATTGAATTGGACTGGTCCAAATTGGTCTAAAATATTCATTGGATTGGATCGGACCTGATCCATTTATAATGGACTCACATTGGACTGGATCGGATTGGACCAAATCCAGTCCAATTGACACCCCTAGTTCCATAGCCCCTTGTACACATCTTTTTGTAACCTAGCTATACCTAGAGGAGGGCCAGGGTGCAATTTGGGCGGGCTTTGGTCGAGATTTTGTTAAAATTTGAATAGGGTCCACCTCTATCCATTTGTTATAATCTGATTTGATTCTATCTGAATGTATATATTTATATTTTGTATTAATAAGTAAAGTTGATTTGAATGTATATATTTAAAGTTTCGTACAAGTAATTTTTAATTCATTTTGTTTATAAAATATAATATTAAGGTTATTGTTTTATTCATTTTATTAATAATGTATAATATTTTGATAAATTTTATTCTATTCAATTAATACCTGATTATGATATAAATTTGATGGATATTGATGATGCACATTTTGGCAACTCCCGTCTGGCTAGTGACTCAGATGCTTGGTTGAATAATCCCTACTTGGAAGGTGGTTTGGATGCCTAGCTGAATGGTTCCTATCTGGAATGTCGCTTGGACGCCTAGCTAAATGGTGACGAGTTGGAGAGGTGGTTTTGATGCCTAACTGAGGGGTGATGAGCTAGAGAGGTGGCTCTGAAGCCTAGCTGAATGGTGATGAGCTGGAGAGGAGGCTCTAATGCCTAACTGAGTGGTGACGAGCTGGAGAGGTGGCTCTGATGCCTAATTGAGTGGTGACGAGTTTGAGAGGTGGCTCTAATGCAACTTGCAAGGAAACAGTGTTAGAGTGCCCGGGTTGCATTACTTGGGGTGGGCACTCTGATGCTTAAGTTAGCGAATCAGAGATTTTAAGATAGCTAAATTTGAGAGAGTTGGAGAGCTGCAAGAACTAAAAATTGTGCATCTACCTAAGTCTCATGGGGTTGATGCCCTTATATAGTTGGGTTTCCGTAGGTCTTGCGAAACGCTCCCGGAATCCTCGGCCCACGACGTAGGGGTCCATTCCACTTTGGAAGGAGAATAACGTGCCAGTTAGTAAGGTTTACCGTTTCCCTCTGATTCAGGCGAGATGAGGATAAGGCCTACGGTTACGTTGCATGATCCCAAAAGGTTGAGACAACTGGCAAGCTTCTAGAGAGGTAGGTCGCCAGATCGGCGGCAGAGGCAGGGCGCTAAGTCGGCAGTAGAAGTAGGCCGCCAAGTTGGTGGCAAAGGCAGGTCGCCAGCTGGGACCCTATTTTGGCTAAGCCAAGTTGTCGCCTAGGTGATGCTGGGACGTAGTCCAGCTATTTTGATATGCCATTTTCATGATGTCAGTGGAGGGCCAAATTTGCCCTCATCAATTGCCCCCCCACTCCCGAGTTGAGATCAGCTCAATGAAGGGAGTAGATTTGTACTTCGTTGTAGGTCCTTTGGCCTGTTACCAACATATTTCGAGGTCGACTTAGGGGTCCTTGATGCTGAAAGCAGTTTGGCTTCCCCTTGTGATATGCGCGTCGATGTTGGAATTTAAATAGCGGGTCGGTGTCACAGCTGCATTGTGTCAGTCCTCTGAGGTGCTGGTCGTCTACTCTACGATAAGCCACAAGGAGCTCAACCTGCAGGGGCAGCTTTACTAACTGCAGGTTGCCCGCTCGCATGGGAACCTTGAAAGGCTCAACCCGCAAGGGCGACTACAGTCCGTTGGCCACCGACTCTCGTGGGAGCCACGGAGGGCTCGAATTGTAGGGGCAACCTCACGAATAGGGCTGACAAGGCTCGTCCGGGTTGATTACGTGTGTCGCTAGGTCAACGGAGGTAGGTCGCCATCTCGATGACAGAGGCAAATTGCTAGGTCGGTGGAAGTAGGTTGCCAGGTTAGCGGAAGTAGGTCACTAGGTCGGCGGGGGTAGGTCGCCAGGTTGGAGGCAGGTCTCCAAGTTGCCAAGTCGGCGGAATTTTGACAGTCCAATTTTGCTCTTAGCACCTCGGCTTATGGTCATCTTGTCACCTCGACAGGACTGACCTGCGAGGGCGACTCCACAACCAGCTGGCCATCAACTCCCACGTAAAGCATGGAGGGCTCGATCCGTGGTGCAACCTCACAATTTGTTGGCTATCAACTCCCACGGGAATCACAGAGGGCTCGACCTGTGGGGTGGCCTCACATTTAGTTGGCCGTCAACTCTTGTAGGTAGCACGTAGGGCTTGACATATGATGGTGGCCTCATAGTTAGGGAGATTTTGTTCGGGCAAGACTGCGAGAACTCATTTGGGTTAATCATTTTGCTTTTGCCCCCCTAGGGGTTCTTTTGATCAAGCGTTGTTATTGTTGCTTGAAGATGTTATTACTTGAGGCTCAGAGAATCGGGTGAGAACATAGCCTTTTGTAGCATTTCCCACAGATGGCGCCAGATGATGATGCACATTTTGGCAGCTCCTAGCTGGCTAGTGACTCAAATGCCTAGCTGAATAATCCCTACCTGAAAGGTGGCTTAGATGCCTAGCTGAATGGTTCCTACCTGGAATGTGGCTTGGACGCCTAGCTAAATGGTGACAAGCTGGAGAGGTGGCTCTGATGCCTAGCTGAATGGTGACGACCTGGAGAGGTGTTGCGCATCTACCTGGGTCTCAGGGATTGATGCCCTTATATAGCTGGACTGCCGTGGGTCTCGCGAAACGCTCCCGGAATCCTCGGCCCACAACGTAGGGGTTCGTTCCGCTTTGGAAGGAGGGTAATGTGCTAGTTAATAAGGCTTACTGTTTCCCTCTGATTCGGGTGGGATGAGGATAAGGCCTACGGTTACGCGGCGTGATCCCGAAAGGTCGGCGACAAAGGCAGGTTGCTAGGTCGGTAGTAGAAGTAGGTCGCTAGGTCGACGGTAGAGGAAGGTCGCCAGGTCGGCGGCAGTGGCAGGTCGCCAGTTGGGACCCCATTTTGGATTAGTCATGTTGTCGCCTAGGTGATGCTGGGATGTTGCCCAACTGTTTTGATATGCCATGTGTTATGATGTCAGTGGAGGGTCAAATCTGCCCTCATCAGATATGATTTGGTTCAAATTCCAAGATAAACAAATTAAATTTGGATCTACCTATATCTAATTGCATTTCAAAGTGTAAAATCATCAAACCATGTATATGAGTTGCATCCCTTTTACCTAAAGCACTAGGCCCTTGATGTAACTTGTAAAATAGAGTTTGTTTGTTTCCTCAAAACGTGGGATTACTCAAGGCTCTGTTTGGAAATAATATAAATACAAATACGTAGTGTAAAACCTTATATAACAGGGAAATTGTCTAAAACTCACCATGAGTTTTCAGCATTTCTCTTAAACTCACCACAACTTTTCAAAATGTCTAAAACTCACCATGTCACTAATTTGATGTTAAACAGACTAACGAGTGTTAATATATTACTATTTTAACTTCATAAAAAATATAAAATATATACAAAATAAATTAACGGGTGTTAATATACTACTATTTTAATATTTAAACATGAAAAAAGGAAAAAGTTCAAAAAAATATTTTCAAATATAAAATACATAAAAACATAGAAATTACAAAAAATATAGAAATTGCAAATAAAATAAAAAATTATTTCAAATTATAGAAACTATAGAAATTGAAAAACAAAAATTGTAGAAAAAACACTAAAAATTATAGAAAAACACAGAAATTGTAAATAAATAACAAAAATACAGGAAAATTTATAGATTGTTGAAAATAGAAAAATGTAAAAAAACAGAAATTATAAAAAACATTGGAAATTGTTATGAAAATTGTTATTTATGCTGACATGGACACCTCTGTTAAGAAGCCTTAACGGTGCACTACGGAGGGTGAGTTTTAGAAAATAAAAGCTTAGTGACATGGTGAGTTTTAGACATTTTGAAAAGTTGTAGTGAATTTAAGAGAAATGTTGAAAACTCATGATCCCTATATAATATATTTCTAAACCTATTCGTAATGAATAAATTGTATTTGCATTCTTCATAAATTGAACCTAAGAAAAACCAACAAGAATGAGAAATAAATAAGACAAATACAAAAGTGGCAAGTTAATGAATGACAGCCTGAGTATAGACTAAACTGACTGACTTATTGCTTGGTCTTTTTGAGAATGATTTATTATGGAAGTTTTGAGCTCCTTCATGGCATTAATACAATGAGTATACTTCTGCCTATAAGTATAGCCATTCAGGCACAGTACAAGCATCACCAAAACTACTGAAAAAACACAGAGAGAGAGAGATGAAGGCCATTTATTCATTGCTCATTGGGATTCTTGTATCACAACATTTGGCAGCTATATGTGTCTCAGAGGGTTTTGATTTCTTCTATTTTGTTCAGCAGGTAGCTACTAACTAGTCATTTATTTCTCTTGCATTTTGGTCTGAGATCATCTCGATCGGTTGTTTTCAAATTCAAACTTTTTTTCTTATTCATTGTTTTTTAGTGGCCAGGGTCGTTCTGTGATACAAGGACAGGTTGTTGCTATCCCCAGACAGGAAAACCAGCATCTGATTTTAGTATTCATGGCCTTTGGCCCAATTACAACAATGGATCTTACCCATCCAACTGTGATTACCGGAACCCTTTTAATCCACGGATGGTATCTTCTTCTTCTTCTTCTTAAATTAGCTTTCCGATAAGCTTTTTTAATGGCTTATTCAAAGTAGCTTAATGAAAGCAGTTCAATCAAAGCTTCAACCCTTCCCAAATGAACCCCAAGTTATAACAAGCATGTAATTAATCTATGAATTAAATGAAAAAAAATTGAGAAGGTTTTGATTTAAAATACAAGGAACCTGTGATAATGCATCGAGTGGTTGAACTGAATTATTGATTGTTATTGGATGAAATAATTGAACAATAACTTATTTGAGGATATAGATATCAATCTGGGTCTGGATCTCCTACACTTCCTTTCGTCTGTGACAGCTAGATGTCCAAACGGATATTTACACACATTCATTTAAGAGGGCATTTGTCACATGCTGAATGGAACTGTGAGAAGAAATGTAGGAAATTCCTAACCAACCAGTCCATCTTTAATTAGATTCAGCCATTAACGAACTCACAACCTTTTTAATAAATTTTTATGACAACAACTACTGTAGGCTGTCTTTGGTTTGATGGAAAATAAAAGAGAAAGAGAAGTTAAAAACTTTCTCTGAATTATCTGTCAAACCAAACATGACCTTAATGCTCAGTTTGGGAAGAATGATACAAATATGTTTGGTGCATTCTTCCCAAACTGAGCCATAGGAGCCTTAATTTGCAAATAAACTTTTTTTAGCAAGTGAAGGGATCATCCAATTAATTATTAATTGGATCGGTTCATTTGGAAAGTCTACATGCATCTTCCATCATCCCGTTAATTGCTAACTAATTTCCTTGCAATTTGTATTAACTTCTTGGTGCAGATATCGGATCTAAGGATTAGACTTGAGAAGACATGGCCATCGCTTGCCTGTCCGAGAAGTGAAATGCTGAGGTTCTGGTCTCATGAATGGATTAAACATGGAACCTGTTCAGAGTCTATCCTTAATCAACGTGCATACTTTATAACAGCTCTCAACCTAAGGAATAAAGTCAACCTCCTTCAAATCCTTGTAAATGCAGGTATTGCGGAAGGACTACACTCCTTTAATTTGTTTTTCATCGATCATATATACCATGGATAATTAGTTAATTGTTTATACTCTGTTGTTGTTAGCCCAACACATTCGAGCCGCTCAAAACTGGTTCGGAAACTGATCTGGTCTATTCGTATTATTTCCTTTTAATGCCAGTAATGACTAGTACTAATTAAGTGACAAAATTGTTGCAGGAATCAAACCAGATGGAAGATTGTACAGCTTGGGCGTTATCAAGGAAGCCATAACAAAAGCAACTGGATATACTCCCGGAATAGTGTGTAATTTGGACCGGAGTGGTAGTAGTCAGCTCTACCAGATTTTCTTGTGTGTGGATACTTCTGGCTCTAAATTCATTGAGTGCCCAGTCTTCCCGAGACAAATGTGTGGTTCGAGTATCAAATTTCCCTCATTCGGGGCCTCTACTCAACTGTAACTCGATCACCTTAATTTGTCAATAATTCTCACCATGGTTGGTGAAGCATAATAAGACCTTCATTTTTGGTCTCCAATGTGTATACAATTAATACTAGCACAAATGCAAATATATACAGTATAAATACATATAAAATACAAGATTATACACTTTACATACTCTTTCCAAACTGAGCCTATTGGGCTAACAAAAACCTGGTGTTCCCCTAGATGAGCCTGTACTTGTCCATGCATCAAGCCTGATGACAGTAGATGTTAAAGCCACCTCATCCTAACGGTTGGGGGCAGATCAAAAAGTACAAAACTTTTCAGAGTCAAGGAGGCGTGGCCCTATTTGTCTGAGTCTGGATCTAGTCCCAACACAATCATCCCAATTGTGCCACCTGTCGTACAACCCAATGTGTGGAATTAAACGACTCCAGATCTCCTGCCCATGCCTATCGACAATACACCACCCCTGTGAATTGGGAACATCTCCCCCTCCATAATACTATGCAGAGGATGAGATGTTCTCCATGTGTGGCTGCGTGGGCAGAATTCTCATGGAAAAGAGATCTGGACTCGCATAAAACACTCTACTCCTTTCTTTTGCGTTCATTCTTCTTGCTCCAATTCCTAGGTCTAATGGTTCAACCGTTCAATCCAGTCCTGGTCTTAAAACATTGGTTGGGAACATTCGTCTTTTCTGTTGGGTTGACCTATTTGGGCCAGATGATTAAATATCACCTAGATATAAGAACAATTTTGTTTTTTGGGTTAGTTTTAAAAGTGATGTAATCGTTTTTGGTCACGTACCATTTTTTGGGATGTGTAAAATTTTTTGGCTAAGTACCTCGTGTTTGACCTGGTGGTGACGTGCCTTGGTGATGAGCTACTTGGTGGCGAACTTCCCGGGGGAGAACTGCCTGGTGGCGAACTGCCTGGTGATGCTCCCTGGTGGCGAACTGCCTAGTGGCGAACTGCCTGGTGGCGAACTGCCCGGTGGCGAACTGCTTGATGGCGAACTGCCTGGTGATGCTTCCTGGTGGCGAACTGCCTAGTGGCGAACTGCCTGGTGGCGAACTGCCCGGTGGCGAACTGCCCGGTGGCGAACTGCCTGATGGCGAACTGCCTGGTGGCGAACTGCCTGGTGGCGAACTACCTGGTGGCACTGCCTGATGGCGAACTGCCTGGTGACGAACTGCCTGATAGTGTTCCCTGATGGCGAACTCGTCACTTGACTTGCTCCTAGGCGGTCTGCAACTCAGAGGATGGTGGAGCTCCCTGGTGCAGCGCTACCCGACTACCCCCTGCGTGAGGTGATTTTCTCTCCTTTGTAGACGGCGGGAGCTGAGGGACCTGCGGGAACTGAATCAGAGGACCCGGGGGTATTTTCCCGGCGGGGACTCTCCGATGCCTAAGTTAGCATTCTGATTACAGAGGGCTTGGAGAGAAATGAGAGAGCTAGAGAGCGGGGGTTACCATACTCTTTTTTCTCCTCCGTTGGCTTTGGGGGTCGGAGTCCTTATATAGTGGTGCCCTTGCGGGTTAGGTGGGTAAAAAGCCTTCAAATGGTAAGACGTCATATCCCGTCAGAACCGGGGTATGGTGATGAACTCCTCAAGGTTGTCAGGTCGGCGGCCTGTTAGTCGACGGGTCGGTGTCCGGGCCAGGTTGCCAGGCCGGCGCCTGTGTCTGTCGGCGGGTCGGTGTCCGAACCAGGTTGCCAGGTCGGCGCCTGTGTCAGTCGGCGGGTCGGTGTCCGGGCCAGGTTGCCAGGTCGACGCCTATGTCAGGGTCAGGTCATCAGGTCGGCGCATGTGTCCGGGTCATGTTGTCAAGTCGACGCCTGTGTCCGGGCCAGATCGCCAGGTTGGCAGGTTGGCGCCTGTGTCCGAGCCAGATCGCCAGGTCGGCGCCTGCGTCCGGGCCAGATTGCCAGGTCGGCGCATGTGGCAGGCTCATCCGGCCAGGTCGCACAGTTCGCGCAGGCCGCGCGCAGGCCGCGCAGGCCGTGCCAGGTCGCGCGCAGGCCGCGCCAGGCCAGCCAGACCGGTGCTCGGGGGGGGACCAACTTGGTAAGTTGTTGCCTGGGGGCTTGCCTAGTTGTCACGAGGTGCCACGTGTCGCAACTTCACTGGAGGGCCAAATCTGCCCTCATCAATTGCCCCCCACTCCCGAGCTGAGAGTAACTCAGCGAAGGGAGTAGATTTCTTTTGGCCCGTAAGTCGACGAGTTAGTAAGTTTTGATCCAATTCCTTAGGCTTTGGGAGCTGCCTGTATGTGGCGAGCTGCCAGTAAGACGAGGGGGTCTCCACCGGTTTCAGTAGTGTAGCCCTTAGGCTCTAGGGCAACTTATAGTTCACTTTTGCTGATTTTGTTCCTGCTGAGAAAGCGATTGGATATTTAGCAACAGTGTGGCCCGCAGGCTTTGGGAGTGACTCATAGTCTACTCTTTTTTATTTTCGCCCATGCCGGAGAGGCGACCGGGTCTTAAGCAGTAATGTTGCCCGTAGGCTTTTGGGAGTGACTCGTAGTCTACTCCTTTTTGACTTTTGCCCGTGCCAGAGGGGCGACCGGGTCTTAAGCAGTAATGTGGCCCGTAGGCTTTTGGGAGTGACTCATAGTCTACTCTTTTTTGACTTTTGCCCGTGCCGGAGGGGCGACCGGGTCTTAAGCAGTAATGTGGCCCGTAGGCTTTTGGGAGTGACTCGTGGTCTACTCTTTTTTGACTTTGCCCGTGCCGGAGAGGCGACCAGGTCTTAAGCAGTAATGTGGCCCGTAGGCTTTGCCTGTGAGGTGTCGAGCTATGATTGTGCTGCATCAGCTTCGTAATGCCGGTCACCCACTCCTACAAGAAGCTGCTGGGGGCTTGACCTTCGGGGGCAGCACTACTAACTTTAGGTTGCTAGCTCACACGGGAGCCTTGGAAGGCTCGACCGGTAAGGGCGCCTATGTAGTCTGTTGGCCGTCAACTCCCGCGGAAGCCACGAAGAGCTCATCTTTGTAGGGGGACGTTGCGGAGAGGACTGATGAGGCATCATCTGAATCGAAAGTAAGGTTGGTAGAGCTACTTAGTCTGTTAGCCCCCTGCATAGTTTTTGAGTTCATAAAAAATGTAAACTATAAAGTGATATCTTCAAAAAAGTGAGGACTTAGCTTTTGTAGGATGAGAACTTAGCTTTCCGTAGCGTATTCCCACAGACGGCGCCAATTGATGTAACCGTTTTTGGTCACGTACCATTTTTTGGGATGTGTAAAATTTTTTGGCTAAGTACCTCGTGTTTGACCTGGTGGTGACGTGCCTTGGTGATGAGCTACTTGGTGGCGAACTTCCCGGGGGAGAACTGCCTGGTGGCGAACTGCCTGGTGATGCTCCCTGGTGGCGAACTGCCTAGTGGCGAACTGCCCGGTGGTGAACTGCCTGGTGGCGAACTGCCCGGTGGCGAACTGCCTGATGGCGAACTGCCTGGTGAACTGCCTAGTGGCGAACTGCCTGGTGGAGAATTGCCCGGTGGCGAACTGCCTGATGGCGAACTGTCTGGTGGCGAACTGCCTGGTGGCGAACTGCCTGACGGCGAACTGCCTGGTGACGAACTGCCTGATAGTGTTCCCTGATGGCGAACTCGTCACTTGACTTGCTCCTAGGCGGTCTGCAACTCAGAGGATGGTGGAGCTCCCTGGTGCAGCGCTACCTGACTACCCCCTGCGTGAGGTGATTTTCTCTCCTTTGTAGACGGCGGGAGCTGAGGGACCTGCGGGAACTGAATCAGAGGACCCGGGGTATTTTCCCGACGGGGACTCTCCGATGCCTAAGTTAGCATTCTGATTACAGAGGGCTTGGAGAGAAATGAGAGAGCTAGAGAGCGGGGGTTACCATACTCTTTTTTCTCCTCTGTTGGCTTTGGGGGTCGGAGTCCTTATATAGTGGTGCCCTCGCGGGTTAGGTGGGTAAAAAGCCTTCAAATGGTAAGACGTCATATCCCGTCAGAACCGGGGTACGGTGATGAACTCCTCGAGGTTGTCAGGTCGGCGCCTGTCAGTCGACGGGTCGGTGTCCGGGCCAGGTTGCCAGGCCGGCGCCTGTGTCTGTCGGCGGGTCGGTGTCCGAGCCAGGTTGCCAGGTCGGCGCCTGTGTCAGTCGGCGGGTCGGTGTCCGGGCCAGGTTGCCAGGTCGGCGCCTGTGTCAGGGTCAGGTCATCAGGTCGGCGCCTGTGTCCGGGTCATGTTGTCAGGTCGGCGCCTGTGTCCGGGCCAGATCGCCAGGTCGGTGTCCGGGCCAGGTTGCCAGGTCGGCGCCTCTGTCCGGGTCTTGTTGTCAGGTCGGCGCCTGCGTCCGGGCCAGATTGCCAGGTCGGTGCATGTGGCAGGCTCATCCGGCCAGGTCGCGCGCAGGCCGCGTGCAGTTCGCGCGCAGGCCGCGCCAGGCCGCGCAGGTCGCGCGCAGGCCGCGCCAGGCCGCGCAGGTCGCGCGCAGGCCGTGCCAGGTCGCGCGCAGGCCGCGCCAGGTTGCGCCAGGTCGCGCCAGGCTAGCCAGACCGGTGCCCGGGGGGGGGGGGACCAACTTGGTAAGTTGTTGCCTGGGGGCTTGCCTAGTTGTCACGAGGTGCCACGTGTCGCAACTTCATTGGAGGGCCAAATCTGCCCTCATAAAAAAGGAATAGCAATTTTGTATTTATTAATAAAAAAATACTTTAAATATAGAATTTAATAATAGAGAATGGAAATTAATACTCTAAATATAAGACTTAATGTTAAAGGAATTGAATGAGGTAAAGAGTAATAATCCAAATTACATTTTGTACCTTCACAATTATAGATGGACTAAATCCAAAAAAATAAAAGTACTTTAGTAAAAGCCAGTTCCATAAACTCATTCATACTTTTAATAATAGATAGATGATTCCCTTGAGAGGCCCTCCCTATATGTTACTCTTTTGAGAAGCACAAAACTAATTACATAGGTGACTCAATTCAGAGAAGCCAATGGGAATCGATGGTTTGCCTTGTACAGTTGATCATCCGTAATGAAAGAAATCCATCCAGACATCATCGCATGAAGATTTTCATAACAGAGATATTCTTGTCTTCCCTCTTCTCTAATCAACTTTTCGAGAAGAGGTATTCTTATGTATGTCACAAACTCGTTTGTGATGAATTCACCAAAGTGGGTGCATTTAAGTAGAAAAATACATTCTAAAGATGGTTTCCCTAGGCTCAGTATGTGAAATGCAAAACTTTGTATTTTACATTATTTTGTATGCATTTATACTCTATATATTTGTATTCCTACTCTTTTCAAACCGAGCCCTAAGAAATAATATCTGTCATTTGCTGAAATTGGGGGTTGGGAATGGAGAGGAGAAGGTGATGGGAATTTTTTCATGGCAATACAGGGGGATGTGGTGTTGGAGTCGAAAAAGAAGTGACCTTTGGAAAGCCCTTGGCAGACCTATCACAGGGGTCTCTAGAGGTTTTGAAAAGTTAGGTAAGAGTGTTCAGGTCTAGTTCAAACAAAGGATCCTAATAATTGTTTTAACACCATTGTTGCCGTGTATTGGGAATATCTTTCTTGTCTTTCATTGTAAAATGTTACAGCTGTAATGATGTTGGAACCCTATATTGAGGCTAGAGCTGCCTGGACTAAAAAAAAAAAAAAAGTGAAAGGGAGTTTTAGTTGATAATCCAACAATAATAAAGAAAATGTTTTTCTTTTGTCTTTTGATAAAGTAAAAGAAAAAGTGTTTCAATATGGTGACTGACATAATAAAATCGCTTTTCACAGCCCGGAGCAAACCCGATGTATCCGATCCATTTACATCCCGGACAGAACCTTCATCAGCAGCACAAGTATTATACTTTTCCATTGTTCGTTTTGACCCGCAATTGCAACTGAAAACAAACAGAACGTGGTTTTGGTTTTGATTTTGATTTTTGACCATTCAGGCGTGCCACTCAATGCACAGAATGAGAATGCGTCGTGTTTTTAACTGTACTGCAGTCACAAGATTCCTCATATGCCCTGCAAATAGAGATCATAAGATATGGGTGGGCCCATTACTATTAACCGTCATTATCTGGGCTTAAAGGCTAGAGCCCATTGGGCAACTTTACTTGACCATTTCAAGCCCTGTCTCTGCCGGCCCGCCCCAAAAAATCTGAGAGTAGTATCATTAATGCTCAAACATGTCACCATGGCGGGCCCACAGCACTGGCCAAAAGATCAGAGAGAGTCGTAACCTGCCATCTGTCAAATGCCTCCAAAGCATGAGGACCCAAATGATTGATGCTTCCCAGCAATCATACAGATCCGCTGGCCCATAAACCAGCTCAACACATCTTGACAGTGAAAGGTGAAGACAAGATCAGACCTTAATTTCTGCAGTACGAAATCCGTTTCTTGTGGTGGGGTCCTCATCTGATCTGATCATCTACATTCATTCAAGATATGGGTCCCTCCCCCCCGTCACATCTAAATTCTAATTTCTAAAAAGAATTCTCTCCCGAGGGAAAGGCCGGGGCGATCCAAAAGATCTCAACCGTTTAATTTGTCGATATCTTTTACTTTCATCCATTGATTGGTTTTAGTTTTATAGTTTTGGCGGTTCTTCTCTCAAAGAATCCACTTTACTTTCTCGCCAAGGGTCCCACAACTTTCTCACTCTGACCATGCTTTACCGAATTAATTACCATACCGTATTACCAGGGCCAGGGCCCAGGGGTGGCCTTACTGTAATTTTTCGGAGGATCATGGGGATACTTTTGTCAATTAACAGGTGCTACCGCTACCGTGCTACTTCTGGTGGCGTTTCTTTTTTGCAGTTTTTTTTACCAAACATCTTGACCGTTTTTCTCAGCAACCGCCGGTAAACCGGCCATAGGGGAGAGAGAAGCCGGGGAAATTCACGTTAAGTGGCATTCTGTGTAAATAGTAACAGAAACCAACAATAGAGTTTCTTCTTCTTCTGAGGTCTGACTCTGAGTCCGCGTGTACTATAATAAAGTCTCAAAGAAAAAAGGCCAACAGTTTTGTTTTGTCTACTCATTTTCTTTCTTCCCACCTCTTGCCGTAGACTCCAAGTTCAAAAGAAAAGACCGAACCTTCCCCTCTCGACTCTCGACTCTCAACTACTGCAAATGACTTCCTTCTCCTCTCTCCTTCTCTCTCACCCGACGGATGCGAAGGTAACTGCACTCTGCTCTCTGCAATTTCTACAACTAGTTGTTCGACTTCCGGATCTTCAATGGCATTATTTTTTGAGTAAAAATTCGTAATACTTGGAGCTACATTTGTTGTTTTTTGGTTTCTTTTTCGATTCATTCTCCTCCTCGTTTAGTTAATTTAAGTGGTTTGAGTTTGGTATTACTGAATTGTTAGTATGGTGCATTTGGATCTGCGTTTTGACCTTTGACTGTTATTTTTGCGGTTTTCTGTTACTTGTTGAGTCTACATTTTTGTTTTCAAGATTTCTTCGTTTTGTGGAGATGGAGTAGCTTGAACGATTTTGTGGAACAAGTGGTTTCAAAACTGCTTACTTCGTTATCAGTCGATTTTATTTTTACCGATTAAAACTATTTTATTTTATTTTTCCTTTTGTTAGTTTCTGATAGTTTGTTTTATAAGTGGGCTTTCTTCTAGGTCAACTCAACCTAGGAAGATATGTTATTTGAGTAAATATAAGTGACTGAGTTGATGAATTCTCAAATGGAGTGAATTTATCTGCCTGAGAACTCAGCTTCTATTCTCATTCGTAACTCTGTTTAAGTCTAGGTTTCAAGTTTCAAGGATCTCTTGGAGTAATATATCCTTTGAGGTCTGCACAAAAGTTCCCATACTATGGATTCAATTCTTGTTTCCTTTTCTTCACCATTTTTTTTTTTGTGATCTTATGTGCTATATAACGCTAATTTCTCATTGTTAGGAAATCAAACCTGCACATGCGTCTCCCTGCACTTTTGTGCTACTGATCCTGTTTTCTCAACTGATCTATTGACTAAAACTTCTTGTAACAGGATATCGCAGTGAGTTTATGTATACTTTTGTTGGAGGCTTCTCAAATTGGTATGAAGGGTCTCACATGGAAGTCCTTCGCTCAGTTTACTGGTTTTTCATAATGTGTCTACTGGCAAGATTTAGGAACTGTGTTGGTCAAACTACAGACTGACAGATGAGAATATGTTTCTTCACAATTTTGAAGAGATGAATTATATGCCAGAGTTTTGTATCTGGTCTAATTCCCATGGAAGGGTTTGATTTCCTTTCTTGCGTTTCTCTGGGTTTTCTGGACTTGCTAACTGAAAATGAAACTCCAGAGGTATGCAGACGTTCTAGTAACTAAGAAGTGGTATATTGTACTCATTATGAACTCAGTTCTGTTGAGATTTAACTATCGCTTGATTGATTCAAAAGTGTAATCTGCAAAGATGAAGAAGTGGTCTGGGGGTCTTCTGATTGCTTCCTTGTTTATGTTGCTGGTTCTGAGATATGGCTTCATGAAAAATCCCATTGGGGAAAGTTTACTTCTCAGTCCATTCTCCTTTAATGCATCTAATCCCCTTGAATGGGTTCATGCTGGGGTTCCATTTGCAGTTCAAAATCTTGATAATGTCTCACAAGTAGTTTCTGCTGCTACATTGGTTTCTCATCTTTTTACTTGGAGGAATTTCTCAAGGGAGGAGAAAAGGTCATTATATACATGGAAACATTTAAACAATTTGATAAATAGCAGTAAGGTTCTACCAAATGCAATAGAAGCTATCAAGGAAGCTGGAGTCGCATGGGATAGTCTTATGGTTTCTGTTGAAGAGGAAAAAGTTAGTTATAAAAATGGAAGTTCACATCATAAGACGAAAGAGAAACTGTGCCCTTATTTTCTGAGCAAAATGAATGCCACAGAATTTGGTGATACTGGTTATAAGTTACAGATACCTTGTGGGCTCATTCAGGGTTCTTCGATTACCATCCTTGGTGTTCCAAATGGTCTCCTTGGCAATTTTCGGATTGATTTAACAGGAACACCACTTCCTGGGGAGCTAGATCCTCCCATTATATTGCACTATAATGTTAGGCTTCATGGTGATAAGATAACTGAGGATCCTGTAATTGTACAAAATACCTGGACCATAGCTCATGATTGGGGTGAAGAGGAAAGATGTCCTTCTCCTGTTCCTGACAATAAAAAGAAAGGTATAGTTTTTTTTATTGGTTGATTTTTTATGATAGATGAAAGGTATAGTTTATTGTGCATATGTTCTTTAACTTTATGTTTTTTTGTCAGTCTCCTAATTCCTAAGCTTTAAGCTTTGTAGAGAGATATGGTTCATTACTTATGATTTGTTTCCTTATCATGTCACCTCCGCTCTAGTTGCACTGGTATGTATATCATATTTGTCATCAAATAATTAGTGATACTTTTTCTGTCTAGCCCTTTGTTTTCTGTCTATGCTTTTTATGCAGCATTTGAACGAAATCTGGTCATATATCATATCACTTGGTAATGCCTGCTGATGGTTGAAACTTTTGTGCTTTCTTCTTGTTTTTCCTCCATTAGGCAGTATTTTCTTTTTTTTTTCCTTTTCTTTCCTTGTCATGGTTGAAACATCTAAGGTTGCAATGCAACTTGATGCTAGCAAAGAAAACTGTGAGGGCTGTTATTGAATAAACATTTTTTCATTTGTACCATGGTATCAACCATTTTGTCAACATGTAATTATTCTATAAACTATGAGGGCTGTTATTCTCCTCCTTTCTCTCTCTTTCTTTCTTCTTTCTTCTTCTCTCTTCCTGGCTGTTATCAGACTAACAGAACTCAAAGGCAGGCCGAATTATAATATGGTATCAGAGCTCAACTAAGCAACTCGGATCTGCCCAGATTTCTTTTTTCTGCGCACTCAATTTAGGGTTTTCTCTTGATTTCTTTGCCATCGATTGGAGATAAGGGAAAGGGCTGAAAAGGAGTGGTCGCCCTCTTCCCTTGGAGGTTTCTATGCCTCCAGTTGTGTTGTTCGCGGTCCGTTGCTGTGGTCTCTAAGAAGCCCTCCCCTAATCGATGAAGAGAAGAGGGCTGATTCGTGTGGTGCAGTGGGTGTCTTGTGTGGACTGATTTTCTTCTTGTGTGGTTTGTTTTTCGGGTGATGAGGTAAGAGTTTTCTATGCATATTTTTTGTTATGAATCAAATAGGAAGAATGTTTCAGATCGTATGATGGGATTTCAGACTGTGTGTGCTAGGGTTTATGTTGTTTTTTTTGTGTGATTCGAAGGGGGAGTGGTTCTCATATAGTGGTGAGATTTCAGGTAGTCGTAGGGTAGGGTTTGTGGTGTAAGGAGTTGCAACCTTCAGCAATAACAAGTGCTGAAACTAGTGTGATTAGTGTGATCAAGTAGTGTGCAGTGTACCGAATTCAGTAGTAACAGAATTCAGCAATGGGAGATAACAGTGATAGCAAATCTAATGTGATGATACCTGCTGACTACCTGAATGTTCAAATGACCTCCATTAAACTGAATGGAGAGAATTATGTACCTTGGGCTAAATCTGTAGAAGTTTTTCTAAAGGCAAAGAAGAAGGTGAAACACATAAGGGAGGAGAAACCCTCCACTGATTCTCATGAGTACGAAGACTGGGAACAAGAGGATGCACAATTATCACGTGGTTATGGAACAGTATGGAACCCAAGATTAGTGTAAATTTCATGTTTCTTGACACTGCCAAAGATGTGTGGGACCATGCTAAGAAGTTGTATTCTGGTCAAGACAATACAACCGGAGTATATCAGCTGTATCAGGAATACTTTAATCTGCAACAGGGCAATCAGAGTCTTGAGGAGTACTATGCTAGTATGAGAAACATTCGTAATGAGTTGAATGTTTATCACCCCCTCACTTCTGATGTCAAAATTCAGCAACAACAGAGAGAACAACTTGATATGACTCGATTTTTGGTGGGGCTGAAATCTGAATATGAACCAGTGCGGGCTCAAATACTAGGAGGGTCAGCTCTCCCTTCCTTAGAAGAGGTGTTTGCTCGACTTCGGAGGACTTCCATTGGATCTACTGAGAACTCTAATGTCTCAGATAGATCAGCCTTTGCAGTGTCAAGGGGCCGTGGTGTTAGAGGTGGAGCTCGGGGAGCTCAATCTGGACGTGGTGTAGGTAAACTGAACTACCTAACCATTACTCGGCCAGATATTTCATTTGCGGTTAGTGCGGTAAGTCAGTTCATGTAGAAACCTCTGGTTCCTCATTGGGATGCGGTTCTAAGAATTGTGAGGTATTTAAAAGGGGCCCCTGGTTGTGGTTTGATATACAAAAGTGGTGGAAAACTTGAAATAGAAGGGTATACTGATGCTGACCGGGCCGGTTCTATGTCTGATAGGAGGTCTACCACAAGCTATTGCACTTTTCTTGGGGGTAATCTGGTGACATGGAAAAGTAAGAAGCAGACAGTCGTGGCGAGAAGCAGTGCAGAGGCAGAATATAGAGCTATGGCACATATTGCTTGTGAATTAGTGTGACTAAGGAACCTTCTACGGGAAATAGGATACAATATTAACACTCCAATGAAGCTCTATTGTGACAATCAGGCTGTAGTTCATATTTCTTCTAATCTGGTGTTTCATGAAAGAATCAAGCACATAGAGGTTGACTGTCACGTTGTGAGAGAGAAGGTGCTGAATGGAGTGATAGACACTGCATATGTTAACACAGGGAACCAGTGGGTAGACTTATTTACAAAAGGGTTGAGTCGGGGAAGAGTGGACTACATATGTAACAAGCTGGGATTATATGATATATATTTACCAGCTTGAGGGGGAGTGTTAGTGTAGGGGTATTTCTGTCTTTATACTTGTGTTGAGGTTGTTGATCTGTAATATTATATTAGAACTAGTGTCCCTCACTTAAATAAGGGCACATGTGTCTTTTCCATTATATTAGTAATATAAAACATGTCTGGCCGAATGGGAGAAGTGATTTTTCCCTAATTTGAACCAGACTTTTTTTCTCTCATTTTCTCCTCCTTTCTCTCTGTCTTTCTTTCTTCTTTCTTCTTCTCTCTTCTTGCCTGTTATCAGACTAACAGAACTCAAAGGCAGGCCGAATTATAATAAGTTGATTATATTATGTTATCATATCTCTCGGTTTTTTTTTGTCCATTTCTGTGTCTATAGTAAGCCATCTTGGACAAAAGGTGGGTTTGTTTAGGATTTGAGTATGCTCCTCTGGTTGTATGTAAGCTTTATAGAAAAAGCTTATTACTTCTGTTTTTTTTTTTCTCTTTAATTGCCCAAACCAGATTTATCATTTTAAACCATTTTTCATAGGCACATAATATTTAAATTGCTAAACATGTTGTGTTTACTTTTTGTCATCCTGTACTTAACTAATCCATACAATTGTTCATATCCTAGATGATAAAGATCATACAGCAAACTTCAAGACTTATAGGAGAAAAAGAAAAGTGTCTAACAATTCTAAGGCTTTGATCCTTATTGGGCACAATAATGGAGAAGATTCTAGCTGGGAGCTAGAATAAATTCTGGGTGTTTTGAGTTTGTAACTAAGTTTAAGAAACAGTAATGTTAGAAGTGTGTTAGGAGAGTTTTTACAGCAAGTTTGTTTTAGTTATGTAGTTGTTAGGAGTCATTGTATTCTGTTTTCAGTTCTCATTAGTACTTATAAGCCAAGTAAGAGTAGGATTCCTAGTTAGGACAATCAGTTGCTATGCTATAAATATAGGTGTATTGGTTGATTCTCAAGACATGAATACAATATAGAAGTTTGTTTCTCTATGTGGGTGTATGATGCTTCCTATGTTTGGGTGTGAGGCCTAAACATCTAGGACTAGGAGCGATACCTAGATCTCCTTCTATTTGAAGTTCCTTGCTGTGCTACATCACTAGGTCAGTTGTCTTTGCCTCCTCTATGGTTTTGCAATTGCTTTTAATTTCTGAAAGTTACATCCTTAACTTCGTATAGCTTTTCATCTTGCACTTTTTATTTAGGAAACCATCTCATACATTCTATGCTCTTTAAGCATCTGATATGTATTAACACAAGCAGAGGTGATAATCCTTGGTCCAAACAACCAGGATTCAACTGAGAATTTGCCTTGTACTTTTATGTCTCCTGCTGGTGCTCATATCAAGATTAGCTAACAAATATTTGGTTCGGGTTGAACATTTTCTGACACAATTGATATATCCAAACAATTTCTACTATTACACGCATCTAGGAATTGTCTGATAATCTGTTTTTGTATGCATATATGATTCGTATGCTCCATGGCAGTTTCTTTGCTTGCATTTACCAAAAGTTTTGGTGTGGATAACTTTATTATTGGTTTCATTATATTATAGCATTAAAATGCCAAAGGTTAGGTCTGTATCCACTATCCAGTCCACCCCTCTCAAGACCCCGGATAGCTGGGACCAGCATTGGGTGATGCCTTTTTTGACCTTTCTTTTAATATTATGATAATAACTGCTATTGTTATTGACCCTTTGTTTCCTTCTGATGCAGTATGCATTGTGTTTACTTTGTTTGTTGGTCCTCTGTATAATCTGCGCAATATATTTTCTTTTCAGTTGATGAATTGGAGCAGTGCAATGTGATGGTGGGTAAAAATGTTAGCCGGAGGTTCATAACTAGTAAATATTCTAATATTTCAATCCGGACCTCCATAGAACAAAGATCTAGACCCAGGCGCTATTTTCCTTTCAAGCAAGGTTATATGTCTGTTTTCACTCTTAGGGTGGGAGCAGAAGGGATCCACATGACAATCGATGGCAAGCACATGACATCCTTTGCATACCGTGAAGTAACCCCTCTCTTTCTCTCAACACACAGTAACACTTATTCTTTTTTTTTCTAACTTCATTACCATTTTTGTAGACTCTAGAACCATGGCTTGTCAGTGAAGTAAGAATAGCTGGAGACCTTAAGTTAATTTCTGTCTTAGCCAGTGGTTTACCCACTTCAGAGGATATGGATCATGTTGTTGACTTAGAATCACTCAAGTCAGCTCATCTGCCTCTCCACAAGACTTTGGATTTTTTCATTGGTGTCTTCTCTACAGCGAACAATTTCAATCGTAGGATGGCTGTTAGGAGAACTTGGATGCAGTATCCTGAATTGCAGTCAGGAGCAGTTGCAGTGCGTTTTTTTGTGGGCCTGGTGAGTTCAAGACATGCAAATTATTCATTTTAATTGGTGACAAAGCTACATGGTTGTTTTGAAATGTATTTGCTCATGTTGGACACTACAGTTCTCTTGGGCATAAATTTTGTGTCCGAAATCTGTCCATGACATGTTGATGTAACATAACTCAGCAACTACTATTTTGAGAAGTATTATAATACCTCATCTTGTATGGCTAAAGGTTGTCTGCTACACCAAGCTTTTGGCATTTCTTCTTGTGTTTGCATTTAAATGCCATACCCAGATATAAGTTTTTTCTACCATGCACAAATTAGCATTTCTAGGAGTGTATAACTAAAGGTTTTAATTTAGAAACTGAATATAGAATCCTTTGTATGTTGCAGCATAAAAACCAGATGGTGAATGAGGAACTCTGGAATGAGGCACGGACATATGGAGATATTCAGCTAATGCCTTTTGTTGACTACTACAACCTCATCACCTGGAAAACCATAGCAATATGCATCTTTGGTGTAAATTCTTGTCTCTTCTTAAAACCAGCAGATGTTGCTTTTGTCTGACTAAATTCACCCCTTAATTTTAAATATTTGCTATTTGGTATTACCAGACAGAGGTTGTTTCAGCCAAGTATGTGATGAAGACAGATGATGATGCATTTGTGCGTGTGGATGAGGTGCTTGCTTCATTGAATAAGATCAACGTGACTAGTGGTTTACTATATGGTCTCATTAACTCAGATTCCCAACCTCATCGAAATACCGACAGTAAATGGTATATTAGCCCAGAAGTAAGTATCTCTACAAAATGTATTGACTAAAGGAGTTGTTGATTGGATCAATAGAAGAGAGAACTATGGTCAAAGCTTAAATTGATGTTAATAAACTGGTGATAGAGTTGGAACAAACTTAAGTTGACCAGGCCTGAGCATTGGGATTGAGTCCAAGGCTCCATTTGGGAAGAGTGCAAATGCTGGTTGACTGCAAACACAGATTTCAAGACATGTTTGCATTCAAAATGAGAGAAAATTTTGCATCCAAATAATGGAAGCAAACATTGCACTCAAAGTTGATAAAAAAAAGACATATTTCAATCTTGGAATTTGTGTTTGTACCTATCACAATTAAAAATCATTTGGCAAGAGAACAAAATTATCATTACAAAACTAGACAAACTTTGCATTTTCATGAAGCAGATGTATTTGCATTTGTACTGATCTTTTTTTTTTTTTTTGTATTTGCACTCTTCCCAAATGGAGCCTAAAAGCTGGCTCAAAGTTGAGTTCAGGCTGGGCTTTGGTATCTTGGCCCTTCTTGACCTATGTATAAATTTGTATAATATATTCTATGGATAGCATAAACACATATTAATTTTAATACCTACAGCTATTTGATATAAAAGTGATATATTATTGGGCTGCCTGCAGTTGAACATTAGGCCCATCCTATGTAGTTGGTCTGGGTTTGGATCCATCATCCTTGGGCTGTATTTGGGTTCAGCGATGGTCTAAGCCCCCCAGGCTGTCCTAGACATTGCCCAGTCTGGCCTGATGCTCACCCCTAAAGTTGACCAAGTCTGGCTAGGTGCCCACATGTACATGTAAACTTCCCTTTGCTATGTCATTTAATATTGTTGTGTAGAAATCTGCAAAATGAGGGACCAGTTAAAGTATGTGCTGCAAATTGCTGCAATTTTGTATAGGATTCTATGAACTTGACTATAACCTCACAATTCATAACTTCGATGAGAAATCTCTATTTAGCAATACTTGGGTGCTACCTCTGAATTCTGATCTTGCAAACATTCTGTAGAGTTAGCATTAAGTCATTAATTCAGTTTCTTTCCAGACTTTTTAATTGGAGGTGGCCACTGCACATCTTTTAAATTGATTATGTGGCCTACTTGTACATCATAAGCTCCACATCCTTTCTGTAGTTTATTTTTGGGGAGGGGGTGGCATCCCTTGGTTCCACCCAGCTGTTAATTTCTTAGGATCTAATTATGACTGCTTTAATTATTCTGCTTCTCACTTCTGCCTCTTATCTGCATTCGTGAAGGAATGGCCAGAAGAAACTTATCCCCCTTGGGCACATGGTCCTGGTTATGTTGTGTCACATGACATAGCAAAGTCGATCTCCAAGAGATACAAAGATGGCAGCTTGAAGGTATATGCTAAATACACTTTTGAAGCTTGTCATATTTTTGTTACTTTTTATCACCCAAAATGTTGTGTGAAGTGATTAAGGTGGGCACCTTCAACCCTAATTTTTGTGCTCCAAGTAAGCATGGAAGTTCTGATAAAACATGTTTACAGTCCTTCGTCTATGCATTTTTGGCTCTTATAACTTGAGTTGGAAACCCCATATCATCCTTTTTCCATGTAGGAAGCATAGTTTTCAAGGCACCAAGGCGAGGCTAGGCGACAGGGGGGTGCCGGGGTGCCTAGTTGCCTAGGCGATGGATTTTTTCAAGTAAAATTATGTATCCTAGGGTAGTTCCCTAGGTTCCATAATCAAATTTCCTTAATAATTATCCATAATTTTCATAAGAAAAGTATAAACTTCATGTTAAAGTACAGAAAATCAACATATTCCAACATATTCATTAGAAAAAAAAGAAGGAAATGAAATTTCAAAAATTATAGGGGCTGAACCCCTACTTCTGTTATAGGAAAAGAAGAAAAGAAAAGGTGGAAGAAGAAAATTGGTATATAGACACACAAAATTAGTAAAGAAAAAGAAGTAAATGTGTTGAGTAGGCAACATTTTAAGTTCTTCCTTGTTAGTTCAGGTTTTGAAGTCTTTCAGGGTTCAATACAGCATTTAGCAATGTTTGTGTTGAATAAACCCTAACAAATAAGAAAATAATAAAAAGAAATCAGTATATGAACACACAAATTTTAGTTTAAAAATGTCTATTTTAAAATTATAACCTCAAAAAATTAAGAATATAAAAGTTTTTTCTAACACGCCATAGAAAACTGCTTGGCAATTAGGTGAGGTGAGCCTCCAAGGGTGCCTTGTCACCTAGGTGTTGCCTTGACAACTAGGAGGGCCAATAGTCCCTTGCCAAGTGGCAAAAATACTAATTTTAGCACATTTTGTATTGAAAAAAAATCAAAGAAACTAGGGATATTATTCATAGGATATGTGGACAAGGACATGGTTACATGTAACATAAACCAAGAGGCACCTCATGAATCTGGATCCTAATATGGACAGTTTTATTTCCATAGGAGCAGTGGGAGCATATTGGTGTCTATTTTTATATATTAGTGGCTTGCCCAGTCTTTACATATGCCCGATGACAGCCTATGCATGACAAACATGCAAAGCATAGAGCTTTCTTGTTCTCCATCATCAAATAGACACTCTGAATGTTATGGGCCCGGGCGTAGGATCTCGTCACGGGTCGGTCCATGGGGAGAACCTCTAGCTTCCCCTTGCCCCTTCCTTTGCGTGCAGACCCTATCGTGGCGACCTAAGGGTGATTTGTTCAAGAGATCACCCTAACTCTCCTAACTCTTTCCTTGACTGAAAACTGAATGCCTTTATTCTCAATTCGCATCTCCTTAAATAGGAGATTACAAGAGGTGGGAAGGACTCCCTGTAGAATTCGACTACTTACAGATAAAGATAAATCATACTTTAAGATCAATCAGACTCCTACTTCTAATAGATAAATCGAACTCTAGAAGATAAGGAAAACTACTAAGGATAAGATAAGATAAGCTGAGAGCTGATAAGATAAGTTGCCACCTTGTGGGCCCCTCCTCACTGCTGCTGCCGACGGCTGTACGTCCTCCCCACGAACGCATCCACAACACTGAATTTGTGATTATATCTTTTCATGGGGCATAAAAACCATTATTGCAAGAAGCCTGCCGCAAAAGAATGGAATACCTGTCACCCAAAAGCTTTTGCAAATATATTTTACCAAGTAGCTTGACTAATGTCTTCAAGACTTTCCGTTGGTGGGCTGGCTCTTGTATGAGATACATCAGACAGTTACATTTGACACAATTTAACTGAACATCCTTTTCCCTTAATTTGTTCAAGAGATTCAAGGTCTGGTCAGCATAGTATTTTTCAGATCCTTGGATTCATTGAGAGTTAAACTTCATGGTGCTTGCATGTGTCTTTGGAGTTCAGTGTTGGGCTATGCATCCTAAAATGTCTTATTTAAGTATAGTGGAACTATTTGGTGACAAACAAATACTAATGAGTAGCAATATACTAGCTCTAATTGCATAGAACTACCAAAAAAAAAAAACTAATTGCATAGGAAGTACCAAACGGATCTTTTTATTTTTCAAGTTATACATTACATCCTAAAATCGAAGTGGTTGATGTGGCAGATGTTTAAGCTGGAGGATGTGGCAATGGGCATCTGGATTGCAGAGATGAAGAAAGGAGGATTGAAGGTCAGATATGAAAAGGAAGAGAGGGTGTATAATGAAGGGTGCAAAGATGGTTACATCGTTGCCCACTATCAAGGCCCTAGAGAGATGCCCTGCCTGTGGCAGAAGCTGCAAGAGGGAAAAGGGGCTAAATGCTGTGGAGAAAAATAAGCAGAGTGCCGCAACTGGGACTTTAGAACCAGATAAAACCTCAAGAGTATTAGTGTTGTGTGAAGGGATCCAACTAACTTCAAGTTTCACAGAGTTCTAATTGCCGGGATTTTCATAGCGATAACATATGGGTTTTATAGTTGGTTGAGATGCTGGGTGTTTTACACCATGCGAATTGAGATACCTGTGGTATATGCATTTTTCAGAGAGAGAGAGAGAGAGAGAGTCCCACGCTTGTATATAATATAGTCTGCTAATGCCATTATTTCATTACACGGTTATTAAAGGCGACACTGTATTCTTTCTAATGCTTTTATTGAGTGATTAGTCTTGCATTCTTTGCTCTCGGAGTATTAATTTCCTTGTTCGTTGTACTTGTTTCTTGCCAAAACAAATAATTCTCTTTACTTCAGCAGTGATAGGCTGAATGACAGTTAGTGCATATTCAATATGTTATAGCAGAAGCATGGTTAATGTAAACAACCGAACTGCAGTAGCTCAAGACTCTTAAGTCTTAATAGCTTACAACCTATATAATAATTTTTGAGTTAAAACATGCCTTGTTGACTTTTCAAATGTTAAATCTAACAGATAAAAACGTATAAGACAAAAATGATCTTTAACTGTTCATTAAATTTTCAAAATAATGACATTTTCTTTCTTTTTTTTTTTTTCTCTCTCTCTCCTTTCTTTCTCCCTTCCTTAATGTTGCAAGCATTATACCCGGTTTGGCCACTGGTGAAACGTATGTCTGAAAAATCCCCAAAATGCAGACTGGAGTTAACAAAATTAAAGTTGTATGTGTAAATCCAAATATACTCGACCTGGACTGATTGGACAGAAATACATACCTAAAAAATCCCCAAATGTCTGAAACACCACTATTGGTATATTGTATACCTGGTTTGTCTACTGGTGACATGTGCATTGGACAGACGCATGTCTGAGCAATCCCCCAAAAAATGCATAATTCAGACCCTAAAATAGGATATGCTCCTCACAGAATACATCTCACACCATGTACATTGGGAACATCTCCTATGAACAATAATTCATGAGTACGGGAAAATGATCCGATACATGGTGGGGTGTGCCTGTGATGTCGGTGTGAGGATCTACTGGAATTTCCTAAAATTTCAAAACAATCATGATATTTTTGACATGAGTTTGACTTGGAGACGAGAATCAAGGAAGTTGGGTTGGGTTCTTGTAGACAAAAAAGCTGAAAGATATGAAAATGGAAGAAGATTGAGAAGGTTTCAAGAATTTGATGACAAAATAGTGGTTATCCAAATCTACTTCTCATGTTCTTGTACTTAAAACCAATTTTATATTCTTGTTTAATTAGAGAAGGATTTTGAGTTGGAAATTTAAAAAATTGGAGTGACAAAACAACAGATTAAGTTGTATGATTTTAGACGAAAAAAGATGATCCCATTGTTTTAAACATATATGGGCAAAATTAATATTATAAAAACATTTGGAGTGAGATGTTAATGGTTCTAAACTAGGGGTGAGCAAAAAAATCGGAAAACCAAACCGAAAAATCGGTTAACCAAATTGGTTGGTTTGGTTTCGATTAACCTTGTACAAAAATCAGCAGTTAACCGAAACGATCAATGTATATATACAATAATATATTATTTATATTATATATTATATTTTTATTTTTATTTTTTAAAATCGAATAAACCTTACTTGTCGCGTGCTTGTCCGCCTTTTCCCTCTTTCCCAGTTTCCCCTTCTTCGAAACCTAAACCGATAAACCTAATAGGCTAACCCTTATCTTTTTCACTCTCTCGATCTCTCTTGTCTCTTTGTCTTCCCCAATCCCCAATTTTTCCTCCGGCGCCAGTTGTCCTCCGACTTACGGCCTCTCACCTAGTGGCCAATTTTCCTTGCTTCAGTGCTTCCCTGTGTCTCTTTCTCTCTTTGTCTTCTGACATCTCCTTCTCCATCACGCCAACCATCAAGCAGACAAACACGTAGCAACACCAGTTGCTGCCTCATCAGCAAGCACCAAGCCAGCTTAGCCAGCCCTAGCTACAACAACCAACCAAGACGCTGGTCGCCGCCTCGACTCCGCCAGGACCGCCACCTCCTAGGCTCTGTCTTTGTTTCTCTCATCTCTCATCTTCGCGGCTCCGCCACCTCTCAGGCTTTCACTTCAGGCGACAACAACCACCAACCAATCTATCATCGGCCACCACTTTGCCCTCGCCGGCTCACCCCTCTGCCATGTTTGTTCAAGTATTTTTCCCTTTTTTTCTTAATTTTGAGTGCAAAAAAAAAATCAAAAAACCGAACCACGATTAACCGATTCCATCGGTTTGATTTCAATTCAAATTTTTAAAAAATCGATCAGGTCAGTTCGATTAAAAAAATCCCCACGATTCAATTAACCGAATCGTGAGCACCCATATTCTAAACGGTTCATTGACAGAGGTCCTATTTGTGTTATGTGGGGCCGGTCAACAAGACACATATAAGTTGTCTCCAATGGTCAGGGTATATACAAATAGTTTCTCAAATGTACATAATATATAAGTAATGAACCCTATTTTTTCTTTTCATTCTGGGAATAAGGGAAAATAAGTAATGACAAAGCAGGGGCAGGGGAGGGTGGAGTGGAAAACTTTTAACTTACGATACCTATTCAAAAGAGTTTTTTTTTTCAACAGCATAAGTTGTTGGATCAGCTTGAGATCAGGGGCTTGGTGTTAGGTGAGTTTGGTTGACAAGATCATTTTGGATGTCGCCCGAATCCATCTGTATCAAATCTGACAACTTTAGCTGCGTGTATTGAGTCCGGATCTATTCCTCAGGGAGTGTGCCCCACACCGTCCTCACAGCATGCCTCACATCTGGAACATCTCCCATATTTGTGTTTATTATTCATGAGGAGATGTTCTCAGTATAAGGTCGGATGTGGCTGTGAGGTAACTGTGAAGCGCACTGTGTGAAGGAGCAGATCCCAATTAGCGTGCATTACCAAATCTAATGGCCACCATGCCTTTTGGTTCAGTTTGCGAGGGGTGCAAATATTACAATACAAATATGGGTGATGTCTCTTAGAGATCAAATCAGCCCTCCACAACGTCTTACACATCATCAGGAGATATTCTCAATAAACGACAGGAATATGCTGTGGGACGTTGTGGGAGACAATCTTGTGAAGGATTAACTCTGCCTCTTACGACCTCCACCTGAACAGGGTACTTTTCGCTGGACACAATTGACCGGTGTATGTACATCATATGCATGGTGGGGTGGGTCCCAGACATGATATGCGAATACCTATCATGTTGATTGAGATTTTTGTTGGCAGGTGATCCCAACTCAGTGGTAGTGGTGGTAGGGACACTACAGCCCATCTCGCATTCACTATACGGCAGAATTCAGATTGACACCCCACAGGCGCTCTACATGTATATTTTTATTGAGAACATCTTCTATACCTATCATGTCATGGGAAGATGTTTTGAATACACGATTGGAATGTGTTGTAACGAAAAACATGTATTGGCGGAGTATCTAACATCTCAAAGGCTGTGAGATATGCACTTGCCGTTGGCGGAAACCAATGGGAGGAGCATCTCAAAGGTGAGTATTTAAGGTACCTCGTTCCTTGTGGGAAGGAAATTGAAAAACATGCATAGAGGTTTTGGATAGGGTCCTCTTACTCTTGGGACAGCAGGAACGTTAATGACTTCCTTTGAAGAAAGCAAAATGAAAACAAATTGAATATATATATATATATATATATATATATTAAAGGGCCGGAGCTAGAGTGGTAGGCGGAAGGAGCTTGTTTTGTGTGTTGCCATTTTATACAGAACTATTATATTCTGCCATGAAAAGTTATTATAAACAGTAACTAAGTGGGTGTTTTCAAGCCGTTTCAAGTAACACCGAATGTTTCGAATTGTAAGAATCACTTTTGTAAAAAATATCATTTTTACATCTATTTATCCTATTATAAAGAATTATAATACTTGTCTCGTAAGGTTACAAGATGATATAGTGTCAACTTGTTACCAAAAATAATGTCAATTTACATCTATTTACTGGTGTCAATTGGATCAGATTTGGTCTAATCCAATCCAGTCCAATATGAGTCAATTACAGATGGATCTGGTTTAATTCAATTCCATGAATTCTCTGGATCATTTTGGATCAGTCCAATTTAATGTTTGGACAGTGTTCAAATTGATTGTAATTTGACACCTGTATTCTTATTCATATAAATGAACCAGATATTGATTCAATCTGACCCAATCGGCCAATCCAATTAATATAATTCCATTACTGATGGTAACGTTTAATCCAATCCAATAAATACTTTGGACCGTTATGTTTGCACTGGTCCAATTTAATGTCTTATTGGTCGGTCCAATCCATCCAAATTGATTTTAATTTAAACAGGCTGAATCCAAAACTGGTCCATTTGACACCCTAATAACATGTGCTAAGTATAAATAGTTAATAGCTGTTTGATGCATACATGTGTGTGAGCGTGATTCCTCTCTAGCAGTAAATAATAAAAAATAAATTTTTGTGTGTTGTTTGATGCATTGTTAGTATTACTGAATAAATAGAAGTGACCCATTTGATCTGGATATTTGAATTGCTTATCCGTCACTTTAGAATAATGGTGCTGTTTTGGGTCAGTTTTATAAAAACATAGGCTTTATATTGTTAGAAGTATTGGATATTGATCTAATTAATAAAATTTATTAGTGAGAAAAAACTACCTAAAATATAGGAACGGGCATTAATACCTAAAATATTAATGAGAAGGAATTCAATGAGATAAAAAGTAGTAGTTCAAATTTTTACATTTTCTATCCTTACAACAGAGGCTGGACTAAATTCACTGGTTATTTTAGTCAAAGTAAGTCCAATGAGCTCATTCATACTTTTAAGGATCATTTACTCATATCCCCTATAGTTTCATGTATTGACTAAAACCTACCCTCTAGTTTGTATATTACTAAAACACCACCCTATAATTTGCAATTGCTTTACTTATTCAACCTTCCATTTGAAACCCTTTGTTTTTCCATTTGTGAATGGCCACTTGACCCCTTAAAGCAAGTGGAAAATATGAAAGGGCATAGACCTAAGGTTTTTTATTCTAAAAGTACCCCTAACAGTTCTAATATCACATGTAGCCCATACCTTTTCCAAATATGATAGAGAGAGAGAGAAGTTTATTTGTTTCCTAAAAGGTTGATAAGAGAACTACTAGGGCTGTTTTGGAATAAAAACCTTGGATTAATGCCCCTTCATATTAAGTACAGCATATGCAAACTAAGGGAGTGTTTTAATAATATATAAACTAGAGGATGGATTTTAGTAAATATGTGAAGCTAGGGGTGTCTAAGTAAATGACTCTACTTTTAATAACAGTATAGATTTCAACTTCATTTCCATTTATATTGTTTATAGATGGATCCTTTACTGTTAAGAATCTAACACAAGTGACCATCTAATACTTGTTCGCTGGTGAAAAAGATGACCACATGCTACAGTAACGATATAAACTCCATAGTCTACACCATGTGAATCAAATGGCATAGAAATCTAAATGGTAACCATTTAGCAAATGGAGCCAAACAGTGACCTAGGTTACTAGGCCTTTGTTATCATTGTAGTTTCTATGTGACAATGGCTAATAACCATCAAGAAGATGAAGTAACAGAAGAGATTAAAGGGGGCATGTCCAGAGTTCATGGAGACGATAAAATTCTTCTTCCAATATCTGACCTAACTAGGAGTGAATTAATTATATGAGGTTTAGGCTCAGCTTGGAAAGAGTACAAATATAAATATATGGAGTGTAAAACTTTATATTTTGTATACATTTGTATATACTCTATATATTTGTATTTGTACTCTTTTCAAACTGAACAAATACATACAAAATAATATAAAATATAAGATTTTGCACTCCACATATTCATTTGTACTCCATTCAAACTGATCCTTATGCCCACTTAACTGGGCACACATGGATGCAGGACGAGCATCCAATGCACCTTTGCCAAAGTAGTCCTTTTTAAGATGTAACAGGTGAATTGTGGAACAAGAGCTAGCGCTCGGTCCATATCTGGAGTTGCAATCAAATACTTGTAACTATTCAGTTTAAGTCATTTCAGGAAACGGTCAAATTCAAGAAAGATCAATGATATTGATGAATAATATTCTCCTCCAAGATATTTTAACTCATAGATTGCATGTGATTTGTCAACCTAACTTTTAACTCAGAAAGAATTGGTTATCACTACTTTTATCTGCTGTTTTGCTAATTTCGGGATGTCTTGTGCTTGATGAATAGATAAACTTAGATAGAAGAAGAAATACTTAAAATTGTGCTACAGGAGGCATTCTCTCAGACATATTTCTATAGAGTGTTTCTGTAAAATAGACACGTTCTGATCATTGACTAACATGGCATTAGCGTACAACTAAATTAAACAGAAAATTGAGAGCCTTGGCCTCACAGAGGAAACATTAAACTGTTTTTTTTGACATGGAAAACATCAAATGGATCATCAAGTATAACCGACAAGAAATCAAGGCTAGGTTATCTGGCTGGTTGACTGTAAAAAACACCCACTAAAGTTGATATACATACAAGATGATGGCTCAACTGTAAGAAATCCCTTGGGACTTGGGTGATCAGGGATCAAATCTTAGAAACAGTCTCTCTGTATATAGGGGTAAGGCTGCATTCATCTGTCCCTCCCCAGACTCTGCGTTGGCGGGAATCTCGTTCACTAGGCTGCCTTTTCTGTTTATCAACAGATGCATTTAATTGGAATAAAAATTATACAACTGGAAAGAATCCAAGGATAAGAAAGGTAATAGATTTACATATGATCGGTCCCACTTATGAGCATCAGCCCCTTTAGGCTGTGTTTGGTTTGGAAGAAAAGGTAGGGAAATCTGCATCAATTCCCAACCTTTTCCTTCCTTTCCCCATTTTTTCATTCAAACTAAACACAGCCTTAAAGTTTAGGTATTAGGGTAGACAATCATTTTAGACGTCAGCTGAAGTTGTGCTTTTGGGTTAGAATCTGTTCATATTGGGTTGGATTGGACAAGGGTTAAACGCCTAATGCTTAGCATTGGGATTAGATTGACCCTAAAACCAATCAAACTTTTCTAAGCTGCACTTTTAAATGAGAATACAAAAGGATGAACTTAAAAAAAAACTAAAGCTAGAAAAATTTTGGTCAATGAAGCAACGTTTTTGAACCGTCGTTGATACGGACAGTTAGACCGTTCAGCCCGGGAACCGTCCAAGCAACTGGTTCCGTTCAATAGTTTTTGACCGTTTTTTTATTTTTTAATTTTGCTGTCAGAACAAGCCGTCCATTTGAACCGTCAACCCAAAAACCAATGGCCAAAACGATTCCGTTTCCAGATGATTTTTTAAAGCATTGCAATGAAGTATATAGACAACAAAAGAAAATTTGACCAACAACAAACACATGGTCCATTATCAGGCTGGTGCATGTAATTTGCTTATTAGGTTTGTTCCTCAGTCATACACTGTGAACTGATATAGGAAAAGTACTTATTCAGCTTGGCTACTTCTATTTGATCTCCCATCAGAGATTTGGTGGTAAACACTGATCCAAATAGATTTCATTTGCTCAAGGAAATTGTCTCCGTAGCTTCTGTCCTTTTCTTCCCTCTTATTTTCATTCTTTATTTTTCTCTGCAATAAAGGGGTGTCCTGTAAAAATATGATGTATTGGGACTATGCATGTAGTTGAAATAGATTGTCTACTACAACTCAACTGATGAGGCCACATGTTGGAAATTGGAATCCAGCTTAACCACAGAAGGAAACTCTTTATTTCTTGTTTTTAAACCATTTCTCAATTTATACATCTTCCTTGCATAGGTCCATTCTAAATCCTTCCTAGTTTTTCAAGTAGCCTCCACTTTAGAAAAATTAAATAAATAAAAAAGTGCAAAGAAGACATATTCATAGTAAATTTGCATAAAAAATTATGAAGGCTTCTATGATTCAGTCAACAATGCCATTGACTGCATCCACATTCACTTGATCAAGTCAAGATCATCATCCTCACCATCATCCATGCCTTACCCAACCAACTATATGGGCTCAGATACATGAATCTTGTTTCACCAATTCATTCTTTTTAAAGCCATATCCACTGTTAAATTATTAGTGTTTAAATCATTTCTTACTACTTGTAACAAAATCACCTCTTCTAGTTTTTCTAGTTCTTCTATTTTGGCCCTTCCACTTGTAACAAATCACTTCTTCTAACTGGAGCTGTTAATGGTCTTCTATGCATGTGACCAAACCATAGCTAGCCTTTCTAATTTTTCCACTCATCCATCTTAGCATTTTCATTTCTACCACACTCATTTTCATTTCTCCTTTCACACAAAAGTCCAGATGCACCCCACCAGTAAAGATAGAGGACAAAAAAAAAATGGTATGATGGGAAATTCTGGACCTTTATGGACTGCTGATTTCATCTCTGGAAACGAAGATATCATTGAGACTACAGGGGTATCGGTATAGCAGATTCTGTTATGGATGAAATAGTCACCTTCTTTGTAGATTCTAAAATGTGAAGCAATAAGATAGCTCTTTAGCAGTCAACTCCTAAATTTTCCAATATGGGACGAAATAAAGACAGAATATAAGCTTAGTGCCAGAATTTAGAATTGATCAGTAGCATAGAGCAGGATTCAATCACTGTAACACCAGAGTTTAAAAGTTCCAGTCTTGGACTGTTAGCAGACCATACAGTCCAATGTGCTTATCCTTCACTCAATCAAATATGCCCCCCCACCCTTGTGTTGGACGAATTTCCCTCTTATAATACTAACTGAGAAAAATAACAATCACAGTTATCCTGCTTTTAGTCTATTTATGTATAATTTGGTCCACTTGTCCTTTCTGATCTGACCTGGAAACCCCTTACCTGATTTAGAAATCCTTCTATAGTTCCATATTGAAATGCAAATGAGCAAGGCTGTTACTATGCGACAATTTCCTTTCAGTGTTCTAGCTTCGTGGCTGGAAGTGGAACTCAACAACTACTTAAGTAGATGTCATGGCTAGATGCAGATTGTAGTTCCTAACAACCGGCTTGAGGGAACCACAATACAAGTAGTTCCTAACAATCGGCTTGAGGCAACAACTACTTAAGTAGATGTCATGGCTAGATGCAGATTGAACCATCAGAATCACCGAGAATCTCGAACACTTGAGCCCACAGAAAAGGACCTTCTTCTAGACCCAAAGGACCAAACTCTTGTGGGATGATCAGACATCAGCAATAGTTATGAAACCCAGAATGACTAAAACTGCATTACCGAGGTCAGGGTTTTGATGCAGCCAGAGGCCAAGTAGCTAAGTCAAACACCATTGAGGAATCGACAGAGCATCTTGCAGCAGGATGTGACACCCTTTTGCCACTCAAGAAGGATCTGCTCCAATTTCCAAATGCTGGAGGCTGGAGCAGCCTCTCTTTCATGGTTCTGGTGAGTAAATAGCTTAAAGCATGCATGATAACTTCCCTTACAAAAAAAACAGGTATAACAAAAATAACAACAGGAACAGAATGCTGCCTTAAGTATGAAATTCTAGAAGCTGTGTTTATGTAGGTTCTGCTGCATTTTTAATTAAAACAAGAAAGCAATCAAAAGGATATAGCTACAATTATGGAATACGGAATTAATATTTAGAGTGAGGATAAGCAACCTAGCTAGCTAGCGCTCCACAGCACATCCCAACCGTGCATTAGGAACATCTTCCCATGACAAAGTAAGGGATCTTCCCAAGGCACGCTGAGATATGCAAGTGAGGAGCCAATATGAACTCGTTATTTGAAACAAGAATGTTATCAAAAGAATATTCCTACACACAAATAGCCTAAACTTCTAAGATTTAGTAGTTTATTTTCCTTTGCAGCTTCCTATTTTAGATTTTGCACTTCCACTGGAGTATTTGCAATTGCCTAATAAGGGACTCAGTTCGAGTATAAAGGAGATGTGTTTTAAACAAGCACATAGTGCTATATGAAAGGAAGAAACAATAAAGTGAGAAAGAAAATTCTGTGATTCAGGTTGTGTTTTTCTCTTGTAGTTTTACTTATTCTTTTGTAGATAAAAGAGTTAACTGTAATCAACATTATTGTAATTAGAAAAATGACAAACAAAGACTTGAGTGGGAGGCAGGCAGGCTGAAGGCTTGGCTATAGTGGGGGCTGTTTGAGGGTTTCATGCACATTACACGGACCCCAAACATACCAACGCGCCACTTCTCTCTCTCGGCATTTAAACAGGAACCTCTTTACCTAGTCTTGAAGGTTCCCTTGTTTTATTCATCTTCTTGGTTGGACCAATTCCAACTAAACCACCTTTCAATCTAACACAAACTTTTTGAAAAAACCAAACATTTGGATGCTTTATCTGACTTCTGAATTGGGATTTGATTCTCAAGAGTGTGCCTCATACCAATCTCACAGCTGTGCATTAGAAACCTAACATTTTGTCAATGTAGAGCTGCAAGTGCTGTGTGGTAGGTGTGAGGCGCGCTCTATGACTGAACAAATACGGACAACTTACTTTTTTACATTCCTTTACCTCACACCCATGCTAAAATGTCGTACACGTTTAAGCTTCAAAACAACCCAAGTTGTTTTTCTTTTCTTTTCTTTTCTTTTGGAGTTTGAATTTTGGGTTGAATTTACTCCAAGTTGAATCTCCTATCTGGCACTAAGTGACAGTCTTTCAACCTCAAAACACTACCAAATAAGCCTCTAATAAATAGATTCTGAATTTCTAATGATGGCGGATTTGGCCCTCCAATGACATTGTGACACATGGCATCCCGAAACAGTTGGACGACACCCAGATGCCACTTAGGCAATGATTTGGAGTCCCGGATCGTAGTTCGTCTTCGTCTCAACCTGGCAACCTGCCTTTACCGCCAACCTAGCGACTTCGACCAAAACTTAGGCCAGCTAGGAGCACCTCGTCTAGTGCTGACCTGTAGCACCTCGTCACTGGCCGATGTGACCTCGACACAAGGAGTGACATCCCTCGAGGGCTTGCCGACCTGACTGAGGTCCAGGAGGCGACCTGCAAGTTGTGCTCGCCGACAAATTCGGTATGCATATCTCGACACTCCCAAGTTTCTCGAAAGTTAGCCCACGTACCGAGTGTTCCGAAGGATGGCCAACGTGCATGGCGGTTACCTCCAGGGATCTTGGACCGGTTAGGCGACCTCCCGAAAATCTCGGATATGGTGTGTGAAGCCCATGCCAAACAAAGCCTATATAAAGGCACCAACCCCAATGACATGAAAAGGTACGCACGGTTATTTGCTCACTATCTCTCTCCACACTCAAGCTTTCAGCTCGCAACCAGGACAACACAATACTGAGTTAAGCATCGAAGCGACGTCGCCAGGTTAGCCACCCCGGGTCCTCTAACATTGAGTCCTTGCAGGTTTCTCTGAAGAGCTATCCAGCTCAGCACCCAATCTACCCCGCAGCTCAGCCTCTAGTCAGCTCGGCATCCAAGTCCTCATCCAGCAAAAATCCTCCACTTCAACCTCCGAGTCATCGGCCACCTAGAAGTAGTCCGAACAACAGGGTGCTACCAAAAAACATGCTTCATCAATTGGCGTTGTCTATAGGAAACACTACAAGAAACTAAGTTCTCACCTTCTAAAACGCTAAGTCCTCATCTTCCACAAAATTAAAGATCTCACCTTTAAAAAATTAAAGCTCTCACTTTCTAATTTCCATTTTTATGAACTCAAAGGCACTTTTGAACAGCATCAACACCCAGAACGAATACCGATTACTGGGGGCAAAAACATCTATGATGAACCTAGAGAACTCCCCTGTGACAATCAAACAAGTTTAGGCCAAATTCAACATCCCCAATGCCCCAAATAAATACCCCGCTACCGCATGTGAACACCCCTCTCCCCGCGGTAAAGCCATCAGCAGTTCCCGCCAAGATCGAAGCGCGACAGTTCTATGAAATGAAGCATGAATTTCCAGATGCGAGCATGGGAGCAGCTCAATGTATTCATGTCGATGCAGATTAGGCAACAACAGAACGACCTTAACAACTAGCAGTCTGGCAACAGGCACCTCGGAGTAAGGTTGTCCCCACAGGTCGAGCCAGTTATGGTTCCCGCAGGAAGTTGGATGGCTAACAAACTAAGCAGCTCTACCGATTCAGCCCAGATAAGCCTCATCAGTCCTCTTCGCGAGGTCTCCACTATGTGAACGTCCTTGCGGTTCCCGTGGGAGTTAGCAGCCTACGAACTATGTGAACGCCCTTGCGGGTCGAGCCCCTCAAGGCTCCTGAGCGAGTCGGTGACCTATAGTTAGTAGAGATGCCCCCGGAGGTCGAGCTCCTTGTGGCTTCTCGTAGGAGTGGACGACCGACGTCATTACGAGGTTGATGCAGCACAGCCGTGCCCCAAACTTCCAACTCACACCGACAATAACATTATGCCCTCGTAGGGGGGCAAAACATGTATGCCGTGGTGTCGCAAGCACTCATCCAGGAAGATAATCCCACGGGATGACGTAGAAGTAGCCATATGAGAAGTTATTACAGAATGACCACCCGCTTAGGCGGAAAGGTCAGGCCGCACGTCGGCTAAATAAGGATAAGGAGAGTGGACCGCGAGTCACTCCCAGAACTTAAGGGCTAAAGTGCCAAGCTGATAAAAAACCTCGGCACCACATGAGACCCAATCACTCCCTGAGCCTAGGGCTATGGTGTCGAGCTGACAAAAAACCTCGACACAATACAAGACCCAATTGCCTCTTCGGCATGGGCAGATAAGTCCTAGTCGCCTCTTCGGCATGGGCAAAATCAATGATAAGGAGAGTGGATCTGAGTCGCTCCTAGAGCCTAAGGGCTAAGGTGCTAAGCTGATAAAAAACATCGGCACCACATAAGACCCAATCGCTTTTTTTACAAGGGCAAAATAAAAAGCAGTTCGCATTCAGCACGAGAAAGAGAACAAAGGAAAGACTAGTTCGCTTTTAGCACCATGACTGACGCAAACTTAGTCGATCTCTTCACAGTAGACCTCCACCTCGGTTTTAGGCTCTTCATCGAACTCGTTGGCTACTCTTTTGAGAACCAGCTCGAAGGATGCTGCGCCGCAGTCTACCAAGGTGGAGCGACCTGATAAAGAAGTCACACAAAACCCCCTCTTGAGGATGGCATGATAAATTTCGCTCTTGAGGTAATGGTCGGATTGCAAAACCCCTTGACGGTTCCATCCCTAATAAGGTAGATGTCCTCAGTGTACTTGCTCCACCTCTACTTGAGTGGATGAATTCGCTGTGCCCCGATAATCAAGATGGTGAGGTCCTGTGTAAGGCTGCAAACACATGGACTCTTCCAACCTGAGGAGCAAATTGAATTGGTGCTTACGACTATGAGCTTATCGAATCAGTCATTCTAGGCCAAAAGAAGCGATCTACTCCGTTCGCGAAGCTACTTTCAGCTCGGGATTAGGGGGCAATTGATGAGGGCGGAATTGGCCCTCCAATGACATTGTGACACATGGCATCCTGAAACAGCTGGACGACACCCAAATGCCACCTAGGCGATGATTTGGAGTCCCATATCGTAGTTCGTCTTCGCCCCAACTTAGCGACCTGCCTTTACCGCCAACCTAGCGGCTTCGACCACAACTTAGGCCAGCTAGGAGAACCTCGTCAAGGGCCAACCTGTAGCACCTCGTCACTGGCCGATGTGACCTCAACACAAGGAGTGACCTCCCTCGAGGGCTTGCCTACTTGATTGAGGTCCAGGAGGCAACCTGCAAGTTGTGCTCGCCGACAAATTTGGTATGCATATCCCGACACTCCCAAGTTTCTCGAAAGTTGGCCCACGTACCGAGTGTTATAGAGGATGGCCAACGTGCATGGCGGTTACCCCCAAGGATCTTGGACCGATTAAGTGACCTCCCGGAAATCTCGGATACAATGCATGAAACCCACGCCAAACAAAGCCTATATAAAGGCATCAACCCCAATGACACGAAAAGGTACACGCGATTATTTGCTCACTAGCTCTCTCTACACTCAAGTTTTCAGCTCGCAACCAAGAGAACACAATACTGACTTAAGTATCAGAGCGACCTCGCCGGGTTAGCCACCCCAGGTCCTCTAACATTGATTCCTTACATGCTTCTCTGAAAAGATACCCAACTTGGCAATCAACCTAGCTCGGCATCCAAGTCCTCATCCAGCAAAAATCCTCCACTTTAGCCTCTGAGTCATCGGCCACCTAAAAGTAGTCCGAACAACAGGGTACTGCCAAAAAACATGCTTCATCAGATTCAAACAGCAATATTGATATTAGATCGACCATCGTAGAAGATCAATCCAAACCCCAAGGTTGTGACAATGTAAGAAAGTTTCTTTGAGGCAATCCATCGAACTCTTAACGGGCGTTGTGCACACACCACACCTGACCTGAGCCTGAGTCTCCCCAATGAACGGAAAACCTTTCCTACATCCTGAAGTGTATGACAAGTTATCCATTACATAATTTACATTAAAGAAGCCAAAAATGACACGCAGATAACAAGTCACACGACTCACAACCACACTACCAAGATATATCTTACGAAATCTTAATCGATGACCTCTACTTCTAGTAGTCTAGTCCACATATGCACAGAATCAAGTGCCCATGGCCATTATCTCTCTAAAGAGGCCACGTAATCCAAATAACAAACAAGACTAGAGGTGGCCTTGGACAAATTTACATCAAATTCCTCACCAGAAAAAAAAAACAATGAACAAATATTCTAGTTTACATCTCATATTCTCATTTTCAGAGGGATTACAAGGAAAACTAGGGTGTGTAGGTTCTTGAATCTGCTTTTGCATTGTGAAATAATTGAAAGGTAATGTTTGTTAGATTATCCAACAACAACAGATATCAGAAAATTTCTACTGTTGTTAATTAAAAGATAAAATGTAAATTAATTCTACATACATGAACTCATAAGTAATAAGTACCATTTTGCTTTAGACAATTCATGAAGTAGGCCATTTCTCTCCTCTTGATTGATTCCACAAGAAAATAAGATCGAAAGAACAGGAGAATTTATGCTAAGAAGTTGTTCAACCCAGAAAATGAGCTTCATAAGGTGATCTTCTCCATCGCTCTCCTGATTGCATTGGCCCTCACCAAGCTCCCAATTGTATTAATGGCGAGCTTGATGTCTTCCAGGGGGTTCCCAGGCGCCACCGTCTTATACAGATAGCTGTCGAACGTCATCTTCTGGACATATTCATCAGCGCACATCTCCACAAACGCCTCCCTGGCCGGATTCGACCTGCAAAATACCTTCTGCAAAACATCCAACACCTTGTAAGTCGGCCAGTACATCTTGTCCCACTTCTCCAGATAATTCCTCAAATCCGACTCGTCGATCATCCTCTTCCCATGCTCCGAACCCTCCACAATCGCCTCTGCGCACATCCGCCCACTCTTTGCCGCGAAGTAGATTCCCTCGCCCGAGCACTTCGTCACGTACCCAGCCGCGTCCCCTACGAGTGTCACCCTCCCCGCTACCCTGCGCGGCCGCGGGTGCTCCGGAATAGGATGCGCCTCCACCCGAATAATCTTACCGCCTAGTATCTTCTCCTTGGCTCTGTTCCTGGTAGCCGTCTGAAACTTCTTGATATCCCCTTTGTGTGTCACCGTCCCTGTTCCCACTGCGACGTGGTCGCATTTAGGGAAGACCCAACCGTAGAAATCGGGCGACACGTCATCTCCGACGTACATCTCGGCGAGAGTCTCATAGTATACCATTTTATCGTCCGGGATCTTGATCCTCTCCTGAAAGGCAATTGCGTATTCGTACTCACCCGCGCCAATCGATTTGGCGACGCGAGAATTGGCGCCGTCTGCTCCGATAACAGCGTCGACCTCCAAGGTGCGACGCTCGCCGACTCCTCCCGTCTTCCCGTCGAAGGCAGTGTAGTGGAGGACATAAGGGGAGTTAGCGTCCTGAGGCACGTCCATCTTGAGGAAGAGGCCATTGGTGATCGTTGCGCCCGACTTGGCAGCACGGTCGCGGAGGTATGCGTCGAGCACCTCCCGGCGTACCATACCAACGTACTCGTGGGGTTTTAGGGCTTGACCGAAGTCGACAGCCACATTGGACGGGGAGATCATCTTCATCTTAGTGACCCGACGGTCGATAATGTCAAGCGGGAGGTCGAACTCTCCGATCATGCAGAGCGGAATAGCGCCGCCGCATGGCTTGCAGTTGTCCAGCTTCCGTTCGATGAGGAAAGTTTCAATGCCGCCCTTCGCTAGCGTCTCAGCAGCCGAGCCGCCTGCCGGGCCTCCGCCGATAACGGCTACTCGGAGGTTGCGACCGGAGAGTTTGGGGCTGGATTTGCTAGCTAAGATACGGAATCTGCGGGGATTTGGTTGGGATGAGAGAGATTTAGGTAGGGAGAGGGAATGGTGATTCTCCAAAGTGGTTTTCCGGAGGCCAACGAAGCTATTAAGGGTAGCGCGTCGGAAATGGGTGGTTTTCCGGTCACAATGGGCTGTGGCGGTGGAAAATGGGGAGTTGATGGCAGTAGAGGACGCCATCCTTGCTGTGCTCTGGTCTGGTATCTGAAGTCTGAACAGAGTAAGTTCAGTTCCACTGCATATTTCTAATTTCTTTCTTATGAGTTCATGGAGACGATAAAATTCTTCTACCAATATCTGACCTAACTAGACTGTAAAAGTTTATATTTTGTATGCATTTGTACATACTTTATATATTTATATTTATACCCTTTTGAAACTGAGCAAATACATACAAAACAATATAAAATACAAGGTTTTGCATTTTAGATAAATTCAAACTGAGGCTTATGTCCATTTAACTGGGGACACATTGATGCAGGATGAGCATCCAATGTTCCTTTGCCAAAGTAGTCCTTTTTAAGTAGTAACAGGTGAATTGTGGAACAAGAGCTAGCGCTCGGTCCATATCTGGACTTGCAATCAAATACTTGTAACTATTCAGTTTAAGTCATTTCAGGAAACGGTCAAATTCAAGAAAGATCAATGATATTGATGAATAATATTCTCCTCCAAGATATTTTAACTCATAGATTGCATGTGATTTGTCGACCTAACTTTTAACTCATAGAAAGAATTGGTTATCACTACTTTTATCTGCTGTTTTGCTAATTTCGGGATGTCTTGTGCTTGATGAATAGATAAACTTAGATAGAAGAAGAAATACTTAAAATTGTGCTACAGGAGGCATTCTCTAGACAGATTTCTATAGAGTGTTTCTGTAAAATTGACACGTTCTGATCATTGACTAACATAGCATTAGCGTACAACTAAATTAAACAGAAAATTGAGAGCCTTGGCCTCAAAGAGGAATCATTTAAACTGTTTTTTTTTTTTTTGACATGGAAAATATCAAATGGATCATCAAGTATAACTAACAAGAAATCAAGGCTAGGTTACCTGGCTGGTTGACCGTAAGAAACACCCACCAATAGCATGGCACTAAAGTTGATATACATACAAGATGATGGCTCAACTATAAGAAATCCCTTGGGAGTTGGGTGACCAGGGCTCAAATCTTAGAAACAGTCTCTCTGCATATAGGGGTAAGGCGTGCTAAGACCTTGTCACCTCTTCAGCATGGATAGATAAGTCCTAGTCGCCTCTTCAGCATAGGTATGCTAAGACCTTGTCGCCTCTTAGGCATGGGCAAAATCAATGATAAGGAGAGTGTATCGCGAGTCGCTCTTAGAGCCTAAGGGCTAAGGTGCCAAGCTGATAAAAGACATCGGCACCACATAAGAACTGGTCGCCTCTTTTGCATGAGCAAAATAAAAAGCAATTCACATTCAACACGAAAAAGAGAACAAAGGAAAGACTGTTTCGCTTTCAGCACCATGACAGATGCAAACTTAGTCGATCTCTTCATAATAGACCTCCCCCTCGGTTTTAGGCTCTTCATCGAACTCACTAGCTACTCTTTTGAGAACCAGCTCAAAGGATGCTGCGTCGCAGTCTACCAAGGTGGAGATACCTAATAAAACAGTCACACAAACCCCCCTTTTAAGGATGGCATGATAAAGTCGCTCTTGAGGTAATGGTCAGATTGCAGAACCCCTTGACGGTTCCATCCCTAATAAGGTAGATGTCCTTGGGGTACCTGCTCCACCATCATCGAGTGGATGAATTCGCTCTCGTGCCCCTATAATCAAGACGGTGAGGTCCTGTGTAAGGCTGCAAACATTTGGACTCTTCCGACCTGATGAGCATATTGGACCGGCGCTTACGACTACGAGCTTATCGAATCAGTCATTCCAGGCCAAAATGAGTGGTTACTCCCTTCGCGAAGCTACTTTTAGCTTAGGAGTAGGGGGGCAATTGATGAGGGCGGATTTGGCCCTCTAATGACATTGTGACTAATGGCATCCCGAAACAGCTGGACGACACCTAGACACCACCTAGGCGATGATTTGGAGTCCTAGGTCATAGTTCGTCTTCACCCCGACCTGGCAAGGTGCCTTTACCGCCAACTAAGCGACTTCGACCACAACTTAGGCTGGCTAGGAGCACCTCGTCTAGGGCCGACTTGTAGCTCCTCGTCACTGGCCGATGTGACCTTAACGCGAGGAGTGATCTCCCTCGATGGCTTGCCGACCTAACTAAGGTCAAGGAGGCGACTTGCGAGTTGTGCTCGCCGACAAATTCAGTATGCATATCTCGATACTCCCAAGTTTCTTAGAAGTTGGCCCACGTACCGAGTGTTCCGGAGGATGACCAACGTGTGTGACAGTTACCTCCCGGGATCTCGGACCGGTTAGGCAACCTCCTAGAAATCTCGGATACGATGCATGAGGCCCACGCCAAACAAAATCTATATAAAGGCACCAACCCCAATGACACGAAAAGGTACGCGCAATTATTTGCTCACTAACTCTCTTCACACTCAAACTTTCAACTCGCAACCAAGACAACACAATACTGACTTAAGCATCAGAGCAACCTCGTCGGGTTAGCCACCCCGGGTCCTCTAACATTGATTCTTTACAAATTTCTCTGAAGAGATACCCAACTTGGCAATCAACCAAGCTCGACACCCAATCTACCCCCCAGCTCAGCCTAGTCAGCTCGACATCCAAGTTTTCATCTAGCAAAAATCCTCCACTTCAACCTCTGAGTCATCGGCCACCTAAAAGTAGTCCGAATAACAGGATGCTTCCAAAAAACATGCTTCATCAGATTCAAACAGCGATATTGATATTAAATCCACCATCGTAGAAGATCAATCCAAACCCCAAGGTTGTGAAAATGTAAGAAAGTTTCTATGAGGCAATCCATCGAACTCTTAACGGGCGTTGTGCACACACCACACCTGACCTGAGCCTGAGTCTCCCCAATGAACGGGGAAAACCTTTCCTACATCCTGAAGTGTAGGACAAGTTATCCATTACATAATTTACATTAAAGAAGCCAGAAATGACACGCAGATAACAAGTCACACGACTCACAACCACACTACCAAGATATATCTTACGAAATCTTAATCGATGACCTCTACCTCTAGTAGTCTAGTCCACATATGCCCAGAATCAAGTGCCTATGGCCATTATCTTTCTAAAGAGGCCACGTAATCCAAATTCCAAACAAGACAAAGGTGGCCTTGGACAAGTTTACATCAAATTCCACCAGAAAAAAACCAAGGAACAAATATTCTAGTTTACTTCTCATATTCTCATTTTCAGAGGGATTACAAGGCAAACTAGTGTGTGTAGGTTCTTGAATCTGCTTTTGCATTGTGAAATAATTGAAAGGTAATGTTTGTTAGATTATCCAACAACAACAGATATCAGAAAATTTTCTACTGTTGTTAATTAAAAGATAAAATGTAAATTAATTCTACATACATGAACTCATAAGTAATAAGTACCACTTTGCTTTAGACAATTCATGAAGTAGGCCATTTCTCTCCTCTTGATTGATTCCACAAGAAAATAAGATCGAAAGAACAAGAGAATTTATGCTAAGAAGTTGTTCAACCCAGAAAATGAGCTTCATAAGGTGATCTTCTCCATCTCTCTCTTCATTGCATTGGCCCTCACCAAGCTCCCAATTGTATTGATGGCGAGCTTGATGTCTTCCAGGGGGTTCCCGGGCGCCACCGTCTTATACAGATAGCTGTCGAACGTCATCTTCTGGACATATTCATCGGCGCACATCTCCACAAACGCCTCCCTGGCCGGATTCGACCTGTAAAATACCTTCTGCAAAACATCCAACACCTTGTAAGTCGGCCAGTACGTCTTGTCCCACTTCTCCAGATAATTCCTCAAATCCGACTCGTCGATCATCCTCTTCCCATGCTCCGAACCCTCCACAATCGCCTCTGCGCACATTCGCCCACTCTTTGCCGCGAAGTAGATTCCCTCGCCCGAGCACTTCGTCACGTACCCAGCCGCGTCCCCTACGAGTGTCACCCTCCCCGCTACCCTGCGCGGCCGCGGGTGCTCCGGAATAGGATGCGCCTCCACCCGAATAATCTTACCGCCTAGTATCTTCTCCTTGGCTCTGTTCCTGGTAGCCGTCTGAAACTTCTTGATATCCCCTTTGTGTGTCACCGTCCCTGTTCCCACTGCGACGTGGTCGCATTTAGGGAAGACCCAACCGTAGAAATCGGGCGACACGTCATCTCCGACGTACATCTCGGCGAGGTTCTCATAGTATACCATTTTATCGTCCGGGATCTTGATCCTCTCCTGAAAGGCAATTGCGTATTCGTACTCACCCGCGCCAATCGATTTGGCGACGCGAGAATTGGCGCCGTCTGCTCCGATAACAGCGTCGACCTCCAAGGTGCGACGCTCGCCGACTCCTCCCGTCTTCCCGTCGAAGGCAGTGTAGTGGAGGACATAAGGGGAGTTAGCGTCCTGAGGCATGTCCATCTTGAGGAAGAGGCCATTGATGATCGTTGCGCCCGACTTGGCAGCACGGTCGCGGAGGTATGCGTCGAGCACCTCCCGGCGTACCATACCAATGTACTCGTGGGGTTTTAGGGTTTGACCGATGTCGACGGCCACATTGGACGGGGAGATCATCTTCATCTTAGTGACCCGACGGTCGATAATGTCAAGCGGGAGGTCGAACTCTCCGATCATGCAGAGCGGAATAGCGCCGCCGCATGGCTTGCAGTTGTCCAGTTTCCGTTCGATGAGGTAAGTTTCAATGCCGCCCTTCGCTAGCGTCTCAGCAGCCGAGCCGCCTGCCGGGCCTCCGCCGATAACGGCTACTCGGAGGTTGCGACCGGAGAGTTTGGGGCTGGATTTGCTAGCTAAGATACGGAATCTGCGGGGATTTGGTTGGGATGAGAGAGATTTAGTTAGGGAGAGGGAATGGTGATTCTCTAATGTGGTTTTCCGGAGGCCAACGAAGCTATTAAGGGTAGCGCGTCGGAAATGGGTGGTTTTCCGGTCACAATGGGCGGTGGTGGTGGAAAATGGGGAGTTGATGGCAGTAGAGGACGCCATCCTTGCTGGCCTCTGGTCTGGTATCTGAAGTCTGGACAGAGTAAGTTCAATTCCACTGCATATTTCTAATTTCTTTCTTATGAGTGATGACATTTTGGAAATATGGATATGGTGTTCTGATATTTTGTGTTTTTCGCCGTTGGATTAAAGGAAATCGACGGGTTCTGTTGTTTGTGGATAATGCGATGGATTTCTTTTGTTCTACCCATTGTGCAGTTTACGTGCACGACCCATGAGCCACGAGGTAAAGCAGTAACAGAGTCACTGCTCGAAAAAACTTTGGCTGTTGGGGCCACATCTATGATCCGGATCACCTGCGAACAAAAATATGTTTCAATCTTCTGCGAATATGATCTTTCACCGCACATCTTATACATGGCGGATCCGACTTTATATTGGATCTCAGTCTTAACTGTAAAGTTTTAGATCAAGTTGATAGAGAATTGAAACTTGTTTTATTGGTAGAATATCTCAACTCGAACAACAAAGTTTTAAGTCATTGATTTCCAACTTTCCATTATCAGCTTTTAGGTACCATACTTGCCGGTTAATGTTATCCGGTTTTGACTTTTAATAGAGTAAGTAATTTGGGTGGCTACTATGGCGCCACGTGGGATCTCCTTTTTGTGGTAGCAACTGCTTTGGCTCTGTTAGAGCTATGTCTATGGTCCCTGGGAGATGGGACAGAATGAAGGACTCTGATCAGATACTCATCAGCAAAAGCCAGTGATTTTAAGCCATGTGTCTTTGTCTAATCTTGAATGAAATCGATCTCTTACCATCCGTCCAATTATCGTACAAAACTGATGGCCGGTGGGACGGACCCTATTCAATGGTGTTCACGAAACTCTTACGTTCATGTATTGTCAGTTTTTCTTGCCCGGTACGCAAGACAAAACCGCTATAGCCCAGATGTGTCAATTGGACTGGATTTAGTCCAATCCGATCCAATTCAATGTGAATTTTTTATATATAGACTAGGTTCAATCTAATATAATAATGAATATTTTGGATGGGTTTAATTCAATGTCTGAATCCATTGATATTTATATTGTATCTTATATAGATACAAATCTAATCCATTGGATGGGTTTAATTCAAATTTGTTTTAATTTAGATTGATTTCAATACAAATCATCTAAATCCATTGATATCTATATCGTTTCTTATATCAATAGACCACGTATTGGCTTAATCCAATCCAATTCAATAAAAATTTATTACAAATAGATCAGGTTCAATCCAATCTAATAAATATTTTGAAGCGAGTTGATCCAATCCAATATGTCTTGTTTGTCCGTCCAATTCGTCTAAGTTAATTTTGACCGGTCTATAAACACCCTTAACCGCAGCCCAGATCTAGTTGCCCGATTTGGACAGTTTAGGATTTGGATTCAGAGGTTTTTTTTTTTCAAATTTGCATTCTGTGCACCCATGGGTGCACCGGATGAGTGAATCAGTGAATCACTTTCGTCCACAAAAACCAGGAAAAGGAAAGCGTAATGTTAACAGTCAAAGTCTCGTTAGAATGGGTTCGGCGGTTGAACCGAACACTAACAATTAAACTATTGTTCGAGCAATGTCAAAGCCAGAGGTGGGCCTCTGTTGATTCCTATTTGATTGTTATAAAAGAATGCGCCTTCACGATGGAAAACTATTTTTTTAATACTAATCCCTTTTACATCTGATGTGGCGTAATCCGGCTGCTCCCTGCTGGAGATGATCTGACTACCAGTAATGACGAGAACTAGGTAACCTGCAAGAGAGGAGTCAGAGATCCCGGGGTGGCTTACCCGACGGGAACACTCCGATGGCTAAGTTAGTACTTAGTAGTAGTAGAGAATTTGAAGATGATATCAGAGAGTTAGAGAGCAAAGATTACGCATCATACCTTTACCCCTAGGGGGTGAGGTCCTTATATACCGGAGTCCGCACGGGTTTGGTGGAGTGGTTCCTGGATCCTCGTTGTAATGGGATCCGTTTGTGTGTTAGGTGGGTTAAATGCCACCAACTGGTAAGGTTACCCACCTCCGTCTGAATCGAGGAGTGGGTGAGCTAATGTAACTATTACAAAGTATGGTTTCGTAAGATGCGGGGTACGGTGGTGAGATCCTCGGGGTTGTCATGCGGAGGCCGACCTGACTAGGCAGCGAGCTGCCTGTGAAGCGCCGAGCTACTTGGTGGCGTGCCGACTAGTGGCGAGCTTCCTGAGCTCGTGCTCTTTAGATCCGACCTGATATGAATGCTGAAGTGCCTTGGGACCGAGGTGGTCCTGGTGTGACCTTGCGCCGAGGTATACTCGTCCCGAGGTAGTCTTGACCGAAGTGGTCCATCTGTCCGGGTTCGATCTGTAGCGGACTTGATATCGTTATTTTGGTTGCGATCTGATATCGGGGTGACTTTAATTCGGGGTATCAGGGTACCCGAGGTTGCTTTGTAGTGAACTGATCTGTCACTTGTGTTGAGTCACGTCCACGTGCCGATCTGATCATGTTGAGTTATCACTTATGCCGAGTCACGTTCACGTGTCTTCCTATTACGAGGTCGGGCCAAATTTCCCTTCATCAACATCGAATTGTAAAAGCCAATTACGTGCCCTATTGTCGAATTAAAGTTGCAGGAAAAAGAATAAGAAAATGAAAAAAAAAAAAACTGGAAGCTTTGAATAATTTCCGCCGAAGTCTTGCTTGCGCCCTGAGCTTTTGCATTAGGAACGAAGGTCATGTGCCGGAGAAGGCGCCGAGTAAACAATCAGGGCATACATGTTAATAAGATAATGCATTTGGCGAAGATATTGGTTCTGGTTTCGCATGATTTCATTTTCGTATCAATCGGTGACGGCGAGGACTTAGCTTCCTGCACGAGGTCTGACACAACAAAAGAAATAAAGAATCTCCAATACAGTCTTCAATGAGAGTTTAATATGAGAATAAATCAATGTATACAAAGAAGTCGGATGTAAGATTGAATCCAATTCGGTAAGACATTAAATTTATACTACTTTAAAAAGTACGAATGACCTGAATAATATTTTTAGAATTTTTTGAGGATAAAATTTACCCCACGCAAATAAGGTAATCGGTTATTCATATTAATTAAGTTGAAAAGAGATAATTTTAAGATATTCAATGTATTCAATTCCCTCTCATTAAATCCAACATTTAAGTTATTAATTTGCATTCATGTTCATTGAATCATATATTTAAGTCATTTTTGTTTCTTCTTAAGTTCTCATCATTAACTTCTATTAATTAAATCCATACTTAATAAATTAATAATTCCAATAACATAAAAGCTTATACTTTTAAAATCTACATAGAAAAAATAGTATTTTCATCTAGGTGGTAGTAAGAAATTAAATCATTTTGGGCCAAATGGGTCAATCCATGTTGCCACGATTAAATAATGAAATGAAAAAAAAATAGAAATTAAAAAAATTGGGAACAATTTTAATATACATATTAAACAATAATAAGTATGATTAATATGAAATGTTTTTATTAATGATGGAAATGAAATGTAAAATTTAATTGAAAATAAAAATATTTTCCTATTCTCTCTCATTAAATCTTATATTTAAGATATATTTTTCTCACCATTAAATTCTTGTAATGAAATCCATAATATTAATTTTAATAGTATAAAAATAAATATTTTAAAAAGTAATTTGAAAACAAAACCATTTTCTTCCCTCTCGGTGGTGAGCAAGCAATTCGGCCATTTGAGGTCAAATGGATTAATAAATAATTACATAATTAAATAATAAAATATAATAAAGTAAATAAGTATAAAATGTAAGAAGTATTTTTATTAATGACGAAAATGGAATACCAAATTTAAAATCTACCTAAAAATGAAATGATGTCATTAGGGGTGAGCAAGAAAGCCCAAAAAATTGAACCGAATAAAAAACAATCAAACCAATCGGTTCGGTTTTAGTTCGCTATTCTTAAAAAACCACAAATTTCGATTTCAATTAACCTTTTTGAAAGGACGATGGTTAACCGAACTGATTGGTATATATATACAGTAACATATATTATATATTATATTATATTATATATATTTATTATTTTTTAAAATCAAAATAAACCCACTGCCATTTGACTTTTTGAGTTTTCCCCCTTTCCTCTTCTTCGATACCTAAAGGCTAATACCAAAATTGAAAACCCTTGCTTTCCACTTGTTCGTCTTCCTCCCTAATTCTCCTTGCTTTCCTCCAGCGCCGATTGTCATCTTCCATCATTCAACATCGGCGTCGATCAACGGTTATCCTCCAATGGCCTCTCCCCCTCCCTTCATTGTTACGGCCATACCATAAGGCCAAAAACTAAGATATCTCTCTCTCTCCTATCATCTCCTCCGCTGCTCCGTGCCAACCACCAAGCGGCAACGCCGGTCGCTAGTTAAGACAAAAGTATGGAATTTGCCGATCAGATAGGAGAGAGCTTTAAATGTATTTATGACATTACTCCTCTAACATTTGGAATAAGAAAACAGCCTATACTTTAAGATAATGCACACGCAATGGGAAAAAAAAAAAAAAAGAAAGAAAGATTTCCTTTACTCTTAATCGCAAATCGGTTTTTTCTTTCTTGAGGGGTTAGAATGTAAGAATCGGTTAAATGGGCATCGAAAAATCATTCAGAAAATTTATTCCTTGCTAGAAAATTTCAGTTGTGTATCAAAAAAAATGTAAAAAAGCAAAGGTATATTACAATTTACTAGCGATTTTGAAGGTTGTAATTTGAACAAAGAACATGAAAAATACTCTTGCTTCAAAGAAAATTGAGCCAGGTGCATGAAGGCTCATTTGTAAGAAGACATGTATAGAACCCCCCCCCCCCCGAAAAAAAAAAAAAAAAACTGAAATTTTATTTCCGTGAGTTGTAAAATAAGCAAACTAGGTGATTTCGGATTAAAATTTGAGAGTGAAAATGAGATTCTAATTGCGGATTAAAACAGTATATAGCATCAGAGAAAACTCTGGCAGGAAGAAAGGGAATTGTGGTTTCGGTAAGGTGGGAAAATAATTGAAAATCCAAATTAAATTCAATGGTTAGATGATCTTCGATTGAGTTGAGTTGGGATCTGCTGCAAGAGCTGTGCTCCCGCCGAGAGAGGAGGAAGTGAGACACGAATCACTTTCGTCCACGTCGCCGGTGTGTGGGTAAGGTTTGGTCTCAAGGGGAAAAACATACAAGGGAAATACAAAATACGGTTTGTTGTTCCTTTTGATTTCCATTTTGTCATTTTGCGGCCGGTTTGTGTTCGTTTGAACCGCCAAATCCGTCTTAACGGAACTTTGACTGTTAATGTTACGCGTTCCTTCCCCTGGTCAATGTGGACGAAAGTGATTTGCGGATCACTGTTCATGGGTGCATAAAACGCGAGCTCTTTTTTTGGGGTAAATTGTTGAAATTCCCCCAAAGGTTTTTTATTGTTGTTGAAACCTTTCCTGAAATTTGGTAATTACAATCATTTTCCTTAAACTTTCTAACTATTTGCAAATAAACTTTTTTTATTAAAATCCTTTAATAAAAGGCGTGTAAATGTTCAAAATGCCCATACAGTTACTATAAAAACTGGTTTCTACAGTATAAACTATACAAGTTTTACAAAAAAAAAAGTTTAAAGTTGCAGTTTTGCCTTTGGGATTGAGATTGATCTAAAGAGAAAATTTGAAAAATAAACAATTTGGTCGAAGTAATTACATGGATGTTTTGAACATTTTCGTGCTTCCTATGGAGGATTATAACAAAAGGGGTCTATTTGAAAATGTGTCAAAATGTTCAGAGGAGGTGATTGGAATTACTAACCTTCAGGAGAAGTTTCAATAATGGTCCAAAACTTTAAGGGAGGGTTTAGAAATTTACCTTTTTTTATTTATTTTTCATGGGGTGACTAATCGGGATCTACCAACCACAAATTATTGGTCATGCTCATCCAGTTATACATCTGAAACACTTAACATCACCAATATTCTCAACATGTGGCTGGATGAGCGTGGCCAGCAATTGTTGTGGTCAGCAGATCAGAATTCCTCCTCCTTAAATAACCCCCAGCCTTGGTGGCAGAAACATTTGATCCCAGGTCTTTGCTACAATATGTCAGAGATTCTACCACTTGAGTCATGATCAATTGATGTTTGGGTTTGAACTTGAGATCTATTGAGAAATTTGCATTGGGACTGTTCGTACTTTTTCGTAAAATTAATCAGGTGTAGTACAGAAACTCCAAACCTGAAATGCACCAACAATTTAGAATAGCGAAACAGGAGGACATTTACTGTTGGATTTTAGTGATAGGTCGTTGTCGGTAGGTTGAATTTGTAAGGGTTAGTTCATCCAACTCCCTCTACTCGATCCACTCCCTCCTATGACCTATCTCTGATTAACATGTAAATTCATAGTCCACCATGCCAACAGCCAATCTATCACTTTGAAGAATTCTTCTCTTTGCACGACTACAACCTATGAACTTGCCAAGTTTTATAAGTTGCACTCGGTTTCTTCTGAAGCAACCATAAAATTGAGGAGCCTGCATTAGCTTCTCTACATGATGAGGATGATGGTAGTGATCATGACGATTGTAGTAGCCTTGGGGATAGTTAGCAGGCAAGGTTCTTGCACAATTGTCCAATTCATCTTTGGGGATTCCCTCTCTGATGTTGGAAATAATAACTACCTCTCCAAGAGTCTGGCTCGAGCAAGTCTGCCGTGGTATGGTATCGATTTTGGAAATGGAATGCCCAATGGAAGGTTTTGTAATGGTCGAACTGTTGCTGATATCATAGGTATTTTTCTTCTTTTAATTTTGTTTATAACATTTCCTATTTATGTGTTAATTTAAGTACTCTTTCCTCTTCAACTGATAATTAATTAAGCTTGTGAATTGTGATATGTGTCTTAAATTAGGTGACAGGATGGGTCTCCCAAGGCCACCAGCATTCTTGGATCCATCTTTGAATGAGGACATCATACTAGAGAATGGAGCCAATTATGCCTCTGGTGGTGGTGGGATATTGAATGAAACTGGTGGCCTTTTTGTAAGTTGTACTACTAGCTTGGAGCCTTGGACCATTTCTCTTTCTATAGATCCATCTACATGGAGTTCTTATAGCTTTTTCTTCTTTTTCGTTTAATTTGATCTACATGCAACAAATTATATTAAGCAACAAAAGGCTTCTAATTAATTAGCTTAGGTAGCAATTAATTAAGTTAAAAAGTTTTCTCAATCGAACGCAGGTGCAAAAGTTTTCACTGTATAAGCAAATCGAATTGTTTCAAGGAACACAAGAGCTAATAAGAAACAAAATCGGTGCTGAAACGTCAGATAACTTCTTCAAAGAAGCAAGCTATGTGGTTGCTTTAGGCAGCAATGACTTCATTAACAACTTCTTGCTCCCAGTTTACAGAGATTCATGGACGTATTCCAATGATGGCTTCATTCAGTATCTAATCACAACTTTGGGAAATCAATTGACGGTAATAAAAGCAATGAGACCCACTGCAAATCTGCAATATTTATTTATTTTTGTTTTAAGCCAAGACACATATTCATGGGCATGATGATGAGCACAAATTAATTTGTTGAGTTTTTTTTTTTTTTTTTTTCTTGACTAAAAGAAACGGTGTGTTTGGATTTGATTAATGTACAGATATTGCATGGGTTAGGGGCTCGGCAGTTGATGGTGTTTGGGCTAGGGCCCATGGGTTGTATTCCTCTGCAACGCGTGCTAAGCTCATCAGGGAACTGCCAAGAAAAAACCAACAATCTGGCCATCAGCTTTAACAAAGCAGCGGCCAAGCTCTTACAGGAACTGTCCAGCAATCTCCCCAACGCAAGCTTCAGATTCGGGGATGCTTATAATGTAGTTGATGATGTAATTAAAAATCCAGACAAATACGGTAGGTGTAAGTGTAACGAATTTGCTCTTCTCCACGTTGTCGTTGCGTGCCTACTGCCTAGACTAACACCTAAGTTTACATCCTTTACCAAAAACACTTTAGTCTGGACTCTGGACTCTGGACTCTGGATGGAGTGAAAAGTGCCACATTGGGTTAGTGGTCTACCATGTTCTTCAATATTATACGATATGGACCTTCTAACTTGAACTTATAAGGTCTAAGGAAACACAACACAGTTATTAGGGGGGTGATCATGGGCAGGGCCTGGCCGGGCTTACCACCTGTCGTAAGGGTTATAGCCTGGGCCGCATCTTCCTGGGCCTGAACATAAAATCTGGGTACTAAGCCCACAATTTTCAGGTTGGGCTGGGTTGAAAATGATCACCCCTAAGCCCTAAAGTGGGAGGAGCTTTGAGAATTGGAAGAAAGGAGGATGCCTGGATGGGAATATTTGAAGGAGAAGCCTTTCAATCTGAGGTCTTTGGTGTAATATATTTATATTAGGTGGTGGCGAAAGTTGTAAATATTATCATGTCTTGCCTATGAATTAAACCTTTTTTCAGCATCTTTTCAATGATGGATGATCACATTCAATTCCATGTTAATTTTCAGGATTTGAAAATTCAGACTCTCCATGCTGCTCATTTGGACGGATCCGACCTGCTCTCACTTGTGTCCCTGCATCAAGGTTGTGCAAAGATAGAAGCAAATATGTGTTCTGGGATGAGTATCACCCCACTGATAAAGCAAATGAGATCATCGCCAACGAGATCATTAGAAAGCTCGGATTTGTGCACGTCAACACCACATCATCACAAGGGCCAGCTCTTGCTCCTTCCTCATAGGGATTGGTCATTGGTGATCGATATTTATATAGGATATGTATTTTCTTAAAAAAATTATACAGGATATGTCTAGTTTTATTAATTATTAGCCGTCAACTTTATGACACAGCTGATACAAAAACTTGCCTATGAAATCAACATATCCTTAGTGCCTAACATTTTAGAAGAAATGGATACGTACCACAGGCCACACCCTGCATGAAAATTAGTGTTTAATTTGGTTCCAATCAATACTATGTATTAATTTATGGCTTCTGAAGACTTGTTTTCTCGTTAATTATTGTTGTAATGTATGACATTATATCGAGGAGGAACAAATGAGGGTAGGACGTACGTAGGAGGAGAGCAGAGCAATTTAAAATGGGTGACGACGACGTCTAATACTCAGAATTTAGTTTGAAGGGCTGAGGTGGAGTGACAGATGCCAGTTTGCCACGTTGGATTAGGTGGTCTGCCATGTCCTTTTGTTCCATTAATTACTAGTACATGTATTAAGTTTACGATAATAAATATAATATATATTGTGGTATATATTATTATTAGATTTTTTAAATGAGGGGGTGATTCAATCGGTTCTATGGCTAGATGACACAGAGCTATCTAAGCCCCTCCTCTAAAGTCTTAACCAACTTGTCATCTGTTGTTTGTTCATGGGACATATTGAGACCCACTAACATGACAACATATGATCAAATGATCAGTTTAACCATTTACTGGGTATTTGCCAAAATTTATGATTGTGTAAATCAATATGATTTTTTTTTTTTGGTGAAAACCCCTTTATCTTTCATTAAAATCCCAGTGTTTCTTGAACTAACAACTAGATAGAACTTTTCGTTTGTTGAAATAATACAAGATAATAAGTTTTTAAGCTGGTCATTGGTCGATTAACCTCTTAAACGAGGCCCCCTCTTCTATAAAAATGAGAAGAATATATAATCAATTTGCATTTTGAACATTTTAAGCAATTAAATACATAAACTTGAATAATAATTTATCTAAGAAAAATTTGCAGAAATAGGATCGGTTTTACCATTCTTATAATATTCAACACGACAACACGTACAGTTGAATATTATTGAGCAATTGTTGCAGTTTGCACAAGAAAAAAAGGGTGAAATTAATGTTGCAAAGTAGGTGAGCTGACTGATCAACTTCAACGCCAATACCTTGGAGATCATTACAAGGCCATCTTGTAGTTGTAGTATGCTTTGTTGTGGACCTTGCAGTGTCTTGTATGAACTATGGGGTGTCTAAACTATGAAAAGTTTCAAATACACCCCCCCAACTTTTTACATGTGTACGTACAAAATAACTTAGTCTTCAGTTAAGAAAATGGTCACGTGTCATCATGTGACCAGTTTTTCAAAATACCCAGATTACCCTTTTAAAACATCTTTTTCCCTGTGTTTGATTGTAATGCAAATAAATTTGCACTGATGCCAAACTATGGCAGTGCAAATGATTTGAGTGTAAATTTTGACTTATTTTTGTTTCAAATGTTAGGTTATTTTATTTGATTATTACAAATGAAGTAAATTAAGACATGAATCAGAATAAAGTAATAACGAAAGCAAAATTAAATGAGATTTTGCATTTATATTTTATTTGCACTCCCATGCATTTGTACTAGTGCAAATAAAATTGCACTGCAACCAAACACAGCCTAAAACTCAGTTTGGAAATAGTAAAAATACAAATATGTACAATACAAATCCTTATATTTTGTATTTCTAAACCTGTATCTGTTTCCAAGCTGAGCTTATAACTTCAAAAAATGGTTTCTTTTTGAACAGAAGTATTTGTATGAGTTTTTAGCTTATCATCATATGACTTTTACAGCGATAGTATGGCCTGTACACCCCCTAGCCCCTACAGACCTGAGAATCAAGATCAATGACTTATTTCAGTGAAAATATAGAAATAAAAGAGAACAAAACCCTGTCATACGTAACCAAACAAATGGGGGTAATACGGGCTTAACATGTGAAAGGGGGGGGGGGGGGGGGGGGGGGGTTAACATGGTTCAGGTGGGTTTTTGGAATCTTTAATTTGTGAGTGACCGAGTTCTACTACGTACTTGCAGTTATCATTTTTATCATTTATCAATGAAAAAATGGATCAAATTAACCTCTCATGTGATGGTGGGGTGTCCATTGTCCAATCTCCTGCTGGATTCCGATTTCCGACCCAAGATAAAATTGACAAGTGACAAATAATAGTTAGAAGCGGAAGAGATCGACCCAGTTAAGACTCAAGATGAGATATGCACGAAACCACTCAAATGGGTGTTGTTGACCTAATTCTGAGCAATGGGGTTTTCATACATCTTGAATAAGAGATTAATTTATATTTGAAGGGTTTTGAGAGGTTCAGAGGGCATCTGAGATGGGATCGTAATGAAATGATTGCAGTGAGAATTAAATTAATTATAACCGTTAGGTGACAAAAGTTTGTTGTCCGGTGAATATAACAAATTGCGGCAACACCAGAAAGGAGAGGGTGAGAGGAAATTACAAAGAAGCCGTGCTCAAGTCAAAAAAAAAGAAATTTTTAAGAAAAGATGTCTAACAGAAGAGCAACAACAGCAGTTAACTATTTGCACAAGTTAAGATTCTAAAACATGTTTAGAGACAGGTGGCATTGTTTTATTGGGTTAGTAGAGCGGATTGTATAATTGAATTAATAGGAAATCCAAACTGTCTTTAACAGGGAAATTTCTGCAAAAGGAAGAGGTGTTCTACAGCATCAATGTTTTTGTTTTCAAAATTGCCACATCAGCAAATTTAAAAAAATAAATAAATACACCCATGCCTTTGTTTGGAAATTAAAAAACAAATAGTTTTTTTTTTTTGTTTTAAAAAAGAATACATGTTTTTGAAATCATCAAAATAAAGGTTCTTATAACAAAAGCAAATTTTACAGTAGAGAAATTATGTGATTTATGAAATATGATGCTAATAACTAACCAGTTGAAAAGATGTTCTTTAAACCAAAAATTCAAGAACCATTTTTTTTTGTGCCGGTTTTGGAAAAAAAAAAACACATCTGAAACAAGAATATGTTCGTTGTGTTTTTGTTCTAAGGACCAATTTGTTTTAAACCGGTTAATTTTGTTTTACTTTAAAACAATTCACATTGGTCCCGAAATTGTTGGGTGCCAAATGATTGTAGCCATAGGATTGGAATCAACATATTGCCCTCTATTCCCAAGATTAGGGATTCAAACGGATCAGATCAGATTAGATTTGGGTATATCCGAATCCGATCTGATCCAATCTCACAAAGGTCAATTTGAATTTAAATCCATTAAGGATGTTGGATAAAAAAAATACTATATTATAAAAAATTACAAAAACACAATATAAACATATCTATACTATATTATATAGCGATATAGGCCACGTCAGCAACCCTCTCCTTGATCCATTACCCAATCTTGGCTTCTCCTTCTTCCCTTACCAGTTACCCCTTCCCAACCCGTCCATGTAGACATGTGATAGCCCTCTCCTCTTTACTAGAGTTCCCACTCCAACTCCTTTTCTCTCATCTTCCTAATCACTTAGCCAATACCCTCCTAAAATTTCTCCTAAGTTATTTCTCCCACCTAAAATTCCTCCTAAAACAGCTCTTAACCTATCTTACATGCCCAATCTAGCCACATGGCACCACTATCCCCTACTTTTTCCTTAATTATCTCTAATTCCTATTTATCCTCTCCCCCACTTTTCATCTATATCTATCTAAAGAAAGTTTGAATTAAAATTTTTAATAATTATTTAAATATAGTAACAAAATAATGTAATAACTTTAAAATATTTATTAAAAACAAAAAAATCTAATAGATTTAATAGTGTTCCGATTATTAATAGTTTTATACTTTTATGAAATTCATAATGAAATAAATTATAATTTTATGAATTAAAATTTTCAGTAACAAAATTATTTAAATAATAAAAATTAAAATATTTAACATATTATTTAAATATTTCAATAACTAAATATTTTAAATAAAAATATTAAAAATAGCTAATTAATTATATACAAAATATTTAATATTATGTAATAACTTCAAAATAAATAAAATTTAAATATTTTATTATATTTATTTTGTAATTATTGTCTTTTTATTATTTATTTATTTATTAATTTTTGTTATAAATTTATTTTCAATAATTGTGTATTTTTCTATAAATTATCAATAATTGTTAGAGATTAAACTATTGTTGTTTTTCTATAAATTTATTTTCAATAGTTGGGTTAGATTGGTTGCAAATTATTTGGCCAACCAAACTGACTTGGTCGGGTGGGGAGTTGGTCACTCAAAATTGACTGATCAATAGTGATAACCAGCCAATTCTAGTTGTATCAATTTGGGTTAGTTTTTTGTTGGGTCAGTTTGTTCAAAAGATTTAAACATAAAAAATTAAATTTAAATTAAAAAAATTACAATGGTATTATTGAAAAAATAAATTAGAAAAATTAAATTTACAATATAAAATATTTTAGATTAAGAAATATGGGAATTTTTCTACTTTACCATATTAAAAAATTATATTTAAAATATAAAATATTAATATATATCTATGATCGGGTCAGTTTGATTTTGGTCGGTTTACAAATGGCCAAACCAAAATTGACCAGACTTGATCGGTTTGGGAAATTGGTGAACCAAAGCTGACTGAAAATACTAGAAAAACCAACCAACTCGGGTTGAGTTGGGTCGGGTTGGTCGGTTTCATTGGTTTGATAAATAGTCCTAGCTGAAATTAATTATTATTTTTGTATTTTAAATATTATTAAAAGTAGTATATAAAATATAAATAATTATTAATTATTTAAAAAATTAAAATATAAAACAATTGTCTACTTTTATATGTTTTTGTTGTTTAACTTTCGCTTAACAAAGATTGTACATCGCACGGGTTCCTACTAGTTTATAAATAAAAAAAGAACTATAGGATAGGATTGTATCAAATTCTTTGGATTGGATAGGGGTTATCTGAATTCACTTCAATTTTTAATTAGGTCATATTATTCAATCCAAAAATCCAACATGGGGGTATCCGTGTCCCAAAAAATAGGATTTAATTTGAATAAAAACCAAATCATGATCTGGTTCATTTGTACCCCTATTCATAAGACAGAATTTTGGTAATAACTCTCTTCAGATTCCAATTTAATGGCCTAAAGCATTTTTGCACTTAAAAAAGGTGTTTTATGGAAGATTCCCCCCTCCCTTATGGCCCAACTACCACATTCACAAAAAAAGATGCGAAAAAGTCATTTTAGTTGAAATGATGGAAACAACAAGGCATCTAGCTAGGAGTGGACAAATCAAGCTATTTGCATGTGAACCAGTCAAGCTCATCTCACAAAGTGGTTAATTTGACTTAGTCTAGATTGAACTTAAAATTGTACTCGAGCCTAATATAAGTGAGATCAAAGAGTATGAAGCAGGATATCTATGTCATTTTAGAAGTTTATTTATTTTGTTAAGACATAAGTATATGGTCCCTTGATTAAGATTTACTATATATATATATATGTGTGCAAGCCAACTTATAATTTTGGGAACCATATTATTTTATTATTTTATGGAGCCTCCGCTCTCGACGCCTCTAGAAATGTATCAATTCTTTTGGCCTTTTTTGCTTGGATAGAGTATGACGGGTCCCCCATATATGGGCACATTTGATTTTTGCAAACAAAGTGAAAGATTCCTCTAATCTTGTCGTTTTAGAAAATTTATTTATTTGCATTTGCAACCTAGCCCAACGTGTCAACATTTAGAGTTACTAGCGAGTTATGATTTTTTTTCCCTTCTTTGTTTATTTCTTTTTGTACTTAAAAATTTGTTTGGCTTTTGAAGTGTATTTAGAAGAAGAACAAAGGGTTGGAAGGAGAGGCTGTGAGAGCAACAGAAGTATTAAGGGTCATAATAAGGAAGTCCATAGTGATATGTCATGGTGGAAATATAGAAAGTTCCTATGGACTCAGCCCCCAGTAGAAGACCCTAAAGACCTCAAGTTGTTTGTCAAACTTACCAAGGAACTCCGAAAGATAATTAACATTGTATTCCAATTACCCATAAGGATCTATTTTCAGGTGGCCCCTCATGCCTCAGCAAGCTTAATCTGGCATTCAATGTGAATGCAAACAAAAGCAAATATATGTATATACTGTAATGAAATGGCATATTTAATTAGTCTTGTATTTGTTATATCTTTGTATGCAGAAGTTAGTCATCCTTGGGGATCTGCAGAAGAGATGTTAGTTCAGGAGGAGGATTCCAATTGAAGAGTCCCAGAGAGTGGAGATCAACTTCAGTGAGAACGACCTTAATTAGACTTGTGGCCAGGGCGCTCAAGATGTCCATGATTTCCAATGCTCAACTCAAATGGTGCCAAGACAAGCTCAACAACATAGAGTTCAAAGATGGAAGAGTTGTGAGAGTTTGCACTGACTGCTTATTTCCATACTCGTAACCATGAAAGGCCATTACCCAATGTTAGTCCAGGCTCTCTCTCTGGGGTCTTGCGAGGGATCCACTGGTTGGCCTTTTTCTTGTTTCTAAAATGGCCAGTCTCTGATTCGAACCCGCATATTCACATTTGACAGCTTGAGATTTTACCATTATATCAAGCAATGGCCTCTATACTCTAAACCATGTCTATATCAAAATCCTGCTTATGGATTTTCATCCATACTGAAGTTGGATTAATTGACTAAAAAAGTGTATAGTTATTCATGTCATTGAATAAGAGTTATTTAATGTGTCTAATTTGTTCATTTCTCACTTTTTTTTTCTGATTGAGAAGAGTGATGGCTCTGTCTTCTTGATGGGCAAACCAACGGTGCAGGTAATAAAACGACAAAAGGTCAGTTCTTTAGTTTTCCGTGTGTGAATCTGATTGATGCAATTGCCAATCGAACTGGACCAAAATTTCTAATGGGCTTTTCCTGATGGGCTGTGCAATTCAATAATTCACATGAGCATTCGCCATCACTAGACACTACTACTGCAACTTCACCAAATATGTTATCACTTCACTACTTACTAGTGACGATAACTATTCTTTCGAACGATCGGGTTTTTAGGATGCATTTGATACTTCTTATTTTAACGATTTATCTCCTTTTTACAATTAAAAATTCAATGTTCATATTTTAAAGGGGATATTTTAACAGCAAATAGGAGATAAGGCTGAGTTTGGCATTCCTTATTTAAGGACTTATCTACTTTTTACAGTTAAAAAACTCAATGAGATAAGTCCTAAAAATAAGGACTGCCAAATTCAACCTAATAGCAATTCTTATATTCCCCTAATATTATTCATGGGCTTCCAAATTTATGGGCCAGGCCCAGTAATGACCACGGTGCCATGTAAAAGAAGACGGTGCTCTGGTCTCTGCTTCCTCGGTTTTTCCACGTGTTTCTTCTGGAGTATTTACTATTGTTGGGGTTTGATGTCGGCCGCTCGTTCCGTAATCCGAATATCTGGCATTAAGTTATTGTGCAAATCTCAACCAATCTCAACCTCAAAATCTCCATGATTTTCCAATCAGTGGGGTCCATTGTAACAGAATTCAACAGTGAATAATACCTTTAACACCAACAACTGTTTTCGCCCGTCCTCCATGGTTTCTTGCTCCTCCATTGCCAGTTCCAACTCACACCTCCATTGCCTCTGCTTATGTACTCTGCAATCTCCACATTTTCACTCAACTGTGTATCCTTCAAACTTGTTATCCCCAATTAGCTTCGTCGTAATTCTCAAAGCCCTCTACTGCTTTCTGTTTAACCTTCATTTCATCATCTGGGTTTCTTTCAGTCTCCATTTGGCTTCTTAGGTTTTCATCAAGTCCTCAAATCTTGTTAGGTTATCACAAACACTAAGGCAAACACAAGAATGACTTCTTTTCTCTCTCTTTCTTTACCGGTGGAGACTACGATGGAAAACTCTATTCTACCTCGGCTTCGCTTTGTTTCTTCCTCCCCTCGAGGAAGATATTCTCTTAATTCTGGTTTAAACAACTCAAAATTTGGGTTTCCCAATGCTGTCGAAGGAGAAGCTTTTCCCGGGTTAGCTTGCAATTGGAAGAAAATGCTAAATGTGTATGGTAGAGCGAAACCTCGGAGGAGTAACTGCACGAGAGCGGTGGGAAAGGACTCTGTAGAAGGAAAAGATAGTGATGATTCGGTGGATACTCTTCAGGCTACAATAGAGAAGAGCAAGAAAGTTCTTGCTATGCAAAAGGATCTACTTCAGCAGGTATTTCTTTATTTTTCTTTTATTTGATACAAAACAGGTATTTCTTTTCTTCTTTCTCTTATTTGTGGAAAGCACCTCTTTGAAGTGGAAATTTTCTTTTGTTTACATTCATTGCATATTCTTGTTGATGCTTTCGAGTATAATCAGCCTATACTGTTTTCAGTTGAAATCTTTATTTAAAAGGGCAGCCCAGTGTACGAGGCTCCCGCCAATGCGGGGTCTTGGTAGGGACAGATGTACGCAGCCTTACCTCTGCACATACAGTACAGCGAGGCTGTTTCCAAGATTTGAACCTTGGTCACCCACTTGAAATCCTCATTTACTAAAACTTAAACCTCTCTTCTAGCCTCCTAGGTTCTTTTGTTCTTTTTTTTTTTTTCTTTCTTTTTGTCATTTCTTTACTTTTTCTCATGAACTGAGATCTCCTGCAAAGTCTTCAGGCTAGAATAAATCAATGAGTTGAATGGTAGTTTGCCTTTTTGCCTTGCCCATATAATTAGAACCACTTTAAAGATAACTAGCAAGGGGCGCCTGTGCTCAGCATGGGCGAATAATGCTGAGTAATTGGGAGAATAAAAAATAAAGAAAAAAAATAATAAAAGTTCTGGGGATTCAAATCCCGGTCTCTGCTGGAATGAACAAACTAATATATAGAAGATATATATTACATAAAAAGAGAAGAAAATAAAATGAACAATTCCTCCCACACAGAAATGCAATATTCATTACCGAAAGCATGGAACAAATCGAAGACAACAGGCTTCTAAACCTAGACATCTAATGTTATTGATCTAACCTACAGTTGATAGGACAAGCAATAGCTAAAATCAGTGGTTCTCAATCTAGTGTATGCAGTGTTCACAATTGGCAAGATTTTGTAAACTCCTGTTTCAGAAATTGGGCCTAATATAAAGTATGATTGAATTACAGTTACTGCATTGGATAGACCAAGTGAGTCATCATCAGTTACAGATTGTAGTGCATTTACAATAAATGAAAATGAATTCCTTTCATTAAATTGCACTTAACAAATAAATAATGAGAAAACAAAGTCAACCTCATCCATTCATGAGAAGGCATCAGCACAAAAGGAGAACATGCGACGCAACAGGTAGCTGAAAATTTATGGGTATAAAGATCAACAGGGATGGGTAGAGTACAAAATTCATAGGCCCATTCCAACAGCTTCCACCTCTTATTTATAAACAGCTCTTGAGTATGAGTATGAGTCAGCTACTTGAATCCAACAGCTATTGCAGATTCAAAATAGAACGAGAAGATGAGTATGGATCCACTACATGAATCCAACAACAATAAACCTTTTTCCTCAAATCACAAACTAAGAAACCTAAAATATTTAGTGTTAGGGTGCATTTGGTAAATATGTGGCCAAAGAACTTTGGTCTCTTGCAAGATCAAAAGACAAAAAGATGACATTTCACATTTGATAAGAAAATTTCAGCAGATTTTTGTGCTTCTAAAGCTAACAATATAGAATTCCTTTAAACATGAATTTCAAAGAGTTCAACAAATCCAAAATAACAATATAGAAAGAGTTAGCAATGATTCCTATGGAAATTACAAAGGTTACATAACAAGAGCTTGACCAAGTTTTTGAATACTCAAAGAAAGAGGCACTATATTATATCTGCAATCCTCAATATGCCTCCTAACAAAGTGGAAGACAACAGAAAAATTATTTTGAGTCCAAGAATAAGTGCATGCTATAAATAATTAAATCTCAAAAGGCAACAAAATAACAAAATATCTCAAAACAAAGAAATAAAGTACATGAAAATATTAACTGATGATGAACAAGAAATTAGCACATGGTTTGGGAAAACTAAGAAATTGCCTAAAAAAATAACATCAATTATTTATCACATACTACTTGCAGTGTAGACTACGAAATTAGCACATGTGTGTGTAAGGTGCGGGCATTTATTTCTGCATAGCCTGCTCTGTGTTTCTTTGTATCATATCATACGAAATCCTACTTTATTATGTAAATGGGTCGGGGCCAAGTAGATTCACTGCTCCAATCTATGGAGATGATGATAGAGATACTTCTATATACTTTTTATAAGGTCAACTGATTATCCAGTTATGAAGGCCAAATGATACTTGTTTCTACTTCTATTGAATACCTGGTTTTAACTTCCTTATATGTATCCAGATTGCAGAAAGGAGGAAACTTGTTTCATCTATTAAAAATATCAAACTCAACATTGAAGAAGATTTAGACTCTTATAATGGGACTGATAATTCGTTTCCAGTACAAGATCTTGCTTCAACTGTTGCTGGCAGTACTAATGGAAAATATGCTAATGATATCCATTCCAAGAGCTACACCCAAGCAACTGCAGTTGGGATGTCAGAAACCCCAGATGTTGATATCAATGGAAGTTTTAGTGAAGAAGAGCAGGGAAATGGAAGAAATTTATCTCCTGAAAAGGTTTCTTTAGATATAGATTCCTCCAAAGAGTTCAAAGAAACTAGTTCAACAACAGTTCAGTCTGATACAGTGCCATCGTTTCTATTGAAAACCTCTAAGTATGATCTAAAAGATGAAAGCACTGAGGAGTTGGTAGAATCAAGTTTAGAAGATGATGTAAGCAGTGAAGCTAATCTAGTTTCTGAGGATGAAACTGTAAAGACACCTCCTTTGGCTGGGGCTAATGTCATGAATATCATATTGGTAGCTGCAGAATGCGCTCCTTGGTCAAAGACGGGTATGTTTCTAATAAGAACTCTGAAACAAATTCCACATATGAAAGCAACTTATTTTAAGGATAGTTTTGCTTCTCAGATCACGTTCTGTTGAGTCTGAATCTGGTCCCAACACAGGATCCCAACTCCCAACAGCCATTACAGCTGTAAATCAGGAGCATCTCGCCATGAAGGACAAAGGAGATGTTCCCAATGCATGGCTGCATGGCTGTTTGGACCAGATCCAAACTCCATTCTGTCACCCTTGTACCAGAAAATAATAGTTTGACTTTTTTTGTTTTCAAATTTTATTTTGTTATACATAAAAGGAAAATTGTCTATACTTTCTGAGTGATTCTTTTATTCTGTACTTTCAAGTGCAATTCATTTCCCCAAGAGTGGGGAAATTGAATGTAGTCACTGGGTGAACAGTCAAATGTCTTTTGATTGTATGATTCAGGCACCTCAGATGCTCCCCCACCCTTCACTAGGGCTGTCAATGGACCAGATTTTGGTCCAACTTAAGCCGGTTCAATATAAGTCCATTAGGGATGGGCCAGGTCCAATCCAATCTGATGAATGCTTTGGACCATTCTGGACTGGTCAAATTCAATGTCTGGACCGTTCAATCTGTTCAAGTTGGCTTTAATTTAGACCGGGTCCAACCCAAACCTGGTTCATTGACATCTGTACTCTTATCTTGTGTCAATGGACCAGATATTGGTTCATTCTGAACCAGTCCAATATAAATCCATTACAGATGGACCAGGTCCAATCCAATCTGTTTGGACCATTAAGTCTGCACTGGTCCAATTCAATATGTCTTATTGATCCGTCCAACCCATTCAAATTGACAGGGTCCAACCCAAACCTGGTCCATTGACACCCCTACCCCCACCCTCCCACACACACATGCACACATTTCATTTGTTCATGTGGAAGATCCTATTGGCCAAAAATTGGCATCTGGAAATCCTATTTGACATATTACATATTTTGGTTGTCAGAAAGATATGACTAATAGAGCAGTAAAACAATAAGAGGAAAATGCTCAATTGGTAAGATTGTTAGTACCATACAATCAATTCAACTTTTGACCTGAGTATATCTGTAAAATATGATTCATCGTGTTGTTAATTTGACCCCATATGGTTTTTCTGTTGGTCTTTTACCTGCTTTTGGTTGCTATTCTTTATAGGATCACTATATAGTTTTCTCTTTCTCTTCGGTTGCTTAATATAATTTTATTTTGCACATGCTGAAATCAGACAAGAGGAAAAAAATTCTTTTATGTTTGATCTAGAGGCTGATCTTAAAAGTTCTGTTAGGTGGGCTTGGAGATGTTGCTGGGGCTTTACCAAAGGCTTTGGCTCGGCGTGGACATAGGGTTATGGTAATTTTATTTTATATTCCATGTGATTTCTAAACATGAGATTCTTGCAGTAAATTAAAAAGAGACCTTTTTTCACACAATTGAACATTTTCAGCACAAACCAGTTGAGTCAGCCAGCTGAAAGCTTCCCTCTTTTGCTTGTATAAAATTGGGTGGAGCATATCTATATTGTAGTATGCTTATTCTTGTACTAAACATTACATGGATACTTGTTAGTTTTAATTCTCAAGGTTGCCTATAATCTCCTATTTGAATAAAATGGTTCTTTTTTAAGAATCTGACGGTTTCTTGTTTATTTTCTCAACATACTGAAATTGTCAAGACTTGTAGCCTTTCTAATGGTTAATTTTTAGGATCTAACAACTAGTTCATAACTGTTGAGTTTCCTGTCTGATCACCTCAGTTCTTAGAAGCTCAAACAATTGAGAGCTAATTAGTTCCTTGTTAAGTTAAACCAAAAGAAAGTGCATTGATTAATTATTGTTCTTATTTTTCTTGCGTCAGGTTGTGGCACCACGGTATGGTAACTATGCTGAAGCCCAAGATATAGGAGTTCGCAAGAGGTATAAGGTGGATGGACAGGTGCGCTTCAGCATCACTCAGCTACAACTTGACTTTTATATGGTGTTGTAACTATTGTTTTCAAGGAACCAACGTGAATAGATATGGATTCATCAAATGTAATGAAAAAATGGTTGAATCCCTTGTTTTTCTCAATGTTGTAGAGATGCATAGAAGGGAAAAAAAAGCAGCCTTGGCCTAGAGAGATATAGATAGGGTTAAGCACCTGATCTGTTAATATGTGGGGCGGGGGGGGGGGGGGGGGTGGGTGGCCTCGTTTTTGAGTGGACAATCAAAGGCTATTTGCCACCCTAGACTGATTTTAGGGGTGGATTCGAGCCAAGTAAACCTGAATATCTAGCTATTCGAGCTCATCTTGCTAAAACAGATGAGCTCGATTTGAGCTAGAGACTTGAGCTCGAATTCGGCTTGGCTCGAGCTCGACTATGAGCCAAATTTCCTATAAAAATAAAAAAATTATACATATAAAAATAAAAATGTTAATCATGGAAAAGCACCTTATTTCCTCGTCATCACCTAGTACCCACCATAGCAACACCTTGACAACTACTTGTAGCTTTGTAATGACTTCAATTTTATTACAAGTGTGTGAAACCTTTCAACCATGCAGGATGTGGAGGTAAATTTCTTCCAAGCCTACATTGATGGTGTGGACTTTGTTTTCATGGACATCCCTATGTTTCGCAATATTGAGAACAATATATATGGGGGAAGCCGAGAGGTAACAAATGTGCATCCTATTGATTGCCTGATTCTAAGATAAAGTTCATTACCATTTGATTTTAACTTTAGTTAAATGTGTATTTTTAATTTCTTATGACTTCTAGTCATCAAGATGGAAAATGTTAGTTTAAATTCTTAGTGCAACAAAGTGCACAGATGTCAGTCATACATGTGGAATGGGTAGAGAGGGGAATATCCAGAATTTGATACCTCTTTGTAAAGAATATCTGGACTAAAATATATCTAAATCCATGCCTGTAAGACATGAACTATGACATCTAATCTCTCTCCCTGAACTATGCATGTAAGACATTCATGCCCTTCCAGGATTGTAATTGATTGCACAGTTATTGTCAACTGTCCATTTGATAGCAGTAAGAGATTTTATAGGTTGAACATGTCAACTGGTGGGTTTCTGTTATCAACCACTTCATACAAATATGTACAGTGCAAAACCTTGAATGTGGTATTTCTAGACCTTGTATTTGCACTGTACATATTTGTATTTGCATTCCTCCTGAACTGAGGGTAAATATCAAAATGTATACTTGTCTACTATTATATTAATTGTGAATATTCTCATTGTTTGTTTTTAAGCTTTTTCATTTAACATATTTTAATTTCTTATGAAGCGCAGGATATTTTAAAACGCATGGTTTTGTTCTGCAAGGCTGCTGTGGAGGTATAATTTCTGGACACATCACTTAAATCTTTACTGATGGATCCCTGTTGGCAGATGTCAGTCTTACTATCTTGTCACACTTGTAGAACAAATAATATATTACCAGAAGCCATAGCATATCCTAGGTATTAGGTCTCATTAAGCATGTGTTAGCAGACCATCTATATTATCTGGAATATAGGTTTTATGATTCCTTGCATATTAATTTTTGTTTCATTAGACAGTTGTTGCAAGAAGAGTTTTATTAATAAGATCAAATAGCAACTTATACAATGAGAGGCTTCCCATAGAGGGGCACGAGATGCAGCCTCAATTACATTACAAATGAGATTACAATTGAGCCCAAAACAAATGCTCCCTATGTACCCAAACGTAGCTAAGTAATCAGCTATCTCATTGGCCAATCTCCTTTGCCAAAGGACCCTTACAGTCATGTTTGCAACTAACCATTTAAACTTTTCACAGATTCCCTGTAAGTCCAAAAATAGTTTCTGGATCTGTCAGTCATCCAACGCTTTGAGCCCCCTCCAATTATCAATCTGTCCATGTTCAGCTCTCTAGCAAACTGTGCTCCTTGCAATACGGTTTGCAACTCAGCATGTATGGAGTCTCCCACTCCTACAGAACCTGAATACAAAGAAATTATTTGCCTTTCTGCATTCTTAAACATGCCCCAATTCCTGAAGGCCCAGGATTTTCAAGGCTGCTTCCATCAAAATTTAGCTTTATGAACCGTGCTTCAGGAGGGTACCCAAGTAGAACAAGGCCTAACCTTAATCTCTAAACTTTTTGCTATAGATTCCCAATTCTTCTAGATATCACCAAATAAGAACTGAGGAAATAAATCCACAGTTTTGGCCCAATGTATAGTCCTACTTAAGATGCATTCCCAAATAACCTCATCACTCCTTTCCTTGTCGTTAAAGATTCTGGTACTTCCCTCATCCCATACTATCCAAACCACTACAACCCTAGCACATCTGATCTCCATAAAATCCTGCCCTTCCTTTTCAACCATCTGAATGTTGTAGGGTCAAAAAGGCTACTGACCTGCAAATGCAAAGATCATCTGCAACCAAAAAGTACAAATAACCTTTTCCAAGGGCCTGCAACAAGTGGGTAGGAGATTAGAAAGTGGTAACGATTCTCACCGTTAGCTTTATATAGGATACACCCATTACAGGAGAGGCCTTGTTCAAAGAGGTTTTCTAAAAAAAAATTCCTTTTTCAAGGCATTTTCAGTAACTTATCTGCAGCAAGGGTGTGAAAGTCACACCAGATCCATTTTAAGGAGAGAGGAATACTAAAACCCAGATGCTAGCAAAGAACTCTTAATAATACCATAAAAGTAATTTAAACTTCAATAGAAAGATGCCTCCTCTTCAAACCAATGAGATTAAAGTCCATTCTTTCAATGGCCAGCTCCTGAGCTTGCTCTAAATCTTGCTTTATGCTTAGAGGAAAAGCCACTGTGCACCCCATGATTACCACATATAACTCAAGGAGATGGAGTTCATAATAACCAAATCTTAACGTTGTACCTTATCAGATGATGATAGTAAGGCCAGATACTGCATCAAAGCAGTGAAAAATGACCTAAGATTTCTGACTTTGGGAAGTAGAGTGACCAAGGAAAACCAAGGTGTCGTAAGAATTTTGAAGGTGAGAAATTAGAAATAATGGGGGAACCCTCCTTAATGAAGAGATTAAACAAAACCCACTTTTCTTTCCATTATCATGCTAAAAGTTTCCACAAAAAGAAAAAAAAAATGAGGGAGAAGGGTCCCATTGCCAAAGGCCCTTTTAACTTGTAAAAAGATCCCTAGAGGAACCATTGATGAGAAAAAAAGATAACTATACTAATGCAAACCTCAACCCTTTTTTTTTTTTTTTTTCATTTGGCTCCAAGGTCCATGAGGACCAAGACTGACAAGGAAACTCCAACCAATACAATCATAAACTTATTCTAAATCCATTTTGCACATGAGACTCACTGATCAAAAAAAAAAAAAAAACACATGAGACCTCAGAATTCTGCTTCAGATAATGAGAATTCGAAAACTAACCTAAGATGTGCTCATCATCTAGGATTTGCCTCCCTTCTGCAAAATCTCCCTGGAAAGTTCTGACAAATTGTTAACTACACCTTTCACGTGACCTCTTCTTCTACCCATACTTTCTTAGGGATTAAAGAAATGAATGCAGCATTATGTACACTGTCCCAAATGCCACTATCAGACTTAATTATATCAGTTTTCAGAAATGTCCAACTGGCTATAAAGGATCATACGAAAGCTATTTGAACCTGGTGTTGTATCCCTTTCCATGTCATTAAGAGCCCTAGAACTTCCTTTTTTTTTCTTTTTTTGAAATAAGGTAACTTTCATTCAAAACAAAGGATGCATGAGGAGATGTCCAAATAGGGGTTTCCAAAAAAAAAGCCCACTCAATATAGAGGATAAGAATTTGCACTATACAACATATCCCTTCCCAATCTATTTTTATCTAAAGCATCTGTCAGAAGATTTAAACACCTAGGGATCCATTTGAAGCTGCATTGGATTGAATCTGAAATGTCATAATTCATAAAATATAATGTGCTTAAGACTTAAGAGTTAAGACATTAATCCATTCACCTTCGTACTTGTAGTTTGAAAAATATCAATCACTGAATTTGCTCCCAAATCATCTGGCACATCACGAAGGAGAGAAGATCCCATAGAATTCTTTCTTTCCCAGTGAAGCTATAAGCTGTCCCAGTAGGAATCAGTTCCATTGTGTTTTCTGGACTAACCCTTTCATGCCAAACTTCTATGACACCACACCTGAAGCACAAAAGGACAATGAAGAAGATGGGACACAAATCCTCCTCTCTTCGGTACATAGAGCACAACATTTTGGATTTCAGATTGCAGGAGATGAGATGATAAGTATGAGGGTTTTATCTAAGAAAGCTTCAGAACATGAAGAATGTAACTTCAGTTGGAATTTGGAAACTCCAAATGTATCTTGCAGGAAAGGCCCTTATGCCCAGTGAAAACATCATTGGGAATATACCACCAGTATCAAGACAACATTCCAAATTCCAAGTCATCCCGTTGGGAATAGAGAGGAAACTGCTTAGAATTCAATTTCCCAATTAACATTCCCTAACAATCATGAAATCATAGACTATCTCCACAGCAACCAATTCAATGAAACTTCATTGATTAAAAAAAAACATTGATGGCATCCTTATCAGCCACCAACTTGACTCAAGTTTAGCTTAAGAAAATCTTAATGTAATTGTGTCCATGCTTATGCATCCTGCCCATCTTAATTCTTTGATCATTACTGTCATTGAAAAGAATAAGCTTCTTAAAGTCTTCAGCTACCTTTTGAATGCTATTTGCACTTGACCATAATTTCCACCTGATTTGAATCCCAATCAAGATGGGTAGCCTCATATTATCAATCAGTGACTCTTCTGTAAGCTACAAATTTCTTAACAAAGCATCAAAACCATCTCCAAGAAATATCCTTCTTCATGATGCTAATAGGACATAGCCCAAGGCTCCCCTTCTTTCAGTTTGCAGACCAAATTCTACTATGCTAAAGGGAATTTCTTCTCATATGCTTCTCCATTGGAATTCTCTCTTCACTTAATCTTGTCTTCTGAGCACATTTTCCAATACATTAATGTTATATGTAGAAAGTGATTTACAATAATAGGTAAAACTTGAAGTGTATTTCATGATGTTTAATAAAGATATTGCTGTATGTAATACATGCAATTTGGTTGGAATTCTATTTGTTGACAAGGGGATGATGCCACTTGACTACATTCAAGGTCACAACCCATGCCTGTGGGTATTTCATGAATTTGACATCTTAAGTTGTTTTCAGGTTCCTTGGCATGTCCCATGTGGTGGGGTTTGCTATGGAGATGGAAATTTGGTTTTCATTGCAAATGATTGGCACACTGCATTATTACCAGTCTATCTGAAGGCATACTACCGTGATCATGGTGTGATGAAATATACCCGCTCCATTCTTGTGATTCACAATATAGCACACCAGGTTTGTTCTTGTTTGCTTAGGATTTGGTTATATAAGCTATACCTGATCAATACTAACTGTTCATATTTTGTTAAATTGAAAAGGTTGATCAACCTGATTCTTTCACATAACTTATTCTCTTGTATTTTCTTGGTCCAACACCCAAAATGTGAAATCAGAGTCAAAGTCCTTTTAAACACGGATGAGCTTTGGGTTCATCCTGGGAATATACAATCTAAAAGCACTCCATTTTATAATCAGGTTCATTGACCTGGGAAAACGTTTAAACTTCAGACCATCCTTCTTGTTAGTTTTACTGGGTTAAGAGAATGTAAACCCAGAAGAAAGGGAGGTTAATATGAAAAGAAAGGTCAGTTTGGTCTTTGGGGCTGGTTGGTTGGTTCAAGAATGATTTCTCCTAGTTTTAACTTTGAAGAACTTCAAAAGGTAATTATATTTTACATAAAGTTAAGAAAAACATAATTTATTTACTCAAGAATTTCTTGGAAAAAGGGAGTTTTTTTGAGAGAAAGGTAATGTATGAAAAGAAAACAAAACAAAATATACAAGGCCCTGATCAAAAAGAATTTGAAACAGGGGAAAAACTGAGAAGCTGATTGCACTGCAGATATAGATAAAAAAAAATCCTTGAATAAAAAAAAAGAGTTGAAAGGTAAATCCTTTAGCTGTCTGTGAACTGCAGCCCATGAGTATATTCTGCCCGATAAGCCTTTTAATATTGTATCTACTGTATTGTGTTTATTTTAAAAAATTCTCCTATTTCTCTCCGTCCATAAAGACCGAATCACTGCTGTCGGAATTACTTCTCACAAGACTTTCCCTTTCTTGGACCCTTTAACTTCCAGCACCACAATAGAGATTTCAGGTCGTTTGGAAAACAAAAATTAACATTGAACAGCCCCAAAGCTTTCCCCCCAACCCATTCTTGCAAGCTTGCAGTGGATGCATAAATGCCTCTGCATCCTCTGAGGCTGTCCCACACGTGCAACATCTGCTTGGCTCCATACCTCCACCATCATTTCCCCATTTCCCCTTTTAGCAAGCAAAGGTCAGTTTGGTCTTTAGGGTTGGTTCAAGAATTATTTCTCCTATTTTTATTTATTTATTTATTGAAGAGGGGCCCCAAAAAACACAGATGGACCACAGTACCACACAAAGCAAGGACCAAAGTCACTTGGCTTAACCACCCTACAACACCCACAGTATACTGTAAACAGAGCACAAACTAAAGCATAACACAGAAACAAAATAAACAAAACCATTTCTCCTGTTTTTAATTTTTAAGAACTTAATAAGTAATTATATTTTCACATAAAGTTAAGAAAAGTATAATTTATTTATTCTGTGTTACTTTATTTTGATAAGTAAGATTATTAATTCATTCAACTACTTTAAAACAGAAAAATTTACAATCAACTCCTCCCAAAAAAAATAGTGCTATCTAATTTCTTGTAAGAAAAAAATTGAGATCAAAATTGCTTGATTAATGCCTCCATGTGAGTAGGGTTATCAGTTTCAGATGTCAGTAACCAAATTCTTGATTAAAAGATCCTGGAGTGAGCTGAGTGATGCCCAGGACAATGAAGAGGTATTTGCTTGGTCCCTTCGCTCCTGTTGCAATTATTTGGACTCTGGCTTGGGAGGATTAGAAGGGTTTTCTGTAATAAAAGAAAGAATGTGGATGAGCTGATTAAGCAATCTGAATCTCTAGGAAGAGTAGGGTCGTGGGTCTCTTTGTCTAAGGAGTTTCAGGGTCTATCTGTGAGGGGGTTGTTGCATGATGTAGTCTTCTGGGGGTCTTGATCCTTTCCAGCAGGGATTTTCCTCTGCTGGCTTGTTGTACTTTATGTTTTTCTTTTTCTGGAATAAATTTCCTTGCCTTTTCTCAAAAAAAAAAAAAGAGATTGCCAGTTTATAAACTAAAAGCTTGATATAGATTTAATGAGAACCTCTGAAAATTTTGGATCTTGAATTTGGTTGAGGTTGAACACCAATCAAATAAAGTACGCCTGTGAAGATTTTCTGAGTATTTTATTGCAGTTTTTATGGCCTGATAAATATGTATACATACATACACATACACACACACACACACACGCACACACACATTTATTGGGTCATTTTGTCGTTCAATTTCTTTCAACTGACAAAACAACCAAGTCACTTCACATTGACTAGGGGCTGTGAATGGTTATTAGCCTGATTCTATAGATGATCAAATTTGAGTAAAGGTGGTTGGGTGGAACTTAGGCTGCCTTTGGTTTGATAGAAAATAAGAGAAACAGAAAGTTGAGGTCATGTTCTTTGGAATTTTTGTGAAATTACTTGAGAAATTTCCCCCAACTTTCTATTCCTCTCTTGTTTTTCTATCAAAACAAACACAGAATTGATGAATTCTGATGATTGGTACTTGAAGTATTTGACTGGAAAAGGGAAGGTTCAATCTAGCATATTATACTCAAAGCTAGAGGTACATGCAACTCTTGGGCTGTGTTTGGTTTGAAGGAAAAAGTAGGGAAAGGAAGGGAAAGGTAGGGAAACCTTTACAAAACATGTATCGGTTTCCCTACCTTTCCCTTCCTTTCCCTACTTTTTCCCTCAAACCAAACATAGCCTTAGTGTCAGACTCAATCCATTGCATTAGTGCTATGTTGCCCATATATAGCAAGGGCATGGCTGGACAAGGTGTTGGATACGGAACCATTGTATAGGTATCCAAGTATCATAGCATCACTATATCACGAGTAAGGTCAATAATTCCCTTGCATAAACAAAAGCCTCTCCCAGTCAAGTACTGATCTATATTTTTCATCCAGGGTCGTGGTCCAGTAGATGATTTTCATTATGTGGATCTTCCAGAAGACTACCTAGACCATTTCAAATTGTATGACCCTATTGGCGGTGAACACTTCAATATCTTCGCAGCTGGTTTGAAAGCAGCAGATCGTGTAGTTACTGTGAGCCATGGTTATTCCTGGGAGCTGAAAACTTCAGAAGGTGGTTGGGGTCTCCATCAAATCATAAATGAGAATGATTGGAAACTAAGGGGCATCGTGAATGGGATTGATATGAAAGAGTGGAGCCCACTGTTTGATGTTCACCTTACATCTGATGGCTACACTAATTACTCCTTGGAGACTCTACAGACTGGAAAGCCCCAGTGCAAGGCAGCTCTACAAAAGGAGCTTGGCCTTCCCGTTCGTGAGAATGTCCCTCTGATTGGATTCATTGGAAGGCTGGACCATCAGAAAGGTGTTGATCTCATTGCCGAGGCTATTCCTTGGATGGTGGGCCAGGATGTCCAGCTAGTCATGTTGGGTACTGGGAGACCTGACCTGGAACAGATGCTCAGACAATTTGAGAGCCAACACCATGACAAAGTCCGGGGTTGGGTTGGTTTCTCTGTGAAAACAGCTCACCGGATAACTGCAGGTGCAGACATCCTGCTCATGCCTTCTAGATTTGAACCTTGTGGACTGAACCAGCTTTATGCAATGAACTATGGGACAGTTCCTGTAGTACATGCTGTTGGAGGACTGGGAGATACTGTGCAGCAGTTTGATCCATTCAATGAGACAGGGTTTGGCTGGACGTTTGACAGGGCAGAAGCACATAAACTGATACACACACTAGGGAACTGCTTGCTTACTTATCGGGAGTACAAGAAGAGCTGGGAAGGGATCCAAAGACGTGGAATGATGCAAGACCTAAGCTGGGACAATGCTGCTCAGAAGTACGAGGAAGTTCTTGTTGCTGCAAAGTATCAGTGGTGATTCTTTGAACATAAGAGCTGCAGTTTCAAGTTTATGGGACTTCTATTTTTCTTTTAGGTCAATATATCTGGAGACAATATATGCTTGAAGCCTCGTGCTTCTTCCAAGAGAGATGCAGATGATGGTTTCTTGGTGAATGCTGCACACTATTTCTTTCTCATGCTGTTCTAAAATAACACGAAGGCAAAGGCACCTCTATTGCAAGGACCACTCACTGAGTTAAAAACACCTGCAGAAAATCCAGTTGCTTTCCTAGTTCATTTGTGATGAGCAACAGCATGACAAACCTCTATGCCCGGCTGTTAAACTCCTACAACTGTAATTTTTTGTTATTTTGTGAATGTATTATCTTTGGTCCATAGTTTGATACACGTTGCACAATTATTGTTTGTTGATTGTCAATGATACATATTTCAGTATTTTCTGTGGGTTAAGATGTTGATTTGCGTTGTGATCCAGTGTTTCTTATCACTTATAAACCAAGGAGAAGATAAGATGACTTCTGTCTTACACTGATTGCTTGTTCCTTTATTGGTGATAAAGATATTTAATGAAAATAAAATTAAATGAATGCATTGCAAGTTCAGCCATATACTTAAAGGGATGAAGTTCCTGAATTTCAAATTAATGCATGGACTATCCAGGGCGATCAATGAACAGAAAGATGGTATAAGAGGAATGCAAATAGTGAATGTAGCTAGCATGCACCTAGACGATGCCTAAACTGGTTTCTGTATCAGTAAGCCATGTAGCTCAAGTAATATGATTTAGGTTTTGACCATTTATTTATTGGACTCACTAGAGTAAGAAGAATATGGCTTAAGATTTGGGACTTTGAGTGTGTCAACACTCAACACCTGCTTCCAGCTGGCAAGATGGTGGGCATTTGCATTGCGAAGGGATCCTCAATGCTTATAATGTTCTCGGTTGCGATCTCATCTGGGTAGAGTTGTCGTGGGTCGGTCCGTCGGAGATCCTCTTAATTTTAGATATCCAGATTATATGAAGTTGTTATAAGTAGATCATAATAAACATGTATGGAATGTTGCCAAGTTTCTTATCATTGTTAGCTACTTGGGTCATAGTCAAGTTAGAATAGGCAAAACCAATGACAACCCTATTGTAATGGGTACTCAAAATGCAGACCCAGAACTGAGAACCGACCATATCAATAATTTAAACTTCGTCTGAGACCCTGTGCAATCGGTTTGGTTCTCTTTGGTTCATCTGGACATTGACAGCCCTACTGTTTTGTAATTTTATTTTCTTTTTTTTTACAATTTCAATATATTTTAAAAACTTTATTATTAGGATGAACCTACCAATCAACATCATGACAACCAACAATGGAGATTCACCTGAGGCCCACAGCCCCATTGATGTAACCATAATAATGCACTAGACACTGACACGTGGTACTGCCCTATCATTCTGCACTCGTCCGAGGGCAACAGGGTGGTAATTCCCAGACACGCTATTGTGGAGCATTTATTACAGGTGCGACGTTTTCGGACATTTACTCCCGACGACACACTTAAGGGGTGGTGTGGTAGTGATCGGCCGATGTCTCTTTGGCTGCCTTTTTTGTAGTAGGGGTGTTTCGAAAATTCGATTTTAAATTTTATATTTGATATAATCGAATTGAATTTGGATAATTTAAATATCTAATCAATGAAATTTGAATATGATTTGATTCAATTTGATAAATATCTGAACTCGATGATTATTTAAATCTTATATATAATATATAAAATATTTTATAAAATTTATATATATAATAATTAAGTTATATAAATAATTTATATATTTATATACTTTATATCGATAAAATATTTATTTTATATGTTTATTAATTATCTAAAATAATTAATTAATCAAATTCGAATTGAATTGAATATTCAAATATTTAATCGGATTCGAATTCGGATATTAATTTTCAATATCCGTCGGATATCGAATCGAATTTGGATATTGTCTGATCCAATTCGAATTTGATCCATTTATACCCCAATTTGTAATCACAATTTACGGAGCAGTTACTTGCTACTTATCACTCTCTCGGGCGATTCCGACTATAAAAGGAGCATCACAGCCTAAATGTACACTTACACATACTCGAATTAGTCATTACTCTCTTGTTGTGACTTCGGCTAACTTGACTATCAGAGTCCTTACCCCTAGTAATACTCCCAAGGCTTCTGACATCAATTCACTTTTAAATAATCCAATCTCCAAGTTAATTAGTTTGTAAAACATTTATTATACTGACAACAAACTCTCCATCTATGTTGTGGCATAACTTAACCGAGCGCATGTCCATTTAGATTTTAGAGGATCCCAGAACACATCCCCTATATGCGTAGTGAACATCTCTCATACTTATCATGGAGAAATAGGCGAAGAGGATGTGCTGTGAGGGGTTATTATGGGGGTGCCCATCTGAACTCGTCTCCTGAAAACAAAAACTGTGTGAACATGGGCATCCAGGGTGTTATTCATTGAGAGTATATCCTATGCTTGTATGTTAAATTTATAGATAGATATTCTAGATATGTGATTGAAATCCATTCTCTCAGGGTGTTCGTATGGTTTTTGCTTCGAGGAGATCCCATCTCGCAGTGCGTTTTAGTGAAAACAATTCATGCAACATATATAGATAACAACAACACACATATAATATAGATAGAAAAGAGAGAGAGATACGTTGTCTCTGGTGGTGGTGGATATCTCTTCCGTCCTTGGATCCATACAGAGAGAGAAAGAGGTGCCATTTATACAAATACGGACCACACCACACCATACCACAAATATAAGCCAAAAACTATTGAGTGTTTGGGATTTGTGCTTTTGAACTTTAAAAGCACGAATCTTGAAACTAAAGACCAATAGCACTACAACTTTACTGGTCTACTACCATATATTGTGCATTGTTTAGAGTTATAAATTACCTTCTACCAAACAGAGTAATACCCGATTCACCCATGTTCAAGGGTATTCATGATGCAGTTACATATGGGGTTTGTTTTTCAAAGTGTTTCATATGATAAAAGTGATAAGGGAGAAATCTTAGCCTCTCACTTCACTCACTTGGGGTTGAATGGGATGCATGCCAATTCAAAAGGGGAGGGGGGGGGGGGTCATAGTTCATATCATATAATAGGTTTAATTAATAAATTTTAAGGTCCTTATTGGTAAAAAGACTAAGATTCCAATCTAAAGGATTGGTAATTTAAGATTCAAATCTAATAACAAGTATCATTTTATTGCTGTCATGGTTTGAACTTTGAATTCTTCAACATAGATCTTTCAATTGTCCAACGGTCCGTTCAATTAGAGATGTAAATTGGGCTATGCTGGGTCAGTATAACATGGCCCACGTGCAGTCTGTGCAAAGTATGAGTTGTGCCATACCAGGCCATGCTTCCCTTTCCTGGGATACTTCGAAGGTTGGCCCAACATGATCCATGCCCCACTGCCTGTGCAAAGTATCCCTCCCCTGGGATACTTTTAGCATCACAACGTCACTCAGTTCAAAATATCTGTTGCAGAACTGATACATGTGATGATAATTTATTTTTCCACTAGGTTTTATTTCTCTCCATTTTCTATATTTTTATGTGATTTGATATTATTATGAAATTTATAATATATTTTTATAATTTTTTAGATTTTTCATGTAATTTTAATGTTTCATTCAGTTTGGATCGAATTGAACACAATCCAATTGGTTAATGGGTTAGTCGTGTTGATGGAGACTTTGAGGTGGGGACAGTATGTGAGGTTAAATAGGCAATGGCCCATTTGGCATAGCACATATTCAAACCTGTTTTATTATGCTACTGAGGTCGAGATTTTACATTGCATTAAATTTTTGCCGGCTATGACAATTGCAGCATTTGTTTGCTTGTGACGCCAAAGGGTGTCAATGGATCGGTTTTGGATTGGACCCGTCCAGTCCAACGAAAACTTTTAATTGGGAGAAAACCATTGGTAGCCCTATTAATATAACCATTGGTAGGATAAATTTGATTGTGTTAGATAGAGCCATCCCCTTGACAGCCCTACTATATATTAGAAGCAATGTGCTATCCGCTTTGAGGTGAGAGGACAGTACAGGGTTTATGTGAAGTTAAATAGGCAATGGCCCATTTTCCATACCACTGCTTGAAACCTGTTTTAATTATTATGCAAATGAGCTCGAGATTCTATATTGCACTAAAATAATGGAATTCATATCTGTGGCCTGGTACAGCTGCAGCATTTGCCCGTAACCCCTCCATGTGCACATGACATGATGCCCTTCTGTTTTAAATTCAAAATGCCATATCCATCTCTGATGGGCACTTTCTATACGTATTTCATTGGAAAAAGCATGGTATCCTTTTGTGACCTCTAATGGGCACTTTCTTGTGACCCCAATGGACACAGGATACCCTTTTGGCTTTTGTGACCCCTAATGGGCACTTTCTTGTGACCCCAATGGACGCAGGATACCCTTTAATTTGGCTTTTGTGACCCCAATGGATTCAGTTTTCACAAGACCACGGCCACTCCTCCTATTTGTATGTTTTAATTCATAGAGTAGGTAAGTCCAATTTCAAGAGTCATTTATCATGTGTGGGTCCCATCTATTTGAGATTTTGGAAGGAGTAAATTAAATATGAACCTTACACTTACACTAGTTATTTTTGACAAGGCACAATCTACCATTAAAGACCCAGTTGGTGGTAATAAAAACTTTAAGGTGGGGGAGATTGATAAGAGAACTATTAAGTCTATTTTGGAACAAAAAAAATAAAAAAATTGCAACCATGCCCTTTCACATTTTTCATTTGTTTTAAGAGATCATTTGGCCATTCTCAAACAGAAATACAAAGTGTACCTAAGGGAAGGTTGGTATAGATTATAGGAAGTGCTTTAGTAATAAGGCTCAGTTTAGAAAGAATATAAATATAAATACAAAATTTTGTACTCTATATATTTGTATTTGTACTCCTTTCATATACTGAGCCTAAATCCTAATATGCAAACTAGAACGTAGGTTTGAGTAATTCTGTAAAACTAGAGGGGACTCTAGGTAAATGGCCCAATAAAATTATTTTAAAAAAAAAAAACACCTGTCATTAGCGGGATGGTTTTGGTGTTAATAAACTTGCGTGGGAATAGTGGTGGAGACTGGAGAGTGAAGGGTGTGCTAGAGGTTAATGCATGGACAATACTTGTATATTCAAATTAATCTATTTTATTATGCTTACTATTAAAACAAAACCTATTTCATTATGGTTGTGATCGAGTTCAACATATTTGGTTTTTATTTAGGGGGTGTTTATTAATGTAAATGGTTTTGTTCTTATCATGTTAATAAAAATAATATATTTTACGGAGAAGTATGGGCAGACCCAATGCAGATTTCTAAATATTACTGTTGAGCTATAAATATTCAAAATGTCAAAAACCCTCATTCTATGCATCAATATCCGCCCATGAATTGACATCAATTCCAAATAGGCATTCACCCCAATTATACTTTGGACTTAAAAATTCTGACCCTGGGCTGAACCTTCATTCTCCCTACATTTTACTAATGTGGCAACCGATCCTACATGTTGAAAAAATGTTAGTTACCAATGATCTTTAACTAATATTGGGAGTTTATATGATCCCCTTTTATAAATTGAAAACAACGAGTGACTGGTTGCATCAACTTCCGAGTCAAATAATAACATTTGATAGATTCAAATTCCCTTGGGGCACGCCGCACTTTCCATTTCAGTGTGGGATAGAAATGTCATTACATCATACACTTTACATAATTATACTTATACTTGTACTCCTCCCACACTGAGCCTTAACAACACTTATTCTTTGAAACAAAGACAAAGCAGGTAGTTCCGTCTATAAAAGCCCAACCAATGTAACCAAGGTTCACATACCTAGCTATTCACTTACGAAGAGAGAGATGGCTGTGAAAGTTGTGGCACTGGTTGTAATAGCAGCTGTTGTGCCAATGTCTGCTGTTTGGAGCAGATGGTCAAAAATTACTACTGTTCTGCAATTATTCGCTCAATCCATTCTGACAAAAAATAATAAAAAATGGTCAAAAATCATTGTTCAAGTCAACGGTTCAAATGGTTCAATCACCCAGGTCAACGGTTCGTTGACCAAATCAACATGGCCAAAAGATGGTTCTGGAGTGAAACGAAACCAATTAGATGACTGATTCTTATTTTTCCGGTCCGGTTTTAAAAACATTGACAACACATAGTTGCAATTATATACTGTTGCCGCGCGGATTGGCCAAGGGCAACAAGATAAATTCACTCCTCAGGTTCCGAGTGTTGACCGAGGACCTCGGGGCCTCGAAAGAGATTAGCTGAACCGATGACTGCAAGCCAAGGTGAAGTATTCCTTCCGAGGACTATAGTTGTCGAGGACTGCAAGTCGAGGCAAAGTCCTTGGTGACCAAAGATACTACAAGACAGGGAGTGTTAGAGGCCTCGGGGTGGATACCCGAGCCAGAGGCTCCGAGGCTCAAGTTAGTACGAGGTGTAAAGCAGGGGAGAGTGCCAAAGAGCTCCTAGAGAGAGTCCTTGGATGCACCAGATCTCCCTGAATTAATGCTAGGTAGACAATGTACGTGCAGGGAGTAAATGAGTGAGTGATATTGGAGTTACTCTGTTCCAACCCCTTTTAAGGGGCAATTACCTCTTATTTATACTTGAGCGTGTTGGGGGTAGGTGAAGATGAATGCCCCAGATGAGAGTCATACAATGTCAGGCAGTAGGCCCTGGCAGGTACGCCAGACAGTTATGTGATTGGCTCCGTACGGAGGCGGCAGAGCTCCCTCCTACTGTGGTTGACGCTAGCAGGCGTTAGTGGGTTGTGCCAATTTAACCCACATCACTTGCCTCCCACTCCCGAGACTGGGGTGAGGCCTCAGCTTTTGCCCGTAACGAGGGTAGTAATCGAAGTAAGGCTTCAGCTCCGGTCAATGGGAGTAGTGGTCATTATGCCTTCGAATTCGTCAGTCGAGGGAAGTCCTGCAATGGCGTTATTTTCGTTGTTCACGTCGCCGTTTCCGTTGTTCGCGTCGTCCCTCTTTGGTTCGGAAGTGTGAGCGATGTGGATGCCTCGACTTAGTAGGGGTGTCCCTTATCACGCACGGGCAGGTCACGTTAGCGGGGCCACCATGCAGGGGACGGCCGTCCTAGGGGTCCTGTATTTGCCGGGTTGAACGGTCCACCCAGTGGTCCGTCATGAGCGGGCCTTTCAGTTCGATCGGCGGGTTGCCATGGGCAATCCTCGCGGTCCACCCGGCGTCATTTAGCCTTTTGAGGGCATGCACTAAGAGGTGCAGTGAAACTAGTTCGCAGGAGCGGGGGGCTCCCGCATTCGTTGGATCTGCGTTGATCTGAACCGTTGCTTTGGGCGTCATTTCGTCTCCCGAGGGCATGTGCTAGGAGATGGCGGTGGGACAGGTTCATAGGAGCGGGGGACTCTCGCATCCATTGGATCTGCGTCGATCTAAACTGTTGCTTTGGGTGTCGTTTTGTCTTCCGAGGGCCTGCGCTAGGTGGCGCGTCATAGTTGGATGGTGAGAGCAGATTGGTTTCAGCCATCGGATTTGGAGAAATCCAGGCCGTTCATTTTCTTTTAAATAGGGGCCCTGGCAGTGAATTTCTTCTCCATTTGAACTTAAACGCCCTTGCTCTCGAGTGAACGCAACTCCCCAACTCTCAATTCTCCAGAACTTTTCTATTTCTTCCATTCTTCGAGACATTTCGCCCTCTCTTAGGTAATCAAAATATGTCATTTTCAGATTCTGGTCCTGAGTGCCATGAACTCTCGAACATCTCAGGAGGGAGCTCTCCTGCAACCCCCTCTCCCAAGTCTTCTCTCGGTTCTTTAACTGTAGCCCCCCTTCGACGGGAGGTGGCCGTTTTGAGGGAGAGTTTAACCTCGGGGGTGCTGAGGGAAGTCACCGGGGAAAGGACTCTCCCCATGAAAGCTTCGCCTCGGCATCGCCGAGGGAGCCCAAGGAATCTCCTCTCTCCGAGGATGATGCCATGGAACTCGTTGCTGGACCAATGGGAGGGAGTGCTGCCCGAAGGGTGGCTGACGCTGGTGTCCCGCGTTCAGAGTTTGACAGCTCCTTAGACGTGTGCCAGGTCAAATCCTTGGCGAAGAGGTTCCACATACCCCAGTCTTATAACCTGAGGGTCCTCGACGAGGGCGATAGGCTGTGGACCCCCGAGGAGGGGAAAATCTGTATCTACTAGCATTTTTTGGAGTCTGGCCTTAGGTTTTTCCTCCCAAACTTAATCTCCGAATTGCTAGAGTGGTACGGCATCACAATCAGCCAGCTCATACCCAACGCCCTCAAGACCATCGTGGCAATAATGGTGTGGGCTCGGCTCAGGGATGTAGAGTTGATGTTGAGACTATTCTGCGCCATGTTCGCGCCGAGGAAGCATGCTTTCGAGGCCAACATGTAGTACTTCCACCTGAGGAGGGGGAAGCCAATGCATAACCCCTCGTTCGTTCACGGGTGGAAGGATAAGTTCTTCTACATCTCCTACCCCGAGGGCTGACATTTCAGGTCCGATTGGGGGAGGCCTGCATCATCGTCGAGAGATGTCCCCCACCGCTCCAAGACGAAGAGGCTGCAGCTGTAGCTCATCTGCTTGTGATAAGAACATTCCAGGCGAATCCATTGGTGGAAAAGGAGGTTCCCCTAGTCTTCGCTAGGATTAGCCCATCCCCCCTCGGTAGGAGAGGTTTTGTGGTTAGTGCGTTTTCCACATTCTTTTCTTTTTTGCTAATGTACTAACTGCTTTCCTTTGTTGTTTCGCAGAAGTGCCAATGTACGCCTAGCAACGTTTGTTGGAGAAGGCCTGGGCGAAGCAAGCCAGGAAGAAAGCAGGAGGACAAACGTCGAAGAGGTCCGACGATGAAGCTACCCCTCTGCCTGGTGAAGGGGGGAGATCCACAGGTTCCCTCCAAGGGGAAGTAGTTGATGGTGGCATCGAAGAAGACGGTTGAGGTGCCGAAGAAGCCCACCACCGGGGGAGGGGCACCAAAGAGGCCCACGGAGGGTCCCAAGGAGGGTAGAAAGAGGCCTGTTGTAGACATGCCAAGAGAGGAGCCCCCACGGAAGCTTGTCAACACGGATAGGTAGGCCGAGGAGGTGGTGCGGAGGTCCACGCCTGGGGAGTGCCCATCCGGGCATTTGTCAGCCCCTCCATAAGTACAGGGTGTCTCTGAGAGGACCGAAGGGGCTGGTAAGACCTTTCGCTCACAATGGCAGCTCCGAGGATACTCCATTCGTGACGAGGGGTTCAGCCAGGAGCTGGTTAGTGGATCCATCCTGCCGAGGGATCGCTACCGTCTTCTACAAAGCGACCACAAGTCCATTTACGACGAGGGCATGTAGCATTTTGCCAAGTTAAGACGTTCTTCAATATTTCGTCATGCATATATTTTTATTTTTTATTTTTTGTTGATCGGTTTTGTGGTAGGCCAGTCTGCACTTCGTCGGTTTGGGGGACCGAACAAGACTGGCCATTGGGTCGTGTCAACAAGGCAGAGAAGGAGAAGAAGGCCGCGGAGGAGAAGCTCCAGAAGCCAGTCGTCACGGCCGAGGACAAGCAGTAGAAATTCCGAAAGGCGCTTCTGGACGAACATCGGGAGCGCCTCGAGGCTCAACTGAAGGAGGGGCGGCAAAGGCTCTCCAAAGAGAAAATGGAGCGGGTGCGGGTGGAAAGCATCGTCACGGAAGTGGAGAGACAAGCTGCCAAGGCCAAAAAGAAGGCTCTCGAGGTGGAGGCGAAAGCTGCCGAAGCCCTAGCTTCAGCAGTGGAGTCAAAGAAGGCAGCGGCCGAGGCAATATAGGTGTATAAGAAGTCTTCCGACTACTTGGATGCAATGACGAAGTATGCTTCATCGTTCTACCTCGATGGCATTGAAGATACCAAGAATGCACTCCTATTGGTGCTGCCAGATTTTGATGTCGAGGGACTGCAAGTGATCCCTGACACTCCTGCCGAGGTTCAACCAACCGAAGGCACCGTTCCCCCTTCTGCCAATGACGAGGCATAGGCGTAGACTTTTTCCCATTTTTTTATCGTTGTAATACTTTCCATTTTTTTTTGTGAAGGCAATACAAAATTTTTGTAAAGGCTATACAAGACCAACACAAAATTTTTGTGAAGGCAATACAACATGTTTTGTGCATGTTGTCTCTTCCCCTTTCTCTTTCTCTCTCTTTCTTTTTTTTTTTGTGAAAGGTCATTGCCCCTCCGAAAGGTTGAAACCACGATACACAAGGCACACACGATTCAGTCATAGTATTTGTTTATTTGCACACTTGTATCGACTTGTCGGGATATTGGGAGCTGAGGCGGAGTCATACGCCCGAGGCAGGGCTCACCTGGCTTCCAAATCCCGTGCTATCCCAGGCGATGCTGAAGAGACCTAGCATCCTGGCCGTGGTCTAGGGCCGAAGTATACCGCCAAGGTACTTGGGTGGATGAAGAGCCATGGTGGAGTAGCAACATCGGGGTGCAGCTCCCCTGACTCGTTCTTACCAAGTGTTTTCTTGGGGGAGGCCGAGGCATTCCACCAGCGAAGCCGAGGGCTCTGTCTCGTTATTTTCTTTGCGCTAAGTGCAAATTGCCAAGGGGGTCACCACACTCCGAGGTGACGAGGTGACGGGGTGAGGTGAAGAGGAACTTTGCTTCATTCGTTCATTCATTACTTTCATCAAAAAATTACATTCATCTGTAATACATCCGGAGGTTCTCCGAGTTCCACGTCCGAGGGATGAGTGTTCCATCTAAGTTTTCTAGCCAAAATGTGTCGGGGCCGAGAGCTTGCTTAATCCGGTAAGAGCCTTCCCAGTTGGGGCCCAGCTTTCCTACTCCAGGTTCGGAAACCATGACCTTCCTAAGGACAAGGTCTCCCTCCCTGTAGTGCCTTTCTTTCACTCTGGAGTTGTAGTAGCAGGTCACTCGCTGCTGATAGATGGTCATCCTAATTTGTGTTTGTTCTCGGGTTTCTTCTATCGGGTATAAGTTTGCTCTAAGCGCCTCATCATTCTCGGCCTCGCTATACCCTTGGATCCGAAGCGTTGGTTAGCTAATCTCCGTTGGGATCACTGCTTTCGTACCGTAGGTCAGGCCGAAAGGAGTTTCTCTCGTCGTTGTCTGATGTGTGGTTCGGTATGCTTAGAGGACGCTGTGTAGTTCATCGGCCCACATGCCTTTAGCTCTATCCAACCTGATCTTTAGTCCGTCCAGTATGGTTCTGTTCGTGACCTCGGCCAGTCCGTTTGTCAATAGGTATCCCACCAAGGTGTATTGTTGCCTGATACCGAGGGAGGTGCACCATTCTCAAAATTTAGCGTCATGAACAAGCATGTAGGGGATTGTGTTGTATGACTTAAAAAAGGATAAAATTAAATTTTAAAATTATAAAAAGATCAAAATGTATTACATAGTAACATGCTATAATTGATCCTTCCATAAAAAGTTACATATTTACATGAGAGAGAGTAGAAAGAGAGAGAATTGCATATATACGTAGAGAGCACGTATTTTCTTTTTCTCTTTTAAAAATTCGTTGAACTTAGAGAATGGATATTCATTCCCCCACCTGTCCATCAAACACAAAAAGCATTGAATGGATATAAACAGTAACAAGTCGGTCACCATTCACGACAAACCATCGTATTAAAATTTTGTTTGGTCTCCATTTCTTGATAAGGATCCCTATTTTTTTATGGCAATCTCTGTTTTATTAACTATCCTCATGAAATTTTTTGAATTGTTTAGGTGCGGAGGCCAATCACAAAAAAATGACCTTTAATTTAGCAGCAACAGATATAGAGAGGAGTTGGGTTTATAAAAGCCTAATAAATCTTGCTAGGAAGAATTGGCACATGCAAATATAAAAGAGAGAGTATGATATCGTTCAATTTGTGTAATTAATTTGAACCATATGATCTAGAGTACTAAATACCCTCTAAACCTGTCACCAAACAGTAATCTGGTGGTTTGATATCTACATTTGTGGCATCATAGATATTGTCATATAAATAATTAATAGATATATATAGGATTCCACTATGATATGGAAAAGATATAATATCTGAAAATTTTGTGATGAATCAATTAGAATTATAAAAGTGATAGCCAATCAGGTGTTATTTATCAAAATTTATGAGTGAATTTTGATTGATCAAAACTCTTTCCATACCATATCTTTTCCGCACCATAGATTTTTCCATATACCCAAGATCTAATATCATCATCTCCTATGCAATTAAAATGCCAAAGCGCCGGTGACTATTGTTGAAATTACGTCATTCGGTTAGGTGTTTGCCATATAAATGATTAAATGACTTGATAATAATATCAATCTCGTAAGTCGTAATTGATTGATTTCTAGGAATTATATAAATCAGTTGATAATATTATCAATACTGTAATTGAGTTCTATGAATTCCACCCGTGCATGTAACTTAAAAAATACATAGTAAGTTCTAGAGGCGTTTTACAAGATGAAAGCTTTCGTTTTCATTTGTTTTTTAAATCATCACATCAGCAAAAAAAATCAAAATATGTTCTTGAACTCTGTTTTTGTTCTTAAAGAAAATAATAAGTTGATTTTGTTTCAAAAATACAATACATGTTTTAATTTTGGAGCCATCAAAATAATAGCTTTTAAAATAAAAAACAAATTTGTTAATATATAAGTTAGGAAAAATCTATGATGTGGAAAAGATATGGTATGGGAAGAGTTTTGACCAATTAAAATTCACCCATGAATTTTGATAAATAACACATGATTGGCTATCAGATTTATGATTTCAATTGACTGGTCAGAAAATTTTCAGATATTATATATTTTCCATATCATAGTCAAACCCTATAAGTTATATAGCATGATATCAAATAATCAGATGAGAACATGTTTTTGAAACCAGAAATTCAGGGACATTTTTTTGTATTTTTTTTTTAAACAATTTGTTTTCAAAGCAGATAGTTTTGATTTGTTTCTAAAACCAGCAACAACAAAAAAAAAATCATGTTGTATATATAAGACCCCCCCCCCCCCCCCCCCCCCCCCCCTCAATGGTGGTGGAAAAGTTTTCATCCAATAAGGAACTTGTCATTTTATCCAGAATAAGAGAAGGGGTGCCCAAGCATTCTCTGATTTCATTCATATGTAGCATTAGCATAGATAAGTCGTCCAATTCCAAGGGTCAGTATCATACGTTATTGGTCCCTAGTTCGGATTTCCTACCCACAAACTCTTCCCTAGTTCGGATTTCCTACCCACAACCCCTTTTATTAGAGGTGTAATTTTTTTTTTTTTCAAAAGAAAATATATTAAACATTCAGATCAGAAATACATGGAGTTTCCTGGCTGAGTGGCTGCCCTCGGTGGAGACATTATATGCTAGGTTATGAGTAACAGAGATTGACATTCTATTAATATGATTAATACCAATATTATCAAAAGAACTCAAAAGAGACATAACATGATCTTTCAAGTAACTTGTCTCCCAGTGTTCTTCCATATTACCGTTGATAGCTTCCATGATGCCTAAATAGTCCTAAAAAACTTGAATAGATTTGATACTTAGGCTGACTGCTTTCTTCAATCCCTCGATCAAAACCCATCACTCAGATTGGGCTGCAAAAACAGTTGTTAGATTCCTTGATAAAATAACATATCCAATAGCAGATTTCCCTGTTTATGCAGTAAACATGATGCCAGTAGCTTAAAAGGAATGGGCCATGCTGCCCGCGATCCATGTGCCAGCATGCCACATAGTTCATATATATAATTTTATTTTATTATTGCATATGAACAAGTATATACATCAAAATTCATATAATATAAAATTTTAATATATTTTTTTAATTTTTTGTCTATTTTATTAATTTATTGCAAAAAAAAAATTATTATTTTTAATTTAAAAAAAAAAAATACCTCTCATGGATCAGCCTAATCCGACCCAAGGCTCAGCCTACGAATAAGCCTGATTCGTGGCATGGCACGGCACAGCCCGGGCCTATTTGGCCTGTGCCATAGGTCGTTCCTCTTAAGTATCTCAATTTGATACTTAAGAGGAACGACCTATGTTTCAGTGTGTAGTGTGTGGTGTGTGGAACTACTTGTTTCAGTGTGTAGTTCGACCGACACTTGTGTTTTTTATTTGCCGACGTACAGGGATAAGACAAGATTAATTGGTAAAGAAAAGAGCACGTGCTTTTCGTTCTTTATTTATTTTTATTTGCCAAGGTGTTTTTCATCCACTGAACGTAGAGATTCCTCCCTTTTATTGTGGATAAGATTTCTCCATTTCCTTTCTCCGCTTCACTAGCCAAATAATCAAAATCTCTCTCAATCTGTGTATAGATGGGGACATGAGACAAATGGAAGGATGAACTTGCGTTGCTCCCTAGTCGATCTCCCACACACTTACTATTAGCTCCGTCGTCTATAAAAGCCCAACTAATGTAAGAAAGGTAGACATATATACTCACTTAGATACGAAGAGAGAGAGAGAGAGAGATGGGTGTGAAAGTTGTGGCAGTGGTTGTAATAGCAGCTGTTGTGGCAATATGTGCTGGTGGAGCAGATGGTAGGGTGGATATGTCATCCTTCCTCGGCTCGGTGGGCATTCAAGGTGAGAAAATTAATTTATTGTGATAATGAATGGGCTTTAAAATTTGAGTGTTTGTTTTGCAATTAATCTCTAAAATGAAGTGGTTGTTTTGTGGAGGTTAGCAGTGGGAGATAAGACGTCGTCGGAGGCATGCTGTGATACATGCTACTGTACAAAATCCAATCCTCCAATTTGCAGGTGTGCAGACATTAAGGAATACTGCCATTCAGCTTGCAAGCAGTGTATTTGTGCCCTTTCCTATCCTCCTCAATGCCGCTGTGTCGACACCAACAACTTCTGCTACGACCCTTGCACCACCACTAATAAGAACCAACACCTCCTCAATGTTCTGTTCTAATTATCAACTAATAGCAGCTATCATGCACGCTGCATATGCCTACCTACCTTACCTATAATAAGGCATTAGCAATTACTCTTGTTGCTAACCCTCGCCCTACTATTAAATAAATTAAAACTCTCTTCTGTTGTACTCCTCCTACCTCCTACCTATGTAGCTACTTTAATTTCTAGTTTCTACTACTAATAATAATACCCTCCATCGCTCTTATTCTATATATGATTTCTGTGTTGTCACACTTAATTTGTTTAATTAGTTATTCCATTCTACTTCTACCTAATATGCATAATATCAGTAAATAAATAATCAAACTTCAACAACTACTACTAATAACCAACCTAATTAAAATTATGGAGAACAGAAAATTAAAGACCATGGGCAAGGTCTGAGGACTGAGGACTGACTACTGAGAGGCGCTCTATGATATGATGCATGAGATTTAACAGCAAATCCAGATTCTCTAGCTACACGCTCTGAGCAAATCTCGATTCTCTAATCCGCTGGATTATCCTGTGACATCCAATTATTTTTTAGCACGGCACTCATGATAAACATTTCATAGTCAACGATAACTACGACCATAATGGATGGAACTTGTTAAAAGGTATAATTTGGGTTACAAAAAGCAAAAAAAACTAACCCTCTTCAATCTCCATAGTCTCTGTTCTGTCTTCGACAGACATCATAAGCTAGCTCAGAGCTAAAATCGGTAACTTTGTTTCAAAGATTACCATCACCAACCATGATGGAAATACTTAAGTGGTGGTTGAGTGTGGAGCGAATCTGCTCTTATTGTCATTCTCGTTGGCATCATCTTCATTTGGAAATCATAAGTATAACCAATTTGATGCATTCCATAACTGAAACCAGATAAAGGTTGAACCTACCAAATACCATATGCCAAGATTTGATGCACTTACAGATGCATGGCCCATTTTCAGTAACATTGTTATGTCATCTCACGTGAATGACTTTCAACTTCGTGGTCTTTTCTTGTTTTTCTCTTATTTATCAAAAAAAAAAGCCCCAATTTGAAAGGAGTATGAGTGAAAACCCGGCCTAGGCTCAATACCACATCAGAAACGGAAATTTTGCGAGCCAGATATTCCCCACGGGCTTGGGCCTGAACCTGGTGGCAGGAGAGATGTTGAAAATACAAATTGCTGTGTACAATATAAATAGTTCAGTAGCGGAAAAAAAAAGGGGTTCAATATAAATGGTTAAAATACAAAGGAAAATATATAATATTTACCCCATAAGATAAAGAAAAAGGAACAATAGGCAGTAGCTGCTACAACTAGCCTACAATCCAAAACCCAATAATTCCATTTTATGGTATATGATAAGTTTGGAACAATAGGAAGAATGATGGTTGAACCCAGGGTTAGAACTCATACGCACAAAGTACAGTTGGGGTAGGTGACAACTTGAAATTAATGTTAATTCACGGGTGCACATTGGTGCATAAAGTAAGAATAATTGACCTCTTGAAATATTGTAGATCTACGATGGAAATCAGAATTCTGCAATGGGTCAGAATTCTGCAAATGGGAGAATGACGTTCAGACCAGGGTCAGAATTCATAGGCACAAAATATAGTTGGGGTAGGTGCCAATTCACTGGCAGGTATGCAGGTATGGGTGCATAGATTGTGGTTTTTTGACCATTTGAATGTTTATAGATTTACAGTGAAAAAGAAATCTGCATTAGGCCTGTCCGTACTTTTCCGCAAACAAATTAAACGATGTCATTGATTTATGATTTATAACAGTAGAATACAAAAACAAGCATCGATGAATCAAAAATCAAAGAGCTTCCAATGACCAAAATAACACAAAATCAGGTAGTAAACTGGAGACTTCGATTAATTCCACTCGCAACAAGATATTCTTTTCTTCGGTTTTTAGTAGTCGTATTATGGTGGCCATTATTATGTGAAAGAGACCCTCCTTTTTTGATCAAACTGCAAGCAAGAACTGGTTGATAGGAGTCCTGCAAATCCCTTTGACAGACTACCTTCAACTGCACATGGCGAGTTGTTTGAGGATGCCAACGGGCTATTATTCTTAACTATTTCCATGTAGTCATCTGTAGCATTACCAGGTGGATTATCCTCCCAGTACTCTGGTTTATGAGCTGGAGAAATTCTACTTCTCTTAGAATTCAATGAAAGCTCTGCATGTGAGGATTTCCAACAGGGAGATTTTGATGATTCAAATTCAGGCTGATCAAAGTCCATAAGCAACTTCCTCTTCGAACCAGAGAAAACATTCAATCCTGAAAAATATAGCAGCATTAAATCCTAGGACTAAGTTTTCTTCTTACGCTCCATTGTAAAAGAATAAAGACAATTTGATAATTTTTAAGATTGTCAGGCATACCAGGAAGAGAGTCATCAGATATGCATGGTTCAGCTTCCGGGTCACCACAGTTACAGCCACAACTCAGAGTGCTGCAAGCATTGGAACGGGTGACTCTGCAACATATGAACAACAAAGAAGAAAAAGGAAATAAATGCTGGGCATATGTTGAAGGAAAAGCAAAAGTGATCTGAAGGAAATCTTCAGCATGCCAAGCGAGGCAAACCAAGATATTTTATTTGGAACGACCTCGGAGAAATTATGCACCCAGGTGACCTACTAGGACAAAGGGCCCACATCCCAGCACTTCCCCACACATTGGGGTTTTTCAAAATTGGAGTCATGCACCCTCCTCCCGCAACCCAAAAAAAAATAAAAAGAAAGAAAAAGTGCCTCCAGCACTATAATCAAGTTTCAGCATCTAACAGACCATCTTCAAGCAAGTACATGACATACCCAATTCATGCTGCTTGTATGATATTAAAATAGCAGGATATTAAATCTCTTAGGAAAAACAAAGCAGATTCTAACATGGATGCTTATATCCTCCTAAAGTAAACCTTGGATTTGTAACCAGTATTCCTGTTTTCTAAGCCAGGTCAGGATCTACTAATCATCCCAATTTGAAAATAAAGTGAACCTATAGCACCTAACAGAACAGTTATTTAATAAAATAATTACATAAAAATAAATAGCTTGTTTCATTTGATTTGCGTAACAGCCATGGCATGGAACTTGGATCATATTCTTCTTCCTCTTCCCTGCTACCTCTCAAAGTCAAAACAAGAATACAATATTCAGACTGCAAACCATTCTCTCCAGTCAAATGGATCAAAGATCTTTCTTATAGTGATTGGCAAGGCAAGAAGGATTCAGTTCCATTGTACTTCCCATAAGCTACAGATTCCTTAGGAAAATCCCAATGCTGAAGGAATGGGAAACTGAGAAAAATACAACCCTCTAATTTGATTGTTAAAATGCTCTTATGACAGCGTAGATAAAGCAGACAGTGCAACCAATCCACCCTTTTTTTTTTGTTATGCAATTCACCTGTATTAATCATTACTACATAATTATATCTGATTAGGATAAAAATTTCCAAAATATTATTAATAATTATTTAAACTAAAAAAAAGGATTTCAAAATATAAAATCCAATTGGGAAAATGGGGATAGAGAGAAAAAAAAAACTAGAAAAGAATTGACCAAGGATCAAAATATCAATACGTCCAATACACCCAAAGTTGGGTATTGGTGCGTATCAATGACTGATGCTCTCCTTTTTTTTACTTTTTTGATTCTATAACCATTAGGGGGTAGGGAAAGAGACCTCCAAACTTTTTAAACATAGTTGTCAAGGCGACGCCTAGGAAACAAGGCACCCTTGGAGGCTCACCTCGCCCAGTCGCCTAGCAGTTTTGTATACTGTACAAACATTGCTAACTGCTGTATTGAACCCTCAAAGACTTCAGAATTTGAACCAATAAGGGAAAAACTTAATGTTTTGTCTAATCAACACATTTCTTCCTCCACTTCTTCTTCTTCTCCTCCTCCTCCTTCCACCTTTTCTTTTCTTCTTTTCCTGTAACAAAAATAGGGGTTCAGTCCCCATATTTTTTGAATTTTCTTTTCTTTTTTCTTTTTCTTCTCATAAATATGTTGATTTTCTAGACATAAACATGAAGTTTATAATTTTCTCATGAAAATTATGGATAGTTATTAAGAAAATATGGTTATGGACCTAGGGAACTACCTAGGATATGTATTTTTCACTTAAAAAAGTCCATCGCCTAGGCGACTAGGCGACAAGGCGCCCCATGTCACCTAGCCTTGCCTTGGCGCCTTGAAAACTATGTTTTTAAATATTTTAAAACATTTATGTATCAGTGGTATCCATGCTTATCTGGATGTGATGATATGGATATGATACACCCCGTATCTGGAATATCGTATCGATATTTTATCCTTGATTATGGAATGTGTTTGAAGCATTTATATGGGAAAATATGGTAGCCTAATGTCTCTATTTATTTAAGTTTAAGAAATTTTAATTTTTGGTCCACTTGGAAGACTTCTTGACATATGCCAAAATGCCTATTCATGACCTGGAGCTCTTGATACCAGTATACCACTGTTGATTAACAGTGCTGATCACCTATGCTACCTAGATACTTATAAGGTGGTGCCATATCATTTCAGATGCTTCAATTTTTAATGTAAATTTCATATACAACACCTTATCCAGTTGTGTTCTTGTCATATCTGGGCAACATGGTTTATCATTACACAACAAAAGCTCATTTTAGAGTAACAAATTTTGTTTACTTTCAATGAATTTAACTATTGGAATTTTTCCAAATCATTCACACAATGACCTTGTCCAGCCAAGTATATTATAGATTTGAAATTTAACTATTGGAATGATCACAGTTTTTTTTTCTTCAACTTGTTCCAATACATTCCAAGTCCATAATAGACAATTTGATTTTTAGTGGGAAGAAAAAAGAACGCTCAACACTTTATCCATGCCAAGATAATGTACACAGGGTTTTGGTAAGATGGTACTGTGTCAAGATCTTGACAGAAATGTTTCCTCAAAGGAAACTTCCCTTGGAACCATGCAGGAATTGCAAATTTCCCTGTAAGGTTTCCATAGTGCTTCCCTGGAACCATGTTAATATTGTGTCAAAAAAAATCGATGACATCTCATGGTTTAAGCACGAATCATCAAGAACTGACTGGGCTGTAGTTTTTTTCTTTTTTTGTTTTTTTTATCAGTTCTGACATGCAGTAGTTATGATAATGGATAACCTGAAATGTAAGGCCAGCCAACCAGGGAAATTCAAGGTAGATTCTCATGGCCCAAATGTACAAACATCCACAATGGGGTATAACAAACCATTCCATTATTACTATTATTTTTTTTTTTTTTGAAAAGTGAATTTTCTGAATTGACATTCAAAGGGGTCAGATAGCTTTGGGCAGAACAAGCTTCAAATAATATTTGTTACTAAAAAGCATCAAGTACAAATTTTATTATGGAAAAGAAATCAAACCTGTACATATGTTCAACAAAATCATCTATAAGTACAGGCCAGGCACCTGCAAAACAGTCAAGTACCAAAAAAAAACCATATATAAAAATACCCAAAACAAATGAACAAAAAACTTGTAATTATGCATAGACAAGTGGGGGTAACAACTGAAATGATATTCTAAGATTATGATTCATATTTATACAGGTCAAAATTTACTGGTCCAGATTGAAACCAACTTATGTCCACATGCAATTTAGACAAGAACAGAAGGGCCAGGCAAGGCATGCCCACCCACTTCAAGTTAAAGTAGCTTAGCCAGGATTGCAGCAAACTGTGCTGCTGCATGTAAACATTAAATTGAATTCTGGAGGGTGCTTAATTCAGTTTCAGAGGTAAAGCCAATATAGTAATGCTAAAAGTTGTATTCATGAATTCTAACTTGCAATACAACCGACTCCCAAAGAAAGGGGGCAAAAATCAAAATATAAAGCAAAGGTGTAAAAACATCATTCAAGATTGTAGGTGCATACGATGGCTAAACTTTGAAAATAATACCTTTAGGATCATACCCTTCAAGATCTTCATGTACACACCGACTAAATGCTAGAACTTGTTGCCAGGTATCCTCTGAGATATTATGCCTTTGATTTTTCTAAATGCAATTCAATATATTAGTTACCTTGACAGGAATAGAATGAAAGACAATAAATTCATCATATCATTCAGAACCTTTATTCATATGTCCACACCAAAGTATCTAAGACTATATATTTCACAGACAAGCAGGAAGACCCCATTCAGAGTGGAAAATAAAGAAATTTTGCCATCACTAACCCAAACTACATACTCCAATTGCGATATGTAGAATGAAAATTTGACCAAGGTCATTGCAGAAGATAGTACCCCTAGGTGAAAGATTCCCATGAAGGTGAAAAATTAACTATGGGAATCGCCAAACACAACTTTGATAAGACTTTTAGGCCCCATTTGTTTTTCAGAAAGCTATTTACCTGGGTGCACTTACCCAAGTAAACTTACCTGTGTTCATTTGCTTCTCAGGTAAATTATGCAACGACTCTTTTATCCATAAAAAGTCGTTGTTAGAATGGGCAAAATTGTCCCAACACATCTTGTCAACTTATCCCCTAGGCATAGTTGTCAAGGCAACGCCTAGGCGACTAGGCAATTTTTAGAAGTCACCTCGCCCAACACCCAGGTGTTTTAGTATTGAGCGCTCACCCATATATATGTTATACTATTTTTTTGAATGTGCATATGTATTATATCATTTTATTGGTTTGTTTTATCTTATTAGAATAGACCCTGTTGTATATTATCATTTTTTTATTAAAGTAATTCTCTTTTACATTAAAACTACGAAAGTTTCTTTGGGTTTGAGAATTTGAGTTTTGAACCGAGAGCTGAGAAGTTTCCATTGCTCAGTCCAAGTAGTCCAAGACCTCCAGGTACGTTTTTTCCTTCTTCTTCTTGAAATATTTTTGGGATGAAACAGGGGCTCTGCTTCCTCCTCCTCCTCCTTCCTAAAATCACACTGGTACTCCTTCTTTCTTACTTTTAACAATCCTCCATTTTTTTTAGCCTGAAACTGGGTCTCCACCCCCTTAAACACAGTCCACATCGTCCTCTTGGACAACTTATGTTGGGAATGAAACAGGGGCACTGCCCCCTTATTTTTCGCTCTTTTCTTGTCTGCAATCCCCCATTTTTGTTGGCCTGGATGCTAGCTATGGCATTTTATGTTTTATTCGAATGATTTTATTGCTAATAGCTAGCATACAGGTATGTTGGTTAGTATAAAAAACAAATAAAGTAGTTTAGGATATATATTTTATACTTTCAAATTCCATCGCCTAGGCGACTGAGCGCCCTGTGGTCGCCTAGGCGCCTTGACAACTATGCCCCTAGGTGGGTAAGTGATACCCATTTTTCCATGGGTCCTACATGAACGTGAAAACTAACATGGGAAAAACAGTCTAATGTAGCATGAATTTGTGATAACTTCGCAGCATAGAAGGGTTTGACAAAGTTCACTGTGATATCCAACGAAACATTGTATTTCAGGCCCTTGTGATATTCATTGAACTAAGGGGGTTAACAAAGTTCTAAATGAAAATTTGAAAATAACTTCACAGTATATAATTCTACTTTGCATATTGGGAGATAAAAATGCAAAAGATTTAGAACTCCCATCAACTTGCAGGGACCTAAATCAAGAAAATTCATCTTTAACATCAACACAAGGATAGCATGAAGTCGAACTTTAACAACCAAAAAGAAAAGTCAATTTTCAGTTTCCAAATAAATAACAACATAAACATAGGTTAGCTCCAATCTTTGTGGAATTGCTAAGAGTTAAAGTCCTTAAAGAATTGCCAACCCCCACTGGACCAGAATAACTCATTAAAATATTACCTTCATGATTTATGATCTCTAAGCATCCCCCCAACATCCAACTAGCATGGGTTCCCTACAGAACTACTATCACAGTTTAATTACCACAGAGATGGCATGATTTGACAATACAGAAACTACATGTCTCAGAGGAGAGAAACTAGCCACCATAAGTCACAACACTTTCAATACGAATTCAATTGGTACTCCTTGTCTTCACCCAGTGAACAACCCAGATCATGCATAGTTTAACAAAGTACTTGTGTCAGAATGTTTGTTCTCAAAAATGTATGCACTATTTTCACAATAAACACCCCATAATACTGCTGCCCTAGCACACTGCCAAAGTAATTTCACTCTTTTTGGTGGAAATGGAGCAGCAATGATGAGAGTTACTCTACCAGATCTGCAGAGGGCACCCAAGTAACTCCAAACAAATCAAGGAAAAAGTTCCACACTATTTTGGCAAAGGAGTACTCAAGAAATAGAGTTGCACTCTTGCCACTCCTGAAGCAGAGGATGCACATAAGAGGAGAAAGGCACCACTTAGACCTCCATTGAAGCATATCACACATGTTGATAATATTCAAGAAGGCTTCCCACCCAAAAAGCTTCACTTTGGGGGGGAACAGGTTCTGCCCAGATTTCTCTTGCTGAAAAGAAGGTGTTGAAAAATGGGACTCAGGATAAGAGATGAACATGGAAATCTGTTAGCTATGTTTTCAGGACCAATTGGGGAAGGGGATTCCTTGAGGGCTGAGATTCTTGCAGCCATTGAAGGGGTTCAAAAAGCCAAGGAGATGCAGATTAGAAAGCTGATTATTGAAGGAGATTCTGAAGTGGTGATGAACTGGTTAAAAGAAGATAACTCAAGGATATGGAAGTACAGCAATGAAAAACGAAAATTTAAGTGGCTGGCTAAGGATGTTGAAATTCAGTACAAATGGGTTAAGAGAAGTGCAAACTCTCTGGCAGATGGTTTAGCCAGGCAAGGGGTTAATAGAAACTCTTTGTTTTGGGCTTTATTGTAATTGTATTTGCTGCTCATAGACTGTTTCAGGGAGCTAAGATTGTTTAGCCCCCCCCCTTGCTTTGTAATTCTTCTTATCTTTAATGAATACATTTCACAGTTATTGATCAAAAAAAAAATGGGACTCAGGATCAATTATCAAAAAAAAAATGGGACACAGGATGAAAAAGGAAAAAAATCAAACGACAAACCCAAGGTCACAGAGCATATGGAGAAATCTGCAGGGCAGTGCTACAATGCACAGAGGGGATAATTTCATGGAAAAGGACTTATTTGAGAATAGAAAGGATAGCATGTTGCAAGCAGACAATAAGGAGAAAAAAATGCAGTGATCTCTAAGTAAAGGGAAGCCTTCAGGAACTCTTAAGTGGGAGTAGGAGTTTTTATGCCTGTGCAGTTATCAACAAGTAGGGGTGCAAATCAGGCCGGTTAGGTTGTTTTGAGGTCAACCCAAGATTCTGAACCCCCAACCCGCCCTAGTCAACATTTTTTTGAAAGGTAAGAATTTGTTGATTAAGAAAGAAAAGGGTACAACCAACCTAGTCAACATTAACCCTAACCAAACATAAAATGCCTCACCCTTAACTTTAGGTTGGGTTTTCGAACCAACCTTTCTCCATCTAAAAATCTCATCAGTGTTCCAAATTCTCTTAATCTTTGACTAAGAGACCTATACAGAACTTTTATGACCATAGACTAACCATATTTTTTATTGGCATTTGCTTGTTTGATGTTTTTATTGGTTTTTTAGTACAAAAATGAAAAAAGGAATTTCAAATTATTAGTCCATTATGAATTTTTTTATCAATATTAGAGTCTATTATGAATTATAATAGATCTTCTATTGAAGATTTAAAATCATGAAATTAGTAATAATAGAACGAAAATCACTAATAACAACTTGTCTTTAGGGTTAGGGCTTAAGAGTTGGGACAAACCGGTAAATGGACTAACAAAATAGTGACAATAGAGTCAGGTTCAGGTTCAATCGGATTGCCCAAGGGATCAACCCTAACCCAGCCAGAAGAGAAGTCAGGTTGGCAAAATTCAACCCTAACCCCAACCCAACCTTTTCAGGTTGAGTTCACGCTAACCCAGCCCATGTTGCAGCCCTATCAACAAGTTGTTGCATGAAAGATTTATTAGAAAAATAAATAAATAAATAGGGCCACTATCCAATGTTGCTCCCAGCTATACAGGGCCTTGGTAAGGTGGACTGGATAAGGACCTAACTTTCTAGCATTATCTCGTGCAAAGTGGCCACTCTCAACTCAAACCCACATTCTCATGCTTGACAGCCCAGGATTTTACCATTGCACCAAGAAATGCCCCCTATGTTTAGAAAAACAAATAAATAGATAAAACAGCAACCTCTCACAAAAGGAAGACGAAGGAGTTGTAAGTGGTTTGGTTAATAGCCAATTTTGGGACCAAATAGGAAAAATAAAGAATAGCATGCAAGCATTGCAAATAATAGAACTTAGAATTTTTACCTCAACAAAGCCACACCATTGATTAAGCAAGCGAAATCTTCCTGCCAAAACTAATCGCCAAGCTGCTATAGCCCTGCTTACAGCTAAATTTTTCAAATTGAAATTTTTTATCAGTAATTTTCAAATTGAAATAGGTAAACAAGCACAAAAAGAGAGTGAAGAATGCATAATAAATTGAATTAGGAGACATGTTCTGCACAGATATTTTCAGAGGCATCTTCTCAAAAAAAGGTTAGATTGAATTAGAGTTATGAAGATGACTTACTTATGTTTTTTTGACCATTTTCACGGCACATGAAAAACACAAAGTCATAGAAGCGTGCAAATTGACAAGAATCTACCTATAAAAGAAAAGGGAAGCCAATAAAGTTCATCAATAACCACATATTCTCAATCCTAGTGAACAAAAACAACATGAAAAGAACAGAGAGGAAATGGCTAAAGCCCTTAAAGATTAAAAAGATAACACTGCTTAATGAAATTCTACACATTTGTAAACTTCACATAACTTGAAACAAAACTCACCATCAAGTCTAAACGTGACATGAGCTTTGAAAGGTCCTCAAAAATTAGCCTGTCACTGGAAGAAAACCTAAACATTAACAGTGATATTATAGATTAATCCTCTAGGTTAATCTCATAAAGGGTTTTCAAATTACTTGCACAAAAAGATGAAAATGGTGGTGGAAGAGGCATAAAGATCAATTCTCTCCAGACAAATCCTTCTATTTATTTTCTTATATATAGCTGAAAAGTAGAACTAAACAAAATGTACTGAATGTAATACTCCCATTTATTTGTATATGAGCTTTCAAACTCAAGGTTCAGTCCAAGCTGCTTAGTGCAGATGTGCCTTAAAGTTTTTCTTATTTTAAGAAACAGTAGACAAGCAAAGCATGGTGATCTATTCAACCATTCCCCAAAGCCCAAGGGCAAGGAAAATGATAAAGAAACCCAAGTGGCCACCTACTCAAGTGATTTTTCATTTAGTCATTTACACCTCTTGAATGGACAATAAAATAAATAAGATGTTTAAAAAAGCCAATTTTTTTAATCTTGGAAACCATCCAACCCCAATTGTTTTCCCCCTCTATGATGACATCTATAGAGGAACAATCTCCATTAATGGCTATAGAAAATAGAGAAAAGAACCATAGAGAAAAATATATAAACTATAAAGAAACATGGGGGATAGGAAATAAATTGGGAAAATACATAAAACCATGAATAGAATGTTAAATAATTGGTTTGCTTTATTTAGTTTTTAAATTTTGACTGAAGTAATTAAGTTTCAATTAATTTCCAACTTGAACTAGAGTGCCAAGTTGAGTTTATTATCTTGGTATTCATAACAAAAGAACATACATTTTTATAAAGCATGTGCAGACTGCATATTTATTAATAGGCCCATACCTCTTTTGCACCCTTGACTCCTCCACTTGTTTCAAGAGTTTTGCTAATGCATCCCTCAAGCTGGCATATTTGTTTCCTGATCTAATGTCTGCATCAAAGTCAGGTAATCTACATTTATTACAATTGATAATAGAACCAAGAAACAGCATTTAAAGAGAAAACCAAGTAGCCTATCAAAAACACGACAAAAGCAGGTAGGATAGTAGCAGCACGAAATGAGTAATTTCCACACACACAACATTCAGATGGAAATGCTCGCTTAAGATGCATATTATTTTTGTATACATATTTTATAAGTAATTGTAAAGATTGCATTGCTAAATGTGGGATAGCTTCCCTTAACAGTACAAAGTTACAATGTCACAAAAGAAGAAAATATAACTATTCTCGAAAAGCTTGTAACTAAAACCTTCGAATTGCCTTAACACCACCACCCACCAGATCATTAAATGCTCCACTTTCCCAATGACGGCCACCTGATCCTTTTTCCCTTTCTTTTCTTTCCCTTTCTTTGGTGGGTAAGGAAGCCCATCATCACAATACAATTGCATCAACCAATTTAGTTATAAGGCTCAAACACTATAAGTATAATCCATAAGAAGACAGTTCAGGCTACACCAATATAAACATGATGAAAAGGCACTTTTTGGAGAAGTGGCTTTGATAGATTTTTTTTTTTCTTTTGAAAAGGCACTTCCCTGTTTTTTTAGGCCAAGCAAAGGTAGAAGAATCACATAGCATGCTAACCTCTAATCACAAAGTCCACCTGGACCGAAACAAAGAAAAAAGCCAATCCCATAATTCCGCAATAACTAAACAAGAAATAAGTAAATGATAGCAATCCTCACTGTTAGACTTACAAAGAACACACCAATTAGGTGAGATGCACAGGAAAGGTCTTCTCTTTTATAAGTTATCGTAGGTGTTTACTTTTCCATAGAAAACTTCCCAGTAAAAAGCACTAGCTTTAGAGGGAACAGGCCTACACCAACATCCTTAACAAGGAAATGTTGTGGACAAGGGGATTGGCGGAGGAATTTAAAGAAAGAGACACAAGAAAGAGACCCTTTGGAAGTTAGAGACCAAACCCTTTTGTTTGGTTTTGAGGGATCCACACAAACCTTACTGAGGGTACTAAACAAACTGAACAAGAAACCAACCTCCTCATCCCTTAAACCTCTAGAAAACCCAAAGTCCTAGGATGGAACCAGTAACTTGAGTGAGGATGAATCTGGATGTTTTAAAAGTGCAAGGGCCAATTTGCGCCTGAGGCGCAAGGCGAGGCACGCCTCTTTAAGAAAGGTGCAAAATTACAAAAAAAAAGCTAAAAAATAAAAAAAAAATCAGAAAATTCCAAAAAAATGCCAAAAAATTTTAAAAGAATGCAAAAAAAATTAAAAATATTAAACATAATGTTAATAAAAATATAAACTTAAACTTTAAAGTAAATGATTTAAAAAACCTATTATCTAAAATTAAAATACATAAACATAACATGTAAAGTGTATTCAAATGAAAATTTAAAAATAAAAGCAAACATATAAAGCATTTTCAAGCATGTAAAACCCACAATCTCTTTTTTTCCTTAATTGCATTGTTTCAAGTAGTTAATGTGATGTAAAACATATTGCATTCTTGATTCTATGAGTCGCCTTTTGTAGCACGCCCCTTGAGGCAAGCCCCAACAAGTCTATGTTATGGTCTGAAATTCTTATTTCTCACATAAAAAAATAATGATTTTACAACTTTCATTGCCTTTTAAGAAGATGTTTTATTGCAATTAATGAATGAACAACATAAGAAAATAGGGGGTTCTCGGACCAGCCGTTAGACTAAAAATAAAAGCAAAAAGCGCAAAATTTTAAAAAGGCACACGCCTGGGCTGAGGCGCAAGGCGCATCAGGCGCACGCCTAGAACCTAGGCGATGCGCATACCCCAAAATGTGCCTCGCCTGTGCGCCTAGGAGGCACGCCTTTTAAATCACTGACACAACCTCCTTTTTATACAAAGAGATAGAATATAGGGAAGGAAAAAAGACTTTTAAAGCACAGTTCCCAACCCAAAAAACGAATAGAATTTCCAAAGCACACATCATACTTGACATACCTAAGAAATTTAGGAAAAATACTATGAATTTCCTTCCACGGTGTTGCCAACAAAGCCCAACAAGATACACCAACATCCCAACCATTCTCTAGACAATCATGAATACTACCCACCACTTCATGCCACAAACTCCATCTTTCCAAAAGCCACCTCCACAACCATTTTCCTAAAAGTGCTGCATTCTTTTGTGCCATATTTCCTATTCCTAGACCGCCTTCCTCTTTATTTTTTGCACACGATCTCCCACTTAATTAGATGGTCCTTCTTGCTTTCCCCCAACTCCCACAAAAAGTCTCATAAATTTCTATAACTTCTTGGTTTCTCTAGGTGGGATCCTAAAGATAAAGCCAAAATAAGTTGGCAAATTGGCAAGAGTAGCCTTGACCACAGTAAAATGCCCTACCAATGAGATGCAGTTCTTCTTCCACAAGGCTAATCTCTTCTCAAACTTTTCTACCACTGGGTTCCAAAACCTACTCTCCCTAGGGTTTGCTCCTAAGTCCTAACAGAAGGCCTAGGAAATTCAAAGGCCAGTTAGAGATAGAACACTCTAAGCAAGCCGCAGCAGCATTAATTTCCCTATCCTCCATATTAACCCCTACTATACAACTTTTGCCCAGGTTAATTTACAGATTAGAAAGCCTTTCAAACCTTCCCCTCATTTCAACCTCATTACAACCACAAATGAACAATAGCTCCACCACAACAAAATGCATGTTCAAATAATGTCTGTTTTATTCATAAAAAAAAATAAAATGTCTGATTTTGGGAAGGTGGCAAAGAAATTGTGAGTAGTTCAATTATGCTTGTAGAGAGCACCATTTGATTGATTCAACTTTGCATGTTTAAGGTGTCTTTTTTGTCACTTTGAAATTTCTGTTATTGTGAGGCAGCTTTTGTTGAAAGAATTGTAAGAGTTGAGGGTTTGGGGCATTTTCTTTTCTCTTCTTTTTTATTGAATTTTCTTCTCTCTTCTTCACTGTGGATCAATTCCTTAACACCCTTCCTTGCACTCCTTTATTTTTCTTTTAATAACTTTTAGTTAGTATAAATAAAATGCATCAATTATAGGTGGCACCCAATGAAAGATATGGATGCTAGCTTTGTTACAATGGACAATTGAATTAATAAAAGCTAACAACGATGCAACATTTAATCCTTAGTAGCTTTACCAAAGGACTAACTCCCATGCAGCACTCAGAAAAATTTTTAGTTCAGAACTCGAGATTCATGTAGAAACTAGAAGTTCTTTTTCACTTAGATTTTTTTCATTTTCCCCTTCTGTACAGCTAAACTGAAAAACAAACCTCATCATTGCAATACAATTGCATCAACAAATTCAAGGTTTAGGTTATAGCCTTCCAAGTAGAAATTAATAAGAGACTTTAATGACAATAAAAAGGAGTGAAAATCGTCAATGTCCAAAGAAAGAAGTCAAAGGAGGAAAGCAGATCCAAGATCATCCTTTTTCTCTTGGGTAGCAAATTTATGACAGTCTTTGATATCGCCGGCATCCCACCAAAAAGAGTGTCACCACAAGAGAAATACAGCCGTCCCAGGTGGCACTCGGCCAGAGGAAAACATTACTTACAATGGTAGTGAATTAAAAGCTAACCAAGTTTCCAATCAAACCTTTGAGATGCGTTCCCGAATTTCTCCTTTTTAGGAAGACCATGGTTAGATAGCTTAATAACATCTTTCACGAACTCAAGCTAAGTCAACAAATTTTCGAGCATTACACAAACAAGAAAAGTTTGCAGTATTTGCTTGTGCATTTGCCTTAAATGTCTACCACAAAGATTCTAAGACAAACCAAAAAAAAAACCCTAATTATAAAACAAGCTATGCATGTCAACTTAAAATAACAAAGACAAGAATGGAAGCTCTTGACGGCAGAATTCTGTGACGATAACGTAAGACACTCGTCAAAAAATTGACAGTACAATTATCACCAGCGTGTTATCCACAAAATATCACCAAGCATCAAAGACATAATTCAAATTACTAGCTTGCTCACCATAAAGAAATTGAAAAGCTTGAAACCTTTCAAGGAAATACTTTCCTCGTCCAGTAGCGATTATAGATTAATCAAGAAAAAAGAAAAAAGAAAAAAGAAACAAACAACAACAAGATAGTTACCAGAGCGCATAAGCAAATAAAGGAAACCCTAAATTCATGGATGAAAGAATCGACAAAATTTTGATTACCGCAATATCTCCTGTAAATCTCGAAGATATCGATACGATTGGGACCAGGAGAACCCATCGGCTAATGACAATTGCGGCTCGTGCGAGCTAGGGCTTCAAGAATTGAAGAAATTCTTCTTAGCTTTCATGCATGAAGGCCCTGAGCCAGGCCGAGGCAAGCTGAGCTTGATAACACTATCTCCCTCTCCCGCTATACCAGATTTTTGAGTTCCATCCGAGGGTCGATAAACAGAGATAAAAGGGAGACTGATCCCTCTTGTCTATGACGGTGGTGAAATGAAACGAATCAACGATTCCGTATCTTTCTGACAACCCGTTTACGTATCCGGTCCGACCTGGACGGGTATTTCGCCGTGCAACACAGCAAATCTGCAACTGGAGTCTGGACCAGGACCAATGATCAACGGATCGGGCCAGGCGCACCCGTGACCCGACCATTGTTTTCACAATTCCACACTCAAAAGTGGCAGTGGCACTCCTTCCAAACTGAGCCCAAATTTTACTCAAGGGACCATACATTTCGAATTCCAATATTTTGGAACAACCATACTACCACAATACAAAATACCACCAAGGACATAATAAATTGAAAATTGCACAATTTTAAATATACCACCGTGAGGCCTGATAGTTTGGAACACATCACTCTTGGAAATGGAAGCCAATTTTTCCTTCAGATTGTTGTTCAATCAATTGTCCATGTCAACCCATGACAACATTAATAGGTAATAAATAATTAAATATATAAAACTAGGTAAAAACGATAAAGAAAAAAAAAATTATAGAAAATGTGAAAAACAAAAAAGTTGAATGTGTCTCTAATATTATACATTTATCATGGTGAATAAAATTAAGTATAAAAATGTTATAATTAATGATAAAAATGACTAAAAATACAGAAAGGAAAATTAATTTCTAACTCATGACCCATTGATCTGGTTGAACGAGTCAATGATTCAACCAGTTGTATGCCTCTAATATTATAGACTCATCCTATTGAACAAAATCAAGTGAGCATTGTACATAACTACAAATTACTATTAATGATTAAAATGACTAAAACTACAACCAAAAAGGAACAATTGTTTAACCCAGGACCCATTAACTGGGTCACACGAATCAACAATTCAATGATTGGCCGGGTCATTCGACCATGTCCGTGCTTCTTTTTATTATTTTCTTTAAAAATATGGCTTGGTGGTGAGTCAACCAATTTAATTAGAAGTTTAAAAACATTGGAAAATTCATTGAACCACTTGAATGGTGATCGTGGCACTGGCATTACATAGATAGCATGACAAGTAGGGATAGGGATAATCATTTCTGCCCCCATCTGCATTACATAGCCAAGCCTGGACGCAAAATTTTTCATCCTAAATCCCAAGTTTGCATCAAGCTTGCATATAATGCGGGCCGGGCCCAATATTAGGCCTGAAAAGCCTACTCCTTAATATGTGTAATATACAATAAGGTAATATAATATAATACAGTATTAGAATTTATATGTATGTATATTATAATATATTATTGATGGTGCGCAATCCGGCTAGTCCTAACTGTCAACGACCTTGCCTCTAATTGGAGCAACAGGGGAGCCTGAAATGGAGAAAAAAGGGGAATCTTCGGGGAGGAACCCGGCGAGATCACTCCGAAGCTCAAGTTAGTATTCTCTCAAAGGCAAGATAAAACCAGATGGCGCAAAGTTCACATACCTTGTCCTCAGGGGGTAGAAAGCCTTTTATAACCACTTCGCGCACTCACTCCGAGGCTTCTGTCAAGTCGGGTATGATTACTTATGTGCTTCTGCCAGTTCAGGTGTCATCACCTCTGTTGGGACAGAACCGCCACTGCTCCTTGTCGGAGCCGTCTCTGTAACTGGAGATGGCGGTGGCAGGTGGCGGTGGCAGGTGGCCATTGGAATGCGGCTGTCAAGCGTCAGATCCCAAGTCAGTCAGGTGCGCCGCCCCTGGATACGGACTCCTTCGGTGTCAGGTACGGTTTGTTCAGTTCGGTGTCCTGGGGGCGAAGTGCTGGAGTGGTGTGCAAGGCGAAGTCTTGAGTTCAGACAGAGGTGTGGCCCGAACTGCCGTGGGGCAGGCCAGTTCGGGTTGTTGCCCTGTGTGTTCATAAGGATCAGGGCCTAAGGGAGAGCTCAGGCTCCTTGTAGGGAGTTCGGACCGCTGGTTCCTCCTTTCGGAGCTCGTGCCTTGGCGAGCTGTTGTGTAGAGCTGTTGCCTTTGCCACGTGTTGAGTGGTTACGAGGTCGGGCCAAATCTTCCTTCATCAATTGCCCCCCACTCCTCGTGCTAAGGGTTCTGCCTTGGTGCGGGGAGTTCGCGAGGTGGCGGGTGGATTTGTCCCGTACTTCGAATTGGTTAACTGATAGCGCGAGGTGCGTCGCCAGGATTCTTTTGGGTTTCTCGAGCGCCCAAAAGACGGGAAATGCTCTGCCTACAAATGCTGATAGACGTGACAGCGCGCGCCTTATTTCAAAATTCAAAAAGCGTGTCACTGGGAGATGCGACAACGGGCGTCTTTTCAAATTTGAAAACGTGCTGCTGCCGCCTTTAATGTGAGGAGATGTGCGGTCAGTTTCGAGAGACGTGTGGCCAGTCATGTCTTGGTCTTAGGAGACGTGCGGTCAGCGCGCCTGCGGGCCATCAGATTGGCTTTGATCTAAGCCGTTGATTCTCGGTTACTGTGGGTATAAATAGTGGGGGACCCCAATAGCTTTTGTCACTTCTACGCTTTGCTTCTTGAGCTCGCGTCCAAGTTTTAGTTCGCGTCCAAGCTTTTAGTTCGCATTCAAGGTTCTTTGCTCGTGTTCAAGTTCCCGTAGTCCGTTCAAGCCTTTTTCCGGGTGAGTACTTTTCTGGAATCCATCTTCTCTCCCCGATGTCTAGCTCGAACAGCTCAGACGGTTCTTCAAGGGGGTCAGATGCAGGTTCTACGAACCGAGTTGCATCCCCTGATGGTCCTAGCGAACCGGGGGTAGAGCTCGAGGAAGAGCTCGAACCCGTAGGCCGAGTCGCCTCGGGTAGTTTGGTCCCCCAACCATGACGCCTGAGGGGCTCCAATCCCTTATTACCTATTACAACTTGCCTGGGGAGTACGCCTACTTCATACCTTCGGGTAGCTTTCCTTGGGAACACGGCCCTGAAGAGATCGTGATATTCCGGGAGCAGCTCGCTGCGGGGCTGCGACTGCCTTTTCACCCCCTCCTTGTCGAGGTCATGAACCACTTCGGCGTTACTGTCGGCCAGCTTCACCCGAACTCCATTCGTAACTTGGTGGGGACAATCTCCCTATTTTGCAAATAGGGCTTTCCTTTAGACTTGGAGATCTTCTCTTCCATCCTAATGCTTAAGAAGCAAGCGGGTCCCCTTCCCGGGCATAGGCGGGCGTATTACCTGTCTCCTCGCCCGGGTTTTAAGCTTTTACATGAACTTCCCAACAAGGTCCCGGCGTGGAAGCGGGGCTACTTCAGGGTGCGAAGTGTATTGGGGTGGCCGTTTTAAACCGGGTAAGGAATGGCCGCCCCTGACTCCGGTGTTACGCTTGATAAAGAGACGGCGAAGGGCCTCCGGCAATGGGCACGGCTTGGGCTAAAATGCCATCATTATCTATCGGAGGCCAAGCTCATTGAGGCCGGTTTGAGTTCGGGTAGGTTCCTTACTCAGGTTTGTCTTTTGTTTTGCTTTGTTCTTTCGCTTTTTCCAACGAGTCGCCAAACGAACTCGTGTCGAGGTGCCTTGAGACGCGGAGCCCGAAGTACCAAACTACCCGTCTGTGGATCCGCCTAAGGAGCCCGAGATGGCCCCTCTAGTCCATGAGGCAGCAGGGGCTCTTTATGCCGAAACTACATACACGGGGGCTCCTGCTTACTCTGAGTCCGCCTACACGCGAGCTGGGCCCTTAGGCTCGGGGGCCCAAGGCGAGTTCAGGAGTGAGTTGTCACCGAACCACACTCTGCAGAAGAGTAGGGAGGCCATCTATCCTGAGGAGGTCGCAGCATGGTCCGAGCTTCCTTTGAACCAGGTAGCTTGTCGTGTTGCCACTCATGTCATGGTGGTAAGTCAGATTTCTTGTCCGACTCTTTGCTTTTATCCTTCTTGCTGTCGTTCGTTTGATCATTTTGTTCTTCCCTTTTGGTAGGTGAATTCTTCAATCCATGCCTTGGCGGCCCAAGTGGAAAGGAGCTCGAGGCAGGCACGAGCTGCCGAAGAGGCTTTCCGTGCTGCCGAGGCAGCTTCCCGAGCTGCTGAGGCGGCTGCTCGAGCTGCACAGGCCAGGCAGGCGAGGTCTCAAAGAGATGCTGAGGCCATGGGAGTTGTGGTGAAGCATATGGTGGACTTGAGGCTAGACTTGCAGCATCAGGTTGAATATCTTCAAGAGGATATCAGGGAGAGGACGCAGATTTTTTCTCAAGGCATTGAGGACGCCAAGAAGAAGGTCGTTGATGAGTACATCGCCTCGCCACACTTTGATGACCGGATGGTGGACTCGTACAGAAAGGGCTTCAAACTAAGCCAGTGGATGATCCAGAATACATACCCTAAGCTTGATATTAATGCGATATCCACCTCGCGCATTACTCAGGAGATGACCGACGCCGCTGATGGTGAGCCAGATTCTGAGGGCGAGGCAGGACCTTCGGGTGTTGTCAAAGTGCCTTTTGATGAAGAATAAGCACCTTCGGGCCTGTGAGCTCGATATGTATTTTTTTTTGTTCGAAATGTGCACTTCCTTATTTTGAAATGAAATGACTCTTTTGGTTAAGTGTTGGTTATTTTTTCTCCCGAACTGACCATATTTGCCGAACTGACCATATGCCCGATCTGTTTCTTGCCCGGGTTATTGCACACGCGCGGCTTGTTTTGGTGTTAATACTTAGTCTCTGAGATGCCGATGTCCCTATTAGTTCGTTGTCACCACTTTGTTAGCTCGACATCCTAGCTCTTAGGCTCTGATAGCGATTTTGTCCACTTCGCTTGGTGGTCTATAGGTAGTATCGCCTTAAGTTGACGATGTTCCACGCTCGGGGTACTTGTTTGCCCTCTAAGGTTTTGAGCTCGTATGCCCCCCCGAGCGCTCTCTTTACTCTGTAGGGCCCTTCCCAATTTGGTCCAAATTTGCCCATGCTGGGTTCGGGTACCATGATCTTACGGAGAACCAGGTCGCCAATGCGGAAGCTCTGCTTCTTTACTCTGGCATTGTAGTACCGAGGTACTTTTTGCTGGTAGGCTGCATTCCGGATGTGCACGAGGTCTCTTACCTCATCTAGTAAGTCAAGGTTGGTGCGTAACTCGTCTCCGTTTGTCTGATCGTCATATGCTTCTAGTCGCAGTGTAGGTATTTCGATCTCCGCCGGGATTACCGCTTCAGTGCCGTAGGTGAGGTTAAAGGGGGTCTCTCAAGTGGCGGTTTTTTCCGTAGTTCGGTGAGCCCATAGAACACTTGGTAGCTCGTCCACCCACAACCCTTTAGCTCGGTCTAGTCGTGCTTTCAGTCTGCGGAGGATGGCTCTGTTCATTACTTCTGTTTGACCGTTTGCCTGCGGGTGTGCGACCGATGTGAAGTTCTGACGAATTCCCATATCTTGGCACCATTCTTGGAACTTGATATCCTCGAATTGCTTGCCGTTGTCGGAGATCAGTACCCGAGGTAGCCCGAAGTGACATACTATGTTTTTCCAAAAGAAGTTCTGTATGTTTCGGGCTGTAACTGTTGCTAGAGGTTCAGCTTCTATCCACTTTGTGAAGTAGTCTGGTGAGGTACTTGAGGTCGGCAGCAGGTTGATAGTGGATGTTGGCATGCTTCTAACACTTGTCGCATTTTCTGACGAGCTCGATGGCCTCTGCCTTCATCGTTGGTCAGTAGTATTCTTATCGAAGTGCCTTTTGAGCGAGGGCTCTGCCTCCCAAGTGTCCGCCCCACAGACCTTCATAAGTGTCACGGAGCACGAGCTCGGCTTCGGTAGGTCGCAAGTAGCGCAGGTAGGACAGCGTGTAGGACCATCGGTACATCCATTCGTCTATTATGACGTATTTGGCTGTCTGGCGCTGCACCCTCTTGGCTGCATTGTGGTCCGTAGGGAGGGTTCCATCTAGCAAGAAGCTCACGAGTGGGTCGATCCAACTCAGCTCTGCTTCAAGGACGGGAGCGACCTCCTCTACCCCACTGAGAATGCTAGGCCGAGGTAAGTCCTCTATGTACACAGTTCTCATGGTGTTGTGACTTGTGCTGGCTAACCGGGATAGGGGCGTCGGCCTCAGTGTTCTCTGACCTCGGTATTTGCCTGATGAAGTGTGACTGGAAGTTGAGCAGAGCCTCCTTTACTTTTGCCAAGTAGGCGGTCATAGTTAGCTCGCGTGCTTCGTATTCGCCCGTAACTTGGTTGACTACAAGCTGGGAATCGCTGCAGATAACTGTGTTTTGCCCTTACTCTTTGCGCTAGGTTCAGTCCGGCTATCAGTGCCTCATACTCCGCCTCGTTGTTGGATGCCGCGAACTCAAAGCGTAGTGCGTATTCCAGTTTCGTGCCACATGGGCCGCGTAGTACTATTCCAGCCCCACTGCCCTGTTGATTCGAGGAGCCATCTACGTGAAGGATCCAGGGCTCCTCATCCCAGTTCGCGTTTGTCCTAACCAAGAGAGATGCCACACTGGCTGCTACTTCACGGGGTTCAGACTCTGTTGGCTTGGGAGCTCCGTGCTCACCCGAACTGGGGATCTCGGGCTCGACCGGCCTGGGGACTTCGAGGTTGAACGTGCATTCGGCGATAAAATATGGTAAGGCTTTGGCCTTAATAGCAGTTTGTGGCTTGTATTGGAGGTCGTACTCGCTGAGTTCGATGGCCCATTTCGTCATCCGACCGGAAACCTCGGGCTTGAGTAAGACTTGCCTCAGAGGTTTGTCAGTCAAGACGACGATAGTGTGAGCCTGAAAATACGGGCGGAGTTTCCGAGCTACTACTACCAGTGCGTATGCTAGCTTTTCTATCTGCCGGTACCTTGTCTCAGCTCCCTACAAAATTTTACTAACATAATAGATGGGTCGTTGGACCCGATCTACTTCTTTTATTAGTACCGAACTGACCACCTCGTCGCTTGCCGAGAGGTACAGTTCCAAGACCTCGCCCTCCTCGGGCCGGGCTAAGATCGACACACTAGCGAGGTAGTTTTTTAGCTCGTCGAACGTGAGCTGGCAATCTTGGGTCCACTCGAACCCTTTGCCTTTGATTGTTTTAAAGAAAGGCAGGCAGCGGTCTGCCGATTTGGACATGAAGCGGCTCAGAGCGGCTATGCGGCCGTTTAGCCTCTTAACCTCTTTTACTTTTCTGGGTGGTCTCATATCTAGGATGGCCTTTATTTTGTCCGGGTTGGCTTCAATACCGCGCCGGTTGACAATGTACCCTTGGAACTTACCCGAGGTGACACCGAAGACACCCTTGTTTAGGTTCAGTTTCATGCTAAACTGACGCAGAATTTGGAAGACAGAATCTAAGTCTTGTATTAATTCTTGTGAAAACTGCATCTTGACAACCATGTCGTCTACGTAACATTCTATTTTCGTGCCAATTAAGGGCCGGAACAGCCTATTTACAAGTCTTTGGAAGGTCGCCCCAGCATTTTTCAATCCGAAGGGCATGACCTTGTAGCAGTACAGGCCGAACTCGGTTATGAAGCTGGTTTTTTCCTCATCGGACTGGTCCATCCGGATTTGGTTATAGCCCGAGTAGGCGTCCAAGAAGCTTAGCAACTCATGTCCCGAGGTCGCGTCCACTAGGCGGTCAATTCTGGGGAGGGGGAAGCAATCTTTCGGGCAAACTCGGTTCAGGTCAGTGTAGTCGACGCACATGCGCCACTTGCCGTTTGCCTTTTTCACCAGCACTAGGTTGGCTACCCAACTCGGGTAATGAACTTCCCTTATGAAGTCTGCTGCGAGGAGCTTTTCGACCTCCTCGTCGACCGCCCTCCAGCGCTCTAGGGCAAAGTTGCGTTTCTTCTGTCTAATGGGTCTGACTACAGGGTCAGTATTAAGTTTGTGAGTTATAAGGCTGGGGTCAATACCAGGCATATCAGCCGCGGACCATGCAAAAATATCTAAATTTTGAAGTAAAAAACTCACCAGTTCGGTTCGTAAAGGTTCCTTGACGGGAGCACCGATTTGTAGCGTATGAGTTGGGTTTGTAGCCGAAGTCGGGATTGCGACCGTTTCCTTTGTGGGCGAAGCTCGTTCCTCGCCTTGCTCTGTAGGCCACTCCAGTTCAAGGCCATCGGCCGCCTTGGTTTTTCCCTTTAGGGTGGCAACATAACACTTGCGAGACTCAAGTTGGTCGCCCCGCGCTACCCCCACACCGAAGTCTATAGGGAACTTCATTGCCAAATAGTATGTGGAGACCACTGACCGCAGGATATGCGTAATTGGCCGCCCTATTATGGCATTGTATGGGGAGGGGGTCGCGACCACTAGGAAATCGTAGTTGAGTCTGACCGCACAAGGCCATGTGCCGACTTCCACAGGTACTGTTATTTTCCCGAGGGGCCTGACTTCCTCTCCGCTGAAGCCCACCAGAGGAGTATTCGTGGGCTTCAGCTCACTTCTCTGTAACTGTAGCTGGTCAAATGCTGACTTGAAGAGGATGTTTGCCGAGCTGCCCGAATCCACGAGTACGCGCCTGACCTCGAAGTCGCTGATCCTTAGTTTTATGACAAGCGCGTCATCGTGGGGTAGTGGACCCCTCGCACATCGTCTTCCGTCAAGAAAATCGGTTCTTCAGTCTTCGAACTCTTTGGAGGGTTCTGTTCTTCTCGAGCTGCCTCGCGAACTGACATTCGGGCCGCTGCTGAAGTACACCCTGCTACCACTGAACCTCCCACTATCACATGGATGGTTCCCCGAACTGGCCTCTCTTCCGGAGGTTGTCGCTGCAATGGTTCAGCTGGCCTGCTGCTGAATTCGGGGACATCCTTTCCGTGCTCCCCTTGCCGACCTGGCTTATTATTATTTTTATTATCATGTTGTACAATATTCCTCAAGTATCCGCGACGGATGAGTCCCTCTATCTTGTCCCGGAGATTATTACACTGTTCGGTACTATGACCATGGTCTCTATGGAAACTACAGTACAAATTTTTATTTCTCTCGTTTGGATTCCCCTTTAGGCGATGTGGCCACTTTACGTATGGGGCATCTTTGATCGTCATCAAGATCTCGGTCTGCCTCGTGTTTAACGGTGTGTAATCCGTCCGAACTGCTAAGGGAGCTCAGAACGGCTGGTTCAGCTTCGACTCCCGGGCCGGGTTTTTTCTGACGACTGGGTTGGAGGGCTCGCCTTCCCTCTTTCTTTTCTCGATCCCGCTTTTGGTTCTTTGGTTGATTTCTTCCTCTGTTGTCATGAACTTATCCGCAAACTTGAGGAATTCGGCCACGGTTGCGGGCTGGTTAGCTACCATGTGCCATTTGAACTCCTTGTGCGTTACTCCTCTCTTGGCCGCTGCGAGCTGAACCGCGGGGTCTAATCACGGTATCTGCAAGCACGCTTCATTGAACCGCTTGATGTAGCCCCGGATGGATTCTCCTTCTCTCTGGACTACTCCGAAGATGCTTTCCTCGATTCTTGGGCACCGCTTGCTGGTGACAAAGTGTGCGGTGAAGACCTACACGAACTGGGCCCAACATCTTATCGACCCGGGGGCCAGGTTCTTGTACCAAGTGCGGGCTACCCCCTTGAAGGTGGTGGGGAAGGCCACGCACATGCACGATTCACTGGCCCTAGCGAGGTGCATTTAGGACTGGAAAGCATCAATGTGGTCGTTGGGGTCAAAGGACCCATCATACTTGTCCAAAGGTGGGAGCTTGAAGTCTCTGGGCATGGGGACTGCCAGGAGTTCTGATGCGAGGGGGGAAGGAACTGAGAGAATTGGGGCAGCTTTTACCTCTTCCGAGCTTGTCTCTTCTTTACCTCTGAGCTCGGGCAGGACACGGGTGGCAATTCGGCAACTTCGTCGGCGCCTTCATTGCTGAGTGGGCCTGGTGCTGGCGTTGCTGGCCTCTGTGTTGCCAAGCTCGATGGGCCCGGGCTGTTGGTAGTCTGCCGCCAAGACGCTGAACCGATTCTCTATCAGCGGGAGCTCAGACTTGAAGTGTCGGGATACTGACTTGGCGGGCGAGGTGCCCGATCCGCCGGTGAGCTGCGAGGCGGGGGTGATCTTTCTTTGCCCTCGTCCTGGCTCTTGTGGGGGTTCTGAGGTTGGGAGGCCTCTCCTCGGTGACGGCGTCCACCCTGAGGAGAGGGCTTAACTGGCTTTGGAGCAGGGTGCCGAGGTGGAAGCAGTGGTTGGTTCAGAGGTAGTTGGGGGAACTACTGCTGATAGTGATATTGGGAGATGTGGTGCAGTACTTGGTGCTACTGGAGCTGATGCTGCTGGAATTGTTGCATTTGGGCTTGCATTGCCCGCATGCATTGCATCAGGTTGTCCAACTGGTTCTGGCTGGTCGCCAGGGGGACAGCAGTTGGTTCAGTAAAGGTTGTTTCGATAGGGAAAGGAAAAGGGATGCTCATGGCAGGAAGGTTTACGGGCGCTACTGTTTGTGGCACATTCAAGCTGGGGATCCCATCCACTGGAAGGGGGATGGTGAACTGTCCGACGCACACCACGGGGACTTGAAGTTGTTTCCCGGTGGTGTTCATCTCCGTGCCACGTCCGGCATTGCTGGAAGAAGCCATGAGTGTTGGGGTTTTTGGAGACAAGAGGTTATGGGAGTTTTAGAGGGAGGCTTTTAGAAGCGTTTCCCACAGACGGCGCCAATTGATGGTGCGCAATCCGACTGGTCCTACCTATCAACGACCTTGCCTCTGACTGGAGCAACAGGGGAGCCTGAAACGGAGAAGAAAGGGGAATCTCCGGGGAGGAACCCGACGAGATCACTCCGAAGCTCAAGTTAGTATTCTCACAAAGGCAAGATAAAACCAGATGGCGCAAAGTTCACATACCTTGTCCTCGGGGGGTAGAAAGCCTTTTATAACCACTTCGCGCACTCACTCCGAGGCTTCTGTCAGGTCGGATATGATTACTTCTGTGCTTCTGCCAGTTCGGGTGTCATCACCTCTGCTGGGACAGAACCGCCACTTCTCCTTGTCGGAGCTGTCTCTGTAACTGGAGATGGCGGTGGCAGGTGGCCGTTGGAATGCGGCTATCAAGCGTCAGATCCCAAGTTAGTCAAGTGCGCCGCCCCTGGATACGGACTCCTTCGGTGTTAGGTACGGTTTGTTCAGTTCGGTGTCCTAGGGGCGAAGTGCTGGAGTGGTGTGCGAGGCGAAGTCTTGAGTTTGGACAGAGGTGTGGCCCGAACTGCCGTGGGGTATGCCAGTTCGGGTTGTTGCCCTGTGTGTTCATAAGGCTCAGGGCCTAAGGGAGAGCTTGGGCTCCTTACAGGGAGTTCGGACCGCTGGTTCCTCCTGTCGGAGCTCGCGCCTTGGCGAGCTGTTGTGTCGAGCTGTTGCCTTTGCCACGTGTTGAGTGGTTACGAGGTCGGGCCAAATCTTCCTTCATCAATTATGATTTTGGATATAAATTTAGATTTACATTTTTAAGTTTTTTATAGAAGTTGGTTTCATTAGCTTATGCGGGCAAACCTAGATACTGGCATACCTGGCCTAGCCTACATAGAACTAGGATCGGACTTGTATTATCAAGCTTGGGTCTGGGGTGCGGGCTGAGAGCTGGGCTCAGGCAGCTCTAATTCTCGAAAGCTCCTGTCGTCCTGTAAAAAACTCGGCCTAGCCCGATCATCCCTAGTGGCCCAGTGCGGACTGTGGAGTAGAAGAGGACACTCTGATTCAGGAATTCACTTCTGCGTCCCACAGTACATCACAACCGTGTATTGGGAACATCTCCCGATGAGATGTTCTCAATGCATGGTGAAATGTACATGTGGGGCGCCCATGGGGTGTGATCTGTGACACACACAGAGATTCCTTGTTCTGGAGCTGGTCCCACCAATAGAAATCTACCACGCCATCTTTCATATTTGAAACTAACTTTAAGGAGTGTTCAGACTTAACGATTGGACTTCAAAAATCACTTTAAGCAAACTTCTTAAAGTACCTCTAAGGTTTAGCTAATTCATTAATTCTTCCCTTACTATTCCAAAAGTATTGGGGTGTGGTTGGGGAGGATATCACAAGGGCAGTTAAGAATTTCTTTACCACAGGTAAAATCTTAAGAGAGTTCAATGAAACTCATATTGCTCTAATTCTAAAAGTTAAGAACCCTAAAACCCCTACTCACTTCAGACCTATTAGCTTGTGTAATACAGTTTATAAGATTATAGCTAAGGTTTTAGTGAACCGAGTCAAACCTCTCTTGGGGAGTTTGATTAGTGAAAATCAAAGTGCATTCACTCCTGGTAGATGCATTCAAGACAACATCCTTGTAGCCCATCAAAATAATTGATTTCATGAGGAAAACAAGAAGCAAAACATCCTGGATGGCCCTCAAGTTGGACATGAGTAAGGCTTATGATAGAATTGAGTGGCCTTTCTTAGAGAAAGTGCTTCTCAAATTTGGCTTTGGAGCTAAATGGATAAACTGGGTAATGCAATGTGCGACCACAGTCTCCTACAAAGTGATTGTCAATGGAAGGCCGGGGTCCAAATTTTCCCCTGAAAGAGGGCTGAGGCAAGGGGACCCCTTATCACCTTACCTGTTTTGGTTCTGTTCAGAAGCTCTGTTTGCAAAATTAACAGAGCTTGTACACCAAAAGAAAATTTCAGGTATTTTCATCACCAAGAATTTCCCAACTGTCTCTCATTTATTTTTTGCAAATGACAGTTACATTTTCACTAAGGCATATCTAAGAGAATGGGAGGCTTTATTGGACACTATCAAGGTGTATGAGGAAAGCTCTGGTCAGCAGGTAAATTTCTCAAAGTCTAAAATCTTCTTCAGTAGAAATTTGCACATCAAATTTAAAAAAATCCTAGCTAGGTTTCTGAAAATGAGGAGAGTGCAAACTCCCTCTACTTACTTGGGACTGCCTACCCAAGTGGGGAAGTCCAAAAAGGCTTTATTTAACTTCTTAATTGAAAGGGTAAGGAAATTATTGTCTAAGTGACTTGAAGCCATGCTCTCACAAGCAGGAAAAGAAGTGCTGCCCAAAGCCATAGCCATTGCAATCCCAAATTATACCATGTCTTGTTTCTTACTCCCTAAGAGTGTCTGTAATGAGTTGAAAAGTATCCAAACTAAATTCTAGTGGGGAGGTTCTCAGGGAAATAGGAAAACTCATTAGGTGTGCTATGAAAGATTGAGCAAGAACAAACTAGATGGTGGGTTGGGATTCAGGGATCCCTATTTTTTTAACTTGGCCCTATTAGCCAAGCTAGTGTGGAGAGTGTGCAAGGAAGAAGATAACTTATGGGTTAAACTGATCAGAGGCAGATACATAAAAAACATAAATTTTCTAACTGATCACTTTTCCAACCAGGGGTCTTGGGGATGGCAAAGTCTGTTAAAAGCTAGAGAGGTTATTCAAAAAGGTGCTTGTTGGACAATAAGTTCAGGAACCAAGGTTAGGGTGTGGGAAGATCCGTGGCTCCAAAATATTGAATCATTTAGAATCATAGGGCCCAGACCAAACAACCCTGAAATAATTTGGGTGAAGGATCTAATAGAAAGTAGAGGAAGAAATTAGAAGGAATGTCTAATATGGGCCATGTTTAGTGACCTAACTGTAAGAAGCATCCTTAGTATAAATTTGTCAAAAGGACAGTGGGATGATAAACTTAAATGGACTCTCAACCCCAATGGGCACTACACAATCAAATCTGGCTATTTTCTCTTAAAAGCTTTGAAAAGTGGAAATTTTCCCATGGGAGGGAGAACGGGTAATGATGAGGAGTTGAGCAAAAGCCAATGGTCAGAGTTATGGAAGTCAAAAATTGATCAAAAAATTAAAAACTTTGTATGGAAATGATGTGCAAATGCAATTGCAATTGAAGAGAATCTGGTTAAAAGGAATCTTGCTGCTGATGCCACATGCCCTATTTGTTCAAATGGCCCTGAATCAATTTTGCACTGTCTATTTGAATGTAATCGTGCTAAAGCCTTGTGGTTTGCCTGTCATTTGGGGTATATTTTGCCGAGGGTAAGCCGTCTAGACTCTTTCAAAAAATGGCTTTTGGCTTGGTTTAAAAAATGCTCTTTGGATAAAAATGATAAAAATGATCTAATTGCTTTTTCTTTTCTAACTCTGTGGATAATATGGAAAAGCAGGAACTTGAAGGTTTTTGAAGATACTGATGTAGACCCGATTTCTAATTTATCTATGCTCTATAGGATGTGGAGAGAGAGGCTGAAGATTTCCTGAGCCAGATTGCTAGGTTCTTCTCAGCACCATGGAAGTGAAGCAAGAGTGGATGTTTTTTGGAAAACGCTAGAGCCAGAATTTCTTAAATTGAATGCGGATGGAAATTTTTTGGAGCCGTTCTCAGGGATAGTTCTAGAACAGTGCTAGCAGCTGTTTTTGGTAAATCTCGAGCTGCCATGCCCAAGTAGAAGCAATAGCAATGTTGAAAAGCTTGGAAATTCTGAATTGTTTTAAGGACAAGTTTATTTTGGTGGAACTAGACAACTTATCTCTGGTCCAAGCTCTGAATGCAAGGAAAGCTGACCTAGCGCTGGATGCAAACTTTTTGTGTATGGATATTCTCATGTGTATAGCTGATCGTTCTCTTCGTTTTGTGCATATTGGTAGATGTGGGAACTCGGTAGCCCATGAGTTGGCTAGAAGGGGACTAAAAGACTCTGGGTTGTTTCTTAAGGATCTGCCCAATTGGATCCAGCTACTAACTAACCAAGACTTGGTTAGTTCTTAACTTTGTTATTTAGTTATGTCTACTAAACTACTTTGCTTGTTAATCAAAAAAAAAAAAATGTCCCTACTGTTTTTGGCCATCGACTAGCTATACCCCATCGTTAACATCTATTAATGTTCCGTCAAAATCTGTACGCATGTGACACCATGTGACATATAAATATTTTTAAAATCCAATACTACCCTTTATTCCTTTTCTCCTCACTTCCCCTATTCCTTCTCTTCAACCTTCTCTTCTTTGGCGGCAACACCACCGGTAGAAACAACAACAATGACACCATGATTCGACGAATGGCACATTTGGTGGTGCTCTGGTAGGGAAGTAGACTGATCTAAAGAAGATAATGATACTTGGCACTGGACCCATTGTCATTGAACAAGCTTGCGAGTTCGACTACTCAAGCACACAGATTGCGAGGCTCTCAAGGAGGAAGGTTATGAGGTGGTTCTCATAAACTCCAACCCAGCTACAATCATGACCAATCCTGCTCACCATGGGAGGACAAACAGCTCTAATGGTTCATTTGGTTTGTAGTCAGAATCGCAATCGAAATCCTCCGGAATTGGAATCGGAATGGTCCATTCCCATAATCTGTTTGGTTCAGACATGAATGGGAATAGGAATTAAAATCAGTAAGAATGAGATTTCATTCACAAAGGAGGGGCAGGGAATGACCATTCCCTCAAATGGGGGAATGCCATTCCAGCAGGAATGAGAATGGGATTCCAATTCCACCCAATCAAACAGCTGAAATTGGAATAGCCCATTTCGATTCCGATTCCAGACCCCTATTCCTACAAACCAAACGAACCCTAAATCTTGTTGTAGCAATGGCAGAAAGCAAGGCGTTGGAGAAGTACGACATTGAGTTGATCGGAGCAAAGCTGGACGCGATCAAGAAAGAAAAAGATAGAGATTTGTTTAAACAAGCAATGAAGAACATTGGGATGAAGACAGCTTAGAGGAGTGTTTCGAGATTGTCAATTCTATTGTGGAATTCCCTCTGATTATGCTGCCTGCATTCACATCGGGTGGCACCGGAAGTGGTATTGCTTAGAAAAGAGAGGAATTCGAGTCAATGTGCAAGCCTGGGGTTGCAGCCAGTCTGAGATCTCAAGTGTTGGTTGAGAAGTCCATGTTGGGATGGAATCATAGAAGGAGGGAGTACAAGCTTGAGGTTATGAGAGACTTGGCAGACAATGTTGTCATTATATGCTTAAGAGAATCGTCTGCAGCAGTTTCTCGAAATCCAACATTCTCAAATCTCTGCTCTCTCTCCTTTGAGGTTGCAATGAGAATGTTGCTCTTGAGTTCTCTTCTCCCTGTTCATAGCGTGATTGCATCAGCATGCCTTGTTTCGAAGCTTCCGAGCGAAGCTAGTAAAGGGCTTCTTATTTGAGTGGAGAAAACAAAGGAGAAACCTAAAGGGCTTTCCACCAAAAGAACCAGACCTTGTCTATAACAAATATACACAGTAAAACAAAATGGAGCATGTAGTTTTAATGAAAAGATGATTGATCTTACCTGTAAATATGGCCTTTGAATAGGAAATTTCTATACTGTTGTAATAATTGAACAGAAAATGATGCCGATGGTGCTGTGTTATGCTCCTTTCTCATTTTTTATTTTTTGCAACTAATGTATCAGATTTATAACATCAAATTGGAACTTAGCTAACATGGGAACAAACAATTAGAAACAAATCTGCTGATTCAATTCTTCCAACTTCAATAAATTAATGTACTTTTGGGTATCAGATCCAACCATTGGGATCATGTCATTAATCTCGTCTCCTAGTCAACAACATTGATCAACTAGAAAATCGTCTCCTAGTCAACAACATTGATCAAACTAGAAATGCCATGTAAAGAGCAAAGATGGCAACGACAGTGACTGTGAAATTTTTTCAGTAGTTGAGTTTTATTTTTTAAATTTGAAAAACAATTAAAGATTATGATTTTACGATGGTGATAATTATTAGAAACAGTAGAAATACAGTAAAGATATAGTTAATTAATTTGGCCCTAATTTTATTTATTAACCCGCCCAACCCAGTTCCCTCTCTCGTTCATTCCTCTCTCTCCCTCTTACCCTTCAGTCCTTTCCGTCTTCCTCCATGCCTCCTCCTCCCCTCTCTTTCGTTAGATCGCCGCCACTGCAACCGTAGACCTAGTGTTGAGGGAATTCAAAAATGGCTAAAACAAAGCATGCTCTCTTCTCTTCTCCACCGCCCATACAACACCACGGTAGGAACCGCCTCTACAACCCTCGCCGTTGCAACCAACGCTGCCTTCGCCAACCGAACTACAGTTAGTTGTCGTGATGAGTGAAGGCCCCAGTTTTCACACAGGATACAGAGTAAACATGTATAGCAGCAGCATTAAGGACAAAAACAAGCAGAACAAGACCAAGTCCCGGTTCTTTCTCTTCTAGCGTGTTAATTTTAACCAGAGAAACTGAAAACAAACCTTGAGGGCTTGTCGTTTGGAGCTTTAATTTGTTCCTTCATTCTACTCTACAGTCACCTCACTACAGGATAGTGCAACAAACGAAAAACTTTGACAAGAGGATTCTAGATACCCAATCACTGAATATATAAAAATTAGAACAAACAAAGGTAGAAAAAACATCAATAGCTACCCACGAGCATCACGAACAAAGGTAGAAGTTGAGATTAACAAGACTAAGGAAAGAATGAAGCGTCAAACAAGAATCCTGCCATCACTTATTAACTCGTACAACAATAAACTTCCCTAGTCACATGAAAGCACACAAATCATCCTACCACGGACGGACTGCCCCGATTCCAAGCAGGTTCTCGCCTTCACTACCCTGTCTCCTCTCGAAACTCTTAGGCACCGATCTCCCTATTGTGCTTATTTTCACAGGTTATATTCCACTAGACGGCTTTTTTCTGAAGTTCGGGATCTCCGCCCGGTAATCTGTCCAAGTTGTTTTCTTTCGGAATATTTTGTGTGGATCCTTTTTTTTTTTCTGTTCTGATGATTCTTCCTCTTTGGACGGCAAAAAAAGTCATCAAATCACAGGGTTCGGGGTGGCGGGTTATTGAATTTTCGAGTCCACACTTAACGGCAGTTTTAACTCATTTCATTTCAAGTGAAAAAAAAGAATATCTAACGTGTTCGGTTGTTATTGGCTGAGACAGACGATCCCTTCCTTTCCTTACTTTTTCCTTCAAACTAAACATAGCTAACGGACATAGGCACACGTTTGATATTTTAGGTTAGCGTCATTCTAGTGTTCAAACTTTTAACACGTATCAATTTATTATTTATTGCTAACTAACTAATTGTTAAATAACATTTGAAAAGATACAAATGCTCCATTCAAATATTGATAAAAAATAAATAGTCCTAAATTTTTATATCTGCACATTCTAGTGATTCTAACTTTTTTTAATAAAAAGAAGAATTTAATTATCGGTGTTTAAATGACTGATAAAAAGTATTAGATGACATTAAAAAAGCATTTATGCCTTTTCAAATTCCACTTAACCATAAATCCTAGATTGATACATTTTAAAAATTTAGGTAGTATTACAGCATTTTAAAATTTAAGGACCAAAATGACACTAGGGGATTACAGCATTTTAAAATTTAGGTAGTATTACAGCATTTTAAAATTTAAGGACCAAAATGACACTAGGGGATACTACAAGTAATAATTGGAAATCTTCTCTAATAAAAAGAAAAGATATTGACAGCTGGATATCCCCATTGCTACAATTGAAGTTCTAGAGGACCCCAGCTGGATATCGTCATTGACGGGACTGGAAGCTTGGAGGCGCTGTTTCGTGAGGCAGCCAACAAAAATGGACCGCTGCCGGCTTCCAAGGCGTCGATCAAAGCCATGCCCAAAGTAGAAATAACTGAGGAGGAGGGAGACGGGGAGTGTGCCATTTGTTTGGAGGGGTGGGAGATTGGTGGGGAAGCCAGGGAGATGCCATGTAAACATAAATATCACTCAAGTTGCATAGAGAAGTGGTTGGGGCTTCATGGGTCTTGTCCTATTTGCAGGTTCAAGATGCCTGTTGACGAAGAAGAGTGTAGGAAGAGAAGTAGTGATGAAGAAGGCAGAGAAAGGAGGGTTGAGAGGGGAATTTGGGTCAGTTTCTCCTTCACTAATAACAGCAACAGTACCAGCGATAACAACAACAACATAACTGATTCAGCAATTTCAGCAAATGATTCTTCTGATTCCTCTTCTAGTCCAAGGTCTGATGATGCCCAGGAGAGCGAACAGATTTTTTATATGTTTTTTTTTTCTTTTTAATTCGACAAATTTGTACAAAGTTTACAGAGGCAAAGTTATTTTATGTTCAATAAATTGAATTTTTTCTCCCCTGAAATTTGCCTGGTGCTATAAGAAGAAGATTTTGTTCTTCAATCTTCACCGTCGTGCTTTCAAATTTCTTCCTTTTGCTTTTTTTTTTCTTTTTTTTAAATTATTTGTAATATATGTCCGAGATGAAGGAGCAGAGAACGGTTAAAAGACGGAATATTCTGACAGAGAACAGTGAAGTGTAGGAATGGATTCAATTGATGAGGAAAACGCAATTGTTTTCTTGCTCTTTGGATGAGACGCTGGGATATGTTCTGGCAGTCTGAATGCATCTAAAACCTTGCATTTAGATACTGACGTTGGGTTGGGATGATCATTCGGTTTCTCTGTTTCGACCTGGCGTATTTTCTCTGTCTAGACTAGACTAGTGTAAATCGAGCCGTACCGCCCGCGGCCCGGCATGGCCCGGCCTCGGCATGATGGTCCCGCCATGTGGTGCCTGGGGTTCCAGGTCCACATTCTGTTACGGCACGATTGTGCGTGTTGTATCGTCCGTGGCTCACATGTAGGCACGATACATTCTCAACGGCTAGTTTAACTTTTTAGGTTTTTTTTTTTTACAAAAATACCTCCGGTATTTATGTATTTTGGTGTTGGAAATGAGAAAAAATGACAAAAATACCCTTAATAACTAGTTTGGAGGGGCATTTTGGATAAAGTGATAAATAACTTTATAATGACCAAAGTATTTATCCCAACAATTAAAAAATGGTTAGTTTTTAGGGTATTTTGGGCAATTGAATTATTTTCAATTCCTATAAATAACTCTATCTTCCATTATTCTCATCACATCAATTCAACAATTCTCTTAATCTCTTCTCAATTTTTCATACTCTCTCAAGTCCCTTCTCTCAATTTCTCATACATTATTTGATTCTTCAATTCTCAACTTGATTGAAGTTTCAACAAGAAAAAGGCTTGTTCAACAGATAAAGTATCTAAAATTAACAATTTGGAAGGCTTGGACTCTTGGAGTTGAAAAGCTTCAACTGTTGAAATCAAATTAGGATTCCGGACCAATAATTCAGGTAAATGCGATTAAATTAATTTTTATTTTTTTAAATTAAAAAAAATGGCCAACTCCTCCTTAAACCAATTCCCTAACATGTTCAACGTCAACAATATTTAGTCGTAGCATGATGGTGTTAGTACCGATATGAATGCTATTGATATTGATAGAACTTCCATCTCTAGTACATATGCTAAGGGAAAGAAAAAGAAAGCCACTAAGTTGATTAGCCTAATTTGGAAAATATTTAAAATAGAAGAGGTTCAAAGGAAGGAAAAAAGAACTATTGTGGCAAGGAAAAATATTTAAAATAAACTTTAGCTATTGTAGCAAGGGTGGTATTAGCCATTTGGGCTGACATTTGCTCACTCATGAGAAAGAAGAAGAAGAAGAAGAAGGGAGAGAAACAACATAAACACAAATTGGGGGGGGGGGGGTAGGTACGTTTAAATATTCTAAAAAAAAAGGCAAGAATTAACAAAATACATTGTACATGCTGAACAACCATTTTTATTAGCTGAAGATACTAAACTTGAAAAATGCTTCTAGGAATACTATTAGATCAGATGCTTTAAAATTTTTTTATTCATATAAACAAAATTTAATTTATATGTTATCAATTCTTAATTCTAAAGTTGTAATTACTTTTGATATTTGAACTTCTAAATTTAAATACTTTACATGCCTGTGGAATTGACAATAATTTATTTTCTATTAGTTTTGATAATATTAGTAATAATGATTTAACAATTAATATTTTAAAATCACAATTAAAACCATGTTTAAATGGTAAGTTATTTCATATTAGATGTGCATGTCACATCTTAAATTTATGTATTCATGATGCTTTAAATATTATTTCTACTCATGTTTCTAAAATTATAAATTTATATTATATATATTAAAGTTCTAGTGCAAGAAAACAAGAATTTAAATATTTATGTCAAAATTATGGTTTAAAATATAAATATTTTATATTAGATGTTAAACATAGATGGAATTCTACATATGCTATCTTAGAAAGTTGTATTTCTCACAAACAAAATGATTTTTATAATGCAAAAATGCCTACTGATATTATATTTGAGGAAGACTGGGAAATAACAATTTGTATAAGAGATTTTTTAAACATTTTCATGATGCAACTATTGAATTATTGGGTATATATTATCCAACTAGTAATAATTTAGCTTATCAATTAATGGTGATTAGTGATTGTTTTGCAAAATATAAAAAGAATCCACAATTTAAAAGTATTGGTGAAACAATGAAAAATAAATTTAAAAAATATTAAGAGAACATTTCTCCTCTTGATTGCTTAGATACAGCATTAGATCGCAGGATTAGGAAAGATAGTTTAGATATTTTATTTGAAACATATTGTGAAAATATGAATATTGAAATTGGAAATAAAAAAGAATAAATTAATAGTTTATTATTTGAAATGTATAGTTTATATGAATTTGAAGTTATAGGGAATAATAAAAATTCTACAGCTTGTACAGCTGCATCTTTGATTTCTAAACTTGAGTCTAGTAGTGGAAGAGAAAAACTTTTTTATTTAATAAGTAAGAGGTAGAAATCCACTATCCCAACAAGTTCATTTACTGAACTTAATTTTTATTTACAAGCAAAATTTTCAACTTTAGGTAATTCCTCCTTCACCTTGGAGGGAACAAATAATTTTGATATTTTAGCCCGATGGAGTGAACATGCAAAAAATTATCCAGCTCTTGCCGCCGTAGCACGTGATCTACTAACCCCTCCGGTGTCTACAGTTCCACTAGAGTCTTGTTTTAATGTGGGTACTAGGGTGTTGGACGACAAGAAAAATTGTATGAATAATGAAAGTCTAGAAATGTGCATATGCTTTAAAGATTGTTTGAATGTTGAATATAAATTACAAGACAAAGAAAGGTATGACACAACACTTGATGTTTCACCTGAAGCAGATGACCAATGTCAAGAACAATTAGGGGTGAGCAAAAAAAAAAAAAAAACAAAAAAAACGAACCGATTGAAACCAAACAGAAAAAACTAGTTAATCGAACTGGTCGGTTTGCTGTTTTTAAAAAACTGAAGGTATTGGTTCGGTTTAAGTTAACCAATATAGAAAATCGACGATTAATCAAAAAATAATTTTTTATTATATTTATATATATTTTTATAATATATATTATAAAAATTAAAAAACCAAAAAATCAATGAACTGAACTAGTCAATCGGTTAACCAATTGGTTTCGGTTCGGTTCCGATTACCGGTTTTCCAAAAACAAGTAATACCAGTTCGGTTCCAAAAAATGCCCCACAGTTCACCGAACCGTGAACACACCCTTAAGAACAATAAGAGAAAATGATGAAGTCAATATTTTTTGTATACTCAATAGTTGTATTGTATTTTTCCAAATTATTGTAAATTTTGTTTTAATTTTATTTAATTTATTTGATATTTTTTTAATAATGTATTTTTTTTATTTTCAATTTATAACTATGTTTTAATTTTTATATTTTATTAATTTATTCCATTTTCCAATTTTCATATTTCATTCATCCAACCATTGTATGCTTTGTATCATTCAAATTTAAATGAAATAAAATTCCTATTTTTCTTCCAACTTGTTATTCACTTTGAGTCTTTGTCTCTTTAACTTCTTATTGGTTAAGTATTTTTTTTCATTTTTTGTGAGATTTCAAATTTTTTCAAATAATTCTCAAAGGAAAGTAAAATATTTTAGTTTTACTTAACAATGAAATAACATATAAAAAATCTCAAAAAAAAAAACAAAAATAAACCAGTTTGGCTCGGTTTGGTCCACACTTAAGGCCTGGCCTGGCATGATCAAGCTCGCAGCACAGCTTCACGTCCACGATGGTGCAGAAATTGGAACTTGTTAAAGGTGGAGTTTGATATTTGATGGGATCCAAAGGTTTTAAATCTCTACTGGTGCAATGCAATCATGTTTTGGCATTCCTATAGATTACTCTTTGAGCGACTCCAAGATTTATGATATCTAAATACATTCCAATAAAGAGTTGCTATTTGATGCAAAGTAGATCCATCCAAAACCATCAATCCTTCGATACCATGTACTAATTAATTTATTAGTGATGGAGCGCAATCCGGTCGGTCCTAGCTGTTAACGATTTTGCCTTTGATTGGAGCAAAAGGTGCCAAAAACGGGGAGGAACCCGGTGAGAGTGCTCCGAAGCTCAAGTTAATATTTCCTCAAAGGCAAGATGAAAAATCAGATGGCGCAAAGTTATCACGTACCTCCATTCTTGGGGGGGAAGAGGGCCTTTTATAACCATTTTGCGCACTCACTCCCAAGCTCTTGTCAGGTTGGGTATCATTACCTCTGCACTTCTGCCAATTCGGGTGTCATCACCTTTGCTGGAGGCAGACAACCGCCACTGCTCTCTTTGTCGGAGCTGTCTCTGTAGCTGGAGGTAGCGGTGGCAGGTGGCCGTTGAAGTGCGGCTGTCAAGCGTCAAATCCTAAGTCAGTCAGGTGCGCTGCCTCAGGATACAGACTCCTTTGGTGTCAGGTACGGTTGTTTAGTTCGGCGGCCTGGAGACGAAGTGTTGGAGTGGTGTGCGAGGTGAAGTCTTGTGTTCGGATAGAAGTGTGGCCCGAACTGCCCTGGGGTGGGCCAATTCGGGTTGTTGCCCTTTGCGCTCCTCGTAAGGCTCAGGGTCAAAGGGAGAGTTTGGGCTCCTTTTGGGGAGCTCGGATCGCTGGTTCCTCCTCTCAGAGCTCGTGCCTTGAGCATACTGCCATGCCGAGTTGTTGCTCCTGCCAGGTCACCCTCGGTTGCTTTCACGTGTTGGGTGGCCAAGAGGTTGGGCCAAATCTTCCTCCATCAATTGCCCCCCACTCCTCGCGCTAAGGGTCTTGCCCTGGCGCGGGGAGTTCGCGAGGTGACGGGTGGATCTGACCTGTGCTTCAAACTAGTTGATTGATGGCGCGAAGTGTGCGTGCGTCAGGAGATTTCCGGATTCCTCGAGCGCCAAAAAGTCAGAAAACGCACCAATCCGTCTTTAAATGCTGGGAGACGTGACAGCAGACGTTATTTCAAATTCAAAAAACACGCCATTGTTGCCTTCAATGCTGGGAGACGTGACAACGGGCATTATTTTAAATTTGAAAAACATGCCGCTGCTGCCTTCAATGTTGGGAGACGTGCACCGGCGCTGCTTCGGTTTCCAAAGGCGTGCAGTCAGCTTGATTGTGGGCCATTGGATTTTCCTTGATTAGAGCCATCGGTTTTTAGTCACTATGGGGGACCCCAGTCGCTTTCCATCGTCGTTCTCCTGCGTTCGCTTCTTGAACTCGCGTCCGAGTTTTAGCTCGCATTAACCTTCCGTAGTCCGTTAGCTTATTCCGAGTGAGTCAATACTTTCTTCCTGGTATTCTTTTCCTCCCGATGTCTAGCTCGGACAACTTAGATAGTTTCTCGAGGGGGTCAGATGTAGGTTCTACGAACCGAGCTGCATCCTCTGACAACCTTAGTGAGCCTGAGGTAGAGCTCGAGGAGGAGCTCGAGGAAGAGTTCGAACCCGTAAGCTGAGTCACCTCGGGTAGTTTGGCGTCCTCCTCCCGTCGAGGTCGGACGTTAGACAAGTTTGGGCCCTCAACCATGATGCCTAAGGGGCTCTACTCCCTTATCACCCAGTTCAACCTGCCTAGGGAGTATACTTACTTTATACCCTCGGGCGACTTCCCTTGGGAACACGGTCCTGACGAGATCGTGATATTCCGGGAGCAGCTCATCGCCGGGCTGCGCCTACCTTTCCCCTCTCTCATCGTCGAGGTTATGAACCACTTCGGCGTCACCGTTGGTCAGCTCCACCCGAATTCTATCCGCAATTTGGTTGGGACTATCTTCCTCTTTTGCAAACACATTATGCTTTAGACCTAAAGATCTTCTCTTCCATTCTCATGCTTAAGAAGCAAGCGGGTCCCCTTCCCGGGCGTAGGCGGGCGTACTACCTGTCTCCTTGCCCGGGGTTCAAGCTTTTACACGATCTTCCCAACAAGGTCCCGGCGTGGAAACGGGACTACTTCGGGGTACGAAGTGCAACGGGGTGGCCGTTCCAAACCGGGTGGGGGTTGGCTGCCCCTGACCCTGGTGTTACGTTAGATATTGAGACGGCGAAGGGCCTCTAGGAATGAGCCTGGCTCAGGCTAAAATGCCACCATTATCTCACGGGGGCCAAGCTCATCCAGGCCGGCCTGAGTTCGGCTAGGTTCCTTGCTCAGAGGCTTGCCTTTTGTTTTGCTTTCCGTTCTTTCGTTTTCCTGATGCCGAGCTCTTTTTGCAGGTGTGATGGACGCAGAAAAGACTCGCAGTGGGAACCTGTTTCATGCCATGAAGAGGAGGAAGCGAGTTGCCTAACGGACTCGTGCCGAACTGCCCCGAGATGCGGAGCCCGAGGTACCAAGCTATCCGCCAGTGGATTCACCCAGGGAGCCTGAGATGGCCCCTCCAATACAAGAAGCGGCAGGGGCCCCTTACGCCGAGGCTACTTATACGAGGGCTACTTACGCTGAGGCTGCTTATACGTGGGCTGGGCCTTTAGGCTCGGGAGGCCAAGGCGAGTTCAGGAGCGTGCTGTCACCGAACCAAGCTCTTCAAAAAAGTAGGGAGGCCGTTTACCCTGAGGAGGTCATGGCGTGGACCGATCTTCCTTTGAACCACGTAGCCGGGCGTGCTGCCTCTTATGCCATGGTGGTAAGTCAGCGACTTCTTGTCAGGCTCCTTGTCATTACCTTTCTCGCTATTGCTCTTTTAACATTCTCGTTATTTTTCCTTTTGGTAGGTGAACTCCTCCATCCATGCCTTAGCGGCCCAAGCGGAAAGGAGCTCGAGGCGAGCACGAGCTGCCAAAGAGGCTTCCCGCGCTGCCGAAGCGGCTTCTCGCGCTGCACAGGCCAGGCTAGCGAGGTCTCAGAGAGACACCGAGGCCATGGGAGTGGTGGTGAAGCACATGGAGGACCTGAGGCTGGACTTGCAGCATCAGGTCGAATACCTTCAAGAGGATATTAGGGAGAGGACAAAGATCTTTTCTCAGGGCATCGAGGATGCCAAGAAGAAGGCCGTTGAAGACTATATCGCCTCGCCGCACTTTGACGACCTGATGGTGGGCTCGTACAGAAGGGGTTTTAAACTGAGCCGGTGGATGATCAGGAACACGTACCCCAAGCTCGACATCAACGCCATAACTACTTCGCGCATTACTCAGGAGATGACCAACGTGGTTGATGGTGAACCGGATTCTGAGGATGAGGCAGGACCCTCGAGTATCGTTGAAGTGCCTTCCGAGGGTGAGGACTGAGATTGTCGGACTGCTAGAATATATTTTTTTTTGGAATGTAAACAAAGTATTTTGTAATGAAACGTTCTTTTGATTAAGTGTTGTTGTCACCCTCTTTTTTCCAAACTGACTATATGCCTCTGATAATGAGATGCCGAGGTCCTTATCAGCTCGCTGTTAGCACTTTGCCTGTCAGCTTGGTGTTAGCATTTTGCCTTTGCGTGCCCATGCCGAAGAGGTGACTAAGTCTTATGGTGCCGAGGTCCTTGTTAGCTCGGCATTCCAACCCTCAGGCTTTGGTAGCGACTCCTAGTCCACTTCGCTTGGTGATTTATAGGTAGTATCGTCTTAAGTTAACGACGTTCCACGCTCGGGGTACTTGTTTGCCCTCTAATGTTTCGAGCTCGTATGCTCCCCCGAGCGCTCTCTTTACTCGGTAGAGCCCTTCCTAATTCGGTCTAAGTTTGCTCACGCCGGGCTCGGGTGCCATGATCTTACGGAGAACCAGGTCGCCGACACGGAAGTTTCACTTTTTTACTCTAGCATTGTAGTACCGAGCTACTCTTTGCTGGTAAGCTGTGGTTCGGATGTATGCGAGGTCTCTTACCTCGTCCAGTAGATCAAGGTTGGTACGTAGCTCGTCTCCTTTTGTCTGATTGTCGTATGCTTCTAGTCGCAGTGTAGGTACTTCGATCTCTGCCGAGATTACTGCTTCAGTGCCATAGCTGAGGTTACAGGGGGTCTCTCCTGTGGCGGTTTTTTCCGTAGTTTGGTGAGCCCAAAAAACACTTGGTAGATCGTCCACCCACAACCCTTTAGCTCGGTCTAGTCGCGCTTTCAGCCCGCGGAGGATAGCTCTATTCATAACTTATGTTTGACCGTTTGCCTGTGGGTGCGCGACCGATGTGAAGTTCTGCCGAATCTCCATATCTTGGCACCATTCATGAAATTTGATGTCCTCGAACTGCTTGCCATTGTCGAAGATCAGTACCCGAGGTAATCCAAAGTGACATACTATGTTCTTCCAAAAGAAGTTCTGTACGTTTCGAGCTGTGACTATTGCGAGAGGTTCAGCTTCTACCCACTTTGTGAAGTAATCTACCGCCACCACTAGGAACTTCCTCCCACATGTTGCTGGCGGGAATGGCCCTAGGAGGTCGATGCCCCATTGCGCAAAGGGCCATGGACTGGTGAGATACTTGAGATCGGCGGCAGGCTGATGGTGGATATTGACATGATTCTGACACTTGTCGCATTTTCTGACGAGCTCGATGGCCTCTGCCTTCATCGTTGCCCAGTAGTACCCTTGACGAAGTGTCTTATGGGCGAGGGCCCTGCCCCCCAAGTGTCCGCCGCACAGATATTCATGAGTGTCACGGAGTACGAGCTCGGTTTTGGCAGGTCACAAGCAGCACAGGTAGGGGAACGTATAGGATCGTCGGTACAGCCGTTCGTCTATTATGAGATATTTGGCTGCCTGGCGCTGCACCCTTTTGGTTGCATTGCGATCCGCAGGGAGGGTCCCATCTAGCAAGAAGCTCGTGAGTGGGTCGATCCAGCTCGGCTCTGCTTCAAGAACGGGAGCGACCTCCTCTGCCCCTCGAGAATAATAGGTTGAGGTAAGTCCTCTATGTACACGGTTCTCATGGCGTTGTGACTGGTGCTGGCTAACCGGGACAGGGCATCGGCCTCAGTGTTCTCTGGCCTCCGGATTTGCTTGATGAAGTGTGACTGGAAGTTGAGCAGAGCCTCCTTTACCTTTGCCAAGTAGGCAATCATAGTTAGCTCGCATTCTTCGTATTCGCCTGTAACCTGGTTGAACACAAGCTGGGAATCATTGCATATAACTATGTGTTTCGCTCTTACCTCTTGCGCTAGGGCCAGCCCAGCTATCAATGCCTCGTACTCTACCTCGTTGTTGGATGCCGCGAACTCAAAGCGTAGAGCGTATTCCAATTTCGTGCCACCCGAGCCGCGCAGGACTATTCCAGCCCCACTGCCCTGTTGGTTCGAGGAGCCATCTACATGAAGGATCCAGGGCTCCTCATCCCAGTTCGCGTTTGGCCTAACTAGGAGAGATGCCACCCTGGCTGCTACCTCACGGGGTTCGAACTCTATTGGCCTGGGAGCTCCGGGCTCACCCGAACTGGGGATCTCGGGCTCAACCGGCCTAGGGACTTCGGGGCTGAACGTGCACTCGGCGATGAAATTTGCTAAGGCTTGGGCCTTAATAGCAGTTCGTGGCTTATACTAGAGGTCGTACTCGTTGAGCTCGATGGCCCACTTCGTCAGCTGATCGGAAACCTCGGACTTGAGTAAGACTTGCCTCAGAGGTTTGTCAGTCAAGACGATGACAGTGTGAGCCTGGAAATATGGGCGGAGTTTCCGAGCTGCAATTATCAGTGCGTATGCCAACTTTTCTATCTGCAGGTATCTCGTCTCTACTCCCTGCAAAATTTTACTAACATAATAGATGGGTCGTTGGACCCGATCTACTTCTTTTATTAGTATCGAACTGACCACCTCGTCGCTTGCCGAGAGGTACAGTTCTAAGACCTCGCCCTCCTCGGGCCTGGTTAAGACCGGTACACTAGCGAGGTAGTTCTTTAGCTCGTCGAATGCGAGCTGGCAGTCTTGGGTCCATTCGAACCCTTTGCCTTTAATTGCTTTAAAGAAAGGCAGGCAGCGGTCTACCGACTTGGACATAAAGCGGCTCTGGGCGGCTATGCGGCCATTTAGCCTCTGAACCTCTTTTACTTTTCGGGGTGGTCTCATATCTAGGATGGCCTTTATCTTGTCCGGGTTGGCCTCAATGCCGCGCTGGTTGACGATGTACCGTAGGAACTTACCCGAGGTGACACCGAAGACACACTTGTTTAGGTTTAATTTCATGCTAAATTGACGCAGAATTTGGAAGACAGAGTGCAAGTCTTGTATTAGTTCATGCGAAAACTGTGTCTTGACGACCATGTCGTCTATATAACATTCTATCTTTGTGCCAATTAAGGGCTGAAACAGCTTATTCATGAGTCTTTGGATGGTCGCCCCAGCATTCTTCAGTCCGAAGGGCATGACCTTGTAGCAGTACAGGCCGAAGTCGGTTAAGAAGGTGGTTTTTTCCTCGTCGGACTGGTCCATTCTGATTTGGTTGTAGCTCGAGTAGGCGTCCAAGAAGCTTAGCAACTCATGTCCCGAGGTCGTGTCCACTAGGCGGTCAATTATGGGGAGAGGGAAGCAATCTTTCGGGCAAGTTCGGTTCAGGTCGGTGTAGTCGACGCACATGCGCCACTTGCCGTTTGCCTTTTTTACCAGAACTGGGCTGGCTACCCAGCTCGGGTAATGAACTTCCCTTATGAAGTCTGCTGCGAAGAGCTTCTCGACCTCCTCATCGACTGCCCTCCAGCGTTTTGGGGCTAAGTTGCGTTTCTTCTATCTAATGGGTCTGACTACAGGGTCAGTATTAAGTTTGTGAGTTATAAGGTTGGGATCAATACCGGGCATATCGGCCGCGGACCATGCAAAAATATCTAAATTTTGAAGTAAGAAACTTACCAGTTTGGATCGTAGAGGTTCCTGGATGGAAGCACCGATCTGTAGCGTCCAAGCCGGGTCCGCAGCTGAAGTTGGAATTGCGACCGTTTCTTCTATGGGCGCAACTCGTTCTTCGCCTTGCTCCGTAGGTTGCTCCAGTTCGAGGTCGTCGGCCACCTTGGTTTTTCCCTTTAGGGCGGCAACATAGCACTTGCGGGACTCAAGCTGGTCGCCCCGCGCTACCCCCACACCGAAGTCTGTAGGAAACTTCATTGCCAAGTAGTAGGTGGAGACCACTGCCCGTAGGACATGAGTGATTGGCCGCCTTATTATGGCATTGTATGGGGAGGGTGTCGCGACCACCAGGAAATCGTGGTTGAGTCTGACTGCACAGGGCAATGTGCCGACTTCCACAGGTACTGTTATTTTCCCGAGGGGCCTGACTTCCTCTCCGCTAAAGCCCACCAGAGGAGTGTTTGCGGGCTTCAACTCGCTTCTCTGCAACTGAAGTTGGTCAAACGCCGACTTGAAGAGAATGTCCGCCGAGCTGCCTGAATCAACAAGCACGCGCTTGACTTCGAAGTCGCTGATCCTTTAGTTGATCTCCTCCTCTATTCGCATGAACTTGTCCGCGAGCTTAAGGAACTCATCAATGGTCGCGGACTGGTTGGCCACTATGTGCCACTTGAACTCCTTGTGTGTTACCCCCATCATGGCTGCTGCGAGCTGAACTGCGGGGTCCAAGCGTGGGATCTGTTGGCATGCGTCGTTAAACCGCTTGATGTAGCTGCGGATGGGCTCCCCTTCCTTCTGGACCATGCCGAGGAGGCTCTCCTTGGTTCGGGGGCACCGCTTGCTGGTGACGAAGTGCGAGGTGAAGACCTGCACGAATTGGGCCCAACTCCTTATTGACCCGGGGGCCAGGTTCTTGTACCAGGTGCGAGCCACTCCTCTGAAGGTGGTAGTGAAGGCTACGCACATACAGGACTCGCTGGCCCTAGCCAGGTGCATCTGGGACTAGAAGGCATCGACATGGTCGCTGGGGTCAATGGACCCGTCATACTTGTCGAGTGGGGGGAGTTTGAAGTCTTTGGGCATAGGAACTACAAGGAGTTCTGATGACAGGGGGGAAGGGACTGAGAGGATTGGGGCAGCCTTTACCTCTTCCGAGCTCGCTTCTTCTTCACCTCGGAGCTCGGGCAAGACGCGGGTTTCAGTTCCGCGGCTTCACCGACGACGCCTCTACTGCTTGGAAGGCCCAACGTTGGCACTACTTGCCTTGGTGCTCCCGAGCTCGATGGGCCTAGACTGTTGGAGGTAGTCCGCGGCTAAGGTGCTGAACCGGTTTTCGATGTGCAGGGGCCCGTCCTAAGAGCGCCGAGGTGATGCTGACTTGATGGATCGGGTTCCTGGTCCGCCGGCGCGTGGCGAGGCGGGGGCAGTCGCTCTCTCTCTCCTGCCGGGGGATGAAGCCTGGCTTCTAGAGGGGCTCCGAGCTTGGGGGGCCCAAGCTTGGGAAGCCTCCTGGTGGGGGTGCCCGCCTTAAGGGGAGGGCTTGGCTCGCCTAACGGCAGGGTGCTGAGGTGGGAGCTGACTTTGAGGCAGTTGGGGGAACTACTACTGGTAGTGGTATTGGGATACATGGTGCAACATTTGCTGCTGGTAGATTTGATGTTGTTGAAGCTGCTGCATTTGGGCTTGGATGGGCCGCATGCCATGCACCAGGTCATCAAGCTGGTTCTGACTAGTTGCCGGGGGAACAATGTTGGTTCAACAAAGGTGGTTCCGACAAAGGGAGGAAGGGGGACGTTCATGGCGGGAAGATTCATAGGCGCCACTGTTCGTGGCGCATTCAGGATGGGGGTCCCATCCACCGGAAGGGGGATGGTGAACTGTTCGATGCACACCACGGGGACTTGAAGTTGTTCCCCGGTGGCGTTCATCTCCGTGCTACGTCCGACATTGCTGGAAGAAGCCATGGGTGTTGGGGTTTCTTGGAAAAAAGGTGTTATGAAAGTTTTAGAGGGAGGATTTTAGAAGCGTTTCCCACAGACGGCGCCATTTGATGGAGTGCAATCCGGTCGGTCCTAGCTGTCAACGATCTTGCCTCTGACTGGAGCAAAATGTACCTGAAACGGGGAAGAAAGCGAGTGTCTCTGGGGAGGAACCCGGTGAGAGTGCTCCGAAGTTCAAGTTAGTATTTCCTCAAAGGCAAGATAAAAACCAGATGGTGCAAAGTTATCACGTATCTCCATTCTTGGGGGGGAAGAGGGCCTTTTATAACCATTTCGCGCACTCACTCCCAAGCTCCTGTCAGGTCGGGTATCCTGGGGGCAGACAACCGCCACTGCTCTCTTTGTCGGAGCCGTCTCTGTAACTGGAGGTAGCGGTGGCAGGTGGCCGTCGAAGTGCGGCTGTTAAGCGTCAGATCCTAAGTCAGTCAGGTGCGCCACCTCAGGATACGGACTCCTTTGGTGTCAGGTACGGTTGTTCAGTTCGGCGGCCTAGAGACGAAGTGTAGGAGTGGTGTGCGAGGTGAAGTCTTGAGTTCGGATAGAAGTGTGGCTCGAACTGCCCTGGGGTGGGCCAGTTCGGGTTGTTGCCCTTTGCGCTCCTCGTAAGGCTCGAGGTCAAAGGGAGAGTTTGAGCTCCTTTTGGGGAGTTCGGACCGCTGGTTCCTCCTCTCGGAGCTCGTGCCTTGAGCGTACTGCCGTGCCGAGCTGTTGCTCCTGCCTGGTCACCCTCGGTTGTTTCCACGTGTTGGGTGGCCAAGAGGTCAGGCCAAATCTTCCACCATCAGGATTGAAGTTTAGAGTTTGATTTGGGCGTCATTTACCATACCTGTGAATGGTTGGCTTGTTGGTGGTAGAGTTTGCCGACAATGCTAACTTGCATCGAGAAAGAGGAGGAGAAAAATCTTCAAATGCTTGAATTGATTACCCACCATTGAGAGGGAAGAAAATAGTTTTGTCAAATTATTTTTCAAAATATTTATTTTTATAATATTAAAATTAATTTTGTGCATTTAATGAGAGAATATACCTTAATATGAGATTTTAATGAGAGAGAATAGAAAAATAGTTTTATTTCTAATTGGTTTTAAATTTTATATTCCATTTCCATCATTAATAAAAACATTTCTTATTTATCATACTTATTATTGTTTAATATGTCGAATATATGATGTTAAAAATGTTTCCATTTTTTTTTAATTTCTATATATATTTTTTTGTATTTTATCTATTTTTGAACTTTATTATTTAATTGTGACAACATTGATTGACCCATTTGATCCGAAATGGTTTAATTTCTTACCACTGCCTAGATGAAAACACTATTTTTTAGGTAGATTTTAAAATTATGTTTTTATATTATTGGACTTATTAATTTATTATGTATGAATTTAATTAATAGAATTTAATGATGAGAAGAAATAAAGATGCCTTAAATATATGATTCAATGAAGGTGGATACAAATTAATACTTTAGGCATTAGATTTAATGAAATGAAATTGAATAAATTGAATATCTTATAATTGCATCTTTTTAATTCATTTAATATTAATAATTGATTACCCTTTTGCCCTTATTTTTTTTAATAAATTTAAATATAGAAGGACAAATTTTATACTAAAAAAATTCCAAAAATACTAGCGAAACTATTCATGCTTTTTAAAATTGTATAAATAATGAATCAATTCACCACAATGAAATGATCTCCCATAATATATTTTTGAGTGGAGAATCTTGAGTCTGAGGGTAATAGGCTACTGCCTACTGATACTTGGAAGGAGGGGATTTCATTTCGTTCACCATGACCATGAGGGAACTTTGGCAAAGGGTCAGTAAAAGAGAATGTTGAGTTGTGACTTTGAATTCTTGCTTGGGCCTGCTCTATGACCCAATCCAACATTTTTGGAGAGAACTTGAAAGGAAAATGTCATTGAGATTTGTGGTGGACTCAGAAGGCTTGGGCCTGACCCATTTTTTTTATTATGGGTCGGATATAAGTATGTTACGTTGTTTAGGGTTTTCTCTGTATGTATGAGAGGCAACTCATTTTTTGCCATCTTTATTAGTGGATTTTTGCTGTTCCATCGTCCATGAACCTGGGCCAATGGCCAAATCACGTAAATCATTGTGTGCCTTATTTCTTTCTTTTCTCTTGTTCCGCTTGATGTCTGTTCCTTTTCTTTTCTTTGTTTTTTATTTATTTTTGGGTAAAACCGAAACTTATATATCAAAGCAGGAACGGGATCTGCTCCTCCTCACACTTGAGCGCCTCACATGCACATCCACCGTGCATTGGGAACATCTCCCGTAGTAGGATGTGCGTGTGAGGCGTCCTATGTGAGAAGCAGATCCGGTCTCATCAAAGCAGAAAGGGTCAGTAAGAGTCTGCAAAAAAAAAAACACAGCTTGATGTCTGTTTGTGTTTCGTTTTCTTGTACCATTAGAATTTGTATACAACAAACAACCAAAGTGGAATTCAATGAAACCTAAATATGTTTTCTGATTTCAAAATCTCGAATGAATAGGTTTCTGAAGTTGGAAATATTCTGAATTTCGAATCTTTGGGCCCCATATTTTGAATTGGAATCATTGCTGGGTTGAAGAACATTTTCCTTTGGCTGATTTTGACCTATTATTCCAATCTGATAAATAGCTGAAATGTTGGGGAATACCCCTCAATGGCTATACTTTTATGATTGGGTATCTGAAGACCTTTTGGTGGGATCCATCAATTGATGGACTCCAAGAACATTAAGTAAACCACAGATTCTCTCCTTTCTCTCTCTCTCTCTCTCTCAGAAAACAAAAAAAAGTAGACCACATATTCTACCAAGCTTAGCTTACAATCTAAGTTGCCAATAGAACTTTACTCAAGGAGGGACCATAGAGGGTTAGAAGGAAACTCAATCTATCAAAGTAGCATAGATTCTGCTGCCGGAACCGTGGTTGGATCTTGACAAGGAATTGAGCCAAACCTTCAAGGTTAAAAAGCTCCAGAGAAAACTATGTAGGCTGAAGACATTTTGACTGTTGCAGTCAGAAGAACTGTAATTGTGTTCAAAGTTCAAACCCCCAGCGCAAGAACGTCATCAGAGATGTGCCTCCCATTTTCATCAAATATACTTCGACGGTTTGACCCACTTTTGTCCCCTCAACGTTCTCCAAACTATAACCATTGAAATGTAGAGTTCCTGCTTCAACAAGCCTACTTTTCATAGTAGATAGCTGTGGGCTCAACTCTGTTTTGATGACCACCTCAGTTGCCACTGATCCCAACTTACTCCTTCTATATGGTCTTCACTAGCTTTTACTATGAAACCTGACATTGATTGCCTTCGATTCCTTTAAGATTCTTTATGATTCATCACTCCCTCTTCTGATATGAAGCTCTCTGCAACTGATGATATTCCATTTGTTTGGATCACAGGCAATTGATCACCATAAGGGGACCCATCTAGCATAATTAGAAGCAATGAGAAAATTTTGAACAGGGTGGTGGCTAGGGGCAATCTCTGGAACCCATTCCCCGCGATAAATAATTCCCCTTAGAGAAGTGACGAAAATGAAGAGAAACTAATAATAGCTATGAAGAAGAAAATATACTTCAAAAACACCAAGGATTCAAGGATTACTGCGCTCTAAAACCTTTCTTGTTTGCTCCAACATCAATCCAATTTTTGCTTGAACTCATCGATGTTAGTAACAGAAAAAACAAGTTATTCATTTCAAATGTACTAGGGGCCATTTCTTGGTGGGATGGCAAAATCTCAGACTGACTCAGAGTTGAGTCTTAGAGGCCACTTTGTGCTAAAGACGCAGAGGTTAGGTCCATACAATTTTGTTTTTCCTTTTTATCTGAACAGGACACATTAGCATATAGTTAAAGTAATGAAATTGGACCTGTTAATACACGATTCCTACATCACTAGCCCAAAATACTGAAAAAAGAAGAGAAACCGGTGATAAAGTGAGATGTCATAATTGACATCTTTAACATTGTTAAAGTGTTTAATGTGATTTGTAAATATACCTTGTGGAGCTGAACCAATGGAAAAGTAAGTAGACACGTACGTCTTTAATATGGTTGGTTGATGTCGAGATTTAATGTGTGGTATTATTTATTAATGCATCATAGTAGATTATTTTTTCACTCAATTGTTTGTGGTGCAAATGAGCAAATTCATTTCACTAGTATAGAAGTATGGGAGTGCAAATGAAAAGATAACAAATTCTGGTTAAATTTTGCTTAGGCTGAGTTTGGAAGGAGTACAAATACAAGGTTTTGCACTCTACATATTTGTATTTGAACTCCTTCCAAACTGAGCCTTGAGGTTTTACTTTAATTTTCTTCAGGCTTTTCTATACTCCATTTGTGATGCAAACAGAACAAGCTTTCATAACATACATGCTGATTAGGAAAAAAAAAAGAAGCCTGCATATCTTGAATAAATTCTGATCTTTCAATTGTCATTGCAGAACACTTGCTCTCCTATATGACTTCAGAAGGCCATGAAGTGGGAGAGGTGCCAGAGGTTGCCCCAACCAAAGTGCCCCCATGGGAAATTTCCCCTTCAATTTTTTCCTATGGCTGAGTTTGGAATGAGTACAAATACTGCAAATACATACAAAATAATACAAAGTGCAAGGTTTTGCACTCTACATATTTGTATTTGTACTCCTTCCAAACTGAGCCTAATGTACATTAAATTAAATACAGCTATAATCCTTTTTATAGAAAATTAATTTCTTTTTTAATACCATTTTCCATCTTTTATTAAATTTCGGTATTTCTTTCTTGTTCACTTTTTATTAGTAGATAATTCTGAACTAGATGATAAAAAATTTTCAACCCAATGATTTTTTTTTTGTTAGAAAATAGAAAAAAGGGGACAAAGGGAAAGAAAAAAAAAGATAAATAATAAAGGCTATAAGGCTCTCCAAGGCTTTACTAGTAATTGATCAGAGAAGATCTAGTAATAAAGTTCTTCAATAGAAATTAATGTGAACATGCCAGACAGTTTTGAACCTGGAGAAAGAGAGTATTCTAAGGTGACATGTGTCATCTCCATAGACTCAACATCCTTGTACATCTGGCCTCAATATATACACACAGAATACTTTCATGAGTTTGATATACTTGCAAACCTTAAAGAGTTGCATAATTATATTTTAATTTACATAATTTATAAGCCAGAGATCAGTTTCTGTCAAAACTGACCAAGGTCTGTGGTGCATGATATAGAGTTCAAACTTCAAACCCATCCATTGTTCATCTTGAAACAAAACCTCAGGCGCCAAAAAGCTTGGACACATAGATTGGCTCCTCTACCCTGCTGTTCAAGTCAAACTCTTGGCAGCCTGATTCCATTTCACTCTGATACTGGCTGTTAAGATCAAGCTTGTCTGTTAATCCTAATTTTGTGCACTGGCCACCGAGTTTCTCTTTATGGGTTGGTGATCTTTTAGCTGTTGGTTGATCAACAGAAATGTCATCAGAAATGGTGCTCCAACTTCTCTTCTGTCCGTGAAGCCGGTCGCTTGGATCGCTCTTGCACAGATGACCTTCATTTGGATACATCTCCATTAGTCGAGCCGCATTGGAATGCCTGTTACAGTCATGGGGGTGTCCAGACTCCAGCTTTTGTGAATTTTCATCTTTTCTCCCTGAGCTATCAGAGGACGTTAAAGAGCTGTCCATGGAACAATCCATGCCTCTCATTGATTGTTTCCCTACCTCTTGTAAGCTAAATCCTCCAGCTTCTGTTAGCCCTGAGAATGAAGAACTCGGGCATCGGTTGTCCACCATGGAGGCCAGTTGTGAGAGTTCAGCTTTTGCAGCTTCAAGACCCAGGGATGAAGAATTATATCCAGCAAGAGTTTCTTGTGCTTTCTTTAAAACTGACTGCAAGTACTTCCCTTGAGCTTCAATCCGTAGCTGTAAGTGTCTCTGCACCTAGAGGAGAAAACTCGTCATCTATTTTCCTTGCTGAGATATTGATACAAATGATTTTAAAATGAAGCTGGGTTTATGAAGAGCCTACCTCAATCTGTTCATGAAGCTTCTTCTGCACTTCCATTTGCATTTGTAGAGCTTGAGCTATCTTCAAGCTCCTGAAACACAGATTTCCATAGTCAGACCAGGCCTTATTAAAATTTCCTATCAGATTGATCCAACAGAAGAATGGAAGGAATCTCCATCTCTTACTCATTGATAGGTGTGGGGGTTCTACCAATCAATTCTCCACTGAAATAACCACCTCGAACTTCCTTGTCTCCATAGTCTGCCTCCATGAGATCTGTCATAGAAATCAGAAACACTGAAATGATGGAACAATCATGGAAATGAGTGATTCTAACCCAGCGATCTCACCTTCTTGCCTGCTGTCACTGTAGGATTCTGACTGCTGGCTCTTCCCAAGCCTGTATTTCTGCATAAAAAAACACCAATATATTATATAATTTCTATATTTTACATGGTTTGAATTTTAATGACCAGTAAACAGAAAAGGGAATGCCTGTAGATGGCTCTTTAGGTGGTACAAAGTAAGGCCAGGGACATCCATCACCCTCATCAGAGCCTTTGGTGTTGCCTCTGCCCAAATGAAAACGAGAAAAGAGTTAAAAACCTCATCTAAGGTCAGAAGATTTTACAGAAAGAAAGTTGAAGATATAATTTCGTATACATACTGTCTGCCCCTCCAAGCTCAGTAACCGCTACAACGAATCTTTGATGAAGTTCAGGAGTCCATTTTAGCCTGGGTTTTGCATCTGTAGAAAGAATCAAACCAATCTGTTGGTTTTGCATTTTCTGCATACCCATTTTAGTTTTTTTTTGAATCAAAACCACTTTGAAGAATGAGACGTGAACATAGACTTTGATTCTTAGGACACTTGAATGTGCCGCAGCTCTAGTTCTCTTTATAAATGAGGTTGTTGTTTTATCCCTCGTTCTCACTCCATATCTGGAAACAGTAAGTGGGGCTAAGCTGGAGAATATATGCAATTAGCTGTGGCTCTTCTTTTCTCCCATCTCCTCATTTCCTCCCCCCCCCTCCCCCTTCTTTTTTTTTTGGTTCTTTGACTTTAAAGGGGAAGAAAGAATCTTTGATCCAGCAAAAACAGAAAAAGCACCACGGTTTCTATTGAGTCTCAAAAGGAGAGAAAAGAAGAAAAGTGTATGTATTGTTTTCTTCTTGCTGTTTTCCCACTTCTCTCTTTACTTTCTTTATTTTTCTTTGATTCTCTGCTTCATTAGGTAGCCCCACCATGATGAATAATGGCTTCAACTTTTCTCACGCTAAGAAATTAATGAGAATGCTTTACATGATTTTTCTTTAACTGAAAGATAAAATCCAAGAAACATGTTTTCTTTTCCTTTTCCTATGGCAGATGTGGAGTGGGTGGCAGATTCTTTTTGTTCTTTCTATGGGGAAGGAATCAAAGAATCTAGTATTAGATTTTAAACTTTATCCAACCTATTTTAGTTAATAAATAGTGGATGAAGTCAGTTGGTTTCATGAAAATTATGGACAAATTGCACAAATGCAATTAGTCCCTTTTTGCTTTTTCCAATTTTCTCAGAAGTGGAACCAGAAAACAAATGTAGGGCTAACTAACATTCTAAATAGTCATGACAAGAGAAAACATAGGGTCCTGATTCTTATGGACTGTTGAAGCACATTCAGATGGACAGCTTACTTGTAATTGTAGTGAAGATTATTGACCTTTATCAGGGAATAGACATAGACCCATCTGATCTACGAAATTTTGTGTAGTCTGAAGAAATACCCACAATCTAAGAAGGTATAAACCAGATGGTTAGGTTGATGTGGGGCCGAGAAATTTCCTACATCGGGTACCATCATGGTCGGCCTCTCCCCTTTCTTGTATTGCATACTGCTTCTGCTTATATAATCCATATCTGTAGTAGTGTATAAAAATCTGGATTTGAAGAATATCCTAGACAAGTAACAACCTCTTTGCACACTGGTAAAACCTTCCCCATATCCTCTCTCTCCATCTCCATAATGAAAAGAACGGAAAGGGTAAACGAGAAGGGAAAAACATTGAGTGAAGGAACTGTAGTACATATTCCAAAAGAATGTACATTTCTTTTTCATTGTCAGGGGAAAATAAAAGAATCTGCGGAATTAAGAAAAATAGAAGAAAAGAAAAGCAAATCCATGTATACGTATTGGTGCAACGTTTCACATTTGTACAAGAAAAGAAAGTCCAAGTATCTGAATTGAACCCATGAAACTGAAAGTTATTTCACAAGAGCTTTCTTGGGGGCCGGATCCGCAGATCGTTACATATTAAAAAGTTCACCAATCAACCAAGACAATTAATTAATTACTGGGTAGGTACTCTGTGCCTGTTAGTTTGAGCTTGTGAGAAGGTTGGTGGGTGTCTGGAATACGTAGGGTCCTTGTGATGTTTATGGAAATGAATGGAGCTAAAAACTAACTGAACCAAAATCCGATTGAGGCTGTGACAGACATAGGATGCTGTCTGTGTCTGATGGACATGGCCAACACCCTAACACCCTAAACCATGTTTCCTCTGCAGGCATGCACACGCTTGGATACGGCAAAAGGGGTGGGCTCTGAGCTTCTGATCAAACACTTTATTTAACAGGAAACCTACCGATACGAGTTGCTTTGTTATGAAGCTTCGAGATCAGGGAAAAAGTCAAAAATAAGAAACGTATTAATTCCAAGGAGGGTCTTAGCCTCTTAGGTTCTTAGCTTTTGGTCTGTAACCCATATTTAACTAAGAAGAAGAAGAAGAAGGGTTGATTAGATTAGATTAGATCGATCATCTTATTTTATCGGGTTGCGGTGCCGAGTTTGATGTCCAGAATCAGACCTCAATGATTGATCTCCAAAGTGCTGCCATCTTAGTGCCATACATTCAGTTGGTCTGCTGCATCGACAAACAATCAAACAACTTTCAGTGATTCAAAGTATTATCATTGAAAAGCAAGCATAGGAATTAGGAACGAGGAAGCAAGTAATGAAGGAAGTAAGGATGGAGCCGAGAGGAGGATGTCAGTTTCCATGGTTAGTTTGGTAATTTGGTGAAAATATTCCGAACATAACGTGATCCAAAATGTTACTGGCCAATTGTTGTGCTGGCCTTGCATCATTCCATTAACTGATCACAAGACAAATCAAATCAGGGAGATGCAGGTGGGTTGGGGGTTGGGACATAAACATTGGTGATTGGACAGGCCCACATCCACACACAGTATATCCCCCGGTCGGCCCAACACTTGGAACCACTACTCTAATTTCTTCCTTGCAGTTGTTTCTTCTTCTGATTGATTGATTGTGTAGTCTGTACAACAGTGGATCGATCATACTTGGTAGAAGATCAACTGAGTTGGGTTGGGTCACTAAAATGGTGGGCCCCATCATGTAGGATGTGTTGTGGTTGTTGTTCCTAATCCTATCCTCTTCCCCAAGATGCAAATTCTTGCTTCATACCGGAAATTGTGAAGTGAGATACCAAGTTACCAGAACTGATTGATGGATGTGAATTACTTTGTTGGTACCCATTGTCCAAACAAACCTAATGGAATCTGATTACTGAGAAGCGTGTTGTTATCCATGGCCCAGAAGTTTGAAAATTGGAAAAAGGAGAGTGATTGAGATACCTTTCTCTTTAACCAGCTGTTGTACTTAGAGCTACTTTTCTCACTTTAATATATTCCAAAACAAGTAAAGGAGATTCTAGGATGATGCCAGACAAGCTCTTGCATGCTTAGGATGTATAGCAGCAGGAGAAGGTCCGGTGAATCAAAAGACCCATAAGCAATCAATCCATTGAATTAAGAAAAAAAAAAAAAAAAAGAGAAGGAGAGAACACTAACAAAGGTACGTAGCCCATCAATTATTGTTGTCAAAGGGGCCCATTAAGGGAGATCATACAATCCAAAACCAAAAGCATGGAGAAAGAAGATGAAAAGAATATGGCTTCAGGAATCAGGAAAAGAGCAACAAAAGGAACGTGTCAGCGTCCCACCCCCCCTCAAAAAAAAAAAAAAAAAATTAAAATATATTTATAATACCATTACAATTTCATGGATGTCATAAAGCCACCTGCCACAAATGATGTGAGCAATATGTCACTCCGAATACTGCTTATTTATCATATTACTTAAATCAGAAATGCTAATAAAGCTGGAGTAGCTCTGCTGCCAGGGCTTAATTTCGTCGTGAATGCATGAAGAAGCATCTGTGCTTGTTCTGTGAGAAGGACTATACAATTATACAAGGGACAATGTGTTTGTGTTTATGTTGCGGGAACTGCTGTCTTGTCCTTTTTTTCCCTCCCTCCCTTATCGTTAAGAGTATTTTTTTTTTTTTCAACATCTGCTATGGATCATGGTCTAAGCATCTTTCTTCTTTCTTGACTAATGATGGCTGCGGCAGATGTGAGCTCCACTACCCTCTATAACCTTTGATTCTCTTTCTCTCCAATTCAATAAAAAGATCAGCTTGAATATTTGACAATACCCCTCAGCTGGTCTCAGACCATTTCCTTCAATTCCTGTGAGAAAGTGTGAGCACCTTAGTACCCAAGTGAATTAGAGGTTAAAAAAAGTAATAATTAAAATAAGATTAAAAAAAGATAGGTCTTCGGTATATTTGGACCCATCCAATTGGTATGATGCATGGAATATTTCAAACGTAATGTGGGGCCTATACATTGAGTGAATTTATCCAAATGGCGATTATACTTATAAGCCTCGTAGGAACATGGCCCACCAACTTAATTACTTATTGATAGAGAGTGAGTTAAACTCTTTAGAACCATCAAGTTGGTTAAGCTTTGGCATATCCCCAACGGTGTCTGATCATCTGGGTCAACGGCGGTTTGATAATCATGAATAAAAGATGCATACATATTCCCTCAAACCATGCAAGAGGGCAAGACCTACTGATTTCTATTAACAAGACCCAAACCTAGGATAAATCCATTCCTAACAAAGCCTTAGACATTAAGCTAGGCAAAGGCCTCACTAGTCACTAGAATAATGCAAAAAGTTCAAGGTAGAAATTTTTTTTCCATATAATCCAAAACGACAACTATTTGTTCATATAATAATTTAATTTATACAAATTCAAAATTCTAATAGTTAATATATAGAAACCATAATATCAAGAGTATAAGGGTTCTTTTCTGATCGGACTGATTAATTACATAAGATGGAACCTATATATGCCTCTCTATGGCTGGTGGGAAGAGCAGAAAGAGGTCTCGAATGGCGGCTAAACCCTACAAAACCCAAATAACTAGACATGCTTAGCATACCATAAGGGTGACCATTCTTAGCCTGGTCCAGGCCCAGCCTGGAATTATAATATAGAATTTGTAGGCGTGGTCCAGCCAATGAACACCCCATACCCCGGTTGATGTGATATATGATAACATTAGAGGGAGCAAATTGGTTGGGTTTCCTAATTTGAACAATTTCAAAATTTCAACATCTAATACCACCCATGCTAATTGCACAGACTTCAAGACTGTAGTACTTCACTGCACAATACATGTAAATTATACTGTAGGAGAATCACTAAATTTGGAAAGATATTAGTAAAAAATAGTTTAAAAACTAGAAACAATATCATGAAATCTGCATATTGGGTGGGATTACAAGTATCTGTATCTATGCCCTTGATGTCAATAAATCAGAAGAAATATCTCACTTCTAGTACCTGGGCCTGAATTTCTTACAGTATTGAGTCCCCTCATGCTGGAACTTGGGGCTTAGGTGAAAGGAACCTGCAACAATGAATCACTGATTATCTGGGAGTGGATTCTTCCACACAAGAAAAGATGATGTTTGCAAGTTTCACCCAATTCCTACATGGTCTCACTTTTGCAGTGAAGGAACTGTTAAGGATACCAATCTTGAATGCTCAGTACCAAAGGATTTTATTTTTTATGAGTTCAGTTCCAACTGCCAAGACAACTTTGATTTCAAGACTGCTATTTGCTGTAAGTTATCAGCAATGAAGACCCCAAGCAGGAAATTCTTTCATACAATGGATTTCAATCAACTTCACAAAATAGAAGAAATGCTTAATTCTCAATGACAATGGCTTGACAAACTATCTTTTCTCCCAAGGCCTTATTTTCTCCTTATTCATTGTAAGAACATGAGTTGCTCAAATATAATTTAGTTTGACTTTGGAAAGGTTTTGGTTACACTAAGAGAAAGCACTGTAGTGTAAGCGTCGAAGGGAATAAAAATAGCAAAAAATATGAAGAATGACCAATAAATCCATCAGAATGAGCAAGAGTCATTTTCATCCCATACAAGAAATAATAGATATTTCTGGACATCAGGCCTCAAAGATCACAAACAACAATTTCCCAGCTTCTACTCCTCTCATAATTCAACTGTAATCTCCACTCACACAGACTCTGGAACTTTTTACTAGGTACAACATCATATGTAGAAGATTATTCAACAGAAGTTTTTACAGAGTGCTCCACATCTTTGTACATATTGCAGAACATTTAGCAGTGCAACGATGTGGCAAGTCGCAAGAGGAGGATCATAGCTTAACAGATTAAGCTATCTGTAAGCTTCCATATGTGCACAATCATTGAGAATCCTTGGAAGAATGGAGACACAAGAGAAGTTAAAAATGTACTGATCTAACAGGAGAGGTTTTAGGATAGACTAAGCCGCGGCACCAATCAAAAGGCCAGCATTTCATTGCTGGATATTTAATTTGAGGGGGCTACACCCGTACTGCATTCTTTATTTTATGACGGGGAAGTAAAAGGATTAGAGGAATAAACTTTATCATGATGCCCTAACATCATAGGAGGAATGAATGATGGGAAGTGATGAGGGGTGATTTGGTCCTCTGCTGACCTGGTGGCACGTGGTGTCCATTTTTGCCGTTTCACATTTTGGATTATACGGATAAATGCGTATCTCATCGAGTCAAGGAGATATATCCCGGAATCAGTTTAGGACATCTCATACATAGCTCGGGCACTTTGGCAAGGCAGCTAGCAACACCTCATTTAGAGTCGACCTATGGTACCTTGTCGTTATTGGTTCAAGGGACCTTGGCGTGAGGAGCGACCTCCATGAAGACTTGTCAACCTGTGGTACCTCGTCAGTACTGGTCAAAGTGACTTTGGCGTGGGAAGTGACCTCCTTCTAGAACTTTTTGACTTGATTGAGGTCCGGGTGGCGACCTACGAGACGCTCTCACCGAATGTTAGCTCCCATACCAAATGTTCCGGAGGAAGGCACAAAAGCCTAGTCTGCATGCAAAACTATCTTTGAGGATTTTAGACCGGTCAGCCACATCTTCCTAGAGATCTTGGACGTGGTGCGTGGAGCTCATGCCAAACATTACATATATAAATGTCTCATTTCCAACTTCAAGAGGTATGCACAACTTAACTCTTGTAGCTCTCTAGCTCTTTCCAAAATCTCCAATTCGCTGAGTTAAACATCAAAGTGTCCACCTCAGGTAAAACAACCCGGACACTCAGATATTATCTTTTTGCAGATCGACCCGACGAACTTGCTAGCTTAACATCCAACTGCCAGATCGCATACCATCGAGAAACAACTCTTTTTAATTGTTTCTTTAGTTCTCTCTTCATGCTCTCGTCTTTCACATATATCAGAAATACGACAAAAAAAGTCAATAACAAATTTAAAACCATTTTAGTTAAGGTGGGCCTTGATCAAATTCATAACCTATGACCAAAAATTGAATAATTGTGTGAACATATTTTAAAAATCTAAAGAGAGAGAGAAATGATGCTTATAATATATTCCTTTTTATAGATAACAATCCTTACAACTTTACAAGGTTATTAGTTATTGCCATCAACTTATTTAAACAACTTAGTGAATCAAACGGAGCTTGAGCTTACAAGCAATTTTCTTGATCAAATTGAAGCCATCATCCACCCCTCTATCGAATTCCTGCTTGCCCATTTACCAACCACGGTTACCTATTTCTTGGTCTTCCCAAACTTCTTTTGCCCCAGAACTTTCATTCTACCAACAGAATACCCACATCGTGCCCGGAACACGAGGACAACTCGGCCGTTCGGAGGCGCCATCTTCTTGAGCTCTGATTCCAATTCTCTGTGGTGATCTTGAGCCAATTCAAAAAGTCTTTTACTGTCTTGATAACCGACTAGGGGTGCAACTTGGGCAGGCTCAACTTGAGCCTGAACTGGCACAGCCTGAAATTTTATATGGATTGGGTTTGAGCCCAAAAAATTAGATTTTTCTATTTTTCGGGTTAGGCCCAATTATATACACATATGCACACACACACACACATATATATATATATATATATATATATATATATATATATATATATATATATATATATATATAAATTTTACATCCATATTTACATATATATACATACATCTTTGTATATATATACATTTGTATACATATTTATCTATTTACATACATATTTTGCATACATACACACACACACACACATATATATATATATATATATATATATTTGTATAAATACATATATATGTATAATTTTAAAATGGGTTCATTGACCAACTCGAATCCAATCTGGGCCTGAGCTCAACTCGAATTCATTAAATTACAATGTGGGCTAGGCTTGAATTAAAAAAATTAAACTTGACCTCGGACTCAGGTTTTAAATTCAAATTTTAGGATAGAAAACCAAACCCGAATTAATTATAAACCCAATCCAATCCGCCCGATTTACACCTCTATGACCGATAGAGTGTAACTTGCAGTGTTCGACCAGAACTTCTCTTTGGTATCTGGGCTTCTGTCAACCTCAAAGATGCCCAGCCCATTGACCCAGATAGGACAGGAGTCACTCGCAGGACACTGGAGTTTTAACTCTTTAAGCCGGCCCTATTTTTGGGTCTGCAAATGGATCAGATTTCTGTCGAGTTTGATTTGGTAATCATTAATGTGTTGCCAACCTATTGTTTCAGGTTGGCAACCCAGGTTCCACTCCCTATAAGGGGCCTCAGAAATGATCCTTATTTGGTCCAATGTTTTAAAAAGCAAAATGGCTACAACAGGCCCAGAAATCTGGTCCAGTGGTGGGTTTATGATCATTCAGTTAAAGTGGTGTTTAGAATTAATGTTGTTTCTTGAGAAATGTTTTTTAAAAATTACTGTTTTTTCAGAAAATAATAGTTTTTCTTTTTTTTTTGTTTCCTATTTAATATCATTGCTGTTACTGACACATAGACATTTTCTAATACCATATCAGCTTAACAGTGAAAAACCGAGAAAACACCATCTCTGACCATGTCTTTTGCAAATTTCAAGGAATGGTCTAAGTAAACATATATTTTTTTTAAACACATAACCAAACATCAGGCGTGCGTTGTCTGAAAAAATGAATTTGAGACTTGACACTAATGTGATGCTATTATAAGAAGAAACTGCATCGGTTCCAAACACCGGTCAAGTGGTTAGCCCGGTAAAACTGTTCAAAAGGATAAAAAACTGGAGTCCTTTTCAACTATTTGATCAGCGGTTCATCTTCCAGGTCTATTTATATTTAGTTATCCAAAAGAATAGCAAACTGATTTGGACCTTAATCCTCTTGCTAAATTTCATTCATTAATGGGGCAAATTTCAGCACAGAGTAATCGCTTCCGACATGGCCAAACTAAGCCATACAGCGTATCCTTTATTAAAACATTGGAACACTGAACAGATCTTCCTTAGTCAGGGATCCAGATTCCAGAGTGTCCCTGAATCAATTAGCCGCACTGTTATCGTATAAGTCAAGAAATGTGTAGCCTATCGAGAAATTCTAGTTAAAATAGGAATTTATGCAACTCTTGCATTCCTCAAACATAGTGGAGGGAGGGACTCATGAGAATGAGAAAGTTGGACATGTCGTTTATTGGGTTTCACACACTGTACGTAGGGAAAAGAAATCTGATGATGCGTAATTCGGCCGGTCTTATCTTTCAACGATCTTGTCTCTGAACTGAGTAGCAGGGAACCTGAAACGGAAGAGATGAGGAAGCTCCGAGGGGAATCCGGTGTAAAGGCTCTGAAGCTCGAGTTAGAATCCTTCAAAGGCAAGATAAAACTAGATAGCACAAAGTTTGCATACCTCCTCTTTGGGGGGGTGGAGAGCCTTTTATAACCACCTCGCACACTCACTCCTAGACTTCTGTCAGGTCAGGAATGATTACTTCCATGCTTATGCCAGTTCGGACATCATTGCCTCTGGTGGGGTAGAACCGTCACTGCTCTTTTTGTCGAACCCATCTTTGTAACTAGAGATGGCGGTGGCAGGTGATGGTGGCAGGTGGTCGTTGAAGTGCGGCCGTCAAGCGTCAGATCCCAAGTCAGTCAGGTGCGCCACCCCTGTGGTTCGTCCAGTTCAATGCTCTGGAGGCGAAGTGCTTGGAGTGGTGTGCGAGGCGAAGTCTTGAGTTCGGATAGGGGGGTGTTCCGAACTGTCATGAGACGGGCTAGTTCGGGTCACTGCTTTGTGTGGCTCGGGGCCAAAGGGAGAGTTCGGGCTCCTCGTAGGGAGTTCGAGCTCTTAGTAGGGAGGTCGGGCTCCTTTTAGGGAGTTCGGGCCCCTTGTATGGAGTTCGGGCTCCTCTTAGGGAGTTGGTCTCCTCGAGGGGAGTTCGGTCTCCTCGAGGGGAGTTCGGACTACTGGTCTCTTCCCTTTGGTGTTTGCACGTTGGGTATGCTGCTTTAAGTGCCGAGCTACTTGTTTTTTGCCACGTGGCGTGATTGCGTGTGCTAGGTTTAGCCCGGCTATCAGTGCCTCGTACTCCGCCTCGTTGTTGGATGCTGCGAACTCAAAGCGTAGTGTGTATTCCAATTTTGTTCCGCTCGGGCCGTGTAGCACTATTCCAGCCCCGCTGCCCTGCTGGTTCGAGGAGCCATCTACATGAAGGATCCAGGGCTCCTCATCCCAGTTCGCTTTTGGCCTAACCAGGAGAGATGCTACACTGGCTGCTACTTCACAGGGTTCAGACTCTATTGGCTTGAGAGCTCCGAGCTCGCCCGAACTGGGGATCTCGGGCTCGACCGGCTCAGGGGCTTCGAGGCTAAACGTGCACTCGGCGATAAAATCTGCCAAGGCTTGGGCCTTAATAGTAGTTCTTGGCTTGTACTGGAGGTTGTACTCGCTGAGTTCGATGGCCCATTTCGTCAGTCGACCGGAAACCTCGGGTTTGAGTAAAACTTGCCTCAGAGGTTTGTTAGTCAGGACGATGACGATGTGAGCCTAGAAGTACGGGTGGAGTTTCCGAGCTGCTATCACCAGTGCATATGCTAGCTTTTCTATCTGCGGGTACCTTGCCTCTGCTCCCTGCAAAATTTTACTAACATAATAGATGGGTCGCTGGACCCGGTCTGTTTCTTTTATTAGTACCGAATTGACCACTTCGTCGCTTGTCGAGAGGTACAGTTCTAAGACTTTGCCCTCCTCGGGCCGGGCTAAGGTTGGCACACTAGTGAGGTAACTTTTTAGCTTGTCAAATGCGAGCTGGCAGTCTTGGGTCCATTCGAAACCTTTGCCTTTGATTGCTTTGAAGAAGGGTAGGCAGCGGTCTGCTGATTTGGACATGAAGCGGCTTAGAGCGGCTATGCGGCCGTTTAGCCTCTGAACTTCTTTTACTTTCCGGGGTGGTCTCATATCTAGGATGGCTTTTATCTTGTCCGGGTTGGCCTCAATATCGTGCCGGTTGACAATGTACCCTAGGAATTTGCCCAAGGTGACACCAAAGACGCATTTGTTAGGGTTCAACTTCATGCTAAATTGAAGTAGGATTTGGAAGACAGAATCTAAGTCTTGTATTAATTTCTGTGAAAACTGTGTCTTGACGACCATGTTGTCTACATAACATTCTATTTTCGTGCCAATCAAGGGGCGAAACAGCCTATTTACAAGTCTTTGGAAGGTTGCCCCGGCATTTTTTAATCCAAAGGGCATGACCTTGTAGCAGTATAGGCCGAACTCGGTTATGAAGTTGGTTTTTTCCTCATCGGACTGGTCCATCCTGATTTGGTTGTAGCCCGAGTAGGCGTCCAGGAAGCTTAGCAACTCATGTCCCGAGGTCGCGTCCACTAGGCGGTCAATTATGGGGAGGGGGAAGCAATCTTTCGGGCAAGCTCGGTTCAGGTCGGTGTAGTCGACGCACATGCGCCACTTGCCGTTCGCCTTTTTTACCAGCACTGGGTTGGCCACCCAGCTCGGGTAATGGACTTCCCTTATGAAGTCTGCTGCGAGGAGCTTCTCGACTTCCTCGTCGACTGCCCTCCAGCGCTTTGGGGCTAAGTTGCGTTTCTTCTGTCTAACGGGTCTGACTATAGGGTCAGTATTAAGTTTGTGAGTTACCAGGCCGGGGCTAATACCGGGCATATCGGTCGCGGACCAGGCAAAAATATATAAATTTTGAAGTAAAAAACTCACCAGTTCGGTTCGTAGGGGTTCCTCGACGGAAGTGCCGATCTGTAGTGTGCGAGCTAGGTCTGTAGCCGAAGTCGGGACTGCGACCGTATCCTCTGTGGGCAAAGCTCGTTCCTCGCTTTGCTCTGCAGGCCGCTCCAGTTCAAGGTCGTCGGCCACCTTGGTTTTTCCCTTCAGGGCGGCAACATAACACTTGTGGGACTCGAGCTGGTCGCCCCGCGCTACCCCCACACCGAAGTCTGTAGGGAACTTCATGGCCAAATAGTAGGTGGACACCACCGCCCATAGGATATGCGTGATTGGCCGCCCTATTATGGCATTGTATGGGGAGGGGGTCGCGACCACCAGGAAATCATGGTTGAGTCTGACCGCACAAGGCCATGTGCCGACTTCCACAGGTACTGTTATTTTTCCGAGGGGCCTGACTTCCTCTCCGCTGAAACCCACCAGAGGAGTGTTCGCGGGCTTCAACTCGCTCCTCTGTAACTGTAGCTGGTCAAATGCTGATTTGAAGAGGATGTCCGTTGAGCTGCCCGAATCTACGAGTACGCGTCTGACCTCGAAGTCGTTGATCCTTAGTTTAATGACAAGCGCATCATCGTGGGGGTAGTGGACCCCTCGCGCGTCGTCTTCCGTGAAGAAGATTGGTTCTTCGGTCTTTGGTCTTTTTGGGGGGTTTCGTTCCTCGAGGGCCGCTTCGCGAACTGAAGCCCGGGCTACTGCCGAGGTACACCCTGCTACCACCGAACCTCCCACAATTACATGGATGGTTCCTCGAATTGGCCTCTCTTCCGGAGGCTGTCGCTGCAACGGTTCGGCAGGTCTGCTGCTAGATTCGGGGGCATCCTTTTCGTGCTCCCCTTGCCGACCTGCCTTATTGTTATTATTGTTATGCTGTACAAAATTTCTTAAGTATCCGCGACGGATGAGTCCCTCTATCTCGTCCCGGAGATTATTACACTGCTCGGTACTATGACCGTGGTCTCTATGGAAACTACAATACAAATTCTTATTTCTCTCGTTCGGATTTCCCTTTAGGCGAGGTGGCCACTTCACGTATGGGGCATCCTTGATCGTCATTAAGATCTCGGTCCGCCTCGTGTTTAACGGCGTGTAATCCGTCCGAACTGCTAGGGGAGCTCGGAACGACTGGTTCGGCTTCGGCTCCCGGGCTGGGTTTTTCCTGTCAACTGGGTTGGAGGGCTCGCCTTCCCTCTTTCTTTTCTCGTTCCCGCCTTCGGTTCGTTGGTTGATTTCTTCCTCTGTCCTCATGAACTTGTCCGCGAGCTTGAGGAATTCGGCCACGGTTGCGGGCTGGTTAGCTACCATGTGCCATTTGAACTCTTTGTGCGTTACTCCTCTTTTGGCCGCGCGAGCTGCACTGCGGGGTCTAACCGCGGTATCTGCAAGCACGCTTCATTGAATCGCTTGATGTAGCCCCGGATGGATTCTCCTTCCCTCTGGACTACTCCGAAGATGCTTTCCTCTGTTCTGGGGCACCGTTTGCTAGTGACAAAGTGTGCGGTGAAGACTTGCACGAACTGGGCCCAACACTTTATCGACCTGGGGGCCAGGTTCCTGTACCAAGTGCGGGCTACCCCCCTGAAGGTGGTGGTGAAGGCCACGCACATGCACGATTCGCTGACCTTGGCGAAGTGCATTTGGGACTGGAAAGTGTCAACGTGGTCGTTGGGGTCGAAGGACCCGTCATACTTGTCCAAAGGTGGGAGCTTGAAATCTTTGGGCAAGGGGACCGCCAGGAGTTCTGATGTGAGGGGGAAGGAACTGAGAGAATCGGGGCAGCTCCTACCTCGTCCGAGCTTGTCTCTTCTTTGCCTCTGAGCTCTGACAAGACACGAGTGGCAGTTCGGCAACTTCGCCGGCGCCTTTGTTGTTGGGTAGGCCTGGTACTAGCGCTGCTGGCCTCCGTGTTGCCGAGCTCGATGGGCCCAGAATACTGGTAGTCTGCTGCCAGGGCACCGAATCGGTTTTCCGTGAGCGGGAACTCGGGCTTGGAGCGTCGAGGTGCCGATCTTGTGGGCGAGGTTCCTGACCCGCCTGCGAGCTGCGAGGCGGGGATGATTTTTCTCTCTCTTCGGCCTAGGGACGAGGCCTGACTGTTAGGGGGGTTCTAGGGCCAGGAGGCCTTTCCTTGGTGGGGGTGTCCATCCTGCAGGGAGGCCTTAACCGGCCTCGGAGCAGGGTGCCGAGGTGGAAGTAGTGGTTGGTTCAGCGGTAGTTGGGGGAACTACTGTTGATAGTGATACTAGGAGATGTTGTGCAGTACTTGGTGCTGATGAAGTTGGTGTTGCTGGAACTGTTGCATTTGGGCTTGCATTGCCCGTATGCACTACATCAGGTCGTCCAACCGGTTTTGGCTTGCTGCCAGGGGGATGGCAGTTGGTTCAGTAAAGATTGTCTCAATAGGAGGAGGAAAGGGGATGCTCGTCGCAGGAAGGTTTACGGGTGCCACTGCTTGTGGCGCATTCAAGCTGGGGATCCCATCCACCGAAAGGGGGATGGTGAACTGTCCAATGCACACCACGGGGACTTGAAGTTGTTCCCCGGTGGTGTTTGTCTCCGTGCCACGTCCGGTGTTGCTGGAAGAAGCCGTGAGTGTTGGGTTTTTTGAAGAAAAGAGGTTATGAGAGTTTGAAGGGAGGCTTTTTGAAGCTTTCTCACAGACGGCGTCAATTGATGATGCGCAATCCGGCCGGTCTTAGCTCTCAACGACCTTGCCTCTAAACTGAGTAGTAGGGAACCTGAAATGGAGGAGATGAGGAAGCTCCGGGGGGAACCCGGTGTAAAGGCTCCGAAGCTCATGTTAGAATCCTTCAAAGGCAAGATAAAACCAAAGTTTGCATACCTCCTCTTTGGGGGGGGTGGAGAGCCTTTTATAACCACCTCGCGCACTCACTCCTAGACTTCTGTAAGGTCGGGAATGATTACTTCCGTGCTTTTGCCAGTTCGGGCGTCATTGCCTCTGCTGGGGCAGAACCGTCACTGCTCTTTTTGCCGGAGCCGTCTCTGTAACTGGAGATACCGGTGGCAGGTGACGGTGGCAGGTGGCCGTTGAAGTGCGGCCGTCAAGCGTCAGATCCCAAGTCAATCAGGTGCGCCGCCCCTGCATACGGACTCTTTCGGTGTCAGGTACAGTGTGGTTCGTCCAGTTCATGCTTTGGAGGCGAAGTGCTTGGAGCGGTGTGCGAGGCGAAGTCTTGAGTTCGGATAGGGGGGGTGTCCCGAACTATCATGAGACGGGCCAGTTCGGGTCACTGCTTTGTGTGGCTCGGGGCCAAAGGGAGAGTTTGGGCTCCTTGTAGGGAGTTTGAGCTCTTAGTAGGGAGGTCGGGTTCCTTTTAGGGAGTTCGGGCTCCTCTTTGGGAGTTGGTCTCCTCGTGGGGAGTTCGATCTCCTTGAGGGGAGTTTGGACTACTGGTCTCTTCCCTTTGGTGTTTGCACCCTGGGTATGTTGTTTTAAGTGCCGAACTACTTGTTTTTTGTCACGTGGCGTGATTACGAGATCGAACCAAATCTTCCTTCATGAAAATCCACAACAATTAACTTCATGAAAATCCACAACAATTAAAGAAGCAAAACAGATTTTTCATGAGGTTATGTGCTTTTGAACGTAACGGCCATCGACAAGTGAATAAGACCAATTAATGCAGCAGTCTTTTGATGTCAGCAGTTGAAGTTGATCTCTAAATTTGGGTTAGGGCACTAAGCAAATCATTATCAAACAAAAAACTGGTTTATACCTTTTTCTTTATACTTGGTTTTTGGGGCTTTTGTCGATCACGATTCCACCTTTTTTCTCTTGCCTCTTTCTGTTTCTTTATATTTGGATTCTTTTCTTTTGCTGCAATCTTTACAGTCCCACCTTTTCTTTTAGTCACCAAATTTAGTTAACTTTTTCTTTTAATTCAGATCGCCTCACTTTTGTGGGATTCTCTTAAGCTTAATTACCCTAAGTTTTAGATACCTCCAGATACCCCTCAGGCCTCAGGTTTAGCATTTTGTGTTAGCAGACAAACAGGATCCATTGGAAATTATCATAATACCCCTCTGTTCATCTCCATCCTGTAAACAAAAAATATATCTAGAGGCAAATGCCAAAACTTATTATTATTATTATTATTATTTTTTTGAGAAACAAATGAGAAAGTGAAAGTGAACCATTTGGTATTGCAAACTAGCGAATAACATAGGGGTGTTTGGTAGGGTGGCATTATGTTACTAACTTACTATTGTGTTTTGGGTTGACCCATACAAATTTGTGAGAAATATGTGTTATTTACATCATATATGCGTGTTTTTCAACTAGAAAAAAGCATGTGTGTGATTAATAATTTTCAGCTATAGTTAAAACAACAAATTTGACATTTTATGTGAAAATAGAAAATTGTATTAATTGACTCAAGACGTTTAATTTTAAAACATTTTATGTAGAAAAATCTCTATTTCACAAATTTGAATTGATCAACCCAACATGCAACAGCAATGCAATACCATTGTACCAAACACCCCTATAAAGTATAAAAAGGAAATGAATCAGGAGATTTTTTGTCATAAAAAATTAATTAATAAGGATTGATTGATCAAGGCTAATTTTATTAGTTTTTAAATAAGCATTAATGTTACATTGAAAGCACTTTCATTATGGTGACTAAAATAAGCATTAAGGACCTTGAAGTGTCGTTATAAATCAAAATGTTCTACAAGATGCATGGACCGTAGAGGTATTGAAAAGTTAAGGTAAGTTCAAAAGGATCTCAAAAAAGTAATGGAGAGTTTCAAATAAAAACTCTTTGGCTGAGTTTGGAAAGAGTACAAAATGCAAATGTGTACAGCATATAATACAAAATATAAGGTTTTGCACTCTACATATTTGTATTTGTACTCTTTCCAAACTCAGTCTTAGGCTTCGTTTGAAAGAGTGTAAATACGTACAAATAGAAACGCAGTCATGAACCTTAAATATTTGCATTTAAACTATGATCTATGGTTTTCAAAACCGGATTGGACCGGACGGTCAGACCGGTTCTGTTTTTCTGCAAAACCGTTTTCTTCCTTAAAATCGTTGATTTTGGTCAGTAAATTGCTGAACCGACCGATTAACTGTTCGAATGGTTTTGAATGTTTTCTAATTTTTTTAAATTTCTTTATCTTTTTGTCAGAACGGACCGTTCATTCGAGTCAAACGGTCAGACCGTTCAGACCGATAATCAGACCCCTGACCGATTCGTTTTTAAAAACCATGCTATGATCTCCACCATACCGCTCTTCTAAGAAGTCTTAATGGTTGACCCGGAACTACACTTTTGAATTGAACCGCGAAGGCATTTACAAGGCGGCCAATTAAATTGGGACAACCTTCCTACCGACCACTTATCAGAAAACTTTCCTACCAACCGGATGTCTTGTTCTTGTCGATGATGATCTTCCCTCCAGTCTCCACTCTGGGCTTTGAAATGCCGCAATAATTGACCTAGTGATCGATCTACAACATTTTTAATTTCAACTATCAAGCGGTGTGTCATTAGTATAAGATAATGACTGATATTGAGAATATCTAGTTGTAACTTCATCAACCGTTTTATGCCTCCTTTGTGTTAACATTTTTGTCTTACAGCAACTCAACTTTCTCTTGACCCAAATTGGTTCATTGATGAATAAAGGGAAGGAGTGAGAATCTCCATTGTCTCTTTATAATAATGAAAGAGAGAGAGAGAGGGGGGGGGGGGGGGGGGGGGGGGGGGTTCATGCACCATACTCCATTATTCTTTAACTAAAAAAATTAAAACAAAAGGGAAGGGGAGGGAGAAGGTGTAGGTGGTGGTTGGAAAGTCAGTGACAACCACATCAGACCCACTTACCCCACTAAGGATAAAGTAAGTTTCTTGACGTAGATGGCTGATCCTTCAAGGATTCAGGTGATTTGCTTAAATAAAATAATTTTAGCAGTAGTAATTCCAATAACATCAACACAATAATTCTGGACTGAAGAGATAGAAGTGAACTTATTGAGGTAAGTTGTAGCAATGTTGTCTTGTAATGCCTTAAAAAATTTTAAACTGATAATCAATCAACTGGTATTCATCATAATTCACTTTCCAGGGTATCGATTGGTCAAAGACTAAAAATTCTTCCGAGATTGATCATGCCCTTACCGGCATCATATATAAAAATTAATCCACTACTTTTCAGATGGAATACATAGGTTGTTGAAGGATGTTGTCTAGGCTAGTGGAACCTATAATATCAACCAATCTCAGAGGTAAAATAAAAATGAAGAAAATAGAAATTTGTAGAACACTCAGAGGCTAAGAGAGAAAAGGTGGTTGACTTACATGTCAAACTCATTCAACAACAAAAGGTTTGATTTGACCACATAAGGGGTGTTCAACAATGTGATGAAAAACGAAAGCATGTTATCTAACACTTTATTTGTTTTGAAAAGTGAAAAAAATTAGATGATTTTATTTTAAAAAATTATGTTTTTGAAACCAACAGAATTATATTTTTCTAAAAAAAAAAAAAATTCACTTTTCAAACTTTTCAATATAGAAACAAAACACATACACAATCAAGAACATGTTTTCTGTGCTTTTGTAAAATAATGCATTCAAATCTGATGATCTTATTTTTGGGAGGGGGTGGGAGATCTTCAAATCAGTTGAATTTGACAACTGATGGTGGATTAATTGATAGGTTTTCTGAGAGATTTGGGATCAAATCCCGCTGCCACCAGGGGTTGATGGGGTTAAGGGAAAGGGGATGGGCTACCCTGTTGTGTAATTTTATTTTTGTTAAAAAAAAAACAATATAATCTTGATAGTGTGAAAGTTTGTTTTGATATATGCATCCACCCACTATCCCATCCACCCAAACAAAAAACCTAAAAAAATAAAAATGAAAAAAAAACCCAATAAAGATCTATATCTAGGTACAATGAATGCTACCGGTGAACAGCTTTTGATACGTGCTTATATAATTAGGCATCTTGATCCAAAATTATAAGTGCAGCCAATTTGGAATATGGCAAATTTCTAATTGATTAATTCTATAATAAAAAAATAAGAAGACTATTTTACCATTTGTTTTTGTTCAAAATTTCAAAATAAAATATAGAAGAAAGGGGAAGAGAGAGAGAGAGAGTACAGGTTGAGACACCGCCTTATACCTCTGGTTTTCCTCCGGTGTGAAAAGTTGTCGACACTCGATAGCAGCGGTGGAACCAGAGGTGTAGGGAGAAGAAAGAAAGAAGAGGGAGGGAGAGAGAGAGAGAGAGAGAGACGAGTTTAATAGTTTGGATTTGTTCCACCCCTGCTACCGACCGTCGGAGGTTGCTCTCAACCGCTCAACCCTCTCTCTCAAACTCTTTTCTTCTTCCTAGCTGCAACAGCCAGAGACCACTCGCCAATCTTCCACCCCTGCTTGTTCCAACTTCTAAGAACACTGCCAGACCACTCAACCTCTAACTCAAACTCCTTTCTTCTTCCCAATTTCAACTGTCGGAGACCGACCAAGAGAAAATCTAGAAGAGAAATTAGGGGTTTTCCTAGCTACCGGACCACTCTCTCAAACTCCTTTCTTCCCACTCACTGCAAAATTAGGGGTTTTCAGAGGTTTATATTCGGATCCAGAAGAGAAAATTTGTCTTTCTTGTGATAGAGGGTGGTTTTCTTTCCAGTTCCTAGAGGTCCGACCAAGAGACAACCTTTAGGAATTTTCACTCCAAATTGAAAAGGTCATTGCCGGAGTCACCCTTCGAGACGGAAATGTTGATACTGTTCATGGCGAGGATGTCGATTAGATTTGGGTCACAGAGGTGTGTGTCTTTGCAAACTAGAAAAAACCGCCACTTCTCTGGATTTCAGATCTGGGTTGTAGGGGTGTGTGTCCATCACTTCTTTGGAGAAGTATTTGCGGTGGGGGAGAATGCTCTACTATCTGCATCCCATGATTAGCTTTATGGACTAGAACGATTCAAGGCTTTGTTCTTCTTCTGAGCACTGAGCGACATCGACAGTGTTCTTTTTTAGAGACGAGGGCTTCTCTTTCTCTTCTCTTTGTCTTTGGTGGTCTCCCTTAACGTCAAGTGAAGATGCTCATCACCGGGAGCTGCAAACCGATCTTGTTGCCGTCAAATCCGCTTGTCATCATTGCGACAAAATTGGGTTTTGACGAAGAGGAACAAGGAGGGAGAGGGAGATGGAATGAAGGGTAAAATTGGGTTAAAAAAATATAGGTCATGTGGTATCACGTGCATGGATTTTGACTGAATACTAAACAGTGTATGATGATTTAAGACAATAGTTAATTTAAGAAATTTGCCCAATGGTTTGAGTGGTGCAGTACATTCACGAATGGAACTACTGTCCCAAGCCTGAATTGGAACAGATAAGGGGCACCATCCGTATCCAACATATCATAGTGGGAGAATGAATCAGTTGTGGCACACAAATTAAATAGACCAATGGGAAGAAATGATAGTTAGCAGGGCAGAAGGTCTAGACTTGGAGATAGAAGAAGGCTTCAGAAAGTTAAATGTTGATTGGGATATAGTTGAGGCAGTGCAAGAAACAGTGGTGGCATGCAGCAGAATTAATGGCAGAAACCACAAGGACATGTTTCTTTCATTTAGCAAGCTGTCTCTGGGTAGAATAGAATCCAGGTGATCAAGCATACTAGGAAGTGTTTCAATGACCATACCCAACATCATCTCAGGCATAGGCAAGCTGCTGCGTCCCCCCCTTTAGAAACGCATTTCTCTTTGGAAGGAAAGTGTGCTTTACTTAAGTCTAAAATTCATCTCAGAATCAACAATACTCATCGAGAGAGAAGTGCTTCTACTTCCTAGAATTAATTGAATAATTAAGCTGAGCACTTGGGGTGGAAATATCCCAAATAGAGATGTATGACTGTAATTCACGATGGATAGAAAGTGGGTAGGAAATCTGAGTTGGAAATATCCCGCGTACATATCATTTGATTGAAATATTAATGAAAGTAACAGGGATATTAGGCTTTTGTTTATGGCTCCCTCTCCTTTCATTTAAGTGATGGCTGTACTGTGCAATAGTGAGTCAATTTTCATTGGTTCTTACCATGAATTTAAATGTACACTAAAATATAAGGACACATTGAGTGTTTGAAACTTAATAATAGGTTTATTTTATCTTATATGTTTTTTTAAAATCCAAACAAATTTATTAGAGGTTTCATGATTATGTTAAATATGACATATACGTAGATGATTCTTCCTGATGTAATCGTTTCTGGTCACGTACCATTTTTTGTGATGTATAAATTTTTTTGGCTAAGTACCTCATTATTTGACTCGGTGGTGATGTGCCTTGGTGATGAGTTACTTGGTGGCGAACTCCCTGGTGGAGAACTGCCTGGTGGCAAGCTCCTTGGTAGCGAACTGCTTGGTGGTGAGCTCTCTGGTGGCGAACTGCCTGGTGGTGAGCTCCCTGGTGGCGAACTGTCTGGTGGCGTGCTGCCTGGTGGCGAGCTGCCTGGTGGCGAACTGCTTGGTGGCGAGCTTCCTGGTGGACTCATCATTTGACCTGCTCCTATGCGGTCTGCAACTCAGAGGATGGTGGAGCTCCCTGGTTCAGCGCAACCCGACTACCCTCTGCATGAGGTGATTTCCTCTCCTTTGTAGGCGGCGGGAGCTGAGGGACCTGCGAGAACTGAATTAGAGGACCCTGGGGTATTTTCCCGACGGGGACTCTCTGATGCCTAAGTTAGCATTCTGATTACAGAAAGCTTGGAGAGAAATGAGAGAGCTTGGAGAGAAATGAAATGAGGTCTTTATATACCGGAGTCCTCGCGGGTTAGGTGGGTGAAAAGCCTCCAAACGGTAAGACTCGTCACATCCCGTCAGAACCGGGGTACGGTGGTGAACTCCTCGAGGTTGTCAGGCTGGCGCTTGTGTCAAGCGGCCAGGTCGGCGCCTAGGCCAGGTTGTCAGGGCGGCGCCTACGTCAGCCGGTGGGTCGGTGTCTGGGCCAAGTTGTCAGATCGGCGCCTATGTCAGTCGGCGGGTCGGTGTCTAGGCCAGGTTGTCAGGTCGGCGCCTGTGTCAGTCGGCAGGTCGGTGTCTAGGCCAGGTTGTCAGGCAGGAGATCTTCCTGCGATACGCTAAACTACTCCTGTACTGAGCTACCCTACAAGGGGCGAGTTGCCCGGGGGAGCTATGCCGAACTGCTTGTGGCGAGCTCTGCCGAGCTGCCTGGCTCCTTGGTGGCGAGCTCCTTGGAGAGCAGCCTAGCTCCTTGGCGAGCTCTTTGGTGAGCTACCGAGCTCCTTGGCGAGCTCCTTGGTGAGCTACCGAGCTCGCAGGGTACGCTGCTATGGTTCATCGGCGTCTTATGGGCGGCTAGGTCGGCCAGGTCAGATCATGTACCAGGCTGATCCAGGTCGGCCAGGTCGCGCAGGCCGTGCCAGGCCGCGCAGGCCGCCTGTAGCCCGCGTGCAGGTCGCGCCAGGCCAGCCAGACTGGTGCCCGGGTGGGATACCAACTTGGTAAGTTGTTGCCTGGGTGTTTGCCTAGTTGTCACGAGGTGCCACGTGTCGCAATTTCACTGGAGGGCCAAATCTGCCCTCATCAATTGCCCCCCACTCCCGAGCTGAGAGTAACTCAGCGAAGGGAGTAGATTTCTTTTGACCCGTAAGTCGACGAGCTAGTAAGTGTTGATCCAATTCCTTAGGCTTTGGGAGCTGCCTGTATGTGGCGAGCTGCCAGTAAGGCGAGGGGGTCTCCGCCAGTTCAGTAGTGTAGCCCTTAGGCTCTAGGGCAACTTATAGTTCACTTTTGCTGATTTGCTCCTGTTGAGGAAGCGATTGGATATTTAGCAATAGTGTGGCCCGTAGGCTTTGGGAGTGACTCGTAGTCTACTCTTCTTTGACTTTTGCCCGTGCCGGAGAGGCGACCGGGCCTTAAGCAGTAATGTGGCCTGTAGGCTTTGGGAGTGAATCGTAGTCTACTCTTTTTTGACTTTTGCCCGTGCCGGAGAGGCGACCGGGCCTTAAGCAGTAATGTGGCCCGTAGGCTTTGGGAGTGACTCGTAGTCTACTCTTTTTTGACTTTCCCGTGCCGGAGAGGCGACCGGGTCTTAAGCAGTAATGTGGCTCGTAGGCTTTGGGAGTGACTCGTAGTCTACTTTTTTTTGACTTTGCCCGTGCCGGAGAGGCGACCGGGTCTTAAGCAGTAATGTAGGCTTTGCTTGTGAGGTGTCGAGCTATGATTGTGCTACATCAGCTTCATAATGCCGGTCACCCACTCCTACAAGAAGCTACTAGAAGCTCGACCTTCAAGGGCAACACTACTAACTTTAGGTCGCCAGCTCACACGGGAGCCTTGGAAGGCTTGACCGGTAAGGGCGCCTATGTAGTCTGTTGGCCGTCAACTCCCACAGAAGCCACAAAGAGCTCATCTTTGTAGGGGGGACCTTGCGGAGAGGACTGATGACGCATTATCTGAATTGAAAGTAAGGTTGGTAGAGCTACTTAGTCTGTTAGCTCCCTGCATAGTCTTTGAATTCATAAAAAATGTAAACTATAAAGTGATAGCTTCAATTTCTAAAAAGTGAGGACTTAGCTTCAGTAAGATGAGAACTTAGCTTTTGTAGGATGAGAACTTAGCTTTTTGTAGCGTGTTCCCACAGCGGCGCCAATTGATGTAACGGTTTCTGATCACGTACCATTTTTTGTGATGTATAAATTTTTTTGGCTAAGTACCTCGTTATTTGACTCGGTGGTGACGTGCCTTGGTGATGAGCTACTTGGTGGCGAACTCCCTGGTGGAGAACTGCCTAGTGGCGAGCTCCCTGGTGGTGAACTGCTTGGTGGTGAGCTCCCTGGTGGCGAACTGCCTGGTGGCGAGCTCCCTGGTGGACTCATCATTTGACATGCTCCTAGGCGGTCTGCAACTAAGAGGATGGTGGAGCTCCCTGGTTCAGCGCAACTCGACTACCCTCTGCATGAGGTGATTTCCTCTCCTTTATAGGCGGCGGGAGCTGAGGGACCTGCGAGAACTGAATCAGAGGACCCGGGGGTATTTTCCCGGCGGGGACTCTCCGATGCCTAAGTTAGCATTCTGATTACAGAGAGCTTGGAGTGAAATGAGAGCTTGGAGAGAAATGAGAGAGCTAGAGGGCAGGGGTTACCATCCCTTCCCCCCCCCCCCCCCTTTGGGGGGTGAGGTCTTTATATATCGGAGTCCTCGCGGGTTAGGTGGGTGAAAAGCCTCCAAACGGTAAGACTCGTCACATCCCGTCAGAACCGGGGTACAGTGGTGAACTCCTCGAGGTCGTTCGGCTGGCGCTTGTGTCAGGCGGCCAGGTCGGCGTCTGGGCCAGGTTGTCAGGGCGACGCCTGCGTCAGTCGGCGGGTCGGTGTCTGGGCCAGGTTGTCAGGTCGGCGCCTGTGTCAGTTGGCGGGTCGGTGTCTAGGCCAGGTTGTCAGGTCGGCGCCTATGTCAGTCGGCGGGTCGGTGTCTAGGCCAGGTTGTTAGGCAGGAGATCTTCCTACGATATGTCAAACTACTCCTGTACCGAGCTACCCTACAAGGGGCGAGCTGCCCGGGGGAGCTATGCCGAACTGCTTGTGGCGAGCTCTGCCGAGCTGCCTGGCTCCTTGGTGGCGAGCTCCTTGGAGAGCAGCCTAGCTCCTTGGCGAGCTCTTTGGTGAGCTACCGAGCTCCTTGGCGAGCTCCTTGGTGAGCTACCGAGCTCGTGGGGTACGCCGCTATGGTTCATCAGTGGGCGTCTTATGGGCGGCTAGGTCGGCCAGGTCAGATCATGTGCCAGGCCGATCCAGGTCGGCCAGGTCGCGCAGGCCTCGCCAGGCCGCGCAGGTCGCACCAGGTCGCGTGCAGGCCGCTCCAGGTCGCGCACAGGCCGCCCGTAGCCCGCGTGCAGGTCACGCCAGGCCGGCCAAACTGGTGCCCGGGTGGGATACCAACTTGGTAAGTTATTGTCTGGGTGTTTGCCTAGTTGTCACGAGGTACCACGTGTCGCAATTTCACTGGAGGGCCAAATCTGCCCTCATCACTTCCTATTTTTGCCACATGGACAAATCCTATGGCCCATTTGAACCATCCATTTATAATTTTTCCCTGATTCTCACCCTACTCTTTTAGGCCTTATCCTTGGATGATAATCTCACTTTCTAGAAGTTGGAAAATCATAGTTTTTGAATGGGTATATATATATTTGATTTTTTCCACCTTTTGGGGATTTGTTAAAGCCACGTGAAGGGAAAGCATATTCTTTTTGGCTTTCGGTTGCATCTTGGCCTTAAATGTGCTCTTCCAAATTAGGTATATTCCTTTTGCTAGTGAAAAGCTTGAATATTCCCTCCTTAAAAAAAGACAGAAAATGCAAGCCCCTGTTTGGGAGTGAGTGCTCTTCCAAATTAGATACTTTTTTAACTTTTTTTGTTCATTTTATTTAAACTCAGAACCAGATCCATTTAAATATGGGTTGATATGATGCATAGGACTTGTAAAGCAACACTTGTGAAAAGGTTTAAGCCCCCTGTATGCGACTGCTTATTGGATAAATAAGTGCTTATAGATAATTGCTTATTTATAATGCTTACCCTAATAAGCATTTATGAGCTTTTGGTGAAAAAGCACTTCTTTCAAATGGGTAGAACAGGTACTTTGAAAATAGAAAAAAAAAGCCTTGTGATTATTGGTGTGGGCTTATTCTGACTTATTTCAAAATCACTTTGAAATTTTTGAACTTATTTGAAATCGGTTTATTTTCAGAAAAAAATAAATGATTATTGGTGTGATTCTGGCCTAAAATATGCATTTTTTGCCATAAATGCTTAAAAATATTTACTCCCAAACAGGGGCTACGAAGATCTTGACGCACGTGTGACATGTAGTAGAGAAAATCAGCCTTGTGAGAATGGAAACATGTTTTGTTTTCCAGAAACATCTTTAATTTTGCTGGAAGGTAGATTGTTCAATCTATTTTGAGAAAACACAGCAGCCAAAAAGAGAATCATCTCATATTCAATTGATCCCCAGACACCTTATTTTTCTTTTATTCAAAATTTCGACCTCTTACATTTGAATTGTGCTAGCATATCCTTACCCAGAAGTATGAACAATACAAATTCATTTTATAATTTACATTTCTTTGTTCTTTTTTTTTTGTATTTACAAAAATGTTCTTCCAAACAGTCAACAGGGGGAATTTTGGGTTCAGGGACACAAGACATCTTGTATCTAGTCTGGGAGTGGGCACCCAATAACATGACACAGTTTATACAAGTTAATTTAAAGGATCAGGATACACCACTAAACCAGTCCCGTCCAACAGATTAGCTGCACCAAAAATCAATGCGATTAGATAATGAATTTGGAAATTTCTGTAGTGTTTTTGGGCAACAACCTGATTGCTTTATCCATTATCATCATGGTTTGTTTGGGTGAACACGCGAAATTAATTAATTTTAAAATGATTACAAATTGGTAAAGCATGTGATTGGCTTCAGACATCAAACTTCAATGATTTCTTCAAAGTTTGATCACACTTCAACGACTGCCATATTGAAAAATCATCTCCATTATTCTTAATGTAGACAACAAGTACAGAGATTATTACACAATTCATGTCATTTAATCACCAAGTATATAACTCTCTCTCTCTCTCTCTCATTTAATTACAAATTGAGCATGATTAAATCCTTCCCTCTTTAGATAGCACCGAGAGCCACCTTCTTGTTTCAGTACTACCCTGTAACTATATTCCTAATTAACTAGCTAGTTTGAGCCAAATTAAGAGGTAAATCATGTCTAGAAGCTATCTTACAAAATAAAAGGTTATGAAGATTACCAGTTAGAGAAACTAGGTCTGAACTCTTTCTTTCCCTAGTGGTGGCTTTGGAGTATGGCGGTTATTAGCTCCTGATCCCGGATAATCATTCAGTTCCAAACCCATCCTGCCGTTGGCAAGTTCTTCTTCCCATACTTCTTCTGTGCTTGCCTGTTTTCATTGAAATTAAACGACAAAACTTTAATCAGTTAAACCTGACCAGCAAAATTTGTTGATATCTTTGATTTTAGTTCAAGAAAACACAAATTAAAGGAACGTAGAAAAGAATTTGATCTTTATCACTTTGGCAGCATATATCTCAGATTTAATACTTAATTTTGCTTAAACATGGTTGAAGAGAGTATGTTTTAATTTGAAACATTTGAACAATTAATCCAAATTGTAAGCTACCTGCAGATGGGTGTTCTCAGAATCTGCTGGAAGCAGTACTCTAGTATCAGATAATAGATTTCTAGTCCCTGCAGTAACCACAAGATGAAATGATTAGTTAACAAAGAAGGAAAAACAAGAATGTATATATTTTCCCCAATAAATAACAGGCTAAAGGAGACTAACTTGTTATTGGGACAGCATTCAAGGAGATGAGGTGAGAAAAACTCAATAGAATAACTAGCAGATGAAGGGGGCTTCCTGCCATTTCTACCAAACTGTAAACACAATGACAGCGATGACTTTTATGACAGCTAGAGCCTGAATTTGTTTCTCACCAACTGCTGCAGCTACTTCCCGGCCCTTTTATATATATATGCATTCCTGAGACAAAATAAAGAGTCACTTTTGATGTATAATATATGTGGTGTTACGCACATGCATCATTTCACCAAAGTCAAAAAGATGAACAGCTTGGTGCATGGGTTACATCTTATGGAGCTCTACCTAACTTGATAATTTCCTCCCTCTTTCTCTCATTATGTGCATAGAAAGGAACATTAATTGTTCACACTTTAATAAGGGAATCAAATGTCGGGATGAAATAAATAATCAAGTTAAAAAGATGGCACAGATACATTGTTCCGTGTTTAATTAGTGTTTGTTATGATGCCAGGGATACTTGGAAGATGATGGATATTTTCTTGGAAAGGTGGCCAATGTATGTGAGCCCTTAGGGTTTGTTGAGTGCGGGGCATCATAAAAAGAAATGCATTAATTAAGAAAACAAAAAACAGTATAGAAAGATGCACCCACCATGGTGGGTTGATGACAAAAAGGATACACCACCTTTGCAGCAGCACTGTTCTTACTCTAACTTTAATCCAGGTCCTAGTGGAGAGAGAGAGATTGAGAGAGATCGATCTTCCATCTTCTCCATTAATGGGTGAGTGGGTTTGTTAATGGAGGACTTTTGGTGGGAAGTTTGCTTCAAGTTACTTGAGATGAGATAACCCATATATCCATCTTAATTTGTGATCATTCTTCGAGCACCTGACACTTGTATGGGGATCAAAATAACTTGATTGACTTTTGGGTCCAAGTGATAACCTGAAATCAGGTATTGGACTTAGGGGTGGATTCGAGTCGAGTTGAGCCGAATAGTACAAGGCTCGAACTCGGCTTGAGACTGTTCTATAAGACTTGAGTTCGATTCGAGTAAAAAATTTATAAGTTTGAGCTCGGTTTGACTCGAGCTCGATTTTGAGAAAAAATATTTTATAAAAATAAAAAATTATATATAAAAATATTTTTTATTTGATATTTAAAAAAATAAGAATTATAATAATAATTAATAGTTATAATATTTTTATTATATATATTATTTTCTATAATTTTATTATATATATATATATATATATATTCGAACCAGTTCGCAAACCACACGAACCGAGTTCTAATAGGCTCAAACTCGACTCATTTCATAATCAAGCCAATAAATTGGATTCAAGCTCGATTCGACTCGGCTTCAACCGAGTCATTACCACCCCTAATTTAACCATTGGGAAAAGGTATATTATTATTATTGCAATCGGCAAACATACAGCATGAACCTCCATTTCAGGTCATTTTCTTCATCTCTGACGACTCCTAGCTACGTGTGTATGGTTGAGGCTTACCATAAAAAAAAGGGAGTCAGTAGACATGATAACATCAGCAAAACAAACAGCACAGTATGAAGATGAAGACGAGCTTACTTAAGATATAATTCACTAAAAGCATTGAAGACTCATCAACTTCATTCAATTCGGCTTTTCTGTAAAGTAGAATTCCAGAAAACTGTTAACCCATAATGAAATTAACTAAAGTATGCAAATTATGACCAAGTTGGAAATAAACAAATTATTGTGTTTCTTCAAACAAGTTTATCCCTTTGGACTAGATGCCAGCAGGCCACCTCACTAAATTGAACTATAGGGGAGCTTGTACCAGTCACCATCTATTAACAAAATTAATGTGGATCGACTATATATATTATAGTATAAGATCAAGGAGAAATTAATATGCCTGCAACTTAGTCTAATTTAATCTTAAGAGATATCTGAAATCTTTCTTCATCCATTTAAATTTCAAGTTGAGATAAATTAGCAATGATAATATCCTATCTTCTTCTCTTTGATTTCTTTCTTTACTTTTATACTCTTCTAACGTCGTCGCGTGACCTGTAGATTATTATGTACTACCATATCTGATGATACGTGCAATAACTACTCCCCCATGTTTGTCCTAATTGCAAATTTTTTACTAATTAAACAGGATTTGCATTTCCACTCCATCATTTCGTTTCGGATTTCCTTTTTTAATTAACTTCTCTAAATTCATTAACAATATTCAATTTGATGGGCAAATTGTTGACCGTGGAAGTTATAGGGGAGTCAACAGTCGGTTGGAGTCATGGGTGACTCAAGCTTTCAGCCAGTTGAGATCCTATTTACTTATCTAGCTACGTCCTAAGTTGTGCCAAGTTTATGTATTGTATGATAATGCAACAGACCATCAACTTTAATTAATTAATGGGAAAAAGTTTGATTCCTACCAGGACATGTATCCAACCAAGTGCTTTTTTCGGTTAATTTTAGGGTTTAGGGGGTTCAAAGTTTAGGATTTAAATTTTGGGTTTAAGGATTTAGATGTGAAAAAAATAATTTATTTATTTGCAAATCAAGAGGTGGTCGGATTTAGAGTTTCCGCAAGAAAGAATTTGGCTCCTATTAAACTGTAGGTACAATCACTTTTTCAATTCACTGTGCATTAAAAAATTTCATAGAAACAAGGAGGCATGGACTTATCATCCACTTTTAAAAGCGATTCTACTTACAATTTAAAAGGTCCCATAGTTTTTTCATGGGATAAGTGGACTGCAATCTACCTCAGAATCTGAAATTGTGGCCCCCTCCTAGTCTACTAGTAGTCCTCCTTATAAACCGCATCCTTCTCATGAATTTGGCATTAATCCACGGGCAGGATTCATCTGACCTGTACGGTGGGGGTCAGATTTCTGAGGTGGACTGAACTATAAAAACCCCTTTTTTCATTTGTCCAACCATGGTAAGAGCAAAATAAAACTCACAACTTTCAAGCAAAACTTCAACTTGAAGTCTTAAATCATATCGATAGGAGATTCTCCTAAATATAGGTTCCACGATGGTATGAAATTGTTTTTCCCTTTTGTTTTTACCCTTTTCGCTCCAGAAATAATTCTAACATAAAAAAGTTAATTTCATTGAAAAATCGAATTACATCTAGATTATATAAAGAAGATACTTGACTTGTAGGTTATAAAAGTTAAATTTGATAAACTCACGGGCATTTTTTGAATTGTAGGTTATCTATTTTCTCATTTCTTTTGAATTTTTTATTTTTTAATTCCATATCATTTTTAAACAACCAATGAGATGCACTTTCCCAATAACCTAAATAATCGCTTCTTCTAAAATTACTCCTAAACTACTTCCCCCACTATTTCCAAAATTATCTCTAATTCCTATTTATCTTCTAAATTATCTCTAATTCCTATTTATCTTATAAATTATCTCTAATTCCTATTTATCTCCAAAATGATCTCTAATTTAGTAGAGAGTTTATCTCCTAAATTATCTCTAGTTCCTATATATCATCTCCCATACTTTTTATCTATATCTATCTAAAGAAACTATGGATTAAACAATTTAAGAATTATTTAAATATTCTAACAAAATTATAAAATAACTAAAATATTTATTAAAAACACAAAAAATAATTTTATATTTTTATAAAATATATCACAAAATTATGTATTAACAATTTAAATTATGTTTTTCTGGATTATCAATTTAAATGTTTTTTTAAATATTTAATAATATGTAATAGTTTTAAATAAATAAAATTCAAATGACAAAAAAAATTAAATATTTTATAGATTATTTAAATATTTAAATAACTAAATATTTATCATAACTAGATTTTAAATAGTTAAAATAACGAAATTATATAATAAGTTAAAAAAAATTCTTCAAAGTAGAAAAATAATTATAACATAATATTTAAACGAATAATAATTTAATAATGAAATTATGTAATCATAGTATAAATTGTGATTTTGTAGTATGTTCAACCATCTTTGGAGCAAGGTTTGTTGTTTGGAGGTCGCTCTGTAGAGGTAGCAGCGGCAAGATCTATGGAGTCAGTTGCTTGGAGGGCAGCGGTGCCAGTCGCATTGGATTGGGCATGAATGAATTTGTGGACCTCATCTTGAAGGACAAGAGAGTAAGCCTTGCCAACGCTAGGCAGAGGATCCATTAACAGGATTTGAGAGCGCACATGGGGGCATATGATTGATTGAGACCCATGAAGAATTGCATGAGATGAGATGTAACTGTTGTTGGTAAGTGCTCAAGTCCTTGGAGGATGTACAAGAACAGGTCAGGGGCTGTGCGAGAGTGGTGGCAACAGGTAGAAAATGTTGGTAATGAGTGCCGATGGCACGCTGGAGCTGATAGATTCGGGGTCCGTTGTTGATGGAGAAGCATTCTCAAAGATGTTTCCAAAATCCAAATGGCGGATGTAGATTCGACATTGAGAACACTTGGTGCAAGGCCTCTGTGTAGTGAATTTAAGATCCATGACAGCACCATGTTGTTCACTTGAACCCGAGATAGAAGGAGAGGATCTGTCGATGCTGGCTTACTTATGAAACCATCAAGGCATCAACAAATCCCATACATCTTGTTCTTGACTGATAAAGCCATGTTCAACAGCCCGCAGAAGAGCCATGCATGGCATTTAGCTAATCCAAATTACAATTCAACTGCCTACAATTGAAAGAGAACGACCTGAATGAAATCCAATGTTTACAAGCATGCAGCTAGTGGCCTCATAAGCTTTTTATTTTAATGCTTTTTGACAAACATAGTGAGCCCTCCAACCGACCATCACCATCTAGTCTTGTTTAAGCAAGAAAAGCATTTTGAGAAGGAGAATGATCCAAAGATATACTACTCATCAAGTAAGTAAATCATGAGTTTTCCCTTCTATGTTGGGTTGAAAGCTGAGACAAACAAAACCAAAAATTGCAACATTATTTTGTATTTGGAATATATGGAATAAATGAAGAACACGGCAGGGTGTGGTGAGTATGCAGACAGTGAATCACCACTCTTTTAACCAGTGCTTTTGGTTTTGGGGGCCCTTGAGTGAATTAATAATGGGTGCTTTAATTAGACATATATAGTTAGTTGGTTTAAAAGAAGGCGAATGGATATGGAGTAGTCCTATACCTAAAACAGACATGTGCTGTTTATGGTTTGATACACAAATTTCCCACAACCTTAATTCTCTTTTTATCTTTTGTTTTCTGCTTAACCCCCAATCATACAAGACCCTCCAGTTCTGCATGTCATTGCGCATTGCAGCATGTAAATGCATCAAAACCAGCTAGCTAGTTGGCCCCGGGTCATCATGCATGTTCTTGATCGATCGAGAGTTAACAGTCTTTAATTTATTGAATGGCTTGGGGAGAAATAGACCCAATAATCTGAATGATCAACCAATCTATTTGCCGAATTGGTAATTTGGACAGGGCTGATCAGAAGAAAATTAAAATAAAAGCAAAGCCTGAATGCATCTGTTTGCAAGAGGTAACAGTGGTATATATGTCCAAGGATTCACAAGTGGCTCAACTCATCAGAGCAATATGGGCATGTTTTCTTAGACTTTGGTCTTGCAAAATTAATTAAGAAAACCAGTGGAAATCGATGTTAATTTTTATTTTTCTGTTAAAAGTTTTTAATTTTTTAAAGCTGTTAGTTTTAAATATGTTTCAAGGGGTTTAACATGGCTTCTCACACCTTAAATCAAAGGGATTTTTGGACTGTATCAGAAATATTTTTTTGCAGCCCCCTATCCACGGGCAGGATTCAGTCCACCCCTACGAAATCCTAGTTCCACCTAGGACTAGGACTGAATCATAAAAACCCCTAAATCAAAAGGCTAAAACGTTTGTAGAATACTGTACTGGGTGGGGCAAACCTCTTGGATGTATTGAACCTTTTGTCTCCTCTTTTTGTTGCTTAATTTTTAGACTATGATATTATACGGAAAAAAACTCACTAGGGATTGACTTGAATTTATATATTGTCTTAGAGTATCCCTAAATTTTCTGATAATTGTCTAAAACAACCTCTCTCATCGTTAATTTTCTGTCATACTCCGTCACATGTGATATCACATAATCGATACTTTTCTCAAAAATTTTGATAGTACCCTTCTGGCCTTTTTACCGTTTTTTTAGTGATTTTTGGGAGAGTCTTCCTACCCAGAGTTAATGACTCTCTTCATCTCTCCCTCTATTTCTATCCCTATCTGCAATTGTTTTTGAGTTTGTTTTCCATTCCCAAATCATTGGAAACTCTAATCTTTTTGGTGAGAAAGATTTCGAGGAAAGACGACGTCCTCAGCTCTGAATGCCAAAATGGACAAGAAGAAAGTAAGAAACCTGTCTCTTGCTCTTCTAGAACAGGCTTGCAGTTCCCTATTGGCCATATCCATTGTCTCCTGAAGTATAGGATTTCAGCTAATGGAAGAGTATGGGCAACGGTCCATATCGCATTGTATTGACCAATACATATCGATACAGACCGGTATGCTACCTGCGAATGCACATGCGCATACTCGTATAGTGAAAAAACAAAATTGCAAGACTCGAACCTGTGTCCAAAACTAAAAGAGAATTTAACATTCGCACCTACAAGCCATTACGCCACTCTATCTTTTGTATTTATAAGTAAATGATTACAAAACTTATTTCTTTATTGCTTAAACTCAATTCAAATAAATAACACATGTTATGGTTAACTCCAACTAAAAGTTAATGGATATTTTAATTTATACATTTTATAAATCATTATTGGATATTTTAATTTACATAGATAATTTAATATTTAGTTGACCTCTTTGTTAATGTAAAAAAGTAAAAATAGTAAAGTAAAAATAATTGATATAATAATTAAAATATAATAGGAAAATATGTTTTGCATTTTGGACTCATACATTACCAATAAATTTGTATGATATTTATGCATCATATTATATTAATTGTAATATATTTTTTCATATACACCATTAAAATATACTTTTTTTATGTATTTATACATTATTTATGGTTATTTGACCTTAAATTTAATATTATTAATGTATTATGAAATTTTTATGTGTTTCCCTAATGTATCCATATTTTTCATTTGTATCCATTTGTTTCCAAAGCGTATCCGTATTCGTATCCAAGTTATCCGATACGATGCTCGATACCAATACTTTAATCCTTGGTCCTAGAAACCATTCATGACTGACCCTCCCATGTATAAGTGTAATACGAGTTGTACTTCCCAATCAGAAACAAACACATCAACCATCCTTTGTACACGGGGTCAGAACTTATAATCACAATAGCTCCATACATTAGTTATGACACCACCTTTTCAGCCTCGTCCGATGATTAGAATCAGACACTATGATCTGCAGTTGAGCTAATGATTCTGTATACCTCCCAATCTGCATTGCATTTGATGATTCGGGAGTTTTATAAGCGGATGAGAAACAAGATCGGTTGACATGGTAGCAAAGGAGGAAGAGGACGAGGAGGCAGCGAAGGATTTCTAACGGCGATCTTGGTGGAGGAAACTTGTTCCTAGCTCCTTGAGGCAAAGATTCTAGAGTCACTGACCCAAAATCAATAGCCCTCTTCGGCTCCTTCAAACTCTCTACATCTCTCCAATACATTCTAGGTAACTGTAAGTAAGAAGAAAAACAAGGCCGACAAAGGGAAACAAAGGCCACCCATTTCCTTTTTTCTATGAATATCTGTATCTTATCTCACTACAGTTTTATTCATGGGGTATAAGATTGCCTGTGAAGATGACTTCCACAGTACGAGTTGTCCCCCCAATCGGGAATAGAGTCTATTCAATGGCAGTGATTCCATTCAGATTCAGGGACGTGATTCCATTCTTTGCTTGGACGAATGTAGCCCGTGGCAGCTACAGCAATGATTCCGTCAATTGATGTTGTCTAACTACAGTAAACGGAGGCATGAAAATTTGAACGAAAATAATGGGTAAAATAGCATTTTTCATCTTTCCATTAACGTTTGTTAATGGTAATGAGGATTTAGTCAATTGTTAGGAAACTTAGGAATACCCTAAGACAATATGTAAACAGTAAGGATGGAGTTAGTCAATTAAATAAACCATAAGGACAATTTAAGAAATTTGCCCAATTTTAAATTTACGGGGTGCTTTAATTGGTGAATGGCCATACGTTCGTTATCATAGATATTCCCTTTATTAATTCATCTATAAGAAATCTAGAAAACAGAGAGAAATATAAAGTTAAGGCAAAATTCTTATTAACAAATTTTATGAAATTCCATAAGAAATTTACTTTGACTTTCTATTTATCTCTTGTTTTCAATCAAATCAAACATTACTAAGCCCCATTTGTTTACCGGTAAATAGGGGCGGGGGAAGTTGGTCAATGGATATATCTTTTCTATTGACCAACTTTACAACATTCTTTTTGCATTAACTATTAGAGAGTTTCATTTACATATATAAAATTGACCTATCTCCTAGGTAGATAATTATTTACCCATTTGAGAGAAAAAAATTATAATAATTATTTACCCAATGGATATATCTTTTAACATTAGTATTTTATAAGAAAAAAAAAAGTAATTTTATAATAAGTTACCTAATAATAAAAAGAACATATGGATACGAAGTTATTCGGATAAATATTATTCAGAAAACATTTACCTCGACAAATATAATAAGTTAAAAAATTATAAAGAAACAAGGGCAAAAGGGAAAGACGGTAGATACATGTCGATGGCCATGTCGTGGCAAGACACAACAATCACACATTGCAATGGGTTCATCTAAGTTGCTTCATATATAGGTAATCTAAAAGAATACTTGAGCTCCTTTTTTCGAAAACACTAACTTATTGTGATAGACGTGGTGTTGAAAGGAGAATTATTCCTTCCTGCGAGCGAAAGTAAACTCATAATTAAGACAACACTCAGGCCAACAACTGACACAAATAGGACGAGGATTGAGTAGCCAATTTATTAATTGGCTGGTCATACTCTCAAAATTGGACAAGTATGTAAAGTTGGTCATTAAAAAAAAGTATATAAAGTTAGTTCTTCCACAAATTATATATAATAGTTGTTATTTCTTCTACTCCTTTATGTCTACTTTCGTATATTAGTTTCATATATAGTTTGAAGTTACTTGTAGCTTTTAAACTAATTAAGGCATTTCCTTTCTTTGGTAAATTAAGGACATTAATTACTTGTGATACAAGTTTTAAGAAAAAGCTTTAGTTTGTACTTTGTAGCTATTGGACATCTGCAAGGGAAAACATCAATTAGGGTAATACCTTTATCATTCATTGGAAAAAAGACGGAGGTAGATAAACTTGTTGACCATTGTCTATAATATCTTCCATTTTATATACATACCAGGTATAATTTTCATGTGCCACATATCTACGAGTTATCTTATTTAACTACACTATGTCTTCTAAATCTATAATTTTTTTTTTTTTTTTGCTGTTTTCTATTAATGAATTAATTATAAAGCGAAAAGACAAAAGATATATAGGAAAAGGGATGGGAATTTGGTGGTCGGACAAGAGATATATTTAATTAACATCTCACGTATGTTGTCGTTGATGGGGGAGATGTTCTCTATGCACGGCTCTAGTGTCTTGTGGGTAGAGTTATTGTGAATACATCTATATAATATTATTTAGGAAGTGGTTGTAAATATGTATGGATTTGAATACATTTTTTTTTTTTTTTTGAAATACCATTACATGTAAAGCCTCAGTTTGTTTGCGTAGCGTCTTCGTGGATAAGGATAGTACATCCAATAACCCTTTGGTAATCACCTGCCAACAAAATGCATTCCTACCCCTATCAATATAATCAGACCTCTCATGCACATCTTATTATAAGATTGGGATCCATCATAAAATTGCAATCTTCTATGTATGAGATGTGTGGTGGAAGACTATGTTAATAGGGTGTTGGAGGTAGGTGATTTGGACTCTTTTAGTGTTTTGGACCTGAAATACAGATGTTATTGTCAAAGACACAAAGTATACTAACTTAATTGTTGTTGCATGTTTTATGACCTATATATATTTTAGTAACTTATAGATTGACTAGCTCGTAGGTAAGGGTGTCAATGGACCAGTTTTGGATTGGACTCCGTCCAGTCCAAAATATTTATTACATTGGATTGGACCTGGTCTGTCCGTAACAAATTTATAATGGATTAGGTTGGATTAAGTCAATATCCAGTCCATTGATATAAAATAAGAATATATATGTCAATGGACCAGGTTTGAATTGAAACCAATCTAAATCAAAATGAATTTGAACAAATGAAACGGTTTAGACATTGAATTGGACTGGTCCAAATTAATCCAAAACATTCATTCGATTGGATTGGACCTAGTCCATTTATAATGGACTCACATTGGACTGGATCGGATTGGACCAAATCCAGTCCAATTGACACCCCTACTCGTAGGTGTGTGCAAGGATGGTCGTCATTGCATGGTACCAAAGCAACAACTTGGTTGGTCAGACTTATTTTATCTATGAAATAATTTTAGAATGAATACACTGTTATCATTATAGAAAGAGTTATTTATTTGGACACTACCTATAATTTCACATATTTATTAATTAAAAATCTCCCCTCTAATTTATATATTACTAAAACACCCTTATAATTTATAACTGATTTACTTAATTAATATTTTGATAGGAATGGTCACGTGATCTCTTAAAATAAGTGGACATTGTGAGAATATGGATCCAAGGTTCTTTATATTCAAAATACTCATTGTATAGTTCTCATCTCATATCAACCTTTTAGGCTCCCCCCAAATTATAACTTAGTTTGAAGAAGCCGTGGAATGCATGTGATATAAGAACTTTTGGAGGTAGTATTTCATCAGGGGTGCACTTTGGGTGGGAGCGAATTAAGTTTTTGTCAAAATTTAAAAGGGCCCAGTTCGAAGCAGTGTAAAATGTTAAGTCGGACCAACCCGAGTTTCACACTTGCACCTCTAAGCTCTAATATACACGATTTAAAAAGAGCCCATTAAAGGAAAGATGGGCGATATAGCTTATGGGCTTTAGGCCCATCGCGCTTTTATGTATGCCTGGGACTAGCTTGATATTATAAGCTCTGTCACTGAACCTCGGCTGTTTAATTGAGTATTATTTCAATGTATCATTTGAATACTTGCTGGTATCTCTGGCTGTTTAATTGGCAGTGAAACCAAGTAAAAGTGATGCTTTGCTGTTCTTCAGTCTCCATCCGGATGCAAATACAGATATGAGTTTTTATGGTAGTTGCCCTGTTATTGAGGGTGAGAAGTGGTCTGCGACCAAGCGGATTCATGTGAGATCATTTGACAAACAAGGGCTGCAGTTAGTGGAGAATGTATTGATGAGTATGCAAACTGTCTAATTTTCGGTTAAACTTAAATTTTAAAATTATATATTAAAAAATATATATTATACAATGTATATAATAAATTATATATTTTATACATATTATATATGTATTATATGTGATATATATATATATATATATATATATTATAGATAATAAAGTTTGGTTAATTTGATTTTTTCGATTAACCGAATTTCTAAATCTGAAAGCTGAAATCGAAACTGAAATTTTACAAAACCAAAAAAACAGAATCAGAAAAAGCCGAAACTGAAATTTTTAGTTCGGTTTTTTGGTTTTAGCTGAACAATGCTCACCCCTACCTAAAAACGTTTTACTTTAACTTTGAGCATTTGTGTGTAAGTGGGGCCATTTCACAGTTTATATTAAAGTAGTTTTAAAGACGATAGGGTATATTTAATTAGTTTAATGAAATCGCAGTCTGCACAAGGTATATTTAAATAATTAACCTTAAGGTTGTGTTTGGTTTAAAGAAAAAAGTAGGGAAAGGTAGGAGAATACCTTTTTCTTTAAATCAAACATAGCCTATTTAAATGCCTATATGTGTATTTGTTCAAACGGTCTTGGACTACCATATAAGGTCTCAGACTGTGTCCAACTTAAATTTAAGTCAATTCCGAGTTTTCTGAAACCCAAAAAGTCAGGCCCAATCCATGTAAAAACTTAGGTTGGGTTCAAATTGAGTTGGTTCAAGTCGCAGCCTTATTTCTCTAAGAGGCAAGCAACCAAATTCACAAAAGTTTTCCTTTTCATTCTCATAGTCACCTTGTAGCTTGAGCGCCTCTCCAACCCCGAATGTAAAAAGGAAAATCACACCTTCTACCATGTCAGCGTCTACCTAACTCGTAGTTGACATTGTGGTTGCTTGCCGCCGATATCAATCTGTTTTGATGATTAAAATTGATGGAGTCCCGAATTTGATTTCGGACGGTTCAGGGTAGGATCAAAGCGGGATCTGTTGATGTATGTGAAGCCCATGCAAAGATCGGATTCAGTTCTAACAAGGCCATGCTCACACTGTATTCATAAGTCACTCGCATTCGTGTATAGAGAATGTTTTTGTATACTTGTGTATTTTTATTTATGGGGAGATATTCCCAATGCACAGTTACAATTAGCTGTGAGGACGGTGTGATCTGACAATAATTACAAGTTTTTTTTTTTATTTTTTTCAATGAAGTATGAATAAATCCAAATTATTTTACGTATCAAAAATATCCAAATAATAGTTATTGGACTTTATTATGGCATAGATATGAATATTGTATTTGTTTATGTGGTTTATTATGGCATATATATATATATATATATATATATATATTATATAACATTTATACACGCAAATAGGAGGTTAAGTTGGGTTTGGATTGGCCTTGATTGGTTAAGGCTTTAATCCTAATCCAACCCAAAATTAAATCAGGTTCATACTTTTCAACCCAAACTCGAACTACAATCCAACCCTATTTTTTCAGGCCGGGTTTGGGCTAAACCGGCCAAAGTTGCGGGGTATTTGTCTAGTAGGAATTTCTTGGTGGTATCTAAAAACGAGAGGGGATTTCAGACAATACCAATGAAGAAGGGAGGTTTTACAAAATTTCCCTTGTACCACCCGTTTTGTAAGGCATATGTGTAGGAGATTTGTAACGAGTTTCGATTTTTTCAACATCCCAATCAATCAAGCGATTGAATATGAAATATATAACAATCGAACACTCGGTGATTTAACATTTGTTGATCTTCTAGTTCACATCTGAAAATAGCAAAATCATTTGAGTTGGGTTCCTGAATTGTTAAATGTTGCATTAATTTTGTTTTCTGCAATCGCTATATTGTTGTTGAGTCTACTTTGTTATGGGCTTTTGGCATCATATGAAGCAGTTATTATTTTGTTCATCATGCTGAAGATTCTGAGTGATTTGTTTAATGCAATATGATGCTAGCTGTTTGTTTGTGTGAGTAGTGAAGAAACCAACTTGTGATACATGGGGATTTTATTTCTTGTTCACCAAGTTCTTTCTTAAGCTGGCAAAGACCACCCTTTGATGTAAGATCGTTCACCTCTAGGAGTTTTTCTTTTCGTTTATTAGACGGATTTGGTTTAGGCCATACAAACTTGGTGCTGGAAAAAAATGTAAATTAATTTAGTAAAGCTTAATCTGTCTTTAATGATTGACCACATGCTAAAATGCTTCTTCTGTAAATTTTCCTTCTGTGGACTCTTAAACATCTACTTTGCAATGTATACATTCTACCTTCAAACTCCTCAATCTTTCTTATCACCTCTAAGTAAGTTTCAATTTTATTCGCATACTTTGTTTGTCCACCATGTGGTTATATTTTTATTTCTCTTAAAATAGTCTTTGCTAATTGCAAGAAATTGTTGCTTTCCATTTCTGTCATTATACTGAGATTAGTAGCTCAGTTCAACCCCCCCCCCCCCCAACTCATGGCAGTACTGGACATATGAAACTAGTGTCTTCTTTGCATTTGCAGCACCTCCAAGGAGATCTCAGATCTTGAAGGAGAGCTTCTTTCCATAAGGAATCTGATGTCTACTCAGGCAGCACTAATTCATGGCTTAGCTGAAGGAGTTCACATTAATTCCTTGCTGTCTACTTCTTCTGAAGATTTAAGACCAGAGGAGTTATCTAGTGTCGAGCATAGAGAACCTTCCATGGTAGAGAAATGGGCAGCGGAATTTCGTGATACCCTTGAAGTTTTGTTAGCTGAGAGGAGGGTAGATGAAGATTTGACCATTCTTGATGAAGGGGAATGCAGAGTTGAAGATGTAGAGGAGAGGACTTCCCAACCTTCTACTTGTGGTAGTGAACTCCGGTCAGCTGTTTTACCTCTAAAAAAGCTTGGGGATGGTCCCTGTGCACACACTTTGCTACTTAATTCTCACAACCAGAGGCTTCAGTATAATCTGCAAAGCCTTCGTCCATCAAGCACCTCATACGGAGGTGCCTTTACTGCTGCACTATCACATTCATAATCGGGCGTGGTTTGGGTTTGCAACCCTGCATTATTTGTGGGTCTTATCCCATTCATAATTAACTATACACATATGTAAGGAAATATCATAAGGTTTTTGAATTTAACTTATATGATCTACATGAAACCCAAGGCAAGTATTTATATAATATAGATACAAATAATTGGGTGGGGATCCATTTTAGTTGTTCCATATATTGGTAAGATATCGTATTGGTTGTAGCAGAGACTTGGGATTGAATCTTGTTGGCACCTTGAAGCAAAAAAAAAAAAAAAGAAAAAGAACTATATATACAATTGCATATATAATTATGTATATTAGTGATTATAAAGATACTTGGTTTAATACCTAATTTCTCTTTTACAATAAAAAAAGACCTATATTTTCTCATTATATACTTGTAATATTATCATGTTATGATATATATAGGTTTATTGCTACAGATAGAGAAAAGCGTAGCCTATGTTATCTGTTATAGTCAATTAATCCGTGACTATAACCCATCTATAACTACGATATTTGCCCATAGCTAAAGGGCGAATACATACCATATGAACCTTTAGCCACGGGCTGAACCATAGCTAAAAGATGCATATAGCTACGATTTCTAAATTATCTATAGTTATATATCCAAATCTATAATGATGGACTTTTACAAAACCATAACTACAATTCTTCTATTTATAATTACGGTTTGCTACACAACCATAACTAAATGTATTAATCTATAACCAAGGTTTTTTTGCTAAAACCAAAGTTAAATACTCTAACCTATAGCTACAGATTTTTGGCAAACCGTGGCTAAAAGGTGCAATATATGCCTAAATTTTTTTAGAAAACTATAGCTAATTGTTTCAATCTATGAAAAAACTATGGCTATATTCCAAATAAAATAGTAAAATAATGACAATATATGCCTAAACTTCTAGCAAATACTTATATTATTGTAATAATTCAATACATGCCACATAATTTGAATACATCCATTGTTCTACCAAAAAAATACATCCATTGTTTAAAATGTATTACAAATGTCAAATTTCCTAGCAAATCCCTCTTTCTTTATGGTTGTTAAAAATGGTTAAGCCTATGTGTATGTATGTATGTATGTATGTATTCATTTAACATTTAGATATATTTAATAACTCTTAATAGCATAAATATTTTATACATAATTGTTGTTTGTTTCAATTTTTAACCTATAATTTCATTTTCAATGAGTTGTTCATGCTTTGAGAAATTGTGAATGCGATTTATTTAATAGAAATATGTGGCACTTGTTAACATTAAATTTGATATTTGAATTTTATTTGTTATCAATCTAGATATTCATGTTATTTGGGCTTATTAATTGGGTTAAACCCAATAGAATGACCTAAACCATATTAAAAATTAGACCTGAACTATAATAGATTGGTTTGGTTTAATTTAGGAGGTGTTCTATAACGTATATGAGAAATTGGGTGGTGTGTTTTCATCCACAATAGGGTAGTTGTTCTGCACCGTGGACAAAAATGTGTGAACCGATCTACACCACACCTCTATGGGCGTTTTGCAAGGTGTGGTGTGCATTTCAATTCACACATTGCATTTGATTCCATGCATCTCAACTACAACATTTGAGCTAATCTATCTCGTTAATCATTAAAAAATAGTATATTATTTTTTATAATACAAAATAAAAAATATTAGTAAACAGTAATATTAAATAACAAATAATGATATTAATATTTGTCGACATAAATTACGTGTATTTGATTAACACAAAATATAGAGACAAATTACAAAAATAAATTTGTAATAAAGAAAATGCAAGGGAATTGAACTCTCTTTGATTTTTTGCTCGATGTCGTGAACAACTTCTTATTAACGGTTGAATTTGGTGAAGACAAGGGCCAGTAGCATGTTTCTCGTACTTCTTGAAGTGTTGATGTAGATTTCTTTGACTTTGGTGCTTCTTAAGACCACTTCAGCCCACTTTGCTAATCAATCCCATAAGTGGGGTGTTGGATTAGGGTTAATCCCATATATGTACCATTATGTATAAGTTAATGGTCTACCCAATGGGACCACCACCCTATTATAATAGGACATATGCCATATTGGACTTAGTACACTTAGTTCCTTTGGCCACTAGGTTATGTTTTCATAGACTTAGGCCCTAGGCCCATGGAGGCCCATATTAACTTGTGAGGGCTAACATGGAAATTAAGCCCATTTATTTGGCTTAGAAATTCACATAGTTTACAATATTAATTAAAAACGAATAGTAATATTAATGATAATTGATAATATTAACAACAACATTAATAATATTTAATAATATATAATAATATCAATAACAGTTAATATTAACTGGTAGTATTAATAAAAGTAATATTTGAAACTTAATAATAAATAAAATAATATTAATATTAATTAATAAGCATGAGTATCAGTTGCAAGTGGTTCAAACATAGAAGAGTAATATAGCATGAGAATAAATGAAGGAGGAATACTTATTGGTGATGGTCTAGTGCAGCGGTGGTCGAAGGAGTGGCAGATGGTTCAAATTAGGCCTGCCAATGATACCCAAAAATCCAAGGCCCGATCTGACATCTGATTCGATTATCTCAAATTCAGATGATGAGTTTATGTAATCAAATCGAATTCAGATGTTACAATCTACATCCGATTAAAAATCAGATTGGATTCATATTTGACCCATCCCAATCCGATTAAAATCTAAAACCGGTTATGTTATAATATTTATTAACTTTAATATATAAATTTTACACAATTATCTTCAAAATTATAAAAATATATTCGGTATATTATATTATATATGAATTTATACATATAATAAATTTAGTATGTTATATTTATATTAATTTATTATATATAAAAGTTAAAAAATAAATACATTTTTATTTTTCTGGTATTTTAGAAAGTTATAGTAGAGTCAGATTAAATCCAAATCTGATTTGAGTCCATTAGAATTTGAATCCAAGTCTTTTATTCCAATCGGATTTCAGAACGGGTTCAGATATAGGTAGACCTGAATTGAATTCAAATATTGAAATGTATATATAAATCTATATATATATTAAAAAATATGAATAGTCTCAAGAATGTTTTTGGAATTTTCTGTGGATAAAAATCTTCCCTCCATATTTAAATTTATTGATAAAAAATGAGAGCAAATGGGGTAATCGGTTATTGATATTAAATGAATCGAAAAGATGTAATTGTAAAATATTCAATACATTCAATTCCCTCTCATTAGATCCAACATTTAAGGTATTAATTTGCAATCACCTTCATTTAATCATATATTTAAAGCATTTTTGTTTCTTCTCATCATTAAGTTCTATTAATTAAATTCATACATAATAAATTAATAATTCAAATAACATAAAAACTTATATTTTTAAAATCTATTTGAAAAACAATATAGTGTTTTCATCTAGATGGTGGTAAGAAATTAAACCATTTTGGGTTAAATGGGTGATCCATGTTGCCACAATTAAATAATACAATTCAAAAATAGATAAAATGCAAAAATATATAGAAATAAAAAAAAATGGGAACATTTTTAATATCATATATTTGACATATTAAACAATAATAAGTATGATAAATAAGAAATGTTTTTATCAATGATGGAAATGGATTGTAAAATTTAAAACCAATTGGAAATAAAACTATTTTCCTATTCTCTCTCATTAAATCTCATATCTAAGGTATATTTTCTCATTAAATCATCTATTTAAGATATGTTTTTCTCATCATTAAATTCTACTAATTAATTTCACAACATTAATTTTAATAGTATAAAAATAAATATTTTTTTAAGAAATAAATATTTTAAAAAGTAATTTAGAAACAAACATTATCTTCCCCCGATGGTGGGTAAGATATTCAACCATTTGTGGTCAAATGGGTTAATAAATAATGCCATAATTAAATAATAAAAAATTAAAATATATAAAATATATAACACAAAAACTAAAAAGAATTGGGAATATCTCTAATAGTCTATATTCATTATACTAAACAAAAATAAGTATAAGGTGTAAAAAATATTTTTATTAATGATGAAAATGGAATGACAAATTTAAAATCAACCTATAAATGAAATGATGTCATAGTCAATTAATAAAATGTTTAAAAAAATACAAAGAACCACAAAAATAAAAAATAGAGAAAATTTTAGACACATATCAAATGTTATATATTAATAAATAATAAAATATTTGGTAAATCTCTAATATTATACATTCATTATATTGAACAAAAATAAGTATTATTCATAAGAATCAATGATGAAAATGTAATACAAAATTCAATATCAACCAAGAAATCAAACTATTTTTTATTTTGAGTTATGGGTTAGTGGTTTAATTAGGTTAAATGGATTAATCGATGATATGATAGTTAAAAAATATAAAAATAAAAGTAATCAAAAGAATATATAAAAATTATATATTAATTATGTCAAACAAAAATCAAGTGTGATAAATAAAAATTATTTATAATTCTCTTATCTAGATAGTGGGTTAATGATCCAACTTTTCAAAGAAAGTCATGGTGTAATAAATTGAATAATAAATATTAAAAAAAAGATAAAACACAAAAAAATAAAAAAGTACATAATTTTGTCAAAAACATTTGGGAACCTTTTTTATGTAATATATTTATCATATTAAATAAAAATAATAGTTAAAATTAAAAGAAAATATTTTTATTTATGACAAAAATGGAATACAAAATTTAATAATAATAATAATAATAATAGTTATTATAATTTAAAATATCCACATGCAATGCATGTGCACATTTACTACAAGCATTTAAGTTTATTTTTAATCATATTGTTACTTTTGTAATTTTTATGTTAACTATGATATATCTAAAATTCAAGTAATTAATATGAATAAAAATTTCTAACGTGCAATATATGTGACTAATTACTAGTTAAGTTAAAAATGATCAAAATATTATGTTATTATATTTCACAAACATAATTGAGTAAAATCATAACATTTTAAACAACTTATTTATGCATATTATATAAATTTTTAGAATATATAACCGTATATATTTAAATGATATCTGAGATAGTGGTGGATTCATATTTGATCGAATTATAAGTAGATCAAATTCAAATTTGGATAAACAAATACCATTTAGCATTTGAATCCCTATCGCTCATCCTCCTAGATATATGATTTGAATTCAGAGAAAAATTCACATTTGATTCAGTTATAAGTGGACTGAATTTAAATTCAAACAAATGGATGCCATTTGCAGCCCTATTTCACCCTTCTATATATATGACTTGAAATCAGAGAAATAGAGATGAGAACCATGGGATGAAACTTGGATTCAGTCCTCATAAAAACGGCATTCATAGTCACTTGCAGTCGTGCATTGGAAATATCTCCTCATGATAGGGGTGGATTTAAGCCGAGCCGAGCCAAATACTTGGCTATTCGAGCTCGGCTCGCTTCAAAGCTTGCAAGTTCAAGCTCGGCTTGGCTTGAGCTCGATTGCAAGCCAAGTTTTTTTTTCTAAAAAATAAAAAGTATACATATAAAAACATTATTTTATTTTACATACAAAAAATTAAGAATTATAAAAATAATTTATTATTATACATATAAAAAATAAAAAATACACATAAATAATGTTTTTATTTTACATACAAAAAATAAGAATTATAAAAATTATTTGTCATTATACATAAAAATAAAAATATCATATATAAAATATTATTATATAATAAAAATTATTTATTATATATATTTATATGTATGTATGTATATAATAAAAAATATTTATTTATTATAATAGGCTCGCAAACCTCACGAGTCAAACTTTACTGGACTCGAACTTGACTCGATTAACAAATGAGTCTATATATCAGACTCGAACTCAGTTCGAAGCTCGACTTAAACAACTAAGCCAAATCGAACTCGAATAACTCATGAGAAATTCAACTCGTGGCCACTCATGAATAAAAACTTTCAAGCATGAATATATTCTCGATACATAATTACAAGTGGCTTAGGACTAAATCCGATCTCCATGGGAATATGGGATGAGACTGTATATAGAAAGATGTTTCTTTTTTTTTTTGAGGGGATAAAATAGACTGTAGAAAGAGTTGAGGATGAGATATGATTTGTTCATTGTCAAGGCATATAGAGTCGCTAGGAAGGGCCCGCGGTGCCCTTGCCAAAGATATTCTTATTTCCACGGACCCCTTAAACAAAGACTACTCAGCTCCAACAATTAAGCGCCAAAATAGGCTTTGTGTGGTACAAAAATCCAGATGGTTGTGTGAAGAAAAGATGCTCGATTCCTTTCTCACAGTTCTGGTCTGCACATGGTGAAATATGAAATTCGGCAGCCTGTGAATTGTGATTAATGTAGAATGCACATGCACAACAGCGGAACTCATGACAAGTTTAGCACTGTTACATCAAGCAACTTTGATGTGAAATGACATTGAACAATATCAGCTAAAATGCTGCATGTGATTAATAGAACACGTGGCAAGCTTACTATCTCCACGGCACGGTCGCTGTGACATTAGACAGATTGACTCACTACTAAGAACATGATGAAAATACGTGGCAACTGAGGATTTAAAAGGCTCAAATTTTGGTTCCACACACTAGACTGAGCTCTGTTAAACAAGTATATTTATGCTACTTTATGCAGCTAATTTACTCAATATCTTAAAGCTTTTAGGTTGAAGACTTGAATATGAGAACTTCGTCACCTCATTATAATTAAGGGTAAAATAAAATGCTCCCCTAAGGCTATGTTTGGTTTAAAGGAAAAAGTAGGGTAAAGAAGGGAAAGTCGAAAAGGTAGAAAATCTTTACAAATTCTTTTTTGTAAATTTTTAACAAAAATCTTTTTTTGATTTTTTAAAAAGGGGTAAAATACAAAAGTCTCCCTTGAAGTTTTGGATAATCATAAAAACTTTCTCTATAGTTTCATTTTAACAAATACCTTCCTTAAACTTTTGAGAAATTCAACAAAAACCTCCCTTCTATCATTGTCCTAGACAGAAAACGTTAGATTGATGCATCAGCTTTTTCCAAATATCCATTCTACCCTTTTATAAATTACTTTACATATAAAATTACTGAAATAATCCCATTTTAACTCAACAGAAAAAACATATTTCAGTAATTTTGTTGTAAAATTACTGAAATGATCATTAAAAGTGGTTTTTATTGAGTTGGTTATTTCAGTAATTTTGTATGTAAAATAATTTATAAAAGGGTAGAATGGGTATTTAGAAAAAAACGGGTGCATCAATCTAATGTTTTCCATCTGGGACAGTGACGGAAGGGAGGTTTTTGTTGAGTTTCTCAAAAGTTCAGGGGATATATTTGTTAAAATGAAACTATAAGGGAGGTTTTTATGATTGTCAGAAACTTTAGGGGAGGTTTTTGTATTTTACCCTTTTAAAAAATTCAACAAAAATCTTCCATCCCTCATTAATCCCAACGGAAAACGTTAAAGGTTAAACCATGCATCAACTTTTCCAAATACCCATTTTACCCAAAGTCGACAACAACACACCCAAAACCGCTACCGTATCTTTCAACCAATACTTAACACTTTCACTCGCCTCGCCGTAGAGATCAACCAACGCGAGACCATTACAATCTGCGGAGTCGATAATGACAACATGTCAGACCTCCTATTCAAGCACCTCTCCATCTACACCATCAAATTATCAAAAACATCATATCCCTTCATGTTCTCCTCTATTATTTTGGTGCATAGAAATTGTATCGAATTACAAACAGTGCGGTATTCACTGCCACCATGTTCCAAGCCACTTACTCTTCTGGTTTCGTCAACACCACCGATCTCAAAGGCGACAAGGTCAACTTTGGTCACAAATCCAACCACGACAACCTAGACACCACCTTCGTCATATCTGTATAAGAGATTCCATACAACATCTCCAACACCGGTGCTTAAGGTTGCTAAGTCTCCCAAGGCATCGAAGCATGCGTCACCACCGGTACCAGAGTCATCCATGTCTTTGGATGGTAAACTATCTGATACGGTGGCTAACAATAACGGCATTGTTAGATTTAACGGTGAGAGATGGATGATAGCGATTTTGGATGTGTTGCTACTGATTTTGCTAGGGTAAAACGGGTATTTGGAAAATCTAAAGGAGGATTTTGTGAGAGAAGAGAGTTTTTTCTCGAGTTCTTTAAAAATCTAGGGGAGGATTTTGTTGAAGTAAAACTAAACGGGAGGTTTTTATGATTGTCATAATCTTCAGGGGAGGTTTCTATATTTTACCCTATAATTAATGAAATTTCAGCACAAATTATAAGTGGGCTACATGTAGGGGAGTAAACAAATCGAATTTGAATCGGACTAGGCGATATTTGAATTCGAATCCGATTAGAAAATTTGACATCTGAATTTGATTCAATATTGATGGATATCAAAAATTAATATTCGAACTTGAATTCGACTAAATATTTGAATATTTGATTCTAATTTGACTAATTAATCATTTTAGATAATTAATAAAAATATAAAATAAATATTTTATTTATACCAGAGTTTGTTTGGTTCAGACATAAATAGGAATGGGAATGAGAATTATAATCAACAAAAATGAGATTTCATTCCAAGGGAGGGGCAAGGAATGGCCATTCCATCAAATGGGAGAATGCCATTCTAATAGGAATGGAAATGGGATTTCGATACTATGCAACCAAATAGTTAGAATTTGTATAAATTCCGATTCTGATTCTATACCCCTATTTCCGCAAACCAAACGGGGCCTAATATATATGAACATGCATGTTTAATTAGCTCAAGTATCAAACTTGTAGGGTTGCTTTAAGTTTGATTAGATGAGATATCCCTTACTAGAAGGTTCCCCTTTTAAGAGTGGATTGGAATCTGCTTGACACATCCAACTACTTAGGGGTGTTTTGTAATGTGGATGAGAAATTGGTGGGTGTGACCACAATCTGTGTTAAGGAAAAATCCACACCACACTACTGTTTACAGCTGTTCTGAACTGTGGACCAAACTATGTAGACAGAAACTGTCTACACCCACAAGAGCATTCTGTAGGTGTAATATGGACTAGTCTAGACCACACCTATTGATTCCATACATCTCATATACAACTTGTGAGATAATTTTGCATAATTGATCATGTCGGATCGGATAAGGGTGGTCCAAATCAGATATGATTTTCAATCGGATCCAATCCAATCCAAAAAATATGACGGGTGGTTATCCGAATATGACAAAAATAGGATCGGATAATAATATAAAGTAATTTGAAATAATAAAATAAAATAATAACGGATAAAACAAAACAACAATATTTAATTATTAATAAATATAAAATAAATATATTTGTCATTATAATATTATCTTCAACAATAAATAATTTTTATATAAATTATAACATATTAAAAGATTAAATAAAATAAGAGTAGTTGGACCAATGTAATACAAGTGTACATTGAATCTTTTCCATAAACTGTCCTCACCATAGTGTGCCTCATCCACGATAAAATACCGTAAACGATAAATTAGAGTGTGGCTTCTCCTTGTTTATGCTATTTTATTTACAGTGATTATCCACACCCAGTAGAACATCACATTCTACCATGAACAGGACCAAAACGGTCCCGTCCACGATATTTTCACACTACTGAATGCCACCTTAATTGATACTTGAAATTTGAAAAAAAAAACCCAAACATATGAAGTTACTTGTACAGTGTACACTATAACAACACCTAATAAGTGTTAATTGGTTTACATCACAGAAACCTAAGTTGGAAAGTTTACTCACCCTCACTAATGACTCCTCTCCCCTCCAACCCTGAAAAGAAAATTCAGTAGGTACAACCGTATAGTTGTTAGGTGATATCCTATAAATGTCCTGGAACTTCCCATGTAATTCATCCTTCGTGCCAGCTTTTACAAAGAAGGTTGTCACTATAACATATTGCCCTTATTCAAATGGTTTGAGTGGAGGTTGTGAACTTGTTTGTGCAATTGTGCTGAACTGATCATTCAATGAGAGTTCCTGTATTTGCACTTCTTTTTTAACCATATCAGTTGGTGTTAGAGGTGAATCATGAAATGAAGAACAGGTAGGGAACCGAACCGTTGAGCCAGTTTTTTAAACTGAATCAGTCTTATCGGTTTCTAGAAAACCAACAATGAAATCAAATCAAAGTTGATCGGTTAATCGGTTGACCAGTAAGGTTAACAGTTGATTTTTCAGTTTTTTTACATTTATAATATATATTATAAAAAACATATAAATATATAATAAAAATAAAAATATATATAATATTATATTTTAAATAATAAATAATATATTATATATTATAAATATATCTTTATATGTAATGTACATTTATTAATTTATAATATGTAAAAATATAAAATATAAAAAATATATATAATATATATAAAAATATATAAAATATATAGAAATATATGTATATCAACCAATTCGATTAACCATTGATTTTGTATATTGATTAACCGAAACCGAACCAATACCTTCAGTTTTTAAAAAATATGAGTCAAAACCGAATTGACTAATTTGATTAACCGGATTTTTTATTCAATTTCGGTCAATTTTTTTTATTCAATCCGATTTTTAGGTTTTTTTTTTCTCACCCGGGTAGCTGTGATTGCTAAGAGTGAATTAAATAGATACCCATGAAACTTCAACGACATGATCAAGAAAATTCATCACTGAATCCATTTTCTTGAATTTAGGGGTTTGACAGTGAAGTGATTTAATTAGCAGAGAGCGTCTTCTTACGTGAGAGTGCGTCCAATTTTGTGTAACTATCTGGTAAAAAGGCACTAAATGGGTATGATCTGACAGTTTACAGCTCTTAATTGATTGATCATTTGATTGAATTATTTGAAAACAGAGCAACAAAACGATGGGCGGGTGTGCCCCACCACCAAAAGAGTGAATCAATATCATGAGTTAGAGCAAAGTTTCATTCGAACAATCATCATAAACTTGCATTGGGAATATCTTTCCATGAAATAAAGCATAAAAGTATGGAGATATTCTTAATGCAAGGCTATAAAGACTGTTCGAACAGCATTGGAACGGACTTTGTTCTGACTGAAGCCGATCTCTCTCAGAATAAGCTCAGCCGCATCTCAAAAAGTACCATAAAGGTACCCTCATCCTCATCAGCTCATCTCATGTATACGCTTCTCAAGAGAACCAAATGGCCCAGTGTTTGATACTTTGATTAAATGGGTCATATTTGCTCCACAATGCATGCACCCCAAACAAATGAAATTCGCACCGCAAACAAATTGAGCCTGAGAAATTAAGTCAGGCCCCATGAGTCTTGAGTTTAAGGGCCACAAATGATGGAATCGTTAATCAAGTTCAAAACTGTTGTGTGCATTAAACATGTCAAAAGGTCAATGAGCAGAAAATGATAGCAATTGGATTAATCGGAGATTATGCAAATACTCTGCTTTAGGCTTCGTTTGGATGAGTTTTGCTTTTTAACATTGGGCTGTGGAAGATAAATATGAACTAATAAGTGGGTTAGACTTAAGAGTTGCTTTAAACCAATACCAATCTACAGTTAAAACACTTTTACTCCAAAGCATAAACCCTAAAATTGGGGCTGTGTACTTTTTCGCTTCAGAACCATAAATCCTTTCCTTTCCCTACTTTTTCCTTCAAACCAAACATAGCTTAATTAGACTGTTGGGCATAGTGATCACAGAATCTTGACTAGGACCATGTTTCCTTTTTCATGCTGATTGATGTTTAAAGAGCAGATAAGTGAAAATGGATGGGTGAGCCCACAATGGAAAATGAAAGGACATGAGTAGCAGAACTGCTTGAGTGCAGTACAGAGGCTTCTGCCACCATGAGTTTTCAGGTTGCACAAGATTAAACTTGAAGGACGTTGGTGGGTGGGGGCCTTTTTCGGTTTTTGTAGGCAAGCCATTAGATTCAAACAATTAAAGAGCGCGAGATAACGAGTAAAATGAAGTAATTCCATCTTAAATTACTTTTAGCTTTTTATTGGATTTTCAGAGTGTCAGTTCATCATTTCATGGATTTATTGAGGATGTCAATAAAACTGAAACGAACTCGTTTTGGGATATCAAGATATATATATATATATATATATATATATATATATATATATATATATATATATATATATATATCCATTTATAGTTTTTACTAGTATTAAGAAAAAGCAGGGAAAGTAAGTGCTGAGTGATGAATTCATTCAAAGAGGATGGTAGGAGTGATCTTGTTAATGCGAATAGCAGGTTAAACAGATCAAAGTAAGATGCATTGCAAGGGATGAGTACTTTCCAGGCCCAGAATTGGAAGGGTGGAGTTACTGGGAATTCATCACTTAATGGTAATAGTAGCTAGGGCCTAGGGGTGTTCAGGACTGGATTGGATAATATTAGATTAAATCAGAAAATTATAGCTAGTTTGAGAAATTTTTAGATCAAATCACGTTTTAATATAGAAACTAAGGTGGTGGGATTGGCCACGATATATTCAGTTTCAATCCACACTACATCTGTGCTATGCATTCAGTTGTCTGTGGTGTGGATTGATCTTTCTCGTCCGTGTGTTTATCTCGTGGAAGTATTTACATTATACCATTTTGCATATAATGATATAATGATCCTATACTTCGCATGGATGTTTAACCCTAATATAAGACCTAGGATGAATAAGAAAAACTGAAAAATTAAATTAAATTGAAAAAACGATAGAAGTTAAATCAAAAATCCGATTAACCGAACTAGCCACTTCAGTTTCAGTTTGATATTTTAAAAAAAAACCAAAGGTACCAGTTCGGTGTCAGTTAACCAATATAGAAAACCGGTGGTTAACCGAACCGAGCGGTATACATATATTCCTATATATTTTATATATATTTATGCATAATATATATTTTTATATATTATAAATTAATAAATATGAATTATATAAATATATATTTATAATATATAATATATTATTTATTATTTAAAATATAATATTATATATTTCTATTTTTTATTATACATTTATATGTTTTTTATAATATATATTATAAATATAGAAAACCAAAAAACTGACGAACCAAACCAGTCAACCAATTAACCATTCGGCTTTGGTTTGGTTTCGATTACTGGTTTTCCAGAAATTGGTAGGATTGGTTTTGTTTCAAAAATAGGCCCACGTTAATTGAACTATGAGAACCCCTAATAAGACCTCATTTTTTGTTACTTTTATAACACTTCTTTGTGAGTTCGTCGTTGCTAGATTGGATGCAACAAAATCCACATCTGATCTGATTAATGAAACTTTCAAAATGTGATAATCTAGTACCCACCGTTAACTAGCCCGTTAATCAGCCATTAAGTGACATTTGAAAAGCCAAAAATGCCCTAAGATTGCCATCTAATTATCTTTACCAACCATCCAAACATTGACAATAAAATAAATAGTCTCAAATTTTAGATTCTTCTAAACAGTCACTAACATTTTTAAATAGAAGAGGCTAGGATTTGAGACTTCAGTTTTTTGTCAATGTTTAAATGGTTGATAAAAAGAATTAGATGACAATCGAAGGATATTTTTAACTTTTCAAATATCACTTAATGATTGATTAACGGACTGGTTAACAATAAGTACTAGACTATCATATTTTGAAGGTTCAAATACTGTATTGTTGCATTCTAAAAGCCAAATTATCACTTAAGCGAAATTACAATTACTGATCGAGAATTTTCCCTAAAATTAACGCCACCTTCTTACGTAAAATGCGATAGCTGACAAATGACAAAAAGAAAACAGAATTCCAGACTAAACCCTTTCACGCGAGTGAGACAAATTGGACGTATGCTTCATTAATCTTCCTAGAATTGACCTACTTGAGTAATTAATTAGGCATGCTAATGAAGAAATTCATCATCTAATTTTCTAATTAGATCCATGTCAACTTTAGCAAATCATGAAAAGGGTATTACAGTAATTATAGATCTACAACGAAACAAAGAGTGAATACGGAGATATTTACAATGCAAGGCTGTAATTGTAAAGGCTATTCGGACGGGCGTTGCACTGACCGAAGCCGAACTCTTCCAACGATGGCATAGCTACTTGCCATGAATGGTGTACCACTTACCACACAAGTTCCGAACGGTGACGATAAGTAATGATGAAGATTTCGGTAATTTGTCGGTCAGCAAAACGGAGGTCTATGGTCTACCCACTCATGAGTCACGATTTCACGATTTTCTGGGGGCATTTGGTATTATACATCTTATCATAAGATGGGATACATTAGACCCGTTATATATGAGATGTGCGGTGTCGGATTTTGTTGGACTTGGAAGGGTTTTAGAACTTATATCGTTGGCAGGGAATCTCAACTCTTGTCTGGTGGATGCACCCTCGCTGTGTGTGAGGGCTGCGTGTGTGTGAGTGCCGAGGGGGTGCCTCTTGACTCTTGTGAGTTGTGAGTACAAGTGACGATCATCTTGAAACGTTGGACTCTCCGAGAATACCATAAATACTCAGTGACTCACTTCTTTCCAACTCCGACTCCCCAATCCCCACCGCTCTCTCTCTCTCTCTCTCTCTCTCTCTCTCTCTCTCAAACAGTGAGTACTGAGTAGTGGTGGCCTGGTGGGAAAGACAGCGTGCGCATTGCGCACCATTCTCCACTGACGAGAGGAGATTGCGTAACTCTTGTTCAGATATTGGTGGCTTGGAAGGTATCTGTTTCATTGAAGGGTCCCTTTCCTTTTCTTTCATTTCAATGGTACTCTCCCACATTTCCCTTTTAAGCATACAACTTTAGAGTTGAGTTGCGAACAATTAACAAAAGGTAGGATGAATTGTTGATCACAGTTAGGTTTTGTGGAATCTGAGTCTCACTCGGTTCAAGTTCCTACTTTCTTCATCCTTTTTTTTCTTTTATAATGAAATGTGAAGTAGGATTGGAAGAGAATTTCGAATAGGTTTGCACATTTTGATGAATTTTGTGTCTGGAGATGGATCCTCCTCTGATTAATGAATGTCCGTTTCCCGCCGCTAACCCGTCCTCTTATAGCTTGGCTGAGATTTGGCCGTTTCCGCTCAATGGTGGTGGAGGTGTTGGGGATTCCGCTGGTGTTTTGGGATTGAGGAGGAATCATTTTCGGCAGAATTCGGGTGGGTTTGTAGATAGTTCCGGGACGGGGACGGCGGTGAATCGGGATATGTCCATGAATGAGTCAACGGTTACGGAGCAGAGCGTGAGTCGTGGTGGGAATGGAAGGAAGCGTAGCGATGCTGGTTCGGAGGATGAGTCGTCTAAGCTTGTCTCTACGAGCAGTGGCAATGATGTGGTAATCTGTTTTTAATTCATCTCTTCTCCTTTCCAAACTGTCTCTCTTGTTGATTTCCATTTCTTAAATGCTTTTCTTCACTTTGGTTTTGTTATATTTATTTGTTTTTCTGAGTGTTCTAGCAGTGTAAGACTTGGGTAGTTTGGAATTACCGTATATTACTGAAATTTGCCTAAGGTTATTATGATTTAGGTTTTAAACTGGAATTGATATTTCTTATCTGAGAAGAACTTATTGCACTAAAGTTTTTCTTTTGAAGATTTTGATTTAAATAAGCTTCAGTACATTAATTTGGGGCTGTTGATGTGTTGAAGCTGGACTTTTTGAGAGTTAAAATGTATGAGCATGGATGTTCAGTTGGTTGGGAGTTAAAATGTTTACATTAATTCAGATATTTAGATAGAAGTTCAATTGGTTCTGGGTTCTTATTGTAGTTCTCTTGATAACATTTCTCTTTTGAGCAGAACGATTGTGATGGTAAACGTCTAAAGGTTTCTAGATCCAAAGATGAAAATGGTGATTCAAAAACTGAAACAGAAGCAAGTTCTGGCGCCCGTAACAAGCCAGCTGAACAAAACACACAACCTCCTGAACGGCCTAAGCAAGATTACATTCATGTGTGGGCAAGGAAGGGCCAAGCTACTGACAGCCACAGTCTAGCAGAGAGGGTAATTAACTTATATCCTCTTAACTTCATTATTTGCATTTATACCTTGCTGTAAATGTGTAGAAATAGTGACCAAGTTTCTGAGGTTCACATGGAAACATTTTTAGCTTTACATTGAGATGCATAAACACTGCCTCTTTATTATTGCTATCATCTAGAAAATAGATACTTTATTGGATGCAGATGGTGCACCTTATAGATGATGTCCACATATACCATATAAATTGATTATTGGAGCCATTTGTTGGACAGGCTAGGAGAGAAAAGATCAGTGAGAGGATGAAAATTCTTCAAGATCTGGTTCCTGGATGTAATAAGGTACAATATTGTTGCTTCAGTGCTTATATTATTGGTCTGTTTACCTTAGCATATGCTGTAACTTCTCTGTGTTATGAAGCCAGTGCTATTTTCTGAAGAGTGTTGCTCAGAAAAGTTTTGTTATCTAGGTCATTGGCAAAGCTCTGATCCTTGATGAAATAATTAATTACATCCAATCACTCCAGCGTCAAGTTCAGGTATGCATCCTTTTTCTCTGATTTACTTTGTTGCTTTATTTATTTATTTATTTTTTATCTTTGCTCCTTTCAGCCAGTGAACTTGAAACTGGATTTATATAAAACTTTTGGATGGTAGTTTTTGTCTATGAAGCTTGAAGCAGTTAATTCAAGAATGAACCCAGGCATTGGAGGATTCCCTTCAAAAGATGTAAGTCTTAATTACATAGACTGAACCATGCTGCCCTTTCTCATTTATTATCCTAGGAACCAAATGAAGACTTTGAGTGCCATATTAATTTTCAGATCAACTTGGTTAAGTCTTGATCATTAAAATTGCACCTTTTTTGTTGAAAAATTATATGGTAGACTACCAATCGAGGGCTGCTTCGTTGGTGTGTTAGCTGGGTTGCTCCAGCATTGACGCAGAATCAAGTCCCGTAACCAGCACTTTGGGGAAAAAAAAGGGTAAAGGGGAAAGTTATGGGTGATTAATCAAAAAAAATTATATGGTAGACTGCAAATCCTCACGTAACATTATTCCTCATGCTATATATGTGGTATTGGGCCATCAACCCAGCCGACTTAGTTGATGTCCGTCTTAACCCTTAACCCTATCTCTTCTACTTTTATGAATGCAACTCTAGATTGGAGACCATCTTCCAGTGGGAAAGTTGGTTTTCGTTGTCCATTTATGTTGTCAATTGACTGTGTAATGTGTATTGACTTTGGTGAACCAGTCACACAGTTTCACATATTATTTGGTTTTGACAATGATGATTGGTGGTTTATTATGCCTATTTTCTTCTCATCATTGATGTCAGCTTGTCAAAGACGAGAAAGGCAGGGATGTAAGTAATGGGGCAACACAAGGCATTATAAGTGAAGAATTCAACTCTCTCCTAATGTGGCCAAGTGTGAGACTCAGATGAGGTGATTGGTGCACATCACTGAGGTGCCCCATGGGGAAAAAGTTATTTTCTTTGTTCTTTAGGCTGCATTTGTTTGTGATACAAACATTGAACCGGGGTATTTATGTACCCCGGTTTGGATTTGTGAGTGTTTGTTTGCCATACAAAAGTGAAATGATTAAGAGGGAAAATGTTTTTTCCTGACATTTTCGTATCGTGAGGAGAGTACATTACTGTATCCATTTGATGGATACAAACTTGTACTCATCAGATCTCAATGTAAGTAGGCTTACTTTATTCTGTTGAGAGAGAGAGAGAGAGAGAGAGAGAGAATGGGTTTACAACTGTTAACCATTTTGCATTCATGAACCAAAGAGAACGTATTTGTGTAAAGTACATATTTGCATTTGTATTGCAAACAAGCGCAACCTCAAGGGAAAAAAAGTTCCTTCTTAAGGCTATGTAGCTTGGCATGTTGGTAGGTGTAATAGGTCATTCATGTTGTATATGGTTTAATCTTAGAAGCATTATATCAATGGCTCTGTGTTGTTAAAGTGATATATTCATTTGAATTTTGTATGAAACATCCATGTGAACAAAAAAAGTACAATGAACAACAATTTTGTGAAGAAGAATATTAAAATTTCCAAGAAAATATGAACAAATCCAAGCAAGGCTTTGCTTTTCTTTTTACCTTTTTTTTATAAATAAAAGTTCATTAAAATTCATTATCAACAAAAAGAAAGAGACTGTTATTTTCTCTTTTTACCCTTCTTACTTGCCAGTCTTTCTCTTTGATTCTTCTTTTGTAGACAGACAAAACAATGAATAGGGATGCCACCTGATGATGCGCATTTCGGCAGCTCCCGGCTGGCAGGTGACTCAGATGCCTGGCTGAATAATCCCTACCTGGAATGTGGCTTGGATGCCTAGCTGAATGGTTCTTACCTAGAAGGTGGCTCTGATGTCTAGCTGAGTGGTGATGAGCTGGAGAGGTGGCTCTGATGCGACCTGCCAGGACACAATGTCAGAGTGCCCGGGTTGCTTTACCCGGGGTGTGCACTTCGATGCGTAAGTTAGTGAATCGGAGATTTTAAGATAGCTAAATGTGAGAGATCTAGAGAGCTGCGAGAACTAAATTGCGCATCTCCCCCCTGGAGTTGGAGGTAAGGCTTTTATATAGGAGGCATTGTTTGGCGTGAGCATCACGCAACACGTCCGGGATCTTTGGGAGGACGTGCCTAACTGCTCCGAAGTCCTCGGAGGTAGTCGTGCACGTAGGCCAATCTTTGCGCCTTACTCGGTTTCTCCCAAAACATTCGGTGTGAGAGCTAACTTTCGAGAGACCCGAGAGTGATGGGATGCATGCAAAAATTGACGGCGAGCACGTCTCGTAGGTCACCACCTAGACCTCAATCAAGTCGGCAAGCCCTCGAGGGAGGTCACTCCCCATGTCGAGGTCGCTTTAGTTGATATTGACGAGGTACCACAGGTCGGCCTTGGACGAGGTGCTGCTAGTCGCCCTGAGTCGTGGACAAGGTCGCTGGCTAGGTTTCTACTAGGTTGGGGGTGGAGGCAGGTCGCCAGGTTGGCGCTAGAGGCAGGTCGCCAAGTCGGCGGTGGAGGCAGGTTGCCAGGTTGGCAACAGGGGCAGGTCGCTAGGTCGGCGCTAGAGACAGGTCGCCAGGTCGACACCGGAGGCAGGTCGCCAGGTCGGCGCCGGAGGCAGGTCGCTAGGTCGCCAGGTCGGCACCAGAGGCAGGTCGCCAAGTCGGCACCAGAGGCAGGTCGCCAAGTCGGCGACAGTGCCAGGTCGCTAGCTAGGACTCCATCATTTTGGCTAAGGCAAGTTGTCGCCTAGGTGGTTCTGGGTGTCACCCAGTTGTTTCGAGATGCCATGTGTCATGATGTTAGTGGAGGGCCAAATCTGCCCTCATCACCACCCTAATTTCTTCTTTTTCTTTTGTCTCCCTATTTGTGCTTGTGTGACAGAGAGGGAGGTTATTTTCTTTCTTCTTTTAAGTCAAGGATTAAAAGAGTTTCCTAACATCTCATTCCACTAGAAGCTCTTGTTTTCAGGATCACTACTAAAAATGAGGTTCTTAGAGGACAATTCTTTGTTATTGATTAGATTTTTGCCTTTGTTTTATTTTGATGTTGTTCTCATTGGATTCTTTTTCTTCATTGTAGGTCCTGAATCTTCGTGCATCTCATCTTATAAGTTCCTGTAACAAAAAAAAAAGGAAAAAAATGTCTATGTATTTATCTTGCTTATTGAAAAATGAATTCGCCTTTTCCATGCTTCTTTAACATATATCTATATCTGTATATATATATATATATATGATTCTGTTATTGCATTTTCCATCTAATAATTTAGATGTGGTGTTTCGGTTTGGTGCACAGACATTTGATACTACTAGTATGGCATTCAGTTCACAAGCTGCAAAGGAATATGACCAAGGATCACCACCAGAATGGCTGCATATGCAGATCGGTAGCAGTTTTAAAGATCAGCACAATTTTAGTTAATTCTCGTAAATTGACAATAAGGACATCAAGCAGCTTGCTTCCTCTTCCAGTGGTTGCCAACAATCATATCCTCTATCATCTTAGTTCAGAGAAAAATAATTATTTATTTGGGTAATTACAGATAGGTACCCTAAACTTTCAATTACAACACTTAAGTACCGTGAACTTTAAAAAATAAACACATAGGTCCATCCGTTAGTATTTCATAAGTTAAACAGTGCATAATGCCAAAAATACTCTTATCATGTATTTCTAAGATCATTCTCAGGTAACTGAACATCTCCCATAGTGACGTTCTCACATGGACAGCAAATAACATATTCAAATTTTGTGATGATGGCATTTTCTAGTGATGATTTTACTCTGTAGAACGAATACATGAGAAGGGTATTTTTGACATTATGCAATGTTTAACTGACAGAATACTAATGGATGGATCCAAGTGTCTATTTTTGAGAGTTCAAGGTACTCAAGTGTTGCAGTTGAAAGTTCAGGATACCTATTTGTCACTACCCCCAAAGTACATGGTACCTATCTGTACTTTACACTATTTATTTTTTTATGTGATATGGAGCTATGCTTGGTGTTTATACGAGTGAGCTTCATTTGAAAATCTGAAACAATCTCTGTTTCCTTGTGTGCTAGGGATTCATTATTTACCTTCATGTATCATTTGACAGGAAATCCTCTTCTTGTTGTATCACTGAACTTGACTTAAACCTCCTAGTATGTATGTTGTTCTTGAACTCTATTTAAACCTAACTAAAGAAAAATGCTTTTTCAAAATTTCTATAAGCTCAACCATGTTTTTTATTGGTAAGTATGAAGTACTTTTATTGATTTGTATGAAATAGTACAGCTAGCCTCCCTTTGATTACAAACTATCTCAATGTTGAAAAAAGAAATTACAGACTATCAGAGCCATGTCTTTGGCATTTAGCTACATTAAGAAGCTGAGTTATTTCTGCTTTACTGCCGGCATTGCTATAATGGAAGAACTTCTTTTCCTGGCCATTAGATCTTGCTGAGTTTGCCTTGTAATATCTGATTTGGATGCATTTTCGTGGTTATATATTGGTAATCCTGATTGAAACACAGGATTTGATTCTCATTGATAGCATGCATTCCATGCTGCCTTGAAGAATATGCAAGCTTTTTTTATCAATAAATATGCAAATTCTTTAGTCAGTCGATATGTTCAACTATATATATCAAAGTGTGAGTCCTTTCCACTACCTCTGTCCACTCACCATGCTCCCCTGGGTGGTGCTCTTCTATTCACATGCACCGATGCACAAACCATCTCGGTGTACTTTTCTCTCATCTATATTTATAATATAAAGAGGAAAGATGAAAGATGAGGGCTCCCTCGCCACAAAGTTGACACAGACCTCTTCTCATGTCTCACACTTGTTTAGTTATTTTTAAATTAAATCATAAAAATTATAAGTTAAAATAAAAAACTCTCCAGTCTTAATTGCTTTCAATAAAATCCATTGTAACTCTCACCAATTGAAATCCATTGGACCGGTCTGTTTAACTGAATAACCGGTGATCTGGTTCCTGTTTTATAAAACCGCTCGTTTAACTAATTGAAATTTTAAATGTGTTTAATAAAACTTGAACCCATGACTTTGTATTTTCAAATATTTTTTAATTATGATTAGTCCACCTCTTAATTGTGTTAACTAATGATTTTTTATTGTACATATTACTTTATTATGCATATATTTTAATGACTCTTAATTACCATTAATCTACCTCTTCGGTTGAACCTCTAACTTGTGAATCTCTCCCATTTCCAGTTCTATGTTTGGTTTAATTCTCTAAACATTGTTCTCTCTCTCTCTCTCCAATGGTCAATATGACATATTCCCTCATCCCATTAAATCCCAAATCTGAATCTATATATTAAAACAAAATTGTCTAGACATTGTTTTTTTTATTTTTTTATTTTTTTTATAAAATGCTACAACTCCTAAAGGTATTAGAGATAACAAACACTTCTAAAGACTTCTTTTTCCAAATTAATTACTAACATTCAATGTACCACTAATATGTGGCAATTTTGGGCACTCAAAAATCGATGATAAGTTTTATTGGCTTTCGTACTTTTTAGCAGTAAATACGTAAGTTGGAAAAGTATTGCCTAAGTTTTTACTTTATTAGCAATTTCTTATTAAGATATTCACAATCCTACCCCTCACTCTAATATACTCTATTGGCATGATTCCAATAAAAAAAGCTTCTAATGTTTGGTAAGGTAGATAGAGTGGATGGTCTACCATAAATTGAATGATTTAATTTACAACACAGGCTCATTTTGGAAATAGTACAAATATAAATATGTACAATGCAAATACATATAAAATAATACAAAATACAAGGTTTTATACTCTACAAATTTGTATTTATACTCCTAAACTGAGCCATAGTATACAGGATGGTATAACATTTTTTACTTATAATAATTATTAATTATGCTAATAAATAGTAATTATTAAAATTAATAACACCTATTTTATTTTGCCCATTTATTTCACTTCTCATTATGATGTTATGACTCCATGCAAAACCTCAATTGAATTTACTTTTGACCTAAAAATGATTTGGGCATATCATGTGTGTTTAATGTGATATGAGCGCACCATGAGTGATTTAATTTGATATGGGCACATTGTAGGTGATTCAATTTGATATGGGCATGTCACATGTCATTTTATTTGATATGGTCATGCTGCATAGGGATGCAACATGGGCTGGCCCAGCCCGAGCCCAAACCGGCCCAACCCAGAATTTTACACGGGCTGGGCTCGGGCCTAGCTCTTAGGTAGTTCGAACCTGTCCCGAGCCTGGCCCAATTATATATGTATAATTTTAGAGTGGGTTCATTGACCAACCCGAGCCTGGCCCGAGCCCGAACTCAACTCGAGTGCATCAAATTACAAGGCGGGCTGGGCTCGGGTTGGAAAAATCGGGCTTGACCTTGGGCTCTGGCCGGACTCAGCCTTAAACTCAAATTTTAGGGCTGGGCCTAAGTCGATTATAAACCCGGCCCAACCCGCCCGACTTGCACCCCTAAGGCAGCAGGGATTTAATTTGATATGGCCACACTGCATGTGATACACCATGATATGGGCACACCACCAGTGATTTAATTTGATATGATCACACCACATTTTGCATCCCATTAATGTACATGGGGTGTTGATGGAAACATGAAGAAGACTTTATCATTTGGGATAGGGCCGCAAATGGATAAATAATTTATTGTGTAGATAGACCCAAATTTGTTGATCCCTATTATACTCGTATCTCTAGTAATGCAGTATATTTTCACCCAAAAAAAATTTCTTATACATAGAAAAGTGCACCATCTAACTAATCTTTACTTTATACTTGTCAAAAAAAATAATGCCACTATTTATTTTAAATTCACGTTCATACCACGGTGCAACTTGGGCAAGCCAGAGCAAGCCGAGACTGACCTAGCCTGAAATTCTACAAGGCAGAGAGAGAGAAAACCTTCATTCCCTACCCCACCTCTCTCTTCTGCCTTAACTTTGGCTGTTTGCTCCCAACAGTCTATGCTGTTGAGAGCGTTTTTAGCCTGGACGCGTTCACTAATTCACATCCATATCTATGATTATAGTTAAAAAGAAATATGAGCAATTACTATTTTACCCCACTCTATAATAACGTGGTATTCCCAAAAATATTTTCAACAGCAGGGGGGCCAACGACTCCCAACAACCAAAGTTTTTCCCTTTCTTCTCTTTCTATTTATCTTCTTTATACAAAACACCAAAATCTTTCTCCTGGGATTCCTCTACTTCAGACTTGTTCATTTCCTCTTTAACTCTTATATCTTAAGAGAAATCTTTTAATTTTAAAAGAAAAATGGTTGTTCGTTTCCTCTTATCTCTTATCTCTTAAAGTACAATCATACAATTTTTTATTTTCTAATGATACCCCTAAAAGAGACGAACAAAAACTCTCGTATATGAGATCAAAATGGATATTTTATAATTTTCAGAATTCAGAATAGCATTCTCTGCATTCAAGTTCAGAAGAAAGAAAAATTCAGTAATACCAATATACCTCTTAATGTAATTATTACACTTTCAAATATCAGACTTTTAAAGCAAATGAACAAACCAAATTTGAAACATTGTTGACAACTGTTCATTAGGTGTGTACCCTTTTCATTCTTCTTCTAGATGTGAAAACTGAGGCTACTTCCTACTTCTAAATATCAAAATAGGGGATTTACAACCTTGGCTTGCTCAATAAATCTAACTGATGTTACTTCCGTAGTGAAGGCAAACAATCGCCACAATTCCACCATCCAGTTAATTGATCTGAAACACCTTTTCTGAGCTTCTTGTGAACCACTCACATCATACCTTCACCACCATTTTTTTAGGTAAGTCACTTTGTCAACTAGTAGACGTATCCTGGGATCCAAAGACACGAGTGTGAGAAGCGTACCCGGTTTGGTAATTGGTTTTTGGGCCAGCGGTTCAATCATCTGAATTGAATGGTTCAACCTGTGATAACATAAATATAATAAAAATAAAAATATAAAATATTTATAATATTAAAACATGCCATAAAATGTTTATGAATAATGAAAATGCCATAAAAGTAAATAAAATACAAGAAAAATGCAAAAAAAAATGTCTCAAATAAAATTCCTCTGAAGTCTGAATCACTACTAGGAAATCCCCTTTTGTAGAAATAAAAAAAAGGATAGATTTGAGTTTCGTTTACACAACTGGTGATTAACATTGTTAATTCCCTCCATAATCATTGAATCAGGCATTCAAGTTTGAGGTTTTAATTGCTGGTTTGAGTATGTGTTTGTCTTCTTATTTTATTGTACCCTTTTTTCCATGCTCCTGCCTCTGTAAATGTAGAGGCCCTACAGCCCTACTAATTTCAAGTCCAACTGTAACTAGTAGAAAGATTCTTGCCCTACAGCCCTCCTTTGTATGAAGGGATATAATTTGCAATGATAGAATCAACTGCTTGCAGTGAACAAATAAGACGCTCCAAAAAATGAAGGAGGTTTCTTTGTTTTCTTTCGACAATTTAAAAGGTGGAAAAAACAAATTCATTTTGGGGTACTGACCTAGTCCCAAGGTTTTTAAAACCGAATAGGTTAGGGTTTGGTTCTTGGGTCAAATGGTCTGACAGTTTGAATCGAATGGATGATTCATTTTGACAAAAAACTAAAAATAAATTACAAAAATTAAAAAATAAAAAATGGTCAAAACCGTTAGACGGTTCAAACGGTTTGACCGCTCAGGTCAGCGGTTTGCTGACCAAATCAACGGGTTTAATAACGGTTTTGGGGTAAAACAGAACCAATCACTTGACCGGTTCCTAGTTTTTCCAGTCCAATCCGGTTTTGAAAACCATGCCTAGTCTCTTATTATACCCCTATTTACTGTAAAACACTGTATTTGGTTGCAATGCAATTTTATTTGCACTAGTATAAATACTTGAGAGTGCAAATGAAAATAATACAAATTTTGGTTTAATTTTATTTTGAGTTATATTTTATTCTGCTTCAAGTCTAACTTTGCTTCATTTGTACTGCAATCAAAACAAAATAAGATAAATTTTAAAATAAAAATAAATCCTAATTTACATTGACATCATTTGCACTTCCATGGTTTTGCGCATCAGTGCAAGTAAATTTGCATTGCATCAGAACATGATCACCGCTACAATTTTTGGGTTACTGGCAGAAGAAAAAACGACCAAGAAAGGATGAAATGAAACATAAAAAGGCACATGTCTAGCGGGTTAAGGAGTCTGTATTTGGCATTCTTTATTTTAAGGATTTATTCTTTTTATGTCCATATGAACACTGAATTTTTAACTGCAAAAGAGAAATAAGTTCTTAAAAAAAGGAATGCCAAATGCATAGAAACACAAGGAAAAAGAATAAAAAAACATCTGCAATGAGACTTCAGATCTCCTACCCACAATATACTACCCCGTGCATTGAAAACATTTCCCGATATTCTCTATATGTGCATGCGATATTATGTGGGTAAACGTAAACAAAGTTCTTATGAACAGGAGATCCGGACTTAATGAGCATCGTATTTCAGGTTGGAAAGGAGGCATGATGCTATTTTATATATCTTTGATATTTGTTATTAAAAGTTTAAAACTCTGCTATGGTTGTTTAATTTGAATACCGTTTTCTATTGGCTATCAAAAATTCACTTTGTTCTATTATATATTTTAGTTTTAATGCATGATTGCATTCAACGATTTTGTTTCTCCTCCCTATACTTTGATTATTTGTTATTTGAATATATTATTTGATTGATTAATTATTTAAGTTTTATTGTTTCTATCAAATTTTCCCTGAATCATTAACGCTTAACAGATTAACTTGACGTGTTCTATATATGTAATGCATGCAAATGTTTTTGCATATTTCTATAGAGAGGGGGTAGATGAAATCCAAATTGATATATTTTCCATTTAGAGAGCCTACCATATTATCCTCTATTATGTATATTTTTTTTTAAATCAAATCACGAGAAAAACAATATTTAGTCACCATAGCAAATATTATCAAAGCTCTAGCTACTTGGTACCAGCCCATGCATCGTATAAATCCTTGCTAGTTATCATCTATATATACAAAAAAACTGATCAATTTCTTGATTCGTTTTTAAAATATTAGTTTGAATTAGGAGGGGGATGTGATTCTGAAAACCCAAATTTTAATTTGACATCTAATTTGATTACCCGTGACACATATGTAGAGATGGCAATAGGATAGGGTTTAGGGAGGGTTTTGTAAATTTTAGACCTTATTTGTTTCCATATACCTTCCAACCCAAACCCACTCCAAAACCTATAGTGTGGGTTGAATTTTGAGAATCCAAATCCACTCTGCACATAAAAAATGCAAAATCCATCCCGCATTCAAAGGTATGGGGGATTGGGTTGGGTTTAGAACCCATATCTAATTTCCTATTACTTCTTGTTATATATAAGTAATAAATAAGTAAAATAACACAAATAAAGAATGAAGTTTCTAATTATTTGATTAAAAATGTAAAAAAAATTGTTCATAACTGGGATGGGATGCAAATCCTAACATGTTTATTCTTAAAAACTGAAACATGTAACAGAATTCAAGATATAAAACTCAGTAAGGGTGGACCACAAGTTACACACCTCTTATTTGCAGATAATTGCCTACTAATCTACAAAGCGGACATTAGTCAAGTTCAAATGATGCTGAATGTACTGAAGTAATTTGAGGAGATGTCTAGTCAAAAAATAAACAAAGCAAAATCTGGTGTTCACTTCAGCTCTTGGGTTCACAGAAGGAAAAAGAAAATGTTTCTGTCACTTCTTCACATGATATAGTTAAAACAAGTGGAGAAATACCTAGGAGTACAGCTTAATCTTGGAAATGCTAGTTGAAATAATCACTCAGAACTTTTGGAAAAAATAAACTCAAGGCTAGGTCTATGGAAAGCAAAATTGCTATCCTAGGCGGCGGGCAGGACCACCATGATAAAGTCCACACTCCAAGCCTCCCAAATTCCACTCTAAAAAAGTTAGAACACAGAGGAATTTCTGGTGGAATGACACCATCAATAACAAATGTGTTCATACCATAGCATGGAATTTTCTATGTAAACCAAAAAGTATGGGTGGCCTAGGTTTCAGAAGGATGAAAGAGTTCAATCAAGCTCTATTTTCCAAGCAAATTTGGAGGTTGTTTACTAGAGAACATTGCTTATGGAGGAAAGCAATAAAAGAAAAATATTTCAGGAATAAATTTCTGTTCTCCTTATAAAAAAAGACAGGCAGATTCTAAATGGTGGAAACAATTATTGTCTTTGTGGGACAAAATAAAAACAAACACCATTTGGCAAATAAAAGATGGCTCTTCAATATATATATCCGATCCATGGGTTCCGTCTCTCCCTAATTGAACTCCTGACGTTCAAATAGAAGCTCAAAACCAGAATATTAGCATGACTATGAATTACCTCATTGGACAAACATTGATTTTGCATCATCTCTCATTGGACACGCTCCTATGGATATCTTTGAAATCTAGGGAGTATGATGTAAAGTCAGGGTACAGATTCTTCACAACTACACAAGCATCATCTTCTAGACATCAAAGAAATTGGAATCTTATATGGAAATGTAAAGTCCCTATGAGATTTCAAATCTTTATGTGAAAAGCTTGGTGGAATAGCATTGAGACTAAGGACAGACTACGCTTCCTAAATGACAAAGAGAAATGTTCTCTGCGTCATATGAAAATGTCTCCATGTTCTCATTCTATTTGGATCTCAGCTTCTCTGGGCATAAATCCAGATAGAGTTCAGAATCAAGCTCTTCATGAATTTATATTTGAGTGGACTGAATCCAAGCTGAAAAACAGCTTTTTATTGCCAAGTTTTTTATCCTTTTTAGATTGATTTAGGATGCGAGGAATTCAGCTCTGCGTAACAAGTTTGTGCTAAACCCACTTCAGCTGCTAGAAGCTATGCACCACTTCTTACCTTTGAGCACAGCTATTCAAGACTCTCACCCAAGCTTTATGCACTCACATATAAATGCTTCAACAAAATATAAATTGTTCATTATCCACATCTATATTGGCAGGAACAGGAGTTGCAATCTTCTTAATAGATGATGGTACAATATTCATAGGAAGTAACAAAGTTGCAGCAACAAACCCCCCCCCCCCCCAAGCTGAATGGTGGGCTTACATATGTTCACCTACTGAGACTAAAGTTTCTCTGCATATTTTCTGGCTCAGAAAGCTTAGTCAATAATTTCTACAAGAATGATGAAGATGACTGGCTTATGCATCCTATAAAGCAGCAAGTTTTACAACTATTATCTCCTTTTGATACAAGAATGATGAAGATGATTGGCTTATCCAGCCTATAAAGCAGCAAGTTTTACAACTATCATCTCCATTTGAGTTTTGATATAGCGTGTGTTTTGTTCCATGGGCATTTCGTGATAGGTGTTTATCAAAATGCCACCATGTCATTGTCAAATCAGCATTTAGCTCATCATGGTGATTCGTACGCTTAAATAATTTATGTGCATGCCTACCATTGGGGGAAGCTTCATTTTAACGCTTCCCCAACGTTAGACGTTTATTCACTGTTCTGCTGATGTGGCAATTAATGGTTTTGTCATAAACTATTGACATTATTACTTTTCTTGGTTTTGAAGACAAATCAGGTATAAATGTTTAGTTAATAAACGGAAGCTCTACCAAACACATGCATAGTATGTGTAAACCATGTAAATAGAGATATGAATAGAGTTGCACATGAACTATCTTACAATGCATGTAAATAAGTATGGTAGTAGAAAACTCATGCAACCCAAGACCCTTTTGTACTGATGTTTCTTGATCAATGATAGCTTTCTGAGTTTCTTTTGGCAAAAAGAAAATGGAGAGCAATCTTGCTTAATCGGACTGTGAAGCACCTCATAGTAGTCGTTTGAAGCCAAACTGAAGACAATGCATTGTTGTCTAGAAGAAAATCACCCCAAGTTAACTAGATCTCTGAAGCACCTCATAGAAGTTGTTTTAGTGTACAAAGGCCATAAGAGATTGGTTGTTACTTGAGCAATTGGTTAGGTTTTTCTTTTCTTTTCTTTTTTTTTGTTTTTATCTTATAGTTGCATTTCATCCTTTTAATTTGCATGTATTTGCTTGGCTCTTGAGTTCGGGTGTGAGAATTGAGTATTCTCTGTTATCCGGGGATAGTTGCCTTACTTTTTCAGCTTTTCAGACTTATTGGCTGAGTTTGGAGGCAAGGACTTTGATAGAAAAGGGGTGAGGACTTAGTTTCTCTCATTTTTGCTTAGGTCCCTGCATCCAAAAAGAGGTTGGTCTAGAAGAGGGTGAATGAGCAATCTTGGCCTCAGCACTCTCCCAAGCTTCCAAAGAATATGGATTATCAATTTGACCTGTGATTTTTTTCTTTTTGTTTGCTAAAAAGTATATAAAAAATTTAAATTAACAAGGGCATTCAACATTCACACTAACCGAAGAGAGGGGTGCCTAACCCCTTCCCTCTCTCCCTCTCAACTTACCCAGAATGGCTTTGTCCTAGTCAAACGGTGTGGAGTCACTATTATTCCCAAATGTTTTGTGAAATTTAAGCCCGGGAGGCTCATCACTCGGTTATTTATTTCTGATGGGTGGCAACTCCATCTGTTCGATCATGAAGTGAATTGCTGGTATTTTTTCCGACGTTCAAAAACAATAACTCCTCCTTACGAATAAGAAAGTCGGTTTCCTTTTATAGCAGGGCATGGATACAGTTTCATAAATTTAAAGAAGTCTAGGGGTATTTTTCATGATTTCGGGAAAGTTTGGTTAAACCGGGTCCAAGGGGTCAAACTGAGGTTCTTTGATGGATGGCTAGGATTTTTGGGTCAAAGATCAAAGGGTTGAGATGGGTCTAAGCGCAAAGAGTGGTTTTGTGTGAGTAGGCAAATGAGATTAGCCAAAATAGAATCTTTTTAGATAGATGGGTAAACATGGATATTTTTGGTTGAAATTTGGCATGATAGTGTTTTTGGATGTTCTAAGTTTATTGGTGGAGATGGATTGGGCCAAGTGGACTGGATCAGGCAGATTTGGAAAAGGGCTTGATTTGATCAATTCAGAGCCTCAAAACGGAATCTCTGTGCAATATAGGGCAAACAAGGGTATTTTAGGCTGAAATTTTATAGGTGGGTATTTTAGGGTATCCGGGGTCTGGTGGTAATGTCTGATTGGTTCAGAGGGTCAAGATCATAGGAATTTAGGTCAATGCGATGATTCAAAACAAAATCTTAGTTTGATGGAAGGCTAATTAGGGGAATCTTGGGTTGAAACTTTATGGGCAGGTGTTTTTGTGTGTTTAAGGCTCAATCGTATGATCTGATTGGCTCATATGTCTTTGAATCATGGGGATCTGGGTTATGGATGTTTTATACTAACAACATGGGTCAAAATGGAATATTCTTTTGATAAAAGGGTAAACGAAGGAATTTTGGGTTGAGATTTGCTGAGTAGGTATTATGGGAGGTCTTGAGTTTAATGGTGACCTCTGAAGGCTTTGCAGCTAAAAGCTAGGTTTTTTGCGGTGTTTTAGACATGTTAGATGGGTTTGATCGGTTGTTTGGGGTAAATTAGAGGCTTAGGCAGTGGATTGAGCAAAAATCGAGTGTTGACAATCGGGAACCAGTTCCATGTTAAAGGAATAATAATCTAGAAAGACTTCGGAAACTTGTTTCCAAGACTTCTTCCTTGCGAGGTCCAAAAAGGCAAACCAGGTTTGTACATCTCTTATCAAACTTTTTTGGAACACCTGGATAAGGAGCTTCTCGTTTAACCCGTATTGGAACATATCTCCACCAAAGATTCTAAGGTGGGTTTGAGGACACCCCTTTCCATCATACTTTTTCCAATTCAAGCAATTTAAATTTTTCTTGGAGTACTGCATCAGGTATAAGCATAGTTCTTTAAAATCTATGGTTCCCTAAGTTATGAACCCCTTTTAATCTCTAGATTTCTTCCTTCATCTTCTCTCTTTTCTCCTTTACAGGATCATTTGTAAGCGAGGTTGGCTTGATTGGGAGGACCTTCCTCTTCAAAGTCATTGACTTGGTTGATTACTAGCATTGCGAGTTGCTTAGTGAAGATGGTAGGTTGTGGCCTTTGGGTTGGCAATGCAATACCAGCGGTGAATACGAATGGGGTAGGAATCTAAATAGTGGTAGGGATGGTGAAGGTTTGATTAAATAATAAAAAGTAATAAATAAAGAGAAATAAAAAATGGATGGCGACTCCATCTCTTTGAATCGGCCATGATCCTCCCGGAGTCGGCCATGAGCTTCCAGAAATATGCCCTCATTTCTGGTTTGAAAAGTTCGATCGAAGTTTTTGATAGTGACTTCGTCCTCCATGGGAAAGGCACTGAACCGAGAAGTTTCAGGTCCTAAGGATTATGAGAGGGAAGGTATTAGGCACCCCTCTCTCCGATCTGCTAGAGTAGCCCAATACAGGAGTTGTTCAGGCTTAGTTTATTTTGGAGAAAAACATAAATGGTTGTAAGAATTTCCTAAATCTACAGGAACATGCTTTCAACTCCTCCTAAGACCGATTTTGAGGTGATGTTATCAGGTCTTAGGTGTTGATTTCCCTAAGACCCTCGCCTCTCTACCTCTATTCTCTGCCAAGAAGAAATTGAAAATGATGGTTCTCCAACATTTCAGAACCTCGAGCAACCCCAGAAAGACTAAAAATAACTTACCTTTCGTATGTACCTTGTCAAAAGTTTTCCAATAGCTAGGGATGAGAAAGAATGAAGTTCAAATGGGTTCTTAATCTATGTAGTTCTAGTTGCAACAACTTCCGCTTGAAAATGGAGAAGGTGAGTTTGGAATCTAGGGTTCGTAGTACTTGCAAATTTCGGGTGAACAAGAGGCAGTATATGGGCTAGGACAAAGCTTTATTCTCTCTTTGTCTCTCTCTCTCTCTAGGGGGCCTCCCTCGGGTTTCCTCCCTTCAGTTCCCCCTTTGAGCTCGAATTAGGTCAATATTTATAGAGAAAGGGAGGGCGTCAAGTTTGAATTTGTGCTACTACAGTACTTGTGATTCAACAATGGTTTTTTCACACAAATAGGCAAAAATTGTTCAAAGAAAGAGATGTCCAGTCAAGTTTACCTATTTAGTGAAACATTTTCTTTGATTTGGGGGTGGTTCTCATGGGTTTTATGTGTTCAATGGGAGCTTGGGGCGTGTCTGTCATGGCAGTCTCGTATTTGGGGTTGTTAGTGGCAAAAAATGTAAATTTGATGAACTTTTAAATGTTGATTTGTCTTTTCTTAGTCTTATGTAGGGGTCTATTTTGTATTTTAAGATTTTTGGGTCTATTAGGCTTTGTTTCATTGGTCCAAGTGTTCTAATGGGTCTGTCATCAGCCAACACCCTTTTGAGGTTTCAGGTTGGGATAGATGACATGACAATTTAATCTAGTGCGTCAAAATGGTATCTTTCTAGTTTAATGGTTAAACGGATGAATCTGGTCATGAAATTTGATGCATTGGGGTTTTTTGGGTCTCTGGACATAGTGGTGGTGTCTTATTGGTTAAATAGGGCCAGAATGATGGAGATTTATGCTGACAAGTTCGGATCAATGAGATTTGCTGAAATAGAACCTTTGTTTGATGAAGGGTAAAACATGGGAATTTTGGGATGAAATTTGGTGGGTTGACACTTTTGAACGTCCTGAATCTGATGGAAGTTATGGATCATTGATCAGAGGTCTAGATTAATAGATTTAATTCAGATCATGGTCTTAGCTTATGGTTCAATCAACGAGAGGGCCTAAAATGGAATCTTACTTTTTCAACCATTAAATGGAGGTGTTTGGTCGTGAAATTTGACATGGTGAGGTTTCTGGGTCTTTAAACACAGTGTGAGGTCTGATCGGACAAATAGGGTCGGTAAAATTGAGATTTATGGATAACAAGTTCAAGTCAACGAGATTTACTGAAATAAAACATTTGTTTAATGAAGGGTCAAATGGGTGAATTTTGAACTACAATTAGGGTGAGGAGTCAAGTGGATGGTTCTGATCTGAGAAAGATATGGTTGATCTTGGTAATCATTCAGGGCCATCAGAATGGGATCTCAACATTTTTACAGTTGGTCATCATAGATTTCTGGTAAGGTTCACTAGTTGATCGCTTCCTAGTGATATTGAGGTGATGGGTGTGTTGGATTTGATTTTGGGGAATTGGAGTTTCAATATCACATAGATCAGGGCCGTTAGAAAGGGGGCTAGCATGATGAATGATGGATGTTTGGAGTTTAGTCATAAAAATTGATGTGTAGTAGTTTTCCAAGTCTGGGGATGATGTTTGATCGGATGTTGATGTTGACCGCAAGGTTGTTATTTGTCTTGTGGATTGTGTCAAAGGAGGGCATTTCAGGTCTTGGAAAGTCTCAAGTTGATCTGGTTGTGTTTCTACATTCTTAGGGTCTAAGAGGAGGGCACAAAGAGGTAGGGTGAATGGATCGAACAAAAATTGGGTGCTAACAATCGGTATTCTCATTCAAGTTGAATTTAATTATCAGAGAAAAGATAATAGGAAATTATACAAAATGAATAAATTATCATAGAAAACGGTTGCAGAAATATAATGGATAAGAACAAATAAAAAGATTATCCTATTTGTAGAAATCAGGAACATTCACAGTCCAATGTTATCGTCCTAAGCCCAACCTGAAAATGTTATGTATAGTAAAAAAATATAATATATATTAATAATACATAAAATATATATTATATAATAATAAAATTAGTAGTGAAAAAAGGTATTATATATTATAATATATAGAATATCATAAAATATTAATAATATATAAATAATATAATACAAAATATTTATCTAAATCAAGCTTTGAGTTTAGGCTCAAGATCTAGGCTTGATGGTCAGGCGGGGCTTGGGCTCAGGCCTAGTCATTTTCTATTTATAAAGATGAAAAGACCGGCGCAAGCTTATCCATGTACAAGTCTACCCGAAACCGACCGATCATTAGTAAAGATCAGCCAATTTGAGTTGTATCAATTTGGTGAATCGACTCAAAAGATTTAAACTTAAAAATTAATTTTAAATGTAAAAAAATTACAATAGTATTAAATAAATAATTTAAACATATTTAAATTATGGGAATTTAAAAAATAAATCATTTTAGACTAAGAAATATGGGAAATTTCCCATTTCCCGTATTAAAAATTATATTTAAAATATAAATTATATATATATATATATATAACATATACATATACATATACATATACATATGGTCATGTCAGTTTACAAATGGCCAAACCAAAATATATCCAGCCTGGTCAAATTGGGAAATTGTGAACTGAAGTTGACTAGAAAATACTAGAAAACCGACCAACTCAAAATAATTGTATCGCAAAAAGATAATTAATTATTTAAAAATTAAAATATAAAATAATTGTATACTCTTATGTATCTGTATTGTATACCTTTCCCTTAAGAAAGCTCGTGTGTCGCCCGAGTATTATTTACTCATATGTATCATCTCCTAAAATTTCTCCTAAACTACCTCCCATACTATCCCCAACTTTTTTCCTGAATTATCTCTAATTCCTATTTATCTCTTAAATTATCTCTAATTTAGTATAGAGTTTCTCTCATAAATTATCTCTAATTCCTATTTATCTTCTCCTCTACTTTTTATCTATATCTATCTAAACAAAGCTGAAATAAAAATAAAATAAAATTTATTTAAATATTCCAACAAAAGTATATAATAACTTTAAAATATTTAGTAAAAACACAAAAAATATTTATAATAGATTTTATAATATTCATATTATTAATAATTTTATGTTTTTACAAAAGTTATCACGAAATTATGTACTAAAAATATAAATTATGATATTCTGGATTATTCAATTTAAATTTTATACAAACATTAAAAAATAAGGTATTATTTAAATATTTAAATAAAAAAATATTAAAATATCTAAATAATTATATAACAAAATATATAATATTATGTAATAACTTTAAAATAAAGAAAATTCAAATAACCAAAAATTTTAAATATTTATATATTATTTAAATATTTAAATAACTAAATATTTTAAATAAGGAAATATTTAATATAACTAGATTTTAAATAGTTAAAATAACGAAATTATGTAATAATGGTATAACTTATAATTTTATGGATTATTAAATTCAATAAATAATCAATAAGTTAAAATTTAAATAATGATATTATTTAACTTTTAATTTTAAAATCTTAAACTATATTTATTATATATTTATCTATACTAAAATTAATATTTATTTATAAATATATTTCAATAATTATGTATAAATTTATTTTTGTTATGTTATTTAATAAAAAAATTTTAATAATTTTTTGTACTTATGTTAATTTTGTATTTTAACATTATTGTACTTATTGTATAAATTTAAAAATTTTATAAATATATTTCAATATCTACTCTTATTTAACTTTTTAAATTTAATTTTTTGTACTTATTGTATTTTTGTTACAATTTATTGATTAATATTTATTAGATATTAAACTATTATTTCAATAAGTGTGTGCTTTTGCTATAGATTTTCAATAATTATTGGAGATTAAACTATTGTTATTAATTAGAGATTGGACTATTAATTTAGTTGAAATTAAGAGTGTTCAAGGGTTGGTTCAACTTGACTGTAGGTTGTTTTGGCAACCAAATTGACTTAGTTAGGTTGGGGAGTTGGTTACCCCAAACCGACTGACCATTAGTAAAAACCGGCCAACACAGGTTGTATTGGTTAGGGTCGACTTTTGGTTTAGTTAGTCGGTACAAAAGATTTAAACTTAAAAATTAAATTTAAATTTAAAAAGATTGTAGTGGCATTATTAAAAAATAAATTTTAAAATATAATTTATGTTATAAAATATTTTAGACTAAGAAATATGGGAATTTAACCATTTTCTCATATGAAAGAAATTATATTAACAATATAAAATATTAACATATATTATGGTCAGGTCATCCCGTTTTAGTCGGTATACAAATGGCCAAAGTGAAATTGATCCAACTAGGTTCAGTTGGGAAATTGTTGAACCAAGGTTGACAGGAAATACTAGTGGTCGGTTTCATCAGTTTGATGAACAACCCTAGCTGAAATTATTTATTGCTATTTTAGTATTGTAAAAAAATTATTAAAAGTATTATATAAAATATAAATAATTATTAATTATTTAAAAAGTTAAAAATGTAAAACAATTGTATATTATTATGTGTTACTATTGATGAACAACCCTAGCTGATATTATTTATTGCTATTTTTGTATTGTAAAAATTTATTAAAAGTATTATATAAAATATAAATAATTATTAATTATTTAAAAAGTTAAAAAATATAAAACAATTGTATATTATTATGTATTACTATTGTTCATCTTTTTCTTAACAAATCCCGTGCATCGCATATATACTAAAAGTCTAAAACACAACAATCTAGAAATTTTCTTATTTTTTATTTTCTTTTTTATTCCATATCATTTTTGACACAATCAATGAGATGCTTTTCCTTCCCAAAAAAAACCTGAAGTCTCTCTCTCTCTCTCTCTCTCTCTCTCTCGCCCTCACTCTCTCCCCCACACGTTCCCAATAGCCTAAATAATTCCCTCTCCTAAAATTTCTCCTAAGCTATCTTCCTCACTATCCTCCACTTTCTACTAAATTATCTCTAATTCCTATTTTTCGCCTCCCCCACATTTTATCTATATATATCTAAAGAAAGTTTAAATTAAAAATTTTGAAATTTATTTAAATGTTTTAATGAAATTATATAATAACATTACAATATTTATTAAGAAAACAAAAAATAATTACAATAGATTTAATAATAGTCAAATAATTTTATATTTTTACTTTTTATCTATATCTATCTAAAGAAAGTTTGAATTAAAAAAACTAAGAAAATATTTAAATATTCTAATGAAATTATATTAACATTAAAATATTTATTAAAAACACAAAAATTAATTAAAATATATTTAATAATAGTCAAATTATTAATAATTTTGTATTTTTACAAAATTCATTATGAAATTATGTACACACAATATAAATTATGATTGTTTGGATTATTCAATTTAAATGTAATTAAAATAATGAAATTTTAACACTAAAAAATAAAATATTATTTAAATATTTCAATAACTAAATATATTAAATAATAGAGCATTAAAATATCTAAATAATTACATAAAAAAATATTTAATATTATGCAATAACTTTAAAATAAATAAAATTCAAAATACTCAAAATAATAATAATTTCATATTTTATAAAATTAATAAAGAAATTATGTAATAATAGTATAAATTATAATTTTATGGATAATTGAATTCTATAAATAATTAATATTTTCATATTTAAATAAATAAATAATATTTTAAATAACTATTTTCACTTCTATAAATTAATAATTCTAGAAAGTAACTGTCAAAAAGATTAATATTTGTTGATAATAATTCTCAATTCTTAATCTATATTTATTATATATTTATATTTATATATACTAAAATTAATACTTATTAATATATTTATTATATATTTATTATGTGTTACTATTGTTCATCTTTTTCTTAACAAATCCCGTGCATCGCATATATACTAAAAGTCTAAAACACAACGATCTAGAAATTTTCTCATTTTTTATTTTTTTTATTCCATATCATTTTTGACACAATCAATGAGATGCTTTTCCTTCCCAAAAAAAACCTGAAGTCTCTCTCTCTCTCTCTCTCCCCCACACCTTCCCAATAGCCTAAATAATTCCCTCTCCTAAAATTTCTCCTAAGCTACCTTCCTCACTATCCTCCACTTTCAACTAAATTATCTCTAATTCCTATTTTTCGCCTCCCCCACATTTTATCTATATATATCTAAAGAAAGTTTAAATTAAAAATTTTGAAATTTATTTAAATGTTTTAATGAAATTATATAATAACAATACAATATTTATTAAGAAAACAAAAAATAATTAAAATAGATTTAATAATAGTCAAATAATTTTATATTTTTACTTTTTATCTATATCTATCTAAAGAAAGTTTGAATTAAAAAAACTAAGAAAATATTTAAATATTCTAATGAAATTATATTAACATTAAAATAATTATTAAAAACACAAAAAATAATTAAAATAGATTTAATAATAGTCAAATTATTAATAATTTTGTATTTTTACAAAATTCATTATGAAATTATGTACACACAATATAAATTATGATTGTTTGGATTATTCAATTTAAATGTAATTAAAATAATGAAATTTTAAAACTAAAAAATAAAATATTATTTAAATATTTCAATAACTAAATATATTAAATAATATAGCATTAAAATATCTAAATAATTACATAAAAAATATTTAATATTATGCAATAACTTTAAAATAAATAAATATCAAAATATTCAAAATAATAATAATTTCATATTTTATAAAATTAATAAAGAAATTATGTAATAATAGTATAAATTATAATTTTATGGATAATTGAATTCTATAAATAATTAATATTTTCATATTTAAATAAATAAATAATAATTTAAATAACTATTTTCACTTCTATAAATTAATAATTCTAGAAAGTAACTGTAAGAAAGATTAATATTTGTTGATAATAATTCTCAATTCTTAATCTATATTTATATTTATATATACTAAAATTAATACTTATTAATATTTTCAATAATTATTTTTTTGTTTTTTGTGATAAATATATTTTCACAAATGTTAGCTGGCTTGAGAGAACGTCTAGCGATAGAATCCCCGTCTCTAGCTGACTTCATTCGTCGCCATGACCAAAGCAACAACGTGTTCACTACTCATACAAGAAAAACCTTGTTTCCTTGTTCCTTTTCAGCAGTTGGGTTTTATTTTGAAAATTTGAGAAACAATGGATGGTAAATCCAATATTTTATTTTTTTCGTTACAATTTAACAATGAAGACAATTGTTAAAAACAGTAAGGGTACTTTAAGACAATATTGAAATAGTGAGGGTATAGTTAATCAATTTCCTAAATCTTAGGGGTAGTTTAAGAATTTTGCCCTAATTTTAATGTCTCAACCTATATTTATTATATAATTATATATACTAAAATTAATATGTATTGCATTTCAATAATTATTTATTGTTTTTGTGATAAATATATTTTGAATAATTATGTATAAATTTATTATTGTTTTTTATTTAACAAAAAAAATTTCAATAATTATTGTGGATAATACTACTATTATTGAACTTTTCAATTTAATTTATTGTATTTATTATATTTTTATTAGTTATTTATTGTATTTTTTATCAATATATTTTCAACAATAGTGCATTTTCGCTCTAAATTTTCAATAATTATTGGAGATTAAACTACTATTATTAGAGATTAAGCTGTTAATTTAGCCAAAATTAGGAATGCTCACCGGTTGGTTCGATTTGGTTGTTGGATGTTTGGCCAACCAAATCGACCTGGTTAGGTTGGGGAATTGGTCACCCAAAACTGACTAACCATTTGTGAAAACTGGACCACTTGGATTGTATCGATTAGGGTTGATTTTTGGTTTGGTCAATCGGTTCAAAAGATTTAAACTTGAAAACTTGAATTTAAATTAAAAAAAAATTACAGTGGTGTTATTAAAAAATAAATTTAAAAATTAAATTTATGATATAAAATATTTTAGACTAATAAATATGGAAATTTTCCCACTTTCCCATATCAAAATATTATATTTAAAATATAAAAAATTAGTATATATCTATGGTCAAGTCGTTCAATTTTAGTCGATTTACAAATGGCCAAAGCAAAACTGATCCAACTTGATTGGATTGGAAAATTATTGAAACAAAACTGAATAGAAATACTAGAAAACTGACCAACTCAAATTGAATTGATCAGATTGATTAGTCTCATCAGTTTGAAGCATGCAATAAAATTATTTTTAAGAGTTTGGTGCAACTCTTCAATCTCCAAACACGTTCTTATGGATCAGTACTTTTTCAGTTTCAGCCAAGATCAGATGCAGCATAGCTATCTATCTCTCTCTCTATATATAATAATCGCTTGGAAATCTAAGATGAGCTGTGTATCTTCTTTATTCAAGTATTTGTAAATTAACCATTTGAAAATGGATCAATGCTCCTGATTAATTTGGTAATTTGTTTGCACGACATATTTTATTCAATTCAATGTGTTTGGCATCCGACTACAATTTCCGAGCAAAACACCAAGGAGACAGTGGTAATAAAGCAAGGGGACAAAGGCTCCATATTTATGAAAGAGGAATGTTGAAACGAGTCGTTGTGCAAATAATGATACCTACTTAATTAGGCGTCCCATTCTGTTGACCTTAGGATTTGTTGATGTGATGGGGAATGGATTTTGCCTCCAAACACTTATCCCACCGTTTATTAATTAGGGGCATTCTTTGTTTGATTTGGATAAAGGTAAAGTTGATCAATTGGATTTTGGTTCTCATTAATTAAGAATTTTATAACAATTTTATATGGGAATGGGAGGAAGTTTATTTTTCTACGTATCACTTTCCTGGGTAAATGATACCCATCTCCTATGTGGGTAAATAACTTTCCCGCATAAGAGTAAAATTGCCAACACTTGAATGGGACAAAAATATTCTTTTTAATAATGGAGTTATATGGCTAAAATGATCATTATCTTATTTACTTGGAAAGTAAAAGAACATGGATAAATGCACTTATTTGGGTAAGTGTTTTCCAGGAAAAACTTACCCATATAATTGTATTTACCCGGATAAGTAACTTAATGAAAAGCGAGCATGACTTTAATAGATTTGCCTCCACAAACTTATCCTTAACTTTTACATAGCTAGATCATATATTTTCCAAGCACTTCACCGATGGAAGTATATAATTAAGTTCGCTATATAGACAACTGAGCTGGCATTATTATAAAGACCGTTAGGGCTGTTCATAAGAAGAACCAACCCGACCAAACCGACCAACTTGGACCAACCCAACCCGAGTCGGTCGGGATTTCTTCAGCACCGGTCGGTTTCGGGTTATAAAAACCCGAACCGAACCGACTTAGTAGTTAGTTCCTAGTTAGTAGTTACAACCTACTTAGTTCCTACTTAATTAAATTGTCTCTATCCTAGTTACAACCTAACTTTAAGTCACCACTAAGTAGAGCCGAAACCAACCCAAACCGATTCAAACCGATCAGGTCGGTTTTGCTTAACACATGGTCGGTTTCGATTTCAATTTCAGGTAACCCGATCAGGTCGGATCGATTGGAAAAACATCAGTAAACTGACCCAACCCAACCCGTGAACAGCCCTAAAGACCGTTGCCTAGAAAATAAAAATTTGGTTGATAGTCTTTGAGAATAAATGTGGCACTTTTGCATTTGAACTGGACTTGAACCGGTCTAAATAATTGGCCTTCTGTGTTTGAGAGAGAGAGAGTGCAACGATCCAAAAACTTTCACTCCCGCCTTCTACTTCGTGTGTTCGACGAGTTCTCCTTCTTCTAGCAAAAACGTTTTTAGAAATCGATAGATTGAGAAAGGCTTTTGACTTAGAAGGAAAAGGTAAGGCTTCTTCTTCTTTTACGTGGTTGATTCAGTTGTGTTTTCTCCGATTCTAGAGCATTAACCGGTACGGTGGATCTAAAATTAGTTTTCTTCATGATTTGCTCGAAGGTGCCATTCATGCAAGCTCTGAAGGGTTTTAGGAGGGTTTATTAATCAGCAGATTACTGTCGGTGTCGAGATGCTTCTTTTCCGCCTTGCTGTGCCCCTATACTGGGATTTCATGATATACCGAAAGCTGAATATATATCGGGATTATTAATATGTTGAGAAACAGGAAAACCTTGACTTAAGCTTCCAGTGGGTTAGGGAGCTTGTATTTTATTCTTTTGTTTTTCTCCCTTGATATATTATTACTTTCATGTTGTGCATGTGGTTGCACGCTTGAATGCGCTCTGTATACAAAGTTACATAAGCTTGTCTCCGATTCCAATGTGGTTGCATGCTATGCTTGTGCTTGTGGTAACAAATTTCATGTACATTGTTGAGGAAACTAAATCCAAAGAATCATATAATTTCCAAAGAAATCATAGAAATAGAGAATATAGAATACTTTGATATTAAATCCAAACATTCATTAACCATAGGAAATTACATAAAATTGTCTACCTTGGAACTTTAAAAAATTACTGCTTGACCTAAATGAAAGAAATTAGGTTGTATTTGGTTTGAAGGAAAAAGTAAGCAAAAAAAGGGAAAAACAGAAAAATTTACAAGATTTGTAAAGGTTTTCTTACATTTCCCTTCCCTTTCCTTTAAACCAAACATAACCTAAAATAACCAACTACTGCTCAAAAAGTGCCCAGTTTAACATTGAGGAAGAAAACCTGCCAGACATTGACAGTTTGATACTTGTTAGGGATGTTAGTACTCCCGGTTGAGTATGGGTCGGCCTTATCCTGAACCCACACAACCTGTATAAAACCACATCCTACCCCGAACTTGACCCGTCCTGTAACTCGGAGGGTGGTGTTGGGACTTGGGACACCACACAGGAAACTAGGGGATGCAGGTGGGATAAAACATAAAGATATTAATAAAATAAAATAATAAAACTAATTAAAAATGATAACAAATTTTTATTTATTATATAAAAAACAGCTCAGACATATATGACAGACTGTAGGGACCCGAATGTATGGCCTAGATGGGTTTATATTTCACACCCGAATCCAATTGAGTCGTACAAAACCCATTAGTTCCAGCAAGGTTGGCCCTGGGGCAGAACGTGAGCTTCTTTGGTTAAGTGGATTCCGGATCTCCTGTCCATGCTTATTCACAATACACCACCCCTGTGAATTGAGAATATCTCCCCCTGTATAATACTATACAGAGGATGAGATGTTCTCTATATCTGACTGCAATAAATATAGACAGAGTTCTCGTGGATAAGAGATCTGAACTCGGTTAAGTGGCCCTATAAACCCATATATCTCAAATTTACAACTGTTTTAGAAACTAGTAAGTTCGGATCAGATAGGCACAACTTTGTAAGTGGGTAAATGAGCACTTAAAAATTTTTTTAACATTTGTCCCTTACGATATTCACTTTTGATAGTTATCAAAATATTTATCAAGTGTTAATTTAACATGTTTACTTTATTGCGTCTATTAGATCTGGGTTCACTTTGAGTACTCTTTCGCAAACTCATTTTTTTGTCCGAATCGGGCGCTTCTCCTCATACCAACCTCACACCATGTTGCAGTCGTGCGTTCTCTATGAATGACAACATGCAATTACAGAAAAATTTCTCCACATGTCTGACGTTGATGCAATAAGTGTTTTGTGAAGACAAAATCTGGATCTTCTTGACCCATATTATGCCTATTCCCACAAAATACAAGTACAAATTAACTATATATATATATATATATATTAAATCAATAAATAAGATTTTCTTTTTACCAAACAAAAGCAAAACAAAAAAAAGTGTGATTTCTTTATTTTTCTAAATTTCATGATTTTTAATTTAAGAACTTGTTGATTTATCATCCATGTGAACACACGTGTGAGGAGACACCCACTAATCTCGCCCCTCTATTTGTGTATTACATTTTAAGGGTGAGTCAAATTAAATTTACCATTTAAGTTGACCCATGGACATCCTTATATGAGATCATCCACTCTTATTAGAATTTCAATTTGGATTGTGACCAGAACAATTCATAACTTAGAAATATAAGACTTGAGTTGATTTGGATTGACTTAGGCTCAATTTGGAAGAAATACAAGTATAAATATATACAATACAAATACATACAAAATAATACAAAATGCAAGGTTTTACATTCTCCATATTTATATTTATACTCCTTCCAAACTGAGCCTAAGACTCTTTCATGTTCCTAATTCAATTTTACATAACAAAGCTAATGCATCACATGAGCCCCCACTAATAATTATTTAAAATAAGGGTTTTATTTGGATTCACCTCACTTTTCCCCAAATCTTCTTGAACTTACCCTGAATTTTTAGATAATTCCAAAGAATCCCTTATCATACATTCTCTCTATTAAAACACAAACAATTCAGACGAGATTATTCTAATACCACTTTGCTCATCTCTATCCTTTTAAGTCAACATGCCATAATTATTCGTTTGATCTAGAGGAAAAAGATAAAGTTTAAATCTTATTTTATAAAAAAAAAAGCAAGGTGTTGTGAAGAAAAGAAAATAGGGAAAGAAATGAAGGATGTTTTTATCAAAAAGAAATAATTTAATAAAACTGATTGGTAGGCCATGGTTAATTTTGATATATTAAATAAGTATTAATGATGCATGTGAGCCACTTTGTTAAGTAACAGTGGCCTAAGGAAAGGTCTCAAAAAGTGAAAAACTTGAGAGAATCTCACAAAAGTGATGGGGAGTTTCAGATATATATATATTTTTTTATTTTAATTTTCTCCATAGTTAGAATATTATTTATTTACTTATTTATTTATTTTGGGTGAGGGTTCGTTTGGTTCGTAATCGGATTTGGAATTAGAATTAAAATGGTCCATTTCCATAGTTTATTTGATTCACACAGGAATAGAAATGGGAATTAGAATTAGCAGGAATGGGATTTCATTCCCAAAAAAGAAACAGGAAATGGCCATAAGAGGAAATGCTATTCTAACAGAAATGAGAATGAAATTTTGATTCCATTCAACCAAACAGTTAGAATCAAAATAATCAATTCCTATTCTGATTCCAGACCCCTATTCTCACAAACCAAATAAGGCCTTAAAATATTTATTTTAAGAGACCAAATCTAATCCCAATAAAGGGTCCCAACATTGAGCCACTTCCTTGATCTCCATGGAAGATGTTCTCAGCTGCAAAAGACTGGACCCAGTGTTGGGACATGATCCAAATTCTATTTTAGGGGGTGATGGGATCTGTTCCTCACAAATGAGCACCTTACAAGCACATCCACCGGAACATCTCTCGTGAATAATAACGAAGGGAGATGTTCTCAATGCATAATAAGATGTGTGTGTAAGGCACTTGTGAGGCGCCAGGTGTGAGGAGCAGATCCGATCTCGTTGCCGTGATGGATAACATGGTAGGGTTGTTCATAACGAGACCCAAATCGATCAATCCGGTCTGATCTAATCCAAATTGGCCGGTTTTTCTTTAGCACCGATCGGTTTCGGGTTACAAAAAAACATAAACTGATGGTTTGGTTCGATTTCGATTTTCATGCCGAACCGACCCAAACAGATTTAGATATATATATATATATATATTAGCTTTATTTCAGAAATATACATATTATATATAAAATTTATGATATATAAAATATCAGTTTTAATCTATCAAATCATTTTTAATTTCCAGGCATTTAGCCTTTGCTTTCTTAGACTTGAATCCTTTACCGTTTACACCAAGAGAATCGTTCACAAAATCGACCCAAACCGATTCAAACCAACCAGATCGATTTTACTTAGTAATGAGTCAATTTTAATTTCATTTTTAGGTAAACCGATCAGGTTGGATCCATTAGAAAAATGTCAATAAACCAACCCAACCCAACCCGACCCGTAAACAACCCTACAACATGATTGATTTTCATGAAGAAGACCAACCATCTTGTCGAATGTCGGTCTCTCCCCCCACTCCCCCTCTAATTTGTCTGCTTGTCCTTCGATCCATCCAATAGCAATAAGCTAATTATACGAATTAAGAAAATAATAAAAGAAATAAACAGCAGGTTTACAAAGGAAAAGAAAAAGATTTTGTTCATCTCTATTCTCTACCTCGACAGGGACACGTGCTCTTCACGAGGAAATGGCTTCTCGAACCCACGTGTACCGAGGCAAAGGACAGCCACTAGTTGAAGATTCTAATGTTCCCAACGCACAAAATGAAGTACTCTTTACCAACACGTGTCCTTTCACGGAGCAGCGGATGAACGGCCAGGATGGGACTCAGAGACCTTTTCGCTTTTAAGCTTTTCAAAAAGCTGGGTCATGTGGGGAATGTGTGGCTGACGTGTCGCGCCGCCTATTGCATTCCGTTCTCCTTACGATCAGCACGGGGTCGTTGTGGGCCTCAAGGGCCTACGTGGACTTTCGTCTTAAAAATTTCGCGCTTTTGGATTTCCTCCCGTTCAGTAACTTACCACTCCGAGTAGGTATGGATCGTAGTCGTACGGGTGTGTGTCATTAATAACTCGGCAAAAACTCGGTGAAAACTTGGAGCTCGGCTTCAAATTCAATATTGCTATGTACGTCATTCTCTTTTTTGTCTTTTTCTTGACGTCAGATCTCATACCGGGCCTTACATGAGGTCGAGTACCTCTAATACCAATCCGACGGTCGGTAAGTAGTAAGTACAATGTATGCGCAGCGTCGCACACGGTTTTCAGGATCGGCCCATAGGCCATAGCCCAACATCATCCACTCCAAGTGTTTTCTCACGTGACAGTATCCAAATTCGTGGTAAACAAAGTTCTCTTTTAGAGCTCGTCAGTTGTCACGTGGCAAACACTTGTTACCATTGTTTGTCCTTCTATGTGGGCTGCCAAATTTCAGATTCCTGGACTAGATTCGAAGATATGTTTGTACATTCGTGTACTTTTTGAAAATTAGATAATAATTATTTTATAATTCAATAGAAAAATATAGCATCGGAAACAACTTTACTAATCAAAACCCATCATTGGTTACAAGTTTTTTAATATCATGTCTAAGATATATAATTTAAACAAGATTCTATTCATCAGCCATGCATGTGATGCACCTGATCATGGGATATCATTCGTTATTTTTTTTTTTAGTTTTCGTTGATTATTTAAGAAAAAATCAAAAAAAGAAAAGAAATAAATGTCAGGTTTTTTAGAGGGTAGGATCGACAGAACAGGCTTAATTATTATGGGTGTCTACAAATCAAAGGGGTGAACCAGATTCCACTAGAATTTGTAAAATCTGTTGGAATAAATACCCCAAATGTTTTTTATGTGGGCTACAATATTAAAATGCATTTTATATTCGTATCAACCCAAAAAATCAAACTAGATAAGAAAAAAAGCACTATAGAAATAAATATTTTATTAAAATTAAGACAAGTCCACATCTTACTAGTTGGCCTGTAACAAACTAATGAATGCTGCAAGGATAAATATCCAAACTCAATTTTTTCCCAAAGCCAAAAGTGGGCCAAGTAGCAATTTCTTCTACGACCTCCACGGCTCCAACTACCATATATTATAAAAAAAATAAGGAAATTTTTTTATGTACTTTTATCCAAAATTCATCATGGCATTTTTTTTACATTTCTATTAAAGAGTTAGTATATGTTTGGTATAGTTTTTGTTTTATTAAGGGCCCCTTTCGTAAGTCATTTTGAGTCTTGTAGCTTTGACAGTCAAAAGACGTATTAAGTTTTTGATATAAGATCTGGGCAGTCCAAAGACTGTTTGATAAATGTACGTCTTTTCGTACGAGATTAAAACACGAAAGACGTAGGAAGCTTCATTTGGAGCTTCTCAAAATCAGCCCAAAATGGGCTTCGCGTGTTTTTTTAGCATCCCGTCTTTGACGGCTAAATCTTCTGCGTGCCAAATGGAAATAGACCGATTTTCGGTCTTTCCGGCTTGTAAACAACCGAAAGACGCGCCAAACGGGCCCTAAATAAACGTTTGTACTTGATTTATCTTCAAAGAGAATGTTTGATTCCATTTAAGTTTATTCAGTAAATGTTTTGTACTTGTGTCATTGCAAAGCTAAGAAACACATTTAATGAGAGCGTTTATGACACATAGGCACCATTAGGCACCACATCAGCAAAATGCCAATAAATGCCTACCCATTTCAGGAAGCTCCAAAATGAAGCTTCCTAAAATGGGAGAGGTGCACAGAAACTGAAGTTTGCTTTTGCAAATTTCTATACACAAATGCAATTAATGAGGCATTTGCTGATGAGATGCCTATGTGGCACCATCAATAAACGTAAACGGAACCAAATATATACAAAACTGAGAAAAGTATTTGATAAACCGTTTATGAACACTAGGCACTACATTAGCGGAATAGTGAATAAACGCTCAATCGTTAGAGGAGACGTTAAAATAAATCTTCCCCCAATGGTTGGTGTGCACATAAATCAAAATTCACTTTTATGAATATCAATGCGTATGGATGAATATGATGCAAAAAAATGCTGATTTGATGATGACATATAACATTTTGATAAACATCTATCACAAAATGTCCAACAAACTAAACGCATGCTTAAATTCACCATCACTTTTCAACACATCCAATGAACCAATGTCATTGAGTTCTATTGTCTAAAACTCATCTTCTATTAGAATTCTACTAGTGATTATTAACATAAATATTTAAGTATTTTACAAGACCAAACTACCTTTGAATGTCTAATCAAGCTTATTAAATATTTTTTATGACAAATGTACCTTCAATTCGAGACCAGACCAATACCAGGCCTACAAATTTTAGTATGTGTATATGCTATTTTATGTTATATTATATATTTCATATGTAAATATTATAATATGACACTTAACATGCCATTTAAAATTATATATATATATATAATATTCTAAACGTAAAAGTTTATAGCTTGGGGCTTATGTTCCAAGCTTGGAACCTGGATTGGGTCAGGTCTAGGCAATGGCAATTATATTAGGTGTAAATCTGACCAGGCTTGGTCCGACCAGACCTAATCCATGATCATCACTAATTTTTTTTTATTGAATCTTAAGAAAATGCCAAAAAGTTATAAAGATAACATTTTTTTTTCTTTTTATTTGAATACATCCCATTTTTTTTTATAAGGATGGAGAGACAAGGACATTTTCATTAATTAAAAAATGAAGTAGGATTTTCTTTGGTGTTTATATAAAAATGGGGATGTGCCCAGTGCCCGGATCACTACCCATAACCAGAACCATAAGAACGTGGCGAGTATATGAGGGGGAGAGGCGAGGAATTGAAAGCGGCAAGCGAGGGAGGGCGCTGACGAAGCGTAGAAGGGGTTAGCACCCACTTTCTTTATATATATAGAGAGAGAGAGAAATGGGAATCAAATAGGAAGATCGCAAGGCCACAAGTACTTGTGGCTGAGAATTGCTCCCTTGCTTACGTGGCATCGAGACCTCGTTAAACGGAGGAGCAAATCACAACAATCCCAAACAACGACGACGACGACGACGACGACGCCGAAGACGACAACATCATCAAAACGACGACACGCCCACCCTCCCGCGAACAACACAGCCTAGCTGCAGCCACGCCCATACACTCATGACGGGCAACACTCAGGTTAGTAAGCAATAGAACCAGCGTATCCGGATTTCATTCATTTTCCTCGGGTTCGTCAGATCTATAGTGGACGAAAATGTCGGAAGCAAAAGACCCGGCGATTAAGCTCTTCGGGAAGACGATTCCTCTCACGTCAAACGACGAGACTTCGGCAGTCTCTGCCATCTCTGGCGCTCCTACTGCTATTGCTTATGCTAAAGACAAACTCGATGAGGATCGTTCTTCTTCTGCGGCTTTGCAGGACGAGAAATCAAAGAGAGCAGCAGCAGAACAACAGCGACAACAGAAGGAGAAGGTACGTGCTGTCTTCTAGTGGAGAGTTTTCCACCATCTGTCATATGCAAATGAGATGCTGAAATCTAGGAAGGAACGACCCATTTTTCAGAAAAGTAAAACAATGGGTCGATCTTTCTCGAGGCCTTTTTCTCTTTCTTTTTCTGCTTTTCCGTGCTTTAAACTACTTTGGTTGTTTCCTCCCCTCTCTCCGAGTTTCTTATTTTGGTGCGATTTGGTTTTTCACTTGGAAATGCTATTTTTAGATAAATTTGTAAATGAGGTGTTTTTTGTCCGCGGTTTGATTTTGAACATTGCGTTTCTTTTTCATGGTTTGCTTTTGGAATACTTGTTTTCGGGTTTCTTTTACTTCATGCCACAAACAATTTTCTTTCCAGCTTTCTCTGAAAAAAGAAAAAGAAAGAAAAAAAGAAATCCAGGTCTAACTTTCTCAGACAAATGACTTTTAATAATTTGGTCACTTCCTTAGACTTCAAAATTAACGTAGTTTTGACAGGGAATTAGTATTTGGTTTTTCATCAAAACCAAATACTAATTATCTTGTATTCAGTTTTCATTTGGGGCTTCCTGGTTAATTATCATGCACGATGTACCTGTGGAAGGATTGCGATCTTCTGAGTTCGGAGTGTGTGTTAAAAGTCTAAACCTTTTTCTTTTATTTTCCGGTTTAGTTCAGGTCCTCTCTTACACTTCCATTCTTCTTGATGTTTAATCTTCTCTGCTTAGTCTTTACTCCCCCGATTGCCCCAGCAGGGTCCTTTATTTTTACTGGGTGTCAATTCCTTCACTGTTTTGCTTCGGAAAATTGTTCCTTTATCGAATGGGTTTCTGCAGTCTGCAGAGATCTCTGGACAGCTCAAGGTTTATTTTCTTTACAAAATCCGCACTTTGTGACAAACAATTACTGTGGAGACAGTGGAGTGTGCTTCATCATTTATTCTGCAGTAGTTTCTTCTTTATATGTAATTTAATATAATTTGAGAATCTTCGGCTTTGACAACTTCAATTAGTTTTCCGCAAAAAAAAAAAAAAAAGCATCTCCGGATCAAAATTTTCCTATCTTTTTTCCGCTAATATTTTTGTTGAAGTCTCCGCATCAAAGAAAGTTCGATCACAAAATATATAGAAACTGTTTATTAGTACTATAATATCATGTTTATTATTCACCTTCTCTTCAACTTACCCCATTCTTCTAAGAATTAATTTTCTCTATTTCTGTTTTTTTTTTCTTCGAAATGATGTATTATTTGAATTTTCAATTTCTTTGCACCAGTTCAAAGATAAACCAAGCAATGTTCTTTCAATTAAAATGTGTTGTTACTGTACCTAATCCTATAATTCTCTAATTGCGAAAGAAAAAGCTGATTCCATGGTGCAAATTAAATGCACTAGACGTGATTATCTTTTGAAATTTCCAATATGTTTTTTATTAAATTCTGGTAGAGCCTTTAACCTTGATTCCTAAACATTGTTCTAATAACAGAAAGACAACGCATACATAATTTGTTCTTGGATGTGAAATATTAAACAGTTATGTGTAGAGGAAAAAAGAGGATATTAATTTAATAAGCTATGCATGAAATTCGGTATTTGCTCGCTTCGTTTCCTTTGTTCACAATGGTTGATTCTTTGCTCATGGAAGATATGGTCCTAAATTTCAGGATCCATCAGGAGGAAAACCGACCAAGCCTACGGGGGAAGATGGCGGACCACCTACAAGTCTGAAAAAGCTGTCAGATCCAGCTACTTCCTTAGAGATGATTGATGAACCCCAAACCGCCTCAGTTGAGAAGGAAGCTGCAACAACAAAAGGTTGCAAGACTGAGGAAGAACAGAACGAGACAACTACGAGTATCCCACAAGAGAAGACCCTGAAGAAGCCTGACAAGATACTGCCATGTCCTCGCTGTAACAGCATGGACACAAAGTTCTGTTACTTCAATAACTACAACGTCAATCAACCCCGGCATTTCTGCAAGAATTGCCAGAGATACTGGACAGCCGGTGGGACCATGAGGAATGTGCCTGTGGGTGCTGGCCGTCGCAAGAACAAGAACTCTGCCTCACATTATCGGCATATTACAGTCTCCGAAGCCCTCCAGACCACTCGAACTGATGCCCCAGATGGAGTTCACCACTCAGCACTGAAACCCAATGGCACCTTACTCACATTCAGCTCTGATTCTCCTCTATGTGAATCTATGGCTTCCATGTTGAACCTTACAGAGAAGACAATTCGGAACTGCACCAGGAATGGGTTTAATAGAGCAGAAGAGCAGCGAATTCCAGTGTCCTGTGGGGTAGAAAATGGGGATGACCGTTCTAGTGGATGTGGATCGTCTATAACTTCATCGAATTGTACAGAGGATGGGAACAGGGTAAGTTTGCAAGATCCAATGATGCGGAATTGTAATGGGTTCCCTCCTCAGATACCGTGCTTTCCAGGAACTCCTTGGCCTTATCCATGGAATTCGGCTCAGTGGAGCTCTGCAGTACCCCCACCTCCTGCCTTCTGCCCTTCAAGCTTTCCCGTATCTTTCTATCCCACGGCAACTTATTGGGGTTGTACTCTTCCAGCCAATTGGAACATCCCCTGGATATCCCCACCATCATCTTCTTCAAGTAATGGGGGATCGGGATCTGGTCCTAATTCTCCATTGGGCAAGCATTCAAGAGATGGAAGCATTCTTAAATCAAATAACAAAGAGAAAGCTGATCCATCAAAAGAGAGCAATTCAGAGAAGTGCCTTTGGATTCCAAAAACTCTGAGGATCGATGATCCTGGTGAAGCTGCAAGGAGCTCCATATGGTCAACACTGGGGATTAAAAATAACAAGGCTGATTCAATCAGTGCAGGGGGGCTCTTTAAGGTCTTCCAACCAAAGAGCGAAGAAAAGAATCACACGGCTGGAGCCTCTCTGGTATTGCAAGCTAATCCTGCAGCACTGTCTCGATCATTGAACTTCCATGAGACCTCATAATGGGAAATTGTTCTGTTGAGCAAGTGTTTCATTGAGACGGTGGTAATGGTAATGGAGGTTGCAACTGGTTGAGTTGAATTTGCAGCCAACACCTGTGGTTTGGGCCACGTTGGTCCACTATTCAGGCATTTACTGCTTATAGATCGGCAAGGCAACAAGTTTGAGAGAGGAAGGCCTGAGAAGGACCCAGTTCTGGTCTCCTCCGAAGAGAAAGTTCTTTCCTAGAGCTCTCATACCCAAGTAGCCAACTAATTTCATTCTCTCTCTTTTTGGTTTTTCACAGTATGACACTATGAACAAGTCTTGTTTTTTCCTAGATGGTTTGCCAGTTTGTACATGTATATATCTAAATTTAAAGTGGTCAGATAGAGGTGGATAAAGGAGTGGGAGATTCTTATATGTACTAAAAAATAAATTTGTGAATCCAAGCGAGTAGAAGTTTTTCTTATTTTAATGTCTCTTACCTTGACAGACAAGACCTCCTTTATGGGATTCTAACGCTTTACTCTTTGAGAGTTGAGACTTGAGTTGCAGAGCCCAGCCCAAAATTGGGCACCTTCTGTATTCCTTCCTCCTATCCAAAACGATACCATATTAAGATCTCTGTGCTCTGTAACCCCATCAGTTATTGCCACAGATTTCTCTGGTTCCTAAAATTTTCAAAAATGGATTCATTTCATCATTCCATGCTAAGTTGTTACTCATTCTCAACTTACTGATGAATTTTCCATTCCGATCACATGGAACTGATGTACTATCGAGAAATACCTCAAACTCAAAGACCGACCGATATGCAACTTATTTTGGTTACCCCAAGAATAGTTTCAGAGTTCCAAGTTAGAACTGAACGTAAGCAACAGGAAAGGTAAAAAGATGTTTGGTTTTTGGTCTTGTCCGGTTGTTTGGACGAGGCAAAAGCGGAAGAAATCATTCCTTAGCTCGGTGGTGTTGCAACTTGGCAAATGGATCCGATTTCAACATGCTAATATTCTCAATCTCAGATTCGACATTGAATATTATCAGTGGGATTCAGATTAATTATAAACCAATAATCGGATTCAAAGTCGGGCAAATGGATACTACTCGCAGCCTAGGGAGGGGATCAAGTTGGAGATAAAAAAGAGTGGTGGGGCATCATCTAGAAGGGCGGAAAAAACAAAAGTTGTGATAGGTCCTTTACTTATCCTGATAAACTTGCACTTGTGTGAGAAAAGGCCAAGCATCTTTTCTTTTCGACGCCATGGAAACCAGACAATTAGTACCAAAAGGTGGAAAGCTGACGGAAAAGGTCGTTGTCCTCTTCTCCTTTTTTTTTTATTTCTGTATTTCTTTTTATTTTTCTCTTTTTGAGATGGAATGAAAGATACCCAAGATGAATGAATTAAATAAATCATAAAATGATGACCGGGTAGCTTGAAAGCTTGAAAGATATCCAAGAAAGCTATATAGCTAGGTGGAATGGTGGATATATATTGATTTCCCACAAAAAATAACGACCAAGTATGAAATGATGATGAATTTGGAACAAAATTGAGAATTTTTTTTTGGTGAAGGAAACCATCAAGATCAAGGCTGTGAAACCTTAAAAAGCAGAAACGTGGTGCAAAGTTCTGAAACCAAATGAACAGATTCATTTGTCAAAGTGGAGACACAGACACCAAGTTGGGTTTTTTTTTTTTTTTATGTTGATAGGTGAAGAAATTATGTTTGTTTTGGAGAACACTGTAGAGGGTTGAAAGTTGGGTAATGGCTCTCATAATTACTGAAACTTGATGGACACATCAAAATCAGAGGCACAAGGCTACAATTGATTCATTTCTTCGTTCGGGTTTGGAAGGAAGCTAGCACGTCACTTAGATATTTTGTGGTATTATCGTATCGACAAGAGAAGAAGACCACCTTTGTTTAGGTAGAAGATGAGTTGTTATTGGGACCAAACCCATGTGATGCCGTGGCGTGGAGGTGGAGCCTTTTTGGTATCCTCTGTTGCTTTGCCTCTTTTCTCTCCTTCCTTTCTTTTATCTTTCTTTTTGTTCTTTTCCTTTTTGTATGGAGGCAACTGCACTGCATTTCCTTGTATGCACCTACTAATAAGCTGCAGTTATATACGTACGGGTTGAGGTTCAGATTAGGAGCAAAGCAGCATTTGAAGCCATGCGATGGAACCGATTGATGATACCAAAAACAAATGAAATGAAAACAAGAAAAAGAAATTTGGATTGCAACCTTCAATGAGACGCACACCCATAAAATCTTGTTCGCCCAAATCATGTGGCTCTTGTCCAGAGATTGACTTTCTAAAAGGATGCACGTTGGAGACAGCCTTCTATGATAATGCAGATGTTTGTCCTAAGAACAATCATTTCAAGCTTTTTCAAAATTCAGGTTCCTGTTGTAGTCGAACTGTTGGGCCATTGTCTCGCACAGTGCATCTGTGCCTGTGGACACAATGTACGCGCGCTAGCTAGCTGGATATGGTCCAAGCAATTGGCGTGGCGAGGCGAGGCGAGGCGAGAGGCTCAATTAGTCTTAAGACAAGACATATCCTCCTGATCCCTTTAATATTCTGCTCCATCATCTGTGTTATCTCAGCAATGTCATCACCAAAACAGATGACCCTACCAACTTACTTACCAAGTGGCAACTGCCCAGCACCTCACCAAGCTGCACTACACTACACTAGGCAGCCTCGGTGAGCATGCTGACTGAGTAAGCATTACAATCAGTATGTGCATGACACATCTTTAGTTCACCAATCGGGTGAACTGGGGAGGCACACCGCTGCCGCACACAGGCGTGGTAGCTGCTCAGTGTTTATGCTCATTAATGAATGTGCCAACTGGACTTTCGTTTGTCTATAATTCCATCATGGTACACCGTGACCAGGCCACGTCATTTCCATACGGCATATATGGGCGCTGGGGTTGCCTTTCATTGTCACAGATATGATTCACAAACGCTTAAATGGAGAAGGAATATAATTCACATCTTCTGCGCCCATGGTGCAGCACTTTATTCTCCTGCATGGGATCCCCCACTAATTAGATGCGGATGATGAAATGGGAAAACAGAAAAACAGATCACTGGAATGTTTTCAATTCAAGAATTCATCACTATTCACTAGCCAGCTTGTTTGTGTGTTGTTAGTTAACAGGGATAGCCGAGTCCCAAGTAAGTCCCAGGACCCAAGTCCTACTCGGTAAAACAAACAAAAATACAAACACATGGAGAGCGTGTTAAAAGTCAAAAGTTTGAGTGGTTAGGCCGAGCTAGCTGGACATTTGCACAACCCTATGTACCCAGAACATTGGAGCCTAAACCCCCTAACATGGGTAGTGTTCAACTAAGCCAAAGGGATAGAGCCCAGTTCTATGGACCCTCTAAATTATCAAGATAGATGCTCATGTAAGGGAGTAACTAAGGACATATCGATTATTGAAGGGACACTAAGAAAGCGAAAGGCCGGTCCATTAAAACCATAGAAACAGATGATTGCCCAAGTCCGAATCTTGTTGGCACAATGGGTGAGCAAGATAAAGATTTCTCCCTTGGAATAATGCTTTTGACTCAAGGACCTCCCCACCTTTCCTCCACTATATTCAACTACCTCTACTTTTGTCTCGGTGGAACAATATTCATTTATTTTAAGTTGCTCTAACACCACACCTTAACACATTTGCTCAGAAATTCTTTTCATTCCTAAATTGCCGGATTAGGCAGCTATTTTCCAAATTTACAACTTCAATCCCAACTCCCCAATGATTTTTTTTAGTCCTTAAAGTTAAAAGTAATAAGTAGGTAGATAGGTTAGACTTAGAGAGCAACCAAGTGCAAGTAAAGTACATTTTCTTCGAGTCAAAAAAAAAAAGCGAGAATGACCAATCAGCCCAGATGAGAACTTTATAACCCCAAAGTACGGGGGGAATGCATCCTGACCGTGAATTGATGCCAAATTCACGGATAGAATGTGATTTATAGGGGGAGAGCTGGAATTCAGAATTCTGGATCCTATCTATCCGTACTTGTCCGAAAAAAAAAAAAAAGAGTACAGTTTCTTTCTGAAAGTAGGGTTAAATCATTCAGCAACTCTCATTCTCAAAGGTCAATGTTCCACGTTCCACTCACATCTCTATTCTCTCCCTCCATTTAATTAAGGGTAACGTGCAGATTAGTATTGTATTTTGGCCTTTTGGGTCTAATCCACTATGGTATTTTAAATTTTAAAACGTATCAATTTAATTCAAAATTTAGTATCTAAAGTTCTGAACTCCCAAAATCTACGAATTTAGTTTCGGTCGTTGGTACTATGTTAGTTATCTGTATGGCATGTGTAATTTATAACTTTTGAAAATATCAAAATTATTTTTTAAAATAAGACATTGTTTATAATCTTTTTATTTTTTAAAAATAAAGATTGGACCAAAACAATAATGAACAACCCGAAATACATTTGGATTTAGGCGATTGGTGATAAAGAAAATTAGATGACACCTAAAGGGCATTTGCATATTTTCACATGCCACTAATGGCGTGTAAAATCTGGGAAGCTCATGGCTGGTTCAATGAAATGGAGTTGCCACCCATTTTTAGAGAAAATGGGTCTTCATTTTTAGATTCGAAAATTGATTCACTCGTTTTGATAGTGACTCTATTCTTTATGGGAAAAGGCACACAATTGAGAGATTTCCACCCCCAAGGATTGAGAGAGGGAAGGCGTTAGATACTCATCTCTCCATGCTATAGCAGCCCAATACGAGAGTTGTTCAGACTCAATTTTTTATGTAGAAAAACAGAAATGGTTGTAGGAATTTCTTAAATATAGAGGAACATGCTTTCAACTTCTCCTAAGATTGATTTTGAGGTGATGATATCAAGTCTAAGGTATTGATTTCCTTAAGACCCTCGCCTCTCTGCCTCTATTCTCAATTAAAAAAATTGCAAACGATGGTTCTCCAATATTTTAGAACTTTAAGCAATCCAAAAAAACTAAAAAAAAAAATAGAAATTACGAAATTAGGTTTAAAAGTTAAAATGAAAGACTTACATTTCGTATGTACCTTGTCAAAAATTTTCCTATAGGTAGGGATGAGATAGAATGACGTTTAAACGAGCTCTTGACCTAGGGAGCGCTTCTGGTTATAATAACTTCCGCTTCAAAATAGAAGAGGCAAATTTGGAATCTGAGATTCAGAGTACCTCTGAATTTCTAGTGAACAGAAGGCAGTATATGGCTTGTGAAAAAGCTCTCTTCTCTTTTTCCCGTCCTCCTTTCTGGCTCTCTCTCTCTCTCCCCTACCCCTCTCTCTAGGGGTCTCTTCTCAAGCTCGAGTTGGATCAGTATTTATAGAGAAATGGAGAGGAAGGGATCTGAAATTTGTTCAATGGGAGGAGACTTTCATAGGTGAAATGTTTTCTTCGATATGGGTGTGGCTTTCACAGGTTTCATGTGTCCACTAAGAGGTTGGGGCGTGCTTGTCATGACAGTCTCGTATTTGGGGCTGTCAGTGATAGAAAATGTAAATTTGATGAACTTCTAAATGTGGTTTTGTCTTTTCTTAGCTTTAAGTGGGGGTACTTTGGGTTTTTGGGTCTATTAGGCCCAATCTCATTGGTCCAAGTTTTAAAGGGTCAGGTAAGGGATTGGCATCAGTCCCTACCCTCTTGAGGTCCTAGGTTGGGACTGCTTAATTGGCGATTCAATCTGACACATTGAAATGTGTCTTTCTAGTTTAATGGTTAAATAGATGAATTATGATGTAAAATTTGACGTACTAGGGTTTTTTGGGTCTCTGAATACAATGGTGATGTCTTCTTGGTCAAATAGGGTCAGGATGATTGAGATCTATGGCTGATAAGTTTGGATCAATGAGATTTATTGAAATAGAATCTTTATTTGATGAATGGTCAAACAAGGGAATTTTTGGATGAAATTTGGTGGGTAGGAAATTTTGAAGTCCTAAATCTGATGGAGGTAATGGATCTTTGATTAGAGGTGTAGATTGACAGATTTGGTTTGGGTCAATGGTTTATTAGTTAACAAGATGATCCAAAATGAAATCTCACTTTTTTAACGATCAAATGGAGGACTTTGGTTATGAAATTGGCGTGCCATGGTTTTTTGGGTCTCTAAACACAGTGGTGAGGTTTGATCAGTCAAATGAAGTTGGGATGGTAGATGATAAGCTCTAATCGATAAGATTTGTTGAAATAGAATTTAAGCTTAATGGTGGGTCAAACTGGAGAGTTCTTAGAATGAAATTTGGCGAATAGGAATGGATTAAGGTGAGGAGTCAAGTGGATGGTTCTTATCTAAAAGAGAAATGGTTAATCTAGGTTTTCTAAATCAGAGTCGTCATAATGGAATTTTGGCACTTTAAAGGTTGATCGTTGAGGACTTGCAAGGGATTTGCTAATTGATTGTATCTTAATGATCTTGAGGTGATGGATGCATTGGATTATGGCCATTAGAAAGGAAGTTGGCATGATGAATGGTGGATGTATGACTAATTTATAATTTCCTAAGTTTGTAGGTCATATTTAATTGAACGTCGATATTGATATTGAGGTTTTCATTTGTCTTATGAATTGTGTCAAAAGAGAAATTTTTGGCTTTGTAAAGTCTCAATTTGATCTGGTTGTAATTCCAACTTTTGGGGTCTAAAAAGAGGGTATGAAGAGATAGGGTGAAGAGACTGATAAAAAATTGGATACTGAAATGGCAGTTAACGATTTTGAACTAAACTATGATGTTTTGAAAGTTAAGATATTGGATTGACACATTTTAAAATTCAGATACCAAAATAAGATTAGGCCCAAATTACATAGTACTAATCTGCAATTTACCCTTCAAAAATAAATATAAAATAATAGGGGGCATAAGGTTTAAAATACTGATACATCCCTTACACCATATTATGGAGCAAAATGAACATTGATATTTTGAACTTTCAACTCAACTCACACAAACTCACAAATTGCTATAGAACTGAATTAAGAGCCAAGTAATAATGAGTGCACATCAACCCTCAACGATGGGGCACCCCACAATGTCCTAGAGCACATCACAGCCTTGTATTGGGAACACCTGATGATAATACAAGAAATGATGAAATATCATTGGTAGATGTTCCGAATACATGGCTGTGGGATGTTGTGGGGGGCTGATGCAACTCAGTAATAATCAGGTTTACTTAGAGCTGTAGTACTGTATCCTGGGTCCTGAACCTGTGACACTTTCAGGTCGACAGAGACAGAATTGTTAGTGGGATGATGACTGATCAGATCACTGATGCACTCCATTGAGGAGGAGGGGGAGGAGGAATGAAGTTGGATGCATTGCATTTACTTATTCTATAGCCCCTTGTTTGTTGTAATATTAAAATGTACACAAACTCAGTCACGAAGTGCTCCAAAAGAATCTTGATGTTCAAAACCAATTTCCTAAACAAAAGTGCAAGCCACGAACAAGGAAAAAGTTGTTGGGAAGTAAAACATTTAAAATTTCTCATCTTTTACTTTGTAAGTGGAGTGGAAGGAAACCTAACTTGTATTACACAATAGAATAACTATTAAACATATATATATATGTTAGCAAAAGGTCATCAACTTGAGCTTCCAAAGTCCTTGTCTTACACAAGCTAAGCAAACCCACTATTATAATAAGCATTTCCGTGCTTGCTGTAAACCACACTTCCCTCATCTCATATTGCTCATACTTGATTGGGAAACAATTAAGATAATAGTAATATATAGCTTATGTCAAAGTGTCAAACAATCAAACTCTATTAATTAGTTTTGAATAGTAATATGTATTATATGTTCACTTTAGTGCTTTGGCATTTTGTAATTAATTAATGCATCTTTATATATTTATTATTGGATGCAATCTCATTTTTTTATGGGGTGCATTTGACCCTTGGCAGTGCAAACTGAATTAGATACAAATTATGAATCTTAAAAACTTATGTAAATCTCAATAAAGTGGGGATCACATCATTTTACTTCAATATATTCTCTCGTATAAGGTGAGAACCACATTATTTTATTTCTTATTAACAAATAAGGCAAAGTTAAATCTCAAGAAAAAGTAAATTAGAATCTATACTCTTCCTATTTGTATTCCCGTAAGCATTTGCACTATTGCAAACAAAATTTGTACTACAAACCAACTAAGCCTTCCAATTCAGGTGTGAAGAAGGATTTCTTAGTTTCACACGTTTGTGTAGCAAATATCCCACATGTGCTCAACTTTGCTCTGGCTACTGCAATACTTTAAATCATGGTTTTTAAAATTGAACCGGTCAGGGGTCTGGTTATCGGTTCGAATGGTCTGATCATTCGACCCAAACGGTTGGCCCATTAGTCAGCCGGTTCAGCGATTTACTGATCAAAATCAACGGTTTTGGAGGAAAAAACGATTTTGGGGAAAAACAAAATCCAAAACCGGTCAAGTGACTAGTTTCGAGTTTTTTTGGTCCGATCATCTGATCTGGTCTGATTTTGAAAACCATGCTTTAAATACATATTAAGAGAAGAAAGAGATCAAGTAACCAGATCAGTATTTTATGGGCTCATTTATTTTCAAGATGTTCAAAAAAAGGTGAAGAAGGGATTGATCCAATCAAAAAGGCCGGGGAGATGTCCAATGAATTTGAGACACATTTCTACATTTCTTATTCTTTTCAGTTTCAATAATTGGATCCCTCACATTATATTTTTTTTTCCTTTAATTTTACTTGGTGATTATTTTTGTTTATAATTTATTTCCTTAGACTGTCTACAATTCCATGGTACAAGAAAAACCCAGTATTATATCTATCTATCTGTATGTATGTATGTGTGCGTGGATTAATTTAAGAAGCTACTAAAAGAAAAGATTTGAATTAAGGGAGCGGACAAAATATTTTATAGTTTTGGTGGTAGGCGTCGTTTATATCCAATACTGCTAAGCTTAGGTCAATATGACAAAATTATAATTCATGGTATTCAAAATCCATTGGCTAACATATATACTAATACTACTTGTACAAGTTAACTCGTGAAAGGAACATATAGCTAGTATTCCTAAATCATGTTTATTTGAATTTTGTTACTAAACATTCTAATGTTATTTATTCATATCTATTCTTGTTTAGAATGAGAGTAAGAAACTAAGAATTGAAAGAATGAGACTCATAGTTGCAAATCAAAGGTGGCCTCAGACTCTATATTCATAGCTGGTTAACTTCCTTACAACAGAGAATACTAGGAAGCTTGAAATGTTTGGAAGTAGAGGTGTAAATCGGGTCATGCTGGGTTGGCACGATACGATCCTCGTGCGGCCCGCAGGCTGAGCCAGGCCGTACTTCCCTATACTGGGATATTTTGGGGGCTAGGCCCGAGCTCGTACTGGCCCATGTCGTACCGTGGTCTTGGCCCGTGTTAGGCTGGGCTACAGGTTGGGCCTTGGGCCTAGGCCAAACCGGGCCAAACTGTTTTTTTTTTTTACATTTTGATTTTTTATATTTTTTCTAAGTAAATACTAAAACTAAAATATTACACTTTCCTTAATTCCTTTGAGCTTTGGGAACAAATTGGAAAAATAAAAAAAATCTAACAAAGAAATGGAAAAAATACTTAAATACTTGACAAAATACAAAATGGACAATAAATTGAAAAAATAGGAATTTTATTTCTTGAATTTGAACAATACAATGGTCGATGGATGAATGAAATATAGAAAATTGAATAAAATATAAAAAATATAATATAATTATAAATTGAAAATAGAAAATTACATTGTTAAAAAAATAACAACTAATTTAAATAAAATTGAAAAACTACAATAATTTTAAAAATTGAAAAAAAGTACAATAATTGAAATATCGATTATACAAAAAAATATTGACTTCATCATTTTTCTTCAAGTTCCACCTCCGCCTGCATCTTCATCTAATCATCTCCTTGATTTTCATCATTTGCTTCAGGTGAAATATTAGGTGTAATGTCATGCCCTCCTTTGTCTTGTAATCTACCCTCAGCATCCAACTAATCTTTAAGTCAGATGCACATCTCCAGACTTTAATCATTCATGTAGCTTTTCTTGTCATCTACCACCCTAATACCTACACTAAAACAAGACCCTAATGGAACTGTATACACCTGAGGGGTTAGTAGAAATTAGCTACTCACATGCCATGGTGACAAGGACTGGATAGTTTTTTTTTTTCATTTCCTCTCCACTAAGCTAAAATATCAAAACTATCCCATTCCTCTAAGTCACAGGAATCAACTTAAGTAGATTTTTGCCTTTTATTTATTAGAAACTAAATTTTGTCTTTTCCACTACTGAAATTAGTTGTTTCAGAAGTGGAACTTGCACCTATACAAGATTTCCTATGCCCTACCACTTGAGATTCATATAAACTATACATTTTAAATAATAAACTATTAATTTCTTCTTTTTATTTCCAATTTCAATATTCATATTTTCACAATATGATTCAAGTAAAATTTCTAAACCCTCTTTCCTAATCCTAGGATCTAATATTGTAGCTAAGCATTAAAGGGGAGAAAATTCCTCCCAATATTTTTTAAATTTATTTTTCATTATTTCAATAATGCTTTGAAATTATAGATTTTCCTATATTTTGCAAAACGTTCACTAAGCATAAATAATTGATTAACTAAAAGACAACTAGTTGAGTAATAAACACCCAAAAATTCATTAATTGCACCATAAAAGTCAATAAGAATTTGTTTGTAAGCAACACAACTTTCTAACATAGAATAGGTAGAATTTCATCTATGTTAAACATCTAATACAAAATGTTTATATTTTAAACCATAATTTTGACATAAATATTTAAATTCTTATTTTCTTGATCCAAAACTTTTAATATGTATTATACAATTTATAATTTTAGAAATATGATGAGAAATCATATTTAAAGCATCTTGAATACATAAATTTAAGATGTGACATGCACATCTAATATGAAATAATTTACCATCTAAACATGGTTTTAATTGAAATTTTAAAATATTTATTGTTGAATCATTATTACTAGCATTATCAAAACTAATAGAAAAAAGTTTATTTTCAATTCCATAAATATGTAAAGTACTTAAAATACTTGTAGCAATAATTGGGCTAGTATGTGGCTATTCAAGCCTAGTAAAACTTAAAATTCTTTTTGTAAAAGTCATTTTTCATCAATAAAATGACCGATAGCAAAAATATATCTTATATTAAATCTAGATGTCCAAATATCATAAGTAATTGCAATTTTAGAATTAAGATTTGATAACATAGAAATTAATTTTTGGATAAATTACAAAGACCCCCTTATACTATAGGGTCAGTGACAAAGTCCCCCCTATACTTTTTTTTTGTGACAAAGACCCCCCTGAACTTTGTCCATTAGACAAAGACCCCCCTCTGTTACATTCTATTCATTAACTTTGAAAAAGATTCTCATTTGAACACTTAAAATTTTTTAATTGCCCAAACTACCCTTTTTATACTGTTCATTGTCTTCTTGATTGAACCTCAAAACTAACCTCAAGCACTCTCACACCGTCCCAAACCCGACCATCACCGGCCAGTAGTGGCAAGACCTGTGCCACAAGCTTAATGACTCAGACTGCCGATCCTTCCATTCACGCAGAAAATCCTGAAGTACTCTGGTGATGTTTGGTACCGTTTACGTTTATTCAATAAACGTTTCTTGATGGTGCCACATAGGTGCCATCTTAGCATTTTCTCTCTCTTGCTCTTTTGCATGCATCAAAAATGTAAAAAGTGAACTTTGGTTTATGTGCATGTCATCCATTTGTAGATGTTATTTTTCGAAGCTTCCACAAATGGCCAGACATTTATTCACTGTTACGCTAAAGTGGCGCCTAGTTGTCATAAATAGTTGCAATTATTGCATTTCTCGGTTTTACCAGCAAATAAAGTACAAACGTTTATTCAATAAACATAAACGGTACCAAACACATCTATCTATCTCTATCTAGATCTCCATTTGTTTGTTTGCTTGCTATACTGAGAGTCTTGAGAATTTGGGGTTGAAGTAATTGAGGTTATTTTGCAGGGAATGGATGCAAAAGAGGCCGTAAAAGCTCGTATCGTTAAAGATGAACAACAAGAATGAGAGAAAGCACGAGAAGGGAAAGGAAAGAAACAACTCATTTTCCTCTGCCACACCACTGTATGCGTCGTCTCCGAAGTTGCAAAGTAGGGAGGTGAACTAGTCCATGGACCCTTCGACACAACAGAAGCGGCGCCATTGCCACAAGGCCAATGGGGTTACAGTAGAGTGGGAAACGGTGGCGATGAGGCGACATTGGACGTTGAAAAAGAAATCCAGCTAATGTTTCTCTCCGCTCAACTTCATCCATCGCCATCGGCAAAGGGGAGCCGTCCAAATCCGCGCAGCTGATGTTTGGGCAATGTTGAAAAAGAAATCCAGCTGATGTTTCCACCCATAAATAGTTTGGCAAAGAGAGTGGGAAATGGCATAGGGGCGACGTTGAAAAAGAAATCCAACGTCTTCCTCCACCGGCTTCAGCACATGGGCGACGACTTAACTTGCTCTCCCTCCCTATGCCCTTTATAGCAGCAATATCGGGGCACGCTGTTGCTGTTGGGTTCATACTCGCGCTTAGCCATGACTATGTCTTGATGAGGAAGGATAGGGGGGTCCTCTACATGAGCGAGCTCGACATCGGGCTTACCCTTTCTGACTACTTCATGGCATTGTATATTGAGAGAAAAGATTCAATCGCGATGGCTTAGCACGGCATGGTTCTGCATGCCGCAAAGGTGAAGGCTGAGGAGGCGGTCATAATGGGATCATAGGCTGGCACACGATAGCGCGGTGGAGATTCTGAAGGCCGCACTACGCACGGGTGAGAAGTTGGCCTTGGCCGCTAAGAAGTGGGATGGAGGGGTTTATGCCAAGATACGGAAGTTGTCGTTTCCGGGACTCTGTAGAGTGCTCGGGCTAGAGAGGAGACCAGCAATCAAAACAAACAAAATCACTCTCGATGACTAGATATCTATTTCCTCGGTTAAGTAGGTTTTAAGAGAAAAAGGGCAAGAAAAAGAAAATAAAAAAAGTTTAGTGGGGTATTTTAGTAATTTAACGCTTTTCATCATCTGACTTAACGGTCAAGGGGGTCTTTGTATAATGGCTAAAAGATTAGAGGGGTCTATTGCAAAAAAAAGTAGAGGGGGGACTTTGTCACTAACCCCATAGTACAAGGGGGGTCTTTGTAATTTACCCTTCATTTTTATATGAATAAAGAATTTTTAAAGCATCTTTTCTAGTAGTATTTTTACAAAACTTTTTAAATTGTGGATTTACAGATCTATGTAAAAGTTTTTCAAGTTTAGTATCTTCAGCTAATAAAAATGGATGTTCAACATTCATAATATATTTTGCTAACTCTTGTCTCATTTTTTTGGGAATATTTAAAAGTACCAAAAATCTCACTTCCTATTTGTGTTTGTGATGTTTCTTTCCCTTCTTCTTCTTTCATCACATGGCATTTCAAATGCTTGCTCAAGTGGTCAGTACCACCACTACTACAGTAGCTAAAGCCAATCTTACATTTTTGACAAATGGCTCTCTGTCCCTTCCCCTTAACCTCATTTATTTTAAATAATGTCCAAATTGAGCTAAACAACCTAGTGTTCTCCTTTTTCTTTCCCCTACCTCTAGTAGTAGTACTAGGGGTGGGAACGTTGGTAATATCAACAGCATCCATATTGGCACCAACACTATCATATTGCAACTAAACATTGCATTGTCGACATTGACAACATTGGGGAATTGGTGTCGAGAGGGAGAGGAATTTACCATTTTAAAAAAATAAAAAGTAATTTAATTGCACTTACTTGGATTTTTTATTTGGAATCTTAACATAATTTCAATGGTTGAAGTCTCCAAGTCTCCCAAATTGCTAACTTGAGATACCCTAGCAAGCCTTCTTGTTGAAACTTGAATCAAATTGAGAATTGGAGAGTAGAGAGAGTATGAGAGATTGAAATTTGAGAGAGTATGAGAATTGGTGTGATGAGTATGGTAGGGGATAAGGTTATTTATAGGAATTGAGATTTGGAAGGGGAATTTTGGTCGTTATAAAGTCATTTATCACTTTACCTAAATACCCCCTAAACTAGTTGTTTTGTAGTTGTTGGGGGGCATTGTTGTCATTTTATCTCCCCCAAAGCCAAAATACATAAATACCCCATATATAGTTGTTTATAGCTATTGGGGGGTATTTCTGTAAAAAAACCCAAAAGTTGAAACTAGCCATTGGGGTGGCCTCCAATGGCTAGTTCTTCGAGCGGACTGAGCTCGACCTATTATGGGCTAGCTCGGCCTGACCCACAGACCTAAAACCCCAAGCTCAGCATGGCCCATACAATCATGTCGTGCTACAACATGGCCCGTGAATCATCAAGCCGAGCCAGCTCAAAATCTTGTCAAGCCATGCGAAGTCACAGGTGGGGCGATCGTATTTACACCTCTATTTGAAAGGGGTTATTTTATGTAGGTATTTAGTACCATGGGAGTTTATTTTTATAAATGTTCCATGTCAATGTCAAGTAGGGGTGCAAATGGATCGGATGATCCGATCCTATTTTGTCAAATTCGGATCACCCTTGTTTGGATCTTCAGATCTAATCGGGTAATAGGATTTGATTAGAAATCGGATCGGATTTGGATCCCCACTATCGGACCCAAGAAGATCCGATTTAATCCGATATATATTGTATACTTATAAATATAAGTATATATAATACATATATATGTTATTTATTTATTTATAAATATATTTTTATAAATTTGTTATATTATTTATTTTTGTATAAAAAACATGTATATATATGATGAAAATAATTAAAAATACTTGTATTTTTTTTGTTTTTACTTTATTTAAATTAGTATATTTTATTTTTATTTTAACAATTTATTAATTTTTAAAGAAAACAAATCAGATCGGATCAGATCCGAAGATCCAATTTACCGATGTGATTCAAATTCAAATCGAAGAGTCTTATCAGATTTGATTGGATCTTCGGATTGGATCGGGTCGAACATGAACAATGTCAAATCGGATCAGATACGAAGATCCGACTTACTAATGGGATTCGATTTCAAATCGAAGAGTCCTATCAGATCTGATCGGATCTTCGGATTAGATCAAATCGGACATGAACAATGTCAGATCATATTCAAATATACCCTGACTCAAATCCAATCCAATCCATTTGCATCCCTAGTGTCAAGTTGCCATGGTGGATTTATCAACTTTTTATGTTTGGTTGGAGCATTTATAAAAATAAACGCCATTTTAAATACATAGTTTATGTGAAAGATAATATTACAATAAACATTATTTTAGAGCTTCTTTTTCCACTTCTTACCTTTTTGTCTATGTGATGGCTAATAGTGTGGTGTCTAACTGACTTAAATAAATAATAAAAGATGTACACAAATTAATAAATTTATACTAAACATGTCCTATATCTCTTTGTGGAAAGCTAAAAATGAAAATTTTCGTAATAGCAAGTCAAATACCATGGCATTGCTTGTGAAGATCCCCTCAAATTGTGTTTGAGTTCAATATATTTAATCCCAAGCCTACATAGAATAGCATGAGTAGTTGAGTGCTCTCCCGTTACCCCATTTAAATTACTAGTAAGCACGTACGTGCTTTGTACGTGGCAATTCTATATGATGATAATGATAATAATAATAATAATAATAATGTATCCAAAATTTTCTATAAATATGTATTTTATATTTTTTATATTTTTTGTTTTTTTACTATTAATCAAATGTAGATTGTAAAATCCAAATCTAATTACATAAGCACCTCATCCAAATATGTAATAATCGGATCAAGTTGCGAATTTCAAGTATCATCAACAGGCCTACCTACTTAGCTAGATTCTTCTTTTTGTAATTTTTTATCTTTTTTTGTTCATTTATCAAAGAAATATAAGATTTAAATAGAGGGAATTGAATTGTAGCAAAAAATAGAGGGAAGTGAATGAGGTGAAAAATAGTAGTTCAATTTACAATTTAAAGCTCACAATTAAATATGAAATGATTTCAAAATTAAGAATTTTAGTAAAAAAAAGTTCAACAATCTTATTCACATTTTAAATAGTAGTGTAAATATAGAATTATAGATGTGTTTAATTTTTTCTATAATTTTTTGTATTTCTGTGTGTAAAAATAATTATGATATGTCACAATGTTATACTTACTTTTTGTTTAATATGATAATTATATAATATTATACATGTGTTTGAATGTTTTTCCAACTTATGTATTTTTTTTTATTTTATTGATTTTTATTATTTATTTATGTCATTAAATGTTAAAACATTTGGCCCAGAAAAGTTGAATTATTAATATTTGCTAAACAATAAAATAATGTTGTTTTTGGTTAGTTCTAGACTATGTATTTCATTTTCATTATCAATAAAAATAATTCTTATTTATTACATTTATTTTTTAATTTGATTAACAAAAATATCATTAATATGTCTATTTTTTTAAAATTTTGTATTTTTTTATATTTATTTCTATTTTAAAAATTTTATTACCTAACTATAACTTCATGGGATGATCAATTTGATTCAAATGATTGAATTGCTTAGTCACCACTAGGATAAAGAATTGTTTTGTTTATGAGTCAGTTTTAAAATATATGAGTTTACATTGTTAAAAATATTGGCATAGATCTAATTAATAGCATTTATTAGTGAAAAATAACTTAAGTATAGGATTTAATAAGAGAAGACGGGAGTTAATACCGTCGGTATAAGACTTAAATGAGTTGAAAAGTAATAATTATTGAAATTACATTTTCAACCTTTACAATTAAAGATGGAATAAATACACAAATATGGGCATTTTTAATAGCCATAAAAGATGACATTAAAGTTGTAATAAAATGACTTATATATCCTTTCTCAAGTAAAAAAAATAGAAGATAATTTTAGTAAAAAAAAAAAAATCTAGTATTCATCTACACACATGTATATAGTGTAAATATAGATTTGTGGTTAATACCAAAAAAAAAAAATTATTTGTGATTGTGAATGAATGTTAATGATTCTCAACCATGCAATTGAGGAATCTCTTTTGGTCGTGCACAAGTCATGTTCAAACTTGCAATCGCAGCAAAAGAAAATGCAAAGAGATAGATGAGAGGCATGATAGCAGGTTCCGAAGAAGCAGAAGAGTTTGGGTATACACCAAGCACAAGCAGCTACAAGTCTAATTAAACAAATTTGGACAAGCAAGTCTATTTATTAACATATATGTGGATAGAGCAGAAGTATATATTGGAGGCACATCACAATTCACAAGAGTAAGAGTGGTTTAACTTTTTGGTAAATTAGTTGTTAATCAGTACACATCATCATATATATATATTTTTGTTTTCTTTAATTTTTGGGTGAAAAGACATCGTAACCTAAGAGTTCATCTTTTCAGCTTATGTTGCATGTAAAGCAGAAAATAACTTTCGGGATCGGTGGCCATATATATATATATATATATATATATATATATATATATTCTCTCTTATATTGGATTTAGCCGGTAAACTTAAGTTGGAAAATACATTTTCTGCGACCACGACAATGAAATGTGAACAAATTAATCAATCCTTGAAAAAAAAAACAATTGATGTGATGCATGTCTCGAATTTTTGTTGAGAGGTCTATATCTGAATTGTCCTATGTGACCACTGTGTCGTAGGAAATGCGAGCTCGTATTTAATTTCACCCTTTTATTATGGATATAGAGTCTTTATTTTCAGTCCTTTGCATGAAAATAAATAGAATTATATGGTGGCTTTTTTCAGCTACTAAAAACATCACAGAAATGCATAAGTTGCCTTTACATCCGGTTTATTCCGTATTTGGTTTGAAGGAAAAGGTAAAGAAACTTATACCAATATTTTCCTTCAAAATAACCAACTAAAGAAATACGCTTTTGCCATTTCTCTTCCAATGTGTGAATATTATAAATTTTAAGGAACAAAGTTTCATATTGCCATTAAAATAATTTCATGCATCCATTAAAGAAATGGATCGATGAGCATCATAGTTAGAAACAGCTAGCTAGGTTGGATCCATTTACTACCTTGAAATTGTAAGATTATCTCTAAAATAAATAAACATAAACTAGCTGTATTAATTGTCTATCGAGGGACGACCAACTTGATTCTTCAACTATTAATATTTGTTTATAATTAATTAATATCCACCACATAGAAATAAAATCATTTTTATAAATTGTTATTTTATTATATATACAAGTATGTATATACATACATGTGTAGTATACGTTAAAATATATAAATTCAAATTGCATAATATATTGTATGTTTGCCTTCTCTTTTTGTTTTCTAATGAGAACCCAAACCACCATATGCATTGGTGAATACTCTTAAAAAAATATCCAAAAAATCTTATATTATATCATTGTCATCAGCATCTAAATCTAAATCTTATCCCAACTATATATATATATATAGGGTTTACTTTACTAATTCTTTCTTCACAAAATATCTTGTACCGCCGATTTGAAACATCACTTTTCGGTGAATCTACTGTAAGTTGGACAAAACTCCATTACATTTTGTTTTATAAAGCTGATTGTATTAGTGCTTACTTTTGGAGTGAAGAAATGGCACAACCAATTAATCTGGTTTGGCCATGCTGTGACTCCAAATGTTTTCTACTTATGGTCTATTTATCCATGTTCTTTTATTTTACAGTTAAATAAGATAATGATTGTTTTAGTCATAAAAAACTATTATTAAAAAGAGTCAATAAGGATGGAATTTTTCTTTCATGTGAAAAAATAATTTATCTAGCCACCTGGGAGATGGGTATCACTTGGGTAAGTGAAACCCAGGAAAAATAAATTTTCCTTTGACTCTACATAAATCTGAAAAAAAAAAACATGAATTTCTTGATCAATGGGAACCAAAATCCCATTGACCAACATTCTCCCTCTCAATATCCAAAAAACAAATAGACGCTAACTTAAATTAATTGCATGCAACTAGACCTGTTCATGGGCCAGGCCGGGCTAGGTTTTTACTCTTCATAAACAAGATTTTGTTAGGCCCGAGCCTGAGCCCGGCCCAACCAATGGGCCTACAACTTGGGCCTGAGCCTAGCCCTAATAAAAAGCCCGAAGCCCAACCTAACAAAAAGATAGATTGGTGCTTGTGTCTGTGTTCGCCACCGATACCTATGTCTGTGTTTGTGTTCGCCGCCGACCAAACATTAAGAGAAGAATAGAACAAAAAGGCAAAGAGAAAGGACTCGCTGTCGGTGCCTGAGTTCACGTCTGATAAATGAACTGAGCTGAGATTCTGAGAGTGAGAAGGAAAAATGAGAAGAGGAACAACCAAACAATGAAAAGAGAGAGAGAGAGAGGATTCACAATTGGTGCCTAAGTTTGCGTGACTCGCATCTGATAAATGAGCTGCTAAGATCGATTCTGAGAGAGAAGGAGAAGTGAGAAGAGGAACGAGAGAGAGAGAGAGAGAGAGAGAGAGGATTCACAGTTGGTGCCTAAGTTTGCGTGACTCGCATCTGATAAATGAGCTGCTGAGATCGATTCTGAGAGAGAAGGAGAAGTGAGAAGAGGAACAAGAGAGAGAGAGAGAGAGAGAGGATTCACAGTTGGTGCCTAAGTTTGTGTGACTCGCATCTGATAAATGAGCTGCTGAGATCGATTCTGAGAGAGAAGGAGAAGTGAGAAGAGGAACGAGAGAGAGAGAGAGAAAACTTACCAGTCACTGCTGGAGTTCACTGGTTGCGCCGGTTTTGTCTTCTTGAGAATGCTTGGCTATGTGAGACTGTGACTGAAAAGGGAGTTTGTTCGGCTAAGAAAAAGAGATGAGTGATAAGAGAGGGGTTGAGAAGAGAAGGATTAATATTTAGGGTTAGGGTTTAACTTATACAAAAGTCGGGTCGGGCTGGACTTTTTTAACAAATCCCGAGCCCGACACGTAAAATAGTCAAGCTCAGGCTTTTAGACCCGAGGTCAAGCCCATGGGCTAAAATACATGCTCAAGCCCATCCGGGGGCTAAGCCGGGCCGGGCCTGCCCATCGGGCTACCCGGCCCATGAACAGGTCTACATGCAACTATAAAGCTATAAGAGGATATATCTATAATATGTATTTCCAACCCACCCACCCCCAAAAATAATAATAATTTAATCAACATTTTCCTCCAGCGCCCATCTTAAATTCAATACACGGTAGATAGTTCACGGATTGTTTATGGATCCTAATTTTCTTTCCTTGATGCGTGGAAATCGTGATATCTCTTATATATTTATTAAATTATGAAGAATAATTTAATAGGATAAATCTATGATGCCAGAAATTAAGGTATGATACGGCAAGACAATCAAGTTCAACACTTGATTGGTTACTAATGTTACGATATATGTTTATTGGTTATAAGTTTTTTTTTTTCTGATATTATCTCTGTCTAGTATCATAATAATCAAATCCAAAATATTGTCTTGTTTATATCTTCACATATCATTATTATTCCATTATGGGTGGTGATTTACTCTAATTATATAATTAGTGATATGGATAATCATCATTATGAAGACCCAAGTATCTTCTTCTAACTGGATAATTAGGTCACATTCACCAAAATGCTGAATTTAAGGCTGCTGTTTTATTTCTCACCAGCAACGTTTTAAAAACGACTCTGAAACGGAACTGTTTTGGACACCGTTTCCGGGTTTGGTAGTTCAACCATTTGGGTTAAATGGTTTGACCCGTGACATCATAAATAAATTTAAAAAAATATTTATATATAATAAAAATATCATAAAAATAAATAAAATACAGAAAAAAGAACAATATATGAAAAAATAAAAATAATAAAATATAAAAAAAAAACAGAAAAAAATTCCAAAATTTATAGAAAAAATCCAAAAAATATAGAAAATTTTCCAAAAAAAACAGAAAATTACAAAGCATTAGATAAAATTTACCAGTTGAACATACCTTCCTTCCACCACCTAGCAATCAAGGTTTTTTCTTATTTCATTAAAAATATTAAAAAAGTACAAAGCCCTCAACAACGAAGATCTGTACAAGGATAACCAAATCTGAACCTATAGGTTCTATACTCATTCTCAGATATAACTTTCTGTAGCTTTACAAAAGGATAATTCCAATCAAAAAAGTATGAGCTGCTTGTTTTTTCACTTTTTGTTTAATACAATGAAGAGAAGAGGTAAAACGAAATGAGAAACAAAACGCTTAAACAAGTTAATGGTTCAGAACTGAACAATGGTAACCGACTCATTTAGTTACCTGAAAAATCACAGTGCTCGCCGGCAGCTGCAGTGAAGAATTGAAGATAGTGGCCGGAGGTTGGAGTCCACAGTATTCGCCGGTAACCGCTGCGAAGATAATCGCCGGAGCCATTCCTTTCAAGATGCGGTTGAAAAAGAGTGAAAGCTTTTGGTTTCATAGTGTTCACCAGCAGCCACAGTAAAACTTTAGTCGCCAGCTGCCACTGCAACTTTAGTTGCCGCCGGCTGCCACGGGTCGCTGACGGCTGAGAAAAAAAAACAGAACTTATAAAATACTGAACCGCTAACTGTTGATCGAGTCGAATGGATCGACGGTTCGACCGGACGGGTCGACGATTTTTTGACTTTGTCAATATTGTTTTGCTAAATGACAATTCGAGATAAACCCAAAACCATTCGAATAACCGGTTTCTAGTCTAAACGGTTTGATCATGCGGATCAACGACGGTTCGAAAACGTTGCTCAGCAGCAAAGAAAATTGGTAATTAAGGTCGATCCCTTCTCAAAAATAGTAGGTTTTCTTGGTAATGGTATTATACCAAGCAAGAAGTCAGCTTTAATTTTCAGCTTATTAGGCCGAGTTACATGCATAATGTGAGACCCAACTCTGATTTCAAATTATTTCCATCTATTTTATGTTCCACAATGGGTAGGCCCATTCCCACTGAATTGTGAGACGCGCTGTGTGAGAGCAGAACCGGACTCATTCCCACTACCTTCTGACAAATTTAGTTAGTTGAGCAAATCCGTACGCTCGTGAATCTATGAAGGGAGCAGTAGCTCGAGCAAAATAGTCAAACCTTGAGGCTCGATCCACTCACGTCTGCTGTATTTTTTGGCTTTTAGCGAAACCCATTTCGGCATTCACAAGGGACTGGGGGGATAAAGCTAATAATATTCCCCAATTTATATATGGGTAATGCTAGTTGGTCTATTCAGTGAAAAAGTCTCACTCGATCCAATAATTTCCAGGTGGCAACTGCTCCCACCACCCTCTGGCCTCTGTTCATGTGCCGAAGGCCCCACCTTCTCCACATGGACGGTGGAAGAGGATACATTTCTAATTTCTACAGTAACCATGCTTATCTCCAAGGTGACAGCTCTAGAGGATATGGAAAGCCCTGGTGACCCGATTACCCCACTTTAAATGCACGACTTCATGCCTTAAAATATTGACCTGACATGAAGGATTCTGATAGAAAATAGATTGCATTAGTATTATATTTCTATGGGTTGACTCAGAATAAAAACTATCCGTATCATAGATTCGATACACTTAATCAAACACATGATGCGAATCAGCCATGGTCATGGAGCCTTCCAAATTGGAAAACAGCGGTTTCGTAGAACCCCACGACCACGAGCAGAACAGTAGTTTCTGCTTTTAAAGATGGGAATTGTTTATCTGTGTATCCATGTAAACTAAACTATAAAAAGGAACGTCAGACCCCCACGTCTGAATACCACTATAGCTATAGGTGGCGGGATCTACTGTCCACTACTCGTAAAAGTACGCTTTTAATGTTCGAGATCTGAACCCAAGGCGGTTTTCAGAGTAGAAATGGTCTTCTGATCGGGACTTACCGTTACCGGCCAAGATTCTGACATCCAAGAACAACCCATTTGCTGGAAGTCGGATAGAAATAATGGGTCGCTCATGCTTTCTCGCAGCAGTTTTTCTTATTTTAGCTCTTCTGTCTTTCTCCTTTTCTCAAGGTTTTACCCTATTTTGCTACTAAACTAATTCTTCTTCTGTTCTCGTTGTCTAAACGATTTTTTCTTTCTATTCTTCTTTTCTCTGGTTCTGCCGTAACTTCTGTTCTCGATTTGTAGGGTTTGGAAGAGGAGATGTCTCTTTTAATAAAGGAGATTCTTCCGTGGTGCTAAAGGTGGCTATCGGTTTTGGTTTCTGCTCTTCTGTATCACTTTCTTTTTTTTTTTTTTTGTTTTTTCTTCCTGTCTAATTTAAACTTCTATAACGGAAGCTGGAAAGCTTTAGCATCTAGTAGCTTCTACGAGTGCAAATCATGAATTTTTCAGAGATTTGTATAGCCGTTAAGACTTTATGGAAGCATTATTACTTCTCATATAGAGGGAAAGTTTCTATTCTTGATTTGTTGATTTCATTTTGTTTTCTTTTACAGGGGAATTCAAATTCAAAGGAAACGGTAGAAACGATGGATTACACAGATCCAGGGCCGAACACCAACCCAAGAAGTGGATATCTGCTCAGTCCTCCTCCTCCTGTTCCGCAAGGCTAAACGAAAGATAATTTATAAAGGAATAACAAATTATACTATTGTTATAAGTTTTAAGGTTTTTTTTTTTTTTGCCTGTAATATGGTTTTCCATTTACATATTATTTGTACAAGTCAAACAAGGGAGGTGGTTTGAGATGCCTGAATGTAAGGAAGGTGATGTGATTACGTTGTTTAATTACCTGGTAGTAAAATTATATGAGATATTGATAGTGCTTCAGTGATGGTAATGCTAGCTCTGTATATTTGTCAACTATCACATCATCATCTTCTTCCCTTCACTCCAACGTATTAGAATTTAGAATGTCAAAGGAATGTTGGTGAGAAGATAAACAGGAAAGGAATCTTTGAATTACTCGATCGATTAGTAGTGTTGGTGACAATTTTGTTAATAATATATATGAGATTTTACGGTGCATAAGGGACCCAATATCACGAGGTCAATAATTCATTATTCGTTGGGGTCCATCAATCATAGTTCATAGACAAGAGTCAAGAGTCAAGATTCAAGACTGTATGGGTTTCTAATTTCTACTTTCTACATGAATTTATTCATCTAGTACAACTAGAGGACCAGCATGTGTGATGTGTCAAGATGCCCACATGTATTGTACAAAGAAAAAGAAAAGTCTTGTGCCAGTTTGGGACCTACGTGGCTTGATCCCACTTGCAAAGGGAGAGACTCTAGTCAGCTCTCTAGAGTCTAACCCCTCCCCCGACTATATGCAGCCAGAAGGATATGAATCAATCAGTCCTAATGGTAATGGGTCATCATCTGCTGTCCACAAGGTGTCAAAATTAATTATTATATCACTTTAATTTCTAATAATGGTTCGATTTTGATCCCGGGTTTGAACTCTGAAGTTCCATTAATCCATTCACCCAAAAGACTCTAGACTAGGAAATAGCTAGGAATAGTGAGGTTGATTTCCCTGTTTCAAACTGAGCTAGGATCCTTGTTAATTTCAAACTGGACGAATGGTGGCGTCGTCATTCGTCCCTTTTTAGAGTTTGGATGGATTCACCCACAAAGCCTTTAGGCCAGTACCCCACCCATGCCAATTTGTACTCATCCAATTGGAGTCTTCTCCAAGTGGTATATTGGCCATCCAAGGTCAATAATTTGCAAGAAAAACAGAAAAGAAAAAAGGTTCACAAAATTAAAGGTGCTTATAAAAATGGGTTTATCTCAATGATGATCTGATAGGAATCGTTTATGTGTTATGACTGGGTAACTGTTATTAACTTTTACTGTATCTTTGGTTCATTGGCTCCACCAATACTCAATCAAAAGAAATTAAAAATAAATAAATAAATTGCTGTGGAATCAGAGTGGTGCCAACCAGCAGCGCTTGAAGAAGCCTTGGGCCAAATTGCATATGCCCAAAGAAATAACAAAACATTAGGGACACTTTGGCCAATTAATAAAAGTGCTTGTTGTTTTGTCCTTTTTATTTTTTTTTCCCATCCAAATTGTCGTTTATATGAGCTCTCAACTAATAATTAAGGAATGCCAATTAATCGGGTTCAATGCGGTTTTGGCTTAACCTGAACCCATTTCTTCACTATTCAATCCAAAGTTGCACCAGACTGTCAAAGTACCATCCACATTGTTACAAAAGTATGGTAGTGGAGCAACAGAAACTAAGATTCAAACAAAACAAAATACCCAACATGCGACATTCTATTCAAATATTTTGTGCATTAATTTCTGAAAATTTGCAGGAATTAAAATCCAAAACAAGTACATATTTTGTACATGAAAAAAAAAAAAAACAAACACAAACACAAACGGGACAAAGGCCACCACTGGGATGGACTGGGGATGGGGGATGGGGGGCTCTTGTATCACTCACACGGTCAATCCACCTAACACAACAAAGGTGTCGTAATTAACTAATTATTGTTTGATATTGATCTCTGTATGCCTTCTTTCCCCAAGGTCAGAGACTCAGAGGCGGAGCCACACATCACACATGCAATTCCCCAACTTTCAAGTGGGAGAGGAGTTCCCTGTTCAAACCCACTGATTGTAGATGCTGGTATGGTGGCCTGACATGACTGGTTGCTCCACTCCTCCTCCTCCTTTCTTCGCTAGTCAAGACTTTGGTTACAGAGGATGCCTCAGTACTTCATCCTGGTTGGGTAATGGATGGATAAGTCAGCATTTCTCGCTGTCTCCACTACCAACTCCCAGCTGGGTTGCTCACGGGTTCCTTGTTTTATTTATAAATTTGTCCCCACAATCCTCCAAAAATTGATAGGGAGTTGAACATGATTCACTGATTCGTATGCCCAAAGCAATTAACCTCAAATCCGCATGGGTTGGACCTTCTAGTTGCTTCTACGCTTATATTATATGCATAAAAAGGTGGTGGTCTTGGCGGGTTCAGGTTGTTGACTCAACACAGCATGCCTCTGGTTTGGAAATGCCAGCCCAACCTCAAAGAAGAATTGGGTATTTGTTTGGTCATCTTTTACTTTTTGACACAGAGGTCTCTCAAGTTCTCTCTCTCTCTCTCTCTGTTTCGTTCAACAGGTTGATCTGTTATTAAAAGAAAAATCGACTTTAAAATAACATGTTCCAGGGAACTCGTATGGGATGAGGAACTACAAACACGCAGAAACAGGACGTTAATGGCAGAGAGATGTCATTGCTTACTGTGTTTAGGATTGCAAAATGGCTTCAGCCTAAAGAACTGAATTGGAGAAGGAGAGGTGACTCAGCCAACGATATTGGGTGGGATAAACTAACAATATAAACATTTGCAGGATGCAAAGTCTAGGCCCACTCACTGGATTTGGACAAAGCATCTTTCAAGGAAGTTTAAAACTTCAGTGGCTTAATTCAAAACACTCTTCCTATTCTTTCTCATCAAGTCAAACCTTGTACTAAATGGATTTGGAAACTCTCCTATCCCCCAGACATCAACTTCTTTTCCATAACCATATGTCAACAGCATCCGGAAACCTCAAATCATCTCTTCATAGAATGTTCTTTTACAAAGTCTATATTATTTGCCTCTCTTGGAATATCAATCTTATAGAAATGAATCATGCATCCTGGATTGACTGTATCCTTTATATTGAACAAAAAAGTTCAGATAAAGAAATGTTTCGGTTAATACTCTCCTGGTAAGTTATTGCTTTATACTATATTTGGCATGCGAGAAATGAAAAGATCTTCAAAGACTCATATAGTCATCTCCAGATATAACTTTCCCCACCCAACTATGATTAAAACCGAATATATGCACTGATTGTCTCATTTTTACTGATGCAAGAAAGATTAATCATTCCTTATTTTCTTATGGAATCATTGTACTCAATACTCAATTACAGCGAACCCAAATTTCAGGAGGAAAAAAGAAATTGCACTCTATAGAAGAAGCTGAACTTTTTGTGAGTCACCAAGGGAGCATCTTAATACAGCAGCTTGGAAAATCTCATCTGACATTTTGCTCAGATTCTCAAGTTATAAATTAAGCTCTCCAAAATCAATTTTCTCTCCCTTAGTCATCTTTAAGACTGTTGTTTGAAACCCCGAACTTACTATCTAATTTTATTTCTTTCCAATTTTAATTGTGTAAAAATACTCGAGAGGAACATCTTTTACTATATAACTATCCTCCTGCTGTACAAAAGGTCCAAGACTTTGTATTTTGTTCTTTTTGTTAATATATATTTTGTTTTACTTGTCAAAAAAATAACTATGAAACAGGTATCTCATTAAAAAAAGTATGAAGAAGGTAGAAGAATCGACTATCCTATCTATCACATTATTAGACAGTTATTGCCACTGGAGCCAAACCCATAAGACTTTGGCTATTCCCCAAAGTGATTTTGCCCCCAAAATTTTGAAAAGAAGAATTATACATTTAATTACATTACCCTCAAAGCAGCAACTCCAGATCAACTCTCCTTCATTTACCATAGTAGAAGAAGAAGAAAAGGGGATGAACACGTATTATAGTGGCTACCTTTTCCAATGACTGCAGAGACGACGAACTCAAGCACAACACAACCACATACCACAGTAGTGAGTAGCCAGTAGGGATGGCAATCCCTGCCCTCCTGCGGGGATGATGATGAGAAAATTTTCATACTCCCCACCCCATGTGGTTCCTGGTCCCCGTCCTGTAGGGATCCCCACTTAGTTAATTACTAAATTACTTTTGATATATATATATAAAATTAGCGGGGGCTGTGTGATGCACGGGATGGGTACCTTTCGTGGTCCCTCGCCCTTGTAAGTTAAGACATACTCTAGCCCTGTCTCGACACCAACGGTGGGGCAGGTTTGGGGCGAGACACCCATTCTCTGTTGGGGATGGGAAATTCTCAAATTTTCCCCACCTTGAGGCAATTCAGATAAAAAATCCAATTTATGGATATTTTACAAATAGGATTATGGGAATTTAGGGGTATTTCAGGAATTAGATTATGACAAATTGGGGGTATTTTATAAACGGAATTATAGAGTCCTAGGATTATAAGAATATGAGGAAAACTTAGAGATATTTTAATAATCAATGTTAAATCTATGGATACTTTATTAATTTGCCATTGGGTTCAGGGAATTATATGCAAATCCCATCCCTAATTTGGGACAAAAATATTTCCCCCGTACACACCCCGTCTTTGCCCCGTCCCCGTTTAAGATTTGAGAAAATTTGACTCGTTCGAAGTGGGACAAGGTAAGGCCCCAATTTTACAGGGAAAATTGTCATCCCTACAATTCTAATAATTTTCTATAACTAAATAACTAACAATAAATTATCATATTTTATGATAATTTCCAAAATATTATTGAAATTTCTATCGATTAGTAGTATGTAAATTATTTACTATTAATCAAAGTAAATTAATGTAATCATGGTAAATTATATTATTTTTAATTAAAATTAAACCATTTATTGTTAAATAATGTAAAACCATGTATGATTGAAGTCAACCAAGTGGTCTAGATCGGTGTGGATAGAGTTAATAATTTTCCTAAATTATTTAATAGTTACTTATTGAAATAATAATAATAATAATAATATTAATAATAGTAATAATAATAATAATGGATTGTTATTTAAATAATTATCAAAAACTTTCTATTACTTAAATACTTTTGAAAAATAAATTTTCATAGATTAATTTATTAATTTTTAATTACTTATTTAAAAAATAATTATGGATTATTAATTAAATAGTTTCCCTAAATTATTTGATAATTGTTAATTATAATTATTGATTTTATAGAAATTAGTAAATTACAATAACTAGTAACATCTTTTATCAATAAATTATTATAAAAAATTTAATAAAATTTATTAAATTACAATGATTAATGTAAATTACGTTAAACATTGAAATTTTGAACATTTATTAATAACTAAAAATTATTAAATAATGGATTGTTTATTAATTTTTGGTAGATTATTAAATTATTTAATATTTGTTAAATAATGGATTATTTCATAATTTTTGGTAGATTATTTTCCAGAATTTTTTAATAATTTCCATAGCTAGTGGATTATTTAACAATAGATTATTATTTAAGAATAGATTATTTAACAATAATGGAAGATGCCTTGAATATATAGGAAACATCGAATTCCCCTTATTCCCCTCTCTTTGTTTAAAATCTCGTCTATAGATATAAATATTGTTTGATTTGGAAAACCAAATCTTAATAAATTATGGCCCTATTTTTATGGGAAATTGGAGAGAATAGAGGGGGATTAGAGATAGAAGTGAAGGAGAGGATAAAACATATATTGAGCTAATAAACAAACATTTAATTAAAAAATTCAGGTCCCCAATGGGGAAACCCTCTGTATCAAGGACCGCGAGCTAAAGTTTTTGACAATGATTAATTTAAAACTCAAGGTCGGGGTGGGGAGTATGATCCCCGCCCCAAACCTGCCCATTATTGCGATTCCTACCCTAGGGGTCATCCCCTAAACCCATAATTATAGTTCCATTAATTATGGCGATTAATAATGTAGTATCCAATACTTATGGAAATTATTAAAAATTTTCAATTATTTATTTGAAAAATTGGATGTTTTATAATTTAAGTCTCACTAAATTAACAAATCACTAATTATTGCTCAAAATTTATAGTAAATATCAAAATTACTGAAAATATAAAAAATAAACTTATATTTATTGAAATTAATTTTCCACTAAAAATTTACTGATAATTTTTAATTATTAAATTTGTATTTATTAATATTTTAGTAATTATTGATTTCAATAATTAATTTTCAAAAAATTCTGAAATTTTTAGTAATTATCAGCGAGTAATTATTAGTAATTGAATTTTTCAATTTACCAAAATTATGAAAAAGTATAGTTTAGGTGTTGATATTTACTAAATAATATTCAATAATATCATTAATTATTGAAAATATAAAAAATATTTCACAAATTTATTTAACTACCCAAATTAGTTTACTCACGTTTTTTTTTTTTGTTTTTAGATGGTTTATAATATAGATTAAGAGGTGTTTAAGAGGAATTTTAGATGGGAGAAATTGTTTAGGAGAAATTTAAGAGGGTGTTGAGCAGTTTGAGAGAGAGAGAGAGTTGGAGTGGAACTCTAGCGAAAAAGAGAGTGTTACCATGTGGCAATATAGATTAAGAGTGTTTTAGGAAGAATTTTAGGTGGGAGAGATAGTTTATGAGATATTTAAAATGATTGAGAACATGAGAGAGAGATTTGGAGTGGGGCTCTAGTGTAGAAGAGAGGGCTGCCACTTTGCTACATGGAAGGGCTAGGAAGGGTAAGGGAGAAATTGTTTAGATGGGAGAAATTTAAGAGGGTATTGAGCGGTTTGAGAGAGAGAGAGAGTTGGAGTGGAACTCTAGTGAAAAAGAGAGTGTTACCATGTGGCAATATAGATTAAGAATGTTTTAGGAAGAATTTTAGGTGGGAGAGAGAGTTTATGAAAAATTTTAAGTGATTGAGAACATGAGAGAGAGATTTGGAGAGGGGCTCTAGTGTAGAAGAGAGGACTGCCATGTTGCTACATGAAAGGGCTAGGAAGGGGTAAGGGAGAAAGGAGAGACTCGAGAGAAGGGGGCCTTTTTGTGAGAACAGGTTGGGAAATGGTTCACCGTCTCTGTCTCACCCAGTTGCCATTCCTAACAACTATGAAAGCAGAAAAGGAATAGTGATTCTAGAAGCAACAAACTTGATGGGTATTCTTCAACATGGAACTGGTAGAAGTGCTTAATATTCCCAATTAATATCAAAGAACAAAACAAAACTACAAATTCAATTGAAATGTCCACAAAGTAGTATAAACAACTCTTGTGTCGCTTATCCCCCCCACCCCCCCAAAAAAAAAATTGTGTCAAGGATGGTAGGAATCAAGATTTTTAAAATTGAATCGGACAATGAACCGGTCAAAGAGCTAGTTCCCTGGTTGAATAGTCTGACCATTTGAACCGAACGGATGGCTCGTTCTAACAAAAAATAAAAAAAAAATAAATAACTGTCAAAATCGTTGGATGGCTCGTTCGACCACCTAGGTCAACGGTTTTGGGATAAAACAGAACCAATCACCTGACTGGTTCCCACTTTTTCTGGTCCGATCCGGTCCGGTCCGGATTTGAAAACCATGGTAAAAATAGGTTTGGAGAGGCTTTTATAAATTTTAAACCCTACCCAACTCTTTATACCTCCCAATCCATGCCTTCTCCAAAATTTATTGGGGATTGGATTTTCAGAATCCAAGCCGTTCCCGCACATGAAAATACAAAACCCTTTCCAACCTTATCCTCCGTGTATTTGTATTTGAAGGTGAGGTTGGTTGGTTTGATAAATTAGGTCACGAAGTCATACCTAATTTTCTATTATTTCATGTTATGTATAAATAATGTGCAAATAAAATAGCATGAATAAATATAAAAAATTTCAATTATTTGATTAAACATATAAAAAATGCATAAAATTATCAATTATCCTTCACTAAAATATAAAATATTATTACATTTAACACCTAATACATTATAACTGTCAACAATGTACATATAAAATTTAGCCTAATACCCGCCCAGTGGGTATGTTTTATTTTAATAAAAAGACTATGACGCAAGTCAATGCTACCACGATCATGTATGTTGCTGCGAGAGTTCGTAGGGGTTGGGGGGTAGGTGGGGGTCAGTGGACAGGACATGGATTCCTTTGTTAACTGACTGATATATTGGGTCGGTCGTCCATAAAGATCATACGCAGCTGCAGGGAAATTCAAACACACCGCTCCCTTTGTAATTTTCTCCATTTAATTAAAAATACATCGGTTTCGTGTCTTGGATTTAAAGCAAATGGATCAATAGTCTCTCTCTGTCGGAGGCGCAACAAAGTGTGAGTTACTAATTTACCAACACAAAGGAAGACCGAAGACCCAGAAGAGGAGACAATTTCTGGGTCTTTTACAAACAATAAATAATAAGGGTTATATATATCCAAATTCCATCCGCCAAGAATCTTGGGAGATGCAATTTCGATTTGATATATGATGGATATGTAAAATATGGTTTTGAATCTGATTCATTTACATATCCCATATCTGGCTGGATATTCGGTTCTATTTAGAAGCTCAGATAATCTTTGCAAAGCTTAAGATAGAAAAAGACCAAGACTCTTTCCCATCACTAACTTTAGAGCAAGTTCACTTCAAATATGCAGCAGTTGAGGAGAAATTTCCTTTCTGGAGCAAGTTTTGTGCTTTTCAAACTTGTACAGGAAAAGAAATAAAATAAAGACCTTGATTTTTCAAAGTTGATCATTTTATATATGTATGGATATGCCCGTCTCCATTTCCCAGATAATCCCCAATTCAGTTTCTTCATCTGTTTTTAACTTGCAGTCTTTATCTATTTCTTTTAGAAATCCATATTGTTTTAAGATATGGAAACACTATCACCAGCCACAATCTTACAGTTCTCATTAACTGTCTGTGTTGAGTACATCTTGTGCCACAGAGTTTTGGCCTGGCTCATCAAACTTCCTCAGTTGGACTCAAGTTTCCAATTCCCCCTCAGATCACTACTTGACTTTATATCTGGTAAATCAAAGATTTGTTCAAAGATAAAATATCAGAGTCGTGAATCAACACCAAGCCAGAAGTCCAATGCCAAGGGAGATGATGGGAGACTGTGCAGAAGAGATGTGGAGGAGGTTATCAACAAGCTTGGGCTGTTGTATAACCCGCATGGCGATAAGATTCAGGACGGGCTGAGTTCGGATGAGGTTTCAAAAGTTTTTGAGGATAAGGAGCCAAGCTTGGAGGAAGTCAAGGATGCTTTCGATGTGTTTGATAATAACAGAGATGGGTTCATAGATGCAAAGGAGTTGCAGAGAGTTCTCTGTTCTCTGGGTTTCCAGGAAGGATACGACGTGGAGCAATGCAAAAGGATGATTAAAACCTTTGATGTCAACAGAGATGGACTGATAGATTTCAGTGAATTTTTGAAATTGATGGAAAGCGGCTTCTGCTGAATTAAACACTTTTGAACACACTTCCATTTAATTTGACTTATAACAGAATTTTCTTTTCTTCTCTTTTTAGTTTTGTTTTTCCATGTCTATATATAACCTTTTGGTGTTTCGATTTGAATTAAATTTGGGTGCTCCCATCAGCACAGAGTTAGTTCCTCAGCATCAGATGACACTAAGACGGGATTCATGGCAGTAACACAAGTTTGTATGATCGTTGAGTTGTTCCCTATCTGATATGAAAACAGGACACCTGGCTTGTCTCAGTCGTATATGAATTGTTTTACAGAATCCCGAACCCCTCACCTGAGCTGACTGCTGATAATTAACCCTTTCATAGGAAAGAAAGAAGAAATGGCCAATTCATTCTAAAATGCAGTTGTCCACATCATACCTGTAATATATTACTTCCCAATCCTTTCAGAATTTTGTGGTTCTTTTGAATTTTTAAAAATAAAAAATTAAATATCGGGCTATATAAGTTCACCCACAACCATCAACCAATTCAGTAAATTTAACTGAATGTAGAATGGCCATCTTTTTAGCACAGCCCGTGCAATCTTCTATTAAACGCTAAGGTGGTGTTTGGGACCATTGCCGTTTTTTTGAGAAAACAGTCCCACATCAGGTTTTGAGAAAAAGGGCAAACAACACATCGGCATATGCTGTTTGGTTAACAGTTTTCTCAAAACAGTAAAATACATTTTGCCGTTTTTTCAGGAAAAAAAAAAAAAAACTACCCATACTAAAAATGTCATTTTTGGTGTTTCCACAAAGTGTTTTCTCAGAAAACAGCAATGAAACCAAACAATACCATGAAAAAACATTTTCTCAAAAATTGCAAAAAATACGGTCCCAAACACGCCGGTAGTGAAATCATAACTGAAAGGTTCATAATTTCTGGGTGCAAGTAAACAGAAATTCTCCACTGGCAACAGATTCACTACCTACAAAGCATTTCCTCCTATAAAACTTGAAGAGCTTCTTACATTTTTAGCATCCCCAAGCGTATGCAAAAATAGAATCTTCTATTTGGAAGCCACTGGGAAATTAATTGAATCATTTGATTCAGTTTTATATGGCATTTCATTCCACTCATCTGCCGACCAGAAACAACTTCAGGCTATTAACAGAAACTGAAAAAGTGTTCATTTTCTAGAAAACCTAAGCTAACTTTTTTTAACTACCGGCAGTAGAAAATAAGCATAAAATCTTTAGTTGTCCAGTTCAAGCATTAGATGGATATTTTATTTTTAAAGATGAAAATAGAATTATATCGATGTATAAAGAGAGGAATAGATCCCTGCCAAAACGCTATATAAAAAGCAGGTAAGCAGAAGATTGCAGAGGCTGCGTTTGGAAACGATGCAAATAAGTGTGAATGCAAATGTGTAGAATGTAAAACGGTTCATATAAAATGCAAAATTGGGTTAGTTTTGCACTGACAAATTTATCTTCTTACCAAACAGACTTTTAGCTGTAATGGATGCAAACATGAATTCCAATAAAGCATATGTTTTTTTTTTCTTTCTTTTTTATCAAAAGCCCACTTGAATGCAAATGCACTTCTTTTTTATTGATGTACTATTACATCTTATTATCAATGTAAATATGCATTGGTCTGTCATTTGTCAATGCATAAATGTAATGTTGCCAAACATAGGCAAAAGTGAACCAGAGTGCAAATTTACTCTGAACCAGGATTTACACTCCATTTGCATCGTTTCTAAACGCAGCCAAAGAGAATATTAAACTTTACAACTAGGAAGCAGAAATTACAAAATTATCATCCATAACATGAATAGCAAATGATGGACCGGTTCTTCTTCAAGGTTACATAGGCTGCAAAGACTAGCGACCTCCATCCCTTTAGATATCAGATGGTTTGGAGTGAGAATCTTGTCTACAAAGTTCCCTTTAGGTTCCAGCTCTTTTCAGGGAAAGCAATGGCAGAACATGCCCCCAACAACGGGACTTAATTGGTGTGTCCCCTATGTAATGATGACAATGAAGTAGTAAAACTTCTTCTCTTCTGCTTTACCCTTTTGCTTTAGCAATGTGTTCAGAAATCAAATTACTTCTCTAATTGCAGATGCAAGAATCATCACAACCCATAGATGCTAAGAAGCTGAACCTTGACAAATATTATGGATTTTTAACCAGGCATTAAATGGCAAGTCATGAAACTGTTTTTTTTTTTTTTTTTTTTTTGTGCATCACAAGTGGTAGAACAACTTTTAAGTGGATCTAGAGTAGTTGTACAGGAAACATATTTCTAGTTGAGCTATTGATTTATTTAGAAGAGAAAACCTGTTATTGATGGCCCAAGTGTATTCAAGCTTTAGGGAATGGGAAATTCCTCTTAGTGACAAGAACTGAAAACTATTGTTGCTGTTTCCTTTTCTTTTAGAACTATTTTCCTTGGCTTCCTTTGTGGTTCTACTGTAAGAGTAACTCACACAGATAAACTAAACAAAATCAAGTATGATGAACTTTAATGTCTATTCAGGAGATGAGGAGAAATTAACTCACAACTTTATATTTTAGGGAAATAAAACTTAAGGGAACTCGTAACAAATTTGGTTAAGAATACTTACAAGGAACCTGAGCAAAATGGACTCAGTTTGGGCGTGCATTGAAAGCTGATTTTATGTAACAAAGCACAGTTGACCTCTCAGCTGAATAGGCTATTTTCTTCATCTAAGTTGCTCAATGAGTGAAAGGTCAATGGAGCATCACCAGTATTCACCACAAGTGCAACCACCATTTATAAAGCAGTGGAACCGATTAACACCTTTGATGATTATTTTGCTGTTAGTGACCATTAATATGAGTTTTATGGCATAGTGGCAGTCGTCACACATCGGAAGGTTCTTAATGACACGAATTGGTGCTCCTATAGGTGCATTCATAAGGCCATATGCTACACCAACTTTTCACTGTGATAACTGAGATACTCTTCCTTCTATTCATCCTCCACATCATGCAGCACAGTGTCGACCCTGGGCACATAACATAATGGTTTTACAAGTGGTAGTAGCTCGACAACATGTTCATGTATTTGGTTTGAATAGGGGTGTTTCTTGTCTTCTGAAATAAATAAAGACATGGATTTTATTTCTTATCTCTATTCAGCTCACCCCTGGTTCTTTCTTAATGTTTCTTCCCCTCATCAACTTCCTAATGTTTGCAACTCCATCCCACCTCCTTGCCTTGGCATATATAATATATGCCCCCATATCACCAGGATCCAACTCTAGGACAAATAGCCTCTGCTACTTTCATTCCCAGACCAAAGTTTTCCTTGGACATGGCAAGCATTGAGCAAGGTACACCATGCAAAAACATCCCATTTGACTGATGATGTAGACCTCATGAAACTCTCAGCTTCCTTGAGTAGTCTTGTCCTACTTGGAAGCCCAACAATGCAAGTATAATTAATGCTCCACCCTAGGTGTGATCCCAATACCCTTCATCATCTGATTTAAATAGTAGAACCCCTTGTCAACACAAGCAGATAGAACTCCAACAAAAGTTACATAGCTAGGTGCTTCTTCAGCTAACAACATATTTTGGAAGACTTGTCTACCAAGTCCATAATGGGAGTAGCCACATATCATTGATTTCCATGTAATGATGTCACGGTAAGACATATCTAAAAGTACTTGATGCCCAAATTCAACATCACCCACTCTTGAAATACATGCATGTTGATCAGGGCATTCCCAACAATAATCTGGTTTTTCTTTATACACGCATTTAATACATCTCCATGATAATAGCTGTCCATGAGACCACATTGTGGTTGCATAGCCCATCAAAAACATTTCTTGCACACTGAATATCTTACCACATTTCCCGTACATGTCTATAATTGCTCTGCCAATGAAGATATCAAGCTTAAGACCAGTCCTGAATATCTGATTGTGATTTGCAACCTGGAGTTTTAAATCTTTCAAATGTTTGCAGAGATTAATAAGAGTAACATATGTGATATTGTCCCTCACTACAGGCTTATCCACCATCTTATTCAAAACTTCCAATGCTTCATTTAGATACCCGTGTTCTAAAAGCCCAAGGATGATTGAGTTATAAGAAAGAATATCCGATCCTGGCACAGTCTCGAAAACCTGTGAGGCACCTTGCACATATGAACAACTTGAGTACATATATAGAAGTGCATTTTTAACATATGAGTGAAATACCAACCCAGACTTCAATACATAACAATGGCTCTGTTCCCTCTTCGAGTGCTCTGATATTAATTGGCACATAAAGAAATAATGGTGGCAAATATATACTCATTGGGCTGCATAGTTCCATCCAAATTCATTGTTCTAAATATCCTGAAAAGTTCGGAAGATAGTCCACTATGGAGATAACCTGCCATCAGCTAGAGAGCTCCAAAAAACTAGGTTTCTTTTAGGCATTCGGTCAAACAATTGATGGGCTAATGACATTTGGTTGCATTTTTGAATAATAATTTATCAGACAGTTAGATTGAATCACAACATCTTCAATGCTTTCATTAATGGTTCTCTTGAACAACTGACCATGGAGCGTTTTACCCAACTTCAAGTTCCTTGTATCAGCAGATGCTTTCAACAAATTTTTAGTCTTTTCGAGAGTGCCGGAGTGTGGATCTTCGGATGTGCATGGGTGAACATCAACTGTACTTTGAACTTGTCTTTAATTAACAAGAAGAGTCCAACCTTCCTCTTCATGCTTGTCCACGTGCCATGCTTTTAGTAATTAGATTAAGCAATAATTAAATAAAATGCCCCTGTAGATATACCCATAATTAAAGATTTCTCTAGTGATTTGAATTGGAATAGGATTTTTGCGCAGAAATTAACAAAGTTTTATATATTGACAAAATTGGATACATCAATAAGTGGGACAATTTTTTTTTTCTTTTTTTTGAAAAGCACAAAACTGCTCCTCCTTAAACCGAGGATGAGATTATGACAATGAACTTGAGGGAGAAGAAAGCTTTGGTATGCTAACTTCCACTGATCCAAAGATTTCAAAGTTCAATTGGGGTTCTTCTACAACATAGCCTTCTTTTTGTTTCTCATAGATACATCTACTAATAAAGTAAGACCATTTAATGCCTAGTAACATCTTGACCTTGTTCATTTTGTTGATCAAGAAAAATCAATATAGGGAGTATACGCTTAGGTGTCTCTTGCTCGGAAGTTAATACAATAAAAGCAATCATTCAACTTAGGGGTGAGCACGAGTTAGTTCGGTTCGGTTCCATGACAGAACCTAGAACCTACCCTGTAGGGGTGGGTTCCAAGTTTGTGGAACCAGAACCTACTTTGTGAAGATAGGTTCCAGGGTCGATTCCAGGGTCTCTACCCGTAGAATCTGTTATTTGTTTACTCTCCCTCTTAAAAGAATGAAACATGTCCTTTAAAACTTATATTATGTTTATTGATTAAATTGAGTAATTTAATGTATAGATTATTATAATATATTAACATGTGGTTCAAAATTTGTCATATTATAATTTAAATTTTATAAATATTACTTTTTACATTATTTATTATACACATTCAAATATTAAAATGAAAACAAATGATCAAATCACTTAAGTAATTCAATGGTCAAGTGAGACCATGGCTTTTGTAACCATGAGAGCTTGTGTTCAAATCTTCACTCTTAAAAATATTTTGGAGTTTATTTCAAGGCAAGTTCAGTTCTAAAGCCAGTTCCACTAAGGCCAACCAAGGCCAGTTCATTGGGTCGGATCAGATAGGGTAAACTCGTTTAGGGGAGGTTTTTGTTGAAGTAAAACTAAAGGGGAGGTTTTTGTATTTTACCCTTTATTTAATGATTCAAACCTTTTTCTGAGAAGTTAAATTAGGGGTGAGCAAATGGGTAGGTTCTACTCGGAACCAAATGGAACTGACCTCAACCCAGCCTCGAACCGATCTTACCCAATTTGTTACAGGGTAGGGTCTGGCTCCAAAATCTTGGAACTAATCCCTACCTAGGTACTAAAATAACTAATCGGTGAATAACGGATTAAGCCCGACCAATAACAGTTGCCGATAAAGAACCATTACCATGGAACACCTACGTTGCAGCATGGAAATCCTCCAAATGCAAGAAGAGAGCATTTTCTTTGGAGGAGTTATTTCTTTATGAGAGAGGGTTTGGAGTTGCTCGTCAAGTTTTTTTTCAATGCCTTTTAGGCCTTCTCTTGGTCTAACTTGAACTAGGATTCCTTTTCCATGACACGCAAAGATGAATTTCTCCTTCTGATCTTGAAATTCTAACCCCCATGATGGAATAGCAAAACAGAGGGTATCACCTTCAGCTTAGAAAGAACAGAGGGAGAGATTAACGTGGTTTCTGAATTGTGAGAGCTTGTAGAAGCATTTGACCACACAATCTCCATTATCTTTTAAAGCATTTATATGTTCATATGAGCAAAATCTCCATTGTCTCTCAAGGTTGATGGGACTAGAGCACAACTCTTCGATGAATTGTTGTCGTCTTAGTTTCTTAGTGACCTAGTTCTGGACATAGTGAATTAGTGATAAATACAAAGATTTCGTTCCTACTGCGAATCATGATAAATTTAACTATGGAATCCCAACCCAAACTATTGCTTTCAAGATTTCATTTAATCGCCGGATCCATTTCCCCTGCTCTATGGGTCTTTTTTTTTTGTAAAATATTTTGTTCTGTGACTCTCATCCAATTCTTGAAAAGGAAGAAACCATCTTTGTTGAATTAGAGCAGAAAGATACATATGGCATCAAGAACTATTGCCAAGGATATCATCACTCTTCGGGGTTCAGAAGTTTTCATTAGTGAGTATTCTTCCCTTTTAACTATTATTTGGAATCTTCCACCCTCAAAGGTATTTAGCACTGAGTTAACATTTGACCAAGAAATGCCCAGGATGTTAACGTTCGTCAACTGTTCTTCACTGGCAAATGTTATTGGTTAGCTTAATCCATTCTTCATCAATTAGTTATTTCAGTACCCATTTTACAAAAGGGTAAAATGTGTATTTGGAAAAATTATAGATCAGTTAAACGTTTTCTGTCTGGATCAATGACAGAAGGGAGGTTTCTATTGAATTTTTTGAAAGTTTAGGGGAGGTTTTTATTAAAGTGAAACTATAAATGAGGCTTTTATGATTATCAGAAACTATAGGGGAGGTTTTGTATTTTACCCTTAAATAAAAGAGTTTAAGTTTAAGGGTAAATTGCTAAAACCTCTCTTGAAGCTTCTGGCTCCTGAAGTTTGGTGATTGCAATTACCTCCCCTAAACTTTTTGACATAATTGCAAATAGAACCCCTCTGGTAGAATTTTCTAAAGGAAGGCATGAAAATGTCCAAAATACCCATGCAATTACTTTTAGCAAAAATATTTGTTTTCCAAATTTTCTCTTTATATGAATCACTATCCCAAACCCTTCCAATCTCTTTTCTGAAATTGATTTATTTTTCAAACTTTCCCTTCATATCAATCACTCAAAGATAAATCTGCAACTTTAAATTCTCTTTGTTCTTGTTGTTTATAAAGTTGCATTGTTTTTTTAATAGAAGCCAACCTCAATAATAATTGCATGGGTATTTTGGACATTTTATGCCTTTTTTAGAAGATTTTACTAGAGGGGGTCTACTTGCAACTGTATTAAAAAGTTCATGGGAGTTGATTGCAATTACTAAACTTCAGGGGCTGAAGCAATGGCCATAAACTTCAGAGAGGCTTCAACAATTTACCCTAAATTTAAATAATAAATATTATAACATAGCCCTCAAAGATTCTACATTTGTGTTACCATAACCCCAATATTCATAAACTATGCTTGTTAAACCACAACTTTAAAATAGAGTAGCAAACAACATGAGAAGTACTAGTAATAGCCATGGTTAAAGTCCATGAAGAATAGCTTTTTGACTTTTATTCAATGATCATGCTGATGTCTTCAAAGGAGACAAGTTAATTAGGTCTGTAATCTATCAATCTCCTTGATAAATATACATGTTCACTACACATAGAATGGTGGATGAAGTAGAAATGTAATGAATGCTAGGGCTCCATTTGGGAAGTGAAAATGCCAGTTCTGGTTCAGTTTTGTTAGTGTCCGGTTTGTGTATTGAAAGTGACAGTTCACAAATTTCAAGGCATGTCTGCACCGGAATGAGACCAAAGTTTTCATCGAAAAAGGATGTAAAACTTTGCATTCAAAGTTGATCAATGTTAAAAAGTATGGTTCAATCTTGGGATTCGTATTTGCACCCATTACAACTAAGGTTCAGTTTGAAAGGAGTACAAATACAAATACAACTAAGGTCTGTGAGTGAGATTTGAAAAGGGCAATTGGATGCAGGACGCATTGGGCATAGGCACCACAGTTCCATCTGCATTATCAACCTGAACATGGCTTTACTTGAGTGGGTCATGAGTGTTGCTCCTCAATCTATAGAGAAAAACAGCAAGTACTCTTACAGCTTCAATGGCCTATCCTTTCAAAGATGGGTGAATTTCAATTTTCAGACTTGAACCCAATGTCTCATGCTTGTCCGCCGGAGATGTTTAGCACTGCACGAAGCAATGGCCACCAAACTAAAAAGTAGCTACAATATTATATATTATAAACAAATGAAATAGAAATGACACGAAGTTATGCCCCTTTAATAAAAATTCAGAACTTCTGCCAATAAAATATACAATGCCTTATATATATGCATACTCGAATTCGGATTGGTTTAACAGATTACGTTGATTAACAGAGTAAGGTCCCAAATGGACATTCCAGGAGTTTGGCGACAAAGTAGATATAAGGTCGAAAGGAAGAAGAAGAAGAAGAAGAAGAAGAAGAAGAATGGGAGCGAAAGAGGAGTTTGGTCCTTGAGCGGGAGTGAAATTTTAGTAAGGGGCAATCTAGTCATAAAAATTAACTGTTTTGGTACACCTCACCTGTTTTGCACTTTGTTAGAAATCCGTATCTGAATTTTCGTCAATTATTATTATTTTTTTTTTTTGGTAAAAACTAAAAAGCCCATTAGAAAAAGGACAATAAAATCGAGGAGAAGGAAAGAAAAGAGGGAAGAAAATTTCTTCTCCGATCCTTAAAGTAAAATTGGGTAAAGCTAAGAAGACACTCAGAGTCTGAGGTAAGAAGTATTTGGCAATTTGTTCTTTTATTTTCTTTCTTAATTACTTTCGTTGTCGGTTTGTTTGATTTAAACCAAGTCCTGAAAAGAATGTATAAGATTTTCCCCAGTTGGATTCTTTCCTTCCTTTTTGATCCTTGAACATTTATGGAAGCTGTAGAAAATATTATTACTTATGTTAGATTTAAAGGAACACCTATTTTGCAGCAACTATACTTGGAGGAGCAGTTGCTCCAGACCTCTTCAAGGAACTGGTGCACCGTTCATGATAGAACATATATTCCCACCATTGACATGGGGATGTCAGGGTAAATTAGCTCTTTTCCTTGTCTCATATAGATAGGCTGTACAGCGGGTGCAAAGCTGCACTCTGAATTCTGTTGTAGCTTGCATATTTCTTTATTCAACTGAAGGGCATCGTGCGTCAAACTTCTATTAATCCAACTTCTTCACCCAATAGGTTGGCCAATACAAGGTCAATTGCGTTATTCATGTAATTGAGAGGATTGATTCTCCATATTAGATCAAGGGCATCAACTTCCAGCTACTATCTTCATCCCAAGGATGGAAAGTTTGTGACTTGGACTTGAGATGCCTCCATATAAAACCATGGCTCAGGCAAGTTGACTTGTTCACTCCAAAAATCATTGGTTTCTACTAACATTTGAATAACCATTGAAGGATTATTATTAACTTGAGAATAATGTTGTTTTTATCAATGTATCCAATAAAAGAGTGCCATGACTTGATGGAGTTGTTTTTGACCCTAACAGGTTAACTGAATCACGTTGAGAACTGGCTTGGTGATAGTGTTGTTTCACTCACTAGAACATTAACTATTTGACTGGATAAAACTTAAAATAAAGCATGATTAGCTAACCTCACTCTGAACTTCTTGAACTTAGATCTGTGCTGCACCTGCATGACCAGGTTCCTGGTGGCGGCACCATATTGCTGATCATGGAACAATATTTTTCTCTTCAATATGTAAGAGGAACGCTATTCCTGGTGTACAAACCATATCTTCGGTCATTCATGTCTTGGAGTAGCCTGTTCTATAACAAAGTTTCAAGGGATTGGTGATTTCCACATCTGTGTAAATGATATATTAGCTCTGCATCTATGTTACTCTGATATGGCAAGGACACAGTCGGACATAAAAAGGGCAGCCCAGTGCACGAGGCTCCTGCCAATGCAGTGTCTGGGGAGGGACAGATGTACGCAGCCTTACCCCTGCACATACAGAAAGGCTATTTCCAAGATTTGAACCCTGGTCACCCAGGTTGCAATGGAGCAACCCAACAGTTGGACATGGTATATAGAATTTACACTAAAAATTGAAGTATCTAACATGATGCATCACTCTTGTGCAGGTACCTAGGTATCATAGCTCTGCCTTTACAAATGCCTTCAGCACTAGTACTCTTTCATTCATTTATTTATTTTTTGATTTGTAAAGATTCTAGTAATTTTTTTTTTATATAAAAAGGGTTGACTTCATACAAGAGGATTAGAAAGCTCTTTACAAAATATACAACCTATGCATCAATGGTTGAATCATGTATAACTTTGTGCATTCCATTGCCTTTTTGGTTAAACACATTCATGCTGATAGAAGGGCCTGAATTTTTAGTTTTCTGTTGGTTGGAAAGTTTTTCTATGGCTTGCTCAGAATGATGTATGGTTACTGGCTGTACATGTTGCATACATGATACATACTTGTAGTCTGAGTTTTACAGTACAGATATAATACAATACAACACTTTAACTTTCTCAAAAAAAAAGAGTCTCTTAAAGTGAAGCCATTGAACTCCTTAAGAATTCATATGCAAAAGAGGATGTCCCTCTCAAATCTTCCCTTTCAACTGATCCTCTCAAACTTGCTTTCCTTAAAGCCCCACCCCCTTCCTTTCGTTCCAAATGGACCAACAAATGGTAAAATGAACAATATTGCACAAAATACGACCCCTAGTACAAAATAATCCTGTTTTAAGCCAAACTTGAATTAGATGCAAAATCCTGTTGCCCCTGTCTCTTTGGATAACAGGGGCATTACAATAAAAGATGCAGGATATAATATTCATTAGAATTACCAGGGTTGCGGAAGTTATATGCAGATTTTTTCTTCTAGTTATAATGTAGAAGCATGACGGCTACAATGTCACAACTGATTCAGAAAACTAGTATGGCCATGGAAAGGTCAAGGGAGTTGGAGAGGTAAGGAATTGGACTTAAGGTGTTTCAAGGCATATGCCTAGAAAATATGTTCGGAATAATTATAAATATAATATATATAAAAATACAAAACATTAAAACATGATTTAGTTGATTTCTTAGTGTAACCCCATATAGTTGGTAGAATAGTATATCCTTGAAAGATTTTTTAAACTTGAAAAATAGTAATATCAAAGAAAATAATATAAACAAACACCTTTTAGATCTGTAAAAAAGCAATCATATTGCATAATCCAAACTCCAAAATACTCAAATTGTATCAATCATATTTGTAAACCAACCATGCCCATGTCCGTACTATTTAGATGGCAGAGAGATAATGCCCATTTGAACATCCAATTACAATTCAAAACTCAAACAACAACATACACAATTTGATTCAATTCATCCCTAGCCCCCAGCCCTTGGTCATTTATTTACTTGAGCCAAAAGCTTTCCACATAGCCAACCAAAGCAGAGAACATGTACACTTTAAAGGCAAGACAATTTTCCTGCAAGTAATTCTGGGACTTTGAAAGTTTCGACTACACTACCCATTTCTGCTGAATGTAAGAGTTTTAAAGTACTTCAATAGATCTTTTAAGGGATTCCTAAACTTGCGGATTCTGCTTCAATTTCAGCTAGGACCAAAATAGATGCCATGAGCAGAATGTAAAACCATACTGCTAATGATATTTTATAATATCCAGACTCGATGATGGAAGAAACTTTAAGGTATATTTTCTTAGTCCAGCATGGCAAGAAAAGAATATCCTTAAGCCTAGTTCCTGTGATGAACCTAGTTGCAAAATCCTCATGCAAGCTTTCTTTTATAAACAGAAAAAGACTTGTTTGAACTCATCCCCGCCCCTATGTTGTAACCGACTACAACAGTAATGTAAGTAAAAACAAAAACTCCAATACTATGTATGATAGAGGATTGAAGATTTGAAGCAGGAGGCAAAAAGCTATGATATATCTGATATAGAATTATCAGAAAAATAATAAATTGAACCATCTGCTTAAAAACAGGAAATGATAGGAGAACTAAGAGGTCTAATCCTGTATAAAACCCAATATGAAGAGATGAAGCACCAAATGCAGATGTAGTTGAAAATGCAAAAAAAAAAAAAAGAAAAAACAACAACAATGGAGACCTATAAGAGATCAGATTTCACTAAAATAGTCTCAATTATTGTCCATAAACCTGGTCTTATTGAAACACATAAAAGATTGGAATTAGAAAATAGTCTCAATTCATTTTAGAGAGAAGTTGAAAGGAGTAGAGCCCCCCTGTTGTTCACTTGGAAGAAGCAGAAGAAATAATAATCTGGCACTAATTTGTAGTAACCCTTTGTTCTCCATGGATGCTTTCTTCTCTGCCAAATTTCTCTTCTCCCCACTCTCCACTCCTGTGCAGAAGCAAGAAACCCATGGTTGAATGAAGAACTTATTTGTTAAGTGCACTTACCCTTGTTCGTTTACTAAGAGGCCATTTACCCGGGTAAGTGCACTTACCCATGTTCTTTTTTGTTAATTTACCCAGGTAAATGAGGCTCTCAACTTTCCCATGTTTTTTTGCCTCACCTACTTTCCCGGGTAAGTGGTTAATTTTTTTATGTTTTGTCATTTTTACCCTTGGGCCCAAGTCCATGCTTTTTTGGATTATATTGTTTTAATGGGTATTTTAGTAGGGGGGTAACACTTCCCCCCTACTAAAATCTGCGAAACGGACGAGGCCTTAACGTTTTATTTATTTATTTTGCAGGAATAGCAACCAGGATTAAAAGTATCGATACATATTGTACTGTTTCATATGATACATATAGGGCCCGTTTGGCAAGTCTTTTTGAGAAGATATTCTTGTAGCTTTGACAGTTAAAAGACGTATTGAGCTTTTGACGTAAGATCTGGGCAGCCCGAAGACCGTTTGGCAGATGTGCGTCGTTCTGCGTCTTTTCGTGCGAGATTAAAACGCGAAAGACCCTAGAAGCTTCATTTGGAGCTTCTCGAAATCAGCCCAAAATGGGCTTCTCGTGTCTTTTCGGCGTCCCGTCTTTTGGTGGTTAGATCTTTCACGTGCTAAACGGAAATAGACCGATTTTCAGTCTTCCCAGCTTGTAAACAGTCGAAGGACCGTGCGAAAAGACGCACCAAACGGGCCCATAGTTTTCAGGGTGAGCAATACATGAAATACTGCGAATTTGGGAGAATTAAGATATTCAGAGCTTTATATTCATTAAGAAGAATGAAGATTTCAAATCTTGTTCTGAAATAGTGCCGTTTTCATAGAGCATTGCTGTTCAGAATCAGGTGATTTGCAATTTTTATGTATTGCCCATATCAATACTTTGACCCATGGTAGCAACAGGTGTTCACCAATAATATGTTGAGATGAAAGAAATGTTGTGTACACCTTGTACAACTTGAGTTGTAGACCTCACATATTTCATGTGTAGCAACTGAGGCAAGGTGGTTTGGTGCCACCTTTTATGTAATTATGTCTTCACATGAGTGCTTTATTTTACTGTTTTAGACTAAGTTCTTTCTAGTCTTGTTTGGCATGTGTTGAAGTATTCGATACTACAGAATTCATTGTCTTGGGAAGTTGTATTTACTTCGGAAGTAGGTTTCCAAAGTCTGGTAATCTTGCACTGGTATTGGAAATACCTTGTAATTTTAAGGGTGTGCCTGTGAGTTGCCTGTGCTCTCTCTATCCATCTCTTCTATACCTTTGGTCTTGATAACACCATTGCTTAGTTTCAGCTGTAGCTTGTTACTTGTGTTATGTCCTCTTCCTGGTTTCTGCTGCATTATCTCTTTGGGCTAGTGTTTTTCTTCAGTGTCTTTTGCTAATATTTGCATTAAGGTATGATATGATCAATGGTTAAGATCTTCCCTAGATGTGCAGTACACGGAAAGAATGAGACTTTGGATGGTAAATTAGGTGATCCACCTATAATAGATATGCCATACAGTCTTGACTTTTTGGTAAGCATGAATCTGTACGTGTGTGTTATATTGTACCATATTTTTGTTTTTGACTTTTTCTCTTTTTTTTCCCTTTTTGGCTCTCATTTATTATTGAAATATGTTCAAACTGAATTATATTATTGGAGATGAATCTTTCCTTCTGTCCTGCCTATTATTTTCTCTAATTGTACTTAAATATATGAAATATAAATAGTAAACATGAATCTCTATTAACATGATTTGGGACATAAAGAACATGCTTTGGGATTCACAGCTCACATGCAACAAAACATGGCCCTGTAAACATGTTTGAACGGTTAAGATGCAGAGACTGTCTAAATATTTTCCTTTGGATACAATGGTCCATTATTTAATAAAAAAAATGATCCATTTACATCCTTCTTTAAAAAATAATTGCATATTTAGGGAGTAATGAGCTAAAGTTCTTTTCTAATAAATGTCAGAAACAATCAAACAACTCCCTAATCAATATGCTTACACAACTAGATAAGGATGTCTATGGTTATTTAACCATTGATCTGATCTTTACAATGTCAATGAGGTATTCCTTTCTGCTATCTTTGGTTAAGCATGGAAATGAAACCTTTTGGATATGTTCCTATGGTTCATACCTAGTTTACATTAATGGGAAGCTTAGTGATGATGCGCAATCCGGCCGGTCTTAGCTGTCAACGACCTTGCCTCTGAACTGAGTAGCAGGGAACCTGAAACGGAGGAGATGAGGAAGCTCCGGGGGGAACCCGGTGTAAAGGCTCCGAAGCTCAAGTTAGAATCCTTCAAAGGCAAGATAAAACCAGATAGCGCAAAGTTTGCTTACCTTCTCTTCGGGGGGGTGGAGAGCCTTTTATAACCACCTCGCACACTCACTCCCAGACTTCTGTCAGGTCGGGAATGATTACTTCCGTGCTTCTGCCAGTCCGGGCGTCATTGCCTCTGCTGGAGTAGAACCGTCACAACTCTTTTTGTCGGAGCCGTCTCCGTAACTGGAGATGGCGGTGGTAGGTGACGGTGGCAGGTGGCCGTTGAAGTGCGGCCGTCAAGCGTCAGATCCCAAGTTAGTCAGATGCGCCGCCCCTGGATACAGACTCCTTCGGTGTCAAGTATGGTGTATTTTGTCCAGTTCAATGCTCTGGAGGCGAAGTGCTTGGAGCGGTGTGCGAGGCGAAGTCTTGAGTTCGGATAGGGGGGGTGTCCCGAACTGCCATGAGACAGGCCAGTTCGGGTCACTGCTTTGTGTGGCTCGGGGCCAAAGGGAGAGTTCAGGCTCTTAGTAGGGAGGTCGGGCTCCTTTTAGGGAGTTCGGGCCCCTTGAAGAGAGTTTGGTCTACTGGTCTCTTTCCTTTGGTGTTTGCACCCTGGGTATGCTGCTTTAAGTGCCGAGCTACTTGTTTTTTGCCACGTGGCGTGATTGCGAGGTCGGGCTAAATCTTCCTTCATCACTTAGTATATTAGAAGAAAATGTACAAGTCTGAAGGCACAAGGTGTTGAATATGTAAACTCCAGAAAAGCTCATATATTGAGCTGTCTTTTCTGTTGATTTACAATATTGAAGGATGTTTTTCAAGGAATATTTATAATATTAACTCAAAAAATAATATTGGAGGATGTTATATAGGTTAGCTTAGATGAGTGTAATGAGATTTCTTTTGGAAAATATTCCTTCAATGCCCACATGACTTACAATTTTCAGTAAGAGGAAGTTATCTATATCATACACAAATATGCAGTTTAATGGCACAAAGTGTTTGGATGTGACAACCTGGAAGATCTTTTTTTTTTTTTTTTTTGACAAGTCTTGTGTGGATATATAAATTTGAAATATGTAATATCATATAAGTTAGTTGAGACGACTAGGTGAGAAGGTATCAGTGGGCATATATACAGCATAATTATTAGTTTTTTAGTGAAATGCAAGAAGGCATCTATTGCATCCTTTTAATTAATTTACTAAGTCATTTTAGCACATACTAAAGTTGGTTTTATTTGTGTGGAATGCTATCAAGCAATGCTTTTGTGAAACTCTCTGAATTATTCACCCACAGACATGGTCGAACCCATGAAAAGACACACTGCTAGACATGTCTTTTCATAGGTCCCATGTCAGGGGGTTGTACCCTGATGTTGCTTAACGGTATTCTTTCATTATGTCATCTGGCTGGCACAAATGGCTAGATCATCCACTCTGATTATTTGCAACTTCTCTCAGGGAATTTTTCTTTCCAGTATCTATCCTTCTGAGTTTCTTTTATTGATCTTTAGCCATGTAGCTTTGACATGGATATCTGTGTAATTGTCAGACACTCTCAACAAACTGATTCCTTGCAAAATATTTTGTTTTTTGTATATGTGTTCTGCAAAAGTTATTGATTTACTTATACAAATAACATGTTTCTGTTTTATATCTCGACTACCATTTCCTGTTATTTATGAGCACTAGAAATTCCACTCATTTTCGTAAGATTGCATAATGGCTTTGCCGCCCATTGTATGCTTGTCTTAGATTGCTAAATGACTCCTATCTGTTGCTGTCTTTCTGATTAAGAAAACTATAAGGAGAAAGAATAGGACTGAAGAAATGCATGTGTTGCAGATAAATATGCCATAAAAGGATACCTGCTCCCATATGTGCTAGGTCATGCTTTTGGTAACTGCAACTTTGGTGAGAATGCTCAACTAAAACCATAAACCAGCAGATCTACCATAGATCAATTCTTATAAAATGAGATTACTAGGTAGGAGGATGAATCTAATTGAAATTTACAAAACAAGATCCGAAGTCCTGAGTTTGAAGTGGTGAATTGTATAATAATAATGTAAGAAAAGGACAATTTTGATAAGTCAAGTTTCTTCTATTTCTATATTCAAGTATTAGTATTGCTCCCATGTCCAAATTTCAATACTTAATTCCTATTTGCATATATTTCATTTTTGTAAAGCCTTCAATATAGCCACCAGAGTTTTTTTTTTCTTTTTCACGTAATAGTTTCTCCTAAGATGGTCCTCTCAGGAGTGTTCAGTTTGCACATTTTGTCCATCTCTGTTAATCTTGTAGGCTCAGAGCCATACTATTTTATATTTCCTTTGGTTGATAATTTGCCTTAGGAAATTTAAATTAAAAAGGTGCTTGCTTTACTGATAAGATCATAAGATTCACATTTCCATCTGTTTCTAGATTGTGTGCTCTGTAACCATAGTTTGGTGGGAATGCTCAATCTATGACCAAACATAGATGGTCCTTGGATCGATCACGCATGTTTTGTTTTCTCCGATCATGAGATTAGGAATATGCCACCTCAGAGTGCACATTCAAGCTTTGAAATTTTATTTGGCATGCTCTTATGTCAGTGTGCCCTCTCGGTGTTTTCCATTTTCTGTTGTAGTTATTTCTGTTAACAGTATTTTGTTATTATGTTGTTTCCTATATAATAAGACACAACTAAGTGCAAGGAGGTTGAAATATGAAATTAAGTTGAGTTAAACTTTCAGACAATGTATATCATAGCGACCATTATGTTCTTGTCCTAACTCCTATCTTTGGTCTGCAGGTGCGGTGCAAATACTCGTGTGGGGCCTTGTGGCTGACAGGTTCCCCCTTTTAACAACAGCTTCCCCCTTTTATCAGATTCAATCTTTTGCTTCTAACTGGTTAATGAAATTATGATCTGAAAAAGCTGATTGATTAGGTAATCAAAAAGCATGGATCATTCGTAAAGGATAAACCTATGAGTGTCAGATCATTCTCCATCTTAAATATATTTGAAATTGAAGTTGGTCTCTTAGTATTGTTATTGTGCTAAACTCAAATATGTGGGAGGAGGGGGGGAACCGTGATAAGTAAAGCAGATTTTATTGATGGTTAGTGCATTGAAAAAGCACAAGCAGAGGAGGCAACATTTCCTAAATGGGCTTGAAATTGATTCTTCTTTAAGTTAACAAAATTCATAAATTTTCACCATCTTTAATTTACCACTTACTGAGTAACATAACCTAGTCCAAAAGCTTTTCAATGATCAAAATAAAGCAATCTATACACACAGAGACATGCAACGCTACACGTAAAGCTAAGATTTTATCATACCAAGTTTGCATTTTTATCTTAACAAGTTTGGCAGTTTGTGCCCAACATGCTTTGAACACAATCACGTGTCAGACTGCGAACCAATATGGAGGTGATGTTATCTAGTTCTGGGACAAGGTGACAGTGCACGAGAAAGAGTAAGTTGCACAAACAGCATTATGAGACCACCATAAAAAGCAATATGATGTGTAAGATTTTGGATTCAATTCAGATGAGTTGGATGCTGCTCCAACTGTAATAACATGTGAAAGTTAATATACCATGTACCCTCAAAATGTAGAAAATTGCTTGTTGCCAATGCATCCAGAGTCCACACCATGACCATTGTCCAGCTTAGCCATATTGAAGTTTCATTCAACAGGCAATTATAGAAATAGAGGACAGGAGTGGATCCAGAGTCTACAGCCAGGGCCATGGACCCTTTTCAGAAAAGCATCGTGTAGGAATGTTTTGTCTCATCGAACAGTGGATTCAGTTCTAGCTGTAGAACCTCCTTCTAAGCTATCAAAGCTTGCCATCATTCCCAATGTCATTATGTTCCAAATATATCACCTCTAATATACATTTCGTGTCAAGTTGTTATTTCCTGTTCCTAAACTTTAATTCCATATTCACAAGGAATTGTTTTGTCAACATTGTGATTGGAGGAAAGATGTTGGCTCTCCTTTGTATTATCTAATCAGGAGGAATCAAATTGTAGCATTGTATCCTCATATAGTGGCAAACTTTTGGTCATCCAATGAATTCGTGCTTTCAATCTGGATGGTCCAATTGATGTCCCCACCCCCCCAGGTTTTATTGTGTCACTTAATGTTCTTACTTTTGTCATCCAACTATCCAAGGGAAGGAATTTTTCTTTCTTTTTTGTCAAGAGCAGCTTTCACCGATGAAACTTTCAAGGCAGTTGGAACCCAATTTGCAGTGAGACGGACCCATACAGTCAGAAGCAATCGGAATTTCTGCCAGTACAAAGTTCGTCCTCTCCAGCATGCTGACAGAGCAGGAACTGGAGGCAGCTTTTGCATCTCAGAACGAGAAACCTCAGTTACAGTGGTTACGATTTTAGATAATGGGTGATGTTTGGGTTTAAATCCAACTTGAACGGACTGAATTTAAACTGGGTTAGGCAGTTGGTACTCATCTGGGGGAAGAAGCTACTCCTGCCCCCAAATAGATAAAATAAATCGAAGGAAAAATTAATGGGGAAAGGAAAAAACCGTCGACGACAGCCTATCTCAATTTTGTTTTGGATATGGTGTAGATACTGATTCTCAAGGAATTGTAATTCCCACGGTTGTTATGTTCCGGCTCCAAATCCATACTTGTAGAATTCAATTAACTAGAGGGTTAGCCTTCAATCCCGTGTTGTTTGACATTGAGCATCACAGATTCCCTAGAAGTTCACTTCAAATCCGTGGAATTGGAATGAGAAACTTCCACTTCCTGCCTTTATTAAATAAGGGTACCGTTTACTGTATCATCAAACATTCAAACTTTTGAGCTTCCCAAGACCCAAGAGCACCGAGACTAGCTAGCTAGCCAGATCATCCAACAGTTACTCTGGCCAAAGAAAATGAAGATGACCCAGTAGAGGTAGAGGTAGTCAGCATGCTCTATAAACTATATATATGAATATGATGGATACCTGACATTGAAAGTCCAATGTCATAACTTAACCGGACAGGCGGACACCATTTTCGTCCATCCAACTCATCTCATCTCCAGATTCATTAAGTGGCTCATACTGGGGTTGCAGTACACGCCATGGATGTTGATGATCAGTACACGCCATGGATGATGATGGAGCTGTGAAGTTAAATGTTAGAGCTCTTAAATCCTAATTCAATGATGCCCCTGGTTCTATCAGGTGACCGTGAACCAGTCAATATTTGGGTCTTGCTTGTAATAGTAATAGACTTTGATCTTATCCACCTAATTTAATTAATAATAATAATAATAATTGTGAATTTGTGATTGAAATGGATATTCAGAAGAGGATGTACTATAACACTGAGCAATGACAGTAAATATAACGAGTTGATGAAACTCTTGGAAATTTCTCCCTGGCAAACCTGATATACATGCTACAAGACAAAGCTGCTGGACTGGATATGTCATTTTTTATCATGGGTCCCATCCCATCTTTAAGTCTGTGGGGCGAAGAAATCCCAGAGTTGCATAAACTGGTTGTTTCTTTAACTTTCATCCATATCTCATCATGAATTTCTATTTGGGGGATTCACAATGATTCCACTGTTGTGTTGAGCTTTGGAGAAAGCTCCGGTGGAGGTGTCCAATTAATTCATCTGGATGGTAATTGATTATGAATTCCGAAAATATGAAGTTTGAGAGGAGTCGGGGAGAGAAGAGAGAAGGCGTAGCTCATTTTTGCCTGCTTGAGAGTTGAGAGCAGTTACTGTCAGCGATGCATGCAAGAAAGTTGGTGTTCAGAAGAATCTGTCCCCCCCTTCCCCCTTCCCCCTTCCCCCTTCCCCCCTCCAAGTTTTATTTTATTTTCTTTTGCCAGACTCGTTGGAAAAGGACGTTTTTGAAAAGTCCCATGTCTTTCGTTATTGTGTTTCTGTTCCACTGTTACCATCCTCGAATCCTCTACAGTTCTACTCGTAGCACTGGGTCAATACATTTCACAACGTCAGCTCTGTACACGTGGGCACATCAGTCTGACCCGGGGCATTATGACAAGCCCAGTGTCGTCCGGTTCTTTCAGAGGATTCGGCGTTCCTGTTACCTACCCCCCTCCCCATTCATCATCATCTCTCTCTTTCTCTCTCTCGTCTCCGGTCCTTACAAAGATTTAAAAAAAAAAAAAATTCATCTAAAGTACGGTCGTCCAAGTTGGTATGTGGAAATTGAAATTTTGATGGTATTAGTGCATGAAACAGGTCTGATCCATGATGCTTGGACCGGATTTAAGCTAAAAAAATATTGGTTTGAGTTTTGAGAGACCTCGGCATTGAGTCGGTCGATCCGATAACTGAGGCAGAGGGTTTACTGAATCCTGGTTAGGCGCTTAGTACGTAACAGGGCTGCATATGAGCTGGCTGGGTCTGGACTCTGGATGTATATGTATACCAGCACTTATATTTTCGAGTAGGAACTGATTTCTACTTTTTTCTATCTAGGCTCTTTGTATGCAGAACAGCAGAGCTGCAGAAGGATCCCCTCCCATGGGCTATGGCCCTAAGAAAAATGAAAATGAAATTGAAAAAAAAAAAAAGAATCGACAATAAAGATATCGGGGCCCAATACGAACCATCATCCATGCTTTGATTTGCACCATTTCTGTAACTCTGTTCTGTTTGGCCTGAAGCGAGCAAAGATGAATTATGATATCTATCCTTTAAAAGAATGGTCAAGCCTCTCTCTGGCAAGAGCATTTGTCTTTCGCAGTCTTATCTTTATTTCTTCAATTCGTTTATTATTAACTATTGGGAGATGGGATCGCATGGTAAGTCGTTGTACGTGAACAGTTCACAGAAGATTGAAAGTTGTAACTCGTTCGGAGGTTTATTTACATGCCTCAAGTCTAGTGACCCAGATTGCCATGGAGAATTTTATATTTAATTAAACATTCTGTAGATCTAATGGGATAGACTTTTGTTTCCCAACAGGTGCCACCAGTCGAGTTTAACGTTAAATGTAGTCAATATCAACTAGTCTTTTTTTTACCCAAACACTTGATTCAGTTTATATTTTGGTCCTTTCCTAAAACTTCTTTTTCAATTTTGTTTTATTTTGTTGTCTCCTTCTTTGGGGGTATAAAATATTAAACCTATTCTGTAGGAGACCCAATAAAATGTTAATTAAGAAAGAAGTAAGTTGAAGTAGTATGATATTTGATTGTACACAAATGTTCTAAAATTATTCTTCTACTTTTTAAGGGCTCTCTCATCTCATGATTCTCATCTGAGGTGGTGGATTACAAGGAAATTTCATCGGAAGGGTCGTTCCAAATTAAGGATTATGTTATTCATGATTTATCTCTCCCCCTACAAACTGAAGATCTTTTCTTCTTCCTTTTCGTACCTTGAGTGCCACTATAGAGCCCCTTCTTTGAAACACTGTTCAGTTTCAGCTTTGATTTCTCCTGGTCTCAGAGACTCCTTTCTTTTTCCCGGGCATTCTCTTCCCTTCATGTGGCTCCAACCCCAAGAAAGTCTATAAATGGAGGTGAAATGGTGCTCTCAAAATGGCTGGCCGGGTTGTTGTCTGCAGCAGATGATGATGGTTCAGTGACTGAGACGTGGGATGTTGAAGTTGTCGAGTCCGAGAAACAAGAAAGCTGATACTGGTTTGACTGTTGCATTGGCATCATCATTGGAGGGTGGCTGGTGTAGAACCCAGTGAGGGTAGAATCATCGCTTGCTCTATCCCAAGGCCTGTTCTGGCCGTAAAAGCTGGTCATGTTATTGGGACCTGAAAGAAAAAACACCCAATCACAAAGATGAACAAATCTCAGAAAACAAATAATGATCAATAATAGAAATAAGAATAACGATGCTGATGATGAAGATGACAGATGGTAATCACTTTGTTTGTCATACAAGTATAGAAACAAAAACATAAAAAGGGTTGATATTGAAGCCGATTTTGGTTACAAAATACCCAACCAAAGAAAACATTTTAACATAGAACCTGAACTTGTACCGAGTATGATGATGCTGATGATAACCACTTTGTATATCGTTTCAAAATGAAAAAAGGGAGTTGATAGTTGTAGTGATTTAGTTTGCAGCGTCACAACCTAAAAATATTAAGATAACCGAAGTAGTTTAACCAGAACTTTTAGTGGGTCGCAGTCTAATTAAGTAGACAATATATCAATCGAGTTGTTAAATGAAAACTGCACAGAAGTCCAAATTCACAGAACAGAAAAAAAAATAATAAAATAAAATGTAGTAGTTGGAATGAGGGATGATGAAAAAGGACATACCAGAGAAGAAATCGAAAGGGACTTGATCCGAGCAGTATGCACCATGAGGCGGGAAAATTTTCCTGCTCGAAGAACCAAGTAGCAAATCTCTGGAACATGAGACTGAATCTTCTCCACCATTGGTCATGTTTGCCAAACCATTCGAGCCAGCAATTCCACCACAATAGATAGCTCCAAATGGGAAGGCAGAGTGGTTGTTGAAGTCGCCATTACATAGATTTAAGGAGTTAGAATCTGTTCTTGTGGATGTATCTCTGCAGACAAAATTTGCAGGCTCTTCCAACCTTCTGCTAACAGTTTGACTAAGCTTTCTCCTCCTATAAGCATTAGACTGTTCTCTGTATTTCCTCGCCATTATAACATGCCAATGGTTCTTGACTGCATTGTCAGTCCTCCCGGGGAAAAGCCTTGCGATCATGGCCCATTTGTTACCATACAATCTGTGAGCAGCCATTAGCCTATCTTCTTCTTCTTCAGTGAAAGCTCGTCTGTTGATCCTAGGGTCCAACTGGTTAAACCATCTTAATCGGCAACTCTTACCTTAGAGCCCAAAAAGGAAAAGAGACAATTCAAAGAACAGAAAAAAAATTAAGAAAAAAAGAGGAAAATTTTGAAGAAAACAGAATAAAAATGTATTCAAGCCACAAGAGAACGAAGATTCATTTGTTTTTGTTTTACAGGTGGTTTTACAATGTTCTTTTACTTCCCGGTATATTCTTACCTGATCTTCCTTCCAACTTCTCTGCTATAAGGTTCCAATTCTGAGGGCCATAAAGAGCAACAAGTTCCTTGAGCTTAGTGTCCTCTGCAGGCCTCCAATGCCCTCTGGCACACAGTTTGGATTGCCCACAATCTATTTCCTTCCCATTCACTGAATCCGCATTTGGGTTCTCTTCATTAAACTTGTGCTTGTTGTTGTTGTCTTGCATGACAGCATTGTTTTCTCCAAACCCATCACTGGATTCAGAGCCTTTAGAATCATCTCCCTCATTGTTGTGGGGATCCTCCAAGCTGCTGCCGGTGCAGTTTCCCATAAAAGGGAACGCCCAACCACCTCTCCTGTTATCCTTCTGGGAGCTTTTACCATCATAACTCTCTTGGGAAGCATACTTGGGATTGATGGAGAGAGAACCTAAATCTGCAAACACCCCCATTGAAGAAGAACGAGGAGAGGAAGAAGAGGTAGTGGTGGTGGTGGAGTAACTGCTAAAACCAGTCGAAAGATCTGGTGCATACATGTTATAGTCCTTGGTCATACCATCATTTTCTTGGTGACAGACGATTTTGCTGAACTGTTGCAAGGTCAGCTTCATGGCCAGAGAGGAAAAACTAAAAAATTAAAAGAAAAAGAAAAAAAAAATGAGAAGAGAGATCGACAGAGATTGAAGGGAGGGGGAAGGAGTTGCAGAAGAGAGAAAAAAGCTTGAAACAGCAATAGCGCTTTAACAGAAACCCACACGGCTTCTCATCTCTTGACTCTTTTAGAGGAGTTTATAATCCTGACTGACCGTCTGACCCTGACCTTTATTTCATTTTTTTTTTACCAGTCTTCTCCTTTTAGTTTTGGTTTTTCCCTTTTTAACAACCCAACATCACTCACACGTGTGTATGTCATCTCATTTCACGCGTGAAAGCTGAGAGAAGTCTCTCTCTCTCTCTCATATTGTCTCTCTCTAGCTTGACAAAAAAAACACTACTGTGCTGTCTGCTAGCTTGGGCCTGCAGAGGCCTAGACACCTTTCTTTTCAAGAAGGGAAGAGGGGGAGGGGGGGAGTGGGGCTGGGGTTTGGGTGGGGCTTGAGGCTTGACACAACATCTCCTGTCAACCCTAGTAAATAACATCTCAATCTCCATCTCCATCAGTCCTTAACTTGAGATAGTTAACCTGGGTTCCAGTTAACCACCTGAAGGAGACTCAACGATAACCCCCCACCCCACCAACAAATGACAAAGAATACATGTTCTTCTTCACTAATAATAACCGTCCAAACAGGCATGGAGCTCATGTCTATTAAACCCCACCAGCTCTTTTGTCCCTTTTCTGGATTTTCACGTATTAATTAACACAGTATACTTAAATTTTATTGTTCTAGCCATTTTGGCAAAAACTTTTCTTCCCTCCTGAAGGAGTGAAGGAGAGAAAGGAAAACAAAAAGCCAATCACTCATCTCCTAAATAATCTTAAACTTGACTGAAATTTGTTTCAAATTAAATTTGAAGGGAGAAGAGTTCTTCCCATCGCTAGCAATGTACCCTGGTGTTAAGCTAGGCATTAAATAGTCTGGGTCCCATTGCAAGACTTCAATCACTCTTCAGTCCTCTCTTAACAGGACTGGTATCAGGACCCGTATCTCCATTTAATTAAATTGGTTCATGGGATTTGTTCACCAAAAGCAAGTCACTTTCAACATCCCTTGGTATTCCACCCAAATTTCTTAAAAGGAAGAAGATAGTAAAACTGAACTGATCAAAGGAAGATAACTGTATATTCCTACCAGACACCACCAGTGAAAGGATTGTATAGTTTCATGCAAGATGTCCTTGGCCTGCACTCAACATGCACATATATGACATGTGTATTGTTGAATTTTTTAACTCATCCAAATTTCAGTTTTTAATTTTCACCAACCTGAAAATACAATGGTAGACGTTTCATTTAACGAGGTCACAGTGCAACAGGAATGTACCATCTTTTGCTGCGAAGAGCTCAGCACCACTTCAGTCAAAAAGCTTTGAAACTTGGCTACTTATGGAAATCAACCTAACTAAAACAGCCCAACAAATGAAAAAAAAAACAAAGATGAATTAACCATCTCATTTGCCTCGAAACCTAAGGACCTTCCTGTAGACCGCAGGTCCCAACGAGAGATGGCATTTGTAATTCTGTATTTCCCTATTCCTAGACCAAGTAGTCTCTAGTCTCTAGTCTCTAGTTGTTGTACTTGTTATATCGTTAAGGGGTGCATGCATGCAATTCTGAACATGCTTACTGAAGCTTTTGGGTGATTTGATGTAGAATCAGCTCTTTGATTTATGGAAGATTAAAGCTAAATCAAAATATGCCCAGTGAACAAACCATCTTTAGTTCTTTTTACTACTCTTACGCTTTCTTAGCTGAGTGGGTGCGCGTGTTGCCCAAAACCACAAATTGTTAAACTTAATATGGTTAATTTGCACTGACCTGAACCTAATCAATCATGTTTACCTTTACCAAAAGGAATTGATATATATTTTGAATCTAATCATCACTTATCTATAACAAAAACACAGTTTGTTTGAACTTTGAACCCGATGGGTTGTTAGTTGGTCATCATAAGTGAGCAATAAGTCTGGGTTGATTTCTTTCCTAGTTCACCATATATATATATATATAGAGGTTCTACTTTCAATGATGAAATAAAATGGAAAAAAATACAAAGGTCGTACACTGAAACTGTTAGATCTAAAGTTTCTCATATATTTGTATACCAATTATATGTGGACGGTGGACCTTGGACCAAGAACATCATATGGATTAGTTAAGAGTTATGACATTGTTGGCAGGTGGAGGAAGAGATTTTCTTCAGACAAGAAGAAGAGATAATTGGGTCTCCCAACTACAAAGACCACCACTGAAAACTGAAAGAAAAGCAAGAAAGGAAACGTGTGTTGACAAGTAATTTGCTTGGGAGAATCTATTGCTCCCATCATACGATATTCACCTTTCTAGAGTGATCAAGCAAAAAATTTCCTCTCATTCCCACGTATATCATCCCTCCCATCACTTGCATGTGAGGACTATCAGTCACAAGTAGTTGCTTATTGCAGCAGACCTGATAGATTGATTGTTGGGACAAATATCATGAATGGTTGCATTGATCCTTGATTAATATAATAGATCTAGAGAAACAATATGAATTATTTGATGAGATAACCTTTTTTGTAAAAGAGAAGGATGCCTGTCCATCTGGGCAATCAATTTACTTTACCAGGAGCCACAGATCGATGCATGTATGGAAGTGAAAGATTTAAGATGGGTAGGTGATGTGGATGGCCCACCATATAAAGGGTAGAGCTGCTCCATAAGATTCTGTTGTTGCATGGTGGTGCTCTCTGATTGACCCTTTTCTGTTGCAGCTATTGGGTACTTAGTCTTCCAAAACCAGACAAAACCAACCCTAGCTTAAAATGGGGATAGAAAGGCTTTTAACCATAGGACTTGAGAGAACGCAGAGATCAATTGCTTATGGCCTTTCCTACCACACTTGTTGTTCATGAGCTAGCGGAACCCCATTACCTAAACCATGTGCTTCCAACTTCCAAACACCGAACCTTAACACTAAAACATATATAATATAGACTTGCAACAATCCAAAACCCAAATTCTTCATTACACTTAATTTGTGAGGGCAACAATTATTATATCCTATTAATAGTATCACTACAAGTCCAAGGCAAGATATCGAATCAATACATCATCAACCCAGTAAGAATTAATGTAAGATGCATTAGAAGGAAGGAGTTCCTGTCTCACTGGATGGATGCATGCATTTGGCTTTGAGTCATCAGTAGAATCTGACTCCACATTGGACGGTTGCCACTGAGGGCTCATACGTCATACCCATGAAAGAAAAGCACAAACCATTATTAATGAAACCTGGATTTGTGACGGTTTGAACTTGAAATTCTCAACATCCACACGCCACAAACATAGAGGCCAGGCCACAGTTCGGCCCTACCACCTGGTTGGTACAAGTCTCCATTGTGGGCAAAGGCGGGCAAACCTTGGGCTTGGACTTGGACTTGGACTTGGAGTGAGAAAGGATAATTAAAGAAAGAAAGAACGGGATATGTATAAGAAAAAGAGAGAAACAAACAAACAGTGGGCCAGGATGGACCATTTGGAAGGGTGTTAACCCTACCATTGCTCTTAAATATTTGTCTCAAAATGAACCAGAATGGTACTAAAGCCGTAGTAGTACTCAACGCTCCAGCATGACATATTTAACAACCTAAGACCCATAAATTAATGTTGAAGTATTGATAACCTACCAAGCGCAATGCTTTTAATGTTCTACAGTGTATTCTTGGTGGGGTTTTGTCTCCCTTTTTTTTAAAAAAAAAATCCTAATAGCTAACTTTTCTCCGTCTCCCCCTTTGCAGTTTTGAAATACATATATGTCATCTTCTCAGCTGCCTGTTGGACAAAGTAGAACAACATTTAGATAAAGACCCATCTCCTGATGTGAGGTAGATCATCAGCATGAGTCATGAATCCATCTGTATACATCTGGGTCATGATGAGAGAAAGAGAAAGAGAGGAAACTGGTTTTCCAAATTTTAGTAACAATATTTGGGAAACAAACAAACAATAAGTGAGCAGATCATGGAATGAAGTCTAGTAATAACGGGTATTGTAAGCAGCAGGGTGAAGTCACAGGTAGTACACTGCACAGGTATGTACACAAAAACACCAGCTACAACTCTACACAAGACTCAGATGAAGTAATAGCTCACAAGATATAGCTAGGTAATGTACACAGTAGTACTAGAGACAGCTAGAAAGAGAAAAGAAGGAACCTTGTTCGCACAACAATAGGAGGTTTCTAACCATTGGATTGGAGTTTGATGAGAGAGTGCCAAAATAAGATGGGTTCTGGTTGTTTGGCAGATCTCCATGCGACAATATATAGCATCAGTTAGCCAGTTACTTGTCAATGCTGGCCGTGGCCGTGGATCAAAATAAAAATAGGTGAAAAGTTATATAAGGCGAGGGTTAATGTTGATTTCTGTAAGTCATCCCAAAAAAAGGGATGGATGGACGGAGCTCACGATCCACATATGGATAATAAAGGTAGGGCCTGGGGGTGGGAGGGGGTTGGACTGCATAAGTTAACACAGTCCGTAGAAAGAGATGACCTCATTGATATTTAATACTATAAATAGATAATAAAGATGATGTTTTCACTCTTTTTCATGGTTTACAGGACGTCAACAGCGCATATCAAAAGGGTAAGCCCTGAGACTAGTCTTGATTTTTTAACTTTTCTGAGCCCCAAAGTTGCTGTCTCTCCACACCTCCACCTCCCAATAACCCCAAGTCTTCCACGGTACTTCAGCCAGTGAGCCAAGGAGAGAGAGAGAGAGAGTGAAAATGGGGTGGGGGCGAGGGAAGATATTGAATTTAAACGAGAAGGGTTGTACAACATAATGGAGATGAAAGAAGTTATATAACTGTACAGATGGTGGCAGGAAGAGAGACGGTGGGGGATGGAAGCGGAAGGACAATTTTGATTTTGTTGAGATTTCCTGGCATTGATTGGGGAAGAGACAGAACTTCGCTAACACAGAGGGAATTGTTCTCTCTCTCTCTCTCTCTCATGTAGTCATGTATCCATTCCAAGCAGAAAAAGTGAATGTGCCCGTCCACGTGCAAAGACCTCTCGTGTTGTTACGAACAAACAAAGCAGGCCCAACGGTTCACCATCTATCTATCTTTGAACGTCAGTACTACTGCTTGGCTTTCAATGAATATATATTATATTATATATGACCACCTTATAAATAATAAGATGTGATTTACATCCACACTTGTACTACATTGTATTGTTACATCACATGTATGCTTTCCCTTTCACATAACCTAAGCTTCTCCTGCTCACCCGACGTGATGATATGCATTTGCACCATCTCTCTCTCTCTCTCTCTCTCTCTCCCTCTCCCCTCCCCACACACACACACACGGACAGACAGACAGACAGAGACACATATGTATGTACAGAGAGAGAGAGATTGGCACACTGCACAAAAAGTCACAAGCTCAAAGCGGTTTGAAGTTCTGAAGGTCTACCATGCATATAATTGCAAGCAGATTGGAAGTATAGCTGAGCTTCATCATCCTCGATGAACCATGTAGCATTTGTGGGCCAGGGTTGGAGTGTGATCAGTGCATCTGAATTTTATGTTTATGACCAGTTCCGAATCTGACTCACCTTTCCGGCCGGCTAACATTCAACCTAGAATTTCCCCACCAATTCAGCAAAGCAACGTAGCATGGTTGGTTACATGTCAGCCAGCGATTATCATCGATCATGGACCTCAAGTTCATGTTAATTACTTAGTTTTTAATAATCAAACCAGCCCTTTAATTATATAATTTGGAAATTATCTCTCTTTATGGCAAGAAATCCCACAATCACAACCATATATAAGCAGTTTCCCATAATCACAATTTACTCTACAGTTGTGAAGTTCTCGGATGGAAGAGCAGTGAGGTTACTAATTAAGGTGATCAATTATCATAAGGTCAGCGTATAAATCAGAAGTGCATGAACCGGGTTTATGTGAAATGGGTTAAGCTTCCAGCAAAGATATGACCAGGAATGAAACTCGTTCATTCGGATGAATATTTTGTTCTTGCACCAGACAATGAATACATTAATTTATATTAAGAAAGAGACAACAACTACTCCTAAATCCTAACTGCTTCAGAAGAAAATATAAAAGAATGTGGATTTTCGTATACAAACACTTGAATAAGAAAAAGCCAATGCCCCTGCAGCACCTAGCTAGAGCTAACCAGTCGTTCGTACCTCTCTACCAAAGGAAAAAAAAACACACACACACACACATACAACACACTGATGAGAATGTGCTCTGAGAGAAAATTTTTGTAAGCAGTAAAAGTTGAAGACTTTTAATTATAACTAGTAAAAATTAAAACAACCAAATGATGCCTCAAACTTTACTCATTTTAACTGAAAATTTTAATACCTGTTCTTCTTATTGAAAACATGATTAAATTATACATAGTTCAAAATAAATCCCTAAAATTTCCTTGGTTTGCGAAAGATCATAATTTGATTCATCTTTCTTTCTCCTGGTGAGCTACTATAAACTTGAAAGCATGTGCGCAGTAGCAAAAAGAGCATAATTTGCTAGGCTTCTTACTGAAAGAAAATCCTTCCTTTTCCATGAAATATGGGCACAGAGTTTCATGTTAGTATCAAGGTTTTTAAAATTGACCCGGAGAAGGAACGGGTCAAGGGTCCGGTTCTCGGTTGAACAATCACCCATTCTGACAAAAAAATTAAAAAAACAAAAAAAGTTAAAACTGTTGAACAGTTGGAACGATTCAATCACCCAAATCAACTGTACATTTTTTTGCAAATATCTGATTTTGTGAAAAAACAGAACCGGTCATATCTTATAAAAAGTTCAACTAAAAATAAGCAGCCTTTTAACTCGAATGACTTTGAATGCTTCAGCATACATTAATAGATATAGTTGCATGCATGTAACAAGCATATTGAATGGATCTTATCAAAGAGATTACACAAGGCAATACGATGAAAAAGATAAGAAAAAAATAAATAAAAACTATATATGTTGATTAACTAAAAATTACTTTGCAGATAGATAGATAGATAATTAATCAGTATGTCCTCTTACATGCAAACTCCTTGATGGGCCAATTAAAACAAGTGAAAATCCATAGATTTCCCTTTCAACTGAAGTCAACAAAGAAGCAGAATCAAGAGATATGCTTCCTATCCATATTATTATTTTATTATGTTACATCTTTAATTTGGGTGATGTACATTAGCGTTAATCTAATATTTAAAGCTCTTCATATTTCATACAGGGGCATCTGACATATGTCCAATCAATAGTATCGATTCATTTAAATAGATCCTCGAAGGTCATTTCAAACAAGAAATACTTTCATCAGAAATTCACATTTACTCTTCTTATTGTCTAATTAATTCACTATTATTTTTCATTTAAACTGAACTCAGATCATTTAAATTAGCATGCGTCACTGTGTCAGATTCAGATATAGGGGCATAGCTGTCTAACAATAATCTGCCACGCAAATAGAATTTCCGAAGTTATGAGCAAAATTAGGGTCTCATCTTAGACCCTATATATAATGGGAAAGTTCCTGGTGAGATATGGGGGTGGCTTCAACGCACGATTTAAGTAAGTATTAGGGTTAAAATCCATCTCTTAATAATCTCTCTTTCAGTTTAAATCAGAAAAAGAAAGAAAGAAAGAAAGCAGCGAAGAAAAGAAAGGAAACGTACAACAGTGACTCAGGTCCATAATCCTGGACAAGGACATACATTGCAGTACATGTGCCCCACGCACACGTCGACCCAAACCAATCAATCAATTAGTCTTTTTTGGATGTGCTATCCATCCAAACATGACCGGACTCTGTCCCTCCCAATTATCTTTTAACCTTCCAATCTGGAACTCAAATTTTGCTTATTAACTACTAAAAGTTTGTCTGATTAATTTTCTACCTAATTTCATTTCATCTTTTTCTCTCTCTCTCTCTCTCTATAGATCTCTTCTTTGGTTTTGTTTTTAAAGTTGCAATACATCCGAAGCATGGATGCATATATGGATGGTTGGTTAATTAACAAGGTTGATGAATGAATTGGTGGACCATGTCGAATGCTAAAATCCCAACACACCATGCCCTGTGTTTTCAGAACCATCAAACCACGATGTTAGCTTGGGTATCAACAACTTGAAAGTTCGGTGCGTGCACAAACATGGCCCCATCATCTCAATCTGAAACACCAAGATGAAATGAATGATGAATCAATGTGTCTGTGAACTCCGTCCATCATCATTGATGATACGGCAAGGAGTTATCATCTGTTTTTCTATTTATTTTTTATTTAATGTGAATGTATATGCATGTCATATCATGGCCTGGATACATTTGAGTCGATAATAAGCGGTATGCAGTCTGCAATATGAATTAACTTTCAACTACGCATGAGTAATAAGAAGGAAAACAATTAAGAGATGATGAATGAGAATTATATATTATATTGAAGCCTAGCTGGGAGAAAAGAAAGAGGGGTTGATCTTGATAGGGAGGAGGGTTCATTGCATTAGATTAGACAATGACGTTTGTGTAACGCCAAAGATGCAGATAAAAAAGTTGAACAAAGCCACGAGCATCAGAATCACTTTTCAACATTTAAGGAAACCGTCAGAGATGGGTAATAGAACCTCTGTATTAACAATTATTTTAAAATACCAACATACCCTTGTCTTTTACCCACCCAACATTTTGATTTGTGATAACTAAACATGCATCCTCACTCATTTAACTGTTATTATTGGTCCTTTTCATGGAAATTCCAACCAAAATTTTCTCTCTCTCTCTCTTTTTTTTTTTTTCCTTTTTAAGATTCTATCTATCTATCTATCTATGCTAAGCTGTAGATATGTAGCTAGAGATGAAGCCTTCCCTCTCTACCATCCATCCGTGGCCTATTATTATAACGTTTCTGATTTACTTGTCTCTCACACACACAGTCACAGGCCTTGATACTGTAAATCACAAACAAACAAAGAAGAGTTGCTTCAAGTTTAAGACAAGTCATTGTGAATTGCATGAACGTGGGGCCATGAAATAATCTACCATACATGACACATCTGTACGAACATGGTGTTGGTGTTGTATCTCATGTGTCTGTCAGAGATGGCCTCATTAGCAACCAATGTTATGGATTTTCGGTCGCTTCTCGTCTCATGCATCCTGAATCATTCATTCACTCACCGACGCCTACATCTCCAACATTTTACGACCATTCGTTGAACCAACCACTAGTTTCCAACTACTGATCATTACTGATTTCAGGTTAGACAGGACTAAGGAGAGAGAGACCCACACTTTGCTTTTCTACGTTCATATCGCTAGCTATATATAGCTCATACAAGGGAAAGGGATCCAAATTATGCCAAGCATTTCCCAGTTAAGTTCGTTTGCCCCAAGTGGGTTTCTCAAGTGTTCTAGTAGTGGAAAGCATTAGATAGAGATGAAAAAAAACTCAGGAGCAACAGCAAGTCACGACATCGATCAGATTTCAGATGTGTGACGGGTAAACTAGCTATTAACTAACCTGATTTAGGGAGTCCATCTCTCCATCCACTGCAGACTGCAGTGGGCAGCGCCCCATGACAACAAAAAAACAAACTAGTGTGAAGGATCCTTCCACCCTATAATTATATAGCTTACTTACTCGTATCTTTGTCCAAGCAAAAAGATAGTATAGGACCGGAGAAGACAAGATTCCCCAACCGAGACAGCAAATTAAGAACTCCACACTGTTGCAAAACAGATGAGTATACGTAGCAGACAGAAATCAAACTCTTCCCCAAAAGATGATGCACAAAGGCAAAGGACTTGAAAGATTCCACATATCATGTAATGCCAACAAATGCTACAAAAACTGGGATGACGATGATGTGGACTATATATATATATATATATCCAACAATATGTCTTTGCACAGACACTGTATTAATTCTAGAGGGCAGACCTCGGGGGTAAATGGGATTGTGTATCATCATGCAGAGACCCCAACAAAATTAGCTAATTCAATTCATAGTTTGACACAGTTGGAGCTCAGTCATCAAAATCTACTCCATATATAGTTTTCTTAATTAATTAGCTAACAGCCAACAGGTAGGAAGTAATGATTAACGGTCAGAAACAAGCTTATAAATACAGAGAGATAAGATTCAATTCAGTCAGTCAAAAAGGATTCTTTAACCCAAGGTGTCCCACTGTCCCCTGGTTTTTAATCTACTAAATAGATAGCTAGAGGACATACACCAAGCCTGACCATATCTTAACAGGCATCCCTTTCCCCCACCAATGTCCACTACTCAAACTTGGCTATGTTGGATTACTATCACTTGAAATAATGTTGCGAAGCCAGGAAGCATATCCTGCTCTTATTTCTCACACCATTTCCACTTCCAACTGAGAGAGAGAGAGAGAGAGAGAGACCCACAACTGAACTATTCTCAACATGTCACACGTACAGTACAGCTTCTTCACATTTACCTGTCCCGACGTAGATATTTCTGGAAAATGGTGAAAATACCCATCTATCTTTCCTTAGCTTCCTCCTACATTTTATCTTTCTTTTTTCGTGCAACAGAAAAGCAACACAGTGAAGCACGTGAATAAAGAACCATACATACCAATATATAATTTTATTATTCACAGTGAAACTGATGGTTTGGATTATACAGTCTATGGTCTTACAATAATATGAGCTCCTAATTAATTAAATTTGGTGGGTCTAACAACTAAATAATTTTAGGTCCAGTGGTTTTTAGGACTTCCAGCTTCAAATATACCCTCAAATAATACAGAGTTAATGATAATGAGTTGAAGCTTTTAACTCAGAAAGCTTAATTCGTCATCAATTTGAACATATATATATATATATATATATATATATATGTTTCTGTAGCTCTCAAATCATCTTCCAGATATAATCTGATGCGAAATCCATTCGGCTTTAAATATGAACTCTGAAGAGTCGCAGTAAATTAAGAAAATTATATTATGAAATAGAGCAACTCAGAGAAGAAAAGGATTTTATGTAGCTAGCTTATTGACCCTGTACCCATGTTCAGGAGAAATTAAAGATCGACTTTTATTCTCAATTATGAAAAACAATAATGGCGAAGATAATGCAATCTTACTTAATAGCTTTTCTCAAATCTCGTGTACCTTGTATACATATTCTCCCTAAAAATAGAGTTGTTTACATCAAGGCCATATAAGACCATTCGGTGGGAGTTGATAATAGCAAATTAGTTTCATTCCCTCACATACTTTGTAGGCTACAGTATGTGTTATCTCATTTTTCCTGTCTATTTACATATATATATATATATATATGAGATTTTATATATATCAAAACATTTTAGTAGGTCTAATGCAACATCCCTATATATTTAAAGTGTTGTTTTTTTCTCTACACTCATTTTTTTTGTTCATGAATGCAAACACTGTTTACATTTTAAATCGTTTTTGCATTCATCTTGTTTGTTTGAAATCGATACAAAAGTGTGGGTCCATCATTAAATGCTCCAATTATCTTATGCTCCAATGCATTAATTTTTGTCAAAAAGTTAATTATCAAAAGAACATGAAATTTTATCCAAAAAATAGGTACAATAATGCTCTATTCTCAGAATACAAAAGTGTCTGAAAATACATTTTTGCTCTGATAATCATTATTTTTTTATATTTCAAACAAATGCTTATAAACACGAACCTGGGTACATAAATACCCCGGTTTGACGTTTGTATCGCAAACAAACGAAGCCTTAGGCTCAGTTTGGAAGGAGTGCAAATACCAATGCAAATGCAACAAGGTTTTGCACTCTACAAATTTGTATTTATAGTCTTTCCAAAGTGAGCCTTAAATGTATAATTGTTGACATGATATATATAGCATCCATACATAACATATATATTTACAGATGCATTATGCATATATAATTGTATATATTCTACAAAAATACATATTCTTGTTTTTTTTTTTGGTATTTACAAAAATACATATTCATATAATAAATGTTAAGTGGGGCTCATACTTTTCAACCCTAACCTAATCTTCAACCTGACCAAGGTCAGGCTAACCCAGCCCAAGCTTCAACCCTTAATATAATACGTTGATCTGTATTAATAATATATTAAGCTTTTGATCTGCAATATCTCTACCAGCAAAACCAAATTAATTAGTTTTGGCTTTTTATATCCAAGTCTTTTTCTTTTCAAGAGCACCGATCTATTCTTGAATTTCCTTCAAATAATAGAATAAGGAAGTTCTATTTTTATTCAAAAAAAAAAAAAAAACACCACTATCCAACAAAAGTCGAACTTTAAATCCAACAGATTACCTAGGATCAAAACAAGACATGTTACAACAAAACCCTATGAAAACAAGCAGCTGGATCATCAGAGGCCAAAAGCCACTGTAAAATAAGGTACAACATAGTTTGCCAGATCACAATCAAATCCTCTGAGCAATCCTGCTCATTACAAATTTATCAAAATGAAAGGTGGAAACTCTTCTTCTATTTGGCAATTCGTAAATTGGACCACTGGACCATTTGGCCTTTTTATTTGTTGCTTCTTTCCCCTGACTATGCAGAAGATTTGTGATAGATTTTTTATTATTTTTTTATTTTTTATTTTTTTGTGTGTGTAGAAAGATCGGTAAATTTGCAATTGCTCTGGCAGGGGAAAAAAAAAAAACTCTTTCTGGCAAACATATGAATTCAACTAAGCTAAAAATCAAATGTAATTTTTTTTTTTTTTTTACATTAACAGAACAGTATATTTTCTCATCAATACATCTGCACAGAATCATTTCAAAGAGCTGTTTTAAGTTTTAACCCCATATACATCCTGCTGGACTCTGTAGTGACTAGAGACTGTCTTTTGGAATAACCAATAAACCCAGAAAAACATGATAATTGCCCCTCAAAAACATTTACTTTCTATATATATCCAATGACTAGAGAATTTGAGGCTTTCAAGCTGATGGTAAATTAATCCAGGATAACCACAGCAGTTTACCTCCAGCTCCAGGTCTTCAATTTCAATTAATCCTGGAGTACCGCCTATTTTCCAGTTTCAATTAATCCTGGAGTACCCTCAGAGTTCCTCCAGGCTCCAGAATCATTAAAAAGATGCTGTGAGACCAAAAGAGAAAAGAAAAGGTTTATACTTAATTTATAGAAAGATACAGAGTACCAGGCTGGCGAAAACTTGAGGGAGAATGCAAATTACTTAATGGGATGGATGTCCAAAACTGCAATGGTCGTTTGACAAACAAAGCTCTTTGTGTTCAACTCGGAAAGCAGCAAACGTACAAGATTCTGGCATACTGTGCAAGACCACCGTCCATTATGGTCGGTAGCAGCTCTAGCCTCTACGTACGGGCTACGAGCTGATCTTCGTACGTACAGAACATTGTAATATTCTAATATAGTAGCGTCTTTATCTTTCTTTTGTGGTAACTCGATGGTTCCACTCATACATACTGGACCAGCCAATCATGATACACCACATCAGCTCTATAAACATTGGGCTCATAAAAGATTTCTTTTTTCTTTATCTTCATAATCAATCCCACCCCCACCCGGGGGCTCGTTTGCAGTTGTAGGGGTGTGTGCTGGGATGTTTGCTGTTTACGTTGGACAGCATCTGCTGTCTATAGAGGGCATGGGAGTTAATTCTTCACTCATACACTTACGCCATGTTTGGGAGTGTTTATGTTAAAAATAAATGTTTATTCGAATAAATACTTATTTGCATTTGACACCCAGTTTTTTCGAGTGCTTATTTTTTAAAATTAGCACTTGTTTTATATTGAGTATTTAGTGGTCTTTTTCTCCAATAAGTACTTAAATAAGCAATTGTGATTCTTTTGTCCTTCATTTTCTTTCAAACTTTCAAAATACCCAATCCAAAGTGAATGAATAAAAGTATTTTGGCAGAAGTATTCTTATAAAAGTATTTTTCTAAAAGTGCTTTTATAAAAGTACTTTTACAAGTGGTTTCGTACAAGTGCCTTTGTAAAGGTGTTTTCACGAAAGTATTTTCATTAAAGTGCTTCTATAAAAGTACTTTCATCACAAAAGTACTTTCACAAAAGTACTTTTATAAAAGTGCTTTCACAAAAGTACTTTCATAAAAAGTGATTTTGTAAAAATACTTTACTTTTGTTTCATAAAATTACTTTTATAAAAGTGCCTTTGTAAAAGTGTTTTTATAAAAGGGTATAATTGGTATTCTAAAAATTTACCAAGGACAATTTTTTGTGAAAAATTTGAATAAGTGCTTATTGTATGAACACTTAAAAAAAGCTGTAAATTTGGATTAAGCCCTTATTTTTAAATTAAGCACTTATTTCAGACTTATTTTCCAAATACAATAAGTGATTGATAACCCAAATAAACACTTGTTTTTAAGCACTCCCAAACATGGCCTTAGGCCTGGTTTTTCTTTTTTCTTTTTCTTTTTCTTTTTTTTTTTTTTTTGAAAAGGTTGAGTTCAAAACACACATCTTCCATGTTTTTAATTATAGTTGCTGAACTATCCATATATATATATAGTTCTAATGTCTCCTCCACTCCTGTAATCTTTTGAATTAGGCTAAGTGCATCAGCAAAAACATGTTTCTGTCAATCATTTTGAATCTTCAAAACCGAAATTGAAGTCTTTTTCTGGATCTGATATGACTGTGCTTGTGGAATTAATTCTTCTAGCCTTACTATTTATTTTCAAACATTCCCTTATTCCTGCTGTCCCAAATTAATCTTACAATTATACAAATTAGTCCTGGGACTTGAAATTTCTATACTTTTTGCAGTTGTGGTGTGATGTTCCACCATTCCTCTATCACCATGTGAATGGGTTGATTTGAAACTAATTCAAGATTTATTCTTGTTTGAACCTGACACCAGATTATGGTTATAAGGAAAAAGTTGCCCGCAAGTGTTCTTTTGCGCCATCACTTAGGCTCAGTTTGAAAGGAGTGCAAATACAAATATGTAGTGTAAAATCGTGTATTTTGTATGTATTTACACCCTACATATTTGTATTTGTACCATTTTCAAATTGAGCCTTAATGTTTGGCGTTGATGATGATTCCCTACACCTGATTTTTTGAAAATCGGTGATTACTGAAATCAGTGAGTTTTTAAAAATTACTCTTTTTTGTTATTTGATATAATTTCCTTTATGTCAAGAGTGATTATTTTTCATTGAAGCATTAAGAACACCTTCTTGCCCTTGCCACATAAGATGCCACCTCACCCAACAAAAATAAGAATTGCCTACAAATCAGGGAATCGCCAAATGTGGTGATCCCTCACCCAAGCCAATTTCAGCAATCAATTTTTTGTTGATTTCTCAAAAATTGGCATATTTGGCCAAAAAAAACATGGAAAAATCACTTATTCTTCAAATGATGATGTGGACTCAACGTGGCACATATTTCTAGGAAATTGGCATTGATGCCAAACATCACCAAAGTAATGTGAGATGCGGGAATAAATAATTATGTTTTTCGCAGGTGGACAAGCAACTTACCCACCCTCCAAGGGGTAACCGATTGATACTCTCCAAAAAAAATTCCTTTTCCATGGGACCCATAATAGTAACAGAAGAACATGGGCTTACCCCCTAGATACCATTAAAAGAATGAGATTGGTGCAGCTCAAATATGAAGAAAGGTAATGAAAGAAATTTGTTCAAAGAAATAGTAAAAGAAGAAGAAAGAAATTTGATGAAACTTCGTTAATATGAGATAACTTACAATATTAGACAAGGTTGGGACTCACTCACCCAAAAAGATGATTCTCTCAACTCTCAAAGATAGCTATAAGCTTCTCAAAAGAAAGGAAACAACTTGATGCCTTTAAATTGATATTATAAGGTTTTATATAGAGAACAAAAATTAACTATCAAGCATTAAATGAAAAACTAACTATTAAAGCATTAAATGTAAAACTAGGTGTTAGAGAATTTAATGAAACTAACCATTAGAAGCCCACTAACCAAAATGATTGTTGGAAGCCCATTAGGCTATGTTTGTTTAAGGTGTAAATTTAATTTTACACCGATAGAAAATATGAACCGGTTCAGTGATGGATGGAAATTGAAATTGGTTGTTTTTGAATATTTACATCAATCATGTTTGGTTGTAAGGTGTAAATTTTGATGAATTTTTTTCGGAGTTTGGAGCACAAGTCATTGTAAATATAGCTTGTTACAACCTGTAGCTTGTAGCAGATGCATCATTGCTCACCAACTCTTTCTTCCATGGTTCGCTCTACTACAACACCAAATGAGAGAGAGAGTAGTGGAACAAAGAACCGGAGAAAATGGTAGAGGCATACAGGCGGCACGAGGTGATGAAGTGTCAGAAAATGGAGGCGTCTAAGAGGTTGTTCGGGCAGTAAGCAGGAGGCACGACTAACCCACGGTGCCCTTCACCCTTCTCTTCTACAACCATGGCTATTGGGGGATTTATTTTAGTGGTTGTCGTCACTTTCTTCACCTTGTATGCTAAAAAGAAGCCCGAAGCTTCCGCCATCGATGTGGCCAAGATCACCGCCAAAAGTTGACCTGGCCACCACGAGCAAGATGGAGTACACGGAGAAATGGAAAAGAGAAACGTTAGAGTGAGAAGAATTTTAGTTCGATTGTAGAAAGGGTAAGTTTTAGATTAATAATTTTGATGTTTTTTTTTTATATCAATTATTAACGCAAAAATATTTCAAAATGGAGTTTTATACTGATTTATGGTGTAAATAAATATACACTCTATCCAAACGCTTGCAAAATGGAACCAGGGTGTAAAATTTACCCCAGTTTGACTTTACACCTCAAACCAAGACGGCCTTAGTGAATTCAAATGCATGTCCACTTATTATCTTCTCCTTTTAAAAGGGCTTATAAGGAATTAGTATAGAACCATCCTATAAGCAAAAACTGTGTTCACATAGCATTGAAAATATGTCTTGTGCATATTAAATTCGTGGGTGTCGCACGAGCAAAAAATTATGTTGGCATAACATTCATCTCCACATTAGAAATAACTGTTAAATTCATAGAGTTCCTGTAATCTAAAAGTCAGCTCACACATAACATTCAAGTGTATACAAGAGTAATCCCCTTATCCGCATAGTATAATGGGAAAACCATAATTACAGCCTAAGCTGTAAAATTTATACAAGCAAATAGAAACTACCATGCGAGGTCCTTCTCAACACTCTGTTGATGGGCAGGTATTAAAGTTTGATGAAGTGTCAGTTGAATGCTTGACAGTTGCATCCCAAATTTAAAAAGCTAAAACAAACTTATATATTTGGTTCCGGTGGAGTTTATTGAAAGGCCATTTATTATTTTAAACGTTTAAACATTTTTTGTTTTTCATACATGCCACGTTAACATTTTGTTTTGTTTCAGGAAATATTGGGGTGTCAGCAATTTAATCCCAAGGCGCCATGAGGCCATAATTTACGTGTGCATCATAACGGCATCGAAGTGAAGTGCAATTCCTTATCATGTATGTATGAAAAATCACAAGTCACAATACATACACACAGTAAACAAGGAGAGGAGGTAGCATCACAACATGCAACTGCAAGCCGGAAGCCCCCTCAAAGGAACAGTTGGGCCAGTTTCCATGTGGTTCTGACTTCTCAGAGAGCAAAACCAAACTGGTACGTGACAGAATAAAAATAAGTCGTTGACTAAACACCAGAGGGAGAGCGTTAAGGGTCCCGCCCCATCCACTACTCCTCTCTCTACTCTACGCTATGCCCTTTGCACTTTGAAATTTTGCATGCCACTCAACCACTCGTGCATGCATAGTCCCAAAGCCCAGACTTGATTGGGTACACTTCTCTCTCTCAACTCTCATGCATCCATCTCATTCCATGCCAAACCCCATATATGTATATATAGTCGTAACTTCTTTTTTCTCTCTCTCTCTCTCTATCTATATATATAATTGAAGTTATTAATAATCATACATCAACATATATCAACCACGCATGCATCATATATATTTTACTATGCCTTTTCAGTTTCACTCTCCCTTCCCTCCTAGCTACTAGCTTAGCATGGAAGAGACATCACTACTGCTCCCTCCGTAGACAGTAGACTCTAAGACTAGTGTCTAAACCCTAAACCGTGTCTGACGCGTCATGAATGGCCAATTCATAGCACACTTGATCCATAGATCTGTGTGTAATTAAACAGTGGAACTTTAAGCTAGGCCAGGCATTCCTGAGTTGATGATCAAAAGTTCAAAACCAAACGTACGTGAGGCGCGGCTAACGAGTGGATGTGTGAAACTCAACTCCCGCAACCCGCATCCATCATGTATAACTTTGAGTTTGAGTTGACACACGACGTAGGCTTCTGTTTGGGTTGTAATTTTGATGACCATCCCATCCGGCATTCCGGCTTTGTTTTATGAACGGATCGATGAGCCTTATCCCTTATGTACAACGTTGATCATCATATCGTTCAAATGCATGTACACTGTGAATATTATTGAAGAGAAATTTAACACCACTTTTTCATTTGGTATATATTAATCCATTCATTATTTGTATATATCCATCCCTCCTACAAAAAAAACAAATTAGTTCAACCGTGTTCTAGATCATTTTACCCGCAAAAAAAAAAAAAATCACTCAATGATATGTAATTAAATTAATACGTGGAGGCCAGGGTCCTTTGGGAGGGCCGAAGGTTTGTTGAACTCCTCTCACTTGGCTGAACGACGACAACAACATCAAATTTGGATTTTCTGAATTTTTTACCAAACGATGCTTATATGCTGTCTGCATGGGAAAGCCTTTCCAAAGGGATCGAGGCTTGGGGACACCAAACGATGCTTATATATATATAAAGAAATGCAATTGATCTACTTCCTAGAATTCTTTTTTATCTAAATCATTTATAATTAATTAAAATGATTTATGATCTTAATCCTCCTAAATAGAATTACCTATTCATGGCTGAGTTCGGATTCAACTTTTGCCAAATTTTGAATAGGTCAACTCCTAAAGGCCCATTAATTGATTAAAGCCCTGTTTGATTTCACTTTTATTAAATACTATTTAAAATAAGTGTTGGGATCACACATTAAGTGTAAAATAAGTATTTATTTCTATTTGATAAAAAAGTAAGGAAAATGTGCTTATTGAAAAAACAACTTGAGAGTGGCTTTTTTAAGCACTTCTTAAAAATATGCATGTTTGAAACTTTTGGGACAGTTCAGTGCCTAGTTAATTTTTTAAATCCATGAGATACCCCCCATGTGTTAGAAAAACCCTCTTCTTCCTCATTCGAACAGACCGCGGTGGCACCTCTACTGGGAGTGACCGGCAACCACTGAACAATCTAAAAATTCATCGATGATCAGGTCAATTTTACTTTTGGAACCATTTTTTTCATGCTTTTATGAATTTTTTTTTTTGAGGCATTTAATGCTCAAAACCCTTTTGGCATTGTTGTTTACCAAATTTGGTTTTTTGGGCACACCAGTCTCGTTGTATAATCGCTGGCAACATCAGGTTGTGTTAATTAGTTTTGCGTTATTATTATTTTTTGTGCAATATTTTTCTCAAAACTGGTTTTTTCGATTGTCAAAGATAAAAACGATAATGTTGTGTTAACTAGTTTGGTTGTGTTAAATATTATTGTAGTTTGTGTTTTTATTCCAATTTATGAATAATTGGTGATTGTTCTTTGGTGATGTTTTTCCAAATTTATTTTTTTCCTTAATCCGAATGTTGATTGTTTTTTTTTTATTAATACAATTTTTTGTGATACTATTTTTTTAATTTTTATTGCACATTCTTCACATGGCACTCAATGTGTAGGCCCACATGGATTCCCATGTGTTATAGTGTGGTGATGTGACAAACTTCCTTCAAATGTATAATATAATATTGAAAATCATTGTTTATATGTGTGGGTAAAATAAGGGCTAAAATTGTTGTTTATGCTAAAATAAGCACTTGTGGGGAAAGTAGCTCATCAAACATCCCCACCCCAATCAGTGATTTTACAAATGGGTCACCAAACACCATTAAGTGGTTGTTAAAATAAGCATTTGTGCATATCAAACCACTTAATAACCAAACATAGTCTAAGTGGCTTTACTCTAGTCTTGACTCTTGACATCAGATCTGCATTGATCCAAGCTGATTAGATCATGAATAGCATATTTGATATGCTTGCCACGAGTTGACCCCACATCCCTCTACCCACAGGACATTACAGCTGTGCATTATGAATATCTCCCTTGTTATTCATGCGAAGATGTTCCCAATAAACAGTGGTGGTATTCTGTGAGTAGAGATGTGGGAATAATTTGTAGACAATAGATCTAGAGTGACTTAAATGGCCATCCAAACCATAGAAGCAAATGGTCTTGCAGCTCTTGCTCTTGCAATCATTGTTGAAAGCATATTAGAAATTATCTATTACTCAAACATGTTTTTAGAAATAAGGAAAAAAAAAGCTCTTTGTGTAACTAATGAATGTATAATTACAATATTGTCCACTCTGTTTATATGGATAGATGATTAGGAGTTCATTTAATCACACGATCGTTCTAGTAATATATGATAATTTTCTAAGAATATCTAAACTAGTAAACAGGTGTTCTAAGATTAATATAATATTTACTTATTTAAACAATGCATCCAATCAATTCAAAAATCTAGTCCATTAAAGTTGTCTCTTAGGCCCCGTTTGTTTTTTGATAAATTTTTTACCCAAATAAGTGTATTTATCCATGTTCTTTTATTTTTCAAGTAAATGATATAGTGATCGTTTTAGCCATAAAAATCTATTATTAGAAGGGAAAATTTTGTCCCACCCAAATGTTGTCAACTTTTCCCCTAGGTGGGAACCCACTTGGGAGGAGATAGTGATACCTAGGGAAAATAAATTTTCCATAGACCCTACATAAATTTGAAAAAAAGAATATAAGTATCTTGATTAATGATAACTAAAATCCTATTGACCAACTTTCTCCTTTCTCAAAATTTAAAAAACAAACAGACCCTTAAAAGCAATGAATTAATATAAACCATTCAAATGATGTTCTAAAATTAATTAATCCCAAAGGCCAATCATGATAGCTGAAATGACTGAACCGAATGGCATAATATTGCTTTATATTTTCATTGAATAAATTTATCAAGAATACTGTTAACTCCTTAAAGCTGAAAAGTTGGGTTTGTAATTATATTCCAAAAAAAATATTATTTTGTTCTAAAAAATTGTTACTTGTTAAAAAATAGTATATATACAGTTTTTTATAGTCATACTTGGTGAAAGAGTTAACAGTGGAGGTTTAAGATAAATATTTATACCTCCCCTCTGATTTAAGTTCTAAAAATCTTCATTTCTTTGTTTTCCCACTTCTCGACTCCGGGACTCCCCATTTCATATGCAAAAAGGAGGAGGAATCCTCCAATGCACCGATACCTGGTTTTATATGCAAAGCGGCAATGAAAAAGGTAAAATTGGTTTGTTTATTTATTTATTTTTAAATTAACCTATAAATGATGTTAGAAGATAGGATTAACGGAGGACAATAGTTATTCAGTAAGTAGGTTGTCGAACCAATAATAATGCTCCACACCAGTCATAAAATACTTATAATTAATTAACCTTTTCAGGCTCCATGTATTTTATTATTGGTGTGAGATATTATCATTGATTTCAAGGTTTTTAAAATCAGATCGGACAAGAAACCATTCTAGGTCCAGTTCCCAGGTCAAATGGTCCAACCATCCAGTCTGAATGGACAGTCCACTCTAACAAAATAAAAATAAAAAATAAAAAAATAGAAAAAACTGTTATTTGAGTCAATAATTCGACCACCTAAGTCAGTAATTCACTGACCAAATCAACAGTTTTAGACCAAAAAGCAGTTCTAAGGTAAAATGGACCAGTTCCCAGTTTTTCCAATCGAATTTTGAAAACACTGATTGATTCCACAACCCATTAGCTAAAGCTTTAGCTAATAGGATAAAAGGCAATAAATACTAATTCTCCTATCACATGCAAACATATTTGGATGGATTAATCATGTCATGGTTTTAAAAACCAATTTAGATGGAATCACTTTGACCATCGATTCTTGGGTCAAATGGTTCGACTGTCCAGTTAAAATCCTGATCAAACGATTTGGGGTCCAAAATCAAATCCTGAGCCATAACTGGTTCTTAAGGTCGAACTGTCCAACTGTTCAGTTCGGTTCGATTTCAAAAACCATAGTTTTAATGTATTTAAACTTTAAAGTGATAAGCCTGAAGCCCGGCCCATGACAACCGTAGAGTTAGCGCTTCCTGTGGTAGAGGATTAATTAAAGCCCAAAATCACATATCTGAATTCTCTATACTGTGTTACTGTCTTACTGAGATGTTAGCCACGTAAGCGTAACTGGTAAAGATAGTGGTTAGAGAGAGAAAGAGAAGCCAAACGATTCGACATTTGAATGTCGTATCGGCAAAATATCGGAATTCTATAGTTCGTTTCGGGCGATGGACTCCTGAGAACGAGGAGCTTCCTTGGTTGAGAGGGGTTTAATGATTCTCCAAGGAGGTTGAACTTTGAAGGGTACGAACTCACCGTCCGTTTGAATTTCGTGGTTCTCGAAATAAATTTATAGTTTTTCTGTTCTTTCTTGTTCCCGCTTTTTTCTTTCTTCCAATTAGTTGGTCGGTTTTGAAAATTCGGGTGCCTCCCGATTCTCCCGCGCGTTTTAACGACCGATTTTTCAGCTTGGCCGGTCATGAAATGTGAGCTATACATCTCTCTCTGCATCTCTTTTATTTCTTTTTTTTTCATTTTTCTTTCGTTACCTGCAATAATTCTTTTTTTTTTCCTTTAATGATTTTATCCATGTTGTTCTTTTTTTTTTGAAAAAAAATATAATTTTTTTATTTCTTCATCTGGGTATTTGTTCGTTTGGTGTTCTTTATCTGTTACATACGATTTCATGCTTTTTTATTACACGGATTAGGTTTTTCAGAAGGTTAGGAATCTGCAACTGGGGATTATTTGAATTTTATTTGGGTATTATCTCCTCTATTTCTAATTCCATATGGGTTTTGTAATTTGAATTTTAGTTTTATATGGGTTTTCACCTATTTTAATCAGCTTTGGTAAACTTGATATGGCTTTTGATTAGTTGTTCGTTTCTGTTTTTAGCAGTAGAGTGCTGTCAACAGTTCCTGGTATTTTTTTTTTCCGAGTTTCGATGTCTCAAACGTAAATTGCTGCTGTGTTGCCTTTCCGCTTCAATTGTTTTGTCGCTTTGTAATTCGGTTTGAATGTGGATGTTACTAAATTATTTGATTTATTTCCATCGGAGTTCAAGGTGTTGGCAATGGATGCTTCGATTGTATTTCCGCATAGAATTTTGTTGATGCAAATTCAAAATGGACTTATGGGTGAAACTTGACGAAAGGGATATTGCTTTGCTAGGATTTCAAACCTTTTTTCAGGGGATCAGAAGCTCTAGAGATAGGAAAGAGATAAAGGGCTTTACTTGAAAACCTGTAGGATGGGGAGGGTTAAGCTCAAGATAAAGAGATTGGAGAATACAAGCAGTAGACAAGTAACCTATTCAAAAAGGAAGAATGGAATCTTGAAGAAAGCTAGGGAATTATCCATATTATGTGACATAGACATTGCCCTTATCATGTTTTCACCAACTGGCAAGCCTACATTGTGCCTAGGAGAGCACAGGTACTTTGTTTTTCCTTTTAGCTATACCTTCTGTTATCTGCTCATCAATAACCTTGGCTCTTATGTGATTTTACAAGCCAAAGTCTCAAAAATGGTTTAAACAGTGCATAAAGTTGATTACTAGTGAGATAGAGAAAAGCAGATCATTTCAGTGAAGTTGTACCTTTATCAAAACTGAAAAAGTTTCTTGTCTGCTCTCTACTTACATGCATCCTTGATAATAGTAAATGATCAAAGGTTTCTAATTGTATCCAAAGACATGGTATGAAGTGAACCTATATAGCAAGAAAAATACTGGCCTCTCCTTGGAGTAAAAAATGAAGAACATTTGCGCTAGGTCCTAATGACTTGAAAAAAAGGGAAGGACAAACGGGGTTATTCATGTACAGCTTTCAAAACTAAGAAGAAAACATTATGTACACTGCAACGACTTCGGTTATAGAAAAAAACCATCGGTGACATCCTTTCATCCGTATTCTTGTATTTCTTTTTGGGGTTTCAAATAGGCTTGTTCTGAGTTGAATTTAAATGCATCCTCCAATAAAAGATCCATAAAAGTGACATAAGGAAAATTTAGTTTATGCTGAGATTGTTGCAATTAGGCTAGCATAGAATAACTTTGCAGTAGAAGGTTTCATATGTCTCTGTCTTTTGCTTCAGTCCCTATCATGTAGACGACTAGACGAGTCTTTCTTATGCCATGCATCATAGATTATTATCAATGCATAAAGACAAGTTCTTTCTATGCAGAACATTCAAATTTAGATTGTTTAATCTTAGCATTTTGGACTCTAAGGATGCAGGATAGTATATCTTTCCATCTACTGTACATATTCGATCATGAAGACACTAGACAGAACATCTCATTTGAACTGTAAATATTCTCATTTAACCCTGAAAATCATCAAAACCTCTTTATGTTGTATATTACTAACTGGTTTTGTTTCTATGTTATAGAAAGTAACTTTATATTTTTCATCATTGATTTTTTTTGTGTCCTTTTCTGATGATTCTTTACTTCTCCATGATTCAGTAACTTTGAAGAGGTTATTGGAAAGTTTGCTCAATTAACTCCACAGGAAAGGGCAAAAAGGTTCTCTCAGCTCAATCTTGAGCTTATCTACTTATTTATTGGGTTTGGGTTAGATATGAATGGTATTTGGTGTTTAATAATTTTTCACTGGATTGGAACAGGAAATTGGAGAGCCTCGAAGTAAGCCAATTCTTCATGATCTATTCTTCTATTGCAGACTTCATTCTCTTGGCTTTTTATATATGTTTGGATTTGAACCATCTTTAATGTATGTTCACACAACATTCTGGTGCTTTCTTTGAGACTATAGGCACTAAAGAAAACATTTAAGAAGTTGGATCATGATGTAAACATACAAGACTTTTTGGGTGCAAGGTTTGTGCTAATATTGGTGAAATTGGTACTTTATTATTTCAATAAAACTTCTTGTCTTCTGCATTGCATTCGTAGTTAAAAGAAACTGATACTTCCCTTCTCTTTCGGTTGCAGTACTCAAACAGTTGAGGTATTTATCATAAACCAGTAATTATTGATGCCTTTCTTGATCTTTCAGTTTCTAATTTGTCATTCATGTCAATGACATCTTATATTTTATCTTTCTTTTTCTGCAGGAATTGACCAACCATTCAAGGCTATTGCAAACTCAACTTTCAGAAACGCACAAGAGATTGAGGTGCATCTTTGAAACAGTATTTATTTTATTTTGCTCCCTCTGAGATGTTATAGATTTATATTGGTTGGAAGTTTGAAATATATTGGGCTGTACTTCATTTTTCTAATCATTTTTATTTGGTAAGCTCATTCCATTGATATGCCTCCAAACTGTTATTGCATTTTTAAGTAGAAAGCTTCTTTTGTTGTAGCATATAGATGAATTACAAACTCCAAGAAAAAGCCAGCGACTTATTCAAGAGTAAGGTATAGTGGTATACAATGCTGACTATCTTATAAATGACTGAGAGTCTGAGATGTTTTGTTCACATTCTTTCGAAAGTTGAAACAACATGTTTTGAACTTGTTCTACCATAATATTCAGTCCAGTTGATTGGAGATTACTAAGTTTTTTAACAATCCAAATACAACTCAATTCACCCTTAGTCCCAACTATTCAAGGTTGGTTATCAACTTTAGATTCATTACTGGTGCTTGCTTTTTTTTTTTCATCCGTAATTACCATATGTCTGGACATGTATGAGGGTCATTGGTGGTCCTTTCTTAATACTGGAAGCCATAGTCTACATTGGAGCAAAGCAAGTTCCTTTTTCTTTGAATTTTTTTAAAATGGAAATAAAAGTTACAAAACAGTTGTTAATTTCATTTACAGAACAGTTATGAAAGATCATAAAAGGCTAATATATTAGAAAATTATCTATAGTAATATTAAAGGTGGAAATTCAAGTAGACTTATTAAGTGCCACACATTTATTGGAACAATTTCAAGAAAGAACCATTAAAATCTGCACTTAAAGAATGGTAGCAAAACTGTCTCTTGCTAGAGCTCTCCAGCTTATGATCCATTTTCTTACATTTAATGTTGTATGTCTATCATTATCTTTGATGAAATTCTACCTATACCTTCCCCTCTCCTTTTCATGCAAAGTTCTTGTACTGAATTTTAGTTTTACCTGCAGTAAAAGTTATGTTTGAATGTGAAGATGATCATAACAAGTCTAATTTTTCTTTTAGAATGTTAATGAACCAAGGATGATATTCTACCAAAAAAAAGAAAGAACCAAGGATGATGTGGATAAAACTCACCCAGTTCAGTTGGCATAAGTTATCTTCTATGGAGTGAGCTGGGCTCTATAGCTGCTGCATCTTAATATTGTTTACTGAAAGTATTTTCTAATTTATCACCATGTTTCATACATCTAATCATTTTTTTTTTCTGAAGCTTTCACTTTCCATTCCTTTCTAAATAAGAGAGGCTTGATTTGTCTTTAAAATGCCTTTTCTTCTGTGCTATCCTATATATATATATATAAGCTAGCATAAAACATGCTCGATTCATCACTGTGATATGATAATACTGCATACCATTTTGTTTTCTTCAGCTATTGGACTCATCCAGATAAAATCAACAATATAGAACATCTGAGGGCAATGGAAGACTCTCTTAAGGAATCACTTAACCAAATAAGAGCTCATAAGGTATGGTTTTTGTTGTGTAATATAGGCCTCTCTTGGTAAAGATCTGCTTTTATGTTTTATTTCTGTACCCTAATGTAATTATTTTATCTAATCTAACAACACCATCTGGAAGGTGGGAACTATGTTTAGTTTATTAGAAATTCAAGATCATTTAGAATATTTAGTCTTTGCTTCAGAATGTCTCCTTATATGTTGTATTTGTAATTTATTAGTAATGTTTCAGCATAATGGTACTCTATTGAAGCTAGTTAGGGTCTGTTTGGTTCGTGGGAATAGGGGTCTGGAATCAGAACCAGAATGGTTCCAGCCATTTGGTTGGGTGGAATGGGGTTCTGATTCCCATTCCTGGTGGAATGGCGGTCCCCCATTTGAGGGAATGGCCATTCTGGCCTCCCCCCTTGGGAATGAGAATCTCCACTCTCCAGCCAGCCAAAAAAAAGGCAAGTGACTTAAAAACCCCCCAAACCCTATTTCTCTTTACCTGACACCAACTCTTCTTGGGAGTTGTGCATATCATATGGAATCTGATCCTAATTCCTGTCTGAATCAAACAGGTGGGGGGAATAAGCAATTCTGATTCCAGTTCCAGGAGATTTTGATTCTGATTCCCACCGCAAACCAATGTTGGACATTTACATGTCTGTTATCTATGCTGATGGACACCCCTGCCACACATGTGGCCTGGAGTTTTGAAATATTTGATTAGCTTGCCCAGTAACATATAGATCAATAATTTATCCCCTAGATAATTGCAGATAAAAGCAGCTTTTCTCATTGAAATGCAGTAGCCAAATGGATTATTCTGCCCATGTAGAGATCTTGTAATTTTTTTATTGTTGCATAAATTGGAAGTCTTACACAAGTTCCTTTGATATATAGTTCCAGAATGGGATGCATCTACCCTTGGGAATGAGTGTTGAGCAGCCACAAGCACAACCCATTTCATGGCTGCCTGGTAATGACAGTCAACATATGATGTTAGCAGAGGATCCAAACTTGTTACCTCACAGGTGAGTGGTTTTCCTATATCAAGAATTTTCTGATTGTCTTGGAAGTTTAACTTTTCGGTCAACCCAGTTGGGATCAATATTGCATTCATGATCCAGTTTCACAGGAAATCACATGGGCCAAACTTATCTTCTTAAATTGCATGCATAAGGCATAAGCAATAACTGTGCTTTCAGACCTAGTTGGAGCATCATCTCTTACCAAAGTTGATTTTCACACTCTCCATTACCCTGTGATTGGATTCAAGATAGTCTGTGAATGTAACTGGTTGACTCTCAACACTTGTAAAAGGGGTGATCCATATGGTTTCTCTGAACTGGTTCATGCATCTTACTTGTAGAAGTGAAGAATTCTGATGCAATGTTTGTTGGGCAATTTAATTCACATTGAAGAGCAGTCCCTAGTTGCTAGTTATAAATCTACATATCTATGTATTGAATTCATTTTATTTCTTTTATTTAAATTTCTAGAGGATAAATTCCAGACCTGTTCATGGGCCGAGTAGCCCAACGGGCTAGCCCGGCCTGGCTCGTTCTATATCAGGCTTGGACAAATCTTTAAGCCCATGGGCTTGAGCTCGAAACACCAGGCCTGACTGTTTTCAGGCCAGACCCGGGCTTTCCCAAATAAGCCTGGCCAATAATATTAAATATAATATATAAATATATAATATATATTATTATTAGCAATAAAAGTATTATATAATATTCTTATATTATTAATATATATTCTATATAATTAATATATTATAAAATTTCTGTTCAGATCGAGCTTTGGATTTATAGTTGGGCCAGGCTCGGGCTCAGGCCTGGTCATATTTTGTTTATAAAGAGTCAAAGCCCAGCCTGGCCCATGAACAGGTAATGTACCAACTAGACTGGATTTTCTTTAATGCCATAAAAAAACTACACTAACATCAAGTTTGCAACCATTCTAATTTCTGTGGATAAGTGTAGCTGTTCTAAACGAATTTGTACCTAAAAAAGGTGCTAGTTCCAATATCGTCATATGGACAATTAAAGTTGGGTGTCATACACATGGACACAAACACCTATATGAGGAGTCTTTTCTCTCTATCAAATCTATAATATGTGACTAAAAAGACATGAATCTTAAACAAAAGGGAAAATTACTTAAACCTCTCATGGCTTATCTGAGAATTACTTAAACTTCCCCTGTGTTTTGACCTTTGCAGAAACCTCCTTTCACCTTTTAAATAAATATGCAAACACACTCCTGTTAAAGGCCTTGTAACTGAGATGTTGAAATTATGACCATGCCCTTATTACCATTAAGACAGAAGATTACACATTTCAAAATGCCACTTCATCCCTGTTACAACTATGCCCTTATTAAATGTATGCAAATCAAGGTGACCATTGACCATGCTGAGTTCAGTAATGATGGGGTATTTAAATTGCAATTGGGATAATGAATGAAGGGGTGTGCTTGCCTATCAAGAGGTACTTTAATATATAGTTTTCATGGGTAAATCTGGGATTTTAAAAAGATTAAAGCATTATGTCAGCATTTTCCATCAGAAAATTTAAGGCTATGTTTGGTTTAAAGGAAAAGGTAAGGAAAGGAAGGGAAAGACATCAAAACCTATACAAGATTTGTAAAGGTTTCCTTATCTTTCCTTACCTTTCCCTACTTTTTCCTTCAAACCGAGCATAGCCTAAAAGAATGGGTGTGTTTGCATATTTATTTGAAAGGTGAAGGGAGGTTTTTTTGCAAGACTCAAAAATATAGGGGACTTAAGTAATTTTCCCTAAACAAAATTTGTGTTTGAATTCGGAATTTGTTGTACTTGATAACTTGGTATAATCATGTATGACTTATTTAGGTTGTGTTTGGTACCATTGCCACTTCTACTTGCAACTTTTTTAGTTGGTCAGTACATATTTTATGAGAACATATTGTTTTCTACCACAATTGCCTTGAGTTATCAATACAACATTTGGTACTATTGTGTTTGGTACGATTGCTTTGAGCTATCAAATTTGGTATTTCTACTATAAATGGCAACAGCCAGTCCAATGCCTATATTTTTTTTTTTAGTGGAAGTGGTTATTTGATGTGATGTGACAAGACAACTTCTCAAAAATTTGTATTGACCAACCTAAAATGTTGCAAGTAGAAGTGGCAATGGTACCAAACACAACCTTAGTTATTTAGTGTCTCTGCCCTATATATATATATATTTGTTTTTATCAATTAGTGCCCATCTATAGATGAGATTTTCTGCTATCTACTTGATAACTCAATGCGTCCTTTTCTAGTACTTCAGTTTGATAATTCATAACAAGGGAGAGATTGGGGAAGATGTCACCCATAAAATTTGAGCAGGATGGGCAAAATGGAGAGGTAACATATGTGATAGGAGAATTTCACTTAGATTAAAAGGAAAATTCTATAAAATAGTTATAAGGCTAGCTATGCTGTATGGAGCCGAGTGTTAGGCAGTCAAGAAACATGTCCAAAAAATGATTGTGGAAAAAATGCATATGCTGATATTTATCATGAGTGGAAAAACTAGAAAGGATAGATTCAGAAATGAAGTCATTTGAAGGAACTTAGAAGTAGATCCAATAGGTATTAAATGGGAGAAAGTAGACTAAGATGGTTTGGTCACATTCATAGAAGACCATCAACAGCACCCATTAGAAGAAGTGATCTGTTGCAAATTGAAGGGTTTAAAGGGCTAGGGGTAGACCAAAACGGACATGGGTAGAAATAGTAAGAAATGACTTAAAGCGCTAATAATTTAACAATGGATATGGAAATAAATGGAATGGTGAAACAAGATTCATGTAGCCAACCCCATATGGTTAGGATAAGGCTTGAATGATGATGATTTTCTGCCATTTGCTTTATTTACTTTTCTTGTCTATTCAGTACTTTTTTGCTGAACCATTGTTTGCTGAGCTTGCTAACTAGATATTTGTTCATAATTCATTGAACCAATTTTCTATGTTTACCTAGAGATCTGGAGTGCTCCACAGATGCTTCCATTCCAAGCTATTCTGGTTTCTTTAGTGCGTGCAAAACAGAAGTTGATAGTTCGGGTCAAGAAAGTAATGCCCTGAATGAATTAAGCAGAAATGCATGCTTGAGGCTACAATTGGGTGGGCAATATCCATATCCATCATATGGATTCAATTTGCTGGATGAAAAGAAATTGAAGACTGAAACAAAGATGAGTTTACATGAAAACCCTGTGGATTTTCAAGTTAATAGTGGCTTTGAACCAACTAGACCTGGGTATGACACAAGCCATCAGAGTTGGGCATCTACATCTGGACCTTGTGCCATTGCTGTGTTTGATCAGCAATCATACCCTCAAGTAAGTGTTCCTGCAATAAATTCTGGCTTACCTGAATTTCACAATATTAATTTCCATGGTTACAAACACAGCAGAGCAGTGAATTGATCTGGTATAATAACTGGTAAAATGCCACAAGGATGGACAGGATCTCAATGTGGTAGAAGGACAATCCTAATATTATAAATATGTAGTATCATATTTCTTTGAACTGTTATATCTTCACTCTTCTCCATTCAAATGATAAGTTGGAGATATAACAATCTGAAGAAATTTTGGTTTGAAGAGAAGGCTGGCCCTAACTTCTTGAGTGTGTTAGCCTTTCATTAATGTTTGAACTATAATGCAAGGTGCCAACCAGCTGGTTGGTAAGGTCTCCTGCTGGTCGTAGCAGAGACTTGGGATCGAATCCCACCTGCACTTGGGTTGGGGATGGGCTACCCCTCGTTGTGTAGCCCTTCAGAAGATATCAAAAAAATAAAAAAGTTTGAACCATGATATCTTACTTGGGAGGTGCTCTATTACCATCAATTTGATGGTTCTTTTTTTCTCGGACCATTGCCCAGGAAGACTGACCATCCAGATTGATGTACCAAGTCTAATTATGGGATCATCTGGTCCATCAGGATATTTTGGCATGGAAATTGACTATAATCTAGATTATCGTCTGATTTTATTTTGAATTCTTGCCCCAACTATTCCTCGATCTTCTGCTAGCTAGGGACTGCATCAATTTGAAGTTGTCTATTATTTCTTGCAGCAACCAAACTGAATTCACGAGTGATTTTATCATTATCATTCTTTGCTGGGTAGCCACATCAGCACAAGTCCTTTTGAATGTGAAATCAAGTTGATACGAATTAACAAAGTTCTGGATGCTGGGTTGGTATCTTTGACAATTATCAGAGGCAGCCCGCAAGAGACATGGTATGGTGCAACTGTTATATTATATTTGTACATGACTTGAACGTTTGGCCGCAAAGATTGGAAGGTTGCTGATTATTTTTTTTGGTAGCAGGAAGGTTGCTGATTCAGTCGTTTGAGCTACTGGATCTGCAATACCTAACCGTTTGTATAGTATAAACAATATATGGTAATAGGCTTTTTTATTACACTTTCCCCTTGACAGTGTTACTAATGACGGGGAGAATCTCCTTTATTCATTTCTCAGTAATCTAAGCTGTAAATTAAACTCTAGTAATACAAATTCAAGCTAACATCTTCATATTTTCTGGATGCTTTTTCTTTGGAAATGTTATTTTAGCAGTAAAAAAAAAGAATATAGGGAATTTCTTCTTTTCTCGTCTGTTTGCGAGGCCAATTTTGTGAGTAATGATAGAATAGAAGCAAAAGTAGATTGAATTAAAGCAATAATGTCTTCTTAACTCCCCTGTGCATTGAAAGTTTCATTTTTATATGTTAAAGCTTAATTCACTCAAATACCACCAACTCATGGTTACGGAACATGAAAATAGAATCAGTGTGTCCCGCTTAAATTAGCCCCGGAGGGTTTGGACAATTGTGTTGTGCCACGGATCAGAGAGATGTTGTAGGAGGTTGTCGAAGGGTCCTTTCCCGGTGACGTTGTGTTGGACAACAAACCCCAAGAATGCCAACATTGCTAATCTCCCTGCAAATGTATCACAAACAAAAATTAGCCTTATTTCTCATCCATAATTCAAAGCTCAACTTAACAATCAATCAACTTGCTGAACACTAGTGATGGTGGTTATGGTGATTCAGGTATTACCATTGGCGAGCTCCTTCTCTTTGGCCTCCAGAGTTGGGGCAAAATTCAGGGGATTAAAGATGCCGCCGGGGTATCCAACCTCATTGGGAGGCAAGCTGTAGTTCTTGAAGATGGGATCTTGGTTCACGCTTCCTGGGTTCTTTATGTCTTGCCACCTTCTGATCTCCACGTAATGGAACAAGATGAACTCAACCACGAAGAGGGTAGAAGACGACGCAAAATATTCAACTTTTCCGGCATCGTACCACGCTGGCACATTGATAATGCCGATCTTGGTGAGAATTTCGGGCAACAGCATCCCTGCGACACCCAACATGGCCCACCTCCCATTCTGAAGCTCCGCCTGGACGAACCATTTCAGGTTGTCGGGGTCCTCTGCAAGTCCCAAAGGATCGAATCCATTGTCGCCTGGGAGACTGTCATCAATGTCAAGTTGTTAGAACATATAGAAGATGCCGACGTCCATTGGCATTGCTTAACTCTCAAATAACAACAACAACAACAACAATCCAATCTATAAGGAAGCTTTAATGAAAGCATACTACACATATGACTGTAACAGACAAAATCTTGCAGAGAATACCTGCCATTGAGATATGAAGGCGAGGCCAAACCAGGCAACCACTCGCCCTTCTTGGCTTCGATTTTAAAGGAACTGGGGGACGAAGAAGTGGGCGTTTTGACGGAGATAACTTTGGTGAGCTTGCCGGAAGAGCCAGTGAGAAACCTCGATCTTGAGGTGCATGGCCGGAATACAGCAGAAGCCTGTGTGGTGACCATCGCCATCTAAATATTCCCGGTAAGACGTAAGACGTAAGAGGGGTGCAGTGGCCGCGGGGATTAGAGATTTAGAGTGCGTTTTGTGTATGGTATCCTTTTTTGAATTTCATTACTATGGTATTCTCGTGGTTCCGGTTCATGGCTTGAAGCTGACGGTTGGTTTGCCTGGTTTCGGAAATCTAATGATCAGGATCTCGTAAGGGGTTATACTGGCCAATCGGAGCATCCGATCCTTATCCTTACTTATTCTGATTCCGTATCCACAGCCACAAACCTATCTCTTCTTTGCTGTTTCCTGCTGTGTTGGTGCTGGTTAAAGCCTAGGGAAAAAAAAAGGAAAGAAAAAGAAAAAATCTTGTGGTTGTGGGTCCAAATCCAATGGATCTGCAAGATTCTTCCTCTGTGGAGAGAGACTCCGATTCTCCGAATCCAATTTCTGGAGAGGATCAGCTTCCGACGTGGAACCTGGACATCCAATCACCTACCTGAGAAGCGGTTGGCTGAGGGTTTTTTTTTTTTTTTGCATGGAAAAAGAAAGATAGATATACCAAGGATAAGCCTGTCGAGATCGTGAAAAAGAAAACAATCAATTCCCTCTTGGCATCTTCCTCTCAGCCTCAGGAGTCAGCGTCCTTGGGATGGGGCCCCCTTATCCTCAGTTTCCATCTGGACCATCCACCTAAGCAGTCAGACAATCTAAATATAGTGCGTGGGACAAATTTTGACCATCCACAAAAGCAATATTGACGAATTGGATTTGGATGGTCTATCGTGGTACTGGTACACCGGGTCCAAGACCATTAGCAATAATGTCAATATCCTAGTTTATTTTACGACAAAGATACCCTCTACCTTGCAGCAGAGATCTATCTCTTTCTTATATGCAATATCTTCAAATAGTATGTCTAACCTTGTCATTTCACACGTTTATTCTTAAACTACCAGTCTAAAAATTACCAGGTTTTAGTGGTGTTAAGCGGGTCTAATTCTTATTGGGTCAGGCTAAGGCCCGATAGCCTGATTAACAATAGGATTGGGTCAGTTGTTGTAGAAGTAGAGTTAGGTTGGCGTATTTCCTTAAGGGTAGGTCTACCTTGATTAGGCCCAGACATGACCACATCGTCTGTCTATTAATCATGTTGATTAACAAGAAAATCGTAGGAAAGCGATAAGCCCCACATTGTTTGCTGTGAGTACAGCCATGGGAATTATTAGCCATTTGAGTGGTAAGGTCTCAAGTTCAATTGGGGAGAACTTCTGACTTGTGAGAAGAAGTGACTTTTTGTAAGTTAAAAGGGAGTAAGAAATGATTTTTAAGGTCTCCTAATTTAACAGCGGACATAGCACTGAACAGAGAGGTATTACAAAATAGGGTTCAATTGGCTGACCGAACCCCATATGTTTGGGAAAAGTCTTATATGAAGTTGTTGTTGTTGATGATGAAGATGATGAACCCTTCCTTTCAGACCCACAAAATATCAAAGAAAGAAGAGCTTTTGTGCATTTAATTAGAAAATTATATACCTTTTTGAAGTTTCTAAATGGGGGGAATGCATAAAAGGAAACCCAGCAACCAAGAAAAAAAGCATAGTTCTGATATATCTTTTCTATGGGTCTCACCCTGTGTGGAGAAGAAATAATCATATGTTGAGAGAGAGAGAGAGAGAGAGTCACCAAATTATCTAAGCCAACACATCAAAACACCAACAGTTAAAAAGAAGATTACCTGATCCAGACACACAAGATAAGATTGAGCTGAACCATTAAACCTGACCTATTGACATGTTCGGGCTCGCTTCTATTAATGGATATTGGATTATTTATTCAATTAATATAATAAGCTCACCATGTCTAAAAAGCCAGGAGGGACAGAACCACTTAATGATTGGTCCTAACATACCCCATGCATAGGCTCAAAGAGTGAAAGAAGCAATTCAAGCCTAGACTAGTCTATACTGGGCTGGTCTGAAATTGTGTTAGTTCACTCTGGTCCATTTCAATAATGAAAACAACCCACTATGTTTTTATGTGAAATGTGGAGCTACATTTGCCCCTTTTTATGTGGACTCTGAATTATACGAATAGTGGCATCCTTCTAAGAGATTTTATTAGATATAAATCAACTTGATGGAAATGGAAGAATGCCCTGATCATTTACCCTTTTTTTTTTACTTGGAGGATAGATGGGGAGGACAGCCATAGCTTAAAAATCCACTCTAATTGACTAGTAGTTAATCTTAGGTTAAAAAGGAGACATTAAAGGAGGCCAACACCGACTGGCCTAGAATGGGTTTTGGCCTGTCCAACAGCCTTTTGAAAGTGAAAAAAAAAAAAGAAAAACTCTGGCTGGGCTTAGGCTCACAGCTCACTTTAGCCCAGACCAGCCTACAAATGTTCATCAGAAGTCAGAACCTATGTATACCTAAAGGTTTCCTAATTGAGTCGTTGAGTGGAGGGTAGCTCCTTATCTAAGGCTACTATCTATATTTCTGCCATGTGGCAAAGTCTTCCAGGCCAAAATTTGTTCCTCGACTAAGTGAGAGGAGCAGAATATAGGGAATCCTTTGACTTTATATAATAAAGATAATGTTAGAAACATCAAACATCCCTTGAGTACATACTACTAAAGGTGTCCACGGTTCGGTTAAACGAATTATGGACAATTTTTTTCAAATTGAATCGGTCTTATTGATTTTTTGGTTTCTTCAAATCGAAATTGAATCGGTACTACTGGTTAATTGATTCATTGGTCCGGTTCTTCGATTTTTCAGTTTTTTATATTCATAATATCTCTTATATAAATATATAAATATATATATATATATATATATTTATATATATATATAATATTATATTATATTATATTATATTATATTATATTATAAATAATAAATAATAAATGATATATAATATATTATAAATATTATAAAAATATATAATATATAAAAATATGTGACATATATTAAATATATATCAGTCGGTTCGGTTAACCGAAAACCGAACCGATCCTTCGATTTTTTAAAAATACCAACTGAGATTGATTCGTTAACCACATTTTCCGATTCAATTTTCTCGGTTCGATTCAGTTTTTCAGTTTTTTTGGTTTTTTATGAACATCCTTAATACATACTACATACACATTTATTAATGCCAGTAATAGTGTAGTAGTAAGCACTTTAAGCATGGTCTGGATGAAGCCCCTTAACTGAGAGCTACTTGATTGCTATCAACTCTGGTGAAATGTATTGTAATGTGGGTTTAAGCCTAGATCCAATGTGAGGCCCATCTTATTTATTGGATTGGGCCAGACTGAGCAGAGGACCGTCTTTGACAATCAATGTTTTTTGCAATAGGACAGTCTTTCTTTTCTTTTTTCTTTTTTTTTTTGAGTAAAACAGAAATCATTACTAAACCAGAAACAAACAAATAGGACAGTTAATAACTTATAGTTCTAGTTATAATGGTTTGAGAAGGGCACATGCTTGCTGCTGCTGCTTCTTCTTCTTCTAATAGGGATAAGGCATGAAATAACCACAAGATGAACCCACCATACCATTTTAAATCAGAAAAGAATTGGATTGTGAATTTGTGACGGTGTGTTTTCCTTATCCTATCTCTGTTTGCTTGTGCAATAGAGATAAAAATGTTGTTCTAGTCTGAAATATCTGAGCAATACTTCTCAGTTTTCACCCCTTTTACGTTTAAAGCATTCTTTTATTTGCCGTCTACATCAAAACAAATAAATTACAAGTTTGTTGCAAAAGGATGAAAATAATAACTCAAGTATTTTTATCTAAAAAAATAAATTCCATGTTCATTTTTTTCTGGAGAAACAAACCCAGGTGAGGTAGGTTAAAAGCCATCATGTAAGTATAAAAAAAAAAAAATGCATGTAAATGATGATATCATTCAAGCAATACCAACAGTCCAGAACCAAGTAAATGATGATATTACTCTAACTAAATTGTTCCCTATTAAAAAACAGCGAAACTGTATTTTCCAAAAAAAAACAAGAAAAAAAATGAGGTGTTTTAATTATTATTATAAAAAAATCTGTAATATCAGAAAGGCTTTGACCAATCAAATCTGCCCATAAATTCTGACTATGATAATGCCAGTTGATTGGTTATAAGTTTTTTCTCAATATCATAATCGAATCCTTATTATTATTAAGAAAATTTTGGCCGACAGCTTGGGTTGTCAACATAAGAACAGTAAATTGGCGCTGAAAGGAATTTTGATGTCCCTGATCAAAAAACACCGACCAAACCAAGCATTAAATGGAGGAGGTGATAAGGGGGACAGATTTTTTTTTAATATAAAAGATCTGCCAAGCTTTTCCGGAAGAGTCTCATTTAACTAGCACTTGACTGAACTGGATATTTCTGGTTTCTTTCCTACTGCTTGCTTCAATTTCAAGCCTTCAACAGCATCTGAATAACCAAACAAACGATGAAACTCACTCTCTCTCTATAACGTAAACATTAATTACCAAGGTACGAATCATTCAATACATGGATCCCACTGGCATACCAAACCTTATAAACTATACATTCTTTACAGAGCGAGCCTCTTGCAGCTCACCAGCTTCCACCAAAAATGTTCAACACTGTCCGACTTCTTTGACGAGTCCTCATTTAACAGCATGTGTGTCCAACGGAGATAAGATCGATCGTGTACTATCACCCTGAGTTCTCTCTTTCAAAAATAAATAACGTCTATGGTCCTCTACTCCTCTTAACAACTTGAAATGCTTTTACTTTTATTTGTATAATATTGGGTGATCAGGGTTGAAGATAATGTAAATGCTTTAAATATAAAAGAGTGGAAGACCTTCCATCAATGCTTTAAATGCTGGAACCACGATTACATCTCACCCAATTCAGTATGAAAGCAAAAAATAAGAAAATCAATGGAAGAATGCACTTAGATGTGGATTTGTCACAATTTGTCTATGGCAAGATATATAGGAAAAGTTATTCTTTGGGCCAATCTTTTAAACCACTCCTAAGTTTTAGGAAATTGACTTATCAACCCTTATTATTTAGAAATTGCCTTAAATTATCACTAAGTTTTTTCAACAATTAACAATTAACAAAAAGATGAAAAATACTATTTTACCCATTATTTTTTTCTAAATTTTCAATATAAAACATTTGAATAATATCTTGATGGTCTTGACTTGACAATAATACCTTGCTAGTCTTCCTCCTCATCGAAACTTTCATCATTGGCAAAGCTTTCCAATGGATAGAGATGCCCAACAAGTGAAAAGGAAGGATCATTTTCCACCCAAAAATTAGATTTTGAGGATTAGCTCTTACTCACTCCATTTCCATCTACTTCAATACCATAGGAAACAATGGGGAAATTCCTTTCTGTGTTCTTGAGCTTCAATTAAGTAAAGATTGAAAACTATGTTCTTGTCTGCAAGGTGGATGTTGAGTTTTGTTGTTTTTAAATTTAAAGAATAGTGGAGAAAAAAAATCAATCACATAAGGGTATATTGGGTTTTAAAAATATTTTGTATCACGTGGTGTTACATGTAAACAAATTGTGATGGAACACTAACGGTAGGACAGGATTTAGTCAATTGTTAGAAAACTTAGGCATCCTTTAAGGCAATTTCTAATGAATAAGGGCAAAATTAGTCAGTTTCCTAAAACTTAAGGGTACTTTAAGAGATTTACCCTTTGGTTTATCCCCATATTAATTATTGAGAGAGAGAGAGAGTTGAAGGTCTTATTTTCAGAATAGGAAAAATCTAGCCATATGTTTTTATCTCTTAAACTGTGTTTGGTTTGAAAGAAAAGGTAGGGAAAGGTAAAGAAACCTTTACAAACCTTGTATAGGTTTCCCTACCTTTTCCTTCAAACCAAACATAGCCTTAATGAAAACATGTTTCTTGATGAGGAAATAGTAGTAATTTCCCCTCATCTATTTGTACATTATTTAGTCCTCAAGCCATGTGGGTAGTAGACTCTAGAACAAGGATTAAAATATTTTTGTGTGGATACATCGATACAAAGGTTTTCTTTTTAATATTTAAAACATTAAAATATTGGGCGGGACTCTTTAATGCCTATAAAATTTTAAAAAATAAAAAGTTAAGAAAAAATAGGGGCAAGTGGATATTGGTGCATATTGATGTTTTAATCCTTGCTCTCTACACATTTTGCTTCTTAAAAGATTTTCTTGTGATCTTCCATGAATAACCTTTCCCTTATCTGAAGTTTCTGCCAAGTAAAAAATCCTAGCTTTCAAATGCCTTGTGGTGGTAGTGGCTTGTTGTTTGAGTTGGAGATGATATATGATCTACGATTCATAATTTCATATATTGATGGAAAGATTGAAGTACCTGCTTCAATACCCAGTGAGAAGGGAGTAGATTTTACTTCCAACAAGTTTATTCATGTATTGAGTGATCTCTACCCTTTACCAGATGAAGCTTCATGTTGATTACATCATCACTCAATATAACAAATGAAGGGTTATAGGTTTGTATGAAATAATTTTGGACATCTCCTTGCACAGATGATTTGATGGACTTCAAAATTCACCATATTCCTAACGAAGCAAATCCAGCTACTGATCTCCTTGCTAAGTGGGCTTACTAGTTACTATTATATCCCTTCATGATTTCAGGGATGGGATGGGCTCTTTTTATCGGAGATCCGCTTCAGTAAGTACAAGGCCCGTTTGCATTGGAAACATTTTCGTACTACTAATTTCATGGAGAGATATTCTCAATACAAGGTTATAACATATTAATGGGTGTTCGAAACGAGCTTTGCACTGATTTCAATGGAAATATGCCACTAAAAATATAAAACATCACATCAACTAGTGTTTGGTCTAAAAAATTTTGTTGAATGTCATACAACCAGTCACAGGAAATCCTTTCTCCTCTCCTTTTTCACCTAACCATAAAAGAGAGAGAGAGAGAGAGACAAAAAGGCCTCCATATCCTATAAGATGTGGGGCAAGGAAAAGAGCAATCCTACAAGATGTGGCAATTTTGTTCGAATTTTGAGCATAGCAGCCTCCCAAATTACCTTATTACATTATCAAAGGCATTATTTTACATAATCAAGAGGTTCTACTCCAAATACAGCTCGCTACTACAAGAATGCAGAATGCAAGCTCTAAATGCTCACCAACCAACAGGTGCTTTATGCAGCAGGTGTGCAACGCAAAGCATGGGGAAATTTGGATGTTGAGTGGAGAGAATTACATCTAGCACTGAAGACCGGCAGAGACTAGGGCAATAAAGCTTTCCAGAATAATATATAATATGGTCCTGAAGTTGAACAACTCAAATACCAAAGAAGGGTGATGGCTTGATAGGCTCTATATGGAAAATGTTACTGTTCTCTTAAGATATTTTGATGATTATAGTATATGTCATGAGGATAGAAGTAAAAATGTAATTGCCCATAATCCACCTTACATGGCATGTAAAAGAGGCAAAATGTATAGTTTCAGACCAAATAATTGATATACATGTTGTGATCTTTTTTATGCCATAAAAAGAAACAGGGCTCTCCACAAGGCGGAGCTCATTCGCACTGTTAGTGTTCTTTTGCAGTTTAAACATGTCAAGCACATTTCCTTTTCGTGCTAATCTGCCATTGCAACCTAACCCAAATGAAAGAAAGAAAGAAAGGCCCGAACAAAATTTTTGGAGACTGAAGCTAACAAATCACATCAGAACTCAGAAGATAGAACCCTTTTTGAGTTTACTAGAGATAAATTGGAGATTTACATTTAGAGTCTCATATATAAGCCAGGAAATATTCAGCATAGCTGATCACAACAACCGCTTACAACTTATAAGCATAACGTTGTCTTTTCTATCACCAAAAGAGGGGAAAAACAAAAAAGGGGATAACCTCCCCCCCCCCCCCCAAAAAAAAAATAAATAAAAAAAAACACCACTCTTGATATACTAGTGGCGGGTGATAAGGGATCACCTCTGCCAGCTTCTGTTTTTACAGCAGAAGCTTAATTACATTCCCTGTTTGAGTGTTTTCTTCTCTCACACAAACAGTTAAATAGACCTCAAAAACAAAGGGCCTGACGGGACCCATGAATAGAAAGTAGAAACCCCACAATTAAATTAAAATGACAAGGGCAATTTTAAAATAGGCCCTTCTCACTTCGTCCCAACAACGAATTAATTACCGAAACACCTACGCTAACAACCTTTCATCAGGGTATGTCTATATATCCAACCTCCCCACAGCCCAAGTGTAGCTGTAGGGGTCAGGGATGGTCTCTCTAGCGGAACTGCCCTCCACTGAAGGTCTGGCCGAAGGACCAGCCAGCAGGGGCAACATTGTAAGAGACTACGCTACGCCCATCACTGGTGGTGACCTTGAAAGACAGGCTCTGTCCATTGAGGTAATTGTTGCTCTGCCAATTCTGGCCCCAGTTCCTTGACATTGGTTGCCACCCAGTCCTTGACCCTTTGATGGAGACAGCATGCACATCACCAGCACCTCCGACGTTGGTTATGAGGACTAGATTGAAGTATGAATGGCCATTGATGGTGAACCTGATTCCCCCCCTCTTCCTGCAAGGAACCCTGCAAAAAGACCCACAAAAGAAGAGCAAACCTGTCAGCAAGCTTCTATTTCTTGGCGTGGGGAGAGAAGGGAACATGAACATTCAGAAAGAATTAAAGCCTAGAAAACAAACTACAGAGAGAGAGAGAGAGAGAGAGAGAAGAGCAGGGCCGAAGGCTGTGTTTGGTTTTTTGATAGAAAGTGAGAGAGAAAAAGAAAGTTGAGGCAAAGTTCTTAACAAATTCCCTCAACTTTCTGTCAAACCAACATAGCTTAAGGTACACTGGACAAAACAGAGGACCAAAGAAGTACAAAAATTACCTTCTATAAGCCACTGGAACAATCCCAGCTCTGTACTGAGCAATGTGTTGGAAGACAGGCTGAGAGAGATCAAAATGGTGCTGGGGAGGGTTACACCAACCCCCTGCATTGTTAGGAAGGGCGCTGTTGGGTGGGCAGAAATTAGTTGCTGTGACGACAATCGAGCCAGGCAGGCACCACTTTCGGTCGTTCACACACCTAATCTCAAAACAAGCCCCACAGCTCAGGCCATTGTTGAACAGAGCGGTACTCAGAGCTGCAGTATTAGTCCCGTAGCCCTGGCTGTAGAGGTTTCCATAGCCGCAAGCCCCGCCTGCAAAGAGGAAAAACAGCAATCAAAAGAGAATGTCGAAATAGCTAGTTTGCTAGCTAAGGTACGCCTTGGGTTCTTTATAGAAACCAAAAAAAAAAAAGAGAGAGGAAGAGATTATAACATTCAGTTTGTAACATACCCATTGTTCCAGAAGCATCACCCCCTCCATAGAAGGTGGCATGAGCATTAATCCAACCCCCACCATACCCATACCCATGAACAGATGAGAACATTGAGAGAAATCCCACGAACAGAAGCCCTATTGGAGCCATTTTCCTGCACAGATTAGTTTGTCTTCAGTACTCCAAAAACGAACTTTAAAACACTGAAAACACTCAACTGTCACTCAAAACTATCTCATTTTGTAACCATTCTTTCTTTTGGTTCTCAGCGAGTAAAAAGACTAATGGAAGCAAATGACAAAGGATAGATGATTACATGAACTTTCGAAGAAGAAGAAGAGAAGCAAAAGCAGATAATTGGGAGAAACGACGGAAGGATTGGTGAGGAAAGTAACGAGGGGGTCGGGGGAAATAAATAGATGTTTGGACTTTGGAGGGAGTGCGGGGGACCTTCAGCTTCAGGCTTCAGCCACCGGCCCACCGTCACAAATAACTGACTCTTCGAGACTCGAGCCGTTTGGACCAAAAACGGCCCAGTGAAAGCGGTTTTCTAATAGTGCAAAATAACACTTTTGCCTTAAAAAGCAGTTTTGTACCGAAACCGCGTGGTTTTGGATTCTCCTGGATGGGAAATGGGTTATGGGGATTGGGGAATCCCCTAATCTCAACCAAAAAAGAAAATCCCTAAATCCCGGTGGGGTACCGTAGTAGATAGAGATTAGAGACTAGAGATCAGAGCGAACGGCTCTGCCCTCAGCCCAGACCCCTGAGCAGTTAAAACTTAAAACTGTCCTGCCCACCCCACGATTTTACATCTGCGCCCCACCACGTCCAAAGCATATTCCCGCCATGTATTGAGAACATCTCCCGATGATGATATATATCAATCATCGGGAGCCAGTCAATACACAGCGGGGTGGGGCGCAGATGTGAATTCCCACCCCACATACAAACAACGCCCATTCTCCGCAACTAAACCTTAAACTCTTTTTTCTTTGTATTCTAGCTTTTTCCCTCTCTCCTCTCTCCTTCTCTAATTACATATTTAGCCTTAACCTACAATTAATTAAATTTAAAAAGACTTGTTCACAGGTTTTCCCAATCATAAGGCATGAGCCATAAGAAGAGCCCAGATTGATGAACGTGATCTTCGGAGGGATGTTATAGCTATACGGATTTAATGGGTGTCTAACAACTAACGAACAACAATGTTGAATTTATTACAATATACACGAAGCAATCAATCGCCATAGCCGTTTATTATGACTTTTGAAGGTCTAAACTGTGAATGAATTAGAATGGGATTTGACTCGAATTTCTTTTGAGAGAGCAAAAAAAAAAAAATTCACCCACCTCATTAAATTCATTCTTTGTAGTTGCAGACACCCCCGCTTTCTATATCTAGAGATTGTTACGCTTACACCACGTGGGTTATGACACAGCAAACAGCTTTAAATTCGAAAGAAAGATGGAAGAAGGAAGAGTTCAGATGTATCCAGTCTGTTCATTTATTCTCTACTCAGTTCTTAAATACGTGAAACCAAAAGGCGAATATCTCAACCTGCAAATTGCATGGCATGTGATTAACCCTCCTCCATGCTCTCAGTTTCTTTTTTTTTTTTCTTCCTCTGCTTTTCTCCATTTTCTCTGCATTCCCGAGCTGGATTCTTTGTTCTTCTGCTTTACTTATTTTTATTATACTATATAGTTGTATACTGCTCCTCAATGGGACAATAACTACAATCTCTGTTGGTGCAACTAACAGAGGATAAATTAATGAAAAAGTAAAAGCATTACAGAAAGGAAAAACAATTTTTTTTATTCCGTGAACTACACAAAGAATGAAAAGCTCATGACTAATTTGATTAGCGAAATCATAGGGCCGAGAATCCCGCCACTAGAAATTTCGCTGAGTCAACCCATTTAACAACTATGAAGAGATTGCTTCTTTGACTTGATTTCCTTCATGTCCGTTTTCTGTTACAAAATAAACGCATGTCCTCCCCTTCTTTAATATTAAAACTTTTTTTTTTTTTTTATTTGAGTGTCCTCTCTGGGTTTCCAGATATCAAATGCCAACTCTAGAAGCATTCGGTTTATATAATTAAAAAAAAAATGCATCAAATTGTGCTTTCTATGTTTGTTAGAGAGAAAATTCAAAAAGAAAAGTAAAAAGATGAAGAGCAAGAAAATATCCATGAAGGTAAAAATTTCTCTAGCTTGGAAAGTGTTACAAATGGTTGATATTTAATGATTAAACGATAGGAAGAAGTGCGAAGAAAGAAAATAAAAGAAGGAAGACAATGTGGTTTTCAAGTGGATGGTCTTGTAGGGGTGGTGGCAATGAGCATCTGAAACAAAACTTTAGATCAATTGGCATCTAAGTAAGAAAAGAATCAACAAATTTTGTTAACTTAAGCCCTGTTTGTCTTGTTGTGGTAAAGTAGTAAAAAGGTGAAAATTTTTGAATAGAAGATTACTTGGTGTAGAAATTGAAGATCCTAGTTTGCATGATTTCTTGTCCTTTTACTCTTGAAATGAAAGCGATTTCAAGTGTCTGTCTACAGGCTTCGCACTCGGCAAATGCAGATGCTGTGTTTGGAATTGGAACCTTTCATGCTTCAAAACGCATTTGGCTTTTCTATTCTATTTCTCTTTGTAATTTCCCTCAGATTCTTCCCAGTGAATTGATGGAAATAAAACCAAGTACAAAAAGCCAAGAGGAAGATCTCATCAACAATTACAGCTTCTCCTTCCAACTTCCTTGTTTGGCTTTTTTCGACTTTCTTTGTTTAGAAATTTAAAGAAACTAATAAAGCAATCACTGTGGTGATGGTTTTGTTTAATTTCCCACTTAATTAGCAAGTTAGCTTAGTTACCTATGGAATGGCTGATTGACTGAAGGCTACAAAAACTAGAGATTTTGTTCACAGAGTGGTGAGTGAAATGTGTATTTTTGCTCTTTCGATTCTTGGGATGCCAAGTAGAAATTGCAGAAGAGCAACAGAATGAGAGTAAATATTCCACATGAACCTTACCTGCAACCAATGAATTAACCTCAACCTCAACAGCCGTGATGGTTTCTTTCTTAAATGACTTAAAAGCCATGAAAAGAAAGAAAGAAAGAAAGAAAGGCATAGCCAACCATTGGAATGTTGCCAAGGTTTGTCGGTCAGGCACAGTGTTTGGGAAGAGAAGAGAACGACTCAGTGACATAGAGCCATCCGTGGTGGGGGCTCCGCTCCCTTCAGAAGAACAGCTAAGGTTGTCCTTTCTAACGTCAAAACTGTTGGATTGGAACCTTTTAAATAGAGGAACGATGTCGATACATGGTGGTGCAGTAGATTTTTGCACTTTGGGTTTGTGGGGTTCTGTACGGTAAGTATTTGAACCCTGACCACTCAGGTTGCAATGGAGCAACCCAACTCAAAAATACATCTTATGAAACTAGAAGCTATTATTTTTATGCACAGGTAAGTATGAATCTATTTAAATGTTTATAAATTATCAAATTGCATACAGGATCAGATCAAATTCAACCCAAATTATAAAATGGGCAGATTCAAATGGTTTTAATTGGATTGAGCTCGAATTGAGACAAGCATATATAATTTGCAGGCCTGCATTAATTTAATTTAATTAATACCCAGAGAGGCAGCGGGAGCGGGTAGTCAAGTAAATTAAGTTTAATTATGTGAAAAAATTGGTTAATTAGTTTAATAGTATTTATGGCAACAACCTTTTTAACTGCCAATAACCAACTTGTCGTATGGGTATGGATGCCTCACGCCATGCCTGATGCCTCCAACACCCAAATCCAATGTCTCTCTTTTTTCTTTATCTTTATGGTTTAATACTTGGGATGCTGAGTGCGTGAGCCGTTCCATCTTTCATTTCTTTCATGGCGGGGCAGGTATCAGATGCGGCCGTTGTACCAGCTGATCCGGATGTTTCTTACTTTTTAAACTGTTATTTCTGAGGCGCTTCACCTGTTGTATCTCTAATCTCCTTCTGTTTGTCGAGGTTGTTTGCGCGCGGTACACTATTCATTAAAAAACAAATTAATGAAAGGTCATAGTAGATTAATTAATTAACCATGGCATTACCAGCTTTCTGTTTTTTGATCTAAAAGAGAACCACCCTTCTTAATTTACCTTTATACATAATTAATACACGTCCTAAGCTCTCAAACTTACTCCTTAATTACCACAAAGAAAATGAAGAAATTACTCTGAATTAAGCTTACTCTGGGGTAATTAGTTAGTTTTCAGAAGTAGAATAGAAAATACAGCCATGAAAAAAAAAAAAACAAAAAAACAGAAAATAGAAAGGGAAGTAAAACAGAAAACCATGAGTACTCCAGGTTCCAGGGCAATCGTTTAGTTTCAACCTCCCAACAGTAGTATTCTTTTCTCCATGAATTATTGTCCTTGTCCTTGCTTATGTTTCGTGCCTCTTTTATTTGTCTTTGTTTCACCAGTACTGCAAGATCATGCCTGCTTAATTAGCTTCCATCTAATTTTGTTTTCCTTTGCACAATTATCTATTTATTTCTTTACATTAGCAATTTCCTTGTCTAAAGTGTTGATTAATCATAGGTAGAATGCCTATAAAGTAACAGAGAATGGAATACATGGATAATTAACCAGTCCCATGTCCATGTCCATGTCCATGTGAAGGGATGGTATGAAGTAAGATGTTTAGGCTGTGTTTGGTAATGGTTTGAAGGAAAAAGTAGGGAAAGGTAGGGAAACCTTTACAAACCTTGTATAAGTTTCCCTACCTTTTCCTTCAAACCAAACATAGCATAAAATGATGCCCAGTTCATAAGTTTTGACAGAGAGAGTAAAATCGGGAGTGCTTTAAAGGAAAAAAAGGTTGTATAGTTGCCAAAAACTTGGATTTAATGGGGGGGGGGGGGGGGGGGGGGAGCCCGTGATCGATGGAAGCCTTGCCTAGAAAAAGAGAGAAGTGTATCTTTGAATGGATTGAGTGGGTCTCTACTGACTGGTGACTGCCCAAGGTTGCTCTCTCTATATATATTCCAACTAGCAGTACCTAATAACTACCTCATCACACACAGGTTGAATTCTTTTTCCTTTAGAACGAATGAGCCAATCAGCAATAATACCCAAAACCAAAAGCATTGCTTTTTGGGTGGCCCATCCATCATTGAGCTTTAATTTGGTAAATGAAGTAGTAGGAGTGTTCAACTTTGAAATATTTTAGCCAATTAATTTAAATGACTTGCTAAGAAGGCCATCTTTGATTCAACAAAAGGGAAAGAATAAGATAGCCCAGATTTGTAAAGAGGAGGGAGGGGGATGATTGCTTAATTAGACCCATTTTTGATTTGGGTATTAAGAATTCTTTTGCAATTTGGTGAGTGCAAAAGCAACTAAAGTAGATCTGCCTTTGCCGACAATGCTGCCAAAAGCTTGTCAACTGCAATTTGGTTTTCTAAAATAGTTTTCATGATGGATCATTGTTTCAAATTTTAAATTGCTCGTGCAAAGTTCACCAAGATTCTCTTGTATTTTCCCCCGGAATTTTAAATTGGATGTGAAAAGTTACAAGGCTCCACCTCCACTCACTCCCAGACAAAGAGAAATGCTCTTTCTCTCACTCTCTCCTTTTATTGTCTTGTACCCAAATCCCAAAACAGGAACTCAGATCGATCAGGTGAGTTGAAACTAAACTAGCCAGGTAAAGCATTCAAAATCACCATTTCAATTGGGTATCTATTTGTAATTAATTAAGTTGGATTGAAGCAGTAATGTCAAAAATGTGGCTGTTAGCCAGCCTAGCTCCAAGGTTAGAAATAAGGTGTACTCAATTAATTGTCCAAAAACGTACACTAGCATTTAATCGCCGGACTTTGGCCTTACCAGAATGGCAGGCGACAGACACTGAACTGAATTTTCAGGTTGTATGATGAAAGAAGAGCAAGGCATGAAGTTGGACCAGGGGGGGTTGGTATATATTGAACCAACTGATGTAACCATAGACAAATGAGGGTTACTATTAAATGGTTTGTTCCTTGTTGTGTGTGGGAAAGAGTTAGCTAATAGTCATTCTCAGTAACATTGTCATTGATACGTAGCTATGGTTGAGGTTGACTTGAAAAGTAAAGAAGCAGCCGTAGGTGAAGTAGAAGCCTAGTGTTACAATAAAGCATTACGTAGTGTGCTCCAGAACATACAAAAGATACATGTGCACCCACATGGCTTTGGGCACGCTGATGCGTGTATTCTGCAATAGCTCTCCCAAGAGGCAGTGTTAGAAGCTCCTCCACAGACTTTTGGCTTGGGGGCTAAGGGATGAGAGTAAGAGTTGTTAAGTATGGATGATTGATGACAATGTATCATGCTTTACAGTTTAAACCAAACCCCAGCTGGAAAAGTGCTGAGTTGGGTCATTATTTGTGCTTCTTGTGAAAAGTGAAAACAAATAGTAAACGCATCGCACGTGCCGAATATATGTAGGAATAAAGTGTCCGACAGGTTTTATCACTCATCATGACATTTAACTAGTGGTAAATGTCAGAATGAGTATAACCAAACAAAACAAACAAACAAACAATGCTGCAATACATAACATAACAAAGAAGCATCCTAGGTAAATGAAATAAAATCAATCCTCTGTGACTCTCTCTCAAGCCCCAAACTCCCAAGCAGAGACACACCTGCAACACAAATCTCAGCTTGTATGACCCATCATCTACTTTAGGCTTTCTAATAATTGATGACTAATCTCCCCCGCCAGTAGTTTGTAATTTTAAAGCATCATCTGCACCTTGCACTTATTAATGTGCAAAATTAGGGAGAAAGAAAGATGTATTAGGCACTTAAATAAAGCAGGCTTTGGTGATCCCAATGGACACCCATGATCATGACATTGTGATTGAGAGGTGTTCGACAACTTGCTGTTTCATTTTGACTAGTCTCATCCAGCAAGCAGCAAAGCCGGGCTCAATGGGCCAAGCCCCATGTGCATGTGGCCTAGGCAACTACCAACATCTAAGTACATTTTCTGTTTGAACATTACAACATTTTCCAACTGGGTGTGTAATGAAATAGGCCCCGGGCCAGGGATTTTGACAAGTACAACTTCTAAATGTATTGTATCTCAGACCTTGAGGCAATGGATCTATAGTCCATCACACCCAGAGGTGGTCCATGTATAATAAACATGGCAACCACCCAAGGGACAAGAAAGAGTTAAGTAGGCACATGGGTTGGAAACAAAAGATTTGAGAATTATGAAAAAGGTAATAAGAAGGATAAATTACAAAGATCCCCTCTACTTTTTTTCACCACAAACACCCCTCAACTTTGGCCGTTAGAGAAATCCTCCTCTCTTACCATTCCGTCAATTAACTTTGGAAAAGATTCTCATCCTACTGTTTTAAGTTTTTTAAATGCTCAAACTATCTTTTCTTTTAATTTATGAAATAATCTTTCTCGTTTTTGTACTTGCACTGTTTCATTATCTTCCCAGCTGAAATTAACTGAAATGGCTATTGATAAAGACCAGCCCAATTCCGTTTTCTATTCAGAACCTTCCAAATCCATAGCCCAATTCAGTTTTTTTGAGATAACAAATCTGTTCATTCTTGCTCATTTATCGCCTCCTCAAATTCCACGAGGAACACCCTCTTCCAACAATGAATCATGGAACCTGTTTTGTCCATGGTTTTTAAAACCGATCCAGAGACAAGAACCAGTCAGGTCCGGTTACCAGATCGAATGGTCGGCCCATTCTGATAAAAATAAATAAAATACGGTCAAAACCGTTCAAACGATTAACCGCCCAGGTCAACGGTTTATTAACCAAAATCAACGGTTTTTTGAAAAATCCCAATTTAAAGAAAAATGAAACCGGTCACTTGACCGATTCTCAGTTTTTCTAGTCCGACCATCAGTCCGATCCAATTTTGAAAACGATGATTTTGTCACTGATTTTGGGCCATTTCATGCTCTTCCTCTTCCAACAATAAATCATCCTTGGCAGATGCTTTCATTTGCAGCATGGAGAATCACAATTTGTGAATCAATAGCCCACCACTGCAGTTGCTTATGGTCTGTACAATTTCAGCACGTTTAATCTTTAAAACACTATTGTAGTCACTTTATAACTTCTTGAATTGGTTTAACGCAATTTCAGACTCTAGGTCACCATCTCCCTCTCTACCCTTTATTTTGTCTTTTTTTTTTTTTTTTTTTTTTTTTATCGGAGATCCTCCGTTTCGTTCTACAAATTTCTCAGTATGGTAGTCAAGACATATTTTTATGTCCTCCTCCTGCTTCAACCCGACTAACAAATTTGCCTTTGCTTTCTTCAAGAAACCGATCCATCTCCGCTTCAAAGATCTGCCTTCATTTGAGAAATTTGATCCTCAAGGAGATAAATGTCGGAAACCCATCTGACACTCGCAATGAAGGTTTAAACTGCAAAGTATCGACATAGGGTGTATCGGTCTGTATTGATACTTTTTTTATGTTTTATTTATTTATTTTTAAATTGGTTCAAAGGAGTCAGTTTAAGTCCCGGTTACCCTCTGAACCGTGGTTTAACCTGATATAATCCTTATAGAGACGTATCGAAAAGCCATTAACATGATACGGGCTGATACATGTCGATACTTTGAACCTTGCTCGCAATGAATTTATTAACTGTGTATGGTTTCCATAAGTTTAAATTCAAGTGTGGCAAGGGATTACTTGTCTCCAGCTTTTTACACTTATTAGGGTTTGTACGGACTAAAACATAAATTTTTCTTCTGACATTGTTCTAGATGACAACAAATCCTCTCATGGTTCCTTAACACATACTTGTACAATGGTTTTTTCACTTTTTCCTTTTCTGGTGAGATGTTTTTCTTTTCTGGCGATAATTTCACAGGTGAGATAACAAAAGTATTTCTCAACGGTAAGCAATGGAGGTATTTTTGGGTCAATTACATTTTAAAAGAAAAAGGCAAGAAAAAGAAAATAGAGCAAGTTTAGCAGGGTATTTTGGTAATTAAGGGGTGTTTTGGTAAAAGTTAAGGGGTATTTGGGTATTTTGGTAAATTTTAAGGGAAGTTTGTCGCAAAGTAAAAGTTAAGGGGTGTTTATCGTGCAGGGTCTTTATCATTGACCCCATAATACAGGGGGCGTTTTTATAATTTACCCTAAAAAGAAACGTACACCCAAAAATTACCCCAAATACCCTCTCCGTCCAAAAAGGTATCCATCATGTATAGATGGAAGAGATATCAGATATGCCGTAAGCATGACATGAGTAAGACATGTAGAGAGAAGGGTGAAGTTTGTGGCGTCACCACTTGACGTTCCACTGAAGATAAGATCATCATCATCATATCTCCATCGCCATTGACAAGGTGTTGAGGTAGAAAGCACTACAGAAAAAAAAAAAAAGACATAAAAGCGTGATCAATTATATGATTTAGATACTTACGTTATGTTTAGTTTGAAGGAAAAGGTAAGAAAAAAAAAAGGAAAAGACAGAGAAATCTATATAAAATTTGTAGAAATTTCTCTATCTTTTCATGTATTTTCTTTCAAACCAAACATAATATTTAGGAACACCTCACGCCTTTGATTTTTATCAGAGAGCTGAAATATGACTCCTCCCCTGTCAGAAGAAAGCAGTAGTCACATGGTTGGAATTTGGAAAGCTTGAGTTGCTAGGAAAATTTCCTCACAGTCACAGCTTCATGATTCGTGAATGAATGCTTTCACATTTTAGGTTGTTTTTCATATTTGAATTCCTTGGGGCTGGAACGAGGAAATGTAAATTTGACTGGTATAGCTTTAGGTCATAGGAATTTAGTACAAAAAAGGGTAGATGGGTCCCCAACCACATGGTAATCACATGGCTACTTGAGCCTGAGCCTGAGCCTGAGGAAGCTTACTCTTAAAATCCCACCACTACAGCCCTTAACTTGTACAAATTTTCTTCTTCAACACTTGTACACTTTTGGCGGAAGCCCTTGTTTGAATTGGGTACTACTCATCAGTAACTCATGCCCATGTGTTGATCCAAAAAAGTATTAATTTATTCAAATTTGAAGAGAGCCCACTCTGATTAACCCATGTTAACTTTTATCGAATTTAGTGGGCCCATTCAACTGTCTAGCTACTCCCTTCTAATGGGTTGGCAGAGGTTGCTAGGCTCAAATTTACCATTCTCCATGTCATTACAGTCCTAATGGTCAAATTCATTCCCATTCATCAAAGTATCTCTCAGACAAATGGTTACCATGTTACATTGCCAGAGCAATTCTGGGTAGAGCAAATTTGTGACCAAAGTATCCTGTGTTGTTCTTGTTTGGTTAAACATGTGACGAGCTCTGATCAAATTTGCTTCGCCTTCTTGGCGAATTTGAGAATTCTGAAAATGAGGTCATGCCGGTGTCCTGTTCTCTGGATATTAGGCCTTCATTCAATTACGCTGTTGTGAGACAGGTTACAGCGTTAAGAGTTGGAATTGGAATCAAAATTTATTAGAATCAGAATTGGAATGGTCTATTCTTATAGTCTTTTTGATTCAAACCAGAATCGAAAAGAGAATTACAATAAAAAAGTTGGAATCAGAATGGATCATTCAGGTTCTGATTCTAGACCCCTTTTCTTGCGAACCAAACGGACCCTAAATTGCTGATGGTAGGTAAGGCTAAGCCAGAAAAAAAATATCCGTCCCAACCTATTGATGTTACTTAACGAAAGCACCTCCGTTGAAATTTTATCTTCAAGGACTAGAGCATGGGGTACCCAATAGCCAGGGATGGGTTGATGGGTTCCTGTCAAGGTCCAATATGGTCCAACTGAGCAAGTGGTCAGTGGGTACAAAGCATAATTGGACATTAGTTTCGCAGAAGGATCCAAATCATGTCGTTTTACACGGATAGTGTGAGATCAGTAACTGTAACCGTTAATCCCAACAGTGCACATGACTACATGAGTGAGAGAGGAAGGAGAGAATGAGAACCCATGGTCCCCTCTCACGCTCTCACCACACCGGTCACCAATCCAAAAGATACTACGATCTTTTCGAATTTGGACGATGCTGAGTTCTGAAAGCCCATGGGCTTTTCTTGTTCAAATGGTTTAAGGATTTGAATTTCCCACCTCACAGAAATCACTGGTCTGCTCTGTGAGAAGATCAAGGTCTGATAGTTACGTCTGCTTTGATGAGTTGGTAGCCTTTCATGTATTTCCACAAATAGTTTAGGAAATTGACTTAACTCTATTCTTATACATATTATATTATCTTAAGCTACCCTTAAGTAGTAATATTAAAAAACAAAATATTATTTACTCTTGATAATTCCTCAAATTTTCAAAATAACATTCAACTGCTTTGTGATTAGAACAGATAGAGATTCTGTCTGCAACAAAAGATTTGATTCAGGTTATATACGCTTTTTTTCATTCTCAATGAAAAAACCCAGATAAAAAAAAAAAAAAAAACGATTTTGACCGATTATTCCACAACTTTTTTATTGTTTTTGCTGTTCGTTACTTTTCAAATTCATTTACAATGGAAAAACAAATCTGGAATAAGAAAATAAAAGAATAAAAAAAAAGGAGGCGCCTAGCCTAACTAATGAAGAAGTAAAACAAGACAAAAAAAGACAAATAGGTCAGGACCAAGCAACGATAAATATTCTACCCAAAAACAGAAAAAAAAAATGCACATAATTTCCAGATTATCTAAATAAAAATGGGGTCGAACAAAAACAACTAGAGTGGAAAACTGGAGCTGCTCCAGGGTTGTTCAAGTGTGTCTTTTCTGACTGCATGGCTGACTGAAGCTTGGAAATCGAGTGGAGGTCTTACCACTGCAACAGCGGCTGCACGTTGCATAAGTCTAGAGGCGATTGCTCCAAAGGGTCTTCTCGGAATGGCACGATATCGTGTCTTTACCAATCGTCGTCCATATCAGTCAAGTCTGATTTTTCAAAGATACTGATTCATTAGATACGTCTTGCCAACCTTATCAAAGATTAAATGGATACAATTAAATAACATCACAGAGACTCAGAGGAGTCGGAAACGGAGACAAAGACTGAGATGGAGTAAATTCATAAAAGGGTATTTTTAAAATTTTAAAAATTATATCAATGATGTCACATGTGAATGGAATGTGACAGAAAATTAAGATCACGGAGGTTTTAGACAATTATCAAAAAACCTTAAAGGTATTATAAGACAATACGTAAACAGTATGGGTAAAGTTAGTTAAGTTTCTAAACCATAAAGGTATTTTTAAGAAATTTGTCTTTTTTTTTCTTTAACTTGGTAGATGAGGACCAAATGTGGGTACAAGGTTCAAAATATCGATATGCTCAATACGTCAATAGTGGCATATTAGACAGTATCAATAGCTTTTTTTATTTTTTTAGTATTTCTTTCAAATCTGATTCAAAGGGGTCAGTTTAAGGTCTGTCCACCCTCTAAAATGGTCAATACCCCGAAACACCCCCTGTAGGGGTGTGTCACGAAGCCCATAATATGATACTTATTGACCAATACAGCCCAATATATATCAATACTTCGAACCTTGCATTGATGAGGATTCATCTCATTCTCATTTACCCTAGCGATTCTTTTACTTCAAATTCGAAAATCATTATGAAGATCCTTTTCTAAGTCCGAGGATGGTACTCTCTTTAGGACTGCAATGAAAATTCGGTATACTAGTTGTAATTTTGATTTATCAATATTTGATTTCAAATTTAATCTTATCCATTGCACTTGATGGGATTTGATATGAACACCATTAGACTTTGTTTGGTTTAAAAGAAGGTAGGGAAAGAAAGAGAAATCTGTACAAGTATTGTATAAAATTATTAATAAAACGGTCAGAATACTATAATATTATTAATAAAATAAATTAAACTTAGATTTGAGAATTGTATGTCATGAACAAAAACGACTTGATTAGCAGCAAATGACCACCCGTGCTAAGTACCAAGCAATATGCATTAATTAATAAATTGAAAATCTTTATGGTGATATGAATTGGGAAATTAAATTAAAAGGTTGGTCATGCGGAATCAATTGTAGGAAGTGTAATTCAAAATTTAATTGGCTCAAATTAGCATATGTATATTGCTTCATATTCAAGCCTTGGGGCTGGTCCTATTCAAACTTTGACAAAAACTAAAACCAAGCCTGCCCAAGTTGCACCTAATTTGAAATGAAAACTTTTTTAGGGAATGAAGAGAAACTACTCTTATTTTCTTTGAGAGAGAAGGAAACGATGTATTTAAAACTTCTTTCTAAAAAGGTAATCACTTGTCTTAATAGAAACCCTTTAGTCTCAGGATTTGAAATATAGATAAATAGATAGATATATAAGAACGAATTCCCCTTTTTTCTAGAATTTTTATTGGATGTTTTTTTACTCTTATTGTCTAAGCACACAGCGGCCATAAATAGGTTATATATGTCCTTCACTCTCACTTCAGAAATTGCCTACTCATAACTATTTAGAAATTACCCACTTATAAGTTATAACCGTTTCAGAAACAACTCATAAATTATAAATAGTTTTATCTTAGAGATACTGCTATATGCAAATGCATTATATATATGTTAGGTAATGATCACCGTGCTGAATACAGGACGGACAGCTATGAGTATTATTTTGTTTGAAATTAATCTAATTTGGAAATCTTTTTGAAGAAAATTAAATTAGGTTTTACTTTGTAACTGACGACCTATTTCATCTAAAAGAATGGGACCCATATACCATTGAAAGTATGGAAACTGAATAAAAAAATTTAATATGAATCTTATTAACATTTGAAGTAGATGGTTTTGCTTTTTTTAATACATATTTTTACTTTTTCACTGATATGATGTAAACTTTTCCCTAATCTGGACAGCTTTCATTTTAAGGTTGTCGAGAGTAGGCAGTAGTGAGTACCACTGTCTCATCAACTCATGTTTTTGCTTTTACCAATCTAATGGTTTGTTTGGTTGCCGAGAAAGGATGGAAGAGAAGAGAAGAGAAAATTTTATTTTCTCAATTTTGTCAACTGTGTTTGGTTGCTAAGACCACTACTAGACACGCCTTCTACATGCCCACTACCAGACCCACTTCTCTCCGTCTCCTCCTCCTTCCCTCTAACCACCCCAACTTCTTCTTTCTGCAACAAAGCAAAATGTACCCAGTTAGCCTTCTGGCTAGCGCATTTTAGCATAGAATGAAATCGTAGAGAGGGATTTGATTGATTTTGCTTGAGCAAATAAGGAAAGTTACCGGAATGATGGAAGAGAAAGGATGGAAAGGGAGGTTTGACCTGAAATTGAGATTAGAGTTTCGGATTGGCGACGAGAAGAGTGGGTCTGAAGAGATTACGTTTCCTCCTATCAATGACAGAACCTGGCAATCTCCTCCACCATACATTCTTGCTCCCAACCAGAACTTAACCAAGAAAAGATACTATCAGATGTTGTTATGTTCTTTGCATCACTTGATCGGAGCAGACCTGCGGTTCTCTTTTTGTCCAGAAATGAAACAAAACGGTTACATACTGAAGAACGCTACTGCTTTTAGAACACAAAAATCGAGCGGAAGAAGAAGATGACGTCTGAGAAGAAGAAGAAGAAGACGATGATGATGATGATGATGATGACGACGTCTGGAATTGCTCTGAAAGATCAAGCAGATCTTTAAACAATAGCAACCCAGCTAGACTGAGTAAACTGAAAAGAAGAAGAAGACGACGTCTGAGAAGAAGGTCGTCAGAGAATGGTGCCGGTGAGTAAATGGTTGGACGGCGTCTGAGAAGAAGATGATGCTCGTTTCCTTTCTCAGTGGGGTTGTACCTATTTGGTGAGACCCCGCATCCCAAAAATTAAGAAGTATATTCTTGTCGCTTCTCACCATTTCGTCCAAAACAAACTTGGGAAAATAAGAATCTTTGAAGAATATTCTTATTTTCCCAATCCAGTCGCACAAACCAAACAGACTATAAGGGTCCGTAAATCACAATGGAGACACACGATGTCTTCTCCACCGTCCAATAGGCTTAATTGGCAGGAAATGGGCAACAACTGCCATAGCCACCACTATCATCCACCCACAATCATGACTTACGAGATTACCATTTGACATTTTGATTAAGGCAGTCTAGATCAACACCGCATGCTTAATACTCATAACCACGTATTGCCCAAGTTTGGATCACCTACCAACAAAATACATTCCAATCCTTTACTAACATGATCTCACAATGTTTTAAAAAATACCTAAAACCAGAATCATTTTGGCTATGGGTTTTTGGGTCGATAGTTTGACTGTCCAGTTTGAATAGATGGTCTGTTCTAACAAAAAAAATTAAAATAAAAAATGGACAAAAACCGTTGAACGGATCAAACAGGTCGACAGTTCGATTGCACAGGTCAACGGGTCGTTGACCAATTCAACAGATTTTGGCCAAGGACCCGATTTGGGGTAAAATGAAACTGGTTGCCTGGATGGTTCTTGGGCCAAATAGTCCGACCATCCAGGTCAACGACGATTCAAAAACTATGACATCTCATACATGGAAGTTCCCACTTTTATGGTGGGTCCCAGTCTCATGGTTGAGACTGTGCGGTGTTAGATCAAGTTGGTAGAGGGTTAGAACATGTTTTGTTGACAAAAAATCTCAACTATCACCCAAAGATAAATGGGCATACAAATGATACTGCTCCAAAATCCCTTTCAATAGGCTTAGATACTTAAGCAATTAACCTCTTGTGTTTTACTTTCATCCCTATGTTGTGTTCTATTTGAAAGAAAAATGTAGGAAAAGGAAGAAAAAGACAAGGAAACCTATATCTAAGAATAAAATTCTCATGTGACTTTTAATTTAAGTAAACATTAGCTACAAATTATGCATAAGATATCATAGTCTACACTAGAAACATCTTCCCATGAATGACAACAAATGGTACAAGAGATGTTCTCCACGGGAAGCTAGAGTTTAGTGCATTACATTTTTTAGTCAATAGATCTAGATTCCTATCACTCGCATGTTTAAACATTTTTAAGACTCCAAATTTCCTTTATATTATTTTATGAGAGCGTTGATAAAATACTCAAATATAATAAAAAAAGAAAAAGAAAAGAAGGAAATTGCAAATTTTACATGAAATACAACAAAATAAAAAAGGAGAAAATAAAACAAAATACAGAAAAATGTCAACAAAGAAAAATAGAAAAGTACATAAGGAGAAAAATACAAAAGAAAACAAAACCTCAATGGACATTTTAATAATTTTATCTTTACCCTAAAACCCATTACTAGAGGGAAAGTAAAGTGTTAGAATCTCAAAAGTTCATTATCATAAATGAAAGTTTAGGGGCTAAATGTCACTACCCCCAAAATATAGACATAGTTTATAACTTAGGTTTCTTACCCAAAAAAAAAAAAAGTCTATAACTTAGGTTTCATGCTTTGGGTTGAAGTATATTAAAATCTGAAAAACAAAAAAGCTTTGAAATAAGGCAAAATCTATGGCATAAAAAATAAAAGTAGCACGACATAATTGGCATCTTTAATGTTGTTGAAGTCTTTAACAAGTACACCTTGTGAAACATGAACCAATGAAATAGACCATGTAAAGTTTTGAACGTGATCAACTGAAATCAAGATTTAATGTGTTGCAAATATTTATTTTTGCACTCTAACATGAATCCTAAAAGAAAGTACTGTGAAAATTTATGATCTCTGGTGGATCTGATATCTAAATGCAAAGAATGTTATTCTAAAATTAAATGTTAAATTCTGAAAATGGATAATATACAATTATGTCCCCACTATTGAATCTAAGAATGGATATTTATAAGACAAAATAATACTAAAATATTAATAAAAAACAACAGTATTAATCAAGCAAAATAATGAAATAGTAATAACATAATAATAAGAATTAATAAAATAATATTACTATTTTATATTGTTATGTTACTATTTTAATATTATTTTTGAATTTCCATAAATATTTTATTGTTATGTTATTATTTTATTAATATTTTATATTACAATCATCACCATCATTACTACAAGTGTTTTTGTTGTTGTATTTTATTTATAAAATATTAATAAAGTATAACAAGAATATGCTACTAATAATAAAGTATGAATAAATTGTACAAAGACATATTGGAAATAAAAATAAAAATGTTGTTAGATCTTATGTCTGATGTGAAGTGATAATAAGTCATAAAATTAGTTTGAAAATAACAACCTTTCAATTTTTGGTAAATAAGCAGAACTTTATTAAACCAAAAAAGAGTCATAAAAATACAATCAACAGAACAACCCCTAACAAGTAACAGCATCCAAATTTAAAACATTAGAAATTCAATCCAAAATCCAAATACGAGGATTATAAACTAATTCTGCACTTGCGGAGAAACCATGAACAGCCACGAGATGAGCTGCTTTGTTGCCTGCAAGAATAACTGAACTTTTAACTCTAAAACACGATTCACGACTGAACTGAAGAAAATAGTCTTTCGGTCAATCAAATGCTTGAGAGCCCTGAGATTGAAGACGATCCGATTGCACAACTATTTTTCTAACTCCCCTCCCCTTCGGTCTGTAACCGAAATATTGACCGGCTGAAGACAGACAAACAAAGAAAATCTACATTTGGCTGCAGATTCCATTCTCATCACTTTCTTTTGCTCATGGCTCCCCGTTCTCATTCCCCAGAGAAAGAGGGGAGCATTTTTTTAACTTTATATTGTTCACTGCTAAATGATTAAATGATTTCTCCCATCCACCCTATATATATATATATATATATGGGTTTTGGTTTTGATTTTCCAAATCAATTAAGACCCAAACCAAACCGATTGTTGAGTTAATAATATATAAAAGGTTTCCCAGTTTTTTTTTGTGATTTTTATTATATTCTGCCGAAAAGGATATATTTGATAGATAATATATTAAGATATTTTTTATTAAAAATATTTGATTTATTAACATATAAACTATTTACTATTTTATCAAGTTTTAAATTGTTATTAACATAGATAATTATAGCTGTCATTATAATTACTCTAATGGAATAAGACCCAACTATCCCAATCCGTTTAAGTTTTGCACCAGACTCAACCAATCCAGCATACTGCCCATTCATGCACCATGTGGGATTATGGCCAGCGGGTCTCACGGGCGCTGTGATCTGCCCCACCACCGATTCCGTAATGTGTGAACCAGGATTTCCTGTAAGCAAAAATTTTATGCACATCACATCCAGCTGTACATTGAAAATATATAGCCACCACCGATTGCCGCTGAATTCCCATGCTTTCAGTGTAGAGTTTTTGATTGCAGGAAATCCTATCCCGTATTGTCAAATTGTCAATACCCAAAAAAAGGAAAGATCTATCTAGCAATATCTATACAAAAAAAAAAAGAAATTTATTCAGCATAGATTATCTATGTTTATCAAGCCAATATGTATCACTCTATTCTGTTATGAAAATAGCATCAATGTGGCTCAGTTTGGAAGGAAGTATAAATACAAATATGTACAATACAAATATATACAAAATAATACAAAATACAAGGCTTTGCGCTCTATACATTTGTATTTGTACTCCTTCCAAATAGAGCCTTAGTAAATATATTGGTTACCCAACCCGAAATTTATTAAAAAAAAACTGCCGCAACTAACAAAATATCACAAGAGAAAATGAATAGGAAAACATCACATGTGAAAAATCATGATTCTGCTTAAAAAGAAGAAGAAAAAGAAACAAATAACTGCATGCCCCTTCAGTTCCACCAAGCTTTCATGCATTGAATCTGTACAACGATAATTGCTAATGCTGCTTTTAACTATATCATATATCAATTACTTTAAGCTCAATATTTGTCACAATCCGAGAGCCCATGAAAAGAAAAAAAGGACAATGCAAACCCCCTATGAAGCAATTGCATGATCCTCTCTTTACCCATATCCATATCATAGTCAATAGGTTCACCATCTCTTCAGTGTAAGACCTGCAGTTCTTGAGCATCCAACTGCTCCCTGATCAACGGAATTGCTCAACACGTAAGACCCACTTTTCTTCAACTTTTCTGGGATCTCCTTGCTTGAACTGCCCTTCATGGAGAGGTGCTTCTTTAGGCGGCTCCGGTTCAGCAGCAACATAGCATTGCGAGGGGGTCCATGCAGTGCACCCTCAACACAATCCCCTACCTGTCCACAGCCCCAAGATCTTGATGGGCCATCCTCACAAAAGGGCCTGAGCCTTGGAAGCCCATTCTTTAGCCTGGAAACCAACCGCTGCTCGGGTACATTCTCCTCTAATCTTGCACAAAGTGGGCAAGGAGGGTCATGTTTCTGTGTCTTCGGGGTTGTCTGCTCCAAGCACTCAGCATGAAAAACATGACGGCATGAAAGAACTCCAGCAACCGGCATGTCCCCACTTCTGACAATCCTGCGAGAACTCCAAGGTGATCTCTGAGACAGGAACCTGTCGCACAATCCGCATTTGAATCCTTCCTGTGGATTGCATGAAGGTGCAAAACATTCAGAATCCAACTGCTCAGAAGCATCAGTGAAATCAATGCTGCTGCTAGCACTGCTCCATTGAAGTGCTTCTCTTTGGGGAGTAGTAGCACCAAATTCAGGAAAGCCAGAAGCAGAATGAAGCTCTGCAAGATTTTGAGCATATTTCAGATCAGAATGATGAGACATGCTGTTCTCATGGACAGTTGGCTGATTAACACAGTTTCCAGGGGCAATGGCTCCATCAGCTTCCCTACCCAGAGTTAAGGTCGGAAAAGATAGAGGGTGAACAGGCTTGGACATGAAAGAGTAGCGACGATGTGAAGAAGCATGTGTCTTGGTAATGGGCTCATATTCACTACCATCTGAACGGGATGAAGTGGATCCTGCACTGTACGGGATAGCTGAAGATCCCTGCGAAGTAAAAACCCCCGAAGGAGTTTAGGTTTTTAACACACTATTAAGAAAAATGAACATTGAATGCAACAATGAGTACCTCCATTAACGGTGTAAAAGTTAAGGGCCCTGATGTTGGCTCTGGAAGAAGAAAAAGAACAATTTATCAGTAACAACAGGAGTAATACAGCATTGTTGGAACCATAAATAAGAAGAAATACACAACAGACAATACCAAGAGAAATGGTAGAAAATTTCTTGGCACATACATGATATGCGCATTCATCATCCCAACTGTATGGGTTGACTACATGAATCCTATTTCATTAGTCTATCCTGGTAACACCATTTCCATTGTTAAATTATTGGCACTTAAAATATTTCTTACTATTCTATCCATGTCCTTTTCAGTCTACCCCTTGCCCTTCTAGCCCCTTCAAATTGCAACAAATCACTTCTTGCATGTGCTGTTGATGGTCTTCTATGCACATGACCAAACCATCATAGTCTACCTACCTTCTCTCATTTTATCACCTATTGGAGAAGTTCCTATGAATGACTTCATTTCTAATCCTATCTTCTCTAGCTTTTCCACTCATCCATCACAGCATACATTTCTGCCACATTCATTCTAGACATGTTTCTTGATTGCCAACACTCTAATACATACAACATAGCTAGCCTTACAACTGTTTTATATAATTTTCCTTTTTAATCTATGTGGTATTCGCCTATCAAATAATACTCTAGATGCGCCCCTCCATTTTGATCATCCTGCTCTAATATTATGGGTGACATCCACCTCAATCTCTCCCTTATATGAATTATCAAACCAAGGTACTGAAAAAGGCCATATTGAGTTATCTCTTGGTCTCCGATCCTAAGTGTACCCTGATTTGCACTTCCATTTTCATTAAATTCACATGTCATATATTCTGTTTTAGTCCTACCTACTTTAAAGCATCTTGCTTCTGAAGGCATTTGCACATAAACTTAATTTCGCATTTAATCCTTTACTAGTTTCATCAATTAAAACAATGTCAGAAAACAACTTAGGGCTTCCTCATGTATATGTTTAGTCATGTCATCCATGATTATTTTATATAAATCAGTGTTTTAAAAGCACAAGGGCCATTTTGCACCTGAGGCACAAGGTGCAAGGCAAGGCACGTGCCTTTTATGAAACAAGGTGCAAAAATACAAAAAATGCTAAAATTTTCAAAACATCAAAAAAAGCCAAAATGCAAAATATTAAAAATATTAAACACAATATTAACTAAAAATATAAACTTAAACTTTAAACTATATGTAACAAAACTATTACCTCAAACTAAAAAACACAAATATAACATCTAAAACATATTTAAAATGAAAATTTAAAAATAAAATCAAGCATAACATAAAAAACATATTCAAGCAAGTAAACTATTGATCCCTTTATTTTTTCCCAATTGCATTACTTCAAATAGCTAATGTAATGTTAAACATTATTGCATTCCTGATTCTACAAGCCGTCTTTGTACCAAGCCCCTCAAGGCAAGCCCAAACAAGTCCATATCAGGGTCCTATTTCTTAATCCCTATAAAAAAGGTTTTATAACTTTAAGTGTCTTTTAAAATTATCTTTTATTAGGATGAATGAATGAGCAACATTAGCAATTATGGGCTAAAGCACAAGGCGCACCAAGCACACACCTTTTGAATGTGTTGCACCTAGGACCTAGGCAAGGCACATACCCTAGCGCCTAGGTGCGCTTTTTAAATCACTGATATAAATAAAGGCCAAGTGTTTGAACCATGGTTAAGACCCATCAAAACTACGAAATCTGATGTCTCTCCCACAAGTGTTCAAATATTGGTCGTTGCATCGTCATACATATCCTTAATTAAGCCTATATACCAATTTTGAACCCCTTTTCTTTTACAAGACCCACCATATTATCTGCTAGAAACTCTATCATATGCTTTGTCTAGATTAATAAAAACCATATGGAGATCTCTCTTTTCCACTCTAAACTTTTCTACCAATTGTCTCAAAAGAAAGACAGCTTCCATGGTTGATCTCCTTGGCATTATCCCAAATTGGGTTCTTTACATGTTTCATGTCATACACTTTTCTCAATTATTCTCTTCCAAAGTTTCATTGTGTGGTCATGAGCTTTAAAAGCATAAGGTAAAAAAATTACAAAGGGCATTTTGTGCCCGAGCTACAAGGTGCAAGGAGAGGAACATGCCTTTATGCAAGGCGCAAAAATGCAAAACAAGGCAAAAAAATGCATTCAAGCATGCAAAACTCTCAATCTTAATTCAAATAGCTAATGCTTAATCCCCCTAATATAGTGCTTTAAAAGCACAAGGCAAAAAAAAATGCAAGGGGCATTTTGTACCTAAGAAACATGCAAGGCAAGGCACGTGTCTTTTTTAAGCAAGTCACAAAATTGCAAAAATGTCAAAAAAATCAGAAAATATACAAAAACCTATTATCTCAATTTAAAATAAATGTTTTAAAAAAACCTATTATCTCAATTTAAAAAGACGCATAACATGTAAAACATATTGAAAATGATGCAAAACATGTTCAACTCCCTAACCGTAGTTTCATGTACTATTGTTGATTCAAACCAGAGCTTCATAAATCAGTCATAGGTGCTCCCTCCAGGCTCCAACCAAGTTTTGAGATCGTATATGAGAGGAGGGGGGTTGGTTTGGTCCTTGCTGTGTGATCAGGGGAGGATAGAGGTGGAAGCAAAAGTAAAGGAGAGAGGGGACAAGAAGGGGTAGGGTACTACGAGAGAGAGAGAGATTTTAGAAAGAAAAAAGTCTTCCATCAGTCTCAATTAAGGGATTTGTGCACGGGACCTTAGCTTAATGTTCAAAGCTGTAATGGAGTTGTATTATTGGTTCCACAGCCCACACTACAGCCTTTGCTATTCAGCTAATCCAGCTTCGCATCTGTGTTCGCTTATCAATTAGTTCACAAAAGAACAATAAATGGGACAAAACCCTTGCCAACATTGTCTCAACTGCAGTTGATGTTTTAATCTTTCCCCTCTTCCATACCTCCAAACCATAATCAAAATAAAGAGGTCTACATGACCAAAACAGACTATGCAATCACTTAAAAACTTGGTATTTGACAAGGTTCAAACTTCAAAGTATCAATACAATACAGGGCGTATCAAGCATATCATATCGAATTTCAAGGTCACCAATACACTAAAATCCTGGGAGTTAGGGCATCTGGCCATTTTTGCATATCAATACCTTGAACATTAGTATTGATCATCATCTAGCCACTCGTAAGCAATCACCTAACCTCAGCACCTCCTAACTTCACACTTAACTGGTTGTCTAATCAAGCACTAGAGTTTTTAATAGGTTAGCCAGTCATCTAATCAATAACTATTCCATGCCCTACGGTCCACTACTATTAAGAAAGTTCCCTTTGATCATTAAAATGCCAACTCAACAAAGCCTTATCATAACAGTTTAAAATCAACTACAAGAATTCAGTTTTTCCAATCCACTTATCCTATGGAAATTGTGAACACTTTGATATTTCTTTTGGTACTCCAACCAATATTCTTCTTTGCCTCCCTTGTTTCATTTAGGATAAAATATATATTTGATTTCACCATTACACAAAACAGTTAAGGTGAAGACATAAAATGCACCTCAACTAACAGTCATTAATTTATATCAAATGGGCATAAAAGTCACTAAATTTTACTTATCTTTACATAGGAGAATGATTCAGGACTTAAAAATCTCTAAAGTGATATACCTATGAAACTAATTAGGAAATTTCCTAAGAGGTCAAAACCCAACAACTTGGAATAGAAAAGTGCCCACCAACCAAGCCTTAAAGGCTTCTAATATTGAAGCTTCCTCCTAGAGCCACTCATCAATGCTCACTGAGCCAAAGAAAAGGCAGCAAAGCTTCTTTATATCCAATAAATGAAGGTGGTAGTTAGCACATTCACCATATTCTAAGCACATGATGTGAGAGTGGGAAAAACCAGTAGAGGTAATGGATTCTAAAAAATAAAATAAAATAATTAGTGGATAAAAGGCCAGAATAGGTAGAAGACTAAATTTGAGCATCTAATCCTAACAGGGAAGTGCAGACCTTTTGAAAGCATCAAAGAGACTTAATTTCTTCAGTCTCTGCAATTAGAAGGGACCAATCTAGGTTAAAGTTGATGAAACATGAAAGAGAAAATAACCTCTTTGGTTCACATGCTTATGAGTCCCAAATATCCAAGCATGGTAATTTAGATCTGGGGTCTCTGGTATAAGGGGATCTTGGATTGAATAAAGATGGATGAATCCAAAAGTTTGAAAAGAGGGAGCTATCCAAATGATAAGACAAGGGGTAGAGCATAACACATAGCTTTTCTCAAGGGCTTCGAATGCAAAGTGGCCATTGATAGAACATAGAAAACCAGTGGTTGAAGAGATTTTTTTTTCTCAACAAACATGAATAGAATAAAAAATGCATTAATTTGTGTAATTGCACTCATGCTTTTATATCTCCACCAGTCCATCCATAATGGAATGTGAAAACAAAATTAACTTTACAGCAACACAATTTCTTAATTATTAGAATTTGAAGTTGTAACAAAACCATATAGCAGATGTTAAGCAGTTCACATATGAAGCCAGACATTATTGAGCAATGAACAGAAAGATTGGGTTCAAACTTTAGATACAAGTTAATATCGGAAGAAATGAATCATTACTTTGTCATACCTCTCAGTGTCACAGTTACATAATCATCAGCACTGGCTCTTTGCACTGGCGGTGGTGTCCACTGTTGGGTCTGAAAACTATCTGATGGACTACTAAAATAAGATCCAAAACCATCAGATGCAGAATAATGATGATGAGAGAATTGGTCACTTCTCATCCACACTCTGCTTTCTTTACTGTTTGATGAGATAGAAGACCCATAGAGCTGAATAGCATTATTTGATCCATATGGAAGACCTTCAGATTGGAACCTGTGATCCCATCTTCTGGATAAGGGTGGTGAAAAACTTGTATTAGTTTGCCAATACGGTTCATTGGGACCAATGGACCATTCTCCACTGGCTGCATTGGATCCATGTGGCCTTGCAGCCACACAACAAAGCGACCCCGTCTTAGCTATGTTTTGTGAAGCTTGTTTTTATGCTTCTAAAAGTTGATGACAACCAACTTAGAGCACAATAATAATCATTCATGTGCAATATTTTAGTAACATGTCAATTGAGGCAGCCTCAACACCAGCTCAGGCCTCTAAATACTGATCCAAAACCACCATGTACTAGAGATTCAGAAGTCAATGATAATGTTAAGAAAATGCTTTGGGATGAGAAGCACCATAGGATAACTTACTCATGGTTTAAGAAAATTTTATTTCAGATAGAACAACTCTTCATCAGGCATACACTTACACCAGGTCTCATTGATAGAATCTATTTCCCCAAATGTTACCAACGAATTTTAAATTTCAACAACAAACTCAATCTCTACTGGATGTTCAAGCTTCTTGAAGAGCCTGTTAGTTGCATAAAGCCATAAAGTAGAACCTGGCAACAAACAGCATTAATAAATTAGTAGTTATCATGGCCATTTGAAACCAAGACAAATGTGAAAACCTCTCTGTCCCCATGGCTTTTAAACATCCCCCAGAAATTCAAACAATGCATCCTATGTTACCCAAATACAGAAAGGACATGACTGGACAAAAACTAGTTAGGCCCTGCACCCACTCAAATGATTAATCAAATTTGGAAAGCATTAACCCAACAAGTGGTCCCTCCATGGTGGTTTAGAACCACAAAAGCAGCTTTTACTTCTTAAAATTTTAAATGACAAAATGACAGTTCAATATAACAGCTACATATGAGGAGGCAAGAGAAACTAAATCAAATGATAAATCCAGTTTGCATAGCATTAACCCAATGAATGGTCCCTCCATGGTGGTTTGGAACCACAAAACCCGCTTTTACTTCTTAAAATTTTAAATGACAAAAGGGCAGTTTAATATAACAGCTAGGCTTAGAAGAGAATATGAGGAGGCAAGAGAAACTAAATCAATCTATTTGACAAAAAGGTAGTTCACTTCAACCAACAGTAAGGTCCAAGGAAAGGAGCACCACCGTTCATTCCTTTTTGTGTGGGGCATAGATATGGATTCATGTTCATTGACACAGGTATTGCAGCAAAATCAGGACTAGCCAAAAGGGCACTTGGTAGGACAAGATAGCATTTGCAGGAAAAAATCACTCAAATTAGAAAACCATCCACTGCAACTTAATGGATGAAATACAGCATCTTGGTTATTCACAAATGATCTAATATCAGTATAAGGAAACACCATACACTAAATTACTAATAGCTATACAACTAAGAGATGAACGCACAAAATAAAACTAGAATCACCATAAGAACACCATAGCATTTGCAGAAAAAAATCACTCAAACTCGAAAACATCCACCGCAACTTAATGGATGAAATACAGCATCTTGGTTATTCACAAAATGATCTAATATCAGTATAAGGAAACACCATACACTGAATTACTAATAGCTATACAACTAAGAGATGAACGCACAAAATAAAACTAGAATCACCATAAGAATACCATATTCTAGAATCCCCAATAGAATTTAAACTATAAAGTTGAAGGATTTAAATGGGTTGTCTGTCTGCCTAATATAGTCTCATGATACTCAAATGAACAACAAAATGAAGTCTTTTCAAGTAAATCTGCACAAACAACAACAATAAAAGGAAGCCATTATTTTACTGCCAAGGCTCAATCCCATAACAACCCTTGCAACCCGAAGCCCTAATAGATGCGCCAGGGAATGACAATGAAACAGGATAAACCATTGAAGACTGAGCCCGATAATAACAACAATAAGACCTAAAAAGTCGCGACAAAAACCTACCGGACTGAATACAACTTTGTTATGTGGAAGCAATTTAAAACCCAAACATCAATCAGGTGAAACTTGTAACTGGAAATAGAGAATTTACTGAAACACAAGTTCGAAAGGGATAACACCCAGCTCCGTATAAATATTTGACTTAAAAACATGATTTAAAGGGAACTAAAATAAATAGAATGAGAGAGAGAGCTTACAGTTACATTACCGGAAGAAGGCAGCGGAAATTGGAATGCAGATGGGGAAAACGATAACAAACCCTAAATTGAGGAAGGAAGGAGAGAGAAAAGAGGGAAGAAGAAATTAAAGAAGTGATTTAGTTCTACCTATCAACAATCAACTAATATTGGTAGCTTTATGATAAGCAGAAAGTGTCCCCTAAAAACTACCCCCGGGTTTGCTGAAAATGTCGTTTCTGTCCTAAGGAACTGTTGTGGTTGTGACTCGTGAGTCTTGTGACGTGTGTTGGTCAAACCCGGATAGAACCGGGCGGTTGGGACCGAGAACAGCAGCCAAAACGGATCTTTGGGATGCATGGTTCTTACTTCTTAGAAATATTAACTTTGATTAAATTTCGCTAAATACATGCCCTAATGGGCGCCTTTACCAAAAAATCGCTGTCCAAGTTTCACGGCTGTCTAAGGCTCGTTTGGATGCCAAAAGTTTTCTGTTATAATTTATGGTGTATAGTGTAGCAAATTTATTCCATTGTAAGATAACTTAGAATTATGTACTTTTTATTTTTTTATTTTTAACATTTATTATTTATTAGTGCGAGTCAACCGATCATACCAAAATGTTGGATCCAGTAGCCAAATACATGGGGCTGCTATTGGGCCAGGTTAGGTTAGCCCAACCAACCTGAAAAAGTTGGGTTGAATAGAATCCGGTTGAAGGTTAGGATTAGGGTTGATGTGATGACCCAAACCCTATTTAGGCCATGTTTGGGAGTACTTATTTGGACAGGGACCACACCATTAAGCATTTATTGGTGTTTGGGAAATAAGCCTGAAATAAGTGCTTATTTTAAAAATAATGGCTTATTTTTTTAGCCCAAATTCCTAACTTTTTTAAGTGCTCATACAATAAGCACTTATTCAATTTTTTTCTTCCATAATTGTCCCCGGTGAATTTTTAGAATACCAATTATACCCTTTTACAAAGACAATTTTACAAAGGCACTTTTATAAAAGTAATTTTCTGAAAACTATTTTTACGAAATTAAATATTTTTACAAAAGTACTTTTTGAAAGTACTTTTATGAAAGCACTTTTATAAAAATACTTTTATAAAAACACTTTTATAAAAGTACTTTTACATGAAAGCCACTTTATAAAAGTATTTTTATAAAAGTACTTTTGCATGAAAGCCACTTTATAAAAGTACTTTTACAAAAGCACTTTTATAAAAATACTTTTACAAAAGAACTTATAAAAGTACTTTTACATGAAAGAACTTTTGTAAAAGCACTTTTATGAAAGTATATTTACGAATGCACTTTTACAAAAGTACTTTTATGAAAGTGCTTTTATGAAAATACTTTTACAGAAGTATTTTTATAAAAGCACTTTTACAAAAATGCTTTTATAAAAGCATTTTTACGGAAACGCTTTTATAAAAGCATTTTTATAAAAGTATTTTACGGGATCACTTTTATCAAAGTACTTTTATAAAAGTACTTTTGTAAAAGTACTACTATAAAAGCACTTTTATCAAAATACTTTTATTCATTCACTTTGGATCAGATATTTTGAAAATTTGAAAGAAAATAAAGGACGAAAGAGTCACAATTGCTTATTTAAGTGCTTATTGGAGAAAAAGACCACCAAAACACCCGATATAAAAGAAGTGTTTATTTTTTAAAATAAGCACTTAAAAAAATTGTGTGCCAAATGCAAATAAGTGCTTATTCGAATAAACACTTATTTTTAACATAAGCACTCCTAAACATGGCCTTAGTTTCATATTTGTATGTATTAAATATTATATAAATATTTTTTAAGAATAACGAGTTTCTTTTTTATTGTTATATTAAATCATTGTAAAGTTTATCTTGAATAAATTCAGGAGGGAGCGACCACAATGATGAATAATCTCGCAGAACAACACCAATTACTGCCAACTTGCCAAGTTGTGCTTCTCTTAAGTAGTTATTACTCCCACCTTTCCTTGTTTGTCCCTTCTTTCAGGAGTGGGATTCTGACTATTGTGATTTGTGGATGGATAACCCATTTCAAGCTACAGCTAGAGTGGAATTTATCAAAAGCTATGCATTCCCCTTGTACCACCAAAAAGAATGGGCATCTTCTCCACTAACTCCCCTAGTCCCAAGTGACAACCAAAGCCAAATCGTTGGGATTTGGCTCCAGAATCCAGATCCCTTGAGTCTATGAAAATATGCTTCATTAATGTTTCTGTAAAGCCCTGAAGTTGTAACTAAGCTCACCAGTGATAGGTCCACAGTTATATGAGACAGGCAGACAATCTTACGGTAAACCATAAATGCGGCAGAATTCTAGGACACTCAAGCTCCTTATGGTGGATGGGTCTTAACTCTCTTTAAGTATCTGACTCATTTTCCAATCCTCTTCTCTGACATGGACAGTTCACCAGGTTAACACGGACCCTTGATATTTTAGTCAAATGAATGGTTCAACCATCCATTACTGAAAATTAAAGAATGGGATACAATAAAGAAGCTAAAAAGATGACGTTGTACCTGACTACCAAATTCTCACTCACAGGCTTTTGGCTTCATGAATTCATGATATTATTAATATATTAGTTTGCTATATATCTGACGAAAAATAAAAGAACTATTATCGAATATTTACTCTGTACGTGTAGGCAGTGAGTCATGTCCAGCTCTAAAGTAATAAATCCATTAAGGAAGAAACAAGGAGGAAACGTGGAGGCATCAATAAACAAAAAAAAAAAAAAAGAAATGGATGAATAGATTATAGAAACGTTTGATTGTTGAGACGTCAACCAAAGTTTTTTAAGTAATAATATTAGTGGAAGGGGGGGCATTAATGCATTATCAAAAATATTCTAAAATTAAAGTAATCAGGAGAATAAAAACCATAAACAAATGAAAATATAGCAATCCGGCTTCAATACAATAAATTTAACAAATACTTCCATTAATATGATGGTGATATTCCCGTTGACTATGATCATATCATCAGAGCAGTAAACTTTCCACACACAAATAAAAAAAAAGATTTTAGGAAGCTCTTCCATACGAAAGTATCACGGGAATGATATATTACCTTTGTCGCCCTTTGGTCAACCTTCTACCCCTACAACTGCAATCTCTCTCTTATTTCGTAATTACTCTTACCATATATAAAAATCACACTACCGATTAGTGGTTAAAATCAAAGGAGCTGAAATTACCATTACAACATCTTGATAAAGTAACATTGATTTTAAATGTCTTTTTTTTTGCAAGTATTTATAATATTTATATTTATCTTGTACGGTATAGCAACATAACTTAATTTTCTGCCAGTACAAGTTGCAAAAGTTGACACAAATAACGAATTTACGGCCAAGATTGCAACAATTCTATTTTTTTAGTTAATAATACAGTCTGCTATTTATATTGATAATAGCATTAAATAAAAGAGAACAATATTACCATATAGCCAGTTCACAAGTAGCATCAACATGCCAAATTACCAACCGACTACCTCCCTCCATCCCCCCCACCCTCAGTAGTCAGTACATGCATAAATACCATGGTTTTTAAAACCGACCTGGCGACCAAACCAATCAGGAGTCCGATTACCTGGTCAAGTGGTCCAAACGATCAGCCCATTCTGACAAAAAATAAAATAAAAAATAAAAAAAAAAAATTGAAATTTGGTCAAAACTGTTCAAATGGTTAACCAGCCTGTTCAGCAGTTTGCTGACCAAAATCAACGGTTTTGGGAAAAAACAGAACCGGTCAAGTGAACGATTCCCAGTTTTCCAGTCCAATCCGATTTTGAAAACCATGATAAATGCAAAGATAAAACAAAAAAAAAATTGTAATTCTCATGGAACAAGTAAATATTTAATAGCAAATGCAACCGTAACACTGAATATTTGAAGGATCCCTACCGACATGACGGTGCACCAAAAATGGTAAATTTCCTTAAGCAACCACATTGCAAGTTGCGATGTAATAGGCAATACACTTGACATTTTTTGCCTCGCAAGGACCAAGCCCCAGACCCCCAGCACCAACAGAGAACCAAGGACCAAACCCAATTAAGGTACAAAACCATTTTGTGGCATTCCCAAAACGCTATATAGGTCACAATAATTCTAGAAACGGAATAACTCACTGGCCATAAAATGGAGGCTGGCCTGCTGGACGCACACTTGGTTGGAGACCATATTGTGGCGGTCTGTGAGTGGCCATTCCAGCAGGAGATTGATCTACATGCTGAACTGGCATTGTTCCTGGAACAGCTCCTGCCATAGAATACGTAGGAACAGCGGGTGGTGGATATGTTTGACCTGGAAATGTCGTTGGAACTGAGACAAATGTTGGCCTCCCTGATGCCTGCATGCTTGGATCCCAGGATCCTCCTACCTGTCCATCAGGAAGCTGTGCGGGCATGTTGCCAGGATAAACTGATGTAGCCTGAGGAGTTTGCCAACCACCTGCACTAGACACAGCAGCAGCCTGTTGCAACGGGAGTATACCAGATTCAGGGATTGTGTAATCCCTGCTCCTATCATTGTGAGCCTACAAGGGTATATACATATAAACAGTCTATCAAACTCCAGAAAACATGCATAAAAAGAGTACGGGCAAATGTTAATAACAAGCGTCAAGAAGCATACATTGCTCGATCAACTCTTTTTGGTTTTTCCGAACAATAATGGACCCACTGTTTTTCTCTAAAGCCGTAAAACCTTTCCCTCCTACTTATGGTCATAGATATAGGGGCTGTTTAGTTCCGTTGCCATTTATTTAAAAAAACATTTTGCACGGCATTCATCTAAAAAGGTTGAATAACTTTTTTGATGTTTTTTAACAGTTAGGTGCCATTAGACGCCATTAGTCACCACATAAGCTGAATAGTGAAAAAACACCCTAGTGTTAAGGAAAACACCAAAAAGAAGCTTCCCCAACAGATGGCTCTCACACAAACCAAGACAAAACATTTCTTTAATAAACGGTTTAACAAAACAACATTTCAAGCTTCATTGGGGAAAATACCTATATGGCACTGAGCTGGCATCGTTTTTTCAGATAAACGGCAATAGAACCAAACACCATCATAATAATTTAAAACTCTTATCTATACCTTTACATTGAGATCAGTATGACGAGAGTATGACAGATGAAGCTTACAATAGCCACCATCATAGATGCAGTGTCCCTCGAGGGCTTCTTTGGCAACAGCTGCAGTTGTCACATCTGACAGGATAAAAGTAATAAAATATGAGACAATGACTGACAGGGAAAAAAATACCACATAAAGCAGCGCACAGGATTTTTTCTTTTTCATTTTTGACAGTACAGTACAATATGAATCCAAAGTTCATAAAGGCAACAAAATAAATTCCACACAAAGAAAGCAACGAGGCAAGTTTCACCTTTTCTTCTGATAAAGAATTGCTATCAAAGAGATTTATTGATTTAGTGAAAAGGATATACATACAACCTTCCTGGCCTGAAGATCAAAAGAGGGACTAACATAGAATAGAGAGAGGCACAATCAAAGCATAAAAGGATATATACATCATCTTTGAAAAAGTTGTACAGTGTACAGATCATGAGAAGTTAGCAACTCGAAAACAAAGCACAATGAAAGGATAAAAGAAAGAAGTTACTAAACAAATTTTGATGAAGAAAGCATAATCACTCTTTAGAAATTCCTTCAGGCTGCACCTGTATCAAAGTGAGGAGAAAACTGAAATGCTTCTAGGGCCCGAAATGGACCCCAGACCCCCTAGTAGAGATGAATATGGATGTTGTAGTGAAGTGATAAATCAATTGAACCTGGCATGATAGATAATGGAATTGTCTGATTTCAAGCATCTTAAATATCACATACAGGAATCCTCGATTGAATGAAGTAACAGCAACAGAAAATTAGTGCTCTGTGAAACAAATATGCATACACCACATCATAAACTAACACTTTTGCAACTACTTTATGTAACCCAATTTGCACTATTAGCCAATAAAATTTGAACATCACAACCAAATTCATGATGGACCCAAGGGAAGATACAATTTCCAACCATCGGCAGCAGTCAGCAGTCAAATACAATAAAAAAAACAAGACATGAAACAGAGACAAATGAGTTACAATAAATTTAAAAATAATCCTACCAGGGTATTGGATTAGTGCCTGCATTCCACCATTCTTCTCAAAAATGGCAATTTTCTGGACAGTTCCAAATGCTGAAAATACCTGCAAAGAGTGCAACTCATATCATTTTAAGGATGTAGATGAACAAGCAAACAGGAAACTGCAAAAAGAAACCATGAAAGGAAATACTTACTGTGTGAAGAACATCTACTGTGACAGCATATTGCATATTCTCAATTGAAGCTAGAAGCACATTACTCTCTAGTTCTTTTTTCTTCCCATCAGGACCTATAGTAGACTGAATATAGAGAATTGTTAGTACACATTAATGACAGCAAAATACAATTGATGCCTGAACATAAGAAACCTACTTGCATGGTTCCTTCAATGGCAGAAGGATTCACGGGAAGGTAAGGATTTGTGTAATCCCTGATACATAAAGCACACAGGATCCAATCATTCCATGACATGTATTATACATTATACAAGCATCATGCCATAATTCCATATAAACATCATGTTCAACCAAACAAAAAGCAGTCGCAAATAATTAGGGGAAATTGAAGAAATTAAAAGCACCACATAAATGCATGGCCATATATAAATGCCACTAAAGATACCCATTTGGCCCATTTTGTTGCTAGTTCATTGTTCCTAGTTATATATTCATAAAAAGAAGGTAGGAACTCCTATAATGGTGTCTGGTTGGACAAGGACCAGAAAACATCACAATAATGTTTCTTGGGTTCTTGTGCCTCAGGTTAAGTTTATGATATGACTTACCTCAGCAGCAAAAAGATCATTTAAGTGAAAGCAGACAAATTATAGAATGTGAAAGGTCAAACACCAAACCATGACCACCAAGAATGTTGTCCACACGTCAACTCAAATTACCACTTGGTTTTTCCAAACAGACTAGCAGGAAAGGCTATGCATTTTTAAAGGTGGATAGGCTTGAGAAAAAAAACGCAAAATGAAAAATAAACAATCCAATATAATAGGAAAGATTTTTGGAATGAAAGAAAATAGGAGAATAAATAGGAGGGAAATTTTAAGAAAAAAAATGGTTTTGGAGAGGATGAGAAAAGGTTGTAGGAATTTCAAGAACTTGAAAAGTTGAGAGAGGCAGACTCTAGTGATTAGTCATGTGTTCAAAAACCAGATAAAAGAGAAAAACATGAAAAAAGGAGAAAGATCGCAATCCTTGTTTAATGTGTAAAATTGAAAGATCACAATCCTTCTTTATGTGTATCTGTATGTACCACATCAGCCCATTTCCATAATAAGTCATTTGTAGAGACAACTCTGAAGAGTTCCATTGTTTTTTCCCAATGTGCAGATCTAACTTTTATGGTTTCAATCACTTCCTCCTTTGACTTACTCTTCTCATTGAAAATCCTTTGGTTTCTTTCTTCCCAAATACTCCATACCGAGGCTGTTCTTGTTATCCTCCATAAGCATCTCCTCTTTTTTCTGTTGCCTCAAGAATTGGAGTTACACAAACTAACCACATCCTAGGGGCCTGGGGGAACCCATCTGCAACCAAAGAGAGAACAGAAATATTTCCAAATGCAAGTCACAAAAGAGAAGGGGATTACTAAATGAGAAAGGGTCTCACCACTAGCCTTACAAAGGAAACACAAGGAGAAAGGCAATTGCTTGGCCTTCTTTTCTAATAGCACGTCACAAGTGTTGATCTTTGCAAGGAACATTTCCTAACAAAGAGTCCCAAATTTAGGAGGGATTGGTTTGCACCAGATTTCTCTCACCAAGAAATTCACCCCCACGGGTTTTGAGCGGACAAGAAGGTTAAAGAAGGATGCACAAGAGAATAGGCCATCAAGTGAGGGGTACCAAACCCAACCACCCTAGAGACTATGGTCCAAACAAAAAACAAAAAACTTTTCCAAGTTTGAGAGTAGGATAACAAGTGATTCACACTCATTACAGCCAACATGAAGGCGGATGAAGTTAAGAAAGGTAGGCAATACCTCAAAGATTGCTTTCCGAGGTGAGTTTGAAGCAGTATGAGGTGCTAGTTTTCCATGAATGTTTCCAATAACCTTGTGCCACAGTCTATCTCCTTCTAAGGGAAATCTCCAAAGCCACTTTCCTAGAAGAAGTCCCCTTGCTCCTTAGGTTTACACTCAATTCGCATTTCACCAAATGATCTTTCTTTTCATCTCTTGGCTCCCACAAGAGGTCCCCCATAAATTTTTCTAGTTGTTAAGCTATTTTTGTCAAGATCCTAACGGTGGACAGGTAGTAAGTGGGAACATTGGCTAGGGTGGATTTGATCAAAGTGATTCTTTTTCCCATAGAGATATAGCTTATCTTCCGCAAGGTTAACTTTTTAGCAAATCTTTCCACTATTGGTTTCCAAAAGCTATCTACTCTCAGGTTTCTTCCCAAAGGCATAGCAAGTTACTCTAGGAGCCACACAACTTTTCTCCCCAATTGACTTTTAGACTTGATATCCTTTGGAAGTGATCAACTTCAAGTTCCTTAAGCTGAGTTCTATACAGTCCTCACAATAGATTATTATGTCATTTGCAAATTGCAAGTGAGTCACAACAACCTCATTTCTACCAATCCTCCAACCTCTAAAACTAGTTTTCGACATCAGCCTTAATGATCAACCTACTCAATACCTCAGGAATAAGGGTGAACAAGGGGACATAGGGTCTACTTGACTTAGACCCCTTTAAGCGAGGGAAAAAAATCCTTAGCCACTCCATTGTTCAATATTGAGAGATGTGCCAAGCTCATACAGCCTTTGATCCACTTTCTCCCATGCCAATTTTTTCCATCAAACTCAAGAGGAAAGTCCAATCCACCATATCATAGGCTTTCTCCAAATCCAACTTACAAATTAGACCTTCCCCTCCCTGGTCTTTCTCCAAATCCCACAAAGGCATCATGAATTTGCCAATGAGTGAGAATTTTCTGTTAGAGATCATGTTTTTTAATATTCCATTTGCCATTGAGTGAGAATTTTCTGTTACCATCTCCCTCCAAAAGTAGGGATGGCAATTTCTACCCTACCTAGTGGGTACTTGCCCTGGTGGGGCAGGTTTTTTACTTGAAGAACGAGTTTTGGGGCGAGGATGGGTTTTGGGATTCTATGAGTAGGGTATGGTATTAGGCTAAACCCAACCCACATATTGTTGGAAAGCATATAAACTTTATGTTAGGTGTTGAATTTAATAATATTTTGAATTTTATGTGAAGGATAATTGATGGTTTATGTGTTTTTTTACATGTTTTAATCAAATAATTGGACATTTTGTTGTTTGTTTGTGTTATCCTATTTATTTATTGTTTATATATAACAAGAAATAATAGGAAATTAGATGTGGGTTCCAAACCCAACCCGACATACCCTTGTATGCAGGGAGGGACTTGCATTTTCATGTGTGGGGAAGGGGGTATGAATTCTCAAAATCCAACACGCTACGGGTTTTGGGCGGGTATAGTTTTTAAAAGCGCAAGGTGCAAAAAACGCGCAAGGGCTGATTTGCGCTTGAGGCACTAGGCACAAGGCAAAGCACGGGCCTTTTTGAAGCAAGGTGCAAAAATACAAAAAAAAGCTAAAAAATCAAAAACTTCAAAAAATGCTAAAAATAAAAAAAAAATATTTAACATAATATTAATAAAAAATATAAACTTAAATTTTAAAATAAATGTTTTAAAAAACCTATTATCTAAATTAAAATACATAAACATAACATGTAAAGAGTATACAAATGAAATTTTTAAAATAAAATCAAACATATAAATCATTTTCAAGCATGTAAAACCCACAATCTCTTTTTTTCCTCAATTGCATTACATCAAGTACCTAATGTGATGTAAAACATATTGCACTCCTGATTCTACGAGCCACTTCTATGCCATGCCCCTCAAGGCAAGCCCAAACAGGTCCATGCTATGGTTTTAAATTCTTAGTTCTCACACAAAAAATAATGTTTTTATAATTTTAATTGCTTTTTAGGAAGATATTTTATTAGGATCAGTTAATGAACATTAGCAAATAGAGGATTCTGGAAGCTTTGATGAGCGAGCAAAGCAAGCGAAAAAAGCATGAAATTTTCAAAAGGCGCATGCCTAGGTGTGCCTTTTAAATCACTAGGTACAAGTTTTTTTTACCAGAAAATTTTTCATTAATAACAGAGAGATTAAGATACAATAGCTAAAGATTGCATAGGAAATTGCAATCTCCAGAAATCAGTTACAATTCTGCCCAATAGCTAAAGATTGCTAGGGTATCCGCCATCCCATTTGCATCCCTTCTAACCCAACCAAACTGAGTATTGAACTTCCTTGCAAGTGTGTCAATTTCTCTGAAAATAAACTTGAGCTTCCAAGGTGCTGATGTGATGTTTTTGGCCCAAGAGATGACCAATAGAGAGTCTCCTTCAATTTCTAAGTCTGTTGTTCCTATCTGTTCAGCCATCTTTAGACCTTGAAGTAGGGCTAGAGATTCAGCATGTATTGAATCACTAGGTACAAGTTGGGAGGTTTAGGGAGGCAGATAGGGTCTAGAATTTACAAAACCCTCCCCGGTGCCATCCCTATCCAAAATCTGCTATCACGATCTCCATCACCAAGAAATTTCCTCCTTTCTTAAGATCTCCTCAAAATCCACTTTTAGACTCCACCTTTCTGATCTTTCCTCCAAACTAATCTCTCTTTGGTCTTCCTTTTTGTCAAGCTCCTTAATCCTTTTAGCAAGTCCCTCCTTTCTTTCTTCTAGCCTCCCAAACTCTTATTTATTCTAACCCTTAATTTTTTTTCTTTTAAACACAAAAGGACAATGATTATAAGGTGACCCTAGGGAGTGCTTTCACCACTAGGTGTCCCCATAACTCTTCCCACTCAATGGAAAAAGGAACATGTTCAATTTTGAGCATACTTGATTTTCCAAGAAGTTAGAACAAGTGAAGGAAGCTTGCATAAAGGGGGGTACTTTTAGCTCTAAGGAGTCAACCAAGGTACTAAACTTCCTCATACTTAGTACTTCCTCATACTCATGGTTATAGTCTAGTTTCGGTTATAGTTTTCAAGGCGCCAAGGCAAGGCTAGGCGACAGGGGGGGCACCTTGTTTGCCTAGGAGATGGATTTTTTTATGTAAAAAACATAGATCCTAGGGTAGTTCCCTAGGTACCATAATCATATTTCCTTAATAATTATTCATAATTTTCAAAAGAAAAGTACAAAGTTCATGTTGAGGTATAGAAAATCAACATGTTCATGAGAAGAAAAAGAAGAAAAGAAAATTGAAAAAAATAGGGGATGAACCCTTATTTTTGTTATAGGAAAAGAAGAAAAGAAAAAGTAGAACGTATGGAAGATATGAAAGAAAAGGTAGAAGAAGAAGATATGGAAGAAGAAAATGTGTTGATTAGACCTGTTGGCTCAGGTTTCTAAGTCTTTGAGGGATCAATACAGCATTTAGCAATGTTTGTGTTGATCAAACCTAACAAATAAGAAAATAATAAAAAAAATAATAATACATAAGAACACAAAATGAATCATGTACTTCTAGAAAGAAAACAGTTGTTTGTGTCCTCACTGGTGTGATCTCTGTAAAGTTGATGGTGAGTCTGAATACCGTTTACTAATTTCCTGTCGGTTTACTAAAGTCATTTGGGAATGGTGTACTTCTTTGTTTGGGTGCAAGTGGACCCCCCCTTTGAATGTGCAAAGTTTATTTAGTTCCATGCCGAGTTGGCCAACAAAAAGGACCAGGATTATGTGGAGATGTATGAGGGTTGCAGTTTGTTGGACTATTTGGGAGGAGAGAAACTCATGGATCTTCTTAGAAAATGAGAGAAGCTTGGAAGTAATATTGGAGGTAATCCATATTAGGGAGATACATTGGCTGAAAACTTTGGCATTGTTTGCAGAATTCTCAATAGATGAGATGCTAAAAAACTAGAAGGAAATTGCAGAATTAGCTTCAGCAAAGAAGGCATCAAATTCTTGTTGGATTCAAAAGAAAACAGCCTTTTGAGAAGAAAGGACTATTTAGAAAGTTGCAAAAATTCAAAAGAAAGTAGCAGAAATCAGAGTTCAAGAGGAGAGAAGAAGAAGAAGAAGAAGATGAAGAAGGTGGCGGCAACTTGGGTTCAGAGAGAGATTTTCAAACATAATCTCTTCTCTTACTCCCTTAATTCAATTTCATTAAGTTAAACTTTAGTAATTTACAGAGAAGCCCCTAGTTGGGCAGAGAATTAAAAAGACATAACATAAGAAAGAATAAAGCCCAGATTAAGGCCAATCTTCTCTGCACTCCCCCTCAAGCTGAGCATAGATGTCAATCATGCCAAGCTTGTCATTATCATGCTGAAGTTTAGCCTTGGGAATGCCCTTGGTGAGGAAATCAGATAACTGACCTTCAGAGGTGATGAAAGATAGGCACACTTCTCCAGAAGCCACTCTTTCTCGAATGAAGTGTCTGTCAACTTCAATATAGCTAGTTCTGTCATGTTGCACTGGGTTGTGAGCAATGTTGATGACGGCCTGATTATCACAGTATAACATCATTGGCTTATCATGCTCAATACCCAGTTCCTCCATCAAGGATCTAAGCCACAATAGTTCAGAAACTCCATGAGCCATGGCTCTGTATTCTGCTTCAGCTGAAGATCGAGCAACAACTGATTGTTTCTTGATTCTCCAAGGGACAATATTACCTACCACCAAGCTACAGTACCCAGAGGTAGACCTTCTGTCATCAATGTTTCCAGCCCAGTCAGCATCTGTGTAGGCTTCAAGTTTCATATGGCCATGCTTAGCAAATAGAATTCCCTTTCCAGGGGAGCCCTTCAAATAACATAGAATCCGCTTTGTTGCTGCCATGTGAGTATCCCTAGGAGCATGCATGAACCGACTGATGCAACTGACAGCATATGCAATGCCTGGCCGAGTCATGCATAGATAAAGAAGTTTTCCAAGTAGTCTCTAGAAGACTCCCTTGTCTTCTAACAATATTCCATCTGAAGCAGAGAGTTTATGGCTCATATCGATAGGAGTAGCAACTGGTCTAGCACCCATCTTCCCTGTTTCAGAGAGCAAATCAAGAACATACTTTATCTGAGAGATAAGGACCCCATACTTCGATCTAGCAACTTCTATGCCAAGAAAGTATCTCAATTCCCCCAGATCTTTGATCTCAAACTCTGTATGAAGGAAAGATTTGAGATCATTAATCCCTGAGACATCATTACCAGTCACAACAATATCATCAACATACACAATCAGGTAAACGGCCAAGGATCCTCTCCTCTTCACAAAGAGAGTATGATCAGACCATGTCTGTACATAGCCAAAGCTAACAAGGGTAGACCTAAACCTTTCAAACCATGCTCTAGGGACTATTTGAGTCCATAAAGAGATTTCTTCAGCCTGCAGACCTTTCCTTTCATATTTGTTTCATACATCCCTGGAGGAAGAGACATATAGACCTCTTCATGTAACTCTCCATTCAGAAATGCATTCTTTACATCCAGTTGATAAAGTGGCCAGTCTAAGTGTGCAACCAAAAATAGCAAAACTCTCACAGAAGTCATCTTGGCAATAGAGGCAAAGGTCTCTAGATAATCAATCCCATATGTCTGTGTATAGCCTTTTGCAACCAGCCTAGCCTTGTACCGTTCAATGGTGCCATCAGCATGATATTTGATAGTAAAAACCCACTTACAACCTACTGGATCCTTCCCTTCAGGCAAACCAACCACTTCCCTTCTGACACAAACCTGGGAATTGGGTTAAAAGCAACAAAAGAAAGGTAGGCAAAATATGAATGAGAGAGCAAACTATAAGAAAGGTGTTTGGAAATGCAATGTGCATTACACTTTTTCCTTTCCTAATAACAATGGGGATATCAAGGTCTAGAAAGGATGGCTACAAAGGACCTATAACAGTACTTGTTGTCTCATCTGTAACTGGAAGTGCATGAGGCTCATGTGTTGAAGGGGAAACAAAAGACTCAATTGGGATGAGAGTGAAGTGACTGAATCTCCCTTGACTCGTTTGAAGGAGGAAGAGGCTCAACAAAAGACTCAATTGGGACAGGAAGAGGAAGAGCAAACACCTATGACAAATCCTCCCCCTTTGGACAATGTCTCTCTAGAGAGGAACCATAAAAGGAAGAAAGCTCATAAAAGGTGACATCCATTAAAACATACCGAGTGCCAATCTTCAGATCAAAAAAACAATAACCCTTTTGTGTGGGGGAATAACCAAGGAAGCTACACTTGTGGGCTTTTGGTTCAAATTTATGTCTCTGGACACTTGAGATATGTACATAACAAGTGCAGCCAAAGAAACGAAGAAGAATAGGAAAAAGATCATTGTCCAGATGAAGAAGACTGAAGGGAGACTTAAACCCTAAAACCCTGGATGGCATACAGTTTATAAGGTAAGTAGCAGTGAGAACAGCATATGAAACAAACAAAGTATAAAGGTTGGTCATATGATCAGAAGCACCAGAATCAATAATCCAAGGGATCCTACGATTACCTAAAATGGTTGTATTATTGGCAGAAGCCCGTATACCTGAATGAGCAAATGCAGAAGAGGTTGAATTTCCTGGAGGGTTGGAAGAAGAGGTCACACCTTGTAAGTGACTGATCATCCTCCCAAACTTCTCATATTCTGCCTTCATAGCTGCTAACTGCTCACTAGCCGTCATCTCTTCAGTTTGGTATCTGTCACTATCTGAACCAACAGCAACATTGGCACTCCCTGCCTTTATATTATCAGACTTCTTCTGAAACCAAGGTGGTAGGAGCTCAGGATGCAATTTCCAACACTTGTCTTTAGTGTGTTTTGGCTTTTTACAGTACTCACAAATAAACTCTTTCTTCTTGGAGTCCCTGCAACCCCCTTGGGTTTCACTCCCATATTAGCAAAGTGATCATTTGGACCAACCCCTTGGACCTGGCCAAGTCTTCTGCTTTCTTCACTACTTACCAAGGCATATGCTTGAGATAGTGAGACACTATCCTTGGATAAAATATTTTGCTTTGTAATGTCGTACTCTGGATTTAGCCCTGTCAAGAACTCAAACACCCTGTTTCTCTCAACCAGTTTTTTGTAGGTCTCAGCATCCTTAGTGGTGTCCCAGGCTATAGCTTCTATCAAATCTATTTCTTACCATAAAGACTTCAATGTTGAGAAGTATACAGCTAATGGTTTCTCCCGCTGTCTCAAATTCTTCACATCACTTCTCCACTTCTAAACCCTGGCCACATTTAATTTTTGGGAATATGTTTCAGCAACACTATCCCAAATTTCCTTTGCTAAATTCATCCAAATTTTTACTGATTCAGCAACATGCTTGTTTTCAAAGTTTAAGGAGTTCATCTTCTTAAATACTTCAAAAATGACTTCAAAAAACTTCGAATAACAACAAATGAAGACAAAACAAAAACTGTGTTGTGAGCCAACCTCTATGCAGTCGTACCAATAACCTGCGTCACACCCAGAAGTTGGGAGAAACAGAGAAAACTCAGCCGCTCCTTGTAGACTTCACAGAACACCAATCCACTTGATTCGATCTTCAAGAAAAAGAATGAGAAGGCCTTCAGTCCCTGAGCGCCCAGGTCAAATTTCCTATAGGGCCCGCAATCAGATTTCTTTAAAAAATTAGGGTTTTGGGCAACACACTTGAATCTGTCAAGAGGACGACAAAACCAGTCCCCTTCTCTCCAGAAACCACTAACAACTTGGCTGAAATAGGTTTCTTTAACTATTCATACGATTCAGTTCTCCATGCACACTGTGTATGGGATAAAAAGGTGAAAAAAAAAGGGAAAAACGAGCCTACTCTGATACCAAGAAAAAAAAGCCTTTTGAGAAGAAAGGACTGTTTAGAAAGTTGCAAAAATTTAAAAGAAAGTAGCAAAAATCAAAGGAGAGAAGAAGAAGAAGGTGGCGGCAACTTAGGTTCAAAGAGAGATTTTCGAACATAATCCCTTCTCTTACTCCCTTAATTCTATTTCGTTAGGTTAAACTTTAGTAATTTACAAAGAAGCCCCTAATTGGGCAAAGAATTAAAAAGGCATAACATAAGAAAGAATAAAGCCCAGATTAAGGCCCATTACAGCAAAGAACATAAAAGATAAAAAAGGATAAACAGCCTATGGGCCATTTGGCCCATCTTCTCTACAGATTCCTCCGCCTCATGGCTTTATTAAACTGAATTTTGATGGCAGCAGTATGGGTAATCCAAGGCCATCCGGAATAGGGGGAGCAATAAGAGATGAACATGGGAATATGTTAGCTATGTTTTCAGGACCAATAGGCAAAGGAGATTCCTTGAGGGCTGAGATACTTGCAGCTCTTGAAGGGGTACAAAGAGTCAAGGAGATACAATTTAGTAAGCTGACCATAGAAGGAAACTCTGAAGTTGTGGTGAACTGGTTAAAAGAGGATAACTCTAGGATATGGAATTACAGCAATGAAAGGAGAAAAGTTATGTGGCCGACTAAGGATATTGAAATTCAGTACAAATGGGTAAAGAGAAGTGCAAATTCACTGGCAGATGATCTAGCTAGGCAAGGGGTGAACAGAAACTCTTTATTTTGGGCAGTATTGTAATTGTATTTGGTGCTCAAATGATTGTTCTAGGGAGCTAAGATTGTTTAGCCCCCTTGCTTTGTAATTTTCTTAATCTTAATTAATAACATTTCACAGTTATTGATCAAAAAAAATAATAGAAAGTACAAAATTGTGTGGCGATTAGGCGAGACAAGCCTCCAAGGATGCCTTGTCGCCTAGGCGTCCCCTTAATAACTATTGCTTGGGTTATTAGTATCACTTGTGTATCTTATGGCATTGAAGGTCCCTTTCTCTATATGAGTTAGCGTCATACACATTTGCTAAAACCCACTCTCTTCCATCACTCATTCTTTTAGCTTTTATTGACACTGAAAATAGTCCAATCACCTCTTCCTGACACTCCACCACCTCATTCTTCCAAATTGTAAAAATACCCCCAAAAGCACCCCAGGAAGGGGCAAAAGACCAACTCAACCCCCTACTACTCCAAATGTTTCTTATCCACCTTTTTCCCAGTTTAGAGAGCTTTTGTTTCTTGCATCATTACAACATCTGTTTCTCTTTTCTTAAAACATTTCTGACAATTCTCCTCTTTTTTGCACTCCCTAAACCCCTTACATTCCAACAAAGAATCTTTATTACAAAAAGTTTGGAAAACCCAAACCCCTTCTTTCCCCAACTACTAAACCCCTTTTGTTTTTCTCCCTCTAGTGGTTCTCAACCTTGTCATAGGAAACTCCACATGCTAACTTCTCCACATCACCCATTTTCCTCCATCTTTTTTCAATTCCATTAATATCCTTCCTAAGATTTCAGCTTAGTTTGTTCTTTTCCAAAGCTTTTTGGTTTATACCCTTCCTTTTTTGGTGAAAACCTAATTTTACATTCTTTTTCATTTGCTAACTCAATCTCCCTTCTACTCTCTCACGAGTCTGTGCTGATCCCCCACATGACTGCTTCTCAATCTCTTCTCAAACTTCTATTCACACTCAACTAGGGTTGCTAAGTTTCCTAAGACTAAATTCAAAATTTCCTTCTCCTCTACCTCCAAACCCCCACCTCCCCCTTCCTTTTTTGTGGCACTAGGGTAAATATTCACACTAGGTGAGGTTTCCAAGACAGGATCTACAAAGGCCAAAGGGGAAGGATTAGTACAATGAAAACGAGTGATAGAAGCAAGAGAAGAGACAATGGGAGGGGGACAGGGGGAAGAAAGGGGACAAGAGATTCCCTTATCCTGGCAAAAACCTCCCCGCCTAGAAGCAAGTTGTGAACGGTGGAGTTCCTTTTCAGCAAATACCTATATAGCAGAACGATTTTGTTCCTCAGGTGAAACCAAGTTCGGCTTGTTTTGGAGACCCAAATCATATTTACGAACACCCTAATTTTGTGCTTGAGTTGTACATGTGTCCTCTTTAGGGTTCCTCTATAGAACCCCCGCAATCTGCGATAGAAGATCCCACTCCCACTTCAATTCTAGGACCTCAATACCAAAATCTTCTCCAATTAATAGTTCAATTCCATATTCATCAAAAAAAAATTAGTAGTTCAGTTCCAAAAAAATCCAAGTCTGTAATTTTACATCCCTTCGTTGAACTAATGCTTCGTACACTTGAGGGCTGGTCAACTTCTTCACCTTCAATATCCCTGAGGTCCTCCTAGTTGGTCTCACCCTCTAACTCCTCATGTAGTGCTCTATTGTAACAAGGGTTAGGCTTTTCTAGAGTCGTTGAGTTATCCACCCCCAGGTCTTCCCAATAAAAGTGTTATATGGGGCCTTCGGTCCAACTATCACCAAGGAGGAAGGGAGACCACTTCTGCAAAAGGGAGAAACCGCAAGAGGCTAAGAGCAGTTTGGAGGGTTCAAACGGGGTGATGATAGACCTAGAATCCAAAATTTAATTTTTGTCCTTATTCAAAGGACCAGTACTTGTCACATGTTTCATTAAAATGTCACATGACCCAACTTCCAAAGAGTTACCCAATCGAGGCCATAAGACTGGCTAGATCGATTCATTTGATTAGCAATTTCTAGAATTTTCTCAACCTTAGTCTCCACATGGACTGTTGGGATTTGTTAGCAGATAAAGGCAACTTTTTGCCCTGAATATCAATAAAAGGTAATATTTTTATAAAATAACTAAAATAGGATAACTTTTTTTGAAAAAATATCAAGAAATGGCAGTAATATTGTTCATCGTCTTCCTTTGCCTTCATGCGAATACAAATCTAAAAATCTGAAAAAAATATAAATCTGAAAAGCATAGTAGGTTCCTGGCCTGTATTGTTTATATTCTCTTTCTTCTTTAACTTATGCTCTCTCTTGACAAATCTCTCTTGACAGAAACACAACGCTAGAAGCTAAGACAGCGAGCCATACAACAGAGTAGAGCTGCCTACTCTACCACGTACCTCCGGGTCCAACATCTTTGCACCCTTGTTTGTCACCCCTAGATTGACCCTTCCCTAGTGACTCCCACACCATCTTCATGCCGGAGAATGCTGGTGACGTCTACCGGAAAACCCTCCCAACTGTCGGAGATCTGATCCACGTCGGTGTATTTGATGCTGTCACCGATGTGCATGGCGTTGGTTGGAGGGAGTAGCCGTCGAATGCTGCATACCCGGATAACTGGGGGTTGGATGTCGAGTGGTAGCCGAATGCCAAATCGGCATTGCAGAAAGCTCAGTGTTTTAAAAGCACAAGGCGCAAAAAAAGTACAAGGGCCAATTTGCGCCTGAGGCACAAGGCGAGGCGTGCGCCTTTTTAAGAAAGGCGCAAAATTCCAAAAAAAAGTCAAAAAAATCCAAAAAATATGCCAAAAAACTTTAAAAATGCAAAAAAAAAAATAAAAATATTAAACATAATGTTAATAAAAATATAAACTTAAATTTTAAAATAAATTATTTAAAAAACCTATTATCTAAAATTAAAATACATAAACATAACATGTATTATTCAAATGAAAATTTAAAAATAAAAGCGAACATATAAAGCATTTTCAAGCATGTAAAACCCACAATCTCTTTTTTTCCTTAATTGCATTGATTCAAGTAGTTAATGTGATGTAAAACATATTGCATTCTTGATTCTATGAGTCGCCTTTGTAGCACGTCCCTCAAGGTGCGCCTAGGACCTGGGCAAGGTGCATACCCCAAAATGCGCCTCGCCTGTGCGCCTAGGCGCGCCTCAAGCACGCCTTTTAAATCACTAAGAAAGCTATATCAGTGTTGTTGTGGTTGAACTCGCGAGGTGGGGCTGGAGTGTTTACTGAATGCGACCGTTGTCGTCAGTTGCAACCAATATGGTTCGGGTTCGAGCATGTTGCAAGCACACGCCAGTGTTCTGTATTCCTCTGTTCAGTCTCACTGGGGAGTCTTCTACAATCTAGCACTCTCAAGTCACCGTAATGCCAACCGACTCGATGGAAGATCATGGCCCAAAGGGAGAGCAAAACAAGCACCAAGATCTTAGAAACAGTATCAACCAATATGAACTTGGTGTCCATCTGGTATGGGTTGTTCTGAGATATGAAGTGGAATGACAGCACCGGAATAGAAAACATAGCAACAAAACGATTGATGCTGGAGCATTGCTCCGACATAAATATCTTCTACTTCATTGAACCATACGCCACCAACATAGCAAAGTAGAATGGAACCATCGCGTACATTTCTTGATATTTTTCGCTTGAATAGGCAGAGGAAGATGATGAACAGTGTACTGCCCTTTCTTGATATTTTTGCAAAAAAGTTATCTTATTTTGATTATTTTATAAAAATATTACTTTTTATTGATATTCAGGGCGAAAAGTTGCCCTTATCTGCAAGAAACCCTTGATTTTAACACTTGCACTTAAAATAACTTCTAGGCCATCGGATTAAATTCAAAAAGATTTGAATAATTAACCTTTAATGGAAAGAAGCCCATTTTACATTTTCCAACCAACTTCCAACCCTTCAGCTTCTAAAATTTCTTAATTTGACCTTTTTGGCAGTCCACCCAATTCCTTCCACATGTCGTCAATTCACACACATTAGCTTCTTCTTCTTCTTCTTCCTTCATCTCTGGAGGCTAAAGTTTCACTTCGATCTCCAACACCACATATATAGTTTCTCTAGCAATCTTAAGTAAAGATTTCCAATGCTCGGTGGACTTTTTTATTTCACTCCAACCACCTTGATCTTGGCCACTCGAAGTTCTTGCAAACAATAAACTTCCAAGGCTCCAACACATACTTATACTATTTTGTGAAAAATGTGTTCCTGCCAAAGGTTAAATGGCAACCCAAATAGCCTAATTATCGTAGTCCTTTCTAGGAGGAGCTTCTCATTACAAGCAACTGACCAGTTCTCCAAGATAACTAAACCAAGAGGCATTTCCAAAGTCATCATTTCCATTTGGATTTCCCCCATGTTTATGATTGCCTTCCATTCATCGAAAGGAATAAGGATCACCTTCTCCTTTGAGTGAGTCTTCTCCATAATTTCTTCTAGTATTTTCTTCCAATCTTTTACTTCAGTTCTTGCCTTCACTACCTTCCTTTTCCCCAATCTGTTCTCTTTCCTTCCCACATTATTTTCAAGCAGGATTACAAAGCAAGAATAATTGACTTTTTGTTACTCACCTCTACATCTTCTAACTTAGAGTCCAAGCCCCATCTTCTGTTCTTTTGCTCCCAAATTTGTTGTATCCTCTATTTTCATTGGCTTCCTTTCCTTTAATGTAACCTCTTCTTATGCCATAGCTAGCATCGACCACCCCTGTCTTCCTCCACCATCCAATAAACAAATCATTTATTTCTTTCCCTTGCTGGTGAACCCTATTGGCTACATGAATTCAAGATTGCATTTGAATGAAATTATAGTAGGCATGAACCAGGAAGACCAAAAGAAAGAACATAGAGGGAGTGATAATGTTAGGAAGTTCTTTGTTGACATCCAAATAAAGAAACTAAAAAGCAATTAGGTTTTGCAGTTTTGTCCTTTTAAGTTAAGAAGTGCTTTGACTGACTTGAATAAGGCTAGTGGATTTCTGTCTTGAAAGGAAAAAGGAAGAAAAGAACTAGATTTGAAGAGAAGGGAAGAGAGAGAGAGGAAAAGAAAGGGGTTCGATTGATGAATTTTGCCGCCCCATGCACTTCATTGTATATAGTTTTGGTTCCTCACAAGAATAGGAGATAAAACATAAAATCCTAGTCCTAATAAAACAAAACATAACATGAATAAGGCCAGTCAGCCCAACTTAAAAGGAATTAAAATAGCTAGGTTTGGGTATGGAACCACACACACTAGAGCCTGAGTGTGGGTATGGAACCCCACACTCGTGGCTTACTAACTATTTCTACACTCCCCCTCAAGTTGAGAGTAGATATTTATCATGCCCAACTTGCGTAAATCCGTCTCTAATTTGATTTTTGTGACTGCTTTGGTAAAGAGATCAGCTAACTGCATGTTTGAGGCAAATGTAAGGAAGGCATATTTCTTGAGATGTGACTTGCTCTCAAATAAAATGTCTATCAACCTCAATATGCCTAGTCCTACCATGTTGTATTGGGTTGTAGGCAATATTAATTGCAACTTGATTATCGCAATACAGCATCAAAGGCTTCTCATAATCAACTACCAACTCATTAAGCAAGGATCTCAGTCATAACACTTCTGCAACACCATTGGCCATGGATCTATATTATGCTTCTGCATTGGAGCGAGCAACAACATTTTGTTTCTTGCTTCTCCAGGAATCAAGATTTCCCCCCACAATGCACAATATCCAGTGGTGGATTTCCTATCATCAACACATTCAGCCTATTCCGCATTTGTATACACTTCTATTTTCATGTGACCATTATTCTTGAAGAGTATACCTCTCCCTGGACATCTCTTTAAGTAGGCAAGAATCCTTTCTACTGCAAGGAGGTGGGTGGTTCTAGGAGAATGCATGTATTGACTGACAACACTGACAGCACAAAAAAATATCTAGCCAAGTTAGGCAGAGATAAAGAAGTTCCCCAACCAGCCTTTGGTACATAGCCCTGCCCTCAAGAAGTTCTCCATTTTCTGCACTTATTTTATGAATAAGCTCAATAGGTGTGTCGGCAGATTTCACTCCTAACTTTCCAATTTCTTCCAATAAGTTCAGAGCATACTTCCATTGAGAGATAGAAATGCCATGTTTAGATCGAGCTATCTCAATTCCTAGGAAATAGTGCAATTCCCCTAGGTCTTTCACTTCAAATTCCTTATGAAGATGTTGTTTAAGAGTTTCAATTTCACTAATGTCACTCCCTGATATCACAATGTCATCTACATAGACTACAAGTGAGAAGTCATTGTCACTGTGGACTAATGAGTAGGCCTGAGATAGAGTCACGCTCTCCCTAGTGAGAAGTCGTTGTCTTGTAATATCAAAATCTGAATTTATACCAGCTAAGAACTCAAAAACCCTATTTGTTTCAATCAATTTTCTATATGTTGTTGCATCCTTTTGGCTTTCCCATTCAATAGTTTCCAAGTGATCAATTTTGTGCCAAAGGGATTTTAGAGTAACAAAATATACTGAGACGGGCTTCTCACTTGCTTGAGGTTTTTCTCCTCACATTTTAGCTCATAAGCTCTAGCAACATTGAGGGGTTGGGACTTAGGAATAGATCTCCTTCATGCTGTTCCAAATTTCCTTGGCTGTTTTTGCCCATAGATAGTTTTGGCTGATGTGGGGTTGTATAGAGTTGCATAGCCAAGTCATCACCAAGCAGTTCTCTTGAACCCATCTTGGATGAGATGTATCATCCTTGGTTGGTTCTTTTGTGTCTCTGGTTACATACCCTAATTTCCCTCTACCCCCAATGGCCATCATTGCCGATTGGGCCCATTCCAAGTAATTTGTTCCATCAAACCTAAAAGTGGTAATCCGGAACGAATTTTCTGTCATATTACCAGTCCCAAAAACTTCCCCTTTAGTTTTCACCTCACTTCCATCCTTTTCCATACTAAGTAGATCACAATACTCCAAGAAGAAAAAAAGTTTTCTACTGAAATACCAACAATCTAGAAACTGATCTCAGCAAAGAATGAAAACCAGAACTTAATTTCAGTCAACAGTTCCTTCTCAAAACTGTAACTTTAATCAAGAATACCAGAGAATAACAGTCTAGAAACTGATTTCAGCAAAGAATAAGAAACAGAACTTTAACTTTAATCAAAACATCAGAGAACAACAGCCAGAAACTGATTTCAGCAGGGAACAAGTCTTGATTTTAAAAGGAGCAAGGTGATCTCAGATCTATTATGTTGCTGCTAAAAGAAAGTTATCTAAGATCGAATAACCTTTAAAGGTTGCACCTTTTTCAGAAAAGAAAGCTGATCATAAAAGAAATCTCGATAACTTCTATCGAGTTACCTTAAAGGTTGTACCTTTCTCAGCAACAAGAACTTTGATCAACTTCTTTGGTTTGAAACTTTAACCTTGATCGAATCTGAATTCTTTCTCAGAATTCTGATCATCCTCTTGGTTTGAAACCCTATCTTGATCAAAACTGATCTCTGATTCTTCCTGGTCACCGGATCATTCTCCAAGAATCTTTTCACTTTCTTGGGCAGTCTTCAGTACTCCAGTAATCTCCAAGAACCAGACGGCTGCTGCTGTAGAGATCTTGATCTAATGGATTTTCATGAGGCCAACCAGATCAGGCTAACATGAGAACCCTAGTTTTTCTCCCAATAGCTGTTATACCAACTTGAAGAAAGCTAGTGGACTTCTGTCTTAAAAGAAAAAAGGAAGAAAAGAACTAGATTTGAAGAGAAGAGAAAAGAGAGAAAGAGGAGAAGAAAGGGGTTCGGTTGATGAATTCTGCCACCCCATACACTTCATTATATATAGTTTTGGTTCCTTACAAGAATAGGAGATAAAACATAAAATCCCAGTCCTAATAAAACAAAACATAACATGGACAAGGCCAGCCGGCCCATCTTAAAAGGAATTAAAATAACTAGGTGTGGGTATGGAACCACACACACTAGAGCCTGAGTGTGGGTATGGAACCCCACACTCGTGGCTTACTAACTACTACTACAGACTGTACTCAACACATTACTAAAAAAATAAAAACAATAGTAATGATAATTAATTAAAGCAGCTCCATAGATGATGCTTAAAATTATCATTATGAGATGAAGGAAATTACTAAGTGAGCATAACAGAAACATCTGTATTCTGGCCAGCAGGCTTCACTAACCCTAGATAACAAAGCAGACACATCAATTAGCAATACCTCAACAGCCAAAATCAACAATGCATGTCTAGATGTATCAGAAATTCAAAACATATGTAAGAGGCTTATAGTACTAATCAGTACAAAGTAACTTCCTTGCCACATAAGCATCCTAGTACCTGCTACGATGAGATTGAAACTTGATATTCAGATCAGTGTGTGCAGAAAATGAGATACGCAAGTGACATGATCCAACATGTTCTGGAAGCAAATACCTAAAAGTCAAAAATCAGTCACATGTGTCAGAGCAAAGACACATTTATCGATTCATTGCAAACAATTGAAGTTACATAATTATATCTATAAAGACATGCCTTGGTATACTTCTTCCATCCAATGCATTCCGGGCTGAAGATGCAGTTTCAGCATCACTAAATTGGATCAATGCCTGAAAAAATATGTAAAAACATTTTGTCAAGTTAAAGATATATGCATGAGAAGTAGGACACGGACAAGTTATCCCATATTATCAAATAATAATTATACTGCAACTGGAGACAACATGACCTGAAACCCTGCAGCCTTTTCAAATGTAGCAATTTTGTGCACAAATCCAAAAGCAGAGAAAACCTGAAATACAGAAGAGTTGGACATTTACACACCAAAATTCAAAAGAAGTCAGCAAAAGTTCTAGTCAGTGATACAATAGATTTTAATAGGAATATTAAAAGATCTCAATTAAGTGCTGGAGGGCACCTGTAGTAAAATCATTCCAATGTACTTTAAAAAGGACTATATGGACATTAATATATTTTTTTAAATGCCTCAATGACAGAAGTGAAATGGGAGTGGTCATCACCATAAGTGACGCAACCAACTTCAGTAAACAACTGCACATAACTAAATCAGGAAACCATCTTCAAACAAAATAAGAATAATAAAAAGAAAATGTCAGTCCATGGGAACAAGTTGTGGCAAAATTACTGCATCGAAGATTATATAACAACATAAGATCACCACCAACAATCTTTCACTGGATTCTGACAATAAACAATGGAAGCTTTTGGAGATGGAAAACTAATCTATGGCTCCGCATGTCTATAACTTGAATTAAGCATGACACGTGAAGAGCAGTTAGAAGAAATACCATCAGTATGATATTACGTGCACAATGCATAGAATAGAACGATCAAAAGAAAGAGATAAGCAAAACACACGTGATATTTCTCCCAATGCAGTACGCTGACAACGAGGATTTCTCCGTGTTAACATGGACCTGCTGATCCATGCAGAGTATGTCAACTAGAAGTCACAAAATCAAGTAAAGTGTAAAACCATTTTTTCCTTACAGAAATAATCTATTAAAAAGCATCTTTAAGTACTCCATCCTTTCCTACACTCGGATCAACCAGGCAAAGAAAGTCTTTCATACAGTTGGTAAAATCAATGAGCCCCAATGACATGTCAAAGATTTCTAGTGCATTGAGAACTAACCAAATGAATAACGTCTATGCTGACATCACCAGCTTCAACACCCTCAATGGTCACAAGTAAGACATTTCCAGCAACATCACCAGAGCTTTTGTTGTTGACAATTTCTTGTCGATTTGAATATTGTATGTACACAGTCTTACCACGAACTTGTGCAGGTTCAGAAGAAGAAGCATAATAGGAGACCATTGAGATTGCCTGATTCAGGTCTGCCTGCAAAAGGAAGACTCGTTTCAAAATACAGTTGCTACTTGAGAAACATAAATGAAATTGGGAAAACATAATATAAAGTATAACACATTTCAATCACTTAAAGAGTTAAGTCACCACATGGTATAAACTCATCTAATGCATAATAAAGTGAAGAAAAGAAACATTTGCTTTAAAATTGGTAAAGGAAAACTAAAAATATGACATTATGAACATGTGTAGCTCTACACAAAAATAAAAAATAAAAAAAAAATCCAATTTAGGACAAGCAAGGCTAAAATCACAAGACATGTAGCAACACAAGCAACAAAATTCCAAACCACAAGGCATGTTCTACATGACACAATAGCATTGTGCATCCAAAGTTGAGGAAATTATTTACATATTTTCTTTTAGCAATAAAACTATACAATAAGAATTAGCTGCAGTTGGAGGAGACGATAGTACTACTTTAATCAGTGAAGAGAATAACAAAATTATTGGTCTTCCAATGATTTAGGCTCAGTCTGGAAGGAGTACAAATACAATATGTACAGTGAAAATCTGTGTATTTTGTATTATTTTATATGTATTAGCACTGTACATATTTGTATTTGTACTCCTTCCAAACTGAGCCTTACAAAAAGAAAACTCAAGGAAGGAAAAGTAGGGAAAAACAAGTTCATTATGGATGGAAAAAAGAAAGGAAAGAAACAAGGGGTACAAAAATGCATGTCTTTCATAGAAATTATTTCAAGAAATACTCATTGACAACAATGCAATCAAGATACTTGAACATGGACCGCTTGTCAAACCATACAATTAGCCATTTGACTTTTTTCTAGAAACACATTTTGGCATATTAAAGGGATTCCTGCTCCCTCCTGCATTAATAAGACATAAAAAGGTTTTTTTTATCTGAAAGACAGAAGGTTCCATGTTAAACTTTCTGGACTTAACTTTCAAGTCTTGACAAGTTCCAGATTGTACATTCGGTCAGGAGGTAGAAAACAGAAATACAAAATATCCAAATTGCATCAAATCAAAGCAATAAAATTAAACACCCCAAGTTGTTGCCTAAACTTCACAAAGGATTTCTACATGGTTACAGCAAATAAGTAAAATGGTTTGAAACTGGTAACTGGCAAACAAACCAAAGCATAACACGAGCCTACTAGAGTTGGAAACGTTATTTCTCTTCGCTATTGATTTTATACGTGTAAGGGTTAACGTTTTGCTATTAATCATCTGACATTTTATCTTCCAAACAGCTAGCTTATCTTCAAAAGTAAAGGACCACCAAATATGAACTAGCAACTTCCAATTAAGGGCAGAACCTACCAAAATGCATTTCTGTATTGCCTGGGCTAACAAGCTAAGCCTATTCTCACAACATTTATTTTCTGGCAATAGTCCACTCTACCCTTGCTTCCACCATTAATCTATTTCAGCCTTGCGTATTTTAGTTGGAAAATTACCCAATCCTATTCTGGCGAAGTCATTAGACTTAATTCTATTTGGACGTCGTAAAGGGCAGCCATGGAAGCAAAGGCAACATTTCAGCAATTTCCATGGCTGAAAATAGTATATACAAACGCATCATAACAAAGATCCAAGAATAAGAACCTTCCATGTTCAGAAATTTCTATACTTTATTAGAAGAATCTACCAGATGGACGGCAATTCGGATCGAATAAACTCATGGACTATAGACCAAAGCAAAAAACAATCTCAATGCGCATCGAAATCGACGGCACAAGAGGTGAGAAGAAAAGCCAATCTGGACTCTTGAGGATAGAAAAGAAGTACTTACGAATTCAACAAAGGCTTGATTCCGATTGGCGCCGACGTTGCATTTGGTGTTGACAATCTTGCCGAAGGGCTTACAGAGTTCAACAAGCTCTTCTTCTGTGCACTCCCATGGAAGGTTACGTAGGTGCAGAACCTTCGACGGGGTCTGCGTGTACCGGAACTGAGGCTGCCCCGACGTAGAAGACATCTACGATAAAAGTTTCAAAGTTAGGATTAGGGCCTTGAAGAGGAGAGGCAGAGATGGACAAAACTATGAAATTAGGGCTTCTGCCTTGTTTTACGGGATTTTAGGACTTTGCGCGAGAGGGAGAGATGAGAGTTAAAACGAGAAAAAAACAATGTTCAGAGATGGTTTGGGTTTCGACTTACGACTCTCCGGAGAGAAGCGGCAGCCTCCTTTATTGCGAGGTAAGGACGTAATTTGCTTTACAATGGCAAGTGTTTTGACCAATAAATCCACCCATGAATTTTCATAAATAATACCTGATTCGCTATCACGTTTCTAATTTCAATTTATTGGTCAGATATTTTTCCGATATAATATCTTTTTCATATCATAGTCTAACCCGTAAGTTTTTTTCCATGTTAAGCAGCGAAAGCTGTACTCATTTAGTTGTCTTTTTCAATTTTATTTTAGGGTAAATTACAAACACCCCTCTACTTTATTTAGACTCCCTTCCAGTTTTCTGTTAAACTTGTTATTGCAATGTTTTTTAATCCCCATACTATCCTTGTAATTATTATTCAGACAATTAGAAGAAAATTACTTTATATCTTTTCTGGCCTCACGATACACAAAGAGCAATGGCGGTAATCCCTTCTACTTCAGATTCCTTCACATTTCTCTCTCTCCCCCCGATCTCTCTTTTTCCCTTTCCCATTTCTTCTTCCTATTTTTCTCTGCTTTGTCTGTTCTGTCCAAACTATCTAGTCTTTAGACTCTCCTTGGTTTTCTCTCTCCATCGCCGAAGCTAAGCTGTTAGTTCTGCAATCCCACCATGAGAAAAGTTAGAACTTGATAAAGTAACCCATTTTTTCTATATCTATAACTCCTAGGCTCGTAACTCATTAGGTCATACTACTGTAAATTATTTTGTTCGGATTAGGAAGCTTTGTTTTGTGCTTGACCAAGTTCTTAGGAGTTAGGACTAAAATAAAGCCTTCCTACCTCTCATCTTCCACACTAATCACAAGTTCAATTCTAATTTCCTTCTTCTTCTTCCAAGTTTAAAATCAGAGTTTAATGGTAAGGACTCTATTAGGTTGTCCACCATAACAATTAACCTCTCAAGACAGTAGTATTTTGTTTGTATTGAAGAACACTAGACCCATCATGAAGAACACCAGAGTCTAGTGATTAAAACACTAGAGAGTCCAAACAGAACAAAGACCAAATCATGTGTTCTGGCTTTCTGCTATTGGTGGTTGTGGTGCCGAGTCTTCCGGCCTTGCTTTCTCAGAACCGCCCCCATTGGTTGCTATGATTTAACCTAAAAAGAGTTGATCAAACCTATAGGCTATAGCATTGTTGTTCCTTTATCAGGCTTATTATAAAGGTCAAGATTCACTTTAATGGTGATGGCGTGGGCCTTACTATCCGTTGTTCATTTATTATCTTGATGAAAACTTGTTGAGAGTGATGAGAGCTCCTCGTGCTATATAGAATGAAATTCCTGCCTATGCAAAGGCTACCATCCAGCACAAGTATGATCGTCCAATCTTCTACCTCTTTGCCTTTTTGCTTGCTCAGAACAGAATTACCTTCTTCAAGGGCATTTGACATCCGGACTTTTGACGGTAATCCGGCTATGATTAAACTTATGCGGTGGAAAGAGAAGAAGACTAGACAATTTGGACAAAATAGACAGAACATATTGCTTGCTCGAAACAGAATTACCTTCTTCAGGGGCATTTGATAGACGGACTTTTGACGGTAATCCGATTATGATTAAACCTATGGGATGGAAAGAGAAGACCAAGGAGAGTCTGACGATTAGACAGTTTGGACAAAATAAACCTATGCGATGGAAAGGGGAAGAAGGGATTACCACCGTTGTTGATCGTGAGGTCAAGGAAGATGAACAATGTTTTTCTCCTAATTGTCCGAATAGTTATTATAAGGGTAGTATGGGGATTAAAAAATATTACAACGGCGGATTTCAACAGAAAGCTAATGGAAAGGGGGTCTTTGTCTCATGGTCATAGCACCGGAGGGGTCTTTGTCACAAAACAAAGTATAGGGGGGTCTTTATCATTGACCCCATAGTACAGGGGGCCTTTGTAATTTACCCTTTATTTTATGGACAAATTTTTTAAACTACCCTTATAGTTTAACTAATTGACTAACTCTATTATTAATATTTACATATTGTCTCTAATTACTCCTATCATCTATGAAACTTGTCATTGCAGTTAAGTGTCAAAAGAAAGAAATAAAATGTTAAATTTGCCCTTCACTATTCCTCAATTTTTTAAAATAAAACCTAGCAGATGAAAAAATTTAGAAAGAAGAGGAAGGGAATGGTAACTCCAACAATGATGTTTCAGAGACGCAAAAAACCTCCCAATAACAAAATATGCCAAAAGCAACTTCCCCCAACCAAAGGAAAGAAAACCGAAAAAGGGGAAGTGAGGATTGTTATCCACATCAGAGATAGAAACCAAAACATAGATCCTTCAACTTCTAGACTATCGTTTTGATTGCTCTATTGCACCATTTTGAGTGTTCGAGAGCTTCTAAAACAAGAAAAGGAATTTCTGCCACCGGTGAGAAATCTTCATAGATTTTGTTGAAAGTTCCTGGTTCAGAAAGAAGAAGAAGAGGAACAGAAATGAAGTTCTGTAAGAGGTAAGAATACATGTGAGGGCAGGAAAAACAATTACCTGGGGTTGAATTTAATAAGCTCAAGAAAATTTTGAAGAAGTGCAAGAGATATTTCCGGTTACAAGGGAACTTGATTACTCTTCTCTCTCTACCCATCAGTTCTTCTTCAACTCACACTTACTAGCAATAGTTGACGGATCATGGAACTCAAATACTTGCTCAGCCTCTACAGGTTTGTACTTATTGTTTTATACACACAATGTTTGCATTACAGAAGGACAACAATGCCATGCCATTAACACCATAAAAGTTGAAATCTGGGCAGTCATCAGAGGCCTAAAAAGACTTATTTTGTTGGGAAACAGTAAAGCCACTCTTCTATCAGATGCAAATGATGTTTTGTTAAAGCTCAAAGGAACCATTGGAAACATTACATGGAACTAACAGACTATGCTAGAGCACATTAAGTATCTCCTTACTTTTTTTTGTTGACCTAAAATTAATGTATATAAACAAGAAGGATGTTAGCCCTACTCATGCTATAGCGACGAGGGCAAATGTAAATAGAACTCTCTAGACCTCTGCCACAGAGAAATCACTCATACTTTTGTAATAGAGGTCTGATTTTGTATCCTTGATTTTGGTATTTCTAATGGATCCTTTGCTTAAAAAAAAAAAAAACATGTCCCCAACAATGCCCCGTTATTCTTTCCTTTGATTATTTGATCAGTTATAATGTGGACCCTATTGTTTGATTTGATGGTTTCCCTTATTAGGGATTGCTCTTTGTATGATATGATATCTTTGTTGTATCTTGTATGTGGTAAATGGATTGACAATAATCGTGGCTGAGTCATTGGTCATTGTCAACTCGGTCTTTTTTTCCGTTTCCTACTTTCCTATGTATGAATTATCAGAAAAATAAGGGGGGATTGTCAAGAGATTTTGTCTTTATTTTTCATGTTTTTTTCTAATATATTTATTTTGTTAAGAATAAAGCTTTTCATGTTTTGGGTTTATAAGGTATAACCCTCTAAATTGGAAGATAATTTGAGTCAAGTCTTGATTGTCTTATCTTATTCAGAATGATCCAGAAAACTATTACCAAGTTAAAGAAATGCAGTTTTTTATCTCCTTTTTTTGCTCTGATTATCTATTAGAATTATATAAAATTAATGTTTCTGAAAAACACCAGAAACTTGAAATCCGTTTGGAATTTTGAAGTTTTAAACTTCTAATTCACAGAGTGCTACATACGTGGGAGACATAGATGGTTTCTTGCTTTTATTCTTTGGTTCTATTTCCCGGTTTATTTGTTTCCTGAATATCACATAACACAAGAAAGAGCCTCCGTGTATTATTTTTTTCCTCCAAAATAGCCTACAATGCAAGCACAAATGGCTATTGATGATGCGCAATCCGACCATTCCTAGCTAGAAGTGACTATGCTTCTAGCTGGCGACGGGCAAGAGATACCTGCGTGAAAAGAGATGAAGGAACCCGAGGTTGCTTACTCGGCGGGAACACTCCGATGCTTAAGTTAGTACTCGGTTGTAAGCTGGAAGAGAACAAGTTTGCAAGAAGATGAGAAAGCTAGAGAGTGGTGAATATGCGATACCTTGGCCCCTGGGGGGTTGAAATCTTTATATACTAACATTCAGGCAGGTTTGGAGGGGCTGATCCCAAATCTCTGTCGCGGCGATCTGTTGTCAGGTAACGCCTCGGAGTGATTGGCTGTTATCGTCAGGACTGGGGAGCAAGTGGGCTAATGCGACCGTTGTAGGGTACGGTCCCGCCAGGCAGGAAACAACCTCTGGGGTTGGTAAGCATGACGCCGCCAGACGAGAGACAATGAGTGTAGTCCTCAGAGTTGTCAGATACTGCGCCGTCAGACAAGAGACGTGGGAGCAGCCTTCGGGATTTGGCAAGTACGGTTGTTAGACAGGAAGTTTCTCGCGGGACACCGAGCTACTCGATAACGAGCAGCCTTGTAGCGAGCTACTTGTGATGAACTGTTAGTGATGTGCCGAGGTGGTTCTGCCCGATGTGAGCCGTCTCTGAGGCAGCTCACTTGCCTGGGTCTAGACTGCCACGAACTTGATCATTTTAATTCGCGAACTGGGATGAACTCGTCCCGAAGTACCTTCAGCTCGGGACATTATCGTACCCGAACTCACTCCATAGCGAGCTGATACTTGCTGAGTTGTCATCTACGTTGTCATGTCCACGTGTCGATCTGCTCATGTCGAGTCACGTACACGTGTCGCCTGATTATGAGGTCGGGCCAAATCACTCTTCATCAATTACCCCCCACTCCCCGAGCTAGGGGTCCTGACCTAGTGCGGGGAGTTCATGATGTGACGAGTGGATTTGGCTCAGAGTTCAGGTTGCCCCGTTAGATCGGGTGTAGCTTACACGCAGACGTCACATGAACTATAAGTCCCGTGAACGCCAAAAAATGCGCTAAATTGTCTTTGGTCTCGAGGGTCGTGCAGCCAGTTTTCTTGTGAGCCGTCAGATTGCTTTGATCTGGACCGTTGCTTCTTTGATACAGTGGCTATAAATAGGGGGTTCCGAGACTCATTTTTCACACCAAACTGACTTGCCTTTGATTTTGAGGTCGCGCTCTTGCTCTGTTAGCTCGGGTCTTTCTAGTTCACGTCGTTTCTTCAGTCCGGTCACCCTTCTTTGGTGAGTCTTCCTTTGCTTTTCATTTTAGTTCGGTTTTAGTTATGTCTAGTTTTGATAGCCTTTTGGATGAGGCCGAGGTGGGTACCTCGGCCCGGGTCGGTAGCCGGGACGAAGCTACCTCGGGCTCAGGGGTAGCCCATGGTCTTCCTAAGGGTCAGTCTCCCCCGGAGGCTCGGGAGGCCTCCAGTAACCTGGCATCTGCTTCTCATCGAGGTCGGGTGCTAGATAACTTCGGTCCCTCCTCCATGACCTTGGACAGGCTCCGGGCTCTAGTACTTCGGTGCAACCTCCCGAGGGGACTTTCCTACAGTCTCCCTTCGGGTAACTTCCCTTGGGAGCACGACCATAATGAGATTGTGATCTTTAAAGAACAGCTCACGACTGGTCTTCGTCTTCCTTTGCACCCGTTAATCATGAGGTCCTTAAGCTTTTTGATGTTACAGTAGATCAATTGCATCTGAACTCTATTCGAAACGTGGTAGGGACTATCTCCCTTTTCCACGAGTACTGTCTCCCTCTCACCCTTGAAATCTTTTCCTCGATCTTGTCCATAAAGAACGCTTCCCGCGGTGCCCCTGCGCACAGGCGGTCTTACTATCTGTCTCCCCGCCCGGGCTACAAGCTTCTTCACAGGCTGCCTAATAAGATCCTGGCCTGGAAACGGGACTACTTCGTGGTCCGCAACCCCGAGGGATGGCCTTTCCCAACCCACTGGAGGGCTACCATTCAGGATTCTGGCATTAGGCTAGACCTGAAGATGAGGGAGGCACTTCAGTCTTGGGCAGAGCTCGGCCTTATCTGCGCGGACTACCTCGCTGAAGATAAGCTCGTGCAGGCCGGCTTAAGTCCTGGTAGGTTGCTTTGGGTTTTTCCTTTTTTAAGGTTTTAATAGTTCACGCTAACCTTATTTTTGTCTTTTGCAGCTACAATGCCAGAGGTCGATGCACGAAATCTCTTGATGAATTCCCGGAAGGGGAAGAAGAGAGCGGCGAAAAGGTCGCGTCTGGACAAAACTTCAACGTCCAGGGCATTCGAGGCCCAAGTCGCAGAGCTAGTTCCTACCAAGCTCCCCTCGGAGGAGGCCCAACCTGTGGAGCGCGAGGTGGAGATCATAGAGGGTGGTGACGAGGAGGCTCGTTAGGAGTCTGAGGATGCCCCCACTCCAGCTTCAGAGGGGCCCGCTCTTGCGTCAAAGCTTGCTCTTGCTGCGGGAGAGGAGAGTATCATGAACCATGTGCTCGCAGTGCAAAAGAGCCGGGACGCGATCTTTCTGAATGAGGTCGCGCGGTGGGTTGATATAGTCCCGAAGCGGCTTCTAGGGCTGGCCACCACTCACTGTATGATCGTAAGTACTTCGTTCTTTTTCTTCCTTCCCCCTCCTTTCTTCTCTCTCTCTCTCTCTTTTTTTGACCTAAAATTTCCTTTGACAGGTGAACTCTGCTCTTCATGCGCTGGCGTGTCAGTCCACGATCCAGTCCAGACGGGCTCGGGATGCTCAGGTGGAGGAACAAAAGCTCCATCATGAGCTAGGATTAACTCGGGGTGAAGTACTTCGGGCAAAGAAGAGGAATGAAGCCCAGAAGGTGATGATCCAGGAGCAAGAGGGGAAAATCTCTTCACTGACCGAGGAGAACGGCGGGCTTAGGGAGCAGGTCTCTGCTATGGCCGTGAGGGAGGAGGAGCAGTCTACGAAGATGGCCGAGGAGAGGGCACAACTCCAACAGAAGATTCAGGGCCTCGAAGCCATGATCCAGGAGCGAGCTCGGGCCTTTGACATCGCCGTTGAGGAGGCTCGGTCGGAGGAGAGGGCCAAGGCTGTAGATCGCTTCAAGGTGTCCTCGGAGTTCCGCGATCTCCAGGTCGAGTATAGCACGAGCTCTTACCATTCTGGGTTCAAGCTCTGCAGACACCAAGTTCGGCAGGAGTTTCCTGATCTTGACATTGGGGCTATCACAATGAAGGGCCTGGCTCCGGAGACAGCAGATGCAGCGAACGAGGAGCCCGACTCATCAGAAGAGGAGGGTGACGACGAGGTGGAAGTGGTGGATCCCTCCGTATGATGTCTTTTTGTTTTCTTCTTTTTTGGGCCATGAATGTATTGTCCCGGGCTATTGAGCTCGATTTTTTGTAAAAGAGCTTGAAAACTTTGTTAATGAAATGTTTTTTGCTTAGAATGATTCTTTTCCAATCTAAGTGACACATGCATAGGCTACCCGAGCTGTCGACAAGCGGGGGCAACCGAAGTAGGGATCGTTATTCCGAATCGCGCGAGTTACCCTGAATTATTAGGCTACCAAGCTTGGTAACGAGTAAGGGTAACCTTAGCAAAATTTTTCCAAGTTTCTTACCTCGAGTTGTCCGCATACAAGCCATTTGTTTGGACGTTGGTCCCCTGACAGAACTAGACTATGATTGTTGCCGAGGTGGTATAGACATCATAGGGTTCATGCCCGAGCTGTCTACACTTGATTCTAGTAGCGAGGCAACGAGGTCTTATGCGTCATTGGAGTTTCCATTAGTTCGGTGTTTGTAGCCCTTAGGCTCGAGGAGCGACTTGGAGTCTATTCCTAGGCTTTACCCATGCCGTAGAGGCGACTAGGGTTTGTACAGTGCCGAGGTCTTTATCAGTTCGACACCTTGGCCCTTAGGCTCTGGGAGCGACTTGGAGTCCACTCCTAGGCTTTGCCCATGCTGTAGAGGCGACCGGGGTTTGTATGGTGCCGAGGTCTTTATCAGTTCGGCACCTTGGCCCTTAGGCTTTGGGAGCGACTTGGAGTCCACTCCTAGGCTTTGCCCATGCCGTAGAGGCGACTGAGACTTAGATACCCATGCCGAGGAGGCGACTGAGACTTAGGTGCCCATGTCGAAGAGGCGACTGGGACTTGTATAGTGACGAGTTCGTCAATCCTTGGACTTTGGGAGCGACTCATCCACTCCTACGCTTTCTGGGAGCGACTCTCAGTTCGCCCCCTTCGTTCATCGGTCACTGGTAGTATTGCCTTAGATTGCTGATGTTCTAAGCCCGAGGTACTTGCTTCCCTTCCGACGTTTTGAGCTCGTACATACCTTCCTCGAGCACTCGTTTTACTCGATAGGGACCTTCCCAGTTCGGTCCAAGCTTACCTACGTCGGGCTCAGGCTCCATTATTTTTCGAAGGACTAGGTCGCCGACACGGAAGTGCTGCTTCCTGACCTGATTGTTATAGTACCGAGCTACTTTTTGCTGGTAAGCTGCTGTCTGGATGTACGTGAGGTCCCGTACCTCTTCTATAAGGTCGAGGTTGGTGCGAAGCTCGTCATCGTTCGCTTCTCTGTCTTAGGTGATATTAAAGGGGGTTTCACCTGTGGCGGTCTTGACGGTAGTTCGATAGGCCCATAGTACGCTGGGCAACTCGTCTACCCATAATCCTTTAGCTCGGGCTAAGTGGGCTTTCAGTCCACGGAGTATGGCTCTGTTCGTGACTTCCGCTTGCCCATTTGCTTGAGGGTGTGCCACCGAAGTAAAGTTCTACTATATCCCCATCTCGGCGCATCAGTCTTGAAACTTGATATCTTCGAACTGCTTGCCATTGTCGGAGATGAGTACTCGGGGTAGTCCGAAGCGGTATACGACATTCTTCCAGAAAAAGTTTTGCACCGTTCGAGCTATGATTGTCGGTAGGGGTTCTGCCTCTACCCATTTTGTAAAGTAATCCACTACTACCACTAGGAATTTCCTCTGTCCTATCGCTGGTGGGAATGGTCCAAGAATGTCAATTCCTCACTGTGCGAAGGACCAGGGGCTGATGAGGTACTTCAGGTCGGCAGCGGGTTGATGATGGATGTTGGCATGCCTCTGGCATTTATCACATTTCTTGACGAGCTCGAGTGCATCTGCTTTCATCGTGGGACAGTAATATCCTTGCCGTAGGGCTCTCTGGGCGAGGGCCCTGCCCCCCAAGTGTCCACCACACAATCCTTCATGAGTGTCGCGGAGAACGAGCTTGGCCTCTGAGGGTCGTAAGCAGCGCAAGTAGGGGAGCGTGTAGGACCTTCTATAAAGCTGTCCATCTATAATGACATACTAGGTTGCCATTCGCTCTACCCTTCTAGCTGCGTTGTGATCCGCAGGGAGGGTCCCGTGAAGTAAGTAGCTCGCGTGTGGGTCAATCCAGCTCGACTCTGCTTGTGCAACGGGAGCCACCTCTTCTGCCCCCCCGAGAATGCTAGGTCGAGGTAGGCTTTCTATAAACACGGTCCTCATGGAGTTGCTGCTCGTGCTGGCTAACCGGGACAATGCATCGGCCTTAGCGTTCCTAGATCTTGGAATTTGTTTGATGAAGTACGATTGGAAGCCGCGTAGAGCTTCCCTAGCCTTGGCCAGATAGGCGGCCATGGTGGGGTCGCGAGCTTCGTAATCACCGGTTACCTGGTTGACCACGAGCTATGAGTCGCTGCAGATGATGAGGTGCTTTGCTTGTACTTCGCCTGCTAGCATGAGTCCTGTTATCAACGCTTCGTATTCAGCCTCGTCGTTGGATGTTGTGAACTCGAAACGGAGTGCGTACTCCAGTTTCGCTCCGCCTGGTCTGTATAGGATGACTCCAGCTTCGCTTCCTTGTTGATACGATGAACCATCTACGTGAAGAATCCAGGGCTCCTCGTCCTAATTGGGACTGGTTCTGTGCTAGTTGAGGCTTCCTTCGTGTGCTTGATTTCCATCAATTTGGGTGCTGTAGTGTTGAAAGTGCATTCTGCCATGAAGTCGGCCAAAGCTTGGGCCTTAATTGTTGTTCGGGGCTCGTACCTGATGTCGTACTCGCTGAGTTCTATAGCCCACTTCGTCAGTCTTCCGGATACCTCAGGCTTGAGCAAGACTTGCCTCAGGGGTTGATTGGTAAGAACGATGACTATGTGGGTTTGAAAGTATGGCCGAAGCTTCCGAGCTACTGTGATCAGCGCATGCGCTAACTTCTCGATCTCTGGGTACCTAGTTTCGGCTCCCTGCAAAACTTTGCTCACATAGTAGATAGGTCATTGGACCCGATCTACTTCCTTTATTAGTACCAAGCCGACCACCTCGTCGCTCACGGAGAGGTACAACTTTAAAACATCACCCTCCTCGGCTCGAGTCAAAATCGGGATGCTAGTCAGGTACTTTTTTAGTTCGTCGAAGGCGAACTGGCATTCTTCAGTCCATTCGAAGCCTTTGCTTTTCTTAATTGCCTTGAAAAAGGTAGGCAACGATCTGCCGATTTGGACATGAAGCGGCTCAGGGCAGCAATACGACCATTCAACCTCTGGACCTCTTTCAACTTGCAAGGGGGCTCCATGTCCAAGATGGCCTTTATTTTTTTAGGGTTGGATTCGATGCCACGTTGGCTAACTATGTAACCTAGGAATTTTCCCGAGGTGACACCAAAGACACATTTGTTAGGGTTTAGTCTCATATTATACTTGCACAGGATTTCAAATACACATTGCAAGTCACTTATTAAACAGTTCGAAAATCGGGTTTTGACGACCATGTCGTCTACATAACCTTCAACTTTATCGTCGATCAACGGCTCAAAAATTCGATTCACAAGTCTTTGGTAGGTCGCTCCGGCATTTTTCAGCCCAAAGGGCATGACCTTATAACAGTACAGGCCCAGTTCGGTAATGAAAGCCGTTTTTTCTTCATCGGCGGGGTCCATCTTGATTTGGTTGTAGCCCGAATACGCGTCCAGGAAGCTCAGCAACTCGTGCCCTGAGGTCGTGCCCACTAGACGGTCAATCTTGGGGAGTGGAAAATAGTCCTTTGGGCAAGCCCGATTCAGGTCGGTATAGTCGACGCACATGCGCCATTTACCGTTGGCCTTCTTTACCAGAACGGGGTTAGCTACCCAACTTGGGTAATGGACCTCCCTGATAAAATCGGCTGCGAGAAGTTTCCCGACCTCCTTGTTGACTATCTTCCAGCGCTCCGGGGCGAGGTTGCATTTCTTTTGTCTAATGGGCCTGACTAAGGGATCAGTATTTAGCTTGTGAGTTATTATTTTCAAGTCTATGCCGGGCATTTCCGCCGCGGACCATGCAAATATGTCTAAATTTTTTAGCAGAAAACTTACCAGCTAAGTTCGAAGGGGTTCTCCTACCGTTGCTCCGATCTGGAGGATCCTAGTTGGGTCTTCTTCCGACATCGGGACGGGGACCGTTCCCTCGGTTTCCGTAGCTCGCTCTTCAGGGTACTCTATGAGCCGCTCGAGCTCGACACCTTTTGCTAGCTTGGCTTTCCCTTTGAGGGCTACAACATAACACTTCCGGGACTCAAGCTGATCGCCCCAGGCTACCCCTATCCCAAAGTCTGTGGGAAACTTCATTGTTAGGTAGTAGGTCGATATCACCGCGCGAAGCGCGTGGGTGATGGGCCATCCTATGATAGCATTGTATGGGGAAGGCGTCGCTACTACTAGGAAGGCGTGCTCGAACCTTGCAGTGCTAGGACAAGTTCCGATCTCCACAGGCAACGAGACCCGGCCAAGGGGCCTAACTTCTTCTCCACTGAAGCCCACTAGAGGGGTACTTGCGGGCTGGAGGTCACTTTCCTTGAGCTGCAGCTTGTCGAAGGTGCTCCTGAACAGGATGTCAGCCGAACTCCCTGAATCCACCAAGACGCGTCTGACTTCAAAGTCGTTGATCTTCATCCTTATGACCAATGCGTCATCAAGGGGATACTGAACTCCTCGCGCATTGTCCCCGATAAAGGATATGAGGTCCACAGGTCGTGGGCCGTGGGCGCTTCGGCGGATTCTGCTCTTCACGTTCCAGTTCGTGGACCGAGGTCCTTCCTGCCGCCGAGGTGCAGCCCGCGATGATGGACCCACCGGTAATTGCGTTGATCACTCCGCGGACTGGTCTTTCCTCAGGCGGTCGTCCCTGCTCAGTTTGTCTATTACTGGACTCGGGAGCATCTCTCCTCTGCTCCCCCTGCCGATCTGCTTGGTTTTTATTACTCTTTTGTACAAAATTTTTCAGGTATTCGCGACAGATGAACTCCTCAATCTTGTCGCAGAGGCTTTTACAGTTCTCAGTACTGTGACCGTGATCCTTATGGAAATGACAATATACATTCTAATTCCTAGTGGCGGGGTCCCCCTTCATCCGGGGTGGCCACCTTACAAACGGAGCGCGTCTTTAATCGTCATTAAAATTTCCCCCCGCCTCGCGTTGAGGGAGTGTAACTCGTCCTTTCCACTAAAGGAGTTCAGGGGTGCCATCCTGACTTGCTGTCTCCCCTGGTCGAGGACTTGCTCTTCTTCCTCTTACCGCTTTCATGGTGTGTCTTGTCATCATCCCTCATTCTCTTCTCCGCTGGAGCTCCGGCCTTTTAGTTCATTTCCTCTTCAGTCTCGATGAATTGGTCAGCGAGCTTGAGAAAAGAGGTGATGTCCTTGGGCTTGTTCATCGCTACGTGCCACTTGAACTCCCGGTGAGTGATTCCTCTCTTTGTTGCGGCGAGTTTCACCGCGGGGTCCAAGTTCGAGATCAAGAGGCAGGTATCATTGAAGTGCTTGATGTAGCTCCGAATGGACTCTCCCTCTTTCTGGACTATGCCAAGAAGGCTTTCCTGCGACCTCAGACATTTCTTGCTGGTAACGAAGTGCAAAGTGAATGCTCATACGAACTACGCCCAGCTCTGGATTGCCCTGGATGGGAGGTTTCTGTACCACATGCGCGCCACTCCTCTGAGGGTCGTGGAGAAGGCAACGCACATGCAGGCTTCACTGGCCCCGATAAGGTGCATCTGCGACTGGAAGGAGTATACATGGTCACTCAGGTCAAACGGAACGCCGTACTTGTCTAGAGGAGGTACCTTAAAGTCTTTTGGCATGGGAGCTTTCAGGAGATCAGGAGAGAGGGAAGATGGCACCGAGAGAAGAGGGGTGGTCTTTGCGACTCCCGGGCCCGTTCTCGTCTTACCTATGGGTTGCTCGGGTTGACTCGACTCCGCGAGTTGTTCAGGAATTATCGTGCGGCGATCCTTGGGACGCCGCCTTCGTTCTTTCTTGGTGGATCCGTGTTGGTGCTGCTTGCTTCAGTGCTATCAGGCCGGGTCTTGGCCTGGTGAGAATCGGGCTGGTACTGGCTTCCGCGAACCGAAGGGTCTTGCTCAGAGCTCGCGGCCAAGACTTCGAATTGGTTGCCCGTCAGTGAGGTTTCCAGTTGCACGCGCTGGGACGGACCGGCCTTGGTGGGGCGAGCGCTTTCTAATCCGCCTTGTAGCCGCGAGGCAGTGGAAGCTACTGGCTCTCTCCTGCTACGGGATGAGGCTTGGGAGATTTCTCTTTGGCGAGGATGGCTACTTCGGCGGTGGTTGAGCGATTGCTAGTTCTGCGGCGTTATTGGGCACCGCGGCTGGGCTGATCCCAAATCTCTGCCGCGACGATCTGTTGTTAGGTAACGCCTCAGAGTGATTGGCTGTTATCGTCAAGACTGGGGAGCAAGTGGGCCAATGTGACCGTTGTAGGGTACGGTCCCGCTAGGCAGGAGACAACCTCCGGGGTTGGTAGGCACGCCGCCGCCAGACGAGAGACAATGAGTGTAGTCCTCAGAGTTGTCAGATACTGTGCCGTCAGACAAGAGACGTGGGAGCAGCCTTCGAGGTTTGGCAGGTACGGTTGTCAGACAAAAAGCTTATTGCGGGACACCGGGCTACTCGATAACGAGCAGCCTTCTAGCGAGCTACCTAGTGGCGAGCTACTTGTGATGAATTGTTGGTGACGTGCCGAGGTGATCCGTCTCCGAGGCGGCTCACTTGCCTGGGTCTAGACTGCCACGAACTTGATCATTTTAATTTGTGAAATGGGATGAACTCGTCCCGAAGTACCTTCATCTCAGGACATTATTGTACCCGAACTCACTCCATAGCGAGCTGATACTTGCTGAGTTGTCATCTACGTTGTCATGTCCATGTGCCGATCTGCTCATGTCGAGTCATGTACACGTGTCGCCTGATTATGAAATCGGGCCAAATCACCCTTCATCAGCTATGCTTTGGTTGCTGTTGAAGAACATGATGAAAAACTCACCGTTGCTCTACTATTAGTCTCAAGGTTGAGGATGATGAACAGTTTAATAAGAAGGGTATTTTAGGAATTTTAAAAATACCAACCATATGATGTCACATGTGAACAGAGTGTGATAGAAAATTAATAGCAAGGGAGGTTTTAGACAATTGTCAAATATAGTAAGGATACTTTAAGACAATATGTAAACAATAAAGGCAGAGTTAGTCAATTAGCTAAACCATAAGGATAGTTTAAGAAATTTACCCTTATTTTATCTAGTCAATGCCTCCATGCCTCCATGCCTTCCGTACACGTATACCAATATCTGAGGTCCAATGGCGATCCTTTACTCGCCTAAGTGTTAAATTTATGCTATGTTTTGGTTTGAAGGAAAACGTAGGGAATGGAAGAGAAAGGTGAAACCAGTACAACCAAACATAACCTTACTGCCTTTGTGATTACGGAGGTAGAGATGGCATGTCCCCACGAAGCAGGCCCCGATTATGACAGGCATACTAGGGTAGGGCAGGGTGGGGCAAAATCAGGGATCCCCATTTCCTACAATGATGGGAATGGGATTAAGATTTCTAACCCTTAGTGATATTCAAGGCAAGGTACTTGAGTTTAAGGTCGGAGATGGGACATGCAATTGGGATCTCCTACCAATAAAACACATTCCAATCCCCTGCCAACATGATCTGGCACCACACATCTCACCATGAAACTGGGACCCACCATAAAAGTGGGACCTGCCATGTATGATATGTGTAGTGTCAAATCATGTTGATAAGGGGTTGAAATGTGTTTTGTTGGAAGGTGATCCAAAAAACCAGAGAGAATGATTTTTAATTATTGACTAGATTTCCATCTTTAGGACATGAGATGGGTTCTATTTGAATTATTTTCATAAACCAATGAGATATGTAATTCACATTGAATTTGAATTTGAACTTTAACTTGGACTTTATAGTGAGTCCCATGAGCGAATTTGAGTTTATGGGGGTAGCGCCCAAATGGAAACCCATGAAAATTTTGATGTCTACACTCCTATATATCAGAAAAGTCACATGGCATTATCTCTTGATCTCAAATCTTGAGTTCATCTTCGTTTGTTCTCCTATTATTATTAAAATCACATATCATAATTCTATTTTAATGCTACATTTTTTTTAATTACTTGTTTCTACAATATTTGTCCATAATGTCTAAATAGGTCAATTTAATTTTGTTATATAAAAACAATTGAGAAAGAAAGAAACCCTAATTTCTCTCTCTCTCATTCATATATTGAACAGGTCATTATTCAACTAGTAAATTTTGAAAAAAAAAATTAGTATCAAAAGAATTTATATTAATGTAATACGGTAATACCAATTTGTTATTGATGCAGTTGTGGGTTTTATATAAGCTTTTAATTACTGGCTCTGCTACCGTTTGCAGATCTAAATTTTATTTTCAAAAAGATCTTCACAAAAAAAAATCTTTTTTAGTTTCAATAAATTCTGTTTCTTTTGCTATCAAAAGATATATGAGATTTAAGAAATTTCATAACATAATTTCTCCTATCCAAATCATTTCACTATATCCATGCATTTCCAAACTCTCTTGAAATGCATCTAAATTTCTAAATTGCCTTTCCAATTCTATTTGCCATACCAATATCATAAATGTTCCCTTCATCCTTTTTTTTGTAATGCGCTACACAACAGCGAGCCTGCATTTCTAGAAAGCAAAAAAAAAAAAAATACAGAATCTAGTTGCACCTGAGAAATATCTTTTGTACATGTATACAGGAGATGTTCCCAATGTGCAATTGAATGCTTATACTTGCAGAGTGTGTGCATGGCTTAAGCTTTCAAATCCCGTCACCATAATAAGGGATAAACCCTTACCCAATCCCCCAAACCCCTCCAGCCTGTAATAGGCTCAATCCCAAGTAAACCTGCAAAAAGTTGATCCAACCCATGAACCTGATCCTATCCTACCCAAAAAGCAGGGTAGAAACCTGAAATGGAAAATGACCAAACCAAACCCAACCCAACTCAGAAAAATGTTGGGTCAGGTCACGAGGAACCCACTAGGTCACCCATTTTCTAACTAATGTTTTCAACTTGTAATTGACCCAAATGATTCAATTAGACCCCTATGTTTTTGATAAAAACCCACTGATTTGGTCAAACACCCACTAACCCAGGTAGTTGAAACATTTACTTGTTCGCCCTGTGAATCAACTGACCTAAGATTTAGGGCTAGGGTTCAGCATTATTAATCCAAACCGAATCAACAAGGAATTGCCTTGATCCAACCAACCCAATTGCCAGGTTTAAGCCCAGGTCTTCATTACAAGTTTACAACCAATTAGAGACTTTACCAGCAGCAGACTAGCTAGCACTTTCATCAATACGGAGCCATTTGTGGGATTCAACTATTCCATTCATCCCTTGGTTTGTGATATAAAATAAGCTAGGAACAAATATTATTACGTTGCAGAAGTTGTAAGAATAGAAGATTTCAATCCAAAATGGGAAAAATCATATTAGTGTTATTTAAGGACTCGCACAAGATATTTGTCCTGTTTATCTTTTTTTTTTTTTTACTGCAACTGTTTATCTCTCTCTATAAGTGCATTGGTCATAATTAGCAGGGAGGACAACATTTCCATTTCCCATACAACCTGTTCAAACAAAAAGATCCAAAAACCACTTGAAAGTTGAAACAATGTGCTGCAGTTCCTCCAACTCCAAGTAACAAGGCGCAAATGGAACTTCAAAATCTGAGTCGTTTGGACTTCAAGTTAAAGAAGTTAGAACACGGTCATACTCAGGGCTAGACTGGCTAGTAGACACCAATAAACCTCCCTTTTAATCCTCGCTGGTATATGCAACCCCAAAATTAGCAAACTTACAGAAAGGAGACATAGTAATAATATTTACACCGTGAACGGAATACGCCAAAAACTGCGTAGAATATTTGTGACTGCTAGAGAGACCAGAGTACAGTACAGACAAGTGAATGCACAAAAAATGGTAAATTTCCTTGAGCAACGAAATTGAAATGTTAAATAGTCAATACAAGTTGATATTTTCCCTCCAAACAAAACCGAATTCAGGTACAAAACCTTTTGTGGCATAACCAAAACACTGTAGCTCACAAAAGAATTCTAGAAACAGCACAAACTCACTGACCATAAAAAGGATGCTGACCTGGGGTTGGTTGCACACCTGGTTGGAGGCCATACTGTGGCGGTCTCTGAGCAGTAATTCCAGCAGGACCCTGATCTAGCTGCTGAACTGGCATTGTTCCTCCAGCCATAGGGAAGGTAGGAACAGCAGGAGGTGGATATGTTTGACCTGGAAATGTGGTGGGAACTGAGACAAATGTTGGTCTCCCGGTTTGCATGCTTGGATCCCAGGATGCTACCTGTCCATCAGGAAGTTGTGCAGGCACGTTGCCAGTATACATTGATGTAGCCTGAGAAGTTTGCCAACCACCTACTGCACTAGGTACAGCAGCAGCCTGTTGCATCGGGAGTATACCGGATTCAGGGATTGTGTAATCCCTGCTTCTATCATTGTGAGCCTACAAGGATATATAAACCGCCAATCAAACTCGAGAAAGCTTGCATAAATAAGAGTAGGGGCAAATAATAATAACAAGTGTCAAGAAGCATACGTTGCTCGACCAACTCTTTTGGTTTTCCGAACAATAATGGACCCACTGTTTTCCTCTAAAGCCGTAAAACTTTTCCCTCCTATTTATGATCATAGATATAATAATTTAAAACTCTTATCTATACCTTTACATTGAGATCAGTATGACGAGAGTATGACAGATGAAGCTTACAATAGCCACCATCATAGATGCAGTGTCCCTCGAGGGCTTCTTTGGCAACAGCTGCAGTTGTGACATCTGACAGGATAAAAGCAATAAAAGATGAGACAAAACAACTGACAGGAAAAAAATACCACATAAAGCAGCGCACTACAATTTTTTCATTGTTAAAAATAGCATAAAGAAAGATTGACAATAGTACAGTAATCCTCCTCTCCTGAAGATAAAATGAGGAGCCTAAACATAGAATAGGATGGGCAAGTCCATTACAATAACTGCATTGTCTTGCAAAACGTTGTACGGACCAATGAGAAGTCAGAAATTTGAAAACAAAGCAGAATGAAAGGGTAAAAGAGAGGTTATCGAACGAATTTTGACGAATAAAGGCATAATGTGTCAAGCATTTGGATGATATGTAGATGGGTATGAATGTTATAGTGGTGCTATAAATGAACCGAAATTAGCATAATAGACAATGGAATCCACAATGGATTGAGGTTACAGCAACAGAAAATTAGTAATCTGTGGAAATTGAAATATGCATAGACCACGTAAAAAGAAAACACTTTTGCAAGCCTCTAATATCAGAGACTGACAGATAGTGATCCTGAAAGGACCTGAATGAATTGAGGCAACAGCAAAAGAAAACGAGTCATCATCATCATCATCCAATCCTTATCCCAACTATATGGGGCCAGCTATATGAATACTGTTTTGCCAATCTGTTATTTTAAATGCCATATCCATTGTTAAATTAATGGTGCTGGAATCATTTCTTACAACTTCTAAGTTCTACCCATGTCTTTTTGGTCTACCCCTTGCCCTACTAGTAGCCCCTTCAACTTGTAACAAAAAATAGGCATACACCACATCAAAGAAAAAACGCTTATGCAACTACTTGATATTTCAATTTGCCCTTTTCAGCCCAAAAAAAAAAAAATTGAACAACTCCAAGTTCCACCAAATTAAAAGTGGAACTAGAGGGAGGATACTATGTCCTAACATCAGCAGCAGTCAATAGAGAAATAATGAGACAGTGACTAATGAATTGCATTAAATGTACAAAGAATCCTACCAGGGTATTGGATTAGTGCCTGCATTCCACCATTCTTCTCAAAAATAGCAATTTTCTGGACAGTTCCAAATGCTGAAAATACCTGAAAACAGTGCAACTCTTATCATTTTAATATGTGGATGAACATTTAGCAAACAGGAACTTGCAAAAAGAAACCATCAAAGGAAATACTTACAGTGTGAAGAACATCTACTGTGACAGCATATTGCATATTCTCGATTGAAGCTAGAAGCACATTACTCTCTAGTTCTTTTTTCTTTCCATCAGGACCTACAGTAGACTGAATACAGAAAATTGTTAAGTGAGGCAACGTGTGCTAGAAGGGGACTCAAATATGGTGTTGAAATGGATTCAACAAAACAAACATGGACCTTGGCACTATTGGCACCACATGAAAGATAAGAACACTAGCTTCAAAACTGGATGCAAATTTCATATGGACATACAGATCAGCAAACAAGGTAGCTGACGCTATGGGAGTCAAGGGGTGAACGGGGAACAGTTGTATTGGGATATATTGTAATAGGGAACTGCATGTAGGGAGAGGGGGCAGGTGCCAACCTAACCAGGTGAATGCTAGGCATTCTATGTACCATTTGTAAATAACTCACCGTTTCTTATATACAACTTAATAAAAGTTGTTGTTACCAATCAAAAAATATATAGAAAGAGAGAATTGTTAGTGCATATTAATAATTTCAACACAAAGCACTTGACGGCCCGAACATAGGAAGCGTACCTGCATAGTGCCTTCAATGGCAGAAGGATTCACAGGAAGGTAAGGATTTGTATAATCCCTGGCAACACAAAACACAAAGAACCAATTATACCATGACATGTTTTACAAATGCAGCATGCAATAATTCCATATAAACAGCATGTTCAACCAAGCAACAGCAGTTGCAAAAAATAAATAGGAGAAAGAAGAAATTAAAGACACCACAATGCCACATACAAACACAACCAGATTCCACCTATTTGACCCTCATTAGTGCCAGTTCCTTATTCCTAGTTAAATAATCATAAAAGTAGATAGAAGCTCATAAAAAGATGTGTATACACACACACCCACAAACTAGCAATCCATTCTGAACAAGAAAGGCATTAAATAAACTTCCACAAGATGTCAAAAACTTAACCATGAACAACTGAGAAAATGAATTCAAGATTGCATATGAATGAGCATGGAATACTAAAAAACAACTTAACCATGTCAAATTTTTGTTGACAACTAAAATTTGGATGTGACAGGGCTTTGCGGTTTTCTATTTCTTAAGTAAAGAAGTGACTTGGCTTTATTAAATGCACTTTCTAACAATAGCACAACTAAATAAAGGAGCTCTGGAAGCTACCACAGATGCATAATTCATATAAGATGAAGGAAATTACTAAGTGATCATAATAGACACATCTGTATTCTGGCCAGCAAGCTTCACTAACCTTAGATAACAAAGCAGACACATCAACTAGCAACACCTTATCAGCCAAAATCAACACTACATGTCCAGATGTACAGAAATTATACACACACACATATACTAAAAAGCACTCCGGCTTTTAAAATTCCTGGTTTCCATTTTTCTGGAAAATTGGTGGAACAAGTCAAAACCCGGCCAGTTTGAACGATCCAACCAGTTTTCCATGACCTGCCCGGACCAACAAATGGCTACAAATTTTAAAAAGAAAGTAAGAGGATTTGAACTTGAGACCTCTTACTTACATCTATTAGCCTTCAGCCATTAACCCAGTGTGTCCCTTGTAAACATTTATGACTCTTAATATAAATATTGATCAAACACGTATATTTCTAAATAAAATGCAAGTTTCAAGACTTGAACCTCAGCCAATTATACAAAAAACATCTTAGTCATCTAGTCACTGCCCATATACATGTTTTTCATTACAAAATCTTTATATATATATATATATATATATATTTTGTGTCTGGTCTGAGTGTTAAAATACGCGTGTGTGTGTGCGCACGCGTGTGCGTGCCTGCGTACGTGTGTACAAGTGGCTCATTGTAATAACCAGTACAAAGTTAACTTCATGGCCTCAAAGCTTCCTAATACCTGCTACGATGAGATTGGAACTTGATATTCAGATCTGTATGTGCAGAAAATGAGATACGCAAGTGGCACGATCCAACATGCTCTGGAAGCAAATACCTAGAAGCCAAAAATTCATAATCTCATTTGTCAAAGCAGGACCATATTTATTGCTTTATTGCATAAATTCTTTTTTGGAGAAAAGATAACAGATTTCATTAACCAAGGGAGGGATGTACAAGGCCTTGTCAGCAGAAAACAAAAAAGCAAAGCCCACTAATAATTATATATATAAAGACTTGCCTCGGTATACTTCTTCCATCCAATGCATTCCGGGCTGAAGATGCAGTCTCAGCATCACTGAATTGGATTAATGCCTAAAAAATATGTTGTCAAGTTAAGAATCAAATGCATGAAATGTAGAACAAAAACAAATTATCTCAAATGATTATAATGAAACTGGAGACAACATGACCTGAAACCCAGCAGCCTTTTCAAATGTAGCAATTTTATGCACAAATCCAAAAGCAGAGAAAACCTGAAATATAGAAGGATTGGACATTTACATACCAAAATTCAAAGGAAGTCAGAAACCATTCCAGCCATGGTACAATGGATTGTAATGTGGATGTTAATGGATCTCAAATTAAGTGCCGGAGGGAATCTACTGTAAAATCATTCCAATGTACTTTAAAAAGGAATATATGGACATTAATATATTTTTAAATGCCTCAATGAAAGAAATTAAATGGCAGTGAACATCACCGTAAGTGAGGCAACCAACTTCAATAAACAACTGCACATAACGTAATCAGGAAGCCATCTCCAAACGAAATAAAAATAATAAAAAGAAAAAATCAGTCCACAATAAGACATTGCAGTGAAATTACTGAATTGAAGATTGTATGACAACATAGGTTCGAGAACCAACCATCTTTATCTGAACTCTGACTATAAACAATGGAAGTTTTTGGAGATTGGAAACTTAAAAGGATTCTCTATGTCTCTACATGCTTAAGCATGACACATCAAGAGAAGTTAGAACTTAGAAGAAATATCATCAGTATGATATTATGTGCATAATGCATAGGACAGAAAGATCAAAAGAAAGAGATAAGCAAAACACACGTGATATTTCCACCAATGCAGTACGCTGACAATGAAGATTTCTCCGTGTTAACATGGACCTGCTGATCCATGCAGAGCGTGTCAACTAGAAGTTTTTTAAAAAAAAGGTAAAGTGCAAAACCACCTTTTCCTTACAGAAAGAGTATATTAAAAAAAAGCATTTTTAACTAATCCATCCTTTTCTACACTTGGATCAACCAGGCAAAAGAAGTGTTTACTATAGTTGGTAAAATCAATAAGCCCCAAAGACATGTCATGGATTTATAGTGAATTGAGAACCAACCAAATGTATAACATCAATGCTGACATCACCAGCTTCAACACCCTCGATGGTCACAAGCAAGACATTCCCAGCAACATCACCAGAGCTTTTGTTGTTGACAATTTCTTGCCTATTTGAATATTGGATGTACACAGTCTTACCACGAACTTGTGCAGGTTCAGAAGAAGAAGCATAATAGGAAACCATTGATATTGCCTGATTCAGGTCTGCCTGCAAAAGGAAGACTCGTTTCAAAATACAGTTGCTACTTGAGAAACATAAATGAACATGAATGCACACACACCCACATCTAAATAAAGTACAAGGCATTTCAATCACTTCAAGAATCAAGTTACCACATGGTATAAGCTTATATGATGAATGACAAAGTGAAGAAAAGAAACAATTTTCTTCAAAATTAGACAAGGAAAAGTAAACATGACGTTACATGTAGGAATATAATTATTTACAAGAACGAAAGGCAATATTCCTATTTTGAGACATGTGTGGCTAAAATCACGGGACATGTAAGGTTTAGTATGTAAACTAGACTTGGAGAAAGCGTATGACATGGTCGATTGGTCTTTTCTGTTGGAAGCCCTGAGGAACTTTGGGTTTGGATAGAAATGGTGTGGCTGGATTGAGGCTTGTTTAAAAACTTGCCATTTTTCAGTTTTAGTTAGAGACTTCTTTCCAGCCTCTAGAGGGTTGAGACAAGGGGATCCTCTTTCTCCTTTCATTTTCACCTTGGTAGCCAGTGTGTTTAGTAGGCTCATTTCAACAGCTGATGGGTTGGATATGTTTAGAGGATGGAGGGTAGGAAGAGAGGGTATTGTGGTGTCACACCTGCAACTTGCGGATGATACAATCATTTTTTGTGAGTTTGGAGATCCCTCAAAGGCTAGAAACTTGAAAGGAGTAATAAAGTTGTTTGAATGTGTGTCAAAGATGAAGGTCAATTTTGAAAAGAGTTGTGTAGTGGGAGTAAATTTGGAGACTGAGGAATTAAGTGAGGTAGCAGAGTCCTTAGGTTGCCTTACATCTAGTTGGCCCTTGAAGTACTTGGGTATGCCTCTAGGAGATAATCCAAGAGAAGAAAGATTTTGGAATTCGATCATAGAAAAATGCACAAAGAAGCTGGTAGTTTGGAAGAGAAACTATATTTCCCTCGGGGGTCGGATCACTTTAATTAGAGCTACTCTTGCGAACTTGCCAACTTACCTTCTGTCCGTCTTTAGAATGCCACAAAAGGTGATTTTGAATGTAGAGAAAGTCATGAGGGATTTCTTGTGGGAGTTGGGGGAAGGGAGGAAGGATCATGTGGTTAGGTGGGAAATAGTGTGTAGGAGGAAGGAGCAGAGGGGTTTGGGATTAGGCAATCTAAGGAAGAAAAATACAGCATTACTAGGTAAATTGCTGTGGAGGTGGCCTCTAGAAAGGGATAGACTTCGGCATAAAGTGGTAAGGAGTGTGCATGGTGTTGTAGACAATGGATGGGATGCTGGTGTATCACGGCGTCTATGCTGAAATCCCCATGGAAGGCTATTCATAGTATTCTTCCCATTTTCCTGAACCTGATCAGGTATGATGTTAGTACTAGAGATAGGGTTTTGTTTTGGGAGGATGTTTGAATTGGTGATTGTGTTGTGCCCTCAAGGACCTCTTTCCCTCCTTGTATTACATCTCGTGTTTTAAAAATGAGCCAATTCAAAGGTTTGTATCCTCATCCTTTTCTTCTGGCATAAACTGGAATCTGAGTTTTAGAAGAGATTTGAGAGATTCTGAGCTTAACCAAGTTGCCTTGCTCCTTAAAACTATTGATCCCGTTTGCTTGGACCCTCCTTATGCAGATTCCCGTATTTGGAAGCCTTTACCTTCAGGATCCTTTTCTTTTGCTTCCTTGTGTTCCTCTCCATTGCCTCAAGGCCCTCAGCCTTTTCATAGCAAGGAAGTTTGGTCCAAACCTGTCCCTCCTAAAGTTGGAGCCCTTTGTTGGGACGTCTCCCTCGGGAAAATCAACACTTTGGATGTTTTGCAAAAAAGAAGACCTAGTCTTTGTATCTCTCCTAACTGGTGCACCCTATGCAAAGCAAACAAGGAAAGTTGCTACCGTATACTAATCACTTGACCATTTGTTGTAGGCCTTTAGGAAAAGCTTTTTGATCTTTTTGGGTGCAGGTGGTCAAAACCGGTGCATATTTGCAATCTTTTTTATCCTACAACTTTCAAGTGGCCAAAGAAAAGAGGAAGAGTTTTGTGGAGGTGTGTTAGAGCTGCTTTGGTGTGGACTGTGTGGGAGGAACAAAATGCTAGAATCTTTAATGACAAGGAGAGGGATCAAACATGTGTGTTAGAAAGTATGATGTAAGCTTTATGATGTAGGCGCCTCTTAGTGGGGAATTGTATGATGTATACTTAGTTCTTAAATTAATAAAATTTCCATTATCATTATCTATCAAAAAAAAAAACAATACAAGCAACAAGATTCAAATTACAAGGCGAGTTTACATGACACCATAGCATTGGACAATCAAACTGAAGAAATTATTTACATATTTTCCTGCTTGAACAAAATGTTACAAAAAGAAATAAGAATTAAATGTGGTTGGACTTTGGAGGAGACAAAAATACTTCTAATCAGTAAAGCAAAAATAACATTGTTAGTATTTCAAGGCTCCATATACAGCTTTGAGTTGTTTCTACATGGAGACGAACACATGAATCAGAATCAGATGCATATTCAGGAGTCTGACAAAGCAAGACAAAGAAACAAGGACTCGTGGATGCATCCATAGAAAAGTTTAAACTATTATAATTGTCCATATTTTGTTGAACCCTATGGGAAATGGTCAAAAGATCATCTTTGTTACTTGATAACACTTTATTGGGAAGATGACATTCATTTTTTGCATTTGCTGTTCATTTATGTGGAGTGCTTGAGTAAGTAAATTAGAAAAGGAAAATGTCACATAGAAGTATTCTTCAAAAAAAATATTGTGTATCCAAGATGGGCACTTGATCCATTTAGGAGAATCCATGAATATTGCCTTAAGGAAAGCTAAAATTTACACTCTACTGTACAAAATTTTACCAAAAAAAAAAAGAAAGGAAAGAAAACTGAGGGAATACATATTCATTAGAGATGGAAGAAGAAAAAGAGGGAAGGAATATCCATTGACAATTATGCAATCATGATAACTGAACATGGATCACTCATCAAACTAGACAGGCAGACACTTAACTGAAATATCTCGTGGTAGAAAATCATCTCAACATATCAAAAACATTCCTGCCCCCTCCACTCCAGCAAGGTTATTTTATCTGAAAGATGGGAGAAGGTTCCGTTCCATGTTAAACTTTCTGGACTTTGGGTTGTCTTGACAGGTTCCAGATTGCACCTTTGGTCAGGAAATATCTCACCCAGAAAACAGAAATAGTAAATATCAAAATTGCTTCAAATCTGAGCAATATAATTAAAAGACCCATGTTGTAGTGCATAATCTTTTTTGGCAGTCAATAAAAAAGAAAATTAATTAAGAGGTAAGAGAAAGAGTACAAGCAAGGGGATAAGGAACACCCTCCTAAAAGGAAAAAAAAAAAACCAAAATTATCCTCCCTGACTCTTATGGTACTCACTTTCCCCGTCCAAAACAGATAAAGCTCCCAAAGCCATAATAAACATCCAACTCACCAAACAAAACACTCACTCAACCCAACAACAAAACACATACCCTCAAGTAGCTGACAACTCCCCACTACTTATGACACTATGCTTCAGTTTAATCCTGCCTAGAAGTGTTGCCAGACCACTCATCTTTTCCAGTGGCTTGAACCGGAAACTCTTTACCTCTCTTGCTTACTTTGCTTGTTTTGATCACCTTCTTAATGGGTCGAACTCCAAATAATCCCCCCTTCAACCTTGAGAAAACATTTGACACCTTAACTGTTCAATGATTGCTTTGGATCTTGAACATTCTTACTGCATTAGTAATCTGCACATGAGCCTTTGGATCCAGTCTTATTATCGATCCTTTCTAACTCCACAACCACATTCTTCTCAAAGAGCTGACCTGCGACTATAACATCATCTTTATTAAGGCCATGCACTGTGGCTCCAAATGACCTCAAACCATCCTCAGAAACTGCATTCCTTACATTGATGCCAAAAGAATCCGAATTGTCAATTCTTTTCTTTTCATCCTTCCTTTGTTCTTTTTTAGCCTCCTTGCAAAATACCACCCCCCCCCCCAAAAAAAAAAAAAAAACAAACCTAAAGTTTTACTCACTTCTACCTCCCTGTTCATCACCGTTTCCAGATCAAGATTGCTCTGAATCTCATGTATTTATTCAACATTACATCGTGTTCTACAAGGTTACAGAAAACAAGTAAAATGATTTGAAGCTCGTAATTAACTAACATATTAAAGCATGACACTAGATTGCTTGAGTTGGAAGACGGTATTTCTCTTCATTATTGATTCTAAATGGGTAGGATCAACCTCTTGCTAGTTCTTTATCATCTGACATTTTATCCTCACAACAACATTAGCTTTCTCATGTTAAACCTATTCAACCATGCAAAGTTAATGTTGGGTAGCCATCTTTTATTAAAGCAGAGGAATAGAAAATTGTAACTTCTAGGAAAATTAAATTAATTGGTAAACAAAGGAGATCAGCATCCTTCAGAATGAGAGAACTATCAAATATGAACCAAAAACATCCAATTAAGAGCAGAATCTACTAAAATGCATCACTGTGATGCCTGGACGAACAATCTAACGCCATTCTCACAACCTTTTTTATTGCCAATGCTCCACTCTTCCCTTGCTTCCACCATTAATCCATTTCAGCCTTGCGTGTATTAGTTTGAATAATAACCCTACTATATTCTGGCATAGCCATTAGCCTTATTTCTATTTGGACGTCGTAGAGTGCAGCTATGGAAGCGAAGGCATCAATTCAGCAATTGCCACGGCTGGCAATAGCACATAGAAACATATCATAACAAAGATCCAAAATAAGAATTCCCCGTGTTCGGAAATTTCTATACTTCTATTAGCAAAATCCACCGGATGGACGGCAGTTCAGATCGAATAAACTCATGTACAATAGACCGAACAAATAACAAAAACTAAATGCGCATTAAAATCCAATGCACAAGGGTGAAATTGAAAGGCAAATATAAAGTCTATGCACAGGATGGAAGTACTTACGAATTCGACAAAGGCTTGATTCCGATTGGCACCAACGTTGCATTTGGTGTTGACTATCTTGCCAAAGGGCTTGCAGAGTTCAACAAGCTCTTCTTCTGTGCATTCCCAAGGAAGGTTACGTAGGTGCAGAACCTTCGACGGCGTCTGCGTGTACCGGAACTGAGGCTGCCCCGACGAAGAAGACATCTAATTCAAAAGGTTTTGGAGTTAGGATTAGGATTTTGAAAAGGATGAGGAGTAGGAGAGAGAGAGAGAGAGAGAGATAGAGAGAGAGAGAGAGAGAGTACGATAAAACTACGGAATTACTGAACTTGGGGTTCTGCCCTGTTTTTTCAGGATTTTAGGGCTTGCGACTTGAGGGAGAGCGAGAGGAGACGAGAGTTACTGTTAAAGCAAGAAAGAAAGATAGCTTGGGTGCGTCTATCCGGAGAGAAATTGTTAGATGCTACACGACTCAAATGCTTTATTTTCTTTTTCGTGTATATGCAAAGCGAGGGACCGGAACTGCTACCCACAATCGGTGATGGGATCTGCTCCTTACGATAGGCGCCTCACACGCACATAAACATCTTCCGTACTTATTAATTGTGAGCGGATCCGGTTTCTACTAAACGCTATCTTCCTACGTGGCATTACAGTCGCACATCGGGAACATCTAGCAATGAACGTGGGAAGTTGTTCCCGATGCACGGAGCTTCAGTACGTAAGACGTAGCAGATCCGAGCTGGCAGAGCGAAGGCTGTTCTTAGCATGGTGCGTTCTGTGATGGAACCACCTGTCTATTGTACACATAGGCCGAGATGTATCGCCCCATGCCTGCCGTACACGTAGGCCGATGTTATGATAGATCACACACATCTCCGCCCCACAAGAGGCCGCCCTACAACGCCCCACAGCACATCCCGCCGTGTATTAGGAACATCTCTTGATGAAGACATATGAGGCCGTAAGAGAAGAGATCAAATCTGCCCTCATACCGTCCCACAGCATATTCTTGCCGTGTATTGAGAATATCTTTCGATGATAATATAAAAAATGATGATGTCATTATTAGAACTGATATTAACTTATGTTTAGAGTCATCTTTAGAGTCCCCGCCCTGGACAGCTGCAATGGCTATTGGAACCGGTTGTTGGGACCTTATGTTGTGTGATTAAAGGGTTTATTTGGTTTGCGGACAGGATTGAAATCATAATTGGAATTTCCAATAATCAGAACCGGATTCTTATTGTTGTTGTTTGGTTCATTTGAAATTGAAAATGGAATAGACTAAAAATTTTTTTACTTTATATTAGTCTATTTATTATTTTATTAATATTTTGGGAATATATAATTATTATTTTATTAGTATTTATCATTAATTTATGAATATTCCATTAATACATTATTATTTTATTGTTACATTAATAATATTTTTTTTTATTATTTATTAATATTTTAATTAATAATATATTATTTTATTGTAATTAGGGTTTGGGGCTTTTTATCATGAGCTCTTTACTTCTTGACAAAATCTTGAATGAAAATCCCATCCATGCCAATCAAACGATATGAATCATAATAGGCATCTATTCCTAAAAATCAAATAGACCCTAAATCTGGTAATTAGAATATTTTTGTCTTTGGGTTTTGATGAGGGCGGATTTGGCCCTCCAATGACATTGTAACATATGGCATCTTGGAACAGCTGGATGACACATGGACACCACCTAATCGATGACTTTGAGTCCCATATCACGGTTTCTCTTCGCCCTGACTTGGCGACCTACCTTCATCGCCAACTTGGCGACCTCGACCACAACTCAGGTCAGCTAGAAGCACCTCGTCTAGGGCCGACCTGTAGCACCTCATCACTGGCCGAAGTGACCTCGATGCAAGGAGCGACCTCCCTCGAGGGCGTGCCAGCCTGACTGAGGTCATAGTGGCGACCTACAAAACGTGCTCGTCGACAAATTCAACATGCATATCTTGACACTCCCACATTTCTCAAAAGTTGGCCCACGTACCGAACATTTCGGAGGGTGGTCAACGTGCATGGTGGTTACCTCCGGGGATCTCAGACCGGTTAGGCGATCTCCTGGAAATCTTCGATGCGGTGCATGAAGCCCACACCAAACAATGCCTATATAAAGGAACCAACACCAATGACACAGAAGGACACACGATTAAGTGCATTATAGCTCTCCCATTTCTTAAGCTCTCAACTCACAGTTACTGACTTAAGCATCGGAGTGACCTCGCTGGGTTAGTCACCCCAGGTTCTTTGATCCCCTTTTTTCTTTGTAGTTCGAGCAATCTATTTCTCAACAGACATCCGAGCTACCTTACTGCTAGGAGCATCCAAATCATGCACCATCAATTGGCGTCGTCCGTGGGAAACGCTACAAGAAGTTAAGTTCTCACCTTCTAAAAAGCTAAGTCCTCATCTTCCAGAAAGCTAAGATCTCGCCTTTTAAAAATTTAAGTTCTCACTCTCTAATTTCAATTTTTTTATGAACTAAAAAGCATTTTTGAGCAACACCAACGTCTAGAGCGAATATCAATTACTAGGGGGCAAGAACATCTGTGATGAACCTCGAGAACTCTCATGTCACAATCAGACAAGTTCAGGCCGAACCCAGCATTCCCAGTGCCCCAAATAAATACACCGCACCATGCATGAACGCCCCTCTCCCCACGGTAGAGCCATCAGCGGTTCTCGCCAGGATTGAAGCATGGCAGTTCTATGAGATGAAGCATGAATTTCTAGATCCGAGCATGGGAGGAGCCCGATGTAGACAGCAACAGAACGATCTCAACTCATCCTCAACAGCAGTCAACTAGGACGAGGTCTCACAGCCCCATTTCACGAGGTTGCCTCTACAAGTTGAGCTCTTCGTAGCTCCCACGGGAGCCGGCGACCAACGGGCTGCATGGACGCCCTTGTAGGTCAAGCCTTCCAAGGCTCCCGTGAAAAATGGTGACCTAAAGTCAATAGTTCTACCCCCGCAAGTCAAGCTCCCAGTGACTTCTTGTAGGAGTGGATGACTGGCATCACTACGAGGCTGATGCAGTGCATCCGTGGCCCCGAACTGCCGACTCACACTGATAACAACTTTATGTATCAACAACCCTCACAAGGGGGGCAAAACATGTACGTTGTGGTCTCGGAACCACTCACCCAAGAAAATAATCCCACGGGATGACGTAGAATCTGCCATATGAGAAGTTACTACAGAATGACCACCCGCTTAGGCGGAGAGGTCAGGCCGCACGTCGGCTAAATAATATTATGGGGAGTGGACTATGAATCGCTCCTAGAGCCTAAGGGCTAAGGTGTCGAGCTGGTAAAAGACCTTGGCACCACATGAGACCCAGTCACCTTTTCGGCATTGGCAAAATCAAGGATAAGTAGAGTGGACCGCTAGTCACTCCCAGAGCCTGAGGGCTAGGGTGTCGAGCTGATAAAAGACCTCGGCACCACATAAGACCTAGTCGCCTCTTTTGCATGGGTGAAATAAAAAGTAATTCGCATTCAGCACAAGAAAGAGAACAAAGGAAAGACTAGCTCGCTCTCAACACCATGACGGATGCAAACTTGCTCGATTTCTTCACTTCGGTTTCAGGCTCCGCGTCGAACTCACTGGCTACTCTTTTGAGAACCAACTCGAGTGACACTGCGTCGAAGTCTACCTAGGTGTAGTGACCTAATAAAGCAATCACGCAGTTAGAACCACTTCTTGAGGACGGTATGATGAGCTTCGCTCTTGAGGTACTTAGCCGGATTGCAGAACCCCTTGATGGTCACATCCCTAATAAGGTAGATCTCCTTGGGATGCTTGCTTCACCTCTCGTCGAGCAGATGAATTCGCTCCCGTGCCCTGATAATCAAGATGGCGAGGTCCTGCATAAGGTTGCAAACACTTGGACTCTTCCAACCTAAGAAGCAAATTGGACCGTCGCTTACGACTATGAGCTTATCGAATCAGTCATTCCAGGCCAAAAGGAGCGATCTACTCCCTTTGCCGAGCTACTTTTAGCTCGGGAGTGGGGGCAGTTGATGAGGGTGGATTTGGCCCTCTAATGACATTGTGACACATGGCATCTTGGAACAACTAGATGACAAATGGACACCACCTGATCGATGACTTGGAGTCCTAGATCGCGGTTTCTCTTCGCCCCGACCTAGCGACCTGCCTTCATTGCCAACCTGGCGACCTCGACCACAACTCAGGTCGGCTAGAAGCACCTCGTCACTAGCCGAAGTGACCTCGACGCACGGAGCAACCTCCCTCGAGGGCGTGTCGGCTTGACTTAGGTCCCGGTGGCGACCTGCGAGACGTGCTCGTCGACAAATTCGGCATGCATATCCCAACACTCCCACGTTTCTCGGAAGTTGGCCTAGGTATCAAACGTTCCGGAGAGTGGTCAACATGCATGGTGGTTACCTCCACGGATCTCGGACCGGTTAGGCGATCTCCCGGAAATCTCGGATGCGGTGCGTGAAGCCCACACCAAACAATGCCTATATAAAGGCACCAGCCCCAATGACACAATAGGACGCGCGATTAAGTGCATTCTAGCTCTCAGCTCACAGTTACTGACTTAAGCATCGAAGCAACCTCGCCGGGTTAGCCACCCCGAGTTCTCTGATCCCCTTTTCTCTTTGCAATTCGAGCGATCTATTTGTCAACAGACGTTCGAGCTGCCCTACAGCTAGGAGCATCCAGATCGCGCACCATTAGGTTTCGGTGTATATTTTTGGATGCACAAATCTCCTATCCCCAAACTCACAAACTCTTGGGCTTGCATCACCCCATTCCCACATGTCTTTCCACAAGACATAGGACATTACAATAGTGCATTGGGAATATCTCTTTTGTGTGAGTTCACAATGGGAAAAAATTGCTCTGTCCAAGATACTTCTGTTTTTTTCATGATGGATGATTCAACCACACCTCTTGTTTTGTTGAAATTCTTCGAGTGTTAAATGAGGTGGCTTAAACATCCACTATGAAAAAGTAGAAGTATGCACATCTCCACCTTGTCTTGGGAACATCTCCCAATGACAAGTACAGGAGATGTTTCTAATGCATGCCAAGATGTGCATGTAGGGCGCTGATGTGATGTCGTGTTATGTGGGTAAGGATGTGGGAACATTTTGTGAGAAGCAGATCTAGAGCACAAATTCTTGAATTTGGATCTCATCCCAATAAAAACTACTACCATAGTTCCAACCCTCTACTAACATAATCTCACACCGCAGATCTCATACGTGGCAGGTCCCACTTTTATGGTGGGTCTCCGTTACATAATGAGATGTGTGGTGTTAGATGAAGTTGGTAGTTTCCTTGGTAGAAGATCTCAACTCTGTCATTCATGGGAAATGTTCCCCATGTGCAGTTGTAATGTTTTGTAAGTAAGGATTGTAGGAAGGAGATCCGGACGGGTCTGGATATCATGATAATATGCATCAAAATAAATAACTACATTGCAACGAACCCGAGAACAAAAAATACTTTAATCAAATAGAATTGAGAAAAACCATTGTTCTCAACGCATTCCACCAACAATTGCAAATACTAGGGGTGCAACTTGCATGGATCCAACCCCAAGCTGTAATTTTACATAGGATGGATTTGGATTGTGTATCCTCAAACTAGCAAAACACGGTTCAACCTCATAACAACCTAGTCCAACATTATCCCAATTTAAACTTGGCCCAACTATATGCATGCACATGCATGTATACATATATAGACACATATTTGCAATGCATACATTCATATTTGCATATTTTTGATAAACATACATGTATATATATATATATATATATATATATATAAACACATTTATGTGCCCGTTTGAGAGGGCTCAAGGGATGCGACTTCTGGCATTCCAAGCTAGAGTCCCACACGGGAATGCTATGTTTGGTGAAAATCCGAGAAACTGATCACTGTGTTTTGGACACTAAAAACTCGTCTAAAATAGGAAGCTATTCCAGATAGCTTCTTCGAAGCACAGGTGCTCAACCAGCATCTCACCTCTAACTCAGAAGCCCTCACAAATGGGTTCTAAGTGTAGGCTGATCGACTAACCTGAGCCCAATTCGAATGCATCAAATTTATGTGGACTGGGCTCGAATTGAACAGTTAGGGGTTGGGCCTCAATTGAGCTTAAACTCGATCCAACCCACCCGATTTGCACCCTTCCAAATAAAAAAGCAAAACGTTCTTCCAAGCAAGGAATCTTGAAAATCTAAGTTTAAAGACCAAGATGGTGGCTTAATTGGTAGGATCTCTGCTTCCTTATGGCATAGGCCTGGGATCAAATCCCGCTTCCACCAGGGTTGGCAGAGTTGCTTAGCCCCATGAGGCCAAAAAAAAAGACCAAGATGCATCACATCATATTCCAGAAATACGAGTCCAGCATATACTTCCTCAGAACGAGCTCTAAAATAAGCAAAGCCCAATTGTAGAAGAGAAAGATTGTTATTTATCAAGAATGAAAATTTTAATTACAGGTTCAATTATGATATGGAAAAGATATGATATCCGAAAAACAACTGACCAATAAATTGGAATCATAAGTGTGGTAACAAATAAGGTGTTATTTATCAAAATTCACGGGTGAATTTTAATTGGTCAAAAACTCTTTCCATACCATATCTTTTCCGCATCATAGATTTTCCCTTTAATTACAGATTTCACTGGAAGTCTGGAACTATTAATTGGCAAATCAATCTTCAACAAAAAAGGGTACAGAAATGAATTGCACGAGGCATCACAATCATTATTTGATGTTATTTACTTGCTATTCCATATATGTGTGGGCGTATGATGGAGAAGGTAGATAATAGTGTCGTGTTAATGTTAACATCTGAAAACCCAGCTTCAGAAATAAGTTTTCCTGTGTCCCTCGTGAGATGACACCCATCAGCTACTATCTGTTGCAAAGGATCCAGAAGACCTTGTGCGAATCTTAGCAATGTTCCATCTGCACAACCAAAACAAACCCATATATACCAAGATCAACTACATCATCCTACTGCAAAATTTAAAAAAAAAGAGAAAGAAAGAAAGAAATCTGTATCAGTTTAAATAATACCTTGTGCAGCCACGTGCTCCATAAATACATAGAGACCACCCGGTTTCAGTACCCTTTTAATCTCTAGTTGCAATAATACAAGAAAGCATTATTGAGCTTTGAATCTTAAAGCCTCTACATTCTTAATGAAAAGAATTCATCTTGCAAATGAGTTCACTTCAGGTATATTGCAGCAGTATGTTTTATCTGAGTCCTTGGTTGCATAAGATTCCTTTCTGTAAATTAGGCACTTCCATAAATATTAAGTTGCATTGATACATACAGCGATCAAAATACATTATAGTCTTGATCATGGCACTCTTTGCGATAAAGAACTAACTAGGGTTCCTTTATAACGAGAGAAGCCAACTTAATGACTCAGCAAAAATCTGACCAAAAATTTGACAACACCAAGTGGTAGAATAAGAGTATAAGTTTGTCTGCAAAATTTTCAAAACCTAAAACTTGTATTTGATAATGAAGTGCAAGTCCAGTGAGATAAAAAGGCCCTAACTAAATGAAAGTTTCCAAGATATGTTTCAAGCTGGTAAACCGACCACAAGGAGGAAAAAAAAGGATTAATAGAGATCCAACAAACTTAAATACCTTCAAAAGTGATTTTTTGTTTCTTTTTGGAGAGGGGAGGGGGGGTAGGGCTGTAAGAAACACAACATTATCATTCGACAGAACAGAAACTAATACAAATGCCCCAATGACAGAACAGAAACTTAAATACCTTCAAGCGTTAGTTTAACATCTTTGACAGAACATAATACAAGTGTCCCAACAACTGCATCCATGGAAGCATCACTTACTGGCAACGCCTCTCCAACCTGCAGTAAATATTATCAGTATGCTAGTCCCCCAAGAAACCAGCTTAATGGCTCACTTTTTTTTCTTCTGGATCAGCAGCTTTATGGATCATATTTTATAATTTTTGAAATCTGTAAACAATTCTCAAAACAAAAACAAGGTAACATAAATATATAATCACCAGAAAATACAATAAAATCCAATTTACATCCAAGAGGAAAAAGGATTTGGCTCTCAAAAATCAAATGTATGATAGTCCATTATCCAATTATTCCAGGTCTCACTTTCACAGTGGAAAATAACAAATTAACTCCAAAAATGTTGCATTCTATTGCCTAAAAGACATAACCAAGTAAATCATTTTTTCTTCTTTATAAGAAAATCCTTATATAATTATTTTTGAAGACTAGGTACATTTGCTTTTCTAAGTAGAAAATCAAATGTTACAGGCTAAGGTCTGTATTAGAAATTGCAAAAGCCAAATTCACCAGTTTAGTCATCAAAACAGAAACATCAATTTCAACGATTCAGTATGAGTGTTGGATCTTATGATTGTTTTAAGTTTAAACACACAAGTAAAAAACATAGAGAGAGATATGTCAAGGCCTATCCAAATTCAAAATAATAGATCATGTCCATCTTCTCAACTGAGCTTCAGATGCTGATGATGTGTTGACAGGAAAGAATCCTTTTAGTTTAACCATTCCCATTGTCATTCTAAGGGGTCATTTGATAACTTCTGAAATAGACGCTGAAAGTGGAATGCTGAGAAGATTCCTAACTTAAGAATGGCTTAAATCCAGGGGCATCATTAGTATATGATTGTTATACAGGAGAAAAGAAGAGAGGAAGAGAGAAGAGAGAGGAAAGAAGAGAGAAGAGAGAAGAGAGATTTGAGAGTCAAAAGATTATGCTGGCGGCGCCAGCTTTTAGTATTTATACTAGGGCGACAAGACATAAAAAAAAGGAAAGTACAATAGTACCCCTACAGTACTATACTTAAAGAATAACCAACTTTTAACACTCCCTGGCTCCCCCTCAAGTTGGGACTTGGAACATAGATGTCAATCATGCCCAACTTGTCACATAAATCATGATGTCGTGAGTGATGTAACCCTTTTGTAAAGATGTCTGCAAGTTGGTCTTTAGAGCTCACATAAGGGTTACACACTTCCCTTGTGACGACCTTTTCTCTGATAAAATGTTTGTCGACTTCGATGTATTTAGTTCTATCATGCAGCACTGGAGTAGCAGCAATGTTTATGGCTGCTTTGTTATCACAAAATAGAATCATAGGTCCATCAACTGAAAAACCCAACTCACTCAACAATTTTTTTAGCCACATAATTTCAGCCACTCCATGAGACATTGCTCTATATCCGGCTTCAGCACTAGACCTAGTTACCACATTCTGCTTTTTCCTTCTCCGGGTAACTAGGTTCCCTCCCACAAAGGTACAGTAGTCGTTGGTCGACTTCCTATCATTCAGGGATCCTACCCAATCTACATTGGTATACACTTCAACTTTCAAATGCCTGTACTTTTGAAATAATAAGCCTGCACCTGGAAACTTCTTAAGATATATGAGAACTCTTTTTGCTGCTTCAAGGTCGGTAGTCTTAGGGGCATGCATGAATTGGCTAAGAACACCCACTACATAAACAATGTCTGGTTGAGTCATAGAAAGATATAATAATCTTCCTACAAGTCTCTAAAACTGTTTCACATTCTCGATGGGTTCACCTTGGCAGTCACCTAATTTGTGATTATGATCAATAGGATTCACTCCCAATTTTCCTGTATCCTGGAGTAGATCTAGGACATACTTTCTTTGGGAAATGAAGATACCCTTTTGTGAGCGGGCCACTTCAATCCCAAGATTGATACTGCTTGTATCCTCTTTGCTGAACTGCTACATGAAACCTGCTGAACCAAGCCCTTTCGGTGATTGTTTTTTTTTGATAAATAACATCAATTCCATTAAAATAATGAATAGATACAAGAAGATCCCCTTAGAAGTGAGGAGCAGCCTCTCCAAACAGCAAATACACAAACTACAACAGAGAAAACATGAATGTTGAAATTAAAACAATAGTTACAATTGTGCCCAGAACAATGTTTCCCTATTTATCCCTTGTTTTGCCAAGACATCAGCAAAAGCATTAGCTGATCTCCCAACCCATTGTACTGTTATAGACATATTTCTTGTCAGCCATTTGAATTTCTTTAACTCATTTTTGTAGCCCCAAGTGACACCCTCCGGATTATTTAACCAGTCCACCACTGTCTTAGAGTCTCCTTCAATCAGAGGCTGCTCCATGCCCACTTCTTTTGCAAGAAGTATTCATTGTATTGCAGCTAGCAGTTCTGCCTGGATAGAGTTCCAACTCCTAAAGGGCCAGAGTAGATTAAGACAACCTCTCCAGCCTCATTCCTCAGTACACCTCCCATCCCAGAGGGACCTAGGTTACCCTGCCTAGTCCCATCAAAATTCAGCTTCAAAGAACCAAGAGGAGGGGGGACCCAGCTAGTCACTGCCCTTCCCTTGTAGGAGGAACAGCTTGCTACCAACCTCCAATCCTTCCAACAATCAGCAAAAGTAAAATGGTTAAATAATTCTAGAGTCTTTAACCAATGTAAAGACTTGGACAAAATGCAGTCCTTTAAGGTTTGATTGCTTCTTCCTTTTTCTTGGAAAATTTTGGCTTTCCTTTCTTCCCATACTGTCCATAACAATGCTGCTCGTGAGCATCTCCACATTTTCCTTCCTCTTTTATGGGGCCAAGAGAAGAAAGAAGGGTTAAAGATTGTGCTTACTTCTGCTGGCATATCCCAACTAGACCCAAACAAAGATAGAAGCCAAGCCCAGAGCTCTGCAGTGATACTACAAGATAAAAATAGATGATTACAATCCTCACCATGAGATCTGCAAAGAATGCACCAGTTTGGTGAAATACAAAGGATGGGCCTTCTCTTTTGTAGGTTGTCCATCGTGTTTACTTTACCATGCCACACTTCCCAACACAAAGCCATAACCTTTGGGGGGACCGGCCTACACCAGCCTTCTTTGAAAGGGAAACTCTGATGAAAAGGAGATTGGCAGAGGAACTTGAAAAAGGAACCACAAGAAAAAGACCATTTGGGGTGAATGGCCCAAATCCTTTTATCAAGTTTCGAGGGATCCAACCAAACCTTATAAAGGAGACATAGAAGAGTAGATAAACACTCAATTTCCTCATCCCTTAATCCTCTACGGAAACCAAAATCCCAAGACAAAGTTGGTAAGGATAAATTCGACGGAAAGAATTTTGAGATCACCTCATTTTTATACAAGGAAACTGAGTACAATGAAGGAAAAAAGTCTTTCAAAGGGAGATCTCCAACCCAAATGTCCTCCCAAAACTGAATAGAATTACCTGAACAAGCATCATACCTAACACAGCTAAGGAACTACGGAAGAATTTTGTGAATTGCTTTCCAAGGTGTGGCTAGGTTAGCCCTCCTTGATGCACCAGCATCCCAACCACTCTCTGAACATCCATGAATACTCTTCACTACTTCGTGCCAGAGTCTATCCCGCTCCAAAGGCCATCTCCACAACCACTTCCCTAATAAAGTTGAGTTCTTTTTAAGCACATTCCCGAGCCCTAATCCTCCCTCCTCTTTGCTTCTACCCACAACCCCCCACTTAATTAAATGGTCTTTTTTACCTTCTCCCGGTTCCCACAGAAAATCTCTCATCAATTTTTCCAACTTCTTCGCTTCCCTAGACGGTATCCTAAAGACAGAGAGATAATAGGTAGGTAGATTCATGAGGGTAGCTTTTATCAAAGTAATCCTCCCACCCAAAGAGATATAATTTTTCTTCCAAACAGCTAGTCTCTTTTCTAACTTCTCCAAGACTTGGGTTCAGAACCTACTCTCCCTAGGGTTTGCTCCCAATGGAAGCCCTAAGTAAGACAAAGGCCAGGAGGAAATGGAGCACTCAAGACAGCCTACAATCGCCTCAACCTCCTCAAAAACTAAATTTACTCCGGTTATGCAGCTTTTTCCTAGAAGGGAGAAGATGAAGAAGAAGATGGCGGCAACTAGGGTTTAGAGAGAGAGATTTTCGAACATAATCACTTCTCTTACACCCTTAATTCTATTTTATTAAGTTAAACTTTGGTAATTTACAGAGAAGCCCTTAGTTGGGCAGAAAATTAAAAAGACATAACATAAGAAAGGATAGGCCCAGATTAAGGCCCATTACAGCAAAGAACATAAAAGATAAACAGCCTATGGGCCATTCGGCCCATCTTCTCTACACTCCCCCTCAAGCTAAGCATAGATGTCAATCATGCCAAGCTTGCCAGTATCATGCTGAAGTTTAGCCTTGGGAATGCCCTTGGTGAGAAAATCTGCTAACTGTCCTTCAGAGGTGATGAAAGGTAGACACACTTCACCAGAAGCCACTCTTTCTTGGATGAAGTGTCTGTCAACTTCAATATGCTTAGTTCTGTCATGTTGCACTAGGTTGTGAGCAATGTTGATGGCGGCCTGATTATCACAGTATAACATCACACTTCACCATCAGCATGATATTTTATAGTAAAAACCCACTTACATCCTACTGGATCCTTCCCTTTAGGCAAATCAACCACTTCCCAAGTGTCATTCTTGTACAAGGCATCAACTTCTGTTCTCATAGCATCCCTCCATTCCGGAATATTAAGAGCTTCTGACACAGATCTGGGAATTGGGTTAGAGGCAATAGAAGAAAGGTAGGCAAAATATGAAGGAGAGAGCAAACTATAAGAAAGGTGTTTGGAAATGCAATGTGCAGTACACTTCATTTTTCCTTTCCTAATAGCAATGGGGATATCAAGGTCTGGGAAGGATGGCACCAAAGGAGCTGTAACAGTACCTATTGTCTCATCTGTGATTGGAAGTGCATGAGGCTCATGTGTGGTAGGGGAAACAACCTGCTCATTTCTAGTTCTTTGCCTTTGATACATCCTAGGATTAAAAAAAGGGCAAGGAGGTAAAGGGGGAGGAATAGGAACACTGGAATCAAAGTGAAGTGACTGATCCTCCCTTGATTCATTTGAAGGAGGAATAGACTCATCAAAAGACTCAACTGGGACAGGAAGAGGAAGAGCAAACACCTGTGACAAATCCTCCCCCTCTGGACAATGTCTCTCTAGAGAGGAACCATAAAAGGAAGAAAGCTCATAAAAGGTGACATCCATTGAGACATACCGAGTGCTAGTTTTCGGATCAAAATAACAGTAACCCTTCTGTGTGGGGGAATAACCAAGGAAGACACACATGTGGGCTTTTGGTTCAAATTTATGTCTTTGGACACTTGGAATTTATACATAACAGGTGCAGCCAAAGACACGAAGAGGAATAGGGAAAAGATCCTTGTCCGGATGAAGGAGGCTGAAGGGAGACTTAAAACCTAAAACCCTGGATGGCATACAGTTTATAAGGTAGGTAACAGTGAGAACAACATCACCCCAAAACTTTGTAGGGACATGTGAGGCAAATAGGATACTGCTTGCAACTTCAACACGATGTTTATTTTTCCTTTCAGCAACTCCATTCTGTTCTGCGGTCCCAACACAGGAGCTTTGATGAATAACCCCTAAATCAGTGAGATAGTAGGACAAGTTTTTCTCAAAATATTCTTTTGCATTGTCGGATCTGAAAATTTTAATCCTGGTATCAAACTGGGTTAGGACAAATTCATGGAATTGTCTCACAAGTCTGAGAACTTCATCACGGGATTTCATAAAAAATATCCAAGTGAACTGGGAAAAATCATCAATGAACAAGATAAAATATTTGTATCCACCCATAGAGGGTAAATGGTAAGGCCCCCACACATCAGAGTGCACAATATTAAAAGGAGAAGAAGATCTTTTATTACTCAAAGGATAATTGTTTCTACAATGTTTTGATAGTTCACAAGACTCACAATGAAGACTGGACAAACTAATTCCCTTAAACAGTTCTGGGAATAAATGACTCAACGCAGAAAAAGAAAGATGACCCCAACGAAAATGATATCACATGACTCGACTAATAGACTCCGTAGATGTAGACCCAAAAGCAGCTTTTCCGGGTTGTTCATGGCACTGTCCAGGAGTATCTAGCAGGTATATTCCATTCACCTCACATCCACTCCCAATCACCTTTTGAGACTCCAGATCCTGAAAAACACAATAGGAAGGAAAGAAGGTTACACAACAGTTTAATGACTTAGTTAGGCTACTTACAGATAACAGATTTGTATTTAGTCTACGTACATGAAGAGCAGAAGGAAGAACCGAGTCTGTAACCTTGATGGTTCCCTTGTTGGAGATAGGGGCAAGAGAGCCATCGGCTAGGGTGATTTTGTCACGTCCAGGAAGTAAATCATATGAAACAAACAAAGTAGAAAGGCTGGTCATATGATCAGAAACACCAAAATCAATAATCTAAGGGATCCTACGATTACCTGAAATGGTTGCATGATTGGCAGAAGCCCGTATACCTGAATGAGCAAATGCAGAAGAGGTTGAGTTCTCTGAAGGGTTGGAAGAAGAGGTCACACCCTCTAGGTGACTAATCATCCTCCCAAACTTCTCACATTCAGCCTTCATAGCAGCTAACTGCACACTAGCCGACATCTCTTCAGTTTGGTTTCTGTCACTATCTGGACCAACAACAACATTGGCACTCCCTGCCTTTATATTATCAGACTTCTTCTGAAACCAAGGTGGTAGGAGCTCAGGATGCAATTTCCAACACTTGTCTTTAGTGTGTTTTGGCTTTTTACAGTACTCACAGATAATCTCTATCTTCCCTGAGCTACTTGGAGTCCCTGCAACCCCCTTGAGTTTCACTCCCATATTAGCAAAGTGATCATTTGGACCAGCCCCTTGGACCTGGACAAGTCTTCTGCTTTCTTCACTACTTACCAAAGCATATGCTTGAGACAGTGAGACACTATCCTTGGATAAAATATTTTGCTTTGTAATGTCGTACTCTGGATTTAGCCCCGTCAAGAACTCAAACACCCTGTTTCTCTCAACCAGTTTTCTGTATGTCTCAGCATCCTTAGTAGTGTCCCAGGCTACAGCTTCTATCAAATCTATTTCTTCCCCCTGTCTCAAATTCTTCACATCACTTCTCAACTTGTAAACCCTAGCCACATTTAATTTTTGGGAATATGTTTCAGCAACACTATCCCAAATTTCCTTTGCTGAATTTATTCACAAATAGTGCTGACTAATCTGTTGTTGCATTCAGTTCACAATCCATCCAATAACAATATAATTTTCTTGCATCCACTTTTCATATGATGGATCATCTTCCGAAGGAGCCTTTTTGCTCTCGGAGATAAAACCCCATTTGCCTCTACTACAAATATGAATTTTTACTGATTGTGACCAAGCCAGATAATTAGTTCCATCCAGCTTGCCTGTGGTCACAACCAGTAGAGAGTCTACTGAGGCTCCCGGAACCTGTCTGGATTCAGCAACATGTTTGTTTTCAATGTCTGATGGGTTCATCTTTTAAACACCTCAAAAAAGATTTCAAATAACTTCGAAAAACACCAAATGAAGACAGAACAAAAACTGTGTTATGAGCCAACCTCTATGCAGTCGTACCAGAAATCTGTGTCACACCCAGAAGCTGGGAGAAACAGAGAAAATTCAGCCGCTCCTTGTAGACTTCACAGAACACCAAACCACTTGATTCGATCTTCAAGAAGGAGAATAATAAAGCCTTCAGTCACTAAGCACCCAGGTCAAACTCCCTGAGGGGCCTGCAATCAGATTTCTCCAGAAAATTAGGGTTTCGGGCAACACCCCTAAATCTGTCAAAGGGGCGACAAAGTCAGTCCTCTTCTCTCCAGAAACCACTAATAACTGGGCTGAAAAAGGTGTCTTTAACTATTCATACGATTCAGTTCTCCATACACACTGTGTATGGGAAAAAAAAGGTGAAAAAGAAAGAAAAACGAGCCTGCTCTGATACCAAGAAGAAAAACAGCCTTTGAGAGAAAAGGACTGTTTAGAAAGATGCAAAAAGTCAAAAGAAAATAGCAGAAATCAGAATTCTAGAAGGGAGAAGATGAAGAAGAAGATGACGGCAACTAGGGTTCAAAGAGAGATTTTCGAACATAATCACTTCTCTTACACCCTTAGTTCTATTTTATTAAGTTAAACTTTGGTAATTTACAGAGAAGCCCTTGGTTGAGCAGAACATAAAAGATAAAAGATATAGGCCCAGATTAAGGCCCATTACAGCAAAGAACATAAAAGATAAACAGCCTATGGGCCATTCGGCCCATCTTCTCTACAATTTTCAAATTAGAGACTCCTTCAAAAATTGTAATCAATTCTTTCAAATTTTCCACCTTCTCACCGAAACCTCCCTCATAGAAGATCATCAAGTCATCTGCAAACTGAAGGTGAGTGACTGGAATTCGGTTTGTGCCTACTCTCCAACCCCTTATCACATTTTCCCTATCCGCCCTAGTGATAATTCGACTAAACACATCAGCTACCAAGGTAAAGAGGAAGGGTGAAAGTGGGTCCCCTTGTCTGATTCCCCTACTAGCTGGAAAAAAATCCCTCACCACCCCGTTTACTAGGATGGAATAGTGACAAGAGCTAACATAACCAGTCATCCAACTACACCATCTTTCCCCAAACTCGCACTTCCTCAAAACCTCTAGTAGGAACTGCCAGTCCACCAAATCATAGGCTTTCTCCAGATCAAGCTTACAAACAAAGCCTCTCTGCTTGGACCTCTTCATCTCTTCCACACATTCATTGGCAATCAGAATCTGATCAATTATCTGATGCCCTTGGATGAAAGCCCCTTAAGCCTGACTAATAATGGAGGGGAGGATTTCTTTAATCCTTAAAGACAAGACCTTGGCCAGAATTTTATAAATACTAGTCACCAAACTAATGTGGAATTAATGCCTCGACTGACTATATGCTTCTCTACAAACTCATTAAAAACCTCACAAAGATCATATTTTATCACCTCCCAACAATCCTGGTAAAAAGCAATTGTAAAACCATCTGGTCCTGGAGCTTTGGACCTGTCCATCAAAAACACCGCCTTCCTAATCTCTTCTTCCTCAAAGTTTCTTTCCAATCACCTAACCTGATCTTCCTCCAAGCTTGACCAATCAATCCCTTTGATTTCCCTCCTCTCTTCCAAGGGTCTTCTGTAAATCGATTTGAAATGTTCCACAAACTTCCTAGCAATATCATCCTGGTTAGTGAATTCCTCCCCCCTACTTCTAACTTAGACACAAAATTTTTCCTCCTCCCATTTGCTACATCATGAAAAAACATAGTATTCCCATCACCTTCCTTAATCCATCTATGCCTCGATTTCTGCCTCCAGCTTATTTCTTCCCTCAATAGGACCTCTTCTAGGTCCTTCTTCAACTGTCCCCTCAAAACTCTCCCCCCCTCCTCCATTCTAGATTGAGCCTCTCTTTCATCCAACTCTTCTATCCTAGAGATTAGATTCACTTTTTGCTCCTTAAGTCTTCCAAAATGTTCCTTATTCCAAACTTTTATTTTGGCTCTTATCCTCTGTAGTTTCTTGTGAAATTTTACCCCTTTCCATTTTGTCCCCCTCAATTCCTCATTCCACCAAAATTTTACTTTATTCACAAAATCCGGGTGGGTAAGCCACATGTTTTCAAACCTAAAGGGTCTAGGTCCACTGATAAAATCTTCCACACCTATTCTTATAGGACAATGATCCGAGGTCACCCTAGGCAAAGCTCTAGACACCAAATTTCCCCAATAGTTCTCCCAGTCAACATTAAAGATAAATCTATCCAACTTCGACCACAAGGGCACTTCTTGTAAGTTAGACCAAGTAAATCGAGCTTGCACTAGTGGGATCTCCTTTAACTCACAATCAGCAATAAAGCTATTAAACTTTCTCATGCTAGTTGTGATGGTTTGTTGGGAGTTATTAGTTTCTTCAGAAAATCTTATCACATTAAAATCCCCTCCCAATCTTATCACACTTTCTGTTCATTACCTTGAGCCTGAAAACCAGGGGGTTGTACCATGTATACTTCCTCTTCAAGGTCACCATTCAGAAAGGCATTCTTGATATCTAGTTGATGAAGGTCTCAATCAAGATTAGCAACTAAGGAGAAAATGACTCTAATGGAGTTCATCTTAGCAATAGGTGCAAAAGTTTCTGCATAATCCACTCCATACACTTGTGCAAACCCCTTTGCCACTAAACGAGCTTTATACCGCTCCACCATGCCATCAACCCTATATTTTACTGTAAAAACCCATTTACATCCAACTGATTCCTTCACCTCAGGAAGATCTACTAGTTCCCATGGGCCATTTTTATGTAAAGCATTAATCTCTTCCTTCATAGCGTCTGTCCATTCAGGCACCAAAAGAGCTTCTGCCACATTCCTAGGAATAGGAACATTGTCAATGGAAGAGAGGAAGGCCCAAAAGGAAGGTGAAATGTTCTCATAGGAAACAAAGTAGGAAATGGGGTGTTTAGTGGTGCAAGACCTAACACCCTTCCAGTGAGCAATAGGAAGGTTAATGTCATTAGCAATAGAAGTATCAATAGCAATAGGGTCAGGAACATCAATGGGAACCAAGGTACCTGGTTGGGTAGGATCCGCCCCCGAAGAGTTTGATGGCATTGGTGGTACAGCTTCTAGGTGCTCTATAGCTCTTAAACATGGTTGGCCTTTGTGACAAAAAAAGAAAACACGAAAGGGAGGAGGACCAGGAAGAAGAGGGAGTTGAACCAGTTTCTCCTCATTCCTACACTCCCCCTGAGGAGAAATAGGGAAGAAAGACTCACTCTTAAAGAAAGAGACATTCATAGAAACATAATACCTCTGAGAGACGAGATCAAAGCATTGGTATCCCTTCTGAGTGAGAGAGTACCCCAAGAAGATGCAAGGAATAGCACGAGGATCCAATTTTCCACGGGTGGGTGACAGATTTGAACAAAAACGACAACCAAACACACGAGGAGGAATAGAAAAAATAGGAGCTTTAGGAAAAAGAAGTTGATGTGGGGCTTTGCACTCTAACCAGCAAGAGGGCATATGATTAATGAGATAGGTAGCACAAAGGACAGCCTCAAGACAAAAACGTTTCGAGACATTCATATGAATTAGTAACCCCTAGGCCAGTTCAAGAAAGTGTCGGTTCTTTCTTTCAACAACACCATTTTGTTGTGGTGTTCGGGCACAAGAGCTACGGTGAAGTGATCCACGCAAAGCAAAGAACTCTATGAGATCATTATGAAAATATTCTTTGGCATTATCGGATTGAAAAACTTGGATTTCAATTTGAAATTGGGTGAAGATCGTTCGCTGAAAATCTTGGATAATTTTTTGTACTTCATCCCTGATTCGCATGGGATACACCCATGTATATCTGGAGTAATCATCAATAAAGGTAATAAAATACTTGTAGCCACTCTCAAAGGTAAAGTAAGAGGGCCCCAAACATCAGAATGAACAATATGGAAAGGAAATTCAGATTTATTATTCCTTGAAGAAAAATGAGTTCTACAATGCTTACTCAATTGACAAGTTTGACAAGTAAGTTTTGACACCGACACTGACTTAAACAACTCTGGAAACACCATTTTTAAAGACTTAAAAGATAAATGACCAAGACGACTGTGCCATAAATAGACTCGACTCTTACTAGACTAACTCTTAGACTCTGTGACAATAAGACCAGCCTTATTCTCCAACATGTAGAGCCCATCCACCATACGTCCTCTACCAATTGTCTTCCCCGAGGCCAGATCCTGGATCACACAGTAAGAAGGGAAAAAGGTCACTAAGCAGTTTAAAGAATTAGTGATACTACTAACAGAGAACAAATTAATAGGAAATTTCGGAACATGTAAAACGTTAGACAAGGTGAAGACAAAGGGAAGAGAAATGGTTCCTTGGCCAGCTATGGTAGAGTATAATCCATCAGCTAGTCTCACCTTATCTCTTCCAAAGAGGAGGTGATAGGTCTGAAAATAAGAGGACTTACCAGTCATATGTCTAGACGCTCTAGAATCAATTATCCAAGGATAGTCAGGGGAATGAGACAATACATGGAAAGTTGTGGTAAAGTTACTTGATGTAGACGCAAATGAAGTTGAGGAAGGAGGAGAACCCATCTGACGAATTGCCCTACCATAAAGCTCTAAATGGTCACGGAAGGAATTAATAATATCCTCCCTTGGGTCAGAACCAAAGTGTGTGTCTGAGTCACAGTAGTAATAGGGGGGCTGATTCTCTTGAGTAGCCATATTTGCCATAGTGTGTTTTCTTGTACCTTGCTGTCCTAACTTCTTATTCAAATCTGAACATTGCTTCTTACTCAAATCCTGAGCCCATTTTGGCTTCCCATGAAGATCCCAGCATGTATCATGGGTGTGTCGGGGTTTCTGGCAATGAGTGCACCACAGTTTGTCTTTGTCAGCCATCCTTTTATCAAAGTCCCCCTTCTTAAAGATATTTCCCCCACTTGTAGTAACATTCCCTTTTGCTGCCAACACAACTGCATCCCCTCAAATTCCTTCTACTTTCCTTTGACTGTACTAATGCATAAACTTCCTGGACAGATGGAAGACCCTTGCAGCCTAGGATCTGGACTCTTATAGATTCATATGCGGGATTCAAGCCATGGAGAAAAGCAAACACTCTTTGCTGGGAAACAAGTTTCTTGTACGCTTTTGCATCTTCATCACACTTCCAGTCCACATTCTGATAATGATCCAACTCCTTCCAAGTGGAGGTCAAGTTTGAATAGTACACAAAAAGACTCCTCTTCCCCTGTTTACAAGTGGATGATTCTGCCTATAACTGGTAGATTTTTGCATAGTGACGCAGCTCGAAATAGGTTGATTTTGCATGTTCCCAAATCTCATAAGCCGTTTCAGCCCACATATAGTTCCTTCTCACTTGAGATTGCATAGACACTAAAAGCCAGGACATGACCATGTTGTTTTCCTGGTTCCATCTGTCATACTCAACACTCCCAGAATTAGGTTCTTTAATTCTCCCATTTATACATCATATCTTTCCCCTTGCAATAATGTATAACTTGATCCCTCTCGACCATTCTAAATAATTTAAGCCATCCAGGGAGATAACAGCCATGGGAAAGGATAGGTCCACACCCCCACTCATTCCACTCTGCATTGAGGAAAAACCAGATGTGGCAGAATCTTCACCACTCATGATTACAATTTCAAATCACTCTTAATGTGGGCACAAAACCTTAAAAAAAAAAAAAAGGCAGTCTAACACCAAGGAAGAAAAAACACCTCCTTTTTCCTTCTGAAACTCAACTTTTTAGTCAAAAGGTGTTGTTACAGCACTAACAGGTCATCCCTTGAACTACAGAATCACATATAGCTGCTGTATAGCACTAACAGGTAATCTCTTGACCTACAGAATCAAATATGGCTGATGTCACAGCACATACAGGTCATCTCTTGACCTACACATCAAACATAGTTGTTGCCATAGCATGTACAGGTCATTCCCTGACCTACAAGTTCATCATAAAGGCTGCTGTCGCAGCATACAAAGGTCATCACAGACCTACAGCCTACACAGGGATCAGCCGATCCCATAAATAAGGAAAGAAAGAGGTGTTGATCACCAGAAAAAAAAAAAAGAGGAAGGGAGAGAAGTTACTTCAGTGCGTTGTAAAAAAAAAAAAAAACTGGATCTTCAATAACCCAAACAGTAGTTGGCGAAGGAAGATCTGATAGTCTGATGCGAAAAAGGTTCACTCAATCTCTCCTTTCAGATCTGATAGTCCCGCTCTGATACCATGTTATACAAGAGAGAAGAGAGAAGAGAGAGGAAAGAAGAGAGAAGAGAGATTTGAGAGTCAAAAGATTATGCTGGCGGCGCCAGCTTTTAGTATTTATACTAGGGCGACAAGACATAAAAAAATAAAAGAAGGAAAGTAGAATAGTACCCCTGCAGTACTATACTTAAAGAATAACCAACTTTTAACAATGATAAAATTTTTAGGTGTGAAAGTGAAATAATCACTCCAAATGTATATTTTTCATCATTAAGCAATTAAGTAGGCATTAAGTTGCTGCAATGTTGAATTGCACGTTTTTAATTTTAGAATAGTTCCAGCATCAGCTTCTATCTCCTATTTCAGCAGTTATTGAAGCATGAATTATTTCTCCAGTGGTGTATGGAGTAGTTGCAATCATTCAAATCTAAGATATTTTGTATTTTTGTTCAATCTGATCAACAAATAGCTGCCATCAGACATAAGTAGAGATAATACTTGAACCTCTCCAACAATAAGCTCTTTAACTTTGGAAGGACTGTAGTGGGAATCCCAAACAACTCTCATAACACAGGCACAAATGTACCTCCACAGTACCACAAGACCTGAAACTCCAGACTGTAAAGTATACAAGGAAACAAATACACACATGAAGAATGGACATAAAGCACATATAGATGCGCTGTAAAGACTTTTTTTTACACTAAAGATGCCAAAGTTTCTGCAATCAAGTAGTTTTACAAATCAAATGTTAAGACTGAGCTATGGACACACTGACAACTGATCATGACATCACTAAATGATAATGAAGAACAGTGACCCCACAACCATCTACTTCTAAATGAATCATTTCAACATATTCCACCAGCTAGACTTCTGCTTTTCCCCTACAAGAACAATCTCAGTATGCCATGGATTTGTTTGAGCTGGAGTTAATATTGTGATTCATCCTGTCTTACATTGTTTGAAGGTTGTTAGCATTTTGGAACAGATTTTGCAATTTTACTACTATTCCCTAATTAAACATGTAATTAAGTGAAATTGAAATATAAGAGAGAATAACACCAATACCCTAGACAGTTGTGTGGTTTTTACTAAATAATTGATAACTTTGATACTTAATGAATTTAATTGTAATATTTGGTGTTCTCCAAACTTTCTTTTTCTATAGAATTTCATCATATTTATATGAAAATAGTTTTTCAATAACATCTAGGAAGGAAGATGACTTTTCAAGAGAAAGTCTTGTATTACTTGCTATTAGACCTGATGGTCAGTCTTCCGATGAAAGTTAAGTGCACATGACACCTATGTTGGGAGATTTCACTAATGTGTCATCCAGCCAAGCAAACCCTAAAGTATTTGCTGATAAAGCAAGAATAGTGAAAACTTACCTAAAAACAGCAGGGATGTTCTTGTGTAAGAAAAGACCCAGTACATGATGGAGTTGAGTCACAATGTCTTAATCATGTAGGACCAGCTGAATTCTAGTCCTTAGAGAATGTTGAATGGTCTTCTTTGATCAGAATTTTATGGCTGTTAATGGCTGTAATGGCTTCTTGAAGGAAGATAGAGAAAATAGGGATATAAAGGAGAGAAAATACCTGGAATCACTCACAGGGTGCCTAGAATCACTCTAGGGCATGGGAATCACTCACCATAGCTAGCATAAGCAGAAGAAAATTCAATATAATTCATTGCCTTTGTGTAAAACGTCCATACATATTTATAGACACTAAACTCATAATAATCCTAGGAGTCAAACTGTTAGACACCATAATCCTAGTAGGACTCAAACTAAACTGTCATATCCTATTTCAAGTCAAAGAAGACTCAATAACTCTAGTCCTACTTATGCAATGACTCTGAAATTTTAAACATGAACCAACTATAACAAGACAAATTAAACCCTATCATTGGACCCCACAGAAAAATGCAAAATGATAAAAATACCCCTACTGTCCAAAAATATAGAAATACATAAATTTTCATAAAATTCCAATTTTGACTCTTCAGCTCCTGCATCATACTCCCCCGGTTCAAAAAACCTCGTCCTCGAGTTTTAAAGAATTTGAGGATGAAAAGTTGATATGCCCTAATTACAAAAAAAAAAACTCTTCCCCTCGCTTATCCACCAACTGCAACATTTGGAACTTTTCCTTCAACCTCTAGCTTAGGAATCACCATCTCCATGTGCTCTGCTATCCTTGGTTCTTCAACAAACCTAGGACTCCTTCCATTGTTGGCGTTGGTGGAACTTGTGCTATGCCAGGTTGTAGTTCTTGAATTAGTTCTAATTGAAATTGTAAGGTAAAGTCATTTATTTCCTTACTAGGATCTACCACAATCAGCACATTTTTATCTTGCACCTGAATTTATTTAACTTGCTCCATTTCTATTTCTTCTTGATCATTAACCTCAATTTGATCGTAAGTGTTGGAAACTCCAACAATTTCTATTTTTTCTTGGCTTGCACCCTCTTGATTTTTAATATCTACAACTTATATAGCTTGAAATTCTTCTTCTTTAGATTCATCCTCAACTTCAGCTCTAGGATAGGCATCAACTTGCAAGGAGTCATCTACTTTCATTTCAACTTTGTACCTTCTTCCCATTGACTTCAAGTTCTTTGTTGTAACCTGTTGCTTCTTCTTTTGCTCGAAATTAGTCAACTCCATATATAGATCATCATGGAAGTCTAGTGGGATGTACTTTTCTTGCAAACACCTCTTCATCTCTGCCCATGTACTAATTGGATCATCGCCTCTTTTCTAGTCATTGCTTAAGAGTTCTCCACCATAATTTAGCATGACCCATCAGCTTCATGCACACAAATCTAATCCTTTGTTTATCAAACATATCATGCTAATCAAAATATTCTTCTAGTTCAGCAACCCAATCAAAGAAATTCAGAGAACAGCTTCATTGTTTTTGCCCAATGCACTACTTTAACCACAATGCCTTCAAAAAAATTTACCACCATTCTTTTCTTTTCCTTGAATATTCTTAGATTTCTTTCCTCCCATATCATCCATATCACTGCAACCCTTGTGCATGTCCAAAGCAACCCCCCCGCCCTTTTTCTTGGCCACCTAAAAGTAGATGATTCAAAAAGCCTATCCAAACTGCTCAGGATAGTCCACTTGCAACCAAAAAGTACAAAGATCCTATCCCAAATTTAGCCTGCAAAGGGACAAGAAATGAAAAGATGATGAGCAGTTTCACCAATTTGAATTGCGCATGATACACCTGTTTGGAGAGGCACCAGCCAGGTCACTTCTTTTGCAGCATATCACATGTACTAATTTTTTTATCAGTATATCACATGTATTAATCGCACCATGGAAAACTTCCCAACAAAAGGCACCCACAAAAGGAACCTGTTTGGAGAGAAGCACCAGCCAGGTCGCTTCCTTTGCAGCATATCGCATGTCTTAATCATACCATGGAAAACTTCCCAACAAAAGGCACCTGTTTGGAGAGAAGCACCAGCCAAGTCGCTTGCTTTGCAACATATTGCATGTATTAATCGCACCATGGAAAACTTCCCAACAAAAGGCACCCACTTCGGGGGGGGGATATGATGGCTCCAAACTTCTTTAACTGGGAAATAGACTAAAGGGGGATGTGAGGAGGCAAACAAAGCATTGAAAAAAGAGGAAACATTGAATACCCCTGATGAATGACCAGTCCAAACCCGATTGTCTCCTCTATTAGAATCAAGGTTCACCCCATCCAGCAAGTGAAAGAGACTGGAGACCTGATCCAAATCAGTATCTCTAACATTTCTCTGGAAACCCAGATTCCACCCAAATCCCGAGAATGAAGGAGAAGGAAGTAAGAAATCAAAAACAGGTTTACCTTTGAAGGAAGACAAGGCAAACAATGTGGCACAAGAAATCTTCGAAGGATTTTCACCCACCCAGAGATCTTCCCAAAACCTCACTTTATTCCCTGCATTGAGATTATACCTGATGTAATTAAGTAAAAGTGGGAGGACTTTGTGAATTGCTTTCCATGGAGAAGCTCTGGAAGCCCTGCTAGAGACCCCAGCATCCCAACCATTCTTAGAGAGCCCATGAATGCTAGCCACCACTTTGGACCATAACTTTTTTGTTTCCCGCGAGAATCTCCAAAGCCATTTTCCTAATAAAGCCACATTTTTATCCTTCCCAATCCCAAGCCCCTATCCTTCTTTCCTCTACACACAATATACCATCTAATTAGGTGATCTGTCTTCTCCTCCCCTGGTTCCCACAAAAAATCCCTCATAATCTTCTCTAATCTTTTAATAATGACTATGCATATTGAAGACTGAAAGCAAGTAAAGCGGGAGATTTGCTAAAGTGGATTTGATAAGAGTTATCCTACCCCCTAAAGAGATGTATTTTCTCTTCCAAGTAGATTGTTTCTTCTCAAATCTTTCCACTACCGAATCCCAAAAGTTCAACAACCTAGGGTTGGCACCTAGAGGAAGTCCTAAATATTTCAAAGGCCAATCACTTGAAAACACCTCAATTCCCTAGCCCAAATGTCTATCTCCTCTTGATTCATGTCAATCCCTGCCACCACACTTTTGCTTAAATTCACCCTTAGCCCTGTTACCTTCTCAAAAAGCCTCACTAATAGCTTTAGGTCTCCGGCACTCTGTACTCCCTCAGTTTCACAAAAAATGATGATGTCATCTACAAACTATAAGTGGGTTACTACCACTTCCTCTCTTCCTATCCTCCATCCTTTGATTGCTCCCATCTCATCAACTTTTGAAATCAACTTGCAAAGAACTTCCACTAGAAAGGTAAGCAGAAAAGGTGACAAAGGATCTCCCTACCTTATACCCCTAAAAGCCCCAAAGAAATCTCTAACCACCCCATTAACCAAAACGGAGAAGTGACATGATGGCAGGCATCTTTTTATCCACTTGCACCACCTTGATCCAAATCCACATTTCTTCATCACTTCAATCAATGTCTCCCACTCCACGAAACCATAGGCTTTTTCCAAGTCCAATTTGCACACAATCCCTTTTTTCTAGACTTTTTAAAATCCTCCACACATTCATTAGCAATTAGTATATGATCCGAAAATTGTCTTTCTTGAATGAAAGCGCATTGGAATTGGGAAATGATCGATGGAAGGGCCTTTTCCAAACGGAGGGGCAGGACCTTGGCTAAAATCTTATATTGGCTCGTCACCAAACTAATTGGCCTGGAATCCCTAGGATGACATTGATTTCTTCGGAATCAAAGCAATGAAAGTTGCATTTACTCCCCTACCGATCTCCCCTCTAATGAAGAATTCCTAAAAAACTTGTAAGAGGTCTTTTTTAAACCACTCCCAACAATCTTGGTAGAAGGCCATAGTAAAAACATCTAGGTCTAGAGCCTTAGAACAGTCCATAGAGAATATATCTTCCTTAATTTCTTCCACTTCAAACTTTCTCTCTAATTCCCTGCATAATTCATTCCCCACCAAAGGCCAATTTAGGCCATCTAATCTCCAATTCCTCGAGTCTGGCCTCCTATAGATTGATTTAAAATAGTCCACAAAGGCCTTTGCAATATTTTCTTGGTTAGTGATTCTTTCACCCTCCAGTTCCAACATTGAGATGAGGTTCTTCTTCTTCCTTCCATTTGCTACATTATGGAAATAGCTTGTGTTCCAATCACCTTCCTTAATCCATTTCACTCTAGATTTTTGCCTCCAAGAAATCTCCTCCCTTAACAAAGTAGTCTATGTTGAGCAAGAGCAAGTGAAGAGAGGAGAGGAGAAGAGAGAAGAGAGGTGAGTCGAGTGACTGAAAGCCCTCCAGAACTTAGGGAGCGAATGAATGAATTTATTATTTATACTAGTCCAGTCGAACAATATAAACAGAAGAGAAATTACAACAGTACCCTTATGGTACTAAACCTGAATACACAAACAACTGTCAACGCTCCCCCTCAAGTTGGAGCATAGATATCAATCATGCCCAACTTGTCACAAAGATCATGATGTCTGGAAAGATTTAAACCCTTTGTAAAGATGTCTACAAGCTGGTTCTCAGAAGTGACATAGGGGGTACACACTTCACCTGTGATAACTTTCTCTCTGATAAAATGCTTGTCAACTTCGATGTGCTTTGTTCTATCATGTAGCACCGGATTGGCAGCAATGCTTATAGCTGCTTTGTTATGGGCCCGAGCGTAGGATCACGTCACGGGTCGTTCCACGGCAGGAACCCCTGATCTTCCCTTGCCTTTGGCCTTGCGCACAGACCCTATTTTGCCTATCTAGTGGGTGATTTGTTCAAGAGACCACCTGAACTCTCCCTTGGGGTGATTTGTCCAAGAGACCACCCAAACTCTCCTCACTCGTTTCTTGACTGGAAAACTTTATACTTTATTTCAATTCGTAGCTCCTTAAATAGGAGATTACAGAAGGGAATTCCTTGTTGGATTCGGCTAGGCTAGGGTAATCCAACTCAAACTAAAACTCCAAATTTCCTACTTAAAATAAAACTCATAACTCTTACTTAAGAAGATAAAATAAGATAAGGATAAGATAAGGGATAAGGGATAAGGGATAGGATTAAGCTGGCGGCGAGTTGACGTGTCCAGATAAGGGTGGGCCCACCCCTATGAGTTATCGTGTGGGCCCCGCTCTGCTGCCGCTGTCGGGTGCGTGCACGCGGCTCATAGTGCCGCTGCCGCGCAGTGCGTGCACGCGGCTCATGGTGTCGCTGCCGTGCAGTGTGCGCGGTGCGTGCTGTCGTGCAGTGTGCGCGGTGCGTGCTGTCGTGCAGTGCGCGCTGCTGCCTGGCGATGCATGCTGCGCGCCATGGTGTCGGGCGTGTGCGTGCAACGCTCTGTCGGGCGATATGTGCCGCGCGCTGCCCGCCTGCTGTGCGGCGCTGCCGGGCGGTGCGTGCTGCTGGGCGGCCCGCTGTGTGTGCTGCTGCCTATGATTGCGCCGCAGCGTGCTGCCAGGTGGTGTGTCCATAACATCACACCCCTCCCGAACTACGAGCTTGTCCCCAAGCTCGAATTGGGTGTCGAAACACCCTCAAGGGAATCCTGGGTGGCTTTGCCCTCCTGGATCGGGTTCCCATGGAGGGGGCTCATCCTCATCTCCCGCTTGTTTCACCAGGAGGCAAAAAAGTCCCTTGCACCTGTGCCCTGCCGAGTAGAGTTCATCGCAATTAAAACATTGCCCCCTCGCCCTGCGTTCTGCCATCTCAGCCCTTGACAAGTGCTTGATAGGGGGTGTACCGTCGTTGCTCCCCACAATGGATGTTGATCTGGAATTGGTGCTCGTTTGTGGCTTCCGTTCTGGGCTGGCTGCTGGATATGGAGCCATTCCAAGTGGTTCCCTGTTGTCTTTCAGAGAAGACCCTCCTCCAGTAGGCTTCGGGTTTGTCCAAGCCGCTGCTGGGCATCCCATGCTGAACGGCCCTCGGCTAATCTGCAGTTTGCATTCGAAGGCTCGGGCTAAATTCATTGTCGTGACCAGATTAGGCGGGCTTTGCATCTCTACATCAACTCTCAGGGGTTCAGCTAGACTAGCTGTGAACATATCAACCTGCTGGTCTGGGCGTACTGAAGAGGCCCTGGCGAGAAGGGTCTGGAACTGCCGCTGATACTCTGCTACGGTACCGGTCTGCTTGAGATTAATGAGTTCCCCCAAAGGGTTGTTTGTTAGTGGGGGTCCGAACCGAAGGAGGCAGTACGACTTGAACTACCCCCAACTAAGACCTGGTTCCTCCTGCTCCACTCGGTAGAACCAGAGCTGCGCTTCTTCGGCCAGGTGGAACGCGGCCAAGCTGACCTTGTCCTTGTCATCGGTGCGCTGGTTGCGGAAGAACTGTTCACAGCGGTGTAACCATCCTAGTGGGTCTCTAGCGCCGTTGTAGGATGGAAATTCCAGCCGGCTGTACTTGGGAATAACAGCGGCTGTTGGGGCAGCGGTCTGCTGTTCGCTGGACGTCTCCGCCATGTCTAGACGACGGCTGTTGGTGGTGGCGGTTCCCTCCGAGCTTCTTTCGTTGTTGGAGAGAAACGCTTCCAGAAGGCGTCGTAGCTCCCGGACATCATCCTTGACCTCACGAACTTCCAAGCAGGTTTCGGCAAGCCTATGCTCTAGCTCGTGGACCCTGGAAGACAGCGGCTCCTGTTCCCCCATGACGGTAGGCTCTGATACCAAAATGTTATGGGCCCGAGCGTAGAATCGCGTCACGGGTCATTCCACGGCAGGAACCCCTGATCTTCCCTTGCCTTTGGCCTTGCGCACAGACCCTATTTTGCCTATCTAGTGGGTGATTTGTTCAAGAGACCACCCGAACTCTCCCTTGGGGTGATTTGTCCAAGAGACCACCCAAACTCTCCTCACTCGTTTCTTGACTGGAAAACTGAATACTTTATTTCAATTCGTAGCTCCTTAAATAGGAGATTACAGAAGGGAATTCCTTGTTGGATTCAGCTAGGCTAGGGTAATCCAACTCAAACTAAAACTCATAATTTCCTACTTAAACTAAAACTCATAACTCTTACTTAAGAAGATAAAATAAGATAAGGATAAGATAAGGGATAAGGGATATGGGATAAGGGATAAGGGATAGGATTAAGCTGGCGACGAGTTGATGTGTCCAGATAAGGGTGGGCCCACCCCTATGAGTTGTCGTGTGGGCCCCACTCTGCTGCCGCTGCCGGGTGCGTGCGCGTGGCTCATGGTGCAGCTGCCGCGCGGTGCGTGCGCGCGGCTCATGGTGCCGCTGCCGTGCGGTGTGCTCGGTGCGTGTTGCCATGCAGTGCGCGCTGCTGCCTGACGGTGCATGCTGCGCGCCATGGTGCCGCTGCCGTGCGGTATCGAGCATGTGCGTGCAGCGCTCTGCCGGGCGGTATGTGCCACGCGCTGCCCGCCTGCTGTGCGGCGCTGCCGGGCGGTGCGTGCTGCTGGGCGGCCCGCTGTGTGTGCTGCTGCCTATGATTGCGCCGCAGCGTGCTGCCGGGTGGTGTGTCCATAACAGCACAAAAAAGAGTTATAGGTTTGGCCACTAGGAAACCCAACTCCCCCAACAAATTCTTTATCCACATGCCTTCAGCAACCCCGTGGGCCATAGCACGATATTCAGCTTCAGCACTGGATCTAGCCACCACATTTTGCTTTTTACTCCTCCATGTAACAAGGTTCCCTCCTATAAAGGTACAGTAGCCACTGGTAGACTTTCTGTCACTTTGGGATCCAGCCCAATTTGCATCTGTATAAACTTCAACTTTCCAATGTTCGTGCTTTTGAAATAACAAACCAGTACCCGGATACTTCTTTAGATATCAGAGGATTCTCTCTGCTGCTTCAAGATGAAAAGACCTAGGAGCATGCATGAACTGACTGAGGACACCAACAACATATGCAATGTCTGGGCGAGTCATAGAAAGGTATAACAATCTCCCTACAAGCCTCTGAAACTGTTTCACATCCTTGAGAGATTCACCACAGCTATCACCTAATTTATGGTTGGGGTCAATAGGAGAGTCAACTGGCTTCACCCCCATCTTCCCAGTGTCCTGAAGTAAATCTAGGACATATTTCCTTTGAAAAATGAAGATACCCTTCTTTGATCGGGCGACTTCAATTCCAAGGAAGTATCTGGCAGGTCCTAGATCCTTCACTTCAAACTGAGTGGCAAGAAAAAGTTTCAATTTCTGAATTTCATCCTCCCAGTCACCAGTAACAATTATGTCATCCACATATACAATTAGAGCAGCAATCTTACCTTCTCCTTTTTTCACAAACAGTGTGTGATCTGATTGACATTGCCTGTATCCTTTCTGCTGAACTGCCACATGGAATCTGCTGAACCAAGCTCGTGGTGATTGTTTCAGCCCGTATAAGGACTTCTTCAACTTGCACACTTTCTATTTATTGCCTTGAGCTAGAAAACCAGGAGGTTGAATCATGTACACCTCCTCTTCAAGGTCACCATTCAAAAATGCATTCTTGATGTCAAGCTGGTGTAAAACCCAATCCAGATTAGCCGCAAGAGAGAAAAGGACTCTAATGGAATTCATCTTGGCAACGAGGGCAAAAGTTTCTGCATAATCAACTCCATACACTTGAGTAAATCCCTTTGCCACTAAACGAGCTTTATACCTTTCCACTGTTCCATCAGCCTTATGCTTGACTGTGAACACCCATTTACATCCAACTGGAACCTTTCCCTTAGGAAGATCAACAAGTTCCCATGTGCCATTTTTGTGAAGGGCATTAATTTCTTCCCTCATGGCATTTGTCCATTCAGGAACTGAATGAGCTTCTGCCACATTCTTAGGGATAGGGACATTATCAATAGAGGTAAGGAAAGCACGGAATGAGGGTGAAATGTTCTCATAGGAGACAAAGTTGGAAATGAGATGTTTAGTGGTGCACAATCTAACACCCTTCTTGTGAGCAATAGGACGGTCAAGATCATTAGCAGTAGAGGAATCATTTTCAATAGATTCAAGAATATCATTGGGAGCCAAAATACCTGAGTGAGTATGATCCTCCCCCGAGGAGTCTGATGGCACTGGAGGTACAGCTTCCGGATTCTCTACAGCTCTTGAATTTGGTTGGCCTTTGCAACGCCGAGAAAAAACACGAAAAGGCGGAGGGTCAAGGAGAGAGGGAAGTTGAACCAGTTTCTCCTCATGCCTACACTCCCCCTGAGGAGAAACAGGATAGAAAGGCTCATCTTCAAAGAAAGAAACATCCATGGAGACATAGACTTTACGAGAAACATGATCAAAACAACGGTATCCCTTTTGAGTGAAGGAGTAACCAAGAAATATGCAAGGAATAGCACGAGAATCCAATTTCCCACGAGTGGGAGACAGATTTTGGACAAAACACCGGCAACCAAAGACACGAGGAGGAATAGAAAGAAGAGGAGACTTAGGAAAGAGAAGTTGATGTGGGGCTTTGTACTCTAACCGACGAGAGGGCATACGGTTTATAAGGTAAGTGGAACAAAGAACAGCTTCAAGCCAAAACCGTTTGGGAACATTCATATGAAGTAGTAAACCCCGAGCCACTTCAAGGAGTTGTCGGTTCTTCCGTTCGGCCACACCATTTTGTTGTGGTGTGCGGGCACAAGAGCTACGGTGAAGGGAACCATGCGAAGCAAAAAATTCCGTGAGGTCGCTATGAAAAAATTCTTTTGCATTGTCTGATTGAAAAATTTGGATTTCAGTTTGAAATTGAGTGAAGACCATCCGCTGGAAATCTTGAATGATTTTTGGTACTTCTTCCCTGGTTCGCATCGGGTATACCCAAGTATATCTAGAATAATCATCAATGAGAGTAATGAAATACTTGTAGCCACTCTCAGATGGTAAAGTAACAGGGCCCCACACATCAGAATGAACAATGTGAAACGGAGATTCAGATTTACTATTTCTTTGAAGAAAATGAGTTCTACAATGCTTACTCAACTGACACGTTTGATAAGAAAAATCAGAAACAGACACTGGCTTAAACAGTTCTGGGAATACAACTTTCAAAGACTCAAAAGACAAATGACCAAGACGACAATGCCATAAATAAACTTTTTTCTTACAGGACTGACTCATAGACTCTGTAACATGAAGACCAGCCTTATTCTCCAGCATGTAAAGTCCATCAGCCATACGACCCCTACCAATCGTCCATCAGCCAGATCCTGAATCACACAATGAAAAGGGAAAAAAGTCACTGAGCAATTCAAGGAATTAGTAACACTACTAACAGAGAACAAATTAATGGGAAAATTTGGAACATGAAGGACATCAGTAAGGGTAAGACCAAGAGGAAGAGAGAGAGTTCCTTGACCAGCTATGGAAGATTATGATCCATCGACTAGTCTCACCTTGTCTCTTCCAAAAATAGGGTGATAGGTTTGAAAGTAAGAAGACGTACCAGTCATATATTTTGATGCTCCAGAATCAATGATCCATGGAGAGTCAGAGGTGTGAGAAGCAACATGGAAAGCAGTGGCAGGGTTACCTGACGTGGATGCAAATGAGGTTGAGGGAGGAGCATCCATCTGACGAATTGCTCTACCATAGAGCTCTAAATGGTCACGGAAGGAATTCATAATGTCCTCCCTCGGGTCAGGTCCAGTGAGATGTGTCTGAGTCACAGTAGAAATGGGGGGTTGATTCTCCCGAGTAGCCATGTTGGCCATGTGATGTTTCTTTGTATTTTGCTGTCCGTACTTCTTATTCACCTGTGAACCTTGCTTCTTAGTCAGATCTTGGGCCCATTTTGGTTTCCCATGAAGATCCCAACAGGTATCTTTGGTGTGTCGGGGTTTCTGGCAATGAGTGCACCACAATGTTTCGTTATTTTCTGTTTTTTTTTTGAGATCTCCTTTCCGGGAAGAAGATCCCAGACCAGTAGAGACACCCCCTTTTGCAACCAACACAACAGCATCCCCACCAGGGTTGTTCATCAAATTTCTCCTGCTTTCTTCAGACTGTACAAGAGCATAGACTTCCTGAACAGATGGGAGATCCTTAGAGCTGAGAATCTGAACCCTGATAGATTCAGACCATGTAAGAATGCAAACACCCTTTGCTGGGAGACAAGCTGCTTGTACTTCTTAGCATCATCATCACACTTCCAATCCACACTCTGGTGGTGATCCAACTCCTTCCAGACAGATGTTAAGTCAAAGTAATAAACTGATAAACACCTCTCCCCCTGTCTACAAGTAGAAGATGCTGCCTGCAGTTGATAAATTTTGGCATAGTGTCGCAATTCTGAATATGTAGACTTTGTTTGTTCCCAAATTTCATTTGCAGTTTCAGCCCACATGAAATTCTTCTTGATTTGAGGTTGCATGGAAACCAAGAGCCAGGACATAACAATATTGTTCTCCTGATGCCATCTATCATATTCAGCACTCCCAGATGATGGTTCTTTTATCCTCCCATTAATATAGCCTATCTTCCCCCTTGCAGTGATGTATAATTTGATCCCTCTTGACCACTCCAGGAAATTTAAACCATCAAGAGGGACAACAGCCATAGGAAAGGATAGGTCACCCCCACCCATTCCATTCAGCATTGAGGAAACTCCAGATGTGGCTGAATCTTCACTGCCCATGATATCAGAATAAAAAATTGAAACAGCAACCAAAAGAGTACAGCCGTACAAGGCTATTTCAGAGATAGATCCTTCTGACCACCGGTTTCACTGAGAGCAAAAAAAGAACACTGTTGTTGCAGTACAAGAACAGGTCCTTCTGACCTACAGTTTCACTGAGAAGAAAACAACAAACTGAACATTGCTGTTGCAGTACTGAAACAGGTCCTTCTGACCTACAGTTTCACTGAGAACAAAACAACAAACTGAACACTGCTGTTGCAGTACTGAAATAGGTCCTTCTGACCTACAGTTTCACTGAGAACAAACAACAAACTGAACACTGCTGTTGCAGTACTGAAACAGGTCCTTCTGACCTACGGTTTCACTAAAACAAGTCTGCACACTACTGTTGCAGTACAAGAACAGGTCTGAATGACCTAATTAGTAGGCCTGATAGCTAACCAATCAAGGAGATCAACAGGGTAGCCGAACAGTCAATCAATAACATTAATATTGAGCAGACAATCAACCAGTTGAACAGACAATCAACAGTCCACAATACCAACAAAAAAAATTTTGAATACGGTTACTGTGTTAAAGAATACAGTTACTTAACAGTAGGGCAGCCGAACAGTTCATCAAACAATAGGCAGTCGAGCAGACAACAGTAGGGTAGCCGAACAGTTCATCAAACAATAGGCAGCCAAACAGACAGGGATGATAGTACCTCTTTTAGTTTCAGATGATAGTTTCCCTGTAAACCAGAACTCCTACGAATCCTCAAACAATAGGCAGCCGAACAGAAGATGACTAATACTTCTTTTAGTTTCAGATGATAGTCTTTCTGAAGACAGAACACCCTCTACAAACCTCAAACAATAGTCTCTCTACAGTCGAGCAGACAAGAGGAGCAACTTCTGGGCTGGAAGACGAAAAGACTCTGTAACTTCTGGGTCGAACTGATTTCACCAGATTAGGAGTTCGATTGGAGACAGCACTGGATGCAACAGTAGTTAGCTTGACATCACCCTTCAGGCCTGGACGACTTGCTCTGATACCATGTTGAGCAAGAGCAAGTGAAGAGAGGAGAGGAGGAGAGGAGAGGTGAGTCGAGTGACTGAAAGCCCTCTAGAACTTAGGGGGCGAATGAATGAATTTATTATTTATACTAGTCCAGTCGAACAATATAAACAGAAGAGAAATTACAACAGTACCCTTATGGTACTAAACCTGAATACACAAACAACTGTCAACAATCTCCAATTCTTTTTTTCAGTTTAAACCTATTCTCCTTATCCCTCTCTTCCAAAATGCCTAACCCCTCCTTTTCATCAATCTCCTCAATTTGGCTTATCAAATTCAACTTCTTCTCTTCAATTCTTCCAAAATGCCTGAGACTCTAGTCTTTGATCTTCGCTTTCAGATTTTTTAGGTTTCTGTGGAATTTTAACCCTTCCCAAATATCATCTAGATTGTCCCTTTCCCACCACTCTTTTGCTTTTTGCAGAAACTCTGGAGCAATGTTTTAAAACCGGAGGCGTGACACGAGGCATTCCACTACCTAGAGGCATAAGGCGTAGTTCAGAACGCAAGAGGCATAAGCCTCCCGAACACAAGGAGGCGTAAGCCTCCTTAAGAGGAGGGGGTTAGGAGGAGGATGAAGAGGAAGGGGGGATCTCATTTTTTTCTTTATTTTTAATAAAAAGATTTTATATTAAGAAGAATAAAGATGCATAACATTAGTTGAAAGGGGGGGTCTTGTCGAAGGGGCAAGGGGAAACCACTTTCTTTCCCCTTATCTTTTCTTCCCTTCTCTTTCCTATCCTTTTCTCTTTTTTCTCCTCTTTCTTTTTCTTTTCCTTCCCTTTCTTTTCCTTTCCCTTCAGTAGAGATCACTAATTGTAGATTTAGTCGAGTTTCTTGTGAAGGAAAGAGGGGGAAGATGAAGATTTCAGTAGTAGAGAAGAAAGGAGAAGAAGAAGAGAGAAGGAAGTCAACCAGGATTGTGAAAATCAACCCTAGCCGCCCCCCTCTCATTATATTTATACTTAACTTAAAAAGATGAGATATTACAAGGATGCCCTTAGTAGGGCAGCTACTAAAGCTGAACAGTCACAACTTAAAAAACATAAATTAATGGGCCTAAAGCCCAACAACTTCCTAACTAAATAAAACAAACCGGACCAACTCAACACTCCCCCTCAAGTTGGGAGTAAATGTCACACATTCCCAACTTGGGTAGATCATGCTCCAGCTTGTTCCTTGCAACACCTTTTGTGAGAACATCAGCGAGTTGCAGATCAGAAGCAATGTATGGAAGACAAACTTCTCCAGAAGTTACCATTTCTCTGATAAAATGTTTATCCACTTCAATGTGCTTAGTTCGGTCATGCTGGACTGGGTTATGGGCAATGTTAATTGATGCCTAGTTATCACAGTATAGCATCATAGGTTCTTCTGCCTGTACACCAATTTCTTCTAACAGGGAACGGATCCATAGAAGTTCTGAAACTCCATGTGCCATGGCCCTGTATTCGGCTTCAGCACTTGATCTTGCCACCACTGTTTGTTTCTTACTCTTCCATGAGACAAGGTTACCCCCAACTAGGGTGCACACTCCTGAAGTTGATCTCCTGTCATCAAGGCATCCTGCCCAATCAGCATCTGTATAAGCCTCTAGTTTCAACTGTCCATGATCAATAAACAATATGCCTCTGCTCGGGTGTCCCTTCAGATAAGCAAGAATCCTGTCAACTGCCTCCCAATGCTGGACTCGTGGTGCATGCATGTATTAACTTACTACACTTACTGCATAGGAGATGTCTGGTCTTGTCATACACAAGTATAGCAGCCGACCCACAAATCTCTGATATCTCCCAATGTCCTTTACTGGTTCACCTTCTGATGCATTGATTTTATGGTTCTGATCAATAGGGGTGTTGATTGCCTTTGTTCCAAGCTTCCCTGTCTCTTGAAGAAGATCCAAGACATACTTCCTTTGTGAGATAAAAATTCCATTTTTGATCTTGCAACTTCAATGCCTAAGAAGTATCTCAGTTCTCCAAGATCCTTAATTTCAAATTCTTTATGTAGGTTCTTTTTCAGACCATCAATCCCACTCAGATCATTCACGGTGACAACAATATCATCCACATAAACAATTAGGACTGACACCAAAGATCCCCTTCGCTTCACAAACAAGGTGTGATCGGATTGAAACTGAGTGTAGCCAAAAGTAATCAAGGCTTGTCTGAATCTGTCAAACCATGCTCTGGGAGATTGTTTCAAGCCATAAAGTGACTTCTTAAGCCTGCATACCTTTTCCTTTTCAGTATCATTGTAAAAGCCAGCAAGAAGATCTATATACACTTCTTCTTGCAGATCCCCATTTAAGAAAGCATTCTTCACATCAAGTTGAAACAAGGGCCAAGAGTATGAAGCAGCAAGAGAAAGAAGTATCCGAACGGAGGTCATCTTTGCAACTGGCGCAAAGGTCTCTAAGTAATCAATGCCATAGGTCTATGTGTACCATTTTGCAACAAGTCTTGCCTTGTACCTTTCTATACTTCCATTTGCCTTATATTTTATTGTGTAAACCCATCTACATCCAACTGTCTCCTTGCCTTCTGGTAGATCCACAATGTCTCATGTCTGATTCTTAATCAAAACTGCCATCTCTTCCTGCATAGTTGTCTTCCACTCAGGTTTGGAGAGAGTCTCACTAACACCCTTGGGTATAGACACTGAATCAAGAGAGGAGAGAAAAGCACGGTAGGAAGGAGAAAGTCCACTGTAGGATAAGTACTGTGAAATACAATGAGCAGTACACTTTCTCTTCCCTTTTCTAAGAGCAATAGGGAGATCAAGGTTATCTGTAACAGAGTTAGTAGGATAAATGGGAACTGAAACAGTAGCGGGACCAAGAGGAATACCTGAGTCCATGGCAGCCGAATCTGGAGTCTCCAAAGAATCGACAGGAAGTGATGTGAGTTCTGTTGTAGTGGAATTAACCTCCTTGTGAAGTCTCTATCGTAAGTAATGCTGAGAAGCATAACGCAAAGGAGGTGGCAAGGTAGGTGCCACAGGGTGGTGGTCAAGCACAGGAGTACACACAGGAACTGGAACTGGGAGAGGAATAGATTGCTGACTCACTTCCCCAAAACACTCCCCCTGAGAAGGACTCTTTGAGAAGAAGTACGTGGATTCAAAAAAGGTGACATCCATGGTAACATACTAGCTCCCAGAGACTGGATCACAGCAGCAGTACCCTTTTTGATTCTCTACATATCCAAGGAATACACACTTCTTTGCCTTGGGATCAAGCTTCAAGCGGTGAGGACCAAGGATATGTGCAAAGCAGACACACCCAAACACCTTGAGAGGAATATGAAGCATCTCCCTCTGAGGAAAAAGAAGACTGAATGGGGTGCTGAATCCAAGTATACGAGAGGGCACCCTGTTAATCAGATATACTGTTGTGAGAACTGCATCACCCCAAAACTGAACTGGAACTATAGATGTGATCATCATGCTTCTTGCAATCTCAACAATGTATCTGTTCTTCCTTTCTGCAACACCATTCTGCTGTGGACTGTAGGAGCAACTGCTCTGATGGACAACACCATATTCTAACAGATATGAGGCAAGATGTCTTTCAAAATATTCTCTGGCATTGTTAGATCTGAACACCTTTATTCTTGTTCCAAACTGTGTTAGTACCATCTGATGAAATTGCCTCACCAAGGATGGTACCTCATCGCGGGATCTCATCAAGTAAATCCAAGAGTATCGTAAGAAATCATCCACAAATAAGAGAAAATAGCGATAGCCTCCCATAGAAGGAACATGGTAAGGGCCCCACACATCCGAATGAATAACATCAAAAGAAGAATAACATATTTTATTACTAGGTTTAAATGAATGTCTACAATGCTTTCCAAGTTGACAACCTTCACACTCCAGACTTGACAAACTAACAGACTCAAAAAGTTTTGGAAACAAAAAACTCAAAGAAAAAAACAGTAAATGACCCAAACGATTATGCCAAAGCATAATTTGACTCACAGACCCTGACTCACTATCCCTGCTGACATGATGACTCTAATGAGAAGGAAGTACATCTAGGAGGTAGATTCCATTCACTTCACGACCACTCCCAATCATCCTCTTTGAATCCAGATCCTGCAAAATACAACAACCAGGAAAAAAAATTACTGGAAAGTTCAGGTTCTTAGTCAAACTACTAACAGATAACAAATTAGTGTTCAATCTATGAACATGAAGGACAGAGGGTAGAGAAATAGAATCACTAATCTTAACAGATCCCTTCCCAGCAATAGGAACATGGGATCCATCAGCTGTGGAGACCCTATCTCTGCTAGAACAGAGCTGGTAAGTTGAAAAAATAATAGAGCTTTAGGTCATGTGCTCTGAGGCTCCAGAATCTATAATCCAAGGAGGTCCCTCCTTACCTGAAGTGGAAACATAATTTGCAGTGACGTGTGAACTACCTGTGTGAGCAAAGGAAGTAGGGTGGACTCCACCAGTGCCACCTGTACCTTGTTGTCCGCTTGCGGCTGAACTGGAACTGGTTGTATCCCGCTAGTTCAGAAGTAGCCCATACCTCTCAAGTTCGGCCCTTACTGCAGCAGTTGTAGTAGGAGGGGCCGAAATGTCACCAGTAACTGCCATGTGCGCATTTCCCTTCTTATTTTTCAATCTAGTCGGCACAAGATGTGGGTGAAGCTTCCAGCAAGTATCTCTTGTATGTTTAGGCTTCTTACAGTAGTCACAGATCAGATCTCTTTTATCTTCCTTCTTGATGTCACTGCCACTTTCCTGCACTCCTCCCCTGACACAAAGGCATATGCTTGGGAGAGAGTAACACTGTCCCTAGAAAGAAGGTGTTGTCGTGGAATATCATACTCAGGATTAAGGCCAGCAAGGAATTCAAACACCCTATACTTCTCTAGATGTTTCTGATAGGTAGATGCATCCTTAGTGGTTTCCCAAGCAAAAGTCTCTAAATGGTCAATCTCCTGCCACAGGGTTTTAAGGACTGAAAAATAGGCTGCAACAGATCTATCTCCCTGCCTTGTAACAATAATCTGATTTCTCAATTGATAAGCCCTAGCAACATTCTCCCTCTATGAATAGGTTTATGCAACCCCATCCCATATTTCCTTAGTTGTATTTGCCCATAAAAAATTTTTACTTATATGTGGCAACATAGAATTACACAACCAAGTCATTACCATATAATTCTCCTATACCCACCGGGAATTGCTAGTTTCGGGTTTCACCTCTTCACCAGTGATATACTCTAATTTCCCACGAGCACCAATGGCCATCTTTGCAGATTGTGACCATTCTAAGTAATTTGCACCATCCAACCTAACTGTAGTAATGGTCCCAGCCCCGAAAGGGTCTCCAGCACCTCCTCCCATTGGTACCATTTCACTCCCGAGCTTATTTTCAACTCCGTGGCCCTCCATGCTTCTCAAAAAATGTAAAGAAAATAACTGAAATTTGCAGTAAGATCAAACAAAACACCTTTTGGAACCAACAACACCTTTCTGGTGTCCTAGACTTTCTTTTCATAAAAGATTCCTTTTCTGTGGGACGGGAGAAGAGAGAGAAGAGGCAGCCGCCCTCTCTAGAAGCCTCCAAATCAGGTAGGACTTAAATCGCCCCATACAAAAAACACCAAGGAACCCTAAAAAATTAGGGCACCACTTTCTAGGTCAAAATTGAAGAGTCCAACAAAAACAGGACTTTTCCCCTTTCTCCAGTTTTTCCTGATTTTGATGAGAAACCCTAGACCAGCTACAGGGCACACAGATCCACCAAAAACTTGGCTTACCTGAGAGCTTTGATCAGCCTCTTAAATCACCATGCAGTCGGCCGATCTAGGGCTGCATGAGAGAACAACTTCAAGGAACCTTCGGCCTGCTCTGATACCAAGTAGAGATCACTAATTGCAGATTTAGTCGAGTTTCTTGTGAAGGAAAGAAGGGGAAGATGAAGATTTCAGCAGTAGAGAAGAAAGAAGAAGAAGAAGAGAGTAGGAAGTCAACCAGGATTGTGAAAATCAACCCTAGCCGCCCCCCTCTCATTATATTTATACTTAACATAAAAAGATGAGATATTACAATGATGCCCTTAGTAGGGCGGCTACTAAAGCTGAACAGTCACAACTTAAAAAACATAAACTAATGGGCCTAAAGCCCAACAACTTCCTAACTAAATAAAACAAACCGGACCAACTCAACACTTTCCTTTCCTTTTTTTTTCTTTTTTCTTTTTTTTCTATCTTTTTATATCAGATGTGCATGAGGCGTATGCCTCTAGCACGCCTCATGAAAAAAGCACAAGAGGCGTACGCCTTAGAGGTGTCAGCACCTCTAGCATACGCCTCAGGGCGTTTTGGGAGCGCCTCCAGGCATACACCTCCCACGCCTTGTAAAACACTGCTCTGGAGATGTTAGCCACATATTCTCAAATCTAAAGGGTGTCGGACCTCCTTCCATTTATCCCTTCCATATACTAATTAGCCAGTGATCTGAGGTGAGTCTAGGCAATACTCTGCCCCTCACCCCCTCCCAATGGTCCTCCCAATCTGATGTGACTAGAAATCTATCCAACCTTGAACAAATGGAATTCTCTTGGAAATTCAACCAGGTAAATCTAATTTGCCCCAATCCAACCTCTTTAAGATCAAATGTTTCAATGAAATCATTAAATTCCTCATGCTTGTAGTGATTTGTTGTCTTGGGTTGTTAGATTCCCCAGTATATCTAATGACATTAAAGTCCCCTCCCAAACACCATGGGCCTTGCCAGAGACCTCTTATGTCCGCCAATTCTTCCCACAATTCACTCCTCTCCCTGTATGAAGTTGGTTTGTAAACATTTGTTATCACCCACACGAAATTATCAGTTACGCTTCTCAACTTAATAGAAACTAAGAATTTGCAATTCAATTCCTCTATACACTCCACTGATTCTTCACTCCATAGAGTAACTATCCCCCCAAATTCTCCCAAGGAAGGAGATTGACTCCATCCTATTCCCCTTCCTTTCCAGATACTATGTGCCCATTTTGTATCAAAGTCTTGGACCTCATTGAAAAATGAAATGCACTTACATAGATAAACCAAATTGTTTCTAAAAGAAGAGGGAGGAAAGAGAGGGAGAAGGGAGGGGAAGAGGTTACTGAGTTCGAAATAAGAAAAGCTCAACTCTTAACATATGATTAGATAATTTCCATGCAATACAATAACATTGTTCCGTATAGAAGTAATGTGGGTCTAGTCGGGCCAACAATGCCCACTTTTGCCATGTCGGGCCAGCCCGCACGCAATCCATGCCTACCTCACACGAATTCTCCAAGAGGGAAGTCTGGCACACCCAAGGCCCAATACAATTTTTTAAGAAAAATTGGAAAAAAATGAAAGATTAAAATAAACTGACAAATTGAAAAAAAAAAACTTAAAATTTTATTCCATATGAACGTTGATATACACAATTATTTATATATGAAATAATAAAATGAAATTGAAAAAAAAAATACAATAAAATTGAGATAGGCCGCGGGCCAGCACGACCCACGGGCCATAAACCCTTGGCCCAGCCCGGCCCGTCACTTTAGTTGGCAGGCCATGCCATGCCCAGCCCAAACCATGCCGACCCAAGGGTGGCATGGCCCATTTTACACCTCTAGTTCTGTATCATTAACCAAGTTTAAAGCAAAAATAAAGTGGCTTGGGGAGATGGAAGGATGATCTTAGACACTGGTTCACTACCTAGACAAGGCTAGAGATCTGATATGCTCCTTGAATGCATCTTTAATCTAGATTCCTAGGAATTTAAACTCGGTGGCAGATAAATTACAAAACTCTGGTGCTCACAGGGAAAACTTGTATAGTAATAGTATAATGCCTTTGTAACATGTGTGTGACTAGCCTTTTGTACATCATTTCATGTACTCTCTCTTCTCTATTTTATAAAGTTACTCTTTTTCTCAAAAAAATTAAGGATTCACCAATGCAAAAAAAAAAAAAGATCAATATTCCAATTAATATTGTAGTTAAATATGTTAGGGAAGGAACCATACAGTTTGGATAAAATTAAAGCATGACAATGGTAGACCTGCAGCTACTGCAGCTTCCTTGGCATATTTTTCCATTTTCTTGTTTGGGTCTACACTGACAACACTGACACCGGCTTCATCAGCATAATATTTGAGGTTAGGGCCAGTCCCAATGCCAAGCTCCATCACCTTCTTATTCTTTCCTCTCAATTTTTTAAATAAATCTGCTTTATAACCTGCAACCTTCCATATGAAAAGGTGATTGTATGGTGTCAAAACTCAAAATGCATGCATTTAGTATATGATCCTGTAAGTGCAATAAACAAGTTGGCACGTAAACCCCATATTCATGTAATCATAAGGAAAGAAAGTACCCCTAGACCTACGATCAAAATGGTTTCACAGATCATAATGGACTAACCTCTTCCTCATAAGCTGCTATGCTCTTGTCCATGATAGATGCATATAATTCCTCATACCAATCTGGTCTGGGAGGGTGAAATTTGTTCAGCACAGCCTGCAATGAGGTTTTACTGTTACGCCACGTCCACTAAGATTATGCATTAAACAATGATTAATCCTGATAACATTGTCTGGGTACTTGAAGCATGATTGTAAGTTCTAATTTCTTACAAGACAATAGTACAATTTTGAAGCAAATGCTTAAATTTGATCCAACAGATGCTCTGTGTTTGGTTAGATCTAGTAATCCAGAATAGTAGAACTTTTCTATAAATCCCATGCCCAATCATGCTTGGATATGAAATATGAATTTGTACGGGAAAATGAGAATTCTGCCATTTTGTTAATGATGTAATATGAACAATTTTCACAGAATATATTATTTAACAATGTTTGGCTGCATATATTTGGCTACAGAAAACATACGTTTTCTAAAAAAACAAAAGTGGCAGTTTTAAGAAAATGGCATTCTTAGTCCTTTCTGAATGGAGGGTTGATCCTCCTGAAGGACCTGAACCTATTTTCCCAATACCCATGTATGCGCCTTGACCATTCAGGTTTCTTTCTCAAGTTAAGCCAAAGAGCAGGAAGACATGGGAAACGATTATTTTTCCTATAGGCTCAGTTTGGAAAAAGTACAGATACAAATATGTACAGTGCAAATACATACAAAACACAGGATTTTGCAATCTACGTATTTGTATTTCTACTCCTTCCAAACTGAGCATAGGAAAACTTGTTTTCCTTCGCTTCAGAATTCAGATGCAACCAATGCAGCCTTAAATTCAAATATTTCTCACAGCTTGGCTCCAATTAGATATCTTGACTGTACAACCTAGAGATAACCTGGCTTGAGAGAGATGGAAAGAAAGATAATTTATAAATTACCTAAAGCTTCTATTCTAATCTCGTGTCTGCAGATAATTGAAATGGAATCGATTTAACTGAGTTCTTTATCAGTGGTTTTTCTCAATGGTTCAAAACTTCAATAATCAATAACCAGGTTAACCAAATACCAAAGTCGGGAATTTAAACTAGTGGAACAAACCTTTGGGCACATCTGCCGACTCGATTTTCTATAAATAATACATAGCACAGCAAAGGACATGTGAACAAAACAAAACAAAAAGTGAAACTTAAGAGTTTTAAGGGAAAAGGGAGCATATATACAGTCGTATCACGCTCTAATTCGGATGCGTTTGAAGGTAAAATCGGGAGCAGAGCCGCTCCAGATGCTCCGATGAAACGTCTTCTCCCACAACAACAGAATCTGGAAGCACAAAGTGAATCTGACAGCACTAATGCATTGATGCTCTCCTTCGATCGTTCCACGCCATCATCATTGGCTAATGGTATGCGACGAGTGCGTGATGCTTTGAACTGCGGGGCTTCCGGTATGCGACGCCTGGACGCCTCGAGAGAGTTACGATAGTTGGGGTAGAAGGCAAATAACGACTGCAGCGAGTGCGTGATGCTCATCGTCAGTGATATCAGCACAGACCGGAATTTGCGCTCAGAACACAAGCCTAATACAATGTTCATAGAACTACTGGGCATAGAACGGAAAAGGAAAGGTTCAGGGGTCAGAGGTTCGACCCCGGTCGAACCGTGATGATGATGTGGCATCTATCAATATCTATATACTAGCGGGACCCTGTGATATACGGAAAAATATGAAAGATTTAATAATTTTATTTATTATTAATTAATATTAAATTAATAACCAAAATTTGTTGTTAATAAATTAAAAGTATTCAAAGTTATTATTAATATCTAAAATTTTAATAATTGTATTTAATGTTGATTTACAAAAAATAATTATTGTTAATTTAATATGAATAAATATTTTTTAATCAATTTAGTTTTATTAATAATTTGTAGTAACTTTAATAACTGTTATGATTTTTATTGTTTTTAAATCAAAATTTGATTAACTTTAAATAAATAAACATAATTACAAAAACTAACGTTTTTATTAATTTCACTGCTAATTAATAATTATATAGGAATGACAACGGGATGGGTTTAGTATTGTGTGGGTTCAAGTAGGAGTGTCCACAAGAAAACGAAAAACCGATCCAAATCGAATAAATCGATCCGAAAAATCCAGTTAACCGAACTAGTCAGTTCGGTTTTTAAAAAAAAACGAAGGATCGGTTCAGTGTTTAGTTAACCTATCAAAAAACCGACAGTTAACCAAACCGACCGGTTTTATATATATTATATATTTTTTATATTTCCTTGCCCCAACAGCCCAGCCCCCGGCGCCCCTTTGACCCTCTCTCTCGGCTCAAGCACAAAAAAACTGATTTTTTTTTCATTCACTCAAACCCCAAAAGGCCAAAACAACAAAACCCCTCTTTCTTTCTTCTTGTTTGAACTTTGAACAGAGAAGTCACTCGCAAGTCACCATAAACCCTAGCAACTAAGCCGCGGTCGCCACTCCTCTTCCTTCGCCTCTTCTTTCTCCTTTGACATCGTTGTCGCCGTCACTGTCATCCGATACACCGGTTTTCTTTATATTTCTCCCCCGTTGTCGTCGCCTGTGATCTGTGGTTTCTTCTCATCAGACAAAATCACAGAATACCGACCCACTTCTCCTCTCTAGTCGCCGCCGCCGGTTCTGCTTTAATAGTGGTAGACTTGCAAATAAATTATATTTTTAGTTAAAATACTTAAATATTTGTTATAAAATTTGTTTAAAATATGAATGTCCCATGTCTGAAACTCTGAGTGCCGAATGATACCACTAAAAGGTTCATTCTTTTGGTTTGAGTTCTGGACTCTTATTTAGGTATATTTTGCTTTTGGAAAATGATACATATATAATAATCTTTGTTCATATAGGCTATACCGAATGTTTGGAATGCAATGGGACCAATTCAAATTTATGTGATTAATTTTCAAGAATGAACAAGGGTTTTGCTACTGCTTAATATATTTTACAATAATGAATAGATAGATTATACTAGAGCCGATGGGACCAATTCAAATTTATGTAATTAATTTACTGCTTAATATATTTTACAATAATGAATAGATAGGCTATACTAGAGTCGTCCCACCACTTTCTATATTTTACAATCTACTAATCTTTGAATAGGGGTTTTGCTACTGCTTAATATACTAAGATGAACTCATAAGGAGATATGAGAAAACTGTGATGATTTGTTTTGCATTGTTGTTAGCACCTTTAACTTATGTACGGAATCAAACTTATGCTAGTGGTTTTCCTGATATTTGTATTATTTTAATAGATTTCACTTATACTTGAGAAAAGGATAAATAAATCTACAAAATTAATATTTTCCTGATAAAGTTCTTATTATGAATCAAACTTCAGTTATAGATTTATGATGATTCTGTATGGATGGCTTCTATTGCATAATATGATTTATGTTGAAAGATCAATTCCTACTAGTTGTTAACTTTAACAGATACCTATTTAATCAAGTAAACAACTGCTTACTATGGATGTTTCATGTTTATTTATACTTATTCGTTATTTTTCTTTAAATTTTTTTGGGCCTTGAAATTTCCCCATTTTTTCTTGAAATTCACTAAGATAGATTGTCAAGTTAAAAGTGATCAAAGAGCATCATGTAACTATTGTGGTAAGGACTTAGCTTGTCCTAGTACAAGTGGTACAAGTTGCTTGATTAATCACTTAACTAGATGCAAAAAGTACCATTTAAATGCAGACAAGAAACAAAGAACTTTGGAGTCTTCATATCAAAATGCAAAAGTGGGAGGACGGGCACCACACCAATACTTGTAACTCACAAGTTTGGCCGATAAGATTGTAAAAGGGCACTTGCTATAATGATTATTGTAGATGAATTGCCCTTGAAGCATGTGTAACGAGAGGGGTTCCGTGACTTTTGTGATACCATGCAACTACGATTTATATTTCATTCACGTCAAACAATAATATAGATTGTTATGATCTCTTTATGGAGGAGAATATGAAGTTGAAGAAATATTTTAAGAAATTGCCATCGAGAATCTGCCTTACTACAGATACATTGACATATTGTCAAAATCTTAGTTATATGTGTCTCACTGCTCACTTCATAGATGATGACTGAAGATTGTATAAGAAAATTTAAAATTTTTATCCAATTTCCAATCACTGAGTATAAGTGATTGGCAAGGCAATTGAGAGATGCTTGCTTGATTTGGGCATTGAAAGAATTTTCAATATAACAGTAGACAATGCAAGATCAAATGATGTGGGAATTCAATACTTGAAAAAGATACTCAACAGTTGGAAGATGAGTGTTTTAAATGGTGAATTCTTACATATGTGATGTGGTGCACATATTTTGAGTTTAATTGTCAAATAGGGGTTGTCAGACTTAGATAAGTCTATTTTTAAGATCCGTTTTACAGTGAAGTATGCAAGGTCTTCTCCATCACGATTGCAAAGGTTTAAGGATTGTGTAGAGAAATGAAAGATAGAGAGTAAGAGTCTTATTTGCCTAGATGTTGATACTAGGTAAAACTCTACTTACTTGATGTTGAAATCTACTTTAAAATTTCAAAAGGCATTTGATTTGTTAGAGGCTATTGATAGTAAGTATGTAGAAAGCTTACTAGTTCAAAAAATAAGGGTTTGTCTAATGATGATGATTGGGAATATGCTTGGTGTTTACTTCATTTTCCTAAAATTTTCTATGAAACTACATTGAAATTGTTTGTGTCACTTTATGTAACTGGAAATTAATACATGAAAGAAATTTATGATATTGGGCTTGTTATTTCTAGGAGGTGTACCAGTGATGATATTAGTGTTAGTTTGATGGCTTCCAAGATGAAAAATAAGTTTGAAAAGTATTGGGAAAATGTGAGGAATATCAACATTATGTTGTTCATTGCAGTGGTTCTTGACCCTCGGTGTAAATTGGAGTATGTGGATTGAGTTATTAATAAATCCTATGATGTTGATAATGCTCAAGTGTTGAGAGAGAGGGTGAAACATGTTTTGGTCTCCATGTTTGAGTTTTATAGTTAAGCTAAGTCATTTCATAATGTTCAATCAAACAATCAAATTCAAGACACAAATGAGATGGAAGTTGATAGTGTAGAAGATGTTGTTGATTTTATGAATGGCACTGTATAAAAATCAAAAAGCAGGCCAATGAGGTGTAGATACCAAAATAGAATTGGATAAATATTTAGGGGATGAATGTGAATATCCAAAAATAAATAAATAAATCATTTGACATATTGGCTTGGTGGAAAGTTAATTTGTCTAAATATCAAGTGCTTTCTATAATGGCTCAATATGTATTAGCTATGCATGTATCTACAGTTGCATCTGAGTCAGTTTTTAGCACCGGAGGCCGTGTGCTCGATTCATTCCATAGTTCTCTAACTCCAATAATGGTGAAAGCTATCATTTGTGGACAAGATTGGCTACGAAGATAACATGGCTACATTCATTTAGAGGAGAGTTTAGAAGAAATTTAGAGTATGGAATCAGGTAAGCTTTTTGTTTTCTATTATATTTTTTCTTGTTCATTTTGATTTTGTTATGTTAATTCTAATTTGTGTTTGTCCTAGTCTTTTTTGAAGATATATTATGTATCAGTGAGGAGCATCCTCTTATTGCTATTGATGATTGAATGTTTATGGTTGTAGTCTTATGGAGCTCATTCAATTTAAATTTCCATGGTTGTGGTTTGTGGACCTTTGTTTAATGTTTATGGTTGTGAACTTGTGATTTGTGAACCTTTGAGGTAGTTTTGAATGTTTATAGTTGTGGCCTTGTGGACCTCATTGTATTTAAACTTTCATGGTTGTGGATCTGGTTTAATGTTTATGATTGTGGACTTGTGATTTGTAAACCTTGTTGAATGGCCAAGTATTGAAAGAAATATCTTATTGAATGTTTTTTGTAGAGATATTAAATATCTTATTGAATATTTGATTGTGTGCCATGAGCCATCCACTATGGCAAAAGACTTGAATGTGATTTGTGAACCTTGTAGAATGGCCAAGTGTTGTTGAAAGAAATTGCTTGTCCATTTGTTATTGAATGCTTTTCGTAGAGATATGAGATATCCTATTGAATATTTGAATGGGTTCAGCCCCACCTAAGATTGAAGCCATACAGCTTTAGAAAAGTTGCATTCAAAAAACAGATGTTCTTATGTTTCAGGTGTGTTATTGCACATAGTACAATTGATCACCTTCTTTCTTTCTACTCCAACTTGTTGTTTTTGTTTTCACAACCCTTAAGTAATATTTCTAGACTAAGATTAAACATCTATATGGGACTTTAAGGGCCCAAATTTTACTCCAATTTGCTTGTGAAATTGATGTTTCAGTTCCTGGTATACTAAACAGTTTGTAAGTTAACCGAATAGCTTTCACTATGGGGAGAAATAGTGATTTGTTGAATGGTCAGGTGTTTATTTATTTATTTTTTTGGACAGGTAAATGGCCAGGTATTTGAAACATCAAATGGCTAATTTATGGTATACTAAACTGTATGTTACAGACTTATTGAAACATCAAATGGCCAAGGTTGATTTACTAAACAACCTCCCCATAGTCCCCATGAAATCCCTTTACAACCCACTGAAATGAAAAAATGAAAATAAAATTCATTTTTTAATAAAAATGAAAAAAATCGAACCAAAGCTGGTTAACTGCTTGGTTCAGTTCGGTTTCGATTCAGACTAATGCAAAAACTGGTGATACTAGTTCGGCTTGTAAAATATGCCCATTGACACTCATAGCTTCAAGTAGAGGTGTAAATCGGGTCATGTTGGGCCGGAACAACACAACCCCCATGCGGCCCACACAAAGTGCGGGTCATGTCGTGTTGGCCCATAGGGCATCCTAGATCGTGCCTCCCTTCCTTAGGATAATTTGGGGGCTCAGTTCGACATGGCCCAAGCCCGCATGGTTACGTGCCATGCCATGGGTCGGGCTGGTCCCTGGCCTTATGTCAAGCCAGGCTGCGAATTAGGCCAAGCTATGAGTGGTCCGTTTTTTTTTTTTAAATGAAAAAGATGTTTAAATTTTTATTTCATATGATTTTTTGTATATTCAATTAGACCTATTCATGGACCAGGTAACCCGACGGCCCAGCCTGACCCATTATTTTTCAGGCTTTGACAAAATTTCAGGCTCGTTGGCTCGAGCTCAGGCTTTCTCAAATAAGCCCGACCCAATACTATTACATATGTAAAAAAATACTTATGTTCAAGGTTCAAAGTATTGACACAGACGTTGTATCGGTGTTTTTTATGTTATTTTTTTATTTTTTCAAAACCGGCTTAAAGGGGTCGGGTCAGTTTAAGTCCCGGCTACCATCTGAACCATGGTCTGACCCGATACAACTCCTGTAGGGGCGTATCAGGAAGCCATCAGCATGATACGTATCGGTCGATATGTGTCGATACTTCGAACCTTGCTTATGTTATATATAATAAATAAATATATATATATATATATATATATGCTTGTTAATTTATTAATAAATATGAATTTACTATTAGGAAATATAATAATAGTTTATAAAAGTATACCGAAAATAAGACATTTTGTGTATAGATTGGGCTTTGGGCTTTATATAAGGGTTGGCCTTGGGGTCAAGATTCTTACTAAAGTTATGGATTTCTCTTTTAATTTGGGATTTTTCTTGATTATACTTGTTTATACCATTTTTACCTTTTTCCTTTTCTTTATATTTTGAATTCAAAAGGTCTAAGGTTGGGCTTTGGTTCATGTATTGTGAAGTTATCAAGTAAGTTTATTTGATAGTTAAGATTCTTTATTCTGCAACTACAATAGGTTCATTAGGTGAACGATCCCTTGAGTGGATTTGGTGAATACCTAGGTAGGTGGTCAAATTATATCTCTTCTTTGTCTTTTTACATAAAAGTCCATGGGGGCAATGATCAAATGCGTCAATTACTAAGGATACTTCATTATAAGCCATGCATGTTTCAAGAACATTTTTTATGTATGAAGCAATACATGAAAATATGGAGTCTGATGATATGGCTAAAATGTTTGTCTTATGGCTTTAAACCATGTAGGTAAACTAAGTGAAGAAGATTGTTGCATGTAAAGAGTGCAAAATCTTAGACCAAGCCTAAAGAACGAGGAAAATACTAATCATCTCTTTCTGCATTGCTCCTATGCTTCACACGTGTGGTAACACTTTTTCTCATTGGTTAGAAGATAATTGATAGCACCTCTTGAAGTAGTTGATTTGTTCAAAACAGAGATGATGAATTTTGTGGCATTGTGTACACATCAGTTTTGTGGGGTCTATGGTGTGAGACAATTGCGATGAATTTTCTAGTGTATATTTTAATGAAGAGAAATGCAGTTTGAGTAGTTAATTAAACTCGTAATCTTAAGATCTCTGCCCTGGGCCATCATCTATAAAGAATTTTGTGTCTTACCTCTTAATGATTTATTAAGAGGGTGGGATATACCTTTTTGGAAGACTGTGTTATGATTCTGAATAGCTATTTATATTTCATATGTGATTGACAATATGAATAAACAAACCCAAGTAATTTGATATGTGTACCCTTGCAAATATATATAGACCTGTAGCACTAAAGTGAAAACAACTTCATTATTTTATGATTTTACTTAAACTATTATTTTCCCCTATGCTAGTTCTATTTATATATGGTGATGAGGGGTAATTTGGCCTGACCTATCGACACCCGGACACGTGGAAAGCAATCTGCTGACAGGATGATGACTCCGCATTTCCTGCCACCTCAGCAAGACAGGTCAGCTCGGGTACATCGAACACATCGACCAAGACCAAGGTATGAGTAGTTCATGATGGCCCGACTTGCCGAGGTTACACGTAACCAACTTCTAGAAGCTAGTCAACTGTCTCCAACCTCTCTGGGATCACATTGCACATATGCAAGCTTTATCCTTACTTATCCCGTCCAGATCGGATGAACTCAATAAGCCTTATTAGCTCATATGAAGTCCACCTTCGAGTGCATAATGGATCCCTAGCAGCACAGACTGATGACCTCAAAGGTGTTTCGTAAGACCTATGGCAACTCACTTATATAAGGGCACTAACCCCAACGTCACAAGGTACGTGTGATTATTTGCTCACTAGCCTTCTAGCATTTAAGGTTTAAGCTCGCATACCAGAGAACTAACTTAAGCATTGGAGCACCCACACTGGGTAAACCACCCTATGTCCTTTTAGTGTATTGTTCTTGTAGTTCGACCGGCCAACAAAAGCGGACCAACGTCCAAGCTACCCTCCAGCTAAGAGCATATAGATCACACACAATCATATGGAATTGGGATTTGCTTATCACTGAGGGCGCCTCACAATGACCTCACAAGCACATCCCACCGTGCATTGGGAACATCTCCCACAAATCTCTCTCTCTCTCTCTCTCTCTATATATATATATTAAAACAAAGCGGTCAAGAAATTTTCTCATTTTCTTGAAATTTGTACTTTTTTAATTGCATGTCATTTTTTAAACAACCAATGAGATACTCTCATTCCTCATCAAAATAATCTAAGATATCTCTCTTACCCAGACGTTTCCAACAATCTCCTCTCCTAAAATTTATCCCAAACTACATCCCCCACTTTCTTCTAAATCATCTCCAATTCCTATTTATCTCCTAAATTATCTATAATTTACTAAAACATTTATCTCCAAAAAATCTTTAATTCCTATTTATCCTCTTTGCCACTTTTTATCTATATCTATCTAAAGTAAGTTTAAATTATAAAATTTCTCCCCAAATTATCTTTAATAAACTTTAAAATAATTATAATAGATTTAATAATATTCATATTATTAATAGTTTTATATTTCTATAAAATTCATCACAAAATTATGTACTAAAAATATAATTATGATTTTCCAAATGATTCAAATTAAAAGTTATTCAAATAATAGAAAATTAAAATTAGAAAATAAAAAGATTAAGTCAATATTTCAATAACTAAATATCTTAAATAACAAAATACAAAAAATAGCTAAATAATTATATAGAGAAGTATTTAATTATTTTAATATTTTAATAAATAAATACCTTAAATTAAAATAGTGAGTATTTTAAATATTTCATATATTATTTAAATATTTAAAATACTAAATTTTTAAACAACAAAATATTTAACATAACTATATTTTAAATAGTTAAAATAACGAAATTATCAATAAAATAAAAAAACATAAGATAAAAATATCATAACATAATGATCAAATTAATAATAATTTAATATTTTTACAAAACTAATAATGAAATTATATAATAATAGTATAGTTAATAGTTTCAATAAAATCATAGCATAATATTCAAATTAAAAATAAATTAATATTTTTACAAAATTAATAATGAAATTATGTAATAATAGTATACTTAATATTTTTTACAAAATCATAACATATTATTAATAGTTTTAAATTCTTTCAAAATTCATCACGAAATTATGTACTAACAATATAAATAATGATTTTCCAGATTATTCAAATTCAATTTTATTCAAATAATAGAAATTTAACATTAAAAATAAAATATTATATCAATATTCCAATAACTAAATATCTTAAATAATAAATTACTAGAAATAGCTGAATAATTACATATAAAAATATTCCAATAACTAAATATCTTAAATTCAAATAACAAGTATTTTATATATTATTTAAATATTTAAATAACTAAATATTTTAAATAACAAAATATTTAATTTAACTATATTTTAGTTAAAATAACAAAATTACGCAATAAAATAAAAAATCCTAAACTAAAAAAAATCATAACATAATATTAAAATTAATAATAATAATAGAAGTAGTATAAACTTTAAAATATTTATACAAAACACAAAAAATAATTACAATAGATTTAATAATATTCATATTTGTACAAAATTCATCACAAAATTATGTACTAACAATATAAATTACCATTTTCCAGATTATTCAAATAATAGAAATTTAACAATAAAAAACAAAATACTATTTCAATATTTCAAAAACTACATATCTTAAATAACAAAATACTAAAAATAGCTAAATAATTATATAGACAAATAATTAATTATTTTAATAACTAAATATATTAAATTAAAATAATTTAATATTTTTACAAAATTAATAATGAACGTATGTAATAATAGAATAAATTAGAATTTTTAAAGATTGCTAAATTCAATAAATAATTAAAATTATAGAATTTAAATAACTAAATAATATTATAAATAACCAATTTCACTTACATAAATTAATAATTCTTGAAAAATAACTTTCAAAAAAATAATATTCATTAATAAGGATTTTAAAATATTAATATATATTTACTATATATTTATATACTAAAATTAATAATTATTGTATTTTCAGCAATTATTTATATTTTTATTATAAATATATTTTCAATAATTACGTATAAATCTATATTTGTTTTGTTATTTAACAGAACATTTTTAATAATTATTAGATATTAAACTACCATTGTTTAACTTTTTAAATTTAATTTATTATATGTATTGTATTTATTGTATTTTTGTTGTACTTTATTAATTGATATTTATTAGAGAATTAACTATTATTTGAGATTGCAATATTTATTGACTATCTTAATATACTTTTTAGAATTTTTAGTATTTTTGTAGTTATTGTAATTATTTTATTTTTATTAGTTATTTATTTTATTTTCAATAATCGTGTAATTTTGCTATAAAATATTAATTTCGATGAAATTAGGGGTGTTGATCATAGCCTGATTTAGTTCAGTTGTATGCTATTTGGCCAACCAAATCGACATGGTCATGTTGGAATTGGTTACCCGCAATCCACTGACCATTAGTGGAAACCAACTAAATCATGTTGTATTGGTTTGGGTTGATTTTCGGTTTGCTTAATTGGTTTTAAATAGTTAAAATAAAGAAATTATGTAATAAATTTTAAAATTTTGAAAAGTAGAAAAATAATTATAACATAATATTGAAATTAATAGCAATTTAATATTTTTACATAATATTTTAAATAACTAATTTCACTTATATCAATTAATAACTCGAGAAAATTACTTTCAAAAAATTAATATTTATTAATAATAATTTTAAACTCTTAATCTGTATTTATTATATAATTATATATGCTAAAATTAATATTTATTGTATTTCAGTAATTATTTATTATTTTTTGTGATAAATGTATTTTTAATTATTATGTATAAATTTATTTTGTTTTGTTATTTAATATAAAACTTTCAATAATTATTGGAGATTAAACTACTATTATTGAAATTTGTAATTTTAATTTATTGTACTTATTGTCAAGGTTTTTAAAACCAAACCGGTTAGAGATTCAGTTCTTAGGTCAAACGGTCCGACCATTCAAACCGAATGGATAGCCCATTTTGATACAAAATTAAAAAATAAAAAAATGGTCAAAACCGTTGAATGGTTCGACCGTTTGGGTCAGTGTTTTGTTGACCAAATGAATGCTTTGGGCAAATTAACGGTTTTGGGGTAAAACGGAACCGGTCAATCGGTTCTTGGTTTTTCCAGCCCAACCATCTAGTCCAGTTCAATTTTGAAAACCATGTTTATTGTATTTTTGTTATAACTTATTGATTAATGTTTATTAGAGATTAAACTATGATTTCAGATTATAGTATTTATTGACTAAGTTAATATATTTTTAGTACTTTTTGTATTTATTCATTATCAATATATTTCCAATAATTGTGTATTTTTTGCTATAAATTTTCAATAATTATTGGAGATTAAACTATTGTTATTTATTAGAGATGAGACTATCAATTTAGTTGAAATTACAAGTGTTCATGAGTTGATTCGGTTTTGTTGTTTGGCCAACCAAATGACCTAGTCAGGTTGGGGAGTTGGTTAGTTGAAACCAATTGACCTTTTGTAAAAACCGATCCACTCAAGTTGTATTGGTTTGGGTCAGATTTTTTGTTTGTTTAGTCAGTTCAAAAGATTTAAACTTAAAAATTATAGTATAATTATTAAAAATAAATTAAAAATTTAGATTTATGATATAAAACATTTTAGACTAAGAAATATGGGAAATTTCCCACTTTTCTATATTAAGATTTATATTTAAAATATAAAATATTAATATATATCCATGGTTAGGTCTTTCGATTTTAGTCGGTTTACAAATGGCCAAAGTGGAACTGATCCAACTTGGTCAAATTGGAAAATTTTTGAACCAAAGCCAACCTAAAATACTAGAAAACTGACCAACTCGGGTCGAGTTGATCGGATTGGTCGATTTCATTAGTTTGATGAATAAACCTAACTTAAATTAATTATTGTTATTTTTGTATTATAAAAAAATTGAATAAAAGTAGTATAGAAAATATGAATAATTATTAATTATTTAAAAAGTTTAAAATATAAAACAATTGTATACTCTTATGTGTTTCTATTAGTGTCATTCACTAAAACACCTTATAGTTTTACATATATTCTTAAACTTACCTTACAGTTTTCATTTTACTAAAACATCCCATACATTTTACAACTTATTTACTTAATCAACCTTTCGTTAAGGAATGCTTGTTTTGCCATTTGTCCCATGATTTTTTATTTTAAAAATACCCTTAACACTTTTTTTTTACATAATACAAAATTGACCAAATATTACCAATGTAGTGATTGTTGGTGTCTTATTAAGGGCAAAAAAGGTATTTTTATTTTTATTTTCTTTTGATTAAATTCATTTAAATGAACATTAGGATCAACACTGTCATCTAATGGAAGATTGATGAAATCAATTGCAAATTATAAGTGGTGTTTTAGTAAAATGCTAATTATATGATAGATGTTAGTAAATCCACCAAACTATAAGGGGTATTTTAATAAATGGCTCTTTCTATTATTTAGTTTTTGCTTAATAAATCTCGTGCATCACACGGGTCCCCGCTAGTAATAACAAATAAGTACAGGAGATGTTTCCAATGCATGGTGGGATGTGCCTCTGAGGCCGGTGTGAGATGCCTTGTGTGATGAGTAGATCCGGTCTCCCATATATGTAAAGCGACTCAGTCCATGTGGACTGCCGTCTCTCCTTCAAAACTCACCCCAAAATCCCTATACAACGCAATTTTCTCAATTTTCCAGATTTTTTGTATTTTTAAAACCACGTAATTGGGCTCCTTAAACCAATCAAATTTCACACTTTTCACCCCCTAAAATCTCTCTCTCTTGTTCCCAAGTCTCCGGTCCTTACTGTTACATTCACGTCTCACCCCCCAATAACTTCAAAGTCATGAGAAGTGGGGAAGTTACTCATTGATGAAACATTGATAATTTGAAATGCACTGAACTCTTTCTCGATCAATTTCACCTAAAAATTTTCTTTTTCCCCTACCAAATGAATCAAGTTTCAAGCATCGAGTTCTAGCATGTCATAGAGATTCGTAGGTTAGTTCGTGGAGACTTAGAGACCGGAACAAGGGCGAGAACTATTAACAGCAGTTTGGTTATCGTGAATGTTTCCTCCCTCATTGCCTCTCAGGTATGTCAACATTCTCTTTCGACAAATTTTCCGTTGTCTTTCTGACTTGAGTAGTCTTAGCCATGCACCAAAACTCAAAAGAGGGATGAAAACAGTGGAATATTTATATCATCTTCCGATGATTTTCTGGTTAAAAAAATATTGTTTCAGGTATTATTCCCTTGTTGGTGTCATTCTGGTGTGAATACGATGTGTCGATGTGGAGGGGTGAAAATCCATTGAAGTTGGCCCCTTGTATGTGCTATTGTGGTCACTAACGCAGTGACCACTGTAGTAATTTGTGAGTGAAGAAGAAAGGTATTACTCGTTGGGACTTGCGTGTCCGACCCAAACCGCATGAGTTTGGCGTTTGTGTACAATTTGATCCAGATCCATACCATCGCAACTTCGCAAGGGAATTTTTTTATCCTAGAGACTTACCGTGTTAGCTATGTAAATCAACCATTATAAATTTGCAGTAACTTGGAACTGAGCTAAGGAGTTCATGTGAGTCAGTTTTATTACAAATATGGACTAGCGGTGTGATTTGGTCAATTTAGACCATGTTTGGTTTAGTTCTCATTTTTTCTTATTCTTGCCCGATATGGAATTTTAAAACGGACAAGAATGAGTAAAATGATAAAATATTGTTATGAACCAAACGCTCTTTTCCTAAAAAAATGAATTATTTTTAAACCAACAAGTGCCTTACGTTTGCTCATTTTCATTCTTAAAAAGATTGTGTTAGTAGTCATAAACCACCAGCCTAGGTCTCTAAAATCATCAGCATAGATGTTTACCAGTAGGGTTGTCAATTGGACTAGATTTGGTCCAATCCGACCCAATCCAATATTGGTCCATTTACAAATAAACTGAACCAAATTCACAAAAACCAAGTCTAAATCTAGTCCAAATAAAATGCAAATGGACCATATTGGGTCCAATCCAATCAAAATTGAATTAAAGACCAAAATAACATGAAAAATCCATAAAATATATAAAAACACTACAAACACCTATTACAATCCAATCCAATTAAAATGCAAATGGACCAAATTGGGTCCAATTCAATTCAAAGTGAATGAATAAAAGTACTTTTGTAAAAGTGTTATTGTAAAAATACTTTTGTAGTACTTTCATAAAAGTACTTTGATAAAAAATACTTTCATAAAAGTGTTGTTGTAAAAGTACTTCTATAAAAATACTTTCATAAAAGTACTTTTGTAAATGTGCTTTCATAAAAGTACTTTTTTAAAAGTGGTTTCATAAAAGTACTTTTGTAAAAGTGTTTTCATAAAAGTACTTATGTATAAGTGATTTTGTAAAAGTACTTTTATAAAACTACTTTCATGTAAAAAGTACTTTTATAAAAGTTCTCCCATAAAAATACTTTTGTAAAAGTACTTTGCTTTCATAAAATTACTTTTATAAAAGTGCTTTCAAGAAAATGTTTTCATAAGTGTTTTTTTATGCTGGTGGTTTCTAACCACTGGCATAGAGTTTCTTTAAAGAATGAAAATGGGTAAGATGGGGCATGATTATTTTTCATGCTACAGGCTACCCCATTTTTTGTGCTATGGGCCGATTTTTCATTCTGAAAAGAATGAGGCCGATGGCAAGAATTTTGTAACCAAACGCTCTAATGTTATTCATTCTTGTTCATTCTGGGTAAGAATGAGTAAGAATTAAAAAAACGATGCCCTAAGCAGCGAACCAAACATGGCCTTGGCATCCCAAAAATAAAGAGAAATCCCCCTTGTTTTGCTACTTTGGCCACTATATCAAGCAACCATTGTAGCTAAAAGCGGGTTAAAAAAGATAGTTTAAACGAATCGGGTATTGGATAGTATGCTCCGGATCCGGTACCCTGACTCGACCCTGGTTTAATAGGTTATTTATTTTGTCGTTTATTACTGTCATTGTTAATCACCTTTAATATTTATGTTATCACTAATTTCCATTATTTAAAATTCAAGATTATTGAGAATAATTGAAATCGTCATTATTTGAAAATGAATATTATTAGTGATAGTCGAAAATTACTAAAAATAATTATTCAAAATCCATAGCAAATAGATGTTAGTTGAAAATTGCATAAAATATCATTGAAAATTGCAGTTAAGTGGAAAAAAATTGACAATTATTCAAAATTATTGATAATTCCCAAAAATTAGCGTAAATTATAATTGAATTTGGGTTGAATTCAACCTTACTTAATCCAACTGGACTTACACCCTGATTTGAATTCGATTCATTTATAATTAGATCAAATATGATTCACCCTAATGTTAGATTTTTTTTTTCTTTTTCTTTTTCAGTTTTGTGTGCTAACAAATCGACTCAAAGGAGCCCATGGTTTTGAATGAAGTTGGTCGAGTCCCCCTGATTGGCTGGTTCCTTCACTTATTGTCGTGTCTTTTCATTTGTTTGTTTGTTTTTTCTTTTCGAGTTTGTTAATTATTCCACCAACAAAAAAGCATTCACCCTAGCCGATGTGATATAATCTGATTTGAGTTGATTAAGCATGTATTTTCGTGTGGAAGTAGGTAACTGCCAAAACCAAAATAAAAGAGATAATCTGATTTGATTTGATTGATTTTAATTGCATGTTTTGGTGGTGGAAGAGAGAAAAGAAACGTAGGGGTAGGGAAGGGGAGAAAAGAGACGACATATGACGTGTCAAGGCTTGTTTTGATATATGGTAATGGATACTATTCAATACCCCAATGCAAAATGAATTCAGTTCAAGTTTGATATAAATTTGGTGGATAATATCTGATTTAAATGAACCAAATTTGCAAATACGTACATATGCCATATTCAATCAATTCACGGTCCTTTTTTCACCCCATTAATTTTCCTTTCAATTTTAATACATTTCACTATTCTCACACTTATACTCAACCAGCTAATTGGAATGTTCTTGCTAGGTCAACCAATATGAAGAGTTTTCAAGTAATTTTTATCAATTTTTGGATTCTATCGGTAATTTACCTATATTGATCAAAGCCCAGGGTTTGTTTGGTTTGTGGCTAGGATTAAAATTGGAATCTGGTTCCAATTGTAGCTGTTTGGTTCATTTAAGATTGTAATCGAAATGAACAAAATTTTTTCAAGTCTGCATTAATTTATTTATTGTGTTACCACTGCTTTACTAATATTTTATGAATATGTTATTATTAATTTTTAGTATATTATTATTATATTAGTATTAAATGATTAATATCTTAGTATTTATTATTAAATCATTAATGTTTTATTAATATATTAATAGTTTATTAAATTACTATTAGTCTTCTTATTATTGGCATTATTACTATTTCATTATTAGTTTATTTTTTTATATTAATTTTGTTTTATTGTTTTAATATTAATTTTTATTGAATATTTTTTGTTTTATAGTTATTTTGTTATATTATTATTATTGTTGTTGTCTTATTATCATTTTAATAATATTTTTTATTTAGTTATCAATGTTTTATTATTATTTCGTAAATAGTTTATTACCATTGTATTATTATTATTTTATTACTTTAATTATTATTGACCAAACTTTTACTTATTCCTTATTATTATTATATTTAATAATTAATATATTTATTTGTTATTGTTAATTTATAATACTATTATTTTATTATTCTTTTTACAAATATTTTGTTAATAGTTTATTAATCATTTATTGTTTAATTACTAATATGTTATTAATTTAATACTAGTTTAGAAAATTGTTGTTTTACTACTATTTTATTAGGAAAATCTATGATATTTGAAGTACAATATCATTGAGAGAGCTTTGACCAATCAAAGCACCCTTGTGAGTTGCGATGAACACCACCAGATTGGTCACCTCTTTTATGACATTGGTTAATTGGATGTATGCTTTTCCAGTATCATGGTCAAACAATGTTTTATTAATACTACGATTTGGGAGGGGGTGCAATGTTTTCAACCCGCCATTGATACAGTCGGTCGAACTGTTCGAATTGTCACCCAACCAGGATTTCAGGTCCGATTCAATCAAAAACCCGTCAGATGGTCAAAAACTATTGAATTGGTCAATAACCGTCCAACCCGACTAATTCAACCATTGACCCGCTCGACCCGATGACCGGGTCATGGGTTGCACACTCAATACATGCAAACTTTCAGATGCCATAATTTTACACTTTGATGTCCGATTGGGGTTTTTTTTTTTCTTTTTTTTTATTTTGGGTAACTTTTCAAAATCTATGCATCCCAATGAGCCATAGGCGCCTTGCCCCACTATTTTCGTGAAAACAACTCTTTTTGGCATCAATTTGCAAATTTTGCATTTTTTAGAAATTAAAACTAAATCAAGTATAAAATAATACATATAACATGTGTAAAATATATTTATACATTATTTATTGCGAAATTATATATTTACACACACACACATATATATGATGACAAAGCACGGTCTGAACCGATTGAACTAATGACCCACGACCGGTGACAAAAATGGTTCAACCTCCAAGTCAGTTTTTTTTTTTTTTGTTAGGAGTTCTTTACTGCACATACTATGAAATGGGAATTTCATTCCCAATGGGAGCACATAATGGCCATTCCCCTACTAGGGGTGTCAATTGGACTGGATTTGGCCAAATCCGATCCAGTCAAATGTGAATCTATTATAAATGGACCAGGTCCAATCCAATCCAATGAATATTTTGGACCATTTTTCAACTGGTCTAATTAAATGATTGGACCATCCAATCTGCTCAAATTCGTTTTGGTTTAGCTTGGTTTCCAACCCAAACTCGGTCAATTGACACCTATATTCTTATCTTATATCAACGAACCAGATATTGACTTAATCCAACCCAATCTCCAATATAAATTTATTACAGATGGACCATGTCCAATCCAATCTAATAAATATCTTGGACCGGATTGGTCAAATCCAATATGTCTTATTGGTTCGTCCAATTTGTCCATATTGATTTTGGACTGGATGGGGTCCAACACAAAACTGGTCCATTTACACACTTAGCCCTACACCCATTCCGCCAAGAATAAGAATTAGAATCTCATTCCAACTAGACAACCCATTAAAATAATCTCGTATAGACAACTATTATATGGAGCCAAATGGACCCTCAATTTATAACTTCCTTTAACAACCAAGTAGGTGTTTCATGTTTGGCATCAATGCCATGTCTGAAATCTGTTTTTTTTTTTTTTTTTCAAATGGATTCACCATTTTTTTTTCCGGAAAACATTTTCTTGGACCACACCTTGGAAAATCAATAAAGGTATGGTCTAAAAAATGCCCATTTTTACCATTTTCTCGTTTTTTTCCTACTATTGCTATCAACATTATGTTGACATGGCATTGAAAAATGCCTATGTGGCAGGAAAAATAATGGTCTCACATAAAAAAACTTGAAAAATGTTTTTTCCCATAAAACAACATGCCTATATAGCAACAAATCATGAGAAAATGACTTTGATGAAAGGGCATTGGTTCCAAACACCCCCAAAAGGCTATACAAAAGTTTGTTATGATGCATATGGCTAAAACCGAGAACCAAGGCCTTTCATGTGTTGAAGTGGCCCTATTAAGACGTCACTTGTGGGATCATGGCAAGACATCAAAGGCGTTGATTTCCATTAATTTGATAAATTGTGTCATGTCCTTGTTAAATCAGCATTTATCCCATCATGCTCATCCGTATGTATAGATATTCACAAAAATTGGTTTTGATTTATGTGCATGCCAACTATTGGTAAAATCTTCATTTTAATGCTTTCCCCAATGTTTGAATGTTTATTCAGTACTAGGATCCACCATATTGGAGACATATTTAAGACTACTAATTATGCACGTGCTTTGCATGTGGCAATTCTAGATGATCATAATGATAAATAATGTATCCAAATTTGTTTGTATAAAAATCATGTATTTTTTGTTTTTCATTATTAATTGAATGCCGATTGCAAAATCCAAATCCAATTATATAAACACATCATATTGGGCTGCAAAGTTTTACATATCATTGTTATGCCTAATTGCTTGGTTGTACTATTTTTTTGTAATGTTTTATCTTATTAGTGTATATATTTATCAAAAAAAATGTAATATTTAAAGAGAGGAAATTGAATGATGTGAAAATTAATAATTGAAATTACATTTTAAACCTCACAATTAAATGGAGATTAAATTCAAAAAACTGTGTAGTTTTAATTAAAAGAAAGTTCTACAATCTTATTCCTTATTCATGTTTTTAGAAGTAATATAAATATAGAATTATATATGTGTTCAAATTTTTTTTTTTATTTCTATGTGTGTACACAAACTTTATTTAATATGATAGATATATGATATTACATATGTGCCCAAATATTATTTTTTTTATAAGTTATCTATTTTTATGTTTTTTATATTTCTCTATATTTTATTATTTAATTATGACATTAAAGGTCAACACATTTGACCAAAAAGTTGAACCGTTGATCTCCATCCAATAGGAAAATAATTTAATTTTTGGCTAGTTTTAGATTATCTATTCATTCTCATCATAAAAGAAAAACATTGTTTATTACTCTTATTTTTTAATTTGATTAATAAAAATATCATAAATGTGTCTATTTTTTCTACATTTTATAATTTTTTATATTTATTTCTATTTACAAATTTTATTACCCAACTATGACTTCATGGGTTGACCAACTTTAACTAGATGGTTGAATTGCTTAGTCATCACTTGGATTATGGTTTTATATTCTTAAAAGTATTGGATACATACCTAATTAGTAGAATTTATTAGTGAAAAAATAACTTAAATTTAGGATTTAATAAGATAGAACGGACGTTAGCACATCAAATATATAACTTAATGTGAAGGATTTGAACGAAATGAAGAATAATAGTTCAAATTACATTTTTTTGCCCTTATAATTAAAAAAGTTACTAAATTCAAATTACATTTTTGACCATTTTTATATTTTCATTTGTATCAAAATAATTATAATTTATCACACTTAGTTTGTTTAATATGATGAATATACGATATTAGAGATGCGCCCAAATGTTTTTATTGCAAAATTGATGTATTTTTTATTTTTTTTGTTTTCTTAATTTTTATTATTGAATTATGACATTTAATATTGACACATGACCTAAAAGTTGAACTATCGACCTTGACCAAATAGGAAATCAATTTAATTTTTTGGTTGGTTTTAAAACTTGTATTTAATTTCCATTATCAATACAAATATTTATTCTTTATGATTATTTAACATGATTAATATAAAATATCAAAGAAATTACCCATTTTTTCTACTTTGTGGATTTGCTTCTATTTTAAATATTTTATTATTTAACTATGACATCATGGATTCACCCAATTGACCCCTCACAATTAAAGAATGACTAAATTCAAATATTGGGGTAGTTTAGTAAAAAAGAAAGTTCTATACCCTTATTATTGTTTAATATGTCAAATATATGATGCTAAAAATGTTTTCAAATTCTTCTTTAATTTTTTTTTGCATTTTATCTATTTTTCAAATTTTATTGTATAGCTATGGCAACATGAATTGACCCATTTGACCCCAAATGGTTTAATTTCTTACCACCACTTAGATGAAAATACTATTTTTCCATATAACTTTCAAAAGTGTAAGTTTTTATATTATTAGAATTATTAATTTATTATGTATGGTTTTAATTAGTAGAATTTAGTGATGGGAATAAATTAATGCTTTAAATATATGATATAACGAGGGTTGATGGTGCGCGATCTGGATGCTCCTAGCTGTAGGGCAGCTCGGACGTCTGTTGCCAAGTAGGTTGCTCGAATTGCAAAGAAAATGAGGATCAGAGAACCCAGGGTGGCTAACCCGGCGGGGCCACTCCAATGCTTAGGTCAGTAATAGTAATATGCGAGCTGAGAGTTTGGGAAATAGGAGAGCTAGAATGCACTTAATCGCACATACCTTTTGCCTCTGCGCCATTGGGGTTGGTGCCATTATATATGCTTTGTTTGGCATTGGCTTTACACACCACATCCAAGATTTCCAGGAGGTCGTGCCTAACCAGTCCGAAATCCTCGAAGGTAATCATCATGCACGTTGACCACCCTCTGGAACGTTCGGTGCGTGGGCCAACTTTCGAGAAATGTGGGAGTGTCAGGATATGCATGCCGAATTTGTCGACGAGCACATCTCGCAGGTCGCCACCTAGACCTCAATCAGGCTGGCACACCCTCGAGGGAGCTCACTCCTCGCGTCGAGGTTACATCGGCCAGTGACGAGGTGCATCTATCCGACCTGAGTTGTGGTTGAGGTCGCCAGGTTGGCAGTGAAGGTAGGTTGCCAGGTCAGGGCGAAGAGGAATTGCGATTTGGGACTCCAAGTCATTGCTTAGGTGGCGCTTATGTGTCATCCAGCTATTCCAAGATGCCATGTGTTATGATGTCATTGGAGGGCCAAATCCGCCCTCATCAATTACCCCCTACTCCCAAGTTGAGAGTAGCTCGATGAAGGGAGTAGATTGTTCATTTGGCCTGGAATGGCTATTTGATGAGCTCGTAGTTGTAAGCGTCGGTCAAATTTGCTTATTGTATCGGAAGAGTTCAAGTGTTTGCAGCCTTACACAGGACCTCACTGTCTTGATTCTCGGGGCACGAGAGCGAAGTCATCCGCTCGAGGAAAGGTGAAACAGGTACTCCGAGGACATCTACCTTATTAGGGATGCAACCGTCAAGGGGTTCTGCAATCCGACCATTACCTCGAGAGTGAAGCTCATCATGCCGTCCTCAAGAGGGGTTAATTGCGTGACTATTTGATTAGGTCGCTCCACCTAGGTAGACTTCAACGCAATGTCACTTGAACTGGTTCTCAAAAGAGTAGCCAGTGAGTTCGACACAGAGCCTAAAACCAAAGTGAAGAGATCGACCGAGTTTGTGTCCATCATGGTGCTGAGAGCGAACTAGTTTTTCCTTTGTTCTCTTTTTTGGATCTTATGTGGTGCCAAGTTCTTTTATCAGCTCGACACTTTAACCTTTAGGCTCTGGGAGTGACTCACGGTCCACTCTCTATTTCTATATCATTACTTTGAGATTGGCTTCCTCAAGAAGGTGCTTGCAAGATCATGGCGTGCTACTCCTGGAACCGCTGAGTGTCTGCTTCTATTAGAGTCATGGGAGGCTCACCCTAAGGGGGCAGCTTTGTTGTCTGCAGGTTGCTTACTCTCACGGGAACCATAAGGGGCTCGACCTATGAGGGTAGTTCCAATTTCAGCTCGCTTCCAACTCTCATGGGGGACATAAAAGCTCGACCTGCAGTAAGGCATCGCAGTTTGGGCTGGAGGTAGTCCGGGTTAGATCGTTGAGGCTCACCCGGGCTGGTTATTTTTTTTTGTTATCTTTGCAGGTTTTGTCATTACTTTTGACGTCAGATGATAAGTTGATGCCACGGTTGCACTGCATCAACCCTAAGAGACGTTGGTTTTCAACTCTTACGAGAATCCACAGGGAGCTAGACATGCGGGAGCAACTCGACTAGCTGTAGGTTGCCAACTCGCACGGGAGCCTTGAAAGGCTCAACCAGCAAGAGTGTCCGCACTACCCGTAGGCCGCTAATTCCCGCGGGAGCCGCGAAGGGTTCAACATGTAGGGGAGACATTGTGAAGAAGGCTAACGAGGCTCATCCGGGCTGAAATGAGGTTGGCAAAGCAGCTTAGTCGGTTGGCCATCAACTCCCGCGGGAATCACAAGGGGCTCTCGACCTGCGGGGGTGGCTCTACTCCGAAGCGCCTATCGCCAGACTGCTAGTTGTTAAGGTCATTTTGCTACTGATTGCTCGAATGCACCAAGCTTCTTGATTGTCACGGAGGAGGGTTCTCATGTTCTTGCCCCCCTAGTAATTGATTATTTGTTATCGATGTTGGTGCTGCTTAAAAATGCCTTTGAGTTAATAAAAAACATAAATTAGAGAGTGAGAACTCAAATTTTTAAAAGGTGAGATCTTAGCTTTCTAGAATAAGAAGACTTAGCCTTTTAGAAGGTGAGAACTTAGCTTCTTGTAGAGTTTCCCACAGACGGCGCCAATTGATGGTGCGCGATCTGGATGCTCATAGTTGTAGGGCAGCTCAGACGTTTATTGCCAAGTAGGTTGCTCGAACTGCAAAGAAGTGGAGGATCAGATAACTCGAGGTGGCTAACCCGGTTGGGTCGCTCCGATGCTTAAGTCAGTAATAGTAATATGCGAGCTGAGAGTTTGAGAAATAGGAGAGCTATAATGCACTTAATCACACGTACTTTCTGCCCCCCTGTGTCATTGGGGTTGGTGCCATTATATAGGCTTTGTTTGGCATGGGCTTCATGCACCGCATCCAAGATCTACGGGAAGTCATGCCTAACCGGTCCGAGATCCTCAGATGTAACCACCATGCACGTTGACCACCCTCCGGAACGTTCGGTGCGTGGGCCAACTTTTGAGAAACGTGGGAGTGTTGGGATATGCATGTTGAATTTGTCGGCGAGCACGTTTTGCAGGTCGCCACCTAGACCTCAATCAGGCTGGCACGTTTTCGAGGGAGGTCGCTCCTTGCGTCGAGGTCATATCGGCCTCAGACGAGGTGCTATAGGTCGGCCTCATACGAGGTGCTTCTAGCCGACCTGAGTTGTGGTCGAGGTCGCTAGGTTGGCGGTGAAAGCAAGTCGCCAGGTCAGGGCAAAGAGGAACCACAATATGGGATTCCAAGTCATTGCTTAGGTGGCACATATGTATTATCCAACTATTCCAAGATGTCATGTATCACGATGTCATTGAAGGGCCAAATCCTCCCTCATCAAGGGTAAATGAGAGTTAATACATTAAATGTGAAATGTAATAAGAAGGTACTGAATGAAATAATAGTATTTAAATTACATTTTCTACCCTCACAACAAAGGGATTTTATTTCAAAAAGAGGTATTTTAATCGATAAAAATTTCAGAAATTTTTTAAAGCTATTCATACTTTTTATAGTAGTATAGATATAGATATGGTTCAATGGCGCTAGTTATCGATAAACGGTTTATCAAATAGTTTATTGGTTTTGAAGACAAATGAAGTAAAAAGCTATATCAAACAGTTTGCTACGACCCGGGCAAACCCTAGCGATTAGCGAAGGCGGGACCGCGGGACTCAACCCCAGGTCTTCGCTACAGCCAGCTGGCACCCATGTCAAAACCCTAGAATTAAAAGACCTACGATGCCCTAAAGATATTTTTACGAACGCATTCTGAAGGCAGCGTTTTTTTCCCTTATTTTCCCCCGCTTTCGTGTCTGCGAGGCGAGGTCCGGTTTTCTGAGGATTCTGCTTTACCCGTTGAAGGTATGAAACATTCTCCAAGTCCAAGGTTTTGCTTTTTAATACTTCCTTTCCATCGGTTTGTCATGTTCTTCGATTTTCCTTGAACTCTGTATATATCGATTAGGGTTCAGCGTTGAAGCAGTTGCTTCTTTATCAGATCTTGGCCTTCTGCGAACATGTACTGTTAGTCTGTTAGCTGGGCTTGTTTCGTAGGTTGGTCTAGTATTTATTTGAGGCTACTGTTGCGTGGAGCTCCTGGAGATCTTAAATTTCAGGCGATTGCGTTTCTTATGATTGAAAAATATAATCTTGGATTCTTGGGTTTGGAGGATCCCTAAACTGCGTACTTTGATTTTCATCTGTTTTTCTCAGGATTTCATTCGGAACATTTATTTTCGTCATCATGTGTTTCTTGCTTTGCACGGATGGTTGGGATGTGCATTCACACTAAATAATAATGCTTCATCTGATTATTTTTATTTGTTTAACATGTGATTTTGTTTATTCCTGCATGCTTGGAGAAAGAGTGATGCTTTTTTTTTCACCCTGAACTTTATTGCATCCTTTTATTTATTCGTGTTGAGTTCGAGATTTTACAGACCCTTCTTCTAGACTCGCCATTATTAAAAATTTATGTACTAGTCTTAAATTCAATGGCATTTTTAATGGGATTCCTGTCTATTGCTTGTTATGTACTGGATTTTCCATGTGATTATGAAGGCGCTCTTTATCGTATGCTTGCATACCCGGTCAATGCTCTCTGTTGCGATGTACGTAAACCAGTTAGCCATTTGGGTATCCACGGATGCTTTCGTCCTGTTCTTAGTACTGTATAGGTGAAAGACAAGTAGACAACATAGGCCTACTGTGCTCTTATTTTTCCCTTTTTACAGGCTAGGGTCCTGTCACTATACTCTGTTGTGGCACTCACTGTCAACACACATCCTAAATTTAAACTGGAAGAACAAGACTTTTAATATCTTATATGTTCTAATTCTCAATCCTTTATTATTTGCAGAAGCTTAGTCTGGAAGTACATACTGAGAAGAATTTTCCATTATGGCTGGTCAGAGGAATAATCATGGGAAGCGTTCCCATTCTCAATCTGACTATTCTGAGAATGGTGGAAGTAAGAGAAGGAACCCTGGTGATGATAGGGATCAATATGCTCCTGGGCCAGATGATACAGTCTATCGCTATTTATGTCCTGGGAAAAAGATTGGAAGTATAATTGGGAAAGGAGGTGAGATTGTTAAGCAACTAAGATCAGAAAGTCAATCAAAGATTAGGATTGGTGAGACCATGCCAGGATGTGATGAGCGTGTTGTCACTATATTTAGTTCAAGCCGTAAAACTAATGAATTTGAAGATACTGGGGATTTTGTTTCCCCTGCACAAGATGCTCTCTTCAGGGTGCATGACAGACTTGTTGCGGATGATGCTCCTGTTGAAGATGCTGAAGAGGCTCAGCAAGTTACTGCTCGGCTGCTTGTACCATCAGATCAGATTGGCTGTATAATAGGGAAAGGTGGTCAGATAATTCAAAGTATACGCACTGACACTGGTGCTCAGATTCGCATTCTAAAGAATGAACATCTGCCTCCTTGTGCCTTGAATACTGATGAACTACTCCAGGTAATTTTTATGTTCCTTTTCTTATTTGCCCTTTAGTAGCATTTATATGCTTTGTTGTGATTGCACCATACATATTGGAATCATATATCATTAATATTCTCTTTCTCTCTTTCTTTCACCCTTCCATTTATCCACATCCCTCTATTTTCGCTTCACAACCCATAATTCAATTTTTTCCTTTATGCAAAAAAAGATTTCAGTTGCTACAACGATATGATTGATCCATCATATAGTGACTGGTTTATTGGATCCAGATAATATGAAACAATGAGCTGGTTATTAGTTCTATAGTTATTAGTTAATACTAAGGGCTGATCCATTGTTTTTTGAATCTTGGCCTTAAGCTAAAATTAAATGTAAATAATAAAAAAACTGAGATTTTGGGTCAGACTAAAAAAAGGTTTGTGTTAATAATTACAAATATGTTACCCTTAGTGACAGTCCAATCACCTTTGCATCCTTTAAGTACTTCTCCCTGCCTTTTATGCATTTGCTAGGTCTGTATATACTAATAAGTGTGCATGTGCTTTGCATGTGATAAATTTTGATGATAGTAAATAATTTGTTTCTAAACATTTTTACAATATTTTTTATATTTCTATCTATATAAATTTATGCTTATTTTTCACACTTATTTTTGTTTTATATGATGAATATACAATATTAGAGATGTGCATAAATATTTTTCTAGATTTTTTTGTATTTTTTGTACATTTATGTGGTTTCATCTTTTTCAAATTATTATTATTATTTAATAAAAAGGTTGAATTGTTGATTCGTTAGAAAACAGGGAAACTACTTTTTTGCATTGTTTTTTTTTTAATTTGTATTTTATTTGTATCACCAATAAAAACAATTATTCTTTGTCACACTTAATATTCTTTAATATGGTTAATTAATATAGGGTTGAATGAAAAATGAGAATTAATACCATACATATAAAACTTAATGAGAGGGAATTGAATGAGGAGAAATGTATCAATTCATATTATATTTTGTTACCTCATAATTAGAGTGGGATCAAATTCATAGGTAAGGGTATTTTAGTTAAGAATAAGATTTAATGAATGTTGATGGGAATTGACACCTTAAATATAAAACTTAATGAGAGGGAATTAAAGGAGTTGAAAAGTGGGTATTCAAATTACATTTTTGTTCTTAAAATTTGAGAGGGACCAAATTCAAATATTGGGGTATTGTAGTCTAACAAAAGTTTTTTTTTTGATAAATTAGTCAAACAAAAGTTTTATACTATCATTTACACTTTTAGTAGTAGTATAGATTGAAACTACTCATGTTGGCTTGGGATTTGATGGAGCTGGTCCTATAAGTCAATGGTTTATTACTTGAATTTTAGTTTGTTTATTTGGAAGATGACATATTTGTGTAGTGTTAATTGTCCATTTGAACCATGCTATTAATTTTTGCAATATAAGTGCATTTGGTTTGTTACTTGCATTCTATGTTTTCTGTGTTTGTGTGTTCTGGTACCATTTTGTTTTGCTATAGATGCATTCATGAATGCATGCATGTATTGAATTTATATCGGGATTGGATGTTGTAGTATTTTATTTGATAAAGACCAAATATATTGATTAGGTGGATATTTATTTGCATGGATCTTACACCATTAGTGTGTATGTTGCTTGCAACTGTTCTGAAATGCTAGTCCTCCAACATTAAGTTGGTTTTATGAGGTTATTAACCTTAACGGTGATTGCACAATTTTTTTTGGTTATCAGATAACTGGGGATGCTGCACTTGTAAAGAAGGCTCTTTATCAAATATCGTCCCGTCTTCATGATAATCCCTCTCGCTCTCAACATCTGCTGACCTCTGCCATGTCAAACATGTATCACTCAAGTGGCCCATTTGTGGGTTCAAATGCAGGTCCACAAATTGTAGGCTTAGCTCCATTGGTTGGTCCTTATGGTGGATATAAAGGTGATGGAAGAAATGAATGGGGACACTCTTTTTATTCTGGTCCAAGAGATGAAGCCTCTACAAAGGAGTTCTCACTACGTTTGGTTTGTCCAACTGGAAATATTGGAGGAGTTATTGGGAAGGGTGGATCTATCATCAAGCAAATCAGGCAAGATTCTGGGGCAACAATAAAAGTTGATAGCTCTGCTGCTGAAGGAGATGATTGCATAATATCTATCTCGGCAAAGGAAGTAAGCTTCTTGTTTTTTCTATCTTCAAGTTTTGTATGGATAATTAAGTTGAAGCTAAATGGACACTGATGGTTAATTTGTAATTGCTGCTCATTTAATTCTAATCTATTATCTTTTATATATATAATTAACTTGAACTTTATTTGAATGGATGCTGGTGGTTAATTTGTAATGGCTCCTCTTTCAGCTCTTTGAAGATCCATTCTCTCCAACAATTGATGCAGCAATACGCTTGCAGCCCAAATGCAGTGAGAAAGCTGATAGAGAAACTGGTGATTCATCAATCACAACTCGTCTACTTGTGCCAACCTCACGTATTGGATGCCTTATTGGTAAAGGTGGGGCTATCATTACAGAGATGAGGAAAGTCACTAAAGCAAATATACGCATACTTTCAAAAGAAAACCTTCCAAAAGTTGCTTCTGAAGATGATGAGATGGTGCAGGTAAATGCACACTTGTATGGTGCATTTTCTGTTCCTTGCAACATTCATAGTGCCAGCTTTATGTGTTTGTGTTTTATTAAGATGATGTGATGCCTTTATTATTTTCTGTCCAGATTACTGGAGATCTAGACATTGCAAGGAATGCTCTGTTACATGTTACCACTCGGTTAAAAGCCAATTTCTTTGACAGAGAAGGTGCACTGAATGCATTTCCACCCGCTCTTCCTTATATTTCCATGTCAGCAGATGTTCCAGATGGTTCAAAATATAGCAGTAGGGATAACAAAACCCATGGACGTGGGTACTCCTCTTATCCTCTTGGATATGGTTCCAGTGATTTGCCCCCCAGTGACAGTTATGGAGGTTATGGCTCACAGGTAATGTTTTTTGCACATGCATATTTGGCTTATTTTTCCCTGGCTTCGGACATCATTTTTGCTTTTCTCTTGATTATCTAAAGCTGAGCCTGTTGAGCAACTTGCCAGATTTATGTAATTTTCCATTTTCCTTTTTTATGAATTATGTTTCTTTATCTTCTTACTGAATAAAAAAAATGTCTGTATCTTATTCAGAGTGGCAGTGGTTATGGATCATATGGTGGCTACTCTTCTGGCCGCTCTGGTAGTGCAGGGTAAGAATTTTTTGTTTATCTTCACCTATTAATGTCTTAATATTTTTAGCGTTATACTGTTGAAGGAATACATTTCTTTACACCTATTATCTTTCAAGAATAGTTATATATGGTTATCAAAAGTGTCTTTATTCATATATATGCAATGCTCCTAATTCTAAATTTAGCTAATTACTAATTAGCTTCCAAAAATTTTATTGTTTGATTATTATTGAGATTGTTCAATATCTTGGCCCTGATTTTTAGCTTCTGTTACCAGGTTATCTGGTCATAACCCTGTTTCCCATGGGAAACATCATGGTTATTAGAGTCCTCGATGATTAGGGCCTGCAGGTAGATTGTTGTCTTCCTTTACACTTTTTTGTTCTGTATACATAGCAAGTTGCTTTAATGTATGTTAGTCACATGATGATATTCTGCAATTTGCTATCTTAACCTACCCAGGCCTCCTATATTTAGATTTCTAATGCTCCTGTTTACCTTTGTTGCCTTCCCTGTCCATTAAAACAGCTGAGATCTATGAAGCCTGAAGCCAGCCTACTGCCTCTTTGATGAAGCCTCCAGCCTAAACCAGAAGACCAGATGAAAAAGGTTTGAGAAACTTGTGGCCCACCTATGAAGCTATTTTTAGGAGGACCAACATTATCTGGAGATTACCGTTGAACCTTTTTGCAGCCTTGACACCACATCTTACCGAGAGCTTTTATGATTTATGAGTTGCAGTAACATTACTCACTTATCTGTAAAAGTACATTGTACTTGGTGGCCATGATTCTCTTTGTTGGCAGTTCTACCAGTAACTCGGCTTTGATGTTAGATCTTGTCTGTATTGGTTAGTTATGCCTATTGCTAGGAAGTTATGAGTTTAGGCAGTGGAACCTGGAGTATTAGGTAGGGACTAAATTGTGGTGGAACTCATAGTTTACTTGGATCAGTTGTGGGCTTTAATGGCGTCATTTAGACATTTATGCTTTTTGTAACACTGGTTGAGAACTCTATCCTTATGAGTATTGTGTTTCTATTTTAATTGTTGTGCATTTGTTGCTTGTGCTTGGGTTCTCTTGGTAAATTTTTAATTGGATGTGCACAGACATGCTAGGCTGTCCTTCAATTCAGTTACTTGCAGTCCTCTTAGCATGCTTGTTCTTTGCTACCTGTGAGAGCAAGGACTCAGTGGTTGCTGATATTTAATTTGTATTTTAATGCCTTGTGATATTTAGTTGTTAGTTAAGAAAATGGGATGATGCTAATGCACAAGCTTCAGATTGGTTAAAAGGGAGGTTGTTCTGGCATTTTGGTGCTTGCTCAGGTTTTATTTTGGAAGCTATGATATGAATTTACAGTGGGTGAAAAGAACAGATCACATATGGTAGGTTGCAGATTTTTGTGATGCATGCTCTAATTGTCACATGATCACATCATTGTCCATTTATGGGAGGTGGTCCATGGCTTCAGTGGCTTTAGTAGATATGCATTAATTGAAAGAGGTAGGTTGATTCCTTATATGGTCTGTTAATGGCAATTTGCGGTTGTGATCAAATGTGATTTATGGTGCATGCACAATTTGGCAGGTCATATAGTCTGGATACAAGCAGGTAAGTTGTTTTGTGGCCTAATGAGATACCGATCAGGTAAATTCTCTTGTTGGTGAGACCTGCATAAGACAAATTTTACTAATTTGCTAGTAATTTGGCATATGCCTTGTTTCCTGATATTTTTTTATTTGGTTCTGCATATATGTTGGTAGTTCTATCCCATTTCCATCATTTGTGCATTCAAGGTTGGAAATGGTGTTTGTCACACTTTTGTGCTGCTTAATTTTTTATTTAGTTTTTTATTTAATCTGTTTGACCTTATTTCTGTTTCTCTTTTAGTTATTCCATTGAATAATATTTTTCTTCTAGCTAGTTTTAAGGTTCATGGTTTTTTCTTCTGGCCTGAACCAATTTCCAGGTTAACTATAGATTACACAACCATAACAACAGAAGGCTAATTGCTTTATTGTATTTTGCCCCTTTTAGCATATTTGCCAGGCACATCTTTTTGGATGTATTTCACCATGTAAAAAGTAAAAACATGCCAATTCTTTTTCATACTACGAAACAAGCCCCGAAGTTTTGTCCTTGGTATGTTTTATTGGGCTTTATGTTTTATATCAACTAGCTTATGAAAAATGAAGCACATATTGGTCATTAACTTTACTAGTTTTTTAAGGGTCAGTACTGCTAGGCCTCATTAATCCCGAGGCCGATAACTAAAGGGGGTGACAAGCTAGTGTCTTTTATTTTTATTTTTTTGGGTACATCGGAGTATGATCTAGTGTCTTTTATTGAGCAGTAGGTTTTATATTAATGAGCTTTTTATGAAAAATCAAGCAATGGATTTTTATATTCGCATGCTAGTTCTTTTTAAGTCCAGAATAGGGCTATGGTATGTGATGGCATGGTACATAAAACACAAATAAGAGATTGGCTTCTATAAACAAGGGTTTGTGGAGGATGAATCGAAGATGAGCTCCTCCATTAGTTTTCATTAACCTATGAATTCTCAATGGCGTCCATTTCCTCGAGTCCCAATATTTATCGTAAGGTGGACCATTTGAAGCTAAATGTCCATGTACTTCGATTTTTTAAGAACAGTTTCCTTATGAAAGGATCTGGGTTGCAAGGGTTGGATAACAGGTACCCATTTGGTTATGCTGTGCAGATAAGTAGTAATTGTGTACCAAATCTCTCTACCCTCTTGCAACTCCTAGAAAAAGAAAGGTTCTTAAGAAAGACGCCTTGGACTCATTTCCTCTCGCACTCCTGCAAGCTGCAACCGCTATTCCCTATTCAGGTGCATCTGGTCATGATACAATGTCATTCTCAGGATGCTTGATGCTTTTTTTCTTAGCTAGGAAAAGGCATTTTCCTCCATCGTGGTCATGGAAACAAGATTGACATTGACATTTGCAATGAGGGATATCTTTTACATTACATTATTATAAATTACATGGTTGAAATCAAAGGGGCTAATGAAAGTCATGGATGTGCGACATATTAGGTTGATGTTAGGGTATGAACCTTACGTCTTTCTCACCTAGAGTTATTATGATTTGGAGTCTTTTGTAGTCAAGTTGTTCTAATTTCTTTAGTTCAGAGTCTATGAGTATGATTGAGTTAAATTACTTAGTGATTATTAAAAGACATTAATGTCAGGCGCTCACATTTTTTTCCTTTTTATATGTTTTATGTTTATTTCTTTTGTTAGAATTGCCATAAATTATGCTGCTTGTGTCAAAATTGACTGAATACATTAAAGAAGTTTCATTGTGTCTTGTGTTTGTTGCTGACATACTATTAATTGATGAAACCAGCTAGACTGACATTATAAACGAGAGGGTTTTAGAAAGTACTTAATGAACAAGAGACTCTAAAATAAGTTCTGAAATCGGATATGGTCAATGTGAATTTAATTATTACTGGAGTGCAAACAAGGGTGACAATTGACGAGTCAATGTGACCGTTTCCTGTATCTTTGTTCATAACTCATGACAAAGGAGAATGCTTATATAACTATGGCGGGCAAAATGGAGGGGTGAATTCGTAGTCTTGCATGGCAGGCCAATGTCACTTGGGATGCACTTGGTATGGTTTCGAGACTACGAATGCAAGACTACCATGTTTTTAGGCATGTTTTTAGCATGCTTAAAAAACCAATAAAGTCTATGGGTAGTAAATGATGATAGAACTTTCACCATGTTTCGAGACTTTCCCCTTGAGTAAATGATGATAGAACTTAGGTGTATTAGTGACTTGTCTTTAGGAATCTCCATTATGCATAATTTCTTTCACTTAGGGGCCCTTCTTTTTTTAGGATTTTGAGTTGGGGGAAAGTTCGACAATGGGAATTTTGTTCTTATTGACTAAGAATCCCATGTTCTTTTTTCAGATTAATGCTAGGACCAGGGAATCTTTATATTCCTGGGTATCACTTGCCTTTTCCGACATGGGTGGAAAGTCTCCAACACTTGAATGTGGCAAAAATGTTCCTTTTAATGATTAATTTTTATAGTTAAAATAGTCGTGTCTTTTTTTGCTTGGGAAGTAAAAGAACATGGGTAAATACACTTCGGTAAGGGTTTGTCATAACTTTGAACATTAAATCTAGTCTTGGCACCTTTCACTCTGGCACATGGTTTGGATGGCCATAAATATCTATCATTCCTGATAAAAAAATGTGAACGCATGCGCCTAATTTTTCCAATTGTTCTTTGTTGGTCACCAACTGATGTGTCATGTCTTTCAATTATATTCTTGAAAATTACAACACGTTCCTTTTGGCTTAAATCATTATCGCAAATCTTCTCATTGAATGGGAGGATTGTTTAACCATCGTGCTTATGGGTATACATTTTGCACTTATGCCATATGCTACATATGTTTGATGTAAGCCTGATGATTGCATTACAAGAACGGAGATTTGAATGGTTCTCTTTGTCGTAGTCTGGCCATGTTTTGGTTGGGCTCCAAAGGCTACCTGTATGTAATAAACTGTTCTACATTTCACAATATGAGGGCTTGCTAAAATCATTTGTTTTCTTTGAAAGAGATGGTGCTGTTTCTAGATATTTCAAAGGGAATTATTTATGCTTTCAATGTTTCAAATGGCCTTCATGCTTCGATTGTTATATTTTTTGTCATTCTCTTATATTTCTCATACTTATGGGCTGTTCCGTACTACTTGGGATGCACTTGGTATGGTTTCAAATCCTGAGCAGAAGTGGATTTGTGCTCTAATTTTATAGGCATTTGCTAAAAACATGTTCTTTGTACTAAACCTATCAAGTATCAACAAATTAGTTTTTTTTTTCCTATATGTTTTCTTTCAGAACGAGTTTTTTCCCCCAAGAACAATGTATGCAAATTATTGATCATCCGATAATATTTGCAAACTCGTAATCTTGCACTCGAAGTTGGTCAATGGAAAAAGAGCTCAATTACGTTTCATCCACTATTATATGCTGCATGTTTATTCAAATTTGAAATCAATTATGTTAAAGATGTTACATATGTTAATTTTTTATTCATTCTCATTTCACCTATGGTACCAGATAATGGTGAATATACAATCACGGCTTTAACAACGTTAAAAGTTGCTACTTTTGAGAAATCATTCTGCGAGATTACGGAAAAACAGTCTTGTGCAACATGGACCTCCCCATGTAAAAGATGTAGATAAGTCATTTGATTGGGTAGAAAATTTCTTCCCAAAAATTCTTTCCATTCGGCACAGGAGAAATAAAATTGCTCCGAATAATGATCAATTTGCTTTTAAGCTTGGTCTTGCTCAAAATTTACATTGTGTACTCGTATTTTCGATTTGTCTGATCCAGTCCACCCCTCCCATCATCCCCAGTTCGTTCTGCATTCGGTCTCTTACAATCTTTTTTTTTTTTTTTAATCATGTTATTAAGTTCAAAGACGATATTTATGATGAAAAGAACATGGTATTTTTGGAGATGTGAAGTCCCTTTTGTTGTCAAATCTAACATCATTCGAACACACAAATATGCCAAAAGCGAAAAAAAAAACAACTTGACGCATTGTAACACTCAAGAGTCAAGTTGAACGGTATGAAATGTTCTGTCCACTGTAACTAGGCCCCTAGATATGGAGTTTCGATTAGCTAGGTGCCCCCCCGCCAGAGAAAAATAAAGTTTGGTGCAATGTCTCACTTGGTAATCCGTACTGAACCAAATCAATATCACTGATACCTCCCAAACATTGGAGAAATCCAAACATAATTCCATCAGGGAGTAATTGATTTTGAAGAGAAGCACTTTTCACAACCGCAGGGATATAGCCGCAAGATGATGATGGTGTAATTACTACCTATCTGAATAAATCCAGAATAGCATTGGGGTTTACCTTTTGGGCCCTGATCATCTTCTTTTGTAGTTCTCAAGTGATTACCCTATTCTCAAGTAATTAATTCCCTTTCTTTAGGAGCTGTTTTATATTTTTATATTTTTGTTTGCAGTGTAAACATTTAATAGTGCATCCTTCCAAGTTTCAAGTATCTAACACTACCTTTGCACAATTGTCATTGAGATGACTACATCTCGTGAAACTAGAACTATTTTGTGTTTTCATTACAGAAAGCTTTATTGATATTTATTTCTTTGTCATCTTGACCATTTGGATCATTTGGCCAAGTAGATTTTGTATCTTGGCTTCCAATTCTTGATTTCTAATAATCTATAACCATTGTATCTCATAGCCTGTCTTGATATGACCATTCTTTGGTGATTATGTGATTTGAGAAATAAGTGCTTGTGCTCAAGTGCTTATTCTAATTATTTATTTGAACAATTACTTGATGCTGTTTGATGATCGTTTTTTTTTTAGTGAAAGTGACATTTTTAACCCCTATTTACGCTTATTGTAAGTTGTAACAGAAACCTGGACAATGTTGGAGAAGATGATGCAGACGTAAACCCACATGCATCGAGGAGGAACAGAATGATTGAACAGAACATGAGCATGGATGTAAACAACCACAATTAAAGAGATCATAATAACAACATTGAAGGTAAAGTGGTACCAATTGATGAAGCTGTTGATTACTTTTTGTTCCTTCTTCAGAGGCGGAGTCAAACTGGTCGGTGTCAAATGGCACGCTGTATGGCTTGATCCCACCCCCACCTATGTTAATAAGCCCAAAGCCGTGAACAGCAAGCTCAAATGGGCTGCTGTGGAGCCGGAAGATTGATTCTGTTGTTGCATCCGGGCGGAGCAGGGGTGGACACAATGCCGACACCACCCTTGTTGAAGTTATGGCCACCACATTCGTTCGAAAGCTTTGTACCTAAATAAACAGATAAAGAATACATCCAGGAATTCGGTAAAAGGTTGTCATTGTACGAGTCAAGATTAATTAACGAGTTAATAACTAATGATTCACGTAACCAGTGAAAAGCATGGTTTTCAAAATCGGACCAGAAAATTGGATTTTCCTCAAAACTGTTGATTTTGGTCAGGAAACCGCTGAACAGGCTGGTTAACCGTTCAAACGGTTTTGATCATTTTTTATTTTTAAAAAATTTTAAATTTTTTTTGTCAGAATGGGCCAAACATTCGGTTTGAATGGTTGGACCGTTCAACCCAGTAATCAGACCCCTGACCGGTTCGGTTTTAGAAACCATGGTGAAAAATGTACTGCCCCAACTTTCTACCAAGGTTATATGCATTAGCAGTTTTCTGGTGGTTCTTCTGTCAGAGAAAACAGATCTGGCAAAAAACGCAAAGAAAGATATGTTGCCTTAAAATAGTTAAAAAAAAAAAACAGCGAAATAGAGAGTTTTGGTGTAATAGTAATGAAATAATCAGGAAAACAAGGAACCCATCAGTGGTTTCTTGGCTGTCCGAGAATTCGCTGATCGCCCCTCTGATAGCTGCCTCCGCTGTGCAAGTTTGACTGCACGAATGGAGAAGACAAGGGTTTTCTCCATTTGCGGGTGTAGTCTGGGAATATTGAATTTTTTTTTAGGGATTAGTTCGTCTCAAGTTTTTTGAAAAAACACTTATTGATTAAGCACTTGAAAAAAGCTTGCTAGGAGTTACTTATTTTCAAAATAAGTACTTATTCTTGGCTTTTTTACCAAACAGGAATAAGTGCTTATTTGTGCTTATTTTCCACTTATTGTGTGGTTTCATCACTTTAAACAAGTATTTATTTGAATAAGTACTTGTTTTAAGGAGAACTTAACAATACCTTATTGTAAGTATTTCTTTGAATAAGTACTTAAAATAAGTGGTGAGACCACATAATAAGTGGCAAATTAACACTTCTTTGTGTTTATTACTTAAAAAATGGTAAAATACAAAAACCTCCCTTATAGTTTCATTTTAACAAATACCTTCCTTGAACTTTTGAGAAATGCGACAAAATTTCCCTTTCATCACCTTCCTAGATGGAAAATGATAGATAGATGCACCGGTTTTTTCTTAATACCCATTCTACCATTTTAAGAATTATTTTACATATAAAAATGCTGAAATAACCCTGTTTTAACTCAACAAAAATGTTAAAAGATGATCGTGAGAGGAGGTTTTTGTCAAGTTAAAATAGTGTTATTTTAGTAATTTTGTATGTAAAATAATTTATAAAAGGGTAGAATGGGTATTTGGAAGAAATTGATGCATCGGTCTAACGTTTTCAATCTGGGAAGGTGAAAGAAGGGAGATTATTGTCGAGTTTCTCAAAAGTCTAGGGGAGGTATTTATTCAAAAATAGAGCCTAATCGAGCTTGGCTTGAGTAATAAAAAATTAAGCTCCAAATACCCATGCACCAGTTTAATTTTTTATCACTCAAGCTTGAGCTTGAATAACTAATCGAGCTTGCCTTGAGATTTAAAGTCAATTAAAGTAGAATTTAAATAGAGCCTAGTCGAATTTGAACCGTAACTATTCAATTAGGGCTTGATATGTGAATCTCCACTCTTTTTCTCTATTTTTTGCACCATTTTGGGCAACTCTTCATGGCTATAATTATTATTTCCACAAATATAAGTGCTTATTTGTTAAGCCACTCTTCAAACACTATAGCCCTAATAAGTAATTAAAATAAGTGTTAGTGGTTCGATAAAGAATCTCGCAAAAACTAATAATTGCTTATTCAAATAATTAGTTATGTAATAAACTCTTATTTCTTAAACCACTTATTCACCAAACATCATCCAAATAGCCCTAGCAAAATCACAAGATCAAGTGAACCAAGTCCTCTGTACTAGAGTCTCCACTAGTTGAAGTATGATTGGAGTCTGTGAGAGGAGGTTGTCTCCTGTGAGTGGAGTCCACTTATTTTTCACTTTCTCTTAGCTTCTTAACTCTACATCTGAAAATCCAACCGTGACAAGATTCCTCCCTTCCTAGCAATGGAAGGAGAGAAAACTTATCGGGGTGAATCATCAAAGAAGTTGCTGATTAAACGCTATCAAACAGTTTGGAGGCTGTATGCGAAGGTGTTATCTGATAAGCCTCTTAATGTCTTGGGGTGAAAGCTCAGATCCAAGGAATGTGGTGGTGGATTAAGGGTGAGATGTAGATTTTGAGGGCTAGTGAAGATATCCTATGGATCTCCTTCTCAAGAGAAAAAGACATAATCAAGATCCAAAGAGGGGAGCCATGGGCGATAAAAGAATATCCTCTACTATTGACAAGGTGCCCAAACTCAGTTATGGTTGAGGACTTGGAACTGAACAGCATCGACATGTGAATCCGTATAATGAATGTTCCCTTGGCTTATCGAACAAAGGAGATGGGAGAGGTGTTGGCTACGGAAGCAAGGGAAGTTATTGACTAGAAATCGAAGGAAGAGAAAAAAGTGAGGAAAACACAGGAATGTGATAAAGGAATTAGAGTGGACGTGAGAAAACCCATAGCTAAAGGCTCGAGTGGAGTTCTTGAGGATGGAAGGGAAGGCTGGTTCCCTTTTCAGTACGAAAATCTACGAATATTTTGTTATAACTGTGGTTTCTTGGGTCACACTGAAAAGTCATGCAAGGAAGTGATACACAAGAAGGATGCTGATGTTGAAGAGCTAGTAACCAAATTCCGGAACCATATGGTGGTAGATCATGAAGGAGTAGTAGATTACGAACCCTGGATGCGAGTTGAAATTGGTGATACAGGGGATAGATTTATTAATGTGAAAAAAATGTGAAAGAGACCAAGGTAGGAGGTCATGTGAAGCAACTAGAAGGGGAACCCATGAAAGAATCCAATGAAGCAATCGTGCCGGTGGATGGAGCTGTAGTGCTGAAAACTTAGAACGAGGTGTTCCAAGATGATGCAACAAGGTATCCAGTAAGACAAATTATTCCTGTAGGATGTAGATAGAGAAGAGCGCAACGAAGGTCATGTAAGCTCTCTTGAAAACATCAAAGTAATCCTATCGTCAGTAATTTTTTTCCGGTAGAGGGCGATGCCGATGGTAGATGAATAGTGGTTGCAGGGGAGCATTTATGGAGAGCAGCAAAATTTCACATTTCCAATACGCAAAGTCAGAGGAGGACAATCCGATCTTCCTTTTTTGCACCATAAAACAAGTAACTCAATACTTGCTATTGAAGCCTTGTCAGAAGAAGAAAGTGAAGTTGATGGACCTCTGAACTTTGAAGACCAACTTTCTGACAAAGAGATAGAATCCTCAGTTGGAAAGGACAAAGAAAGTGACTCAAAAGAGAAGCTAGCTCCTATAGCCCATGAGTCGAGTCTAGAAGAAATAAACGACCAACCCAAAGATCTGAATCCGATCCAACTCAATTTTACCCAAGATCCTAATCCAGGTAGATGGGTGGGTATCAGTGGAAAGAAAGAGGATGAGATATGGATATCAAGACTTGCTCGGAACTTTTGCAAATGAGGCGATTCCTTAGAACAAGGGAAGGGCAATGGCTTGAGTCAACGAACAAGACAAGAAGGTTGAACAAGAAGTCATGAAGCTCTTTAATTTTGATACGGGGTTAGGCGAAATCAAGGTAATCCTCACCGAATCTTTCCCCATTGCGACAAAGGTAACTAGAAGTAATCAATTTTCTTGTGAAATTTCTAAACCTTTACTTTTGAATGGCATAAAAGATTTTTCTGCTCCCTCTGATCAAAATAGTGGTGATGTTTTCTTCCAATTTCTTTCGTTGAATCAAATTTCTTTTTAGACAAAAAAAACAAGTAAAGGATTAAAAAGGGTTGATCAGAGTAAACCCTTAGTAGTTTTGGTAAGACAAAACTATGTCTTGAGGGAGTTGTCCCAGAACAACTCCCATTGTGTCAATGGAAATTATGTGATGGAACTAGACCTGTTCGTGGGCTAGGTTGGGCTTTGTCTATGTATCAACAGAATACATTTAGGCCCGAACCCGAGCCCGACCCAACCTTCGAGCCTATGTCTTGAGCCCGAGCCTGAGCCTCATATAAAGCCCAAAGTCCGAGCCTGAGCTCGAGCCCGACCAGAAATTTGAATACATAATTTTTTTCTTTTTTTATTCAATAAAAAGTATTTTATTTTTATATTAAAAATATTCAAAACTAAAAAATAATAAACATCTCACTATTAGTTGAAAAAATAGAAGAAGAAGAAAGAAAAATATGGTATATATATTTTTTATTATTTAATATATAGTATCATGTCGGGCTCGGGCTTTTTTGAGAAAGCATAAGCTTGGCCCAAAAAATGTCGGGCCCGGTGCTTTAGACCCAAGCCTGAGCCCACGGGCCTAAAATTATGACCAAGCCCAACTTATAACAGGCCAGGCCATTGGGCTAGCCGACCCATGGACAAGTCTAGTTGGAACTGCCATGGGTTGGGATCCCCCCTGACGGTTCGTGTAGTGAAAGAGACCTAGAGAAAAGATGGACAAAAAATTATCTTCTTCAGTGGAACAAAAACCAACTTGATAAATTGTAGGAAAAAATTTAAAAATCTGAGAAGATGAAACTGCTGGGGAGTTGATTCGGTTGGTCTTGCTGGGGGTTGGCTTTGTTTTGGGATGAATTTGTAGAGTTACAAGTAATCTGTGCAGAGAAAAATGTAATTCATACAAAAATAGAGGATTAGGAATTCAATAGAAGCTGGTAGTGCACCTTCATATATAGGGAACCTGAAAAAAGCCAAAGAACTCAATTTTGTGAGAAGTTATGTGGGATAGCAGTGAGAACATTTGGTCCTTGGTGTTGTATTGGGGTTTGTAATATGATGTTTAACTTGGATGATAAAATAGGAGGGGAAACTCTAACATTGTCCCTCATTAGGAAAAATAGAGGAATCATGAGAAATTGGGGGCTTGAAGAAATTCCAAGTAATGGACCAAGGTTTACTTGGTCAAATAAAAGGGAGAATTCAGATCTCATCCAGGTTAAATTGGATAGAAGTCTATGCAACCTAGACAGGAAGGAATGGTTCCCGGATGCTAAGGTTTTTGTTTCAACTTCTTATGGATCAGACCATCTCCCTTTTTGTTTAAATATAAACCCTATAGAACTAAAATGTAGAAGATCTTTTTGCTTTGAGGAAATGTGGGTCACACATGAGAAATGTGAAGAGATTATTGGGGATGGGTGGAGAAACCAACACGGCATAGAGGGGAACATGTCTGTGTCAAAAAAATGCAGAGGCCTTAGCAAAGTGCTGAAGAAATGGAATAAAGAGGAGTTTGGGAAAGTGCAGGAAAGAATTGAGACAATAAAACGAGAATTGGATGCTGAATTATCTAAGCATGGATCTGACTACAATCACCACAAAGTTTTCGGCTTAGAAAAACAACTGGATCTTTGGCTCAAGAGAGAAGAAATATTATGGGCCCAGAAATCTAGAGTGAACTAGATTAATTATGGTGATACGAACACAAGGTTTTTTCATAATTCAACTATAAGAATAAGAGCAAAGAGTAGAATTATGAAAATCAAAAGTGAGGATGGACAATGGATAGAGGGTGAGAACCATATTAAGAATGTTTTAGTTTCCTATTTTTAAGGGATTTATACCTCATCTAATCCAGTTAATATTGATGAAGTTCTAGAAGGTATTAGTTGTATGATCAACAATGAAGATAATGAAGGCCTTCAAAGGGCTATATTTGAGGAAGAAATCAAGGATGCTCTGTTTCCAATGGTTCCTAGGAAAGCTCCCAGACCTGATGTCTGGCCATCCATCTATTTTTTCAATGGTTTTGGTAGATTGTAAAAGAAGATGTGGTGAGGGAAGTAAGTGCTTTCTTTAGAGAGGGCTCCCTTAACAGGACATAAGCTTCACTTGTATAACTCTAATCCTAAAGGTTAAGAATTCAGAAACCCCTACTCATTTCAAACTGATTAGTCTGTCTAATACTATTTATCAATTAATAGCAAAAATTCTGGCCAATAGGCTGAAGTCTCTTCTTGATCAGCTAATCTCCAAGAATCAAAGATCTTTTATTCCAGGAAGATCTATCTCAGATAATATTCTTATTGCACATGAAATAATGCACTTCATGTGCCACACAAAAGCCAAGTCAGGCTTTATGGCAATCAAGCTAGACATGAGTAAAGCCTATGACAGGCTGGAATGGGTTTTCCGAAAAAAGCTATGGAGAATATGGGTTTTGGTAGAAAATGGATTGATTGGGTCATGACTTGTGTGTCTTTTGTCACATATCAAATTCTAGTCGATGGCTCCCCAAACAGGAGGATCTATCCCAAGAAGGGATTACGCCAGGGAGATCCTCTCTCCCCTACCTTTTCCTCCTTTGTTTTGATGTTTTCTTTACTATTCTGAATTACAAAGTTGAACATAATGAGTTTTTTGGTATTAAAATTTGCAATCAGGCTCTAATAATATCTAACTTGTTTTTTTTTTTTTTTTTGCAGCTGACAACTTTATTTTCTCTAAAGCTGAATTAGAGAGGTCGGCGCACTTCGAGATTCCATATCTCTCCATGAAAGAGCATCTGGTCAACAGGTGAATTATGGCAAATCTAAAGTCTTTTTTAGCCAATACCTACATCCTAAACTAAAAAAATTGGTATCTTCTTGTCTACACATTAAAAGAGTAGAAAAACCTTCTCTCTATCTAGGTACTCATCCCTTAATTGGAAGAAGGAAAAGTTAGACTTTCGAATACCTAGCTGAAAGGGTGGAGAGCAAAGCAAATGGGTGGAGAAGAGCTCTACTATCTCAGGCTGGAAAAGAAGATTGATCAAATCAGTCCTCTCTACTTTGCTGGCTTATTGCATGTCATGCTTCCTTCTCCCAAAGAAAACTTGTGAGTCAATGAAAAAATCTCAGAAAAGTTTTTGGTGGGGGAGATAGTGTGGAAAAGAAAAAATTAAGATGGTTCCAATGGAATCAAATTTGCAAAAATAAATTAAATGGGGGGTTGGGGTTCAGAGATTCACATTCTTTCAATTTAGCATTGTTTGTTAAGCTAGCCTGTAAACTTTGTTCAGATACATCTTGCCTTTGGGCTAGGACTCTTAAAACTAAGTATTATCCAAACATCCATTTTCTACATGTTGAACTAAAAAGTAGCCTATCTTGGGGTTGGAGAAGTGTATTCTTTGGAGGGTTAGTAATGGTGCTAATATTAAAGTGTGGGATGATCTATGGGTTTAGACCATTGAGGGTTTCATGCCAATGGGACCCCGGTCAACAGTTAATGCAAACCTTGTGGTAGCTGATCTAATTGATCATGTGCATAGATGTTGGAACAACAGAAGGATTAACTTAATTTTCCCCCTTTTATAGCTCAGCTCAGAAAATCCTTGAGATTGACCTCCTAAACAAGGGGGAAAGATTAACTTCGTGTATATATAATTTTTTTATTTTTTATAAAACATTTTTTCTCAAGTTGAACCGAGCTCAAGCTTATAAGTTTTTGACTCAAGCCGAGCTTGAGCTCGAGCTCGAGCCTCGTACTATTTGGCTTGACTCGGCTCAAGTCCACCCCTACTAATAGGGGAACTAGGGGTGTAAACGGATTGAATTCGAATCAGATCAGGCAATATCCGAATTCGAATCCAATTAGAAAATCTGATATTCAACGGATATTGGAAATTAATATCCAAATTCGAATCCAATTAAATATTTGAATATTCGATCTGATTAGAATTTGATTAATTAATTAATTTAGATAATTAATAAATATATAAAATAAATATTTTATTGATAGAAAGTATATAAATATATAAATTATTTATATAACTTAATTATTATATAAATTATATAAAATATTTTATATTATATATAAAAATTAAATAATCGATCGAATTTGGATATTTATCGAATCAAATCAAGTCATATCCGAATTTGACCGATTAGATATTTGAATTATCCGAATTTGATTTGATTATGTTGAATATCGAATTCGAAATCAGATTTTCAAATACCATTGACACCCCTAGATGCAACTAAGTGTGAATGGAAGAAGTTGTTCAAATCTATGTGTGAAATTCCAATGGACATTTCTGAAGCCTTTGCTAAAGACTTTATCAGATGTAACTAGTTGCTTAGGTTTTCTTTATTTCTATTTTGTTTTTGTGTTTATGTTGCATTTCTGTTGTTTTGTCTTTGCTCTTACTTTTCTTACCAAAAAAAGAGAAGTAGAGAAGACACAAATGGAGATCGCCTTAAAATCCCTACCATCCAGGTACAACTATTTTGGCACTCATGAATGTCCACATGTTAATTGAATTGCCTTCATAGATATAGTGGAATAGAGGAATAGTTGCCTCCAACCCCATTGGAGGACATGGCCCTGCCACCTCAGATCTAAACTCTAAACCCTTAAGCCCTAAAAGCTAACCTAGGGCTGTTCACGGGTCAGGTTGGGTCGGTTTACTATAGTTTTCCCAACCGACCCGACTTGGTCGGGTTACCTAACATAGAAACCGAAACCAACCCAGTGTTAAGCAAAACTGACTTCGTCGGTTTGAATCGGGTTGGGTCGGTTTTGGTCGGTTTCGGTTCTAAGTTCATCCCTATGATAAAATCTTGCTAATTTTAAAAACAATCATAAATTGAACATCATTTCAGCCATCTCCTATGATAAAATTTAAATGAAAAGTTAATCACAAAAGTTGTTCATTGATCACGATTCACTAATCCAAAGTTTCTTGCAACCATTCAAAAACTAGGTGGCCTAATGGGCTTTGGAACTTCATGTTTGAAATAGGAATTAAGTTGGTTCGGTTCGGGTCAGTTTCGGTTTTCTTGTGTGAAAACCGAAACCGACCCGAATAATTGATTTAGGAATTTGCACAACCCGAAACCGACCCGTGCTGATGAAAACCCGGCCAACTCGGGTTGGGTTGGTCCGGATTGGTCGGGTTGGGCCTTCTTATGAACAGCCCTAAACTAACCCTAAATCTTATACTCTATAATCTAAAATCTATACCCTTAAACCCTAAAGTCTAAATCCCAAAACCCTTAAATCCAAACTTTAAAAACCTTAGATCCTAAAATCTAAATTAAAACCTTAAAACCTAATGCGTTAATGCCTAAATCACTAAACCCTTAGAGCCTAACTCTAAAGCTAACATTTATTGTATAAAATAGGATGCATGTCTTCCAAATGGAAAGGAGCCTAGTATTTTTTGCAGGAATCAAATTTACCATGCGGTTCAGCCATTTTGGTTCTCATGAATTTTAATGTTTTATCTGAATGACAAAGCAGTCAGTCATGCAGTTGAGTTCGGCTTCAGTCCAGGCACCCTTGTCTCAAAGCCTTTTCCATCTTCTTTCCCCCTTTGCCAACCGTACCTTGTTTACCTTTATTTTCATTGTGAACTAGATCTATGAATAAAAAAAAGAAGGTTTTCTTCTTAGTTTGTTTATTCATCGATCTGGGTTTGATTGGTTTTACTGCACAATCCATCCTTCAAAGAGGGATGACTGGTTCTCCGTTTTTCCTGGGTCAAACCGCAACGCAAACGATAGAAATGGTTTTTTCTCATTATTTTGCATACGACCACCAAACAACAAGAAAACAATATCCTAGAAATGTGTTTCTGGAAATTTATATTCATAAAATCCATTTATTTTCTTCTTTTTTGCTTTCCCACCGAACGAAAAAAATGGAAAAAGGTTTTGGATCATTGGAGCTTTACTGAAAACAAGTGATGAACAGGGACAATGGAAGGGAGATAAGTTGGAAATTGGAGGATATATTTTGAGAAGGTAGAACGTTGTTGAACAGCTTGAAAGGAGGAGGGAAAAGAGCTGTGTACCTCCAAATGTGGCAGGAAAAAGGAGGCTGAATTCAGAGTTCAGACTTGAGACGACAAAACTGAACATGGGATCAGTTTCCCATGAGGAATCAAAGTTAGGTATAAGGCCACAGGAGCCCATGTCACACCATACCTACACCATAACCATGTTCACGAGATCCACCACCCAAAACTGCTCTGCGACTATCCCTTCTTTATCTCTCTGCCCATTTAATATCCAAAAACTTTTTTGTTCTCAGTCTGTCATATCTCTAGGGCTTCATTAAATACTTCTCTCATCTCTCTCTCTGGTCGTGTGAAGTGATAAACCCATTAAAGTTTGTCTGTTATCTGGTTAAAAATGTCTGTTTTCTGCTTCATACTCTCGTTTACTCCCCCCTCATTCTTTTTCCATATAACCTGTCCTAACTTTTTAAAGATTTATTTTTTGTTGCGTGAAATATACATGTTATGATCTCCCAACATGGAAAATTTATTATCAATTCATTGATGCTGAACCCAAACCCCCTAGAAAGAAACATAATGAACACGAGTCAGAAATCCATTCCTATTGTTAATGTTAATGTAAATGGATATAGAGCTGCAAACTATACCTGTTTGTTCAGGTTCTAAGTGGAATCTGATTAAGGCAATCTGAATTTGATCCCAAAATGGGTCCGCTCCAATTTTGAAATACATGTTTATATTAATATACGTAAGGAAAATACACTTCTGTTTTTTTTCGAAGCTGGAGTCTGGAGAATATGCTTCTGTTAATAGGAAAAGTCATACAATCAACTCTTATAGAACTTATTTTCAAGTTATTTCATCATGATATTGATATACAATATGAAAAATATTTTGATCATTAGTATTAGATATCCCAAATGAATTTGATTTATAACTAAGATTCATCTGAACCAGGCATACCAATTGGATCTGATCTGTCTGCAGCGTCATTTGAAAGAGCATAAATCAAATTTTGTTTTAAATGAATAAAGGAAACTTTTAGAAAATGTTAAAAAAACTGTAATTAAGTGCACACTTATAAATTATAACAGGCAGAACTGGTGAATTGCCTTTATTATTATTATATTTTTTTTTCTTTTTTCTTTGCAAAAGAGAGAAACAGGCGAAGGGGGTGTAGGATCTTTAATGTTTTTCATTTTAAATTTTGATGAGCCTAGGTTATTTAATGGGTGAAGCATTAAACCAGCTCGACCCTCGGGTTGACAGCAACAGATCCTTGGGCTTAGTTTTCCCTTGGTTTTTGCAACCCATGCACTGTCAAATCTAAGGGCATGAAGCATTGAAATCAGTACCATTACTTCTTTTGTGCCATTGGTTAAAAACTCCAGCGGCCCAATTCCTAACAGATCATAACCTGTTCCCCTCTAAACAAGATAGAATCCATAGGCGGCTACACAGCGGAACCAGCGCTCTTTATAAACACTGCTCGACACTCTCCCTCTCTCCAGGTCTCATTCGTCGAACTCCTGTCTACGGGGGCTTTCAGTCCAATCGGCTTCTCCCGTCTCCACCAGATTCTACAGTCTTGCCGCCTCCTCCCCTTCCCGATTCTTTCTGTAGGAATAAAAAGGAGGGTTCCTCTACTTCAACAAAAGCTTATGATCTTTCTCCTTTGGGAAAAACCATTCTTCATCTCTGAGTTGGGATTGGTTGGTTTCGTTGGAATATCCGTTTTAATCTAAGAGGGAAGTAATCCTTAATGGGGTTAGTGGGGTGCTCTGTTACGATCACAATGATTTGGGTTCATCTTACTTTTGGTATTATTCATCTAAGGTCTTGCATGTGGGAATGAGGTATCGTAGTGCAGCCAAGGATGACTTGCCGGCGACATATCTGTGTAGCAGTTGTTTCCTTTCATTTTGAAACCATGGCTCTGTTATAATTAAAGTGGATATGTCTGTGTATTAACATGCTTAGCGAAGTAAAAAAAAAATGTATTTAATTAACTTTGAGCATAACATGCAACTGTTAGACGATTCCCATGCTGGAGAAAAGGTTTCATCTTTCATGTAGAGAAGTCGATCGGCAAGTTGTCTTTGACTATATTTCTACCTCGTTTTCTCATGCTGGATCTGTGATGACTACGACGATGACGACGGCAGCTTGCGGTTCTGGTGGTGGTGCTGGTGCTCGTGATGATATGGTTTGGTAGCGAGATTTTAAATCGTTAGAAGATACATTTTTCCCTGTTTTATTTTGTTTTTGCCTGGTTATCTCGTTATTTTTGTTTCTCAAACTCAATATATCTCTGTTTGCAGATTTTGCCGAACTGACCACAATACAGCAAGGTGGTATTTGTTATATCTCCCAGCAAACTTGTGCTACACATTATTTACTATTTACTAATGGTGTTTCTTCTCTTCTGCTTTTGTTTTTCTGCATGAAGGAAAACAACTTCGTTCGAATAGTGGTGCTGGCCTTTTTATTGATGCCTTTGCCTTTTGCAGTATACCAGTTTTCCAAAACTTGTGCTAAACAAATGTTTCTGCAGTGAAATCAATCTATGGACGGGGAACAAAAGAGGACCTGTTTTTTTTTTTTTTTTTCCTTTCCTCTTTAAATGATGCGACCCACAAATTTGGCCAGAAATCTGAATGAGAAAATCCTAGTCTTCCTGACTTTTTTTTAATCTTCATTTTTCTTCTTTCCATCATTTCGTGCAAGCGGTTCAATACTGATCAGTTGTTAGAATTCTCGCTTACAGTTGGATTTTCTGTTTTTCTTTTCTTGTTACGTGGCTGACAGGATTAGCTTTTAACAATCCCATGATCAAAACATGTTATTAACCGTTCAAACTGCTCACTGTGATTGATTCCACCTGAGCTACTGTGCCGGTTGCCTCCGGGAAGTGGCACATCGTGGATCGTGGTGAATGGTGGTGGCGAGTGGAAATGTGTAAGAGACCGACAGATATGGAGATAGACCCAGACGTAGCCTGGATTGATTAGTCTTGTACTTCTGTTGAGCGTGAAGTCAGCTCACCTCTTGAGTTTTGATAGTTTCGCTTTTGGCTCACCTGTACCTCTTTTTGTTTCGCCTTTTGCTTTCCTCCTGTATCTGATCAGGTGACAATTCTGTTTGGATGACATCTACAATTCTGCTCTCCCAACCGTCCAAAAGTTATTCTTGATTTGCCACGCGTGGTGCATACGCGTTGGAATGGAGCAGTTGATGGCTTGGTACGAACCATTTGCCATGTTTCTTGGTTGACCGGCCAGAGCCCAGACTCCAGTCCACAAGCTAAATGACCAGATAACTCGTTTGTACAAAAGATTATTACCATCCTTTTTGCTGCAAAATATTGTTTTCTGTCCTGTAAATTATAAAAGCGGCAAGCGTTTCATCCTGAAAAGCACTCTAATGTAATAATACAAGCTTTAGAATCGATGGGTTCAGTCGTTTTGGTTTGATTTCTAACCAGTTTCAAACTATTTGTTGGTTCAAACTAATTCTATCGCTCTGGTTGAGAGGTTTTCATTCTCTTACATTAGACGCCATGATGCAACTCTGCGAGTGAATTAATTGTCCCGAAAACATGAAGCTACCTCGTTCCAATATTTTACTTACAACGAACTGATTCCTGTTTGGTGAAGTTGTTTTGTGACATGTAATGAATTCCGTGTCGTTGTATTTTTAGATGGCATATCTTTAAGTATGAATTTGATATAAGGCAAGATTTGGAGGATATTAATTAAAGATTTAATTACTAAAGGCTTTCTGTTTTTCTGTGACATTTTAGCAGTTATGGTCCGACCAATCTCAAAAGACAGGACTTAAGAGACTTCCTTCAAAAATAACTTTTCCCCACGAATACTAGATTTTAGTCATCTAAGTTATATCGCTTGGTTCCACCTTTTATATTAGCAGCCAATGTGGATCAAAACCATGACAAAAGCTTATTTATTATGTTAGATTTTTAAAGCTTTGGCTTTAGTAGCATTTGGATTGATTTAATAATGTTGTGTATATGCAACAGTTATAAATTGTTTCGTATTTTGGCTTTTATATAGGTTTGAAGCAAGGATACTCTATCTCCTAAGGTTATTATTATTATTATTGTTTAAGAGGTTCTTATTTGATGCCTGAAAATTATTTATGTAAATGATCATGTTCTTTATTACTCAATGCGAAGAGGGTGTCACAAGATCTCTTTTATTTAGAGATGACACAATTGTTACTAAATCAAGCAAAAGAGGCCTCTAGAATTTAATGCGTTTCATTCCAGTCTATGAAATGGCTTCTGGTAATTACAAAACAAAGAGAAATTGTGCTTTAATTGTTTACAAAACTATGAAGTTTTTGGTCTTGATCAAACAGGTGATAGGTTTAACTTAGAATCAATCAATTTCCCTTCACATACTTGTTCGAAGTTTTTGGTCAAAATGGCGGTAAAGTAACTCTCATCAAACATGTATTACAGAGTTTAGTTATTGATCATACTATTGGTGTTGTCTCTCCTTTCAAAGCAGTAAAAAATAAAATAAATAGCCTCCATGTTTGCTAATTTTCTTTGGTGAAATTCAGATTTTGGAAAGATACTGCATTGGATAATTAGTTGGCAAAAAAAAAACCGTAAACCTACCAAGGAAGGCGGCTTGGGCATTAGATCTTTGTTTGATGTTATTATTGTTTACAGTGTGAAAGCTTGGTTTAGAGTTCTTAGGGCTGCGTTTGGAAACGATGCAAATGGAGTGTAAATCTCAGTTTGGAGTAAATTTGCACGCTGGTTCATTTTTGTCCGTATTTGACAACATTAGTTTATGCATTGACAAATGAAAGACCAATGCATATTTACATTTATGATAAGATGTAAAAATACATCAATAAAAAAGAAATAAATTTGTATTCAAGTGGGCTTTTGATAAAAGAAAAACATATGTTTTATTAAAATTCATATTTGTATCTATTACAACTAAAAGTCTGTTTGGTAAGAAGGGAAAATTGTCAGTTCAAAACTAACCCAATTTTACAATTTATATAAACCGTTTTACACTTTACATTTTTGCATTTGCACTTATTTGCATCGTTTCCAAATACAGCCTAATGGCCAAAGCAACATTTGGACTAAATTTATTCACTCTAAATAGTAAGTAATACATCAAAGCAACTTCATTTCCTATGCTCTAAATTTTGGAAAGAGATGATCAAAATTAAGGATGTGACTTTCGTGAATAGTCAATAAATGGAAAATTTCCTTCTGGTATGATAATTGGAGTGATTTTGGTCCATTAATCTATGAGATTGAAACACATTGGCTGAAGAAATCATGCATGTTCTCCAATTAAATGGGGAGTGATCTTGTCAGTCCAAGTTTAAAGTCCCAACCCCAACCCCAACCCCAACCCCAACCCAAGGCACATAAAACATATATAAAAGGGGACGACCTTCACAACTTTATCTGCTTGGAATGATATTAGATCTAGATATCCGATTGTTTCGTGGCATAAAATTTGTGTGGAATATAGGCCTCTTTGATAAAACCTCTTTCTTCATGTGGAAATTCTTGCGTGAAGTCAATCCTTGTTGATGATTGTTAATGTTAGGAAGCAGGGAGTTTCCATGGTCTCTAAGTGTGTTTGCTACGGTAATAATCCAATATAATAAGACTTTTCAGCATCTATTTGTTGCATGTGTTATGGCTAGGGGTGTCAATTGGACTGGATTTGGTCTAATCTGATCCAGTCCACTGTGAATCTATTATAAATGGATCAGATCTAATCCAATCTAATGAATATTTTGAACCATTCCAATTCAATGTCTGGACTGCCCAATCCGTTCGATTGGTTTCTACTCAGACCCGGTCCATTGTTGACACCTATATTCTTATCTTATGCCAATGGACCAGATATTGGCTTAATCCAACCCAATCCAATATAAATTTATTACAGACGGACCAGGCCCAATCCAATGTAATAAATATTTTGGAATGGATTGGTCCAATCCAATGTCTTGTTGGCCCATTTAAATTGATTTTGGACTGGATGGGGTCCAATCCAATATGTCTTGCAACTCAATCTCTTATTAATTAAGAAAGTAACTATGACCATGTTTGGTTCAACTCTCATTCTTTCTCATTCTTACCCAAAATTCAAAAATGACAAGAATGAGTACAAATGGGCAGAATGAGAAAATATTGTTATGAACCAAACATTTTTTCCTAAAATATGATTTTTTTTTTTAAATTTACAAGTGCCCTATATTGCTCATTTTCATTCTTCAAAAAACTCTACCAATGGGCATAAACCGCCGCCTAATTTTCCAAAACCATCAACATAAATATTTACTGATGGATAACCGGTAGTCAATGTCCATTGGTGTAAGTTTCCACAGCAATATGCTAATAAACATTCGTGGCAACAGTTTTGTAGATCTAAACAATTGTTGGCATAGAATTTCTTTAAAGAATGAAAATGAGCAAAATGGGACATGATTATTTTTCATGCTGCAGGTTATCTTAATTTATAAACTATGGGTTTATTTTTCATTCAGAAAAGAATGAGGCCCCTGACAAGAATTTTATAACCAAATGTTCTAATGTTAAAATGTTATTTATTCTTACCCAGATTGAGCAAGAATTAAAAGTTTGAGGCCATAAAATCCCCTATCTATTCATATTTATAAACTTCTATAAAAAAATACAGATTCTGTTGCTCTTCATGTTTTGCGTCTCTCCATAAAATCCCCATTGTATTAAAGCAAAGAATTTAGATGGGTTGCGTGGAATTATCCAAGTGCTTACTTTGGATTTAGAGAAAAGCGATAGTTTCTTGCTTGTTGAAGCTATGTTGGATAAGATTCAGCATCCTCAAGTGTAACATATATCATGAGGAAAATTGCAGCATGCAAATTAAATTCATGCATAGTGTTCTAAGTTCTTAGCAAACCTGGGCGTGAAAGGAGAAAGAATTGTAGTTTTTGAGGATAGGAGTTCTTTAATTCTTTTCCTGCTACATTATTGAGTTTGATCAGGGAAGATCATCTTTAAATTCCCTCTGTTTTGATTGATTAGTTTGGTGGCTTCTTCTACTTTTGTTTGTTTGGTTTGCTGCTTCTTTGATAATGCTTAGTGCTCCCATGTATTCTTTGTTTTATGTTGGGGCGTTTGCAATGGGCTGGATTGAGTTTGTAAGGGAGAGCTATTTGTATCTTAGGTTAGGGGCAAGGTTGGCTACTTAATCCTCTGTAATATAATAGTTAATAAAATTTTAAGGTGGGCACCCCGATGCATCCAAGAATTAAAGTATCGGTATCAAGTATTGTATCGGACAAATTGGATATGAATACAAGTACGGATATGCTTCGGAAACACATGGATACACTATGGAAATACATACAAATTTCATAAATATATTAATAACACTAAATTTAAGATCAAAATGAACACAAAATAGTATATAAATACATAAAAAACGTATATATTAAGGATATATATATGAAGAAATATATTACGATTAATGAACCGGGATGCATAATTTTATTTGTAGTGCATCAATCAAGGGTCCAAGACACTAAACATATGCACCTGTTATATTTTAATTATTATATCAATTATTCTTTTTATTTTACTCTTTTCATTTTTTAACATTAAGAAAAAGTCAACTAAATATTAAAATTTTAAGTGCAAATTAAAATATCAATTAATAATTTATAAAAATTTCTAAGATGCATATCATGTACAAATTCATAGTTTTTATTACTAAAGTAATTATTCCATTATTACTATTTTTATTTATATAAATTTTATGAAAAAAAAAATCATTTTTTGAAATAAATGTAGATTAGTGGATTTGATAGATTCAATTTAATATTATATACTTCAATATTTTGTATATAATATTTTTATTTTTTGTAAATAAAAAATATGTTATTATTACTTATTAATGTAAATTAATATATTAGTTAATAACTAATAAAAGCATATAAAAATTTTAAGATTTATATCATGTGCAAATTTATTAATTTTAAGTATTAAAATAATTATTCTACTATTGATATTCTATTTGTATAAATTTCTTGATATTAAAAATCATATTTTTATATAAATGTGGGTTTGATACATTATTTATTCTATTAGTTTATAAAAGATTATTTTTAAATATTATTTTTTAACTTTTAGTTAGAGTTGTTAAATATGAATGTGTGTTTTTTATTTAAATTGCTTTTGAATAGAAGAAGTTAATAAAATTTATTTTATTTTACTTTATATCACGAAATGTAGCATGGCTTATTGGTTTGGAAACGCAACGAATTCTAAATGAGTGTAAGGTTATGGAGATTACTGAATGGATGCATTGCATACCAATGCATATCGGCGATACGCATCCGTATCCGTTCGATACGAACGATCGACGGGATACTCTTGTATTCATAGCGTATTCTGTATCGTTACAAGGTGATACCGATACGTTACGTCCCGTATCGGACGTATCGATATTTAAATCCTTGGATGCACCTACATTAAAGTTTGGGGGTTTAAAAAAGTGCTTTAATTTTAGGAAAAATTGCAGATTAGTACCATGTACTTTGGGCCTAGTGGTCTCCCCACTTTAAAACGCAACAATTTAGTATCCAAACTTTCAAAACGTGTCAATCTATTACCTACCTTAACCGGCCATTAAATGGCATTTGAAAAGACACAAAAACCTTTCGAGTGTCATCTAATTTTCTTTATCAACCATTCAAACGTTGATAAAAAATGAAGAGTCCCAAGTCCTTGCTTCTTCTATTCATGAAAGTCGGGGTCACCAGATTGTCCATAGAAACAACCCCAACTTTCTTGAATAAAAGAGACCAAAATTTGGAACTATTCATTTTTTATCAATTAAATTAATTTATTTTGGTTACAATTTTTCTGCAATCACTAATTGATGATGAGTTTGGAGTCGACTTCAAAGAATCAATTCTTATAATAAAATTTGAGCCCACAAAAGAATTAGATCCTACGATTTTTATAATTTCAGGCTTAGAACCACAAAAGTAATGAGAGAATCAATTCTCTGAAGGCATATGAAATGCACCTACACAGAAACCCCAAACTAATGAGCTTGTGGATGATTTCAATTCTAGTGTTTTGTACCAGTGACGAAATCATCCGGTTGGTGCTCTGGGTTTTGTAGTTTGTGGATTTGAGGCATGCTCTATACCATACTACCTTCAAGAATCTCATTTGTGGATTAAGCCAAGTTCTTGCCATGATCAGATAAGTTTACAAGACAAGAAAGAATGATTGGACCCTTTTTATGTTAGATCGGCATGAGATGCAACTTCTCTCCGGGCGGAGGGATGAGCTCTGAATTAATATTTCTATGTAATTTCGTTAGAAAGAGACACCTTTTAACTTGACACAGGGTAGAAAAACAGAAAATCATCAATCGGAACAGAAAACTCAGAATACAGGATGGTTGTATAGATCAGCAGGTAACACACCAAAACGTACAATAATCACAATAACTCAGAATACCATATAAACCCAGAATTCTCTGTAGTGTTTGGAGTCTCACCTCAGAAGAAACTGCATTGTTTACAGAGAAATCAGACCTTCCCTTACAAGCAGACCTAACAAGAGAACCACGAGACCAAGTGTGACGCATTGGGTGGTGGAGATGAGGGTCTGTGTATAGGCAGACAATGTTATCGCCGCACCGATCACTCCGATCAGAAAGGCGGTCCAGATCCGATCCATTTGTCCTTCTTCTTGTCCCCCCTTGTTTCGTTTCTTCCGGGGAGAAAGAGTGGGGATTTTATATTTTGTCGGTAAACCCTGGAAGCTTCAATTTCATCGTTTAGCTGAATCAAAAGAATAAAAAAAGCAGAGCCCAGAAGTGAGCGATTAGAGTGGGTGCAGATTGCCAGACTGTAGATCCAATTGGGAATTTGGAATGGATCTACATCTAGTCTAGTTCCCTTTGTTCATCGCTTTGGTTATGTAATCACAGCCATCCAATCGTGCCATTAATCGTTCCTTCTCATGTTCTTCTCAATCTCAACTACTGACTACTTCCTGAGGCATTTATATTGTTGGGGCTCAACCCATGAAGGAGATAACGGTGAGGGATAATATCGAATAGGATGCTCCAAAGGAACCAACCTTTGAGGATGCAATATTTAGAGCTCTGTTCATTAGTTTTTTTTTTTGCAAGGAAAGAGACCTGTAACAGCTTCATCAATGCGGGGGATCTTGCAGGGTAGAATAAATTGTAACTAGATTTAAAAGTTGTAGACCTCTAGTCTAGTAGATCATCTATGCTAAATAGCTTAAAAAAGCGTTAAAACTGATTTTGTAAACCAGTATTCGTTCAGCTTCTGATACTTCTTGCATCACATGCGTATTACTTTTGGTGGAGGGAAGTTCTAGCCTTCTAGGGCAGGGGATGGGTCAAGGCTATCTAACCAATTAATTAGATTATACCACACGCTATAGGTCTGTGTAAGGTGGTAACATTTATCATGGTTGATACGTATGCTAGGAATCAAGTATGGAAGTGTCCATTCTATCAACCTGTCAACTTTGTAGGTCCAGCAAATTGGAGAGAGCTACATCTCTTAAAAAGGAGATAATGTTGAGAGAGCAATCAACAGTTTCTTAGGTAGGGGAGGTTGGGGAGAGAGAAATCAACAGTTTCTTAGGTAGGGTTTTGCAAAATTAATGATGTGTATGCTCCACAACAACTCCAATCTCTCACTTTCACTTTGTGTGCATGGCTGACATGGGGTATTATTATTGGTTAATCAGTTCTTAATGCAGTCATCTAGTGCAGTTAATTTGAACTAGCCAACTAGGGGTGTGATTTTGGTCCAATTCGATCCAGTTCAATATGAATCCATTATAAATGGGCCAGGTCCAATCTAATCTGATGAATACTTTTGATCAATTTGGACTGGTCCAATTTAATGTCCCGATTGTTCAATATGTTCAAATTGATTTTAATTTAGATTGGTTCCAGTCCAAGCCTCGTCTATTGGCACCTGTATTCTTATTTTTAATCAATGGACCGGATATTTGTTCAATCCAACCCAATCTTCATGACCAATCTAATTGCTTTTATTGAATGGTATTTTATTTTATTATTATTATTTTTGGATCTTGTTACCTCATTGAATAAATTGATTTGTCATAGATGATGATCATTTTGGAGTAAATAACAAGAAAATATACCAAAAAAAAAGAAACTCTTACAGATGAATAGAAAGAATAAAGATCTGTGTGCTTTGTCATCTAGGACCGTAGAGAATATAGTCCCCATCCACCTTGCTCTCTTGTAACCAAAAAAAAAAAAGAAAAAAAGTGGAGGGATCAATATAATCTCAAATTATAGTTATCAATAAATAAGTATTAAATTTTCAATTATTTGATTGAAGCATGTAGAAAATACAAACCATCAATTACCCTTTATATAAGATTCAAAACACTATTAAGGCCCCATTTGATTTATAGGAATAGGGGCCTAGAATTGGAATTGAAATGGTTTATTCTGATTCAAACTGTTTGGTTGGGTGAAATTAGAATCCCATTTTCATTCCTGGTGAAATGACATTCTCTTTTTTGAGGGAATGACCATTCCCTCCCCTTCCTTTGGGAATAAAATCCCATTCCTGCTGATTCCAATTTTCATTCTCATTCCTGTTTAAACCAAACAAATTATGAGAATAAATCATTTCAATTCTGATTCTAAAAGATTTTAATTCCGACTGCAAACCAAACAAACCCAACACATAATATATAAGCTCGTATGTCTTCCACAACAATTTAGGGGGCGTTCTTTTCATGGTTGTGTTTGTGTTTTATTTGGCTACAAACACAACTAACATTTTAGAAGGCATTTTTATTTTGTTGGTTTTTGAACCAGCAAATCATGGTTCTAGAACCAACAAAATCCCTGTTTTTTTTGACCACTATGAATGATAACTTAACACAACGTAACCAAATGGTTCAAAAAGAATGGCCAAGTGATTATGTATATCTTGAGCTATATTCCTATATTACATAGAATGTAATATATGTTTTATACCCGTGAAAAAGATATATAATTATATATTGTTAATAAAATATATGTATTTTCACATGTTGTATTATAGTTTTGATATATGATACACAAATACTCATACGGTGAAAGTTGAATGATGGGGGATGAATTGCTTCAATACATGAATCACATAAAAAACTAACAATATTGAATCCAAAAAAAAAAGTGAACCATGAAAAAAATAGCAATTGTATTTTTGTGTGATTCATAACACAACCACAACCATAGACATGAATCTCACACGACCTCACAGCATGTACCAATTGTACATTGGAAACATCTATATGAAAATGTTCCCAATATACAATGGGACGTGGCTGTGAAGTCAGTGTGAGGAGCATAACCCAATTCCATACACCGCAGATGTTTTGAAACACAACACCCTATTTTTAACTATGAAAAATTGAAAATAACATCTCCTTATTATAGAATTTTAATAAAGTCAATATATAAGTCAAAAAGGGTTGGGTTTTGCCCAATATTATATTTTATCCGTACTTGTATATGGGGTGTAAAATCTCCAAACCCATTTAGCTAAAAAAAAAATCGAAACTCATTTATGCCCCGATGTAATCCTCTTTTTGGGGCATAAATCTATTAATAGTCCTCTTATAAATCGCATCCTGTTCGAAACTTTAATATCAATCCACTGTGAAAATTCAGTCTACCCCTAAAAATCTTAACTCTATCGTAAGAGTGGACCAAACTATAAAACCCAAAAAAATAAAAAATAAATTATTAGGAAAGAGAAGAGGGAGAATGATAATGAAGAATGAAGACAAAAAAATCCGAGTCACATATGGGTCAGCGCCGCGTACACGAGACATGGTGTATAATTTCAATCCGAATCTGCTGCAATTGTGGTGTTTGTGCACCTCCATTCTTACATGCATGTGTGGTCGCATATACATTGGTACTTGACAGTTGACACGTGTATAATTTCTGAACCACAAAATTTGAAGCGGGGAGTTGTACAACATGTGGGCACCGTGGAATCTGATTAGACGGGACCCACATTTCGCCAAAACCAACTGCCCAGAGACTGTTATAGAGAAACACAATACGTGGCTCCTACCTGTCAACGGCCTTCTGATTGGCTGGTGTTTTTTTGGGTACGTCGCTGCTTTTTGTTTTTGCTTTTTCTTCCCTTTTTGCGTCGTTGTAATTGGGCATTGGGCTGGGCTGATTGTCCCCGGACACGGAGGAGTCTACAATTTTGGCCCCTTTTTACTCTCTCTCTCTCATTAGAAATTTAGAACTACTCTCCTCATTCTCTCGGTCTCGGGCCACCCAACTCTACAATCGAAGTTCTAAGTCCTGTCACCTGTGTTGGATTAATTTTTCTAGTCACTTCAATAAAAATAGAGTACGATTTTACTGTTGCCGTGAATATGTTTGGTTTGATAGAAAACAATACAAACGCGGAAAATTGAGGGAAACAAAATTTATGAAAATACTTAACAAACATGTCTCTTTTCTTACCCATTGGATTCTCAAAAATGAATTTCAAACTGTTACCCAAATGCTTAAAAGCAGCAGTGTCGTCGTGTAGGGCCTACGGCTGCAAATGGATCTGGCTAAATCGGACATAAAGTGTTTCTGTATTTTTCCATTCAAATTCAATCCTATCTATTCAGATTAAATTTAAATTCAAATTGCAATGAATCAAAACCATGTGGTTTCAAAACAGATTATTTCTCAAAATGAAAACACAAAAACATGTTCTTGAATAAGATTTTAAAAACATATTTCCATCTAATCATTCAACTTTATGTTCTATGAATCGTATAGTTTCTATACTAAAAAAATTATTTTTATTTTAAAAATCAATATTTTATTAGTTTCAAAAACATATTATTTTTTTAAATAAAATCAATTTATATTTGCAAAAATAAATAAAAATAAAAACATTTCATGTTGTAAAACGCTCATTATACATTAACCAATAATCAGAAGTTGATCTAAATTTATGGAATCCAATCTGATTTGTGAGTTATATGGATAGGGTTTGGGTGTGGATAGATGATCCTAAATGCAGTTAGTACCTTGTGGATAGGGTATCAGATCCCAGCTCAAAAAATTAAGAGTGAGTGGTTGTGGTTGTGACTAGTGATGAGCATAAAGCTTTATTTTTTATAAGTTCCAGACTCTTCTGCTTGTCGTTTCTCTTCTTTTTCTTTGTATATTGAGTTGACACTATTTGATAATTGATATTACCTTGAAATTAAATGTAGCAGTGCCAAATCCCCACAGGCCCCATCCCACTTTTCAAGGCAGAAGTCACGGGTTAAAGCCTTAGGAGGGCAGAGCTGTAAAATTACTCCTGTTTTTATATTGTTGGCTTTTCTGTAGTTTGCGACCTCTCTCAAATCTTGGAATCTGGTGGATTGAGAGAAGCGCTGCGAGCCGAAGCCGCTTTTATCGTTTTATCCCGTGCCGTTCTCTCTCTCTCTCTGACTCTGACCCAGTACTTTTTGGCTGGTAACTTATGCTGTGGCGGGTCCACATTGTCTTCTTTGTCTTTTTTTATTCTGAACTTCTAAACTCTTGTGGACGGCCGGCCTGCCTCAAACCGCTTTCCCCAAAGAAGGAAAAGAAAACAACCAGCTAACCTCCTTCTTCTACTTTGTTGGGAAAGAAGTTTGATCAAATGAGTCGAAGAAATAAAGCAGAGCTCAAGCACTTTTCACGGCACTGAAAAATTTTCTAATGCACTCTCAGTTCATTTTAATAAAAATAAGCAATTCATATTTCATAGTGTGCACTACAGTTTGACCAAACTAGCGAGCTTTATCTAAAAACCATAAAGCCCGCTTATGCAAATCGCATTTTTTGCACTGAGAAGAAGAAACAAATCGTACTTCTAAATGGTATATACATTCCTAGTAAATACCCAGAAAGAAAGAGTAAAAAAAAAAAATTGGAGCTGAGCTTTAATCTCAATGAAGTCCAATCCCAATACTTCTATTGGTTTATACGTTTGCCACCAAGATTGGATTTTCCTTGTCGAATTCGAAGCTTGAAGAGTTAGAGATGTTCTTCATTCTTGCACGAACCAAATCCTCCATTTCCTGTTTGCCCATGGATTTCGACGCCGAGTTTATAGAGATCTCGCCATTTGCAACTAACTTTTGCAGCTCCGATTCGTCAAGACCCTTCGCCGGTCCGAGACTACATCGTTCAGTCCCATGCTTTGCCAATGCATCCTTGAATTTCTTGATCTGAAAATGAAATATATATACAGAGAAACTTCATTCAATCCCATTCTCAAAACCAGGCCCGGATATAAATCCAATTTGATTACTGAGTTTGTGACTTACAGTTGCATTGGTGCAGCTGAAACTACAGAGACGACCCTCGGCTCCTCTGTAAAATCGGAAGAAAGGGAGCACATGTATGTTGAGACTGTAACACATGCTCTTGAGCTTTTCGTAATTAACCTTGACAAAGAGCGCATTTGGGTTCGACTCCGCCAGCTGGCAGATCTGAAACAGAGAAAGAACATTAACAAATTTCCCAAATTCCCTTTTGTTTTTCCCTGAGCATTCGGTGAGGAGATCAATTACCTTGGGATGCAGAGCCTTGCAACCACCACAACCAGGGGAGTAAAAATCGAGAACAACAAGCCTATCTCCGGCATTCAACAACACATCGACGAGTTCTTGCGCCGAATTGATGTCTATCATGTTGGGTTTCGGCGTCTTCTCCCACCATCTCAAAGCCCGACTTATACAGATTGAAGCTTGTGCCTGAAATCCGAGAGAGTTAAGTTATGGATATTACTCCAGCAAAAAGTAAAAAAAAAAAAAGAAAAAGAAAAAAAGAAAAACAAGAAGACAAGAGAACGCCTCTCCTGACTCCTATAGAGGGCTGAACGGAGAATCACATCACATACATGAACAGAAAACTTTGGAGAGGCTTTGACACTCCGATCACCTAAGCCCATCTGATCTGATACAATCACTTGCTGTCCCCTGAAGTCGCTCTTCAAGACAGGGAGATCTACTGATTGGGAATCTGCAATCTGAAAGGAACCCAAAGACGGAGATAAACCGAGGACGTTACTCGATCTCAAGGCAATCCCATTCGACCCGACAACATGGAAATCACTCCTCAGAGGAAACGCCATAACAAAATCAACGAAATATACCTTGGTAGTTCAACCGAAAAACTCAGAACCCCAAACTCAATCAAAACTAGGTTATACTTTCCAATCAAAATCGGTCCTTTTTGGCAACAGAAAACCAGCGAGTCTGAATGAATTTCAGCTGTTCCCAACAAACAAATCCAGAAACGCAGCTAAACCCACTTATCCTCTGAAGTCAAATTGGATTATTTTCAGTTGAAGATGGGGGATTTGAAAGGGACTCTTAATGGGTTTTGACAGATTCAGAGATGGAAAGGAGAAAGGGCGGAAGAGACTTGTTCAACGAGGGGGGCGAAGGAGGCGAGACGAGGCGAGCTGGAAGCCCGGAAATAAAGAAAGGTTTGGTGGGGCCTCTTTAATCCGATTAACTTTATCCATTTTCGATGTTTAAACTTTGATGACAAGTTGACAACGCAGAACGTGCTTCGTCGTTTGTCGTTCGTTTTGGTAGGTTTTAGTTACCGTTTTACCACATTCACAGTATTATTATTTATTTATGGATTTAATTCTGGGCCTGGATGGGCTCGGTTTTTTTGTTTATTTTAAACAATTCATGGTCATTTTTTAGGAGAAATGCGAGGGAATCTTAATCAGATGCACTTTCACTTTCTTAATTCAGATTGTGCACTTTTTAGGGGGTGTCTGGGACAATTGCGTTTATTTTTTCACTGAGTTTTTTCATAAAACGCCATCGATTTGAGTTTTTTCAAATTTTTGAAAAAAAAAACATTTTTTTTTATGGTGCCGTTTGGTTTCATTGCTGTTTTTTCAGCATACTTAGGAGCCATGTCAGCCACCAAACCAGAAAAAACTTTGTAGAAAGAAAATAATAAAAAATGGCGTTTTTTAAGCATGGGCAGTTTTTTTTGAAAAAACGACAACATTTTTTTATTATTTTTTGAGAAAACGACTAATCAAACAGGATATGCTGATGCGTTCTTTGCCGTTTCCTCAAAATCTGATGTGCCGAAAAAACGGCATGGTCACAACAAACACGACCTTAGTACTGGGGCCTCAGCATTTATCCCGTGAACGTGATGGGTACTTGAAATGGGGATTTGTTCCTCACAAAACGCATCTCACAGACTCACACTGATCTTACAACATATCTCACCGTATACTGGGAATATCTTCCTATAAATAACACCCATGTTTGGGGGATGTTCACCATGTGTGGCTGAGACGTGTTGTAATGTGGTGTGAGGATCACTTGTTAAGGAGCAGATCCGATTCGGGTGCTTGGGCTGCTGTAATTCCAAGTGTTTCCAATGACGTCACTAGCTATAATGTGCAGAGTGCGACCAAGAAGACTGGACCGGTTCTTCACACTTGGGGTCTCACACGCACATTCTATCATGTATCGGAAACATTTCTTATACTTATTTATTATTATTTACGGAAGATGTTCCCGATACACGATAGATATAGATATGAGGCGCCTATTTGTGAGGAGCAGATCCCGTGACTGTGTTGGGGGATCTTTCCTTCCGGTAAGTGAATAATTTGCTTACTGGATGTTAACAATTTGAGTCTCGTGTTAGTTATTGATGTTAATGAAAGGATAGGGTTGGGCAAAGGCAAAGTCATGAACCTGAAGGAGGCCTCAACGGTCAGTCTAAAGTGCCACCGCCTTTTCATCAATTAATTGTCTTAATTTATTCGCGCATGAATAAAATAAATGCGCTCTGATTATGGGGAAATTAAAAGCATTTTTTAATGAAAATCTTTCCACCCAAATCCACAACCTATTAATGATTAATAATTTTTTGCCACGGGGAGAGTTAGATGGACAATTCACGACTCTCCACCCTTGATATAACCATTACCACCTCAATGGCCAATAGGTCATTCTTGAAGTTCAGCAAGGGTGTGCTGTAGCTGAAGAGCTACCTACAAAATTACATGAAAATAGGGTAAGATAGACTGTTTTCATATCTGCGATCTATTTTTTATTTTATTTCCACTACTGCAGATAGGGATAACAATTTCCATACAACCCCCCGGGGCCCATTTCTTTCTTTTCTTTTTTTTTTTTATTACAACCTGGGTATGGATAGGATACAGCTAAATGCAACCTTTTTCAATCCATACATTTCAATTAGTATAATATAATACTCCCAAGTTGTAAGCCATTTAAACTTTTTTGAAATTAATCATGCTTTTAATGTTATGTGAAGAATAATTAATAGTTTGTGTTTTTTTTTATGTTTTTAATCAAATAATTGGTAATTTTGATATTTAATCACATTATTTTATTTGTTTATTATTTATATATAATAGGAAATAACAGAAAATTATATGTGAATTGTAGGCCCAACCTATCAACCCGATCTACCCTGCCCTTAATTGTGGACTACTCTCAAAATCCAATTTACTAGGGGTTTTTGAGGGTGGTATTTAGAGGTTTGGAAAGACAGGGTGGGCTAAAGTGTTATACATTAGAGGTTGGTTAGTGGAGCAAAAGCTTTACAAGGAGAGAGCCTTTAAGTGGGGTTGGGTTTGCACCTTCTCGTCAGATGACCACCTGACCTTACTGGTTCATTGGGCCAATTCAGAGTTCAGACCACTCATTAGGTGGAATGTTGTCTGATTTCTTCAAGTCTTACCATTCCCATCCTTTGTTTCAAATGAACATAGCGTTCTTAATTAAAGCATTCATCCACCAAGATTGAGTGTGATGAGTAGGACTGTTAATATTACCTGATTAATCGAGTCTGTCTTCAAAATTCGATCCAATTGAATTAGTTTTGCATCTCAACAAATTGGATCGGATCTGGATATACACCAAGCCAATTCAATAATACGGATATCGGAATATGAATGACTACGTTTTGATGAATACCACCGACCTAATCCATTAATATGAATAACCCTTCTAAAATTTAACAATTCAGATCTCCTGCCTACGACAATCCTATCCATGTCTACCCACATAATACTATAGCTGTAAATTTAGAACTCCTCCCCATAAATGATAACATGCAAACATGAGAGATGTTCTTAATTAGGTGTAATGAGATGCACATAGGGTTCTTGTGGGTAAGAGATTCGAACTCAAAATTTGATGAACAACAGTTAATCGTTTATCACTTTTATGATACCAATTGATTGGCTATAAGGTTTTAGATATAATGCCTTTTTTTTATATCATAGTCAAATTCATAAAATTAACATATATTTATTAACAAAATTTAAATATTGTTTTTTTTGTTGAAGTCTTAATGTTAAGTCTAATTTTAAATTATCATAATCTTAATTTTTAATTCATTTTATCAATACTAAATAATAATTACTAATTTATTTTATTAATAGATGTAATGTTTAATTATTTTCAATAGATATTATATTCCAAATCCTATATGAGTCTCATAAAAAACCAACTGATGATGTGAATTTGAATTTGAATACTAATAGGGTTGAATTCAAATGTATATAAATTCCATCTGAATCTGGCATATTAACAGCCGGAGAAAATAGAATTTGTAAATGCTACTCACAAAACGTGCCTCACACCAATCTTACTTATAGATAAGAATATCCAAGTATAAGAGATATTTCTAATATAAAGTTGTAAATGCTGTGAGATTGGTGTGAGGCCCATAAGACAAATCTGATCTAGAGAAAATGGAGGATACCAATGAAAAGAAGATAAATTTGGCAGATATTAACTTAGGTTGGCATAAGTTTCCCTCACTTTCCCCTCCTTCTCTACCTTTTCCTTCAAATCAAATACAGCCTTATTCAAGTAAAAGTTTGGTGATGGAAAGTAGAAACTATTTGAGTTGTGTTTCTTATTGTTCCATCGTTATTAATTTGATCACGGAAGTTATGTGGGCAATATATATAGCAATGAAGAAACAGCAAAAGCAAACGGAATTTTTATAACCGACTTAGCAGCAACAGTTGATGAAGAATTATTATTGTGTTGATTTTGGTAATTACGAGGGAGTCACAAATACCAAAGGAGATCCTACACAAATATCGTGGCTGTCCAATTGAAAAGATTAGGATTTAGTGTGATGCATGTCAAATAGGAGCCAAAATATTTGTAGAAAGAAATTTAACTGTTCCACAATTATATCCAACAAACACAAAAAATGCTTTTATTATATAATTATTGAAATGACTCCAGATTTCAAATTCCAGACCACAGATTTCAAATTAACTTTTGTTTGATTATATTCTCCATCATCCCTTTGTATATTTTGTTTTTTCTTGAAAAATTATATGTGGGTTCTGATTGGCTTTATTGACAATTCTCTATATTTATATCAATTTTTTGAATGAATGAAATAAACTTTAAACCTTAAGAAAAAAGGCTAAAATCATGGAGTGAATTCAACTCCAGGGTGTACATCTGGATTTTTTTTTTTATTTACATAATACACATTACAGTGGAATTGGAGGTGGGGTAGATAAAGTGCACCTCAGATTCACTGGCCATACCGCATAGATCCAGCAGTTTTATGGGTCTAATCCTGCACCTCCTCATTTATTTGGAAGGGTGCCAAGTGACCATATACATGCATTTATATCTGTATTTGTTGAATGGGTCGATAGTTCAACTGTCATGATCAATAGATTGATAAAACGGAATCAATTGTCTATACAGTTTTCGGGCCAAACAGTCCGATCATTCGGATCTGGTTTGAAAATATTAATTTTTAATTTAATTTATTTATGATATTCAACATCCAATTTCAATCTAAATTTAATTTGAATGCGATAATTAGATTCGATTCAAATTCGAATGCAAATAAATGAAATTAGGATTCGAGCCATTTGCAGTTCTATAAACTGTGATCCAATGCGATTTGATAGAGAAATGGAACTTTCTTTGGTCTGTCAAATCAAAGAAAGCCTAAGCCTTAGAAGAATTATTTGTTTTATACCCTTAAATAACTTCGATCCAAATCACCTTGGAAAGGGTTGGTTATAGACTGATTTCTACTGAGCAAGAAAATTTAGCAAAATATGATATGACAACCTTACACATTGTTGGCTAGAGTGATGAGCCCAGAGCCCATGGTTTAGAAATTTGATAGTGAGATAGCCCATGATTTGTGACTCTCAGGCCACAGCCAATGGCAAATGTAGTAAAAGGATGTTTAGGTAAGGTAGTATGGAGAAAGCCCATGGTTTTGGTATTGGGCCATCTGGACCTGGGTGAGCTTGTAATTTCATTTTTGTCCAAGGATGCCACGTGATAATACACTATTTAAGTGAAACAAAGCCGTGTTGTCATTAAAAGGCACTGAAGCAAATAACTATAATGAATATAGTCGTAATTAAACAAGCACAACAAGTATTGTGAAGCCAAACAGGGTGGGCCCTCGTGCTCGTGGGACAGGACACTATTGTGGAATAAACGATCATGCGGGAAAAGATAAGAACATGGTTTTGAAAATCGGATCGGACCGAATGATCGGATTAATTGACCCGGGAATTGGTTTCATTTCACCTTAAAATATTTTTTTGGCCAAAAATTGTTGATTTAGTTAATGATTTATTGATCTAGGCAGTTAATCATCAGTCTGAATAATGATTTTTAAGTATTTTTTATTTTATTTATTTTTTTAAGTCAGAGTGGACCATTTATTCAAACCAGACAGTTGAACTGTTCAACCCAGGAATCGATTCTCAGAACAGTTCCATATCGGGTCAACCTTGGATAAGAAGCTGAGTAAGATTGGAGGGGTTTGCTCAGATTTTCATCTGTTTTAGGTTCAGCTGGAGAATAATTTTAGTATCCGTTTGATCTGAACATTCAGTTAAGTTGCTTGCGCTGCTTTGAGACAATGAGAGGCTGAAGCAAGAGAGGCCAGAAAGATGACTGAATGATTTAACTGTGGATTTAGGCTTTCTGGATTCTTCCATGTAGAGCATGACTCACAAAGCGAGAAGCCGTTTTTTTCAGCCCACCCAAACGGATTCTTAGTAGTTTATGATTTTCCATTTTCATTGCTCCATGTGAGCTACCGACTACCGTATCTTCCAAGCAAGTAAGCTGGAATTGAATCTCTTACACATACCATCAAAACTGATGAAATCATCAAACAAACTCTAGTCCAGTATTAGAAGACCAACAATTCCAATTAGCCTTATCCTTTCAAGCAACGATAATAATGGACATTGAAGAGCCGCACCTTTCTCTCTCTCTCTCTAATAATGCTAATGGCTTTATTACTATCAAGATAAGTGAAGAGACCATAAATCATAATCTTGTTGAACTGCCCCTTTTTTTTGAAATAAAAACTTATCAAACTAATTGGGCAATAACATGAGCTGTTTTCATCTACATAACAGAACACAAATCCAATAATCCTAAAATCCTCAGATTTTTTTTTGGCTAAACATCCTTTTACTACAAATAATTGAGGTTCAACTTAGCCAGTTTATAGTTCGAAAGGGACTGCATCTTCTAAAACAGAGGTAGTTGTCGTTACAATTGAGTGATGGGAGAGAGAGAGAGTTCAAATAATTGAGTTGGATTAGGTCTACTTAGACCTTGCCTTTTTGTATACTGTTAGTTCATGCTTTCTTTTCTGTATACTGTTAAATCATAATCATAATCATGCATCTTCATCTTATCTTATATATATATATATATATATATTAATACGATTGGGATGTTCTCTCCATGCAGTAAATGGAATCTATTCGTGCAAGTAGATTTCTACATAAGAGCACCCACTTCCTATTAATTATATAAATTGTTAGATAATTATCTAATTATATAAATATATAATAGTTATTATATATAATTATAAATATTATTATTATAATTATTTAATTATACAAATATATAATAGTTATTATAAATATTACTAAAAACTAGATATCGAACCGTTTGAATAGTTTTGACCTTTATTTATTTTTGAATTTTTTTTGTCAGAATGGGCTGACCGTTCGACTTGGTAATCCACTTACCGGTTTGGTCTCCGGGTCAGTTTAAAAACAATGATGTTATGTCATTCGAGCGTGTGACTCATATGACCCGAAAATGGAACCGTTCTAGCCACCGGTTTTTGGGTCAACGGTTCAATTGTCCAGTTTGAATGATTAGATCGTTCGACCTGGTAACCGGACCCTTGACTGGTTTGGTCTCTGGGTCGATTTTAAAAGTCATGATGTTATGTCATTCGTGTGTGTGACTCATATGACTCGAAAATGGAACCGTTCTGGCCACTGGTTTTTGGGTTGACGGTTCAACCGTCCTGTTCAAACGGACGACCCATTCTGACAACAAAAATTATAGGCAAAAAATTGAGTGTGTGAGGTCCATTAAGTAGTACCATACGTGTTATGTCATTCGAGCGTGTGACACATACGACCTGAAAACGAAATCGTTTTGACCACCGGTTTTTGGGTTGACGGTTCGACTGTTCGGTTCGAACAGATGGCCTGTTCTAACAACAAAAATTAAAAAATAAAAAAAAATGACCAAAAACCATTAAACGGGTCAGTGGTTCAACCGCCCGAGTCAATGGGTCATTGACCAATTCAACTATTTTTGTCCAGGGACCGAGATTAGGATAAAATGGAACCGGTTGCCCGGATGGTTCCGAATTTAAAAAAAAAAAACAGCTAATTTTATGGGTGAATGGTTCGACCACTCGAGTCAATGGGTTGTTGATTGATTCAACGGTTTTTGGCCAGGGACCGGGTCAAAGGACCAACAGGTCGATGGTTCCATTCTTACAACAAAAATTATAGGCAAAAAATTGAGTTTGCGAGGTCCATTAAGCAATATCATATGTGTTATGTCATTCGAGCGTATCACTCATACAACTAAAAAACGAAACTATTCTGGCCACCGGTTTTTAGGTCGACGATTTGACCATTTGATTTGAATGGACGACCAGTTTTGACAACAAAAAATTACAAGCAAAAAATTACAAAACCGTTATGGCCATCGATTTTCGGGTTGACGGTTCGATCGTCCAGTTTAAACGGATGATCCACTCTAACAACAAAAATTACAGGCAAAAAATTGAGTGTGTGAGGTCCATTAAGTAGTATCATACGTGTTATGTCATTCGAGCATGTTACTCATACAACCTGAAAATGGAACCATTCTGGTCACCGGTTTTTGAGTTGACGGTTCAACCGTCCGATTCAAACGAACGGCCCGTTCTGACAACAAAAATTAAAAAATAAAAAATGGCTGAAAACCATCGAACGGGTCTACGGATTAATGGTTTGACCACTCGGGTCATTGGGTCATTGACCGATTCAACGGTTTTTGGCTGGGGACTGGGATTGGGGTAAAACGGAACTGGTTGTCTGGACGGTTCCCAATTAAAAAAATAAAAAAACAGATGACCCATTATGGCAAAAAAATTTCAAGCAAAAAATTGAGTGTGTGAGGTCCATTGATTAGTACCATACGTGTTATGCCATCCAAGTTTGTAACTCATACGACTTGAAAACAGAACCATTCTGGCCACTGATTCTCGGGTCGATGGTTCGATTGTTCGGTTTAAATGGATGGCCCGTTTTGACAAAATATTTAAAAAAAATAAAAAGACGATAAAAAACCATTGAACGGGTCAACGGTTCGACCATCTGGGTCAATGCATCGTTGACTGATTTAACGATTTTTGGTCTGGGACCGAGATTAGGATAAAACATAATCGATTTATCAGGATGGTTCTCAATAAAAAAAAAACAGCAAAAAACCATTAAATAAGTCAACAAATCAACGATTCGACCACTCAAATAAATGAATCATTGACCGATTCAACAGTTTTTGGCCAAAAACCGAATAAATGGGTCAACGGGTCGACGGTGCCATTTCAGCCCTCCACTAGTTTATCCTTATTCCAGAAATACTCAGAACCCACCCGTTTGATGTGAGGTCAGGTCATCTCTGATCTGTATCTGGATATGATCTTAGAGACTTTTGAGCCAAATTGAACTACAACACAAATCGACCACAAATCGAGTAAAGGGGCAGTGAGTGAATGTATACTTGTTTATAGCCTGGGCTTGAATAATTGTGATAATTGGGTGGGTTGGATGCGGGTTGAGGAGCAATCCACCCATAAACTACTAATACCCATTAATCACTCTTTTAAGTAGTACATCAGTGGGTCTAACTTTTCTTTATTTTTTAATTTAAGGAAATTTTGTTATGGTTTTTAAAAACGAATCGGAAACAGAATCGGTCAGGGGATCGGTTTTTGGTTAAGCGGTTCAATCATTCGAGTTGAACAGTTCAACCCGTGACATCATAAATAAATAAAAAATAAAAAATGTATTTATAAATAATAAAAATAGCATAAAATTAAATTAAAAACAGAAAAAATACAGAAAATAAAACTATCTAAATAAAAAATAATACAGTACAAAACACAGAGAAAATATAAAAATAAAATACAGAAAAAACACAAAAAAATTCAAAAAATATAGGAAAAACAGAAAATTGCAAACTCTCCATTCGCCGATCACCATTAATCGCCGTCAGATGCCGGAGGTGTTGGCTGCCGCAGGTGGTCAGTTGGGTGTGAGGGTTGAGAGGGGGGAAGGGTTAGAACGAAAATGGGGTTCTAATCCTAAAGGGACTAAACATTCGATTTTGGGTTGAGGATATTGAAGGCATTTTATTTTTTGTTTTTTTTTTTAATTTAAAACATTGAAAATAAAAAAAGTAACCTGCAAACCGCCGCCCGGGTCAAAAGGTTTAGCAGTCTGACCGCCCGAGTCACTGGTTTTCTGACTTTTTCAACATTTTTTAGAAATTTCCGGTTTTTAGTATAACCGGACCAGGGGGGCTGACTGATTACCGGTTTTTCCTCTCCGACCATCCTATCCCGTCCGATTTTGTAAACGATGATTGAAACCCATCGTATAAATCATACACTTATAATAATTTAAAACTTCTAAAACCAATACTTATGACACCATACCCCTTGTATTGGCATCAATTCCCCCATTGATACTATTCTCAACTGTACAATGATGTGAAAATTTATGAGATGAGTGTAAATGAAAATTCCTCTAGTTTTAAAAGCCCACCTAACAACATCACAAAAACATCTTAGAAAGGGAAGCCTGTCTGAGTGAGAGATTTTGAGAGACATCATTTCCTGCTTTATAAAATAGTCGGTACCCTTTACCCAATTCAATCCATGGATCCATTGGGTGAATCGACCCACTTCCAATTCCATATGCCAAAGTGGGTTGGGTGATAAACCACCAATCCTATGAATCTTTATTTATGAAGTTATTAACTTCTATGATGCTGAAAAAAGATATGCTACAAAAGAGGTTTGATCAATTATGGTTCCGATTAATTGATTAGAAGATTTTCAGATATCATGTCTATCTATCTGGTATCATAGTCGAATCCAGGATGTTTTCTCCCTAAATGAATTCGACATTTCGACCCTTACTATAGCCTAACTCCAGTATTGTCTTTCTCCTTTTTTCAATAAAGACAAACAAAGTTTGAACAAATTTTCACAAACAATGTTTTGGAATATTGGAGGATGCACATTTCAAATGCTTTCCCTTCCACTAGAAGTGGTGGTTGAGATGTTCTACTCCCAGCTTTTCCTCCCACTACAAGTCACGTATCTGTCACATGCTTTCTTCCCAGTTTCAACCCAAGCATCTAGGTGAGAGTTGAGACAAATCTCCCCAAATGCCATTTCAAATCCAACAAAATCTCTCCTTTTGTTTTCACACAGTGGTTAGATTTTATCTTTCTACTGCGAGGGAGGCCGGAGGGGTGTGTGAATATATTCCTACTTCCTAGGTTCTAGATATAATATATATATATATATATATTTATTTAAGTTCTTCTCTCCATTCATTTCCTTCTATACTTGGGATGATCATGGGCCGGGCCGGTTTTTTTATAACATACTAACAGCTTTTAAGGTGGCATGGGACCAGACCAGAACAGACCCTTGGGTCGTCTGGTCTTGGGTCAGGTCGGGTCGGGCATCCCGGTTGCCTGTTTAAATTGATAGAATTATATTTTATAAAAAGTATTTTGTTAACTTGATTATGTTTTACAATAAAAATCACCCAGGGCGAAATGATCAACCCTATTGTGCACCCTCTTTTAATGCTTTCCGTCAATTTGTTTCTTGCATTCAATTGTAGAAGTTGACATCCATGATCTTCCAAGAATATTTGTATGTATGCGAAAAGTAAAAGAAACAAATTATTATTATTATTATTATTATTATTATTATTATTATTATTATTATTATTATTATTATTATCCCTTGTAAAAAAGGAGAGTCGTGAAAATCATGTGTTATCTCCTCAAGTCTTGGTGGAATACTTTTTCACATCCCCCAAGGGTCACCTGGATAGGAAAAGATGATAACTAATTACATAAAATTTATTTATTCTAATTATTGATATATAACATGCGTTATTAATTTAAAATCCTGTTTATCACATTTTAAATGATTACTAATATTTGATTTTGTAAATTTATTTGCAGTTGAAGGATGTTTGGAATCCTTTTGATTGTATTCTTTCATTATTCAACCAAAGAGGGGATAGGGCCTAGGGAGTAGGGGCGATCATGGACTGGTCTCGGCTAGGCTTGGCACCTGTTATTAGGGCTATAGCCCAGACCCGGGTCCTTGGGCCGGGCCGGGCTTTTGGGTCTATCTCTTTAAACATATAACATTTAACTAGTGGAATGACAAGTAAAAATAAGAAAAAGTAAATGGATGAAAATGCATTTAGATTTTGATTTTTGTGTACTTTTTAAATGCCTCAATTCATTCATTTGGTTTTTTTCCTGTCTTAACTTAACTTATTGATTGGATTTACAGATTAAAATATTTGGACACTTGTCATTTGTGAGCATCCACTTTATATAACATATGATGTTATTAAAATATTTTGATTTAACTTTCATTCTCTGCTTGAAAACTAAGGCAAGTATTGGCATATAATATTATATGACATATAGTATATGTTATAATTCAATGAAAACATATATATTGTGGATTAGACTTGATTAGACTTGTTCATGGGCTGGGCCTGGGTTTGGCACAAAGCCCAAACTCGAAATAGTATGGTTTTGAACCAATTGATTGGGAACCGATCATAACTCCGAGTCAATATTTAGACCCCAAACCCATCTGACTGAGATTCGGGCCGGACAGTTGGACCATTTGACCTAGGAACCAATAATGGCCAAAGTTGTTCTATTTGCAGATCAGTTTTTAAAATCATGCAAAACAGTGTAAAGCCGAGCCTGAAGTCTAGCTTGTGAGAAGGTATAGAAATGATCACCTTTGCTAGGGAGAAAACTAGTGTTTTAACAACTGAGTTGAAAAAAGAGCCGGATGGTGGATCTATGGTTTAATCACTTAGATCAAATCAGTTAATTCATTATATCATAATTAAATAATAAAAATAAATAAAGTAGATAAATGTGCACATTTCTAATATTATATATTAGACATTAAATAAACCTGGGCTCTACATAAATAGCCCAAATCAACTCTCAATTAGTTTTTAAGCTGTCCACTTGAGCCTTTTTCAGACAGTTTATCCGGAACCCTTCAAACCAGCTGAACCAGTTTAATTGAATGTTCAGCTCAGCCCTCCCAAATGGACACAACGTTTATATTATTTGTACAGATGAACCGGATTTTCTGAACCGAAGCTTACATTCAGCTCAGCCCTCCCAAACAGGCCCTAGGTTTTGGAGGTTGCTGACCTTGCGGTTGTCTGACTTTTCCCTTCATTTTCTCTTTCTCCACTAATTCCGTGATGTTAATGAACTACTAGGATCTAGGACCATCCAGATCCAGATGGCGGAACCTATTGACTATTGTTGAGAAGCTACAAAGGAAAAAGCCACAACCTCTTGGTCTCAGGGTTGCCCGTCCGGGTCATAAGGAATATGAACTAAGCATGCATTTCTACGTTGGTTGTTGATACTCTCTCAAGTCCCCAACTCCCAACCGACTGGGCCGAAGGTGTATTACTTTTTCTAATGGGATAACTCTTTTTTTACCAAAGCTGAACCTCTTGTATAGAAAGACTGAAAGACTACCTGGTACAAATTGCGATCGGATGGGCTACACATTTTATTGTTACAATGCAGGCTGAACTTTCATTTGCGTTGTAATTGTTCTTTTGGAGAGACGTGTAAAAGTAGGTGGGTTAATACTCCCGTTATTCATTTTTTTTCATTTTCTTCAAAAAAAAAAAAACTGAAAATGCTTTTTTCGGCAAGTCCTCTATATTCTTTGTCCTGTCTGTTTGTATTTAGGGAGGAAGGCTTTAAAATTTAAACAACGAAGAGAGCATCTCAATGGGTAGAAAGCTAAATGGAATTTGGAGTGGGTGGTGGAAGAAGACTTGAAGAACTCTGTGGTAGAAAAGAAGTTTTTCGGCAAGCCCTGCATCCTCTATTCTTCAGATGGAAGACATACATTGATTACTCTCTCTCTCTCTCTAGGTTCTTGGGTGAAAGGATTTGAATAGGGTGAAACTTATTTTTTGAAAGTGTTTTAGACTTTTAGGGTGGAAGGTTTTTAACAAGGCAAAACTTCATAAATAGTTGCTTGACCAAAGTCCTCTTGCCCGGTTGCCCCTACGGCAATAATGTCGAACCCTTGAACCTCTTCCTCTCCCCTTGTCTTTTTTGCCCAGTGTCTCATTCTTTTAAAGACTCTAATGCATCATATTGCACAACTAGTTGGGATCTCTCCATTTGCAACATACTTAATAAAGGTATTAAGATCTTTTAATAAAAGCTAATTAATATGGTTTGATTAAATATCATATAAAAAATCTATGAGATTTCAGAAATCTTCAAAAAGACAATCAAAGCCTTCATGTATAATTTATTAGAATATATGGACTCGTTTTGAGCAAGAATGTCAACTAACTATAAGGGAATATAGAATTGGTGTGATATTGTTTAATATGGTCTTGTTACTACGTATAAGAAATTCATGTGATTTTAGAGACGTCAAAGGTATCCGAAGCTTCCATGCTCAATTATTAAGGTATATGGGCTTATTTTAAGTTATTGTTTGTGGGAATTGGGAATACTCTCTCTCTATTTTTTTATTTATTTATTTTTTTTTTGTTCGTATTGTTGGGAGAAAGATTTTGAACAATAGAGAGGGACTGCCTTTGCCTTCTCAATGGGTAGACAAATATATAATTGGAGAAACAAATACCTGGCTGGGGTAGTAGAGGACTTGAAAAGAATATTGCAAGAGAAGCGTTTCAATAGGTTCTATGTTCTCGGATGGAAGACATGAACCACATGTTTTAACCCACCTCCCATTTCTTTTACACGTCTCCCCAAAAGAGCAACGTGTTACAACGTGGATGAAAGTTCAGCCCATCTGGTCTCGTACAAATTTTGGCCTTTTCTTCAACTTACTGGGCTTTGGTGGATAATGATGGTTTAGCAATGGAAAGCAGTTGGTTCATGGCCTTAAAGTTTCCAGATACAAGCAGAACAATGGATGAGAGGATCAAAGTGTACGTACTCACTAGAGCTTTATTCTGCAGATCAATCAAAGGGTTGTGTGTTAAATGGGATTTAGTAGTAATGGATCCACTCAGCAAACTGTTACTCTGTTAGCCATGGAAGAAGGTCCACAATGGGTGTTAGGCCAGCTCTTAACTATGGCCCCAATACACTTACATGAACAATAGAGGCCCACAATTACTGCTCCGTGTTTGTTGCAAATACCTTACATCTCTACACTCTAGAGTAGAGATTGCCTTTGCACATATGTCATTATAAGAAACGTACATAATTCGGAGCATATATACAGCATGTTAAGTTATGCAAGGTACGCTCCTTATAAATGGATGGAGTTGGGGAATTGGAGAGTGATCTCTTATGTCTTAACTCTTAACCACCCATATAACCCTTGTTCATTTAACAAGCTCCTCCTTCCTTCCTGCTTCTTCCAACTCTCTTAGTCCTCCAACCTTTTGCTCGATCTCCTCGATAAGTTCCTCACGCCACAACTCTGCTCTAGCAGACTCTTCTATATCCTCTTGCTGCATCACATTAAGGTCACAGAATCATTTTTAAGGCTTTATTGATTGGGGTCTTCCTGTTGTTAGACCTTTGTGCTGCAGATTGGAAATGGGTCAACCTATAGCCAAAGGCCCAAGGCCGGTGTGTAAAGATAGGTGGAGTGTATTTCTATTTCCTACCCAACCCAACATTGTTATGGGCAACGCCCAAAATTTGTTGGACTGAGATTACTACGGCCTATGGGCCTGTATAGAATTTGACAAGAACCAGAAATTAAACTCATTGCCAAATGGGGTTCATCCGATCATCTGAATTGAATTGGTAGAAGAAAGGAGAAAGGCATATACCTTCTCATAGACCCAGTGCCCTGTACCATCTCCTCCATCTTTCCTATATTGTTCTCCATCATAATATGGATCCTAAGCCAACCTCCTTTAATGTTAAAAAACAGAAAGTAGGAAAAAAAAATCCAGAACCTGCTATGCAAAATTGCAAATGCAAAAAAAAAAATCCACAACAGGTAAACAAATGAGAGGTAACTTAATGAACTTACTTTAGTGGATCCAAAGAAACAACATCCCCAACAAGTGAACATGATGTAAATTGTATCTATAATAGAAATTCCAGACAAGCTTTAAAACTTCAAACTTAATCGATGCATCATAACAAAGACAAAATGAACAGAGAAGGAAGCGACTCATTACTTACAAATGGTCTTTATAGTTTCATCACTGAGATGCCAAATTGACTTGTGAGTAATCATGTCTCTTTGACCTTCCATGTGCTCAACCATAACAGCCATTAGAGGCCAATCCGGGAAAGCATTTGCCTTGCATAAATGGCCTCTTTTTCTCCTGCTACCTTCACTCTACAAAACAGAGCCACTGTTGAGGCAATTGACAAAGCAACTAACAGATCAAATTAGTTCTATCATCGGATTTGGCTATTAATGGGCTAGCATAAAAACAATGGATTGTTGTTGCTGTTTGCCTGTTTCTGCAAATGTGTTCTTCTCTCAGCCTCAGCAGCTGAAACTGTAATGAACACTCTGAATTTGCAAATCAATTCAATTCCTGACTGAACCCAAAGTTCCAGCAATTAAATACTACATAGTCCACGAGAGTAAAGTAGTAGCTACCTGAAACCAGCCGTTAGTGAATCTAGAACTTGAACACTGCTTAAGCTGCATGGGAAACGTTTAATCTTCAGTATTGGGAGTGGTCAAGGATTTCAGTCACAGAAAGCAGGAAGAGAGATATCAGTGCCTTACCGAATTCGGATGTGGGTAGGCATCGAATTTTGCTGTTTGGTAGGAAGGGCTGTGAATTTGTGGTTTTGGCATGCTGAAGCCCATGAAAGCCTCAGCCATTTTTCTGCAAGTCAGGGGAAAATGTAGTTATACACTTGTGCTCTGAGAAAGGGAATTGGATGGTTTGATCCTTCGTGTATTTTTGTATGGCATAGTATAAGAGTCGTTATGCTTAGGGTGAGAGAGAGAGTTTAAAAGGATAAGGGAATCGTTCGTCTCCACTCCTCTCGTGGACACACGACAAGAATTCCTAGATATTCGACAAGTACCCCTGATGGTCAAGTAAAATGACCTATGTATCCCCTATTTATATTTTCGGTAAATCTACCATGCCGGACTGGTATGATATCGGAAGAGTTTGACTAATAAAAATTCTCCTGAATTTTGGTTACCACTGCTATGATACCGGTTGATTGGTAAGGTTTTTCGGTATCATAGGATGGTTTTAGATGGTGCGCGATCTGAAAGAGTTTGACTAATAAAAATTGACTAGATGTTCTCACATGGCGAGTTGGGTTAATTTGTAAAACAGTGCCCAGAGGGACTAGAGTGGAAGATCCGGTGAGGTTGTTCTGATGTTTAAGTCAGTATTCTGTGTGCTTGCAAGTTAAGTATGAATGCTAGAGAGCTTGAATGCAAGTAATCACGCGTACCTCTACCTTGAAGATCGATGCCTTTATATAGTTGGATAACTGTGAGTCACACGGAAAAGCTTCGGGATCTTTGGGATAAATGGATAAGATTCGTTTCGTTTCCGAAGGAGAGGGATGAGCCAATTGATAAGGTTTATCTCTTCCCTCTGATTCGAGCATCGTGAGGATAAGTCCTGTTAACGAACGTCGTGATCCCGAAGGGTTCGGAGTCTGTTGAATAAGCTTTCGGATTTGGTTACATGGCACTTCGGTTCTTTGGCCCCGAATTAAATTAGGGGCTGAGGTGCCTTTATGCTAAGATGATCTTACACCGAGGTGCTCAAGCGCCCGAGCTCCTGAGCTGCTAACGAGGCTCCCTTGCTGAGTTGTCATCCTACTGGTTTATTGCATCCACGTGCACCTTGGCCCGACCTTGGCCATTAGGTCGGGCCAAATCACCCATCATCAATTTTCATCATGTAGCCAGGTTTCAGATGCAGAGTCCTTTTGGGCATACTACCCATGTTGCCATGTGGATTATTCGTCATATGTGCTCCATTGATTCTTTCCATGGTTTTTAAAAATGAACCGGTTAGGGGTCTGATTATTGGTTCGAACAGTCCGATCGTTTGACCCGAACGACTGGCCCGCTTTGACAAAAAAAATAAAAAAATAAAAAAATTAGAAAACGGTCAAAACCGTTCGAACGGTTAACCGTCCAGTTCAGCGGTTTACTGACCAAAATCAATAGTTTTGGGGGAAAAAGCGGTTTTGGAGGAAAACGAAACCAGTCAGGTGACAGGTTCCCGGTTTTTCCAGTCTGGTCTGGTTTTGAAAACAGTGATTCTTTCTCTATAATGCAGCAACTGGTCCTGTCTGTGAACCGAGCCAAGTAATCAGTGGTATTATGGATTTCGTACTATTGTTGAATCGAACGGTCGGATTGTTTGACTCGGAAATTGTTCAGGCAACTTGGGCTTAGGGGTAAATACAAATCAAGCTATTCAAGCTTTGTTATTGCATTTGGCATTTTTTATTTTAAGGATTTATCTTTTTCTTACATTTAAAATGCTCTTCTTGAACGCTGGATTTTTAACTGCAAAAAGGAGATAAATCCCTTCAAATAAGGAATGCCAAATGCAGCATAAATTGGGTCCAAATCCAGCTTAAGCCCAATATAGCTCAATTGCCAATTGAGTGAATTTAGATAGTATGAAACTCAGCTTGTGAGCCTAATTTTATATAATATTTAAAAAATTTTTTATATGTATAATAAGAAATACATTTTTTATTATATAACCACTGTCTTACTGCTCAATTTGAGGCAAATATACAAACTTTTGAGTGGACAATTCCACCTTATAATAGCTCCAATTGGACTTGAGCCAGGCCAAACTCTAACCTTATGCTTTTATATTGAACCAAGCTCTTTCAGCTTGGCCCGATTCATTTCCACCCTATTTGGGCCTGAGCCTAGTTGAGGGCATTAATGGACCCGGCCCAGATAGAGTTGAGTCAAAACTCAAAAGAATACTTTACCCATTAGCCATCACAACATTTTTGGGCTAATCACCAGTGAGTTATTAGATTAGTGGTTGGGTAGGGTCTGTCCGAGAATTTCTCTTTTTCATTGGACGGTCTAAATAGGTAGAAATTAGCATTGCCAACAGAGGACAACGGGAAATAAAGGGAGGGCGGAACACCAAAAAGCCAAACATATCAGCAAGAGCGATCACGGTTCAGTTAATCGAACAGTGGGCTAATTTTTGAAATTGAATTGGGGTTATCGGTTTTTGGAAAACCAATAATTGAAATTGAATCGAAGCCGATTGGTTAATCATCGATTTCTGGTTTTTTATTATTTATAATATTTATTATAGAAAAATATATAAATATATAATAAAATATTAGAAATATGAATAATATTATATTTTCAATAATAAATAATATATTATGTATTATAAATAGAAATATATATTTATATATAATACATATTTATAAATTTATAATGTATAAAAAATAATATATATATATATATATGTATGTATACTGATCAATTTGGTTAACCGTGAATTATCTATTTTTGTTAAATAAAACCGAACTTACCGATTTGATTAACCAAATTTTTAGTTCTGCTTCGATCAATTCGATTTTTAGGTTTTTTTACTCACCCCTAAGAAAAAGCAATAGCCAAGAATCCCCTACTAGGCCTACTAGGCCTACTAGGGCCCAAGGCTTCAACCGTATAAATACAATATTCTAATCCCAACTTTGCTTTGCCTTTAGGAAAAGTACAGAAACACAGAGATGCAGAATTCTGAATTCCAGCCCCCCCTACAACTAGTCCTTTTCCTCCTATAAACCACATCCTGTCCGTGAATTTAGCATCAATTCACGATCGTAGTAAATTCTGATCTGAACTGATTGGTCTCCCTTTTTTTTTCAAGTTGGATTAGATAATAATAAAGGACGAAGCCTGGGAGGATCCATACAAGTGTGGGTCGGGAAATAGCTCAATGGGGTTGGGGTTAGCAGACACTTGAAAAAATACTAGCTAGCCTCAATTAGAGTGCTAATTTAGTACCCACTTACTTGCTTTACTCAAAAATCACATCAACATTTTTAGGCCTAACCAAAACCACCAAACCTGCCATTCCGTTCCTTTTGCTGCCCTTTCTCCTTCTCTTTTTTTTTTTTTCCTTTCCTTTTCAGAATTCAGACGCGTCTTTGTACCTAATCAAAAACCTAAGATTTTCAGCTTGCTTATTATATAAGGAAAAAAAAATCCTCTATCTGGGAGGCTGTGAATATAAAATAGTAAACCTAAGACATTCATATTCCAAGTATTTAAGCAAATTTTCTTAATTTATTTTTAATTACAATGAATATATATGGAACCTATGTCTACATATAATTAAATTAAAAATATAGGAAAAGAGAGCGAGCAAGTTAGAGCAGGTGCATTTAGTACCACATTATGAGACCACCAAACCTAATATATATATATATAACACTGATTGCATCGTGGTTGTGACGTTGGAACTTGGACGCCGCTGCAGCCTCGTCATTATTCTCTTTTATTATTTGGTTGATTGTTTTCTTTAAGTACATATCTTTCCTTCTCTCTTCTCTCAACTCTCAAGAGCATTTGTCTGGCTTTGGATTCAGAGAAGAATTAATTAAACAGTTTGATTGCTACGTAAAATGAAGGCAGGAGCGCTCGAAGTCCAAGTTGGAGGAGCTTCCATTTCCAAGCCTTCAACCCCAGCACGAGGTGAACAGAGGGATCTCCGTACTGGACTTCGTTCTGAGACTAGTCGCGGTTGCCGCTACAATCGGGAGTGCCGTCGCCATGGGCACGACTAATGAAACACTTCCTTTCTTTACTCAGTTCATCCAATTCAAGGCTCAATACAATGACCTCCCTTCATTCACGTCTGTTCCTCTTCACTACCTACCTACTTCACATTTCCGATGATGAATTCATGAGTTCTTGCCTTTTCAAGCTACCTACCTGTTGGCTTACTTGATTATATACATAAATATATTATTACTCCGTGTGAATCTGCAGGTTCTTTGTGATTGCAAATGCGGTTGTAAGTGCGTACCTCATTCTTTCTCTTCCTCTGTCCATCTACCACATCGTCAGGACTACTTCATCCGCAAGAGGGAGTAGGATAATCTTGATCTTCCTTGATGCGGTAATTGTATAAAATAATCAACGCTAGCAAGCTTTTAATTACATGCAGCAGTTTAATATAATCACTCAGTTGTGAACGATACAAGAAGCTAACTCACGCATTTGTTTCAACTTAATTAACTCCGATCTTTTTGTGAAGGCGATGATGGCGCTACTGACGGCCGGAGCTTCGGCAGCAGCGGCGGTTGTGTACTTAGCACACAAAGGCAATGCTCGGGCAAATTGGTTCGCCATCTGCCAACAATTCAACTCCTTCTGTGAACGCACCTCTGCATCTTTGATAGGTTCCTTCATCGGAATAGTCGTGTTTGTGCTACTACTAATCCTGTTGTCATTCATGGCCATCTCCAGACGTTGATCGATTTGGTAGCCCCTTACTTGTCCACGCATGTTCTCTAGTACGTACTCCGTGTAGTATGAGTGCAGCTGGAACTGGAAGAAAAATCTGTGCAACTGTTCTACCTTATTTCATACGTTTGTGTTGTTCTTATCTGTATTTGTTCAAAAGATTTTCTTTGCTTGTGGCTGGGATCGATTAATATGTAATTTGATCTAAGTCATTCCACTATTAGTGTTTCCCTGAAATTGCTTTGTGGGTGGTGGAAAGTCTTGGCATCAGAAGACAGACGCAAATCAACTTCAGTAATTTGACGTAAGATCAACGCCGTTCTCGATCCGTCTTATTGTCCCTGATGGTTTACACTGGTGACTGTGTGAGGAGTGCCAATTAAGCAAAATCAAATAGAAGAATCTGATCCCGAACAACATCTCCAATTCCATTCTCTCTGTTTTTTTTGGTAATAATCTCCAATTCATTCTGTGCGACAGTGATGCGTCTGATTCATGTATTATTCGTACGCATATACTATTCGTGTACTTTATAAAATAAGGTAATGCACAGCTGGCCTATTAGCTCAGTTGGTTAGAGCGTCGTGCTAATAACGCGAAGGTCGCAGGTTCGAGACCTGCATGGGCCATATCTTTAAATTTTTTTCAGTTTTCAAATTGACTTATTATTATTATTGATTTGATGACATGACCTGACCCATTGGTAGCACTACTCAAGAAGACAAGATCATCTCCAACAGTATCAGTTTTGTTGAGCTTTTGTGGGTGACTTTAAATAACCTTTTGTTTTATAAAATTGAAAAAGAAATATGAAACTCTAATGGTTTTGGGAAGCGATATAAGAGTAATTTTAAGTATGTAGAATGATATGGAGTGATATATTATTAGGGCAAAAACTCTTGTCTGGGTATATTGGACACATAACTAGTTTGGGACCCCGTGATTAGTTCACAAGTTGGATGGGTACCTATCACGAAGAATTTGCACAGCCTTGGGCAGATCCGTTCAAATTTTAGCATATATCAAACCTGAGTCCGTCCAAATACAGCTTACCCATAACTTGTCGTCAACTATATCCTACATAAGGATTGTCAGGTAGAGTGGGATTTGCCTTTGGAGATTTATTGGGCCAAAAAGTTGTTTTATAATGTTATAAAAAGCGTAAAATTATTCAAAAGAATTACTAAAAGAGTATGATTTCAGTTCCCTATGATATCATTCAGCATACTACAGCAAACTCTTTGCTATGATTTTTCTTAAAGTTATCCCTAATAAATCCTAAATCTATCACAAACCCCACTTTTATGTTCCATATTTTATTAATCAAAATTTTAGAACAAAGATAAAAAATGTTATTCATATTCTTTTTATTGTTATTATGAATGAAACTTACTCTTTCAGAATTATATGTTGTCCAAAAAGCAAATAGATAAAATAGTTAATAAAAATAGAGCAGAAATTACTATATATGTTTAGAAAATGAAAAAATAAAAGAAAAACAATGCAAAAATCATCATACGGAGCTGAAGAAAAACAATACATAAGTTGCACATACCATCCAAGGTCTCCAGGAGGATGTGGTTTACTGGTCCACCTCATTTGGAGGTGGTTTCAAACTTTTACTCTTAGAGATGACTTTCGCATAAAGAGATAGAGCTTATCCAGTTGCCTATGAAGCGGGTGGGGCAAAAGTTAGCTCCATCGATGAGGTGACGTGATCCCAGAGGATTTGAAGATGATAGCCCGCAGGTAATGGTGGTTAGCCACATCATCATACAAGTTGCCAATTGGGCCTCAATTAGGTCGGCAGTGAGAGGTTGCCCTGAGTTGAGGTCTCTGCCTAGTCTCGAGATCACCGGTTTGACTCAGTCAAGGTGTTCGTAGGTTGCCCCTATTGACGTGGTGCCGGGATAGTGAAGGCATGCAAGCTGTGCCCGAGGTGTATTCAACGTCATTGCCTAGGTGGCACTAAGGTATCATGCATCGGTTCTAGAATGTCATGTGTCATGGTGTCATTGGAGGGTCAAATCACCTCTCATCAATCAATTCCGATTCCAACTGTTTGGTTGGATGGAGTTGAAATCCCATTCCGATGGAATGACATTGTCCCATTCGAGGGAATGGCCAATTCTTTGTCTCTTTTGGGAATGAAATTTCATTCCAATTTATTTCAGTTCCTATTTGAACCAAACAGAATATAGGAATAAATCATTTTGATTCATATTCCAAAAGATTTTAATTCCAACCCTGACTGTAAACCAAACAGACAGACGTTAATGAAATTACATTTGCCCATGTGAAAGAATGGCTAGTTTGGCTTCCATTTTGGAATGAAAATCTCATTTCAATAGAACAAAGTAAGGGGAGCATGGCACCGTTCGATGTTGTAACCACCGTTTGAAAAGGATGTTTTTTTTTTTGTTTGGAAACGATGCTGCCAATTAGGAGGTGCATATTTCTCCTTTTACCCGATGCAAACCTCCTTGAGAATTGGAACCCAATTCTCATTTCCATTTAAACCAAACGGATGGCGGTAATAGTCAATTCTTATCAAATTTCATAGGATTTCGAACCAAACGAACCCTAATATTTTTTTTCGGTGCTGAGTGCTGACATACAAAAGTACAAACATAAATACTAAATGCAATCAACTGTTGAAGACAAGTGTTAACATATGTCTGAGATAATTCGCATAAACGAAATTGACAGGGAATGCAGTTTAATAACTTTGGGTTCAAATTTAATGGATAATAATCATTTTTAACATAATTTTCACTTGATAGCCTACCTCGTGTATCATTAATGGTGACGGGATCTGCTCCTCACAAATGGGCGTCTTATACGTACATCGACCGTGTATTCGGAACATCTTCCGTGAATACATATTTTCAATGCATGATAGGATGTATCTATGAAGCGCCAGTTGTGAGGAGCAGATCCTGTCTCTCATCAATGTGAGTAGGAGTTTGCTTTTTGTGTGATCATTTAATGACTTCTGTTATGTTTTCACAGATTGTATTTGGTATCATTATGTCGTTTCTACCTGGGGTTGGAGTTTGCTTTTTTGTGTGATCATTTAATGACTTGTTAGATATTTTCACACTTTTTTTGTACCATTATGGCGTTTGGTTGAGGGTATTGTCACATCAAATATTAGAGTCATTTCCATTCCCATTTTAATGATTAATGATTAGATTTAACCTTTTAAATGATTTATACGAATAACCTCTCACACAAGTTTGGATCTGCTCTTACAGAGCACGCTTCACACCCATCGTGCATCTAGAAAATCCCCATGTTAAGAAAAATTGAGAAAGGAGTTTTATAGCATTTCTAATTGATTTCTTCTCATTTAACTCCAACTCAAGCATTTCTTTTGGGTTATGTCATCACAATTCAAGTTGCACTTTTGTTAGAGTGGCTAATTTTCTATGTTTTAGATAAATTTATATTACTTTTTTGTATCTTAATGTTAATTCTTTTAGGAATTTTTAAAATTTTATGGTTTGTAATTATTTTTAGGTAATTTTTTACAAAAATACATTTTTTTGGTTTGCAATTATTTCTGAATAAAATTGGTTAAGGGTAAATTTAGTATTAAAAAATTAATGCATTATATCTATATTTTTCTATTTTAAATGTTGACAGATGGAAAATACCTATACCTTGTTTCAAAACAATATAGAATGTTTTTGTTAATGTCAAAACATATATAGGAGAGGTTCATAGGAGTTCACATTGGCACTCCATAGACGCACCACACAGGCCCCCCCCAAGTGCGCGTTGGGAATATTTCCAGTACTTGTCATTGGGAGGTTTTTATTGTTAGAAAACCTAAGTTGATTTTGAATTCAGTTCATAGTATTGTTAGAAAGAAAACCTAAGGAGGTTTTTATAATTTTTCTTATTTTTAAATAGAATTTAAGTTGATTTTGAATTAATTAATAATTTTTTATTAAATTTTCTTTTTATTAATCCTTATTAAACTTAATTAATTATATTATTTTTTTTATTTTTAGTGGAATCTAAGTTCGTTAGTAAAAATTAATTGGATATTAGTTTTTAATTCATCTTATTACATGTTACTAATTTATTTGCCTTTTATTGTATTAATAAAAATATTTTTATTAATAATGATAATGATTAATGTTTATTTTTGTCTCATTTAAATAATTTAAAAATTATTTTTACTATAATTAATTACCTTTTATTAATTATTTGAAATAAAATATAAATGAATTATAATTTATAATTGCTTATTAACCAACCTAGTGCAAGTGGGGTTTGATCCAAATCACCACTACAATCTTGGTGCAGAGGGTTTTAGAGCATCCGTGCTATTGATAACATACCGAAACCCAATTTTTGATATCGGATATTTTGATCCTTGTTTGAAGTGACACAACAACTTTCGACTACGACTTTGAAATAAGTTTAAACGGTCTCCTGCTTTCATATTTCAAATTCTTGACCTTATTTATCTGGTTACCATAATTGTTTATTAGCTTTCTAGAAGAGCTTGCATTTGTTGCAAACAAAAATCGTGTGAACACATTGACAATAGGCCATGAATCCATCCGTACATTGAGAATATTTGATATTTGAATGTTATAATATTCATGTTGAAGTCATCTTGACGTATAGGTGGATGTAATGCTGTCAGCGTGTTTCCATTGTGCATGAGACATAGGCAATGTTTGGGATCGATGTTATTTTTTTGAAAAATGATGATATATCGGTATTTAGGATTTCAAGTTTTGGAGTTGTATTATTTGTTTCCTGAAAAAATTGATCATGCTTAGAAAATCGGAAAAGTGTGGTCCGGAAAAATGTAAAATGGAGTGTTTTCTTATTTTTATATAATTGCTAGTAACATTTGTCTAATGTAGTGATGAAAATTATTTAAGTGGCAATTAACGTTTTAAAAACCGACCCGGAACCGGAACTATTATGGCCATCGGTTTTTGGGCCAGTGGCTCGATCATCCGATTTGAACAAATAACCTATTCCAATGAAAAAATACAAAAAAATTAAAATAAAAAGGTCAAAGCTGTTGAACAGGTCAAATGAATCAATGGTTTGACCCATTGAGTCGGGTATTGACCAATTCAGTGGTTTTTGGCTAAGGAGTGGGTTTGGGTAAAACGGAACTGATTGCCTGGATGGTCTTGAATCAAACAATCCGGCTGTCTGATCAACAATGGTTAAAAAAAACAGTGTTAGCAACAATAAAACCAAACAATGAATAGTCTTTTCTAAGAAAAAAAAGGCATACCTTGCATCACTGTTTTGCAATGGAATCGATTGCCTATGTTATGTTCAAGTCATCCCATGTCCCTTGGACAAATTTGCTCCTAGGGATGAACCTTGCATATTTGTGGGCTACCCACATGGCCAAAAAAGTTATCGGGCATGTGCCCTTGAAACTCAACGCATCTTCACAAGTCAAGCTGTTGTATTCTATGAATATCAGTTCCCTTTTCAAGATGACCCACTACCTGCCCAACCCAATTCTTTCATAGTGGTACCTCTACCTCCGGATCCATATGATGATTGTGACTATCCCAATACAAATGGCCCTTCTCATCGGAAAACAACCATTGTTACCATTCATCCCACCACTACTAATGATGTGGCCCAACCCATCATAGTTACAAATTCAGTTTAACCCATTACTCATGGTCACCTTTAGCGATCCCATTGCCAAACCACCATCCCTACTCGCCTTAATGATTACATTTACCAATTGCCTCATTCAATTTCACAATCCAACCATGGTACTTTAGAAGTTGAGCCCAAAACTTGTGCCCAAGCTGCCCGAGATCCCTATTGGAGAAAAGCTATGGCAGATGAAATTTTTGCTCTTGAAAGAAACAACACTTGGACTGTTGTGTCCTTCCCTCCAGGCAAGCATCCCATTGGTTCAAAATTGGTATACAAAATTAAATATAAGGTAGATGGTTCCATCAAGCGCTTTAAAGTGCAACTTGTTGCAAAAGGATATACACAGGTTGAAGGCCTTGATTACCATGACACTTTTGCTCCAAACAAAATTGGCCATTGTTCGTTATTTACTTACCGTTGCTGCCTTCAAAGGTTAGGATCTTCATCAACTAGATGTCAACAATACCTTTCTTCATGCAGACCTTCATGAAGAGATCTACATGACAATACCCCAAGGTTTTGAGACTACATACTTAATGCATGTTTGCAAGTTTTAGAAATCATTGTATGGCCTTAAGCAAGTTGCCTTCACATTTGGGGTTCAAACAATCTTCTAATGGTTATTCTCTTTTTACTACATGCTCCGATACCTCTTTTGTTGCTACTCTTGTGTACGTGGATGATATCATCATCACTGGTGATGACCAGGACTGAATCATATCTCTCAAAAGGTACATTGATGAGGAATTTGAATAAAGGATCTTGGGCTCTTGCGCTTCTTCTTAGGCTTTGAAGTCACTCACTCTACTTCTGGAATTTTCCTTAGTCAGCACAAATATACTCTAGACATTGTGCAGGACACATGCTTTCAAGATTGCAAACCAAGTTTGACTCCCAGGGAACAACAAAATCACTTCATTGATGATTTGAGCCCTCCATGCTTTGATCCAGCACAGTATCATTGTCTTGTGGGTCGGCTTATATACCTTACAACAACTCGCCCAAATATTTGCTTTGCTGTTAACTGCTTAAGCCAGTTCATGCATGACCCTCACCAAGAGCATTTTAATGTTGCTCTATGAGTCATTTGCTACATTAAAGGCTCATTCTCTACTGGCATCTTCTTCTTTGCCACGAGCACAATTCAGTTGCATTGTTTCTGTGATCCGGACTGGGCCAGTTGTCCTCTTACTCGTCATTCCACTACGGGATATCTCACATTGCTCAGTGACTCACCTCTTTCTTGGAAAACAAAGAAACAATACATGGTTTCCCGCTCATCAGTAGAGGCTTAATACAGACTCATGGTTGTTGCCACCTCTAAACTCGTTTGGCTACATAGAATACTTGCTGAACTCACTATTCTAGCCAAGCCTCTAACCCTCCATTGTGATAGCAAAGCTGTTCTTCATATTGTAGCAAATCTAGTTTTTCATGAGCACAAAAAGCACATAAAAATTGATTGTCACTTTGTTCGGGACTTGGTTCAACATGGGGACTTAATCACTGCTCACGTGACAAACATCTGTCTACTTGTTGATATATTCACCTAGGTTATTCCAATTCACCGTTTTCTCACACATTTATCCGAGTTGGGCATTAGAGATGCTAATATCAACATTATTTGAGACAGCTGCTATTGGGATATCAAGATTAGTTACGCCAACTGTTCTTTCTTGCCACGTGTACAAGAATGGTATAACAGATGTGAACGGATGGCTATATAAATCATTTGTATTATCCTAAATTAATACAATGAAATTCATTTTTTTTCTGCATATGATACTCGTCTTCATTTCTCGTTGCACTGTTTTAAAAGAGTGTGAGCATAGTTGTGTGAGGATTGAATCCAAATTCTCTCATTCATGAGAAGATGTTCTCGGTTCTCACTACGAGGTGATCTAAGGCTTACTTTTGTGAGGCAAAAGAGACCGGGTCTGCTCTTCACAAAGCGCACCTCACTTCAACCTCATAGGTACATCTACCATGTATAGAGAACATCTCTTATAATTATATATCATTCTTGATGGAAGATGTGCCCAATAGACGGTTGATGTGCATGTGAGGTCGGTGTAAGGTGCGTTTTGTGAGGAATTCCAACTGGAACCTGATCTCTTACAAGGAAATAAATACACTGACAGTACGATATCTAGTTGTGCTTAAAAACATCTCCCTTGCTTCGGATGTTAAAAAATTAAAGGTGTGGTCTGTTGGAAGTAAAAAGCGTATGAATGAAAGAAACACCAAAGGCAAATTTTTGGTTGATGAAGGATTGCCTACCGTCGTTTTGGTTGATGACGGAGGGAGGCCCACATAAGGGAGTAAGTTTTGTTCGCCGGATTGGAATCTACTGAACACTCATATTCTACCTTCTTTTGGTTATAAGTTGTAACTCCCGTCGGTCAGGCTCTGCCACGTGATACCCACCTAGGCTACAATTACGAATTTAAATGATGGTCAGTTGTCCACCAAACGCGACCTAAAGAGAATTAAGTTAAAAACCGACTCATGGCATGATTCCGTGAAATGTAATATGATATTGACGGTATGACCCATACCCATTCCGTAGTACAACATTCGCATATTAACAATCTGTCACCAGAAGCGTACATTAGCGGAGCTAGTTTTTACGTCTTGCCACTTCAGCTTTTTCAAATTTTCTACAAGTCCAGACTCTAGATTATTTAGCATAATCTGGTTTTCCATTGCAATATGTGTTCTTCCGTCCGAGTTCTGACAACCCAGCTACGAAATTTCTGAGTTCTGATCCTCAAAATATCTGCTACTGTTTCCCCTGTCTCTCGTTTTTTTTTTTTTTTAACTGAAAACGCACAGAAACAAGCTGAAGAGGAAAATTTATTTTATTTGTTCTGGATTCTTCAAAGTTTCTAAACAGTTGTTCAATGGGAAAGACTGGCTTGTTTGATCTTGAGAAGCATTTCGCTTTCTATGGGGCTTATCATAGCAATCCATTCAATATAGCTATACATATGATGTTTGTTTGGCCAATACTCTTTACGGCTCTTGTTCCCTTTTACTTCACACCTTCCTTCTTTGGATTCCCTCACATTGAATTCTCTCTTTTCGGGAACAACGTTCAGTTGGTTTTGAATCTTGGTTTCTTATTTACTTTGTTCTACGCGTTGTTTTACACCCCCTTAGATAAAAAAGCTGGCTCCTTAGCTGCCCTTTTCTGTTTCCTCTGTTGGTTCGGCAGCAGTATTCATGCAACTAAACTTGGGTTTTCCCTGGCTTGGAAGGTAAGTCCGAGTTCCCCGTTTTTCCTTCTCCTTCATGAAAGTGATGCTCGTTTTGATTATTTTGTGAAATTGGGCATTGCATCTTTCTATAATTTTCTCTTCTTGTCATCATAGTAATCAATCATTAGTTTGTAATGAAAATCTTACTACGTTTTGTATACTCTTTGAATTATTTGTTGTCAGTTGAATTTTCGTCTCTCTTTGTATGAATTGTAGGGAGATGTGCCTTTTCTCCTTGATTTCTTTATTATGTCATTTAAATTAGTTACGACATTTTGGAATTGCTTCTTGATTCTTTACTTATAGATCTGCTTTTGTCTATCTGGTGATATCAGATTATGTTATTGTTTTCTATCAATGTTTTTCTTCTTACTTTCCTATTTGTTCTTGTCCATTACTGCATTTAAGTACTTATTTGGACTTGCATTTCTTTGGGCATTTCCCTCAATGAATGGTTATTATTCAGATTTCAAAAAGAACTTTCTCATAAGTTCCAATGTGGTCATTTCTGCATAGAAGAACATAATTTCCCCTGCTTCATTATATCTAGTCTGAATACATCTTTCTGAATGTTGATGTTTCTAATACTCCTGATTTTTTTAATTCCAGATTTCTAGATAAAGGTGATTAACCTTTTGAAATGTTTAAACAAAATTAAGAATTTGGGACCTTTTGATACCTAAGTTTGACTGGACTGAATAATGAGACTGCTGTCCTTAAAGGACCTGGAGAACTGGCACTGTAAATCCGAGGACTATCTTACCTTCATGTTTCTGAAAAGTGGTTACACACTTGGACAGAATTTCATACTCCTTTTTTTGCATTCTTTTTCCCATTGGACTCTTTGGATAAACCTCACAGAAGGTGTTTTTCTTTAAATAAATTTGGGTTCCATGTGTCTTGGAGGTTCTGTAATGCCAAGTCATAGCATTTATGATGGAGAGATCTTGGTGATTCTCTCTCAAGGATTGACTTTGAAGGGAGAATAGAAGACTAGAAAACAGAGGATACTCAAGGATTGACTTTGAAGGGAAAATAGAAGACTAGAAAAAATAAGAGGGAACCCAATTAAGGAAAACTTCAAGATATTAAAAATTAGTGCATCTTACGGGTAATTGTTTTCTATTTTCTTGCATTTGTTTTGTTTACCAAGTCAAAAATAAGTCAGTTCCTAGTTTGTAGGCAAGTATCAGTAGTGGAGTTAGAGGTAGAGATTTTGTAGGTGGTGTTGGTTAATGTTAGTGGAGAAATCTTAGGAGGATTAACGTTAGTATATCCCTATATATATATATGTGTGTGTGTGTGTGTGTGTGTGTCAGATGTAGTTGAGTGGTCAACAACCAAAAGAATTCCTAATAGTACTGGTATTTTCTCCAATGTTTCCCTTATTTTTCTCTTAGTTATCCAACATATACTGCAATTTTTCCTCTCTTTTTGTTATACAAGAGAGGAGGGATATAGAAAGGATACAGAGCCGTGACTCAGAATGGAGCAATATCTTGGATGCAAGATAATACATAGTAACAGCTGAAGGTTCCTTGTTATACAATGGAGGAATTTGATCGTGTGCTCTTGCAAGTAACCGGGTCAGGAGAGGAAAAAAATTCGTAATGATGATGATAAGAAAAAACTAGGGCCAGAACATCCTCGTTACACAATGGGAAGGGTACTTTTTTATCATCTTACTAGTTTATGTGAAAACTTGCAGAAATTTTTGCTCCTATATGCCATACAGTCTGCTATTTAAAGGCTGATCAACCAAGGAATCTTCCACGTGGAATTTGGGGCACAAAAGTATCCCTAAAAATAGCCCTAGTTAATGGGGGTAAATTTGAGCCTCCAAACCCTTACCACATGGTTGGAAAAAACCTCGTTTTAGCAATTAATCTAATAAATTTCAAACTTCAATGGCCACTGTTACCTTTGGAAAACACTAATAAAAGATGAATGACAGGCTGACACGGATTTGAATATTGCAGAGGTAATCCAGAGGGTTCTCTCTACTTGGTGATCGGCTTTGATTGGCTATACTATCCCTCCACATGGCGGAAATATGGCAGGTCATATTGCGAGCTCCCCAGTTGGCTCAATTAGACAGGAGTCAAATATTTGAAAGAAATATTGAATCATTTCTGTTATTTAATCTTCTCAAATGATTAATCTAATTAACGTTTTTTCCTACTCAAGTTTCAGCTATGACTGTTATAGTTGGCACTGGGTAGTTGCACTTAGGAATTTTTATCTTTGTTTATGAGTTAAGTTGAGCAAGCATGAAAGGGGAATCTAGCAAGTTGCAGCTCACTAATAAGTCAAGAAGTAGGAATGCTTCTGTATAAGGTATCTTAGAGGTTTTACCACACCATTCATAGAGATGAAAAGGATTAACTTATACTATACCAAGAAAGGGATACTTACGTACAAATCATGCTAACGAAAGCCCAAGGCCTGTATCATACTGTTGTCAATCTATCAGAGCCTCAAAGGATTAACTTATGATAGAAGGGCAGGGAGAAACGTCCCTGCATCCCATAATTGGTTATATGCTTCAACTGTTCTATTGATGCAATTCTTTTGGGAACCCAAAAGAACTTAGATTTCATAAGATTTTCAAGCTTGAGGTGCACATATAGTTGAAGTATGCAGCAATAAAGCCGTCCATTCTAAGTTTGTTTTTAATTTTCTTCTTGAGTGCAGTCGTCTCAAGCAAGCCCAAGTGTTACGGTGTGTGGTAGGCTTCTTGGAAAACCGAACATGTTTGTGTTGGCTTTCCTAGATGGCAAAATTACAAATGTTGGATTGGTCAAATTCCAACACTACCATCATAACAACTTCTGGATTTTTTTGTCTTTTTTAGATTTTTCTTGCTTGGTTGCTCAACGTAAAGATTCATCCACCACATATTATGAGCTTTCTCTTTTACCAGCAAAAGCTTGAAGGTAGAAAAGATAGCATTTCCACAATTGTTTGTCTTTGTCTATGGGTTTATAAGGGCCGTTAAACAATAATGGTCCCAGCTATCCTGGGTCTTGCAAGGGTGGACTGGATATGGACTTGAATCCATGTTCTCATTCTTCTCCTTCTTCTCTAACCTGGAGTTCTATAGGCATTTAAACCAGAAGCTGCCAAAATATCAATTGGACATAACAAGTGTCAAGTACTATTAGATACGAACTTGGGTCCTTGTGTTTTAAAACTTGACCATTTTTTGTTACTAATCTGGAAAAGGGGTAGCATGTACCCAATGGTCTATAAAACCAATATAATTAAGAGGATTTACAATGTTATTACTAAAATTACCATTTACCCCACCTGATTTTGCCAACCAATTTGCATCCTGGTTTTCTTCCCTGAAGACATGCAAGTGATAAGCCTGAAGATCTTCCTTTACAACTATACCATTACAATCTTTTATGAGACTCAAGATATTCCAAGGCGGTCTAATTACTCTAACACTCTCAATGACAATTTTTGAGTCCCCCTCTATTTGGACTGTTATTGCTCCAACTCTTTTAGCTATCTGATGTGCTTATGTAGTTGTTGCACGCTCCTCTGCACATTAAATGAGGTTACTCCAATGACCATTTTATGTTCGTGATTTTTTTCTATTGCTTTCTTTCAACTATTCCAAGTGTCCATCTGTCTAGAATACTCATCAAAAACAAGCTACCACCTTCTGAAGAAGTAGAAGCTGCCTTGGTTTCATGTGAATGCTTAGCCATGAATCCAGTTGAAAAGACCATCCATGCAACGTTGATAATTGACTGGTAATTATTACAAAGATATGAAAATGTGAATAATACATGGAAAGGTTCTAATTAACTCTAAGGTCTCCTCACCCTGGATGTGGATTTTGGAGGTTCACATCCCATCTAAAGTCTTTTTCTTCTTGTAGATGCCACTTAGGTGGGATCTTGACCATCAATCATTTGATTAGGAATGGCAACAGGTCAGGTTCAGGGTGGAGACTATACACCCCATCCCTGTCCCAGATCCCTATCAGGAAGAAAAATGAGCTTCCATCGTATATATGATTGGGAAAAAGATTTATGGAAAAGAAAGAAAAAAATCATTAATTTAAATTGGTTTAGCACTTAACTAACATCATTAATCACCAAGATAAAATTGAAATTTGTCCAACATTTGGGCAGGGAGGGGGACTTCACTCCTCATCCCCTTCCCTGTCCCTGTCCCCATTCCTTCCAGAGCAATCTCCACCCCTGACCTGATTGGGTTGGAGACCAGGTACCCAGCAGGGACAGGCAAAATTGCCATCCCTACATTTGATCCAAAGAGGGTGCAATATAAGCAAATGTGCCCCTTACATGTCTTTGTAAGAAATTATCTCTTATTTTACTGATAAGAAAAAAGAAAGTCTCTTAATTGCTTTTGCAGTGCAATATCACCTTCAGAATTTGATCTTATGTCCTTTTGTTTTCAAAAGAGCTTGGTTGCACATAAGGATTTACCTATACTTTTTTCCTCATGCTCCCCTACTCAAGCTCTCATTGGGATGATTGAAAGAAATCTTGTGAACTGGATGCCAATGTTGAAGGACTTTGAAGGCTTGTAATGTGAGCATTTACATGGTGGTGGGAAGCAATACTTGCTCAACTCTTCTTTTGATGCGAGTTTTGTATGTATGTAAATTGTTTGGGGGCTTGCCACCACTCACTGAATATATATATTTTTTTTTATTTTTGGTAATCAACACCACTCACTGATTGAAGATTCTAGTTGGTAAACCTGGTTTATGGGCAAGTAGTATTTCATCCCAATGCGATGTAAGTTTTCCCCTCATCCATATTAAGGTCACTATCTTTTGGGGGTTTTCCACCTCTCACTGATTGCAGATCCTAGTTGTTAAACCCGGTTAATGGGCTTGTAGTACCTAATAAAAAAATGTAAAGAAAAAACTTGCATATATTACCAGAGGCATGTCCTTTCTCATTTAATTTCTATTCTAGCGCTAATAATATATTTTTTTGGAATTACTTTTCAGGTAGCTCTAGCAGCTCAATTGTTCTGTTGGACTGGGCAATTTTTAGGCCATGGGGTTTTTGAGATGACTTTCATGTCTCATTTGAAATACGATTCATCACTGTCCATTAGATTTATACAAATTATTTAATATTTCTGCAGAAATGGGCACCTGCTCTTTTGGACAATCTCATTCAAGCTATTTTGATGGCTCCTTTCTTCGTTTTGCTAGAGGTAATTTTCTTTTTTTCTTTTCAAACTACCTTTTATCTTATTTTGAGAGTAAGGTTCTCATTGTCATTGTTGGTTGTTTCAGGCTCTTCAACTATCCTGTGCTTATGAACCATACCGTGGTTTCCATGCAAGTGTTCAAGCAAAGATTTATGCTGAAATCAAAGAGTGGCAGTCTAAGAACCAAAAGAAGATTTCCTAATTTGGTGCTGGGGTATTGAAGAAGCAGAAGTTATCCTATTTCACAGCCATGGGTAGTCTGCAGTTCAAGTTACATAGAGTTGGTAGATTCTTCATCTATATTCCATTACATAATCGACTATAACTTATGAAAGCAAAGGTACAATGCAAATGGGACACATTGTATGGCATGCAACCATCCTGTTGGTTTTACTTTTACCTAAGGCTGCATTTCTTTTTTCAGTCAAATCAAATGGACTGAGTTTTTCATCAGGCTGAAATTTTTGAGCTGTTATTTACACCCATTTTACAGAGAAAAGTTTGTTTTCCACCCCTTAGTTTTGATGTAAATGATAAGGAAAACCAAGTTTTCATATTGTAGAAGAGGCAAAACCGCAAAAGTATAGCTTAAAACTTTCAATACCTACAGTTCCCCTAGATTTTATGTTGAAACAAATGGAATCTTAAGAGAAATTGAGGAAATGATAATCATCGTTTGAGTTGCAGGCTTTTAACATTAGGAGTTCTATTAGAAATGCTCAAGGATATATAGTTGATGATTGGACCAAGTTAACCACTTTGATTGGATGAATACCTTAACCTGCTGGTTGTAAGAGTAATTCGGGTTTAAAGTTGAGCCAACAAGTATATAAAAGGTTTTCGTTATTATTAAATCAAGCATGAAATTTGGTAATTTGTTTGAACCGTTGTGGTTGAGGACCTTTGCAGCAATGTTTTAAAAAGCCATCTCAGTTCTGGCCACCGGTTTCTGGGTCGATGGCTCAACCGTCTGGTTTGAATGAATAGTCCATTTTGTAAAAATTATAAAATAATAATTAAAATAAAAATGTCTAAAACCATTGAATAGATCAAAAAGGTCGGTGGTTTGACCTCTTGGGTCAATGGATTATTGACCAATTTCATTGTTTTGGGCCAAGGAACGGGCTTAGGTAAAATGGAACCAGTTGCTTGAATAATTTCTGGCCAAACGGTCTGAATCAACGGTGATTCAAAAAATGTTGCTTTGCAGCAGTAATTACCCAATATTAATATCAACCAGTTAAATCCAAAGAATGCTATTACCCAATATTAATATCAACTGTCTAGGATTTACCCATCATAGAGCCTCAATTTGATTAAGTAGTTAAAAATTCATACAGATAATTAAAGAAATGAGTAGAGAGCATCACTAATAATTAATTGTAAGGGGAAAAGTTGATTTTATATCGGGTTGTCTTTTCAGCACTTGTAAGGGTGATTTTGGCCTGACCTCGTAGCTCAGGTACACGTGGGCATGACCTTGCTCAAATAGTAATTTAGTATGACAGCGCAATGGACGTGAGCACAACTCGGAGGGGAAGTCCCACCGAGTTCAGCACGGCAACTCAGCAGGTAAACTACTTGTCGAAAGCCGCCTTGCCCGCACCTCCTCCCCGGGGTTAAGGCACTTTGGGGGGTCCCGTGTTCGAGGCACCCTGACCCCTTTTGAGAATGCACCGATTCTTCTTCGGACGCCCCGAGGAACAAAGACCTCGGGTCGGTCAGCTCGGCATAACCGGCTACAGGCAGCCCGTCACTCAAAGGATAGCCCAGCTCAGGGTAATTCGCAGGAGAACAGTTCGATATACCACAGGAGGGCTTCCTGCCCGACCACCGTACCCGACAAACCTGCGAATAGTAGGCATGTCCCCTCGTCGCGCTTGCCACCTTTAGAAAGGCGTCCCACACCTGACAGACACGTACCCTCCACGACGGCCCCGCGCTTGCCATCTCAGCCCTGCCTGTAACGGCTGTGGCAGGCTGACAGTGGCGGTTATACCTGCCCTGTCAGAAGTCAGAGGGCCAGAAGCAACGGAATTCAGTTATAAGGAGCTTATTCTCAAGGAACAAGGTATCTTGAATCACTAGCGCAACCTGCACTCTTAGTTTTCGTTCTCCTTCAGCTTCTTGCACACAATACTAACTTAAGCATCAGAGCGTTCCTACCGGGAAACCCCCCGGGAGTTCTTCCTCTTTCCTCTCATTTCAGGTACCTCTCTGGAGCCACGCGAGCACCAGATAGGAGTGACCAGATTGTGCTACATCATTTGGCACCGTCTGTGGGAAACGCTTCAAAAGGCCTTTCTCTCTAAACTCTTTCAGTTTTTTTTTCCTCCTTGAAACAATCCAACGCTCATGGCTTCCTCTAGCAACGTCGGACGAAGCACGAAAATGGATAACTCCAGGGAACAACCCCAACTTCCTACTTTCTGTATCGGACAATTCACCGACCCCCTCTCAGCGGACGGAATCCCCAGCTTGAACGTGCCCCTCACAATGGCACCTGTCATCGCCCCACTCCCTGCTATAGTCGGAACGACGTTCACCGAACCTTTGGTTGTGCCCCCAGCGGCCAGCCCGAACCAGCTGGAGGACCTGATGCAGTGCATGAGGGCCATGTAGGCTCAAATGCAACAGTTCCAACAACTTCAGTTCTATCAACAACACGTACTGCACCAGGTCTCCCAGTATCAGTATCAGCAGCAGTTCCCCCAGCTGCCCCAACCTCAGCTTCAGCAGCCTCAGCTCCCGCCTCAGCGCCCATTCTCGCAGCAAGCCAAGTCTCACCGCCAGAGCGAGCACCCCTTCGACCGAGGAGAGGCCCCCCAAAATCTCCCAAAAAATCAGGCCTCCCCCCACGGCAGACGGGAGAGACCGGCTACCCCGATCTCGCCGCGGGCAGACAGGTTGGGAGGACCCCGGCTCGGCAGGTCTACATCGCCTTGACAGTCGAAGTTTGGAACCCCGATCCTTGAAAACCGGTTTGAGATCCTAGCAACAGACTCCAAGCAAGACCCCTCTGTCCACAACCATCACCAGCAGACCGGGCTACTCCTTGCACAAACCATTCCGGATAGCGCAGAGGTGAGCAACACGAACGCCGAGCCCACCAAGAAGCAGAGGCGCCGCCGCCGAGTTCGCCGATCTGTCACCCGCGATTTGCCCGAGCTCATGGGCAAAGAAGAGGTAAGCTCAGCCGAAGCCAAAGCTCCCCTCCTCTCGGTTCCGTCCCCCCTGTCTTCCGAACTCCTAGCAGTCCCAATGCCTAAGGACTTCAAGCTCCCCTCTCTTGACAAGTATAACGGGTCGTTCGACCCGAATGATCATGTAGATGCCTTTCAGTCACAGATGCACCTGGCGCGAGCCAGTGAGTCGTGCATGTGCGTGGCCTTCTCCACTACTTTCAGGGGAGCAGCCCGCACATGGTACTGGAACTTGGCACCTGGGTCGATAAGAAGTTGGGCGCAGTTCGCACAAGCCTTCATGTCCCACTTCGTCACCAGCAAACGGTGCCTGCGAACTGAAGAAAGGCTCCTCAACATAGCACAAAGAGAGGGAGAGTCCATTCGGAGCTATATCAAGCGGTTCAACGACACTTGTATGCAGATACCGCGCTTGGACCCCGCCGTACGCCTTGTAGTAGCCAAGAAGGGCGTGACGCACAAAGAGTTCAAGTGGCACATGGTCGTCAACCAACCCGCGACCATAACCGAGTTTCTGAAACTTGCGGATAAGTTCATAGCCGCCGAAGAGGAGATCAACCAGAAGGGCGAGGGCGCACTCGAAAAAAGAAAGAGAGAAGGAGAGCCTTCCAGTCAAGGGGACAGCCGAAGAAAAAAGGAAACAATTTGGGGGGTAAAGCCGGGTCATCTGTTCCGAGCTCCTGTACCGGACCGAGCTGATTACACCCCACTGAACGCGAAGCGGGCCAAAATCCTGATGGCGATCAAGGACGCCCCGTATGTGAAGTGGCCACCCCGTCTGAGGGGGAATCCCAATGAAAGAAATAAGAGTCTGTATTGCAGTTTTCACAAAGACCACGATCACAGTACTGAGAGTTGTAAAAACCTCCGCGACGAGATAGAGGAGCTCATCCATCGCGGATATTTGAGAAACTTTGTACAAAATAATAATAATAACAATAGTAATAGAACAGGTTGGCAAGGGGAGCACGGTAAAGATGCTCCCGAGTCCAGCAGCAGGCCGGCTGAGCAACCGCAGAGGCAGCCTCCAGAGGAGAGGCCAGTTCGGGGGACCGTCCACATGATAGTGGGAGGTTCGATCATTGTGGGTTGCACTTCAACAGCAGCTTGGACGTCAGTTCGTGAGGCCACCCGGGAAGGGCGGAACCCCTCAAAGTGGCCGAAGACGGGAGACCCAATTTTCTTCACAGAAGACGATGCACGAGGGGTCCACTACCCTCATGATAATGCACTCATAATAAAGCTAAGAATCAACGACTTCGAGGTCAGGCGCATACTCGTGGACTCAAGCAGCTCAGCTGACATCCTTTTCAAAGCTACGTTCGACCAGCTTCAGTTGCAGAGAAGCGACCTGAGGCCTACGGACACCCCTTTAGTGGCTTCAGCGGAGAGGAGGTCCACCCCCTTGGGAAAGTAACAGTACCTGTAGAGATCGGCACATGGCCTTGTGTGGTCAGATTCGAACACAACTTCCTGGTGGTAGCGACCCCCTCCCCCTACAATGCCATAATAGGTCGACCGATCACCCATGTCCTACGGGCGGTGGTCTCCACTTACCACTTGTCTATGAAGTTCTCAACAGACTTTGGTGTGGGAGTAGCGCGGGGCGACCAGATCGAGTCCCGCAAGTGCTACGTTGCCGCCCTGAAGTGGAAAACCAAGGTGGCCGATGACCTCGAACTGGAACGACCCACGGAGCAAGGCGAAGAGTGAGCCGCGCCCACGGAAAAAACAGTCGCAGTCCCGACCTCAATAGCAGACCCAGCTCGAACGCTTTAGATCGGCGCTTCCGTCCAGGAGCCCCTACGATCTGAACTGGTAAGCTTTTTACTTCAAAATTTAGATATTTTTGCATGGTCCGCGGCAGAGATGCCCGATATAGACCCCGAACTCATAACTCACAAGCTGAACATTGATCCTGTAGTTAGGCCCGTTAGACAGAAGAAACGCAATCTAGCCTCAAAACGGTGGAAAGCGGTTGACGAGGAAGTCGAGAAACTCCTCACAGCGGACTTCATAAGAGAAGTCCACTACCCGAGCTGGGTAGCCAACCCCGTCCTAGTAAAGAAGGCCAACGACAAGTGGCGCATGTGCGTCGACTACACCGACCTGAACCGGGCTTGCCCGAAAGACTGCTTCCCGCTCCCCAGAATCGACCGTTTGGTGGACGCGACCTCAAGGCATGAGTTGCTAAGTTTCTTGGACGCCTATTCGGGCTATAACCAAATCAAGATGGACCCGATGGACGAAGAAAAGACTGCCTTCATCACGGAATTCGGTCTTTACTATTACAAGGTTATGCCCTTCGGTTTGAAAAACGCAGGGGCAACCTTTCAAAGGCTCGTAAATAAATTGTTTGCACTGTTAATCGACAGAGAAGTAGAATGCTATGTAGACGACATGGTCGTCAAAACTCAATTCTCACATGAATTAATAAAAGACTTGCATTCTATTTTTGAAATTTTGCGTAAGTTTAATATGAGATTGAACCCAAACAAGTGTGTGTTTGGTGTGACCTCGGGTAAGTTCATAGGATACATCATTAACCGGCACGGCATTGAAGCCAACCCGGATAAGGTTAAGGCCATCTTAGACATGAGACCACCCCGTAAGTTGAAGGAGGTTCAGAGGTTGAATGGCCGCATAGCCACCCTGAGCCGCTTCATGTCCAAATCGGCAGACTGCTGCCTGCCATTCTTTAAAGCAATCAAGAGCAAAGGGTTCGAGTGGACCCAAGACTGTCAGCTCGCGCTTGACAAGCTCAAGAAATACCTCGCTAGTGTGCCGATCTTAACCCGGCCCGAGGAGGGCGATGTTTTAGAACTGTACCTCTCGGTGAGTATTGCAGGGAGCAGAGACAAGATACCCGAAGATAGAAAAGCTAGCGTACGCACTGGTAATTGCAGCTCGGATGCTCCGCCTATACTTCCAAGCTCACACTGTTATCGTTCTCACTAACAAACCTCTGAGGCAAGTCTTACTTAAGCCCGAGGTCTCTGGTCGGTTGACGAAGTGGGCCGTTGAGCTCAGCGAGTACGATCTCCAGTACAAGCTGCGAACTACAATTAAGGCCCAAGCCTTGGCAGATTTCATCGTCGAGTGCACATTCGGCTCTGAAGCCCCCAGGCCGGTTGAGCACGAGGCTCCCAACTCGAGTGAGCCCGAAGCTCCCTAGCCGGCCGAGTCCGAGCCCCGTGAAGTAGTAACCAGTGTAGCATCTCTCCTAGTTCGGTCAAGCCCGAGCAGGGATGAGGAGATCTGGATCCTTCACGTAGATGGCTCCTCAAACCAGCAGGGCAGTAGAGCCGGAATTGTTCTGCACGGCCCAAGTGGCACGAAACTGGAGTACGCGCTACGCTTCGAGTTCACGGCATCTAACAATGAAGCGGAGTGCGGGGCGTTGATAGCTGGACTAGCTCAAGCCAGAGAAGTAAAAGCCAAGCACATCGTTATCTGCAGCGACTCCCAGCTTGTGGTCAACCAAGTCACCGGTGGGTATGAAGCTCGCGAGCCAACCATGATCGCCTACTTAGCCAAAGTCAGAAAGGCCCTGCTCAACTTCCAGTCACATTTTATCAGACAAATCCCTAGGTCAGAGAACGCAGAGGCTGACGCTCTGTCCAGGTTAGCCAGCACCAACGACATCACCATGAGAACTGTATACATAGAGGACCTGTCTCGGCCTAGCATTCTTAGGGGGGCAGAGGAGGTCGCTCTCGTCGTTCAAGCAGAGCCGAGCTAGATTGACCCGCTTGCGAGCTTCTTGCTACACGGGACCCTCTCTGCAGACTGCAATGCAGCTAGAAGGGTACAGCGCCAGGCAACCAAATATGTCATGATAGACGAACAACTATACCAGAGATCTTACATGCTCCCCTACTTGCGTTGCTTGCGACCTACCGAAGCCAAGCTCGTACTCCGCGACACCCATGAGGGTCTGTGCGGTGGGCACTTGGGGGGCAGGGCCCTCGCCCAAAAGGTACTCCGACAAGGGTATTATTGGCCAACAATGAAGGCAGACGCTATTGAGCTCGTCAGAAAATGTGACAAATGCCAGAGACATGCCAATATTCACCACCAACCCGCTGCCGACCTCAAGTATCTCACCAGCCCGTGGCCCTTTGCGCAGTGGGGTATCGATCTACTCAGGTCATTCCCGCTAGCAACGGGTGGAAGAAAGTTCTTAGTAGTGGCAGTGGACTATTTTACCAAGTGGGTAGAAGCCGAACCCCACGTGACGATCACAACCCGAAATGTCCAAAACTTCTTTTGGAAGAACATCGTGTGCCGCTTCAGATTACCTTGGGTTTTGATCTCCGACAACGGCAAGCAGTTCGAGGACATCAAGTTTCAAGACTGGTGCTGAGACATGGGGATCCAACAAAGTTTCACTTCAGTCGCGCACCTTCAAGCAAACGGCTAGGCAAAAGTCACGAACAGAGCCATCCTCCGCAGACTAAAGGCACAGCTGGACCGAGCTAAAGGATTGTGGGCAGATGAATTACCCAGTGTCCTATGGGCCTACCGGACCATGGATAAGACCGCCACGGGATTGAAGCAGTGATCCCCGCAGAGATCGAAGTACCTACGTTGCGGCTAGAAACATACAGTGATCAAACAAACGAAGATGAGCTACGTACCAACCTCGATCTACTCGACGAAGTAAGGGACCTCACGTACATTAGGACCGCAACCTACCAGTAGAGTGTAGCTCGGTACTATAACGCCAGGGTCAAGAAGCGGAACCTCCGCGTTGGCGACCTGGCCCTTCGTAAAGTTATGGTACCTGAGCCCGGCGCTGGCAAGCTCGGGTCCAACTGGGAAGGTCCTTACCGGTTGAAACGAGTGCTCGGGGAAAGAATATACGAGCTCGAGACCCTCGAAGGGAAACAAGTACCTCGAGCATGGAATATTGTCAACCTGAGGCAATATTATCTGTACGAATCGAGTAGGCCACAAGCCACTCGCTAAGCCTAAGGGCCAGAATACCGAGCTAACATGACCTCGGCACAACAGGACCCAACCACCTCTATGGCATGAGCAGACCCCGAGAGTGGGCCACGAGCCAACTCCTCCAGCCTAAGGGCTAAAACGCCGAGCTAATGAAAAGACCTCGGCAGCGTACAAGACTTAGTGGCCTCATCAGCATGAACTAAGTACTTACAACGTCCAAGGTGCAGGCGGTTTGGGCACGAACCTTGTAACGAATAGCCTGCCCTGCCATGCAACGAGTCGAACCCGTTAAGGACAACCGATGCCAACTTAGCTTAAGTACAGACAGGTCGGGCATGTACCCTACTTTGTCACTCACTTCGGGTACGCAACTCTAATAGCTTGGGTGTTAAGATCTTCTTAGTAAAAATAAAGAGTAAGCCAGAAAAAGCCAAGTGCCACTCCAGCATGGGGAAATTCAGGAACGGACTACGAATCCCTCCCAAAGCCTAACGGCCACAAAACGCTAAACTGATAAAACCTGGTTATCTCTAACCCTTAAGGGAAAGACAGCTCGGGTATGAACCCTACGGCGTCTACACCCCTGCTGCTCTTACATAGCTCGGGTAACCCTACGACCTTGAGACCGTTCACTTCGGCCCTCAACTTGTCTTTATCTCGAGCCAACTCTCCCTTCTTTGACATTAACACCTCGATGAAACTCTTTTGAGCCGAGGCGTCGCTCTCCAAGCGGTGAACCTGACAACGAGCTGCCCTCAACTTAGTATGGGCTGCGCGAGACGATTCCTCAGCCTCCAGAGCCCGCCTCAGATGTCGATCCGATTGGAGGGTCAAGGTGCGAATGGCGGAGTTCACTTGCAAAAAGGAGAACCGGTTAAGAGGGAGACCACCAAAAAAAAAGAGAAGAGAAAAAAGAAGGGGGACTCACCACCATAGTATGGGTGACTGCTCGGGCGCCGAGTTGACCAGGAGTGAGTTCGGTCCACTCGCTGACCTCCCCCGAGTATGCAACCAGCTTACTCTTCTTCAGGCTACACTGGGGGTTCAGGACGGTTTGGCTCCCCTGACCCTCCGAGCTGGAAGCCGTCATCTCTACATCATTAGTAGAGCTCTCGGAGACCTCGGCAGTAGCTTCGGTAGGATGAGCCCCGGCAGCAGCAACGTTGGCCTCGGCAATGCTTTCTTTGGCAAGTCTGGTGGGCTCGACAGTAGGCCCGGCGGGCTTAGCAACAGGTTCCACCATCACCTTGTGCCCCTTAGGCACAACCCCCTCTTCCAAGTCGATGACGGGCGCGGCTGCCACCTCGGGCCCCGAGGCAGAAGTCTGCGGAAGTCGAGGCTCGGCTGAAGCTTGCGGGGACCCAACGCGCGCCTTCTTTGCCACACGTTTCTTCCTCTTCATCTGGTGGAAGAGCTTCTGGTTGTCTATTTTTTCCACCTCCATGGAACTTGCGGTGAAACACGACATCAGTAATTCGAAGCAAATATATGAGCGGAAAGCCGAAGTGGGGAAAACCTACCCGGACTCAAGCTCGCTCGGACGAGCTTCTCCTCAGAAGTGAAGTCTTTATAATGCAACTCGAGCTGAGCCAGTGACAGGAGCTCCTTCTTGGTCTTCCCGTCCAGGATGACACCAAGGTCTTGAACGGCTATCCTCCAATTGGTGGGGAAGGGCCACCCCGTACTGCTCCGGACTACGAAGTAGTCCCGCTTCCAAGCTGGGACTTTGCTCGGGAGCTTGTGCATGAGTTTAAAACCCGGGCGGGGGGATAGGTAGTAGGACCGTCTATGCCCGGGGAGAGCACCCAAAGCACTCTTCTTTATAGCCAAAATCGTACTAAGAACATCTAAATCTATGGAGAGGGAATGGTCAAAACAAAGAGAAATGGACCCCACTACATTCCGTATGGAGTTCGGGTGGAGTTGGTCCAAGGTGATGTTAAAGTCTACCAACACCTCAACGATCAAAGGGTGAAGTGGAAGTCTGAGCCCGGCTATCAGTTGCTCCCTAAAGATCACGATCTCGTTGGGACCGTGCTCCCCTGGGAAGTTGTCGGTGGGAAGACTATATGAGTACTCGCTAGGGAGGTGGAACCTCTATATGAGGTCCTGAAGCCTCTCCGAGGTCATTATGCAAGGCTTGAACTGATCTGGTTCCCGACCTCGGTGGGAGGTGGATGCCAGATGACCCGAAGCCACCTGTACTTCGGACGGCTGGGTAGTGGAGGGGACATCCCGAGCCGAGGTACCTACCTCGGGCTCGTCGTTGAGACTGTCTACACTAGACGACATGCCGAACTAAAAGAAAGAAACGAACTAGAAGGGAAAAGGAAGCTTGGGAGGACTCACCAAAGAAACGCAACCAGACTGGAAGAACAGAATGACCTGGAGGACCCCAGCTAAGAGACCCCTGGCGCGAGCTCAAACGCTAACGACGAAAGCTTTGTGGCGAAGAAAATGGCCAAGGGACCCCCTATTTATAGCCGCGACCGTGGGTTCTTCGAGACGAAAACGATTTAGCGAGTTTTTGACGTCTGCAAAGTCCAAGTCGCGTGAAGTCTGTGCGTAATCTGGACGCGACTCGAATCTCTTTTCGTTCGAGCCGGGCGCTAGACCGGTATAGTTGGACGGAATGCGCGACAACGCAGCATAAACACCGGCGCCAAATCCACCCGGCGTGTCATGACCTCCCCACGCTGGGTCACCGCCGCCAGCGCAGGGAGTGGGGGGCAATTGATGGAGGGTGATTTGGCTCGACCTCATAGCTCAGGTACACGTGGGCGTGACCTTGCTCAAACAGTGACTCAGCATGATAGCGCAACGGACGTGAGCACAACTTGGAGGGGAAGTCCCACCGAGTTCAGCACGGCAACTCGGCAGGTAAACTACTCGCCGAAAGCCGCCTTGCCCGTACCTCCTCCCTAGGGTTAAGGCACTTCGGGGGGTCCCGAGTTTGGGGCACCCTGACCCCTTTTGAGATTCAAGCTCCTCCCAATGGACCTCGGGCCACTCCCAAGCAAGAACACACCGATTCTTCTTCGGACGCCCCGAGGCACAAAGCCCTCGGGTCGGCTAGCTTGGCATAACCGGGTACAGGCAGCCCGTCACTCAAAAGACAGCCCAGCTCAAGGTAATTCGCATGAGAACAGTTCGGTATACCACAGGAGGGCTTCCTGCTCGACCACCGTACCCGACAAACCTGCGAACAACAGGCATGTCCCCTCGCCACGCCTGCCACCTTTAGAAAGGCGTCCCACACCTGACAGACACGTACCCTGTACGACGGCTCCGCGCGTGCCACCTCAGCCCTGCCTGTAACGGCTGTGGCAGGCTGACAGTGGCAGTTATACCTGCCCTGTCAGAAGTCAGAGGGCCTGAAGCAACAGAATTCAGTTATAAGGAGCTTATTCTCAAGGAACAAGGTATCTTGAATCACTAGCGCAACCTGCACTCTTTGTTTTCGTTCTCCTTCAGCTTCTTGCACACAATACTAACTTAAGCATCGGAGAATTCCTGCCGGGAAACCCCCCGGGAGTTCTTCCTCTTTTCTCTCATTTCAGATACCTCTCCGGAGCCACGCGAGCGCTAAATAGGAGTGGCCGGATTGTGCTACGTCAATATCCATACTAGAAATGGGGGAAGCGAAGAATCGACTCACCAAAAAGCTCATACAGAGTCCATCCTCTTATTATTTCTCACGCATGTTCTTAGGTGTTTGATTGTTTCTAATAACATTGGGTGAATAAGATCTCTTTGCGCGAGTTAGCTACAGTTGAAATTTGAATACATTATATATGTGCTAAGGGTACGTATTTCGTGGTTTAAGAAATACTCTTTACAGGTCTTGTGATTACTGATGAGGTGCTATCAAAATCAACCTCAATCTCAATCTCAATGATGAATTTATAATATAATGAAAAGAAGGCAAATGGCATGGGAATGTGGGTGACTGGAGAGAGGTTCAAAATACTTTTCAGAAATAAAAGGTAAAACCAGTGAAATTTACCCAAACTTTATTTTCCTGAAATTCTAAAATGATCTTGATCTTGTCTCCACAGCTAGCAATGATTAATAACATAGAATCGTACTGTAGATGACAAAGTAATCATGGTCATATACATGAGGTAGGCTACATGCATCCACATTCTACAGCTAGCAATGTCGATCTGTTCAGTGCATATAAATCCTTAAACTATGGGCAATTAGCTAAATGAGCAGTGGCTCAGTTGGTACTTTAGTTGCTTTTGTTTCAGGACATGCAGATCCAATTCCCACTACCACCGACTTTGGGGAAGGGATGATTAGTGTGTTGTTTGTGTTATTCAAATGGCCCTTACGGGGGATTCAGGTGTATAATCAAATACTAGAAAAAAGACAATTAAATAAATTTTTATTACTTTCATCTAAATCCTTTTTGGTTTATCCCTGCCTCTTCTAGCTCAATAAATCACTTTTTCTAACGGGTGCAGTAATAAATGGTATTCCATGCCTGCACCCGAATAAACCATCTTAATATATTTCATTTAATCATCTATTGGAACTACTCCTACATTAGCTTCATATGATTTCATTTCTAGCCCTCTCTTTACTAGTTTCACTATATTCATCCATCCAAGCATTTCCATTTAATGCCACTCTTTTTGGATACACATTCTTTTAATCACCCAACGTATTGCACCATGAAGTAATGACCTTATATATGATATTTTTAGACCTTCTATTTACACTATAAATATTTGTATTTGCACTCTTCCCCAATTGTATAAATATAAATATGTACAATACAAATTCATACAAAATATAAGGTTTTGTGCTCTACATATTTCTATTTATACTCCTTCCATATGGAACCATAAATACAAAATGTGGAAAGGGAATAATTCGGCCAACTATAAAAACAATAACATTTAATTACCTTCTATTTGCACTGTACATATTTGATATCAAGTCAGTGGAGTTTACATTGACCGGCTTTACCAACTATAGAAACAACATGTACCACATTAGAATGTTATTTTTCTTTGGGGTGGAGGTTTTGATAAATAAAATTAAAATGAAAAAAAAAATTATAAGGTGGGGCAAACCCTAAATTTCCCTACTTTTCTTTTTTTTTCTCCACTAATTGGAGAGGGCTAATAAAATAGATTCATACCACACATTTGTAAGGGAATAGACAAAATACTCAAATATCTAAGCAGCTTTTGGTAATATTCGGAAAGAATGTTTCTAAAGTCTGCAAATGACTTGATTTGAATAATTGAAAATTGCCTAGATCCAAATTTGATTTAATAACATTTTAATTTCAATAAAATCTTATCCATTAGATTTAGATGGGATCAATGCCACCAATAAATTAAACTAAATGTTTCTGGTTTTCAGGGTAACAGTATAACGTCTGTTTTTTTTACTCCTGGGAGTGCCAAGTTGTTTGCATGGGACATCCCCAAATAGCACCCATGGCTATGCTATATAGCATTTTTGTCCCAGGAACAATAGTGATTCGTTGGATTTCCTCTCTTTAGATGCAATACAAGTTTTAATTTTCAAGCATATTCAATTAATTCCTTCAAAATGAATGGAGCAACTTCTTTCAAGGTTCAAAGTATTGATTTGATAAAAATACATAATTTTAAGTATCGATAACAGGTGTGGATACTTTGAACCTTAGTTTCTTTCGTTCTAATCATGAAATGATGTTATTATATGCCAATATCTTTCGAATGCAAAGGGGAATAACCAGCCCTAGCCCTACACAAAAGGGTTGGTGGGGATCATAGAAAGGATCCTTAGAATGGGCTTATATAACCGCATAAGCTCCATAATATCTTGCTTCAATTCATGGTCGGTCCCTACCAGCCGGCCCGATTATCCGCAGCTTGATTTTCTTTGTGAAACAAGCGATCGATCCAAATTTCTGTGCCATGTCTTTTAGCAATTTTCCAACAATCCTTGTCTGATGCATGTACTGCTCCAGAGGATGCAATTCTATCCATGGAACAGGTAATTAATAACTATAACTTGGAGTTATCTTCAAGCCAAAACTGGTTTGCAGCAATATTGAGCAATCCACTGGACTAGTTAATTGAAACCACTTCTCTTTCTATCCACCACCCTACAAGCTACTGCTACCTTTTATTGCTGTGGTCCATCAATTTTTTCTTTAATTTGATTTGGATATGTATTTACCCTTTTTTATCTCTTGCTCCACACAGGACACAGCCCACGATTTGTGCTCAAAACTTTAGGGATAGGTTCTTCTGTTTAGGCATAAATGGGGTGGAACCGTGGAATATTACTGTTTTATCCTAAAGGCTGTAATATCTTGTTTTCTGCCCATTCTAAATTGAAAGAAATGCAGAGAAAAAGGATGTCGCAAACAAATCATCCATCTCATTCCATTTCATGTAGTATCAAGTTATATATAGTAGAAATTTTGTCAAATAACAAGAAAATTAATTGTACCTATTTTTCCATATGATGAACAAGACCAATTCAACTCAAATTTCATCTAGTTTAGGAAGATAAAGTGTATATATAACCATAGTTGTATGTTCTCTTGTACGTACCTCCTTAATTTTCTTCAAATGAGCTTCTCATTTGAGAATGATTAATAAAATTTTAAGATGGCCGCCCCTCTTTCTTCCTAAGGTAAAGTTTGGGGCTCAAAAAAAGTTTATATATAAAAGGATAATTAAATTACAGGAACCCCTATAGTTTTTGGGTAGTCTAAATTAGTTGAAATCTTGGTGGCACTTGTTTGATTGAGGTCAATTCATTGTTCTTTTGGAGATCACTTCAATGGCTTAGATACATTGATTTGGTACCTAATCAGTTGGGTGGGCTAAAACAGTTGAAATCTCAGTACGCAATTTGGATGGTTGAGATTAATTGACTAAACTTAGAAAGCCATTTTGATGGTCTAGATCTTTGGCTTATTTTTTGTTTATCATTTTATTTAGATTTGATTTCTTGTTTTTTTTTTTTTTTTTAGAAAATTTGGTGTTTTACTTGGATAACTAAAACTAATTGACATCTTGCTGCAAAATTTGGATTTTTTGGTAGAATTTTAATTGTTAGAATACTGCTTTAATTTGATAGACTGGATTTTTTTAATTGATTCAATACATTATTTGAACAGCCAAAGATCATCAGTTGAAATTTTAATGTATCACTTGGATAGTTGATGAGACATCATTTGGATGGGTCGGATTAGTTGAAATCTTAATACATACATCATTTGGATGGTTGAAATGGCTTAAGATAATTTTTTATTTTTAGAAAATTTGATGCTTTATTCTTTGGAGTGTTGGTACAAAGACTAATTACATGTTACGTATACATTACAGGAGATTTAGGGGTGGGAACAGAACAGGGTGCATGTGAGGTCCACTAACACGTTATTCAGTACACACAGATTTGATTATTCCGCGTCTCAGTATTCTGATCCACTTGTCCTATTATAAGAAAGCATTTATTTACATGTTCTCTCAAGTCCCAATTCCAAACAGTTGCGCATGTCCCAACTTCCAAGGGAAGTTTTTTTCAAACAATGGCATTACATTATGTAATACTTGATGAATTCATCAAATAGTTGTATTCCACAACATGCCTACCATAACCTCACCTGGCCTCATTTTCTCTCTAAGCATTTCTTTACATGGATAGATTTAGATTTGATCCTTCATTTTCCACAGTCGGCCCGAAAATAAGTCTCGTTGGTCACATCATATTCGCATTAGATGCAGAACCCCCACACCCCGCGGCCCTCCTCCCACAATTGGGCACAACACACTTTCAATAAGACAGCGACTCAGACGTACTGTCCCATATCAATCAATGACCAGAGTGTTAGACACCGGAGACTGGAGAGAAGGGGGGGGGGGGGGGGGTGTCTATTTGTGTACAGTGTCAAGGCTGTCCACCATAATTAAGAATAAGACAGCCCATTTGTGTATGTAACGTACTGTCCAATTTTTGAACCCCAACTCTATATTCTGTCACAACTACATGACAGTTTAATTCCCTAATATTAATCCCACGATAGTTTAAGTATGGGTCAATCGTTTTGTCCGAACAAAACCCAACTGTAGAAAAACAGTAAAATTGTATTGTGGGTTTCATATGTACCAAATTGTCCCACCCGGCCTACAAATGGAATCAAGTGGCCAGCATGTGAATAATAATAAAGAAAGGATGCAAATTGGGCCGGCCAAGTTGCTCACTGATGAGGTGGGTCCTTCCTTATATGTATGCCTACCTTGAATGAAGTGAACTTGGGATGGACTGGCGCTTTATTTAATTTGGAAGAATATAATTAATCTACCTTTCCTTTCAACCATCTCTCATGCAGGCTTGAAGCAACTTACATCAGGGCCCCAATTTTACTTGTAGTCAGTCCATTGATTTATATTGATATTTTCTCTGCTGAAGCTATTCGTCGATTATATGCATTAATTTATATATGTTGGTATATATATACACTTATTTATATACGCAACATATATATTCATAAAAATTTATTTATGAACCAAAACAAATTTCTATATTTATATATGAGCTGTTTCTTTGGCACTACTGGTGTAATATTGAAGCTAGGCAAACCCATATCTCCATCTTTTTCTATTTGTAGTTTTCCATGCCAAACTTAGTTGAGATGTTTACTCTTGGAGACAAAATCTTGTGTGAAGGAAGGACAAACTGAAAATAAAATAAAATGGTGCTGGATATTTTCGGTACAAAATAGCCTGACCAGTGTACCTAACTAATTAAACTTGTCAATCCCCGGATTTCACCTTTTAACACTGTTGGGGAAAGCCAGAAGGAAAACTATATACATATAAATGGCATGGAGTAGAGTGCAATACTATGGATGATGAAATATAATGCTAAATCATAAAAGAAGAGGAAATAAGGAAACTGCCAATCGAATGGTGTAGATCAATCAATGGGAAAATAGCTACACCAAAATAAAAATAAGCAAATGGCACAGATGACCATTTCTTAAACAAAAAGCTGATGAGATGAGTGGGATCCCTGGTTGTTATAAAATAGGCCAACCAGGTGCTACCACCTCCCACTGAGTTCAGAATCCCATGTCACACATTGGTTGGGATTAAATTAAATTATTCAATGCATCATGACATCTTCAGAATATAATTAACATGCATGTGTTAAACTAACTCAGATTATATTATACAGCAATAAACACAGAATTGGAGATCATTTAGCTAGAGTCTGTTTTGGTCAAAGAAAGAAAGACACTATTTTTTCTCTTCTTCTTCTTCTTCCTCCTCCTTTTGCATCTCCTTTTCCTTCACCCTTTTCGCCCTCTATATTAAAATGCTTCAATTATCTGAACCACTTTCTCCTTTTTCATATATTTTATATTTTTCATCTGACTGGTGCAGGTTTTGAACTATATTCCTTCAAACTTTATAGAAAGCACAGTTACACCTAATTCCCAGATATCTGCCAATTGCCCAGAAATTTATTCCTCTCTCTCTCTCTCATGTGTTAGTACACTATTTCCATGTAATAAGGGATTACACATACACAGCATTCAGACTCGCAGACCATTTTAGTTGTTTCCCAAACTGGTCGCCTAACTCTTTAACCATACACACCTCTACAACCTTAGTTTCGGGTTCGGCGCCTTAATCAAGTTTTGCCACGTGGTTACAGCTTGTCGGTGACGATTTGCTGCTGCTACTGAAGGAGACATGGGCCACAAGGCTTTATATACGCCAGCTCAGCAGTACCTATTGTTAATAGTCAACTCTGGAGTTAGCTTAGTTTTACTTCAAGTGCAACCAATCAGAATTCAGACAAGGGTGGGTTACTGACTTACCTTCCTTCCCCCACCCAAAGCAGCAGCACTGCCCACGTGTCCATTCCTTTTTCTCCGCTGCTTACGTGGCGGATATTGACGTCTACTATTAGACCCAATCCTGATCATTGATCAAAAAGGTTGCCAATACGATTGAAATTCCTGTGTCTAGCTGAAGCTGCCACGCGTCCCCCCTACTATTTCATTCTGTTTCCTGTAAAGGAAGGAGTTTGCATTTTTTGGCTTGATGGAGGGCTTTGTTCAGAAGAGAAAGCTACCTAATTTCGGGTATTAGTGAGAGACTGAGAGGAGAACAGCTCAAATTACTTATATCTCCCTATTTTCGGGCAAAATGACAAATTCCTCCCTTTCCCGTTTTCACTGAATTCTTATTCTCTCAAGTTTTTTCTTGAAGAATAGACAAATGGTCCTCCTCCTTCCATGGCCTTGAGCAAGATTTAGGGTGTGTTTTGGTCCTTCCAGCTGAATATAGATAAAGTTTTGTTTGCTTTATTTCTTAGTTCATTAGTTTAATATGATATTAATCAATTATTAATGGCAAGAAAAAACAAAAGGAGGAGCGAAGTTAAATTTAAAATATAGTATTTTTAGGCGAAGAAAGTTTTCCCTCTATTAGTTCTACGTTGAAAGTTGAAACAAGAGATCCAGCCTCAGTGACCTGGTGGTTAGGTGGTGAAATTAGCCACTAAAAGATAGAAAACATCAATTCAAGATAATTAATTTAATTAAGGGGATGATTACATCTAATGCATTGTTATTGTGTTTAAGCCCCATGTGTTTGCTGGCTCACTAATTAAATTAATAAGTTAGTAAGCCTTACCTAATTAGCTGGGTAATCCTTTGCAATTTTTCTTAGTAGGACAAATAGAAGATACTCTCACAAGTCAGATCAATCAAGCAAACGCTATGTAGTTATGAGACGAGACAGGTCCACCAACGTTGGAGCTATTGTTTCAACCAAACGCACCCCTGACGCAACTCAAGTTGTTGTATGTGGTGCAAGTGCAACCCTAATGTGGTTGGTTCACACCCAAGGACCCAACTAAATAATCCAGCCTACTCGTGTTTGCCTTTGGACCCACTTGTTGCTTGCTCGCCCAGAGGTGTCTAGATGGGCCCTTGGTGTTTCTTGTGCACTTGCATTGGTGGATGTTTGGCCCATTTAAGATAGACCAATCACTAGCGTCCTACCCTGAATTTAATGCAGCAACCATATGTGCCAATTGCCACACCCATGCAAACATTATTTGCTTGATTACTAGCCTAGAAATCTCTAGCTGCTTGTCCTATCAATGCAGAGTCCAAACAACCTAACTCTCCCCATCTCCAACCCAAAAAACAAGAGTTATGAAGAAGATTGCCTGATTCTTTGATCATTGTAGCTTTCTGACTATGGTCCATCAAAGTAATATTGGTAAATCATCCAGTTAAACAATCGAATTCAATTAATTCGAATAAGTAAATGATAATCAGTAAAATTAACGCTTCTATTATAAGGAGTATATTTTTGTGAACATTTTTCTACAACATGAAAAATGGGGGGAAAATATTTGTTCAGGTGGAACACAAATGGGATCATATTGGTCATCAGGTGGTAGAACAAAGGGACTTGTTCCTAATTTTTGAAGAATTGGGGTATTGGTTATTGTTGTCTTCTTTGCATTCAGAGTTGGGGCGATTGCAGATGGGATGAGAAAAAGTTTGTTGGGGATGTCTTTTTGGCATTAAAAAGAAAGAAAAAAGTTTCCTATTTTATTTTAATCTGGTAGATGACTTTGGTTGGATTGATTCAAACAAAGAAAGCGACCTTCAGAGATTAAAAGAAAAAAAAAACTCAATTAATATTCTCTCTACCTGATAATTATTATTTTAAGCTTGATTACAGTAATATTTGGGATGGTTATTTTCATGTTTGGAAGCAGGATATTTACACATGGTTGTCTTTTGTCAAATTTTAGAATAAAAAAGAGAAATTATTTGGGATAAGTTAAGGGGAGCTATAACTACCCTCCTGGTTGCCTTACAAACCACGTTTCTTTCTCTCCAAAAACCGGTATTTAGGGGGTTGGGTTCCTCACAACACTTTTTTCTTAACACCGCCTCTCAATCTCTTGGGTTAAGGAATTTTTCAGTTCTGACCCCCTTCTCTTCATCTCTACTACCCTTTTCTTCCAACTCTCCTTGGTTCTACTCCAGCCTTCTTCCCTTCAACACAAATAGAATTTGGATTAGCCTTAGGCCTCAGCTCAGAAAAAAAAAAAAAAAGTAGGGCTGCTTGATTAGAATTCATTTGAAATTTAGAGTTTCTTTACAAATCCTGGTCTCAGGAAATTGGGTTTCTCTAAGAAATAGAATTAGTGCTTGTGGTTCAAAACCAATATCAGTTCTAGGGAAAAATCTCTGTGGCTTCTGAGAAAAAAAGATTGTAAGCAGGAATGGAAAATGTCTCTGGGCTTAATATGGAAGAAGAGCAGATTGATTTGCCTCCTGGTTTCCGATTCCACCCCACCGATGAAGAGCTTATAACTCACTACCTGTCCAAGAAGGTGGTTGACAGCAGCTTCTATCCTATAGCAATTGGGGAGGTGGACTTGAATAAGTGTGAACCTTGGGATATGCCATGTAAGTCTTTTGAAATAGATTTTGTCTCTCTCCTGTATTTGTTCTTGGCTATGAATTACGTTTTAACTTTAAGATTTGTGTTTTGTTGAATAAAGGGAGGGCAAAAATGGGAGAGAAGGAGTGGTACTTCTTCTGTGTTAAAGACAGAAAATACCCAACTGGTTTGAGGACCAACAGAGCTACTGAAGCTGGTTACTGGAAAGCTACAGGAAAGGATAAGGAGATTTATAGAGGGAAAACTCTTGTCGGAATGAAGAAAACTCTGGTTTTCTACAGAGGAAGAGCTCCAAAAGGAGAAAAAACCAACTGGGTCATGCACGAATATAGGCTAGAGGGAAAATTCTCTCTGTCTAACCTACCAAAATCAGCCAAGGTAGGGTGGAGAGCTCTTCCTCTGCTTTTCTTTCAATTTTCTGCTTTTCGTTGTTGATCGACAATGTTATTGTGTGGTCTTTGATGAATTCTTTTTCTGCTGTCGTTCGTTCTTTTACAGAACGAGTGGGTGATATGCAGGGTGTTCAACAAGAGCTCAGGTGAGAAGAAAATTCAAGTTCCAGGGGTAGTGAGACTGAGTTCCTTGGACGAAGAATTGGCTCCATCTGCTTTACCCCCATTGATGGATTCTTCTCCGTATAACAGCATGACCAGATCGTCAGTGGCTGAGACAGCTCACGTGACCTGCTTCTCCAACCAAATGGAGGTTCAGAGAAACCCGGAAGAGATGGTCAACAACTGCTACACTTCTCTTTTCGCTTCTCCTGCAAACCCTTCTGATATATCCCCCACTTCGTCGCTTTTCTCAAAATTCTCTCTTCCGAACTCATTCTACTCCACGCAAGCTTCTCCAAATCTCGGCAATTTCCAATGCCCAGGTTCGGTTTTGATGCAAGACCAGGCCATCTTGAGGGCTTTACTTGAAAACCATGAACCCAATATCAAACAGAGTTGCAAAACAGAGAGGGAGATGGTTAGTATCTCTCAGGAGACCGGCCTGACCACTGAACTGAACACGGAGATCTCTTCGGTTGTTTCCAACCATGAGGATCCTTCCACTTCAGCTGGACCTGTGGACCTTGACTGTCTATGGAACTATTGAAGAAGAAGAAGAAGAAGAAGAAGAAGATAAATTTTCTGAATAAAAAATAACATGAAAAAATTAATGAGTTGCTAATGTGTCATACTCTTAATCTGTTTTTTTATTTTTCTTTATTTTTCATTTTTTTGGGGATTTTCATTAATTGTAAAACAGCTTGTATTCAAATTATGACAAAAATTAATTTGATGGTTAGTTGGTCATAATGCGAGCTTATGCTTACAATTACATTTATTAGTCAGTCCCACAGATTCATATGTTTCCATGCATAATCAACGACATGCACGAGTTCTATAATTATTTTACTGCTGCTTCCTCTTCATGGAAATTTGGGCCTTTGTTTTTCTTCTGTATTCTTTCTGGTTGGTAACGGATCGAGTGTGAAAGAACCCATAGCCCCCCAAGCTATCACCAGTTCAACACAGCTACAGCCTACAGGTAAAGATGGCTATGCTTGACCTACCAAATCTGGTCCAAGCTTTTCCATGTTTTGGGTTGCCACATATGAGGATGGGTTTAACCTTTTCGACCATTTAACTGATGGGTCGGGCTGGATAAACCAGTGATCAGTCGGCCTCTTTCGACCCATTTAACAACAGGAATATGCCTGTTTTATTTAATAAATAAAATAAGAACGGGGTGTCCACTGGATTAGTTATTAAAAGGATTTATGTTATGTAACGAGATGTGTTGCTGATGGTTCCACGTCTCTGTCCAAACGTGTACGAGGGACGGGGAGAGAGAGAGAGAATATTATATGTTTGGCTACCTAATGAAAGCTCTCATTGATGACCGAAAGCAAACTACATAACATAATACAAAATCCAAGTACTCCACTTTCTACATACAAAAAGTACATTAAAATAAACAAGCAATTACCCCTCTCTCCCCTCTAAATGGATAGAGAAAGAATATTGTTGCTTTCAGTACATTTCAGACGAAGGTGTCAGAAGAAGTAAGAAGATATGGATTGAATACACAGAATATTCAATTACTAGAGAGAGAATATTGTTCATCAATTGCTCTTTTTTTCCTTCACTGCTTGTATTTCCACTCCACGTCCTTCCAAATAACCAGAGGAAGCGGAATATTCCATTTTTTACCAAAGAAAAGACGTACGTTATACGATCCACAGTTTGAAACTTTTACGAAAGTATTCTCTGTATACAAAAAAAAAAAATCATATTTTCATTGAAAAAAAAAAAGAAAATCCCAACTTCTATTAGGATTCTGCTCTCATTTTAAAGCCTGCAAAATGGCAAAATAGTATTGAATTCTGAGATTATTAAGTAGATATATGCAATTCTTCTGCAATTGCCATGTATTATGTCTTTTGTATGACGCATGGAGTGGGTCTGGATCTGGACCCACTACTGCATGGGCCGGGCCCTGCATGATGAGAACCATAGGATGGGACAGGCTTAAAAACCGATACCCATTTTGGACAGTAGAGTAGAGCTGGAGGATGTTAGCCCTGAGCGTGTACGCCTGCTCTACCATTCACGAGTGAGTCGGCTTGATGATGAGATGAGAACGTCCGAGTTCGACGCTACACCTACACAGTATACACCCTCCAATCCAGATCTTATAATGATTCCACGTGTAATAAGTTAAGAAGGTAGAGAAGAGAGATGTGATGAGGGCATTTAGGTGATTGAAAGGGCAAAGACAAAACATAGGAAATCGAAAGTCTGGAAGCCTATCTCAGACTCTCAGACAGACTCTCTTACTTAGAAGGGTGGGGGGCCTGCTTCGGGAATGTGAAAACTGAAAAGGAATGGAGTTAGGCATTCACCAACAGTCAGACGCGTAGGGCAAAGGGTAGGCCCCACCCAGTTTCCCGCGCTAGTGGACACGCAGTTCAGGTTTTGTTGACGTCAACCGGCTGGGGGCATCGAGCGTGACGTCCAAGCGTCATCCACTGTCGTCCCCCGTCGCCACTTGTGTGGGGTTGTCCCACACGCATACAATCATGCCTCGTGTTTTACTACTTTGGGCCCACCCTCAGCTGGAGCCTGGAGTGTGCTTACGTGGAAGAAATGGAATGGATTTTCGAATCTTCGAGGGGATCCATTGACGATGATGGACCTTCATTTACATCACAGCACTTCCTTATAAAATATATTTCCTTAATTATTTAGCACTGACACAAATAATTGAAGAGTGCACTCCAGTGCTCCAATCACCACGTCCCGCGTACCCTACCCCTTCCGTAGCAAAATGGGTCCCACGTATACATGTATACCAATCAAAACCCTTCCCTCTCAATGTTCTCCTGTGAGGTTACAAATGTAATTTCCTTGAATTTAAGAAAATTCTATTTTAGGGGGCACGCCCGCCAACCCTGCTTTTCTTTTTTTTTTTTTAAAGCCTGACAAGTTTTATATATAACTAAATAAAATTAATATCTATTTATAATTACTATTATTAAGATTGGTGTGAATGTGTTTGTTTATTAAAGAGTAATAGGTTCAAGTCTCATCAAAGTTATGGTTTTAAAGTCATTTCAAGTTTTTAACGAAGATATATCAGCTGAATGTAGTAATATATAATAATGACTTGACTTATTAATAATGATATAAAAAAAAAAGGAATCATCACCCAATGTTTGGTCACAGCTACCTGGGTCTTGGGAGGGATGAATTGGATCCAGACCTAACTTTTGGCACACTGATGACATTCTTGAATTTGAATATGAGTTCTCACACTAATCATTTTTTGTTTGATCCTATACCATTTATTTTGGAAGGGGGCCGATTAGAATCCGATCCATTTACAGCACTACTGGTGTATATGACCCTATGACCCACTAAGGCATACTATTTCCTTCCTTTGAATTAGTGTTATATGATTATATTTGTGCTGAGTGTGCCTTATAGTGTCATGGGTATATACAAATTAAATGGGTGTTTTAGGTAGCAATTTTTATATTTGGACATAATCCCTACAAGCAAAAAGCATGACCGAACCCTAATGCCCTAAATTTATAAATTTATGCAGGGCCTAAGTTGATGTTAGTGTATGAGAGGTAACATACATCAATAGGCAATAGCTATTGCAGATGTTCATTAGGTTTGGATATCCTAAGCGAATAGTACTGGATGTCTGATAATTTCTTACTGCACCGAAATACAGAACACTGACTGATGAACACTAGGGATATTTAAGCCTGCAGATCATAAATGAATGACTAAGGTTACATTTGGACAAGTCTGTGATGAAAAACAAAAATTGAGTTTCAAAAGGTATTTTGTGCGTTTGGTAAGAGTTGTTGGATAACATGACACTCTGAAGCCAAAATATATCCAAACACAACCTAATTTTAGGCTATTAGGGGGCTTGATCTCACAGTCATAAATCATAAATATTAATGCTCCTTCATACAAAACAGTACTACGTAAACAGCACATGGCACTGTATAACCAAAGACCCTAATTTATTTTTTTAATCAACTAATCATCTGCTTTAATTTGGAAACATATATAAAAAGTGGATTAGCTGTGATTTGGTGAAGATTATCATCATTATTTATTTATTTTTTTATGGGTTCCAGTCATCGTCATTTATTTGTTGTATATACAAACAAGAGTACTCCAATATCATATATGAGACATGAGGCAATGAAACTCATTACAACCTTCCCTCTTAAGGAAAGAATGAAAGTTTTGGATTCATCCAAGTGAAAATTAATCAACTTGGGTGGTGGAAGAAATGTATATTATTATCCTTGCTCTCAGATGTTGTTGTTTCTGTTGCAATTTGAAGAGATCATGATGAGGAAGAGGAGATCAGAGAGAGAGAGAGAGAGGTGTCAGTACGTGTGTCACAATCACTCGAATTGAAATGATATTTTGGTACAAATGAAAAATCATGATCATACTCCTTCATCAAGAAGGTAGTGTGATATGCATGGGCACATACCTTGAGACTAGGGCATCAATGTACAGGTGTCAGCCCATCTGTCGTGGCCTGGTTTACAAGGATAAGTTTAGGTCAAGAACACAACAAATATCTCTCTATCTTCTATGATGCAAGCTTCCCAAGTGGGAATAGCCTGACGATTTCTGTTTTGGGTTAGCAAATCAATTCTGATTTGGGGGCTTGCATCAACATAATGCGTGTAGTTACTGATCAGTCCAGTATTTGCTTTCTTCTTGTGGGAGAGGAATTGGAGCTGCAAAGAGATTGGGTCGATCCACATTAATTCCACACCTCTTGCATCATCCTCATCATGGTATTATCTAAGTATTCATCATTAATTAGTAGTACCAAGATTAGTTTAGAGCTGATTGAAAAAGGATGAATAACGTTTCGTGTAGCACATCTTAATCTTATATACGTCAAATTTGTCACGTGTAGCAGCTGGCCGTATCATACGGTAGATGATGTGGATGCCTAAATGGGTAGCTTAAACGAGTCGTCACTGTGCTTTGACTCTGTAGCCCAAACGGATCGAATTACTCATTCTCTTGCTTTTGCTTGCATCGCCTGTAGTAGTGGTTGGTGAAAATGGATAACAGCTGAAGTTGGCTGAATTAAACGACTTATTAATTGCTTTGTCTTTTAGTGGATATATATATATATATAAAACAATCATATGGCAAAAGTAGTTAGGGACATAATACTCAACCTAACAAGTCATTCAGCCATTAAGGAGCTCAAACCTGTTTAGGTTGTGTCTTGAAGCGATGTAAAAATTTACGTCGGTTTGGTTTTGTGGATGGAGTGGAGTTTTATGTCATAAATTAAAGCTTTATCAGAAATAAAGTTTTATATCGATTTGCTTCTTTCATGTTTTTCAAAGTTCAATGATAACTTTTTTAAGGTTTGATAAAAAACCTCATCAATGTACTTTTACATTGATGACATTATATCGCTTCCAAACTTAGTCTTAATGACATTTTTTTTTCCACTTATATATAGTCATGGTTAACTAAGACAAGCAAATAAATCATTCGGTTCATTCACGTGAGCCATTATCATCAGATAGGCCCTTAAATACATGGAGGTTGTGGGGGAAGATAACAAGTTAGATGGAACCTGATGAATCAATTTTTGTTGATGTATCGATTTTTTGGCTAAGTACCTTGTTATTTGGTTAGCTTCCAAGTGGCCGATGACTCAGAGGCCGAAGTGGAGCTGCCTAGGTGTCGAGTTGCCTGTGAGGTGCTGAGCTGACTAGTTGACGAGCTGGATTGATGAACTTCATTGCTCTTTAGAGATCTACAAGGAACCAAATGTTAGAGGACCCGGGGTGGCTAACCCGGCGAGGTCGCTCTGATGCTTAAGTCAGTACTCTCATAGTAGACTGCGAGCTAAAGATCACACAGTATGAGAGCTAGAATATTCTTACTTGCTTGCTTGCTTACTTGCCTTTGTCATTGGGGTTGGTGCCTTTATATAGGCCTTGCTCATGTACCGCCCCCGAGATCTCTGGGAGGTCGTGTCTAACTGGTCCGAGATTCCTGGAGGTAACCGCCATGTATGTTGACCATCCTCTAGATCGTTCGGCATGTGGGCCAACTTCCCAGGATCGTGGGTGTGTTAGGATATGCATGCCGAATTTGTCGGTGAGCACGTCTCGCATGTTGCCAAGTCGCACTTGGGCCAGGCCGTTAGGTCGCGCCAGGGCCAGACCGCCAGGCCGTGCCTGGGCTGCCAGGTGGGACACCATCAACTTGGCTAGGGCAAGTTGTTGTCAAAGTGATTTCGGGTGTTACCTATTTGTTCTAAGGTGCCATGTGTCACAATATCATTGGAGGGCCAAATCCGCTCTCATCAGGAGATCCCCCAAGATCAAGAGGATTAAATTAAAATAAAGAAGAAGAAGAAGAAAAAGAGGAAACCCATTTAAATAATTGTTTCATCATATTCTTAGAATTTTCAAGTGGTGGAACAACCGTGGTCCATGGGGGCTAAATATATGGAATAGGTCAGTAGTAATCTTGATGAAATTTATGATGACCTTAATTAGACTTTCAACTCAAAAGGTCCATGAACATATCTGCAGGTTGTATGAGTGTGACTAGGCCAATTCCAAACTACATTAATTAACAATCTATTATCTATATGGGTTTGGTCAGACCTTAAAATTCCCTTTGAGGAATGAGGATTTCATCAATTCTAAGTGGTCACAATGGGCCCAAACGAACAAGGCATTTATTACTATTAGACCCAACAACAATATTAAATGAGAACAAAGGAAGAACTATAGCAAACAGGGTTTAATTAATTAAAGAGACTATGATGCAATAAATTAAACATGAGAAAACACACCAAGGTTATTTCAGTGGAGGGCCCACGTTGAGAGGATCACCATCAAGTCTACTCTCATTTATGCACCACATCAAAAACATGTCTATTATTTCTCTGATCCCACAATGCATCTCTTCAGCACAAATTAATGGCATTCTTTAATTACTGGTATATTTTATATCTTGCTTCCTCTAATTTTCATTACAACAATGCTAGAGAGATATATAGGTGTGAAATGGTGCCAAACTGTGGCAGTTCATACAGGGCTAGCAGTAGGCAGTAGCTGCTGTAATGCTGTACCACCATTCACACAAGGCCCAGCTTCATTTGGATCAATGGTCCAATATCTGTAATGCTATTATTGCTCTCCTAAAGTTCTCTCTATATCCAGTAGCATACTACCATTAGGGTGAGAGATACTGGCTAAATCCATGGGCTCCGTAATAGAAGGAGCTATGGCCTACGGCTAAGAGCCCCAGCCCAGCCCAGGTCGATCTCACAGATTAACATTAAGACTCAGGGTAGCGCTTGGCTTAGTTTGGCTCGGTCAATTTAGATTGCTTTCAAAGGATGCTACAGATGACTAAACTTGGACCGTGTCAAGCCCACCAAAGCTTGGCTCAGTTTGATTTAGCTAAACAACCTTAGATTGAGGTCTCTGGGTTGACTTGCAAGCCTGAAAATTGAACTCGGCCGGGTTCAGCTAAACTGGACGTGAATCATGATTCAATGTGTTTGACAACCTCAAGATAGAATCCACATAAGAAATTTTTTTTCTTTTTTTTTTTTTTTTTTTTTTTTTTGCGTTTCTAGCTAGCATCTCAATTATCTGTGACGATTCTGTCATAAGAAATTCTTGTTAAATGAATTGTTATAAATAAACGTCACATAGAACATGCCAAAGAAAGAAAGAAAGAAAGAAAAAAAAAAGAATTTGTCACTGGAAAAGCTAGCCCATGCTTGAATTCATAAATTTGGATTTCTATATAGAACTCAAATTGTCCTGTCCTCGGACTCAACATCCATTGGTTTTGGTTGTTGAAATTTCTTCTGGTGAGACTTTTTTTATTCCTTTTGTTTTAGGTTCGAGATGATGTTATTTACATTTCTACATTTGTATTTTTAATTTACAAGATTGAAAGAATGTAGCTATCTTTTGAGATTTATAGAAGAAAAGAAAATTAGTAAAACAATAGTGTTTCAACATGGAAATTTATACTTTATAGAACATTAAAACACCAACTGTTTAAGCACCATACTCGTTCCACAGCAAAAGTTGGAAAATATCAAAACCCAAAATACTATTGACCCCGTCAAAGGCTCAGTTTCATCATGCTTGGTTAATCAAATTAAACATCCAAACACGTCCTTTACCCATTATTAGAGTTACAGAGAGTCTGGAATTGGATTGACCTGTCTCTACAGTCAACTTACTACAATGACTCCTCATGGATGATAGATAAGATGACATGCATGAAATTAAATGCATTGCACCAAAACCCTTAAGATATTTTACAAGGAATTGCATAAGCTTGCTGATTGCACCAAGAACCCTTAATTGATACACTAGCTGCACTATCAATTCGTGATATTTATCTGTTAAATTCACCAATCAAAGTAATAAAAGATCTGTTAAATTCAGTTCTCTTCCAATGTCAGAATCCACATCATTACAGTTCTTTGTTTCAAATATCATTTCTGGGAAAACAAAAAAGTTGGGTTCTGCAGGTTATGTGATTTATACATTTATAGCACATTAACAAAATAATTTAGCTATCTCCAATTGACCAGTTGTAATACTTTGAAGAACTCAGGATAATGCCATGCATATTTCAGGCAGAAAAGAGAAAAGAAAAGTAATTAAGCATAAAAAATGTGGACCTAACTTGGCCACTAGAAAGCATTTATCACTAAAGAATCATCAACAAGCACATAATAAAAAAAGTAACTTTTGCCAGTTGTTTGAATTTTGAAGGTCTAATTTTCATGCCCAAATTTCATTTGTTGCTAAAAGAAAATTTGAGATTGATTTCTCTTCCCTGTCATCAGGTCAATAGATAATGAATGTTGAAGTGGATAAGGTTTATTCTAAAATTTGGCCTTTATTTGGTGTGACTTCACATAATTCATCATACATGCATTTCTCTTATTCTCCTTCTTTTTAATTCACTTAATCAATATATACATTCATTGCAACCTTGGCTGCCATGACTTCAGCCCGTCACTTTCTTCTCACTTTATGCCCACTACTTGTTTGTTGTGAAATACTAGCAGGCAGCCGCTGATCAGCTGCAACATTACCCCGCTACTGACAATTTTTGGAGCCACATCAACGTTAGACGAATCGGCGCTGAAATTTCTTTTTGGTTGGTCGATTTTGATGATTTTCAGAAAATCGGCCAAATATCAATTTTTGAAATCAACCTTTTTTTTTTTTGTGATTTCTTGAGTTCTAGTTGATTCAGTTTTTCTGAAGATGACATGGCATTGAATAATAACTATAATACAAACATAATCGGCCCTTGAGAATCATCATCGATGCCAAACATCACCAATAACTTTTAAGGGGTTATTCTATCTTCTTCACCTTGAACTTGAACTACTTTTAGTCTATTCTATTGATTTTATATATATTCATTTAGCAGCTTCTTTAGTGACTCCATCAACTTAAGCAAACCTTTTCTGTACCTCTTCTGCCCAACTTTTAAAATTTACAGTTGAGGAAGGAACATACAGGATCTAAAAACGATTGGCAAATGGAAAAGACAAGAACAAAACAAAGAAGAAAGCTATCCCAATGTGTGGATGGGTCAACATGGTCAGCAGTGTGTTGTAGTTAGTATATTCAAATTTGAAGAAAATAGAGCACTCAAAGCACAAATACAGATTTATGTGATTTGGCTTATAACCTGCACCCATGGACATCTCTCTCTACCTCTATCTTGAGATACAAGATGGCTTGTTGCGGAAGATACACAAAAAGATACTCATGACAACTAAACCCTAATAAGGTTCACTTGTGAGTTGAATTCAAATATTGACAAGGGGAGCGGATTAGCTGGAGACAAAAACATACACACCCAGCTAAACTACCTATCACAGTTGAATACACCGGTATTCAGTGTAACTGGGTCTCAGATGGAGCCCACAGTGAGCACTGGCCGGTTCAACTGTGATAAATATATAGTTCAGCCGGTTCAACAGTGAGCACTGGTGGTTAATAGTGGATTCTCTGCTTCCACTACAGACCACTAAAAAATTTTGCCTTCAAATTTCAAGGCATCAAACCCAGTTTGTTATATATCCAGTTTATGTATGGAAGGACCAAACGCGCTCAGTACCCCCCCAAGGCTTCAGTGGATTTGGCCTTTCTATGTCATCTTTATGAATCCGTCAATTATGCTATTTGCAAACAAGACAAGCTAAGTTCTCAAACAAATAATAGAGATCCCATGCTGCATGATTCCGCATACGTATGATCTCTCCTTTTCATATACAAAACTTTTATGTGTTTCGCCATTACTTTACAGTTAACATGTTGGCGTTTGGTTTAGATATTTAAAAAAAAAGGGAAGAACACGACAAACAAGTTATATTCTTATTCAATTTCTGGAAGTGTGAACCTTTTCCTTTCTTCTGGACTTTTGTTATACTTGTATTAGCGTTCAGACTCATGATCAATGATAATTTCTCAAGTTTTAATCATGAGTTTCGTGTAGAACATGAAAAATAATAAGTGGGTATTCGTTAAATTTGCAATCAACTTGAGAAATTTTCTTTATTCATCTCTAACTTTTCTTCTGAGATCTAAGCTAATTAATAAATGCATGGAATTTAACTATACTACTAAGTTCTTGGTACAAGAGCGGAGATTCTCATACACCACATACAACGGCTGTGTGCTGAAACCCCCGACTCCCAAGTAAACCTTTTTTCTAGGCTATAAGCAACTCAACTACATTTTCTGTTGAAGGCCTGACGTGAATTTTATATAGTTTATATGTGGCTTAGAATAATCTGGATATGGATATAGAAGGATGACGACTAGGGGTTTCTATTTTATTCCTTCATATATTTTATGTTTGATTGTATCTGATCGAGAACATACTACCCCTTTTCATGCTTTCTTTAATCTGCTAACAATAACAATAATGGCCGGGCATCTATAAGATATGGATGAATGAGTGATGACGACTTCACATAATAATATATTGATGGATTTTTCTTTTATAAACTTAATTAGTTGATAGACCGTGTTCTTCTTTCCCATGTATTCTCATTATTAAAAGTGAAGATATTTGGCTCTGAAAACAACATCGTCATCATTCATCAATTACCCAATGAAAACTGAAACTGATGCCAACTGAAACCCTCATCAACTGCCAACAAAATCCACTTGGACCCGTCCACCACCTGCTTGTGTATAAGCATGTATGACTTCAAAGTTCAATCCTCTGAGATTCCAACTTCCAATCATCCAGCAAGTCAAACAATATACATGAAGAGGAAGAGGAAGAAGATGAGTTTTGCACGAATCTTCTCCACTTCACTTGCTCTGACCAACCACCGGTTTCCCTCCTTTTTGAACCACACCCACAGAGGAGAGGAGGAACACTTCAAATATGAATTATATATATAAATTAATTAATTAAAATTCTGTTTGGATAGATTTTTATTAAGTACTTCTATACTTTTGAAAGTATAAAAACAGATATAGTGTTTGTATTATGAACTTTGTACTTTTTGTTTTTACACTTAAAAGTATGAAAAACTTCAAAAACACAAAATCAGCTTTTTATACTTCATGCTTTTGGCAAAATTATGCTTCCGTTTTCGTGTGAACGGGTGGTTATATGCAACCACCCTTTGATAAAACTATCAACTCTACCTCCAATCATGGCTGCTAGAATTGGACTGCCGTCACCGGTCTCAAACCTCAAAACCACCAAAAACCATCACCAAAAGTGCAAACAGATGTACTTTTGCCAAACAAGAAAGGGTACTTTCATTTTGGAAAACATATTTTTCAAATATTTTTACTCAAGTGATTTTAAAATAAAAATACCAAAAAGAAAAAAAAGCATTTTATGTACTTTATACTTTAATATTTTTAAATGTATAAAATTATAAGTCTATCCAAACATCACGCGTAAATTATAGCAAGGGATAAGATGGATGGAGTTCCCACGTAATCTAGCTAAAGGTGGACATAAAGAGTGGGTGCCCTACTACCCTTCTTTTAGTTATAGACCAGTGATGGTCTTAATTAATTCTAATTTATTGCATCATTCCTTAAACTAGAATTGTTTTGAGAAATTTATGATTTATTTTCCTCACAAGATTTTATTGGTTTTATGTACCGAATCCCTTGTGCTACTGTTGAGGTGGAGGATATTCTTTTATTAGCATCTGCGAGAAGAAGCCAAAGAAAGAATGTATCCAACGGAGGCTGCCAAAGGGAGAGGGACCCCACACACATGTAGCAAGGTCATCAGATAAGTGGGCCACCACCTAAGCCCATGTGTGGTGGCCGGTTTCAGTTCATCTAGCATTTTTAATTAGTAAATTCTATGGACGTCAGTCAGGGACTTGAGCTTTGTGCTTGGGGTTATAATTAGCATAATCATCTAATTAATATTTTCTTACCTCTTTAGACGTCATTGGAAATGGATAACTAATTGGTCAAGGGCCTCAAGGCCCATAGATAATAGGATGTAATCTATCCTATGGATGATAATTAGTTATATATATATATATGTTGGGTCCTCACTGTTGTATAACCAGATTGGTGGAATTACTTCCGAAGCTGAACCATCATCCATTTCATAAAAGTAAATACTGAACAAACAACGTCTGATATCTTTCTTGCTCATGTAACTTGGGTTCGAGAGTCAGCACGAATTATACTAAATGTATGGCAATTAAACAACATTTCATCACATGTCTGTAACATAGTTCTGCTTTTGCACCTCCGAGTAGGAAACAAAGAAGTAATTTATAGGAAAATTTTTGTACAATTGTTCAACAAAAGAGGCTGGTTTTAACCAAGCCAGATATCACTGAAAATCGAATAGTGGGTTGATGAATATTGGCTGGTTTAAGACAGTATTCTGGTTCACTTGAAACTTGCTGGTTGGATCTGGGAACTGGAAATCCATATCGCCGGAATGAAGTATGCCAACGTCGTGACTGTTGCTTTCATCGGTTGTCCGGAACTCGATTGGTGGTGAATTCAGTGCTGAATTGTCATTTAAAAGGTGAGAAATGGATAGGTACTCCACCTCCAGCAGATGGGCTAGAGAACACGTCCTTGGAAATATCAAAGGTTGTTGTTGTTCACTAGCATCTAAGCTGGTTTCTGCCGTCTCTTGAAAAGATGGTTCCTCTTTCTGCTGCTCCACGGCTCTTCCCAAATGCTTCTTCTTATAAATCCTGCAGAGCACCCAGTCGTCCAACTGGGAGTTGCATGAAAACAGAGTTACTCATCAAGCAATTAAAATTGTGATCAAACCAAACACCTAAAGGGAAGTAAAACCCTGCATGAATATTGAAAGCTCTGGCCGGGGTATTATTCTATTAATTATAAGCCTTGTCATAGAGATGGAACAGAACTTACTTTCATGGATCCATTCAGTTTGTTGGGGCGTCTGCTTGAACCATCCAACCGATACTCATGCATGATCCAATCTGTCTTGACACCCTTGGGCGGCCGTCCCTTATAAAACACAAGAGCTTTCTTCACCCCGACGTACGTAGACCCACTGTGGATTGCCTTGTCCGTGCCGGTGGCCTTCCAATAACCCGAACTGGTTGCTCGATTCGGCCGCACCCCATTTGGGTATTTCCGCTCCCGTGGGCTGAAGAAATACCATTCTGTCTCACCAAATTCTGCTTTTTCTACAAACCACAACCAATTGGACGATTAACTTAGAAACAAACAAACAAACTATCAATCTATGACTTATTAGTAATCAAAACACTGAGCTTTGCTTTGTAATAAACCCAAAACTAACCAGGTAGTTCCCACGGATCGAATTTATAGATATCGACTTCCGGGATTATGGACACCGGACACGGCATCGATCTCGCTTGATTCCGAAGGTAATACATGATCAATTCCTCGTCAGTTGGATGAAACCTAAACCCAGGAGGGAGAGCACACTTCTTTGTCCCCTCCATTGATGAAGGATGATGATGCCTACTGCGTTTATCACCTGAAACAAAGAAACAAAACAACCAAAACTGCAGCTTTGAAGGGAATGAAAAAGGAAGTTGGCTTCTGAAATGTTCCAAGGAGTAGAACCAGTAACCTTCTTATATCGGCTTTCTGTTTTTTTTGTCGTTTGGCGCAGGTGGGTTGTATTGTTGAACTTTGACTCGTACTCATACAACCTCGGATAGGCCCCATCGCGAGCACAACTGATGGGGGCACGCTTCGAGCAGAGATAGCTCCTACGGTTGCCGTCGACGGTGACACGTGTCTTTTCATTAAAAGGAGAGAGACTACTACTAGATAAGCATAGACTACTTGGACCCTTATTGGTGCACATCAGCCCATTGATTATAACCTTTTTTATCATGTTCCGTGGACACGTAGTAAAATTTCAGCCGAATTAGGACCAAGGTGTCACGTGCCATGAGTGGATTGGATTAGACCTAATCAATGATGTTTGGGTGTGAGTTAGGTTGATAACAAAGCAATTAACGGGATAATTAATTTGATAATACCCATAAAAAGAAAAAGTAAAGAGGTTTTAACTGTTCAATCTATCATTAGAAATCTTAATTTCACCCTAAAGATAGAATGAATCCTCACCGTGAATTAATGTCAATCCACGGACAGGATGCTTATTATAAAGGGATTAGGACGTGGTTGTAATTTCAAATTTCTGAGGGGAGTAAAAAGATTAAAAGAATATCCGACGTAACTTAGGCATCTCGCATCTGTGCACGGGCTCCACGCACCTACTTATTTTAATTGATAGATGCGAAGTAAGAACACAAGTACAGCAGACCGGATAATTCCGTATACAATCGCAATGCTAGTCGGAGGTGATCATTATCATTCATGATTCATTCCATCCATCCATCCATCAACCATCAGTTCCGAGAAGAAGAAACTTCGAAGTTCAACCAAACCAACCATGTTGGTGGGGCCCATTTTAAAAATGGGTTGGCCCAAACCCAATCATCTTTTGTATTACAGTGACTTCAACTTCAACGGCTTTAGAGTTTAGAATGTGGTGTCCACCTGATCCTATCAAAGTTTTTGGGGGTATAACATCAGATGGCCCATTTCCAAACTGTAGATGATAAAACGGTGGCCCAATTCCATAAATTAGATGTAGAATGAACCCAGCTTCGGACCAAACTGAGTTCTATAAGGCCGCCGCTGATATATGCTTTAAGTGTCACGTCCAGTTGCTTGACTCGAGCCCTAGGCCATGTAAATCAAATCAGATATCCCATAATATATTTGAATTTCAATTCAAATCATAAACTTGGAATCCGAAAGACTCTTATCAATTGGATTCCTTATCGAATCAGATCAGATATACCCTTTACTGAATCTGATTCAATCCATTTGCAGTCCTATTGCCACATACCAACTATCACCTAGGGGTGACCAAATTGTGGGCCTATTTTTTAAACCGAACTGGTATTACCTGTAATCAAAGCTGATCGGTTAATCGATTGATTGGTTCGTTGATTTTTTTTGTTTTCTTTATATTAATAGTATATATTATAAAAAATATATAAATATATAATAAAAACTATAAATATATACTATTATATTTTAAATAATAAATAATATATTATATTTATATATAATGCATATTTATTAATTTATAAGATATAAAAAAATATAATATATGTATATATATATATATAATATAAATAAATATACATAAAATATATATACCAGTCGGTTCAATTAACCGTCAATTTTCTATATTAGTTAATTGACACTGAATCGATACCTTTGTTTTTTTTAAATACCAAATCAAAATCGAATTGACCAATTCCATTAACTAGAACTTTCAATTCGATTTCATCAATTCAATTCAATTTTCCGTTTTTCGGGATTTTTTTCTCACCTCTAATCACCCAACTATCGTGTGACAATGGGTTTTGATCTCAAGTCCCCACCAAGGCACTACAACCAGGCAGAGAGACCTTATCAACTGAGCGAATTGGCACCGTCAATGAATTTAGGAAAGTGATGACGTAACTTTAAAACCCCACAAACAATAATGGCTAATTGGATTATTCCTTCTAAATAGTTGTGGAGGGGATGAGAAGATATTATTTTTTCTTGACAGTTGGTTCCTTTCAAAGAACATGACTTAATATTCTGTCTTAATCAGAAAAAGAAAAAAAAAGAAAAGAAAAGAAGACTCAGAGAGGGGAATGTTTATCTACCAAATATTGTTATAATGGTGGCAGTGAGACGAAAGGCCTGAACTTTGACAAGTCAGAACACCATAACAAGCTAAGATTTACAGCCCCCAGGCAAGACTCGGCCCAGGTTTTGAGCATTACCAAAACCAATGTGTTTGACCATAAATTTGCTATTTTGCTTGCATATATTTGACCATTCCAATAGGAAGTTGGAAATTAAATCAAAGGAATTTCCTTTCTTAACTTTTTAGATTAGGTTTGGTATGCGGCAGAAATGGAGAAGTGGGGTGAGAAAGAATACTAGAATCCACTATTTTATCCTGCTTTTTTTTTTAATCGGTTTAATGGATGAGATACTTCTGCAAGCCTAACCTGAACCTTACGCAGTCCAAATTGAACCTTTACATCATGGGCTTGCATTTTCTGAGCTTGGACTAGGCCTGGCCTTAGCTTGGGTATGAATTGGGGTTGGTTTGAAGCTTCAATTAGACTCTTTATATGGTCCACACTCCACACTAACCCATATTGAACGCAAATCTGTATGACTGTATCAAAGTGTCTTTTTCCCCTTTTCTTAAAAGTTGGGGTTAGCGGCGTTTTTTATTACTACTACTATTATAAATAAAAGGATAAAATATTGAAAACTACCCGATACTTTATCAGGTTAATGATATTTAGGTGCCTGAAGACAAAAGGGTTATCTTGTGTTTTTCAGATTTCTACACTTCCGCTACCACTGTTAATATTTCATCAATTTTGAACTTTTATAAAACCATTTTGTCCTTTCCTTTATTTTTTGTTAGAATCAACAATGATAAATGACTAAATGCAATCTCTCTTTTAATTCTCTTTCTTTTTCTAATAAATAAAAAAAAGACACAAATGCCAATCCAGATTAGTATCCTGTATTTTGAGATTAAATTGACATGTTTTGAAAGTTTAAGTACTGAATTGACAAATTTTAAAATTCGGCAACCAAAGTGACACTAGGCTTAAAGTACACAGTACTAATATGTAATTTTCCTTATTTTCTGCTAGAATCAACATTGGTAAATGCATTATCTCTTTTAACTCTCTTTCATCTTCTAATAAACAAAAAAAAGGAAAAAGAAAGGAAAGAAAAAAAATTGATAAGAAAAATTCAAGACTTAGGTTCAGTTGCAATGCAATTTTATTGGCACTAGTACAAATACAAATGCATAGGAGTGCAAAAGAAAAGAATGCGAATTCTCATTTAATTTTGTTTTGGGCTTTACTTTATTCTGCTTCGAATCTTAATTTGCTTCATTTTTATTACAATCAAGCAAAATAATCTAAAATGAAAAAAAAATATCAGAATTTACACTCAAATCATTTGTACTATCATAGTTTTGCACCAGTGCAAATTTATTTGCATTGCAACCAAACACAACCTTAGGTTTTAGAGATATAATAAAAGGGATAAAATGGTCCAATTAAGTCTAAAACTAGTAGGATGCTTATATTACGATATATATGCTATATAAAATGGATACTTGTTTTGGTTTTGGTGCATGTTATAAAAGTTAAATATGATATATATTGTTAAACTTGTAAATTTTCCATTTACTTGCATACATGCATACCACGTATCCTACATTTTTTTTACCTTATCTTATTGCCTAATATATATATATATATATATATATATATATATATTTTGAAACAGCCCTTAGGCTAAATTCATTACACTAAATCTTCTTCTAGTATAAGAGTAAGAAAGTCAAGAGGTAAGGACCATGTAGTGATCCTACTCACCTGACAAGCAAATTTTGCAATTACATGGGCAGCCCTATTACTTGTAGGAGGGATAAAGGAGATTAAAACATATTGAAAGTCTTGCAAAAGATTCCTACAATCAGCGATAACTATGTGAAGTTGCCAAGGGGAGAGGTGTCCAATAGGATATCCACCATCTTTTTCGCATCTCATTCAATGTGAATATGAGAGGGAGGTGGAGTTCCTTTGTCACTTGGAGTCCAGCCCTGAAAGCTTGCGCCTTAGTAATGTCAAGATATGTCATTTCCATGCAAATGGCTCTACTAAACACAAAGCTTCTAGTGTGATCTCTCAAGATAATGCCAAGCCCAGAAAAAGAATCTGTATTTGCATTATCTACGATGGTTGCTGATCATTTGGTTGTTTTGAGAGGCGAGAATGCTCCCCATCCTTTTTAGTGAAGCCAGCAGCTCCTCAATCTGTGCATGGGCCAATTAAATAGTTTCAACTGGGTTGAAAACTTTATTTTCTATTGTCTTCTTGCATCTATTCTTCCAACAGTGCCAGAGGATTATAGCAAGCTTATTGAAAAGACCAAGATCATCCATTGGTTTATCTCTAATCTATTCCCACCAAAAGGATATCCAATCGAGAAGAGACCAATACGGTTTTTCCTCCGTGCGCATGGCTAAGCAAGACCCAAACCAAGAGATTTTGGCTAAGGAGGCTTTTAAAGGTAGAATGCCTTTAAGATAACGCCACATGAAAACTTGGACTTGTGGAGTGATTTCTCTAAGGTTCCAAAAGTCTTTCCAAGAGATGCTGTTATAAGGTATATGACTTGAGGAAGTTTAAGCTACTTCATCGTTAAGAGGCTTATAAGCAGATGCACAAGTGAAACGGCCTTGTGGCGTAAATTTCCATGTCACCGGTCTTGTAAAAATTGCGCATTAGCAGGAAACTCAATACTAAGAATCTGAGAAGCGGTAGAATAGACGAACTGAGAATTCCAGTTACCATTAACAGAGATAAGTAAGGACACCACCTTATCTGTAAAGCCAGACCTTGGGTTTGGGAATAGAGCATTTGAAATCCAAGGATCTCCATAGATGCTTGTATTCCATAACCTTATCATTGATTCTACAGCATGCTGAACAGGCATTGCGTTCAGTCAAACCTTGCTCAATGATGAAATCTTTTGGATGTATCCCTACATTAATCAAATAAAAAAAAAACTTACAAATTAAATGATAGTCATCAAATAAAAATTTGGGATGAGTAGACTGCAATCCACCTCAGAAATCTGAATTGCAGCCCCCTCCTATTTTATTAGTAGCCCCCCCCTCCCTCTATAAATCACATCTTGCCCATGAATTTGGCATCAATCAACGGGCAGGAATAAGTCCACCCCTAGTAATTTTAGCTCCATCCTAGGGGTGGACCGAATATAAAAACCCCTAAAATTTATCAAAATACAGGCTCTGTACTTACCATGGGATGGTCATTGTCTAGTTAAACAATAAAATGAAATACATAAATTAATGTGAACCGTCAAACCATTTATGGGTTGAATTATTTACTGGTTTAATTGGACGGGTAGATGGTTCATTGCGAGGTTCAAAATATCAATATAGGGCGTATTGACCTGTATCAGTACTGTTTTTTTTGTTTCTATTTTTTATTTTTTTGAATCTGATTCAGAGGGGCCGGTCTACCCCCTGAACCACTCGCTGACCCTAAACATCCATTGTAGCAGTATATCGAGATCCAATACAATACGTATTGGCCGATGATGAAATTGGTTCATTGACCAAATCAACAGCTTTTTCTTTTTTATTTTTGTCTTGGGTCGTTGGGACGGGTCTGGTGAAATGGAACTGGTCTTTTGGATAAAGCGTTGAACGGTCGAACCGTCTCGATGAAAGACGGTTTGAACATCGGTATACAACATACAAACGAAAAGAAAGAATGACGTTCAAACGGAACAAACCCGATTTCCTACCCACACTGCCCACTACTCTCTACCCACACACTATCCGCCTTGAATTACAAATTTGCTGCCACACATCGCCATCTTGTTTGTGAAATGTGCGGCTGCTGTTTACTGTGGGTAGGGAGAGGGAGAGCCGCAGAGATACTATCCCCGGTTCGCTCCTCCTATACATTTAGAGTCGGATCTCCTGCCCACGAGAACTCTGCCCACATTTATTTCAGCCATACATGGAGAACATGTCATCGTCTGCATAATATAGTATTATACAGGATACAAATCAGCACAGCTCTTCCGCTAGGCATAGATGGAAAACATCTCATCTTATGCAGGATACAAATCAGCACAGCTCTTCAGGTTCCATTCTGAGACCTCTGTTTGACCATTGTAATCATTTTTTCACAAATTAGGGCGCAGTTGTCTTTCCCAAACACGTTTAAATTCATCAGAAGGATACAAATCAGACATTAAATCTAAAGTTGCACAAAACTTACAAGTGATACCTAGAAATGATTCTTTCTGTTTAGAAAGTTGAGTTATTGAGTTTGAGTTGGTCTTGATACTGCAACGTTGTCAATCTCCCTCGTTCAAGCTCAATTGCTTCCGGACTATGCGTCTAGCATGGTATTATTTATAGTACTTTTAAGAATTTTGTTCTTTTTTTTATTGCGGATCATTTGATTTTTAAATTTAATGACTCGTTTTTCAGTTGAAAATCTTAGTGGCTACACATCTGTTGTAGCATTATACTGTTAAGTCACTATTTGGATGGTTGGGGTATACCGCGAATCTGTTGCACTATCCCGTTTACTTGGTTTGGTTAGAGGCACTTGGCGATGTCTAGAATACAATGTTCTTCTTCATGCTTTAGTTAGCTACATGACTATTATCTAATTTTATTTATTATTTACTAACGTCATGGACACTTATACTAAAGCAGTTAAAGGTTTTAATACAAATGTTGTTATTTCTGTATTCTTATTTATTTATATTTATAAAATTGTATCAGAAATCTACTACCAGATGCGCAATATATAGAGTAAAGAACAGTTGCACCTAGATGCGTAGAGGTGGGTGGTGGGTTCTTTCTTGATTTATTAATATTGTTAACTTGAGGAATTATTGTGTCATAATGTCCACATATAATCTCTATGGTTTCTTGGGAAAATTAAGTTTGCCATTATTGTTGCATCAAAGTGTCTTTAAATGCCAATACACAAGTCTCCAAACATGGGGAGTTGTGAAATTTGGTTCAGTTATTAATAAAATGATTTATTTTTCCAGTTTATCCGCTTTGAACCTGGAAAAGGTGATGAAACTCTGTTTTGGAAATTTTGTCGGTGTGGAACATAGTTTTCAAGGTGCCAAGGCGAGGCTAGGAATTGGAAGAGATTTTGGGACTGCTGGGGCTGTTTGATTGGGAATTGGATTAATCACATTGTTGGTGTAGAATATAGTCCCCGCTATCTTGGGGCTGTTTGATTGGGAATTGGAAGAGATTTTGGGACTGCTGGAAACTCTTCAAGATCAGAACATTGACATCCATCTGGAAGATGAGTGGAGATGAAAGTGGAGTGGTGACGGGTGCTTTTCAGTCAAATCAATGGTCCTCAAGCTCAACAGTTCAGGTGCAGTAAATTTTCCAAGCAAGCAGATTTGGAACCCAATCAGCCACTCCAAAGTCAATTTCCTAGTCTGGACCATGGCCCTAAATAAGTGCCTGTCTAGAGCCAATCTAGAAAGAAGAGGAATGCAGCTCTCAGATGCTTCTTGTGGCCCTTGTGGGTTGCAGCCTGAGTCTATAGAACGTCTGTCTCCACTGCCCAGGTGTGGGATCACTTTCTAAGTGCTGTGGGGATTTGCTGGGTGATGCCGAATTCTGTCAACAATTTATTATGTTGCTGGAAGATCAGGGGTTTGAAGAAAAATGGAAAGCTGGTGTGGATAGCTATCCCTGCTGCTGTCCTTTGGTCCATTTGGACTGAAAGAAATAACAGAATTTTCTGTAATAATTTGAAAAGTCCAGATGAGATAGTGCAGAATGCAGTCAGTAAACTGTTCTCCTGGGTAGCTGTCAGTCCAGATTTCAAGCATATGAATGTATCTCAGTTTCTTAGGACTCAGTATATTTGGTGTCTGTAGTTGGTGTTGAGGTCTGGTCTGTCCTTGTATGGACAGATTTCTATTGTACTTGTTTCATTCTCAATAAAACTACCTTACCTTTCAAAAAAAAAAAAACAAACAAACATGTTAGGCTATCTTGATATTTCTAAATCATAGTAAGATAGTAAATCCTAGAGGCAATCTCTGTTTTTTCATATGTTAATGGATTGTTGGTGTGATTTTTGGGGTAGAAACAACTGGATGCACTACCTGGATAATTTGTTTTTTCATTTGAATTATAGCATGCCTGTGTTTTATTAGAGGATTGCAAGTGTTGTGACCATGTGAACACATTGAAACCAAATCACCCAGGCAAGCTCTCACTGGGAGATTCGGTTTTCATTTGGTTGATAGCATGTCGTGTTTTATTGGAGGGTCAAAAGAAAGTGTTGTGACCATGTGAAGCCATTGCTCCACATGTTAAGCTATCTTTTTATTTCTTGGTTGTCAAGGTAAGGGAGTGGACACTAGAAGCATAGTTTTCAAGGCATCAAGGCAAGGCTAGGTGAAATTTTTGTTTTGTTTTTAATAAACCCATCTTTTACTATAAATTGTCACCTAATCACCTAAGTGATGGTTTTTCTTTTTTGAATAAAAACCATGAGTTCTACAGCAATTCCTTAGGTTCCATAGCAATCAACAACCATCTTTCACTATTAATTGTCTGTAATTTTCATAAAAATGTATAAGCTGTATTTGAAACATAGAAAATCAACATTCATGAAAAAATGGAAGAAAAGAAATTTCAAAAAATAGAGGGGTTGAGCCTCTATTTTTTTTCCTAGGAAAAGAAGAAAAGAAAATGAAGTTTTGAAGTCTTCAAGGGTCCAAGTTCTTCCATTATCAGTTTCAAGGCAATAACATGTTGATTGAACCCTAACAAATGAAAAAAATAATAAAAAGACACTAGCATTTTAACTTAAGCTAAATAATTTAGTTTAATAATGTCTTTATTTATTATTATAATCTCAAAAAGTTAAGAATATAAAAGTTCCCAAGGCACCTGTGTAGGCATTGCCTTGACAACTATGATGTGGAAATAGACCTCTATGTTAGACTTACCCTTCCATCTTTAGTCAGGCAGCCAATAAAGAAGCAACTATTTTGGATTGTTATGACTTCACCAGCGGCAAGGTAGCTTGGTTGCCCTCCCCTGGGTGCAGTGTGTTTGATTGGGAAGCGGATACATTGCTGACACTGCTAGAGGAACTGAGTCAGAGAGGGTTAAATCCGAGCAGTAGGGACAGAAGGATCTGGACCATATCCAAATCAGGAATTTTCACAGTGAAATCTTTCTATGAAGTTTTGTAAAGGTCCAATGTCCAGGGATGATCCTATTTCCTGGGGTTGGATTTGGAGGGCTCCTGGTCCATCTAAAGTACAATTCTTCCTTTGGACAATCTTAGAAAAAAATCTAAACGATTGACAGATTGCTACAGATGGGCACGAACTTACAAAACAAATGCTGTCTTTGCAGTTTAGAAGAAGAATCTTCAAATCATTATTATTGCTGCACTGCCCTGTGACTTATAACATTTGGGTACATTTCCTTCAACTGTTCTGCACTGCTTGGGTGATGCCTAGTAATCTGACTGATCTGTTTTCTTCTTGGCCTGCATCAAGACTCTGCAAAAGAGGGAATATTTTGTGGAAGATATCCACTTTTGCTATTTACTGGATGGTTTGGAAGGTGAGGAATAAAAGGATTTTTTAGGGGCAATCCACTTTTGTGGAAGCAATCAAGGCTAAAGCTGAAAGAACTCTTAATCACTGGGCTTCCATTTTGAAGGACCTAAAGGGCATCTCTTTCAACCAAGCTAGAGACAATTGGGTTTATCTAGTTTTCAACCCAACCTTCAGCAGCTAAGTCTCCGTATTTAGTCTTTTGGTAGATTGAACTTTACAGAATGTTACTATTTATACAGTTTAGAAATCCTTGTACAGCGGAGGAAAGCTCTCCCTCCCCTATTTTTGTTGATAAGTATTACAGAATAAAAAGAGAATTATATTACATAAACAGGAATTGATGCATAGAAGGTTTGCCTATTAGAAGGGGAGGGATGAAACAGGTAAACCTTAAAATGCTGTACTAGAATAGGAAAGGAATGTAAAACTGGTATATTATACTAAGTAGTTATAGTCGTAAAATAAATGGTTCTATGGTTGTTTAGGATTGTTTGGAGATACCATATATATACTGGTTATCTATTTCTTCTTTGTATGGTCATACTGGGAAATGGCAGAATACCACATATATACTTTTTTTTTTTTTTTTTTTTGGGGGGGGGGGTGTGGGGCGCTTTTTTGTGCCATGCACATCCCCCATGAACATATTGCTTTTTGTTAATATAACCATAGTTAACTTCCTCGAAAAAAAAGCATAAGCTAAGATTGGGGCTATTTATGGCTCATCTGCTTTAAACTGTAGTCAACAGGTGTGCTTTTGGTTTCACTTCCAATTGGGGTTTGTATCTCATTAGATTCAAAATCATTTAATTTTCTTTCTCTATGGTCTTTATTCAAGTACTAAGCACTGTCTAGTTTATTTCATCTCATTAACTTTTTCTTAGTTGTAGATTTTCCATTTGTACTTTAGTCGCTGAATACTCTGCCTGTAATAAATACTAGGTTTCTTTTGTCATATATGGAAAAGCATAAGCATATAATACAGCATGGTTCAACATGCTATTTGTTTTTCATTGTGCAATTATACTTTACAAAAAACAGAAGCATTTAATACAACATGCATATACAATGATGCAAAAACAGAAAAAGGTAAAAACATCCTTACACCTCTGGACATTATGGTTTTATTTTTCCGTTTGCTGCTTTGGGAAATGCATTATTTGTGTTGTTATAATATGTTGTTTTGTTTTTGAATTATCTGTAGGATCATCTTTTATGTTTGTACTCGATAAAATATACTGTTCAATGCACCTTTAATCTTACTAAGTGGTAGGCCTGCTTTTACAGGTTGCTGCAATGAGTGACATAGTAGGAAGTTCTTCTGCCCCTCAAGGTCATGGCAATTAATGCCTGACTATGTATCATCATCAATCCATGGATATGGTCTCAAGAAAAGTTCAAAATTTTGACACGACACGCTCTGTATTGGGTATGTCGTATTGTATCAGTGGCCATCGATATGCCTTTTTTAAGGCTTTTTCCAAAAAGGGGTGTTATTAAATGTTAAATAGCAATAAAACCATGTCCCTGTAAAAAAAAACAAAAAAAAAAACGTTTTTATTCACCTGAAACAAGATGCGTATCAGGTGTTTTGATATTTTGAACCTTGGTCTCAAGGGAGATCAGTTGTCCTCAGGGAAGATTTCTGATTATGGTTCACTAGAGAGACGACAATACAGTGAGCAGACTGCTTATATGGGGCAGGAGTTGCAAAGTCAACCTAGTAGGCAATATGCAGACTCTATTGGCCTTGGTTCTCATCATCAGGTATGAAGATGTAGTTCTTCCTTTCTTTTTCTTTTATATGCAATTTATGTATGCCTCCACTTTTATAATCATTTTCTTGATCCTTGTCATTTTGTGTTGCTCTGTCATACAATCTGAGCAAGGTTCTTTGGACTTCACAACACCCTGAGATTTGTGGACACATTGGTCAGGTAAAATTGTATCTGGTCTGACTACAAATGGACTTATACTTCATTTACGATTTTTTAAGTCTTACAGTACATATTCTCATTTGTGGTAAAATCGTCATTAGGGATCTATGTGTCGACAGCATCTCTAGATGAAGGTACAAGGTATTTTTCAAGTGCCACAAGTACTAGTCCATCTAACTTATGGTACTTTCTGTTAACATCCATAGTCTATGAACAGTTTTAATATGTATTCCATAAATGGGCAACAACCCTCAACTTTGCTCAGAATCTTGAGGATATACCAGTGCAATGGACTGTCACTACAATGTGGAAATGCTACCTTGATGTCTTGGCCTCACTGTTATGCAAAGTTGGATTACTGATCACTACGACATTGGAGGGAATTTGGTTTATGTTATTGTCTTCTTTATTGTGTTTTCTAACCAATCTTGTACATCTCCTACTTTTTAACTTCTGTAGGCTGGAAATGAAGACAGACAGGATGATGCACAGGTTAAACCAGAGGACTTAGATGATAAAAAACATGAAGCAGGGGAATCTGAGGGTGAGATTGAAAACTGATAAAAAAAAAAAAAAACTTCTGAGATGGAGAACAAATCTGAATTGAAAAGCAAAGAGAAAGAGGCTGATACGGGTATGTATAAGAAAGCAAATCCATTTGTTAACAAGGAACTATTGCAGGTCTGCATTTTCCCCTTTCTGTTGGTCTCCTGCTTATTGGTCTGATAAGTTGTGCAGATTATGTTGTAATTTTTATGTCATTTCTTACGACTGGGACTATCCATTTTGTAGACGTTTTATGATAGATTCATAATCCTTGGGTAAGAATGAACGTTATTTTCTTCTTATTCAGGTTGAAGATTTGAGGGTGGTTCTTCACAACTTGGAACCTTTAATATAGTGATGCTAAGGTGGGTTCCTTGCACCTAGTCAAGCTAGGAGGTTTTTCCCCTGGTTTTGCTCTTCTATTCTTTTTTCATTTCCTTGAAACCTTGTGGTGGTTGGACCTGCTCATGGTTCAGGAGCTTGCCCAAAGTGCATTATTTGAGGGTGACACGGCTAAAGTGCATTATTTGAGGGTGACACAGCTAAAGATAATTGCATTCTCTACTGTTAGAATGCTCAGTCAGGGGTATTTTGGTCATTCTGGTGTATCTTATTGAAAGTGAAATGTCTATTCTATCTGAGTTTAAGTTATGTGTCCCATCTTCTATGAGGGACAAAATTGTCTTTCCAGTAACTTAAGTTTTATGAATAAAAGTCAAGTGCGTCGGCTAAGAGAGTGACTTTTGAACATTCTCTCTTCTAGTCTGGCCGAACACTCTTCTCCTCTGCTTCTTCTTCTTTCTCTTTTCTTTCTTCTTCTTTCTTCTTCTCTACTTTAACCTAGAAACAACTAGGGTTTATTCACATGGTATCAGAGCATTAAGGTCTCGTGTTCTTTTTTCTTGCTGCTGTCTTCTTCCTGGGTTCGCCGCCAGCTTCACAGTAGGTTTCATCATCCTACAGCTGATCTGATTGAAGACTCGATAAAGGGCTGAAAAGGAGTTGTCGTTTTGAGGGCCTGGAGGTGAGAATGCCTCTGGCCGGTGCTGTGGTGGTCGTTGAAGTGGTATACTAGACCCTTTATTCAGTGTACGAAGAGGTCTGGACGTATACAGGTATGGACACTGCTGTCGTGTGTTTAGAAATGGACTGTGAATGCTGATTTTTTTTTTGTGTGCTTCAAAAGTTAGTTGTTGTGGTGCTGGGTGAAACTGATACACATATCAGTCATGTTTTTTTGTGTTTTCTTGCTCGCATGTGTGCTGCAAGAAGAGTAGTAGGCTGCTAATGTCCACGACAGCAGTGGTGTGGTGTTGATTGTGTTGTGGTGGCTGACATATCTATGATTCTTAATGCTTAAAAGTGAACCCCTAGACCTTGTGTGTAATCAGTTCTGCAGTATGAATAACAAGTGTTTGATGAAATGACTGAGTAATTTCAGTAGTGGTGTGTTGGTGGTAAATGGTTCTGCAGTGTGCAGTCCAAGTGTTCGATGTGTTGACTGAATGATTTCAGCTTTAGAGTGTAGTGTGTAATGTGCAGTTGAAGAAAGTGGGTTGGTGGTATCATAAGTGAGATAAGTCTTGTGACAAGTGTGAGATTGTGGTGTATATTCAAAGGAGAAATAATTGAGATGGCTTCAACTGTAGTTGGGAATGACAACAAAACAGGCATCATGCTTTCTTTGGATTATCTAAGTGTTCAAATGACATCTATCAAGTTAAATGGTGAGAACTATGTATCATGGGCAAAATCTGTGGAGGTGTTCTTGAAGGCCAAGAGGAAAGTAAAACATGTGAGGGAGGAGAAACCTTCCTCTGATTCTCCTGGGTTCAGTGATTGGGAACAAGATGATGCATAGATAATGACATGGCTTTGGAACAGCATGGAACCAAAGATTAGTGTGAACTTCATGTTCCTAGATACAGCCAAAGAGATCTGGGATCATGCTAAAAAGGTGTACTCTGGACAAGACAACACAACTAGGGTATATCAGTTATACCAAGAGTACTTCAATTTGAAGCAAGGAAGTCAAAGCTTAGAAGAGTATTATGCAAGTTTGAGGAACATCCGCAATGAGTTAAATGTGTATCACCCTCTAACATCAGATGTCCAGATCCAACAACAACAACGTGAACAGCTTGATGTGACTAGGTTTCTTGTGGGCTTGAAGGCTGAGTATGAGCTTGTCAGAGCACAGATATTAGGGGATCAGCTCTCCCCTCACTTGAAGAAGTTTTTGCCCGTCTTAAGAGGACATCCATTGAGCCGGTGGAACATTCTTCCTTCTCTGATAGATCTGGTTTGGTAGTGACTAAAGGGAGTGGTTGTGGAAGTAGAAGTGGTGGGGGCAGCAGTGGCCCTCCAAGCAACCGTGGTGGACACATGTTTCACTGGGCCAATGGCCGGACTAGAGGCCGTGAGTTAGGGGGAGGCCGTGGAAAGGGGTAATGCTCAGAGAAAATGTACACATTGTGGCTTAGAGGGGCACACAGTTAATTTCTGCTATGATTTGCGTGGTCCACCCAACACTTGGGCTAATCATGTTACATCTAAGAGTAGTAGCACAATTAATGAAAGCCAGCAAACTGCCCCAACCCCCTCCACACCCACTTGTGCTTCTGGGCAGGAAATGGTGAGTGTACCACGAGCAATATATGAGCAGTTCTTTCAAACATCTCAGCAGAACACAGCTACACTTGCCCATTCAGGTATGACTTGTTTAGCTTCCAAAGCCTCACCCTGGATCATTGATTCTGGAGCCTCGGACCATATGTCTGGGACTCCTGATGTATTTTCTTCCCTTTCTCGCACCTCCACATCTTAGACAGTTACACTTGCTAATGGTTCTACATCTCCTATTTGTGGTGTTGATGATGTTGATCTCTCCTCGTCTTTAGCATCTGTTTTATATGTTCCTAAGTTCCCTTTTAACCTTATGTCTGTTAGCAGATTAACCAAGTCCCTTAATTGTTCTATAACCTTCTATCCTTCTTCTTGTGTGTTTTAGGATCTCAAGATAGGGACAAAGATTGGTGGAGGGCATGAAGCCGGTGGTTTGTATTACCTTGATGGTGGTGGCTTTTCAGTCGTCTCTTACTCCTCTCCAATGGCACTACAGACTGAGTCATCCCTCTCTCAAGGCTTTGAAGCTGCTAGTTCCTTCCTTGAGTCATCTTTCATCATTGGATTGTGAGTCATGTTAGTTGGGAAAACATCATCGAGTCTCATTTAGTCCAAGAATTGATAGTCGTGTCTCAAGTCCTTTTGCTTTAGTTCATTCTGATGTATGGGGTCCAGTTAAAGTGGTGTCATACAATGGGTTTAAGTATTTTGTAATCTTTGTTGATGACTTTTCAAGGATGACATGGATCTATCTTATGAAAGACCGTAGTGAATTGTTCTCTATTTTTTAGAAATTTCATGCTGAAATACGCACTCAATTTGGTGTTCATATGAAAATACTTCGCTCCGATAATGCCAAAGAATACATCTCCTCATCATTTCAGCAATACCTAGACCATCATGGAATAATTCATCAAACTTCTTGTGCCTACACCCCACAACAAAACGGTGTAGCTGAACGGAAAAATAGACATCTTCTTGAAACTGCTCGGTCCTTGATGATCAATATGCATGTCCCAAAGCATTTTTGGAGTGATGCTGTTCTTACATCCTGTTTTTTGATAAATCGGATGCCCATGTCAATCCTTGAAAGTCAATCCCCTTTCTCCGTGTTGTTCCCCACCTTGTCTCCCTTCCTCTCACCCCAAGAGTCTTTGGCTGTGTTTGTTTTGTTCAACACTTGGGGCTTGGAGTAGACAAGTTAGATGCTCGAGCTACGAAGTGTATTTTTCTTGGCTACTCAAGGACTCAGAAAGGGTACAAGTGTTATAACCCTAAGTTTCATAAATCGTTTGTGTGCCCTGATGTCACTTTCTTTGAATCAGTTCCTTTTTTCTCTGATGCCGGGGTTTCTTCTTATCCCTCTGTGGTTCCTCTTCCTGTTCCGGTTGTAGACCCCCTTCCCGTAGCTCCCACTCCTACTGCAGATGCACATCATATGCCTGTTACTACAGAGAGGCTGCCAATTACTCAAGTGTATACCCGCAGAAGTGCTTTGGCTCCTCCTCCATTTCAGCACCCGTCGACAGATCCTACTACTGCTCCTTCTCCCTCAGATCTTCATCTCCCTATTGCTTTGCGGAAAGGTAAACGTACTTGTACTTCTCATCCCATTTCAGACTATGTTTCCATTGCTCACCTTTCTGCTTCTCATTGCAAGTTTATATCATTACTCTCATTGGTTCCCATTCCCAAGACAGTACAGGAAGCCCTTACCTCTCTAGGGTGGCAGCAAGCCATGGAAGAAGAACTCTCTGCCCTACAACATAATCATACGTGGGAACTCACCACCCTTCCTCCTGGTAAGCACACTGTTGGGTGTAAATGGGTCTATACAGTGAAGCATCTTCCTGATGGTAGTGTGGAACGATTGAAGGCACGGTTAGTGGCCAAGGGATATTCTCAGCTATATGGTGTGGACTATATGGAGACATTCTCTCCTGTAGCTAAAATTGGTTCAGTTCGGGTGTTGATCTCATTGGCTACTATGTATGATTGGCCTCTCCTACAACTTTACATCAAAAATGCCTTCCTGCATGGGGATCTTGTTGAGGAGGTGTATATGGAGCAACCACCAGGGTTTGTTGCTCAGGGGGAGGCTGGTATGGTGTGTAGGCTCAAAAAGGCAATCTATGGACTAAAACAATCTCCTCGTGCATGGTTCAACAGGTTCAGTGAAGTGGTGAAGGCCTTTGGGATGAAACAGTGTCAGGTTGATCATTCTGTGTTTAGCTATAACTCAAAAGATGGAAAGATCTTGCTAGTCGTGTATGTGGATGATATTGTCATAACTGGAAGTGACAGTAATGGAATTGACAGGCTGAAAAAATTCTTACAGGACCACTTCAATACAAAAGATCTGGGGAAGCTAAAGTATTTCTTAGGAATAGAAGTTGCGAGGTCAAAACAAGGGATCAACCTATGTCAGAGGAAATATGTTCTTGATCTACTTGAAGAAACAGGGTTGTTAGGTGCTAAACCAACAGAGACTCCTATGAAACTCAATGTCAAGTTAAGTGTGGATGTAGGTGAAGAGTTTGATGATCCTAGAAGATACAGAAGGTTGGTGGGAAAGTTGAACTACCCGACCATTACTCGACCAGATATATCATTTGCTGTGAGTGTGGTGAGTCAGTTTATGCAACATCCCTGGGTTCCTCAATGGGAAGCTGTTCTGAGAATTGTTAGGTACCTAAAGGGTGCTCCAGGTCGTGGGTTGTTACACCAAAAGGGAGGAACTCTTGAGATAGTAGGGTACACAGATGCTGATTGGGCTGGCTCTATATCAGACAGGAGGTCAACCACAGAGTATTGTACCTTCCTGGGTGGAAATCTTGTAACTTGGAAGAGCAAGAAGCAAATAGTGGTGGCAAAAAGTAGTGCGGAAGCAGAGTACAGGGCTATGGCCAATACCACATGTGAACTAGTATGGCTGAAAAACCTACTATAGGAGATGTGTTTCTCAATTGACAAACCCATGAAACTATACTGTGATAACCAAGCTGTTGTTCACATCTCATCCAATCCTGTCTTCCATGAAAGAACTAAACATATTGAGGTGGATTGTCACTTTGTGAGAGAGAAAGTGATAAGTGGGGTAATAACTACATCTTATGTGAGCTTAAGAAATCAATGGGCAGATTCTCTTCACAAAAGGATTGTCTCGGGGAAGAATAGATTACATTTGTAACAAGCTGGGATTATATGATATATACTCTCCAGGTTGAGGGGGAGTGTTAGAATGCTCGGTCAGGAGTATTTTGGTCATTCTGGTGTATCTTATTGAAAGTGAAATGTCTATTGTATCTGAGTTTAAGTTATGTGTCCCATCTTCTATGAGGGACAAAATTGTCTTTCTTGTAACTTAAGTTTTATGAATAAAAGTCAAGTGGGTCGGCTAGGAGAATGACTTTTGAACATTCTCTCTTCTAGTCTGGCCGAACACTCTTCTCCTCTCCTTCTTCTTCTTTCTCTTTTCTCTTTTCTTTCTTCTTCTTTCTTCTTCTCTACTTTAACCTAGAAACAACTAGGGTTTATTCACATCTACAATAAGCCGCTGAGGCTGCCTGACATCGGAAGTTGGTCAACTGGGTATTCGGGGGAATTGGGGTAACAAAAGGATAATTTTCTTTAGGTCTGGGTGATGTTTGTCTTTCAGTTATTGACTCCTGCTCCCGGCTCAGCAACAGTTTAAAATCTGTGAGAATCTTGCATTTTACAGCAACTTTAAAGTTTTGATTTCCTCCACAAAATTATTTAATTGAAATCTAATTGTCTACATTTACATGTTCAAGCATGTAAGCACTGAAGGAATTTGGTTGATTTATGTTCCAAAGCCCAAATTACAGTAATTGCTTTCTGAAGAACTAATAGTGAATTTAGCTGTCTGAATATGTAGACGTGTTTCAGGTGAGACCAGATCTTATGAAGGAAAAAGAAATCTTGAGAGCACGCATCATAAATTTATGGGAAGATGTCCCCAATGTGCAGCTGGATACTTTTATGTTAAATTGATGGGAAGATGTTCCCAATGTGCAGCTGGATGCAGTCAGTAGTCTCAGGGTGTCTGGCACAATTTTTGCCTTCGGGAAAGCCTGTCTTGTTTCAGGTATCCATTCTTAGATTGAAAAGTGTAAGATGCTGGTGTTTTCATACTCGGATGAGGGAAATGGCTATTTTTCACCTCTTAGGGTTCCAAATTTGGAACTAGAAAACTATCTCTAGTTTCGTCGAACAAAGAACAACAAAAACATTCATAATGTAGATATACAAGGTTCATAAAAAATTCTCTTTGCACAACAATGGTGAATCTCACAAGTGTTAAAATTCTCTTTTGTTGTAATTGTACGAGTTTTGGTGGTTGGCCTGCCACCTGCTTGTATTTATGGGGGTATAGCAGTGACTACTACTCAGGTTTTTATGACCTGATGGCACGGCCATTGAAGTTTAACCAGCGAGTTCCAGTCCGATGGATACCTCACTGAAAAGTATGTCCCAGCGAGTGGCTGCGTATAAGTTGTAGCCTCAAGAGTCTTTGACAATATTCTACCAAAAAGAAGGGTCTTTGACAATAAATACGTGACTGAGTTTTATTAACAAAGCCATGTGAATAATCTCTAAGCAGAAAGAATATTAGTGTAATAATCTCTCAAGGAAGAGAAATTACAGTATCGTAAATTCCTAACAGGTTCAATCATGAATTCTGCTAAGCTCAAGAAAAGCTTTCATTGCTTGTTTCTTCAGCACTCTCCCGTAAACCCCTCTTCCCAACTTAAGTGCTCTCTCCATCTGGACTATTCCACCTCCACCATTTCTCTTCAACCCTTCCACCACCACCCTCAAGATCCTCTCGTCAGCACCTACTGCCTCTGCCACACTCTCTACCACAGCCTCCATTGCTGGAATCCTTATACCCCACCTCCTCATTGACTTGTCTGATCTGAAAGCACCCGAAAATGCAGCCCAAAAGGATGCCCTCAAGTACCCCTTCTCCTTCCCCTTCACCATCCATCTCCTCATGTTCTCTTCCAATCCGACAACAACAGCACCCATATCTAAGCCTCTCTCAGCGGCTGCCTCAAACTCTCTTATCTCTCCTCTACAGTTGATCTCTTCCTCAAACTTGCACCTCCTGCATCTACAATGAAAACCCCATGTTTTAGACATCTCCCTGCGCTTGTTTAATGGTACAAGTACATCGAAATAAGCAGATGTGATCTCTTCCCCTGCTTTGACGTCTCTGGAAGCATGGATTACCACGTGATCCCCGATGTGCAAGCGTCTCGCATTTGGGTTGCAAGAATGATTGATGAAGGAAGCCAATATCCATAGCCCAACCCCGTAGTAATCGCTGTTCTTTCCAAGAACTTTGGCTGAAATGGCGTCCTCGGTCAGAGAATTCACATCCAAGATGTTAACGATGCTACCCACATTGGGCTTCTCCTTCGAAAATAAGCTCTCGTCAGTTCCATCAGGCTTAAAGAAACTAATGACCGGAATTTCAAGGCCATCTTCGTCTTCTCCTCTCGACAAATTACGAATCAGGTGGTGGGTTTTGCTGCATTTTGATGCAGCATCGAGAACTTTATCTACCAAGTCCTTCCACATAACCAATCGAGCACTGTCACTCGAATCTTCGCCGGGTTTAGGCAAGATACCCCTGCCCGTGGCCACTGCTTTAGTGACCAGCAACAAGGTCCCAGCCTCGATATCCTTCGTGGCAAATAACCCGCGGCCGCTGTGCTCTGATTTCTTTATCTGAATTGCACCTATGTATTCTGCGAGTTCCGGAGGTTTTCCTCGAAACCCACTCAGGACCCACTCCGACAGATCGAGAACCCCTGTCCTTGACTGAAACTCAAGTTTCTTGCATCGATCCAGATATTCATGAACAGTTTCGCAGTTCCCACCGATCTGAAGCTCGACAGAAGCCACTCGCTTGAAGCAATCTGAAGCCATCGAGTACCGATTGAGAACGAGCAAGATTTTGCCTTTGCAGAGAAGTGTCTTGGAATGGGTTGGTTCTATCTCCAGTGCCCGGTCGCAATCCTCCAACGCGTCGGAGAGATACCCCAGTCGTGTTCGCGCCTCCGCTCTATTAGAGAAGGCCAAACAAAGGGACTTGTGGAGCTTAGAGACCTGCTCTGTGCCAGACATCTCATGGAAAATCAAGAGCTGTTCTTGACAGAGAGATAGATAATGAGAGTAGAGTTTGATGGATTCGATCCATTCCTCTCTTAGGAGGAGCTCTGTAGCTTTGGACCTGAGCTGCTGCATCATCTCTTCTTCCATCTTCTGGTCTTGTTTTTCTTCCTTCATCGTTGACCGTCGTAGATGTGAAACTGGAAATTATAGCATATGATCTTTCTCTCTCTTGAATTGTTTATTTCAAATACGAGGGAAAGTAACGGTCGGATTCTGTAACGGCAACGGCTATATCGGGGTGGATTAATTCAATTTTCCTTTTTCCACCAAGCGAGTAAAAATAACAGTAGGGTTAAGTTAAATATGAAAGCCTCTCCTTAATTTATGACAATCATAAGAATCTCCCCTCCCCTGTAGTTTTGAGAGAAACTGCAGTTACCTTCCTCACATTCTTGTAGATAGAAAACATTGGCGTAATGCATTAGTCTTTTTTTAGAAAATACACAATTTATATAAAAATTTACTAAAATACCCTCAAAAGATTTTTTAACTTTTAATTAAAAACATTTATTGGGTCAAATTGAAAAGGGTTACTTCATAAATTCGTCAATTAGAGTGAAGTCTAGAAGGTCAAATATGATATTTTGAATTATATAGAAATGTCTTAACAAGTAATAAGGGTAATTTAATAAATTCAAAGTCTTCATTACTAGAACAATGACTAAAGGAGGTAATTGCAGATTTTTTCCAAATTATAGTCTATAGGAAAGGCTTTTTATTAAAGTACCTGAGGTTTTATGATTGTCAGTATCCTGCGGGGAGGTTTTTATATTTTACCCAAAAACTGAAAAGTAGAGAGATCAAACAGTTTTCCTTGACAAGGAGATCAGATCGACTCTGGATCTCCTGCCCACGATAACTGAGATGTTCTCCATGTATGACTGCAATGATATGTAGGTAAATATGCACAGAGTTATCGTAGACAAGAGATCCGGATTAATCTTCTTTTGTCATCTTTTGGGTTTTCAGGGGAAAAGGAAAAGAAATGCAAAGCATGATGGGTATCGTGTGTATTTAGTCCACTTATTAATTAATTAACCAATGAGGGCTGGCTCGTTGGTGTGTTAGTGGGTTTGTTTTAACGTTGAAGTGGAATCAAGTCTCTCAACCAGCACTATGGAGAAAAAGGGGTTAAGGTAAAGTTATTAATAGTGCATATCACTGAATACCAGTGGCGCACCACTCTCTAGTTGGGTCATCAGGCCCTCTTCCTCCTTTCCTTCCTTGGTTGCAGGTTCTCAGAGCTAGCAACCTCGATCTGATAATCCAAGAACTGTGTGGTTTTGATTGGAGCGCTATGAACATCCAATGGAGGACTTGAGCTGTTTCATTGTGTTGCAGACTAGCAGCTTTTCCATATATCTACTGACTTCAGTTACCCGAAACATGGAACCTATTGAATTACACGAAGAGTGAACGAAGCTACAGAACTATGAGCTTCAGCTCCATGTTCATATATAGTTTGAGGCAACTGACTAGCGATCAAACTCTTCCAAAATTTGGGAATGACTTGCCCCGCTACTTGACAAGAGCATTTGCTTACCTCTCTGTTGGTCCTATGTAGTAAAGTCTTAAGAAGATAAAGTAGGTGTTTGGCATCGGTGTTGGGAATATTGTACTGTTTTTCTGAGAAAAAACGATGTTGGGCATGTCATTGCACTGTTCGGAATTGGTATTGCCACATAATCGTTTTTTGATAAAATAACACAGGTTTTGTTTGGTACCAGTATTGGCAGCAACGTTCTCAATATTAATCTTACTATCCAACATCCAAGATGATGCCACATTGATGTCATGCCATTGCATTGTTGGCAACAACGCACCATTTTCCCAGAAAACATCAAATTTGACATTACTCTAGACCACACTTTCCCGATTTCCAAAGTGTGGTCTGGAGCAACGTTTTTTCTGAAAAAATGATACCAAATAAGAGGGCTCTGCTTCTAGCACCGTTTTGTCTGACATGGTGCCTACATGGCACCATTTTCTCAGAAAATGGCACCGATGCCAAACACTGCCAAAATCTGCAAAGAATCAAAGAAAAAAAGAAAGAGAATCTGGGTTTTGAAGCTTCAAGAGGGGGCCCAAACATACCCATCTTGCAGCTTTATGCAAAAGCAACTGGGTAGAAGCGAAATTTTAAAAAATCAAACATTTTTGGCTGAAGTATTCTTAGGAAACTCCAAAGAAGCTTCTCAAAAATAATAAAAACTCCATTGGATTTGAAGAAGGAAAACTATTTGGGAACCCCTATCAGGGTAGAGTAAACAAGGATTCTTTTAAAAATGTTGAATAAAAAAAAAAAAAAGAAAACCCTTTTGTAGATATGATGACATTATTTCTCATGAAAGCCATTAAACTCCTATACTCGACCATAAATAAAAGGCAAAATCTATGGTGCATGAAAATACATCATATTAAATATCCACTACTATGTCGTAATTGAAATTTTGACGTAAACAAATTGTAAAAATCTCAAAACTCACTATCCGGAAAAGATGGGAAAAGGACCATCAACTTGGTAAAATGGGCTCAATTCTGTGAGCCCAAACAACGTAAAAGGGTGGGGTCAAAAGAAAATCGCCCGGATCAATTTGATATATATGGCAAAATTAGCTGGAAAGTGATTACTCAACCTATGAACCTGTGGGTCCAAGAGGTGACTCACAAATACTCGGGCAGTAAAAGTATTTGGGTAGTGGAGAAAAAAGGGAAGGAGTATTCTCTAATCTCTATATTAGCACAAAGATGCTCTTAAAAAAGGGAATTATTTGGAAGAATTGAAAATGAAAAATCAGTCAACTTTTGGAATACCCTTGGGTAGGTGAATCAAGTAGAGGGGAGGGGATGGAACAATTTCTAATCCTGGCATAAAGGTTGATGGGGTCATAAATCACCACGCAAAGGAGTGGATAGCTCGAAAATCCTATTTTAGTTTCGAGAGAGATTTGGAATAGAATCAAACCTATTAATATTCTTCTAATAGAGATAGAGATGATATAATTGTGTGGAGAGCAAATCTGAAGGGTAAGTTCACTCTAAAATCAGCATATTATCTTATATTAGAAAATAGGAATGGGCCAATGGGGGAAGTTATGAAAATGAAAGGCTCAAGGAGGTGTGGAAGATTAACTGTCCCCAAAACCAATCTTATGCTTTCTCAAATAAGCTACCCTCAAAGGCTTACATGCGAGCCTAGGCATGAATATTGACTTGGACTACTCGGCACGGTTTTAAAAATTAATCGGACTGAACACGGAATTATTTTGGTAACCGGTTTTGGGTCAAATGGTCCGACTGTCCAGTTTAAATGGATGGCCCATTCTAATTTAAAAATTAAAAGATTAAAAAATAGTCAAAAATGTTATTCGGTAGACAGTTTAACCACCCAAATCAGCGGGTCACTAACCAATTCAACGATTCTCGGCCTATAAATGATTTTAGGGTGAAATAGAACCAATTCCTATGCCAACCAGTCCAACCATCCGACCTGATCCGGTTTTCAAAATCATGCTACTCGGTTGATGTGAGTTTGCAAAACAAGTTTTGGTGTTTCTCTCATCAGTGATTACGTACTATTATGGATTGGTGGCTTAAAGTCCAAAACGAAAACATGTACGAAGTTGGTGACTTAAATAAATTAAAATATGTAATTATCCTCTGGAGATTGGAATAATAGAAATAATAAAATTTTTATAACAATAGCAATGCCCCACTTGTTCTAGTCAGGGGCATTCATGGTCAGGTTTAGTAGGATTTAGGGAAAATCTTGGATCAAACCGGAAAATAACAATATGAGAAATTTCGAGATCAGACCAAATTGTTTTAGTATAGAAATCAAATCAGACTAAGACTTTGTTTGATTTTACTTTTAAAAAGTACTTTTAACAAGTATTTCTTTTAAGAGTTAGGAACACACATTAAGTAGTTATTAAGTACTTATATGCGTTTAGTAAAAAAGTGAGGAAGAAGTACTTTTTTTAAAAGAAGCACTTCTTTAAAAAGTGACCTCAAGATTGTTTTTTTTTCAGCACTTTTTGGAGAAGTGCTTCTTCCAATTGAATGGGACGCATCAGTCCTTGTTAATTTTTTAATACCCAAAATACCCCCATGTGAGGGTTTTCTTCCCTCTCCTCTCATTCGAACACAACAAACCAGAGAGTAACACTTTCAGTTGTAGGTCCACCAGCGACAATCGACGATGAGGAAAAATGGCCGATAGACCTATCGTTTTGCCCTCTTTTTGTGTTTTTGTGAAGTTTTTCTTCGATTTGAAGCTATCTTGGAATTTTTTAAGTCTGAAACTCCCCTCTCTTTTGTGTTTGTGGATATGCTTTTGGGCGAGTTTAACAACAACAATCCCACCGTCTAGCCACTGGCAACAAGAAGGTTAGTTCGCCCAAACTCCTCCCTCCATGTTTGGTGTTCTTTTTGGTTTTTTTGGATGATTATTTGTATGATTCAATTTTTTTTTGTTTCATATGAGAAATCCGAAATGTTTTTGCTTTTTTTTTTGCATTGTCTATGAATTGGTTCCTATGCATAAGTAGGATTTTTTTGGGCAGTTTTTGTTAAAAATCATGCAAAAATTTTGCTGAAACTGGATGAATATTTGGTGATGTTAAATTCACATTGCATTTTGATGTGTAAATATTTGTGATGTTTTATTTTTATTTTTTAAATTTTGATTAATATTTCATTAAATGTTTACATGCACTCTTGAATTGTGATTGCATTTTTTCATTATTTGATATGAATATTTGTTATGTTTTATATATGTTGTTGTGATTAATAATTTGTTAAATGTTTGAATTTTTTCAAAATTGTGATTGCATTTTTTTCATGAATCTTTATATGAATATTTGTTAAATTCACATTGCAATTTTTATTTCTTAAATTTAATGGTGAAGATTGGTTAGTAAATATTATTTAGTGATGTTAAATTCACATTGCATCTTTTTCATGAATTTTTATTGGTGATGTTTTTAATATTTTTTTGAATGACCCAAATTTTCATTTTTTTTGAATAATCCGAATTTAGTCATCCTATTTTTTTTATTGGTGGTGTTTTTTTTTGTTTTCTTGAATAATCCAAATTTTCAATTATTGCATTATTATTTATTTGTATAATAAATTTTATCCTAACATATATTTTTTTGAATAATCTGAATTTTCATTTGTTAGTAAATATTATTTGGTGATGTTAAATTCACATTGCATTTTTTCATGAATGTTTATTGGTGATGTTTTTAATATTTTTTTGAATGACCAAATTTTCATTTTTTTGAATAATCAGAATTTAGTCATCCTATTTTATTTTTTTTAATTTTATATTGGTGGTGTTTTTTTCTTGAATAATCTAAATTTCCAATTATTGATTTATATGTATAGTTAATATTATCCTATTTTATTTTTTGAATAGTCTGAATATTAATATGTATAATAAATTGGTGGTGTTTTTAGTCATCTTATTTTATTTTTTTAATTTGATATTGGTGGTGTTTTTTTTATTTTCTTGACTAACTTGTAGGTTATGGCTAGTAGTCAAGGTAAAAATGGGGGGAGCTCCCGGGCTAGTCCTTAAACTTGTAGGTTATGGCTTATAGTTTTTTTTAACTTTTTGGAAGTAATTTATGAAAATTGGTCTTTAAAAGCACTTTCTAAAAGTATTTTGTGAAAACTACGCCTTAAAAGCACTTTCTAGAAGTATTTTGTGAAAAATGCACATTGAAAGTGATTTTTGGAAGTAGTTTTTATAAATTGTTTCTTAAAAACACTTTTTTAAAGTACTTTGTGAAAACTGGTCCTTGAAAGTGCTTTCTGGAAGTACTTTGTGAAAATTAATCATTGAAAGTACTTTTTTACAAGTATTTATTTCTTCTTCTTCTTCTTCTTCTTCTTCTTCTTCTTCTTCTTCTTCTTCTTCTTCTTCTTCTTCTTATTATTATTATTATTATTATTATTATTATTATTATCCATGTAGAACTCCACATGTGGGCCCATGTGAGCTCTCATGTGTCAGGATGTGGTAATTTGATGATTTTTCATTGAAATGTATATTATAATTATACGAAAAGCATTGTTTATATGTATGAGTGAAGTGAGGGCTAAAAGTGTCATTTGTGCCTATATAAGCACTTGTGGGGAAAGTAGCTCACCAAACATCCACCCAATAAGTGCTTAAAAAACACAATAAGTGATTTGACAAGTGGGTTACCAAACAACCTTAAGTGGTTGTTAAAATAAGCGCACTTTTAAAAAGTAATTAACACCCTCTTATTCACCTAACATAGCCTAAACCGTTTTAATATGATTTGGGAGCCTGAGAGAGTTAGAGAGAAGCTAATCAGTTTTTTTTTTGGCCGGAGGTTGTTTGTTCAATTGTTTTGTTTGATTAAGTGTTTAATAGTTAATCAGGTTTCAAATCTTATTAGATTTATTTAAGGCTAAAGAGTTATCTAATATGTTTTAATGTTAAATGAATACTTGTATTGTGTGTATTACTAATTCGGTTCGATTTGGTTTACAACATAGTTTGGTTTTTGAAATTCAAATTACAGTTTGAAAAATTCTCATATTACTAGGGTTGTTCACAAGTCGGGTTGGGTCAGTTTAGTAGTGTTTTTTCAACTGACCCGACCTGATCGGGTTACCTATAGACCAAATCGAAACCGACCCTCTATTAAGTAAAACTGACCTGGTCGGTTTGAGTTGGTTTGGGTCAGTTTGGGTTTCAACCAACTCCAAGATTGCACAATGCACATGAAGTCAAAGTGCTAATATTATATATAATATTTTAAAATATATTTTCTGGAAATATATATTTAAAACCAAAACATATATACAAATATATCGAAATATATATTTTCTAATTTCTGGAAATATATATCTGATATATTTCAAAATATATATTTTTTCAGATATATATTTATTATTTAAAACTAAAATATATATACTTAACAGACCGACCGGTAGTGAAGAAAAACTGGCCAACTCAGGTTAGGTTGGGCCGAATTGGTCGGTTTGGATTTATTTATAAACAGCCCTACATATTACTTCAAACAATTTTAAAGACCATTCGAGACCAAATCGCCAATTTTTGTTTAAATTATTCCAGTTTGGTGACCACATAATGTACACCCCAAGTTCTAGTGGAGAAAGTCAAAGTCGATGTTTTTAAATTCAAAACTTCAACTTGATGAGAAGGAGAATAAAAAATGTTTTGATTAAATGGAAAGGAATTGAATTAGCTAACGTGATAATTATGTGGTGGGTTATGGAACTAATGATAAAGCCCCACACCAATCATTAAATTCAATGATCCGGTTTATAATAATTCACTTTCTCATTTATCATTTATGGCTGGCATTGGGCGTTATCATTGATTCCATAATCCAATTTTAAGCGTGGAGGTGAAATGCATTGTGTAGAATAGATGGTCATTGTTGCAGTGTTTGGCATCGATGTTGTTGCTTCAGAAAATGGTGACACATTAGCATTACATTGGAAAAGTCAGTGCTCAAAAAAATGGTAACATGTTTGAAATCGTTTTTCTATAAAAAACGGTGCCCCAAACCATGCTTTGGAAGTCAATAAGGCATGGTCTGGGAAACGCTGAATTCAACGTGGTGCCCCAAACCACACTTTGGAAATCAAGAAGGCGTGGTATGGGGAAACGCCGAATTCAACGTTTTCTCAATTTAGAGCTCGTTGCTTCCAAACGAGGACATGATGTGGTAGTGACGTAGACTTCCTATAATGGGTACCAGTGCTAAAAATATATATGAAGCACTAGTACCAAATAGAAGGTATTGTTGTTGCCCCAGGAAATGTCCTACCTGGCAGTAACATTTCCAAACAAAAAAAAAACACCGTTTTCCTAGAAAACAGTGCTTCCAACCCACACAATGGTGTTGTATATGTAGCATCGGTGCCAAACACATACATTGTAATGTTCAGTTGTCCTCCTCATAAGATGGAACCCACAAATAATAGACAAAAATGAAGTAAAACTGAAAATGACAAAAAGGGAAAATCAACTAAAAGGGCATTTTTTGTATTCTTTGGCTTGTCTTGCAAGTCAATACGTCTTTTGGGTTACCAACAAATCGGAGAGAGTTCACTCTCCACTCTCTCAACTTCAATAGTTCTCTAGAAAATAGCAGAGAGCAGAGCTAGAAGGGGTTTTGAGAAGAAGAGTTTAGAAGAAGGAGTTTTACAAGGGCTGAAACATAAAAAAATAAATAAATCCATTTTTAGCATCTCTTCTTACTTCCATTATTGTGCTTCCACCTTTGGTGAGAGATTTCATGTTTGATATCTATTTTATTGATGTTTTCTGTTGTTGGAACACAAGAGCTTTATTGATGTTCATCATCTAATTGTGTCTAGATAGAAAAACATTATATCCCATTTTCATTAATGATAGTGGATGATTTGGACTTCGGTCCCATGCTTTTTACCCTCACATTGAAGGGTTTTCCATGTAAATCTTGGTGTCTATTTCTCAAGGGTCAAAGTATCGGTATTGGGTATCGTATCGGATAAGTCGAGTACGGATACGAATATGAATACACTTTGGAAATGTATGGATACGAACAAAGATATAGAAACGCTTGGATACGCTAGTGAAATGCATACAAATCACATAAATATATTAATAATACTAAACCAAAAGCTGAATTATCTATGAATAAGATATAAAGACATGAGAAATGCATACTTCAATAGGTTATATGAAAAGAAATATTACAATAAACAATATCGGGACTCTACAACATTCAAACATTGTACAATAATTATCATTCTTTCAAATTTATAATTATAGTTTTCAATTTTTATTAATTTTTTAGAATATTTATTAATTTACTATTTTATTTAAATAACAACTATTTTTTAAATAGTAAAATTGTTTTCATTTTTAGCATATAATATTTTTATTTTACACATAATTGTATAATAAAACAAATAAATCATTTAAGGTGGATAAAATAAATTATATTTAATTTTCAGTTTTTATTAAATCTTTTGAGAAAATTAAATCTTAAATTATTCGTTTCAGTTTTTATAATTATAATTTTCTGTTTTCCATTAATTTTGTTGGGAAAATTTATTTATTTAGTATTTTTATATAATAACTATTTTTTTAAATAATAACTATGTTTTCATTTTTAATGTGTAAAATAAAATATATAAATCATCTAAGGTAGATGAAATATATTATTTTTATAATTTTTAGTTTTATTAAATTTTTTGAAATAATTACTTAAATTATTTATTTCATTTTTCATAATACTATTTTTAAATTGTATTAAAGATGAAAAACAATCCAAAAGTACTCAATGTACAATTTTGTTAAACTAGACATGGATATGCCTCCGTATCGGTGTGTATCAAATCGTATGCACCGACGATATGGTGCAATACGGCCCAATACGGAGGTATATCATACTGATACGCATGACTCATGGAATACACATCCAATCGTAGTGTATCTTGTATCCATGATCATAGATACGAAGGGCGTATTGGGAGTATCATATCGATACCTTAATCATTACTACTATTGTTGCTTGTTTTGTGTTTGACTGATTGATTTATTACTACATATTTGTTATTTATTGGTTAAGATATCTCTAATTTGCACAAGTATAGAAGGATTGTTCTTAACATGTAATAGGTTGTTTCACTCGAAGTTTTCAATTTATCATTGACCTAAATGGCTGAACTATTCCAATTATCACTCAAGGTAATTCTGATCCAAATAAATCCCAAACCTGATAATGCTATAATGGTAAAAAATTATTGACTTGGTAAAAGAAATTATTGAATTTAACTGTTAATTGGTTTGACCCGATCAATGGGTCATAGATTACAAATTACTATTCAAACTTTGAGATGTCATAACTTTGCACAATCTTTTATGTAACTTTTTCACAATCTTTGTATTCAATTCCCTACCATTTTTGCAAAGAAAAGGGCTTTTGTCCTCTAATCTTAAATTTTAATATAAAAAGGTAAACTAAAATAAAAGCATATATAAATATGTATATAATTAATATTTTATATATTTATATATTACAGGTTGATTCATTCAACTTAAGCAATTGAACTGGTGACTCAACTCATAGGGAAAATGGTTCAGCCTCTGCGTTGATTTTCAAAACAGTGGTTGCAGTTTCCATGTAGCGACTTTTAGCTTTATGAGATGGGACCCAATCAAAGCTTCAGTCTGCACCCAAACTCATTCATGGGGTACCAAACTGTGGTGGCAGCAAGATTTGATCCAACTCACAAGTAGGTGTTTGGCATCAATATGATGTCATTGTTTGAGAGATGTTTTTTGAGAAAATGATGCTGTATGCATGAGGGTTTGTTGCATTGTTTTCTCAGAAAACAGTTCACTTTCTTTTTGTTTGTCATCGATGCTCTCACATAGGCTGTTTTCTGAGAAATAACACTGGTTTTGTTTAGTACTAATGCTCTATAACTATTTTCAGTATTGATCTACATTATCCAACGTCCAAGATGATGCCATGTCATTGCACCATTGGCAGTAACAAACAGTTTTTTGAGAAAATATTAAATTTGGCATTTTTCAGATCACACTTCCATTTCCCAAAATGTGGTATGGAGCAATGTTTTTTCTAAAAAAGCGAAAGCAAATAAAAAGCCATTTTTTGAAACACCACTTTTTATGACGTAGCACAGATGTGATTCTCCCTTACAGCCGGTCAAAAGCCCTACCAACTGAGCCACCATATTGGTAGTGACGTCTCTCTCTTCATTCAAGTTATCATTCTAGTTAGCCTTCAAGGAAATTCTCCTTTAACAAGGCTTTCTTTGGTTGCATACGGATGGAAATGAAGTAAAACATAACAATAATAGAGTTTGGAGATACTTATTCCTCGGTCAAAATATAGTGTTCATTAATCCTAATTAATTAATTAATTATGATAATTACAAAAAAAAAAGAAATTAAAGACAAAGGGAAAAAGATAACCATGTGGTCTGTGGATAATTGGTACTCGGTTAAATATATATGATCCATATATATTCCGAAAACAAAAAAATCCTGTTGAAGAAGGTGTGATTTCTATTTTTTAGAATAGAAGAAATGGACGGAGGTGTATTGTATTCATGGTGATTCATTATAACAATAATAAGCTTACATGAAATCTAATTGCGCCCACGCCCAAACACTTGGTCTCCGTTACATCTTTGCTTCAGAATCGTCATCGACTCAGTTATGAGATTGATGTTGATCATGACATGAATGAATTAAACATAATAGATAAACACAGACCCAAATTTGGCGAAAGAAAGTAGAATATATGGAAAAAAAAATTAGAGACAAAACCCCGTTTTAGAAATTAGAACCTGCGAGTGAAGAAATCAGCCACAGCTTCAGCCAAACAAAGTACGACTCTCCACAGCACTGATATCAGCCCCAAGAAAGAAGTTAGGGACGGCATAGATATGCATACCTCTCTCTCTCTCTCTCTCGTTAACTCCGAGAAAGAGAGAATTGCATTTGGTTTCTTTTTGTCTTCTTCATCTCTTTATTCTTCTTTTATTCTGTGATTCTGTCTGTCAGAAAGCCAAAGCCAAGTTTATAGGCTATCGTCGACTGGTCAATTTTGAAGGGGGATTGGGATTGGGGAGGTCAAGACGAATGCTTAGATGATGATGTGGATCCATCGATCCCATCTGACTCGTTTTTACTTTCTAATTAAGTTTTTATCGCGTCAACGGCACTCTCTCCCCTCCGCAGAGGCGCAGACCGCAATAGATGCCGTAGTATGGTACGTTCCATTATAAAATCATACAACCGGGCTGATGATTCTACGCAGACGTCCCCGTGATCATTGATCACGATCACAACCCAATAAAAAAATCGAATCAGGACAAGTGCGTCCACACCCAGCACCTTCCATCCATATTTCTTATACTTGCTACATTAACCAATTAATACGTGACGGATGTTCTTCTCACCTACATAAATACAGTGATCCACACTTGTCACATGGACCTATTCATGGCCCCGCTACTAACATAAGGGATAATTACCATGATTTTGAAAACCTATTGGATCAAACGGTCGAATCGGTCATGGCACTAGGTCTAAATCTGGACCCTACAATTGTCCGTTGGACCCTGATGGCCATTTAGATCGCTTTTTAAAACCATGATAATTAATTATATATACAATATATGTTTAAGAAATTATTTAAATGTTTCATGCAGTTTCAGAAACCACTTATACTTTTTTATAATTCCATATTATTTTTGTTTTGCCTTTTCATAGTAAATGTGAAGTCAAGGCTCAGTTTGGAAGGAGTATAAATACAAATATGCAGAGTGCAAAACCTTATATTTTGTATTATTTGTATTTATATTCTTTTCAAACTGAGTCCAATAAATGCCTCGCCATTGGACCATTGAGACCAACAGGTTGGTTTTTGTATAATGCCTCGCCATTGCCTTTCACCTAGATTGTTGTTTGAGTCAAATTGAACTAGGGTGATGAGTTGAATTTGAGATGCTAGGTTCAGCAATGGAGTGGCTTAATTTTCAATCAAATCTCTTCATCACCATTTTCATCCCCAAATATCGTAGCCGCTTGCATGACCAACTTAGTAGAGTGTAAAATAGAAACATGTAGAGTGCAAAATTTTGTATTTTGTATTTATAATATTTCCAAACTGAGCCTAAATTCTCTACTTTCACATTTGATGTGTCCATTTCTACTACAAACAAGGTGTGTAAATGAATTATGAAATTATCCCCATAAAATAAGAATAAACGAAGCATGAAATCCAAACAAGAATTAACACGTTAATGGTTTGTAAAATTAATCAGAGGTATTAACAATTGATGTATTGGATTTCCTAGTTTATTGTATGATTTTAGCATATACGGAGTCTTGTCTGAGAGCTAGTGGAATTCGATTAGGATATTCATCCGATCCGAATTCAATTTGATTATGGCTAAATGGTTGTTCAAAACCACCCTAAATATATTATATATATCTGAATATCATCCAATAAGTAATAAAGTAAGAATCTGGGAGATCCGATCCGAATTCTGATTATGGGTAAATGGTTGATCAAAACCACCCTAATTATGTTAATTATATCTGAATTCTAATTGGATCAATCTAAAATTTATAACTATATCACCATTTCACCAACCTCTACGAATATATAGAGAGGTTTCAAGTCTCGACGGGTCGGATCCATATACGCCATGCACTGCCGCGGGTGATCCAATCAGCCCGGCCCGGATATTGCCAACAATCCTAAAGTATATGGAATCGGCTTTTCACCATACTTTGACGACATGAGATTCGGCCGCCGGATTGCTCACTTCTAGTCGGATATCGCCCTTGTCAATCAAATTCCCGAGTCTCGACCTCGGCATTGGGATGCCTCTCGTGCTCTAAATGCGCGCATTACGGCATTAGTCTAGATTAGTCTGCAGCTTCTAGGGCTTGTATCTACTTTCTCCATGGGAGGAAACAAAGAGCAGGAAAAGATCCACACAAAGATCGTATTAACCTCTCTGTCAGCCATGGTTGCAGAGACGACGACATTTCCTATAGACCTCACGAAGACAAGGCTTCAACTTCACGGCGAATCCCTCCATTCCACTCGTCCGACCAACGCGTTCCGCGTCGTTTCGCAGATAATTCGGATAGAAGGCCTGCTCGCACTCTACAAGGGCTTGTCTCCTGCAATTATCCGGCATCTCTTCTATACACCGATTCGTATTGTTGGATACGAGTACATAAGAAATGCAGTCCCGAATGTCCCTCTATCTCTCCCCGGGAAAGCCTTCATTGGAGGAATCTCCGGCGTAATCGCCCAGGTTGCTTCTTTTACTTATTTTGTCTTTTAAGTGTTCGATATAATAACTCAGTTGGCTTTGGAACATTGATTTACGTTTCTTATGCCAATTAGAACAGTTGTAATTGGTTAGTTGAGAAATATCTAAATATGGTTCTTGATCAATTTAAGGACCAGTTAATAGAACAAATATGACCATACCTCAAGTGCCAACCTCTTCTATCACGGCAAAATTGATTTACTTTTCTTATGCCAATTAGAACAGTTGTGGTTTTCTAGTTGAGAAATATCTAAATATGGTTATTTATCAATTTAAGGACTAGTTAATAGAACAAATATGACCATACCCCAAGTGCCAACCTCTTCTTTTGCGGCAAGACAAAGAGGAGGCCTAAATTCTATGTCAGTAAAGAGAAATAGGTACTTGTCGTACCGAAGTAAATACCTGAAACCAAGGATTTTGTTACGATCCATTTGTCCCATGTTGGTAGTATGGGATGCTAATGTGAGGTATCCCACATCGGTGGTATGGGATGCTGTTTTGGGGTATATTTGTGCTACTCCTCCGTAGGCTTCTATAAATTGCATGTGTACGATTATTTTCCGCTTTGGAGGAATCTTCATATTTTACTTTTGGATTTATTTCTACTGGAAGCATCAGATAATGGTCTTTTTTGTATGTTTCCATGTATTCTCTTATACATGGTTATCTACACTGGCATAAAGAAATGAAATTGGTAAGTGTACATCTTTATGGTGGGCCATGCAAGGGGTAGCTGAAACCTGCCATTTGATAGGTTCCACCATTTAACTTTTCAAATTATCTATTGGTAGCAGTATGACAGGATTATGAACTTTAGACCATTTCATTACGTTTGTTGTTGGTCTAGGAGTTTCTATGCAGGAGTAGGAACCATTAGATTGGCAAAACTGCCAAAACAAGATTCATGTGGCCGGCCCCATATAGGAACTATTGGATTGGTACACAAGTAACTCTACTGTATGTGCAACATTGGCTGGGGAGTGATCTTTCACTTCTCCAATTGATGAAAGTGGTCATCCATTTGTTAAACAGCTTTTAGATTAATTTTTCGTTTCATTTAAACATTTCAGGATTTTACATCTCCAATATGGAAGGGGTCATTGCTTGGTGTAATGATAAAATCTCGGGCTGACAAGCATGAGAACATGAGTTCAGTCTGAGAACAATCACTTTGTGCAAAAAAAGCCAAAAGTTAGATTTGTGTAAGACCACCCTTCCAAGGACCAATATTGGATCATGACCTTTTACATCTCCAGTAGGGATATCATTGGATCTGGGTTTGGGTCAGACTATATCAAATTTCATGTCTGGTTTGGGTTGAGGTTGGCTCTAACCAAACTTGATCCATGACAAAATGACTACAAAAATACATAGCTTGCTAAGAACAGAGATGTTGTTCATGCGATGGGAGTGGTTGGGTTTGGTACTTTAGTAACCCTATTTCAACTAATTGGATGGACCCGTTAACATCCCTAATCTCCAGGATCAGTCTGGAAGCACAACTAGATCAGGTAAAGGATCTCTAGCTTCTTTCAAAACATTCTACAGCTCTTCTGGGGTTGAGACAGTTTTTAGTTCATTTTGATCTGAACTAATGAATTTTGGAAGTTTAGGCATCACACTTACTAGACAGCATGGTCCTGATTGATGCAAACAAAGAAAACCCACTCCACTAGGCAACTAAAATATCTGATCATACTGATTTATAGTAGAGTGCACAGGTGATATCAATTTGGTCAGACTTCCTAAGGTGTGGTGGTAGTGGCTACTTAATGCATGATTGTGTGAATCTTTCAAAGGAATCTGACATTGTACCTTGGTTTAATGTTTTTAGATTACCTTGTGAACTACAGGTTGTGGCAAGCCCAGCTGATCTTGTTAAGGTGAGAATGCAAGCAAATGGTCTCCAAGTGAGCCGGGGTCTCCAGCCGAGGTACACAGGGTCATTTGATGCTTTAAACAAGATAATAGGCACAGAAGGTCTCGGGGGACTTTGGAGAGGAGTTATCCCTAATGTTCAAAGGGCATTTTTAGTGAACATGGGGGAGTTAGCCTGCTATGATCATGCAAAGCATTTTATTATCCAGAGTGAGATTTGTGATGACAATATATATGCTCACACCTTGGCATCTGTTATGTCGGGTCTTTCAGCAACTGCTTTGAGTTGTCCAGCAGATGTAGTTAAAACAAGAATGATGAACCAAGCTGCAAGCAAGGAGGCTAAAGTCATCTATAAGAATTCTTATGATTGTTTAATGAAGACTATGAAAATAGAAGGGTTAAGTGCACTGTGGAAGGGGTTCTTTCCTACATGGGCAAGGCTTGGTCCTTGGCAGTTTGTATTTTGGGTTTCATATGAGAAATTACGGTATATAGCAGGTCTTTCCTCCTTCTGAATTCTGATAAATACTTTTATATGTAATCCATTTGTTAGTTCAATTAACTATTTAATGATCATAGCAAAATAACAGCTTTTTAAGCAAAAGCTGGCTTTGTATCTATCTGGCCTTCTATCCACTTTTTGTGGGTAGCAAGGAGTTTCTTAATGAAACCAATACAATTACTTGTCACAAAAAAAAAAGAAAATCACAGAACAATAACCATCCTTGGTGGCAGTTATCGACATAATTTAGTTTGGTACTTTGGTTACAGTATTGTAAATCTACCTTGCAACAAATTTGGCCATGTTTAGTTCACTGCTGTTGGGCTCATGTTTTCAATTCTTGCTACCCAAGTATTTGGTTACAAAATTCTTACTGTGGGCCTTTTTTTTTAAGAATGAAAATTGGGACATTGGCCAAAAAAAGGCTAGCCTGAGACATGAAAAATAATTGTGTTGCAAGCAAAATTTTAAATTCTCATTCTTTTGGTGTTCCCTTTCACTACTCTCTTTGAAGATTGATTATCTGATTCAAACTTTTTTGTTGTCGATGTCTCTGTTATCTACGAAGATCTCATCTCTAATATATCTATTAAGACTCTATCCCTTCTATCTGTTTCTCTCTCTTTCTTCTCTCTAGTAATGCTCTCTTCATTCATTGATTCTTTCATAAAACTTGATTATCTGTTCCTCATTTGAAAAAGATAAAGGCCCATCATCAAACCAAATTGATCGAGCTTTGCTTCATGCTCGTATTTATAAAGCAATGTTTAAAACGCGGAGGCATGACGCTTGGTGTTCCACTACCTAGAGGCATGAGGTGTAGTTCAGAATGCAAGAGGCATAAGCCGCCCAAACACAAGGAGGCTTACGCCTCCTTAAGAGGGGGGGGGGGGGGGGTTAGGAGGAGAATGAAGAGGAAGGGGGGATCTCATTTTTTTTAGTAAGAATCTTTTATATTAAGAAAAATTAAATTGCATAACATTAGTTGAAAGGGGGAGGTGTCTTGTTGAAGCGGAGGCGAGTGAATGAAGTGAGGGGAAAACCACTTTCTTTCCCCTTATTTTTCTTCCTTTTTCTTTTCTTTTCTTTTTCTTTCCTTTCCTTTCTTTTTTTTTCTTTTTTCTTTATGTCTTTTTATATCAGATGTGCATGAGGCGCATGAGGCGTGCGCATCTAGCATCTCATGAAAAAAGGAGTATACCTCAGAGGTGTCAGCGCCTCTAGCATACGCCTCAAGGCATTTTGGGAGCGCCTCCAAGATCAGTGGGAGTAACATTATATTTTTAATACTATACGTAGATGATATCCTCTTGGCTTCTAATGATCTAGTATTGTTACTTGATACTAAGACCTTCTTGTCTAGGTCTTTTGACATGAAGGATCTTGGAAAAGCCTCATATGTTTTGGGTATTCAAATTTGGCGTAATAGATGTATGAGAATGTTGGGATTATCACAAGAAGGGTATATAAAGAAAGTGCTAGAGAGGTTTGGGATGGCAAATTGTAAATCTGATGAATCTCCTGTTGTAAAAAGAGACAAACTGCATAAGGGGCAATTTCCGCAGAATGATTTAGAACGCAAAGAAATGGCAAACATTCCGTATGCCTCTGTTGTTGGTAGTATCATGTATATCATGAATTGCACCTGTCCGGATATTTGCTTTGCTATTGGTTTGCTTGGTAGGTTTCAACATAATCCTGTAATGGATAATTGGAAGGCTGCTAAAAAGGTTTTAAGAAACTTGCAAAAAACTAAACACTTCATGTTAGTTTTCAACCAAGTAGACAAATTGGAGATTATGGGATATGCTGACTCAGATTTTAAAGGTGATCTTGATACTCAAATGTCCACTTCATGATACATTTTCACTCTTGCCAATGGTGCTAGTTCTTGGAGAAGTCATAAGTAAGAATCTACATCTCTCTCTACAATGGAAGTTGAATATGTCTCATGTTGTGAAGCCGCAAGGCATGCTTCTTGGCTTAAGATTTTCATCATTGATTTAATTGTGGTGGATTCCATTCATAGACATTTTCAGATTTATTGTGATAACACTACTGCCATACATTTAACTAAAGAAGCACGTCATCATGCAAGATCAAAGCACATAAAGGTCCAATATCGTTATATCAGAGAAAAGGTTGTTGAAAATGAATTAATAGTCTCTTACATGCTCATTGAAGACATACTAGCTGAACCTTTGACTAAGGGTTTACTTATCAAACCCTTCCAACGTCATGTATCCAATATGGGTGTAATAGATGCTAGTGAATTATTTTGATTAGTGGGAGTATCATGTTCATCTTATTTTGTTTTGACATTGATATCATTTAATGTTCATTAATGATGATGACTCATTTGATATTTTATAATTTGTTCAGAAATATATATATGCACATTTGATTTCCCACATGGGAGTTTAACTATCCATGTAGATTTGATGGCTTGGCCATTCATGGTGACTGGACATCACCTATTAAGCCCTCACCAGATGAAATGCTTGTTGAAAGTAGCATTCTTGACCACATGGTTTGACATCAAAGTGACATGTGTTTGATCAACTAATTGACACATGAAGTTTAGTGACCAGATTTGGAGAAGCCCTTGATGGCTTCCCAAACCACCATTCCCACTTTTGTTTTGGCCTGTGGAAGGTATGCTTATAGATGCTTTGACCATGAAAATGAGTCACTACTGCATAATAGCGTAGATCTCTCCTGTTTGGGCATTTGTAAGGATATTGAAAATGGGACTGATTTGATATTGCACTCTCATAACACATGTTGTTTTTTTTCTTAATGAGTGGCCACTCGATTTCAAAAAAAAAAAAAATTGTTTCAACCCAATGGATGTTTTGTTTCATAAAAAAAACTTTTTTTTTAAAACTATGACAAACACTAGGAGATTGTTAGTATTTGTCAATTTCAAAAAAATATATTAATTTATTGGGTTGACACTTGATACGTATAGGTCTATGAGAGTGCTTTGTAAATTGGAGATAGACTCCTATTTGGAGTGGGATTCTAAATGTGGTAGGACTGGATTGAGATTAGTTTGATGGGAAACTAATCTCAATCAATGATGAGAATTGTTAGAGTCCTGGTCACCTCTGGATGGGGGGTTATAAAAAACTACATAGTAGTTCTGGACCCATCACTGTTGGCCCCAAGATCCAGAGAAACCAGTGAACTCAAAGAGCTGACAAAGAAAGAAGCACAACACAAGCATTCAACAACAATGGTCCGAATATAGAGTGGAATGCAAATAGGTACGTATATCTGAATCTGATTTGTTTCAAGTTCGTCAATTGAATGAGCCTTAAAACTTGCAGTTCTGAACTATGATTCTCTTTGTTCTTAATTAATGTGTATTATGCATTATCAAACAGAAACTAGAAGGAGAGAAAGCTACCCATTTTGTCTGTAATTAGCTCTTTACATCAGTCTCCAGTTTTATGTCTATAATCATCTCAGAAACTAGAAGGAGAGAAAGCTACCCACTTTATCATGATTTGGTCCTAAGAATCTTTCAATGCCCTTATCCTTGATTTCATATGAGAGATTGAAGTAAAATGATATCTTCCTCCATCTTGCAAAACAAATAAGGAATTTTACTCCACAAAACAACTGTGTCATTCAATGACAGAAAGATTAAAGAAGACTCAGAATTTAGATTATTACCTGACTTCTTTATATATGGATTCCCAGAAATGATAGTGTAATAAGTTTTCTCTAAAATCTGTCCACGTATATGACTTGTTGCTTTTTGGATGTTTGTTTAGTACAACTGAGAGGACCTCTCAGTTGATGTGGCAATCTCTTTTTGATCATAACAGAATTCATTATATACCTTACACCTAAGGTCTTGGTTAGAATGGAATGATCAATGATGGGTAAGTAGTGGTGTTTCTTCTTATATCATAAACTTTGGTTGTGTAAGGAAGGTCAGGGATGATCAATGATGGGTAAGCCCGGCTATGACTACCATGAGACCTGAATGAATGATGAAATCCACCCCACTAATCTAATTCGATTAGTTAGATAGATACAATGTTAAATAAAATGGGTCCAATGTTAAATAGATACAATCATTTTATTTGTTAGAATATCCAATCGAGAGTTTATCACTTTTAATTGCATATTCAACATTGGCGTCATGGGCATTAATTAAAGTGCAGATTACTTACTTGGTCTTAAAAAGCCGAGGGACCTTGATTTCATAGACCTTTCTTTGTTTATAGAAGAAATAGTTGTATCTTCCAACCTGAATTGCCCGTTCATCTGGGTTTGCAGGACCACATGCTTTCTTTTAACAATATTCATGTCAAATACAATGAGTAAAGTCAAATGAAATGGACAATACGGTACTTGAAGAAAGACACTAAATGCAGTTTTCATTTGATCGTCTGAAGATTTTTAGCAGGTCAATTATATATGTGCCTGTCTATTGAAGCCATTAAACAAACAACTAGATTTGCATTTGCTTCAAGGCCTTATAAAATGTATTCCCATGTAAACTCTAATCCTCTTGCTCCCACCCAGAGAGGTGCTAGTTTGTGTAACTCTGAATCAGCAAAAGCCCATCCTGACAAAAGGAGAAATATATTGCACTAGCAATAGAGAGAGATTAGTCTCAACCACGTTTATGTTCCTGCATGACTCCAAGAAGAAGTATTGAATTGTGTTGCTCATATTCCTTGTCTCTTCCTTCCTAATCTCATAAACCAGAAATAAAAGGGTTATGAGATACTTAATCGTCACAAACTAAGATTGCATGAGGTAACAAAGTTGAAAGTTCAAGCAAGATGAAGAATAATATAGAGATAAAAGTGAAGCTGAAACCTTAAAAGCTCAAGCCCATAGACAGTAGAAGTAGAGACTATCCAGTTCAGAATATCAGCGGAGGCAATTGTTTCTAGATTCCAGAGTGCTTGAAATTTTTAGAGGGTAAATATTTAAACTACCCCTATATTTTAGCAAATGGACTAAAACTTATCCTACTGTTTGAAAAAATATTTAAATTATCCTTAAGTTTGTTGGGTGTGGGTCCAGCCCATATGAGGGGCCCATCCCACATTTATTTGCTCCCAAAAGGAGCCGTATAGTGGAAGCCAAAGGCTCCCACCTTTCTATTTTTGGGCATCATGTTTTGTATCCACCCGAGCTGAGAAAAACAAGAGAGAAAAGAAAACACAGAACCGAGGGTTTCTGGGTTTTTTGAATTTGTGAAGAAGAGAAGAAGAGAGTTGATTTTTTTGCTCCATTCAAGGCCAAGCTCGGAGGTGTTTCAAGCCCGTTCTTGATGATATTAAGTGTTGGAGTTAAGAATCCCACTCCAGTTCAGATTTGGTGATTCTTCCTTTCTCTACTTCTCAGTTCAGATTTACAGCAACTTGGTGACATTTAAACCTCTGTTTGTGTTGTATCCACCTTGCATTTGGTGATGTTAATGTTGTTCTTGTGAGCCAATGATTATTTCCTTGATGTTTGTAAGCCTCTAGTTGCAAGTAGAAAAGACTATTGTACTCATTAATTTCTGAATTAGTGGAAGACTTTTACAAACCATAGGTCCCGTGGTTTTTCCCCGATTTTGGGGATTTCCACATAAAAATTATAGTGTGCTATTGTATGGTGACTGTTATCTGTTTTTCTGTTACTTGGCTGAATTGTTTACTTATTATTATTATTGTTGGCAAACCCATTTTGACACACAAACTTGGGGGAAAGGTTCTTGCTGTCCTAGGATTGTTTTTACACTCATTTCAGCTACTGCAATGTGTCTTCCCCAATAGTGGTATCAGAGCCAGGTTGGCTGAAATTATTTATTTGTGTTGATATAAATGGAAGAATCCCCAGGTGTTATGATAAAATTGACTTCCTTGAATAATGCCATTTGGAAACCCAGAATGGAGGACATTCTTTATTACAAAGATTTGTACCTACCCATAAGAGGTGATGAAGCAAAGCCAAGTGACAAGTCAAGTGATGAATGGGGAATCATGCATAGGAAAACTATAGGCCAAATCCGACAATGGATTGACCACAGTATTTTTCACCATGTTGCACAAGAAACTAGGGCTAATGTTTTATGAAAAAAAAATAGAATCTATGTATGAAAGGAAAACGGGTTTAAACAAGGCTGCCTTGATTACAAACTTGCACACTTGAAATATAAAGGTGGGACTAATATGTTTGAACATTTGAGTGATTTTCATGCTTTGATAAACTAATTGACTACTATGAAATTGAATCTGGATGATGAAGTGCAGGCCTTGTTGTTACTTAGTTCCTTGCCTGACAGTTAGGAAACCTTGGTGGTTTTAGTCAGTAATTCAGCCCCTAATGGTATAGTAACCATTGACACAGTCAAAGATGCTTTGTTGAATGAAGAGTCCAAGAGGAAAGAATAAGGGACTTATTCAGAATATCAAACTCTTGTGACGGGGAAGAAAGAAGAAAGACAGGGAAAAAGTAAGACAAAGGTCCCCATAACAAATATGATAAATCCAAAGGAAGGTCCAGGTCCAAGAATAATATCATTTGTCATCATTGTAATAAACCGGGACATTACAAAAATGAATGCAAGGTCTGAAAAGAGAATAAGCCAAATGGAAAGGTGAAGGCAAGAAAGAATAAAAAATACTACAGTTGTTGTAGTCGAGGGTGATGTTATTGTTTGTGATGATTACTATGTCAACTTTGCATGCCCAAGTAGTGATTGGGTTATAGATTCGGGTGCTTCTTTTCATGTTACTCCCCATGATGAATTTTTCACAACTTACACTACAAGTGATTTTGGACATGTTCGTATGGGGAATACTGGTGCATCCAAGATTGTTGGCATGGGAGACATTTGTCTAGATAGCAATACTGGTTGCAAATTAATTTTGAAGAATGTTAGACATGTTCCTGATATCCGCTTAAGTCTTATTTCTACTGGCATGTTAGATGATGAAGGTTATGCAAACACCTTCAATGATGGAAAATGAAAGCTTAGTCGGGGTTCACTCATCGTGGAAAAGGGAAAGAAGCACAATACCCTTTATGTGATGCAAACAATGTTGAGCAAAGGAGAGGTGAATGCAGTTCATGATTCATCCATTGAGCTTTGGCACCAGAGGCTTGGACATTTGAATGAAAAAGGGCTTCAGATACTTTACAGAGAAAATCTTTTTCCTAATGTGAAATGTATGCCTCTTGACACATGTGAACATTGCTTAGCTAGAAAACATAGTAGAATTGCATTTCATAAATTTCCTCCATCTATAAAGCCTCATGTTTTAGATTTAGTTCACACTGATATTTGTTACATGAAAGATAGATCACTTGGTGGTGCATTATATTTTGTGACATTTATTGATGACCACTCCAAAAAAGTGTAGACACTTGCATTGAAATCTAAGGATCAGGTGTTAGATGTTTTCAAGTATTTTCATGCCAAGGTTGAGAGAGAAACATGGAATAAGTTGAAGTGCATCCGAGCTGATGATGATGATGAATATAGGGGTCCTTTTGAAGAATATTGTAGGATTCATAGTATCAGACTTGAGAAAAGTATTCTTAAGACTCCTCAACACAATGGAGTAGCAAAGAGAATGAACAGAACAATTACTGACAGAATCAGATGCATGCTCTCTCATGCTAAGTTACCTAAATCCTTTTGGGGTGAGGCTATAAGAACTGCATTTGACATCATCAACCTTTCTCCTTTAGTTCATTTGAAGGGAGATACTCTAGAGAGAGTTTGGACAAGAAAAGTCATATCATACAATCATTTGAAAGTGTTTGGTTACAGGGCATTTGTTCATATTCCTAGAGATGAAAGATCCAAGCTTGATGATAAGGCTAAATAATGCATTTTCTTAGGCTTTGGGCACGAAGAGTTTGGATACAGGTTATGGGATCCAGTGGACAAGAAAGTGATCAGAAGCATAGATGTATTTCTTGAGGATCAAACAATTAAAGATATAGAGAAAATTGAGAAGCCAAAATTCTTTGTTGATGTTCCAATTAACTTGGATCTGGTTTTCCCACCTACAGTTGATGGTGATCACGGAGGAGTTGTACCAAATGACCAGGATGATACAATTAGTAATGAAACTCCTATAAATGAAAGTACAAATGAAGTACATAATGAACATGTGCCTCCAATTCTTTCACCACAAGTTTAGCCTAGAAGATCCACCAGAGAGAGAAGACCTTCTACTAGGTATCCTCCACATGAGTATGTGATGTTGACAGATGGGGGATAACCAGAGACTTATCAAAAGGCTATGTCACATGACAAGAAAGATGAATGGTTGAAAGCAATGCAAGAGGAATTAAAATCCTTGCATGAGAATCACACCTATGATTTGGTGAAATTACCAAAGGGGAAAAGGGCACTCAAAAACAAATGAGTTTATAAATTGAAATCTGATGAGAGTAGCTCACAACTAAAATGCAAGGCAAGGCTGGTTGTAAAGGTTTTTAGTAAAAAAAAATGTGTCGACTTTGAAGAAATCTTCTCTTCTATGGTGAAAATGTCTTCTCTTCGAGTTGTACTTGGACTAACTGCAAGTCTAAATTTGGAAATTGAACAACTTGATGTGAAGATTGCATTCCTTCATGGTGATTTGGAAGAAGAAATCTATATGGAGCAACCAGAGGGATTCAAAGAAAAGGAAAAGAAGATTTGGTGTGCAGGTTAAAGAAAATGTTGTATGGGTTGAAACAAGCACCAAGGCAGTGGTACAACAAATTTGACTCCTTCATGGTTGATCATGGGTACACTAGGACCACTCCAGATTATTGTGTATTTGTAAAGAAATTTTGTGATGGTGATTTCATTATTCTCTTGCTTTATGTTGATGATATGTTGATAGTTGGGCATGATTCTAACAAGATTAACAGGTTAAAAAATGAGCTTAGCAAGTCTTCTGCAATGAAGGACTTGGGACCGGATGGACAGATTCTTGGTATGAAGATCTCTCGAGATAGACAGAATGGAAAGTTATGGTTATCTCAAGAAAAATATATTGATAAGATTCTTGAGAGGTTCAACATGAGCAATGCAAAACCAGTGACTACTCCACTTGTAGGTCATTTCAAGCTCAATATTAAATAATGTCTTACAAGTGAGAAAGACAAAATTGAAATGAAGAAAGTGTCTTATACTTCAGTAGTTGGCAATTTAATGTGTGTTAGGGTGTGCATGAGGCCAGATATTGCTCATGTTGTTGGTATAGTTAGTCGGTTTCTCTCTAACTCTGGCAAAGAACATTGGACAACAGTAAAATGGATATTCAGGTATCTTAGAGGTACTTCTCAGATATGATTATGCTTCAAGAATGGTAAAGTCATGTTGGATGGGTACACTGATGCATACATGGCTAGTGATGTTGATTCCCGAAAGTCCACTTCGAGATACTTAATGACTTTTGCAGGGGGAGCAATTTCATGGCAATCCAAACTTCAAAAGTGTGTTGCATTGTCCACTACAAAGGTTGAATACATTGCAGGTACAGAAGTTTGTAAAGAGATCCTATGGTTGAAAAAGTTCTTATAAGAATTGGGTATGAAGCAAGAAAGATATGCTCTCTATTGTGACAGTCAAAGTGCTATCCATCTCTCTAAAAATCCAACTTTCCACTCAAGATCCAAACACATTGATGTAAGGTACCACTGGATTTAGGATGTGTTGGATATGAAGTTATTGAACATTGAGAAAATTCATACTGATGAGAATGGTGCAGACATGTTAACAAAGTCCTTGCCTAGAGACAAATTTGACTTCTGCAAAGAAGTTGCGGGCTTGGTAAAGCCCCCCATATGAGCTGGAGGAGGAGAATTGTTGGGTGTGGGTCCAACCCATATAAGGGGCCCACTCCACCTTTATTTGCTCCCAAAAAGAGTCGTATAGTGGAATCCAAAGGCTCCCACTTTTCTGTTTTTGGGCATAATGTTTCGTAACCACCCGAACTTAGAAAAACAAGAGAGAAAATAAAACACAGAACCAAGGGTTTCTGGGTTTTTTGAGTTTGTGAAGAAGAGAAGAAGAGAGTTGATTTTTTTGCTCCATTCAAGGCCAAGCTCAGAGGTGTTTCAAGCTCGTTCTTGATGATATTAAATGCTGGAGTTAAGACTCCCACTCCAGTTCAGATTTGGTGATTCTTCCTTTCTCTATTTCTCAGTTCAGATTTACAGCAACTTGGTGACATTTAAACCTCTGTTTGTGTTGTATCCACCTTGCATTTGGTGATGTTAATGTTGTTCTTGTGAGCCAATGATTATTTTCTTGATGTCTGTAAATCTCTAGTTGCAACTAGAGAAGACTATTGTACCCTTTAATTTCTAAATAAGTGGAAGACTTTTACAGACCATAGGTCCCGTGGTTTTTCCTCGATTTTGGGGTTTTCCACGTAAAAATTCTGGTGTGCTATTGCGTGGTGACTATTATCTGTTTTTCTGTTACTTGGCTGAATTGTTTACTTGTTATTATTATTGTTGGCAAACCCATTTTGACACACAAACTTAAGGGAAAGGTTATTGCTGTCCTGTACTGTAGTGTATCTTCCCCAACAAAGTTTTCTAATAATTGACACTGGTTAGCATCTGTTAACAGGATGATAGAAGAAACTATTTTACTCTTTATTTTTCTTCAAATTTTCAAAACGGTAACATTTCTTCAACGTTTCTTATTATTTTGACTGATGTAGATTATATTTCTTTTAACTTTAGAAAAAGTGGATATTAATTTTCCTGTAAACTTGGACCTCCATATCTATATATTTCTCCTTAGTCCTTGGTCTATAACATTCTTTGTAAACAATTAGCTCACAACTTTCATCTATAAAATTCCATTTTTTTTAAAGATTTTCTCCTTTGCAATGTCCCTGCTTGATTCCAAACTTGTTTGTGAAAAATCAAAGGAAGTCATGAATCCCTGCAAAAAAGACTATAGTCTGTCTCCTTAAATCCCCCTCTATTCATCATCTGTCGTGTATTTCACTCTGTAGAAACTGAAGTTCTTGCTCTATTTTATTAGAGCTAGGTATTGATAGTCTGTGACTATGAGGAGATAAAGAGAGATCAGCTACCGAGAAAACCACTTGTTCCAATCTCATGATCTCATAGACTTACGAAAATTGTTATATTTGCCTTAGGCTATGTTTGGTTTGAAGGAAAAGGTAGGGAAAGAAAGGTAAAGATGGGGAAACCAATACATTCTATTGCTGCAAGCGACACACGGAATGAGGAAAGTGTCTGCTTCTCCAATGTTGATGACCGATGAACGATGATCGTGGCACTCCCAGTTCGGTTCGATCCATTGCCAATGGGTCAAATTCATGACTCTATTCAACAGCGTTAAACCAACCAGAAATTGGCTTTAAACAGGAGAATTGTAGAGATGGTTCCAAGTAGAGAAGACAACGCCTACTTCTATTATAAGGACTGAGAGGTGAGTTCAATCGGCGCTTGTAAAGATGTTTTGAAAATTTGAAAAATAATGAAGAGTAAAATAGACATTTTAAATCATAAAAATGTCATGGTTAGGAAGCTTTTTTCGTAATGTAAAAGTTCAAGAGATCTTTGTCACTAAGGGTGTCAATGGACCGGTTTTGGACTGGACGGATTGGATGGACCAATAATATATATTGGATTGGATCAATTCGGTCCAAAATATTTATTAGATTGGACTGACCTGGTCCGTTTGTAATAAATTTATATTGGATTCGGTTGAATTAAATCAATATCCGGTCCATTGATATAAGATTAGAATTTAGGTGTCAATGGATCAGGTTTGAGTTGAAATCAATATAAATTAAAATGAATTTGAACAGATTGGACAGTTCAGATATTGAATTGGATCGGTCCAAAATAGTCCAAAATATTCATTGGATTGAATTGGACCTGATCCATTTGTAATGAACTCACATTTGACTAGATGGGATTTGTCACAAATGAAAGTACAGGGGTATTTGTCACTAACCCCACCAAACGCGTTTTTGTACTTTACCCAAAAAAATCTAAATATTTCCCAACTGTCAACAATAAAATTAAAACTCCATGTAACTTTTCATGGTGCTTCATGTGGATACAACCATCAGAAAATTTTGGTCCATTTTATTTTATTCTCTCCCCTCTCTATTCATATCATTCCTCTTGTAGAAGATATATCAATGGATCGGATCTTGGGTCAAACTGGTTTTTGTTGTTCTAAGCCATTATATAATTAATCTATATCTATATTATTAATTTACTATTAAAAGTGTAAATGTGGTTTAGATTCTAAATTTTTTTTGACTAAATATCTCTGTTTTTCAATTTGGTCCCTTTTATAGTTATCCAAGGTCAGAGCGTTAAAAGGGGAATTTGGAACTAATCTTGACAGGATAGGTTTTACTTCTAAAAACCTGAAATCTGCCTCAATTAAATAAAACCAACCCATACTCACCCTAGCATTCTCGACAAATCAAAATGGCCTCACAATAGAGTTCTCATCTACGCCCCAGAAGGGGGTGCTCCACAGCACATCCCCATCTTGTATTGGGAATATCTCCTGATAACAAGTATGGGAGATGATGAGACATTATTGAGAGATGTTCCCAATACAAGGTGGGGATGCTGTAGGGCGCAGATGTGAACTCCTCGACCAATAACGAGCACAAACAAGGTAGGTAGGTATATAGGTTAAGGGTCAAGTTCACTTTGAACCGAAATATGGCCAGAAGGCCTTGCCTGTAGACTGTAGTGTACCATTAATAACAACCATATAGAATTGGGCCGAGCCCATAACATAAGTGGGGTTGGGAGTTGCATACGAGTAAAACGAGTCTATAGTCTATATGGAGCTGCATTATTTTATTTTATTTTCTGGTAAAAGGGAATTCGTAGATCTATAGAAGGCACAATGACCGATAGAATTAACAGATTTCGCTAGGATGCAATTGGGCCTGATTAACCTGAACTGAACCTGAGAAAGTGGGTTGGGTTGGGTTGGGTTAGACTTCGGGTTAGGATTAGGGTTCATCAATAATTTCAAGTTTCAGGTGCCGTATTCCCAATTCACCATACATACATTGTTAAGGTTGACCTCAACCTGACCTAACCCTACCTGATTTGCACCCATAAAAAAAATCAAGAGCTCCACCAAACCATTCCCCTTTAAGAATTTAAGCCCAATGTATTCGGATTCATCCACCTTGAAACTTGAGTTTGTAGGATGGAGATGGATTCTTGTTTGGGCTCTTGGGAATGACCAGATTGGGGGTGTGGGGGGGGGGGGGGGGGGGTGTTTCCTTTTGGTCTAATAATGGAACAGGTTTAGGCCCTTTTATTCAGTACTTGAATGATGAAAATGTTCAAGACCTCTTTTTGAATCAAGTTGCGGATGCTCGTGGTAATTGGTGTTTTGATAATGGTTAATTAATAAAATTTAAGGTGGCCATCCCTCTACCTGTAGTAAATTTAGAGGTCTTAAAAAATAGAGGATTGCAAACAATATCCATTTGTCCGAATTCTAATTGTGATCCAAATTCATTGTATGAATTGTTTTTAGTTTTTACAAAATTATCATACATTCAAGTTTCATTTAAGTTATTTTTAATTCATTGTATTCATAGATTATAGGGTCTACAGTGTATTTTGAAATTTTTAGGGCACCACACATCAGAATTTCAACCAATCACATTTTCAAACATCACATGGTTTAGTTAAAAACAATGTTAAAGATATCATTGTGGTTGTTTTATCATTGGTTCGTTCACATTTGAGTTATGTTTCAACATTTCCATATATCTGATTGCAATCCGTATTTGATTCAAAGTTGATAAATGAATTAAATTAGGATTTACTTATATCCCATTCAATTTGATTCATTTGCAACCTTAAGGCTATGTTTGGTTTGAAAGGAAAAGGTAAGGAAACCTATAGAAGGTTTGTAAAGATTTCCTTATCTTATCCTTCCTTTCCCTACTTTTTCCTTCAAAACCAAACACAGCTTAAAGGAAGCTAAGATGATACATATCCATCCTTCAATGCCAAGGATGAGAAGTGAACGTGATCAATTGCAAGATTTCACAACTACTTTCAAACTGAAAAAGTCTAAGCTCAGCTACCTTTGCACTTCCGATACAAACACAGCAGGCTCATGAAAAATTCTTGTCTTTTTATCAAGTTATTTCGTGGGCCTGCCATGTCTTTAGCCCATTTGCAGAAACAGCTGGAATGACTGCTAGGAGTAACATTGTTTATAAGAAAGTGGAACCGATAATATATGTGGACTGAACAGATATGTAATGCTCAGCAACTAGATACAGAAAAGTGGTTTTTCAGAGAACAAAAACAGTAGTGTTAATCACTTTTAGAAAATTATTTGCACAAGGCTATAAATTTACTTCTTATCTTTTTTTTTTCATCAAGGCTGCATTAGGTCGCATGATATACGGAGGAAAAGGAATGATTTTCTTGGAAAATAACATTTGATAAATTGAAGCAGTTGAAATGATATCCTTTTGAAAATATTGGCTTCATTCGATTGCATATGAAATTAAGGAAATTCGTGGATCTTCTGCATGCATTATTGGTTGCAAGTAAAATGGCTAAGGAAAGGATATCATTTACCAGGTGCAAAATTGTACTTTTTGTCTCTTTTGCACTTTCCAGCAGCATAAATTTTGCATCCCAAAAATTGATGCAAAATTTGCACCATCTTCTTATCTCAGTTCTTTCTCATATAAAATGGGGATCATATCATCGTTCTACCATACTCCTAAATAGTTAACCTTCCTTCTAACTCTCCAATCTCTTTCATTTAAAGTAAAGGTCACTTCATTTTATTTCTCATAAACAAATAAGACAAAGTCAAATATGAAGCAAAAGTAAATCAGAATTTAACACCTCAGACTTTTTGTACTTCTATGCATTTACACCAATTCAAATGAGATTTATACTGCAAACAAACTGAGCCCCGAGTCAAGCAAAACATCAGCAAAATAAGAAATACGGTTCATTTTCCAACCAAGGAAATCATTTATTTTCTTTCATTTGGTGTACAACCAAACGTAGACATTTTACAATAGAGTAATCAACCAAATTCTTATTTTACATGCAGCCAAACACCAAACACCATAAAAAACAATTAATTTGTTTTGCTTCATTCTACATGCAACCCAATGAAGCCTAATTTCAGAGGAGGGTGGGTATGCTCTATGCTGTATTCAATTAACATAAATACAAAGGTGGGTATACAGTACTCACTCTAACAGTGTAAAACGTGTCCTGGTACTATTTATATCCGGGTTCAACCATTCAATAAGAGGACCCTCACTTTCATTGAATGCTTCACTGCTTCTAGCTATATATATAACTTGGTTAATTTTTGGTATGAGATAGGTGATGAATGTGGCCTTTAGGAGGACAACAGAGCTGGTCATGGTTACCTTTAGTTTCATAGTAAATTTGAGTAGGGCCATGCTACTACGGTTTTATCCAAGATGACCATCTTAGGTGTCTTTCTAGCACAAATCCTATCACAATTCATTTATATTGCAGCCATGAATTTCGGATGGCACCTCAGCTGTTACTTGTGCTAAGTCAAGTCTATGTGTCACCGTCTCAAGGGATCGGGTCAAATTACCCTCCATTAGCATCCATCCTTACTAGTAATAAAATCATTGGATTGATGACATTGAGGAATTGATATTTGATAGAGGGATTTTTTTAATGGTTTTGAAAAATGACCCCGAAATGGAATTGTTTTGACCACCGGTTTTTGGGTTGATGATTCAAACGGATGACCCATTTTAATAAAAAATTAAAAAATGACCAAAATCGTTGAACGGGTCAATGGTTCGGCTGCCTGAGTTAATGAGTCATTGACTGATTCAACAGTTTTTTTGTTAGGAACCAGATTTTGGGTAAAACAGAACCGATTGCCTGGTTGATTCTCGGGCTGAACGGTCTGACCATTTAGGTCAATGGCAGTTCGAAAACCATGGATTTCTTTGGTCCTTATGAAAGGGCTTTACTTGTTAATGGTGGTTCGAAAACCATGGATCTCTTTCGTCCTTATGAAAGGGCTTTACTTGTTCCAATTACATTGGAGTTGGAGGTCCAATTAATCTTTCTACAACCCTAACACTTCATCCTTAGCTATGTTGGCCAGGGCTGCAAGTTAAGTTGCCAGCTTGCAAGAATTTCCACTACATTGAGCTCAGATTAGGTTTTAGATTCAAAAATTTAACAAATTCCAAACCCAACCCAACTCAAGTTGCATCTTTACTCAATGCCCAAGAAGGGTTTCATGAATAAGCCAAATGCAGTGTACAATTTTAATATTTTATGCTATCCTCATGGCTGATGCAATGAGAAGTCGGTGGCCTACAGCGACCAGTGTTAGCGGCCCAAATTGATACTTGGAGGAGACAATACAGCCCACTTGATTAATGACTAGAGTGAAGCTTGCTTGCCATATGATCATCACATAATAACTCAAACTAGATTGACAACACTCTAGCTGTTTTGTCTGTCACGAACCGATACTTGTGTTGAGTGAGAAGAAGGATTAAAAAATGGATGGTTGAGAGAATAAGTTAGCAGATGGATTAAGATTAACTTGTGGGTGTGGGTGAACCCTAGCTAAAACTCTTCCTCTATGTTCTAGTTATTGTGCAATAAGTGAGAAGAAATAAAGAGCATGAAGGGGACAATTTAGCCCCACCTAATTTTGTGTAGTTGATATTTATAATAGAGTAGGCCATTAAATGCTTCCAGACGGATCATAACTGGGCCAAATATGTGAAATGGAAACTTATGATAAATCATGTCCCATGGGTAAAGGACTTAATGGTCTGATTTGACACCAATGTTTTAACAGAACCCATGCTACAAGCCCACAATATGGCTACCTCATGACTCATTTCCCAATTGAATTGAATGCGAAATAAGACTCAACCATCAAAACTCATGTCAACCAATCTATCAGCCAATAAAGCCTTTTTCCAACTTGTTTTGAGGTGAATACATTGCTTTCTATATATCAGTCCATGTAGAGAGAGAGAGAGAAAGAGGAGTTGAAATGACCATTAAATGGGTATTTGCACAAGAGATTACCAATGTAAAAAAATAAAAAATAATTGTTTGTTTAACATAATCTGATTGTCATTTTTTTTCCTTGAAAATCTGAAGTACAATCATCTTATCGTGTAGGCTTTAGGTATAAGCCCATATATAGATTTGGATCCATTCGACTGGAAATCGTGATCCCAGCACATGGACTGATGGACATGGCAGCTCGAAGCCCACTAGATATTATAAGGCCTGATCGAAGAAAGACCCAAACCCAACGATGCCTAATAGCTAGCCAGTTCATATCTGGGACCTATTTTTCTTTTAATCATAATTATTTATCTTTCTTCTTTACACTGGTTTTAAATGAGAAGTACCAGTCTAAGGTCTTGGGTCACCCCCATGCGAGACCACATATTTTTTCATTAACAACGCCAGTTCAAGAGGCCCACAGTGATATCCGGGGAGGCAATCCGGACCTGACATTTATATCATCTTATAACTACTTTGCATCATCTCTCTCTCTCTCTCCAACTGCAGCATGAGTGACCAAAAGAGGTCCCGTGTCTAGCCTCACCTCTACTTGTCAGTATTTAGTAGGAAGTTTGTTAAAGAAATTCAGTCTTTTCTTTCAATAAGCAAGTATCCATAGAAGTGGGGTTCCTTTGTTCAGTTGCCATGCACATCTCCCCTTAATTAATGAATGCTTTATCTTGTCTATACAATATAACTTCAACCAAAAGCAAGAAAGAAGAGAGCTGACTCATGGAAGCTGATAGGTAGAGAAATTTGCAACAGTCAATGAGGCCCATTAATCGTAATAAGCTAGAGCAATCAACCTGGCCAACTCCTGGGGGACCAATCCAAGTTGCTCTGCTGCCTTTCACTCGAAACCATTAGCGCTGGGCTGGATGCAATTCAACATGGACTCAAGTCACTCAACCACCACAATACGATCTGAAGTTATGACTACAGGTCCAGGACATCATCGATTGAATTGAATTTTATCTATTCAATCTTTAGAGCATTCAATACAGTAGGCCCTTTCATGTTTCTTGGAGCTAGCTAACTTCCTATTAATTCATTTCTGTTGCCCAAGTCAATACTTTAAACAACTATAGCCTCCTTTACTTGACCGGCCCCCTCAGCCAGCCTTTTTTATTTATTTTTTGACTTGGGCAATATCAAAATATCAAATCCAAAAGAGAATGGTTCAGTTTTGGGTCCTGATCATCTGATCAGTGGTTCAGATAGCCCAGTTTTGGGGATTAGGCACTGGCATTTTAGGACCAATTAATAAGGCAGAGGGAATGGTGTTTAACTTAGGTCTTGGCAAGGACACATTGGTATTTTGGTACTCCCTAGAGTACTGGTAGACAAAACCCAATTCCTCCCTTAGGTTTCCAAAATATATGAGCCCCTTCGTACTCTACCTAAGGTGAGTGATGAATACTAGAGTTTTATACAAGGAAATATTAAATAGAGAGCTTAAATTTTGAAATGAATAGAGCCATTCTTGGTTATCCATCACATGGGAAATTGACTCGTGCCACTTGCCACAGTGGTTCTAAGTCCATGAATAAATGGACTGTTGGACCACTTTATTGGTGTCTTTAAGAACTCTGTCATGGATTGGGCTGAGGAGCTTTCAATACCCTAATAAGAGGATCAAAGACTTGGATGAAACGGTGGACCACTGTCAACTTCAAAGTAAAAAAGTAAATAAGAAAGAAAAAAAAAAAAAAGACGAGAAAAAGTGGGTTTGAATAGCTTCAGCAACGGTTTCTTGATTACAGAGATAAAACCGTTTATAGCAAATTACGTAGGTTCCTTTGTCTTCTCTTTTTATTTTTACTATATGTGATAGCTTATAAAACTATTTCACATAGTGATATTATTACTTCTTCTGGCATGCTTTTGCTACTACTAGTGCTGTTCTTCATAAAATCAATGAAACCAAGGCCATTCTGGCTGGTTTTCTGCTGGTCCGGCTATATGTTTATCTGCATTGCATAATGCAAAACCTGGGCTTATGGGCTTACTTTGTTTTGCTGATAGTGTAACTAAATACTAACTCCAGAGGTTAGTCCAGCTTCCAGCTAAGCTACAAGATCAGTACAAATTGGCTTTTCGTGAAACTTCACAGTTCTTAGTTCTTATTAAAAACACTAGAATCTGAACTATTTTGCATGCCCATACTTTGGGAGAGAGAGAAGCAAATATACTTTACTTTCATGAATTTGAACATTCATATATCCATGCTTATCAAATACTCTCTTTTTTTTTTATCTTTTTCGATAGGCAAATGGGCTAAGGAGTGGGATCTGCTCACAACAAAAATTGTAGTATCCACACATCTCACCATGAAAATGGGACCCACCACATCTGTGATATGCGGATACAGATCTTGTTGGAACGTGTTGGAACATTTTTTGTTGAGCAGATCCGGCCTCATAGACTACATGATAGGCGTAACCTTCCCCAAAACCCCTAGACACTCCAACCCTGGTAAAGGCAAGGACTCGAGCCCATGTCTCCATTACAATCAGTTAGAGACTTTACCAGCAAGTTAGTTGACACCTTCATGTGTATTAAATATACACTAACCAGGTCTGGAAATGGATCAATAATGGGTCTTAAATCTGTGGGCCTAATTGTGATCGGGTCAAAAGATGGACTTATATCGTACTAATGAAACCCAGTACGACTGGTTACTGAATAATCATCAGATGCTGAAAGAAACCCATATATAAGGGGCATATTTGTTATAAAAAGTTTGGGAAAGTTAGTGGGATGCAATCAAACCTGTTTTCGAGGGTTCTACAAGCATTAATTCTTCGTTGGAGGAGTGGTGACTGGAAATTGGTAAGAAAAATTAGAAAAAGAGAAAAGTGTGCATTCTTATTCTGATATATCTGAAAAAATAGAAACCGAAAAACTTTTAATAATATGTCAACCCTTATTCAAGTGGTGATTGATAGAGTTCTCTCGTCCTTTTCGAAATACTATGAAACCAATATGAAGTCTAATGGAGTTGATTCCCATAAGTTGTGGAAGTATGTTGTTTGACAACTTCCGAAAGTTGATACTATCAAAATAAATTTCGATGCATCCCAACTAAACAATGGGATGTGCTCAGTTGCACCCATAGCTAGAAATTTTATGGGTGAGGTGGTAGATTACAAGGCTTACCACTTAGGTTTTTCAACCATTAGCTTGGCGGAAGCATGGGCCGCATGGGAGGCCCACAACTTGGCAGTGAATTTTCCAAACCATTCCGTCATCATTGAAGTTAACTCTTTGTTCGTGATATCCTGTCTGAAGATTTTTCTTCCCAAGAGAGTACATTAAGTCTCAATCTCAATGACCTTCCAGGAAATAGCTTTTATTTTTGTCTGATTTATAGGGACGTGCTACCCCCCGCCTTGTGTAATCCTTTTCAATTTCTATTAAAAAAATTATAATAACTGTTCTTTTAGGTGGAAGTATTCTTAATAACGTTGTAAGTTAAACAATTTAATCAGTCCATAAATAAGCTTGTCTTTAAGATCTATTTAATTGGTGATGCATCATTTTATACATGAATTTAGCTCCTATCAACCTAGAGAGAGAGAGAGAGGGTATTAGTTGCTTCAATTCTTTGAAATTCCAAATAAAAGGATTTAAATTGAAACTAACGAAAACGGGGATTTGATTTAATTTTGAAAGCAAGAGAAAGAGAAGATTTTGAGGAAAAAAAAAAACAGCTTATCTATTTTTAGAAGTGAAAAAGATACTAGACACTTGAATACCAACCAATGCTAATACAGAAGTTACATAATTCAGCTACACTGCTTAAATGTCTTACAGGGTGAACTAACAAAGATGGCAATTTAATGAAGGTCCCTTATCTGAGGAACTGGTTCTATTAAGTGATTCATGAGAATGGAATATGGGCTTGTGAATAGAATGATTATGACTTGTAATAAGAAAGGCCTTATACCCCCATTGAACTAGAACAACTAAACAGATTAATTTTCATTAATTATTTAGGGGAGTGATTTGAGCACATTCCATTAAGTGAAAGAGTAAATGTTTTAAAAGACAAAAAACACCCACGTCTTCTACTTTGCTTACAAACACTGGTTTCTTGGTCTTTTTTATTTGGGATGTATCCAGTTTATTAAAAACCGTTGTGTCCAAATCGATTATTAATCAGTTCGATAAGATAGACCCTGAACCGAAATCAATTATTAATGGGGATTATCAGGTCTGATCCAATAATTACCTATGATAATAACAAATTAAAACTTTATTTTTGATAATATAACCTTAATAAAAATGACAGTAACACAATAAATTGTTTATATATGTTGACAAAAACAAGTATTTTTTACCAAAGTTATCTTATATATACTGTCTATGAAATTTACCCTTTTAAATATAAAATATAACAAAATTTACAATTTACAAGAATCAATCACAATCAAATTATTAATTAGGGCAAAACCATAAAATTAAAACCGATATAATTTGCTTGGTCAGTTCAGTTCTTTTAGGTAGACCTAATCCATTGACAGCCCTAGTAAATAGTGGTCATTCAGAGACTACATCCTAAAGAAAAATACAATCTCTTAAAATAATGAGTCTACTTTTTTTAAGCCTCTGTAACATTAAAGAAAAAATGGGCCTTTTAGTTATTAATCGTTATGAGCCATCTAAAACATGTCTAGCGTTTAATGTATGAGTTACCCATTATCAAATCATACTTATTATCACTTTCAGGCAAAGGCTTAAGTTAGTTGCATTATACTCAGCTGTGATGTTAAGAGGCTTGACGCTTGCATTATACTCGGCACGTTTGAACAACAGTGGATGTGGGTTTATGTATTAGCCTTTTAAAGGCCTCCCGAGTCCCGACTGTAAAAGTTATTTCTCTAAGAGTGCATGCGTTTCGTTTTGAGGCAATGATGCCGACGGTCGACGGTAGGGTTCAGGCGGTTTTTTTTTTATTTTTTATCAGCGTCATGTTCCCGCTTTCTTATTAGTTATCATGCACCCTTCAACTCAATGAAATTAATGGTTAGATTTTAGCATGCAAAAATGTTAAATATATATACAATGCAAATATATACAAAATAATACAAAATGCAAGTTTTACACTCTTCATGTTTAAGGCTCAATTTAAAAAGAATACAAATATAAATATGGTGCGTACAATACAAATACAAATTAATAAAAAATAATACAAAGTATATAGAATGCAAAACCTTATATTTTATATTTATTTGTATTTATACTCTTAGAAAGAATATAAATGTAAATATATAGAATGAAAAACCTTACATTTTGTATTATTTTCTATATATTTGCACTGGAAATATTTATATTTATATTCTTTCCAAACTCAGCCTAAGAAGAAAATTCTCATAAAAATAATTACTAATATAGTAATGCAATTTCTAACTATCTATTAATGTTTTATCTCCAGCAGCAGGATGATGAAGATTAATTGCTGTGGGTGTGTGTGCTTGCCGTGGTAACCCGGGTTTGTGCATGCATGGCAGATCTTTTGTCAGCTTTCAGCAATTACTATGGGCATGGCAAGAGGGAAAAAACAGCCACTTTGGCTGTTTAGAGAAAAACAGTCTCGGCTGTTTTCCAGTTCCCTGCACATGACACATTACCTGGTCCTTAATTGTCTTTTTCTGATTAAAAGAATATTGATTAATTGTAAATATTCTTTTATCCACACTCATGATTATGCTGTCTAAATATACAAATAACTTTGGCTTTTGAGACCAAATAGCTTAGGCCTAGGGTTGTAAATAGATCGGGATCAACATCCGATTCAATCCGATATCCAAATTGTTTGAAAATATTCTGATTGTCCAAATTGTTTGGAAATAAATCATATTCCTAACTTTCCTGATTTTCTCGATTTATTTAGCAAAAATGCCTGAATGGTAGAGTTGAGAAACACACGAGTTTTCAGACTTAGAGAAATTAAAATTAGAAGAAATAATCGATACTTACTTCTTTGGAAAATGTTCATTTTCCACAGCCATTTTACATGCAAATTAACACTTTAAAACAGCAATATTCTTTTAGGAAACAATTAGTTTTTCTTTCTTTTATATGCAATTAATGATTTGTTTTAATCTCGGTGGCCCATGTTCAACAAGTACAAATGCAAATTTGTACAGTATAAATACAAGTAAAATAATACAAAACATAATGTTTTGCATTTTTCATAATTGCATTTGTATTCCTTCCAAACTGAGCCTCAATTTGAAGGAATACAAATGCAAATATATAGAGTGTAAATACATACAAAATAATACAAAATACAAGATTTTACACTCTACATATTTGTATTTATACTTCTTCCAAACTGAGCCTAAATCCCTAAATTTCTCCAAACTATGGACTCATGTCAGGGTTATTTTGCACCGGTTTCTAAATTTTGTTCAAAAGAATGCTCATATCATATATACTTTGTTGATTTCTCATGCTAATAACCCTATTCCAATTGAAACTCTTAACTTGAACCGAGCCAAACAGTAAGGAAAAAACTCATTTTAACTCAGGAATTTTATTAGACTTCTTGTTACTTTAAAAGCTTTAATAATAATCTCCATTTTTTGTAGACCATTTTAAAAAATTTCAATAGTACTGTTTAAGAAATGAAATATTTCTTTTTTGTTCCTCCTCCTCCTCTTCTTCTTCTTCTTCTTCTTGATATGTTTCTTTTTAGTTTCATGAAACTAAACAACAGGGATAGCCCATCTGGGAAACCCATAATCCCCCCAACTCTCTACCAATTAGCCAGTTGGCAACTACAATTATATTCAATAATTTCAAAAGAAAATATATAAAAATGGGAATGAAACTACTTCTGAGTTCTGATACCATGTGCTGTAAGTGGTGTCCCAAGTCTGAACTCTGAAGACGGCCTCTGGGTTCAGTCCATGTTACCCAGAGCAGAAATTTGCTGATAAAACCAGACCGATCGACGACTGATCATTCACCCCCATATAATCCGAAATTTCTTAGCAGTTTCCTAAATCCAATGTTTTGCACTGTTGGGTCGGTTTCGAGGGTCAGGAAACGTTAACAATACAATGGAAAATTAACTTCATCACTAATTGGAATGGGGAAGAAGGCTTAATTAGAGTCATTGAATTGAGTTTGGTCCCCCACTCTTACCGTGTGTTTAGATTTGCCTTTTTACAGGGCCATAAATCCAGGCTTAAAGACACTGTCATTCCAATCTTTTACGTGTAAAATACATTACCCACCGTCGACTCGTCGTTACTACTTCCTGGTATTGTATATCAACTCCCCGATAATGTACATTAATGGTTCTGTGATTTTTTTTATTATTTCATTATTCTATGTACCAAACCAGTACCAGACACTTTGTACTCTTCAATCATACACTTTAATTATCTTTGCTTCTCTATTTAACCTTCAACTCTCGAGTGAAAACCCTGGTTTTTTACATTTCATAATGCACACAAGCCTTATTAAATGTACAAGCTTTGCTTAATTTTGGACCTTTCTCTTTCTTTATGTATATATTCTTATTGCAAATATCATATCACTCTTGATAGATATTCTTCCGCAGCTTTTATTATCCGCCATTTCAGATATTAGTTGGGCATTAATTCTTTTTAATATTATTTAATTTTGTTATTATGCATTTTTTTCATCGGTCCAGATGAGCTGGAGACAAAGTTATAAATACCCGGCTGAATTACCTATCACAAGTGAACACGCCGGTGCTCGCTGTGGAATCCATCTGTAGTGAACAGTGGCATATTCAATCATGATAGATAGTCTAGCCCAATATGCATGATTTTGTCTTTAATTAATTCATTCGCTTTTTTTATATATAATTGGATACATTTTTTCAGAAGAAAATCAGACAAATTTGAGCAATAATCTTTATAGGCTAGAAAACGAGGGCAATCATTTTAGGGTTGGATTGAAACTATGAAATCATAGCCCTCCATGTATTACTGTGGCCCCATCTTAATGTCAATTCGTCCAATTCATTCAAGGTAGGGTCACAAAAATGAATCAATGGTGGCTCAGCTCATAGGATATGACTCGTTATAGTGGGGATACATTATATCAAATCACACGCCACATTTGTAGTTTTTTTTTTTTTTTGAGAAGTGCCCATAAGCCTAATGCAGATTTCTGATTTTCACACGCCACATGTGCAGCCCTAAGTGTGGAACAAGTGTGACGTGTAGTCATTGACAAGTGTTTACCAAGGTTTGGACAAAGGATGAGGCCGGAGCTGGCAGGGATCAAATCAATTAAAGAGGCTGACCCTACTGTCCTTTCCACCCAATACCATCTAAGTCCCTTTCAAAACTGACCACAAACACTAATGTTTGCTATTTTTGCCTTTTCCTGGTGGGTCCCCTCTCTTTTTGTCTTCTCATGATTAAATTCAATCAATCAAAACCAAGCGTACCCCACGACACATGTTCCACTATCGAGAGATGCTCCTTCCTTCCGTTATAAATCAAAAAACTTACCTTTCCACGTGGAGCTCGGTAACATCACAATATGCCGATGCCGATCCTACTTCTTTTCTAAGGTAAAAACAGCAGCGAAGCACAATGCTGCAGTACTATTGTACTAGGGGCGTTTCAAGAAAGTTCAAAGATCCCTATGGGTGGGTCATGGGTGGGGCCTGCTTTAACAACCCCTTGCATGACTGCAACGTGTCCCGATCAAGGTCATCATTGGTGTGTACAGTGTTACGAGAGCCATCGTGTAGATTCGCTACACAGCCCCCAATTGGCCATTTTGCCCCTGTACATATTTTTGGGGCTCGCTTTAGGCTTTACGCTCCACAATCCACATCGTAGTGGTAGTGGATCATTTACTACTTGCCACTCGTGCAAGCTCATTTACTGGATCAAGTCCACTGGGCCCCTGGACTACGGACCCATATTTATGAACAAGACTTGTATTAAATTAGCTGGTAAACAACTGAAAAGACGGTCATGCCCCTGTGTTTCTTCAGAACAAGGTCTCCGTAACGTGATGCCAGGGTAAAATCGTCTTTACATTTCGCTTCTTTATCATCGTTTCTATGATTGGGGAGCGGAATCGCATGACGCATGATATATTGCGGTGGAGTTGGTGATCGAATTCACACCAAACTCCACGGTTCCAAAATAAAGCAAACCTATCTAAAAGTGGCCAGTTTTCTAAAACAACAATAATTATGTCCCGAACTTGTGACCCGGAGTCCACCCATTTACTGTATGAAATAGGGATTCGAGAGCGAGTTAACTCAACGACTCGGTCGGTATTCTTTCTCCTTTGAATTAGGATTTAGCCATTTAGGAGTAGGTGCGTGGCGGCTCAGAGTGGATTGGGAATTTGGCGAGGGAGTTGAGCAATTTAGACTCTAGAGGACTACTCGCGGAAAAACGTATATCTGTTGTTAATGTGTGAATTCCATAAAAGCTTTGTGCAGAGAATAGTCATTTCAAATCCTGGGAATCGAGGTTGATTGGACACTAACATATACCCAAATCCACGCTCGCCATGTAGTAGATTTCAGCACATTCACTACACTGAGTTAACTTGTTCACGGATGGATGGACTCGGTTTGGGTCTTGACTCTTGACATTCGGCCTCGCCCAAAATGGGTTTAGCCGTAGATGTTATGTATATATGTACAAAGACGAAAGTGACCTCGTAGCCTAGGTAGCCTAATCAAGAACTGCCTGGTGCCTGCCAATGGGACTTGAACAGGCCATATTAATAATTTGCTGCACTACGTGTACCGTTGTGAGGCTGCAATGTTGCACTGGAGGCTGGGGCAACCATCTCTTCTTCGTTTATTCATTCTCTTATTATACTGAGTAAAACTGCAACATGGAATATGTATTGCTTCAACTTCAATCAAAGGAATCTAAGGGCATTTTTGTCATACAATTTCGCACATACTCTGATCAGAATTTATTTCTTTATCCCATATATGTCGCTGACCTTTCTTCTTTGCCCATATCTGTACTTATCAATCTCTCTTCCTTCATGGTGTAACCCTTTTCCTGTTGTTGTTGTTGTTCTTCTTCTTCTTCAAATCAATTTTCTTCTTTCCGTTCAATTCTTCCATCTTCTGTGTCATATATGCCACTAAAAGAGGCATAAACCTCTCACCTTCTTCGCCTGTTTAGGATCCAAAATGGGCCGATCTCCTTGCTGTGAGAAGGTTGGCCTGAAAAAAGGTCCGTGGACGCCTGAAGAAGATCAGAAACTCCTAGCTTACATCGAAGAACATGGTCATGGAAGCTGGAGAGCCCTACCGGCCAAAGCTGGTGAACCTTTTTCCGATTCTTTTCTGTGTATTACAAGCCAACTTCTTGATATAACTCGTTTGTCTTAGCTGATCAAGTACATATCTCGTTATAGGTCTTCAAAGGTGTGGAAAGAGCTGTAGACTAAGATGGACTAACTACCTCAGACCTGATATTAAACGAGGGAAATTCAGTTTACAGGAGGAACAGACTATCATTCAACTACATGCTCTTCTGGGGAACAGGTTAACTGTTCTTGTCACACTCTAGATTTTGTTGCCTCCTACACTATGCACATGTTTGCGTTAATATTTGTAGTGTAGCCATCCTCTTTCTTCTTGTAAAAAATCTGGAATATATAGTTATCTGAGCTTCCCTTTTTTTTTTTTTTTTTTGGGGGGGGGGGGGGGGGGGGGTCTTCATCTGTCATTATATTTAGGATATATAGCTTTTTAACCTAGTAATTCTCTACTCCTTCGATGATGGGAAACTTGATAGAAAAAACTTCAAAATCAATACTTGGAGTAAAGAAAAAGCTATGAGGAACAAATAATTCTCCACCTTTCAATTACTTTTCCTTCTTCGTCAGTATTGGTTAATGGGTTGATTTCTGCTAGGTTGTGATAAACTATTGAGTTACGGCTTACTGTACAGATTATTTATATTATTTGTTTAGATGAACTTCGTTTTTGATGGGGTTTTCCTTCTTCCTTTCAAATTTGTTTTAACCTCCGAATTGTAAGTTCAAAATCACACCAACTCTCCCTTTCGGTGCATGTAATACGGGCTTCCTCTTAATTTCTTAACCACTTATTATAACCTGCAACCTTCACAAATGTTGTTCGGAAATGGGTCCTTTAGGCTTTAAATCTCTAATTCGAATTATGACAGAACGCAGAAGGTAAAAGGGGGGGAGGGTCTAGGAATTTAGATGAGGTTTCTTGTCTTTGATCTGAGTTCTTTTCTGCCTTTAGATGGGTAGAACGTTGAAAATGTCTTCTAGGGTTTTATATGTTATAGGGTTTGGCTTTCATCTTGGCTGTTTCTATCTGGGTGCCTTTACTGCAGGTGGTCGGCTATAGCAACACATTTGCCCAAGAGAACTGACAATGAAATCAAAAACTACTGGAACACCCACCTCAAGAAAAGGCTAGCCAAGATGGGAATAGATCCGGTAACCCACAAGCCCAAGAGCGACGCCCTGAGCTCGGTCGACGGTCAGTCCAAGACAGCAGCCACACTAAGCCACATGGCTCAGTGGGAGAGTGCTCGCCTCGAAGCCGAAGCAAGATTGGTTAGAGAATCTAAGTTGAGGTCCAGTTCGTTTCAACAGCAGCTGGGCTCACCGGCTACGGATTTGGCTTCCACTTCGGCTCAGCCTCTCAACAAGACATCAGCTCCTCCGGCGTCGTCTCTGTGTCTCGACGTGCTAAAAGCTTGGCAAGGAGTGTGGTCAAAGTCAACAAAAAGCGGTTTGATGTCTGGCATAGGCAGCGGCCTTGGTCTTGAGTCTCCGACGTCTACTTTGAGCTTTTCTGAGAATGCAGTGCCGATCCCAAGTGTTGGATTCGGTGACAACCCTACGGCTACAGTGGAATTCGTCGGCAGTTCAAGCACAGGTGAGGGAGGACTTGTTGTCAAAGAAGAAGGCGGTGAAGAAGATTGGAAAGGCTTTGGGAAGACGATCCACATCCACCTGCCCGAATGCAAAGAAAGGATGGAAAACTCAGTGACATTGATGACAGGTTTCCATCATGATGCAGTGTTTACAGCCGAGGACTCATGGACTTCGGAATCATCAAAGACGGAAAACGGGCAAGTAGCCGGTGCAAACTTCATTGAAGGCTTCACCGATCTTCTCATCAACAATTCCGATGACCAGAATTCATCGGAAGAAAGTAGAGATTCTGATTATGCCAATGGCAGCCATGGCACCGACGACTTTGAAGAGAACAAGAATTACTGGAACAACATACTCAACTTGGTGAATTCTTCTCCGTCGGATTCACCGGTGTTCTAGGATCATACCGCCGGAGAAGTGACGCAAAGAGTCGTTAGTTTCACAAAGTTGTCAAGCTACGTCAACTGGTCAAGCGCCATTAGAATATTCCTTTGTTGTTATCAAATGTGAAAAAGGTTTTAGTCTCCTCGGTCCCGCTATAGTCTCTAGCATGACCCGTTAAAAACTCAGCCGTTTCCACTCAGTGAAGTCCCTAGCTAGGAAGTAGAAATCGGCAGCTAATCGTTCTAGCGTTTAAAGATTTGAAGGCAACAGTCAAGCCAGTGGAGTCCAACATTTGTTTTCTCAATTCTCATCCAAATAAGTTATAACGTAACCCCAGCGCCAGCGGCCTGCGGCCATGCCCAAGAGAAAATGGAGAAGAAAGCTAGACCCTGGACGAGCCGCCTAGAAAATATTTCTTTAGAAATAGATATATAGAGATGGAGATCATTAGTATATTGTTATGTTCTATACAAACATTTATATGAATCGTCCCTTCCTGCTTACGAGATATGTACGTATTAATGAATGGACTTTACTGCAGTTAGTTTGTTGTGGCATTCCGTTCTCCATCACCAATTTCCAACCCAGATTCACCATCCCACTTGCAATGTTCGCCAGGTTTCTGCTTACCCGTACCGTACGCCCGATCCTGACCCTGGTTGTCGTTGAAGTTTTGAACCCGGTCGGAGACAACTTGAAGGGTTCGTTGGTGGGTCCTTTATCGGGTAACCCGACGCATATCCCAACATGAAAAGCATAACAAGATAACAATAAATTTAAGGATGTGGAGAGAAGAACATTGGCAACCGAAATTAAGCACCGTCCCAGCAGCTCAAGAAGAAGGGAAAAGAATCAAAAATGTTGGTTTGTCTTGTCTGAGCTTTACTCCTCAAAAGCCAAATGTCATATATATGCACAGCAAACTTCGACTTCGAACATTACATGCAGTATAAAATTTTTGGGGAAAGCCGGATCCAGACCCGACCCGTTTTTGCAATTATTGCTAGCTATGGTAACATGGGTATGATATTATTCACCTAGTAGTACCCTTAAGCTTAGATTTATTAATTTCAAAGAGCAGTTCAGGTGATGCCTGGCAGTGTTTGCTTCAGGGCATACTAAAACATGAAATGAGAAGCAGAAGAATAACAGAAGGAAAATAGGTATATAATCAATACCCAAGCATAGCTGCATTTGTTTCTTCATAAAAATAAGTGGAGAATAAAGTCTTGGCGGTAAAACAGGCATAAATATTACAAAAAATTTGTACACCAATAGTTTTCTAATTATCTTAGATGAAAAAAGACAAAAAAAACAAAAAGAAAAGAAAAGAAAAGAAAAGAAAAGAAAACATTCATTGTAAATCAACTCTTAAAGCTCAGTTTGGGAAGCATGCAAGTGCAAACCTAATATATTGTAGAAAATTTTATAATGCATATAATCTAATAATTGGAGCCAATGCAAATGAAATTGCACTGCCAATATTTTGGTAATTCATTATCATGATTTTTTTATAGAGGCTCAGTTTGGAAAGAGTACAAATATATACAAAATACAAGATTTTGCACTCTACACATATTCTTTCTGAGCTAGAATTTCTTTTTTCACCAATGCAATTATTAGTAGAGATTTCCCTTTTGACGTGATGAATTTGATATCATTGGGATTTCTTCATTGATCTGATTCTGCTATTAAGGCTGTGCTTGGTTTGAAGGAAAAGGTAAGGAAAGGAAGGAAAAGATAGGGAAACCTAATACAAGGTTTGTACAGGTTTCTCTACCTTTTCCTTCCTTACCCTACTTTTTCCTTTAAACCAAACACAGCCTTAGTATAAATATAGATAGTTAGATACATTGAGTGCAAAACCTTGTACTTTGTATTATTTTGTATGTATTTGTACTGTGCATATTTGTATTTACACTCATTCCAAACTGAGCCTAAGGTTATGTTTAGTTGTATGCAAATGAATTTACACTGATGTAAAATCATGGCAGTGCAAATGATTTGAGTGTAAATTCTAACCCATTTTTGTTTTAAATTTTAAATTATTTTGTTTGATTGTAATACAAATGAAATAAATTAAGACATGAAGTAGATTCTAAAGTAAAACCCAAAACAAAATTCAACGAGAATTTGCAATTTTTTTTTATTTGCATTCCCATGCATTTGTACTAATACAAATAAAATTATACTGCAACAGTGCAACCAAACACAGCCTAAGCAAAATATGAGTTCAGGCAACATTCAATTATTTTAATTGACTGAGCTGGGTAACCCATAACTGTAGCAGAAGAGCTCTTGCTCCATCATCGTCATCTGGTCATGCCCAGGGAACATCAATCACCATCACCATCGTCATCTTCGACAGTGTCACCCTACATTGTTAAGAGTTAAGGCCGCACCATAGAGTCAAGTTTACACTTGAAACGGACGGAACCAGTGGCCAGATCAATCAAAAGACAAGAGCTTCAAGTTCAAACTTCAAACCAAACGCTCCCGGAGTCCTCCGTGTTGACTTTTCGGGGTGATCCAAGGTGGCGTTTCAGAAGAAATCCAGTTCATTTTCCCTTGTCTCATTTTCCTAATTCATTAGAGAGCTTTACCAACTTTGGACGCAGCCAACTTCTCTCTCTCATTTAGGGCTGTTCATAAGAAGGCCCAATCTGACCAAACCGACCAACCTAGACCGATCCAACCTGAGTCGGCCGGGTTATCTTCAGCATGGGTCAGTTTCAGGTTGTAAAATATCATAAACTGATGGTTCGGGTTAGTTTCGATTTTCTTGTGTAAAATCAAAATCGACCCGAACCAAACCGACTACTTGTCCCTTTATGAAGTTTAAATTAATTAAGCCCCCATAACTAATTGTCCATCTTCAAATCTATTACATTGGCTAGTTTAATGATTGTAATTAACTGTCCTGAAGTCTCCCTACAGAATTCACCCAAATCCCAATTAAGACAATTAAACTTCAAAATGAATATATAATCAAAGGGATAGGTTGGTGGTTTTGGAGATAAAACTTAATTACTGAAAAGATATATAACATATATACCTCTATAATAGGCATTATTATTATATATGGGTTTTGCTCTTCTTCTCCTCTCCAAAGTCCAAACTGTGGACTAGAGGTATATCCTGTTTATCAAAAACAAGCTTTTTCCCGTGTTACTACCTCACATACTGTGGTGCCACAGTCCCCACATATATATTGCAGTTGAGTTTCTGTCAAGCATAGTTGAACTTAGAACCAAAACCGATCCAAACTGACTCAAACCGAATAGGCTGGTTTTACTTAACACTGGGTCGAGTTTGATTTCAAATTCAGATAACCCGACTAGGTCGGATCGGTTAGAAAAACCTCAATAAACCGACCCAACCCGACTCATGAACAGCCCTATTTTCATTTCGTGAATTGGGATGAAAGGTAATAGACTTTTGCAGCGCACTGTTTTGCATTCTCAATTGATTTGTTAATAATAAGAAGAATGGGGTAAGGATTTCTAATAATCTGATTTTGGGAAGGAGCAGAATTTCCGATCCTCGATCCAAACACAATTGTAATTGTTCTTTTATGAGCAAATTAAACTCAGAAAAAGCACAAAGCTGTAATGGTGATAGTAAGCTGATCACTTGGGCCTCAGGCCAGCCTATTGCCATTTCTAGTTTTGCATCCTTTTCAGTGGGCAAACCCTAGTGAAGTGCATCTAGACGATGCTATTCTGGTAGCCAAGGAACTCCATTGATTTATCCAGTCATGATAATGGTCTCATTTAATGGGTTAGGCCCACGTCCATGGCCCACCACAATTCCCTAAACATGGTCCACGGATGGTGACATAGAATAATTCTATGTATTTGTCTCAACGACTCCAAACCATTGTGGCCCATGTGAAAGTTTTCTGGCCCGATAACAACTAAACAAAATCTATGGTGCATAATCTGCACCGTGAAGCACAAAATTTGAACACAATTAAATCTTATGAAATATGAATCATGAATCAATGAAAAATAAATACACCAATGCCATATTTAACTTGACTAACTGAAATTTTGATTTAGAACTGGAGATGCACTCTCGGCCATGAGACACTTTGGCCGGGTGTAATCAATTGCCAACCTTTTCAATTAAAGAGTTTGAACTAAGAACGACTCTGATGCAACGTGTGAATTATTTATATAGGTGTCTTTATTTTGATAATAACGCATTTCTTTTTTATCCCTTGTGTTAAAAAGTATGCATTGTCCATATATCCACGTTTTCAAACAATGCAGAGATGTGTCGGTTACTTCCTATAATGCCCTAACTTCTACTATTCCAACATTATATAAAAAAATATATAAAACAAATTCTAAAAAGATATGCAGGCCCCTCCAATCCTTGGTTAATCAAGACAAAACGAGTTCTGTGGCCCTGTTACGTTGCTTTCAGTGTTTAATTTGCTGTTGTTTTTTTTTAATTTTTAATAATATAATATTTTTATTTGGAATTAATGATGTTAATTGGACCACATCAATTCACTGTAAATCACTCCTTTGTACAGTAAGCAAATGGAAACCCCACCAGGTTTCTTTAGGCTGTGTTTGGTTTGAAAAAAAAAAAAATAGGGAAAAGATAAGAAAACATTTACATATCTTGTATAGCTTTCCCTATCTTTTCCTTTCTTTCCCTATCTTTTTCTTCAAACCAAACATAGCCTTACATAACTTATTTTCTGATCATATATTTTCTCTGATATCTTAATTGATGATCATAATTTGTCATACAGTTCTTGTACATGATCAAGTGATTGGCTTTTGATTGAAATATGAAATATTCTTTCTTGCTGAGATTGACATTCCAACTATTTTCTTTTGTACCATCAAATAATGGGGCACAAAATCTTTGCACCTTTTTTCCATTACATATATCGTTTTCCATCCCACAAAAATCTTTCTATGCTATACAACAAATGTAGCTTAGAAGATTATATATTCTAAAATTATTATTACCATAATTTCATTATATTATATTAAATTATAGAGTCAAATATATAGAAGTGGCATGATAAATAGGGAAAATTTCACTTTAGTACTCTGAACTTTGGGGGTAGTGTCAAGTTAATACCTGAACTTTCAAATGTATCACTACAGTGCCTAAACTTTCAAAAAGTGTCAAGTTGGTCCCTGTCGTTAACTGATCGTCAGTTATCTGTTGAAAATATCAAAACTACCCTTTAAAATAAGACATTGTTCATTGTCTTCTACGTTGATACTGAACTGGTTATCTTCAAAGAAAATGAGAGAAAAAATATGAAATATAATAGAGGAAAACAATAACTGAAAACAAAGAAATAACTAGACAATAATGTGTTTCAGATCTAAAAGTAGAAGATAATGACTTCATTAGTCTAGAATCTCAAACACTTCAACTAGTTCAGTCTCAAGGTAGAAGACAATGAACAGTGTCTTCTTTTGAAGGATAGTTTTGACATTTTCAACAGATAACTAATGGTCAAAGCCAATTTGACACTTTTTGAAAATTTAGATACAGCATTGACACGTTTAAAAGTTCCGATACTAACTTGACACTACCCAAAATTCAAGACACTAAATTAGAATTTTCCCTAATAAATGAAAATAATAATCAATCACGTCAACGACATCGCATGATGTACTTATTTTTGGTTAATTTACATTTCACAATATGCATTTGTTAATCATGTCATAAACATCACATGATATACTTATTTTTTATTAGTTTACATTTTACAAAATGTATTTACATACTAATCATGCCAGACACTTTTACAATATTAAAAATGTCACTAATAACGAACGGTCTCACCTTATTATTAATTAGTTCACTTTTTTTTTTCTTTACAGCTTAATTTAATGGTAGATTTTAACTGAATTACATTTTAGTAAATAATATTAGGGCATTATATTATGTAGTTAATGATTTTTAATATAATCGGCGCAAAATCTTCCAGATGGTGGATTGAAGAAGATGATACAGAAGATAAATATACAAAGTATCCATGTGCGACATGCACTAGATCCATCGTCTCTGTCTAAAAACAAAATTTGTTTACAAGTTAAATTAAATGTGCATTAGATGCATTAGCTGTGTGAGAACCTGGGCACAATGATCAGCTTTTGGCCACATAAAACGGTCAGCTTTTGGCTGCTCACAAAAAGAAAATCTCAGCTTTTCTTGGCGTTGGCGTTGCCCACGTAGAATGAATGGTATATGTCAAGAGCCAAAGACGTACATTGAATTGATTTTCACATGGGTTCTTTACAAGCTTGTCCGGCCCAACCAAGCTTATTAATTGGCCTCCTTTGCCCATTACAAACTTAAAAAGAAAGAAAAAAAAAAAAAGCTTGGACCAGCTAAGTGAGAGTCTCCCGAGATAATTACTATGTAATGAATGGATGGGGACATTGCAGTTTTCTTGTGGCTGGGTTTCTTTCTCTGTAAAAAAAATGGGCTAAATGGTTTTTTTTTTTAATTTTTCAGATTGAAAATTTTGGTCTACATTTTCATCCCTTCTCATGATGAAAATATTTAACAATAAAGTGAAAAGAAATTACAAGAAAGACAAGGATGGGGGGAAATCGGGTTTCGTACAGAAGGTTGGGTGAACAAACTCAAGAATGGTTTATTAGAAGAATGTTTCAAACATTCTCATTTCACTTATTCCATTTAGTTTGACCTTCTCATCCAACCCAAAAGAGACCATAACATGGGCTCAGGTTAGGGGTGATCATTTTAATCCAGTCCGGCTCGTATATATTTAAATTTGTATATTTTATGTATAATGTATACATATGTATACATGTTATTTTGTATTATATTATGTATTTTATATATAAATATTATAACATGACATGTATAATTTATATTATATGTAATATTTTATATTATATAATGTATAAAATAAGTTTATATGCATGCTATGTCATTTAATATATAAATATGTAATGTTTTATATATGAATGACATTGGCCTGGAATCAGACCTGGCCCAGCCTAGGCTCGTACAGACCTGGATTAGGGCTTATGTTTCAGGCCCAGAACCCTAAATTGGGCCCGGGCCTAAACGATAACCCTTATCATAAGTGCAAAGCCCAACCTAACCCAACCCATGATCACCCCTAGCTCAGGCCTACTGGAAGCCAAGGCCCGAACCACTAAACTTTATTCTCAATTTTATCCTTTCCATGGTTTTAATAGTCAACTTTGTCCTCCTCTAATTGTTTTGTTCTATATTTGTCCTTCTGGACTGGCAAATTGTACCATTGATTTTATGCCAATGAAGTACAGTTTTGTATTTTTGGTGGGGTAAGTGTCAAAGTGTATAGATTTCTTCCTCGCTCTACAAAACACAGAGAGAGAGAACTGGGTAGCTGTACGTTGAAATATGGATCCTTTTTGAAGGAGGTACTTCAATGGTTCAATTTGAGTACTGGAAATATTTTTCTTGAATGATAAAGCAGAATCGTTATTCGGTATTGGTGTTGGGTGTAAGGTGTTGCAGCTTCAAATATTTGACAATCTTTAATGAGCACTGCAAGCATGACAAGATGCTCAAGAGCCCTCAATTATGCTATTTGGTGGATTGATCGGAAAAGTTCTCCATCTTCCTCTTGGATTGACATGACTCATGAGAGAAAGCGTTTTAAGTACAAACGTTCTCAAGAAATGCTTGAGAGAATAAGTGTTCTTTTCAATTTATGTTTGGTTTGATAGAAAATTAAGAGAGAAACAGAAAGTTGAGCAAAATAAGCTCGGATCTCTTAAAACTGTGTAAGCAGCATCCAACCGCACACATGAGAGATGTTCCTAATGTGGTGCTGGATTTTCATGCTCTCGAAGAATGTGTGGCTGTATGCTCAAATGCATGGTTCTGAAAACTGCACCGGACAGGTTGACCAGGGAAGTGGCCAGGCAATTGGTTCTGTTTCACCCTAAACTTTTATTAGGCTAAAAACCGTTGATTTGGTCAGTGATTCGCTGATCTGGGTGGTCGAACCATTGACCTATACAATGGTTTTTGGCCTTTTATTTAATTTTTTTTTAAATCAGAACAGGTTGTCTGTTTAAACCGGATTATCTGACCGTTTTAACTCAGGAACGGGTACCCAAAACAGTTCCATGTTCAATCCGGTTTTTAAAACCTTACTCTTGGAACTTGTTAAGAAATTTTATGAAAATCATTGTGAACTTTCCCTCAAATTTCTGCTGTTTTCTTGTTTCCCATCAAACCAAACACAGCCTAAGTCCCAAAGTCGCAGTTGGTGTAGGATCAACAATTGGGATTCGAAGCCCAAAATTTTTAATAGGTGAACAAAAAAACATATAATGAAGTACTAATTGTCCTTCCAAGTTCCAACATCAGTGAAAGAAAAAGGACGGTAGATGAAGCCGGCCATCGGGCCATGGACTGATCGATCTATCATCGAAGCCCTGCAGACGTGCCTTGTGCCGGACCTAACAAGTTTTCTACAAAAACTCCGACCATCTGTGACATTTATTTAAACCCAGGCCCAATAAACACATGGCCTTTAACTTGCAGTCCATTTCTTTTGGATCAGCCCATCCATGACCCAACCACGTCGAGATCTAAAAATAATGTAGTAACCAGGCCCAAGCCTGTGAACTATGTTATGTCTCGTAAGTTATCCCCTGAGTGTAGCCCAAGCCCAAGTGCGTTTGGGGAGTCGGGACTCACCTACAGTCTACAGACTTGATGTGGATTGCGGAAGGGAGTAAGACAGTAAGACTTGCTGCTGGTGAAGCTTCAGCAGAAGCAAAATACAATGCTCAAAAACGCCGTGAAGTGCATGAGCTTTTATTCTCTGGAGCAAATGGTGTATTGGAATGGGTCAAAGGGGGAGATGCAAGGACATTCATTAATGGATTATGGATAATCATCAAGCCTGTCACATTTAGAGTGGACTTGGGATACTTGAATTTACAATACACAAAGTTCAGAGGTTGTCTTATTTCTTAAACGGATTCAATGATCATGATCAGAGAGGATGGGGGATCATTGACAGCTCCTCCAGCCTCAACTTGTAGAAGGTGTAGAGTGTAGAACTGAGTACCTCCCCTCTCCTCTTTGTGAGTCAGCAATGTAGGTGGCATTCGGTAGTGAGTAAATGTCGTGGATGGGACCGTTTTGGTCCTATCCACGGTAAGATATGGTGTTCTGCTATGTGTGGATGGTTTCTGTCCACAAAATAGCGTAAACAAAAATGGACCACACCCCAATTTATCATCTATAGTATTTTTTTGATGATGGACAATTTGTGGAAAGGTTTCAATGTAATGCACCTATGTTACATTGGTCCAATTACTCTCATTTTATTTAATCTTTTAATAATTTTTTATATTTTATCAATAAAATAATAATTTTTAATGTTAATTCTAGCACAAGTCCAATGGTTCTCCTTCTCAACTCTTTTTTCATTATTTAAACATTAACGTTTTTAATATTTTTATCAATAAAATAATATTTAAAATATTAATTTTTTATTTTTTAATATTTAAAATAATATTGTTTTAATTATTTAAAAAATGCAATTTTTACATATATATTGATGTCTTTTTTGAATTTATTTACCATTTAAAATGCAAAAAGTAGACATTTATAATCGACTGTATTGATCTCCCATAAAATGTATATGAGACGTGGAATCAAAAAATTACACCACGCCTACATAACATCACCATGGGTGTGAACTGGTCTTGTCCACACAATCCATCCACAATTCAGAACAATTGTGGATTGTGGTGTAGTGTGGTGTGGATTAGTCCATGCCACAAGGTGTGGTGTGGAGTGTGGAACAGTCCACACCCACCAATTTCTCATCCGCACTACAAAACACCCCCGAAGTTCATCAATGTTGATGGGTTCTTGTGGGAACCCTGGGCATTCAGGCTTGTCCCTACCATACCCAAAGTAAACAGAATTTTAATTTGAAGCATGTCCACCCCCACATCAGTTGTTTACCCCTTCATTAGCTAATTATTCTGCAAGAGACTAGGCAGACCAAGGAACCTAACAAAATTCAGCTTTCAGCCCCCTATCTATATGAGCCAAGCCTCTTGCCTCTGGAAATGTCTAAAAGTCTGGTATAGACCTTGCTATTAAATTTGATTTCTACAAACTATGAGTTTGCATTTGAAATCAGAATTGCAGTTACAGTTTCTATACCTAATTATATATTTAGGTTTTGTCATCTGACTAGTCCATAACTCCATATTCAGCAATCAGCATTGTTTCTGATTAACTGGGCCTCCTGGTCTCTTACCTGGCTTCTTGTTATAAAGATCCACTAGTTCGCACCAGTCTCAACCACAGCTACTTCAAAGTGAAATTCAGCCATCAGGGAACTTGTTATCGTGTTAACCTACAGTGGAAAACTAATTCTTTTACTCCAACCATATATGATTAATAAAATCACTATGACAGTTTTTGTTTTCCCTCAAATTTTCACTGTACTTCAAGTCTTAGCTGCATTTCTTAGAAATTTTGAGTGGGCAACATGCTGGCCCCTCTTACCCCTGTCACCATACGTTAGATGTGCACTTAATACAGTATTTGTTGTAATAAATGCAGAAATTGGATATTTTGATTGTCTATATTATTACATACAAGGTGTCTACGTTCCATAGACCAGTAAGAGAAAAGAACCAAGGAAAAGAATTTAGGTTTTCCGGTTTCTAGCAGTGATGACATCAGAATTTTTTTATATGTGCATCTGCAAGTTTGTACTGCTAGTCTCAAAACACATTCCTTTCCTTATTGCTTCTTCTCCTTTTTCTACTAGTCTCAAAAACCTAGGGAAATCCAACAACAGAATGTTATTCATGCAAGCCTAAGGAGCATCCTTCTTATATGTAACCAGCTTCAATAGTAAATAAGTGCAAAAATAATTATATGCCTATGTACTCAGGGTGTTATTGACTTGCTACCATTAACAACCTTGAAGGTCTGAGAACAATGTTTGTATCAAAGTCTAATGAGAGAAATTAATGGGTATTCTACATGTTTGTTTACCATCATATCATTATTAATGAAATTATGGGTTTTGATGCTCTTTCGGCTCAGTTTGGAAGGAGTACAAATGCAAATATGTAGATGCAAAACCTTATATTTTGTATGTATTTGCATTTGTACTCCTTCCAAACTGAGCCTTCAGGAAAAAAGGTTAGACTTAATCAGATAAATAGGACAAGACAGTTAAAACATGACAGACCACCTCCCTCAATGACCATTGTAGAGCAACAAGATGCATATCAGCTTGACTCAGTGTAACCAATTCTGTTCAAATGAGAGGCTCAAATCATAGTTCACCAGAAGGATACCTCAAACCAAAGTTCAAAGCTGAAGTTCATCAATTTGTTTATATATGAACTTGTGGGGTGTACAAGTTTCAGGAAGCTAAAAAATGTGCAATTACAAATAGCCACTTAATAAGCAAGACAACCAATTGTGTAAGCAGTTAACTAATTTTGGTTAAACCAATTTAACAATTTCTGTTTTAAGTTTTATATAGAGAAAAAAAAACAAAATCTTCAACTAATATGGCTTACACATGAAATCCTGTCCATCTTTTAAAATTTCTAGCTTCACTGCCATCAGAAACCGCCATACCTATTCCTGTTCTCCCCCCTTTCCCAACACCTCTGTAATACAACCTCCACTCATCAGGGCTGCCCTCCAGCTGCACCAGACATGGGGATCCAACCCCTTTGTTATCCCATCCATCTTCATCAGCGGATGGCTTCAGAACGGCATCCTCTCCACACCTCCTCCAATCCTTCAATCCATCTGGAGACACTGCCAAACCAATACTCCTCTGCCCATCTGCAGCAATTCCTTCATATGCCATCAGATATCCCCCATCCCTCCGGTTTCGTACAACATGTGCATTTATGACACCACACTCATCAAAAGACCCATCCAATCCTCCTCCCATGATCTTCCCCAATTTCACCCACCTAATCCCATCCCTCGACCTCGCAATGCCTACTGCAAAATGTCCACATCCCGCATCAAACGAGTGATAATACATTCTTAGATCACCATTGCTGTGAAAAACAACCCGAGGTGTGGCAACAAAAAGAGAATCCCACTCCACACCAGATCCAACGTCAAAAAGAGCACCACTGTGGTGTTCCCCTTCAATCCGAGCCCAGTGACGGCCATCTTGACTGATTGCTAGGCCTGGCAATGACTTGAGAATGCTGCCTTGGGTATCTTCGTTGTCATTTTTGTAGACTCTTTCTGGGTTTTCTACAGTGATTCCCGGAGCGACAGAAAAGTCCACCTTCTCAGAATTAAATCCAGTGTAATAGAGCCAGTAGACAGCATTTGATCCTCTGACTTTTGTACTGGACATGATCACAACTTCGGAAGGTCTGATGCACGCAGTGTCAAAGGCCCACCAATCGTTGCTGCAGTTCATTACCATCCCTGCGTCGGTGCTCGATCGAACATGCCCCGTACCTCTCTCCCAATGAATACCATTGCCCGATACTGCCAACCCAATAGAACCGGAGGTGGGGTTATCATCCGAGCTCCCATGGTACCACATATACCACCGCTCTGCATCGTCACTGAGATATCTTTTCACGACAGGAGATCCAACCTCGCGGCTGTCCCAGCAGCTGTTAGAACCCAAATCAAACACCAACCCAGTAGAGGATGAAGAGGAAGTAGGTGTTTGGATCTGTGCGGGGGTCGAGGGTTGTTGAGTAGTCGAAGTGGAACCTGTATCGACAGTTGGGTTCCTGTCAGTTGTGTTATCGCTGCCAATGTCTGGTTTTGTTGAGCAACGAGTGAGATAGGGAAAACCATTTCTAGGTATAGGACTTGGGCACTTCTGGCGAAGAAACACAGTACCAGTGCCGGTGATGCCGCAGGTACAGAGAGCGAGCATACCTGGCCTGGTGGAGGCCCCTGGAGAAATCAAAGTTGTTGGCTTCGCTGTTCTGCGGGTGGTAGAAGAAGCAAGGACCCTGACGATTTTGAACGTTGCTGCTGTTGCCGCTGCAGATGTTGTGTCCATCGCCCGAGTGAAGGAAATCAAAATTAAATTCCAAAATTCCAAACCAAAAAAAAAAGGATGTAACTCGTATGAGTCGGCTTTCGGCTTTAATAAAGAAAGAAAGAAGGAAAAGATAATAGAATAGAACAAGAAACGAATGAGTGTACAGTATCGCTGTTTGGAGGTTAGAGGGTTTCGAAAGAAGCAAACGGGTGAAATAAAATGCATAAAAAAAAAGGAGGGCTTTTCAGTTTCGCCTTTCGGCCTAAGAAAGAAGGAAAAGATAATAGAATAGAACGACAAAGAAACGAATATGGTGCCAAATCCGGCGCTTTATGATGGATGATGCCCAAACAGTCAAACATTTTCCTTATGTACTTTTCTTTCTGCTCTTAGCCTCTTATGTTCCAAACTTTGAATGGACTCGATTGAACCCAGATGAATCATGAACTTATCCCAATACAAAGTGGAAGTAAGATCATCAAAATACATATTTACAATAAATTTCAAATTCCAGTGTGAGGACAGAAAAACTTTCCCGTTTCCCCAACTTATTAACCACTGTCTTAGCTTAATTCAAGGAGAGGGAAAGCGAATGCTGGAAAAAAAAAGTGAAAATTAGAGAAAGGAAGGAAAAGGAAAAGAAGTAATTGACTAATTGTTCTGCTGGGTATTAGGGATTTGACCAGCATAAACCTGTATCAGTATCACCGTATGGATAACAACATTGCATGTATAATTCTTATTTTTATAGGCCATGAAAATAACATTAAATTACTGAAATAGTCGTTTAAAACGCCATTGAAAAAAATGCCAAACGCTTCTTTAGTCTTTACCTCTTCTCCGTGATGATAAGAGGCATGAAGGGCACAAATAGAAGAATGTTAAATGCGAAATAGACCTTTGAGCTATCATTGAAGAGAAACAGAGTGGAAAATGACAAGGCAACTGTTAGGTCTTTAGGGTCACCTGTGAAGAAGAATGCTGCCTCTACTAAACAATGAGATTGTGCAATTCTTGGATTTACATACAAGTGAAAGTGAAACCCATGAAAATTGAAAAGGCATGTCCAGCAGTCCAAGCATTTCTCAAGTATTGTATTGGAAAATGAGTTTTCCCTAAATTGGTTTTCATTGTAAAAGAAATCCTTACAAAGTGTGGTGATTGAGAAAAGTACACCCATCACCTTTGTAGGGCTATGCATTGAGAACATCTTCCTATGAATGAATGACAAGGGAGATATTTGTGCATGTTTGTAATGTCTTTGTGGGTACTGGGTAGGAGATCCGAACTTGATTAAACTCAAAAATTAAGCATTATGTTAATGTTATATGCCAAAATACCTTGCTTTCCAGATTTTCATGCTACAATTCAGGTGCAAATATTGACACTTAAAACACCATGGTATCGAACACCTATTTGGTCAACCATAAATTCTAGGTATGGATCGTTTATTTCGTCATTTTAAGTTATCCTGGTATCCTCCGCATAAATGATAGTTAGCTGCTGCTGTTGGATGCAAAACAGAAGCCTGCAACAAAATATATAAGAATATACAAAAAATTTATTGATTTTCTACTCTACCCAAAACTGAAAGTTATAATGACAATACTGATCAGATAACAAATACAAGCAACTAGAACTGGTCAAGATCAAACAGCTTAAGTCCCCAGCTCATATCCTCGCAATGCCTTACATGAGGAACAAGTGCACCTGTATCTACCCCACTCTTTGCTTTGCAGTCATAAAAAGGTGGTGCATGGAAGCAAGGCTCCATTGACATTGCTCGATGACAAGGTGGATCGGGGGCAGTCCGATTTTCAGGCTTGTATAGGATCCATGGCTTCAAGCCTCCCAGACCCTGAGCCACATAACCAAAGGTTGACCAAGAGCTTGTGACCAAGACATCAGTCAAGCTCAGAAGATACATTTCAGCCCATGCTTTCCTATTGTGCATCTGCTTCTCAGCCTGTTGATACTCTTCATGGCTTGGTTGGTAGACGCTGACCACCTCCCCAGTCACAGTAGGGTGCTCCCAATACATGTTCCTTACCTTTTCAAAGTACCCGGAGCTTAAAGATGTCATCAGGATGGCAATTGACCTTTGGTTTCCTGATGGTCTGATGATGGGTTTCTGTACATCAACTTCTGGCAACACCTTCTCCCTCAGGGAACAAGATAGTATCTGATCTAACACATGCTGGAATGGGCCAGTATCAGTATCAAAGACTCTAATCTGGATTCCCACCCTTTCATCTGCTTTAGACAAGTAAGCTTGATAATACCTTGTAATCAACCCCCATACTGCATTTGAGGGATGGAAAAGATAGCGACCCAAGTGGTGAAAAACTGTTTCTTTGTTGGGGAAGAGGTTACTTAGTTCTTGCTCGAAGGATGGGACCAAGAAGAGAGATGGGACGAAGTAGTTATCAGTTTTCATGATCAGCCAAGGTACTTTTTGAAAAAGAGATTGATCTTGGTCACAGAAGAAAAGCTTATCATGATCATTGTAATCATGGACAAGATGAAGATATAGAAAAGGAGGTACTGACCCTGTTGAACTGTTTATGACATTGTTCTTCAGCATATTACCATAGCAGTGAGGGTGTTCTTGATTGAAACTGCTGAACTGATTAAGGGGGAATTCCAAAGGGAGTAGCCAGGATGCCCCTGGAAATGGTTCACAGAATAGATCAGTCATGTCAGTCCCACGGTCAACAAGTAGGACCCTATTTGTGAGGAGAGCATACAAGAATGCTGAAGCCAATGTTAGTATCCTGTTTCCTAAACCACTAAATGATATCCATACCACATAATTACAATCTGTGGTCCCAGTGCTCTGACCAGACTTGAGCTGCTCCAATGTCCTGTTGTAGGACTCTGTATAGGCTCCACAACGTCTATGCAGAGATTCATACCTTCGCAACCTAGACACAAGGTACGAGGAAGGTTTGTGTGGTGCTGCCTTGCGAAATAAGACTGACTGGAACCTGCTTAGACAAGATCCTTCATCGAACTCATCAGCTAGGAGACCACCAAGTAATTTATCTTTAGGTGCCTCAACAGCATGAGATATAATATCTTCTAAACCTGAATTGGCAACTTTTTTTCAGGGGGAAGGGTGGAACAATTTTGCAATCTAAATGAGAGAGGGAATACCATAAAATCAAATGGACCAAGCAACAAAAAATTGAAATGAAATTGTTTAGTCATGTTACATCTAAAATTGGTGTTTGAATGACTAGAAACAACAAAAGAACAAAGGCAATAATAAACTAGTCAATGCATCTTATATTCTTATTTGGAAATCACAGTTACCTCGTCTGACTTTACTTTCAGTCATAATTCAAAAATTTTATATCATAACATGTTAGGTACAGGTAATATCATATAATGATAGTATGATACCACATCTAATTTAGCCAGCACTAAGGGAAAACATATATATGGTTTTCTTATTGATAAAACCGTATGAGTTGTTATATATACATAGATCTGGAGAATAAATGAAGGCTGTGGAAATACATGTCATCTGTAAATTATGTTCTACTGTGGTCTGACGAGAAGAAGCTCCAAATCATACCATCCAGTCAGTAGAATAGTCTATTTTATGTCAAAATCTGTAAATGGAATATTGAGGTTCAAATGTCAAAATAATGACAGGAAATTCTAAACTTGAAAGCTAATCCATTTGAAGTGTTTTTCATTTGTTGTTGTTGTCTGAAAGATTCTGATCCCATTGGGAAGACATTAGCTAAATAAACAGATTGAATGAGTAGCACAATGTTTTGAACTATATTACATCTATGGAAAATAGCATAGCTTAAAAAGCTAATAGTACAATATGAAACTGAACAGTTTAGAAGGTGTTTGCCAATGTATGTATAATTTTGTTTTTCAAAACCAAAAAATAAAAAATAAAACAACTGCAGCCTCAGCAAAATCATATTACTATTTTTCCTAATAATGTAGCAGTTGTTTGAAAAACAAAACCATTCACATTAGCACACATCCCCTTAGATGGTAGAAAAGCATGTAAAGTTCAGTTTCTATTAGAGAATAAAAAGCTATTCAAGTACCTCATCTAACAGCTTAAGATTTTAGGTTGAATGGCTCCTTGAAATGGTATAGGAGCCTGTTTGACAAAATGGTCCAGTGTTCAATCTTAGTCATCCCATTATAATTAATTAAATTTCAGCATAAGGTATGGGTGGGCCTGTTATCCACACTTCAAGCCCGATCAGCTTTTACACAAGAGAGTGTGTTAGAGAAATAAAAACCTATTCAGGAACCCCACATGACAGCTTAAGCTTTTAGGTTGAATGGTTACTTGAGAGAGAGTGGCTCCAAGAACACTCATCAACTGGGTTTATTTAGTTTGTCATCTATAAAACTAGAGTTCGAACATTTACACTATACAACTATATTAAAATAACCAATATAAATAGCTCTTCCATCTTGTCTTAATACGAAACAGACAGACAGAGAGACAATGAAATACCAGGCAATGAAATAAAAAAAGAAAGAAGAAGAAGCAGAAGATTGGTGGTTAAAGGCAAGACCTTAAGGCTTAGTTTTTGCAATGCAGTTTCATTTGCACTGGTGCACAAGTGTGGGAATGCAGCTGAATTGAATGCAATTTTGATTTTTTTTTTTTTGTTTCAAATTTCACTTTCTTTGTTGGCAGTGTAAATGAAGTAAAATAAAATCTAAAGCAAAAAACACAAAGCAAGAGTGAATCAGAATTTATACTTGTCTAGTTTGCACTGATGCAATTATATATTTGTTTCATAATTCTGACATGCAATTATATTAGTGCAAATGAAATGCACTGCAAACGAAAGGAGCCCAAATGACCAACTGAGCACCATCTTGACATAGAAATTCCACCCAAGAATGGGAAGGCAAAGTTAATCCCATTTAAAAGGTAAGCAAAGAGATAAGTACTACTATACTAGAAATCAGCAATTCATAGTTGACCTTAGAATTGTAATAGATACGGAAAAGCCATTATTTATTATTTAGTTTTTAAATAAACAGAAATAAGTACCTTCTTCAGTTTTTACTTCAAAAACCCTTGCCTCTGCAAATCCCCGAACTCGATCCGACGCTAGGTCTCGATAAATGACGGAGGCTGTAAAAAAAACTGACGAAACCATCAAACCTGCAGCCAAGATCCCCATCAACTTCATCATATTGAACCCAATCTTCCTCTCCGGAACTCGGGAAACAATGGCATTTGCCGGATCTGTGAGCTTTGACGAATATACTTGCGTCCTGAACCTCTTCATATCCATCAAATTCTCAAGTGGGCATCACGAATTCCTACTCATTTCCCACAGAGAAAAAGGAGACTTCTTGGATCTGATCTTGCAGAGGAACCACGACTATGATTCTCAAACAGTTGGCGAGTAAATAAAAAATAAAATCTTTCAAAAAAATAAACTGTGAAGAATGCGAGGGATAAGTTCAAGTAAAACGGCGAATTAATAAGCTGGCCGAGAACTTTGTAACAAAGATTCTCGGTTGTCGGAGAAGGAGCTTTACTTGCTTAGATTTCCGGGACGAAGCTCTACTGTAAGGATTTTGAAGCTCCTGCAACGCAAAGATATGGACTATGGAGTCAAGTGTTGCAGTGAGCTATTGACTGACTTGTTGATGAGATAAAACCATTAAACATTTACCAGATGGTTTGGTTCGTTGGTCGCTTGAGCTTGATGGAATGCCTGAGGACCAGAACCTAAAAGGTAAACCTCAATCGAGAAACCACTGGACCAGGATCTTCTTTCGAATGATTAAAATTGTAGGTTTCAAGGACAATGATGAATAAATCTGTATTACCCATCCATATATAAAAACAAAAATACTTGCGCCCTATGAATGACTTGAATTACCGTGTCATTGAATTGTCGGCTCCTTCTCGCTGCTCACGAATACCGCGTAAATGGAATTATGGACCCACTACCGGTCTACCACTAGAGCGCTCAGGATATGCTACCTACAAATCGTTCCCACATCCTTACCAACAAAGCACCACCGCCATCATCTTCCCTTGAATGACAAGAGATATTCCAAATGCGCATCTCTAATGTCACGTGGGCAGAGATGCGGGAACAACTCGTGGATCACATCTCCTCCCCACACGCGGACGCCGCACAACACCGCATAGCACATCTCCGCCACCCATAATACCAAAATAGATGATGTTATCGTTGGAAGATATTCTCAATATACCGCGGGGATGTTATCATTGATTCCGCACCCTATTGAACAGCTAAAACTTTCACTTAATCCTATATCAAAATACTCTCCACATGACATTGCAGTAAATGGGGAACATCTCCTGTGCTTCTATGCTATTATCCATAGGATACATGGACCCTCCAATAAATGAGTTGGATCTGCTCACAACAAATACTGTCCCCATGCACTTCTAATATGATCCGTGTCCGCACATCTCATTACGAGACTAGAACTCACGTGGTGAGACTCATCATGTGTACAATGTTAGAAACAATACAAAGACCTTGTATTCCCTGAATTTTCATTTTCAATAAAACCACCCTGTACTATGGGGTTAGTGACAATTACCCCTCAACTTTCATTTGCAATAAAAAAAACCCAGAACTTTTATTTTGTCATAAATACCCCCTAGCTATTAAGTCAAATGACAGACTATGTTAACTTAACAAAATACTTAAGTGATTTTGTTTTCTTTTCCTCACTTTATTATCTTAAACCCTAATTGACAAAAAATACCTCCATTATCTTCAAATGAAACCAATTAAATAATCATTTCACTGACATAGAAAAACAAGTTTATTTAAATTTTTGTTTCATTTTCACTAACATGAATGTCTTTCTTCATCTTAAAATATAAAAATCGCCCACTCATTTATCCAATAAATTAAGAAAAACCAAACGAAACCTTGTATATATTGAATCCAACCAGAAATTTGCAAGGATCTAATAGAGTAAGCAAGAGGACTTCAATATTGTATTTAAAAAACCAATCGAATCATAAAATTGTTCAAATAAATAAGAAAATGGTAGTTTGGAGATTTAAAATTTTTAAGCTGTTGAGTGAGGATATTTTTTGAAGTTTAATTGATGGAATTCTAATGGAGGGGTATTTGTCACAAATGAAAGTTCATGGGGTAATTGTCATTGACTCCATTGTAGAGGGGATCTTTTTCACAGACTTAGTCTGGAAGGAGTACAAATACAAATGTGTAGAGTGTAAAACCTTGTATTTTATTGGGATAATAGTAGATAAGGGCAACTTTTTGCCCTTAATATCAATAAAAAATACTATTTTTATATAAGAACCAAAACGAGGTATTTATTTTGGGAAAATATCAAATAAAGGCAATGTCATTGTTCTTCATCTTCATCTACCTGTGTTAAGTCCTCCAATGATGGTCTACCACCCTATCAACTAAAACTGTGTAAATTCTCTTCCTCGACAATCGTGTAGCAAATGCAGAGAAAGATGATCAGAAACTTCAGATTCACGAACCTCCTCACGGTGATGGCCTATAGTTTACAAATTTGTGCTTCGGATGCAGACAACGTAGTACGCTGGTACTTGTCGCTGTAGGAACTGCAGTGAATCCAATCGAGAAGACGGTGTACACCGGTACTTCCTCCGTCGGTAGTTCTGTTGGGTTCACATCAACCGATGTATTATGGGTTTCTTCTTCAGGTGCGCAAGATAGAGTGGGGTATAGCCTTGATGGATGAGTATTTCCATTTCAACGTTAATGGAAGTTGAGATGTGTAGTTCTTCAGAGATGGATACAGAGGCAGAGCAATCTATGAGAATGCCTCCTCTGCCCCCCCTCCTACACCGTCGAAGCGAGTGAATACAGAGGCAGAGGGGGAAGACAAGCGACTGCCCTTTTTTGATATTTTTCTAATAAAAATTACCCCATTTTGATTATTATGTAAAAATATTATTTTTTATTGATATTAAGGGCAAAAAGTTGCCCTTATTTTGCTAGAATCCCTATTTTGTATTATTTTTATATGTATTTGAATTTTACATTTTGCACTCTACATATTTGTAGAGTGCAAAACAAAAATGTTTGGTTCATGTGAGTGCAAAGTGGTTCAAGATTTACACATCCACTTTGCATTCAATTCATTTGTTTTGGAAGATGCAAATTTCATCAATGCAAATACAATTGTTCCTTGCTACCAAATGGTGTTCTAGCTACTCCCACCATTAAACAAATATAAAAAATAATAGACCATTAAATAAATATAAAAAATAACAAAAAAACCTTTTGTTAAAGACTTCTTTTTGAAATTACAGAATCTAGAAAATCTCTTGTTGAGTGCATTCTTGAACGCAAGAGTAGGCTCAGCTTCTTATGGTTCTTCTGTTGAAAGACTAATGATTAACCTGAAAACATGAAAACGTGTTCAAGGTTGCTAAACATCCCTTCTGCACTTCTAAAAACACCTGAAAACATCACCTGGAGCAGAAGTTATAATTCATTGACATTTGTAAATCTCAATTTTCAATGTGAACTTTCTGAGATTATTAGAGTTCATTGAACAAGACATACACCAAGCATGGTAGCCATATTTGGGTGGATCATGCCAGAACCTTTTGCGATTCCCCCAATTCTTATGCAAGTTCCTCCAACCTATGCAACCCAACAATTGCGATCATGGATATGACATCACGTTAAAATTGTCAGGAGCATGAAAATTAAGTACATACAAAATAATGCTCCACAAAGTACTGTTTTTATGTTACTTCTCCGTTCAAGTAATTAATGTGTTATGCCAGCATGACTTCTTTTATTGAAGATGCAACAGAACTCAGAAGGCACAAGAAATATAATAAAAATGAATAATATATCTTGGTGCAATGATTATGAGAATGGATGGATTTTCTTTTCCAAAAGAAACTAAGAGCAAAACTTCTTCAAGGTAGACATTAGAAAATATATGTATAAAGCACAACTTGACTGTCATTTTGTATTATAGAAAGCCGGTCTTACAAACTTAAACTAGACACTAGAGTGAAATCTTGAAGTTTCTTTTTTCTTTGCTTTTGGGGGGCAAATAACAGTTCTTAAACAATTTTATCAAAGAGTTTTTCACAAGTAACAGTAATTCAATAGTTTCATTAAAGATAGGGAAAACAAAGCAATTCACACTCAAATTACACGCTAGAGCCTAAGCTTCCAAATCATTCAATTCTACACTGCAATTTTTTATTTTTACATTGTTTGCCTCTTTCCCTGGTTCGCCCCAAAGAGCCCACTAAGGGTCTGTTTGTTAATAGCTAAAGTGGCTGAACTGAAAAGCTTATTGCTTTGTCTTTTAGTGAATAAGAATGAGGATATGAGATCCTAAATGGATGAAATCTGAAGTTGGGTAGATTATTATACCTTGATATTTTAGTATTTAATTCTTTTATCCACCAAAAGACAAAGCAATAAGTCATTAAGTTCAGCAACTTCAGTCATAAGCCATTATCAATGGCCCCTTAATTGTAAAAGAAAATAATATTACTAAACCTGTAAAACATTACCACAAGAAGAAGCACTATACAAGTATGGGAAAGCAAACTCAGAAAGGGGGAAAATCCTAAACAAATGAAAAACAGATCAACCCATGAACTATGGAATTCTGGTCTTGGTCAAAAACATTTTTTTTTGAAAGATGAAGAAAATTTTATTAAGACCAAATCAAAGGTAATACAAAGAGTCTTCACTAGAAAAGGTGCAAGATGCAGCCTCAGCATAATCAAATGAAAAACAATGGACTGTCCAATTCATTGTTTATAAAGGAAAGATGTTATATAGAAGTGTCCATCAAGGTAGATATCTGATAGGCATCGTGTAAAGAACTTAATACAGTCAGGAGAATCCATGCAAACAATTCATAGAGGTAGAACAAGGAATATGGAGTATTTTATCAGCTTATACTTTTCTATAGACAATTGATTCTTCCCTTTTTTCATCTTGCCAAGTCAGACAATGCAACATGCATCAGATTCTGATTCCTATGTTTGCATCCATGCAATATTACTTAATTTCCAACTAGGCATTATAAGAACTCCAGTGGTCCAACCAATGGTGAGCAAACAAATCAAGATGTTGAGTTAGAGAACCTCCAAATGATACCTTATCATGAAGTCCCCTCGAAACCTTGTGTGTGGCTCGACCAGTAGTTGTATCAGCTTCTCTGTTCTCGTCTACAGTCACCTGACCAACAAAAGAGAGGCTTTAGTTTAAAGAGTCCCATATCATCCAAACTGTCAACCAAATAGATGTACATACCCCATCACTGCCAGTCCTTCTGGTTGTAGACGAAGTATAATATGCCCCATTGGCACCTCCATAAGTAACAGTGGAACTCTGAAAGCTATAACTACGAGCCTGGGGATGCGCTCTATCTGCCCTGTTATAGTCATTCCAATACTGAACATGCTTGCTCTTCCTCTTTGAAAGATAAAACACAATGAATCTCTACTTCAACAGTATATATAATAGCAACTACAAGAGTATATATATATAGTTTCAGTATGCAATTACAGCAAGGACTTAACCTTGAGATTCATCATCTGGATCCTCAACATACGGTTCCTTTGACCTAGAATACTTCCTAGGGTTTTCAGTCTTCTCTTTCGCTTTGGCTCCTTGTTCTTCTTTGGACTCATCTTCAGATGTTATCTCTTTGATAATCGGCCCCTTTGGTTTACTGGATTGTGGAGCTTGATGCTCCAGGAATCCAACTGGATGCATATCTGAGTCTCCAAAAAACCTTGAACTTGACCCAAACATGCTCAGTCCCATCATACTAAATTCAAACATGCTTTGGAATGGACTAGTAAAGAAAGGATCACTGAAAGGGTCCTTCCCCCCAAAAAAAACTAGAGGTTAGACTCCTATGGATACCAAAGCCACCAAAACCACCAAATTCAGCAAAAGGATCGCCAAAACCAAAGAAAACACACCTCTCTGCTATTTTTTTTCTAAGTGCTTATTCCCTGAGAAAACCCATAATAAGATAACATCCCAAGGAACCAAAAATGAAGGAAGATTCAATGAACCGAATAGATTCAAGATTCAAGAGGAAAATGAAGGAAGATTCAAGAAATCCCATAGGACGAAGAAATATCAGACATACCTCTCAGGAAAAGGCAAATCAATAGATTTGGAGTTCAGATCTCTCTTCCGACGAGGGAAGTGACCTAAAAATGAAAAGAAAATCAAAATGAGAGTCCAGATCTCTCTTACCTCTATCGCAGAACCTTTCTCTTCTCTATCGAATGCTTGAAGAGAAAACAGTCAAAACCTATGCTTATTTACTTCGACCAAAATCGTGGCAAAATTTCCTTAGTTTTTTATAAAGCAATATTTTCACCTATTTTCGATGCAAACCTTGGTCTATACACATTTTTGCATAAAAAATAGGCGTATTTTTGAACTCTTACCAAATGAATGCAAATCTGAACCAGAATGCAAATTTGCAACCGTTCAGATTTGCACTCCAACCAAACGCAGCCAAAGGAAGGTTCAAGGGGGTAATTGTCACTGACCCCATAGTATGGGGGGCTTTGTAATTTACCCTTCGAAAAACTTCCTCACAACTTCAATTATTTTCCCTGCCTGAGAATAATCTAGAAGGTGAGATTCCAAAGCCATTATTTGAGTTGAAACAACTCACTTTTCTCCGGTTAGCACAAAACAAATTCACAGGTACCATTCCAAATGCTTTCTCAAGATTCAAGTTCCTTTCATATTTGAAAGGAAGTGTAGGCATAGAGGAGGGGAAGTGTAGAGATGACACGAGTACTGATCAATTGTTTGAGAAAAATGCCATATTTGAGTTAGAAAGAATTAATGCGCAAAGGGAAGTATCTATGAAGGTGGAGAAATGCCCTAATGCATTAAGAAAGATTTAGAAGACAGAAAACCAATCAAAAGAGGCAAGTTTCAAATGTTTTTGCCAGGTTGAAGCTGGGAGTATTGGAGAGGGATTAAAAAAAGAAAGGGAAGAAGAAAGATAAAGAAATAAGCCCATATGAGAAAAGAGTTTTCTATATTAGACAGTGGGCATGATGAGAAAATGGATAAAGCTTAAGTTGAGCATTTCATCAGTTAGTTGTTTGGGTTCAGGGTGTTTTTCTTATGTGCTTTTTGGCAGGATCTGGAGGGTCTGGGATATACAGCTTATTGTTTGTTTTAGTTGTTCTAGGGGTTGGTGGAAGGGATCTCTGTGATATCTGTAGTCGGTTATGGATTTGTTTCTTAAGGTGTTTTGTTTTGCATATAGGGTTATTTTTCTGTTTAAGGGGCTATTTGTTAGGGCAGGCCTGTCATATTCTGGGTCTGTTCTTGCTGGGTGATTTCTTACCTTTTTCACTTATAAAGTTTACTTTTTATTTAACTTCAAAAAAAAACTTAAATCTCCAAGGAAACAAGCTAAATGGGTCCATTCGGAAAACCATGGAGCATCTTAAGCAACTAAGTATTATCTGAGTTTTCAAAGAACATTATCTTAAATCAATAGGTGAAAACAAATTGTCCATTTCAATTAAGACACAAATCAATTGCCATTTCAACAGACAATGTAAAGCAGTCTTACTTGATGTTCTCTATGAATTGCTTGTGAACAATCACATGATGTTCTTTTCTTTGATCAGTAACAATCACATGATGTTCTCCACTATGACATGTTCAACAGACAATGGTTTGGGCATTTTCTTGCCCCATCTATGACATGTTCTCCACTTAAGACTTTACTACTGAAAATGATAAAATTCATTTATTTGTTTCTTTCTTTTTTAGTTTTTTTTTCTAGAATTTGCATACATGAGGAAAATTACAACTTAGGTTGACATTTTCAGCTTTGGACAAGTGGTGATGGAGTTCCTAACCAAAAGAAGTCCCATTGGGCCAATAGAAGAGAATGGGTTGTGAATTACTCTTCATCAATTGGTGGATTAGGCTCTCAAAAATGGAGCAGAAAGGCTTTTTCAAGTGACTCACCCAGATCTAGCTCACTATATCCGCCCAAAAGGAGCAAAAGAAAGTGATCGATCTCCTTGAATTGGCCTTGTCTTGCACTTTCTTGCCGAAGAAGGCAAGTAGAATTAGCTCTCACCAGAGGATCAGAGATACATGAATGAGGTCTTGTCTGCCCTTTTGAAGACAAGGCGAGTAGAATTAGATCCAAGCAATGACACTTTCTTTCCGAAGAAGGGATAAAAGCCCCTAGACCATGATCTCATGAAAGCATTCTATGGATGTTTTCAAAGCTACGAACTTACCAATAAGATCCTTACAATCCACTAACTTTGATTGGGACTTGACCATTACTGAGATAAGAGCACATCAACAACTGTACAGGATCAATGATCTTCATGATAGTTTAATACATTTTGTTGTAATGGATTTGAAACTTGTAATTGACCAAAACATTCAAATCTTATAACAATATTGGGAGGATCACAGAGGTGATGTAGAGTTGCTGACATCTTAATGCCAAAAATTGCAATCAATCTGATTTTTTTTTTTATGAAATTTCATTAAGAAAACAAAAAGAAAGTACACGAGGAAGGTGATAAGAAATCACCAGAGAAAAGAAAGAACAATCCCACCATCCAATACAACTCGCACACAACCTACAAGAACCTGACCAATACATCACACGACAACTCTCACACAGATCAAAATGGAAACTTCTTAACCTTCTCCATCATTCCACTTCTCCACCTTCCTTCAAAATAGTCTTCTTACATCTCTCCTTCCTATTTTTCTCAAATCCTTTGAAGGATTTTCTAGTGAATGCCTCTACACCCAAGATAAAAAGGCCCAAGGCCTTGCCAATCTGACGAGATTAATTTTCAACCATGCAATCACAGGCTTCTGCTTCTGTAATGGATTTTTTTTGGGGAACAAATACATAAATAATGTGATTAGATTTTAATATGATTAAAAATCCATTCATTCTCACATACACAAGCTAATAACAGTTCAAAAGAAAATCAATTTGGCCTAAGTCATTGGTGGATCATACTGCAGAAATTCCTCTATAGTTGGTGGGAACTCAAACACTCCAAAACCACTATCATCTTCACCAGCACAAGCTGCTTTACCCAAGAGCAAGTGAACCAATCTCAAGGGCTCCTTCCTTTCTCCATCACCACCACTTAAGAAGTACTTAATCCACCCATCCAACCTCTCCATTTCCTTCACACACTTGGGTCCCCTCACCCCAGCAATCTTTGAATAAAACCCTCCATGACAAAAGCAAAACCCATCACTAGTTCTCTGTTTCTGCTTATCCTTTTCTTCATCTTCATTTTCTGTGGTGCAGTCTGACAAACTCAGGAGTTCAATCAACTGCTCGATATCGTCCTTGTTGTCTTCAGCCTCACCAATGACCTGGTCTTGTTTTTCCATGTTTGGTGGAGGTGGGTCTTCATGGGTCACTGGGAAGTCAAGAGAATGGGAGAGAAACTCTGGAGGAGGTTCACTGTCATGGAGGGCTGAGCTGCTGCTGCTGTTGGGTTGTTGGTCGTGGTTGAGGTAAATAGGAGAGCTAAGAGGGTCAGTTGAATTGCAACTTGTTCCTATTCTAGTTGATGAAGAACAGTGTCCATGAACCTGCGATGAACTTTCTGATTCCAACCTCTTCTCAACCTGTTCAGATGTAAATTGTAATTAAAATGTAACAAAAATAAATATAGTTTGATGATGGGGTTTTGATATTATATGACTATTTAATATTTACCTGCTTAAGAGAAGAGAAGAAGCTGGTATGGAGTGAAGGTGGTCGCATCTTTCTTCTCGATTTACCGTTCTTCTGTTTCGTGTCTGCAAATATAATCTCCCTCACAGGAAAAGGGGAAACCCTTTTAGAGGCTTTTTGGACAGCGAGACACCTCCCTACACATGAGTGCAAGGTTTAAAAGGCTAAAGGAGGAGGTAAGGCAGTTGGGTGTGATAGGGGAGAGGCCTAAGCCTCAAACAATAAATAAATAAATAAATAAAAGTTTGTGGATAATCTATAAATAATAGAGAGTTGAAAAACAAAAAATTAAAGTAAGATAAAGCAAGAGGTCCTTCAATTCAGCCATTTCAATTGTAATGAAATGACCCCTTATTTACATTCGGAAGTTCTTAAGTCCTGAACCCAACTCTCCTTTTGTCCCTTTGTTCTTTTGGATGGTCTAACTGATTGAGTTTTAATTTGTATTCAACTTGTTGTGTGCTGGTTATTATAATTTATAGGTAAAATTTCTATGTCCCACGAACTAAGTATAACTTTTTCTCAATTACTAAAATTTAAGGTGGGGACCCTCCACTTCAAAGATTTGGCATTACCAATTTCAATTTTTAATAAGAGAGAGTTTCTTTTCAGTTTTCACACTAACAAAGGTAACCTGCGATCCTTTCAACAGCCCCTAATACAACAACCCTGGTTTAATTGAATCTAAGATTCTTCTCAACAACGTTGCCAGAAAGACATCTTCTGTCTTTCAACTTTTGAACTATACTTTTTTTTATAATATTTAGCAAGTTATTCATTCAAAACCAAAACTTCGAAAGAAAAAAAAAATGTGTTGTAAAAGTTGATATTCATGGCTATTTTCTAGCTTTCTAGGTACAGAAACCGGAAAAAAGTGGCGAGTAATGAGAGTCCTAATCTTAAGCCACAATTGCAGATAAAAATGGCTTTAGCTCATTCGTGTTTTTCACCAACTACAGTATAGAAATCCACATCGCAATTGGCAAGTAAATAACGCCAAATCTTCAGAATGTACATTCTCAATTTCTCATAAACTTTTTCTTAAGATACAAATAAAATAATATAACTCTATCATTGAAATGCCAAACAAATAAAAGAACCCTGCCATTGAGATTCCATGAAGCAAAAGCAATACATATTCAACGTTATCTTAGTTCCATCATGCTCTGTCATTGAAATGACAAAACATAAGCTTGTTTCTTAGTTCCACGGTGCTTCGTTTTCTTTTTTTTTATCTCAACATAGAACATTTTCGGACTGATTTAAGAAGAACAAGCCATTAAGATTTAAGGATGAAGCAAGAAAACATAATATTTGTTTACAAAATAAAACAGAGCACGATGGAACTGACCATGGAATATTGAACAGCAAGACATAGCATGAAGAGAGAAGGGAACTACCGGGCTTACTTGCTGTTCTTCTTCACCGGTAATGGTTAAGAATGCCATCACCGCCCGTAATGGCCGATACCTTGTCCGTTCCACCGGTTCTGGAACAATTAAAAAAAAAAGAATACATTAGTTTTCAGGGAATGCAACGGCCAAACCAAGGATTAAAACGAAGAAGAAGAAGAACCATGGCCAGTATCCGGACGAAGGTTGCCGCCGGTCGCCGGTTGCTCTGGTCACTAGCCGGTTGAAAGGTAGAGAACCCTGACCCCGGACGGGAGTGAGAGGGCGAGGGAGGATAGGGACTGCGGACGAGAGAGACGTTTCAAAATCTGACTATAATAACTGCGGACGAGAGAGAGACGTTTCAAAATCTGACTATAATAATTTTAGGGCCCAAACGGCTGCCGTTAAGAGGCGAGTTCCGTTAATTTTGAAAGCTGAAGACATTAAACGACGTGGCGGCCCGGTCCATGTATGCGAGTTCGAGAACCAGCGTGCAGCGTGGGAGTGTAGAACTCAACAAAACACATATGACATACCTCGTTCCCAGTCGCGGGAAAACCCTAATTCCTCCTCTCTCATTCTCATGCTCAATGCAACCGGAACCCCGCAGAGATCTTGCAGCTGAGAAGGCACTCGACGTCAAGATTGGTTCTGACTTCTGATCATCATTCCGACACTGGCTCAGTTTGGCGCTTAAGTTCCCGCCAACACAGAGTTCAATTCAATCTCTTATTATTCTCAACGGTTCAATTTTATCTATGCATTTTTCTTTTTCTACTTTTTAAACCTCGAGAGTGTAAAGGTCTAAGTTCTATCTGTAATCCGTCTTGGCTTTCTTGCAAGGGTATTCAAGATTCAAGTTCCGATGCTAATACAAGTCAAGATTGTTCGCCATGATTCAATCTTTGCCTTTGCATCTATTTACTATTTAATTCTCGACAATTTAGAATCTAAATTCCATGTGTCTTGGCCTTCATAATCTTCTAAAGGCATTTAAAATACGTTCATTTCTCTTTCTTTTTAACTTTTACATTTTCACAATAACTTTTACATTTTACATTTAAAATACGTTCTTCTAAAGACATTTAAAATAGTTTCCTTCTGGCGGTATGCTTCTGGATCCCCCCCTCCATGGTTGGTATAGCCCCATTTTATTTGATTACGATAGGATCTCGGTGGCATTGATCCACTATTATCCCGGAATTAAGAAAAAAGCTACTGTTACTCTATGTTACCTATTTTTAAAATTATTCATAATTTAACGGTAATATTAATAATCAGGTTTCTATCTTTGTTCTTGTTGAGGTATCATTTGTGATTGCTATTTTTAGACTTTTCCTTTAATGTTTGTAATCTAGTCTGATACTGTGGTTGATCCATGACTCATGGTTATTGTTTTATAAATCGACCCACAATATACAGTCTTCCTTTCCTCTTTGAACTTATTCATCTATTTCAAGAACTCTGGATTTTTTGGATACAAATTATCATCACAAATTGCATCTTGATTATCTTTCTAGTATTTTATGTTTCTTAATTATTATGCCTAAAATGGCTTTAAATAGAACGGATTGGCAAAACAGGATTCATGTAGCCGACCCCATATAAATTAGGATAAGGCACGGATAATGATGATGATGAATTATTATGTCCTAAAATCAGGAGAAGCTGAGAATAAAATAGAGTATATCTAGTAATGCAAGGTTGTGTTTGCTTTTCTCTTATTAGTTTTATCAATTAGATATAGAGGATGTTCAATATTTATGATTTGCTTTTCAAAACAAAACAACTGGCACATCAGCAAAAATAATATGATTTTGATTATATGGCAATTGCTTCTATTTTGGAAAAAAAGAACATACATGTTAGCTAACATCTCCATAGTTTTTGACTTTTGTGATTGACCTTCTCTTTATTGATTTCTACAACATTTGGTATATCCTTTTCTCTTAATAACTTTCAAGTTTGGTTGGATCATCCTTCAATTGATAAGGAGCAATTAGAGAGGAATTGCTTAAACTGAACTTCCTATAAATCTCATCTTCTATTTTTTTTTCTTTTCCTGTCATGCTTTCTATTGTCCTCTTTCTGGATTTTTATGGCTTTAATGTTTGTACTCTCTATTCTCATTAATACGTCTAACTTTTCCATCTCTATTTGGAAATTTCCTCTGAAACAATAGTTCTGTTGGCTTTCTGTATCATCGGTACCTTTCCTTTTATTTTATTATACTTTTGAGTATTGCATTCATTTCCTGCTAGTGTTAAACTATAGGCATGGGATATGCCTACTACTCCTCTGAAATCATTCTCATCCTCTATGTTTACTTTTTTTAACAGTGAATGCTCAAGGAGATAAAATCCAGAGCTTTGATTGATCTGAAATAATGGCATTTATGACCAATATGTTCAGAAACACAATGGGATGTTTGGGGCTTAGGTTAGGCTATAGAAGGTGGATTCATTCTGTTCGATCTGCTCCTTTGGAGAGGCTAATTGGCAGTTCAACTGAAACACCATGTGTTTTACCTGAATTCAACAAAGATTTGGAAAGCAAGCTTGATATCATGCTTCCCAAATTCGCTTTTGGTGCCTCCATGGAACTCATGGCTGTCCCAAAGAAAAAGGTCATCAATGTTTCTCCTTTCTCTCTTCATCCCCCCCCCCCCTTTCCTTGTGCTTATTCTTCTCTGTTGATGTTGATTCTTTGAGCTATTTAAATTTTTTTTTTTAGAATTTATTTTGGTACATAACAGGATCAGTAATGATCTTTTTCTGGAATTTGTGTCAAATGTGTAATGGGTAAAAAGAAGTTATTGTTATAAGTTTTTTGAATGAGTTTTACTTAGTTTAAAAGTTGTTCCATCTATAACGTCTATAGTTTTGCAGTAAAAGAGAACAAGTGAACAATAAGTTTGACAATAGAAATTTTGCCCTTGTTTTTTAGTGTTTTTCTCTTTTTTATGTTTTAATGCTCAAGGATTCTGTTTTCCTTTCTTTGATGTAATTCTATTGAAGGTCTCACATGGAGTTTGGTGTGACTGCATACTTGATTCAGGAAGATGGTGTCATAGTTATGTTTTTTTTTTAGAGAGAGAGAGAGAGAGAGCAAAGGTAAAACAAGGCACTGTGCAGAGCCCATTATGTGGCCTATCCCTGAAATATTTGTATTCCTACCCATGAATACAATCTACCCCAAAATCCTTTCATCAAATTTTCTTCTTCACTATATTTATTTTCAAGAAGCCTTCTGTTTCTTTCTGTCCAGATCATTGTTGCAGGCCCTACACTCCATATAAGCTTCCCCCCTTTAGATAAGCCTTTCAGCCACCAGCACCATAGTAAAGCTCCCAAATTTTTTGGAAACCAAAACTCAACTTTGAACAATCCCAGAAACTTCATCCATAGAGTCCTTGCTAGTCTGCCATGAATAAGAAGATGATCCAAATCTCCAGAAGCTCCCCCACGCATTACACACCTGCTGGGTTCCATCCTTAGTGCTTTCCTTCCCAATTCATCTGCTGTTAAGCATTTCCCTGAAATTGCCGTCCACATCAAAAAAGCAACTTTGGGGGGAGCTACAGTATTCCACACTCCGGCCTCTGGAAAGCTTTCCATCTCATCTCCATTAATTCTGCTATAGAAAGACCTAACTGAAAGCATTCCTGATTTTTCCCACCTCCAAACTCTTTTATCTCTTCTTGACATTATCTGGTGTTATGGTGCAAATTTGCTGCATCAGCTCCATCCACTGTCCTACCTCCCACTCATTCAGATGCCTTCTGTGAAAACAAGGCACCACTCAATTGGATTTCCTTCCTGAGAGAATGTTTCAGCTATCAAACAATCCTTATTTTGTGCAATTCCAAACAATGTGGCAAATATCTTTTTAAGGAGTTGATCTCCACACTGTATGTCATGCCAAAAATTGATCCTCATACCATTTCCCACCACAAACTTGACTCCTTTTACGAACTCACTTAGAGGTCTCGGAATGGCCCTCCACCCTGCACACCCATATGATGAATTTGGCTTTGTTGGTTCCCAGTTCATATTTACTAGCACCATACTTTGCCATTATAATTCTTCTCCACAATGTATTAGGCTGTTCATACAATCTCCAATACCACTTGCTTAGACAGGCCATATTAAATTTTCTTAGCCTCCTCACCCCCAGTCCTCCTGCCTTCTTGATTTGTAGACTTTACTCCACTTAACCAGGTGCAATTTGAACTCTTCCTTCCAGCCTTTCCAGAGAGAATCTCTCATTTTCTTCTCAATTACCTTAGCTGTGCTTGCTGGAATTGGAAACAAAGATAGGAGACATGTTAATACTTGGTAAGGAAGGCAAAACACTTTTAATTAAGGTTAGTTTTCCTCCACTTGATAAGTATCTTACCTTCCATGAAGTCAACCTCCTGTCTGTTCTTTCCACTGCTGGCTCCCATTTCTCCTTTGAAGTACATTTCTCTCCTAAAGGCATTCCCAAATATCTTGTAGGCATTTTACCTACCTTACACCCCACACAATCTGCTAATTGCCCAGCATCTACATTCTCCCCTACTGCCAATAGTTCACTTTTTATGTACATGTATCCTTTATGTCTTCATCTATTATCATCTTTTTATCTCTATTTTCTCTTTCTCCTTATTTTCCTATATTTTTTAGAGATTTGATCATCCCAAGGCTATCCTACATCAAGTTTCTAGAACTTAGATTCTTTTTATCATCAAATTTCAAAAGATGGACGAGGAACTAAATAGCAATGTTTTAAAAGCTCAAGGCGCAAGGCGAGGCATGTGCCTTTTCGAAGCAAGGTGCAAAAATACAAAAAAAAAAGCCAAAATTTTCAAACAAAAATCCCAAAAACTAAAAAAAAATGACAAAAATATTAAACATAACATTAATAAAAATTTATAAACTTAAATTTTTAAATAAATGTTTTAAAAAGCCTATTATCTAAAATTAAAATACATAAACATAACATGTAAAGCATATTCACATTAAAATTTAAAAAATAAAATCAAACATATAAAACATTTTCAAGCATGTAAAATCCACTCTTATTTCTTTTCAATTGCATTACTTCAAATAGCTAATGTGATGTAAAACATCTTGCATTCCTGATTCTATGAGCCGCCTTTGTACCAAACCCCTTGAGGCAAGCCCAAAGAAGTCTATATTAGGGTCTTAAAATCTTAATCCTTACATAAAAAATGATTTTATAATTTTAATTGCCTTTTAAGAAGATATTTTATTAGGATGAATGAATGAACAACGAGCGAACGAACTAGAGCAGAATAGAATCTCCTATTTGCTAATGTTGTTCATTCATTCATCCTAATAAAATATCTTCTTAAAGGCAATTAAAATTATAAAATCATTTTCTTGTGTAAGGATTAAGAATTTAAGACCCTAACACGGACTTCATTGGGCTTGCCTCTAGAGGCTTGGCTGAGGATCAAAAGAACAAAAAAGCGCAAAAAATAAAAAAGGCACATGCCTTGGCTGAAGCGCAAGGCGCTCACCTTTCGAAAGTGTTATGCCTAGGGCCTGGGCAAGGTGCATACCTTAAAATGCACCTTGCCTTAGCGCCTAGGCATGCCTTTTAAATCACTGGATAATAAAATAACAATGTACAAGCACCCTGATTGCCATTGGACACTTGTTCAACTACATGCTTATACAACTATACAACTTTGGCGTTCTATGGATTATGATCCACATGTTTATAGCACATGTCTGGAAGGGCTTTGAGAGACAAAAAGATTTATAGATTACTTTTTTCTCTTCCAAATATGGAAAATGCTTAAATTGGTGAGATGCTAGATAAGAGTGGTGACTGAGATTTTGGGGGAGATCTAGGTTTGGTGTTTCTTTATTCTTAATGAACAGTTTGAGTGTTTTCCGTATTTTTTATATTTATTCAAATAATTTATTTTAAAGTAACTTAAGAGCTATTCTTACTCTGAGATTTAATTTTCTTGCCTAAGGATTGATCAAAAACAATTGCAAAAGTCTGTCTTCAGCAACATAGTAATAAAATGACATCAGTTATTATAGTAGAATAGATCTTTGCAGTGGATATTGATTAACCTGAACAATGTACTGAACAAGGATTAGTAAATTTTGTTCTCCAATTACTTGTATATATGAGTCTGGACATGTCTTTTCTTATTTGATGCTTGTTGTTGAGGTTTAGAAATTTTGAATAATAAAATATTTTGAAGCCTGAAGGTGACAGTCAAGGATTACATGCAGGTGTCTCCTCATAAGAAAGGTATAAGAAATGGACCAAAGGCTTTGAAACCTATACCAGTAATAATTCGCTGCAAGTAAGGCAATTTACTTTTTGACTATTAAAGTTAGCATTTTTTTGTAAAGCCTATAGAGTTAAAATGAACATATCTTGAATGTTATGATGAAATATGGCATATTTCTTATGTCTATCTGTAACGCTTTTTTATATAGCATTTTGTGATTCTCAGTAAATCAATTTGAACTTTGGTCGGTTTTTAAGCATAACAGAGTAAACTTTATGCAACACATGATTGACTTAGCAAATAGTGGGTACAGGACTAGGCATGATGTATAATGTGATATATTTTTGGAGACTTCTGTGACTTGTCAATGGGTGTTGCTATGAATGTGAACATGTAATATATGTCATTCTCAATGGAATCTATCCCCCATGCCAACCCCCACCTGGAAAATAAGTAAATAAGCTGATCTCCTTGACTCAGGCCACTACCACTGATCTAACTTAGATGAAACACTGGCTTGTCCCATTGGGTGTTGGCCCTGGAGAACTTACTATTGCTTTTGTTGATTTTAAGCTCAAGCAGGTTCTCCAGTTCCTAGCCATTGAGCAGTTTTTTTTAGGGACCTTCCCAATAATCAACCTGTGGTACTGTACCCAAGTCTTGCATATGTAAGAATCTCTGTATGTAAATTGTGTTGTCAATCCATCATTGACCAGGACACTTGAACTATGAACTAGTAACCCAGATAGCTAACTGGGCCCCTTGATTTTTCTGATTTTGATTGTTTTAGCAGGTTTTATAGTACCTACAAGAGGCATGGCTAAACAATATATTCACTTTATGGTGTATCCCATCTCACTTGTTGTAACCAGTGTTTTAAAAGGTGTGGGAGGCGCAGGCTAAGGGCCCCCAAAATGCCCTGAGGAGTATGCCAGAAGCGTTGATACCTCTGAGGCATATGCTTCAGGTGCAAGAGGCATTGACACTTGTTGACACCTCTGGCAGCTTATACATAACGCATGCTTGTTTTGTCTTGTGTGCCATGTATATTCAACCTGACTATCTGGATATGTTTTATCTCTGAAATATTTCAATTGGAACTTGGTCTTTTTCTTACTTTGCATTCTTTCTCACAGGATTTGTGGTCGAGTTAAGTTGCCACACTTCTATTGTTGCAGTGGAATTAAAGAGATGCCAGGTAACAAGACTGGTTCCTCAAGTTGATAAGCTTCTATGGCAAGTCAAGCAAATTTAAGGCAGATAAAAAGGAGCTTATTCACTTGCACTTTCTTAAGTTTCTCAACACCTGGAGGATATGAATTGTAGTATCAGTCCATGTACCTAGTTGACTGTTCAGCATAACAGATTAGGTGCTACCAATAATATTTTTGCTTTTAGCATCTGTATGCATGTGTGTGCTGCCATGGGGTTGGGTATACAGCTCTCTCACCATTCTACTCTCATCCAAGCCTTATCCCAACTATATGGTGTCGGCAACTTGAACATGGATCCTGTTTCACCATTCTGTCTATTAAATGCCTATCCATTGTTAAATTATGTTAACTTAAATAATTTCTAGGAATGACAATGGGACGGTTTCAGGGTGAGTGAGCATACTCTCCACCCCCGTTCCGAATTTTTCAAGTAACTCCCTATCCCTGTCAAGGAGAAAATGGAACCTCCATCCCCAATCTCTAATGGAAATGGGTTCCCCATTGGGGATCTGAATACCCGAATTCCTTTCTTTTCTTTAAAAGCTTGCTCTGGGCTTTTGAAGGGCAGAGGAGCCCATATATGATAGGAAAAAAGATTTATTTAAAAGAAATAAAAGATCGTTAATCTAAATTGGTTTAGCAATTAATCTAAATTGAATGTAAATCTCAATAAAACCATAACAGCCACCTTTTTTTCTCTTTTTTGAGTTTTATTCACTTATCCACTCCAAAAAAGTGATGGATAAACCCAAAAAAATAAAGCTTGAATTAAAAAGTTTCCCCAGATACCTTTTTTTAAGGAAAACGGCATGTTATTTTTCATATGATGAAGTTCCAACAATACAACAGTAACAATCCAAAACCTACAGCTACCCCAAACAGATTTAAGGCACCAAGGTAAATATAGAAATTGAAAATTGCCCAACATACAACACCAAATAGAAAGCTAAACCAGAAAATAGCATAAAAGGCACTAATAGTTTTAAGTGCAGCAGCACTTGAACCGGGAGGGAAAACAATCCATTAATGGTGGTCCATCATCAAGTAGGCATAAGTACTTACAAAAATAACAGCAAGTATTATATTTGGGTTTGGGGTGGGGATTTCACTCTTGTCCCCGGCTGATTGGGTATCCCGATTATTCCCCATCCCTGTCCTGTCAGAGCAGTGTCCGGACTCCATACCTAACCCCATTGAGTCATGGAAACCAGGTACCAATGGCAATGGGAAAATTGCAATCCTAATCCTAGCGATTGACCCAAAAACCGGAGAGAAAAATGATTCTATTTCCTGGTTGGTTTTTAAAACATTGCCTTTATGTGACTAAAATGGAATGCTGGTGAGATGTACCTACCAATGATAATAGGATTACAGAGTCGACGCTTCCCCTATGGGATGGCTGATAGTTCTTATCCTAGGGTGCCCCCGAGGCCTGATCTGAGTGGATCTTATTAGAGAAGCTATTTGTGACTTGTCGGATCAGATGACTAGTATGGTGCCTAAATGAGATTATTGATTGATTGACAGAATCGAATGGATAAGAGCGTCCAATTGATCTTTGAAATGGGTTATATTCTTATGGTGAAGTCTGCACTCTGTACTTTTGTGGATCTTAACTACCGTGCCCATGAGGCCCATGACAATAATACAACCCTTCAACATTGGTATCCAATGACCATGGGTTCCATTTGGTTATAGTACTGAAGTAACGAAAGAAGAATATGACTATTTATTACCACCATTTCAACAAACCATATATATATAATAAAAAATTATAAATATATAAGATATTATATTTTAAATAATATATAATATATAATAGATTATAAATATATATTTATATATTATGCATTTTTTTAATTAATAATATATACAAATATATATAATATACATAAATATATATAGAAATATTATGTATATCGGTTGATTCGGTTAACCGTCGGTTTTTTATATTGGTTAATCGAAATCAAATCCGTACTTTCAGTTTTTTACAATCACTGAACCAAAATCAAACCGACTAGTTCGATTAACCGATTTTTCGATTTAGTTTCAATCTGTTTTTTAAATCGATTCGTTTTTTTCACTCACCCCTAATCTGGATTGCCTTTGGGCCTATCTCGGTTAGGAGTGTTAGTGGTATTTGAAAATCTGAATTTAATTTGATATCCGATATTGATCGAATCGAATTTGAATATTTCAAATAGTTTAATTTGAATATATATTTTGTACTGATTAAATTTTCGAATTTAATTTGAATACATGTCGATTCAATAATTATCCAAAATCAATTATTATAATGTAAATTTAATTTAATGTATACATTATTTACAAAATGTCTTGTATTTTTAATAAAAGAAAGATACGTATCTTAAAAACTCGTCCAAGTGTCTTAACTTTTATATTATATACATTATTATAAAAACAAAAAGACAATTAATTACTCCTGCTAGTGATAAGACCGCTCGGTTCAGCTCCTTTTCATCAATTGGCAGATGATAGATAGGATAACCTTCTTCATCTAATCTCATCTCCCCCATTCCCTCCCTTTTATCTCCCACTCTCCATTCCCCTTTATAGAAAAGCCATGAAAAATCAAATATAGAAAAGCCAAATCAAAATCGGTAATCTAAATTGAAAAATCCGGTTGGTTTTGGTTTTTTGGTTCGATTTCAGTTAATTTATAATAAAACCTTGATTAACTGAACCAACCGTATATAGGTTTGGTTTCGATTTGGAACATTACCCATTGGTTTTCATTTTCAAAATATTGTTTTTTTTCAATTTTTTAATATTGAAGTTTTATTCATCTTTTATCTTTTAAAAAGGTGTAGAAAAATATTAGGGAGAAGTATGGACAGCCATCGTAGATTTCTAAATCTCACTGTAAATCTATAAACATTTAAAATGTCAAATACTCACACTTTATACAGCAACGCCCGCCCGTGAATTGGCATCAACTGACACCTACCCCAATAGTACTTTGGGCCTACAAATTTTGACCCTGGGCTGAACCTTCTTTTTCCCAAAATATTATTAACTTGTTTATTAGGGGGCCGTTTGACAAGTCTTTTTGGAAAGATCTTTTGGTAGCTCTGACAGTCGAAAGACGCATTGAGCTTTTGCACGAAGATTTGAGTAGCCCGAAGCTAGTTTGGCTACTGTGTCTTTCCACACGAGAATAAAGTGAGAAAGACACAAAAAAACTCTATTTAGAGCTTCCTAAAATCAGCCTAAAATGGACTTATCGGGTTTTTTTGATGCACCACCTTTTGATGGCTAAATCTTACAAATCAAACTGAAAAAGAATGTAGCATCATCTACTCGATTTATAAATAGCCAAAAGACCACACGGAAAGACACACCAAATGACACACCAAATGAAGCCTAGATAAAGGCTATTCCTTTATGGTTGGGTCATGTCGGCCTCTTCACGCTGTTGGCATACTAGGGTTAAATGTTATCGAGTCACCTCGGCCCCTTGGTGCGACTAGAGACACCAAATCACCAATGAAGACAGTAAGCCAATCCAACCCGACCCAATCCGATTTTTTTTTTACTTGGTTCGAATTAACCAAATCGGGGTTGATTCACCTTGAGTTCGATCAGCTGACCACATAACATTGGCTACTCTTGTGCATAAGATATTACAGCCACACATCGCGAATATTTCTCCATGAATGAACAACAAAAAAATGTTTCCAATTTTCAACGTGCGGCTATAGTTTTTACTAGCGTCCAATGCTAAGTAAGTAAGCAGTTGATGGGATTTGCTCCTCACAAGCACATCCACCATGCATTGGGAACATCTCCGATGAATTATAATTAATAAGTTTGGGAGATGTTCTCAATGCAAGATAGGATGTGTGTGTGAATTATAATTAATCCGTACTTTCAGTTTTCGCATGATAATGATAAGAGCGGTTTTCATTAGGGTGGTCTAAGAATGGAGAAAGAGAGAGAGAGAAAGAGAGAGTGGAGGTTCATGCGACAAGGGTAATATTGGGTTTTGAAAATATCTTATAAGTCACATGGGTTATATGTGCCGTGATCGTAACAGAGCATTAACGTCGGTAGTCATCTCTTTGAGCTCGACGACTTGTGGGAGAAAGAAGAAGACAGGGAGGAAAATGTCAGCTACGGTTTCGTTGAGCTCGACGACTTCCCAAATCAGTGGCTTTTCTGCTGGCCTAAAGATCCGGAAGTCATCTCTTTCTCCTCCCAACTCACTCACCTCGACCAGGTATCTTTTCTTTTCTCCTTTTTCAGTTTCTTCGTTTTGGTTAGGTGGGTGTTGGACGTTCAGTGGTGTGGAAATTTTGGTGGGATTACTGAAATCCATCTTCTTTGCTTTTCTTTTTCTCCGATGAAAACCGCTGAAAGAAATTTAAGCGGTTCAGTATTAAACTGTTCCGACTGATTAATGGAAGATATAAGAAAATTCTAATTATCTAAGTGGCGAACTTTGGAATTACAAATTTCAAGAATCAATACAAGGTTCTCTCTGTAATAGTGGAAATCTGAATCTTCTGTCGTGGATTTAGGATTTCGGGGTAAATAAGAAATTAAATGATCCATGCATTCGTCAAATATTGATGGGTGGTTCACAAAAATTTTATATTTTCTTTACCACCCAGTGAATTTTTCGTCGAACGGAAATTCGAAGAACACTATGCGAACATAGGAGAGTAGTATCTTGGTGTATAAATGGAAGAATCATGTTTTTGCATATTTTGGTTGTTCAAATTGCACCTTCTTATTTGTATTTGTGCCACTCTGAACTTAATTTATTGACCGTAGCAGGGCTCTAAATATGGACTAAATACTGAGATGTGTTTAATTTTAGTTGATGTCGCAATTCTTGCATTATAAAGAGTACTAACTTGAAAAAAGAAAACTTTTTACTGGGTTTTGATCTGGTTGGTCATTTTTATGAGAAATCCCATACAATATCTTGGCAATTAGATTAATTGTGCATCACTGCTCCATTACTCTGTGATTGGTAGAAGTTCTCCTTTGTAGCTGGTAATTTGATAAAAATGTTACAAACACCATTCCATTATGTACATATAGGGTGTTCAAGAACTAAGTGGAGAGTTAATTATATATGATGTTTGTTGTTAGATGTATGATCTGTTCCTTGATGTGTCCAGTGGGCTATGTAGTATAGTGCTGTTACCAGTATATTTATTTCTTTTTTCCCCAATTACAGGAGGAAGTTTCAAACCACAGTGAAGGCAACAGCACGCATTGATAAGTTCTCAAAGAGTGACATAATTGTTGCTCCATCTATTCTCTCTGCCAATTTTGCAAAGTTGGGTGAACAGGTTTTCTGCTGACTTTGCTTTCAGAGGGGCTGAATGGTAGAACTACTTGAACTTTCAACGAGGATCTGTTTCTTGTTCTATTGCATAAAGTTGACTATTATCTATTTACAATTCATCTATATTTTTCCGCTGGTGCTTGGGATGTTGCAAAGAATATTTAGATTTTATACTGAATTCCAGAACCTGCTTAAAAGATACATTGTAAGTTGTGTAATCAGTCATGCCACCATACTTTTCACAATTTACTACCCTTCTTTAGCATTTGTTTCCTTCAGCCCTTTTAGACTAACTTTTAGGAACCATATGGGGATAAGGCTTTTTTGAGTTGAATTGAGTTTTAGATGTTTGTCCTTGTTATCAGGTTGCAGAATGAGTTAGCTTTAGATTGCTTTTTCATCAATTATAGAATTCATCAGGGTTTTTTTGATCAATAGCAGAAATCTTTATTGAATTCAATTAAGAATAAGTTACAGAAAAGCGGAGGGAGGTAAACTATCTTAACTCCCTCAAAACAAGGAAAAGAAAAGGTACAGAATTAGAAATAAGCCCAAAACAAAGAATCCCTATTCACCCCTTGCTTAGCTAGCCCGTCAGCGAAGGAATTTGGCAGTTCTTTTCACCCAGCTGTACTTTATCTCAACATCCTTTGCCAACCAGTTTAACTTTTTCCTCTCATTGCTGTATTTCCACATTCCTATCTTATCTTCCTTTAACCAATTTACCACTACCTCCGAATCACCTTCAATAATCAGTCTCCTAATATTCAGTTCTCTTGCCCTTTGAATCCCTTCCAAGGCTGCTAAAATCTCAGCCCTAAGAGAGTCACCCTCACCAATCGGGCAGAGAGAAGGGCTAAGGCATTCCCTAGGCAGAACTTGCAATTTCTTTCCATCTTCTCAGCAAATCATCCACAGTAAAGTTTGAAAACATGTCCAGGGATTTCAACCAATGTGCTACCCTTATGTGGATCAACTCTGTTAAGTTCTCAGCATTCCTCTCCTTATCTAATAATAATCTGGAGTTTCTTTCTTCCCACAAAGACCAACACACAGATGCCCTTATACTCCTCCACATTATCCTTCCTCTTTTTACTGGCCAGCTAAAGAAAGATGGAGAGAACACACTCTGTACATTCAAAGGAGGGTTCCAACTACACCCAAAAAGGGATAAAGCCCAATCCCAAACAGCTTTTGCATAATGACAAGATACTAATAAGTGGTACCCATTCTCCCCATCTGCTCTACAAAGAATACACCTGTGCAGGGATAAACAAGTCTTGGGTCTTTTTTTTTTTTTCTGGAGAAGATCACAAGTGTTGATTCTTTCCAGGAAAGATTCCCAACAAAAACTCCCAACCCGAGGAGGGATAAGGTTTGCACTGTATCTCTTTAACAGAGAAAGACATGCCAAGGGAGGTAGGTCGCTGAGTTAGGTTTTTAGAGAAAGAAGCACAAGAGTAAGAGCCTGAAGGGGAGGGGGTCCAAATTCTACAATCTTCCTTTTGGGGGTCCAGAAAAACATTTTCAAGCAAAGCCAAAAGGAACAAAGTGTTTTCTAACTTTGTATCCCTAACCGCCCTTCTCAAGTTCAAATTCCACCCATAACCAGAGGTTGCACCTGAGGGGACTAAAAAAGATGAAATTGGCATATTCTTTAGAGCAGAGAGACAATACAAAGAGGGGAACTGGATCATCAAAGGAGAATCCCCTACCCAAGTTTGTTCCCAGAATTTGATAAGGTTGCCTGAGTTCAAATCATACCTGGTCTATTGGGAGAAAACTGGAAGGTTATGGATGGCTTTCCAAGGAGATGTGCTTGTAGTCCTTGCCATGATTCCGGTATCCCATCCATTGTCCTCCATCCCATGAATGCTAGCCACTATCTTTGCCCACAATTTATCCCTTTCTAAAGGAAATCTCCATAACCACTTCCCCAATAATGCTGAATTCCTTTTCCAGATATTCCCAATCCCCAATCCTCCTTGTTTCTTGCTTCTTGTTACCACCCTATGGTCCCTCCTTTCCTCTCCTGGCTCCCATAGAAAATACCTTATCAACTTTTCCAACCTATTAACTACTTGAGAGGGAATCTTAAACACTGAGAAAAAGTAAATAGGTAGATTGGTTAGGGTTTCCCTAATCAGTGTGATCCTCCCTCATAAGGAGAGATAGTTCTTCTTCTAGGAAGTGAGCCTTTTCTCAAATCTCTCCACCACTAGGTCCCAAAAGCTATCCTTCTTGGGGTTGTCTCCTAGGGGTAAGCCCAAGTAACTCATTGGCCAATCTGAGGTTGTGCATCCCATAATATCTGCACACTCCCTAACTTCCCTTTCCTTCATGTTTACTCCCACTAAACAACTTTTCTCAAAATCCACCTTAAGATTGGACATTTGCTCAAAGAGTTGTATAGCCAGTTTTAGGCTCCATATCCAATTCATACTCCCACCTTCACAGAACAATATTGTATCGTCTGCAAATTGCAAGTGTGTGAGTGGTATCTCCTCCCTTCCTATTCTCCACCCCCTAAAAAATTTCTTGAATCAGCTCTATGAATCAGTCTCCCTAAAACATCTGCTATCAATATGAACAAGAAGGGAGAAAGTGGATCTCCTTGTCTTATCCCTCTGAATGCTGGGAAAAAATCCACCACCGTCACATTTACCAACACTGAGTAATGACAACTCCTCAAACATTCCCTTACCTATTTACACCATCTATCCCCAAAACCAAAGTTACTCATCACTTGTAGCAAGAAAGACCAATCCACCAAGTCATAAGCCTTTTCTAGATCCAGTTTACAAACCACTCCTTTTTTCTTTCATTTTTTTAAGGCCTCTACACTCTCATTTGCAATTAGGATTTGGTCTGAAATATGTCTTTCCTTCACAAAGGCTCCTTGGTTAGGTTCAATTACACTGGGGAGAACTAGCTTAATCCTGAGATAAAACACTTTTGCAATTATTTTGTACAGACTATTGACAAAGCTGATTGGTTTGAAGTCTTTTGGATGTATGGCATCTCTCTTCTTTGGTACCAAAGCAGTGAAGGTGGAATTCAGTCTTGGGTTAATTACCCCCCTCTATGGAACTCTTCAAATACTAATATTAAATCCTTCTCCAAGATTTCCCAACAGTCCTGATAGAATGCCATTGTGAACCCATCTGGACCAAAAGCCTTTCTTCTATCCATTGAAAACACTGCCTCCTTTATTTCCTCAACTTCAAACTTTCTTTCTAACCACTCCATGCGATCTGACCCTAAATCTGGCCACTCCAATCCCTCTAACCACACCCTCTTATTTAGAGGCCTTCTAAATATAGATTTGAAATGGTCTATAAAGGCCCTTGCTATTTCTATCGAATGTGAAATAGTTGATCCCTCAACTTTCAACTTGGATATAAAATTCTTCCTTCTTCTCCCATTTGCCACAGTGTGGAAGAACCTAGTATTGCCATCCCCCTCCTTTAACCATTTGCAACAGGATTTTTGCCTCCAACTAATTTCCTCCTTGTGCAAGTGATCCTCCAATTGTTTCCTCGAGACCCATCTTCGCTCCTTGTTCCCTTCTCCAAAAGAACCTCTCTCTCTTCCTTTAGGTCCAACTCCTCAATCTTCTCAACTAAGATTTGTTTTCTTTCTTCTAGTCTGCCAAACTCCAATAGGTTCCACTCTTTAATCCTAAGTTTCAAGTATTAGAGTTTCTTATGAAATTTCATTCCTTCCCAATCCACTAGGGGGTTACATTGCTCCCACCATTCTTTGACCTTCTTGATAAAGCCCAGATGGTTTAGCCACATGTTCTAAAATCTAAAGGGAGTAGGCCCATCACTCCTTAAAACTTCCTTACAAATCATTATGGGCCAATTATCGGAAGTAAGTCTAGGGAGTGTTCCGGAGTTAATATTCCCCCAATGTTCTTTCCAATCAGTCAAGAAGAGGAACCTATCCAACTTAGATCAAATTGGGTTCGACTAGAGATCGGACTAGGTGAAGTTATTGTGCAAGAGGGGGATCTCTTTAAGCTTCAAAGCTTCCACAAATTGATTAAATTTTCTCATGCTTGTGGTCACCCTTTGCCTAGGGTTATTGGTTTCTTCTGAGAACCTCATCATATTAAAATCCCCTCCCACACACCATGGTCCTTCCCATAAGCCTATGATATCTCCCAGTTCTTCTCACATCTTCTTTCTCTTCCTGTAATCATTGGGGCCATATACATTGGTTAGCACCCATTCAAACCCATCCTCCACCTGCCTAAATTTCAGAGAGACTGAATAGTTGCCTACTAATTCCTCAACCCCCTCCTGTACATCTTCTTTCCACAAGGTCACTATCCTTCCAGAAGCCCCCCAAGAAGGAGCAACCACCCAATTAAGCCCCCTATCTCTCCAAACACTTCTTACCCATCTCCTATCAAATTCCATTCGTTTGGACTCCTGAATTAATACCACATCTGGATTGGCCTTCCTTACTTCTTTAATTGTTGCTCTTTTTTCTTGCACTCCCCAGTCCCTTGACATTCCAACTTAATAATTGCATTTCAAACTCTTCGTATGACCCTTCCTTCATTTAGAAACTACTTGATCCCCTTCCTCCTTTCCCCTTTCATTAACAAAGCTCTTGTCACCCTCTACATCTCTCTTCAGCCTCTCAACTTCGCTTAACTTCCTTTTCTTGATCTTACTTTCCTCCTTCCTTTTTGTGTAAGAAAACTTTAAGGTCATTCGGATTCTGCAATTTACATCCCAACTTACCCACAAATTCTGCTATGGAGTCATCTGAACTGGGATTACCTTGCTCTCTCCCCCTGCTCACCTCTTTATTTTTTCCCCCTGCCTCCTTACCACTTCATTCTCTTGCCCCATGTGCATCCTCTCTTTGTAAATGATTTTTTTTTCATATTCCCCCATTATTTTGTCAATAATCTCCCAGATTTTTTTTTTTTTATTTTTGTCCCTCTCCCCCTCTGCTTCCCTCCTACCTACCTCCCCCTGCAGATTCCTTGTGCATTCAATTTTAGTGGCTGCAATGTCATGGGCTTTCGACTCTTGTTGGAAGGGAAATGAATCTGGAACAAGAGACATTAAACACTCATCAGTATCAAAACCAGAAATGACAAGGTTACCTGGGAGCGGCTGAGGATTGGAAGAAAAGGACGAGGATGGTCCTTCAGCTGTCTTTCCCTGTTTTTTAGATGCTGACAAATTGTATGGGAAATCATTTCATATATTTCATTTGTTCTTTGATCAAATAATTATGATACTCTCACATTTTCTGTTGTATGATCTTTACAGCTCCCCTTCTATACTAGAAGCTTCTTAAGAAAAGAGAGGTTGCCCATGGGTGGTAATTTTTTTTTTCTCATTTTAACCTAGGTGAAAGCAGTGGAGTTGGCAGGATGTGATTGGATTCATGTTGATGTAATGGATGGTCGTTTTGTGCCAAATATCACTATTGGACCTCTTGTAGTTGATGCATTGCGTCCAGTGACAGATCTTCCATTGGATGTTCATTTGGTAATTTTTTTTTGGTTCCTTAACTATTTGGTGCATGGAGTAAATCTAATTTTTTTTAATGTGTTGTGTGGGTAAGTCATCTTTATTGGTGGAGATTGATAAATGCTAATATGAAAGAAAATTCTTGTAGATGATTGTGGAACCAGAGCAGCGGATACCAGATTTTATCAAGGCTGGTGCAGACATTGTCAGTGTTCACTGTGAACAATCTTCTACCATTCATTTGCATCGGACACTTAATCAAGTAAGAGTGTAAGACTTATCTCTGAAATTCGTGATCAAATGGAAATGAATAGATACCACATTGTTTGCACTAGGAAGATGAGAGAAAATTTCTATTTTCCTTCTTTTTTGGATTAAAGAAAATAAAGTAGTATTTACCTAATTGAAAGATGAATTTTTCTTCCCTTCATGCCATAGCGTGCAGACTTCTCTCCTTTGAATTGAACCATGTTTGTTTGGTTATTGGGCCAACATTTAGGTGCTTTAGAGCACAAAAGTGACACAAATAGGACGATCATATTATTTATAACCTTGAGCATATAAGAATTTTTTCAGGTTCTTAAACTGATTTTTGTTTTTATAAATATCAACTCTAATCCTATGGATAGTGACTTAATATAGCACTGTTGACATGTTATTTTATGCCATTAGCTGTTCAATGATCAGGTTAATCATATGATATGTTTTACTAATGCCATTATTCTTCATGAATCTCTTATTACTTGATGCTGTAAAGATCTGTAGTGTTTTAAGATGTTGCATGGATCTCATGTGGGTATCTTTATGTTTCTTAACTAATATTGATGACAGTGACATGACAAATTTTAACTATGTTTCCTAGTTAGATGTTTCCATCTGGTTGGTCTATTCCTATTTCCTAATGGAACAATGACACAAGTGTTCCAACTGATTTTGAACCCGTGACCTTCTTCTCAGCCATAGAAACTCTATATGACTTGGACTATTTGCAGAAGAGAGACATGCACTTGTGTTGGGGGGGAGGGGGGAGTGTTAATAACTTTTGTTTCTTAGTGTATTACATTATCCTTGACAACCATATACTGGTTCTTATTATTTAGGTTAAAAGTTTGGGAGCTAGAGCCGGAGTAGTTCTAAATCCAGCTACCTCACTATCTGCCGTAGAATATGTACTTGATGGTAAGATTTCTTTCTTTAGCACCTTCAATAACCCTTCAATGATTTTAAGTATTACTGTTGACTCATAATGTAATCTTGTTACAATTTATTTCATAAACTTCTATGAAGCATGGACTTTCTATTTCATAAACTTGTGATGGTTGATTTTTGCCAAAACAGTGGAAAACACACTCATATAGAGTTTTTGAAATGGCAATAAAAGATTTAGTAAGATAGCATGAAATATTTCTTGAGAGAACTGCACCAGTGGGGCAATGAAATGCTAATGGGAAAAGTAGAAGCAAGACTACAGAAATTTGGAAGCCCATGGGAGAAAGGAGTTAAAAATGATGTTGGATACAGGACTAACTCATAATGATATTGGTAGATTCATTGTTGAATCTATTAAATGATGAAGTATGAGGGGGGAGATAGTGAAATCATTATCATCATCTAAGCCCTATCCCAAGTTCCCAACTATATGGGGTCATCTACATGAATCCCGTTTCACCATTCCATTCTCTTTTACGCCATATCCATTGTTAAATTATGAGCACTTAAACCATTTCTTACTACTTCCACCCATGTCCTTTTTGTTCTTCCCCTAGCCCTTCTAGCCCCTTCAATTTTCAACAGATTATTTCTTCTTACAGGTGCTGTAGATGGCCTTCTATGCACACGATCAAACCACCTTAGTCTATTTATTTATTTTTTATTTTTTTGATAATTGACCATCTTAGTCTACTTTCATCACAGAATGATTTCTTTTCTAAACCTATCCCTTCTAGTTTTTTCATTCATCCATCTCAGCATACACATTTCTGCCACACTCATTTTTCGGACTTGTAGTTTCTTGATTGCCCAACACTCTGATCCATACAGCATTGCTGCTCTTACAACTGTTTTATAGAATTTTCCTTTTAATTTGAGTGGTATTCACCTATCATATAAGACTCCAGATGCACCTCTGAGGTGATGGTGAAATAGTTAGGACTTTTGCTTCTAATGGTTTTTTATATTATAAAAAAGAAAATTGTCAATGGATAGCCTGATGTAATGATGTTCTGAATAGATGGTTATTTGAGGTTTGTTAAGCCAATAGACATGAAATTGACCATTTTTTTTCTTTGAACATGGACAGTGGTTGATCTGGTGTTGATCATGTCAGTAAACCCTGGATTTGGTGGGCAGAGCTTTATTGAAGGTCAAGTCAAGAAAATATCTGACTTGAGGAGATTGTGTGCTGAGAGGGTAAGTAACAAGGAAGATGAGTTTCTCCTTCGGTGAACTTATTGACAGAATGACATTTTAGCACTTTTTTACCTTTTCAGGGTGTGAACCCATGGATCGAAGTTGATGGTGGCGTTGGCCCCACAAATGCCTATAAGGTGATCCATCCATTAAAAACTCTGTGGTCTCCAGTGTGGTTTTTCTTTAGTGGAAGATTTGCCCTGAATAGAACAATGTAATCTTTCTTTAGAGAAATGGGAATAACTGCATTGCATTAGTGCAGTGACTGATATGCTGCTTGACAAGTTTGGCAGCCATGAGGTAACATGTTCATGTCCAACCAACCCTCCAAAAGGAAAAATGAGACCCCAAATTTTTAGGATAAGACTCTAATTTTGATGTTCAAATTATCCAATTATATCACCAGACATTGGTATCATCTTGTTAGGCTCTAAGAGGCAGCAGATCTAACATCTTTTTCCATATCTTATGCTCAGATGCTATTGTATCTAGGTTACATGTTTTGAGATATTATGTACCATGAATCCATGATCCCTGCTCAATTCTGGCAGGTTATTGAAGCTGGAGCAAATGCATTGGTTGCTGGTTCTGCTGTTTTTGGTGCTAAAGATTATGCTGAAGGTGTATATCTATTGTTCCTTGTACAAACATTCCATAGAAACACATTTTTCCCTCTTTCCTACTTATGATTATCATAATCAGAGGTGTGCATGTCCATGTGCATACTAAAATGTTGTTACTGTCATGCAGCTATAAGAGGGATCAAGACCAGCAAGAAGCCACTAGATGTTGCAGCATAAAGTATGTGAACTGCTCCAAAAAATTGTGCCCCATTCAAGGTTAGTTTTTCATTCTTCACTCCCACATGTGTTTCCTTGTTAATGTGTGCAAATAACTAAATAGAGTTTATGAATTAAGGCTCTAAGTTCGAAATATGACATTATTATCATGTTATTCACATGCACTATGAACTTAGAAGAGTGATAAAAAAGAAAGTAAAAGCTCTATAATACTCTGTTGTATTCTTAGAGAGAGAAACTGCTGGTTTGGACACATGGCTGTATGAAAACTATATGTTGCTTATGACTGTTTATATTATTTAAATAAGATGTTCTTGTTTGATTAGATGTATCATGCCAAAAAGAAAGAAGAAAAGGTTTCAGCTCAGAAAGAGAGAAGAGAATGGGAGAAGCTTAGAATTAGGTCTGACCACCCTTTCCATTAGATTATATACTTATAAATAAAAGAGGGTACAAAGACAAGTCTGCCCTTAGTAAGTTGGTTACTTGTGAGAACTTAAAAACACTCTTAACTTAAAACATAAACTAATAGGCCTAAGGCCCAATAACTCCCTAACTATGCTATAAATAAAAAACATGTTATATCAGCCCAAAACTCAACACTCCCCCTCAAGTTGGGAATAAATGTCACACATTCCCAACTTGCGTAAATCATGTTCCAGCTTGTTTTTTGCAACTCCTTTTGTAAGAACATCAGCTAGCTGCAAGTCAGATGCAACATATGGCAAGCAAACTTCTCCGGATGTCACCATTTCCCTTATAAAGTCTCTATCCACTTCTATATGCTTCGTCCTATCATGCTAAACTGGGTTGTGGGCAATGTTAATTGCTGCCTGATTGTCACAATATACCATGATAGGTTCTTTGGCCTCAACTCCAATCTCCCCTAACAAGGAATGGATCCAAAGGAGCTCTAAAACACCATGTGCCATGGTTCTATGTTCAACTTCTGCACTTGACCTTGCCATAACTATCTGTTTCTTACTCTTCCATTAAACTAAATTACCTCCAACAAGAGTACAAACTCCTGATGTAGATCTCCTATCATCTAAACATCCTGCCTAATCAGCATCTGTGTAAGCCTCTAACTTCAACTGTCCATGGTCAACGCATATTCCTCTACCTAGGTGTCCCTTCAAATAGGAAACTATCTTGTCAATAGCCTCCCAATGTTGAACTCATGGGGCATGCATGTATTGGCTCACTACACTCACTGCATAAGAGATATCTGGTCGTGTCATACATAGGTATAGCAACCGCCCCACTAACCTCTGATATATCTTCCAACATCCTTCACTAGTTCACCTTCTGAAGCATTTATCTTGTGTGGATACATAATTTGTAGTGGCATGTAAACTACCTGTGTGTGCAGACGAGGTAGAATGACTACCCCCTGATCCACCTATACCTTGTTGTGCACCTGATAATGAGTTGGAACTGGTTGTATCCTTTTGATTCAGAAATTGTCCATATCTCTCTAATTTGTCCCTCATTGCAACTACTGCCACAAACTCTAGAGAGGCTATAGTAGGTGGCCCTAATAAATCACTAGTCACTTCCATATTCACATTTCCCTTCCTATTTCTGAGTCGGCTCGGTACAAGGTGTGGGTAAAGTTTCCAGTAGGTATCTCTAGTATGTTTGGGTTTCTTACAATAGTCATAGATCAAATCCCTTTTGTCCTCCTTCCTCGATTCATTTTCACCCTTGTCCCCTCTCAGCTTAGGCTTCACTGTGCTAGCCATAGCTAACTACTCAAGGCTTGTGTTCCTCATCATCACATTCCTCCTACTCTCCTCTCAAGACACAAAGGCATATGCCTGAGAGAGAGTTACACCGTCTCGGGAAAGAATATGTTGTCGTGCAATATCATACTCAGGGTTAAGTCTAGCTAAAAACTCGAAAACCCTATTCTTCTCTACCAGCTTTTAATAAGTTGTTGCATCTTTTCTACTTTCCCAAACCACAGTCTGCAAATGATCTATCTCCTGCCATAAGGTTTCGAGGGCTGGAAAATAAATAGCAGCAGACTTATCTCCCTGCCTAGTAGTAATCACCTGGTTTCTCAATTGGTAGGCTCTAGCAACATTCTCATTTTGTGAATAGGTTTTTGTTACTCCATCCCAAATCTCCTTAGTTGTGTTAGCCCATAAAAAGTTCTTACTTGTATGGGGCAACATGGAATTACACGGCCAAGTCATCACCATGTAGTTCTCCTGTACCCATCGGGAATGGTTAGTTTTAGGTTTCTTTTCCTCACTGGTGACATAACCCAATTTCCCACGAGCAACAATGGCCATCTTTGTAGATTGTGACCATTCTAAGTAGTTTGTACCATCCAACTTGATTGTAGTGACGGTTCTGGCCCCGAAGAGGTCTCCAACACTTCCTCCCCCAGATCTCATTTCTCCTGTAAATTTGTTTTCAACTCTACAGCCCTCCATAACTCCCATAATAGATAATGAAATCAATTTGAGATGAAAATAAAGGTATTTATCTCCTTTAGAAACCTCAAACACCCTCCCGGAACCCTAGAAGCCCCTCCCTCCAAAGATTCCTTTTTCCGTGGGAACATGAGAAGAGAGAGAAGAGGATGTCACTCCCTCCAAGTTGAAAATTACACCTACATTAATTCAGATAATGCAAGAAAAAAAGAGAAGAGAGAAAGAGAAAGAAGAAAAGAAGTTTCAGCAATAGGTTGTGGAAGAAGAAAAGAAGGGAAGAGAGAAAAGAAGAATTCGAACCTCTCTCTCTAGCCCCCTTTCATCACTTTTATTAATAATTCTGTCTGAATACAACTACTTGGATGCCCTTAATGGGGTGGCCAGAATTAAAGAAAATAAAAGAAGGCCCATAACTAAGAAACATAACTTTTAAACACTACTTAAAAGAAATAAAGAAAACTAGGGCCCATTCGGCCCATTCTCACTACATTCCATTAGCTTGTTATTAATTGATACTTATGAATATGGGAGTCAAAGAAAAAGGAACACAGTTAGACATGATAATTCCACAACTCTTTGCAAACAGCTGCTCATCATGTTCTATGAGGGTTCAAGTTTTTTTTTTTTTTGGTGAGATCATGGATATTAATAGATGGTCACTTACAGAAGGACCATCTATTGCACCAATAAGAAGTGATCTGTTACAAGTTGAAGAGGCTGAAAGAGCTAGTGGCAGACCCAAGGACATGGGCTGAAGAAGTAAGAAATTATTTAAGGACAAATAATTTTAGAATGGATATGGCGCTAAACAGAATGGAATGGCAAAATAAGATTCATGTAGCTGACCCTCTATGGTTGGGAAGGCTTAGATGATGATGATGGATATCAACAGTCTGTGTTACCCTCTTGGATGATGTTATTTAAATTTTGTATTTCTGAGGTTCTGGAGATAATTTGGTGTGGGAATGGGCATAAAGAGTGGAAAATCCTACTTTGTACTGAATAGGAGCAAATAATGGTAGTATGGGTTCCACTCGCTCATATATGTGTTTTTGTCCTCCTCTTGATGGTCCAAATCCAGCAGATTAATCCCATATTCTATTTATCTACATTGCTTTTTTAGAAATTGTAAGCATAAGCGTAGTTCTGTATTGTACTGCAGGTAAAGTCCTTTCTGACTGGCCATTCCATCTAATGTATATAATTCTCAGTGTTTGCAGATCAATGTAGATATTATGCCACAGAAGGCTGAACAGAGCAGCATCTACTAGCTGGTGTCAGTTGTCCTCTTTCCCTCTAATTACTTTGGCTCTGAGAAATGGGTTTGAACTGCACTCTTCTAGTTCAATTTGTGCAGTCTTCCAAAAAATAAAAAAAATTAAAAGTCTGCAGTAGTGACAGTTCACCTTGCCAATGAGTTTAGGCAACATATCTCATATCTTGTATAGGAAATTAATTTTTGAAATAAGTTGTTTGCTTTTCTTTTTTGCAGGTAATTTTTGCCATTTCTTCACTCTTTACTCCTTGTATTTGTCCATTGATCTCTCTCTCTCTCTCTCTCATAAATTAGTTAACCTTACCAAACTGAATTTATAATTATGATTCTTTTCTTTTTGTTTTCTGATGATGATTGAATGAAATACGAGGGCGATTGAGAAGATTAGGAAAGCCATGGGAAGAATGAAAAATCACTGGAAAAGATAAAGATGGACATCTAGATCTGTTAAGAAAATTCAATGGATGTTTTCTGTGAAAAGTAAATTTCAATGCATAGCAAGTTATTAGGTGGTGTCTATTGGGGTAGACTAATAAATATGTGTGTATGTTAGTATATTAAGGAACATAAAATAAATAAAAAATAATTAATTCCAAATTATGATTTAAAACCTTGTATGTAGCATTGTAGCTTAAAACACTAAATATTAGTGGTTAAAAAGTGTATTAACATATGAATTTGGATTTGGTGTGGGTTTTGATCAAGTCAACATAACATTTCTAAGAACCAGGAGCCTAAAAAGTAATAACTGGGGTGTCAATGAGTGGTTTTGGGTTGGACTCCGTCCAAATCAAAATCAATTTAGACAGATTGAGCGGACCAAAAAGATATATTGAATTGGACCAGTCCAGATTTAATGGTCCAAGGTGTGAGCTTAGGAGCTGTATTCGAAGTAGTAGAGAAGAGAAGAAGACTTCTGAAATGCTGCGAATGTTGAACTGAATAGCTCAGTCGACAATACTGTTATTTATATTTGAATGTAGTACAATGATACAAGGAATTACTGGAATGCCCCTGATTAGTGATGGGACACCTAGACAACTTAAAAACATTAAACAAACTTAAGCCCATTAGCACAGGCCCAGTACAGGATAACTTAAATTTAAGTATATGCTAATAAGAACTCTTATCAGCCGAACACTCGTACATAGAGAGACTTCAATCCAACACTCCCCCTCAAGCTAAGCATGGATATCAACATGTTTAGCTTGCCAAGTATGTCCCTAAACTTTGCTATTGCCAGCCCTTTAGTCAATACATCTGCAATTTGCATCTCAGATGGAGTATAAGGCACATAGAGTTTACCCGAGACAATTCTCTCTCTAACAAAGTGTCGATCAATCTCAATATGTTTTATCCTGTCATGCTACACGGGATTGTTGGCAATGTTGATGGCAGCTTTATTGTCACAATACAACCTGAGAGGACCTTCAGCCTTAATGCCAAGCTCATTAAGAAGAGTTCTGAGCCATAAGAGTTCAGCAACCCCGTGGGCCATAACTCGATATTCTGCTTCTGCACTTGATCTAGCCACTACATTCTGCTTCTTACTGTGCCATGTGACCAGGTTTCCTCCCACAAATGTATAGTAACCTGAGGTTGATTTTCTGTCTCCAACAGACCCAGCCCAATCTGCATCAGTGTAGACTTCAATTTCAAGTCTACTATTTTTCCTGAATAGAATTCCCTTCCCTGGGCAAGTCTTCAAGTACCTGAGAATTCTTTCAACTGCTCTCATGTGAGGGATCTTTGGTGAGTGCATGAATTGATTGACAACATGCACTGCATAGGCAATATCTGGCTGAGTAAGGGATAAGTATATCAGCTTTCCTACCAATTTTTGGTATCTTTCTCTATCACAGTAGTCCTTACCCATTGATTCTTGTAGGCCATTGTTCTATTCTATCGGAGTGTCTGTTGGCCTGCATCTCATCATGCCTGTTTTCTCTAGGAGATCTAGCATATATTTCCGCTGACATATGTAGATTCCTTCTCTTGATCTAGCAACTTCAATCCCAAGAAAATATCTCAGATTTCCCAAGTCTTTGATCTCAAATTCTGAAGCTAGGAACTCCTTCAATCTTTTTATCTCTTCCAAGTCATTCCCGGTAATCACCATATCATCCACATAAACAATGAGTGTTGTAAGCTTGATATCCTGTCTTCTTGTAAACAATGTATGATCTGCACCACTCTGAGTGTACCCCACTTTCTTCATGGCCATACAAAGTCTCTCGAACCATGCCCGGGGAGACTGCTTCAAACCATATAATGCTTTCCTTAGTTTATACACCTTCTTGCCAACATCATACCTTGGTAGAGGTTCCATGAATACCTCTTCATGAAGATCACCATTTAGGAAGACATTCTTCACATCCAGCTAATGAAGTTCCCATGAGAAATTTGCTGCTAGTGACAATAGAACCCGGATTGTGTTGAGCTTTGCTACTGGGGCAAAGGTTTCTTTGTAGTCAATTCCTTCATTTTGAGTAAATCCCTTTGCTGCAAGTCTGGCCTTATACCTCTCGATTGACCCATACTCCCTATGCATTTTTGTAAATACCCACTTGCACCCAACAGTGCCCTTCCCCTCTAGCAGGTCCACTAATTCCCAAGTTCTTGCTTTCATTAGGGCTTTCATCTCTTCATTCATATCTTCTTTCCACCTTGGATCAGATGTTGCCTCTGAGTGCCTAGAAGGAACACGTACAGAGGAAAGAGCAGACACAAAGGAGTGATAGGTAGGAGATAAATGTGAGTAAGAAACAAAATTAGCTATGGGATGTCGGGTGGTACAAGAACGGACAGGCTTACGAAGAACAACAGGAAGATCCAAATCCGAAGTATGTGAGTCAGAATTACCTTGAATTGCAGAGACAGATTGATCTGAGTCCAACTGGTTGCAATCATGAGGTTGAGAGCCATTTTTTCTTCTATTGTATGTAAGTATCTCCTTCTGTTGCCTACTGGAATCTTCAGGAGCATTTGTTGCACCAGGAGGAGTAACTGGCACATTTGGAGCCTTACTAGGTTGACCCGAAATGTTACAGCTAGGAGTAGTGGAAGATGATGGAAGACCTGAGTTAGATAGGGGAACAAAAAATGATGGAGAATGAGAATCCTCTTCTAATCTACTAGTCTCCCCTTGAAGAGGATTCTGAGAAGACTGGAAATAGGATTGAGGCTTAAAAAAGACTACATCTCTGGTGACATACTTTTTCTTGGAGACATGATCATAACACTTGTACCCCTTTTGTATAGGAGAATACCCAAAAAATATTCCCTTTGTAGCCTTGGGTTCCAGTTTGGTTTTCTTTAGATCCTTCACATGTATGAAACATATACAACTAAAAACCCGTGAGGGAAGAGGAAATTCTGGAAGAGTGAAACACAAAACAGAGAAAGGGGTCTTCATACCCAATACCTTAGATGGCATCTGATTTATCAGGTATGATGTAGTGAGTACAGTTTGAGACCAGTATTGCTTGGGCACTTTGTGCTGAAATAGTGGGGTTCGAGCTGTCTCTAATAGATGTCTGTTCTTGCGCTCAACAACTCCATTTTGCTGAGGGGTATTAGCACAGGATGATTGGTGTAACATGCTAGCATCTTCCATGAATGAGTTTAGGGATTTTTCCAAGTATTTAGCAGCATTGTTTGACTAGAATTGCTTAATCTTCTTATCAAATTGTGTTTCAATCATCTTGCAAAAAACCATAGTTATCTGTGATACTTCATCTCGCCCTTTTAATAGATAAATCCATGTGCACCGAGAATAATGGTCAATAAAACTGATAAAGTAACAGAAGCCATCAATGAAAACAATGGGTGAAGGTCCCCAAACATCAGAATGAACCAAATAAAAAAGAGCTCAAATTTCATTACTGGAAGTTGGATACACTGTTCTACATTGTTTTGACATTTGACACACATCACAAATTAAACTCTAACTTGGAATGCCCTTAAACAATTCGGGAAACAACATTGCTAATGAAGAGAAAGACACATAACCTAGCCTAGCATGCCACAGGTGCAGCCTAGTTATTGACTCCATACTTTCTGGACTAGTAGTAGCAGAAGCTTGTAGGGCTGAGCCGATGTCCGCATCAAAATAGTAGAGGCCTCCATACTCATGACCACTCCCAATCGTTCTCCTCGTCAATCTGTCCTGGAAGACACAATGAGTAGGGAAAAAAGTTATACTACAGTTCAAATTTTTTGTAAGCTTTGAAACAGACAAAAGATTTGAGGTAAGACTAGGAACATGTAAGACTGATTTAAGAGAGAGGTCATTGCTTAGGTCAACCACCCCCTTTCCAGAGATGGTGGAAAAAGACTCATCAACCACTCTCATCTTATCCTGGCCAGACAACAAATGATATAAAGAGAATAAGGAGGACATATGTGTCATATGGTCAATTGCTCCGGAATCAATCACCCAAGAAGTGGAATCAATGGAGCTAGTTACACTAAAGGCAGAGACTGTACCTGATCTGGCAAGAGAGGTGGAAGCAAAAGAATTGATTTTTAGACGGGTTAATGCTCGGTTGAGAACCTCTACCTCACTAGCCGTGAAGCCCAAAATACCAGTTCCAGAGGAGTCAGCAACCTGCCCTATGGAGGAAGAAGACACTGTTGGAGTACTTTGTGAGTTGTCACCACTGTTGTTGTTGGTGGAAAGATTCCCACTTGCCGTATGACCCTTATGTTGTCTCTTGTCCTTTCTCAATGCAGCTAGCTTCAGATGAGGATACATGACCCAACATTTTTCTTTTGTATGTTTCTCACCACCATAGTGGGTGCACTTGAGGGACTTCTTGTCTGGATATCTGTTTCCCTTAGTGGAGACTAGGGCTGAATGTTCTCCAGATAGTTCAGTTGACTATGTCTGAGAGTCAACTTACATCTCCTTTCTCCTGACTTCTTCATTTCTCACCAGGTAATAGACATGGTGTAGCTCCGGCAATTCATCTCTCCATAGAATTTGTGACCTTATACCACTGGGTCTAGGCCAGCCTGAAACTTGAAGGTTCTGCTCTCTTCAATTTGCTTATCATGTCTCTCCTTGTCCCTGGCATTTTCGCAATCCAATATCAAGTGATGATCAAGCTCTTCCCAAAGGCCTTCCAGAGTTGCAAAGTATGTTGCAACCGCCATATCTCCTTGCCTTAGAGCTGCAATGTCTTAGTTCAATCTGTAGATTTTAGCATTGTTCTTCTTCTGGCCGTAGGTCTTAGATACCTTTTCCCAAATCTTAGCAGCTATAGGGAAATGATGAACAGTTTTGGCAACCTGAGGAGTCATGGAGGCCAGCAACCAAGACATGACTGTGGCATTTTCCTTGCGCCACATGGCATGCTCAGGACTGCCGACTTCAGGTTCCTTCTTGTCCCCATCTAAATAGCCTATGATATCACGGGAAGTAATGAAAAGCCTTGCTGAGACAGACCACTCTCTGAAGTTATACTCATCTAGTAGCACACTTGTAATCTGCAAGCTGTGCAGATTAGGGTTTTCCAGGTTTGAAGACCTTGCGGCAGGTCTGTTATCTCTAGAGGAAACTTCTCCAGATAGCGAGGACATCCTGACTTCAGTCCTAGAGTAGATGGCTCTGTTTAGAGCCGGCCGAAGTGTTCACAGTGCTGGACAATCAGGTGCTAGTAGCTCGCTAGGTAGACTTCACTTGGGCTGAAGCAGTTCGGGTACAACAGCAAGTGAGAGGTTTTGGGCTGATAACCGACCTGAAAGTAGGGCTCTTTACCACTGTGTTGTTCAAGTCTTGCTGGAGCTTCGAAGCTGCAACTGTAGAAGAAGCTCTCCCCCTTTCGGCTAGTGTTAGGACTGCTGAAATCAGTCCTCAACTAGGTCCGTCCTATACATACCTCTCTTAGTAGCCAAATAGCTACTATTTGCTGGAAATAACCTAGTAGGACATCTGCTTCTAGGTCTTACTTCCCTTGATCCCTACAACCAAGGGAAACCCGAACTTGCTTTGTTCTCTTACAACCCTAGGTTTTCACTGCAGCAACCTAGAAAAAGAAGAAAGAAGATGAAAAGACAGCAAGAGAAGAGAGAGTGCGATGGCTGAAACTAGGGAGAAGCTAATGCTCTGATACCATGTGAGCTTAGGAGCTGTATTCGAAGTAGTAGAGAAGAGAAGAAGACTTCTGAAATGTTGTGAATGTCGAACTGAATAGCTCAGTCGACAATACTGTTATTTATATTAGAATGTAGTACAATGATACAAGGAATTACTGGAATGCCCCAGATTAGTGATGGGACACCTAGACAACTTAAAAACATTAAACATGCTTAGGCCCAATACAGGATAACTTAAACTTAAGTATAGGCTAATAAGAACTCTTATAAGCCGAACACTCGTACATAGAGAGACTTCAATCCAACACAAAGTATTTATTGGATTGGATTGGACATGGTCCATCCATAATGGATTTATACTGGATTGGGTCAACTGAACTAATATCCGGTCAACCGATAGAAGATGAGAATACAGGTGACAATGGACCATGTTTGGGTTGGAACTCAATGTTTTCAAAACTGGCCTAGATTGGATGGTCGGACCATAAAAATTGGGAATTGGTCACCTGATCGGTTCCGTTTTACCCCATAACTGTCTCTTGGCCAAAAATTGTTGACTTGGTTAGCAAACCGTTGACCCAAGTGGTCCGCTCAACGATTTTTGGCCATTTTTTAGTTTTTTTATTTTTGTCAGGATGGGTTGTCTGTTCGGTTTGAACGACAAAACTGTTCGACCCGGGAACCGGCCCCCTGAACTGTTCATTGTCTGGTTCGTTTTTTAAAACCTTGTTGGAACTAATCTAAGTTAAAACCAATTTGAACAAATTGAACGGTTCAGACATTGAATTGGACTGGTTCAAAATGGTCAAGAGTGTTCATTGGATATTTGTAATGGAATCCTATTGTGGACAAAATCTGGTTCAATTGACACCCCTACTTCTGATGGTCCAACCACCGGGTCTAACGCCCTGCGCCTGGTTACGCTAATTGTAGTTCTGTCAAATTGATGCTTTAGAAGCCGTTTGATAATGTCCGAAGTTGCTCAACAGTTAAACAGAATTTCATTTTATCTTTTAATTGTTAAAATAATTAAAGCCATAAACTTCATCAAACGGCCCACTTCACTACAAGAAAAAGCCATGAGCTTTTTCAGTTCAGCATCTCCGGCTATTATCAAACGGCCGCTTAGTTGTTACGCGGTCATCTTTCGAGGACGCGTGGCCTCGCATCGACCAAGAAAGTTTTGGGAGAAAACGGCCCCATTCACGATTCACGGTTGATGATAAGGCCACGCCTCTTTTAACTTTTTCTTTTATTTACTTTTCAAATGTAATGACTTTGACATCCACCGTTAATAGGAATATAGAATCGTTTCCTCTTTCCTGTTCTGTTCTTGGTGGAAGTCAACTTGTTACCAACCTACCGTCACCCATGATGTCTCGAGGGAGGGTTCGAGTTTTATATAGGCCGGAGGGTTTAGGGTTTAACCTATTTCTCAACCAACAGTCAACACCATTACCAGCGGCAACACAACACCAGCGGCGACAACCACCACGATCACTAGAAACCCTAAAGAGGTCAACATGGTTTCCTCTGGTACTGAAATCCTGGATAATTTATCCCCCGCAGCTTCCAACGCTTCATCTGAAACCATTAACTTCGAAAATCAAGCTCCAGAACAGGTCTCAGAACTCTCTATCAACAACGAAACCCTGGAAGGTCAAAATCCAGAAGTTTCGCATGTCCCCAGAAGCGAAGGAGAAGGCGAAGAGGAAGAAGAAGAAGGTGAAGAGGATGAGGGAGAATGTGGGTTCTGCCTGTTCATGAAGGGAGGTGAATGTAAAGAAAGCTTCATTGCCTGGGAAAAATGCGTCGAAGATGCAGAGAAAAGCAAAGAAGATGTTGTCGAGAAGTGCTTCGAGGTGACGGGATTGCTTAAAAAGTGTATGGACGCCCACGCCGACTACTATGAACCAATACTTCAGGCGGAGAAGGCCATGGAGGAAGAGGCGGCCAAGGAATTGGAGCGAGAATCAGATCGAGAAACCGCACCGAAGGAGGATAAACAGGAAAGCTAGAGGTTTTTTTTTTTTTAATTCACGTTTTATTCCCAAATGTTGGATATTCATAATGATAACGTCTTGAGCAAGCTAGAGTGAAGAAATTTAGGGGGAGTTTCGGCGGTGTCAGATTATCGGATCTTTAGTGAGGTAACCAAAACTACAGAGATTCCGAGCCTTTCAAGGTTTCACTTAATTTCCCCCTCCTGTTGTTTTTCTCAAATAAATGAATGCTAATTTTTAGTGTTTAAAATTTTCACTTAATCCATTGTTTATGCCGAGAGGCAAGGAGATTTTTCTTATGATCTCTGTCCAAGTTAAGGACATATAATTCAATGCTACATACACGTTATACATCCGGTTCTACTTACCCCAATTGATGAATAAGATCTGATCCACTTAGGATATATTGTAAACCTGTTCTTCGAGGTTCTTCTTTTTCTGTCCTCTTGGAGAAATAAATTTTTCCATCTGTTTTCATATAAAACAGGATTTCAGTTTGATATTCAGAGTTGATAGACCAAAGCTTTAATCTTCCTGAAATAGGAAGGTAGGATAGTTCAGTTGTAGATCATATACTTTTTCTTGATGTCATGCATCCATGTATGTGTAGACTGTTTAAGATATTGAGAACCACAAGGTGATACAGAAATTGGTTAATCGATCATCAATGAAGTCCTTTACAAGTTACAGATAAGAAAAAAAAAAGTGACACAGGAATTGTTAACAATGTTAAGAATGCCTCAAGAGGCCAGGTATCTTTTTACGTGTGTAGACTACAGGCTCTGGATGCCTTCACTGAAGGGAGAGCTGAATGTCTTTAGTCATCAAAGGCTAGGCCTTTCACTAACTTTCAGTTGCAACTTTAACCATATACTCAATATGTAAATATATTGGTTGGTTCCTCTAATATTCTGTTATAGTTTATACACAATCCTTCTTGAAACCCAACAATGGTGAAACATTGGAGATCAGCTCTGTTGTTCCGTGTCCCGGTCATTACTTTTCGGATTAGGCTAGATAATGTTACACTTAATAATAGGTCTTATTACTTTACACAAGAGTCCTTAGGGCTATGTTTGTTTTAGGTGTAAATTCAATTTTACACTGATAGAAAATATGAACCAGTTCAGTGATGGATGGAAATTGGAACTGGTTGTCAACGTGTAAATTTTGATATATTTTTTGTTGGAATTTGGAATAGATGTCAGTGTAAATTTCCAACCATACACCAATATGCACTTCGCAACAGTCCTATATGATGCAACAATGCTGATCCAACGGTTCCCAAGTTATTTGAATTTGGACTACGGCCTTGAGTGTCTTGAGCTACTGGCTAATGAGTTTGTCCAAATATAGTTCGGATATGCTTTATCCTATAACCTGTAGCTTGTAGCTTTAGCCTGCTACAACCTGTAGCTTGTAGCAAACGCATCATTGCTCACCATTTGATGTGTCTGCTAACCTATAGTCTATAGCCTGTAGCCTATAGACTGGCTCTTTCCTTGATGCTTCTCTTCACAGTTCTCTCTACTACAAACCACCAAACAAGAGAGAGTTGTCAGGAGGATGTGAGGATGTGAAAATGGCAGAGGCATGCAAGATGAGATGGGAGGATGTGAAGGCTGTCGGGGCAGAGGCGTCTAAGAGGTTGTTTGGGCAGCAAGCAGGAGGCGTGGCTCACGGTACACTTTACCCTTCTCTCCAACGACCATGGCTGCAAGGGATTTATTTTAGTGGCTGCCGTCACTTCACCTTATATGCTAAAAAGAAGCCCAGAGCTTCCACCATTGGTGTGGCCAAGGTTGCCGCCGAGAAGGCCGACCTTGCCACCACCAAGTGAGAGAGATTTGAGAGTGGTGCCAACGAGGGAGAAACCGCGAGCAAGGTGGAGGTAGATGGAGCAAACAGATAAATGGAGAAGAGAGGCATTAGAGTGAGGAATTTTACTTTGATGGTAGAAATAGGTAAGTTACTTCGATGTATTTTTTACATTAATTATCAGTGTAAAGTTTCAAAATGGAGTTTTACACCAATTTACGGTGTAAATATACACTCTATCCAAACGCTTGCAAAATCGAACCTGGGTGTAAAGTTTACCCCAGTTCGATTTTACACCTCAAACAAATGTGACCTAGGTAAATTGTTGGGTTCCAATAAGGATTATGCAGGTCTTATTAGGTTGTTTTCAATATTTTATTTTCTTTAATATAATTTCCCTTTTTACATTAAAAAAAATCCTTTTGAAGGATATCTGAACTCTTGTGCTCCTCAGTTCCCACCAAATTGGGCCAGACTTCCCCAACTGCAGTTGTAACCATATTTGACCAATGTCCTACCACCATCTCATTGCAATGTGTGATGGGTGAAGTTGGACATACTGGCAATTCACTATGTCAGTTCTACATGACAATTAGCTAAGTCAATCCACAAGATGGAGAGAAGCAGTAACTTAAGTTGAAGAGCTGATTTTTCTGATTAACTATGATTGATTGCCCTTAGAGCGAGCCACATCTTAGAGTGATGGTTTTACCACTCAAACAAGGTATTATTGTTCAAAGTCACAGTGCTTAAATTATCATTGGAATGACTTGATACCACAACTGAAACTATGAAAGTGAGCCTATAAATGGTTAAGTCCAAGGGTTTGTTACTTTGTTGTTTCTTTTTTCTGTGTGATTCTTATCAACTTTTTTTTTTGAGCAAAGGTAACTTATTAAATTAAAACAGGAACAAATACATGAGAAAATGTACTACAAGCTAAAGAAGCAGAGGCAGAATTATAGAGGTAAGCAGAAGTCACTATACAAACTTTCCCTAGAAACCCCTGATTTTGCAAGGATGTCTGCAACAGTGTTTTGCTCCCTAGGAATCCAGACCAGATTTACATTCAATGACTCTAAGATATCTCGAGCTTCAGCTAGCAGATGAGCAAGTCTCCAAGGCCCTCCTTCCTTCTCCCTTAGCCAGGCTATTGTATTTGCAGAGTTCCCTTTTATAGTTAAGGAGCAAAAGCCTAGCTGTTTAGCAAGCCGAATTCCTGTAAGTGCTGACAAGACCTCTGCTTTTGCAGCATCAGCTCTCCCAATCGAACCACTATAAGCCCAGCTGATCCCCTTCTCCCCACAGAAGACACCACCAATTCCTACTTGGCCGGTAGATCCTAGGGCACTACCATCAAAGTGTAGGATCATCCCACCTTCTTCCCTAATAAGGTTTCTCATGGTCGATTCAGATCTAGGAGAGGACTGCAGGATGGCTGGAAGGTTACTTTGGAGGTCATTTAAAGACAGACCTATGAAAGCTTCAGAATTAACCAACCCAAAGGTTACAGAGGAAAGTTATGTAAGAGATTAGGTCTTCCACATTTCTGAATTTGTTTTCAAAGTTTCTGTTGTTCCTTTCTTCCCAAATACCCCAAAGGACTGCATGTGTCACCATAATCCAATATACCATTCCTCTTTTTCCTAGACCTTTGCCTTTCCACTGCCACAGGAGGTCCACTACCTTCTCAGGGGAAACCCAGCTGTAGCCAACTAAGTTTAGGAAGAAACACCAAAACCTTCCTAGTGACAGGGCAGTGGAGAAGAATGTGATTAGCTGTTTCACCATCACCAAGGCAGAGAGGACAGACATGAGGGGAGATACATAACCTTCCTCTGAGCTTTTTGTGTATTAAATCACAAGTATTTATTTTCTTTAAGTAGGCTTCCCAGACAAAGAAAGAATCTCTAGGGGGAACATGTGGTCTCCAAACGTTCTTAACCGGGAAGGGAGTGATCTGATCTTCTGAAACTAGAGCCTTAAAAAAGGAGTTAGTTAAGAACTTGTTGGCAGGATTAAGTTTCCAGATCCTTTGGTCAGGGGAGGCTGGGGAGATGTAAACCTCACTTAGAGAGTTTAGCAAGTTTGCTGTTTCAGCAAGCTCTATCTCTCTTAGAGGCCTTCTTGGGTTCAGATTCCAACTGGATCCTGAGGGAGAGTGACTGAGGCTATAGGCTACCGTGGCTTCTTTGGAGCAGGACAGGTTAAAAATTCTAGGGTAGGATTTTGCAAGGGTGTCCTCTCCCCACCATAAATCAGTCCACAATTTGGTTATATTCCCATTTCCCACCTGGTATCTTACAAAATCAATAAAGAGGTTATAAACAGAAGAAAGACCTTTCCAAGGTTAGAGGCTTTAACCCAGTTTGGGTGGACCTTGCTATCCCAACCATTGGCGTGTCTTTTGTACTTGCTCTTGATGATTTTTATCCACAACACTTCCGTCTCCAAGGGGAACCTTAACCTCCACAACCACTTTCCAAGAAGAGCTAGGTTCCTTTCTTTGATATGTCCTAGCCCCAAACCACCAAGGTTCTTGGGCTTACACACCTGATTCCATGAAACTAGATGACCCTTCTTTTTGCCGCCTCCTTCCCATAGGAAGTACCGCTGAAGCTTCTCAATCTTACTTTTTTACTTCTCCCGGGGTACTGAAAACCGACAAGTAATAGGTTGGCAAATTGGCAAGGGAAGTGTTGATAAGTGTGAGTCTACCCCCTTTTGACAGGTAGCTTTTCTTCCATGTAGCTAGTCTTCTCTCGCATTTTTCTACCACTGGATCCCAAAAACTTTGACTCCTTGGATTCCCACCAAGAGGCATTCCCAAATAGGTGATAGGAAGTTTCTCCAATTTACAACCAAACAGCTCCTTGAACCTTTCCACCAGAGAGCCATTTACATTTATGCCTACAATACCGCTTTTGTTGAAGTTAATTCTAAGCCCAGTCACCAGCTCAAAAATATTTAATACCCTTTTTAGGTTGGAGATGTTTTCCCAATCCGCCTCCATGAACAAGACTATGTCATCTGCGAACATCAAGTGAGATATCTGAATTTCTTCCCTACCTAAACCCTTTCAGCAGGTTTCTCTCCCTTGCTTTTTGATGTAAATAACTGAGGGATATCATCTACCAAAGTAAAGAGTAAGGGGGAGAGAGGGCACCCTTGTCTCAGGTCCGTCTGCATTAAAATAGCCAGTCGGCTCTCCATTTATTAGGATTGAAAACCAAGCAGAACTTATACACCCTCTAATCCACGTCACCCATCTCCTTCCAAGGCCTTTCAGGTTTAGACTCTCCAACACTATTCTGTATTCTCTTTCTCTTTCTTTTTTAATAATTTTTCTTTTTTATTTATTTTAAAAAAGACGTGGATGCAGGTATCATCTATGGCCACAAATTACAAACCATCAGCTCTACTAGGTTTATCTGTAACTGCTAGAAAAATAATTTGGTGTGATTAAATCAGGAAAAGTAAACTATTTATTATGTTGCTGGTGCTGCCATAAGTTGTAAAATTTGCTTTTCTTTGTACCTGACCTCTAACTTGGTCATCCCCCTTCTTGTATCTCCCATGTCATTAGTGCTGAGATGATTTCCAATGATGAATGAATTCAGCCTAAGGGCTTTCAAAATAAATAAATAAATAAATATGTACAGCCACAAATTACAAACCAACAACTCATATATTGTTTGCTGTGAGCCTGTGACTAAATCAGGATACGTAAACTATTAATTATTTACACAGCAAGACCATTAATTTTTCTCTGCACTTATTGCACCCATATCCAACTGGCCTGTGATTGCTTATTATGGGAGAATCCTACCACTGTAGTAACAGACGATTTGAACTCTTAATCGCCTAATCAGTAATTTCATTCTTAGTCAGCATTAAGATTGATGCAGTTTTTCAGACTTTGGAATCTTTCTCAAATTCCTTGAGGTTGATCTGTAACTTGATGTTAACTAAGGCTACAACTTGGGCCAGGTTGGCCTGAACCCAACCCAATTGGGTCGGTTGATGTTCGGGTTAGGGTTAGGGTTGAATTTCATAAACCCGACTTTACATCGGGTTGGGTTAGGGTTGACCTCTTAGTCAACCCAACCCAACCCGAACTCGACTCTATAGTACATGTCATATATAAATATATGTTATATGTAACATATAACAAACATTGATTTGTTTAGATGCATGATATTTGTATAGCCCCCACCACATAGTATCATGTATTTCTTTTAAGATAATCACTTCACTTAATCCTAATTAGAAAGACTAAAACCTTAATAACATTATTTGTTTTTTGAAAATTTTATTCTTCATCTCCTCTATGTTGTTTGTCGCCCAAGAAAGATCTATCGTAAGTCATAACTCATAATAAACTAGTCATTTCTAACACTTGTTTTTCTGAATTTTGTATGAAAAGAACAAAAAAAATAACGTCAACAAACAGATACTAATGAAACATAGGATTAATCTATGTAGTAAAAGTTGAGTTAAGATCTAAAATCGAGAAATTCTATAAGGTTTTAAAGGATGGGAAGAAGGTTGGGTTGGGTTGGGTTAGGGTTGAAGGAATTTAGTTAGGGTTAGGGTTAGGGTTGGGTTGGTCGGGTTGGGGTTTAGAACTTAGGGTTGGGCTAGGGTTGGCCTCAACCCGACCTAACCCGGCCCGACTTGCAGCCCTAATGTTAACAATGCTAGCTCAAATACATAGGAAAATTGGAAAAGGTTCATGGGATTGAAATCATTTAGATATTAAGGTCATGTTTGGTTCAATTCTCGTTCTTTCTCATTCTTACCCAAGATGAAATTGCAAGATGGAAAAAAATGAGTAAAAATGGGAAGAATGAGAAAATATTGCTACGAACCAAACGCTTTTTTCCAAAAAATGATTTTTTTTATGGCAAGAATGAGAATAAATTTGTAACCTGTTTTGGATTGGACCCCATTCAATCCAAAATCAATTTAGATGGGTTGGACGGACCAACAAAACATATTGGATCGGACCAATCTGGTCCAAAATATTTATCAAATTGGATTGGACCATCCAGTCCGTCCGTAATAAAAATTTATATTGGATTGGGTTGGATTAAGCCAATATCTGGTCCATTGATCTAAGGTAAGAGTATAGGTGCCAATGGACCAAGTTTGGGTTGAAACCAATCTAAATCAAAACGAATTTGAACAGATTGGATGGTCTAGAACCAGAATGGTCTATTTCCTTGTCTTCTCTCCAATGAACATATATGCTTTCAATACAACATAGGAAAGACCATGGTCATTCAGATTCCTGTTTGAGATAAGCAAAAGGTCTACCAAGTGCTCATTTAGATGAATTCCTTGATCTGCAAATGAAAGGTTATTTGCCCATTCCAAGTACTGCTCATTTAAATGAATTCCTTGGTCTACCCCTAGCTCTTCTAGATCTTCAATGTGTAACAAACCACATTGAAAACATAGTCAATAGGGAAGCAAAACAAGTTTTGGCCTATTCAATAATTCCTTGGTCTATCCCTTAAATTTTAGTGCTTAGAAATATATCTTCTAAAGCATTTATGACATTATCTTCTAATATCTGACAATCCATTGTTGATTAAGTTTGTAACATATATATCTCTTGTGTAGTGACATCAAGTCTTGTGGTGGGAAAGGAATTTTTCTAATTCTGCACCAAAGCTGATTAAAGTTGCGAAATTTTCAATATATGGATATTTTTATGTTGGTTTATGTATGTGGCTGCATTAAATTTCTAGTAGTGGATGGTGAAGAAGCCGTCTGCAATGAAATCATTTGCTCCTTGACCAAGTCTCTAATGCCAACTAAGAATATCATATGTGACTATGTGACTGGTCAATTCAATTAAATGATTTAAGAGAGAGAGAGAGGTTTGGGTGGTTTAAGTGATTTTTGAACCCTTTATTCCTTTATTTGTTTCCTCTAATAGAAGAATGCTTTAACCATCAAAATCACTAATTAACTAAATATGTTTAGCACCAAACATCCACACATTTAGTGGAGATACTTGAAAGAAAAAAAAAAGATAAGTGAAATGCTTTTGGACAACAAAATATTACTCTAAATATAATAGTAGGACAGACAAGAACCAGAGCACTGTGCATTATATGAATACAGAGGGACCCATCACCTACTCATCAGTCATTAGTGTATGAACAAGTTACATAAACAACAAGAATAGCAAATATTCATTTCTTTCTTAGTGCTCCCCAGGGAATTGCCTAAAAGAGCAAAATAAAAAAATCTTGGGAATAATGGTTTTCAGTCAATATGTTTGGGTGAATCTAGCCACAGTCAACTATGGAGCTCAAATATTGAGAAATATATGTTTCCAAAATCAGTGTTTTCTGGGCATAAGCGCGTGGGATTATAACAAAAGATGTAATCACTTCACAAAAAAAAAACAGTAAGAGATTTTGAAAAGATAAGTGACAATGAAAGTAAAAAGTTTAAGTTATATGGTGGACATAGAATAAGCTAAGCGTAGTTGAATGCCATCAATCAATCAATATATCAAAGTAGGCATTCTGTTCTTATGAAGCTTCTGAAGTTTTTCAAAACTTTAGCTTCCTGTGGTTCTAATGTTCTATTTCTAACAAAATGTTGAAATTCATGAAATTAAAAATCGTAAATTCTTGAGGTGCCAATGGGCTAGCCCAGTTGCCTAAAACATTCTTAAAACTCAATCACAAGCAGATAGAGGAAATCTAATTAACAACCATATCAGAGATGACAACAATAATTAAATGAAAATTAAGAAGAAAACAATAGGGAAATAAAAGCAAGACTGCAGGAAGTGGCAAGCAATGAATTGGTGCAGATGGGACATAAAGTGATCTATGCAAGGTGGAGTCATGGGTATGGTCTTACTTAGATTCTAATCTGACGTCAGGAAAAAAAGTTCCCCCTCGTGTAGGGCCCATGTGAATCATTTTTCTGAAAGCAAATACTCAACTTTGCCACTTGGTTAAATTTCTATATTCAGAACATGTAGGAAAACAGATTTTATATTCTGAAAGGAACAAAGCATATTTTAGATGGGTGAGTTGATGAGAGTCGTAAAATTTTGATGATCAAGCTTTGGTGGGGGCGGGGGGCCTCCTCGTTATGATTATTCGAATATACAATGCTTAATAGCAAAGCAGCTTATGAGGACCATACCACAAATACCAATTAAACCAGTACTGATCATTGTGGACATGCAGACCCCAGAGGCCCAGATCCATCTCTTCTTCCTCTTCAATTGGGGATTTATCTTTCTCTCAATTTCTCAGTGGTACTACATCTACATGTAAATATGTAATGTAAGGAAAGGGAACAAACAGATGGCTTCAGACTGATCAGGCAAGGTAAGTTCCCTCATGTCTTAATACTCGCAATGTAAACTAGAAAGGACAGGTTGTTGGCTGATATCTAAAGGGCAGATTGTTCCCTCGTATCAATATATTTGGGTGAATCTTTCCCTTGCTTAGTTCCCTCATTGTGTTCATGGTTATCTATACATAGATTGTTTAAGGGTGTGCCCTACCATACCTTGTACAGTTCCTTCTCCCTTGTACAGTTCCTTGGTGTACAAAGGATCATACGTACCTGTTCTGTTCAGATACACCATCCCATACCAAGGATGGTTTGGAAAAGAAAAGAAAAGAAAAGAAGCTTCTTCTACTACCATCCCGGACCAGGGATGCTCTGCTGCTCCTCTATAAACTCCGCCTAAACCCAAGGGGCCAAGATCAGAATTGATCTAAACTTGGGCATTAATTTAACATCAGAATTGATTACCAAAGAAATAACTCAACATCAGAGTTGGATCAGTGTGGTCCATTGAACAATGGGTGTTACTTTCTACAAGTGGGTCATACCAAGTTGGAAATAAACTACTATTTTGTTCTTAATGTATTACATGCAGTCTCAGCTGCTCTCCAGCAATGATTCAAAGCTCTATATACAAAGGGAATGATTTCTGCAGGAAGGCTCAAGCCCTAAAGCTGTCGCATTCCAATGGGCTCCAGATCTAATCTGTGTCAACCAAGTCCAGATTTCTATAGCTTTGTTTGCCCTAATTGTTATCATACCTATCAGTTCACCCAACTCTATATTAGCTTTGTCTGCCTTAGTTGTGCCATGTGTGTGGCTACAGATCAATTACCATCTACAGATAGCCAGTATTGTTTTTAACTTTTTATTCCCATGTCTATGTAGGAGAAACCATTAGTTCATGCATGTTTCTGTTTCTCAATGCATTAATTGATTTGCTAAAAAAACAAAGAATACAGATCTGTAATTGCATGTCCTTTCATACTGGGAAAGTGATTTCTAATCTGTGGGTCTTGACTATTACCATCCATTGAATAAATTAATAAGGTTGTCTTCCCCCACTAGAACACTTCTTTTCAGATTGCCAATTTGCCATTTCATGAAATCTGGGCCCACAAATGGATTATTTAGAATCTAGTTAATTTATCAAATTGAAATCATATCAAGAAAATATTATGTTTTGTTCTTTAATTAGCTTAGGTTGACCAATTCTCTTGCTTTTTAACCAAACATCGGCGAAGCAGACCCTTAAAGAAGGAAATTGATTGATTTCTTCAATTCCATAATCAAAGGAATATTTATATTCTAGAAATTCAAAAACAAGGTCGAGAAATCAGATTTTAATTTGAAGATTTCCATTTTCTGAAATGGCACAAATCCGAATCAACCATATTAGCAAATACCTCTTAGAATAATTGAACTCAAGCCTGGCTCATACAATAAAATATCAAAATTAATATGAATATCTGCGAAGCTTACCTTAATTTTCAGCTGATCAAATTCATTCAACCATACCAGACTATAAATTAAAGGGCGGTCTACTTTTTAACCATAAATTAATCTCAGGTGCTGCCTAATGACAAAGCTAGCTCAGCGGTCAGCTCAGAGCAGACTGCTGCTTAACTGATAAACCACTTGAAATAAGCATTAACTGTTTAAGTATGCCATTAATGGCAAAATAGTGGATTAGCAGTTTTCAAGGGCCAACCCAAAACCATGGGTACGTCTTAAGCTTCCAGTTCAAGGAGTTGTCTTCCCAACTTCTAAATGGGTGGTTAGGTGCTCACGATCGAAGAAACTCTTAATTGTATTAGTGCAAATTAACTATGAAAACGTCAAACATAAAAAAGAAAAGCAATAAGAACAAGATAAATGATGGCAAAAAAATAACAGCAAAGCAATAAGGAAAATAACAACAATAATTTATACTTAAAAAAATGTATAAATTCCATAAAAATTCGAACACACAAATACCAATAAGGAAAATAATGAAGAGACAAAAATTGATCGAATACCTTAATCGATGCTGCTTTCTTTTAATGCTTATAGGGATGATATTGGTGGTCAATTTAAAAGGGGAAAAAACAGAGTAAGAAGAAAAAGAAGAAGGAGGAGAAGGAGGAGGAGGTATCCATTTTCTATGCGCAGCTTGAGAAGGAAATGAAGAAGAAGAAGAAGAAGACAAAGAGAGAGAGAGAGTTTAGCTTGGTTTCTCTTTGGATCGTTCCTAGCTTTGGGACTTCAACAGGTCGGGATCGATCTCACCGTTACTTTGTACAGAGCGAGAGAGAGAGTCGATTAATTTACCTTGTACAAATTTCAACAGATCGAGATACCTCAGTAGAGATAGAAAGAGAGAGGGGCGGGGTTCCACTGACTTCAATCGAGAGGACTCGAACTCGAACAAAAAAAAAAAAAAGGATGGGGCACGGAAAATTTTCATGCCACAAATTTTTGCCGAGACCCAAATTGCATTATGGGAAGAATGAGTCTTGCGGCCAAAAATGAATATCCAAACACCTACATTTCATTCATTCTTGTCCATTCTTTTTCAGAATCTGCAAGAATTAAAAGAATAGGCCACTGGCAGCGAACCAAACATGGCCTAAGGTGCTCAGTTAGATAAGGGAAAATTTGCTACTTTAGCATCATTTTTTGGCTATGCTATGCATATTAGTGCTATCGCCAGTCGGATGCATCCATTCACTAATCACTGCACACTGTGATTGAACCAATGTGCTATGCATATTGGTGTTCTTAGGTTCCTGGAATGCAGTACTTGCTCTGTTCTACAGAAAGGTATCACTGCCCGAATGATTGAATCAATAAGGAATCCATGACAGTTTAGCTGTCTTTGTCTTTTTCAGCAAACCAACATTCAGTTCCATTTGTTTTCACCTTATTTGCTTTCATCGTGTTTACAAGTGTGTACCTACTTTTAGCGAACTACACCACCCATCCTCCTCCTTTGTTAGGGCAAAAATAATGTGATTTGCATGGTTTTTAAAAACGAACCGGTAACCGAATCGGTCAGGGGTCCGGTTATGGTTTGAATGTTCCGACCATTCGACTCAAATGGCCGGCCCGTTCTAACAAAAAAATTTAAAAATTTAAAAATTTGGAAAACGGTTAACTGTCTGGTTCAGCGGTTTACTGACCAAAATCAACGGTTTTAAAGGAAAAAGTGGTTTTGAAGATAAACGGAACCGATCACCTCCCAGTTTTCCGGTCTGGTTCGGTTTTGAAAACAGTGGTGATTTGCCAAAAAGAAAAGAAAAAAAAACCATAAAGCAAGTGAGTTGATAGGATATGCTAGTCAACCCACTCCAGGGAGCTTTTAACATTGCTCCACCAGAACAGTGCATGATCCTAAAGTTACTGTTTTATTGTTGCCGCTGAAAATCCTTGTTTTCTGTTTCATTATCCAAGGAGGAAGTCCACGGAGAAGAGGATAGGAGAGGAATAGAAGTCTTGACACAATTGAACTAGGTTGGTGATTTGGCCTTTCTACATCTTGCTGAAGAGTTACATCCACTGCATTTTTTTTTCTTGTGATCCCCAGTAAACCATAGAGATGTTAGCAAACTAGTCAAAAAGTAGATCATTTTGTATCTCGAATTTTAAACAAACTGCTGACTGCTGAATGTGATCTCGTTGCGGAACACTCACTGAGATATTTTAAGAGTTCCAAGAAACAATTTGGTTCCAATCTTCTTGAAAATTGCAATGAAAAGCTAAAATGAGGTGATTTAGGATGTGTTTGGGAGTGTTTATATTTAGTGCTTATTGGGCTTATTGCTAACCCAAAAAGCACTTTTCACCCAAAAAAAAAAACTGTTTAGAAGAGGCCAAAATTTTGGAGAAGTCTTTGTCTTTGAAAAAGCTCCACTCCCAAACGCAGTTTTAATATTTTGTCATCCAAAGATGCAATAATGAAAATGATGATGAGATCTGTCAGTCCCAGGGAGAGATGTTCATATAACAGCCCAGTCAGCTACCTACTCATCGAACCATATTTACATATCATCATAAACATGTACTAATCCAAAGTCAAATAGGGAAAAAGACCCCATAACACAAGTGCCTACAAATATACCATGTGGCGGTCCTTACGGCTATGGGTTGTGCGTATGTGTCTGTTTCTTGATTTTTTTAGTTATTGTATTTGGTACCATTGTTGTCTGTACCTGTACCTGAAACATTTTGGGATGATCAAATACAATTTGACATACAACTGTTATTCGAGGCTTGATTACAACGTTTGGTCTAGGTTCATTATAATAGAGAAGAGTGGGGTCTCCTTCACATGTGCAAACTGAAAAGATTTGTCTGTCCAAACAAGGCTGTCCCTTTTCCAGGTGTTAATCACCTTGTTGCAATTTGCGTAAAATATACTTTCTCAATTTCTCATGTTTTTTTTTTCACTTTCACATGGGTTGTGCAGACATATCCGCGCAAACAACCAAAAGATTTTTCCTGGTGTGTGACAGACTTCTAGCTGAGCTTATAAATTGAGTCGGATCCATAGTCTGGATGATACCTGATCAATTTATGCATTCGATTTGGGTATATTTATTTTTTACTTAACCCGCTAAATATGGGTGGGTAATATACATCCAGATTTGATCCCGGGTCAGTCCAACCATTAAAGTAATTATTTGTTATGTTCTTTTTTTTTTCCCGATAAACCTTATTCTTATTTTCTTTCATGACGTATGTATAAACGTGATCCTTTGGATGTATGAGCAGAAAATTTTCTGCTGCACGTGCATGTGTACGTGTATATTGTATTAGAGACATTGTTGTGGACAATTGAGCAATTTAGGGGGTATTTGCCAATGTCAACGATTCTGTTTTTCAAAACAAAAACAAGTGATTGAGGAGATTGTTCCTTTGTGTTGTGCTGTAAGTTGTCATCGTTGCTGGACCCTAGATTTGTGGGCTTTATATGGGCCTACACTTGTGCTATGGGTTACTTTTTGGGCTATCAAAACTGGGGGTATGACTGCTCTTTTATGGCTTTTTAACAGGGGATAGCGCAGGCGCCATGTGCCAGGGGGCAGGGGCAACAGCCAACAAGAAGACAGTGCAATCCTGGGCGGCTGGGCCCCAATAACTTGCGACCTGTTACATGTTGATAGGACAAGGGCCCACCACCAAATCAGTTCTGTCTAAGAACGAAAACTCAAAATGAATTTTAGCCATCATGTATTCGGTGAATTGCTTATAACCTCAGAATTTGATTCATGGTACCCACTATGAAACACAGATGATGGAGAGCGGCAGACGTTGGTTTCCGTTTCTCCTCGACGGGACGACCTCAAATATCAATCACATTGGTTATTAATATCTTCCTATTATTCTGCTCGTTTGGAAGGGCTTTCCTATCACATTCATATGGCGGTTTGTGACTTTGAGACAGCATCTGAATAATCTTTTGGTGAAAAAACGCGGAAAAAAAAAACAAATTTTCGAGTACTACAGACCGGGTTTGAAGCAAAGTGGACTACGCAACCTCAAGAGTGACATGCCAGTGTTTTGTATAAAACTTGGGCCCACGTGAGATCTACATCTCATGCAATTGAACACTGACGTGTTCACTCTTTATAGGTTGCATAGTCTCCTTTTTTTCTGGCTCAGTCTCTGTTCTGGATGCTGGGGGAATCGGGAAGCTAGAAATCAATAATTGTATGGCGCCATTACCGCTCAGTGCTCACCCCCAACAAGTTGTGGATGGGGTGTGAGTTAGGCCGGGTTGAGGTCAACCTTAGCCCAGCCCTACACCTGTTCACGGGCCGGGCTTTTCCTCTTTATAAACAGAAGATATTATGCTCAAGCCTGAGTCTGGTCTGGTTATTGAGCATAGATCTTGAGCCTGAGTCCAACTTTGCATAAAGTCTGAAGCCTGAGCTTGAGCCTGGAGTCTGATTTAAATAAATATTTTATATTATAATTATATATTATATATTATAATATTCTACATATTATAATAATATCTTTTTCACTATTAATTTTACTATTATATAATATATTATGTATTATTAATATATATTGGATTAGGCTTATTTAGGAAAGCCCAAGCCTAGCCTAAAAAATGCCAGGCCCAATGTTTAATGCCTGAGCCTAAGTTCTTAGACTTAAAATTTTGTCCAAGCCTGATTTTGAATGGATCAGGTTGGGCCAGCTTGTCGGGTTATCCGGCCCATGAACAGGTCTACCCCGCCCCAATTGATGAAGCCTCAAACCTAACCCTAGCCCAATCCAACCTTCAACCCTAACCTTAACCCAACCTAAAACCCCTCAACCCTAACCCAACCCAACCTGAAAGTTGATGCAAATTATAAGATCATGTATTAATATAGGGGGTGTATTATAACATGAGTTGAAGATATAGACTGGGGAGTCCAAGAATGAGTAGTTCTTCGAAAAATAATAGCTGCAAGGAAAGGTGAGGCAAGGATTTTGCTTGGAGGGAGCTGTTCTTGGCAGTGGTGGAGAGGAAAAGAGAGGTGGGTAGCTTCTTGGAGCTATAGACATGATCAAATGTAGGTGGAATTCAAGATTGAAGAGTTTTAAGAGAATGAAAAAAAAAAAGAAATAGAGAAAGTTTAATGGAGTATTTTGGCAATTTATTGTTTTCTGTCATCTGAATTAACTGCTGGGGGTATTTGTCCCAATGTAAAAGTTTAGGAGGTCTTTGTCACAGAAAAAGTACAAGGGGTTTTGCCACTAACCCCAAGGGAGTCTTTGTAATTTACCCTTTTTTTGTTGCTAGTTCCAAAAATAAATCAAAACTATCTTATTTGAAAATAAATTATTTCTTAAAAAAATATATTTTCATTTAATTATTCAACATCATATTCCATAAAAAATTGTTTTTGTTTTAAAAATCAATATTTTATTAATTCTAAAAACATGTATTATTTTTTTTTTGAAATAAATCCCTTTTGAAAATAAAAACAGAGTTAAAGAACATTTTCTGTTTTTCTTTCCTGATGTAGCGATTTCAAAAATAAATGAAAACAAGCCCAAGTCAAGACGATGAAGGTAAGGTGAGAGACTTTGCTGAGGCAACAAGATGAGAAACCGTACAAAAGGCTAACAGTATATGAAGTAAACAGTGAAAAGAGATGGTAGTCACTAGTCAGGTAGTGTTGACCTCTGAGGGCACTTTTCGTCGAACTCACATCGTTGCATCCACCAATAAGAGGAGAACGCGTCGTATAAAGATGTTAGATGCATTTCAATTAACAGAGTCCAAACTTTAACGGGCGTCTTGACTCCTAAAATTTTTAAATTTTGTTTAAACCGCCCGACTGGACTCTCGACCTGTTTCCCTTTTTCTCTCTCTCTAACTCGCTCTCTCACAAGTCACAACCTCCGTTCTTCAAACTCACGAGTTTCCACCGTCACTGGTTGCATCACCTTTGTTCGATCCCCCCTAGTTTCTCTCTCTCTCTCGTTTCTTCTTCTTCTCTCTTGCTCCGAATCAACAACTCAACCCTCCAATCGGTGCCTTCGCTGCAACCTTCACCGCCACTGCAACTGATGATTACAATTGCTACCACCGTCGTTCTCAAAGCACAGGACAAAAATTGAACTCTCCCCCTAGATTTCACTTGTACCTGACTTTATAACTCTGTCGTTGAATGAAATCCATTTACTTAACCAAAAAAAATCACAAATGGATCCACTTAAGTCACAAGCCACAAATCACTATTGTAGCAGAAATGAACTATCAATAACAACATCAATTGAGTAAGTCTTTTTTCTGAGAAACACTTATGACTTGACTGGTTAAGTGCATTTACCCATGTTCTTTTATTTCTTATGAAAAAAAGTTCATAAAGGCAATGACCATTTTAGTCATAAAAATTCATTATTAAAATGGGGCATTTTTGTCCCATTCAAGTATTAACAAAGTTATTTAACCATCTAGGAGATGGGTATCACTTACCTGAGTAAGTGGTATCTAGGAAAATAAACTTTCCCTAGTCCCACATAAATCTGAAAAAAGAACATGTGATTCTTGGTCAATGGGAATTAAAATCCCATTGATCAATTTTCCCCTTCTCAAAATCCGAAAAAAGAAAACCCCCTAAGTATCATTCAATGAGAATTGATCAAGTTGCCAAGAAATCTATTTTAAGCCAAATACCAATGACTAATTTTTGTTGTTTTGTGATTTAAAGGTCATCAAGATTTTGCCACCTCATGTGGCTACTATTGAATAAGATGTAGTAATATGATGGAACTTGTGGCAATCGATATGTTAACACTAGAATGTTATAGGATCTGGTTCATGTTTCATTTTCTCCTAGAAGAAAAAAAGAGTAATAGGATGTAGATGAAATATTATTTCATTTCTCGGGAAAAAAAATGTTTGAATTGAAACGAAAACACTGATAAAAGCATGCTTTTCTTTCTTTTTTTTGACTCAAAGAGTCATCATGCTGAGTTAAAAAAATAAATGAAAAACTTTTGCTCAATCTTCAAGCTGGCCTTTTCTTCTTTCTTTTTTTGGTAGATTCAAGTCTGCCTTGTTAGTTTACTGATATAATCACCTCCCCACTTGTAGGGATTTGAATTTACTTCTATTTGTTCAATGGAATCCTACTTATCATCAAAGAATTGGAATGAATGTTCTTGCAACATTGAATCCACACTATATATTGATAAAAGGAACAATTGAAACTGAGTTGCAACAATAGAGAGAGAGAGAGATTCAATCTTCAGGGCTATTTTTGTTTGAAGTTACAAGGTTATGGTTACAAAATGAATATGGCATCCATACATGATTTACCTTCCTGATTCATTAAAAATGGAAAAAAAAAAAACTACTCTACAATTAACCTGTGATATCATTTTTCATTCAATAACACAAATCAAAGAATGTCCTAAGCACGTTTTTCCCCCAATATGGACGTGTATATGTGCAGTTTTTTCTCTGTACCTATACTAACATGAACCAATGACATGTGATTAGAAACAACCTCCTTTCTACATCAACCTTCAATTGTAATACAAGTCTTAATAGGCTTCAGTTTGATTCCCACGCTATCTGGAGATAGAAGCTTTGGAGCTATGTATGAATGGCTGGAGAGTCTAATAGGATTTGAGCCTTGACTTGGCAATGATGCAGCAGAGAGCTGCCTATGGTATCCAAAACCCATCAGAAAGAATTCAATAGGGACAAACATGACATATGGGTGCTCCTCTGTTACTAATGAACTACACGGGCTTCAACCTGCACAATATGCCATTAGTATCACTACATGTAGACCGGTGGCAACAACGGTGGAGGTTGTAGTGTTGGTGCCGGTTGGAGGGTGGGATAGAGAGGAAAAGAGAGAGTATAGAAAAAACCGAGATTGAAAGTAGTGTACCGATGACGGAACTGGTGACGGTGGTAGCTCGTGAGGTTGAAGAAGAGAGGTAAGGAGAGAGGAGGTACGAACAGGAGAGAGAGAGAATGAGAGAGAGGAACAGGTCGAGAGTCTGGTCAAAAGGAGATTGGGCGGGTTTAACAAAATTTAAAAGTTTTTGAAGTTCGCCCGTTAAAGTCTAGACTCCATTAGTTGAAATGCATCTAGCATCCTGTAGAAAAACTTTTTGCATCGTGGATACAGACGATGTGAGTTCCTTTTCATAGGTGGCAAGGTGAGAAACTGAGAGGTAAGAGTGGCACAATAATGTGAGAGGACGAGGTGAGCGCGGCAACCTCTGAATTCTGACGCTTAAATTAGCATCAAGTTTATAAGAAACGACAAGAAACCAATAAGAGGAGAGCGGTTGAAAATAAAAGAAGGGAAAGTTTCCCCATCAGTATCATGTACTTTGGCTCGAGTGACCAATCTGAACTTTCAAAATGTGACAATCTAGTACGTGCCCTTAATTAGTTCCTTAATCAACGGTTAAGTGACATTTGAAAAGTCAAAAATGCCTTTCAAATGCTATCTAAATCTTTTTATCAGCCATCGTTAACAAAAAAAAATGAACAGTCCCAAATCCAAGATTGAAAAAATCGTTACGTATCGGCAAATACGTATCATTATGAGACCCCTTTGATACGCCCCTACAGTGGGTGTATTGGGGGTTGGACCGGTTCAGGGGGGGGGAGGAGTCCTAAATCAACCCCCCTGAACTGGTTTTAGAAAAAAATAAAAAAAAAAGTAAAAAAAAAAACAATATCGATTCACCTGATATGCCTCTATCAACGTATCGATATTTTGAACCTCGCCCAAATCCTAACCTCTTCTATTCAAAAAAGTTGGTGACTGTTTAGAAGAATCTAGATTTGGGGACTTGATGAGGGCGGATTTGGCCCTCCAATGACATAGTGACACCTGACACCTCTTGACAACTAGACAGCTCGAGTTCACCACTTACAGGCAGCTCGGCATCATTGCAACACACAGGCAACTCGCCATCATGTAGCCTGGCACCTCAGAACAACTAGGCGACACCCAGGACCACTTTGACAACAACTTGCCTTTGCTAAGTTGATGGTGTCCCACCAGGCATGGCCTGGCCCTAGCACGAGCTGACAGCCTGGCCCTAGCGCGACCTGGCCCTAGCACGAGTTGGTAGCCTGGCCCTAGCATGAGCTGACAATTTGGCCCTAGCACGAACTAGCAACTTGGCCCTAACACGAGTTGGCAACTTGGCCTTGGTGCGACTTGGCCCTAGCACAAGCTGGCAGCCTAGCCTTGGCACGAGCTGGTAGCCTGGCCCTGGCACGAGCTAGCGGCCTGGGCCACACGCCGACCTGACAACCTCGAGGAACACACCACCGTACCCCGCATTTTACGGGATTGTGACTTGTAACGGCTATATTAGCTCACCCACTCCCCGAGTCAGGCGAAAATGGGCAACCTTACCAGTTGGTGGCTTTATGCCCACCTAACACGAAAGCAGGTCCCATCACAGCTAGGATCCAGGAACTGCTCCACCTAATCCACGAGGACTCCAGTATATAAAGACCTCACCCCCTAGGGGCGAAGGAGAGATGCGAAAAAAGGATGGTAACCCCTGCTCTCTAACTCTCTCATTCTCTTATATCAATTTTCAACTCACTACTGTGTGCTAACTTAGCCATCGGAGTAACCTCACCGGGTGAACACCCTTGGGTTCTCTGATTTAGTTCTCACTGGTCCCTCAGCTCCCGCCGCTTACAAAGATGAGTAGATCACCCCCAGGCAGCTCATCAAGGTAGCTCACCTCCAGGCAGCTCATCAAGGTAGCTCACCTCTAGGCAGCTCATCAATGTAGCTCACCTCCAAGCAGCTCATCAAGGTAGCTCACCTCCAGGCAGCTCGCCACCAGGGAGCTCCACTTCAGCCTATGAGTCACCGACCACATGGGAGCAGACGAGATGACGAGGTACTTAGTCAAAAAATTAACACATCACGAAAAAATGATACGTGACCGGAACCGGTTACATCAGGACTGTTTATTTTTTTATCAATGTTTGGATGGTTGATAAAGAGAATTAGATGCATTTCTAGGGCATTTTTTACTTTTCAAATGTCAGTTAACGACTGATTAATGGACTGCTTAATGACAAGTACTAGATTGTCACATTTTAAAAGTTTGAGTCTGTTCATCATAGATAGGGTAGCGCTACAGGTCAACCAACCCTTAATGCTTTCCTCTTGAATCTGTTTATCATAGAAAACTGCTTTAGCCTTGACTTGACAACATCTCCAAGAGGAACAATTGGAGATTTTTTAGCATTTTGGGGCCAAGGATGTTCTGTAAGGGAGGAAGAATATAGGCATCAGATCCTAATTGTCTAGTGTTCAATAATTCATCTAAATGTCAGAAGTCTGATCATCATACTAAGCAGAATGATAAACCAAGTGCAAGCTGCAAGTTACTTATGCTGATTCAATAAGCAGAAATGATAATCTTGCGGGTAGTATTCATGAAATCAACTGGCTCAGCAAAACAGAACCAGGAAAGAATATAATAACAAAAACAATCAACTGCAAGTATATTCAAATCAGCGATACTCTTGCAAGTCCATAACAAAATGATAATGGCACAAGTAAGAGTAATACTATCAGATGAAAACTGCTCTTGGTGGAAATGAAATCCAAGTCTATGCTGTCACCACTCAGATATCAATACAAATTTCTGCATGTGTTCTCTTCAAAGGATGTACATTTCTTTAGAAAGTCTATATAGACACCCTCCCATTCTGACATGGGCATAGAGCTTGCCTTCTATTTGGGCAAGACAGTTTTAGGCATGGAACCTATGGCCTGGCCGTCTGGGGCATCATAACCCCTGAGAAATATGCTCCGGATGTTTTCCAAATAACCAAATCAGTACATGTAAGTTTCTAAGGAGTGTGCCTTGAGTTGTGTTTTTCAAGAAGTTGATTTGCATTATTACATGTTCAACATGTACAGTAGCACAAAAGAAGTAGGAAAATACCAAGCACTTGCTTCGCAGTCAAGCTAAGTTTTGGGTCAGGCTCTAACATCTGTCGAACCAAATTCTTTGCACTCTCTGAATCATTTGGCCCTGGATCCCGTTTAAAATCTATAAGACCACGAAGAATGGCCTGCGCAACCCCTTGCTCAAACTGCATTTTATAAGAGAGCATGTCAACTTGTAGAAAAAGATCTAAATGTTAAGTTCAAAACACAATTAAAGACAGGAAGATGATAAAACGCGGATCTAAATATTAATTGTTCTAAATATCAGTCTGATTCCAACATGTGTCCAAGAGTTTGACTGGGCAAGACAAGAAAACGTGGATTTATGGCATGTCTATGGAAACGTAAAATACTATTAAAATTGTTAATATTTTTTGAACTTAACAACAATGGACGAACCCTCCATCGTTAAACCCTAACAAAGAAGAAAAAATACCCACAAAAACCCTCAAAAATCAATTTCAGGTTAGCTAAAAACTTCAATAACAAAGAAGAGATCGATTGAGATGAAATTTGTGGGTGGACAAAGAAGCCGGAACAGAAACCATCCACCCCAGCCTAGACTTTTTCCGTGGTACCTGTTGCATTTCCAGCAGTCGCAGTTTCAAATCCCTTACCAGGTGAGCGGCTTTTCTTCTCCCGAAACTCTGCTTGAACTCAAACGTCTCCTTCCTTGTTGTGTGTTCTCTGGTGAGAAGATGGTATTATTAGCTCTTGCAGCAGATATCAATAGAGAACCCAACCAAAGCCCGGCGTCGCCACTGCCTCCACCACCTGCAAAACATGAGAGAACGATGATCAGAAAACTTAAAACACTAATCGAGAGTGGTGAAGTGGAAGAACTACAACGAAAAGGGTACAACCCCTACCAGAAACCCTAATAAAACAATAACTGAGGTCTTGGAAGATGAAGCGGGGGAGAATCGTGTGAAAAACCATCAAAACCCTAATTGCAAAACCTGCAAAGAAAAAGAGTTAGGGTTTCTTGCCATGATTTCGAGAGATACAGAGAGGGAGAGGGACTCGGACGAGAGAGTGAGAGAAGAGGGAAGAAGGGGAAAAAGACGTGTGAAGAGAAGGCCCATCCCACTGTTTTCACACGAAAAAAATGATGCAGAGGACTGTTTGTGGGGACCTATCAATAACTGTTTATCTTCTTTTTCTTGCCATTTTTTCACCAGAGCCGTTGCCTCCGGTAACGTTGTTGGACGTGGTCGGAGGGAGAGGTGGCGGCGGCGTTGGTGATTTCTCTGTCTAACGCCGCTACATTCGCTTCCTCCTCCGGCAACGTTGCCGGAGATGAGTGGAAATAGAGGTAACGGCGGGCGGCGACTGTAAGAAGAAGATGAACAGTATTTTTGTCTTTTATTAAATTATTTTTAAAAAATTAACCCATTTTTTAAATTTTTTAAATATATTATTTTTATTAATATTAAACCTCAAAAATTACCTTCTATACTACAAACCTTTTTTTTATAAACGACACACTAAACATCCCCATAATTTTCCACATCAGAGCATAATGCGTTACCAAAAATGGACAAATGATATTGATGACAGAAGTGAGACTCACACAATGTCAACATTCGGTGCTTTCTTTCCATCTCTCACTCATTCACGGTCACATGCACACAGAGTCACAGACAAACAAAGCACAAGTAAATAAGCATGTTTTTGTCTCTGTCTAGTTTTTTTTGGTATTGCTGTCTAGCCTCGAGTGCCAATGCAAAAGCATATTTCAATAGGGTTGTTAACTTAACATCTATTTGCATCTTTTTGTTTACGCATTAACTAACTGAATCACCAAATCATAATAATTTCATAAAGAAAAAGGACACAAGCCCAGTGGACCGCTGTGGACGCCACTAATGGGCACTGTCATCTGTTCGGTGCTCCTGCTTCCTTTTTTTTCCATTAATCTTATTCTTTAATTTTATTTAATTAATTCATTAAACTTAATGAAGTTAATTTTAGGTCATGTTTGGAATTTGCTTAAAAATAAGTATTTATTTAGATTAAGATTAGACTATTAAGCACTTATCGGTGTTTGGGAAATAAATTTTAAATAAGTACTTATTTTAAAAAATAAGAGCTTTTTTCAATTCAAATTTTTAGTTTCTATAAAAGTATTTTTATCAAAGCACTTTTACAAAAATAGTTTTATAAAAGTACTTGTATGAAATAACTTTTATGTAAGTACTTTTATAAAAGCACTTTCATAAAAGTATTTTCGTAAAAGTACTTTCATAAAAATACTTTCATAAAAGTACTTTCATAAAAGTGTTTTCGTATAATTTGAAAGAAAATTAAGGATAAAGTAGTCCCAAATGTTTATTTAAATGCTTATCGGAGAAAAAGACTCAAACACCCAATATAAAATAAGCACTTAAAAAAACATTGAATACCAAATGCAAATAAATACTAATTCGAATAATCATTTGTTATTAAACACTTATTCAATAATCGCTTATTTTTAACTTAAGTACTCCCAAATATGGCGTTACTTAAATTACTTACTTTACTTAATTCATTCATTTAATTTATTTATATTTATTCTTTATATCTTCAATCTTCAATCATCATATTGAATATTGAATATCGATTCATAACAAGGTGCATCCATCGCATCGCAGAAGACTATATTAATCCCATGAATGAAAAAGAAAAGAATCTCATAAATGAAAAAGAAAAGGCACTTCCCATCTCTCACTCATGTAAGCCCGGTGGACGCTACTAATAGACGCTGCTGCCTCTCCTCTCTAGGCTCTAGCTCCCCATAAAAATAATAGTGGACGCATTTTAATTTGCCATTGGGTCCAATGATGTCTTCCTTGGACACAAGGGCCCATGAATATTAATTATTAGGGATAAAAATGTACTAATGATTTGGTTGCTGAGAACTGAAGTAGATAAAGATGAGGGTATTTTTGTCAATTTACTTGGTTCATCATTGAAATGGAATCATGTATTGCATTGCATTATTATTGGTTTGGTTGAGATTCTAATAATAATTCCTTTCTCCAAACAGATGAATATTGTCTAAGTAGTAGCGGTAGTTGCTGATTGACGCTTGTTAATTAATTAGAATATGTATAATATATGTGATTGAAACCTGAGGCTAGTGGAGTAGTAGATATGTCCACGTCAACCGAGTCACATACACATTCACCCACAGACACCAAACAAAGACACGTCCAAAAAGGAAAGAGATTTGAAGTCTTGATTTGAGCACACGTAGAATAGACATCCAGATATAAAACTGTCCTTCCAAAAATCCGATGGGCCATTTACCAGATTTTTACATTAATAGAAGCAAAAAAGTAGCGGTCCAATTAATCAAATCAACCACTTGCGATTTTTGTTCTTTAAAACTTGTTTGTGTCCCTCTTGAATGGGATCGGATCTGCTCCTCACTCTATCGTTTATTGGGAACATCTCCCGTTTTTATTAGTTATTATTTATGGAAGATGTTTTCGAAGCATGGTCGCATGTGAAACACTCATTTGTGAGGAACAGATCCTGTCACTCTTGAATGCAAGTGGCTTTAGTATCAGAACCCACAAAAAACATGTCATCATCAGTCCGCATATTCTTTTTTTTTTTAATTTATATTTATGGGTACATCACTCGCATATTCAACTCAAAATTTTGGAACGGGGAATCAATGGGTGCAAATTTGGGTTTATTCTCACCTAACCGAAGCCAAACAATCAAATTGTGCCCATACCCCATGGTATACCAAATCAAAGATCCTCTCTCAATAAATTCTCTTTTTTAGGCAAGATGGGGAAAGCACTAACAAAGTATAGGGGTTTGAGGAAAAAGTTTTAAGTAATTGGAATTGTAAGATAGAATTTTAAAATATAGATTTTTATTAAAATGCAAAGAAAAAAGTATATATTAGGGATGGAGAGGGGATGTGGTCCATTTGGACATGAACAATTGCATCTTATATCTACTCTTTGTACTTAAAATGTAATTGTCCACTCAGCTTATTCTCTCTTCTCATATTGTTCATTGCAACAACAAGAACAGAGGGAGAGATAAATGAAAACCTTAAGGAGCTTCAAAAAGCAGTTGAATTGCTCTTTTGCATTTCTTTTAGGCCATTGTCAAGCACTTGATTTAGCTTTTGCTTAAAGTGTTTGTTGGACGCCATGGACACCAACACTCCTAGGCAAAGTCATACAAGGGAATGTTAGTCCCTCTTTACTCTTAGAATTTTGTTTTTTTTTATTATTATTGAATTAAGAAAAATAAACATGGGGCTTTTTAAACTCACCCATAACCAAATGCAATCACTATGTAACACTAGCTTGTGCATTACACATGTCTCTACTAGTCTATTCTATATATTATTGTCCATGTCAGCTTAATCCCCCCCCCTCCGGGTTAATTTTTGTGTTTTTTATCAAATTTTTAAAAATAAAATCAACAACCATGTATTTAAATTCACTTACAAATAATTCAATTTCCATTTTATCAGGAAACTGAATGCAATCACTGCCCTATTGAACATGGGCATCCTTTAACACCAACCTCTACATTTACATTTCATGAATCTCCTCTATAGTTAGATACTTAAAATGTACCTGACTATATTAACTTATTCTCTCCTTCTCATATTGCATGAATCATTTGCAACAAGAGGTATATTGTACTATCATGAGATTATTTGGTCATTTTGTTTCTCCAAAACTCAAGTTTTGAACTATTTCCATTTCTCTTCTTTCTATATGAACAAAAAGGTTTAAAACTTTGATTTTAGAAATACAATAAAAGAGAAGGCAAAATGGTCTCATAAGGGTATTATCTAAAATTCATCTTCACTGTTTTTTCAATTGTCTTAAACTCACATTGACTTTATGAAATCTCGAGAGAATCCCATGTCAAAGATATTCCGTTAGTAAATTGGATGATTTTTGCAAAATTACCATTCTAACCCAAAAGACCCTTTTCATTTGCTCGATAATTGACATGAAGGACCTTCCGGAAAGCAAGCACAATGGGCGCTTGTGGTTAGTCACTTGTTCCTTAAAATCTTCCTCAAAAGTGTTCTCTCAAAATGGGGTGCCATTCATGTACTAAAGAAAGGTTTATGATCTCCGGTAGAAAATGAGAAATTGTTCAACCATATAACAAAATCAGTCTTTGATCCTTTTGTTTGAATTCCAAACATGTATTAATATCATTTGAACAATTCCTGTTCGATTGGAACCATCCAACCTTTTGCATCAACATCACTGAGATCTCAGACCTATCAACCAGACCCATTTGGCAACCAACCTTGATTTCAGGTTTACTTGGATGCCTTAATTAATTAATGTGACTGAGATAAGAAAACAACTAAACTCCATGGATGAACAACCTATTCTACAGCGAAACAAAGGAAAGCTCTAGTGACAATTCCGGCAAAAGCAAACAAGTAGAATTTTTGTAACATAGCCAGCAATGCAGATTTTGTTGTGACTTTGCTAGGACCAGATTGGAACCTGTTTTCTGGTTTCATTTCAACGGTATCAAATCCAAAGAATTGGAAAGATGATGAGCACCAATAAACACTAAGTTGAGATGATTTCAGTAGCTTCCATTGACGTTGCTGTTGGAGGACCTAACTTGAGCAGGTTAAGATGATTTCAGTACTGATTGAACTAGGAGAGTTTGAACTCTCATCGAATGACATTAAAGTCTTGTTTTCTTTTTGATAAATTATTTATATGGATACCTGTTATGTTCTTTTATTTTCCAGGTAAACAGTATAATGGCCATTTTAGCCATAAAAATCAATTATTAAATGAGCATTTTGTTTCATTCAAGTATTGATGACTTTCTCCCAGGTGGAAAAATTATTTATCCACCTACGAGGGTAGATATCATTTACCCAGTGATATCCGAAAAAATAAAATTTTCCTAGTCTTCACATAGATCTGAAAAAAAAAAACATGAACTTCTTGATCAGTAAGAACCAAAATCCCATTAACAAAATCCCCGTAAAATCTGGTTTGACGGGGTTTTAGGAGTGACAACGGCACAACCACTTCTGCAACAATGAATCATACTGGGAAGTTCAGCAAAACTTGTTTTGCGCCATGCATTGCTACTCAGGGTTACTTTGGCCATTAAAAATATTTAATGGCCTCAATGAACAACGGTTATGGTCAGTAAATGTGATTAAACGGAAGGTGAGTATTTAGAGACTTCAAAAAAAAGAAAAGGTGAGCTTAAGACAATTGGAAAACAGTGAAGAGGAGTTTCAAATAATTACCCTTTTATTTTTTTAATTATAGTGTTAAAATCTAAAAGTATGGAATAGCTCTATGTGGTAAACGAAACTTTGGGTACTTAATTATCACTACACCCAAGCTCCGAAGCACATGATAATTTTTTGGGGTTTTTATAGTTCAGTCCACTCCTAGGGTGGGGCTTAGATTTTTAGGGGTGGGTTGAATTTTGCCTTTAGATTGATGTTAAATTTATGGACAGGATGCGGTTTATAGAAAGATTATTATTAGATTAGGAGGGGATTGCAATTTTATATTTATGTGGTGGATTGCAGTCCATTTATCCCTTCTTTTTGGTACTATATCATAAAAAGGGAGAATGACGGGATTCAAATCGGAATTGATGCCAATTCGCAGTTGGACATTTGTGTAGAGTGGGGGATTTTGACATTTTGAATGTTTATAGGTCTGCAATAGAATTCAGAAATCTACATTGGATACGTTCAACATTTTTAACACTAGCCCGTATAACACGGAATTCGGTCCTCTTAGAGGGTGTTTGGTAGGGTTGCATTGTATTGCCATTGCATCTCAATTGATTTAAACAAATTTGTGAGAATTATATATTGCCACATTATTTATGAGTGTATTTCTATCATAAAAACATATTAAAAATATATGCATATTAATTTTTATTAATCAATTCAAACGTTTTCAAATAAAAAAAAAATCTCTCCTTTATAAATTTGTATTAATCAAATTCAAAGCAACATAACATAATGCCACTTTACCAAACAACTCCTAACTAAAATACAATGTCACTATGATATGGGAAGAACTCACAATCCATCACCAATCAGGTGCCCAGTGGTAATCATCAAAATTCACGGGACACTTTGATTGGTCAAAGCTGTACTTTCGTTAATTTCGACGAGGCACTTCTCTATGCCATCCCTACTCTTTAACCATAAAACGACTTGATTACTCGCGTTATCTGTATTAAATTCAGAGAGAGTGAATAGAGGAGTGACGCGTTCTTTGTCTACCACGTCACCACGTCACCACATCAATAAAAAGTAATATTTTTATAAAATAATTAAAATAGAGTAACTTTCATAGAAAAATATAAAAAAGGGGCATTTATCCTGTTCATCGTCTTTCTTTGCTGCTCTGTCAAGAGGAAGACGATGGAAGGATATTTTTGCCCTGAATAAGGGCAGTGGTTGTGTTCATCATCTTCTTTTTCTTTTTTCATCCAATGAAATATTTTACATCAATCCCAATTCGTTTGAGAACAGTGGGCCATTGATCTTATATTCGTTTGAGGGCTCTGTAATAATATTGAAATATTGCAATTTTTCTTGTACTTTCACATAGCATTACATTTACACATTGGGCTGCCTAATAGTTCGAGTTACTCCACGTACACGAAAACCAAACGATATGGTGGGAAACAAAAATATTGTTGTAGGTGTGGGTACCCAGTATTGGATACCAACTCCCGTATAGATATTCATCGGCTACACCTATTTTTCGTGTCACCTCTGCAAGAAAACCTTCAACCATTATAACAACCTTCAATCACTGCCTTATTCAGGGCAAAAATATCATTTCACCGTCTTCTTTTTAAAAAAGCAGCAAACGAAGATGATGAATAGTATTAATGCCTTTTTTTGATATTTTTTTAAAAAAGTTACCCCATTTTAATTATTTTATAAAAATATAACTTTTTATTGATATTCGGAAGAAAAAAATGCCTTAGAAACCCTTTTTTTGTTAATCATTCATAACTTTTTCCCTTTACCCTTTTTTCATCCCAAAGTACTGATTGCGGGACTTGATTCAGCATCATGCATTACGAAGAAGGAATGTGGGTAAAAGAGTAATTACACGAAATATTGTTTGGATTAAAAAGACAAATAAGGGCTGAATGATTTGACATTTCATGCCCAGCGACGTTCCTCTCTCGACAACCAAGGGTTAATTAATGTATAACTACATCGAGATGTCCCGCGTCATAATGAAGGCCTGCTGTATCACTGAACTGAATGAGTAACCACAACGAGAGCGCCACGTGTCCAGATGAGATGTTCTTGTCAAAATTTCCAAGTGGTAACTGCGAACGTCAAGGTCAAGCGTTGGATGATCGTCCACGACGGCCTCACAACAATTAACCACAGAATTCACTCCAATAACGACTTCGAAACTGGTATTATCATCGGGAGATATTTTCAATACACGGAGGAAAAATGTACTGTCGAACGTTGTGGGGCGCAGATGTAAACTCCCGTGGGACGCAGAAGTGAATTCCTAACCATAGACCATAGCTAAAAATCTAACTTCATTTCTTCGTAACCGTGGTTAAAATAGCCCAGGGGTCAGGCCAGCTCTTTTTCCCACCAACCAACACTCTATAAAACGAGTGAACCCGCTTTCCTTTAAGCTTGTTCTGGTGAGGTGATTAGAAAAGAGGCGAGAAGCAGCTATCAAACCTCTTTAAGGCGAAAAAAATATGGCCGTGTCCAGCTGCGCTAGGGTTATTCCGTCGTTCGAATGCCGGTCAGATCCCGATTTTTCCGGCAATCCACGGTCGGACAAGCCGAGTTTTGGCAGCTTCTCCGGCAAGGCCAAGTCGTTTCCGATCCGTGGTTTGGCCGGAGCATCGTGCGGTTCGGCGGGCCTGTCTTCTCTGATTTTCAAGTTCCCTCCGAATTTTGTCCGGCAGCTTAGCATCAAGGCCCGGAGGAATTGCAGTAACATCGGTGTCGCCCAAGTTGTCGCAGCTTCGTGGTCAAACCAACCGGCATCTGTTCCTGCTACTTCCACGGCCGTCAATGCTACTCCTGCGGTCGATGTTGCCGCGGCGGTGGTTGACGGTGATTGTTGTAACAATACTGATGTACAGTTTTCCGGTTTGGTCGATTCGAAGGCCTCATTTTTGTGCTCCGATGGGACTGTCGCTGTTCATGCCGGTGATTACTCATCTTTCTCTCACTCTCCCCTCTCTTTTTATATGCACTTGCCAGACAAAATGCTCTAGATTTCTGGTTGTATTTTCATGATTCAATTCATTTTAGTTTCTCTTATATTTTTCCTTTCCCTTTCTAGAATTTTCTATAGAACATTATTGTGAATCATGCTTCCTCGTGTATGATTTGTTTTTCTACTTTCTGTTCTAATTTTGGAAGAGATCGACTATCCATCCTATTGTTTTTGATTGGTCATTCTTCTAAGTTCTGTTAGCATGATGATGTGGATCCTGCTGACATATCTTTGGAATATCACCATAAAGCCATTGCTTTTCCTTCGGTTTCTTCAGGTGAAAGGTTAGGTCGTGGTATAGTCACCGATGCAATCACCACCCCGGTTGTCAATACTTCTGCTTACTTCTTCAAGAAAACGGATGACCTCATTGATTTCAAGGTATGTATCATACTGCCTTTGCAGTCTTTTGTTGATATGAAGTGTTGGTACTCTTTGTTCTTATGCATCCAACTGCATAAAAAGTTAGCGTAACTTACCGCAGCTAATTGATCTTTTGAACCACCACTAAACAATAGCATTTTTTTCATTGTATATTTTTTTTTGTTTGTCAGCACTGTCACTTGTTTTCATGAATGTTAGAGCTAATATAGTTTTCTTTTTGATCTTGTGATAGGAGGGACGCAGTGCAAGTTTTGAATATGGGCGTTATGGAAACCCAACTACGGTGGTGGCAGAGGAGAAGATTAGGTATGGCCTGCTTCTCAATATGCATGTTTATTGTTTTTGCATTGGATTCTTTGGCTAAATACTTAGTGAGGCCTATTGTCTTGTTCTCTGGAGCAGTGCACTAGAGGGGGCTGAGTCAACAATGTTTTTGGCTTCTGGAATGTGTGCTAGTACGGTCATGCTGATGGCATTGGTTCCTGCTGGTGGGCATATTGTGACTACCACAGATTGTTACAGGAAGACTAGAATGTTCATTCAAAAAATACTTCCCAAAATGGGGATCCGGGTAAGTTTCTTATTTGTTTTGTTCTTTATTATCTTGAATGCGTTATGAGACCTTGATTTTTATATTTAAGTTGAAATGTGAATAATGATTCATGATTCAGTGTATAACACTTCACTGAATAATTGTCTATCATTTGTTGGCTTAAAATCTAGACAATGAAGAAATTGTAAGCCTTTTCTTTTCATTTTTCCCCAATGGATGATTAAAATAGTGGGGCTGTTGCATAAGTGCACCCTCATCTCATCGCCACTCTTCCAGCTAGCTGGCTGGTCTGGTTTCCAGAATATTTGCTGAGGCTTTTTTTTTTGGTATTTGTGCTCTTTTGTTTTCGACCATTGTTGTTAAAATCTTATGATTTATAATACAATTCGTGATTTGAATCTTATGTTTGAATCCTTCTCTGCAAAGTTTTATGTTTTTTTGTTTGAATCCTCTAATTTGATTCGTGAGTCTTACAATTCATATGGTTCATGTGATTCAGATAAATTCAATTAAGAATTAGTTCTCTACATTTCTTTGTTTCTATTTAATTTTGTTAAGGGATATACTAGAAAATAATTTATTTAGTTTTTTTAAGACCAAATATTGAGTTCATTTTCTATCATATGTATGTAGGTTAAGAAACCACTGTATGTGGATTGTTTAACTTTCATGTCATATTTGATAATGTTCAACCGGTTGGTTCTATTGTTTTGTAGGAATTGTTGATAGTGCTCTTGGTAGTAGTAATGTAACTGTTGTTGTTCTGTAGTGCATGTTACAATTTCCATTCAAAACTTTTCAGATTTTTGAGTTTCTTTCTCTACTCGGTTCCTATTATATTGTTATCCTTAATTTTTATTAATACCAATCTGCAGGCAACTATTATCAATCCTGCTGATATGGATGGACTGAAATCTGCCCTGGACAAGAATGATGTCAGTAACCATTATATTGCTTAATTTATTTGTTGAATTCTTATTTTTTCTGTTTGCCATCTTGGAAGAGTCCCACCTTACCTGATGGCATTGTTTCTTGCAGGTATCTCTTTTCTTTACAGAATCCCCAACCAACCCGTTCCTCTACTGTGTTGATATTGAATTGGTTTCTAAGCTTTGTCACAGCCGGGGTGCACTGGTGTGCATAGATGGAACTTTTGCAACACCTTTGAACCAGAAGGCTCTTGCCCTTGGTGCCGACATTGTTCTGCACTCTGCAACAAAATACATTGCTGGTCACAATGATGTACGATATTCCTGCACTTAGTGCTGTATTTATTGTTAAAAATTACTTGCTATTGTGATGTGAAATAAAAGTTTTGTGACAAATGAACATGATTTCCAGGTTCTTGGAGGTTGTATTAGTGGTTCTGCAAAACTGGTTTCCGAAATCCGTACCTTGCATCACATTTTGGGTGGTACGCTAAACCCGGTAAGCTATAAATATAGTTGTTACCATGGCTACTGCTATATTGTCCATAGCCAGGAAATCCATGTAGTCATGTTATCTTAAGTGCCTGATTGGGAAGGCTGAAGTGCAGCAGCTTCTGGCTTTGAGATGGGCTCTACACAGTCTTTAAGTTATCTTTGGTGAAAGACCCAGAGAGCCTAAATCAGTTGTCGGTCATTTTTTGGGCTTTCTACTTCAGCCTAGATAATGTATCTGGGTTTTTCAGCTCATGTAATGCCGGAAGCAGCTGCATGAAAGCCCTCCCAAATGGATGCTTGTTGAGTTAATGTTTAGCTCAGTGGCCTCAAACAGGCCATAAATGTTTGAAAGAAGAGCGGTTGATCTGTTTGAAGCTTATATTTGGAACTCCATGTAAAGTGCTGAAGTGATGTATCTAACAAAGTAGTGGTGGTTGCTTATTTGTTTTGTATATTTCCTAGCTTTACTTACCCCATTGCAAGTACACATGCTACTTGAACATGCATTGTAATAACTCTGATCCTATTATGATATTAGAATGCCGCGTATCTGATCATCCGAGGCATGAAGACACTGCATCTTCGTGTACAGCAGCAAAATTCAACAGCATTGAGGATGGCCGAGGTTTTAGAGGCACATCCTAAGGTACTTGAAGAGTCTATAAAGCTAAATGCATAATATCTTTACTAAATGCTTAGTTGTTAATTTATTTGTTGTAGCTTCAATGATCCTATTTAAATTAATCATATAATTTTTCTCTCTTGTCTTTAAAAAACTATAAAAATCAGATCTTTCTGTAGTCTAGGTAGTCTTTATTTGGTTTTGATTAAGTGACACATGTATTAAATTGTTAATCTTTTTTTAAAAGATACACAAGAAACATTGGCCCACATAAAATATAGTTTAAAAACCTTATATTTGCCAGAAAGGGATGCAAACTTACATATTCTGCTTAGCAGAAGCAGGCGACAAACACCATTACAACACCTTTATGGATAAAGGTGAAGCTTTTGGTTATGTATCCTTATGGTGGCTATTCACAGTAGGATGAACCAGAAGTTTATGCAATTCCATATCTTTTTCTAGTCCCTTGGTAATGTAGGGTTATAATCTAAAACGTTGCAGACTGAAGAACTGTTCCTTGGGCTTGGATATGGTTCTTTGAAGGTAGGCGATGGGCTTGGGTATGGATTTGGATTTGGGTTTAGGTTATTAGAGTTGCATGATGTGACTTAAAATGATTTCTGAGCTTGAATACAAGCAAACTGCATAGTTATCCAGTGTTAAGGAAAGTGAAGAAATTAAAAGAGATTATTCCTAGAGGATGTCTTGGAATAATAAATTGTAAGGAGTGATCGAATATATTAAGGTTCTTAGTATGTTTTCCACAAAAAAAAAAAAGAAAATTCTCATTTGTGAAGTAAACCTGGGAATCTTGAAAACCAGGGTTCTAGACTTCCATGTAATTCCCGAGATTTTTGGGAGGTTAGCACCACCTATAGCATGGGCGGTTCATTGAGGTCCTTGCTTAGTGCTGTCGTAAAACCTCAGTGTGACAAGCATGAGACTGGGCTTGAGTACAAGAGTAGCCACCTCGGGCAAAAAATGCTGAAGGTTAAGTGTATATTCAGCCAAGCCCTCCAGAGGCCCTGCATACCCAGTATGTTTATATGTACGAGGATATCATATCTGCAATTTTAGTGTTTTTTTTTTTTAATTTTTTGTATTTATACCTGTAAATAAAATATGACTTAAGGAAAGAGCAATGTTCAAAGAACCGGACCGAATATAGAACCAGAAAGGGGAGAGGTTCAAACACGGTCAAACAGGAGGTTGAACCATGATGATGTGGCATACCGCATATACATATACGTAGTAATTGACAAGGGTTCAAACCTCCTAACTCACATCACATTTTCTTTAAAATACATGTACTAATGTAATGTGTACATTAAAGAATCATTAGTGAACACATAATAAATTAATGGTAACAAGACATTATGCATGGAGAAAAAAGGTTATGAGTTAGAATCTCATCATTTGTTAAAAATTCCAAACATTTGAGACCTGGGTGGTTTTATGTGGGCTCGGATATGCTATCCACTACTTGTTCCCACATCTCAATCCACATGACATAACAGTTGCGCATTGGGATTATCTCCCTTTTCATTCACAGGGAGATGTTCCCAATACCGGGACGGCGGTGTTTGGTGGGTATAGGTGTGGGAACAAGTAGTGGGTAGCAGATCCGGAGTGGTTTTAGGAAACCTGGATTGCTTCACCAGTTTTCTACCTATTCCAGTTTCTACGGTATAACCGAATCAGATGTAGCTCCGGGTCATGGTTCAACCAGTCCCACCAGCTGGTATGGTCCGGTTTCCTAATCACTGAGAAAGACCATGTGGAATGTGCTTGATATCTGAGTGAAATCATTTAAGAGCAAAAAGCAAATTCTATGAGTAATATAAAATCCAGGAAAAAAGATTTGCAACTACTAAAAGGGTTATACCTCTCGCCAATCTCGTCTAGCCAAGTTTTGCAAGAAATAAGTGATTCTTCTTGGCATCAGGTCTGTTGACCTTTATACTGACAGAAATTGAATTGCAGGTGACACGTGTCTATTATCCAGGCCTGGCAAGTCACCCAGATCATCACATTGCCAAGAAACAAATGTCTGGCTTTGGTGGTGTTGTCAGTTTTGAGGTTAGCTAATTGATTGATGATACATGTCTGAGTGCAGAAATGCATCTATATGGGTTCTTTATTCTTTATGCTCCTTTGTATTTGCTCATGCAGATCGATGGGGACTTCGAGAAAACAAAAAAATTCATCGACTCCTTGAAGATTCCATATATTGCCCCATCGTTTGGAGGCTGCGAGAGCATTGTAGATCAGCCTGCACTCATGTCCTACTGGTATTCTTTCTGTAATCTATTGTCCACCGTCTTCTGTGTTTGAGAAAATAAAGGGAAAAGAAATATTTCCAGGAAATGAAAATCAAACATCCATCAGGAAAAAAGAAGAAAAGAACAAGCACTAAGGCTGCATTTGGATGCAATGTAAATCAAGAACCGATGTAAATTTACATCGGTTTGGGTCTGTATGTATTTGGCAAGAGGGTGTAATTATTGACGTAAAATTACACTCTGATTCAATTTTGCATGCTTTGGATGGAGAGTAGTTTTACGTCAACAATCGATATAAAATCTCATCAATTCTAAAGTTTTATAAAACTTTACACTCTTCCACCCATCACTATTTTCAAAAAAGCACACTGATGATATTTTACACTGATTCTAAACGCAGCTTAAATGAATGGAGTTAATGCCAAAATAGGATTCATCAAAAAACTTATAACGGAATAGTATTCATGTTGGGACAGGCCTTGTTTGAGATGATATTTTCTTTCTGTGCATGGAACAGGGATCTTAACCAAGCTGAGAGAACCAACGAATTTTCCATCAGGGACAACCTGGTTAGGTTCAGCGTTGGAGTCGAAGATTTTGAGGACTTGAAGGCCGATGTCCTCCAGGCTCTGGAGAATATATAGAACGTGTCATATCCATTTTTTTTCTCCTTATCCCCTGGCAATTTTTCTGGGACTCTTTTCTACCATTCTGATTAAGCGTTTAATCTTCCTGTTTTGTGTTTCAGCTTCGTCCAAATAAGAACCGAGAATGTAATGCCTATCGTTCTAATGTCTCAATTATTCCGTATTAGTTGTTTCCTTGTTATGGTGTTTCAATTGATCAGTCTGTTCGAATGAAATGGAAATCCTGCTAGGGAGCATTTTCTTACAACATGAACAAAACCAACAATGTTGCCTTAGTTCTGTCATTTATTGTTCACTCGTCATTTGACCTTCAGCGAGACTAGTCGAGTGGCACGTTGTTTGCCTTTGTGCAAACGACCTGATGGATGATGCCATTACAAGAATTGGCAGGCATTACATGGTAAAGTCGTAAAGATGTGGGTATTTGGGAAATCCATAAGCGTCAAAGTGATTATGAAGACCGTAGATGTGCAATTGTTCAGCTAATTTTAAGACTGGTCATGGAAAAATTCCAATTCATGCTTCCATCAGAGGAGTCTGCTTGTTGCCCTCGCCCGTCAGCCGTATCCCAGGTTGATGCGTATACGTTGAAGTTTCAGGCTTTCATTGAATATTATCTTTTTAAAAGAATGACGATATGGAAAATTGGGAAAGGTTTTCAGGGTTTCTTTTTATTATTTAATGATGAGCAAATAAAAAACGGACGAGCATGCACAGGCCTAATGCAGAATTCTTAATTCTGCTGTAACTCTAAACATTCTAAAGGTCAAAAATGCGCATTCCATGCATTCATATCTACCCGTGAATTGATATCAATTCCGAACTGGCACTTACTCTACATTCTCTCAATAAAAAAGGCTTTTAAAACTGTTTTACAAAAAATGAATTTGCTAATGCCTTTTTATAACTTATTAGGGTAAAATTACAAATACCCCCTCTACTATGGAGTTGTGACAAAGACCCCCTGTACTTTGTTTTAAGACAAAGACCCCCCCTGTATTATAATTGTGATACAAAGACCTTTTTCCGTTAGTTTTCCGTTGAAATCCGTTGTTGTAATAATTTTTAAGAACAATTGGAAGAAAAACAATGTTCATCTTCCCCGACCTCACGATACACAAACAGCAGCAATGATAATCTAGAGAGAGAGAGAGAAAGGGAAGAAGAAATCGGGGTCTACCATGGCGGATGCTGCCATGCCGATGATGGTGAAGAAGTGACCTACGCCGATACGCTGAAGCGGTGTCGACCTGCCAACTTGATCCACAAGGAAAATGGAGATGGCCGTGGAAAATAGTGTAAAGACCATGAAGGACCCAGCTGGGATTTCCATGTGCGACCAGACACGACGGTCCATCTTCAGAACTTCAATGATGGTTAGGCCGGCCTGGATGCCAATTGGGGTGCTTATACGGTGGGAGAATTCTGATGACGCCTTTTAGATCCTCCACCTGCTCCACTGTACATAGTCTCCATGGTTTTGCAATGGAGTCGTCTGGTCCAGTGTCTCCTTCCATTCTCAGTGCTGCACGGTTCAAGAACCTGCATGAACTTAACCTTCTGAGTTGTGTTGATTGCTTATTAATTGCTTTGGTGATGGGTGATGATCACCCTTAGCCCAACTCCAAGGGCTTAACTGGACTGTAACACATTACATTCCACTGCGTGGAAATGGAATGATCACTTATTTGGTTTGAGTTCAGGCTCATAAAGAGAGATTAATAAATTCAAAGTACTGCTGATACTTAATTGCAAATACTGCAGTTAGGAATATATATAGTCGGATAATGCTGATTGAAGATCTTACTTGAAGCTTCGAGTTGGAGTTGAATAGCCTGGAAATTCAAATTCTGTGGAAACCCCGCCGTATCCTAAGTAATAATCCTGTCTTTGAGATGATAAGGGCAGCTTGCGCTTCCGAATGGCTGCAACCAAACAAATACTTTGCACAAAAAGGGAGTCCAACTGTACATTTAACATACATTCATAGGCAGCAAGGTATCAACCAACTGATTGGCAAGATCTTCTGCTAGTTGTAGTGGAGACCTGGGATTGTATCTCACCTGCACCTGGGTTGGGGGATGGGCTACTCCATCAGGGGCGGAGAGAGGATATTTTTATGAGGGAGGGCCAAAACTTAAGGTAGATTGGGAGGAGGGGGGAGGGAGAATAAATATGGATGGTCATAAGGGGGTCAACCCATTGGGGTGGGGGGTGGGGGGGCGCATGGCTCCCTTGGGTCCCCTGGCTCCGCCCCTGACCCCCATTGTGTAGCCCTTCAGAAGATATCAGAAAAAAAAAACATACATTCATGGGAGATATTCCCAATGTGCAACTGGATAAAAATACGTGTATTGTACAATTCAAATGGGCCATTTTCATGGATTGAAATTGTTTAAGCTTTCAATCTTTGGATCACTTTTGGAAAAGGTATTACCTGTTGAATGACTTTGTCATAAACCTTTGTATTTAGTGCATCAGTGACTTTGAAAATCGATACATATTGTATGATGCAATGTGGTATATATTGATACTTTGAACCTTTGACTGTTTGGTTGCACTGCAATTTTAATTGTATTGGTACAAATGCATGAGAGTGCAAATGAAAAAAAATATAAATTCTTGTTTAATTTTATTTTGGGTTTTACTTTATTTTCTTTGTCTTAATTTACTTCGGTTGTACTCGATAGTTGATACCATTGAATTGGACAAAATGGTTTTATTTACTGTTTTGCTTATGCCTTTCCTTTGCCTTTTTCCGTGTAGATATTCTAAGGGACAAACCCTTTGTTTAAGTTGGTGTCTAGGGAAGGGGAAAAAGAAGTAGAGGAAAATCTGCACTCCTTGTTTAAGTTGAGTTGTAAGATTGTGGTTTTCCTTGCTCGGCTGCCCCCCTGGGTGGAAAGCTAGCCCTGTGTTTGTGTTTTCCTCTGTCTTACTTGGTCTCAGATGTTCAACCCGATTATCAGACCCATCCCACTTTGGGTGGAGCGGTTTGCCTAGCTGCGTGATTGTTGTTGGTTTATTGTGAAGGAGCCTAGTGCCTTGGTAGGTGTTTGGGATCGATGAGTTTCCTCAGAAAACATTCCACATCAGTACCATGTCAAAAGTCTGTTTTCTGAGAAAATGTCTGCTGTTTGGTTGGTCGTTTTTTTGAAAAAGTTTTTTCAGACCCGCCTTGAAAATCTAGAAAGATGTGGTATAAGAAAATGCCATTTTTGATGTTTTCTCGTGTGCTGATGTAGCGTTGAAAAACGCCTATATAACAGCAACAACATGGAAAAACATTTTATGAGAAGACGCCTCTCAGAAAACGGCATCAATACCGCCTTTTCTTGATTGTCTCATCTGAATAAACAAAATGGATGGAAGCTTACAATTGAATATATTTCAATTCAACTCAATTAAGCCTTGCCCCAACTCAATTCAACTCATTTAACCTAAAAAGTTTAAGCAATTAGGTGAGGTCTTTGAATAAAATTTTCTTCTCTTACATGCCCCCTCATGCTAAAGGTTATGGCTTAAGCGTGTATAAGCAAAGGCCCATCCATACCTTGTCCTCAAATGCTGAAATTTAATTAATTATAGTGGTAGTGGTGAGGATCAATCACTACACTTGATCAAATAGGCTCTAATAGGATATGTTACGTAAAGTCCCTGAATAGGTTTTTATTTTCTAAAAACGCCATTACCCTCTTTTTCACCTTAAGAAGATTTGTTTTGTTAACCATTTTATTACTATAGATCTGTTTAAAATTATGAACTCAATAGCTTCAATAGGAGTTCGGATTCGCTCCTCATCGAGCGAGCCCATGGTTTAAAATTTTGATACGATACACCCGATATGAGGTGTGTCGTATCATATCTTTGAAAAACAGATATGAATACACATGGAAATTGATCATTTTATCTTTTTTCATGTGTATCGGACCCGTATCAAGGGTGTATTGGTAGTGTATCGGTGAAAAAGATACGACAAAAAACTGAAAAAGAAAAATAAAGGGGAAAACAAGTTTCTTTTCCCTGAAATAATGCTCCTTTCACTCCTAAATTACTCTAAATCTCCAAACCTCATTCCTAGAGTGCTAGATTTACAAAAATTTGCAAGAAACAAGTATGAATTGTTAATTTTTTTTAAGATTTCTCAAATTTTGAAAAAAATGGCAAAAATAGGTACATTTTTTCAAATTTTTATAACATCTTGAATGTTTAAATTTATGTTGATCTACATTTCCTACATTCAAAATCATATTTTTTTTTTGGTGTTATCAGTAGATTTATGAAAATTTCACGAAGATATTTGGGGAAAATATAAATTAACAAAAAATTTGAAAATATGATTTTTTTGTTCTATCGATAAAGACTAAATATGTTTTAGATCTATAGATTTATCTATTATATCCATAAAGCAATTGAAAGTTATTCTTTAATATATTTTTGGACGGAGTACTGGAAAACTATTTGATCTAATTATTCATTTAGAACTTCTAGCATGATTTCTTTAACACTAGAAACAAAAACATATATACCTGAAGAAGTTCCATATGCCACGACGAATGATCTCCAGACAGGCAACACAATTGTAACTAAGGCTTGCCTATGTAAATTTCTGGGCTTAAAGGGAACCACAGTTTGCATCCACGCAAATCGTAGCAGGACATCTAACACCTGCAACATTGGACGTTAAAGCTATATATGTAAACCAAGTCACAATGCCAGACAAATGATCGATATATATATATATATATATATATATCTATATTAAATAAACCATATGATGCGGTACGAGAAGCTTGTCTCTCAACCACGGGTTCTTAGAGTTACGCTGCAGCAGCCCCCAGTCGATAACAAGGTCCCAGTATGTAGTTGCCACTGCTGAAGTGATTGAGCAGGTCACAGCCAGGATCAGCTATGCCTTTGCCTTCTGCAGGCCGTAAGCTGTTCTCATGGCAACTGCTAGAATTGTCGAGAATATTTTCAGGGCATTGTATCCTTGCAATTTATCCTTCTCTTCGTAGAAGCGGAGGCACTACATTAATTAATTTATGCAGCCAAATTAATGTTAATTTCCAATCAAAATACAATGCAGTTTAATCATGCATATATATATATATATATATATATGACGGGTTGTCACTACTTGTGGTCAAGAGTGAGGACCTACCTGAAGGAACCGACACCAATAAGGGGTCACGGCTACAATGAAATAGAAAGCGTTATAGACACTGCTAACATTGCATCTGTGTTCTCTCTTCAGGTAGTTTCCTCAATCATAGTAGCAGATGTACAGTTTCAGCCTTCTGATAGCTTGGACCTGGCACAGGACAATAACAAACACTTGGTACTTGTTATTTATTGTTTCAAGCAAATTAACTTAAAAGATTATCACTATCCATAATACCATTACCAGACCTGGCTGGTTAGTTGGTCTGCCAAGAAAAAATCTGAGAGGTTAACCTGCAGAGAAATTAAAACACAACCACATACAGAAATTAATAAGCCAAGCTTGCTTTGCTTTTTTCTTTATTATTTCAGTCATTCTAAGGGAGAAGTTTTTCCTCCATTCATGCTGTACCTTGTAAAGGGGAGCACAAAGGCAGTGGAATGCACATTGAATGAGGAAAAAGCGAAAAGAGCGGTATATGATGTTGAATGGGCAGAATAGTATAGCAAGTAGAAGCTACATGGAAAGAAGAGATGCAAATGATCAGTATATAACATTATTTAGAGAGATAGATAGATAGATAGATAGAGATAGAGATAGAGAGAGAGAGAGAACAGTGAGTCCAGGAATCATACAACAAGGAGTCCCAGAGGCAGTAGCTCATTGCGTCCGAAGGAATTTGTCTTATGATCCATCTCCATATCCAGATTTAGAATCACAGTGCCAAGAGCAAGTGCTGCAATACACGAAGCAAAGAGGAAGACTTCTCGGAAGCCCAACTCCCTCTCTCCCTTGACGCCAAATATAAATGTATAATTCACTCGATAACGCTTCCAGAAGTATATATCTCCTCCAAACATGATAATATGTAGGACAATGAATCCGAACAAGCTGCAAGTGTTGAGACAATTAATCTAATTCAGAATGTACGTAGCAGGTGAGAGAAGTCAGAAATCCCAAGATTTTATTACTACTGGAAATGTTGAGGAGTTTTCAGGCAACATGAATGCATCTTCTCTTACCTATAAAGTGGAAACATGACATCCATGTATTTGGCACTCCCTTGCTGTTTTATGAGATGTTTGAGTCTTACAACGACAACAAGGGCCACTATTAGAGTTATTGCACACCCGGTAAATAAACCTGAGGATTTACCATGAAGAAATTAATTCAATTAGCAGATAGTGTCATTCCTTAAAAACAAATTAGACCGGATTGATGAACTAATCTCCATGAATGTACTGATCGATTCTTTGTAACAGGGTTCTTTCGAATTCCCAGATCAAGATATTTTAAATGATAACTATACCCTTGAGTCTAGCATTTCATTATTGGATTCTAGTCGACTAAAACTAAAAGCTTACCCATGAAAAAAGTTATTCTGTCCCTTTCCGCCTTTGCTGTTGGTCTCAAGATGTTTATGCCTTTCTTGCGGTTTGAGTTTGCGAAGTGTTTGATGAATGTAGCCTCTGCCCTATCCATGAGTCTAGTGGTCTGTGAGGTGATAAGCCAAACAAATTTCACCAAGTAAAAATTGATTAATCAGATATTCTCATAAATGGCGTCTACCAATTAAAGAATGTTAATTATTTATCTCTAACAATGCAAAATAAAAGACATTAAGTGGGATTTGTTACCTCATCAGAGTTTCCAATGTAGGAGTTGTCCACCACTTTTAAGTAGTTCTTGATGCATTTCTTGAAGTGAACTGGGGCATGCAATTGATAAAAAATGAGTGAAAGAAGACAAGACTCATTGATTAGTAGTACTTCCAAGTAAAAGTTTTCAAGAGAATAAAAACATATCGAGGGACCTTACTTAATATGTTTTTATGTTAAATAGTTCATTGGAATCATAGTCTGTTTGACCAAGTGGTATAATGTTCAATTCTAATCATCCCATTATAATTAATTAAATTTCACCAAAATATATGAGTCTTGTCCATGCTTCAAGCCTAATAGACTTGCAGGTGAGGGGGCATGTTAGATAATAGAAACCTATTCAAGGACCAATTTAACTAATAGCGTAAACTTTTATTTTAAATAGTTACTTGAAATCATATAAGAGCCTGATTGATCAAGTGGTTTAGTGTTCGATCCTTATCACCCATTATAATTAATTAAATTTAGTATTTGATCCTTGTCACCCATTATAATTAATTAAATTTCAGTACAATATATGAGTGTTATCTACACTATAAGCCCAATAAATTTTCATCTTATCTAATAGCTTAAGTTTTTAGGTTAAGAGGGCTCCTTGAGAGATGCCAATAGAGTCCTACATCCAGACAAACAGAGAAGAAACAAACAATAATTTGGGCATTTAATAAGTGGAGATGACACCTTGTCATATTTCTTCATGATCTTGGAGAATGCCAGGATTTTGAGGAAGCTGGTGCATCAAGTGGCCAGCAAATTAAAATGGTTAATACAGTACTCCACCAACAATAAGCTAGCCGCGCGTGGCGTATCAAAGATAAGTGTCGACTGGTCTATAGACTTCTGTACCTGTAACTCTTTAGAAGTCGAAGCTTTTGATAGAACTCGACAAACGCACGCTTCAGTTGTTCCTCAACTTTCTTGAGATCCTTCTTTCTGAAACTCAACTCTGTGCTGTTGTGAACCTTAGAGTTGAGAAAACCTTTCAACGTGGAGCTTGGTGTCTCAAGCGTGTTATTCATCTTCACATGTTTCAGGACTTCCAAAGGAGCCGGTCTAGACGACGCCTTGATGCTGTTTTGGCTATTTTCCGGGATCCCTCTGTTGCTATCTTCTTCTATGGTCTCCATGTACTTCGCTGCAATTTCAGAGATTACTACGTACATTAGAATGGACCAAGCCTTTATTTAATCTATTTTGGGTTTATTTCCATATCTCTCTGGTCATCCACTTTATTCTCTTTAAGGTTATGTTTGGTTTGAAGGAAAAAAGAAGAAAAAGATAAGAGAATCTATATAAGGTTTGTAAAAGTTTTCCTAGCATAACAGGCCATACCACTAAATCTTTGTTGGGCTTGGACATAATTTTTGGCCTACGAGTTTGAGTTTGGGTTTTTAAAAATCCAGTTAAGCCTAAGCCCAATTCAACAATACTTGATATAATAAGACCTTTCAGTAAAAAAGATATTTAGATTGATTAATATAAATAAATCAAATTAATTTACCGTTGAGTAAAAAATATCTTATTGCCCAATTTCCCAGCCACGTTTTGGGCTCAGACCCAGGTCCGGGATTAAGCTATATATGAGGGTCGGGCTCGGCCTCGGCCTGAACGTTCTGCGGTAAAGCGCACCGACCCATGAACAGTTCTATACACGGTACACACTATTACTTGGGCTCCACTGTAAAAAATGCGAGCCCCATTTATTTAATGCTAGGAGTTGCACTAGTTTGGATGCCATAGGCATAATGTTATACGCACGGTAAATGAGTACTTAACAATTTTCTTTTTCATACCTATTCCTTAAAATAGCTCTCGCAAATATTTATCAAATGTTCATTTACTTTGTTATGCCTACTAGATCCAATCCCTGGTGAGGAATACCTTATCATTGTTTCCACGGGACTAAAGCCTGTTGAATAGTTAAAGCGTTCTCAATTGAAACATGGATTTACCGGGTAATGGGGTATCAATTGCCACAGAAATATAGAAATGTCTGGATTTACGGATACGGACAAAGCACATTGCACTCCGGCCACAGTCATGATTTACTACGATGTGAATTCCGGTGGGGCTTAGAGCACTCAGGCGCACTTTTCATCCCAGCACAGCAACGCGGCAGCGGTGAGGCAATTTTCGGGATCGGAGTTTGCTACCCTCAAGTCTTAAAGCAAAAAGCGGAGAAGGTTTGGGTCGTCGAAGTTTGATTGAGAGCACATACTAACCTGTCTCTCTTCTGGCAATGGAGGGTGTAGAGGCCATCAGGATCGCCGCTGAGGTGGCAACATTTGAAGAAAGACGACTCAGTTCTGCCGGCCGGTCGAACTCTAGCGTGGGATTCTCCACCTTGATTCGAAACGCTATCAGCGCCGACATCTGTTTATTCAACATGTCTGCTTCCTCCAACACCTCATCCACTTTGGATTTGTAAAACTTGTTCACCTTATTCAACTCGTCGTCAAGCCTCCTGAAGAAGTCGAGCTCGTACTCGCTTCCTTCGTCCGACGACATGAGAAAATTAGTCTCGTACCGCCGCTCCTCCGAGCCTTCCTCCTGCACTGAGCTCACAAATATCACCTGGTCCTCAATGTCTCCACCTCGGCTGGTTGGGTTCTTGAAGCTTTGATACTTTTGGGTCAGCCCGCTGAAGGCTCTGTACAATGACATCTTGCGCTTTAGGTCGGAGGCCGGTGCAGCTGTCGCCGGTGGATTGTTTCTTTGCTTGAATCGTAGAATTTCTTTCAGTCGAGTCTTGAGATAGTTGTAGTCGATGTAAGCTTCTTGCCATTCTGGGACAATATGTGAAGTGAACTCCTTGCCGAACTTCATTATTTCGGTTGTGTCAAGGAATAAGGAGGTCCTTTAATTTGAACCACAAGCTCAAATTATCAACCAAGGATCACAGAAGAGTTGCAGAACGATTAGAGAGAGAGAGAGAGAGAGAGGAGTGAAATAGAGGCAGGATGAGGCAAATAAATGGATTTCAAAATATATGCAAAATGCTTCTTATCGACCATGAGACAATGGGAAACTCATATAAGGAACGAAAGTGAGGGAATAAATTTGTAATTTTAATTTATGTAAAAATTCCCATTTATGACTTCATATATTTTAGGTAAAAAAAGGAACATCCTGTATGTGTGTGTAAGTTGACATATGACTGGTGACTACAAAAGTACAATTGGTCCAAATCCAATACGCAAAGACTTGTACCGGATCAAAATAGAGAAAGATGGATTTGGGCCCGGTCTAGGGATGCGACTGCAGGCCCACTTTTACAGAGGCTAAGGCTGCATTTGGCATTTCAAAAATGCCTACACCCTTGGGCTGAGATGGAACCAAATAATAACGCTCCACACCACACCATTTATAACATAAAATAGATAGGGCCACAACACAACGATTCGGATCTGGATGTAGTAGGCAGGTTAGGTAAGTATAACGAGTGAACACGTAATAGCTGTGTGACATATGTTCTACTTAATACGTTTTTTATTCAAATGTTTAGAATTGGGATTCATTTATGTTTTCCTTTTTCATTGTTTTATATATTTAATTATTTTAACAAAAATAATAAAATAATGAATTAATTCTGTTAACGGAACAAAAACATTTGAATGAAGGACACATTAACTGGGACATATATCACACAGCTATTATGTATTCACTTATTATATTTATCTAACATGCCTACTACATCCGAACCCCAACTATTCACTCTTTTACTGTGGGCCCATTGCTCTGATATCCCAGCAAAACACGACCAAGCTGAATAAGAGAAGTTGGTCTTTAAGCTATACGCCTATAACCCGGGAAACTGTCGGATTGGATTATTCAATCCACCCAAACAAGAAATTAATTTTACCTTTCTTGTGATAAATAAAAAGAAATCAGTCAGGCCATTAGGATCCATTAACTAATATTGTATTAGACAAGGGATTATTGACTTGTCATCTCATTTATGATTGTTTTTTTTTTTTTAATTCTCTTTGGAATTTGTACTAGTACACATGAATGTATCGATTACCTTACAAAAAGGAGTGCAATGTATCTATTCCTAATTAAAGATGATGCAATCAACGTGCCCATAATTCTTATAGCGCATATAGGAACTGTCAAAATCATGGATGGCTAAACATTAGTGTGGATGCAGCGTTTATAGGGTACAATAATAAAGCCTCTGTGGGAGCTTATTTGAGAGATGACAGGGTCGCCTCATCAGCAGGCTGAAGCTAAAGAAGCTTTTGAATGAAGCCATTAATTTGGCCCACAATAAGTTGAATTCTGAGAAAGAAGTAATGGTAAGGATTGCCTTATTGATGTGTTGATCTCAAAAAATCATTACGTCCCAACCCGTATAGACTGATATGTATAGTACTGGACCCTTCTCGATATGCCCCTACAGAAATTGTATCGGGTCAGGGCCTGTTCAGAGGGCAGTGGGACTTAAGTCGGTCCATCTAAACTAAAATAAAAAAATAAATAAGTAAAAGTTAAAAAAAGGACCAATACTGACCGAGTATCGATACTTTAAACCTTGATTGATCCTAACCCTGGACATTATCAAAGAAAGACAAGGGCTGGACTTGCCTTTAATTATCCCATGCCAACAAAAGCTGTATGCTGCACATCTAGTCATCTAGCTAGCTAGCAGCAAACAAAGGCCTTTCAGAATTAATTTTTTACTAGTATAGTTTCCCTTGCTGGAACCAGGATCTTTTGGATGAGGATCTTCATCTATGGACCTCAAGCCTTTTGTAACTAGCTTGGATTATTTAATTGGTTAGTTTTACAACAAAGTTAGGATTTAGCTGCTTTTGAAAATGTCACTAAAGATGTGTAAAAGGACCATTAAATGACACCAAACCGTGGCACTTATTAAAAGGCCACTAAAACCTATTTTTAATAATTTGTTCTTTAGGCTGAGTTTGAAAGGAGTATAAATGTAAATATGTACAGTATAAATATATATAAAATAATATAAAATATAAGGTTTTGCATTTTACATATTTATATTTGTATTCCTTCCAAATTCAGCCTTGTTGCAATTCTAAACATAGCGACAAACGACACCAAACTGTGGCATTTATTCTCTTTATCTCTCTCACACACACAACAAGCTGGTAGTTTCTGTTGGTTTGCTGGCTTCTGAGTTCTTATTGTTCGGTTTTCTCAGCCAATTTCAATATGCATGATTGGCCTGACTAGAGGGGAATGGGATGAGATACAAACAAGGTTGTGTACAATGGGCTAGTAACCAATCAAGAATGAATACAGCAATTCTGTAATCAGAGTTCAAATCAACCCCCTATACCCCCCACAACGTCCCACAGCACATTCTCGCTGTGTATTAAGAACATTTCCCGATAATGACATTATTATTATTGGGATTATCATCGGGAAATGTTCCCAATACATGGAAGAGATATACTGTGAAACGTTGTGGGGGGCAATCTTGTGGAGAACTGATTTGGTCTCAGATAGACATGGGCTAATATCTACTGTATACGAAATGTTGGTATGTTCACTCTTAGTTGGTTCCATAGTCTTGCAACTAAGGTAAACCGAAAAATAAAGAAAATAATCTTTACTAACAAGCCAACAAACTTTTGTCACCGTTTTGTTAAACGATCACACAATAGAATAGACAATTAATTATTATAGTGAAAATGATATCATAGACTCATTATATGTCTAACTACCTCATGAAGACTTTGCCTTTTTCTTCTGTCCTCTTGCTTCATTTTAATCTTGGTTTCTCTACCACACAGATGTTTACAGCCTTTCTTTCGATAGGCTGTTGTTAATTAACACGCATAAGATGTCATTTCCCTTTAACTTCTCTTCCAACGTGGAGCTTTGTACACCAATCCTTGTTTATATTAGTTCTGTTTTAAGAGAAAAGTTCCATTCAAGTCCCAATCTTCCACTTGCTATTTCTTCCTACAGAAGCTAAACATTTTCTTTGGTCTTATGTTTAGGGGTGTCAATTCTACTGAATTTGATCTAATCCGACCCTTTTTAATATGAGTTTATTACAGATAGACCAGGTTCGATTCAATTTAATGGATATTTTGGATCAATTTGAACCAGTCCAATTCAATGTATGAACCATCCAATCTGTTCAAATTGGTTCCAACCCAAATCTGGTCCATTGGTACATGTATTCTTATCTACTATCAATGGGTTGGATATTGGTTCAAGCAGATCCAATCTATTATTGATCAGGTCCAATTCAATCCAATAAATATTTTGGACAATTAAGTCTGAACTGATCCAATTCAATATGTCTTATTGGTCCATGCATTAATCTGTCCAAATTGACTTTGATTTGGACGGGATTCAACCTAAAACCAATCCATTAACACCCCTGTTCATGCTTTATTAGAGCTAATAACCCTCCATTGCATGCAACTATCAGGGAGAGGGGCCGGGATTGTACTAGGATGCATGGCATCTCCTATTTATCACCCATAAAGTATATATGGGATGGACTCTTTTTGGCTGTTGGGTTCACTCTAGCTATCAGATGGCAAATCAGGTTCAGTCAGTCCAAAGCCCATTCAAACAGCCTTTACAGCCTTGCATTGGGAATATCTCCATACTTTATGGCAAGATAATCCCAATGCAAAGTTGCAAGAGACTATTTGAACGGTACGAGCATGGATTTGCACTGACCAAAGCCGAACTCATCAGATGGAAGGGATCGTTTAGATCAAACACATGGCTGTGGACCACCGGGAACACATAAGCCATGATCAAGTAGATTTGAAGATATGGATTTGTGATTTTCCTTTGTTCCATTACAGATCAGAAACTTTAATATAAAAATAAAAGTTAAAGACATTACTGCTATTTTTCCACATGGTTATGATGTATTTTTGCTGAAACTTACAACATTGGAGATAGATATTGATGGAGGGTGATTTGGCCCGTTCTCGTAATAAGGGGACATGTGGACGTGACTCGACATAGGTGACAACTCATAATAGCCAGCTCGTTACAAAGTAATACTCCACCACCCCGAACTAAGGTTCTTCGAGGTAAGATCATCTCGAGCTAAGGGCACCTTGGTACCAGGTCGCAACACCAATACATAATTCAGTTCGGTGTACGACCCTTAGCTCGAGAACATCAGTTCGAGATAGAAACCAGCTTGGGTATACCGATCTGTCCTCGATACAATCCCAAAAGTCACTCCAACGGTTCACCGAATTTTGCGGGATCACGCCTCGTAACAGCTAAGCATTATCTCCCCGTTCGATTCGGGCGGAAGCGATTAACCTTATCAACTGATAGCATTATCTCTAGATAACACAGAAACAATTTCTTTCTGTGCAGATTCTCTACGTCCAACGTCTACTGGAAGCTGAATCACCTCCAACTAGGAGCAGCCAAATTGTGCAGCATCATATATGTAGGTAAAACTGGACCCATTATGTGTAGGATCAGTATTAAAAACCTAGTTTTTTAATCAGAACTATCTCTCTAATCTTGTTTGGTGAAATCAAGGACTAGTTTATAAAGTTTTGAGAATAAACAATGTGATATAGTGGTTATTGAGTATTTTTTTGCCATCATTTACTTGTAAATTTTTGGTTTGGTTTGGTTTTATTTTATTTGTATCAATAATGTTGACATATATAGTACATTAGATTACCATAGTTTTTTTTGGAAAAGCGGGGATTTGTGCTTCCAAAGCTCAAAAGCTCAACGCTTCAATTTTAAGCTTTGTGCAACAAACCGGTAGTTATGGGTGGGTATCCATTCAGGTTGTAGAATTAATGGGCCTGATACAGTAAATTGAGAAGCACAAAGAGAACTAACAATAAGATTTAAGACCTAGGAGGGGTAAATGGAATAATGCAACTTCAAAAGGGTATAAATGTAACGGAAAATATAAGGGAAGTTGTTGAAAGAGAAGTTGAACAATAAATAGTAATAGACATATATATTTGAGATCCACTGCCTACCCAAAAAATATGAGTCCAATTACAATGCATTTGGAATATTTATTGTACATTACATCAAAATTTCAATTAATTTATTTAGTATTTTCATAGGTTTACCTTAAACAAAGTGTATTTACAATTAAAAACTTTAACAACATAAAAGATGTCAGTCTGACGCATCACCTTATTATTGATTTATTTTTTTCATTTTCATAGAATGTACCATAAATATTACCTAAAATATACACCTACTTATGAAACCGGTTTCGACCTGCCGCTACTTGTCTAATATATTAGTATTAAATTCTTATTAAGTTATATATACTTCTTTTGTTAAATCCATCCACTTATAGCCCCAAGTAGAAAATCCGGGGAAAGGAAATGAGAGACCATAAAGACTTCATTTGCATTGCAGAGATATGGATTGAACGATTCCATTTACATAACTAAAAATGCATGGAAAAAAAACTGAAAATCTTCTTTTCGTTTCTTTGGAGACAACTGATGGAATATATCTTGCCTTTCCTTTTCTTGCTTTTGCCTAATTTAAACACACAGCTTAAGACAGATAAATTATATTAATTGGGATTTGTTCTTCTCAAAGAGGCCTTTCATACCGGTCTCACAGTTATATCTCACTATGTATTGAAAATATCTCCTTATGAATAATAAATACAAGTATGGAAGATGTTTTCGATGTACAACTAAGGGTCCTTTTGGTTTGCAGGAATAGAGGTCTAGAATCAGAATCGGAATGGGCTATTCTGATTCCAATTGTTTGGTTGGGCGGAATCAGAATCCCATTCCCATTCCTGCTGGAATGACATTCCCCCATTTGAGGGAATGGCCATTCCTTGCCCCTCCCTTGGGAATGAAATTCCATTCCCGCTGATTTTAATTCCCATTCTCATTCTTGTCTAAACCAAACAGACTATAGGAATGGACCATTCTGATTTTGATTTTGGAGGATTTCGATTCCGATTCCAACTAAGAGGATTTCGATTCCGATTCCAACTACGAACCAAACAGACCCTAAGACATGCCGTAGACTAGGTCGTTAGTGAAACTTTTCTACTCCACTTGAATTTAAGATACTATTTTAGAAAGAAGAATCTAATATGACAGTGACTACAATTGAAATACAAGGAGCAGCAGGGTTTTTAAAATGATATTCTGTGATCCTCCATTGATCAACTCTAATAAGACTGAGAATACTATGGGAGCTAGTATGCCTAGTGACTGTCATGATAGACAAATCCATTTAAGAATTAATTACCTACCCTAAAAACTAACAATTCAACAACCCTGATGTATATATATTTATGATTAACTGTTTTTCCTCTTAATGTAGATAGCTTGACCCAGCCATACAAAGACCCATGGAGTAGAATTGTGTCACTAAAGTTTGTCTTAAAATTGGAGAGTGTAATTCTAATAATTAAGCCGGTTCTCAATGACCCATATCATTAGTTTTCTTGACCCGTTCCTAGCATTTAAACCATCCAACATGCAAGCTTTGGGATTAATTATCTGTAAGGTTAGGTGAGAGAACAAAAGTTTAACCTTGAAAGTGGCACTTCCACGTTAAAAATATGCAAGAGGTTAGTTTTATATATATGGCCATCTTCTTTGATTTGGTAATAGTTTTTGATGATGCACGATTCAGTCGGTCCTAGCTGCCGGTGACCTTGTCTCTGACGGAGTAGAAGATGTTTGAAACAGGGAGGAAGCAAGAGATTCTCGGGGGAGGAACCCGGTGGGAATGCTCTGATGCTCAAGTTAGTACTTTTGAGAAGGCTAGGAGGATGAGAGATTCTGAGACCAGAAGGCACAAGTATCACTTACCTTTACTCTAGGGGGAAGAGGGCCTTTTATAACCACCCTGAGGCACTCACTCCTAGGCCTCTGCCAAAGCAGGTGTAACCGCCTCTGTGGGGGACAAGTATAACCGCCACTGTCTTCTCTGTCAGGGCCGTCTCTGCAACAACTGAGATGGCGGTAGCAGGTGGCCGTTGGAGTGCGGTTGTCATTTGTCAAATCCCTGACAGTCAAGCGCGTTGCCTCAGAGTACGGACTTCTGTCAGATACGGATTCAGTCATGCGACCTGGAGCCGAAATGCCGGGGTGGTGCCCAAGGTGAAGTCTTTTCGGATAGGAGTGTGGCCCGGACTGACCCGAGGTGTCGGGGTGTGGCCCAGACTGACCCGAGGTGGGTCGAGGTTTCTAGGGGAACCTTGGGTTCTATCTTCAAAGAAGCATGGGTTCCTTTTTTTGAGGAGCTCAGGGCCTCTCCTTGGGGAGCTTGGGCCTCTTCTCGGGATATGGTTGTCGTTGTGCCAAGCTGACGCTCCTGCCAGGTCATACCCAGTTGCTTCCACGTGTCGCACAGCCAAGGGGGTCGGGCCAAATCTACCTCCATCAGTTTTTTTTTTTTTTAGTTTTACTTGGTCTGAATTATAATATTTTCTATTAATCCTTTATTTATGGTGTTCTCGAAAGCTCCAATCCATTAGTTTGATCCATGGTTCAAAATATTGCAATATATATCGTAGGATAGGTATTGATTTTCAAGGTTGCTGTGTGACATCTAGAATTAATTAGGTGGATTTAAAAAATTTCAAATATATTACTTTAACATACTTATACCAAACACAAAAAGATTTAAAAAAATGTATGGATCAGATTACATGTTCTAGTGTATATTTGGTACTTTGAATCTTGTACTCAGTTTGGAAGGAGTATAAATACAAATATGTCCAATTAAGTAAGTTGATGAGCAACCTGATTGAAAGATCTGCCAACAGGTTGTATCAAGCCTGAATTAGAAGAGAGAAGCTTCTTGCAATCAGTAAGATAGGTGGAAATGGACCAAGGTGGAGTGGAAGAAGGCTCCATCCTCAAAAGCAAAAGCAACCCTTGGACATGGATTCATAATAATTCATTCCTCAAGGTTTGCCTCCCAAGAGCAAAAAAGAAAATCTCCCTAATTAGAGAATTAGTACAAAAATGGCACTTATTTGGTGCAAGAATGTAAGGAGCAAAAATGAATTAATTGAATATAATAAATCAATAAAAGAGAAAAAATATATATATTGCTGACTAATATTGCCTTAGCTATTAAAACAATAAATTTACAGTCTCCGTATTCCCGTGCCCAACCCATGAAGAAATACAGTCCCATTTGGGGAGATTTCAGCATCGATCGATTGAATTGCGTTGACCAAAAATAGTTTCAGAGGAAAGTTGATTTCTCAGCTCATATAAGCATATTTTTGTCTTTATGAGCGCGTGAAAAAAAAAAAAAAAAAAAAAAAACTCTCAAAAGCGGGCACCATATCAACTGCAACTCTGCTGTATTGTATGAGGATGCATTTGCTCCTTGATCATGACTAATTAGATAGTACGTTTTGCTGCTTCTTGTTCCGTTTCTTCGATATGATCTCTATCATCTTCTCAAAAATTTTTTTTTCTTTCCTGTTTTGACGTCGGTTTACTCATCTTTATTTTCGTCGTCGTCGTCGTCTTCTTCTTCCTCGTAGTTGAAAGGGAGAGGAACAGTCTTGAATGCACGGTATTTTCCGACATTGTTCAAATGCTCATTCTCCAGCCTGATCCATTGACAGTCACGTTCTCATCAGCAAAAAAAAATAATAATAATAATGATATTAACGCATTTAGAAATTAATATCTACCATTTATGTAGTCTCCAAAAGAACCAAACACTATTAACGTATATATATATAACCGAAAGTTTATTATATATAACTAAAATTTTTTTCCCTTACAGACTAAACTGAACGAAAGTGAGTTTGGATGCACTTTTTTTTTTACTTTTATTTTATCTTGCGCTTAACATTGTCGCTTATCGTGATTGGCCCAGTAATAGGGATGATAATGGGCCGGGCCGGGCTGGGTTTTTACAGGATATTAACAACCTTGAAGCCTTCCCTAGCCTGGCCTAGCCTACACCCCCAGCCCCAGACCTGGTATATATGTCTGGGATCCTGTCCTGCCTGAAACAATATTGTTTATGTTTTGAAAAATTAAAATTTTAATCGAAACAACATTATTAATTGTTTATATATACATTATAGCATATATACATGCCCTACATATTATGTTTGATGAAATATTTATGGGTTCCAGTATGATTTGAAAAAGATATGATATCAGAAAAACAACTGACCAATAAATTGGATTATAAAAGTGGTAGCGAATCAGATGTCATTTATTAAAATTCATGGGTGGATTTTGATTGATCAAAACTCTTTCTATATCATATCTTTTCCGTATCATAGATTTTCCCAATATTTATATTGATCGAGCCTTGTATTGGAGATCAACTTCCGTTGGAGCAAGCCTGTGCCCCACCGTTCCAACCATCTTTTGCAACCTTTCATGGAAAGATTCTTTAAATGACCCCGGATCTGCCCACAAGAACTCTGCCCATATCTATCCACAACACATTATCCCCATAAATTGGAAACATCTATCCCTACATAATACTATATACCAGATGAAATCTTCTTATGTGTGTGTGTGACTGCAATGTTAGGTGGGTAAAGTAGGCTCAACAAAGCACATAAGTACGGAGAACTCTCGATACAAGGCTGTAAAAGCTGCTCGAACGGGCTTTACCCTGACTAAAATCGTACTCCTTGTACTGGGTTCGAATAACAAAATCTTAGGCTTTGGCCTGCCCCTGGCTGAGGCTGAGGCTGCCCGTTTAACACCTAGAAGTGTGATAAACATACACACAGGGACTTAATCTTGGTTCTCTTAATCTCTTTATTGACTAATCTTGGTTCTGTATCGTCGTGTGACTCGTGTCTTGTTTGATTAGGGGGTCGGAACTCGCAAGTCGCAAGTGCTGTTGTGATCCCCAACCCAAAATACTAAACCTGATAGAACTCAGAGTTCAGTACTGACTCAACTCAGTTGCTTACACAAACCACATGGAGTTTACTATGATGACCTCAGGTAGACCGGATTAGGCTGTAGTTAATTTGAAGAGCATACCTGAAGAAATTCCAAATGCCACGACGAATGATCTCCAGGCTTGCTACTATAGCAATTAAGGCTTCTCTATGTAGGAACGACACCTTAAAATTCAACACAGTTTGCAACCAGGCAAATCTCAGCAGCACATTCAAGACCTGCATGCAATTTTCACAAAATTAACTTCAACAACTTATTAGCAGAGAAGATGAGTGACACAACTAGTTAATTGCACATCAGGTTTCTTTCTTACTTACCATGCCTCCGAAATACACACTTCTGTGAGGGATGAGAAGCTTGTCTCTCAACCAACGGTTCTTGGAGTTAGGTTGCAGAAGGCCCCAGTCAACAACTATGTCCCAGTATGTGCTACTGATTGCTGCAATGGATGATGTGATCCAGGCCATCGCCCACCAACCCTTTCCCTTGTCCAGACCGTAAGCTGTCCTCATGCTGACCGCCGCGATTGTTGAGAAGTATTTCAGCCCATTATATCCTTGCATTATGTCTTTTTCTTCATACAAACGTCGAAGGCACTACAGCATATATGAAATTATCTTGACTCCATAATGGTTCATAGGGACTGCAGAGCTTCACTTAATTAAAAGGAAAGTAAAGTATTAACCTACCTGAAGAAAACGGGACCAATATGGAATCACTGCTACAATGAAATAGAAAGTGTTGTATACATCACTGCTTTTACAAGTGTGACTTCTGTGTTTGTAGTCTCCCCAACCATAGTAGCAAATATAGAACTCCAGGCTTCTGATGGATTGGACCTGAAGTAGAACAATAATAAGTACTTTCTGTTCCAAGCAGACTAAATGACATATAATCTGACTTTTAATTAAGTAGAATCAGCAATGAAAGGAAACCTGGCTAGTTATCTGGTCTGCCAAGAAAAAGTCTGGAAGAGTGACCTGTAAAGTAGTGAAAGAAGTAAGTTAAGGACCTTCTCAACATAATTTCTGTATGATTTTGGGTAAAAGTTCTATTGATCATGTACCTTATAGAGAGGAGCACAAAGACAATGGAATACACATTGCAGAAGGAAGTAGCGGCTTGAACGATATAAGATGTTGAATGGACAAAATGTTATGGCAAGAATAAGCTACACACAGAAGAGAGATTACCAGTCAAATATATGCCTCCCGTGACATGGAAAAGCAGAGAAGGTGATTGAGCCTAAGAATCATACAATGATTAACCCCAGAGGGATCAGTTCAGTGAAAGCCTTATAGTCTTTAGTTTTGGGGTCCATTTCCATGTCCAGATTTGAGAGAACACTCCCAAGTGCAAGTGCCCCAAGAACAGCACTGATGAAGAAGACCTCACGGTAGCCCAACTCTGTTCCTTGCTTGAAACCAAATATAAATGGATAATTGACTCGGTAGCGCCTCCAAAAGTATATATTGGCAGCATACATGATCACGTGTAAGACAATGAATCCAAACAAGCTGCAAAAAATTGTAGGTTAATAATTATACAGAGAGCCAAGGTGATTAATTATCAGATGCTCAAGCTCAGTCTGCATCTAGCCCAACAAAAAAAAAGGAAAGAAATTGAGTCTAGTGCAAACTGCCAATTTGCTGCAATATTTGATAATTTACTATTAACACTAGAAGTCTGTTAGATATAAGTGACTTATGTTGGTACTCGGCAGACCTAATAGCATCAAATGAACAGATAGGAATTGACTGAGTTGCACACAAGTTCATTTCAAAATTTAAGTTAACTACAATGTTGAAAAGCTTCAAGGAATCCCTAGTTTACCTGTAAAGTGGAAACATATTTTCCATATACTGGGTGCTCCCTTCCTTATCTAGTATATTTCGGGCACGTATTATCAAAATAAGGGCCACTAGTAGAGCTGCTGTGCAACCAGCAAAGAAACCTGATAGATAGCAGAAGCAGAAAAGTGAAAATTAAGCATTAAATGATGAAGTCTAGCTAGAAGCATGTCTACAAAGGTTTTGTTCCTTTTTTTATATAATTCATTGTTGTTCTATTAGTTTTTAATAAGAGAATCAGAGGTTCAATCTCTAACAAATCCATTATCCTAAGTTGTAGGTTCTAATGACACTGGACAAAACTTGAAATCTTACCCATGGAAAATGTTACTCTATGCCTTTCTTTCTTTGCTTTGGGTCTCAAGATTCTAATTCCTTTACTTCGATTTGAATTTGAGAAATGCTTGATGAATGTAGCCTCAACCCTCTCCATGAGCCTAGTGATCTGTAGAGGTCAATCCAAAACCAAATTAATCAAGTTGGTGGAATATAACGCTTCCAGATAATTGTGGTCATGTTAGACTATATAATTGAGCCTCACCTCATCGGAGTTGCCAAGGTAGGAGCTGTCCACCATGTTGAGGTAGTCTCTTGATGCACGTCGTGAAGAAATCTGCAACAATTTGTAAAGAGAATTGAGACAGAGGTTACGTTGGCTACAAGTGAAACAGAGCTTCTTTTTTTTTTTTTTTTTTTTTTTGGTAAGAGTGAAACAGAGCTTCATTAGAATGCAAACAAAAATCTGGGTTGTAATTGGGAAACCGACCTTGTCGTATTTCTTCATGATTTTGGAGAACGCCAAAAGATTCAAAAAGCTGGTTCATTCATAATATAATTGAGAATATCAGTAACAGGCACAAATCTATGAAAATACGCTTGTTTCATCTCCATCTAGCATTTGTTACCTGTAGCTCTTTAGAAGCCGAAGCTTCCGATAGAACTCCGCGAACGCCCGCTTCAATTGTCCTTCAACTTTCCTCAGCTCCTCTTTTCTGAAACTGGACTCTGTGTTTTGGGAAACTTTGAGGAAGCCCTTAATGGTGGAGCGTGGGGTTTCAAGCGTGTTGTTGATTTTCACACGGTTAAGGATTTCTAATGGAGCTGGTCTGTTGGCCATCATTTTGTTTGGCTTCATTACATCAACAACACTTGTAGTACTATTGACAGGTCTGGTGTCATGGATGTCTCTGTCCTCACTCGAGTCTTCCGAGCCACTTCTGCTGCTAAGCTCAACTTCTTCTATCACATCCATGTGCTTTCCTGCATACAATGACCAAACAACCCATGTTGAAAAGACACAAACGCTCTTGGTTTTTTGCATTTTGACAAGCGAGTCGGTTTCATCTTAAACAAACGGGAACTGAACTGAGCCCGTTTGTGGGACACTTACTGCTGCCTCTAACGTCGGAGGGAACAGAGGCCATCACCGCAGCTGCAGAGGCGGCAACATCCGAAGCTAGACGAGTCATCTCGGCTGACCCATCGATTAATCCCGTGGGGTTGTCAACCTTAATCCGGAATGCTATCAATGCATCCATTTGTTTATTCAACATGTCAGCTTCCTTCATCACCTCCTCCACCTTCGACCTGTAAAACTTGTTCACCTTGTTCAATTCGTCATCAAGCCTCCTGAAGTAGACGAGCTCGTACTCACCTCCTTCGTCGGAGGACATGAGGAAAGTGGTCTCGTAGCATCGCTCTGAGCCCTCTTTCTGCACCGACTTCACATGAATCACTTGATCTTCGATGTCTCCTTGGGTGGGGCTCTTGAGGTTGGTGTATGTTTGCGTTAGACCGCTGAAGGCTCTGTACATTGTGAGCCTTCGCTTTAAGCCACCTGGGGCATTCGCCGGAGGCTTGGTTCTTTGCTTGAAACGGTGGAGCTCTTTTAATAGGGTTTTGAGATAATTGTAGTCCATGTAGGCTTCTTGCCACTCTGGGACCATTTGGGAGATGAATTCCTTCCCGAACTTCATCTTTTCTGCTGCAAATGAAACAATAACTGTGTGAACTGTAGTTTGATGAATGTAAAGAAAGAAGCAAAGACGTACGCTTCAGAGGAAGCGGGCTCAGTTCATCGACACCTCTCACTCTTTACTCGCACACAGATAAGCGAGGGTGGTAAACTGGTAAGAGAGGATAAACACACGACTGCAATGAGACCGAGATCCTCAAGCAGAGAATTGTATATATGAGGCAGGGACAGAGAGGAGAGAACGAGCACGAGCACGACAGAGAAGCTTCCAGCTCTCCTTTCAAATGGTTGAAGCGTTGAATCTTCTTTGAAAATTAAGGTCAACTATGGTAGAAGAAAAAGAGATATCATGATGCAGCGCGGGTGGCTGCCCTCCCTCTCAAAAGGTTGTTAGGCAACTTTCTTGGGATGTATATTTACTAAAATACCCCCATGTACCTTCCCCTCTTTTTTCTTTTTCTTTTTCTTTTCTAGTGGATCAACTTCATATCCTTAATCATGATGTTAAATGCATTGAAATTCCGTTGTTCATCATCTCAGGTGGAAAAGCTTTCAATGTAAAAAAAAAATAATAATAATAAATGAAGGAAAAGAAGAAAATAGGCAATGAAAACCTTGTTTGTGATTTTTGTTGAAGGGCTCTTCAGACTTCAGTTGGTGTTTTGGGTTCATTTGCGACTCAAGTTCTAGTTCTGGAGACAACCTTTCAGCTCAAAACAATGGATAATTGATCGGCAATTCAACCAAATTTTTTGATATATTTACCAGTTCACTGGGGGTCAGATCATGGTGGTCAAATCTCCTGCATTGTGGTTATTCAACCAAATCTGTGCTTCCTCAACACAAGAATCACTGTTACCAGAAACAACCGGACAAAATCCGTTCTGGTGAACTGGTAAATTATCCATTGTAGAAAAAGCTGTTGTAAATTAGGGTTTTATGGGTTAGCCAAAAAAAAATTAGGGTTTTATGTATCCCATTATTTTAAGAGTACAAACGCATAATAAAGAAATTAAGTTATAACAAAGAAGAAGAAGGGCATCTTAATAACTTCAATGTCTCCATTATAGAAAAATGAGGTATTTGTACTTTTTTATTTTTTGTTTGACTACAGACATGATATTGTTGCCAATGAAAGAGATGCTTTGATTGATCAAAGTTGTTTCGGTACTATGTCTTTCCATTATCATTGATTTTCCTTTTTATGCAAAATGTCAATAAAGGATTTTTTAACGGGATTACCAAAATGCCCAGCGGGTTTTATAATTTATCCTTTTATATTTTTTTTCTTTCTTTCGATAAAAAACATACTTATTTTATTGAAATGTGATATTCATTAAAAAAAAATAAATCATATCTCTAATTTTCTTGGAACTTTACTTAATTTGTAAAACAAACCTGAATAGTTGAAAAATAGTAAAATAAGACGACAAACATCTGAAGAATGATTACGTGAAGCCGTTTGATAACAGCTAATGACTTATAGAGTTATAGTTAATAATTAAATAATAAATTTTTGAAGAGTCTATTAGAAACAAATAAAAATAATTAGAGTACAAGAGAGAATTTTGCAATTATAGGAAAAGTACAAAGATGACAATGAAATTTGTCCCATTAAATAACTATTAGGAGTAAAATTTCCAACAACTACAAGACCCGAAGTCTATTAATTAAATATTAAAATGATTTGGGCACACCCCCTTTTTTTAATTTTCAAATGGGGGTATAACCCTGTGAAAAGACAAAGAGGCGAGGCGTATCAGTGTTCTCGAACCGTCTGGCACAGGAATTGTTCAGGCAACTTGTTTCATTTTATTTTTAACCTGGTCTTTGGCCAAAAACAGTTGATTTGATCAGTGACCCATTGATCCCAGCAATTAAACTATCAATCCATTCAATCTGTTCAACATTTTTTTGTCATTTTATTTTATTTTTTTAATTGGAACCTGTCATCTATTCGAACTGATTGGTCAAATTGTCAATCCAGAAACTGGTGGTCAGAACGGTCTGATTCTGGGTCGGACCGAAAAAAATCAGGAATCGGTCAAGTAATCGATTCTATTTTATCCCAGAACCATTATTTCGCCAAAAACCATTGATTTGGTCAGCAAACCACTGATCCGGACAGTCAAACCATTCAATGATTTTGATCATTTTATTATTTTTTTCATTTTTTGTCAAAATGAACTGTCTATTCGATTTGAATGATTGAACCGTTAGACCCGGAAACTGAACCACTGACCGATTCATTGTCCAATTCGGTTTTAAAAACCTTGCCTTACATTATATAACCATAAAAGCCAACAAAACACGAGGCACTTCTGTCTTTTGCAAGAATGTGCCCAAATCAAACCCCTTTAATAATAAAAATAATAAGCAAACACCAAAATATGGGTTTACTGTGGGCGTCCACTTAAGAGTCATAGTCAAGCAGCAAGGTTATGACAAGGGGTTGTGGTGGTATAGTATTGTCGCGTTGCAAATAATTGATGGATACATGAATCAAAAGTGGCATTGGTTATGCATTAGTGCAGTGGGTGGTCTGTTCTGTTGTATCCAAAACAATAGTCAAAATTCAACGGCGAGGTAAAAGACGGAACAAAAATGAGTCATCTGTGTAGATATATAGATAACCATGGTATGACTTGCAACTGGTGGTGGGTCCTCCGTCCTGCTAGGCAACTTGGATGATCACCGTGTCAAGTCAATTGACTCCTTGTGTTGTAGGCTCGTAGCATCCAGAAAACCATGCAAGAAGATGCTGAGAGCTCAGGAGGAAAGAGAGGTCTCAGGCTTACTCCTTTAATTTAGGCCACGAAGAGTTTTTATCAATCAGCATAACATGGAATGCCCATAACTGTTATTTTCAGCCATCTCTATCGAGTTCAACAAAACGGAATGAAGAGACAGCATTCATATAATGGGATTTATATATAGTTGGGATAAAGGTTAGATGGTGATGAGGAGATAGTTTATTTGTATGTAATAAAGACAAAAGAGGTTCATGAGGAGTTCGGCTTCTATTAGGACAAATTCAGTGCCGGCACTATTTGAGCAGCCCCTTGTAATCTTGCATTGGCAATATCTCCCATGAAAAAAAATTACATAAGTACAAAGATATTTTCAATGCAAAGTTGTAAAGGATGTTAGAACGGGCTTTGCCCTGACCTAAGCTGCACTCATTCATGAGAGTATTGTTTTTTGTTTTCTGGTATCAATAGAAGGTAGAAACAAAGAATTTTACAATTCTGGAGTGGCTTGTAAAATTTACTTGTCAAACACTTATTTTAATTCTTTTAACTCATGTTTGCTTTTCGGGAAATTATTTACATAGGTAAATACAATTATGCATAATGCATTTACCTATATTCTTTTATTTCCTGTAAATAAGATAATAACCATTTTAGTCATAAAATAATTATTATTAAATGGGGCAATTTTGTCTCATCTAAGTGTGGGCAACTTTCACTTGATGGAAAAGTTATTTATCCATTTGGGAGATGGCTATCACTTATCCAAGTAAGAAATACCTAAAGAAAATAATTTTTCTATAGGCCCCACATAAATATGAAAAAAAAAACATATAGATTATTTGGCCAAGGGGAACTAAAATCCCTTTAACCAAGGTAACCAAATAGATCCTTAACAGAAAGTGCTTGTCAGAATTAAAACCCAATTTAATTAGGAAAAACTTTGTTTGTTGGGGGACAACCGGACAACAGCCTATGCTTTTGAGAACGTTCTTGGGCTCAACACCTTAAAAGGCTGTTTGATGACAGATCAAATGGCTAAACTGAATTATTTGTCTTTTATTCAATATCGAGCCTGTTGGGGAGGGTTTCAGCGTTGAGGGCATGGTTTTCAAAATCGGACTGGACGGGAAAAATCGGGAACTGGTCACCTCCATTTTACCCTAGAATCGTAAATTTGGCCAAAAACTATTGATTTGGTCAACAAACTACTGACCCAGGCAATTAAACTGTTCGAATCGTTCAACGGTTTTTTGTTGTTTTTTTTTATTTTTTGGGGCCATCTGGCTAGTACGAACAGTCGGACTGTTTGACCCGAGAACCGGACCCCTGAGGGAAAAACTTAGAGAAATTACCCAAGATAGTTTCACCGGAAAGCTGACTCTTTTTGCTCGTGTAAACCTATTTTTGGCTTTCCATTTTTTTCACCAAACAAGGCTTCATGGTTTTCTGTGTGGGGCCCACCTTGCAATGTGAGAAGTTACTACATGAAAGCCCTCTCAAATGGTAGGGGAGGTTTTAGACAATTGTCAAAAAGGGATACTTTAAGATAATATGTAAACAGTAAGGGTCAGTTAATCAATTAGCTAAACCATAAGGATAATTTAAGAAATTTAAAAAGGAAAAAAAGTAAACAAATAAAAGCAAGAAGTCCATTCGCATTGTTATTTTCATGGTTTTCAAAACCGGACCGGATGGTCGGACTGGAAAAAATCGGGAACCAGTCACCTGACCGGTTCTGTTTTCCCCCAAAACCGTTGGTTTTAGTCAGCAAATCCCTGAACCAGCCGATTAATCGTTCGAACGGTTTTGACCGTTTTCTAATTTCTTTAATTTTTTTATTTTTTAGAACGAATCGGCTGTTCAGGTCGAACGGTCGAACTGTTCAAACCGGTAACTAGACCCCTGACCGATTCGGTCACCGGTTCGTTTTTAAAAACCATGGTTATTTTGGCCCACAGAGGCCCTGCCTATAAGGCACTTTGCTTGACCCAATGAGCTCTCTTTGGCCTGTTTTGGCTATCTTCAGTTTGGTCCATGTTAGCCCGTTGTTTGATTGGCTCTAGAAGCCCGGCCATGGTGACATTTTGATTGACCCATTGAGTTCTTTTGTTGGCCCGTTGAGGCCCACCTTAGTTAGCCTATGATGATTCAATTTCAGTAACAGTCCATGGGGGCTCTCTCTCTTTCTTGAAGGAGTAGGACAACATATCTACTCGCCACATGTCATCCTATGTTCATCTCTTGGCCACATCATCACTGTCACAGAAGGAATGAGGTTTTGGAGAGGTCATCAAGTGAGCAATTTTGTCAAACACATGAAAATCCTTTGTCCCCATATGTTTGAGGGGGTGTTAGGGAACTAAAGTTGACAAGATTAAGTTGTTGAGATTATGATCACTTGATCAGGATGACATAACGAGTTTGAGATTGGTTAGGATAATTAGGATAAAGTTTGATAAATTACACTGATGTGAACATATTTGAGTATTAGCCTTCTCTAATATAATATTTGAGTAATGCAAACTCTTATTAGCCTTCTCTAATTTAATACCCACCAAATCTCTACCTGTAAAGTTGGCAATTGTGCTGGAAGAGCTGGGACTGCTGATCAAAGGGATATGATATCTTTATAGCTCTGTTTTTAATAGGGAGAGGACAATGGAGGAGTCACCATAGCGCCCTCAGTTCGATATCCTTACACATACAACTAATTCCATTATATTGTAGCTTCCGTTTACCTTTTTCTTTTTTTTTTTTTTTGGTGCAGTCATATTCACATTCACTCAGTTTTTTCGGTGGGTCGAGAAAACAAATTTCTTCTATTGATCTATATGAGAAGGCTTTGCTGTTCAAAATTTTAATATTCTTCTGTTAATGTGATCTTTGGTGTTTTTCCAGAAGAGGGTCAAAAGAGGGGCTTTCCGAGGTACAAGGTTAGTAAATATTCTGCCTGTCAAATTAAAAAAAAAAAAAAAAAAAGTTAGTAAAGTCTTACTTAAACCTACTATTTTTGTATAAATCTTCCAAATCACCAGAACATCACTAGGCAATATAGCCTTTTAAAAATACTCTGTATTGGGTTTGATGATCTTATGGCATTGCTAAAAAATTGCTTTTACCAAGACAAGATAAAGAAGCCATGGCGGGTGGATAGAATACAGTTACAAGGCCAGCATTAATGTCGATGGAGCTGAGTGTTGAGCAATCGAAAAATAACATGTCCGAAAACTGAGCGACTAAAACAAGATGAAATCAAAATTGAAGTTCTAGTGTTTATTCAAATGGTTTGATCACAGGCTGAGAAGATCATTGTAGTACTTGTGGAAACAAGTAATCTGAATACAGGTTGAAGTGTCCAGAAGAGTCACGGGGAAACCAAAAAAGAAGTGAGTTTAAGTTCTGAGAAATGATTTATGGGCCTATGACACTTGACAAATAGATATAGCACTGAACAGAGCAGAATGACGTGATGATCTTTTTACCTTTTTTTTTTTCAAACCTTTTAACGTAGATGCACCTATTATAGTCGATAAGGGCAACTTTTGGCCCTCCAGTCTCGTCGTGACGCATGGCATCTCAGAATGATGATACCAAGACATCACCTAAGTGATGATTTGGAGTTCTAGATCGTAACTCGTCTTTACCCCGACCTGGCGACTTCGATCACAACTTAGGTCGGCTTGCAGCACCTCGTCCAGGGTCAGCCTGTAGCACCTCATCACCGGCCAAAGTGACCTCAACGCGAGGAGCGACCTCCCTCAAGGGCTTGCCGACTTGACTGGGGACCAGGTGGTGACCTGCGATATGTGCTCGCCAACAAATTCGGCATGCATATCCCGATGCTCCCAGGTTTCTCGGAAGTTGGCCCACATACCAAATGTTCCGGAGGATGGTCAACATGCATGGCAGTTACCTCCAAGGATCTCAGAATGGTTAGGCACGACCTCCCAAAAATCCCGAGTGCGGTGCATGAGGCCCACACCAAACAATGCCTATATAAAGGCACCAACCCGAATGACACAGGAGAAGCGAGTAAGCACATTCTAGCTCTCATACCTTGTGATTTTTTTATCTCGCGATCTACTACGAGGGTACTAACTTAATCATCGGAGCGACCTCGCCGGGTTAGCCACCCCGGGTCATTTAACATTGATTCCTTGCAGGTTTCTCTGTTGAGCTACCTAGCTCAGTAATCAACCCAGCTTGGCACCCAATCTACCCCCAACTCGACCTAGTCAGCTCGACATCCAAGTCCTCATCCAGCAAAAATCCTCCACTTCAGCCTCTGAGTCGTCGGCCACCTAGAAGTAGTTCGAACGATAGGATGCTGCCAAAAAACCCTTCATCAATTGGCGCCGTCTGCGGAAAACGCTACAAGAAGCCAAGTTCTCACCTTCTAAAAAGCTAAATCCTCTTCTTCCAGAAAGCTAAGATCTCACATTTTAGAAACTAAAGTTCTCACTTTCTAATTTCCATTTTTTATGAACTCAAAAGCACTTTTGAACAACATCAACAACCAGAACGAATATCGATTACTGGGGGGCAAAAACATCTATGAGGAACCTGGAGAACTCCCCTTTGACAAGCAGACAAGTTCAGGCCAAACTCAGCATCCCCAGTGCCATAGATAAATACACCGCTATTGTATGTGAACACCCCTCTCCCCGCAGTAGAGCGATTAGTGGTTCCCGTCGGGATTGAAGCGTAGCAGTTCTATGAGATGAAGCATGAATTTCCATATCTGAGCATGGGAGAAGCCTAATGTAGACAACAACAGAACATCCTCAACAGCAGTCAGCCAAGATGAGGCCTCACCAGCCCTGTTTCGCAAGGTCGCCTCTAGAAGATGAGCTCTCCGTAGCTTCCGCGGGAGTTGGCAGCCAACGGACTGCATGGAAGCCCTTGCAGGTCGAGCCTTCCAAGGCTCCTGTGCGAGCTAGTGACCTAGAGTCAGTAGTGTTGCCCCCGTAGGTCGAGCTCCCAGTGGCTTCTTGTAGGAGTGGATGATCAGCGTCACTAATGAGGCTGATGCAGTGTAGTCGTGGCCCTAAACTGCCGACTCACACCGACAACAACATTATGCCCTCGCAAGGGGGGCAGAACATGTACGTTGTGTCTCGCAAGCACTCACCCAATAAGATAATCCCACGGGATGACGTAGAAGCAGCCATATGAGAAGTTACTACAGAATGACCACCCGCTTAGGTGGAAAGGTCAAGTTGCACGTCGGCTAAATAAGGATAAGGAGAGTGGACCGTGAGTCACTCCCAGAGCCCAAGGGCTAAGGTGCCGAGCTGATAAAAGATATCGGCACCACATGAGACCCAATCGCCTCTTTAACATGGGCAAGATCAAAGATAAGGAGAGTGGACTGCAAGTCGCTCTCAGAGCCTAAGGGCTAAGGTTATCACCTCGGCACCACATAAGACCCAATTGCTTCTTTTGCACGGGCGAAACAAAAAGCAGTTCACATTCAACACGAGAAAAAGAACAAAGGAAAGACTACTTCACTCTCAGCACCATGACGGATGCAAACTTGGACTATCTCTTCACTTCGGTTTCAGGCTCCGTGTCGAACTCATTGGCTACTCTTTTGAGAACCAGTTCGAGTGACATTGAATTGAAGTATACTTAGCGGAGCGACCTAATAAAGCAGTCACGTGGTTAGAACCCCTTCTTGAGGACGGCATGAGGAGCTCCGCTCTTGAGCTAATAGGTCGGATTGCAGAACCCCTTGATGGTTGCATCCCTAATAAGGTAGATGTCCTCTGGATACCTGCTTCACCTCTCCTCGAGCGGATGAGTCCGCTTTCATGCCTTGAAAATCAAGACGGTAAGGTCCTGCGTAAGGCTGCAAACACTTTAACTCTTCCGACCTGAGAAGCAAATTAGACCAACGCATACGACTACGAGATCATCAAACAGTCATTCCGAGCCAAAAGGAATGATCTACTCCCTTCGCCGAGCTGCCCTCAACTCAGGAGTCGGGGGCAATTGATGAGGGCGGATTTGGCCCTCCAGTCACGTCGTGATGCATGGCATCTTAGAATGACTAGACGTAGATGCACCAACCCTCTAAAAGGGAAAAAATAAAGGGATTATAGCTGATAAGGGCAACTTTTGGGTCCTAATATCTTAAAAATAATTCTTTTAATATAATTTCCAACATAAGTTATTTTTTTAAAACATATATCAAATAAAAATAAAATCACTATTCATCTTCTTCCTCCTCCAAACCACTTCTGCGGCAGAACTTCCACCCCAACCCCATGAACCTCAATGACTACCTTCCATGATCCATCAGCTCTGCCGCTGCCACCTCCTCCCACCTCTAACAATGCCAATCCGTCGTCCACCTCTGCTCGCCAACGCCAATGCCACCCACCTCCATCTACTTCAATGACTAAAAAGATGAAGATCTCCAGATCAACTTCCGCCCCAGCCCCACGACCTTTGTCGGACTATTAAATGGGCAAAGTCGGCCCATTCAACCAAGGTTCAAAGTATCGTTACGTATCGGCCCATATCGGCCGATACATATCATTCTGGGACCCTTCCGATACGCCCCTACAGTGGGTGTATCGGGGGTCTAACCGGTTCAGGGGATGGGGGGGTCCTAGACCAGCTCCCCTGAACCAATTTTGAAAAAAAAATAAAAAGAAAGTAAAAAAAAACAAGTATCGAAACACCAGATACACCCCTACCGGCGTATCGGGCGTATCAATATTTTGAACCTTGCATTCAACAACAGCAGCCCCACACTGGTTACATGAATGTTTTCTCAGAAAACAATATTTTACATGAGCTGCACCGTTTGATATTAGGGCCCAAAACAATATTTCACATGAATAGCAATAGCTCCACGACCTTCTCCATATCGATAGAAAACAATATTTTACATGAGCATTGCTGGAGGTGGGCAAAAGCGGCAACAGAGGCACTGATGGATGGTGATCATTGAGATTCACGGGACTGGGGCGAAAGTGGTTTGGAGGAGGAAGAAGATGAACAGTGATTTTGCCTTTATTTGATATATTTTTTAAAAAATTAACCTATTTTAAAAATTATATTAAAATAATTACTTTTATTGATATTAGAGCCCAAAAGTTGCCCTCATCAGCTATAATCCCAAAAAATAAATAATGTTTGCCGTCTCGCGGTTTTAAACAAACAAACAAAAAAAAAGCCTTGCGGTCTTTGACTGGCCTGAGTAGTGTTACAACTTACAACAAAGTCATGGCATATAATTAGCCAACATCTCCAGTCATCGGTACCCTATGCATCTAAATAGCAACATCCAATCCACTACCGTCATGCTCTGCATACGAATCCGGAATCTCCAACCTTAAAAGAAAGACTCGATAGAGCAGTCGGGAAACTTAGGATAAGGGCCGGAGAGAAGAAAGAATTGGAGCAGATTGATGCCTTGATGAGACATTTCGAGTTGGAGATGGATGATTTTGGAATACTACAAAGAAAGGAGGCTCAGAGATCTTGGTTTGATTGGGGAGGCATTTTCTTGCTTCGTCCAAGTAGACCTTGTGAATTGTGACATATTTGCCTTGGGGAATATATCAAGTCGTCAACTTGACATCTTTGGGATGGAAACGTTTTCGCACCCTCCATGCGAAAATATCACACCGGGAGAGAGAGAGAGAGAGAGACATGCCATATCTCCTTGATAGCGATCTTCAAAATATCCAACCAGATATGTTGGATGATGGATCCATATAAAAGAAAAGAAATAACATATATTAACAAAAGAATAAAGACACCAGAAAAAAAAAGAAAAAACACAAAATAAAAAAAAAAAGTTGAACGGGGGTTAAGGGAAAATTTTTGCTTCCTTTTCTTGCCATGATTTACATGGCTTTAGTATAGGCAATTAGGCATATGTTAGTTTGTGGTCCGAGACTCGGTCTTCAGGCTTTCATCCTGAGAATCACTAGGTAGGTCAGCCGTGAATTTTTTTCACCTTCCTCATTGAGCAATACTTTAGTTGCAAGGGCGCAGTACCTCGTGGCAATCTAATTTATCACAGAGACATTCTTGAGGATTAGAGTAGAAATAATCTTCCTCCTTTGGCTTACCCAAAATAACTTTGCGGCAAGCTGGTTGTCCAATCCTCTTCTCATGTGCCAAACGTACAGCAACTGCAAATTCATCCCATGAAAGTGTCCTATTCTGATAGGAATCAACAAGTTCAACAAGCCGTCCCCGATCTAGTAAGATGGTTTTCCCAGAGCCAAGATACCTAGAAATAGAACAAGCCGTAAAAAGTAAGTTCTTGAGAAATGCCAGTGCCAAGGTCATATATTATGTTCTCAACCATGAGGGAAAATACTTCTACCTTCTCCAATTGAATTATTGACCTATCTACCCACCAAATAAGCTCAAATTTTGCCCGTTTTAGCAGCATCAGCGCAATGTGAATTATATGCTGATTCTAAGGCTCCCCAAGGTGCATATGCCAAGGAGAATCTCAACCAAGCATATTATCTGAAGGTGTTCCTGAGGTATCAGTGCTTCAGGAACACCACATGGCCCAAAATGATCAGGCAGATCACACAGGCCACAGCTCAAGCCCCTTGGTAGATGTCAATGCTTGCATAACAGCACTAAGCTTATTTATGTGCACCTTGAATAAACTGGATAAATCTATCAAAAAAAGAAAAAATATGGATAAGAAACAAGGCAGAATAAGACCAACCTGCGGTGACCTTCAACAAGTTTTGCCATGTTCCCATTATAAGTCGGAATGAATATGTCACTGGCAATTGAAACCATAAAATCCAGTGCTGCCATTTGAGATGAGTGGTTCTGGAACTGCCGTAGATTGTCTGAGTCTAGCAAAATCTCCTTCTTCACCTGAAATCATTGACAGATTCTGTAAAATTAAAGAATACAAAGTTCCACACCCACCTACAAAAGAGGACAAAAAAAGGATCCAAATAAACAATTTGGAAAATATGCAGTAGAGTAGAAGGCAAAAAGTATGCACATATGTGGTTGAATCAGGAGGACTACAAATCAATTCGTTTGATTGACAGAGTAGCATCCAGGTCAACCATGTTTAGAAACATATTATTTACTATCACCATCATCAAAAATTATCACGTGCAAAGCACATGCACATTTACCGGTGGCTAAAAAGGGCTTTCAGCTGTTGAGTGCACATGTCATGATATGTAGATGTTCTGTCATACACAACACTTAAATATGAAAGGGCCTCACTATTAACCTCCATCCTCCTAACCTCTATAAAAAGTGCATTTCTTAATTGAGAAAAGAAATATGCTCAACACCCATGGCGCTATCAACTATTATTCTCAGTCCCCCAACTGTTACTTAACAAAGAATTGGTTGTACCATTATAAAGGGACTAACAACAGGATGACAGAAAACTCACAATTCGGGGAAATGCAGTTCTTAATGCTGTGAGCCTTCGTTCACCACCATATATCTCGCCAGAGGCTATATAGATCTGAGCATCCTTCTGGAAGCCCAAAGCTTGTAAAACCAATGCAACCTCCTCTGGTGTAAGAGGACACAAACCTTGTAATCTCCTCTCTGCAGAATTTATCTCCTTCTCTCTCCACCAAGGGTATGCATACCTGAATGACATAGTAATATATTATTTACATTAGCCAATATCCTAGTCTTACTTTTCCATGAAGTCCCATATTAACCAATCCAACAGAAAGAAAAGAAAAAAAAGAAAAGCCCCTGTAGTAAAATAAAAGGACTCTCAAAAGATTTCTTAGAATAATGAGAATTCCCAGATTTCCAGATGAAGTTAATATATCATATAATTACAATCATCCAAATGGTTTAACATTTGTTCCGGGAAACTTCCCAGGCCTAATACAAGTGAAGGACCCTTACGCATTCCCAATCCTGGGATAAGTATTTTCCCTGAAAAAGAAACAAAAACACCATAGTTGAGCAACAAACCTCATCCTCTTGAGCTCCTCTGCTTCTTCATCAGAGCAGCCATGAGTACAACCTGAAAAGGCCAACATGTCCATCTCATATCTCAAATGTAGCGCCACAAAAGATCCTTTCCCTCGAAGAATCTGAACTAACTTGTGCCCTAACACCTCAATCTGAGGAGTGAATTTCAATGCTTGGTAATTCACACGACACCTAAGCTTCTGAAGGTCAATAGGAAGCCCATTATTTGCTAAGCGTGCATCTGTTTTGTTGAAGCGAATCACTTTGTATTTGCTGAAAAGTGGCAGAATCTGCATGATTGATTATCAATCATGAATTAAAATATGCATGATAAAATGATGATAAGTAATCATCCTATGGTGCAAACTTGTAATCCTAAAATGACAGTTATTCTTAGAATGTCTGCAGCCTGCAGGTTGGGTCCAGTAAGGATTGGAGCTATTCCAACACCAACCCAACCGAATTTTCATTTGAAAATAACCAACTCATCCCATTAAAATATAAAGGCAGTGCAAAACCCATCCCAAAGAAATCTTTATAAAAACTGTTATAGCCCCATTCCATGCCATTAAAAATTTAGTTTCAGAGAATGTTACAGAAGTTTGAAGCATCAAATTTCAGTTACTTAAATGCCAAAAATCAGATCCAAGAAGAAAGAAACTAAATATGAGAGAGAGACAGACAGACAGAGAGAGAGAGAGAGAGAGAGATGGCAATCCTAGCAGTGGCTTTATTCTGGAGGTTCTACTTGACTATTTCCCTACAAATGGACCATTCTGCAGGTTTAAACACCGAAGATGGTGAAAAGATGCAAAAAAGAGTTGTGAATTAAAATGTTGTATATATGGTAGACAGCTATGCAACTAAGGTTATATGAAATGTCTAAAAGACTTGTTTCTTGGTGGTATATTACCTTCTATAAGTGGGATACAATAACCTGATATTTGGGTATATTGGAACCTTAACTCCCCTGGAACCTAAGCTGGGTCGGCCATCTAGATTCCAAGCCCACCCCTACCTCAAATAAGCCACTACCAAGCCCACTGCATTTGGAGTGTCATGGTCTCCCATTTAGCCCACTCCATTTACATCCCTACTTTGGAGTCACTTCATCATAGCATGGATTTGCGATAGAGTAAAATCGCATACACCATCAGAATGCATAAAACCTTTCTTCTATTCCCCTATTTCCTTTTTTTCGATATTTTGGAAGAAATTACAAGCCACAAGGGGTATAAGGACCCCACGCATTCTTAATAAAAGTTGCTGTTATTGATCAAAAAAAAGGACCCCACACATCACAGAAACAGATATAAGCAAGACTTTTACATCTAAAAACAGAAGAAGAATTTTGACCAAAACTCCCATAATTTTCTAACCAGCCCACCGCATAATTCTCCTCTCTCAAAACATGCATGTCCCTGACTGTTAGACCATAGAACCGGCACACTTGATAACATTCTTCAAGGAGAACTTCGATATTCCATGGAGGATCTACTCTTCCCTTCAGCCCTTCGATAACTATGCTAGAATCCTCTTTGATGATTATCCTCTTATGCCAAATTTGCTGCTGTCTTATGAGCTTCAAGAGAACACTTCCACTTCGTTTGCACTCCCCCATGTCTGCTGACGACAAAGGGAACCTTTCCAACCTCAATACCTCATCTCTCACAATTAGACCTGTTCATGGGCAGGGTAGCCTGATGGGCCGGCCCGGCCCATCCCGATCTAAGTCGGGCTTGGACAGGATTTCAGGCCCGTGGGCTCGGGCCTAAAACATCAGGCCCGAGCTTTTTTGAGCCAGGCTCAGGCTTTCTCAAAAAATCCTGGCCCGAGACCAACTTGATAATGTATTATATAATAAAAATACATTTTATATAATAAAATATACATATAATATTTTTTTCTTTATTATTATTCTCTTTTTTCAAGTAATAGTGAGATCTTTCATTATTTTTTTAGGTTTTGAGGTCTTTTAATATAAATAAAATAGTTTTTAATTGAATAAAAAAGAAAATATATTTTTTCCAAATTTCTGACCGGGCTCGAGCTCAGGCCCGGGCTTCAGGCTTTATATGAGGGTCGAGCTCGAGCTCAAGACCTAGGCCTGATGGTCAGACCGGGCTCGGGCTCGGGCCTGAGCATATTCTGTTAATGTAAAGGCAAAGCCCGGCCCGTTAACAGGTCTACTCACAATGACACCAAGAGCAGAACCATCCTCTCTCCTTGACACATCGAAATTTTATTTTGATTTCTCCACTGTCCAATGGCTTCCATCTAATAAGAGATAAGTTGTCTTGAAAGTTCAAAGGGTTCTCTAATCTGCAGTTTGACTGTAAGAATTCAGAACTAAAAGCTCTAGCTCTGTCAAGCACTAGATATGATGGATAGCTCTTGTTCTCAAATATTTTACAATTTCTATTTTTCCAGAAGCACCACAACATCATGCTGAGGATCTCCAAAAAGAATCTTCTGGTATTGGAATTGCTAATACTTTTTTCTCTTCTCCACCAGTCACAGATATCTTTGTTCTTTTTTTTATCAATCACAGATATCTTCGTTCTCAATAGGTAAAAGAATTCCCTGATCTAGGTATGACCAAACCTGATGGGCCACACTACAGTGAAGGAATAGGTCTTCTTCATTTCAACATAATGGACAGTCTGCATCCATTCTCATACCCCATCTCTTGAGTCTAGTTCCTGTCATCAATTTTTTACTCAGTAATAAATACATGAATACACCTACATTCGGAGGGCATTTTAGACTCCAAATTTTGGGAAAAGGGTAGTGTCAAATCCCATATCTCCGGCTTTTAAAGCATAGGCTGATCTACTGGTAATTTTCCCTTTCAGGTCCAGTTTCCAGATCAGTTCATCTTCCTTAGAAATAGCAGGAATGGGAATGGGAATGATCTTTTCCCACGTCTATTGGGATTTTTCCTAACAACTTTTCTTCATTCCAGCATTGGTTTTCTTTTGAAATGAAGTCACTAAGTCAGCATTCCTGGTCAATTCCAGTATAGCTACTAAGTTGGGCCAAGGGGAGATTACCCAACAAATGCTTGACCAGAGATTTTTTAACCATTTCTACTAAGTTTCTTGCTAACCATTGCTTGACCAGAGATTCTTTAATATCATCTCTTGAGTCTTGAGCATCAAAGAAAGAAACATGAAAAAGGCCCATTACTCAATGTTGCTCCAAGCTATTTTTGGAAGGGGTGAACTGGATACAAACCTAACCTTTGGCATCTTTTATACAAAGTGGCTGCTCTCATACTTGAAACCTGTGCTTTTACAGTTGTAATCTGAGATTTTACCATTAGACCAAGCAATGGCCCCTTCAAAGAAGGAAACATCTAGTTCAAATTTTCTTAAAGTTAAATTGCCCCTGTTTAACCATTAATGGAGTTATGTACCTCATTCATCCATAAATAATGAAGCAGTAGTTATTGGAGAAGAGAAAAAAGAATCCACTGTAAGATGAAGAGGAAGAAGAAAGGGTAAGGGTTTTCTATGTAGATTTAACCAGAATGAAAGAAACTGAACTGGTGTTTGTAATCCAGGTTCCTCTCTACATGGGACACAATCAGTGCTTTAAAAGCACAAGGGGCAATTTGCACCCAAGGCACAAGGCAAGGCGCATGACTTTTCAAAGAAAGGACAAAAGTACAAAAAAAGAATCAAAATAAATGAAAAAAATGCAAAAAAAAATAAAAAAATAAACATATTAAGCATAATATTAATTAAAAATGTAAACTTAAACTTTAAAATAAATGTTCTAAAAAACCTATTATCTAAAATTAAAATACATAAAATTAACATGTAAGACGTATTCAAATGAAATTTTTAAAATAAAATCAAACATATAAAACATATTCAAGCATGTAAAACCCTTACTCTCTTTTTTTCCTCGATTGCATTACTTTAAATAGCTAGTTTGATGTAAAACATCTTGCCCTGATTCTGTGAGCCGCCTTTGTAACAAGCCCCTCAAGGAAATCCCAAACAAATCTATGTTAGGGTCTTAAATTCTTAATCCCTACAAGCCCCTAGCCCAGCTGCTAGGTTCAAAAAAGAACAAAAAACGCAAAAAAAAAAAAAAGTGCACCTAGATGCACCATGCGCACACCTTTCGAAAGTGCTACTCCTGGGGCCTAGGCGAGGTGCATACCCTAGAATGTGTCTCACCTATGCACCTAGGCATGCCTTTTAAAACACTGGACACAATTATATCTTCAGCAGGTGAAAATGCATTTTTGCAATAATGAAGGTAAAAGCTGGCATGGATGGTAAAGACAGTATATGTAGTTTTTACTAACTTGGGACCAAATCCTGCCTTACCCCCCCCCCCCCCGGAAAACAACAAGGAAAAACATTGAAAAGAAAAAGATCTTTTGCAGCAGATAAGCCAGAGTGGTTCAAACCTGTTCCAAGTAATACTTTTCACTTGACCAGCTCACTGGAGGCATCTCAAGGGCTTGATATCCAGCTCTTTGACTAAGCCTCTTCGGCAGCCTTTTGATAATGTGCACTTCATCTCTTAATGAATGAATGAAATGGTTCACATCAAAAATGTCCCCAAAGTCACTGCAGGGGGCAATTTTCCAAAAGTTGGATGTCTTGTTTCTTCCTTTAACCAGAAGCAGTAAAGGGATAAAAATGCTCTAGCTAAAAATTCCAAAACCAATGAAATACCTGTGATCAGCCCAAAAAGAAGTTTTGTCAAGCTCCGGAACAACTAGTGTGAGGTTCAGAAGCCGAGCAACTGTCACCATGTCACAAATCTGAATAGAAAACTGGCAGATTTAGACACATCATCAAAGGACGCAGAAGCACAAAGAATAAAAAGCAAAATAATGAATACAAACCGCAGCACGCATTTGATTCAAGCCTCCATTACAAGAAACTCTAAGATAACCATTGCTTTTATAAACTCCTGCAGCATACCCATTTGTGAAAGTGTTAATCACTAAGAACCAGGAAGTTTCCCAAGTGCCCACATTTGCATTTTTAATGTCTGAAGCATTATTAGAGAAGTAAAGGCATTCCATCTCTTAATACAGGAAATATCATCTGACCTGAGATTTCAAGAATAACTAGGGGTACCAACAATATCCAAAAATCTGATTTCAAATTCAAGATTTAAAATAACCAAATCAAATTCGGGTAATTTGAATACCATATTCAGGAAATATTTTTATGCTATAACTAAACTTTGTGATTATAAGGGATCGTTGCTTGGTCATCATCATCATTATCATCCAAGCCTTATCCCAACTATATGTCCATGAATCCTGTTTAATTCAAGTCTGACAGCAGCCCCTTTGCACAAAAAATGCCAGAGGTTAAGTCTAAACCAGTCCATCCCTCCCAAGACCCTGGATGACAGGCATTGTGGTGACCTTTTGTAACTAAACTTTATAATCATAATCTTGCTTAGATCAAAGCCAATGCCTTAATGACTCCATTTGTGAATTGCCAAATCATAACTGAGGATTTGGCAGATGAACACAACAGAATACTCTTCTGCATTAGGAACCAGAAAAGGATCTTGAACCGTTTTCCATAACATTTTGACATCCCCCAGGTGCATCTAGATAAGATAGCAAAACTTGATAATGGACGGATAAGATTTTGTGGTTCTAGATTGCCTACTAAAGGAACATAAAAGAAAGAAAAACAGGATGTCCAATTGTCCATGGATGAAGTATTTGTGAGTAGAAAAACAAAATAAAATAAGAATGCAAGTAGAATTTTTTTCCATTGGTTAATGGGTGCTATCAAAAGGAGTTCAAGGATTTCAGAACAAACCTGAAAATGGAGAGTAGTAAGGGGCTGACACTGCAAAGCCTCTTGAGAACAAAATGAGCCTATAAATATGTTGTCTAGCTTTGTTACCTGAACTCTGAAATGTTAGTGATTATTTAGAGCTCTATGATTCTTTTCGCTTTTTCAGAATAAAAACGACCTTAAGGTGGAAATTTTATTTGAACTCTGTTTTATGCTACCAGGAGCAAGCATGAACCAACTAAATTTGTGCCAATAAGGGTCAAGGTTTTCGTAAGTTATTAAAAGTAAATTATTACTGAAACAACTAAAAATTTCTGTTGCAAGGCTTGAAATGCAACGCCCCCATTAGAAAATGTTTAACGATGGAAATGCACATAACTAGATAAGTTGCACTGCGAATACAAGCGTCAGCATTAGATCCATTCATGGGCAACAATTTAAGTCCATGAAGTACTAATTCATGCACGTGCACGAAATGGTATTCGGAAAATCAAATCTATTTCCTTGCATCTGCAGAAGTTGCCGGGATTAAATTTGTGGTTGCAACAGTAAGCTTGGGAAGTATATTATAAAACAAAAGGAAGCTAGGCTGGAGAAGAACTCACTCGCAGGAACCGGGACCGTCGGCGCAGCCACTTCCGAGCGGAGAGGAGATGTTTTTATCCCGTTGAGATGGTTCGACAAGCCAGTCAGCAAACGCGGATTCCAGAGTTCCCCAACGGCAACCAGTTGAACAATGCATGTCCAGAGCAAAATGCTGGAACAGATACGAATGAACCAGACTTGCGCACGTGTCCTAGGGGGCGGAGGCGGAAGCTTATCAGTCCTCAACTGAGGACCCTCAGATCTAACCTCCATATCTCGCGCCTAAGCTTCTAAACCCCTTCATCCGACCTTCCCCTGAGCTCCGAACGACAAAATCTAACTATCCCAGTCAAAGTAACAAAATGGCATCCGAAAAAAATTCAGAGAAGAAAAAAAAAAATCAAAGAAGAAAACCATGGCCCATTCGAATCCCTGTCCCGAACGACACTTGTAACTCCAAAAATCCGACTCCGTCAAGATCAAAGAAGAAACCCCAGGAAATCAAAGCAGGAGGATAAATTGAACTCCGGTAGCTCCACTAAGCATCCACACTGAATCAATCCATCAACCGTTCGTGTAGAAAAATCAACCAAAGCCAGAAAACCCTAAAAAAGGGCGCAATGAAACATAAAGAAGAGGGCGCCCTATGAAATCATGCAGTAGCGGTGGTATGTATCATGCCTCCTCACGAGCCAAGAAAGAAAAATAGAACTACAAAATTACGAATTACAAATTACAAATTACAAATGTATAAACAAAAGAAAATAAAAATAACCTCACCAGCACCACTTCCTGTGACTCCTCTCTCTCTCTCTCTGCTTTTGTTCTGTTCTGTTCAAAAAAACAAAAAAAAAAAAAGAAATGGTTGGCTCGTCGTCGTCGATTTCAATGGGTTCGGAAGGAAACACATTTAGCACACGACCGAGATTTCCGACTTTCACGGTAAATATCAGCTAATGGGCTCCATCTAATGGGCAATGGGCCAATGGATATTTACGCTAATGGGCTCTATTGTCTTAAGGCTTGCAGCCAAAATATAATATATATTAAGACACCCGAAATTAAGGTCTGCTTATTTGTAGTCCAGTTCTTAAATTAATATATTGGTGTTCTCTTTTTTTGGTAGAAATTAATTAATATATACTCTGAACCTGAAGCCAGGAATGAAAACGAAGGATCTCCTGCTCCAGACAGGTTCAGGTTGGACCAGTCTGTGGTGACCATTTCCATTTCCAAGAAAAGAAAAAGGAAATGTAATGAAACTAAAATGTCAGCATTTGGCCCGCACTTCACGAATCACGATGTTCAATTAACCAACAGTTCGTCTGATTTGGGATCAATGGTTATGATGAGGTAGGTGGGTGGGTAGGTGGGTGGGTGTGGGACCATTCACTACTAAAAGATCAAGTGACTTATTGCCATCCTATGCCTAAATTGATAATAGGAATTAAAATGGAGCGGGTCAACAATGAAATCCTATTTCTCACATTACGGGTTTCAACCATCAAAAAATTTGCATTATAAAATGTATCCACATGATCTCTCCAAATAGGGATCCGATCAAATTTTGGACCAGTTAATCCCATCATATAGGGAACCATGGGCCACCACAAATGTACAAACCATTTGAGGGGTACAGGTTCAGTATGTGATTCCTATTAGGATCCCATGGCTCAGTTTGGGGAGTACATATCAGTACTTGCACTCGGCTATGTATGTAGTTCTCCTGTAGGATTAACCCGTTAGCCCACATCCAAATCCATTTATACTTTCTCTTTTTTTTTAATCTATATCTATAGTATTGTAAAGGGGATACCTGTATTGGTTTTGATACAGGTCATAAGAATTAAATTTGATTATATAATGGCAAATTATATTTTTACCATTTATTTGTATGAGTGCATACAGCATATACATGCATTTACTAGTTGTATATAAAATCAAATACAGCCTTACCAATTAGGATAAAAATTTCCAATTTCTTCTATTTTTTTTGAAAAAAAAAGTTACCAACCTTCCACATTTTCAAAGAAAAAAAAAAAAAAAAAGCTTTTCTGACTCTCCTATCACATACTTCTTCTCACTTACCTTCTATTTATTGAGACTCAAATAGGAATGTAAATTGGCAGGGTTCAGCACTCAATCCACTCATATAAAAAGAGAAGGATTATCAAACCCAATCCAAATCATCTCATATATAATGAACTTTACTCAACCAACCCTATACATACCAAGATTTCAATGTTGCAATGTTAACAAGTCAAGTTCAGATCAAATTGAACCCAACCCAAGCCTAATCCCATAGGGTTGGGTGAATGCTGATCTACCATTTAAACCGACCCACTGACATCCTTGCTCTCAAATTATAGTTGATAAGGCTAACAACACTTTTTTTTACTTCAAAATGTCACCAAAAAATCCCAGGCAGCCATTGGAACATGCTTAGGCAAATGGTGAATTGGAGATTTTCATTACATTGTTGATATAATTCTTTATCGACACGTTCAAGGGACCACCCACAAGATGCCAACTGGCTAGTTGGTAAGGTTTCTAGACATTGTAACAAAGACTTGGGATCAAATTCTGCCTACACTAAAGTTGGGGGTTATGGGTTCCAGGGATGGGCCTCAACCCATTGTGCATCCCCATGGACCCTAAGGCTGAGTTTGGAAAAAGTGCAAATACAAATATATACAATACAAAACCTTATATTTTATATTATTTTGTATGAATGTATACTGCACATACTTGTATTTGTAGTCTTTCCAAACTGAGCCTAAAGAGGATGATATGAATTCATAATTGTTTTCCCACAATGATAGACAAACTTAAATTGATACTTTTGGGCAATGTGTATTTCCTATTGTTTCGTTTCTTTGGACAACTAAATAAAAGGACAATTGATGTCATTTTGCATTTTTTGTCACAAGAAAACAGTCTAAGGATATATGGGTGGTCAATAATATATTTTTAGAAAAAGGAGGGGCCAGTGAACTTTCCAAAAGACAAAGGGTGGGTATAATTTACCCTCTATACAAAGTAAGTGACATTATTTCAAGCATACCAATATTTAAGGACTGTAATTGTAATTGGATCAGATTCATTTTGAGCTAGCATCCATCTGATTGCCAAACCTTTGTATCCGATACGTCAGAGATCGGTTTTGATTTAATTTACATCCATTTTGTTGTGCTTGTATTTAAAAGGAAAAATAAATAAATAATAAAAAAAGTAATTGATGGCCCTAATAAATATTAGCTTCTGAGCCTGAAAGGGTTGCCTTTTTTTTTAATCTAAACATTTGAATAAAACAGAGCCTTAAGGGAATTAGTTGCATCCCAATTCCATGAGGATTACTTTGTCAATCCTATTTGATATCCTTTATATTCGATTCTAGTATTTCGATTATTCCTTTAATATGGTAGATTAAACGCCACTATGGCACATTGACACTAGCCTTCTATTTAATAGAATTATAATTATAATTAATAAAAGCACATTCATTTCTATTAATTATGGCATTTTTTTCTATCTTCTCCTTTGTGTTTCAGCTTGTATCAATGGATACAATACAACTTTTCATTAATGCAATGAAAACTAGGACTATGCCTATCCTGTTATTTATTCTTCTAATGTGATATGTAGATTGAGCAATATAAACACCTTGGTTTAGGTTTGTTGTTGTATCACATTTGAATGATCCTTTGCTATCTTTAAATTCAACAAAATGAACTCCATCAAAGCTTTAGTTGAATAACGAGTCTTCAAAGTTCAAACTACTTGCAGCATTTCGGTTTTGTTCACAAATCCCAGAAGGCATAGGTTTTGGTTAGCACCACCGATACACTAAACTGAATATTTTGTTTATTTCGTTATAGCCAAGATTTTGAAATATTTCAGGAAGTTTGGAATATGTAAAAACTTGAATATTAAAAAACAAAAGTTTGGGTCCATAAATTTCAGTTTTAGGCATTTTCAACAATTTTTATTTTGAAAATGAAATTATTCTGATAATACTTTATTTCATTGGTCCTAGGGCCAAATTCTCAGTTCATATAAAGATTGACTTTACCAAAAACTAGAGCTCCTAAACAATAAAAAATGAAAGGAAAAAAAAAGGAAAACGGTTTCACTCTGTTCAAAAATCGGGCCGGGCATAGAACCAAATAAGGGAGAGGTTCACGGGTCAGAAGTTCGACCAGGATCGAACTGTGATGATGTGACATATACATATATACTGTAGGTCATATAAATATTATATAGAATATATTTTACAACTTTTAATGTGCTTAAATATGATGGATGGATGGATGGTAAGCTTCTTAATTTTTAAAACAAATGGCCAAGGTTCAAACCTTTTGACTTACATTTTCTTTAAAATACGTGCACAATAATGTAATATGTATAATACATAACCATTAATTAGCACATTTAAAGAAGTGGATTGGTGGTAATTAAGTAATTTATAAAAATAAGAGGTCTTGGATTCAAATCTTATTAACAACATTTTAAAATTTCACTTATATATGGACCTAAGCGGTTTCATGAAACCAGGGCTAGTTCACCGGTTTTCCGGTTCAACCAGCCAGTTTTTAGCAGACTTTGAGCAAATCCGGTTACTGGGATATGACCAAACCAGTCAAAGCCCTGGGTCATGGTTGAACCAGTTCAACCGGCCGGTCCGATCCGGTTTTCTAAACACGTGTTTCACTTCTCATGAATAAGCATAACCCAGGTCCATGCCTTCCCCTGAGCCCTGATCAATGGTGCGATTGCGAAAAGAGAGAATGATGTAGGCGAATTTCTTGCGTAGGTTGAGCGCAAAGAAATAATAATGATGGATAACTTTTGACAGAACAGACTCCAGAGTTCAATATAATACAAGGACATCAATCATGGGGGCCCACCTGGTGTTTTGGTTTGATGTCCGAGACTAATTAAAACAAAATCCTATCATTGGTCGCATACCATCGACCAAGAAAAAGTTCAGTATATCACCACTACTATTTGAATATTTGATATTACAGCAGCCTTGGTTCAAGTTATCCTTTCCTAAGGATTAAGGAGTTGTAACTCATGATGTCCAAGCTATTTCGCAGGGTAGATTAATAGAAAGGAATTCACCTCGGAATCGAGTAAACTTGTTTCAAAATCTTTAGATAAGAGATTTTTCTTTCAACTAAAATGGTTGTATTGTTAGATAAAATGCTTCTCCAATATCAAAAAATGAAGGAAAGAAAAAAGAAATGGAAATAAACCGATTATTCTAACATATAAGTTCAATGTATCAAACATGCCAAGAAGTCCAACAATGCGGATACAGAACCAAAATGGGTACACAGCTTTCTCCATGGCCGATCTAAGAGTGGAAGATACACCTCTGAATGACGGATAAGTGACAGTTCTAGATCCCATGTATATTACACAAGGAATATATACATATGCATAGAACTAAAACATAAAATAAAATTAAGGAGCAGCAATTGAAAAAGGCTACAAGGACCCAAAAACACATACCTGCTTGTTGATCTTTATGTACACAAACCCAGAACCTACAATACTATACATCTTGTCGGCACACAGGGCACGAACCATGTCCAACAAGCCACTTGTCTACGCATGTCAAATGAAATGTGTGGTGGCAAAGTGGCAGGCTTCTCACTGATTCCCCCACTACAATATCCTGCAAGTAAGACTACGTTGGGAAAAACTAAAGTAACAAGTGTTATAGATATATGAAATCTAAAAATCCCTTCTGGGCATCATCCAATTTTTACCATAGGTACATATACCTGCAAACAGATTGTGCAGCAGAAATTATCACCATACTGTGCCTTTTTTGTGTCCGTGATTATGTGACATGGAAGTTTTTTCAATGATTCTGCTGAAAGACCTCTGGCTGTAACTTCACCATAAATATCATATATCTCATCATAACTTATATTGGCTATGCTCACCTGCTAAATTCAACACAATTCATCCAAATGCAATACCAAAGAGTTAGGCTTTATTTCTCCATTAAGACTTTGAGGGTAGAGGGTATAAGCCAAAGTCAAAAAAAATCAACAAAGTCAACAGCTTGGCAAACAAAATGAAAGAAAAAAAAGTTAATGCCAAGGATGAGAACCAGTGAAACTCATATACATCCTACAGAACACATCAAGAACTTTTGCAGCCATACCACTTTTCAAAAATAAAATAGTGGCATACCGGCCCCAAAAATATTCTTGACATGTGCAGATGCACTTATATCAACTACAACTTCTGATCCGTTCATATCAGTGCTTTAAAAGCGCAAGGCACAGGCACAAGGCGAGGCGTGTGCCTTTTTTAGGCAAGGCGCACAATTCAAAAAAATGCAAAAAAAATCAAAAAAATTATAAAACATAATATTAATAAAAATATTAACTTAAGTTTTAAAATAAATGTTTTAAAAAACCTATTATCTAAAATTAAAATACATAAATATATTATGTAAAGCATATTCAAATGAGAATTTAAAGATGAAATCAAGCATATAAAACTCACAATCTATTTTTCTCAATTGCATCAAATAGCTAATGTGATATATTACATTCCTAATTCTACGAGCCGCCTTTGTGTCACGCCCCTCAAGGCAAATCCAAAAAAGACCATGTTAGGGTCTTAAATTCTTAGATTGCACACAAAAAATAATAATTTTATAGTTTAATTTGCTTTTAAGAAGACATTTTATTAAGATGAATGAATTGACAACATTACTAAATAGGGGGGTCTTGAAGCTCCGGAGACTTGTTTGGGTTGGCCTCAAGGAGCGTGGCATGGGGGTCCGGGGGCGGAGCCCCCGGTCCAGCGGCTAGACTCAAAAATAGGGAAAAAGCGGCAAATTTTCAAAAGGCGCACGCCTGGGCTAAGGTGCAAGGCACACCAGGCGTGCGCCTAGGACCTGGGCAAGGCGCCTACCCTAAAATGCGCCTCGCCTGAGCGCCTAGGTGCGCCTTTTAAATCACTGGTTCATATGCTTGGTAGCATTGTGCAAAAAGAAAATGTACAAGGCAGTTCAGATAAGAAAAGAGAAGCCACCAAAGGAATGGAAATTCCCATCTTCTGTTTTCTTTGGGTGGGTGGAGAGTTGAGGAAGCAACATTCAGGAGAAGTGGACTTGTATCAGACACCAGTGAATGCCTATTTATGAGCATCAGAAGATGCTGCAAGGAAGAAAACTTATAGGCTCTTCAACATAGTAAAAAGCTCAAACTACCCAATAAGAATGTCACCTTCCATATAAAAGGTGTACTCTGAATTCCCTCAAGGGATGAGTTATAAGTTTGGTGGAGGTAATAGAATCAGATTCCAGATGGACAGGTTATGTGGGCAGCAACCTCTAATGGAATCATATCCATTCAAATTCATGCTTGCACAGAAAAGAGAGGCTTTGTTGAAGGACTGCCATGTGATGTCGAATGGACAGGTTACCTGGAATCCAGTACTTAGAACAAACTTAATGATTGTAGGAAGTGGACCTAATGGTGGAGATGATTCAGAAAATCCAATCTGCCTTCCACAGATGGGGCAACCTGACTGCAGGAGGTGGAGGCAGGAGAACAGTGGGCTGTTCTAGGTGCAATCATTTTACAGGAAGCTGAACCAGCAGTGCATGTGAGTTTCCTGATAGCAGAATCTGGCATTTTGTTTCTCCCTCTAAAATTAAGTTTTTTGTGTGGACAGCAGTACTGGGAAAGTTTTTGACTGCGATAGGCTGTAAAGCAGGGGCATGCTCTTCCACTGTGTGGAGTGTGTTCTTTTGTTCAATGGAAATGGAAACATTGCCCATTCAGCCAAGGTGTATGATGAAGGGTGATTTGGCCCCGACCTAGCGAAGAGGGGACACGTGGACACGACCTGACAAAGAGGAGACAACTCAGCCTGGCAAGTATAGTTCGCGACAATTGAGCTCAATGCAAGGCCACCTCGGCATAAAGCTCACCTCAGTGCAAGGCTCACCTTGGTATAAGGTTCACCTCGGCATCGAGGCACCTCAGTGTTCAATCCAGTTCAGAACTAAGGAACAGAAGTACCAATTTGGGATCAACAACTCGAATCACCACATAACTGATTCCCGCGTAACCAACCCCAGAGGTCTCTCCAACGGATCCCGAATCCCTCGAGATCATGATGAGCTAACAGATCCTGACTTTTCTAAGATTACGATGAGGGCTCATCCCAACTCCACCGGAGTCGGAAGTGGAACGATAAACCTTATCAAGTGCTCCTTCGGAAGTGGAACGAACTCTATCTCCACACCCCGGATATCCCAGAGCTCTTTCGTGAGCTCCACGACTACTTCAGTATATAAAGGCACCAACCCCAATGGCTCAAGGTACGCGTGATTTTTCTGCTCTCTAGCTCTCTAAGCTCTCAAAGCTCTTCAGCTCGCATCAGATTACTAACTTAAGCATCGGAGCGACCTCACCGGGTTAGCCACCCCGGGTTCTCTGATCCTTTCTTGCAGATTCACTTAGCTCGTCGTCCGACTGGAAGCCAGATCATCCTCCAACAGGGAGCAGTCAGATCGCGCTACATCAATTGGCACCGTCTATGGGAAGACGATCAAAAAGCCTTCTTCACAATCAACAACTTTCCACTGAAATCAATGGCCTCTTCCAATCACGCCGGACAGAGCAATGAGATGAATGTCTCTGGGGGGCAACCTCGGAAATAGGTCCGGGGACACTCATCCCAACAGGGCCACTCTTCCTCAGCATTCGCGTCAAGAAGGACCGCTCACAGGAAACCAGTTCGGGGTTTTGGGCGCGAACTCAAGGCAAGGCCCCTCCATCCACGATAGTCAGCCCCAGAACCCCACAAGGAACCAAGAGCTACCTCGCGGCAGAACAGTACCAGAGCATACTGAGGTTAGCAGCACCAATGCAGAACCGTTAAAGAAGCAGCAACGGAGGCGTCACAAGGCACACCGAACTTCAGTACAGAACAGCCAGCTCGCGAGACCGAACCAACAAGAACAGATGAAAGGTAAAGAGGAGGCGAGCTCGGTAGCTACAAAGACCGCTCCTCTACTCTCCGGGTCGTCCCCTCTGTCTTCCGAGCTCTTAACGACCCCGATGCCCAAGGACTTTAAGATGCCTCCCCTGGATAAGTATGACGGATCTTTTGATCCTAATGATCACGTGGATTCCTTCCAGTCCCAGATGCACCTAGCTGGGGCTGACGAGTCCTGCATGTGCATAGCTTTCTCCACCACCTTCAAGGGAGTACCTCGGACTTGGTACCGGAACCTCGCGCCAAGATCAATCAAGAGCTGGGCACAGTTCGTGGAATTATTTACCTCGCACTTCATCACCAGCAAGAAGTGCCCGAGGTCGTAGGAGAGTCTACTTAACGTAGTTCAAAGAGAAGGGGAGTCCATCAGGAGATACATCAAGTGGTTCAACGACACCTGCCTGCAGATCCCCGACCTAGACCCAACGGTAAGACTCACGGCAGCCAAAAAGGGCATAACTCACAGAGAATTCAAATGGCATGTGGTGGCCAATAAACCAAAAGACATCACAGAATTCCTCAAGCTCGTCGACCAGTTCATCGGAACCGAGGAAGAGATGAATCAGAAGATAGACAACCCAGCAAAGAAAAGAAAAAGAGATGGTGACAACACAGCCACAGGTAATGACGGGAATAAAAGAAGAAAGAGTAAGTCCCCGACCAGGGGAGGAAACAAGTCTGGGAGCCAATCTCCTTCGCGATCTCGCAAGTCAGGTCAGCGCTCCAAGACCCCACCTGTTGAAAGAACGAACTATACACCCCTCAACGCTAAGCGAGGAGAAATCCTGATGGCCATCAAAAACTCTTCATTTGTCAAGTGGCCTCCTAGGTTGAGGGGAGATCCCGCCACCAGAAATAGGAACGTCTACTATCACTTCCACAAAGACCATGGGCACAGTACGGAGTACTGTAGGAACCTCCGCGACGAGATCGAAGAGGTCATCCGTCGTGGGTATCTAAAAAATTTCATACAGAGAAGATAGAAGCCAAGCAGATTGGCAAACAGACCGGCAAGAGAACCAGAGAAGAAATGTCCCCAAATCCAGTAAGAGGTAGAACGAGCAGCCACCACGGCAGTTGCCCAAAGAGAGACCGATCCGTGGGGTAATCAATATGATTACTGGCGGGTCCATCATCGCGGGATGTACTTCGACAACAGGACGAACCTCAGTCCGCGAACTAGAAAGCGAGGAGCAGAACCCGCCGAAGCGACCCCGACTTGAAGACCCGATTTACTTCAAAGAGGATGATGCGCGCGGGATCCAGTATCCTCACGATGACGCCTTGATGATAAAGCTGAGGCTAAACGACTTCGAAGTCAAGCGCATCCTAGTGGACTCGGGTAGCTCGACGGACATATTATTCAAGGACACATTCGACAAGTTGCAGCTCCAGGAAAACAACCTAAAGCCGACAGATACTCCCCTGGTAGGCTTCAGCGGCGAGGAGGTCTGACCTTTAGGGCGAGTTTCAGTACCTGTAGAGGTCGGCACGTGGACGAATATTGTGAGGTTCGAGCACACATTTCTTGTAGTAACAACTCCCTCTCCCTACAATGCCATAGTAGGGCGGCCCATTACGCACACCCTACGTGCGGTAGTATCCACCTACTACCTGGCAATGAAGTTCCCTACGGACTATGGAGTAGGGGTTGTGCGAGGTGACCAGCTCGAATCTCGCAAATGCTACGTAGCCACCCTCAAGGGAAAAGCCAAGCAAGCGGCTGACATCAAGCTCGAGCGACCAACGGAGTATGCTGATGAGTGAGCTACACCAACAGAGGAGACAGTTAACATCCCAGTCTCGACCGATGACCCAACTAAGACCCTCCAAATCGGCGCTTCGATCAAGGAGCCACTTCGCTCTCAGCTGGTAAGCTATTTACTTCAAAATTTAGATATACTTGCTTGGTCCGCGGCAGAAATGCCCGGAATAGACTCTAAAATTTTAACTCACAAGCTAAATACCAATCCCTTAGTCAGGCCAATTAGACAGAAAAAGCACAACCTCGCCCCGGAACGCTGGAGGATAGTCGATGAAGAGGTCGGGAAGCTCTTAGCGGCAGACTCCATCAACGAAGTCCATTACCCGAACTGGGTAGCTAACCCAGTTCTGGTAAAAAAGGCCAACGGTAAATGGCGCATGTGCGTCGATTATACCGACCTGAATAGAGCCTGTCCAAAAGACTGTTTCCCACTAACCAAGATCGACTGCCTAGTGGACGCGACCTCAGGGCATGAGTTGTTGAGCTTCCTGGATGCATACTCTGGTTACAACCAGATCAGGATGGACCCCGTTGATGAAGAAAAGACGACCTTTATAACTGAGCTCGGATTGTATTGCTACAAGGTCATGCCCTTTAGATTAAAAAATGTCAGGGCAACCTTTCAAAGACTTGTAAACAAGATTTTTGAGCCGTTAATCAACAATAAAGTTGAGTGTTATGTAGATGACATGGTCGTGAAGACCCGATTTTCAAATTTTTTGTTAGACGATTTGCAAAATGTTTTCGAAATTCTACGAAAGTATAATATGAAATTGAATCCCAACAAGTGTGTCTTCGGGGTCACCTCGGGTAAATTTTTGGGCTACATAGTCAACCGGCGTGGCATTGAAGCCAATTCAGAAAAAATAATGGCCATCTTAGATATGAGACCTCCCCGCAAACTAAAAGAGGTTCAGAGACTGAATGGCCGGATAGCCGCTCTAAGCCATTTTATGTCTAAATCGGCAGATCGCTGCCTACCTTTCTTTAAAGCTATAAAAAAGAGTAAAGACTTCGAGTGGACTGCAGAGTGTCAGCTCGCCTTCGACGAGCTAAAAATACTTAGCTAGTACCCCGATTCTAACCCGAACCGAGGAAGGGGATATTTTAAAGTTGTACCTCTCCGTGAGTGACGAGGTGGTCAGCTCGGTACTGATCAAAGAGGTAGATCGGGTCCAACAACCCATCTACTATGTTAGCAAAGTTTTGCAGGATGCTAAAACAAGGTACTCGGAGATCGAGAAATTGGCATACGCGCTAGTCATAGCAGCTCGCAAGCTTCGCCCGTACTTCCAAGCCCACACCATCATCGTCCTCACTAACAAGCCTCTGAGATAGATCCTACTCAAGCCCGAAGTGTCTAGCAGATTGACGAAGTGGGCTATCGAACTCAGCAAGTACGACATCCTGTACGAACCTCAGACAGCAATTAAAGCCCAAGCCTTGGCCGATTTCGTGGCAGAATGTACGTTCAGTACCGCAACTCCCGAGCTGGCCAAGCTCGAGCACACGGTGGAAGCTTCAACCAGTGCAACACCAATCCCAGTTAGAGTTGGTCCGACCTGGGACGAGGAGCCCTGGATCCTCCACGTTGACGGCTCGTCCAACCGACAAGGAAGCGGTGTGGGAATAATTTTGTACGGTCCAAGCGGGGTGAAGCTGGAATACGCACTCCGGTTCAGGTTCCCAACATCGAACAACGAAGCAGATTACGAAGCATTGGTTGTCGGGCTCACTCTAGCAAAGGAAGTGAAAGCCAAGCACCTCGTCATATGCAGCGACTCTCAGCTCGTAGTCAACCAAGTCAGCGGCGAGTATGAAGCCCGTGACCACACCATGGCTGCCTATTTGACCAAAGTCAGGGAGATCCTGTGCAGCTTCATCTCTTACTTCATCAGACAGATCCCGAGATCCGAGAACGCTGAGGCCGACGCCTTGTCCCGATTAGCCAGCACAAGCAGCAACACCATGCGGACCGTGTACATAGAGGACTTACCTCGGCCTAGCATTCTTAGGGGGGCAGGAGAGGTCGCTCCTGTAGTACAAGCAGAGACGAGCTGGATTGATCCACTCGTGAGTTATCTGCTTCATGGGACCCTCCCTGCAGAACGCAATGCGGCCCGAAGGGTAGAGCGCCAGTCGGCTAAGTACGTCATTATAGACGAACAGCTGTACAGGAGATCCTTCACACTCCCCTACTTGCGGCGGACACTTGGGGGTAGGGCTCTCGCATAGAAGGCATTACGGCAGGGCTACTACTGGCCCACAATGAAGATAGACGCACTTGAGCTCGTCAAGAAGTGCGATAAGTGTCAGAGGCACGCTAACATCCACCACCGACCTGCTGCCAATTTGAAATACCTTACTAGCCCATGGCCCTTTGCATAGTGGGGAATCGACATACTTGGCTCATTCCCACCAGCGACGGGACAAAGGAAGTTTTTGGTCGTGGCAGTAGACTATTTCACGAAATGGGTGGAAGTTGAACCTCTAACAACAATCACAGCCCACAACGTACAAAAATTCTTTTGGAAGAACATAGTGTGTCGCTTCGGGCTACCTCGGGTACTCATCTCCGACAATGGGAAGCGGTTCGAGGATATAAAATTTCAGAATTGGTGTGTTGAAATGGGAATTCAGCAGAATTTCACCTCGGTGGCACACCCCCAGGCAAACGAGCAAGCGGAAGTCACCAACAGAGCCATACTCCGTGGACTAAAAGCTCGCTTAGCTCGAGCCAAAGGATTGTGGGTAGACGAACTGCCCAGTGTACTTTGGGCCTACTGGACCACCATCAAGACTGCCACAGGTGAGACTCCTCTTAACCTCACTTATGGCACGGAAGCGGTGATCCCAGCAGAGATCGAGGTGCCTATACTACGCTTGGAGGCCTACGACGAAGAGACGAATGATGACGAGCTCCGTACTAACCTAGACCTTGTAGAAGAAGTACGAGACCTGGTATACATCCGGACTGCAGCTTACCAACAGAGAGTAGCTCGGTACTATAACGCCCGGGTCAAGAAGTGACACTTCCGCGTCAGCGACCTGGTTCTTTGGAAGGTTATGGTACCAGAGCCCGGTGTCGGTAAGCTCGGACCAAATTGGGAAGGTCCGTACCGAGTAAGACAGGTATATGGGGAAGGTACGTACGAGCTCGACTCTGGAAGGGAAGCAAGTACCTCGAGCGTGGAACATCAACAACCTAAGAAGATACTACTTGTGATCACCGAACTGGAGAGAGGACTGCGAGTCACTCCCAGAAGCCTAAGGGCCATGATGTCGAGCTGATATAAGACCTTGGCACTACGATAAGTCCCAATCGCCTCTTCAGCATGGGCAGAGAAGTCCTAGTCGCCTCTTCGGCATAGGCAGACAAGTCCTAGTCGCCTCTCCGGCATAGGCAAACTGGTTTTCATGCCCGAGGCATAGACAGTTCGGGTACAAACCCTACGACGTCTAGCCAACATTGGCACATAAATACAGGTTGATCCCATTTGAGGTCGGGCCCGACGGCTCGACACTAAGGGATAACCGACACCTAAGCGAGTAACCCGTGCGCAGACAGGTCGGGTATATACCCTACAATGTCCACCCACTCTGGCGTACAATATGCGAAGTTACCCCTACTCGTAGTCCAACTCATTAGCTCGATAGTTCGGGGTAACCTACACTTGGAAAAATCTTACTTCGGTTATCCCTACTCATAGTCCAGCTCGTGAGCTTGACAGTTCGAGGTAACCTACAAATTTTTACTCCTATTTGGTTTAGTTCACCAGTTCAGGAGTTGTTTACACTTAGAAAGTTTTGCACAGAGATAGTCAAAACGCTTATATTTCATTGATGTAAAGTTGAGTAAAAAAAAAGGAAACTTCCACTATAAACCGAGCTCGGAGGCTCGGGGTATACAGTAGAGGATCAGGAGGCTTCTAGTCATCTCGGGGTTCCATCTTCATACAGCTCTCACCAGCACCGGTCTCCTCGACTAGACATGTTCATGGGCTGGGTTGGGCTTTTACTCTTCATGAATAGAAATTTGTTAGGCCCGAGCCCGAGCTCGGCCCTGATAAAAAGCCCGAAGCCCGACGGTGACTATGTTCGCCGGTGACTGTGTTCGCCGGAGCTGAGTTCGCGGTGACTATGAGCTGCGATTTTAACAGTGAAAAGTGTGTCAAGTCGCATCTGAGAAAGAGAGAAAGAGAGAGAGAAAAAAAAAAAAAAAAAAAAGAGAACGCACCGCCGCCGTCGGTGCTTATATTCGCCGCCTCGCCGGCGTCTGAGATTTGAAAGAGAAGTGAGAAGAAAAATGAGAGAAAGAAAGAGAGAGAGAGAGAGAACAGAAAAGGAGAGGACTCACCGCCGGAGTTGTTGCGCCGGTGAATGTTCGCCGCCTCGCCGGTTGTGTGGCTGCCTGAGAGTGTGAGGACTGAGGAGGATGTGAAGACTAAGAGAAGAGAGGTTCGGCTAAGGGGAAAGAGGTTAAAGAGGTGAAAGAGAAGAGAGGTTTGGCTTAGGGAGTTAAGGTTTTTTAAGTTTAGTCTATAGGTCAGGCCGGGCCGAGCCGGGCTATTTTGGCAAATCCCGAGCTCGGCTCGAATTTATTGCGGGTCGGGCTTTTCGGCCCAGGGTTAAGCCCTAGCTCATTTGTGTGTTCAAGCCCGTCCGGAAGCAGGGCCGGCCCGTCGGGCCACCCGGCCCATGAACAGGTCTATCCTCGACGTGATCGAGCAGGTCGTTGTCGCTTTCTTCTTCGGAGTCCGGATCTTCAGCAGCTTTGGCAGCCATTTCCTTTGTGATCCTCGAGGTAGTTATGGCTCTAAGATCGAGCTAGGGGAACTCACACCGGGGCAACCACCTACTAAGCTTGAAGCCTTTGCGATAGCTCGCCGTCCCCACCTCGACCATCTCCCTCCGGTACTCCGCCGAAGTCTTGTATTCCTCGATGGCCTTAACCTTGGCCTCCTCCACTGCTTGAAGGAGTATCTCAATCTGCTCCTTTACATGAGCCTCGAGATTCTCCACCTCCCTCTTCAGCGCTGCCTTATGCTCCGCGAGCTCCTCCTCGGACATCAACAGCGTGATCAGCTCTTTCTTAGCCCACGCATCCTTCTTCAGTTGGTTGTTTTCGCTACGGGCTAAGTTAAGCTCGGTGTGAGCCTCACGGGAAGACTCCTCGGCTGCGAGGGCCCGCTTCAAATTCACCTCGGACTGATAAGTCAAGGCGTGGATAGCGGAGTTCACCTGCCAAGAGAAGAGAACAAGCGTCAGTAGATAAAAAGATAAGTACAAGATCGAAGAAGATAAGTCAGAAACTTACCACCATGCAGTGGGTAGCCGCTCGGGCTTCGAGCTGAGCGACCGACAGTTCAGCCCAACCAGCAACCTCCTCGGCGTACACTGCGCTTTTGCTCTTGAGAAGGCTGTATTTCGGAGTCAGAATTCTCCGAGTTGCATCGTCGCTGCCTGAAGAAGTGGCAGCTGCAGAGGCAGAGACTCAACGCGAGCTCTTTTCAAAGCTCGCTTCTTCTTCCCCTTCTTCATACTCCCGAAAAGTTCGGTCGCAGGGATGTCCATGATAGCTACAACCAAAGCACAGTCATAAACAATACCAAGATAAAGTAAAGGAAATACAACAAATGGTGACCGACCAGGACTCAGACTGGCCTGCACGAGCTTCTCCTCGGTCACATAGTCCACGAACTTCAAGCCGAGCTCCGCCCATAATCGGAGCACCTCCCTTGTCTTCAGGTCCAACCTGACACCGAGGTCTTGGATGGCCGCCCTCCAATGGGCCGGGAAAGGCCACCCCTCAGTGTTATGGACCACAAAGTAACGCCTTTTCCAGGCCGGGACCTTGTTCGAAAGCTCGTGCAAGAGTTTGTAGCCTGGACGTGGTGATAGGTAGTAAGTTTGCCTGTGTTCGGGCAGAACACAGGACGAGTTCTTTTTAATAGAAAGGATGGAGGAGAAGATGTCGAGGTCGAGAGGAAGGTTGTAGTCGTGGAAAAGGGAGATTGTTCCTACTACATTACGGATGGAGTTTGGGTGCAACCGGTCTATGGTAATGTTAGAAAGCTTTATGACTTCAACTATCAAGGGGTGAAGTGAAAGACGAAGACCAGCTGCGAGCTGTTCCTCGAGGATCATGATCTCGTCGTGACCGTGCTCCCAAGAGAAGTTGCCTAGGGGGATACTGTAGACTAAGTTGTTTGGAAGCTTATACCGGGCTACTAGGGACAGGAGCCTGTCCGCCGTCATCGTTGACGGGCCAAAGTTATCTGGCACCCGACCTCGATGCGAGGTGGAAGCCATGTCACCAGAGGCCTCTCGCTCCTCCCAGGGTGAGTCCACCTCGGGAGGACCGCGGACCGCATCCTAACCCGAAGTAACCTCCTCGACAGGACCAAGACCTACGGCCTGAGCCGAGGTACCCACCTCGGCTCCAGCGGATTCACCAAAGGAGAGCTAGAGAATACTCACCAAAGGGAAACCGAACTGAAGAAAGGAAGACGACCTCGGGAAGACACCGAATTGAAGGGCTTGAGTGCGACCTCAGAATGCGAATTATCAGACTTGTGGCGAAGAAAATGAGTCCCTTGCCCCCTATTTATAGCCACTGTATTCGGGAATCAATGGTCGAGATCGTCACGATCCAACGGGTCCTAAGAAAACCGGTTGCACGACCCCCGAGGTTGAAATCAGTTTAGTGCGCGTTTTGACGTCCACGGAGTTTATAAAACGGCTTGACGTCCACGCGTACACTTGACGTGACCTGGGTTGTTCCTGGTTGAGCCAAGCGGTTGAGCTGGTCCGACCAATGATTCGCCTATCAGACCGCCTAGACCTCGTGCCAAATCCACCTATACTCGTCATGAACTCCCCACACCGGGTTGAGACCCCTGGCTCGGGGAGTGGGGGGCAATTGATGAAGGGTGATTTGGTCCCGACCTAGCGAAGAGGGGACACGTGGACACGACCTGACAAAGAGGAGACAACTCAGCCTGGCAAGTATAGTTCGCGACAATTGAGCTTGGTGCAAGGCCACCTCGACATAAAGCTCACCTCGATGCAAGGCCACCTCAGCGCAAGGCTCACCTCTGTATAAGGTTCACCTCGGCATCGAGGCACCTCGGTGTTCAATACAATTCGGAACTAAGGAACCGAAGTACCAGTTCGGGACCAACAACTTGAATCGCCACGTAACTGATTCCCGCGTAACCAACCCCAGAGGTCTCTCCAACGGAACCCGAATCCCTCGAGATCACGATGAGCTAACAAAACCCGACTTTTCCGAGATTACGATGAGGGCTCATCCCGACTCTACCGGAATCGGAAGTGGAACGATAAGCCTTATCTACTGCTCCTTCGGAAGTGGAGCGAACTCTATCTCCACACCCCGGATATCCCGGAGCTCTTTTGTGAGCTCCATGACTACTTCAGTATATAAAGGCACCAACCCCAATGGCTCAAGGTACGCGTGATTTTTCTGCTCTCTAGCTCTCAAAGCTCTTCAGCTTGCATCAGATTACTAACTTAAGCATCGGAACGACCTTGTCGGGTTAGCCACCCCGGGTTCTCTGATCCTTTCTTGCAGATTCACTTAGCTCGTCGTCTGACTAGAAGCCAGATCATCCTCCAACAAGGAGCAGTCAGATCGCGCTACATCAGTGTAGAACACATTTTTTGCAACATTTGGATGGGAAGGGTACTTCCCATTGTGTACCATGTCACTTATGCAGAGCTTGCAGCTTGGGTGTTTAAGTAAAAGGAGGAGAATTGTCTGGGGCCTGCTTCCATTGGTTGTGTTCTGGTGTGTTTAGACAAACAGCAGATGTTCTTGGCATATTTCAGAAGCATAGTTCCAATGAGCAGGAGGTACTAGGAAGAATCAAAGGAAAGAGATGTTCTTGGCTGTCACTGCACAAGGAATTCAGAAATTTAGACAAACAGCAGATTTTTGATAAAGTCATACTATTTTTCTTCTTAACATCTTGCCAACAGAATTTGGTAGTCTCACACACAACTTTGGTGTATACAAGAATAATAGTGTAAAAAAAGGTCACCATTAATACTTCTAACAAAAAAGAATCATATACAACTCTAATCCTAATTCCATAAGTCAGGGAAAATATACTCTCAGGACTCTGCCAATAATTGATTCACAATATACATTAGAAAAAGATCATTTACTTGGCAAGGTATTGAAAGGTTGTTCCCCAATATACCATTGATTAAAATTTTCCTCAAGTTAAATAACCACTTTAAATAGTTTCTTTTTGAGGAATGATAAGTCTAAATTAATGCAAAAAACAGAAAGAAGGGAATAAACACTTTGTCTTTTGCATTAAAGTTATCATCCCTAACGGAAAAAGAATATTTGATGTAGAGGTTGGCAAATCTTTAGGTCTGTGGTTTCTGGGTGGAAGGTGTTTTCTCATAGAGCTTTTGCTGAATTCGAGCAAGGTTCAAAATATCAAAACAGGCCGATACACTGGATGGGGTGTATCGGTCCGTACCATTAGCTGCTTTTTTTTTTCTAAACCAGTTCAGGGGGTCAGTTTAAGGCCTGTCTACCCCCTGAAATGGGTCAGACCCCGAAACACCTAGTATAGGGGCGTATCAGAGGGTCACCAATATGATACGTATTGGCTGATACGCTCTGATATGTGACAAAATTTTAGTCCTTGAATTTGAGAGGAGGTGCAGGGAAGAGAGAATGAAGAAGACTGGAGTTGGGAAAGGAAGAGAGGTTTGGGATTAGGAAGTTGAAGGGAGGGAGGCTGAGTTTGTTGAGGAAGACTAACAGGTAGTGCATTTGATTAAAGGAGTTCCTCTAAGTCTTTCTTTTTAAGTATGGTCGTTAGTGGTAAGGGGAGAGATTTCACAGAAGGTCCTGCATAGAGCCATTAAAATGTTTTTTCTAATAAAATGTTCTTTTTATCATCAAAAAAAAAATTGATGTATTTTATTTATTTAATAAACACAAAAGTTTGTAGTTTATAAAGAAGGCAACTATTTGCTCTCATCCAAAGCATTTTGGTTATTCATGCATACTTGCATCAAGCCATAGAATATTAAATTCTGGCCCTTAACCAGGAAAATACAAGCAAAATTATTGAAGAAAATACAGTAAAATAACCTGCCAGTGGTGTGCTGTGAACATCGTTGGTGCAAACTGTTCCTGTACAAACCTCCCATGAAGGAGCTCCTCTATGAAATCTGCCTGGAAAGCGATGGATCAAAAGGTCAATATTAGGTCTAAAAACAAAATTTCTGCAATAAGTCACTGACCATGGATGACGAGGTACGAGAACCAGATTGTTCTGAACACCAGTAAGCACGGGAAGCTTCTAAAACCTCAACAGATAAAATTGCCCCAGCAACAGCTCCAAGTCCAGCCCCACGAAGGACACCACTCTCAGAAGCCCGACCTGCTAATGCACCAGTAACCGCTCCAGTAAGAGCTCCAGCTGTACATGAAGCATAAATAAGTAAGAACAAAATCATCAAATTATTGTCAGTAAACTTAACATTTCAGACCCAATAAAGAATGCCTTTATTAAAATCTCCCAATAATCAACTATTTCCAACTTCCAAGTGGTCAGAATAATAGGGAAACCATCATAAGTTGCATGCATCAGGATTCACAATTAGCAATCTGCCTTGGCTCTAACAAGCATTGTATTGCACTCAGAATAGGTTTTTTTTCCTTTTGATAAGCTGGCAAAAAGTATTGTCAAGTACATGCCAATTAAAGAAACTCTTGTAAAGTATCTTAAAATACCACTGCCTTCAAAATGAAAAACTCTTACAACTTGGAATAACTGAAGCAGAGTATCACCATGACTGAATACCTTTTTGAAGGGAGAAAATAATATTATATACATACATACATATATTACACGCACACACACACGCACGCACACACACACACACACACACACACACATATATATATATATATATATATTAAAAGAAAAAGGGAATGTGAGAAACCATCACCCAACAACACACCAACTAAAGCAGGTCCAGAAACTTTGTCCAAACAATCTCTTGTTTCTTTACACCCAAGTTGTCCAAACCACTAAAGCAGGTCCTACCCCCAAACAACCTTGCCTTCTTTTGATAGACCATTCAGCTGCCAACCCAATAAGCAATAACAATGCCAGCAAACTTTGTGGAAAGCAAGACTGAACCTCAAACAGCTCCAGAAACTTTGTCCATAGACCCCTTGAAACTCTGCAGTGAATAAACAAATTATCTGAATCTTCTGAAGCTTCTCCACACATCACACCTACTGGGCAACACTCTCAGACCTCTCCATGCCAGTACATCCACTGTTAAGCATTTGACCAACACTGCAATCAATAATAGAAAAGCAACTTTTGGAGGAGATATAGTGTCCCACACTTTAGCTTCTGGAAAGCCCCCCACTTCAGTGAGCCTGTTGTAAAAAGATCTGACTGCTTTGTCCCATTTCCAAATTTGTCTGTCCCTGCTCAGAGTATCAGGTATGATGGCACCAATTTGCTGCATCAGCCCCAACCACTGCCCAACCTCCCAATCATTCAGGTTCCTTTTAAAAACAGGGCACCAAACTGCTACATCTCCTTCCCAGTAAACAGCCTCAGCTACCAACTATTCCTTATTTTGTGCGATCTTAAAAAGGATGGGGAAACTCTCTTTAAGTGGCTGATCTCCACACCAAGTACCACACCAAAATTTTATCCTCATACCATCCCCCACCACATACTTAATCCTTGTTCTGAACTCCACAAGAGATTTTTGAATACCTCTTCAAACTGCACATCCATTGATCCATAGGACATGTTTGTCTACACTGGCTCCCAGTTCTTGTTGCTTGCACCATTTCTTCAGAAACTACATCACCAAAACTCTCTTTTTCCAACTCTGTAAATGTCTTTCAAACTCCTCCCCTTCCAAAAAGAATAAACCCATAATTTTGCTAACTTCAACTTCATATATTCACCACCACTTCCAAATCCATTGATTTTTCTACAACACGAGTTTCATCAATATAATGTCTTCATCCTGATTATCACCATCCTCATTCTTCACTCTGATTAATCTTTGTCCACCTAAGGTAATTTCCTATATTCCTTCCTACTATAAAACTGCGAGATGACTTGTCCAAAACCCTTCTCTCTGCTTCCAACCCTATCCCTTTACTCTCCCCCTTCTAATATTTTAGCTTTATAGAGAAAGGTGTTAAGAAGCTAACAAATTCACTTACAAAAGTTAACTGAAAGCAAAAGAGGATTGGACACCTCCAAGCAGAGGATGGTTGAAGCTGAATTTTGATGGCAGCAGTATGGGTAATCCTGGGCCTTCTAGAAGTGGGGGAGTGGTAAGGGAAGAGAACGGAACCATATATGCAATGCATTCAGGTCCAATAGGAGAAGGTGATTCAGTAAGAGCAGAAATTTTGGCAGAAGTATTTGGTGTGCAAAAAGCTAAAGAAATGGGAATTGAGAGGTTGATGATTGAAGGTGATTCGAAGGTGGTAGCTGACCAGTTAATGAAGGAAAAGAATGTGGTGTGGAATTTCATAAATGAATTAAAACAGTTCAAATGGTTCTCAAAAGACATGTGGATACAAATCAGATGGATATGAAGGCCTGCAAACTATTTTTTTTTATCAATAAAAAGGCCTGCAAACTATTTGTTAGATTGTTTGGATAAACAAGGAGTTAATAGACAACAAAAGTTTTGGGCTCAAATGTAAAAAAGAGTGGTGGGGTGAGATTGTAGTGTCTATGCTCTTTTTATTGTATAATAACAAGTTGCTCATAAAGGAACAGAGAATTTTGTTTTAACCAAGTGATATGGCAATCATACCCTATTCATGTCATAATTTGTTGCTTTTATTTTGTATTTAGAATGTCAATGACTTTAGATCTTTTGTTTTATAATTTATTTAGATCTTTTATTTCATAATTTATTTCGATCTCTATATTTAGAATGCCAAGTGATATGGCAATCATACCCTATCCATGTCATAATTTGTTGCTTTTAATTTGCATTTAGAATGTCAATAACTTTACATCTTTTGTTTTATAATTTATTTAGATCTTTATTTTGTAATTTTTCAAATTGTGTGCTGACTTACTTATCTAAAAAAAAATCCAGACTGACTTTAGATCTTTTATTTTGTTTTATGTTAAATTGTTAATTGATATTTTTCTTGATTGAGTTATGATGGGATTACAAGTTTTGGTTTCTTCTGTATCAAGCATTGAACTTCAGTGACTTGCACTTTTTAGGTATCATCATCAATTTTATAAGATAAAAAGAAGAATGTATATGGACTATCAGAATATGAATTTGGAAATTGAACTTGGTTATGTTATGTAACAGTCATGATGCATGTGGTAAAATCATTGGTAATAACTAAATATGTGATTATCACAGGTATATCCAATTGAACATTCCATTATTTACATTTGTTTATGTTAGTGTCAACTGTATAGGGGTAGTTTAGTCCTTCTATTTATATTTAAGCTGATGTGTAATGTTTATGTTAAGTGATGTGTCCCATACTTAAGTAGGGATGTAATAGTCTTTTTGTTGTATTCGAATAGAAACATATAAATATAACCTGGCCGACTAAAGAGAGTGATTTTTCTCTCTTGTTCGAACCAGTTTTCTTCTCTTCTCTTCTTCTCTTCTTCTCTCCTCTATCTCCTCTAATCTTCCTCTAATTTTAACAGAATTCTAGTGCAGGTCTGAACTTTATCAGTTTAAAAGTCTTACAATAAATTGGGGAGGGATTGTAAAGAGTTATTATGGCTCTCTATTGAATTCAATTCAAACACCCCCTCATCTAATTTTAGAACATTGTTTGTAAATCATCTTATCCAGAAATTGAGATTTTGTAACACTTTTAAAAAATTATATACAATCAGGAGGGGGATATTAATATTTACATTATGGTTCACAATTGCATCCCATTAAGATGCCCCCCCCCCCCCCAATATGAGAATACAGTTTGCAAACCTTCTTATCCAGGCATCATTAATTGCTCTATTCCTAATACATGGGCTTTGTGATTCTATATAAGTGTTCCCAACTCAGTTCAATGGGTTCATAACAGTTCCTCTCCATACAAAGACCAACTAGGGGCTATTGCTTGGTGTAATGGTAAAATTTCAGTCTGGCAAGCATGAGAATACAGATTGAAGTCTGAGAACATCTAATTTGTGCAAAAAACTGACAAATTGGTCTATATACAACTCACCCCTCTCAAGACCGTAGATAGCTGGGACCAACATTGGGTAATGGCCTTTTTTTCTCTTTACCAAGATCAACTGATGCAATTTAATCAATAAGGGTCATTCGAAAAGCACCCAACCAAGTTAATGTACGTAACAATAATACTTCCCGAGAGAACTGGCTGCCTTCTTTACTCTGTAAATTCAGAATGAATTAACAGTCATTGATCTTGCAATACTATACCTTGTTAACATTAGCCATCCTTGCGTTCACAACAAACAACCGTCTTGAAAACTCATATTAGTAGCTCTGCTATAGATGCCACCGGTACAGAGAGATGATCGCATTCTTCTAATGGACTATGTTTCATTACCACAATTATCCGTTAAAGTTAAACAAATTTGATCCTCGAGGAAGTTCTTTTATAGGTTCCTCAAGGCTGTTTCCTCGTCAGTCATGGGACTCATGGGTAATATAACAATGGATTAACTTCAGTTTTAACATTAAAAAACCCATTTAATACTCTTCTACTACTCGTACGTTAAAATAACCATGAAAAAAAACAGCATCACATGCACGTACTTGAATTTCAAAACATGCCCAAAAAACCCAAAAAAAAAAGTGTTCAATTCGAATAACATCCAATGTGTATTATACTTCTGAAGATGGAATCAATTTGAACAGAATCCAAATCCAATCTATACAGGACTTATCAGGATGGAATTTGGAATTCTACGACCAAATGAAACTCTTCGTATATAAGATAATTAAGATACCTAGAGCGAACAGCCCTGTAAGAGCTCCGGAGAGCGCACTGACGATCAATCTGGGAATAAAATAATATATTCCATGTTCTCCACCTTCAGTGACCCCTTCATCTTCGCCTGACATCGATGGCAAATGAGAACGAGGAGGCGGCGGTCTTCTTGCAGCAGGCCGATAGCTGCCGCAGGAAGCACAGACGCCAGAAGCGTTACGGAATCCACTACAGGTGCAGTAGGGGACGACCTCCATTGATAAAAATCAGTCACTTTGACTCTCTAATTTCCGGGGCCGACGCTTTAAGCCCTAATACCTTCACGTCGCTGGTCAATGGCATTTGAACAAGAAGGATCGATGTGCTCTATATTTTGGGGCTATGCGTCAGCAACAATTTCAAGCAGGATACCTGCAACCGGAAGTTAGGGTTTCTCGAAGGGAGGGCAGGTACGAGCCCACGAGGGGAGAAAAAGGGAAAGGCAGACAGCTTTTTATCCTTCGAACCAAACCAATATTATTTACGCAATGATAGAGGTACGGATTGGTCGAATCCGTGTATTCATACGGGTGAACGAATCCGTATATTCATACGGGTGAACATGGGACAACAATGGAATTTCCCCATTAATTATGACAATGGGAACCCGTGAAACCCATGATAAGGTTTCACGTCAGTATTTAAATACATGTGGGGCCCAAAATTTTAATATTGGTGTGGAATTCGAACCCGATGCATCCGCCCACATTAGCATGGCCTGAGCCTGGGTCCACAGCCCCTGGCCCAGCCATAAATGGGTGATGGGTCCATACCCTATATGAATCGGGTCCAACGGATTACTCTAGGCTAAATGGGCATAGGGCATCGCAAAAAACATTTACTCCATGTTTGGTTTGAAAGAAAAATAGAAAATGAAGGAAAAGGCAGAAAAAACTATACGAAACGTAGGGAAGGAGGGTAGGTTTTATATTTATATTTATATTTATATTTATGTTTATATTTATATTTATATTATATACACTAAATTAATATTATACACTTATACCACAATTACCCAATGGAGCAATTCTAGACGGGTATAAAATTCCTTCTATAAGCGTATGGAGTTACCACCTAACATGGCTGATCTCTCTTTTTTATTAAGAAATTAACTATTAGCCACTTTCATCTAAATTATCATAACTATCTCTAATTCTGATTTATCCCATCTCTAATTCTGATTTATATAATAACTTTAAAATATTTATTAAAAACACAAAAAAATAATTATAATAGATTTAATAATATTATATTTTTATGAAATTATGTAATAACAATATAAATTATAATATATAGATTATTAAATTTAATAACTAAATAATATTTTAAAAATATAAATAAATAATTTTAAATGTTATTCAAATGATAATAAAATTAAAAAATAAAAAATTATTTAAATATATCAATAGTGAAATATTTAACATAACCAAATTTTAAATAGTTAAAAAAACAAAATTATGTAATAAGTTTAGAAAATCTCTTAATAGTAGAAAAATAATTATAATAGATTTCAAAATAATGAATTAATAATAATTTTATATTTTAAAATTTAATAATAATACAAATTCTAATTTTATGGAATATTAAACTTAATAAATAATTTATATTTTAAATAATTAAATAATGGTATTGTTTAAATAATTAAATATTATTGTAAATAACTAATTTTTAAATACATTAAATATTAATGAATCAATTTTTGGTGATGTATCAATTTTTTGTGCCAAGTACCTCGTCATTTGGTATACTTCCAAGTGGCGGATGACTCAGAGGCCAAAGTGAACTTTTGCTGGATGAGGACCTGGATGTCGACCTAACTAGGCCGAGGTGGGAACAGATTAGGTGCCGAGTTAACTAAGTCGAGCTGGGCAAGTAAGGTGCCGAACTGACTGGGCAGAGCTAGGCAGGTTAAGTGACGAGCTGACTAGAGTGTCGAGCTGCCTATTAGGTGTCGAGCTGACCAGAGGGTCGAGCTACATATTACTTGTCGAGCTGCCTATTAGTTGTCGAGCTGACCAGAGTGCCGAGCTGACTAGAGGGCCTAACTGCCTATTAGTTGTCGAGCTGCCTAGTGGCGAGTTAGATTGATTGTTGAGCTTCATAGTTCTTTAGAGACCTACAAGGAATCAATGTCAAAGGACCAGGGGTCGCTCTGATGCTTAAGTCAGTATGCTCATAGTAGACTGCGAGCTAAAAATCACAAAGTATGAGAGCTAGAATATGCTTACTTGCCCCCCCCCCATGCCATTGGGGTTGGTGCCTTTATATAGGCATTGTTTGGCATGGGCTTCACACACTGCATCCAAGATTTTCGAGAAGTCGTCTAAGTGGTCCGAGATTCCCTGAGGCAACTGCCATGCACGTTGACCACCCTCCGGATCGTTCGGCACGTAGGCCAACTTCCAAGGATCGTGGGAGTGTTAGGATATGCATGCCGAATTTGTCAGCGAGCACGTCTCGCATGTCGCCAGGTTAGTGCCTGTGCCAGGCCGCCAGGTCGGCGCCTGGGCCAGGCCGCCAGGTTCGCGCCCGTGCCAGGCCGCCAGGTCGGCGCCTAAGCCAAGCCGCTAGGTGGGACACCATCAACTTGACTAAGGCAAGTTGTTGCCTAAGTGGTTACGGGTGTCACCTAGTTGTTCCGAGGTGCCATGTGTCACATTATCATTGGAGGGCCAAATCTGCCCTCATCATTTGCCCCCCACTCCCGAGCTGAAAGTAACTTGGCGAAGGGAGTAGATTTCTCCTTTTGGCCTGAAATGATTAATTCGATGAGCTCGTAAGCGTCGATTCAATTCCTTAGGCTCTGGGAGCGACTGGCAGTCCACTCTCCTTACCCTTGATTTTGCCCATGCCGAAGAGGCGATTGATCCTATGTGGTGCCGAAGTCATTGCCAGTTCGACACTTTAGCCCTTAGGCTCTGGGAGCGACTCGTAGTCCACGCTCATTGATCTTTGATTTTGGCCCATGCCGAAGAGGCAACTGGGTCTTATGTGGTGCTGGGGTCTTTTATCAGCTCGACACCATAGAGTTACGGCTGCGCTGCATCAGCCTCGTTAGTGATATCGGTTAACCACTCCTACAAGAAGCTAGTAGGAGCTCGACCTACGGGGGTAGCACTACTGACTTTAGGTCACCAACTCGCACGGGAGCCTTGGAAGGCTCGACCGGCAGGGGTGTTCATGCAGTCCGTTGGCCGCCTACTCCCGCGGAAGCCACGAAGAGCTCATATTTGTAGAGGGTACCGCGCGAAGAGGACTGATGAGGCTTTATCCGAGTTGAAATAAAGTTGGTAGAGCTGCTTAGTCTGTTAGCCATTAACTTCCTGCATGGTCTTTGAATTCATAAAAAATGGAAACTAGAAAGTGAGAGCTTTTAGTTTATAAAAGGTGATAACTTAGCTTTCTGGAAGAAGAGAACTTAGCCTTTCGGAGGATGAGAACTTAGCTTTTTGTAGTGTTTCCCATTGACGGCGCCAATTGATGAATCAATTTCTGGTGATGTATCATTTTTTTGTGCTAAGTACCTCGTCATTTGGTCTGCTTCCAAGTGGTTGATGACTCAGAGGCCGAAGTGAACTTTTGCTGGATGAGGACTTGGATGCCGAGCTTACCAGGCCACGCTGGGGGTAGATTAGGTTCCGAGTTAAATGGGCCGAGCTGGGCAGGTTAGGTGCCAAATTGACTGGGCCGAGCTAGGCAAGTTAGGTGACGAGCTGACTGGGCCGAGCTAGGCAAGTTAGGTGACGAGCTGACCAAAGTGCCGAGCTGCCTATTAGTTGCCGATATGACCAGAGAACCTAGTTGCTTATTAGTTGTCGAGCTGACCAGAGGGTCGAGCTGCTTGGTAGCGAATTGGATTGATTGTTGAGCTTCGTAGTTCTTTAGAGACTTGCAAGGAATCAATGTCAAAGGACCCGGGGTGGCTAACTCAGCAAGGTCGCTTTGATGCTTAAGTCAATACTCTCAAAATAGACTGCAAGCTAAAAATCACAAAGTATGAGAGCTAGAATATTCTTACTTGCCCCCCTATGCCATTGGGGTTGGTGACTTTATATAGGCATTGTTTGGCGTGGGCTTCACGCACCGCATCTGAGATTTCCGAGAAGTCGTCTAAGTGGTCCGAGATTCTCTAAGGCAACCGCCATGCACGTTGACCACCCTCCGGATCGTTCGGCACGTGGGCCAACTTCTAAGGATCGTGGGAGTGTTAGGATATGCATGCTGAATTTGTCAGCGAACACGTTTCGCAAGTTGCCAGGTCGGCGCCTGGGCCAGGCCGCCAGTTCGCGCTTGGGCCAGACCGCCAGTTCGCACCTGGGCTAGGCCGCCAGGTGGGACACCATCAACTTGGCTAAGGCAAGTTGTTGCCTAAGTGGTTTCAAGTGTCACCTAGTTGTTCCGAGGTGCCATGTGTCACAATATCATTGGAGGGCCAAATTCGCCCTCATCAAATATCAAAAAAGTTAATAACTAGATCGTATCTTAAATATTATTTCAAAAAAATATTAAATAACAAATTTGTGTTATAACTTTAGTAAAACACAAAATATTATTTATAATGAAATTATGTAATAACATTAAAATATTTATTAAAAACATAAAAATAATTATAAGTAATATTATATTTTTGTGAAATTCATAATGAAATTATGTAATAACAATATAAGTTATAATTTTATGGATTACTCAATTTAATCACTAAATAATATTTTGAAAATATAAATAACTTATTTAAATGTTATTCAAATAATATAAATTAGAACTAAAAAATAAAATATTATTTAAATATTTCAATAACTAAATATTTTAAATAAAAAACATTTAATACTACATAATAGCCTTAAGAAAAATAAAATTTAAATATTTAACGCAATTAAATATTAAATAGTTAAAATAACGAAACTGTGTAATAAGTTTAAAAAATATATTGACAGTAGAAAAATAATTTAAATAGATTTCATAATATTTGAATTAATAATTATTTTATATTTTACAAAATTAATAATAGTATGAATTCTAATTTTATTACTTATTGAATTAATAATTTAAAAATTAAAATATGGTATTATTAAATAACTAAATATTATTGTAAATAAATACTTTTTAAATATCAAAAAATTATAGATAAATCATATCTTATTTATTATTTAAAAAATAGAAAAATATATTAAATAACAAAATTATGTTATAATATTAAAAATTTATCAAAAACACAAAAGTAATTATAATAGATTTAATAATAAGAATATAAATATAAATAATTTAAAAATTAATTAAATAATATTATAAATAACTAATTTTTAAATGTTTTAAAAATTAAAAATGTAATTCTAAATCATATTTTAAACTTTATTTAAAAAACAAAAAATTGATTGAATTTTATCAAAATCACAAAATTAATTATATTTAATAATATTCGACAATAAGAATATAAAATATAACTAATTGATAAAAAATAAATATTATTTAAATAGTGAGAATAGATTAAATAACTTAGAGGTATTGAAGCTTTTTATTACTTATTTATTATATTTTCGTTATAAATATATTTTCAGTAACTATGTATTTTTATTTAATAGAGATTAGACTATTAAATTAGTTGAGATTAGGATTTTTGTTCACTAGGCAGTTCAATTCAGTTGGAGATGGTTTGGCCAACCAAACTAATCAGGTCAGGTTGGAAGTTGGTCACTCAAAACTAACCAACCATCATTGAAAACTAACTAACTTGAGTTGTATTAGTCAATGTTTTAAAAACCAAAATAGAGGTCAACCCGCTTTTGCATTTGGGCCATTGCCAATTAGACCTGTTCATGGGTCGGGTGACCCGACGGACCGGCCCGCCCCCCGAACGGGCTTGAATACGCATATAGGCCCGCGAGCTTAAGGCCCGACCCGACCTATAACAAAACCTAAAAACCCTAGTCGAAGACCCCCTCTTTTTTTTCACCTCTTTGCCTCTTTCCTTTCATTTTCCAGCCGAACCATTCTTCTCCAATCTCCACATCCTCCACAGTTCTCATCCTCACACTCTCAGGCAACCACACAAACCGACGAGGTGGCGAATGTTCACCAGCGCAACAACTCCGGCGGTGAGTCCTCACTCCTCTCCTCTCTCTCTCTCTCTCTCTCTCTCTCTCTCTCTCTCTCTCTCTCTCTCTCTCTCTCTCTCTCTCTCCCTCTCTCTCTCTCTCTCTCTCACACACACACACACACACACACATAGACGCAAACTGATCATTGTTAAACTTAAAATCGTAGGTCGCAACTCACAGACTACAGTCACCGCGAACTCAGTTCCAGCGAACACAATCAGGCTTCGGGCTTTTTATCAGGGTTGGGCTCGGGCCCAAGTTGTAGGCCCGTTGGTTGGGCCGGGCTCGGGCTCGGGCTTGGGCTCGGGCCTAACAAATTTTCATTAATGAAGAGTAAAAGTCCAGCCCGACCCAGTCCATGAACAAGTCTACTGCCAATGGCTCAATCATTTGAGTCGAATGGGTCAAACCATTCCACGTCAACACTCTATATATTTAACTTCGACTTAATAGAGTTCATGCATCGCATGGGTCCCCACTAAACCCATAACCAAGGTTAGGTGATGGTTCAAATGATTCAACTAGTCAGGTTAATGGCGAGTTGAAAACATCGGTATCAATTTGGGTTGATTTTCAATTTTCAAAAGATTCAAACTTAAAAAATTAAATTCAAAATATTATAATGATACTATTAAAAATAATAAATTTATAAATTTAAATTTACATTATAAATTATTTTAAACTTATAAATATGGGAATTTTCCTACTTTCCTGTATTAAAGATTTATATTTTAAATATAAATATATATATATATATATATATATATATATATATATATATATATCAATCAGTTCAATTTTGGTCAATTTACAAATGGCCAAACCAAAAAAACTAACCCAACTTTGTTAGGTTGAGAAATTGTTGAACCGAAACAAACCGAAAAATACTAAAATGTGACCAACTTGGATCAAGTTGGGTTAGTTTGGTCAATTTCATTAGTTTTATGAACAACCCTAAATAGAATTAATTATTGTTATTTCTGTATTGCAAAAAAATTTAAAAATAGTATATGATGGATCGATTTTTTGTGATGGCCAATTTTTTGTGCTAAGTACCTCGTCATTTGGTCTGCTTCCCACAGACGGCGCCAAATGATGTGGCGCATGTCCGACTGCTCCCTGCAGAAGATGATCTGGCTACCAGCAATGACGGGCTCGATGAACCTGCAAGAGACGAACTAGAGGACCCGGGGGTGTTTACCCGGCGGGGTCGCTCCGATGCTTAAGTTAGCACTTGGTTGCGAGCTGAAAATGATATTAGATTGTGAGAGAGCTAGAGAGCAGCGATTACGCCTCTCCCCACCCCCGGGGAGTGAAGCCTTTATATACTGGAGTCCTTGCGGGTTTGGTGGAGTATGTCCGGAATTCTCGCTGCGACAGGATCCATTTCCGTGTTAGTTGAGGATAACACCACCAACCGGTAAGGTTGCCCATTTCCACCTGATTCAGGGAGTGGGTGAGATAATACTAGTTGTTACAAGGCATGATCCTGTAAGACACGGGGTACGATGGTGAGATCCTTGGAATTACCATGCGGTGGTCGGTCTGGCTAGGAGGCGAGCTACCTGTGAAGTGCTTGAATGCTTGGTGGCGAGCTACCTAGTGGCAAGCTGCCTGTGAAGTGTCGAGCTGCTTGGTGGTGAGCTGCCTGTGAAGTGTCGGGCTGCACCTAGTTGTCATGAGGTGCCATGTGTCATAATGTCATTGGAGGGCCAAATCTGCCCTCATCATTTGCCCCCCACTCCCGAGCTGAAAGTAACTCGGCGAAGGGAGTAGATTTCTCCTTTTGGCCCAAAATTCGGAGAGGCGACTGGGTCTTATGTGGTGTTGAAGTCTTTGCCAGTTCGACACTTTAGCCCTTAGGCTCTAGGAGCGACTCGTAGTCCACTCTCCTTGATCTTTGATTTTTCCCATGCCGAAGAGGTGACTGGGTCTTATGTGGTGCCGAAGTCTTTGCCAGTTTAGCACTAGCCCTTAGGCTCTGGGAGCGACTCGTAGTCCACTCTCCTTGATTTTTTATTTTGCCCATGCTGAAGAGGCGACTGGGTCTTATGTGGTGCTGAAGTTTTTGCCAGTTCGACACTTTAGCCCTTAGGCACTGGGAGTGACTCGTAGTCCACTCTCATTGATCTTTGATTTTGCCCATGCCGAAGAGGCGACTAGGTCTTATGTGGTGCCAAAGTCTTTGCCAGTTCAGCACTTTAGCCCTTAGGCTTTGGGAGCGACTCGTAGTCCACTCTCATTGATCTTTGATTTTTCCCATGCCAAAGAGGCGACTAGGTCTTATGTAGTGAGGAAGTCTTTTATCTGTTCGCCAGTTCGCGCCTGGGCTAGGCCGCCAGACCGCGCGCAGGCCGTGTTTGGACCGCCAGGTGGGCGCCTTAGAGCTATGACTGTGCTGCATCAGCCTTGTGATGCCAGTCACCCTCTCCTACAAGAAGCTACTAGGAGCTCGACCTTCGTGGGCAGCACTACTAACTTTAGGTCGTCAACTCGCATGGGAGCCTTTGAAGGCTCGACCAGCAAGGGCACCCATGCAGTCTGTTGGCCGCCAACTCCCGCGGAAGCCATAAAGAGCTCATCTTTGTAGAGGGGACCTCGCAAAGAGGACTGGCGAGGTTTTATCTGAATTGAAAGTAAAGTCGGTAGAGCTCCTTAGTCTGTTAGCTTCCTACATAGTCTTTGAGTTCATAAAAAATGGAAACTATAAAGCGAGGGCTTTAGTTTCTAAAAAGTGAGAACTTAGCTTTTTGGAAGAAGAGGACTTAGCCCCTCAGAGGATGAGAACTTAGCTTTCTGGAAGTAGAGGACTTAGTCCTTTTAGAGGATGAGAACTTAGCTTTTTGTAGAGTTTCCCCCAGACGACGCCAAATGATGTGGCGCATGTCCGGCTGCTCCCTGCAGGAGATGATCTGGCTACCAACAACGACGGGCTTGATGAACCTGCAAGAGATGAACCAGATAACCCGGGGGTGTTTACCCGGCAGGGTCACTCCGATGCTTAAGTTAGCACTTGGTTGCGAGCTGAAAATGATATTAGATTGTGAGAGAGCTAGAGAGCAGAGATTACGCCTCTTCCCACCCCCGGGGGGGGGGGGTGAAGCCTTTATATACTGGAATCCTTGCGGGTTTGGTGGAGTAGGTCTGGAATTCTCGTTGCGACAGGATTCGTTTCCGTGTTAGTTGAGGATAACACCACCAACTAGTAAGGTTGCCCATTTCCTCCTGATTTGGGGAGTGGGTGAGATAATACTAGTCGTTACAAGGCATGATCTTGTAAGACGTGAGGTACGATGGTGAGATCCTTGGAATTACCATGTGGTGGTCGGTTTGACTAGGAGGTGAGCTGCCTGTGAAGTGTCTGGCTGCTTGGTGGCGAGCTGCCTGTGAAGTGTCGGGCTGCTTGGTGGTGAGCTGCCTAGTGGCGAGCTGCCTGTGAAGTGCCGGGCTGCTTGGTGGCGAGTTGCCTGTGAAGTGTCGGGCTGCACCTAGTTGTCATGAGGTGCCATGTGTCATAATGTCATTGGAGGGCCAAATCTGCCCTCATCAGTATATAAAATATAAATAATTATTAATTATTTAAAATTAAAATATAAAAATAATTGTCTAGTCTTATGTATTTCTATTATTTAACTTTCACTTAATAAAGTTCGTGCATCACACTAGTCTCTGCTAGTGTGTGTGTGTCTATATATGTATATATATATATATATACAAGATTGGTCCCGGGTCTCTACTTCGACAAATCAGAGACCCTACCAACTGAGCCACCATTAGTTGGTAAGTTCGCTCTTATTAACTATTATAAGAAGTGGCTAAACTAAATGAGTTATTTATATGGTAAAATAGTTAAGGGTTAGTATAAAACTCTATTGTTCCTTAACTTCAAACTCTACTTCGTTGTATCTAAACAACTTTGGTTAGTTACTTTATCCATCAGTTCATGTTGAAACTTGGCTTCATGCCTCCCCCCCCCTCTCTCTCTCTTCCTTTGACGATTGTATTGCCTTGTTTATAATATAAGCATGTATTAATATATTTTGCCAATGTTTTCGATTGTTGACCCAAATGAGAAAAAAAATGTTGAATCAGTCAACCAACAATTCCCACGAAGATTCATGATTTAATATATTTTGCATGTTATCTTGCTTAGCCCATTATTTAACCACTAAACCATTCAATTTTCACAACGATTCATGATTTAATAATAACTAGTAAACATGTACATGCATTTGCATGTGACAATATCTCAAAGACAGAACTATTTACTATTATAAGTGGACAGTTTTTGGAGTGAGAGTAAGGGACATATATGCCCTCTTTTATGCCCGTTGTATGTTGCTTATATAAGGGGTGCAAAATGTCCAATAAAAATTATAGAAAAAATAGGACATTCGCTCTTTTATAGGTAGTATAGATAAATTGATTTTTTTAAACTAAAAAAAAAAAAAGAGAGAGAGATGATGATGATGATGAGGCAACCACCGCACTCCTCTTCCTTCTTCTCATCTTCTTCCTTTTCTTTCTTGATCGTGTCCTACTCACTATTTCCTCTCCAATAATAATAACATGCATATATAACCTATATATTTTCCTAATACAATCTAATGGTTAAGATGCAATATACAATGTAAATTGAACTCAACCATTTTGACCCCACTTAACCCAAAAGGGTGAACCATGTGTTTGGAATTGGATGAAAAGCATATTTATTTCCAGGTTGATTTTAAAAATCTTGTAGTTTGCATTTTCATTGTTAAAAAAAAAAACTTTATTTGGCCTACCAAAAGAAATGAGACTGCAACCTACTTATAAGCCATCTATGTCTATGTTATAAAGAGAAAGGAGACCATGACTCCTCTTGCTTCAATTCTCGTACCAATCTCCTACACATGTGGTTATTTATTTTTAAATGAAACTATTAGAATACATGAAATCTACACTATCTTGGCTTCTTGAATTTTCATTCGACTTAAATGTCCCATATATAAGGTTTGAATTGGAGAAGGAGCAATGGTAAAAAAGTTTGCTTTCTCATTTAATGCTTATTAGGAAATTACTCTTATTTCTCATTTAATGCTTATTAGGAAAAATATACAAAACTTCATTCTTTTTGTTCATAATTGTAGAAAAGTCAATGGGAAAAATGTTATTTTGCATTCCCATTTAATGCTTGTTAGGAAAAAGACACAAGAATCACTTTTTTTGTTCAATAATTGGAAAACAAACTATGGTAATTGCTGAAACCTCCGAAGAAGTTTCTAACCATTGCTCAAACCTCCCTTGAAGTTTGGTAATTGCAATCACCTCCCTCGAACTTTTTGACATAGTTGCAAGTAGATCCCCTTTGTAAAATCCTCTAACAAGAGAATTTAAAGTTGTAGTTTTACCTCCAAGCAATTGATATGAAAGGGAAATTTGGAAAATACATCAATTTCGAACAAAAAAAAAAGATATTAGAAGGCTTGGGGTAATGATTGATATGAAGAAAAATATGGAAAATAAACATTTTGGTAAAAAGTAATTGCATGAGTATTTGGGACATTTTCATGTTTCTTGTTAGAGGATTCTAACAAAGGGGGTCTACTTGCAACTATGTCAAAAAGTTAATGGGAGGTGATTACATTTACCAGACTTTGGGGGGTTCAGCAATGACCAAAAACTTTAGGGGAGGTTTTAGCAATTTATCTTTTTATTTATTTAAATTTGGAAATAAAAGACCCAAAACTACATCTTATGTTCTTAATAGCCAATGTTAGGCCACATTAACCATCATGAGGAGATTTTTCAACTTGCAAATGGACAAATAATTTATTCTTTAAACTATTTTTTTAATATCTTTAACCTATTTTCACTGGTTCAATTCTTGATCATTAAGGTAGCGGATGATTTTCTCTTCTTTATTCCCACCAAATGGTGGGTTAATTCTTCATTTCTGTTATGTTAAAGCCTGCATCATTTGATGGTGATATATTTGCAAGAGCAAATGATGTTTTTTATAGTAGTTTATTGTAAGGTTCCCATAAGTTGAAGGAGTTGAAGTTTGATTTATCATATAAAAGTTATTTCTTGCAAAGGTAACGAGAATTCAAATAAAATTCTGATGAATGTAATTGATAAAAATTATTGTTTTTTATTGTTGTATTTATTTATTTATTTTATCATAAAATTATACTCTATGTGGAGGGAGCATCTAGAAATTTTATTATGCATCATAGAAAAGGCAAATACAAGGGAGGACATAGCCCACCTTACTCTAGGTCCGAAAACATATGAACTCTCTGAACACTTCTCCACCCTACCCCAAGAAAAAGAAAACCAATACAACATATTACACAAGTCTAGAGATAGGCAAACCTAAATAGTCATTTTAAATTAGATACTTTGTTTGACTTAGCAATTGGGAGAAAACTATAAAGACAACATTACAGCCTAAATAAATACAATTACAAATATGTAGAGTGCAAAACCTTATATTTTGTATTGTTTTGTAATTTGTTTGCATTTATGTTGTACATGTTTGCATTTATATTCTCTCCAAATCGGGGCTCAAGTGTAAATGGTGTTTTAACTCAAAACATTGCAAATTGTGTTTCATTTAATTCACAAGCACAACCAATGTTTTATATGCCATCTCTATGCTATTGATGGTATCAAAAGCAACAAAATGACATTTCAAATAGAAAAGATGGTTCATTGTTGTAAGCATGACATGTTGTGGTGCGTCTCACCAATGTTGCTCCAAATATAAAGTCTCTATTTGATAATACCTACAAATAAAACAGATATAGTGAAAGTATATACACACATGAATCATAAAATTAACATTCACATATCATGGTTAAATATAACTATAAACAAATATGCTCCCTTTTGCACTATTAGTTTTAAAAAAGTATGGCTGAGAACAATGGTTTTCATTATGGAATTTATTAGTGTAAGAGCACGTGTTATACTTTTGCATATGTACAATTAAATGATAAAGATATAAGTTGATATTGTATATTGAATTTAACATTTACAACATGCACCTAAGGCAAGTATCGACTTATAGATTTGTCTTTTTTTATTTCAAAAAGATTGTACACAATTAAGTGATAATGATATAAGTTGATATTGTATATTAAATTCAACTTTTATAACCTGTACCAAAACTAAGGCAAATAGCGGCTTTATATTGTATAAATTGATTATATATTTTTTTCAAAAAATTATACACAATCTTATAAAAAATGTACACAATTATATGGTAAAGATGTAAATTGATATTATATATCAAATTTATCTTCAAAGCTAAGGCAAATATTGGATTCATATATAATGTATAGATTTTTCTTTTTCCATTCTTCCTATTCTCATAAAACGTTAATTTGAAAAAAAATGCGTTTAAATTAAATCAGTTATTAGAGAGCTTCTCATATTTATCATTTGTTAGCATCCATTGACAATCTTGTTTAGAAATTAGAAGTTCAATATTATTTTGGATTTATCGTTTTAGATTTGGACTTTCAAAAAATGTCAATTCAGTTTCAAAGTAAAAGACAATAAACAGTGTTTTCTTTTAAAGGATAGTTTTGATATTTTCAACAAATAACTAAGGGTCGATTAACGTAGGGACCAATTGACACTTTTTAAAAGTTTAAGTATTACAATGACTCGTTTGAAAATTTGGGACACTACCCCAAAGTTCAGGGTTAAAGTGGAAATTTCCTTTTTGAATGTGACATGGACTCTTGGCATTTCAAGATCCTGATCGACCCGACCCGTTGACACCCCTAAATATAACCGAGCTCCTCCCGATCTCCGACTCTCCCTCTAGAAGTCTAAAGAACGTTGTTGCCCGGTCTTGATCTATCTTCCTCGCCTTTGAGCGACGCGAAAAAACAGATCTTGTATAGACAGTTGCAGAGCGAAGTTTCCAACTGCGTCATCGAGTGTTCTCGTTGTATCTTCCCGGCCGTTCGAGCAAGCGCCTTGGTTTCGCATCGCAACCTGTTGAGCGAGGACTCTGACTGCGATGGGCCGGTTTTTGGTTCTTCTAATCCTAGGGCTTCTTTGTTCTAGTGGCCAAGGTCTTCGTTTCGATCTTCAGTCCGGTCACACCAAATGCATCGCCGAAGATATCAAGAGCAACGCCATGTCAGTTGGGAATTATCACATCGTTAACCCGAACGAGGGGCAGCCCTTGCCCGACACACATAAGATCACCGTTCGTGTAAGGAAATTTCAGTCCAATTTCTAAATTATTCTGTAATCAGTTTTTTTTGTCCTTGTTCATGGAATGAATGACGACGATTATGGGATTCTCAGGTTACTTCCACGTACGGGAACAACTATCATTATGGGGATAACGTGGAATCTGGACACTTTGCTTTTACTGCGGCCGAGGCCGGTGACTACATGACTTGTTTCTGGGTCCCTGAAAGGAAGCCCCAGGTAACGCTGACAATTGATTTCGATTGGAGGACGGGTGTTGCTGCCAAGGATTGGTCGAACGTTGCTAAGAAAGGGCAGATCGATGTAAGAAATATCTTAACAGATCTTTTACTATTTCCGGTTCTATTATCTGTTTCCTATTAACTTAGTTCGCACATTCGACGAAATCGAATGTGATTGGGATATCTGTTACATTTTAAGACGTTAGCATGCAAGCAACCAATTGAATCCCCCAACTCCCCCATAATACAAAAAAAGAAAAGAAAAGAAAATTGAAGACAAAGGAGGCAGGGAGTTCTTCTGCCTCCATGTTGAATCTTAATTGGGGGAGTCCAGTAAAGAAAATAGGTACCGCTGGAAATAGTATATTGTTGAGTTGCCCTTTTGAAGTTTGGGTCTAAACAACCAGAATATGATGTGGGCCACTGAGTTGCTGACAAAAACCTGGGGCCACTGTCCACTGAATATCAAAATTGCCTCTGGTATACTGGTAAGGAATTTTGGCATGTTTGGTGGATGTTTGCAATTGAAATGGTATGCTTATGGTGGTGATTTACTTATTTTTGCCAATACCGGGTAGAGTTTATACTTTATTGTTATTTTCTTATATGTTTCTTGGTGCTTCAGTTTTCAGTAATCAATTGTATTCCTTAACCTCATAACAAATATGGATTTGGTATCTGTTAAACATTTTAACCCTATGTATCTAGTTATAAGTATATGTCCAACGTGAAGAAATATTCAAAACTTTCCTTTGAGTTTTAAGGGAGTGTCTGAATTATTTCTCTAGCCCAGTGATTCTTCGGATAAGGTAAATAAACCATGTGTGGAGTTTTTTATGCCCATAACATGTAGCATCTGGTGTAAGGCATATGACTCATTTTCAATTGGCAATAGAGAAGACCTTCTAGTGGATTACTAAATGAAATTTGTCTTTTCCTTTTAATCAAGGAAGTGCTAGAGTGTGTGAAGCCTGAAGCAAGAAGTATAACCTACTGTCTTGGTATTTTTGGAGGCCTATGCTTAGGTGACCAAGTAGGTGGGTGGTGTAGAAATAAGCATCTTATTGTTGGGGGGGGGGGGGTTGGTGGTGGGAAGAATAACTGAATAAATTGTTATATGTTGATATATGCTAAACATTTGAACAGGGCCACTACTCAATGTCAGTCCTAGCTGTCCAGGGTTTTGGGATGGGTAGACTGGATAAGGACCTAACTTTTGAATCATTTTTTTTTTTTTAAATTTTTGTGCAATTTGCACAAAGAGACTGCTCCCCATTTATCAAAAATGGGATGTGCTTTTGTCTTTTCTCCATTTATCAAAAATGATTTGTGCCTTAATTACTTCCCAATATTCATTTTATTCATTTTTTGTTCCCATGCAATGCAACAGCTAGTTGTCACCTAGATCAATTGAACTTGCATGGTGTCCCAAAATGTCTAGGCTAGGTATCACAGTTTCTTTAAGCCTTTAACTACAATGGGACCTTCCTAGACTCTCAAGCTTTATGGCGAAAAGTTTAATCCAAATTAGCTTCATCAATGTGTCAAAATCCATCCATGATTGGAGTTTGATGCTCATGATTGGAGTTTGCTTCATCAGCTACATAAGAGTTTGCCAAAAATTTTATGTTGGCTGCCAACCTGAGTACCTGACACAACCTCCTTTATCTAGGCTTGAGACTGGAAGTGTAAGACAAGCTCACACTGGCAGAGTTAATTACTAGTGTTTGTCACTATATGATTTTTATCAGTATGAATAGATCTAAAAGCGTATAGGAAGGATGTGGAGCTAATATTATCATTTGAAGCAATAGGGTAGTTCTCCTAGGCATCATTTAGATACCATTTAAAAAGTTTAAAAGATGCCATTGGATTACCTTTGAAGAGTTCAAGGGGTATAAAGAGGAGAATGGTCTTTGCATGAGTTTGTCACCAAGAAATGTTACAGTTGAGAAGCAGATTTGGCTGTTAAAAGTGTTGTCCAGATGAACAACACAAAAGGGTGGGGGCAGTGAATTGGGTTATCAAGTTTTGACCTGGTTTAACTGAATGTATTAAGTGATTATTTCTCCGATTTCTTCAAATAAAGTGGTGCACAAATATTGTATATAGTGTGCTGCAATTTTGAAGGATGATTTTCTCTTCAAGTGAGCATCAAATAGAGCTGAGAGAATGTATTAGTTCCAAATACAACAAATGATTTAAGGATATATACAGCTCCGCTCCAAGATAAATTGTTGGGTGCTCACTTGAATGATTTGGTGTGTGAATATAATAGTAGAAACTATTTATGTGTGTGTGTGTGCTTTTAAAAAATAATTTAAGAAACTAATAACAGAAAGAACAATGCACATAGAGATTTATGGTGGTTTGTTCCCTTGGCCTACATCCACTCCTCAAGGAACCCCCTTTAGAATTTCAATTCACTATTCCACTAAATAGACAACAAGCAACTTTCACAGGTAGTAGTTACAGTTAGATCCCACGCTTGATCAGATTTCTGGGAGCTGATCACACCTGACCAGATTTCTCGGGAGCTGGTCATGCCCTAACCTTGATTAGATTTCACAGTAGCTAATCACACCTTACTTGAAGGTTGAGACAGTGCTTGCACACTCACGGGAGCCAACTTGTTCGCATAACTCTTACATATGATGTATACAGTGAAAGCACAAGTAAAATCCCTCAAGGATAGATATTACCATTACAGCTCAAACCTATTCAGTACAAGTACAATAATCTTGGGCTTCAAGGCTCTTTAAAGATTTTATCATTTGTAGCTCAAATTTCAAATAAGATTTTCCCTAGTTTTCCCTCTTGCATTTCCTTTTCTAGATTTCAAAAGATTTTCTAATACAGCTCATTCTTTTACTTGATTTTTGCTTGAGTCTTAATGAAGCTTCAAAAGATTGCAAGTTTTTTTTTTTTTGGCTCAAGTTCACTAACAGACGTTTTCAGCTAGGGGTGATCATCCTAGGCCTGGCCCAGAGGATTTTGTATGCAAGCCTGGCCTGGGCCTGAGCCCTCATCAAGCCCACAAAATTTCAGGCCAGGCTTGTGCCCAACACTTCAGGCTCAGCCTCCAGTATAATATAATATGTATTTATTATACATATATAAGATATAATACACATAATATTTTTATATGATAACATATTATATTTTATATTATATATACAATAAATCATGTATACTTAATATTATAAATATTCTACCAATGTTATATATATTTTATATGTTACATATATGCAAATATATTTCATATTAAATATTAAACATTTTACATAAAATATAAAAATTTTATCAAATACATATGCCACATGTCAACACATGTGCCAAGTGTCAACACATGTCAACACGAGTCAACTGACTCAACTCAAATATGAGAGGTGTCCTTATAGGCAAGGCCTCTATTTCCTCACAAAAATAAGAGACCAATTAACAGCCTTTATTATATTTCTAAGATCTTGTATAGACTCTAAAAAGTTGGAGAAAATGAATTCTGCACAACATAGAGTGATGCAGACTCATATCGTGTCACTATACTGTTGGCCATTTTTTTTGAAAATAAAATAAAATTTCATTAAAAGAAAGATATCCTGAGGTTGCCTTTGGATTATCCTAAGGATTTAACCAAACTTCTCACATGTGGACCTATCCTATCCCCCTCTACATATGGGTCCCTTCCCCTTAAAGTGAATAAAACAAAATCCCCAATTATTATTGATAAAAAAACAAAACTCCCAATTATAATTTAGAAGCATGGACCAATAACCTTGTGGTGAATTCCCAGCCATGATTGAATCAATCCTTTTCACGATTAGCATTTTGAATTCCATTTGCATTATCGGGTTCTGTTAATAAGCTCAACTCCATGACGCAGAAGATCCAGCACTTTCTCTTGGTTTGGATTTGGGAAGAATCTAGCCTTCCAAACTTGTTATAAGTGTGCTTCGTAAATGCTACTAGATGGACATTGTCCAACATAGTGATGGAAGTTCACAAGTTTGCCTGTTGATTTGATGCATCATTCATCCTTTGTACATAAAAAGGAAAATGCTTTCATGGATGGACTAGCTGGATCTGGGTTTTAGAAATAACATTTTTAGTCCCATGTATCTCCTATGGAGGTTTCTCATCCATCTTTTTAATCTTCATTTTTTTCTCTTTCTAATGGGTGTTTCTGCGACGCACCAGGAGGAGAAAAAAATGAAACAGGACTTTTGGATTGATGGTAAACATCATGGCAATGGTCTTCTCAATAGGTTACTTCAGTTCTTGTCTAGAACCTAGATGACCTTTTCTACAATTCTATTTCAGCAAAGTGGAGGAATGATTTGGTGGATGCAAACTTTTCATTAGAGGGAGGATCCTCTAGATTGTCCATGAGCTTACTTCCCTTTCCATGCCAACTCCATACTCGCCACATATGGGATCTTGCTTCAGGTGTTTCTAGCCATTGAAAGTTTCAGGTTTCTAATAAAACTATTAGAGAAATTTTCAGCCACATTGGCAAGGGCTGGTAGGCTGAAACATCTCCCATGAGCCTATACTGCCATGTGGAAGATTAACATCTCTTACATCTCTTTGCTAGACGACTTTTCAATTAAAAATGCCTATTAGAGAAATTTTCAGCCATATTGGCAAGGGCTGGTAGGCTGAAACTTCTTCCATGAGCCTACACTGCCATGTGGAAGTTTCATATCTCTTACATCTCTTTGCTGGATGACTTTTCTAGCGAAACCATCTCCCATAAACTATATAATATGCTTTTTTGTAGTAGAATAAAAGTAAATTTATATATAATATGGTTAATGGTTGAATCATCTATGAACTAGTATAGCAATTGATTGCAGAAAAACAAATTAGGCAAAACAAAGTTGATTTATTTACACCTCCAGCAACTAGGATGCATTTAGACGCAGTGTGCAGCTGTTTTGCTTCTTGAACGCACATTGCTAGGAAAGTAGTATCATTCTGCTAACTAATGTATTTTATAGATTGCTTCATTATGATTGGATGGCTTTGTTTTAAAACACATTTTGGATCTGTTAACTAATGTCCTTGCAAGTTGCAAACCATTTCTTTTGCTTTTTTCTTTTTGGATGAAGTGGAAGATTGATTATATGATTAGAAAATGAATTGATTTTAGAAACTGATGATTGAGGTCCACAGCTTCATCTGTGGACTTATTTCGAGTGTCATAGATTGCTGAAAAGACAACTGGTGAAAGGTTAGGCCAGCCCAATTGGCTTTAAGGTTTCTAACTGGTGGAGATAGGAGTTTTGTGGCCATTTTTACTTGCTTTTGTCTTTGGTGGTTCAATAATTGATTTGTAGTACATTTTTAAACTTGATGTTTTTAGCTGTTTGTTTCATTGTTTAATTATACTTTTTCCTTGGAATATTGGGATTTTTCCATTTTTTAATATTTATTCTGTAACCTGTTGCTATTTTAGGGTTTTTTTTTGCATACAAGGACAAATGTTGTCAGTCTTTCCAAAACTAATAGACAATGAAGTATGAATCCATATTCAATTATTGTTTTCCTGTCCAGGTCATGGAACTGGAGCTGAAGAAGTTGGAGGACACTGTTACATCCATTCATGAGGAGATGTTTTATCTTCGTGAGAGGTTAGCAATAAAGAGAATTTCCTTTCAATCTTTTTATCAAGCAAGCATGCATTCTTTTACATAAAAAGTTGTCTGTGACAGACGCTCAGTTCCATATCTACTCTATTGCTTGTTCATTTGTTTATTTCTTTATCTCATCATTTATTTGATGTTTTTTTGAGAGAAGGTAAAGTATTGTTGTATTGAATATGAAACAAAAAATGCACAGCAAGATGATGTACTAAGGAAAGTCTATTACTTGTTCATTTATTTAATGTTTGGTGTTACAGGGAGGAAGAAATGCAGGAACTGAACAGGAAAACTAACTCGAGAATGGCCTGGTTGAGTTTCCTTTCACTGATAGTGTGTTTATCAGTGGCAGGCTTGCAGCTATGGCATTTGAAGACCTTCTTTGAAAGGAAAAAGCTTCTTTAGATCTGCAATAGATGGTTTTTACATTTTGCCCTCTCATTTCTGCCTGTAATTTTTCTAGCAATTGTTACCTTTGATCACTTGGAATAGACCAATGAAGGTAGAGACGTTAATGTGCTATTGTTAGATTAATTCCCTTCAATGGTTCACAATCTTAACGTGTATTTGTCGAGGACGGCTTGGAAGGAGCAATGGTGAAAAATGTTCCTTGTGCCCCTAATAAACCACTCTTTTGTTCCACTATAATGGCTCAAACTTGAAATGCCATGCTCTTTGATCCTCCACCACCTACCAAGGGATATTTATATTTCAGAAACATGGTTCAAACTATCGACATTGGTTTTCAGGGTCACCAAAATGCCATATAATGTGAATTAGGCAGTTTCTCGTGTGTGCACTGATGGTGGTGAGATTCTGAGATTGAGATGGACTTATTGAAACTAAGAAAATAGAGTTACTGATGTTTTTAGATGCTGATCGATCGAGTGTATCGATCATTGTTGAGATACTTTGTGAACCATGCTCATAAAAAGTGGAATAGGAACGAAGACAATGGAACAGAAAAAAAAGGAAGGTGTTCAGTGTTCTCATCATTGTTGAAGTGGAAAAGATTTTGGTGATTACTATTCTCGGGAACCAACTAAATGATGTGATGTGGTAGGAAGACGGTTCAAAAGGTTAATTCACCATTCGCTCACCCCCGCTCCGCATCTGTCCTTCACCCTCTTTAATACGTGACACCATTCATCATTTGTTTTAGTTGAAATAAATTTACTTTTAACAAGAAAACACTAGGGCTCTTTACCACAGCAGGAGACAGCCCCCATGGAAGCCATAAGAAAAAGTCTACGGTTGAGAAGTCAAAGTTCCAATTGAAAATGAAAGCGCTGCAACGTCAAATGACCAAATAAATAATATTCACAACTATACAGTTTATCGAAAATTGTCATGAAAAGCTAGCTAATAACAGGATCAACCGTTCATTCTCTAGAGAATCTGCCAGTCCTCTTCGTTGATGACTTGATTCAACATAGATGCCTATCCCACGGTCACATTGATCTTCCAATCTACATAAAACAGCAAAAATAGGTTGGTCATTCTATCGAAGTTAATAGGGTGTTTATGCAGAAACCCTATATATGGCAACGATTTCACTTCAAATATTAAAGATCGAAGTTTATGTCGAACATATGGAGAAGCTGCTGTTTTTTTTTTTTTGGGAGGTCAACAGGGCTATGTGCAGGACACACCAGAGAGGTGATCGAAGGAAGAACAAGAGGATAGGGAATATTTCCTCTTTGTTTACAGTAAAAACTGACGAATGACAATGGCATTCGGATTAGTTGGCCAGCCTAGACACAGGGAAATCAATTATAATTATATAAGAAAAAAGCTTCAAATTTGTTGATTGCCATTCCATTTCCAAGTTTTTTTTCAAAGATTTTTCTTTGATAGAAAAATCAGCATCAAGGGAAACAAAACCGCTTTCTCCATTTTAGAGGAGAATGGTCCTGTAACAGTAATAGTAACAGTATGAAATACTGGTGAGGCGGCCAAAATCTAGAGGTTACATTCATTTTCACTGCTACAATGAACCCAAATAACCAAACGAGATATGTGAGATTGTCAAATCCAATCATACTACAATTCTAATTGCATAATTGCAATGCAAGAATATGGCTTGGCAAACACAAGATCAGAAATTCTTCAACCAAAAGAACCCAAAGAAGTTCTGGGTGTTATTATTTATAAGCACACAGTCGTTCCATACATAGGCTTAACATTTCACCAAATGTCATTCCTAATACCCAATTGTAGTAACAATCAAAACCAAACACTTCCCCACTCTTTATTTAGTAAACTAGTATGGAGTAAGGATATTCAGAAGGGACCAACTAGGTCCATGTCCCGCTTATTCATCATCGTTGTGCTTGCGGTGGTGGTGGTGCTTGTGATGGCGCCGTTTCTTTTCCTCATCATCAGAGTTGTCGTCTCCCTAACAATATAATGCAGAAGTAATTAGAAGAGAGCAAAACTCAACATGATAGTTTAAATTAATCCATACCTAATACATTTAGTGGCCCACCCAGAGCAGCCAGTATATTCGAATTTGTAAGATAACATGTGGCACTACACTTCATATCTACTTCAGTTGGTTTTCTAAAAAGCATACAACATCCAAACTGGGCTCCTAATACCCTGAAGGTGCATTTGAGTCATTTATGCTCTTCCATGTGTTGAAAAATAGAGACCATTACAACTCCAGTCAACCTCAGAATCTCTTATATTTCGAAGTCTAAATTTATTTTGATCATGTCATGTATAGAATTTTACTCTTATCATGTAACTCCAACAAATAAAGAACTTTTGGATTTGATTAATTTTTGTCATGAAGGAAATTATGCTAAAATGAAATCTAAAGAATTGGAAGAGACTCAATAGAGCTGTTGCACACTTTCAGGAAGACTCAAAGGTCAAAGAGATATTTTCAGGATCCTGCTACCTCATTGTGGGATGATTCTGTGACTTCTGCATTGGATTTCAGGGCATTGAGATGTTGGGGAAGTACTACTCCATACATGAAGATGTTGGGGAAGTAATACTCCATACCTTACGGCAGAAAGCTTGGCCAAAAAGGTACTGAGACAGACATGGTCCATTTGTTTTCCAAACCAAAACTGAAATCCAACTTCGCATGCCAAGATGTGTGAGAAGTAGTGAGCCCAACAGAGCCCTCAATGGTTCTGAAATGTGAGAAGGATTTTTGGCATTTAAACAATACTTCATTAGCACATTTGTTTGGTAATCCGGGATATACCCTGAAGTAGCTTCCCATGGTTATGCTTAAGCCTCAAGCTTTCATGCATTGGTAGTTTAGATGTTCTCTACCAATTCTTTCACCAAGGAGACCCAATTCATCCATGAGAGAAACGAGAAGGGAGATCAAATGCTGAAATTGAAGCACAAATAGTAACTGAAGAAAACAACTTTACCTTGAAAAAAGCAGATTTTTTTAGAGGAATGAAAAAAAAACCAGCTCAATGTGTAGTTATGGACATAAAATATATTTAAGCACTCATAAATCACTGGAACCATCTTAGTTATGGACTTCCTAAGGTAATATCATAAGAAATCAATGGCAAGTGAGACAGACTATTGTCCCATCTGATTAGCAACTTTATCACTAATTCACTATACATTTCATATAACAAAATATCATAAGCACAAGTGCAGAGCATTATTAAAAAGGAATCAAGATTATCCGAATCTAAGAGAAGTTCCTAAGAAGACTAGACTAGCTTTTTTTGGGTGCATGTGAATCTCCCGCCCCACACCCCCGGCTGTAAGAAGACTAGCTTTTGCTACAACTAAAGTTTGTATATTTTTGACCAAAGAAATAAAAATGCTCACTAGTTAACATATTCTTCATAGATGCCTCAAAGCTTCCAAAAATAACAATTCCACAAGCAGAAGAAACTCTCCTCCACCACAGCCACACAGGAAGGAAAGAAAACATATAAAACCTGGAAGCTGTTCGAGGTGAGTAGCTGCTGCCCAGAAAAAAGTGGTGGAGTTTGTAAAGGGCTGGGGGATTGACGATTTATATAAGAGGGGAAAGGTGGCGTGGAATATGGCAGGAGAGAAATGCAAGGATCTTCAAGAATAAAAGCAGCTCTATACGCTCACCATTTCATAAGATTTTGGGAAAGATGTTCTCTACTTCTCTTGGCTTGCTATAAGCAAATTGTTCAAAAACAGAAATTGCAGTTCCTTCTTTGTAAATGATATCCTTTTTGTAAAGCAGGGTTTGGGAGCATAATGCTGCATGGGCAGCTTTTTTGTAATCCTTTGTCTACAACTACTAGTTGTACATGATTTTTTGGTATTAATGATATTATGCTTTTTTCTCAAAAAAAAGCATTTCTCAATATTCACAATCCAATTACAGCTACGATCAACATTAAACGAAGCGCATGCATTCTATTAAAAATAGAGAAATAAAATGGGTATCCGTATATTCACAGAAAACTGCCTTAATAAACATGTTTCGTAGAACTATGATAAGATTAACAGATCAGATAATCATGCTTTCATTACCAAAAGAATTAATCAGATTATCAGATGAGAAAGACTAAACACGAAGAAAGGAAAGCATTTTGGATTCAATTTCGCTTTACCAGACGATATGAATAGAAAAACTGAGCGAAGAGATCTACTCACAGAGTTGGTACGACCATACTCTTCTCCTCCATAACTGGGCTCCTGGTGCCTCCGAGGCTCCTCTTCCTCGTCACCCCTCCCATAACTGGGCCTTTCATAGGTGGGCCTCTGATACTCTTCCTCTTGACGCCCATAATTGGGCCTCTCATAAGTAGGCCTCCGATACTCCTCTTCCTCCTGACGCTCATAGGTGGGCCTCCTATATTCCTCTTTCTCCTGACGCTCATAACTGGGCTTCTCGTAAGTGGGCCTACGGTACTCTTCTTCCTCCTGACGCTCATAACTGGGCTTCTCGTAAGTGGGCCTACGGTATTCTTCCTCCTGACGCTCACAACTGGGCTTCTCGTAAGTGGGCCTACGGTACTCTTCTTCCTCCTGACGCTCATAACTGGGCTTCTCGTAAGTGGGCCTCCGGTACTCATCTTCCTCCTGACGCTCATAACTGGGCTTCCCGTAAGTGGGCCTCCGGTACTCATCTTCCTCCTGACGCTCACAACTGGGCTTCTCGTAAGTGGGCCTACGGTACTCTTCTTCCTCCTGACGCTCATAACTGGGCTTCTCGTAAGTGGGCCTCCGGTACTCATCTTCCTCCTGACGCTCATAACTGGGCTTCCCGTAAGTGGGCCTCCGGTACTCATCTTCCTCCTGACGCTCATAACTGGGCTTCCTGTACTCCTCTTCCTCCTGACGCCCATAACTGGGCCTGCCACCATAGCCGGATCCATAATCAGAAACAGGTTCCTCCGGTTCCGGCTTCCGGCCGTAGCCAAACTCACCCTCACCGCCGTAATCCGGTCGGTTCACCTCAGACTGGTAACCATAATTGGGCTTGCCTCCGCTGTAACCGTAGTCACCGCCGCCGGCTTCTTCCCCATAGGGCTTTTCGGGCTGGAAGTCGTAGGCGGGCTGGGGGTTTGGCCTGTTGGGGCGGGCGTAGCTGCTGTACTCAGTCGCAAGGGCGTCATCGCCGTAAGCAGAAGGTTCAGCGTAAGACGAGTACTGGGGCCTCTCGTAATCAATATCAGACGATGAGGACGAGATCGGGTAACAGATCTCATCAGACGGATCCAGAGATCGGCCATAAGTAAGGCCGATGTCGTATCCTCCACCGTACGGCGTCGGATCGTACTCGTCAAAGTCGTCAGCAGCGTCGTCGCCTCTCGAGTAGTAAGGCATGGCTTTTCTTCTTCCTTTCCTGCTTCTTGATCTGGTGATCGGTGAAGAGTGAAGACAACAGTGGACTGGTGGAGATCTGCGCGGATTTTTATGTCTCAATCTTACCAAAGAAGTCCCGGATCTGTCGAGAATTTCGAAACTACCCCTATAAAGCCGATAAATAATGGATCAGGTTTCAAGGAGCACTATGAATCGTTGATCTGGAATCTAGAGTGTAGACCATACAATCGAATAGACAGAATGTTTCTGTGGGCCATAAGCGTGTGAATTTGCGCCACGTTTTCTGATGGTCTGCTTTCTGATAGTCAAAAAAAATGTTGCCGCGAGTGGGAGTTTTGCAAGAGGAGATAATAAATAAAACGGGTAAAATACAAAAATTGGTGAATTACAAAACAAAGATGAAAGATGCTGCGAATTATTGTTGCGTACTTTCTCAGTCTCAGCAAAAATGGATCCATGAGCTAGTAGTAGTGATCAGTGATCACTGAAGGAGAGAGAGAGAGAGAGAATGTCAGTTCGAGTGCTGAAGGTATCACAGGACGGGAGCGGAGACTATCGGACGGTCCAGGAGGCGATCGATGCGGTACCACTGGGAAATACATGCCGGACGGTGATTCGGGTGTCGCCGGGGGTGTACAAGCAGCCGGTGTATGTGCCCAAGACGAAGAATCTAATAACCCTGGCTGGGCTGCGCCCTGAGGGCACCGTCCTCACCTGGAACAACACCGCCACCAAAATCGATCACCATCAGGTACCCTTCATCTTCTCTTTAAATTAAAGCCCATTCTTTTCTTCTTTCTTTTCAACGATATTTCTCGATGGGTAATTGTTTCAACTTGAGATTCTCAAGACTCATCTCCTCCCTACTCGTATAATCTGATATTCAATTGCAGGGGTCTCGTGTGATTGGAACGGGAACATTCGGATGTGGGAGTACCATCGTCGAAGGAGAGGATTTCATTGCCGAGAATATTACGTTCGAGAACTCTGCTCCTGAGGTAGGCTTCTGATACAATCGATATTGTTTCCCCGTCTTGTTTTGCATTGCTACAGCGTATTATTAAAAAGAAAATGTAATTAATAAATGCCTTCCTCTTTTCTTTTCTTTTTCTATTCCTTCTTCGTTTTATAAAAGTAAAGAATTTCCATTGCCGAGACTTGAATTTTTGAACCCAGTTGTCTGGCTGAAAGCCTAACAGTCCGTAATCTGCATAAAAAATGAACATATAGACAGTGTTGATTAATTTGTTTAGCTTCTTAATGTTCCAGGGTTCGGGCCAAGCTGTGGCAATTAGAGTAACAGCTGATCGATGTGCCTTCTATAATTGCAGGTTTCTTGGGTGGCAGGTATACTTAGCTTTGTAATTTTGGTCCAAAAGTTGTAATGTTAATAAATCCCATAAAAAGTTGTAATTTTGATAACGTGCTGATGATGTTTTTTATCAATAACAAGTCATCCTTACCAGCTCCGTCTCTAGCTAGTGAATCCATCTTAGCATGCTTTATTTGGTTCAGACTTTTGGGTTGATTTTGATTCCACTTTTAATTGCTAAAGTGTCTTTCTCATTTCTCTAATGAACATCATAGAAATCATGGGAAGTATTTTTTGAACCATTTTTATGGATGTTATTGCAAAACCATTTATGAATGAAGAGAATTCAGCAGAGTAAGAGTGGTTCAACTGTAATTAGCTTTCACACTTTTTTCAATACTAGTAAATACGTTAACATACAGAATGGTTATGTTTTATTGCCAAAAATTTCTTAAAGCTCCCATAGGAAGAGTTAAACGTGAATTTAAATACCAAAGAGAAAAGGTAAATGTTGATACTGGATTAAGAATTTTATCAATTTAAATGTTAAAATGTTAAGAGTGAGTTATGAAGATGGATTCTTCAAGCTGGTAAAATCTTGAATTCTCTCTCTCTCCTAGTTGTAGGTATCCTACCCACCTGTGAGTTGGACAAACAAATAATTTCCTTGAAAAGATCTAGTACATGGTTTTACATAGGGAAAATAAGTGTTTGTACATTTCCCTTTTCTCCCAAGAAAAGTAGGAGAAACCTAGAAGGTGAAAATTTTCATTCATTAGATGGTAGGAGTTTCATATGGTTATTATCTGTCAACTACATCATTATGTTTAGTTGGGCCCAAGTGATGGATATTGGGCAACTAGGGACTAGTTTTGGCAAAGAATCAAGACACATTGAAGGAAGTGTGTACTTCATCTATTTTTTTCCCCTCCTCTGAACTTTCCGGTGATAATTTCTTTTTCTCTGCAATACTTGTGCAGGATACATTGTATTTGCATTATGGAAAACAGTACTTGAAGGATTGTTATATTGAAGGAAGTGTGGACTTCATCTTTGGGAATAGCACTGCTCTTTTGGAGCATTGCCATATCCACTGCAAATCTGCAGGATTCATAACTGCACAAAGTAGGAAATCTTCTCAGGAATCAACCGGTTATGTGTTCCTTAGGTGCGTGGCTTCTAGTTCTACTTTCTGCTTAAGTTCTCCAACTATAGGATGACATGGTTTCTGTTGTAGTGCATATTTTGGCTCTTAGGTTCCTGTCAATCAACATGGTTCTTTACAGATGCAGGTTGAGGAAAACTGAGCTCTGCAAAGAGTACAAATACTTTGACTTACATTTGTTAGTTTCATTTCTTCAAATCCATGAACAAATTCTAATCTGTCATTAGTGAAGAAGTGAAATCAAGATCTTTGATGATGTAATTGATAAAGAAAACATGGGTGAAGCCATAACTCTTGAAGCTTAGAATCAACTTTTAAATCTTGACATGCTAGCAAACTTTAAAAGAAAACTTGATGATTTGGTTGGAACTCGCAGAAGTTACAAACTTTAGGATTTAAAAATCAAAGTACAAACCTTTAAGATGCTAACAAACTCTTAGCATGAAATTGATACCTTGATCCTTCAAATTTTTGAAAGACCTCTTAGTTAAATAAATAAAAGTATTTTGCACAAGTAAATAAGAAAGCTTCTATTTTTGAAGTTGACTTATCTATATGCAGATCTTTTACACCAGAAGTGTGTGGGTAGTTCATTCTTTTCCTTGCTTATAAATTGTTATGCATGAGGTTTTCCCCCTTTTCAGGTTGGTTTATCTGCTATTCAAAACCTTTCCAGTTCCTTTGTTTATATTAACAGCACAAGCTATGTAAGTTGCCAATATTGACTTGGCTTAAGAACGAAGAGTTATTATTCAACTCTTTGAAAGGTAAAATTGAATGTGATGTTAATAACATCTTTTCTTTTCATGTTACTCGTTAAAAAAAGTGAATGTAATAATCTTTGCCTGGAGCTTCGTTTCATCTGTTGCTTGTGATGTGAAATGGGAAGCTCTGTAAGGTTTCTTATTTTTTGTTGCTGTGAATAAAATGTTTACATTGAAGATGTGTATAGGTTTCCTACCTTTCCCTTCCTTTTTCTTCAAACCAAATGCAGCCTTAAGCATCATTGTTCAGGAAAATGTGTTAATGTGGAAAACACATTAATGCCTCTTGTCTCCTATAGAAAGATATTCCATGTCTACATCTCACAGTTTCTTGGTTTCTGTCTTTCTTTTCCTAAATCATCTGAGGAACAAATTCTTCTTTGTTTTCCTTTCATGACTAACATAGGTATGTAACCAAGTCAATGAATGCAGATGTGTGATTACTGGAAATGGAGGGACTAATTATTCATATCTTGGACGACCATGGGGCCCATTTGGCAGAGTGGTCTTTGCATACACGTGGATGGACGCATGTATTAGACCTGTTGGGTGGAATAATTGGAACAAACCAGAAAATGAGAGAAGTGCTTGCTTTTATGAATACAGGTACTGTTTGTTCCCTTGATTAGTTGCATTGTTGAAATTGAAATAAGAACCAGAGTAGTGGTTTTAAACAGCTCGACTCACTGGAGTCAAATTATTTTGGCTGAATACTCCTGCTAGAGTAACTTGGCTCATCTCCAATAACTCGGAAGTTTCATGAATCATGACTTGGGCTGATTGACATCCCTCTGGGTTTTGTGTTTTTTAATATAGAGAAAAAATCTGCAGATTATAGAGATTATATTGTGGGATCATTTTAGGGGTGAGTATGAAGGTTGTCTGCAGTTCCTGCTTGGTTATACCATGCAGTGTTGTCATGCTGTTGGTAGACATTGTTAGGACTTAGGAATGTATATAAGACTAGCAAAGGTAAGTACATTGCTGTTTTCCAAGTTATCCTATCCACAAGCAGGCTTGCACCATTGCATAGTTTGTTTGTTTCTCTAACAATCAAAATGGCAGGTGTTTTGGGCCAGGTAGTTGCCCCTCGAAACGAGTAACATGGTGCAGGGAATTGGTGGATGAAGAAGCAGAACAGTTCCTTATGCATTATTTTATTGACCCGAATCCTGAAAGGCCTTGGCTAGTCCAGAGAATGGGCCTAAAGGTACCATTTTCTGCTTAGAGATTGTTGAAGGTTGTTGCCTATAGAAGATTCCAAAGTCAATAGTGTCAGATTTTAATGCAATTTTTTATGGAAGATGAATAACTCAATCTAGCTAAATTGGCCCAACTTCCCCAGATGAGTGAGAATATGATCGAGTTCCATGACCATTTGCTGCTTGCTAAGTTTGACCTTTCCCACAGTGAAGTGGGTTGGCAAGTCACTGATATTAAGAGATCTGCATTTGACAGGATCTACTCGTGAGTTGATGCCATTGTTTCCAGAGATAGATTAAGCTTCTGGAACTTTCTGAACAAGCTTTATAAAGTTAATATTTTGGAACTTTTTTTTTTTTTTTTTTGTATTCGGTGCCATGCACCATTGATAACTTCCCCTTGACCCCCTTTTCCCCAAAGTGCTGGAAGCCAACATGGGTGGAGACCAAACTAAAACATAAAATGACAATGTGCTCCATTTAGCTTCTGAAAAAAAAGAGGTTTTTACTGTTCAGTTCACTCCTATAAATCATAGTTCCACCTGTATTCTGATCGTGGATGGATGCCAAATCCATGGGCAGGATGTGGTTTATAGGGGCTACTAATAGACTACTACGAGGACTGTAATTTCAGATTTGTGAGGGCCCGTTACCACTACCTAATCTGGGGCCTTGGGAGTTGGGAGGGGTGGATCAGAACTTTATTTATTTATTTTTATTTGGTAATTAAGATTTCCACTAAATCCAACAAGGTACCAGAACTCTCTTGATTGGGTGGACCATTACCCAATGAAAACTCTTTTGAGCCCGACACTCTTGTACAAGGCACCATGTAATCCAATCGGACTATGTAAAGTAACCCAATCAAGTGTTAAGGTTTATGGAGTAAAACCCATTATACGTTACCTGTAAAAGTCCATAGTCGGTCTTTACACTTCACATTCGAGTTCTTTCACAGTTTCACCAACAAAAAGTATTACATCAAACAAAGACCAGAGGGGTAACGTTTTTTTTTTTTTTTTTTTTATATATTGTCTTAAAGTATTTCCTAAGTTTTTTGACAATTGTTTAAAACCTCATTTGCTGTTAATTTTCTGTTACATTCCGTCGTATATGACTCACATGACTGATATATTTTCTTAAAAATACCCTTTTGCATCACCAACATCTTTCACTCTCTTCTCCATACACGCCAGAAAACCATGAGATGACCATGTTCTTGTAGCAGGTGATCTCGAATCACATTCCATGCTTCTTCAGACGAACCACTGCCACGTTCGTTAATCTCTTCTGTCCTATCGGCTGAACTAATGCCTTGGACATCTCTCTCTCGATCCAAAACCATAAAACTTTTCATAGAGAGAAACCATATAGAAGACATGTTACTTATTTGTGCTGTTGCGTCCCTTTGATTCGATTAAGAACTTCTGTGTTCTCTCCCCTCTTAGTGGATCTCAAAAGAAATGTCAAAAAATTAAGGTTTTATAAGGAGTCTAAAGACAGAAAATTGCACAGAGAAATTTTGTAAAACCATTTTACAATTTCCTTTCATTAACTGGTTTTTTCTCTCCTAGTAAACATCCATTGACTGGTTTTTCCTTCGAGTCTGTTTCATTCCGTGGTGTGTGATCTGCTTCATAAACATCCATCCACATCATCAAACTCAGAACATGTTGATATGTTCTTCATATATCCACACATGAGCATGACAGACTTTCATCTTTTCCTCCTTAAAGGAATGGAATCGAACCCCTGAAAAGAAGATCCTCCCTGCAAACAATCTATCAAACACACACGCCCATATTTACAGATACATAAATCTGCTAAGTAATGTAGTTCAGAAATGCAACCCATCGCTGAAAATGGGTTTAACCTAATCTGTGACTGCTGAATCTTCAAATATGAACAAAAAACTCCAGATCCAAAAAGGAAAATCTGGAAAATGCAGACAAATAAGAAATTTTGTAAATGCATTTTACAATTTGATCTCATTATAACGTATACACACCAAAAACGGTTAAAAGTTAAAACAGAAACGAGAAAACCATTTCATCCTTCTCCTAGAATCCGGTCGATCCAAAGATAAAATCGTTGTTATATTCTAATTCTCAAAATTTGGTATATATATATAGAGAGAGAGAGAGGGGTCCAAATTCCTTTCCTAGAAAGGAGTTGGAGAGAAATAGGCCAGAGTGTGTGCACCCACTTCCAACCCGGGCGATCATGGCACTCCCGTGAGAGGTACAAAAGAGGAAAAAAAGAACCCCCTTATCTTTGCGCACCATCCACCTCTTATCAGTTATCATACACCTCCTTCCCCAATTCACCAATAAGGTTTCGTTATCTAAACGGACTCCTTGTGTTCGTTGTTTGTTAACAACCGAATGATGGCTGTTCAGTGCACATCGTAGCCCTCTCGGTGTGAAATTGATGCTTCATTGCAAGTTTGCAACCACGTGGAATTCACAAGTCTGTTACATGGGCCGATGGTCCATGCTCGAATAGATACTGCAACACCAGTAAAGTAGAGTAGATGAAAAATTTTTTATTGGATTTTGTTTTGAAAATTTGAGAGATAATGGAAGGTAAATTTGATATTTTTCCTTTTTTTCGTCAATATGTAATGATGATGGTAATTGTCAGAAAACTTAGGGGTACTTTAAGATGGGGAAAATTCCCGATTAGTACCCTATACTTTGGGCCTAGTGCCACTTTGATCCCCGATTTTTAAAATGCAACAATTCAGTACTCAAACTTTTAAAGTGTGGCAATCTAGTACCTACCGTTAACTAGCTGTTAACCCGCCGTTAAGTGGCATTTGAAAAAGATATAAATGCCCTTCAAGTGTTATTTAATTTTCTTTATCAACCATCTAAACGTTGACAAAAAATTAACAGTCTCAAATCCTTGCCTCTTCTATTCAAGAAAGTTGGGGCCACATTTGAGTGGACATTCTGGTGACCCCAACTTTCTTGAATAGAAGAGGCAAGGATTTGGTATTGTTAATTTTTTGTCAACATTTAGATGGTTGATAAAGAAAATTAAATAACACTTGAAGGGCATTTATATCTTTTTCAAATGCCACTTAACGGCGGGTTAACAGCTAGTTAACGGTAGGTACTAGATTGCTACACTTTAAAAGTTTGGGTACTTTAAGATGGGGAAAATCCCCGATTAGTACCCTATACTTTGGGCCTAGTGCCACTTTGGTCCCCAATTTTTAAAATGCAACAATTCAGTACCCAAACTTTTAAAGTGTGGCAATCTAGTACCTACCGTTAACTAGCTGTTAACCAGCCGTTAAGTGGCATTTGAAAAAGATATAAATGCCCTTCAAGTGTTATTTAATTTTCTTTATCAACCATCTAAACGTTGACAAAAAATTAACAGTCTCAAATCCTTGCCTCTTCTATTCAAGAAAGTTGGGGCCACATTTGAGTGGACATTCTGGTGACCCCAACTTTCTTGAATAGAAGAGGCAAGGATTTGGTATTGTTAATTTTTTGTCAACATTTAGATGGTTGATAAAGAAAATTAAATAACACTTGAAGGGCATTTATATCTTTTTCAAATGCCACTTAACGGCGGGTTAACAGCTAGTTAACGGTAGGTACTAGATTGCTACACTTTAAAAGTTTGGGTACTTTAAGATGGGGAAAATCCCCGATTAGTACCCTATACTTTGGGCCTAGTGCCACTTTGGTCCCCGATTTTTAAAATGCAACAATTCAGTACCCAAACTTTTAAAGTGTGGCAATCTAGTACCTACCGTTAACTAGCTGTTAACCAGCCGTTAAGTGGCATTTGAAAAAGATATAAATGCCCTTCAAGTGTTATTTAATTTTCTTTATCAACCATCTAAACGTTGACAAAAAATTAACAATCTCAAATCCTTGTCTCTTCTATTCAAGAAAGTTGGGGCCACGTTTGAGTGGACATTCTGGTGACCCCAACTTTCTTGAATAGAAGAGGCAAGGATTTGGTATTGTTAATTTTTTGTCAACATTTAGATGGTTGATAAAGAAAATTAAATAACACTTGAAGGGCATTTATATCTTTTTCAAATGCCACTTAACGGCGGGTTAACAGCTAGTTAACGGTAGGTACTAGATTGCCACACTTTAAAAGTTTGGGTACTGAATTGTCACATTTTAAAGTTTGTGAACCAAAGCGGCATTAGGCCCAAAGTATAGGGTACTAATCAGAAATTTTCCCTTTAAAATAATATGTAAACAGTAAGAGTAGAGTTGGTCAATTTCCTAAACCATATGGATAGTTTAAGAGATTTGCCTTTTTTTAAGAAGGAGCATTTAAAAAGTGGATTATACCCATTGTTGAATTAAAGATTTCTTCTTTAGACATGTATCTACCCCTATCAATTTTAGAAAAAAAATGTTAACTTATTTATATATCTATAAAAGATGCCCAATTTAAAAGATGTGGGACTAATTATGTGTTTGATTCAATTCCTAATTCAAATAAAAGATTCATTATAAATACTATCAATGAAAGTGGTCTCTTTCAAGTTGTCAATTGTAAATTGAACCTCGTTTGACTTTTTTTTTTTTTGAAAATAAAGGACTCAAATTAAATATATCATATAAATACTAAATCTCGAATGCAAAACATTATATAGGTTGTTGTTTGTCCTTAGTATAGGGTCATTCTCTATGAATATTTAAAGCCTAAGGTTTTCATTTTCCATAGTCCATGGGGGTGCGAGTCCATTCTTTCACGTTTCTTTTTAATACCATTAGTCATCACTCATTAGACAGTAATCAAGCCTTGCATGAGTAAAGGTACACGGATAAAAAATGAAAACCATGAATATTATGAAAAAAACATTAAAGGAAATAATTGTACAAGTTTCAAAAGGATATAGAATAGAAGGCACTGATTGGTTTGATTGGAACGATAGAGATTACTAACCGAAAAAAAAGTTGAAATTCCACCTATAGATCTGGTTTGACATAAAGGCAGTACTATACCAACAGTCGAACAAAACTTGTACTACGATTCTTTAGAAAATAGAAACTCCGGGCCTATTCATTTGTTATGAACTCTGACATCTGAAATTGTAATAATTACATTAAAAGGTATATTAGTATTGGTGAACTTTTCTTTTTTTTTTTTTTTTTTTCTGAACTTTGAACGCAAAGAATGTTATTCTGAATTTTGAATCTTAAAAATTATCAAATATCCATTTTGACCCCATATACTAGAGTTTTTATTTGTCTTTTTGGGGGTATCATTGAAAAATAAAATGTTGTATGATTGCCCTTTAAGAAATAAGAGGAAATGAATAACCATTTTTATCTTAAAATTAAAATATTCCTCTTAAGAAATAAGAGTTAAGAGGAAACAAACACACCCTCAGCATCATAACTCACAAGTCATAACTAGGACGAGGATCCTGACATTACCTGGAACTGGCAAGCAAGGTTTTTAAAGCTGGATCGGACAAGGAATCATTCTGGGTCTAGTTCCCGGGTTGAACTATCTGACCGTTCTGTTCGAACGGATGGCCTACTGTGACAAAAAATTAAAAAACAAAAAAAAAAATGACAAAAAACCATTCCCAGGTCAAATGGTTCGATGGTTTAACTGCCTGATCAGCAGCAGCTCACTGACCAAATCAACAGTTTTGGGGTAAAACAGAACAGATCATGTGACCGGTTCCACTGTTCGGTCAGGTGAGCAGTTCCTGATTTCTCTGGTCCAACCGTCCGGTCAGGTCCAGTTTTGAAAACATTGCTGGCAAGTATTATTGGATACGAACCTGGATGTATAGACCCAGCTCCTTTGTTCAATCCAAATTCATTAACTCAGAGGACACCATGAAGATGATGACATTTTTCTCGTTCTAACCTTGCGCTTTTAGCTATAACAATATTTAACAGAAGCTTGAAGATTCAGGCATCCTTGGCTTCATGTCAAGGGATTTGTTTCCAATTGAACAACACGAATGAGACTCCTGTTAATCCTGTTTTTATATTTTTGAAACATAATGAAACATTTTCTTTTTAAAAAAAGTTTCAACCTGATCTATTGCGGACAGCGGACCCAATTCTATTCTGGAGTGATGCCAGGTAAGATCATCAGACGTGCTCGTCCAGACGGTTTCTGTCATCGTCCCGGCAATGACCTAAAATAAGAACTGCAGACTTCTGTTGTATGGCCAAGGGCTTCACAGATTAAAAAAAAAAGGAAGAAGCAAGAATGTTCGCTCAAACAGCTCTAACAGGATTTCTTTCCAAAGTCATCTAGCTTGCCATGACCCTCTGATGTTAAAATCCTGTTCTTTTGTCTCTTTTCTTTTTTAAGATCGCATTCAAATTTTCTTCCAGACGAGATCGAATTATCAAAAAGATTGGCATGAGAAGGTACTGTTTTGGTACCTGCATTCATCAATGTCAGTAATTCTGTAGTTACATACTTTACCTTATTAAGGAAGAAAAATATGGGAGGGGAAAAGGGAAGAAACTAACATGCACCAAATATATTACTTCAAAGTACCATCAAAATCTTCATGAGTTTACCAGTTAAAAGAACAGAGGCGCAGAGCTACATGTCCGACCAAAGAAGACCTCTCTATGACAGAAATTTGGAAACTGCAACAGTGACTCGCAAACATATATGATGGATGTATCATGGACAATTTTTCTCAATAAGTTCAGTAAAATCATAGCAAACCCTATTTTACAGCATAAAGGCTTCAGTATTTACAGAAGACAACATAAGACCAGGAATGCTTGCTTGTCCAATGTCTCGAGAAACAGGTAGGTACAGATGATTGCGGATGACAAAGATGATGCAGGACTTTTTAGCCTTACAATAACCAGTTGTACAAAGTAATGAAAGAGAAACTCTTTCCAAACAAACTTCTGACATCGGTACCAAAACCCTCCTTACAAGCTCCTTGAGCAGCACAAAACCCTATTGGGACAGAGATATTTGTGGTACCAAAAGATCTAAGCCTCACATCTTATAAGTAGCAAATTGACCATGAAGATACAGGATTCCATTCACCAAAACCTATTTCACCCAATGGAAAATCTCCCACACCTGGATAAACAAAGGAAGAGGAGTTGATGGTAACACCTAGAAGACATCAGAACATGCTTAGATCCATACAGTACCTTCCACAAATTATGTATTAAAGAAGTTCCAATGATGTTCGGCTGGTAGGCTATCTTTAATCTTTTCAAGTCTCTTGAGTATTTCCAAGAAAGTAGGTCTCTGGTTCATGTCAGCAGCCCAGCACTGCTCTGTCAGCCTAAAGTATCCAACAAAATGAAATCAGTACCTTCTTGTTCATGTTTGACCAAGGAGATGCTAAGAGATCAAATAATGTGCTAACATAACAAAGATGTCTCCATCTAAGGGGGATGAGGAAGAAAAGTAAAATCAAGGGCATTGTAGAACAATGTGTCGGCCACCTGATGTAGACAGAGAAGCAAGAATCAGTGGAGAATTAAATCAGTTTTCCAATTGCTACAATTCAGAATTTTTGTCTAATTGGGATTTTTTCAAGTTTTTGAATTTATTTTTTAGTTTCTCAGTGTCTCAGGAATAGGGTTTTTTTCTAGAAATTTACTGTTCTTAGTAAAAGTCAAAATTATTATTTATAGATTATAGTAACTTTTGGACTTAATATTTATATGGTTGGATCAAGGCTTAGTTGAGAGTTCAGTTAGCATATTCTGGTTGTTGATAGATTTTCTCTCTTTTTCCCTTTCTCACTTATTTCTTCTTCTAAGTGCTCTCTCTATTTGCTATTTACAGCAAGAGTTTTCTCATTCTTCCTAGTCTCTCGTTCATTCCTCTGTGGACAGTGAGCTGTTTACGTACTTCACCTAATTCTTCATCCTTAATCAAACCAAATCATCTTCCTTCACCCTACAAAGCCCACCACCATATCTGAAATTTGTAGGACACCCACCCCTACCTGTTCTACATCACCACCTCTTGGATGGCCAAATAGTCATAAAGTCAATAGATGCCTAAAAACTCCAAACCGAACCATCCATTGAAAAAAAAAAACCTGTGATCACAACAGGGTAGGTTGAGTTTTTGCAGAAATGCTAAATTATTAGATGATGTTCAAAGCATTTGATTTTTGTTACTTCTGTTTTATCGCATATCTAAGAGGTGGCCCAACTAGTAAAGAATGTTGACCATTTAGGTGGAACATAATATGTTAAAGCACAAATTAACCACTTTCAGGTCCCAAAGAGAGTAAATGTTCTATAATTCACATACTCTTTCAGTTCAGCACTGTAGCTTCTAGCACGAAAGACAGGCCTATGACCTTCTGCCATGTGTTTGGCTGCTTCATAAGGTTCATAGTTGGTCAATGGAGGATCCCCTTCTAGCATCTACAGTAAATGTTGTAAAAATCATGTAATAAAGCCCAAATTGAAAAAAATAAAATAAAATAAAATAAAACCATATTTCCAATGCATAGCCACAACATAGAAGCAATTACCTCATACAATATCATTGCAAAAGAGAAAACGTCAACCTTTTTATCATATTTCCGATGCTTGAAAACTTCAGGAGCCATATACCGATCTTTTGTAGTGCTCCAAGGAGAAACAAATGAGGATGATGATAAAAGAAACTATTGTAATAGAACAATTTCAAGTATAGAAAAATGATAAATCCTTTAATGCAATACTCACAGCTTCCAGTCTCCCCAGTCATCTTGTACACATCATGAGAATTCTGAACCCTGATTAGTTTGCTTAATCCAAAGTCCCCAACCTTCAAATGATCTGCACTCGAGTTAACCAAAAGTACATTCCTAGAAGTTCAATCAAAACAAGATGTCAACACCACCATATTCCTGATAATTGAGGATAAGTCACGGGGTAGGGATGTTTCAAGAAGTTAGGACTTTGGACTTCGGGCAAAGTCATAATTGTTGCTGAAGAGACTTCCATTTACTAAATAACTTTCAATGTACATAGATCATGGAAATCTGCACAGCAGTTTGTGTTGATTATTTATTTACTTTTTATCCATTCACTGCCATTGTGTTTGAATGGAACCTGGAATGATTGTGGTTTTCTATTGCATTTGAGAAAACAAGACCATCTTGAAACAAAGTCATTTCCATTTTCTTAAGAAAGAAATTAGTTCTGCCCAGAAATTAGTCCGTTTTTCTCGACAATCAGAAATCTGAAACAACTCCATTGTAGATGATAACACTGGGTTCAAATGCTATTGGAAACTAAAATGAAATTGTTGGCTTTAAGTTCCATCCAGAAATGTAATGATCCTCAAGAATGAATTAATCAAGTCCCCCAAATAAGGGCATTTAGAAGACAAAACCCTGCTAAAATTTTCGGCACAAAAAAAAAGAAAAGAAATCAATCTCACCTTGGTTTTAAATCACGGTGAATAATGACATTTGGTTCATTATGTAGATAGGCCATGCCCCTGCCAAATAAGATCAAATTAATCATAATAACATTGAGATTTTACTGAATGAACTTCCCTTGAAAAAACAAAAAGAATGTTCATTGTATATCTTAAGTTAATGCATTCCCTAACACTACATAAACCTTTTTAATTCATGATGCCTTTAGTGAAAAATTGTCATTGTATCAAACCACCCCAGCCTACAAGGTATGGATATCATCTATGCTTAAAGCTTAATAAATTAAAACACCAAAGCTGAAGAAATTCTTCTTCTTGATCATAAACATGCAAAGTATGCTAACCCATCAAAATGAAAAAAAGCAAGGCATATAACACTTGATTCAGGCACTCAACTTGAATTGATGTAATTCACATTCTTATTTAACTTCTACATGATTCAAGCTGGATATTGGCCCCACGATATTGTTATGAAATTCTGATGTATTAAACTGCACATGGGGAGTTTACATAGTAAAGTTTCAAGCAGCAAGCCCATTTAAATGGAGGTCAATTCAAGATTTTGAAATATCTAGCAATCCCATGACTACATCATACATTTCCCTCTTACAACCATGATTACCTTCATTCCTCTCAAAGAATTGTTTTCTCACATCAGTATTCACTAAACAGCCATAATATGAATAAAATGGCCAAACAAACTAATGACGTTAGAAGCATGCAACAACCACCATTTCTAGTTAGAGGAGGAAATATCAGACTCTGAAGTACCTGGCAATGTCTAAAGCAAAATTTGTGGCTGTTGATGTAGAAAGTGAACCTTTTTCTTTGAGGTACTGATGGAGATCACCCTGATGCAGCAGTTGCAGCAAAGACAAATTGTCAATATTTTTCAGTTGTCTTTTAGAGAAACATCTCAAACTGGAATACAAAATGGAAGGAGAGAATTAATTTTACCCCTCTTAGAAACTCAGTAATTAGCATTAAAGGCTTTTTTTCAGTGACAGCTCCAAGAAATTGAACAATATTAGGGTGCCGCAGCTTCACCAATAGATTGACCTCATGCCTGAAGTCCTGGCTGAATCATGAGAACATACGAACAATAAGAAATATTCACTAAAAAAATGAAAACCTGCCACATCATAATAACCATTATTTTCTCTGTACAAGTTTCATTGTGGAGGCCTTCCATTGAACTTAGGGTTTACAATGTGAGAACTCCCTTCAAGTTCAATGAAATCATTATTCCTGGAACAAAAGGATCAGTGTATTATAGTGTTCAATGGATACATTGGTCTTCAGTATTGGTTAAATGCAGACTGTAATTCCTTATGTAGGTTCTGAACCCATTTGCAACTGGGATGTTCATTGTATTAATTTATCAATGAACGTAATTACTTTAACAAAATATCTTCGTACATTTCATGCCCTCAATATGTATGCTAATGTTGTTTGATGGATATAGAAAGAAACTATCATCAAAGAGTGAAGCATACAGAGCGATTATTGGGTAATAACTTGTCACCTTTCTCTTGTAATCTTTCTTTTTCTTTAATGAGCTTTCTTTCGCTTTTCAAAAAAAAAAAAAACATACAGAGCATCTTACATCACCAATCTATCATCAGAGAGAGATGGAAGAATGCGTTTCACGGCAACTGGTGTTCCACGCCAAAATGCCTTTAAAATCTCACCAAAAGATCCCTACAAGAAACAACTATAGTAAGCAAAAGCAAATCTTGCAGTGTATAAAAATACAGCCAGTTTTATGTTGTATATGAAATCGTGTGAATTTTCAGTCAGAGACCAAAGATGAAAACAAATATATCTGCTAGGGAGACATAAAAGGAAACTTTAATTTCCAGAATAAAGGGCATAATCATGTATCCAATTTCACAATAACTCTGTATTCCTCTAACAGCAGATATGGTATACATGATCACTGTAAATACAGATCAACATCAGTTTCTTGTCATCTGTAACTCTGTAAGTACAGATTATCAATGGAATACATGCATATATGGCCAACATGCAAACATGGGAATGATAAGTGATGGTCCTGAAATCCCTTATTCTGAAAACTAACAAAGTAGTTGATATATAGCAATAAATAGTCCAACTTACCATATTTTTTGACCATCAGAAACAACACTGCAAGTGGTTATAGATGGCCCTCAAACCAATTTGAAACAAAGGACAACATATTTGCAATATATAGCTGAATAGATGTTATGCTTCCTCTGTTATCTTTTTTTCCTTTCTCTTTTTTCTTTTTTCTTCTTAAAGGGGAAAAATCATCATTTTTTTTTATCAGAAAGAGAATTTGGAATTATATTAAAAATATGAATCTGGTTATTACAATGAGAGGGTGTATCCACCCAAAGTACAAATCCAACCAACAAAGTTACAAGATTACAATGGTGCCCAAAACAATTGTTGCCTATATACCCCTTGTTTTTCTAACATATCGGCCATCCCATTTGCTGGCCTTCTAACCCAATTGAAAGTTATGTTCAGCTCCTGCTTGATGCTTTCTATTTCCCTAAACTCATCCCTATAGATCCATGGCACAAGTTGCTTACTCCTGGTCCAAGAAATGATCAGCATTGAGTCTCCCTCTACTTCAAAGTGCTAAAATTTGATTGCTTAGCAATTCATAATCCTTGTAGTAATGCCATCGGTTCAGCCTTTATTGGAAATGAGTCTAAATCATATGGGGAAGGACTTGTGGGAGCTGGAAATGCTACTGACAGCAGTTCATTTCAGATTACCACAATAAAGTTTGATGGACCAAAGTATTTGGAATGGGCCCAATAGGCCATGGTGGCCATTGGAGGAGGAGGATAGTTGGGGTATGTGATGGGAGACACAAAGAAGCTAGCACAAGAGGATCCTTCTCTTGCTAAATGGGTCTAGGAGAATTATCTTGTTATGACTTGGTTATGCAATTCCATGCAGCCCCATACCAACAGAAACTATCTATGTGCAAAGACAGCTAAGGAGACTTGGGACAATATGAAATAAACATATTCTCAAGTCTCAACCCCTTAAAGTTGCTAGATCCTATGAATTGAAAAATGAGGTGAATAATCTTAAATAGGGGGAGAAACCTCTGCCAGTTTATTTCTCTACCCTAAAATCATTATGGCATGAAATTGATTATCTTAAAACAATTGAGTGGGAGAGCCACTCTAACTATGACATTGTGAGACAACTGCTCACTAGAGATAGTGTCTCTTTATCTCAGGCCTACTCTCTAATACATAGTGAGGAAAGTAGGAGGAAGGTTATGTTACAAATTTCATCTGTGGAGTCAGCTTTAGCATCCATAAAGCCGAAGCCTGGAGGTGATAAGGAGAAGGAAGGAAAAAGGGATGTGTTTTGTGACTACTATACTAAGGACACTTGTTGGAAGCTTCATTTTTTTTTTTTTTTTTTGAGTAGGTAAGGTCAAATGGACTGAGTACAAAGCAAATGGAAAACTTAAACTCAGAGTTAACTGACAGCCAAGAAGCAAGCTTAGACACTGCAGCCTGAATTAATTCCCCCGAACTTCTCACTTTGTTGCAGAAAATTCTGTTGTTTCTTTCAGTCCATAAAGTTACTAATACAGCCACAGGGGTGGTTCTCCAGATCAGATTACCCTTTTTCTTCAGGCCCGGCAAATTCCAACAGCACAAGAGATCCTTAATTGAACCAGGCATAACCCAGCCCAGCAGACCCCAGTTGCTTTAAGAAAGTGCTCCCAAATTCTTACAGAGATCGAACAGTGGATGCCAAGGTGATCAACTGTCTTTGGCAAAAGCCCACATAAGCCACAGCTAAGGTCTGAAAGCTGAACCCCTCTCCTAATCAAATTAGCTCTCAACAGGCACTTATTTAGAGCCATCACCCAAATCAAAAAATTATGCTTAGGTGGACTGACAGAATTCTACACCTGCTTGCTTGGAAAATCAGAATTACTTGCTCTACTCAACTTTGAAGCCAAAGATTTAACAGTAAAAACACCATCTCCACATCCACTCATCCTCCATATTAGCAGAGATAGATTGCCTTTGTAACAGTTGCAGAAGTGCCAACAGCTGACCCATCTCCCAGTCAAAAAGATTTCGTCTAAAAAGGGGACACTAGGAGATTGATTCCCCAGTCACATCATAAGAATCAACCACTGAAGCCTCAGGGCTCAGGGCACACTAAAAAAGCAACGGAAAGGCTTTAGCCAGGGGGGTGTCTAAACACCAGGAATCCTTCCAAAACTTTAACCTGTCTCCCCTACCAATCTTGAGAGAAAGGCCATCAGAAAAAGTCGGGAAAGATTTCAAAATTCCTTTCAAGAGTGAGCACCCCCAGCTCAGAAAGGGATCCAAAGATTTCCAATTACCTCATATTTCGAAGCAATTAGGGTCCTCCACCAAGCATTCCTCTCGACACCAAACCTCCAAAGCCATTTACTGAGGAGAGAAGAGTTGAAAACCTTCAGCTTCCTAATACCCAACCCACCATCCTCCATAGGGAGCCAGACCTGATCCCACTTAACAAGATGTATTTTTCTTTCTTCCTCCCACCCTCTCTACAAGAAATTTCTTTGAAGAGATTCTCGATTTTTCGCTACTTTGGAAGGGATGGGGAAGAGGGATAAGAAATATGTAGGTAGGTTAGAGTACTTTTAATGAGAGTAACTCTGCCCCCTGATCAAAGATATTTGGCTTTCCATGAAGCCAGTTTCCTTTCCATCCTTTCTACCACAGGATCCCAAATAGCACTCGAGGTACACTTGGCACCTAGAGGGAGCCCAAGGTATTTCCCGGGGAGATGATCCACTTTACATGCAAAGACTTCAGCCAACTTTTCCAAGCAGTCCACTTGGCCCACAGGAAAAAGAACACTCTTTCCCAAATTTACTTAGAGCTCTGAAACCACTTCAAACCAGCACAGGATCCCCAACATACTCTCCAACTGATCTCAAGAAACACCAATAAAACACAAAATATCATCTGCAAACTGTAACATGTGCAGTCCCCTTGCCTAATACCCCTTTAGCTTCAAAGAAACCCATAACTTGACCATTGATCAAAACTGAAAACTTAGGGGAAGTAACAAAAACTTTCATCCAGTTCCTCCATTTTTGCCCAAAATTCATTTGTGCAAACACAAAGTCCAAACATCTCCAATTCACATGGTCATAAGCTTTCTCAATATCCAACTTACAAACCTGGTCTGGTGTCCCAGATCTTCTCCTAGAGAGTCAATGAGTTCATTAGCAATAAGAACACTGTCCAGCATATGTCTCCCTGGAATAAAGGCACATTGACTTTCAGATATTACACTAGATAAAACCTTCTTCATCTTCTTAGCCAGGACTTTTGCCAGAATTTTATAAAAGCTATTGAGAAGACTAATAGGTCTAAAGTCTTTGATGTTAGCAGCCCCGGCCACTTTAGGAATGAGAAAAATAAAAGTGGCATTAATACTTCTCTACAAGGAGGCACTACTATGAAAATTCTGGAACACATTCAACACATCTTGTTTAATGAACTCCCAACACTTCACATAAAACAGGTGTGTCAAGCCTGTTTCCATCTTATCAATTGCTTCTTTAACTTCCTCTTCAGTGAAAGGTCTTTCTAGAAAAGCTTTCTGTTCATCAGAGAGCCTTTTGAAATGGGTGTGAGCAGGAAGAGGTCTAACCGACCAGGGTTCTGTGTATAGCTTTTTATAAAAAGAAGAAGCCAAAGCTTTGATCTCAGCAATCGATTCACCTATTCTGCCCTCACTCTCTAACTTACTGATCTCCTTAGCTCTATTTCAAGCATTGGCCATTTTGTGAAAGAAGCCACTATTCTTATCCCCCACCTTAAGCCAAGTAGATTTAGCTCTCTGTCTCCACCTGATTTCATCTCTAACAGCTAGTTTATCAAAAGGCACTTCAGTTTGACTCCTTTTCAGCCTTTGATCATGAGAAATTTGACCAGATTCTTTATCTCTATCCACCTCTTCAATCACACTAAGACATGCCTTTTTTTTTCAGTTTCAAAGGACAGACTATTCTCTAGCTTCCAAATTCTGATTTTTTTCTTTAATTATCCCCAATTTTCTGGCTAAAATGTGGGAGCTAGTACCATTTACTTCGCATTCATTTCAGATTCTGTCTAACAAGGGTAAGAAGCCTTCTTCCTCAGTCCAAGCATTTTCAAACCTGAAAGGGACCTTAACTTTCTCAGGAGAGCCACAATTTAACTGAATTTGGGCTATGGTCTGAAGACAGGTCTGGGAAGAGCAACTTGCTTGAAGGAGGGAAACAACTCATCCCAATCAGAGGAAACCAGAAATCTGTCCAACCTAACCAAAGTAAGATAATCTTGGTTGTTTGTCCAGGTAAAATTAGCACCCACCAGCAGCAGGTCTATGAGCTCAAACCTGTTAATAAAATACGCGAACATCTTCATTGCCCTTGATCTTCTACCCCTTGTGTTTTTCTCTTTGGTAGACAAAGTCACATTAAAATCCCCTCTTATAACCCAGGGACAACAAGATGCCCTCTAGTGCTTGCTAAATCCTCCCAGAGTTCACTTCTTAGGCTATTTTCTGTAGGACCATAGAGATTTGTGATTTGACATACCCCCCCCCCCCCACACACACACTCTCCATATCCATAACCGAGACTGAAAAGGCCCCAATTTTGTGGGACTTAACATTACATTTTGTCAGGTCCCACATGATTATCAAACCCCCCGCACTACGGTTTTGAAAGCCACTTCACCTTCCCATTCCCCCAAATACTGCAAATTGTAGATGCATCCATCTGATCTAATTTAGATTCTTGAATAAGAAGTACTTGAGATTTAAATCACTTGAGGAAATCGCACACTACCATCCTCTGCCTTGCCGACCCTAAACCTCTAATATTCCAAGATAGAATTTTAAACTACATTCAAACAAGAACAAGAAAGCCCCCAAGAACAACCCCCCCCCTTCCTCACTTAAAAATTTTTCCTCCCCTTGAGGGACCTCCAACACCGCCTTCTCATTAAGCCCCCAAGTTAATCTTAGCATTTCTTTGTTTTTTTTTTCGACGTTGGTCCCCCTTTTTTTGCAGTTAGTCTACCTCTTTCTAGAAGGATTCTCTGTTCAATGCCTTCCAAATACTTTATTGTCTCCCCTTCCAACCCCTCCATTGAAACCCTCAAGAATTTTCCCAACTCCAACAGCATGAAGTTCACCCATGAAGAAGGAGATGGAATAGTGGCTTTCAAAGACTTACCTCTCCTGGCCAAGCCTACCACCCGAGTATCATCTTCCCTCACCACAGGCATAGATTCTCCCATCCGAGAATTATCCACAGGAGAAGGAGTTCGCTCCCCATCTTCGCTAACCCCTTGCAACTGTTCCTATTGAACAATGTCTTCTCCTTCGTTAAGCATCATTGCAATCGGAGCCACCTCCATCACACCGTCTTCCACTTGAGCATCCAGGAGTTGTTCTGTTATTGAAAAGGCCCCTACTCCTTTTCTGGAACCCTTTTCATGATCAACTACTAACTGTTTTGGAGGTGGTAGATGGTTCGAAATTGACCGATTCTTAGTTGGTGGTTTAACAGGTTGGCTCAACCAGTTTGGACCAGACAGAACTGGGGTTAACTCCAAATGGTCACAGCTTGGCGGTCTAGGCTCACTAGTAGCTTTGACACCATGATCCAAGACCGTCTTGTTAAGGAACACCTAACCGAGGCTTTTAGATTTGGGCCTTGAGACTGCTCCACAGCATTACCCCCCACCTCTTGTGGCCCCACTCCATCCCTCATCTTATTAATTTTCGTCAACCCTGTTTCCCTCTCCTCACCCAATGCCACCTGGCATTCCACTATGCAATCTTTAATTAAAATTTTCAGCTGCTCGATATTAAGGCACAAACCCCTAGAATTTGAATTCAAAACCTAAGGAGTCGTCCCTCCTGACTTTCCCTCTACCAAAGCATCTTGACCATCCAAGACTAGGCGCATCGGACGGTTCCCACATTCCCTTCTTCCCTCAGCCCCCACAACCTTCCTGATATTCTTGTCCGGCGTTTCACCTACTCCGCCCTCTTCAGCACCAGCGAAGACACCTCATGCCCCTTGGAACATGAACTCTCCCCTTTTTCTAGGATTTTACTTCCTCCTTTCACCTTCATCCGGACCCATTCACAGGTCGCAAGCTCACTAGGGGAGTCGTCAGTCTCCAAAAATCCACCACATGCATCTCCAATCGCTTGGATTATACTTGGGCACTAGAGGATTAGTGGCAGGCCAAAAACCCTTATCCACCACGAATCCCCACCTTCTTCCCCTTCCTCCACCTCCGAGTAGAAGACGTCAGCACTCGCCCCCCACCAATCTAGGAGGATACAATATCTATTCCAAAACCAAGGGCCATTCCTGAGAATCCATACCTCAGTTGATTCCAAAAAGACTTAAGAATAAGAAAGGGAATGCTAATGTAGTTGTAACTACAGGAGCTACATCCACACCCAACACCAGATCCAGTTCTCTAGATGCATTGGCTATGATTAAGGATGCTTTGACTCAGTTGGAGAGTGAAGTGAGCATCTCAAAGCAGTCTCATTCTACTCCTGCTCCACCCACTTCAGCTTTTGCTCAATCAGGTACACGGGCTACTACCTATCATGCCTTAACCCTAAGTAGCACTAGCCATTTTTGGGTTGTAGATTCAGGAGAATCTGATCATATGACCAGTTTGTCTTTTCTATTTCACTCTTATTGGTTGTCCTTCGATAGAGACAAAGTGTCTATTGCTAATTGTTCTGTTGTTCCTACTTCCAGCAAGGGACATCAAAGTCTCTGATGCCATTTCTTTAAACCTAGTTTTACATATTCCTAAGCTAAGTACTAGTCTACTTTCAATCAATAGTATCACTAAACATTAGATCTGTTTAGTGACCTTTTTTCCCTGATCATTGTGTTTTCCAAGATCTGGCGACAAGGGTTGTCGCACGACTGCAACAAGTCAAAGGCACTCACGACAAGACAACCAACAAACTAAGCAAAACACGTCAAACTAGCTCTGACGTCATCTGCGCCACGTTGATGCAGGAGACCCATGTGGGGAAGTAGCACACGTGCACCATGAGAATCCTCGAACGAAAGGAAACTCTGTCCTATGAAGATCTCACTAGTAGTCCTGACAACTGACATCGAATCAAAGATCCCCTTTTTTAATAGTAATCAAACCCATTTTGGCTCCTTCCTTTCAGGGCCTTGGGGTCTCCCCTTATAAAAAGAGGAATTAACTGTGTTCAACACATGATTCTGTCTGAGACCCCTGTCTACCTTTTCTACCTAACATCCCTCGGCCTTTCTTTTTCTTTCGAGGAGACCACCATACTTAGCCTTACCACCCCACTTATAGTTCCTATACATTTATGGGGGGATGCCATTCTCATTGTAGTTTATCTTATTAACAAGATTCCTTCATGGGTCTTGGACATGAAAGCTCCTTTAACTTGTTGTATCCTAACAAGGAGCAGTTTTCTATTCTTCCCAAAAAAACCTTTAGATGCACCTGTTTTGTCCAAATATTTGGGCCTAACCATTCTAAATTTAATCCTAAGGCTGCAAAGTGTATTTTTCTTGGGTATACACAAAGTCAAAAGGGGTATTGATATTATGATCTTATTTTAAGAACCTGGTTTGTATCTATGGACGTTACCTTCTTTGAAGATGTTCCCTATTATCCTAGAGTTCCATCTCAGGGGGAAAGTGGTAAGCAAAGCATTTTTCTCATGAAGTCCCTTTGCCTATCCCTATAAATGAAGGGGAATGTAATGAGGTGAGTTGTCAAAAGTGTAAAGCATTGAAGGTATTTCACAGACGACAGTGGAGACAAGTTGGTATTAGTAATGAATAGTCCAAGCCTGTTCCAGTCTCCTCTACAGCACCAGATTTAGGTATTACCTCCTCTTTACCCACTCCTACTACAGAGGACATACCTACTACCTCTACTGAGCCTCAGCCTCCCTTAGATGATCTTGACCTCCCTATTGCATTACGCAAAGGAAAGCATCATTGTACTTCATCTACTACCCATTGTATCTCCCATTTTCTTTCATATGACCACCTTCATCATTATATAATTCCTTTTTAGCTTCCATTGTTGCCATTCGTATTCCTAGAGCTGTGTAAGAAGCCTTAGTTGTACCTGAATGGAAGGAAGCAATGAAGGTCGAGATGGATGCCCTTGTGAAAAATGATACTTGGGAACTTGTGAATCAGCCAAGAGGGAAGAAACCTATTGGGTGTAGATGGATATTCACAGTGAAGTATAATGCCGATGGTACAGTTGAAAGATATAAGGCTAGACTGGTTGCTAAGGAATACACACAAACTTATGGTATTGATTACTTGGAAACCTTTGCACCAGTTACCAAAATGAACACCATCATTGTTTTGTTGTCTCTTGCTGCTAATTTCTCATGGCCATTGTTTCAGATGGATGCCAAGAATGCATTTCTAAATGGCGACTTGCAGGAGAAGGTGTATATGGAGTTGCCTCCTAACTTTTATGATGTAGAGGTCGTCAGGTCGGTAAGAAAGTCAGTAAGTTGAAGAAAGTTTTGTATGGTCTAAAACAATCTCCAAGAGCATGGTTTGATAGATCCAAACTTACTATAGAAAGATTTGGCTATGTTTAAGCCCAATCTGATTACACTCTTTTCATTAAGGAATGCTATGCTTTGACTCTCCTAGTTGTGTATGTTGATGACATCATTGTGACAGGGAGTGATATTGATGAAATTAATTCTCTTAAATGGTTGCTTATCAAGAGTTTGAAGTAAAGGATATGGGTGAGTTGAGGTATTTCTTAGGGATTGAAGTGGCAAGGTCCAAGCATGGCATTTTTATTTCCCGAAGAAAGTATGTTCTTGATCTCCTAGAAGAAATAGGAAAATTGGGTGTTAAACCTGTAGATACACCTATTGAGCAAAATCATAAGATAAATGCAAAAGATGGTGAACCTCTTGAAGATAAAGGTATGTATCAATGGCTTGTGGGAAATGCCTAACTCACCCTAACATTTCTTATGTTGTCAGTGTTGTTAGTCAGTACATGCACTCTCCCAAACCAACTCACCTTCTTGTTGTTGAAAGGATTGTAGCCTATTTGAAAAGGTGTCCAAGTCGAGGTATACTTTTTAAAAATAATGGCCACATGAAGAATAGAAGTATACACTGATGCAGATTGGGTAGGACGTACTGATGATAGGAGATCTACCTCAAGGTATTATACTCTTGTTGGAGGAAATCTAGTTTCTTGGAGGAGCAAGAAACAAAATGTTGTTGCTCGCTCCAGTGCTGAACCTGAATACAGGTCTATGGCTAATGGTGTTGCTAAAATGTTATAGCCGAGATCACTCCTTGAAGAATTGAGGGTTGACTATGAAAGACCCTTGATGATGTATTGTGACAACTAGGCAACCATTAACATTGCTCATAACCCAGTACAGCATGATAGAACCAAACACATTGAAGTTGGTAGACATTTCATCCAAGAGAGAGTTGCCTCTCAAGAAGTATGTCTTCCTTATGTAGCCTCTGATATTAAGCTTGTTGATCTCTTCACCAAGGCAATCACCAAAGTCAAGCTTGAGACAGATATAAGCAAGTTGGGAATGAAAAATATATTTCCCAACTTGAGTGGGAATGTAGAGAAAATGTTTGATCAGCTTGTGGTCCCAGTTTTATTATTCCTTGATGATATATTTTTGTTTTATATTGCTCTTAGCATGTGTTTATGTTGTTACTATCAACAGGGGTATTCCTATCATTATACATCTTTTATTTTGTGTCTAATATAAATAGCACCTGGGGCAACAGATCAGATTAGATTGCCTACACCTTTTTTTCTATTCTTTCTTCTATGCTCTCTTCTTCTCTTCTCTTCCATCTCTGTTCTTCCTTTCTTCTTGCTAAATCAGGTTTGCACCTCATTGGTTTCAGACAACTGTTATTAAGCATGTGAGGGTTAGTTTTTCAAATTCAAAATTCAGATGGAAATGAATGTTCTCCAAATGTAATGATTACATGCAAAAGGAAAAAGAGAACTGGAAAAAAAAGGTCAAAATCTAGTCTTTAGATTGCATGGAGATGGAGGTATTACCAAGATCTAAAAATATTTCAAACTAAAAACTATTCCACCCCTTATATATTGAAATAAGTGGAGCTATAGGAGAGTAGAAATCCTTCTCATAAAATTTCTTTTGCACCATGCTATAGTTTTGAGGTCCCAATAAGCAAGTTACATGATTGATATCATTGATCAAATTGCTTCACCCTAATGCAACTTCCTCATATAGTTAATATGGTTTTGCCTCCCCAAATCTTCTTAATATATTAATAATAGAAGAAACATGTGCAATGCATTGGCTTAGGAATGGTAATTTCTACCCTACCCGATGGGTACCCGCCCCTACCCTCCCTGACGGGGAGGGCTTTTTGGCTTGAAGGATGGTTTTGGGGCAGGGACGGGTTTTGGGATTCTACATTGCGTATGGGTATGGGTACGGTACGGTATTAGGCTAAAACCCAACCTTCCCCAACCCACATATTGTTGGAAAAATGGAAAGCATATAAACTTTATGTACTAGGTGTTGAATTTAATAATATTTTTAATTTTATGTAAAGGATAATTGATAGTTTTTGTTTTTTGCATTTCTTAATCAAATAATTGGAAATTTTGTTATATATTTGTGTTATTTTACTTATATATTGCTTATATATGACAAGAAATAATAGGAAATTAGATGTGGGTTCTAAACCCAACCCGCCCCTACCCTTGAATCCGGAGAGGGTTTTGCATTTTCATGTGCAGAGAGGGTTTAGATTCTCAAAATCCAACCCACTATGGGTCTTGGGGCGGATACAGGTTGGGAAGTTTTGGAAGGCGGGTAGGGTCTAGAATTTTACAAAACCCTCCCCGAACCTGCCCCGTTGTCATCCCTACATGATGGGCTCATGCTAAAAGATGCCCTCAAAAGTTTTTATCAACCTAGAGGAGATGGTTATCAACTGTGCAGTAGACATGATAAAAAATTGGTTATCTACTCTCATGTTTTAGTGGAAATGAACTATCATCCCTTTTTTCAATATAGATATTTTTGGGGTCCTTAAAGGTTAGGTAAATGTACATAAACTCTTTGTACAGAGGACCATACATGTATATCTTGTTTTCAGTTAATACAATATACTTTACCTTTTTCAAAAAAAAAAGAAAAAAGAAAAAGAAAAGATGCCCATATTCTTAGGGGAGTGCTTACATTCAGCTTCCTAATAAAAGGAAACTGAATTGGTTGTGGGTGAGTTTCAATAGCCCCATGTTTAAATTTTTTAATTTTTAAATTCAAAAAACACAAAATTCTAAGGGGGTTGGGAAGCAATTTGAGGATGAGAGTGAGAGAGTAAGCTGACATGGACAACTGCATTTTATATGTACAATATAGATTTAAGAACAAAATAAAATCAAACCTTTCCAATGACACTTGAATTTGAGAAGTCCAGTTCAGAAGGGTCAACTTCCCAGTCACACTTGTTTGGCAGAGGAGGTCGAACTGGCTTTGGTTCAAAATGGCTACCATTTTGACCCTACAGTAGAAACCTTGAATTAAAGCTCCAAAAAATCACTTAGATTATAAAGCAATCCACATCTTATTAATATAGGATTTAATAGCCTATTCTTTAGAACAATGCACATCTTGTTGTCAATATCTTGATGGATGAATTTAATAGGCACACTATTACCATCAAACATGGCAGACAACAAGGTTCAGCAAGAACTAAGCACCAATACACCTGCTTAAGCATAACTTTTACAAATAAAATGCTCCACGACAGTTTCATGGAAAAATAGAATGGATTTTTAGACAGTCCATAGAGGATTGGTCTAATAGGCTCTTGCAGCTGATGGGCTTTTAGATCAGCAAGAACTAAGAACCAATTTGCATAAGTGGTTCTTACAGATCTTATTTTCCTTTCCCAGGAGTCTATCTATAATCCCTTAACTGCTATGATGTTACCCTCCTAGGAATCTATCTTATTTTCCACTACAGCACCTTCATTTTGAGGCATTAAGTTCATTTGATTTGTGCTGGATTCAGTGAATCTGATTTTATTTATAATACACTAGTGGGTAGTGCGGCCCTATATACAAGATGGAAAAAATCAAAGGCAACTGTTTTCAATATTTTTATCAATATAGAATTTTATTAATTAAAATATTGCACAAAATCTATTAAACTATTAGCTTATCTAAAATAAATATTTCTTTTATAAAGTTGCTTAGGTTATAATGCATGACCATGTATCTGAGAGATTAGAGAGAGGTTTTTAAATGGAACCAGATGTTTAGGATCATAGAAGGAAAAAATGCAATGTCTTGGTTGTAAGGAAACAAGGAAAAAGGGAATGTGAAGAAGGGCAAAGTTGACATTGAGGTCCTCCCTCAGTGACATAACATGAGTAAGAAAAAGTCCAATGGAATCCATCAGTCAATGATCAAGTCAAACTAAACTTTGATATGGCTGCAGCATGGGAAACCCTGGGCGTTAAGCATAGGAAAGGTTTTAGAGATTATTATGGACCTATATTGACCATATACTTGGGATCTATAGGCTGAGAATTCTACAAAAGCTGAGTTTATAGAAGTATTACAAGGCTTATGGTTGGGGACTGGGAAGGTTGCTGAATGTTAGAAAGATATTGGTAGAAAGCAACTCTAGAGTGGTAGTGGATTGGCCAAAGAACAACAACCAAGTCTTGTGGCAATACTGGAACACCATTGATCAGCAAACTTTTTGGCTGATGCCTTGGCCAAACATCTGGTAAATAGGGAAAATCACTTCTGGTACTGCTGAAGATTGTAATGTAACAGCAAAGAAAGGGTCAGGTGGCAAATTCCAGCCTAGTTGAGGGATGCTTGGCATGCTTGTTATTAATACATTGTCTTTATCATATAAAAGTTAATACTTACCAAAGGTCATTACCCAATGTTGGTCTCAGCTATCCGAGGTCTTGGGAGGGAGGGGTAGACTAGATATGGTCCTAACCTTTGGCATTTTTTTTTGCACAAAGTGGCCGCTCTCAGACTTGAACTCGCATCCTCACACTTTCCATCCCAAGATTTTACCATTACACCATGCAATGGCCCCTAAAAGTTGACACCTGCTGATCAAAAAAAAAAAAAAAGAAAAAGAAAAAGAGCATCCCAACAGTTGAGACAAGATGTAAATTACAAATGCCCACATAGCACAAAAGAAAAAGGAATAAACTACCCAAGTTACATTGAAGTAATGGCTAAGCATGGACCATAAATTTGAAGCCTAGAATCCAACTTTTGTTGAAGGATAAGAAAGGTACATGCATTTATGAATAGTATACCAGCTAAAACAAATGAGAATACCATCAATAGGGTCAAGTCATGGCCAAATGACATCACTTGTGCTACCAATATCAAGTATGCATCAGCACATAGAAAGTAAAAACAAATTAAAAATTTGTCCTAGAGATAAAACTAGTAACAGTTGCAAGTAGATTTCTGAAGCATATCATGTATATAATTAAGGAAGAGGGAAATAATCAAAAAGTTACAAGCCAAATTCCAATGGAGAAAGAGAACTTACATAAGATGAACCACCATATGATTTCAACAGCTCAATCATTTTGTGTTTCTTGGCTCCTTCTGCATCTGCTAAGGGCTGTGATGAGGGACAAAACTTAAGATAATAAATACACCAAAGAAGTTGGCACTGATCATGCAAGAAAATACTATGGAAAGAATGCATATTACCTTATTTAAAGTAAATTGAAGTATTTAAGCATATAATCTAAAAGACAAAGTACAGACATTATAAATTAGTTCTACTGTGTTAAATTAATAACAAGAATAAAGTACCATGGCACAACAATGGAAAAGTTTTCTGCCCCTTCTATAGTAAAAAAAAAAGAAAACAAAAAAAATGATAATGTAAGAACACAGAGAACATCACATAATTTCAGAAGCAGAACCTTTGTGGGTAATTTCCCCCAAGACATGCAACCAACTTTACAGAAAGCCAAAACCTCCACAAGCTTTAAAATGTGACTTCATGGAAAAGAATACCACTAAAAAACTTCTTTTATTCCTTGAACATCTCAAATGGACCAATTGTGTAATTTTATGGTGGAAATGTAGACTGAAGAAAAATAAACTTCTGAAATGTTTTTGTATCCGAAGCTCTTAATAAGTAAATCTATTGTATATCTTTTTTTTCTAAATCATTGGCAGAATATCCAGAATACAGTTCATATCAACAACACCCTAATATATTGGGATTGATTTCTTTTCAATGAAGTTTCCTTTAGAGAGAATACAATATCAAGATCTCAATGTATATTGCAAAAAGTCAGAAACTTTCTGGATCTTCTGTGGTCATTCACAGTTTTGTTAGACTCATGTAGGATTTCGATGGAATCTGCATTGATGGCAACAATTTAGTGAAGCAAAAAAGCTCTAATAGGGAGCAGAAGCAGAACACTAACAAGGGGGTGGACTAAGTTGGTCAACAGGGTTTCTGTTGCCAAAATCAAGCAATTGTAAGAAAGTACTAACAATGATGACTAGTTAAATAACTACGATGATAAAAAAGAGAATAATCTGCATATGATAGTTTGCAGTGACAAAGCAAGCAAAAGAAAAAGGAATGGTCAAACTAAATTTTGATCATTGCTCTACTGCTAACTGAGGACATATGCTGTCAGTGGAGCTTTTAAGTTTGAAGGGCCATGAAGGGGTAATTTTCCTCATATACTCAAGTCTAATTGGCTTTGGTAACTTATAAGAGATGAAATTTCTGTTGTGATGTAGGATTTCAGGTCAATCTATTCTTTGGGTCAGCATTTCAAAAACTGCACCTGGCTGGGCAGTTGAGCTGAAGCCAGAAACCAGACAGGGTCTCCTAAGTCAGAACCTTTTAACTGTTTTACCAGTCCAGACCAAGTAAACTTTTTCTTAAACGAGGAAACACTTAGGCTTCAGGTTTGTCCTCTGGTTTTTTTTTCTGAGAAAAGGTATAATTGTATTAATCAACCGGGTCCACCTCAAACAAAGGCCATCCTCAAAAAAGTACAATCAGATGTATCCTCTTTAAAACCTGTGTATAGACAACCAACTCCTAATGAACTCTATAGCCATGTTGATGACCTTAGCTTCGGAGGAGGCTTTGTGATCGAAAATCCTACTGTTCCTTTCAGTCCACACTGCCCACAGAATTGCCAAAGGAATAGAGGACCAGCAAATTTTCCCTTTCCTTTGTCACCCCTGGTATATGCCAAGCCTCCAAGCATGCTTTAACTGAGGCAGGCATGCTCCAGCTTACCTTTAGGATCTTTAGAAAATAGCTCCAAATTACTGTTACAAACTTGCAGTGTAAAAACAAATGGTTAACTGCTTCCATTTCCACACTACAAAGACTGCATCTCAAGTCATTGCAAATAAAGCCTCTCTTCAGCAGCATCTCTTTAGTGAGACACTTCTCTAAAGCCGCCACCCAAACAAAAAATTTGACTTTTGATGGTGCCACTTCCCCCTAAATGGCCCGGATAGGAAAAGAGGTTTCATTTTCTCCTACTAAAAAGCTGTAGAAAGATTTTACTGAGAACTCTCCTGATCTGTTCCACTTCCACACTCTTGAATCCTGATTTTGTAAGTTCAGAATCTGTTCTTGGAGAAGAGATAGCAGTTCTTATCTCCCCTCAGCACAAAAGAATCGGTTACCAGCACCTCTTTGCCAACTGCCAAATTAAACAGAGTGAGAAACAGCTCTTTGAGAGAGCTCTCCCCAATCCAAGGATCTAGCCAGAATCTGATCCTTCTGCCATCTCCAATTTTGAACCTGATGCAAGTCTGAAATGGGTGGAGGCTCTACAAATTCCTTTCCCCAGGCTGCATCCATAAGTCAAAAGTGGAGGACCACTGTCCCAACCATTATTATCCAGCCCATATTTCTCAGCTATTACCTTCCTCCAAAGGTTATCTGGTTCAGCAGCAAACCTCCGGTGCCAACTGCCTAATAAGGCTAGGTTGAAAGAAGCAAACTTATTGAATTTTATGATAAGGATCTCACCTAGATGGGTCTCTAAAATTGCTTGATTCATTACTAAATTAGGGACTTGTTGTAAAATATATGGGATTGGGAAGAACGAGTTGTAATATCTCGCTTATGCTGCATGGTTATTCAAGAAATACCTATAAACGTGATTGAAAGAAATTCCTTCGTATTTGCTACACCTTTTTAACTTCTCAGCTCAAGACTAGTCACTAGAGGAAAATACAGAGGCCAAAGTGCCAAACTATATATCCATGTGACACGGTACCTGAGAGGGTACTGCCATACTGATATGTTTTGGCGCACCTAGAGGCCACTTCTAGGAGATTGGCAAACAAGTTGGCCAAAAGAAAGTGATTAAACCAATTCACGTACAGAGCCACAGAGGGAGAAGGAGAGACCGAAAAAAGTATGTAATTCAGGCTAAATGACCAAACATATAAGAATTATGCCTACCAAAGATTGAACATTTCATTGTGCGGTATTGTTTCATTGGCAAAATGGGGTAGAAATCTGAATATATTGATGTTAAAGTAGAACCATAAAGATGCAAAGAATCTAATGGCATGAAGCGTCAAAGCACTACGATTTATCAAATCAAGCAATTTTATAATCACGATTTGCGAGAAATTAAAGTCGACTCCAGTGCATTTACCAGAAATTAGAAAGAAAACACATCAGATTTTTCAAACTACGAACCAATTAACCTCTATATTCCAGTTAAATGATCAAATTAAGCAAAACGTAGAGTGCTGACCATGCAGATGGAGTGAGAGAGAGAGAGAGAGAGACTGAATTGTTTACCGTATTTCTCCAACGATCCTGGGCGTTGACGTTGGCACCGTACTCAATAAGGCATTTGGCTACGTCGATCCAACCGTGAAGGGAAGCAACATGTAAGGGAGTCCTGTGGTCGTAATCCCTGGCGTCAACTAGTGACCTGTCTTCCTCCAAAAGCTTTCGAACGGCAGTGACATCATTCTGGTGAGCATGCCAAAGGATCAGCGACGTTCTGCTCACCCGAGCCTTCTCTTTCTGCTTCTCCGCCAGCGTCGTTGGGTATCCATGCGGCGAAAGCGTCGACGGGGAGGGGCCACCTCCCGAAGTCCCCAAGTTCTCTACGTTCCCACTCATACAAACTGGAAAAAATAATAATAATAGAAGATCACCTGATCGGAACAGAGAACGGCTTGTTCTATCCGTCCGCCCTGATTTGTTCTCCTGATTCTCTTGGAATCTGTGCAGAAACTTTTCACTTTTCAGACTCTGTACTTGATTTGACGGCTGGTGGCGAATTTGCTGACAGACTTTTAAGAGAGTAATTACCGTCCTGGTCACAGAGTCACCGTACTGATTCGTCTCTCCAATTTTTTATTCTGCGCCTTTCCGTCTCTCATCGACTTTTCTGCCTAATACCATTCGTCGCCAATAAGAACGATTTTCTGTGGGAAAATTTATGAAATCGGAGTTCCATTTAATTTTTCCTCCTTTTCTCTTCTAAAATTTTCCACGCATTCCAGGAGGTTTTAGATTTCTAATTCCTGAATAAGAAAAATATTTCCCATTTTGGAATACCTTGAATTTCATTAACTCGAATTTTGATTTATTTTTGACTAAACAGAAGTTAAAATCAACCATGAATCTTTGATCTATTTTTATAAAAAAGAAGAATCTCTTTTAATTAGAACTACAACAATTAAATAAATTCTTGAGTTAATGGCGATCCGATTCCACTTTTTTTGCTAACTTTTTCTGTGCTGGGTCAACTCCATATATTCAACTTTGCTTGATTCTGCTCTCAATGATTTAGGATCTCACCCTATGTTATGTGTGGTTCTAGTTTGACGGGCTTGCGGGTGTTATACTTTCAATGCATGGATTATTCGATTGTGTTACTGGGTTGACAAATATGAAATATATACGATATATTGGTATAGATTATAGTACGTCCAAAATGAGTTGAATATCCAAATATCCACTACATCAATTTAAATGGGTCAGGTTCAGTTGGGTATAGGGTATGGGGTACCCATTGGATTGACCTTTGACATTTTGATTCATGAATTTTTACCTAGAGCTAGAGATAATCATCCAACTAGCTAGTAAATGGGTGGATCCGGTCGGACCCCCATATATATGTCATGTGTAAACAGATGGTTAGTGGGTCAATTGTTGTTCAAAGGTTCAACCAACATCTAACCGGCCCCCAACCTACTTCACTGTCACTAGAGGGATCCTCCTTATTAAGAGCGTGTTTGGTTCTGTTTACGTTTATTCACTAAACGTTTATTGATGGTATTACATAGGCGTCATCTCAGCATTTTCTCTCTCTTGCTCTTCTGCATACATTGAAAATGTAAAAAGTGAACTTTGATTTATGTGTATGTCAACCGTTTGTATAAATTATTTTTTGAAGCTTCCACAAACGGCCAATCATTTATTCATTGCTACGCTGAAGCGACACCTAGTTGTCAACGGTTGCAATTATTGCATTTTTCGGTTTTACATACAAATAAAGTATAAGCGTTTATTCAATAAACATAAACGGAATCAAACACATACCAAGAACCTTGTGGGGTTCTCTTGTCTTCTGGCTTAATTTGTTTAGTTTTAACAGTGTTTTATTCTGTTCTTTTTTTTTTAGTTATTCTGGTTAGGTCTGGTTGTTTGTAGTTTCATGTGGATGTTGCAACCTCTGGCTTTATGTTTTTTTTTTGGAGAATGACGGTTCAGCACAGGGTCAGAATTTGTAGGCCTAAAGTACTATTGGGGTAGGTGGCAATGCGGAATTGATGTCAAGTCACGATCGGGTGTTGATGCATAAAGTGTGGGTATTTGACATTTCGAATGTTTATAAATGTATAGTGGGATTCAAAAATCTGCATTGGGCCGTATTTCTCTATTTTTTTCTTGGTTAATGATTATTCCTCTTTACCAAGAAAAAACTATTTAATTGTCACCATTAATGTGAATCAGGAGTATTATTAAATAAAGAAAAATAAATAATTTATAGAAAAATTGCAGGTAAATGGGGCAGGAATCTGCTACCAACAAAACAGTACTCACAACAATGTACCAACTGCCCCACTGCAACTGTATATTGGGAACATCTATCTTATTATTCATGGGAGACGTTTCCGATGTGAGGCTGCAGTGGATGGTTGATAAATGTTGCGGGTATATTATTGGTAGCAGATCCGAAATCGTAAAATGGCTATGTAAGCTGGGCCTGACTACTAGGTTGAAAAATGACACTTTTGGTTTATTTGTCACTAGATAATAACCATCCAGCAATTAGGGGAGCAACTATTTTAGGGTAGTTGGAACTGGGATAGCAGTTGTAATTAGAATTCTTTGGAATCGAAATTAGAATAGTTTATTCCCTTTATCTTTTCGGTTTAGTCTGAAATCAGAATCGGAATTAGAATTGGCTGGAATAGATTCTCATTCCCGGGGGAGGGGAGGGAATGGCAATTTCCTTGTATGGGGAATGCCATTCTATTAGGAATGAGAATGAGATTCCAATTTTGCCCAACCAAATATTTGAAATCAAAATGAAAATAGAATTCCAATTCTATCCAACCAAATAGTTAGATTATTCCGATTTCGATTCCAAACTCCTATTCCTGAAAACCAAACAGACTCTTAATGTGTTTTGCAGCTTTTGCTTGTCATTATCTATATTATAAATTTAAATCATACTTATTGTTTCATTTAATAGATTAAATCATATTTTATTTATAAATTTGTTTGTTTCAATAAAGTTATTTTCTGGTTTATATATTTTAATAAAATTCAATTAAAAATGTTAATATAGACCCCTAACCGGCCAAGTGGAGACGGGACTTGATCCCAGGTCACGGTAGCTTGGATTCATGTCTTATTCAAGTTTTGACTCCAAATAAGACATGATAACTTATATTTATATTTCCCTTTTTCTTTTATCTTTTCCATGATGCAAGAAATCTCTAACATATTTTTCACTTTTAGACGATAATAATAATAATAATAATAATAATAATAATAATAATAACAATAATAACAATAAATTCAAAAATTTCTACAAAATTTTATGTATTTTTTTTCATTTTTATATTTTTTGTTTTATTATTATTAATCAGACGCCTATTGCAAGATCCAAACTTGAATATATAAGCACCTCATCCAAATATGTGATAACCGGATAGAATCGTGAAGTTTCAAGAAATGTTTTAAAAAATGACCTAGAATCGGAATCATTATGGTCACTAGTTTTTGGGTCGATAGTTTGACCATTCATTCAAATGGATAGCTCGTTCTAACAACAAAATTAAAAAATAAAAAAGGCAAAAAACTGTTGAACAGGTTGACGGTTCGAATACTCATAACGAGTCATTGACTAATTCAACAATTTTTGGCTAAGGACTAGGTTTGGCATAAAACAGAACCGGTTTCCTGGATGGTTCTCAGGCCGAATAGTTCGACTGTCCAAGTCAACGGCGGTTTGAAAACATTGGTTTCAACTTTCATTAACAGGCCTACCTGCTTGGCTAAACTCTTCTTTTTGTAGTGTTTTCTCTTTTGGGTCTATCTTTTTTTTTCTTTTATTCATTTATAAAAAAAAAGTAAGATTTAAATAGAAGGAATTGAATGAGGTGAAAAGTAGTAGTTTAATTTACCACAATTGAGTGCTAGCGTGGTTAGCATGTTAGTTGGGTAGTCCCAGAAAAGACGTGGATTTAAATCTCGTTGTTACCACCATTGAAAAGTTAGTGTGCGTTGTGTTAAGTATAAAAAAATTTACAATTTAAACCTTACAATTAAATAATGACTAAATTAAAAATGAGTATTTTAGTCAAAGGAAAGTTTCACAATCTTATTCAGATTTTTAATATTAATATAAATATAGAATTATAGATGTGTTCGATTTTCTCTATATTTTTTTTGTATTTTTTGCGTGTAAAAATAACTCTAATATATTACACTTACTTTTTATTTATGATAAATATATGATATTATACATGTGCCTAAATAGGGATGGGAAATTTCCCCATCCCCAACAAGGACTTGACTTCCCCAACTCGATGGGGTGAGGGATGGGGATTGAGGTCCCCACCTCGCCCTGAGCCCGATATATATATATATATATATTTGTATATATCCAAATATATTTGAAACATTATTTATATTTATCCCCAGCGGGGATTGGGGATGAGGATGGGGAATATGACCCCGCCCCATACCAACCTTGTTTCCATTTTTTGCAAAATTTATGTATTTTTTCATTTTTTGTATTTTTATATTTTATTAGTTATTTATGACACTAAAGGTTAACACATTTAGCTCAAAAAATTGAATTATTTATTATTACTTTTTATATTTCATTTTTCAATATCAATAAAATTAATTCTTTTTATTACACATTTTTTTTTAATTTTATTAATAAAAATATCACAAATGTGTAATTTTTTTCTACATTTTTGTAATTTTCTATATTTATTTCTATTTTTTAAATTTTATTACCTAACTATGACTTCGTATGTTGATCAATTTGATTCGAAAGGTTGAATTTCTTAGCCACAACTTTGATAAAAAATGGTTTTGTTTTTGAGTTAGTTTTAAAATATATGGGTTTATATTATTAAAAATATTGACATAGATCTAATTAGTAGCATTTATTAGTGAAAAATAGCTCAAAACATAGGATTTAATAAGAGAAAATGGGATTTATTACCTTAAGTATAAGATTTAATTAGAGGGGATTAAATAATGTGCAAAGTAATAATTGAAGTTACATTTTCAAACCTTACAATTAGAGATGGATTAAATACACAAATATAGGCATTTTAGTATCCATTAAAGTTAGCATTCAAGCTATAATAAAATGACTTTTATACCCTTTCTTAAACAAAGAAGTATAGGGTAATTTTAGTCCAAAAAAAGTTTCACATTGCATTCACACTTTTATATATAGTATACATTTATATTATATATTTTCAAAATATGTTTAAAATATTATTTATATTTAAATTTTTTTCTTTTATTTTAAGAATTTATTTTTCAAAAGAATATGTTAATTAAAAAAATTTAGGGATTTGGGTCCCCATGGGGAACTCACCTTTGTTAGGGATTGGGGATGGAGGACAGATTTTATCCCTAGTGGGGATTGAGGTCGGGAATAGGGATTTATCTATAAATCGGGATCAGGGACATGGAATATGATCTATGCTCTGGGAGATGTTCCCAATGCACGCTAATGTGCACGTGGTGCGTCGTTACCATTCCTACTCACCTTCTTACTTTTATCATGTTTACTAGTAAGTGTGCACGTGGCAATTCTAGATGATGATAATTATAATAATAATATATCTAAAATTTTCTATAAACTTATGTAATTTTTATTTATTGTTTCTATATTTTTTTGTTTTTTATTATTAATTAGATGCAAATTGCAAAATCCAAATTTGATTAAATAAACACCTCATCGAAATATGTGATAATCATATCAAGTTTCAAGTTGTTGTTTTTTTATTATTAGTCATTGTTTTAAAAACCGAACCAAACCAGACGGTTGAACCATTTGGCTCAGAAATCGGTAGAGGTGTCAAACGGGCCGAGTTGGGCTATGCCGACATGGCATGGCCAATAGGTAGCCCATGCAAAGTGCGGATTGTGCCGCCCTCCCTTGGATAACTTGGGGGGTTGGCCCATGGGCCGAGCCTTGGGCCAAGTTGGGTCGTGCACCGGGCCAAAGCTATTTATTTAAAAATTTTGACAAAAAACTTAAACTTTTAATTTTATATGAATTTTGATGTATACAATTGCTTATATATACAATAATTAAATAAATTAGTACAATAAAATTAAAAAATATTTATTTTATTAATATATTATTATATAATTATAATTTATATAATATTATATATATAAATATATAAATAATATATGGGTCGTGCTGGCACGTGGACTGCGAGCAACATGGCCTGCTCGGTCGTGTTGTGTTGGCCCAGCCTGTGGACCTAAAACCCCAGGCCCAACATGGTCCGCACGATCATGCCGGGCCTGGCACGACCCGCGGACCACCGTGTCGGGCCGCAGGCGGCACGACCTGATTTACACCTCTAGGAATCTGTTAGGTTAGTAGTTTCGTTTTGGCCCTAAACCACTATTTTACAAAAAAAAAATGTTGAAATGGTTAGAGAACCACTGACCAGGATGGTTTAACCGTTAAAATGTTTAACCTACTTAATGGTTCTTGAGTTGCTTTCAAACTAATTCCAAAATTTTTATTTATTTTAAAATAAAAAATAAAAAGAATATTGAAAGAAAAAACTTTCATATATCATAATCTTGTTTGGTTATTACCCAATGGCCAAAATTAGTTAGGATTTTTAGTTTTTCCATTTTGATTTTGAGTTTTCTCATTTCTGTGATTCTTTTTAAGTTGTAACAACATAAAAATTTCAACTCCAATGAAGAGATCAAAAAATCGACGCAAGAGATGAAAGATTAAACACCGATCTTATATTAGAAATATAAAATACACCAATGAAGCAAGCAATCTGGGACTTGAGAGAGATTTAGAGAGATGTAAAAAGAGGGTAAATGGTGTTGTACGGTAGTGATGATGAACATGGAGATAGTTGTTGTTGGCGGTTTCTTCTATCTTTCTTTTTTTTCCTCACTTCTAAACTCTAACCAATTGCCTCCTTCTCAATGTCTCACATTCTCCTCTCATAATAATGTATATATATGGTGGACTTTAATCTAATCATAACCTAACAGTCAAAATAAAAAAGTTATATTATATTTTACATCTTATCGGTTTGACCCGCCCAAACTAGACCATTGAACCGCTAACCCAAAAATCGGAAGCCAGAGCAATTCTATTTCCGTTCGATTTTTAAAACCTTGATTTTAGTCAAAAGAAAGTTTCACAATCTTATTCATATTTTTAATAGTAACATAAATATAGAATTACATATGTGTTTAATTTTTTCTATATGTTTTTTGTATTTTTTTTTGTGTGTAAAAATAATTATGATATGTTACACTTATTTTTTCTTTAATATGATAAATATATGATATTATACATGTGCTTGAATGCTTTTTTTAATAAAACTTATGTATTTTTCATTTTTATATTTTATTATTTTTATTATTTATTTATGACATTAAAGGCTAACACATTTAACCCAAAAGTTGAACTATTTATTACTAGTTTTTATATTTCATTTTTTTCAGTTCTAAATTATGTATTTCATTTTCATTATAAATAAAAACAATTCTTGTTTATTACACTTATTTTTTTAACTTGATTAATTTTCTATATTTTTTTTGTAAATTTCTATATTTAATTTATTTTAAAAAATGTATTACCTAACTATGACTTCATAGGTTGATCATTTTGATTTGGATGGTTGAATTGCTTAGTCACTAGTTGGATAAAAAATGGTTTTGTTTTGGGGTCAATTTTAAAATATATGGATTTATATTGTTATTAAAATCATTGGCATAGATTTAATTAGTAACATTTATTAGTAAAAAATAATTTAAAAATATAAGATTTAATAAGAGGAAATGAGATTTGACACCTTAAGTATAAGACTTAATGAGAGGGGACTAAATGAGGTGGAAAGTAATAGCTGAAGTTACATTTTCAACCCTTACAATTAAAGATGTATTAAATACACAAATATGATCGTTTTAGTAGCCATTAAAGCTGATATTAAAGCTATAACAAAGTGACTTTTATACCCTTTTTTAAACAAATAAATATAGGGTAATTTTAGTCCAAAAAAAGTTTCACAATGCATTTACACTTTTATATATAGTATAGATTGTTGAAAAACATACATGTACCTCCCTCCCCCCAACTCTCCTAACGAGTTGGTAATCACCCTAGATACTTGAACAAATCTAAAAGGAAGGTAATTCAAACGACACAAGGGTGGAAAATAACATGTTTCTACACAAGGTTGAGGATATAATGCTCAAGTTTTCAAATAGTTGTCCACTTCCCATATGAACATAGAAGTCTACTAGTTAATACTCTCCAAAGATAGCATGCTTATAAGCCCTATTCATTTGGGCCCGTTTTTTTTGGGGGGGGATTTCAAAAAAGTGTTAAAAAATTTAGGGAGTTGGGTCCCCATAAGGAACTCGCCTATGTTAGGATCAGGGATGGAGGACACTTTTTATCCCTGACATGGATTGAGGTCAGGAATCATGGAGATTTATCTCTAAATCGGTGTTAGGGATAGGGAATATGATCCCTGCTCTGAACCAAATTCACACATGTGCCCACACAAAGGGCGCCCCACAGCATATCCCAACTGTGTATTGGGAATATCTCCCATTGACAACTTTGGGAGATGTTCCCAATGCACGATGAGATGTGCATGTGGGCTGCAAATGTGATCTCCTCCGAACCCACCCCATTACTATTCCTACTTACCTTCTTACTTTTATCATGTTTATTGTTGAAATACATACTGTACCCCCACTCTCTTAAAGAGTTGGTCATCACCCCAGATACTTGAACAAATCAAGGGTGAAAAACAACATGTTTCTCCATATCAATTATCATCCAATAGTTAATAGGTCGAGAATATAATGCTCAAGTTTTCAAATAGTTGTCTACTTCCCATGTGAACATAGAAGTCTACTAGTTAATACTCTCCACAAATAGCACGCTAATAAGCGCCATTCATTTGGGCCTTTTTTTTTTCAGATTTTGAGAGGGGCGAAGTTGGTCAATGGGGTTTTGGTTCCCATTGAGCAAGATACCCATGCTCTTTTTTCAGATATATGTGGGGTTCATGGAAAATTTATTTTCCTTGGTATATCCATCTCCCAGGTGGGTAAGGGGGAAATTGCCAACACTTAGATATGGCAAAATTGCCCATTTTAATAATGACCTTTTATGACTAAAATGATTATTGTCTTATTTATCTCAGAAATAAAAGAATATGGATAAATGCATTTACCCCTCAATAAGTGTATACCTAGGTAAGTAACTTCCTAGAAAGCGAACAACACCTTGGTGATAAGTTACTAATTTGGGTAAAATGTTATTTAGAAAATTGTTACCCGGATAAATGCATTTTTCCATGTTCTTTTGTCAGAAAGTATCAGTTGGGCAAGTGAAAAATTTCCTAAAATACTCCTAACTTAATACCCCTAACCTTTTTTGGTAAAGGCATTTTAATCTTATACATTTTGATTAATTTTCCTGATCCATGCACAATTTAATATACCCACCTGAGAATTAGGTAAAACTTTTTCCAATTAAATTGTAGAAAGTTTTGTTTCTATAGATCCTTACATTTCAATGCTTACACTAGTAAAATAAGATGGGAAATTTGGTCAACCCCTAAACTTATCCCAGGCCCCACATCATTGCATGATCAACTCCATCAGTTTACAATGACTCTGACAGTCTGACTAGCATCAGCCCAATGTCACCATTCTAGGGTATAAATCATTTTGTATGACTTCGCTGTTTACATAATTACATTAGATTTGGAATAATCTTCTTTCTTACTTGATAATTATCAACTCCCCTCCGTATGAAGGGTCGGATACTCTTTAACTTCTTAGACGGGGCAACGGTCTTTGGATAAATAGAGAATCATAGGTTACCCGAATGAGTTGGTCAGAGAATTCTAAATGATCCCTTGCTTGGATATGGTAGGAGGTAAGGTATGATACTTGGAGTCCACCGGTTTAATGTATTTTTCGAGTCTTACTGTCGATCGAACTTTGGCCAAACTATCTGGGCCTTTATAATGAATTAATGATAATCCATTTATGATAGGTTCAAAGTATCGATACGAAATTTTATTTATTTTTAGTTTATTTTTTTATATTTTAATTTATTGGGAAGCTTTTAGCATGTTTTTTATTATTAAAAAAATTGGGGGGGGGGTCCAAAACGCCTGTTTTTCAAAAGATACGACATAATGCGTATCATATCGATACTTTAAACCATGCATTTATCTTTAAGTGGGTGCTAAAAAAAACCGAAAAATCAAATCAAAATTGATAATTTGAACTCAAAAAGTTTGTTTAACTGAACCGACCAAAATGTATTATCTATATTTCTTATATATTATATACATTATATATTTTCAATATATTATATATATTTATTTATATGCATTATCTAATATATTTTTTATAACATTTACATTATATATTTATAATATATATTATAACAATAAAAACAAAAAATCGAACCGGTCAACTAGTTCACCGGTTGATTCGATTCGATTTGGGTTCGAAATTTTTAAAACCGAAAGATGAACCGGTTCCGTATTAAATATGTACCCACGGTTCTAATCGGCCACGGTTCCGTATTATAACTCTTACTGACCTTTTTCGAATCTCCCTTACAAAGCAACCTCGAAGTCAGAAGGTTATATATGGCTATGCAATGCAACACGCATTGGACTGGCGGGTACCTGCTTTCGTGCTTCGAAGTATCAGAGCCTTTCTTCCCTTCTCTCTCTGCATTTGGCTCCATTTCGGGGTTTAGGGATAAAAAGACTTCCACGGTCGTTTGAAATGGATTCGAGTGGAGACCGTTCAGAGATCGTGTTCTTTGACGTGGAAACTACGGTCCCCTCTCGTGCTGGTCAGGGTTTTGCCTTGTTGGAGTTCGGAGCGATTCTGGTCTGCCCTCGGAAGCTGGTTGAGCTTGAAAGCTACTCTACATTGGTCAGGCCTGCCGACCTTTCTTCCGTCCCCGCTGCGTCATGCAGGTGTAATGGCATTACCCGGGACGCCATCGCTTCCGCTCCTACTTTTCGAGAAATTGCTGACAGGGTTTACGACATTCTCCACGGTTCATCTCTCTCGTTGGATTTCTATTGTTAGGTTTTCTTAGTATTTGCTTATGTTTTTAATTGATATTTTGTTCGTAGGTCGAATTTGGGCGGGTCACAATATTGTGAAGTTCGACTATGCTCGCATTAGGGAGGCATTTGCCGAGATAGGTAGGCCGGCTCCGGAGCCGAAAGGATCTATTGATTCCTTAACATTGTTGACGCAAAAGTTTGGGAGGAGAGCAGGAGACATGAAGGTTCTGGACTCTTTACTCTATATTTCTCGTGTTATCCATCTTCCTGCCATTTCTATTACTATTCTTCTTTCGTGTCATTACTTCTATTTAATCTTTTTTAATTTTCTTTTCACGTGTCTGATTAAAATATGAATGACAATTCTATAATTAATACACCTTACTTGATTGGACTTCATTTTAATTGGCTTTTGAGGATTATACTGACTTGTACAGAAGATTTGGCTTCGTTGCAGCGATATTCTTATAAGATGTTTAGATTGACTAATTCTGTGCAATGCAAATTTTTGAATGTCGATTTACATGTCTTGTTCTACACAGATGGCCACCCTTGCAACCTATTTTGGGCTTGGACAGCAAAAGCATAGGTAATTGAGTTGTTTATCTACTTATCTATTGATTGCTGTGTTTTGCTTAGTTTCTTTCAAGGTACGTGTTCGATGTTCCCCCCTTTCCGTCCTTTATACGTTGTCATCTTCTTTATTAGCCGAAAACTTCATTTATTTTTTTCTTCTTTTCTGTTTTCTAGCATTCTCGTTGTAGGGCCAGATCTTATATCTTGCTTTGCAGTCCATTGGCTAAACAATTCTTTAACTTACGCCCTTACTGAAATTCAAGGATATTATGGAACCAACATGGTTTTGTACCTCAATTCTAGTAACTTGACCTGAGATATTGTAGAATATAATATGATAACAAGTGGTAAAAGAAGAGGATTTTATGACAAAAAGACTAGAAACCGTCAGGTTCCCTTCTACCAGTGTGTCCAACTGAAACCATTCATCTAACTGGCAACCCTGTGGATTACCTATTTGGGGACTTTATGATGTGCACTACAATTTATTGTCTCATGTGCTGCATTTGGTTTGTCCCTAAGAATATGCTGCTTCTAAGCTAATGGAAATTGGAAAGAAATATGATGTGTTAGAAGTCCATGCAGGGTAAAATCTAATATGATCAATGGAAAGAAATAGGTGTGTGTTCCCATCCTAAAATCCTATTCCACTAAAGTGCCTATGATCTGTTATTATATTGTTCCTTCATTGATCACAAATTATAAATTTTATTATATATTAATTTGTTTACAACAACACAGTTAAGGCATATTGATTTTAGCAAGATAACTTGGTTCTTATTTCTTATGCAAGTTCATATGCTGGGTGAATTGCATCCCTAAATGGAGACCATATTCTTGGCATCCTGATCATGCACAACGTATTCTTGTAGGTCCCTGCAGAGTGATTTTGGTATTGAAAATTCCTTCTGTATGTGGAGTTTTTTATCATTGGATTGAATCAATTCATTTATGTTGTCTAGAGTCTAGAGAAAATTCTCTGGGTAGTGACCCCCACCTATTTCTGCCATTTAGAAGAACCATGTATTTGTACCATGTGGATCAGCCATTTGTTCATTCCTATGGCCCATTACAGCCATATACCCTTGGAAATTTGCTCAACTTACCTGTTCAAACTTTTTGTTTTTTTTTTTTTTAATCTAAAATATATCAGGGCTTGCTTTGAGGTTTGAGCATGTTACAAATTGTTTTTGGCTGCCCATTTATTCCTTGAATTAAGGATGATGAGGTAAAACCATCTGAAAGATTATTGGGTCATGTACCTTTAGCTAGATGACTGGACTAATATTCCTGTTATATGTATATTCTAGACAAAAACTTCAAAACACTTGGTGATAACAATTTCTTGTTCTTGACCTTTCAGAAATGGCTTGTTATTTGTTTACAGTATAAGCTCACAAGTTCTCCTTTGGTAATGATTTTCAGGAGCTTGGATGATGTTCGGATGAATCTTGAAGTTCTCAAGTACTGTGCAACAGTTTTATTTTTGGTAATCTTAATATCTCTGAAAGCTTTGGTTTAATTTAGAATTATTTTAATATCTCTAAATTCTGAATTTTGATTATATTTCACGAACGAAATTATGACTCTTGATACTGCAAATCCCTTGATAGAGTGGAATGTGACATATGATTTGATTAGACAACCACAAATTGCTGCCATGACGATTTTATTGGGGTTCCAATTGGTTGAACATCTGCCACTACAAATACTAATTGCTGAATTGCAAATCTCCTATAAAATTTCATGTTTCTTTTGAAATGCCACTGTTGGGCCAACTACAAATTTTGCAGATACTAAAAATAGCAGTTAGCTAGATTTGGTGGTTAACTGCATGTCATACATTACTTATTACTGGTTCTCATCTAGCAATTTCAACAAAAGTGCCATGCTGCTTTCTCCCAGTCTATGGCTTAAATTAGAATAAGCAGTTACATTCTGACATTTATTGGCTTACATGGTTCACTTTTGCCCTTAATTTCTCAAGTTTCAAATCAGCATTCCTGACCTTGTTCTCTTTCTTTCCAGAATAGTTGAATTATCAATTCTTTCATCCTACTCAGTTGTTTTTTTGCCATGCTTCTCTATTTATCTGGGTTTCTTACTCCATGTTATTTCTTCTCTCTCTCTCTCTCTCTCTCTGCACATGTGCATGTACTTCTGATTGTATTTTACATTAAACCTTGATGCTGTGTCAAAATTTTGGTTAACTAATAGAATCATCCAGTCTTTCCACTTTCTTTTGGTATTGTTTAGACAATGTCAAATTGTCTAGGAAAAAAGAAACTTTAGATCAGATACTGTTGTCATTGTATATGTTCAACTTTGATATGGTGGATTTTCCCCTGCTTCTGTGCTAGATGTGCCCTGCCATTTCAATAGATAGATGAGGGATCATTAGGTTAAGACAATAGACTATCTGTTTCATGGGAGGTTCAAGGGGTAGTGTATCATTATCAAATTTGGAGTCAGGAGCTAGATGAATTGATTTAGAATTAAATGAGGCATTGCAAGCTTGGAAATGGTTGCATTAACACATAGCTGCATTCTGCATCTACTGCAGGAGTCTAGCCTCCCAGACATTTTCACAGCCAATAGTTGGGTCTCTCCAAATGCAATTACAAGAAGTCGTAGTAATGGAAAAGTTTCCCCTGCTGGAACAAAGCTAAACATGACTACACCTCCATCAGATCTCAAGTTCAAGAATCATCAAATATCTTCCCCCATGACTGCAGGGAGTGGAGCAGAGGTTCTCAGTTCTGTCAAATCTAATGTACCTCAAGCAGATCATTTTGACATGAGCCAACTTATTGATCAAATGAATGTAGAATCCCTGCAATTGGATGCCAACATGGAAGAACCAACTGTCCTGGACTCTAACAGGACATCTATTGTAGCCACACCCAATGGTTATTGTAGCTCACAGGGCACCTTACAGGAAGGAAATCCAACATCAGACACTCGGGGGACATCATGCAGTGAAGCTGCATCAGGGGATTGTAGTGGCTATGCTGGATTCTTGGAACCTGAGGAAATCTCAATTCCTTCTATCAGTGTGTCCCTTGTCCCATTTTATCGAGGCATCAAGAGAATACAACTATTGCACAAAGATGTTCTTTTGCAGCTTTATTGTACAAAACTAAGAGTGAGGTTTGGAGTAAGCACAAAATTTTTTGACCATGCTGGACGGCCCCGATTGAGTATTGTGGTGGATCCATCACCTAGCCTGTGTCAGGTTTTGGATACCTGTGACCACCTCGCACAAAGGTTATCTATGGAATCTGGTAGTGATTCGGAATGGAGGCCTGTTGTAAATAGGAAGAATGGCTTCTCAAATTCAACTATTAGGCTGCAGTAAGTTCTTATTTCCATTACTATTCTTATTTCAATGGGAAAATAGTGGTTCATTTACAAACTTTATGAAATGGCAGCAAATGTGCTGGGGGAGGGGGTATTAATCTACATTAATGCATCAAATCAGTATGCTTTCATGGCCAATAGGGTTTTTATTCTTGGTCATGTTCAGGAAATATTGGCTATGAGATTGGGATGAGGCCACTTTACCATTATCCTATGTTGGCTCCAGCTATCTGGGGTCTTGGGAGGGCCGAGGGGTAGAGGGGGTAATGTCCTAACCTTTGGCATTTTTTTTTTTTGCACAGAGTGGCCTCCCTAAGACCTGAACCTGCATTCTCATGCTTGTCAGCATGAGATATTACCATTACGCCAAGTATTGATGGCCCCTAAATGGATAGATTACCAATACCAAAAAAATTTTGGTAGTTTTATAAGGTTAAGATCCTTCCTGTTCCTCTTATGTGGTCATCTAAATAAGTATGAATAAATAATAATCTAATTTTGGAGGCTTTTTGGTTAACCTATATGAAGGGACCTGGGGGGGGATTCTTACGCATACTTTTTCATATTTCATTACTTTTTATGAACGTCTCTACCCTTATTAAGTACCACCAGACTAATCCTTGTGAAACCTCACTAATGACTTAATTTTTATTGTCTTCTTACTGTAGCATACCCATAGTACCAACTGGGGACATTTCCGTCTACGGCACAGAGATATATCAGAAAGAAGCTTCTGGCAGTGCCCAAAGGCTTGTATTTAGTAGATTTGATGCTGCAGAGCTTGATTCCTTGTTTGTTCCAGGAACTCTGGTTGATGCTTATTTTTCCTTGGACGTGTATGATTATCAGCAGAATGCTGGCATCCGGCTATTGGCGAAAAGGTTGTTTATCAATTCCAAGTAATTTTACCCATGCAAAAAGAAAAAAATCCAAGTAGTCGGAGAAAGGGAGAATCCTTCAATTTCCTCAAGTGAAGAAAGTCATGTACAATTGTAAAAATCGTCTCCTTTGTGCTATGTTAGCTTTTAGGTTTAGTCGTTTAGGTTTGAAATTGATTGGTGCCATATAGTTCATTTTATTTATGGACTGCATCTTTCTCTTGGTTGCCATGTTCTATGCTGTAGGATATGATGTAAATAAATGAAGACTTGAAGAGTCCTAAAAGGGTTCTTCTTAGGAAGATGAAAGACGCAGCCTATGGAAGTGGCTATTGGCTAAATAGTCGAATTGGAACCATTGACCAGTGTTCAGAAACCTGGACCGGATATCGAGCTGCTGAGGCTACGGGGTCGTGGATTGATCAGACCAACCATTTGGGCCAAGCACTTGACCCGGTCAAAAATAAAAACGTGAAAGGTAAAAATTCAAAAAGAAAAAAAAAACTAGTTAAAACCTATTTAATGTCAATATAAAGCCAAATTATACAAGTTGCCAACCTTGAACTATCGATATGTGCTGGGTCTATCTTCCCATCTTTGAGTTGGCTGCCTTCTACTGACAAATTGACAATTCCCCTTCTGATCAAAGTTCCCGGCTAACTGTAAGGGGGAGGGGAGACCATCAAAGGATTTAAAACATAATTAACTTCAAGAATGTTCAAATCTCTTTGGACAGTTTGAAGTATCATCAACACCAAAAAAAGTCAAGCATTTAGAGATGGGAGTGAAGCAGTAATTAGTGGCCATTTCCTTTTAATTTATGATAAATAATGTACTTGTTCATTCATAATCACAAGTTTGTAGCAGCCAGTAACTACAAGCTCAGTACATTGGAAGAAATGTCTAGGGAAAAAGCATTTGCATGGACACTTGGATGGTAAGATATATAACGCATATTCATGAATTGCAATTTCAATAATGGCAGACATTTTATCATGTAGTTTCAGGGATATTTTGCTTAGATGTTCGGAAAGTCTAAAGAAATGAAGGAAATTTTCTAAAAGCACGGAATTTGTCAAAACTTTATGGAATTATTAGGAAAATTATAATTGCACTTTTGAGGCTCAAAAAATCCATATCAAATGACTGCATATCAAATGGGCATCTCTCTGTCTGCCTTTTAGTATTTTGTCCACTCTCTTTTTAAATAAGCATCTCTCTCTCTTCCTTTTTTTTTTTCTTTTGCATTTTCATTATAATGATTTATTATGTGAATCATATCAAATTAGTAAGCCAACCATCCAATTACTAAAGAATGGGGGGACTTTGCCAATCTTGCTGGAAAATGCATAATTTATCAATGAAATTTGAAATATTATTGATATATCGGTTAAACATTAGAGATACTAGCCGAAAAGGTTCCTGAAATATTTCATATCACCCCTACATAAATGGGGGGATTTTGCCAATCTTGCTGATATTGGAACCTAGACGTGTTCATGGCCCGGTATTTGAGCCTGACTTTGCACTGTGTTGGTCTCGGGCTTGAGGCTGGTTCCATTCAAATTCTGGCAAAAGCCAAGCCCGAGCCCAGCCCATGAACAGGTCTGGAACCATGTGAATATTTATATATACATACATAATGTGAATATTTATATATACATAACTGTGTATATGTATGTATATGCATGTATAATTCATGTGTAAATACATTTATACGCATTTGATAAGTAAACAAGATCAGAGAGATCTGCAATGTTACAATCATATTCTGAATTCAGATTATTGGGTTACCCAAGGGTTTAACCCTAACAACCCAAATTTTTTGGGTTGGGTTTAGGTTAACCTGTCCCAAGTTGTATCCCTGAATGTCCCCCTAATGATCTATTATTACTACATTCTCTTTTCCTAGAATGTGTAGGCTGTGTTCTAGCCATCCAAGTCCTTTTTCTTGTGGAAGCATGAGAACTATGAGCAAACTAACGTAGATGGTGATAGTGGAAAATGAATCGTTTTGCCAACTACACTGACAATTCAACTATAATGCCCATCATATATGATGACGTACTAATACCTAATAGTACGTAAATTGCCACCTCCAGGCTCCAGCATTCCAACCAAAGTAACTCGTTGATCCCCAGTAAGAAATTAGGTCCCTCTACCGCAGCTCTGACTGATTAGCAGGATTTGGTCATGATCACCAGTAGTCGGAACAAGAACACGAGCCTTGATTGAAACAATGAAAGCGATAACGATCTCTAATGACAATTTCCCGGCCATAAACACTGGAAATAAGCTTTACTGCAGAATGGCAATCTTGGCATATCCGCAGGTTCTTAAATATGTAGAGGGGCATACCAGGTTTTGTGCTCATAAGCCCAAAGGAGATAGCCAGCTTCTCACTGTGATTGAACAACGCTTGCTCTTTCTCCTCTTGCACATCTGCATCGTCGATCCCACTTTCAGAAGTAGAGAATATCTGAGAAGAAGTGCTAGGGACATAACCCGCCAATCTCAACCTTCGAATCATCTCATCCAACATAGTGTACACCTCTTTGATTTGAGAATGTGACTTGTCCCCTGCACTGAATTGATGAACTTGGCCATTCAGGTGAATAGAGCTCATGCCAGGCACCTTCATTATTCCCATGTTCTTGAGATGCTGGCGGAGAGAATCAGCTTTGTCGCGCCTTCCAGCCAATGCATACATGTTGGACAGCAGCACATGATATTCAGTGTTGAGGGGATTGATCTGAACTAACTCTTGCAGAAGACGTTCGCCCAGTTGAAGCTTTCCGTGGAGACTGCAGGAGGCCAAGAGCGAACCAAGCACAACTTCATTTGGGAGAATTGGCATCTTCTTCACTAGGATCTCAGCTTCTTCCAGTCGACCTGCCCGTCCCAATAGATCTACCATGCAAGCATAGTGCTCAACCTTAGGCATTATCCCATACACAGGACCAAGGTCATGGAAGTAGCGGCAACCTTGATCAACCAGCCCCGAGTGGCTACAGGCACTCAGAATGGACACAAAGGTTACATCATCTGGCTTGACTTCAGCAACCATGCGAGGAAAAAGATTCAACACCGCCCTGCCACGTCCATGCATGGCAAGACCACCGAGCATGGCATTCCAAACTACAACATTCCGGCGAGACATACCCTCAAAGACTCGGCAAGCAGCATCTATCCTCCCACATTTGGCATACATGTCCACCAAAGCCGTTCCCACCATAAGATGCATCTCTTTCTTCATTGTCTTCAAGACGTAGACATGAACCCACCTTCCCACCGTAAGATCTCCAGAGAGTGAGCAGGATGACAAAAGGGAACAGAGAGTGATATGGTTAAGCTCCAAGCACAAACATGATAGCATACTGGAAAGCAGCGCAAGAGCTTCCCTAGAGAACCCATTCTCCACATAGTTTGAGATCATCACTGTCCAGGCAACCTCGTTTTTCTCCGGCATTTCATCGAACACCCGTCTTCCTTTCTGTGTCCCCTCCAACTTCAGCGTAGCAGTGAGGATTACTGTCCAAGAGACAACACTCGGCTCGCTCATCTCGTCGAATACCCGTCTCGCATCGTCCATTCGCCCACACTTGGCGTACATGTCCATAGCTGCGTTACTCGCGGTGACTGTGAAATGAAGTCCACTTTTGATCATGCAGAGATGCCCCTGCGCCCCAGCGCGAAAATCTCCGAGGCGGGCGCACGCGACAAAGAGACTGACCAAGGATACCTGATCGAGCCGTACGCCCTCTCCTCGCATCTGACGGAAGAGAACCAGCGCCTCCTCTGGCAGCCCATTGCGAGCGTAGCAGCCCATCAAGGTGGTCCAGTCGACAGTGTCCCTGTGCGTAAAGGGAATTTGATCGAATGCTCGACGAGCGGACAATGCGAGGCCGCATGCGGCGTACAGATGGAGGAGTGCGTTGTGAAGGAAAGCGCCGGGGGAGGCTGCGAGGCCATTCTTGATGAGAGTGGCATGGAGCTTCTCGCCCTCCTCGAGAGAGGTTCGATGGGCGCATGCTCTTAAGAGGGAGCGGTAGTAGTGCGGCAAAGACGCACAGAAACGATGAGTCGGCCATCTCATCGCATTGTGCTGCCAGTCTCTCACAAACCCACTGCATGTACGGCAACGAAAAGCACCCAGAACTGCATTTTAACCACTAGAGCTGATACGATTTCGAGGTCATCTGAAATGAAATCCTAGACTAGACCCGCTCCGGCAATATCCAATCAATCAACGGGTTGTGATTGGTGAACGCGCCTTTCTAAAAGCAAAATGACTTATTTATGGGCTCTTCAAAATAGTGATACTGGTCTTGAATTAAAAATGGAAACTACAATTGAGAGGACCCTAACTCGAGATAGGCATATTAATTATTCATATACAGCTGCAATTGTTAAGACAAGGGGTGAAAAGTGAGATCGGATGCTATTATGGGATGGTGAAAGAATTAATGTACCTCAATCTACTCATGAACTAATTCATTATGTCCAGTACGCCGGTAGATAAGGTGGTCCGTCCACTCCCTAAACCAGTCAAAACCCCATACACCTATAAGGATGTATCGAAAAGCTTGATACAATAAGTATTGATACTTTAAACCTTGACTATAACTGGTTCTATCGGCACTGAACATATTTTTGGGTTTGGGCCTAAAATCTTCGGTGCATCCCCCGACTCCTTTTCTCCTTCCTCGGTTAATAACAAATTATTCTTCAATCTTCATCATTTTTAGAAAGTATTGATATAGGAGTAAAATTCACAAATCACATCATCCAGGCATCCAGCTGTTTTTTTTTGGTCCCATGTCCAGCCGTTGCATTGAGTAATTAGATTCTCTCAACAATCTGCCCAGTGAACAGGACAGTTAATTAGCAAGTACAGGAGCAGGAGTTTAACCACTCGTTTAGCTGAGAGCGGATATGATAATTGAGTAGAAGAAAACCCTTACCAGAATTCAGGTAATAAGTGTCAACAACAGGAAATTTCGAGGTTAGTCAAGGAATGTGGTTTACCCACTCTAATGCAAATAGGTGACTGAACAGAGTGGTACATGCCCTTAAAAGGGAGGTAGGAACAGATATTCATTTCAATTTTTTCCCTTAAATTACATTCTCTTTTCCCAGCCGTTAAGGTACAGTTTGCTTAACAAACTTCCTTCTACTTCTCAGAGAAGGCATCTTGTGCTTTCAGTTGGAGGAGAAAAAAAAATGAACCAAGCACCAGTATAGCTCCTAGTAATTTATCACACTCTTTATGGGGCACCTCCGGATGTAGTTTCCAGCAACGCTTTGACATGGCTCTGTACCTTCTTCTTAAGGGAGTTGTAAGGCAACCGTTCCACAACCTCAGAACCAAAGGCAAAGACTAGAGCTTTTCTTGTTGTCTCCAAGTCAATGCCACGTGCCTGGAAGTAGAAGATTTGATCCTCTTCAAGGTCGCTTATCGCAGCTCCATGTGAGCACTTGACATCATCAGCAATAATCTGTAGGTTGGGTTTCACATTCACTGTTGCTCGGGGCTCAAGTAGGAGGTTTTTTGTCAACTGCCCAGCATCTGTCTGTTGTGCATATCTGTAGAATAAGGAAACAGGTAAGCAAACATTTCTCTTAATGAGAAACAGGTAAGTAAGCAATATCTAACTTGATGATTTCTTTACCAAAAAAACTTGTGATTTGACTTTATTGAGATGGAGGTGGTGAACCACCGGTCAAATCAACAATTTAATAAATGTTTTCCCCTTAATAATGTACACTTGGGCCATGTTTGGGAGTGCTTAAGTTAAAAACAAGTGCTTATTCGAATAAGCACTTATTTGCATTTGGCACCCAACTTTTTCAAGTGCTTATTTTTTAAAATAAGCACTTATTTTATTTTAGGCATTTGGTAGTCTTTTTCTCTAATAAACACTTAAATAAGCATTTGTGACTATTTTGTCCTTCATTTTCTTTCAAACTTACAAAATATACCCTTTGAATGCACTTTTATTAAATTACTTTTATAAAAAACTTTTATGAAAGCACTTTTACGAAATACTTTTATAGAAGTACTTTCGTAAAAGTGCTTTTGTAAAAGTATTTTCACAAAAGTGCTTTTATAAAAGTATTTTATTAAAGTGCTTTCGTAAAAGTACTTTTATAAAAGTGCTTTTGTAAAAGTGCTTTTAAAAGTGCTTTTGTAAAATTCAACTAGGGATAATATTATAAGTGGTATTTTAAAATTCAACTAGGGATAATTTTGGAAGAAAAAATTGAATAAGTGTTTATTGTATAAGCAGTAAAAAAAAACTGAAAAATTGGGCTTAAAAAATAAGCCCTTATTTTTAAAATAAGCACTTATTTCGGGCTTATTTCCCAAATACCAATAAGTGCTTAATGACCCAAATAAGCACTTGTTTTTAAGCACTCCCAAACATGGCCTCAATAGATCAATCAATTGTTAGGCATCTGTTGAACTGGGATGTAATTCCAAATTTACACCAAATGAGGTCTTTTTCTTGTAATTTCTAATGGGCATTAAACAATCCCACACCACTCTCCTCTGTTCCCTAAAATAAACCCAAAGCATAGAATATCAAACATTTTCCGGATTGAAAGTAAATCTACCAGTTGGGTAGGTACACTCAGCAATAAATTTTACAAAATAGTCAAGGATAACCTTCCCCTATGAACCTTGGCATACACTCAGCAAATAGCTATTACTAAGAACTATGAAGGCATTATAGTATAGCTAAATAGTGCGTTAATAAACTAAAAGGTTTAAGTTTACACTTCTCATGTAAGAAATGAAGGTTTAAATGCAAGTTAAAAGATGCATTTGGACTGACAAACTTATACATGTAAAAAAGTGTAAGGTTTACCAACACCAGAGAGCTTATAGGTTAAGATATAGAAGGTGCTGGTGAGGGAATTCAAGCAGAATAGTGAATATGATTCAATTGTGAAAAACCACAGGTGTAACTTTATCTTTGTAGAAAACGTCAGCAGGGGTTAAGGCAGACCTCAACCTGCTATATTAAAGAAAACAACAGATTTACAATCAGAAATAGGTATAGAATGGAAATCCTTCAAAATAATATCCTACAATCGGGGATAGAACTTTAGTGTAAAAAACAGCTAGAACAGCAGGGCCTTGGTAAGAAGCTAAAAATCCCAGAGCCTCAATGGCAAGACCATTGATTTCCCAATTAATAGCCACCTAAATTCCTTTTGCTATTCCTTGAAGATTATGTAAAATAACAATAGTTGGAGGAAAAGCAGCAGTATATGCTTTAGCGGTTCTCTAATGTAGACGCATAAACAAATGACTGTAACAACATTGCAATTCTATGAGCAACACATCCAAATATAGCATAAAATAACCAACTTCAGGATGAGCCCATTTGCATGGAAAAGGCATAGGAGAAATGAAAGGAATATTATCTATTCTTCTGTAAAAAATAACAAAAAAGATCATGCACTATCAGCTATTCTTCTGTAAAAAATAACAGAAAAGATCATACACTTTTAAGGCAACTAAGGTTCTTTGTTTCTTTCTTTCCCTTTTTCCCAAATTTTCTGTTTCTTTTGTTATGGATAACTGAAAATTTTATTAAATTAGAAACAGGATTTATATACAATGTCCAAAAAAGCTCTTCCATTGGTTAACAATGGCCTCTGTTTCGAAACAAGACAAGCATGCATCCTAATCTTTTTTTTTTTTTTTTTTTCAGAAAAGGTAAAGTGTTATATTAATAACCGAACAAAACATATACAAGGCCCTGTACAATAAATTACTGAGCAGGGGAACATCAACATCTCTGTACAGCACCTATTCTGTGATCATAGATACAAAAAGTTTAGAAATATCAAAAGACTGTAAGGTATACCCTTGAAATCTGTTGCTGATCAAAATGAATAAATAAATAAAAAGGTATACCCGTGAAACCTTTGTGTACTGCTACCCAAGAATATAATCTCCCCCAAAACTTTTCAATAATACATCTTCAGAACTATGTTTATTCTCAAAAAGCCTCCTATTTTTCCCTGTCAAGATTGACCAAATAACTGCTGCCGGCACCACTCTCCAAATGATTTTCCCTCCCTTGGACAGACCTCTCTGCTGCCAGCCCCAAAGAAAAGCCTTCAGATCCTTTGGAAGTTTGGAAGGCACAGCTGAACCTCAAAGAGACCTAAAGGTTTCACCCATAATTTCCTTGCAAGTTTGCAGTGATAAACAAGTGATCTGCTTCTTCAGTGGCCTCTCCATACATTACACACCTTGGTTCTGCAACAACCCTCTGCTAGCAAGTTTGTCTGCTGTTAAACGCTTTCCCAAGGTGGCTGTCCATACCAGAAACACTACCTTAAGGGGAGCAACAATTTTCCACACCTTGTTCTCTGGGAAACTCTCCTCTTCACAACAGAGCTTGTTGTAAAAAGATTTTACTGTGAAGATGCCTAATTTTTCCCACATAAGACCTTTTGTCACTTCTTTTTCTGACCAGTTTGATTCTGCTTATCCTTTGCATCAGCTCCATCCATTGCCATTTGCCCCAACTCCCAATCATTCAGTTTCCTTCTGAAGACTGGGCACCAAACACCCGTTTCCCTTTCTTGAGAGAAAACCTCTAAAATTAAACATTCTTTATTCTGTGCAACTTCGAACAGTGTTGGGAAAGACTCTTTAAGGGTTTGATTTCCACACCAAATGTCCTGCCATATTTTTATCCTTGTCACATGCCCTACTTCATACCTAACCACCTTCTTGAATTCCCTTCCTGACTTTTGGATACTCCTTCATCAAGCACACCCATAAGATAAGTTGGCTTCTCCCGGATCCCAATTGAGATTGCTTGAGCCATATTTTTCCATAATGATTTGTCTCCATGGACTAATCAGCTGCTCACTCCATTTCCAATATCACTTACCCAAGCAAGCTACATTAAATTTGCTCATTCTTCTCACCCTTAAGCCCCCTGCCTTTCTTAAGCTGCATACCTTATTCTATTTAACTAAGTGGAATTTAAACCCTACCTTCCACCCCTGCCACAAGATGTCCCTCATCTTCTTTCCAATTATCTTAGCCATGCTTGCCAGAATTGGAAACAAAGAGAGCAAGTTGGAAAAGAAGTCAGCACACTTTTTATTAGTGTCAGTTTCCTTCCTTTGGACAGGTATCTTGACTTTCATGAAGCTAATTTCTTTTCAATTCTCTCTACCACCAGCTCCCAAATCTTCTTAGTACACATCTTTCTCCTGGTGGCATCCCCACATATTTTGAAGGCAGTTTACCTATTTTGCATCCAACAAAGTCTGCTAGCTGCTCAATATTAGTTCCATCTCCCACTGCCATTAATTCACTTCCATGAATGTTTACTCCAGTCTACAGACTACTTCAAACCATGTCAGAATCATCCTAATACTCTCCATATGCTCTAGAGATGCATCAACAAATAATAGTGTCATTGGCATATTGAAGCAAAACCACCCCTTCTTCCTCTCCCACCTGGAAGCCTTCTAAAATCCTCCTTCCAAAGTTCCACCCCTAAGCTCACAAACATTCATCCTAATCAGTTCATTAAACCGTGCTATATCTGCACATAGAGGTTGTCCAATGAAGAGCTTGCATGTATAATAGAAATAATGAAAAAAAGTATGCAAGTGAAATTCATTTTTGTGGTCAAAAGTCATGTTTGTAGTAATCTATAAAAAAAAGAGTCATGTTTTGTAGTCACCTCGCTAAATTCCACAAAGCTTCTAAACGCCAATCAAGGATCAAAATTTCACAATGTATCGGCTCATATTCGGCCAATACATATCGTATCGGTCATCGGTGTCAGGTGGCCCACCGATATGCTACTATAAGCATTATTTCGGGGTTTGGCCTGTTTTAGGGGGTAGACAGGCCTTATACCAACCCCCGTGAACAAGTTTGAAAAAAAAACTAAAAGAAAAATAAAGCACCCAATGGTACAGACCGATACGCCCCATCTAGAATATCGGTCTGTATCAATATTTGGAACCTTGATGCCAATAACATGTGCTACGGTATACTGGGTACCACATCATATTTTAACAAAGAATCCTTCATGGTCACATGTTACCACTACATTGAAATTGCTATGAGGGAAAAATTGCACAAAATGCCAAAATCATCAGGACTTCCCTCCCCTTTCAAATGTAGCACTTAGCACCAAAAGACAAGTGCAATAGTCAACTTATCAGTAGCTCTGGCTCAACACGAAGAAATGGGTTAAAGCCAAAGAAAATACCTATTGACCTTAATGTTCCCATCGAACACAGCCTGTCCTGATGAATGAGCCACAATAGACTTGTGAAGCTGCCGCGAATAGCCTCGGGGATGGTCCAACACTAATCTGCTATGCAGATCTTGGGTCTGATCGCTTACAGATAAATGAAATGCTGACAATTCTGTAATTGTGTCTGGGCCTACTTGCTGAACATGGAGATTATGCCTGCTTAATTTTCCACCAGCACTTATCTCTACAAGTTCATAGTTACTGGATGATTCCTGTTGAAAATTTTGAAACCATAACAAGCTTAGATTCATAAATTATAGATAAATGATAATGCAGTACAATTATTTCAATCTACATATAAGAATTATAAATGATGGTAATGGGGCAAGAGCTGACACATAACACCAGGTTATTTTTGCTCAACAGAAATTCTCCTAGGATTTTTCACCATCACCCTCCACAAATTTTGCATGAAAATCATATTCCCAAGATGAACATCAACCTTGCACCATCTCCCGTTGCTTAAAGTATTTTCCCAGTACATCTCAATATGGAATGTGTGGTATTCCAAAAGGCTAATAGAAATATACACCAGATACTTGTATAATGAGGAAAGAACGTTTTTATTGTGCCAAATCCAAAATTATAATACTAAATACACCTCAATAGTTTGTGAACAGATTGATATTTACTTTCTATCAGAATATGTAATTAGTTTTACACTACATCTTGGTATAGAGTTTTAATACAAACCAATAGAGACTGACATAAAGGATGCTTGCCAACTTATTAAGCGTTCATTAAATGTTGATGTTAAGCACCTTTGATGTATTTTTTAGTTGCCATAACTAAATATGGTTTGTGTAGTCTTACCCCAAACAATTGTAATAAGGTTTTGTTGAGTTGAGTATCTAGACAATTGTTATACACCATTAACACCCTTTCCCCTTCATATTCCACAAATTAGATAGATCTTGTACTTGTTCCTAGAATTGAAGAATATGAGCTTATGTAGAGGAGGGCTGGGTGAGAGGATTCACTGAAAACAAACCTTCCTATGGTCAAGATGGGTCTGTAAGTAGACCAAAGGTCCATTTACATGGGATTTTCCCTTCTTGAGTCTTGCTAAGTTCTTAACTGGATAAAAGATTTAGATCAGTCAGTTCTACTCATTACTCACTGCTCTGTGTATCAATGGAGATTGGTGAGTTACACTGTCAAAGAAATACCCATTGCGATTTCATGGCAATGTACAAAGTGCAAACAGTACTTTAAGCTCCCTTCTGCAGGTCTCCAACTGTAACTTCATCCATGCCTAATGTGTGCATAAGCATTCAGTCTAGCACCTTGCTAGACTTCCACCTATTGTAAGGGATTTGCATGTTTACAAGAAAGGGGAATGGAGAAGCTTATTGACTACTTTATGATTTGATGTGTTATTATTTAATACATGCTTTCAGAACTCTTCATCACTTAACTGATTGCATGTCAACTTCAAACATTATCAAAATCCTGGTTATTTATCAGAACCTCTACAAAAAACAAAATACTTTTTTTTATAGTAAAAGAACAAATTCACATCCAACATTGTTTATTAAAACTTCCAATATTGTTTAATAAAATTCAAATCCAAAGGAGTTACTATTATGCCCATCGTATACATATATCTATGGTTTTATGTTTCAGGCTGCAATTTTTATAAACCAAGTGGGAAATATGAAATGTATGAGTCTCTACGACCATATAGGCACACAGTCACATGAATGTATAAGGTATAATTTCTAGACTTCAGACTCAATTGTTCTGAACTAAGCAAACGCAACCGTAAACATACCATTATGAAGTTGGACTGCTTAAACCCTTTATGGTCAATTATAAGATAAAAGAAATGTATAGTTTTACTTAATTCAATTACAACCCACCTAAGAAAACAAAGCAAGAACAGTAATCTACCTGTCGAACAAAGGTCCACTTGATATGGGCAGCACTTGCAGTCTGTGCCTGTATGTAAGAATGGTGAATTTTCGCCTCCTCTTCGAGCGCCAACTGAATAACAGAATTTGCCCAATAACATTTATCGGCATCACCGCCGGAATACTCCTCAATAATTCCAATCTCCCCTCCTTTCTCCACCAACACCAACACCCTCGGACTTGACAAGGGCATATAATTAGACCCAATTTCCCCTCCCTCACGAGAATAAAATCTCAAATGCAAGGGCTTCTCGACCTGACACCCGGCAGGGACGAATATAACAGTAACATCAGGAGCTCCAATTCCATTGAGGGACCAAAAAAGGTCACCGTCGTGGAAGTCAGACACAAGCTGGAGTACCTTTTCCATAATGGCCTCCGAGGAGATACCTGAAATGCTGCCCACATAGACACCGTCCGGAAATCCGGAGAGCTGGGAGGCGGAGGGGACGATGTGACCATCTACGATGACAAGACTGGGAAATTGGGTATCGGACGAGATACCGGCAAGATCAGAGGAAGGGGAAGGGATCGGAATTGGATGAATCCGAGACTGTTTGATGAAAGAAGTATCGATGAAGCGAAAAGGTTCGTCTTTGCGAGTAGGCCAAGACATGGAGAGGATGGACTCAGAAGAGGTGTCCCGCAGTTTTTGAAGAGGTGGAGGTGGCAAAGAAGAAGGAGAAGGGGTTGAAACAGAGTCTTCTAAGGTTTGCGCAATTTCAAGAACGAAAGGATCGGAGAGAGCAGCTCGGGGGGTCAAAGAGGACAGCGGCGGAATAATGAACCTGGTTCGAGTTCTAAATTTAGAGGGGAATGATGAGATTGGAGAGAAACGAAAGGGAGGAGAGAAGGTGACAGTCGCCATGGAGGAAGAGAAGGCAGTCCGCCTCGTCTACTGCTCTCTTACTCGACTAGCTTGGTAGGATTTGGACTCGAAAGAAACAAAGAATTCGAATGGTACACAACTGCTGCAGACTATCGGAATAGCTAGGGGTAAATTACTTATACCTCCCTAATGTTTCTAACAAATACTTAAACCTCCCCCGACCTTTTTAAGCACTGCATAAAACTTCACCTTACATTTGGGATAAATTATATTTACTGACCCTTCTGTTAGGTCAACGTTAAAAACCCAACAGAAGTTGATGAACTCATGCTTTAAAATTTTCAAAATAAATACCCATGGATGGTGATATTTAATTTTCATTTGAAGTGGTCAAGTCAACTGCATTTTAGATATAAGGGCACATTCCAAAGCCAAGGATTTAGTAGCGAGCACTAGCAAAAGACTTGTTCGATGGTTACGTCTGGATGGTGAAAGTTTTAATTCAAATATTTTTAGATTGAAAAATTTTTAGCTTATGTGTTATGTTGACACTGCTTCCCTGGAAGTAGTCTCTCCAATGGTGCTGAAGCATTATAGACCTTTTGGAAAGAAAAAAAAGGAAGGAGATGTTGTGAAATACGTGCAAGTCAGGAGGCTATGCATCCTCGATATATTTCTTGGCGTGAGAGCCAAAGAAGAAGATGGAAGGAAGAGATATTGGGGCCTACAACAAGAATGGTAACTCAGAAGCTTTTATTATTATTATTATTATTATTACTCGGTGCATACATCACTAATAACTTCCCCTTGACCCCCTTTTCTTCCCAACGTGGTAGTTGTAAATATGTGATTGGAGAGATAAATATGTGATTTAAGCCAGCGAAATCTTGATGCATAAGCCATGATATCTTTGTTATTAGGGTAAAATACAAAAAACTTTTCTTAAACTTTTTAACAATAAAAAAAACCTCCCTTATAATTTCATTTTAACAAATACTTCCCCTGAACTTTTGAGAGATTTGACAAAAACCTCCCTTTTGTTACCTTTTCAGACAGAAAAATGTTAGACAAGTGCATTGGTTTTTTTCCAAATACCCATTCTACTTTTATAAATTATTTTATATACAAAATTATTGATATAACCCTTTTTTAACTCAATAAAAACGCTAGAAGATGACCGTTTAGGAAGGTTTTGTCAAGTTAAAACAAGGTTATTTCAGTAATTTTGTATGTAAAATAATTTATAAAACGGTAGAATGGGTATTTGGAAAAAACTAATGCATCAGTCTAATAGGTTGTCTGAAAAAGTGACAAAATGGAGGTTTTTGTTGAATTTCTCGAAAGTTTAGGGGAGGCATTTGTTAAAATGAAACTATAAGGGAGGTTTTTATGACTGCTAGAAACTTCAGGGAAGGTTTTTTTATATTTTACCCTTATTATTATTATTATTTGTTTTTTTGGTAGGTGTGGGGGTAAACAAGATTTAATTAAACCTTGGATCAAAATTTAACACTCGCAATAGCGTTTGATTCATGGAGATCCCTTGACAGCTTTGACCTTCCTTTCCTAACTTAGCTAGTGTTTGGCATCCATGTTGTAGTTGCAGCACCGTTTTCTTATGTGTGGTTGGAAGCACCATTCCTTTTTTTTTGTTTGGAATCGTTGCTGCCAGGTAGGACATTTCCGGGAGCAACAACTTTTTCTGTTTGATACCAATGCTCTAGGAAACATTTTTTGCACTTCTACCCATTATCTAGTGCCACATTACTACCCTATTGGCAGCAACAAGCTACAGCTCTAGGAAACACCAAATTTGGCGTTGCTCCAAGCCATGCCTTCCCGATTTCCAAGGCATGGCTTGAAGCATCGTTTTCTATGAAAAAATAGTTCCAAACAGATGGATGTTTCCTAGAGCACCATTTTTTCTTACATGGCGCGGATGTGGCGCCGTTGCTTTAGGAAACGGCAATGATGCCAAACAGCTGCTTAGTAATCTTCTATTGTTTTCGTTTCCTTAACAGTTTCTGTTTGACACGTTTTTTCATACAAATTTTCAATTTTTTAGAAGTCCGTCAGCTTGTATTTTCATCATTTTCCATTTGGTTGAGAAAAAGTTTAACCACCAAAAGACGTAGCCCCAAAAAGATACAAAAAGCCTGTTTTGGGCTATTTTCAGGAAGCTCCAAATAAAACTTTTCCACTTATTTTGTTTTGTCTTCATGTGAAAACACACGTCTCCAACCAAACAGGCTGTGGGCTGCTAAAATTTTTATGTAAAAATCCACTACATCTTTTGACTTTAAGATCTTTCAAAAAAGATTTGTCAAACAATACCACTTATGTACATTGCTTTATAGAACTCCATTTTCTTCCATGGCATCATAACCATATGGTCATGCGGGTCTGTCAGCGAACATTATGACCACGTGCAAAGCTTGAGTTGATTGTAATTTGTAACCATCCAATACACGACTCTGGCAGAGCTACAGCCTCAGCCACCGCAGCAATGGCCATTGCACTGCAATTGCATGACTTGTATCTTCAGCGGTTAGAGATTGCGTTGTGCTTTCATCATTGATACCTTAGTGTAACTTTCTTATTCGGTGGTTGAACCATTTTTTGCCTCCAACTAGAAACTCGGGCAGGTTGGGTCAGATTTAACTTAAATCCATGTCCAACTCTAAGAATTGGGCATAAGGTTCGAGCCCTACTTGAGCCCTAACTAAGTCAAGTCAAAATTGTTCAATTCAGGCCCAACCTGAATTGAAATTTGATGCAATTAGGTTGGGCTTTAGCCCAGGCTGGGCTTGGATTGATCAATTAATGCATATTAAAATTTAATAAAAAAATGCTAAAAATTGCAATTTTAAGTAAAAAAATTAACTTTTTTAGTGAAAATAATGAGTTAAAGGCACTTTATGTGTAACCCATGACCTGGTGACTGGGTCAAATAGGCCAATGATTAACCATTTGGATCAAACGATTTTTGACCATATCCCAGGTTTTAACTAAACCAGATCCAATCATGGCCAAATGATAGTTTGAACAATTCAACAGTTCGAATCAACATTGGATTGAAACCATTGGTTTCAATTGGTAATCATGTAACCTACGACTAATATCAAAATCAAGCAAAAAAAAAAAATTCGTAAAGAAATAATGAGAATTCCTCGCAAACCACTGAACGGTTGATAAAACCATGTGAATAAATAGCTGATTTAGATCACGATTCGTGGAACGGGAGTGGCCCTAGCGGGAAGGGATAGACGAGCTCGCTACAACCGAGCAGGAGTGGGGAACTTTATGAACTATATATAGATCCTCCTTCCGACTGACCAAAAAAAAGGGCTATCTTATCATTTCTTTTAGAGTCATTTAGATTGATTCTTGTTAGAGTGACTTTATCTACCTACGGAAAGGAAAGAAGGCTACTGCTCTATTGCCTGACTTGACTGACTGGACTGCTCTTTAAGGGAAGGGCCGCAGGGAAAGAAGGAAAGGAAGGAAGTCTGTCCTCTTGATCCTGGCTCCATGTCTATAAATTGGCGGCTAAAGGCTTAAATCAATCCCTGAGCCAACCGCTCTCTCGTTCTTGATTGGAGGACTTAATGCTTGCATGGAGTCGCCCCTTTAACTATAGCACTGTACTTTGGGCAGAAGCATGAACAATAAACAAGAGTTCCGCTTGACCACTCATGCTCATCTCGATAAGAAGACTAGACTCCGCCGGGGTACGGCAGCTGATAGCTAGCTTGGGCTTCTCGGCTGGTCTCCCCTGCATTGATCCATTGTGTTAGCGGGTGAGAGTGCGCATGCTTTCATCCCTTCCATGCTCCTAGTTGGCCATTGAGGAACGTGATGCCCTACTGTTATGGGGGTAGTTCTACAGCGGAAGAAACCCGTGCGGCATCTAGGTCAAGGCAGGCCAGGATAAGTTTTTTGTATGCTTAGGGTTAGGAGTTGCCTGATGAGATGGCTCCACCAAGGTCAGTAGTACTGGATCATGACCTCAAGTCGCATGGTTGGGGCACTCGGCTAGCTCTGGCCGGTTCATGGGAATCACCTCTTACGTGCTAAAGGGGGATGACCATGATGAGAGGCGACTGGGCACCGATGAGAAGGGATTCCTATACGCCGATGATGATGGGCACTTGTGTGCCACGTTGATAGGCAACCGCTGGGCCGGAACACACCTGTGCGCTAAGGGCAACGGGATAGTTCATTCAGCCTGGGCAAGGGGCTGGCGTGGTGAAGGGTCATACTTGAGCTAGGCCCGCATGCCAAGCCTCCCTTGAGTGTCAGTAGCACAGTGCCGGTTTATGCACTGTCCCCATGAGCATGTGTGCGCCCATGAGGAACCCTGGTAGCCATGCTAGCCATTAACCAGGGCCGCCCCGCAAGGGATGAAAGTCTAGGAGTGTCAAGGTTAGACACTCAAGGAGGTCGACCACCCCTCCTCAAAGAGTACGTTAAGCTTTTGGTGGTCTGCTGGAAGATAACATCACTTTTCTCAAAAATCTTATAGGTGAAAATGACAATGGTGTCCCTTAACGTAAGCCTACCAAGCGTAGGCAAGGCTAAGACTGTGTTAGACTGTGACACTACGGGAAAAACATTCGGTGAAGATGGTTGGCTAGGTAGTGCAGTTGAGGTCGTTAGCATAGCTTGCCTTGGCCAGACTAGGGAAGAACCAATCTTAGGACAGGAACGAGCGTACTTACGACAGTATGAGAGACCTGGGTCAGGGGATACGCCCCTTGGTCCCGAGTGTTTGAATTAATCCGAGTCTCTTGAGCTCTTTATGGCAGCTAGTCTACATCGATTCCTAACAGTTTGCACATGGGTAAGCCCAACCTCTTCTTTCCTGTTCATATGAAAAAGACCTGCAATGCTAATCTCGTTAGGCCACCCGAACCCATCGCACCTTTGGCAGGAGGAGTTAGAAAAGTGAAAAGAGAACAAGACAACACCTGCGTGAAGTTGCTGCTCTTGAGAAACCAATTGGAAATAGAACAAATAAACGGAAGATCAACGAAAACTGTGGGATTGACCTGTGAATGATAATTGAAATCCAAACCCAATTCAACATTAGATTCAGATTCAGATTATCTGTTTATGTAATCGGATTGGGTTCAAATTTTGCAATCAACATCTGATTAATAACAGAATCAGATTTGGATTTGACTCCATCTGATCCGATTAAAATCCAAATCTGATTGTATTATAATATTTATTGATTTTAATATATAAATTTATATTATACACATAATAAATTCAATATATATTTATATTAATTTATTATATATATATATATATATGTTAAAAAAATTGGGATGAAAATTCAAATTCATTAAAATTCAAGGTCTTCAAAACTGATCAGATTTTAGATCAAATTCAGATGAAAATTTTTAATAATCGGATCGGATTCAGAGTTAAAGCCCTAATGTGGAAGTCCTTTGTCATCTGAGATCCTTGTGGGTGCTGGACTATTGGGGCTTTCGGCAGGAATGATTAGGAAGAGCTTGACGAGAAGTGAAAGTAAGGTTTAAAACTTTAGTGGTTGATGATAGGGGTGAGCATTATTCGGTTAAAACCAAAAAATCAAACAAAAAATTTCTCTTTCAGTTTGTTCGGTTCGGTCTTTTCAAATTTTGGTTAAATTGGTTTGATTAATTTGGTTTTTAGAATTAAAAATTCAATTAACCAAATTAACTGATCTTTCTATTATTAAATGCAATATATAATATATAATATGCAATATATAATATATAATATGCAACATATAATATATAATATATTATTAAAATTCGGTTTTAACCAAAATAACCGAAAATCAAACCAAAAATTTTGATTTCAGTTATTTCAAATTTTCTATAATTCAGTTCCGGTTCAGTTTTATTTTTTTAGTTTGACTTTTAAAATTTCGATTTATTCGGTTTAGATTTTAATTAATGCTCACCCCTAGTTGATGAAAAATAATTTCGGTATACAGAAAATAAGTATTTGCAAACCGAATTACTAAAGCGTAATTTAGTGATTTAACAAACTCCATCCACTCAAGTTAACTGAAGCGTATAACCTCAAAGGTTAGGGGAAGTTTCTGCAATGATTAAAGGTTAGGGGAGGTGTAAGTATTTGCAAAAAAACCGTCAAGAGGGTATTAATAATTTACCTAAATTTATAAGGGGCAAAACCGTTTGTTATTTAGTTTTTTAATTTTAATATAGAAATCCATGGGAGAAAAACGCTTTGCCCGAAACAAAAGCCTAGACCGATGAACAACTGATGGGTCTCAATTCTCAATTATTTCATTTCAGATGCAAATGAGATGGACAGACCGAACACATGAGAACAAAGGTGATACGACCACCTTTGCTCACTCGACGCCACACTCACAAAATGATATATGAAGAACGTTCATAAACATTCACACATTCACACCAATTATAGAGAATGCCAAAAGCGTCGGCCACAACAGAATTGGACAAGTATGTCTTGCTAATGAGACAGCTTAAAATACAAGATCAAGATGATTGCAAGAACCAAGGCTGCAATTATGGAACCAATTATCCATTTGTTCCTGTTCATCCTTCTTGACATGAGAGTCAAAATTTTCTTACTCTTGCTAATGTTATCATCAACACCATGAAGCTGCAAAGAAAGAAAGAAAGCATATTAATACGTACACACACATAGAGCCCCAAAAAGTAAAACAAAGTAAAAGAAAAATAATTACTGCCTACATGGGTCCATAACCTCTCAAATTAAAACAAAGTAAAAGAAAAATAAGTTTACATGTCATATAAACTAAACATTCGAGTTGCACAAAAAGTCAATTTTTAGTATACATTATATAAATTACGTCTATTAGCACATAGTAGAAGAAATAGTTTTTGCCAACTGAACTGACTCAGTTTGCTAAATATGACTAATATGACAATTCTCTCTCTAGAGTCTACACACACACATAAACATCCTTTCTGTGTATAGAATTCTTTTTCCCCTATCTACCCAAAAAAAATCCTTTTCCCTTGATCCCAAAAATCTAGGACTCTTGTCCTAGTGACTCCAACTCTTAACGTTGTATTCCAACTCCTTGACCATGTAAATGCCAGATTTTTTTTTTCTGACCAATATGTAAATACGAGATTTTAACAGAAAAGAAAAGAAATTTATTATATATTGGCAATTCTGGAACTCTTGCTATCCATATCCAAGAGCTCTAGTCGGTGTCAAACATTGTAAGCATTAATCCAATTCTATGTTCCACATAAAACAATAAATAAAAGAAAGAAATTGCAAATTAATGTGATAAACCAATTGTAGGTAGTCGTCAAAAACTGTAATCAATAAAAGGCCAAGTGAAACACATACAGTGCCATGAGCATGAAGGAGAGACTGGCGCTGTTGATGCAAATCCTGAAGGATCGAAACACCTAGTTCTTCCGTCTCCAGCATTGTTTTTCTGCTCTCCTTAATTCTTTCACTTGAGTGGTTCAATCTCTCAGTCGACATCAATAACCTTCCTCTTTGGTCAGCTGATGCCTGTAAGGTCCATTCATCAGTGCTAAATGATTATTTCTCCAATCAACTGAAGGTGAACATATCCCACAAAAAGTAATGGGAAAAAATAAAGCATGACAGCATGCTTCAAAACGCAGTAGAAAAAAGAAAACCTATTGCAAATAAAGACATCCAAGGTTAAGAAAGCCAGAAGCATTTCTATTAGCAGTATAGGTAAATTTAGAGCAACGACCAACTGAATTTTGTAAATAGCATCAAGAGAGACCACCATCTTTCACACCAAATTGAATTTAGAGCAAGCTAAATTGGCCCACACATACCATCAGTGTGTCTGCCATTCCAGATTCTAGCAATTCATCTCGTGCAGCTTGATTAGCATTAACTGATGTGATTCTTTTGACCTCACTTTTCAAATTGTTCAGATCAGATTTATACTCCCTCAACTTTGCAAGAAGCATAGCTTTTACACTTGGCTGCAAACTTCTTGCCTCAAGGTCCATCTTCCGAATCTGAAGAACTCAGACAAAGATCATCAAATTCAATAACAATGAAAAAGAGAGAAAAACCTCAACCAACAGTGAAGAAATTCAGAAAAAAATATATCACAAGCTAAAAACAGTAGAGGGGAAAAAGAAAATTACCAAAGCCTCAGCATCATCCAATCCAGCTTTTATTTCAGAAACTTTTTGTTTCTTTTGCTCTGCAAATGAAAAGAAACATATATGATCACTAACCAATAACTTGGGCAAAAGAATTGATCCCAGTCACTAATCATCTATGTAGACTGTGCAAACCCTAAATCACCAGCCAGAAGATTTTTTTTTTTTTTTTGGAAAAAGGTAATGTAATTTTATTCAAACCAACACATACAAGCTGGATTCAGACCCAGAAGGCAGTCTGAAAACCGCAGCAATTACAATCTCCACCAGGAGTTAGAACGAAATAAAACAGACAAATTCAGACTTCTGAACTCCTCAGTAACGGACACCCAAGAGATTAGCTTGCCCACTGCTTTCTGAATTGTATCTTCAGGGCTCTTAGCTCTATTACAGAAAGTCCTACTGTTCCTCTCACAGCCCAAATGGACCACAAGACAGCAGCAGGAATGGTCCTCCACACCAGTTTCCCTTTCTTGCTTAGGCCTTTGACATTCCAACAGCAGAGGAGCTCCTTAACCAATCTTGGCATAACCCAACTGATATTCATGGATTTGAGGAAGTGCTCCCAAACCTGAGAGGAGAACGGGCAATGAATACACAAATGGTCTGTCAATTCAGTAAGGAACCCACAAAGACCACAAGATAAATCCAAAATTTGAATGCCCCGCCTCACAAGATTAGATCTGGAAAGACATTTGTCAAGGGCCATCGTCCAAATCAGAAAATTGCATTTAGATGGACTTGTAGAGTTCCATATCTGTGTAGCTGGGAAATCAGTGAGACCCAATCTGCAAAGCTTAGAGGTAAGGGATTTGATAGAAAATTCTCCATCCGGATTCCATTTCCAGCACCATTTGTCTTCCGAGAGCAGGTCTATCTTCTGCTTCTGAACAAGAGTCATCACCTCCACAATCTCTTCAAACTCCCAATCAAAAAGATTCCTCCTAACGAGGGGGGCTCCAAGTAACAGTCTCCAGCAGAACAAAAGCACTCAGCCACAGATGCTTCTTGGTTAGAAGCACACTGAAATAGAAGGGGAAAAACTCAGCTAGAGGCCCATCCAAGCACCAAGAGTCCTTCCAAAATTTAGTTCTATCCCCTTTTTACCAATCTTGACTGAAATCCCTTCTGGGAAGACAGAGAAGTTCTTCATAATACCTTTCCAAAGTGAGTTGCCCCAACTTGGAGGAGGATCCCTAGATCTCCAGTTGCCCCACTCCACCCCATATTTACCAGCTATGAGGGATCTCCACCATGCATTATTTTCAGCCAAGAACCTCCAAATCCACTTACAAAGGAGGGCAGAATTAAAGCTCTTCAACTTCCTTATACCGAAACCACCATTAGTCTTAGGGAGACATACTTGGTCCCAATTGACTAGGTGAATTCTTTGCTCATCTTCTCAATCCCTCCAAAGAAAACTTCTCTGAAGCTGCTCCAATCTTTTTGCTACTTTGTTTGGGATGGGGAAAAGAGAGAGGAAATAAGTAGGTAAGTTGGAAAGGGTACTTTTTATCAAAGTAACCCTACCCCCAAAAGATAGATATCTTGCCTTCCATGATGCTAATTTCCTCTCCATTCTTTCAATAACTAGATCCCAAATCAAGGAAGCTAAACAATTTGCCCCCAAGGGCAAACTCAAATATTTCACTGGGAGGGATTCAATCTGACAAGCCAACACCTCCGCACAATCAACTATGTTGGTTACTTGACCCATTGGAATGATTTGACTTTTGTTCCAATTGACTTTGAGCCCAGAGACCACTTCAAACCAGGTTAAAATCCTAAGGACAAGATCTAACTGAGAAGGAGAAGCATCCACAAGGCATAAAGTATCATCTACAAATTGGAGAATATTAACCTTTTCCCCCTCAAGAGCGATTGCAAAACCTTCCCAATCACCAGTATCAGCTGCCTTTTTACAGAGCAAAGTATTTCCATAACACAAATAAATAGCAAGGGGGACAGGGGATCACCGTCTTAAACCCCTAGAGCTATCAAAAAACCCTGTTGACTGACCATTAATCAGAATTGAAAATTTGGGAGAGGTTATACACACTTTAATCTAGTTTCTCCATTTCTGCCCAAACTTCATTTGATGCAACACAAAATCAATACACCTCTAGTTAACATGGTCATAAGCCTTCTCAATATCAAGTTTGCAAATCAAACCTGGGACACCCTCTCTTCTTCTTGAGTGAATCGGCTCATTAGCAATAAGAACAGAGTCAAGCATCTGCCTCCCCGGGACAAAAGCACTTTGATTGTTTGAGATAACACTCTCTAACACCCCTTTCAATCTCTTAGCAAGAACTTTAGCTAGGATCTTATAAAAATTGTGCAGAAGACTGATTGGTCTGAAATCTTTAACATTCACTACCATTTCAATTTTTGGAATGAGGTGATAAAAGTAGTGTTTAAACTTCTTTGAAGAGAAGTATTATCATAAAACGCTTGAAGTACATTCAAAATATCTTGCTTCATAAAGTCCCAGCATTTAACATAAAAGAGGTTGGTAAGACCATCCGGCCCTGGCGATTTATCATCCGCCAACATGGTAATAGCAGCTTTAATTTCCTCCTCCGTAAAGGGTCTCTCAATGAAAGAAATCTGATCTTCACTCAACTGCTTGAAAGGAAGTTTCTAGGAAAGGGTTTGAAGGTCCAAGACTCTTTATAAAGGTTTTTATAAAAGTTAGTTGCCACTACCTTCATTTCTGCATCAGAATTCCCCATTCTTCCTTCCCACTCCAACTTACTGAGTGAAGAAGCTCTTGTTCTGGCATTTGCCATTCTATGAAAAAAGTGAGTGTTTTTGTCCCCCTCTTTTAACCAAACTACTTTAGCCCTCTGCCTCCACTTGATTTCTTCTTTCACAGCCAGCTTATCATAATTAATCTTTGCCTGAGATCTCTTCAATCTGCTTTCCTCTGATAAAGGACTAATCTCTTCTGCTGAATCAATTTCCTTAATAATACTCACTAAAGCTCTCTTTTTTAGTTTCTGAGTTCAAATTATTCTCCATTTTCCAGATTTTTAATCTCTTTTTAATGGCACCAAGTTTTTTTGCCAAAATGAAAGAGCTAGTGCCGACCACCTGCAAGGCTTTCCACATAGTCTTCAACAAGGGAATAAGCTTATTATCTTCAAACCAAGCATTCTCAAATTTAAAGGGGGCTCTGATTTTTCCTCTAAAGCCACAGACCAACTGGATTGGAATATGGTCTGATACTGGCCTAGGGAGGGCAATTTGCCTAAAATTAGGGAAAAGCTCTTCCCAATTAGAGGAGACCAAAAACCTAGGGTGGGGTTGTCTTGATTATTAGTCCAAGTAAAACGACTACCCTGAAGGGGGAAATCCATCAACTCAAATCTGTTAATAAAATCAGCAAATTGAAGCATCGCTCTTGACCTCCTACCTCTGGTATTTTTTTCTTCAGCAGACAAAGTAACATTATAATCGCCTCCAATAACCCATGGGTAAGACAAGTTTCCCCTCGCCTCAACCAATTCTTCCCAAAAATCCTCCCGGAGATTTCTGTCTGTAGGGCCATAAACATTGGTGATTTGACAGATATTACCATCAGTAAACTTCAGAACTAAGGAAACTTAAAAGTTCCCAATGTGAGAAGAGATTAAACTACAGACAGAAGGATCCCAAAGGCTCAACAAACCCCCTGCACTACCCACTGCCAACTTTTCCTTCCATCTGACCTCTCCCTCCCCCTAGATGCTTCTAATAGTTGTAGCATCCAAACTTTCCAGTTTAGTTTCTTGAAGCAGGATAATCTTCGAACTTGACTTCTTCAGAGACGCACACACCACTAGCCTTCTTCTTCCTGAACCCAAACCTCTTACATTCCAAGATAAGATTTTTAACTCCACGAAAAAGCGATAAGAACAGAGCAAAACAACTTCAAACTTAAACTCCCCCCCCCAACGTCCCCTCACTGCTACCTGCCTTATCATTTAAACCCCACGTCAGCCTCATCATCTCTCTACTCCTCTTAGAGGTTGTTCTTCCTTTCTTTGCCGCTAATTTCCCTCTCTCCAGAAGAATTCTTTGTTCAACCCCCTCCAAAAAATTAATTGTTTCATCCTCCATCCCCTCCATTGAAATTCCTAAGAATTTACCCAATCCCAAGAGTTTCGAGGAAACCCAAGAAGAGGAAGCCAAAATGTTAGACAGCTTACCTCCCTGAAATGATGAATTAGATGTCTTTCCATTGTTATTACTCAACTGAGCTAGACTTCCAATTGCCTCTCTCAATTCAATTTCTCTCCCCCCCCCCCTCCTGTGAACTAAGCTGATGAGTTTCCTCCCCCCTGTCTTCAAACTAATCATTTGAGTCCACCACCGCAATGGGAGCAGCTTCAACCAGATTTTCTTCCACCCTTGCCAACGCTAGGTGATGCACATACATCCTGGTTTCCTCCATGAAAGGTGAGGCTAACGAACACAGAGGGCTAGGAGGTTGAAGATGAACAGTCCGTATGCCGGCACTACCCTTCAAAGCCAACAGCGGTGAAGCCTGGTTACGAACATGCTCTTCGCGACTGTTCCCTACTTTCTTTGGAGGCTGGCTGGACCAACTAGGTTTCCTTTGGCTCGGACTGCTCAATTCGTTCCTACGGAGGAGAAACCTGAGTTCGCTACTTGCTTTGGGCCCAAGCCCACTACTGAACAACTGTGAAAGACCCCTACCCGGGGTTGGTTGGATTGGAATGGGCTTCTGAGCCCTTATTAAAATCTCCTAGCCCATACACTGTTCGAGGACTGAAGACTATCGGTTCTCCCTACAGCTTTTCGACGAGCTTTCCTCCATGGGTGCCACATGCATCTCCACCAAATACTCTTCAATTAAACTTTTTAATTCTTCAATTCCTAAGCTCCGTCCATTCGACCAAAAGTTTGAATTTTGAACCCCTCCTTCAATATTATCCCTAGACGGCACATCCTGGCCCTCCAAGACATCCAAGATCCGACGGCTCGGGTTAGAACTGATTCTGTCTCCATCCTCACCTTCATCAGCTGTCGGGAAATTCAACGGTGGTCGGAAGTCAGGTTGAGCATCACTGAGGCGCATTTGAGGTTGAAGATTTTCGCCAACATCCTCTAGAACTAAGATTTTAGAAAACTCAGAGACCACTTTCCCCTCTTTTTGGGACTTCCCGTTTCCTTGATCTCCCCACTTCCATCTACTCACAGCTGGCAGAAACTCAAGCAAAGTTGGACAGAGAACAAAGCTTCCCCCACGGCAATATCCACCTTATTCGGGATGGACTCTCCCCTGTGCACCTTCATTCTGACCCACTCATAGGTTGCTACCTCTGGAGGGGAATTGTTAGTCTCAATGAAACCTCCACACACATCTCCAATGGATTTAATCACACTTGGACACCAGAGAAGTACGGGAAGGCCAAAAACTAGCCAGAAGATTTTATGCCACTCTGGATGTTGCAAAACCAACATAGGTTCCTTACTGGCTCTTTTCTACTAGGAAAGCAATCATGGTGGCAAGCCTTCTCGTTCTAAATTTTCTTCTGCTCATGGAAGTTATATTAGACTATTAACCTCCTAGGGGTTTAAGGTGCACATCTTGTATTCAGTATCATGTTATATGGTTTAACAGTATTAGGATTAAACTTTTGGATCCATATCTTTCTTTAAGACTTGCATAATCACTTTTTCCCCTTTTATTGAAGGGTAATTGCATGCATCATTATGGTCAGTCCTGTTTGGATCCATACATTGTTGTAACAAAGATCTACAAAGAATTGGTTCAATATATACTTGAGAAAACATTCAAACATTATACACAATAATCCATAACCATATTTCATAAAAAACACGGGTGACTCAATATCTATAACAAGCCACCATCCAAATCTATACTCTATAGAAGACTCCAAATCCATAGAAGACATAAATTATCAAACATATTCAACAGCTTAGTAATTTCAACAGTTCAAATAGAGCAGAACAAAGGTGTAGAGCCATTGTGTGTATGTGTGTAAGAAAGAGAAGAGAGGTTAATGCACTAAAACCAACAACAAGGAAGAACAAAAGGTCTTTTAAAAGTTATTAGATGACAGCATGATATATCACATTTAATTTTAGGTAAGGGAATCATGGATAGCGTTGCACCTTCGTGAGCTTCAATTCGAGAACCAGGTGAAGAAGACTTTGTTCGAGCAGCAGGGTGGAAGAGGACAGTAAAGACTGAAGCCAACACCTTTGTAGCAGAGGAAATGATGGTGAAAGGCGTTTCATTGGTTAAATTAAGGGAGCTCAAAAAGGCAACAGTTCTACTTGTAGGGGAGGCAATTGCTTGGTTTAAGAATTTTGTAGATGAGGCACTTTATTATGAAAGAAATCTAGAGTGGAAGAAATCACTAGATGCATGGGGCAGGAGGTATCTTGCAATAATAAGAAAAAACGGAAATGGTTGGTATATAACATTGAGTGAATTTTTTAGACAAGGAGCAAAACAGATGCTTTGCATTCTGGAAGGGAGACGAGTGGAAGGATGGAAGGAGATACTGCAAATAATACAAAGCTTCTTGAATGAGGTCCTCTATGAGGAGAATAGGAAGAAGGTAGAGAGCTTAAAACAACAGACCTTCAAAAAAGAAGGCCACGTTGGTGTCTCTCTCCCCATGTTTGTAGCCTTTGCTTGGGTTGTCGTGAGACCATAGTTGTCAAGGCGACGCCTAGGCAACAAGACGCCCTTGGAGGCTCGCCTCGCCTAATTGCCAAGCAGTTTTCTATAGCGTGTAATAAAAAACTTTTATATTCTTAATTTTTAGAGGTTATAATTATAAAACAGACATTTTAAACTAAAATATTCATTTTGTGTGTTTATATACTAATTTCTTTTTATTATTTTCTTGTTTGTTAGGGTTTAATCAACACAAACATTGCTAAATGCTGTATTGAACACTCAAAGACTTCAAAACCTGAACCAATAAGAACTTAAAATGTTGTCCAATCAACACATTTTCTTCTTTTTCTTTACTAATTTTGTGTGTTTATATGCTAATTTCTTCCACCTTTTCTTTTCTTATTTTCCTATAACAGAAATAAAGGCTCAGCCCCTATATTTTTTTAATTTTCTTTTCCTTCTTTTTTTTCTTCTCATGAATATGTTGGAATATGTTGATTTTCTATACTTAAACATGAAGTTTATACTCTTCTTATGAAAATTATGGATATTTATTAAGGAAATATGATTATGGAACCTAGGGAACTACCCTAGGATACATGTTTTTACTTAAAAAAAATCCATCACCTAGGCAACTTCGCTTAGCCTTGCCTTGGCGCCTTGGAATCTATGCGTGAGACATCTTTGCACTTATTAATCTCCTGCCCCTTTGTGTCTTATATTTGGAATTGGTTCTCTTCTCTCTTTGTCTGCAAGTGGGACCCTCCTCGGGATGTGGTGGGCCTTTTTTATCCAACTTTCTTTAGGCTACTGAAGAAAAGAGGCAGAGTAATGTGGAGAGCCACAAGGGCAGCTATCCTCTGGTCAATCTAGGAAGAAAGAAATAACAAGGTATTTAGAGATTGAAAAATCTAAGGAATAAAGTCATTGAAGGAATAACCATCAAAATCTTACGTTGGCTGAAAACCTTAGAGCTTTTCAAGGACTTCTCAGTTGATGACATCTTAAGAGGCTGGAATGTAGTGGAAAATTCTACTTCTTTGAAGGCTGAATCTCAAGATATTTGGACTCCTACTGTCCAAAGGGTAAAGCTGAACTTTGATGGAAGTTCTTTAGGCAACCCAGGCCCTTCTGGAATAGATGGAGTTCTAAGGGATGCAGAGGGCAGACTAATTGCTTTATTTTCTAGGCCAATAGGAGTGGGGGATTCACTAAGAGCCTAAGTATTGGCTGTACTACAAGGCTTAAGGCTGGCTAAGCAGATGGGGCTTCATCAAATTGAGGTAGAAGGGGATTCTAAGCTAGTAATTGGGTGGATACAATCACAAAATTGGGAGTCTGGATATATAGACAGTTTGTGATGGAAATAAATTGGCTAGTTGCTAGCAAGGGAGATAGGAGCCTCCTTTAAGTGGGTTAGAAGGTCAGCTAATGGGCTAGCTGATATGTTGGCGAAGCAAGGGGCTACTAGAGAAAACTTGTTTTGGGCAGTGCTGTAATTCAAGAGTATTCCAATGAGGTCAACACCCTATGATTGGGTGGTTGATAGTTGTAGTTGTATTTAATTATCTTTAATGAAAGTAACTGTTTCCTATCAAACATTCAATATTATTATGTCAACCTGCAAATGATAAACACTGTGTTCCACATAGAAAATCCAAAGAGATCTTAGATGGACTTTAAAATCCATTACAACTCTATCCAGGGCAGCCCCATTCATGTCATTCTCAGTCACAAGGAAATTGAGATTAGATGATCTCAAAGACTTACAGCATGTACAGATTCCAAATCAAGAAAAGTCATTCCATTTTAGTTTTCCATGGGCATTTGAGCCCAAGTGTAATATGCCTACGAAAAAAAAAGTTGAAAAATATTTCATTATTCATCTCTAAAAATTCTGAAGTTAGTCAAATGACCTCTTCTCTATAGTTTGTCAACAACTAAAAGTAGTTCCATAAGTGGACTTGCGTTCTCAAGTGCAACAGGATACCACAATGAGTTCCTTACATTCTTCGAGCCTTTGGTATCATGTTATCCTGCATTCCATGCTAGAAGTTTCTTCATGTCACTCATTTGGCGATATTGTTTTATTCAGATCATTAACATACTAAACTAGTAACATTTTTACCTTGACTGATAGAAGTTAAATCCTAATTACGACCAAAGGATTCTTCCAATGCCCTAAATTAAAAAAAAAATGCTACTTCTCGCCAGGCAAGCTGATGTATATAACCTTTACCAACGGATCATAATAAGAATTCTCACAGATTCCAAGAATCAGAAATATTCCGAAGCAACAATAGAAGTTAAAAAAAAAAAGACGCAGATACCATGGATCGTTGCAATCAATGATAAAATTTTCAATAATTATGGAAATCAAACAACTTTAGTTGACGTAATATCATATGAACGAAGATATCCAATTTGAAAGCGGATACCAAGGGATCTGCATATATTAAGCTCAACCAAAACCAGAAAATTGCACAAGGAGAGGGGAATGCATCCCATACCTCCATCAAGAAGACCAGCAGATGTGCACTTTCTGGATAGATTTGCTGAGAGCTCGCAGTATTGGCGCTCGTACCCTTCAAAGACTTCACTCATCCTGCCGAAAGCTTTTACCAACCTTGCATCATCATAAAGCAGAGATCGTTAATCTGGTAGACCTCTTAAAAGGTTGGAAAGCTTGCTGGCTTTCCAATTGAATTGTCTTTTATTAAAGAATATTATTTACAAGGAAGTTAAAATTGTTTATATTCCTTTCCAATTGTTCCGATTTGATTAACTAACTCGCAAAAACCCTAGCTCTCTCGTACTCGGGCAATTGAAAGGGCAAGCCTCTGTAACTCGCCTTCAGAAAGAAAACGAACTGAAATATAAAGAAAGGTACTGTCGTGATTGGAGAGAGATCGACCGAATTTACTAAAACATAATAATTTCTGACGATCGGATAAGTCCGTGAAGGAAATGTCAATAAATTAATCCATACAAAGGAAAGAATTTAAGGAAACATGATATTCAAACGAAAGGGGCAAGAAGCCGTATACCGCAGCATACCTGAAGAATCTGAAATTGAAAAAGCTCACCGGGAATTACCGGAATCGCCGGGAAGGAACACCAGATTCCGATCCAAGGCAAGCTGGTGAGTAAAAGTTTAGTTCGGCTCTTGAACGATCTCAAAATAATGGCTACAATTACTTCGAAGAACCCGGCTGTTTTAATTGACACGTCACAGGTAGAGAAAACAGTGAATAGTCGAAAGTACCCTAGCCTAGAGCGAGAATAATAAGTCTACAAATTGGCTTGAAAGGCCCCGTTTGTTGACCTGACAATTATTCTTGGGATAAATTACTTAAACCTCACTTATGTTTTTTGATAAATGCTTTAATATCCCCTGTCTCCAAATTTCTTGCTTGACATTTCAAACGAATTGATTATAAAAAAAAAAAAAAATAGACCTCTTCTATTACTTCGATGTTAAGAAATTAATCAAAAAATAATAATGCCACGCCATGCTTTTAAATACTTTAAAATTCTCAATTTGCGTATAAATAGTATTTATTGACCAAAATAACCCTGAAAGCCTCTTTTATATACACTGTAAATTTGGCCTTCTAAATTAAAAGAAAAAAGAAAATAAGACAAGTACGGTCTGAGTGGCCTTGCAGGCTTCTACGTCTTTAGTGAAATCACAATGTTAGGAGTTGAGATTTTTTGCCAACAAAACACGATCCAATAGAGTCTGGATCTGCTCCTCACAGAGCGCATCTGACACGAACCTCACAGCATGCCGATCTGTGAGGAGCAGATCCCAGTTGTTCCAACGATCTACCAATTTTATCTTGGAACGTGTAAGTGGTCTATGACATGTTGTGCTTTTTTGTTTGAAAGAAAAGAATAGAAACATAACGGTAATTTCATTGTTTAGTCCACGTCAAACTGGGACTATTTGTATAATCTCTCCAAAATGTCCGAATGAAAACTTTTAGATAAGTCAAAGTAGAGGGGAGATCAAAGCATTTGTCATAAGACACAAGAGAGGCTTAAGCAAAAAAAAATATAGAAAATAGGTCTTTTTTGCAATCACATCGCTACGCATTGGTGAATTTCCATTTACCCCCTTATTATTTTACGTTCTTCCCCACGTTAGAGTTTGTACAATGTAAGTTTTATGGAAATTGTTTAAAACTCATCATGAATTTTAACATTTCTTTTAAATTTATCATAATTTTTTAAAATGTTTAAAATTCATCATGTCACTAACTTGATGTTAAACAGACAAATGGGTGGTGTTAATATATTAATATTTGACCCTTCATAGAAAAATATAAAATATATACATATATATTTTAATATTTTAACTAAAAAGATATAAAAAAGGAAAGATTCAAAAAATATTTTCAAATATAAAATACATAAAAATATAAAAATTACAACAAATATAAAAATTATAGAAATTGCAAACAAAATAAAAAATTATCTTTAAATTATAAAAACTATAGAAATTGAAAAAACAAATTCAGAAAATAAAAATTGTAGAAAAAACACACAAAAAATATAGAAAAACACAGAAATTGTAAATAAATAACAAAGAATACAGGAAATTTTATAGATTATAGAAAATAGAAAAAATGTGAAAAACATTGGAAATTATAACAAAACACTGAAAATGCAAAAAAAAAAAAGAAAATTGAAAACTGAAAAATGCAAAATGCAAAAAAAAAACTCAAAAAATATAAAGATTGGATAAAAACAGAAATTGCAAATATACATAAAATGATAAAAATTCAAAAATTATATATTATAGAAAAAAGTAAAAAATGTAGAAACACAAATTTCAAAAATTACAAACAAACTAATAAAATCAAACAAAAATTAGACATTGCATCCTACAATTATTGCAACAAAAATTCAAAAAAAAATTCAGATAATCAAATAAAAATTTACAAAAATATCTTTTTGCATAAATTTGTAAAGACCTCGATGGGGATTTACATTCCAAATTCAAAAGAATACATTGCAAATGTTTCAAAGCATAAAAAATTTTTGAAATTTCTAATCGTCTTTGTTCTTTCAAATCTTCAAACCGATAGATCTTCAAACAGTAGATCTGTGTGGTGGCGACTTCAAATAGGAGAGAGAGAGAGAGAGAGAGAGAGAGTGAGTGGTATGGCGGCTATCTTCAAGATATGAGCAAGAGAGAAGGTGCTACGGTGATGGCAAGATTTCAGCAAGAGAGAGAGGGTGGTGTGGCGGCTACCTTCAAGATCTGAATGAGAGAAAATGTGTTATGGAGGTAGCAAGATCTAAGCAAGAGGGAGGGTGGGGCAATGGCTACCTTCACGATCAAAGCAAGAGAGGAGGTGTTGCGACGGTAAGATCTGAGTGAGAGAGAAGATGTTATGGCAGCGGCAAGATTTGAGCAAGAGAGAGGGTGGTGCAATGGCTACCTTCAAGATTTAAGCATGAGAGAAGGTGGTATGGTGACAAGATCTGAACGAGAGAGAAGGTGCTACGACGGAAGCAAGATTTGAGCAAGAGAGAGGGTGCAGTGCAATGGCCAGAAGATCTGACGAGAGAGGTAGAGCATAGAGAGAGAATTTTGGGAGAACAAATCTAGCCCTAACCTAAATAGCCCTTTTCCTCTAACTCGCCATCCAAGGGTAATTTGGTCATAAAAATTGTTATTCATGCTAACGTGGACACCTATGTTAAGAAACATTAACAATGCACTAATGGAAAGTAAAACTTAATGACTTGGGGTTCCCTGGATGTTTTAAAAAGTTGTGAGTTTAAGAGAAATGTTGAAAACTCATGGTGAGTTTTAAACAATTGCTAAAACCTCCCTTTAAGTTTCTGACCGTTGTTGAAACATCCCATGAAGTTTGATAATTGCAATTACCTCCCTTGAACTTTCTAACACATTTGCAAGTTGACCCCCTTTATTAGAATCCTCTAACAAGAGGCATGAAAAAATCCAAAATGCCCATGAAGTTATTTTTGACCAAAATGTTTATTTTCTAAATTTTATTTTCATATCAATCGCTACCCTGGATCCTTTCAAAAATTGATTTATTTTCCAAAATTTCCCTTCATATCAATTGCTTAAAGGTAAATCCACAACTTTAAATTTTCTTAGTTTCTTTGTTGTTCATAAAGTTTGTATTCTTTTTCTGAAAGCAACCTAAATAATAATTGCATGGGTATTTTGAGCATTTTTCGCGTCTCTTGTTAGAGGATTCTAATAGAGGGGATCTACTTGCAACTATGTTAGAAAGTTCATGGGAGGTGATTGCAATTACCAAAACTTCAACAACGATCAAAAATTTCAGGAGAGGCTTTAACAATTTATCCAAAAATAAAAAGCCATTGATTCATTCTCCTTGATTGGAGGAGCTCACTAACTTGCTGGTTAAAGAGTTGAGATTTAGGATCAAGTCTTGCCTTCACCCAAATGGGGGCTAGGATTTTGGGCATGGCTACCCCGAAAAAAACAATCCATGTTGGAAGGAGTATAATTTTTAAAATGTTAATAATAAGAAAAGCAGAACTAATCATAATGTTGTTAATGTTTTCAAGTGTATACACTTATACCTATGCCATTCTTTTTTTTTTTTATAAGTGTCTACACTTCTAGCTATACCACTTGATTCAATCAAGTCATTGTAGTCATTTGCACAATAAGGTAAGCTTTCATGATGCACATATACAAATAATTGCCTTCTTTACAAACTTTTGGTGTGACTCCATTTGGTGACTTCTGGCTCTTCTGTGTTGGATTTTAATCTCATTAGATATTAAATCTAATGGGGTTTGATTGATCAATTACATGAAAAACACACATGCATACATGTCTTGAAAAATAGTTTTTTTCTCTCACTAAAAAACCAGTTTTCAACTTGTCCCACATTAGAAAATTACTAAACTTGTTTTAAGTTTTTAAATAGAAGCTTATTTACACTCTTTAGAAATATAAGAGTAGAGTATGGAGGTTTGCAACTGTGCAACGTACGCACATGTGTGTGCATGCGGCGCAATGAAGCGCACTTTGCTTGCACTCTACATGGTCCGTATAAGGCAACTTTGACTTTTGGTGCAAGTTCACACCTGCATACATGTCTTGAAAAATAGTTTTTTCTCTCACTAAAAAACCAGTTTTCAACTTGTCCCACATTAGGAAATTACTAAACTTGTTTTAAGTTTTTAAATAGAAGCTTATTTACACTCTTTAGAAATATAAGAGTAGAGTATGGAGGTTTGCTACTGTGCAACGTATGTGTGTGCGTGCAGCACAATGAGGCACACTTTGCTCACACTCCGCATGGTCTGTATAAGGCAACTTTGACTTTTGGTGCAAGGTTGATTGTTGATGATTTCAATGGTCACGATCTGATTGGATGTAATCAAGAGGCACTGTTCAAAGTTAATAGTCATTAATTGTTAACTACCTTTTAATGGTCACAATTTAAAATTGTGACTATTTAAAGAGCCTTTTTTCTGAGCAAACATCTTCCTCATCTCCATGATTCTTCAAAAACTATTTAAGGAATGTGAATCAAGCAATTCGACATAGGTTTTCGAAAATCACTCGTCTCTCTCAGTTTGATCTACTACTGTCTCTCACAGAAGGTTTCTTCAGAGACTCTTCAACTTTATTGGTTGCAGATTCTCGCTCAAGGCTCTGTTATATCTTGGAAACAAATTTCCCTATAACCCAACAGCAAACTCAATAAAACTGAGTAAGGGCAAATAACATTCTAAAGATAGTGTCTTCAGACACACCTCAGAGCACTTCTCCTCCAAGTTTCTGTGACCCCAATTCCCAACATTTTGCTTAGCTAAGCCTCGATCCCAAGTGCACAATAAGGTAAGCTTTCATTATACACATATAATTGCCTTCTTTACATATTTTTGGTGTGACTCCATTTGGTGACTTCTCAACTCTTCTACTTAGCTAAGCCTCGATCCAAGTGGTCATTTGGGAGGTCACCTCTTCTCACTATCTTTCCAGAAGATAAGCATTGATTCTTAGGCCATGTTTGGAGGGGCTTAAAATAAGTGTTTATTGTGATTCAAAAGCCAAAACACTCGTGATATAGGCGCATATGGAAAGGCCCCAACTTAAGGTAAATCCATCTTGCTCATTACTGCTCTCTTGCTGTCAAGTGACCTTGTCAGAGGCCTCGTCTCAAGCCTGGTCTAACCCCCTCATATGCTTGACTAACTTGATCATTGGAGTCTCAGCCCTTGGGATAACACCCGGGGCCTCTGACGTGTTCTCTCTTGTTCTCAGGTTGGACACATCGGCCTCGGCCAAAGAAGCGAAGTTACCTCGTTGCCCTCGGCCCCATCCTTGGCAACAACAACTCTAAAAAAGAGTTTGGTGAAAAAGCAATAAGTAGGTTTTTTCCACCAAAAAAAAAGCCCATTAAAAAAAAAAGTTGATGGCAACTTCTGGCTTCTTGAGTTTTCAAGAATCACTTCTTATTTTTCATCCTAGGTTTACCATTTAAACCTTTTAATACTCAAAATGATTCCGTTTACTCTAAAACCCCCATCCCATCTTCTTCCTCACTTTTTCCTTTCCATTTGCACTTCTCATCACTTGTAGTGGCGACAAGTTACAACCAGGGTCAATTTTCATCCATTTTTTTCTTGTCTTTTTCCTAAAAAATTGATCGAATATTGATTTCCACCACTCCATTTCACCCCTTATATATTTTTTTTTTCTTTTATTGTTGTTTGCTTTGAATCAAAGGCCTCCAACGTGGTTTTTGTGATAAAAATGGCATTTATACACAATGGAGGGTAATATTGTTTTTATATTGACAAAAGCCCATTTTGAACTAAGTAATGTTGTCAAATAAGTGTTTTTTATTAGAAAAATCACCTTACCAAACAGATTTTAAGCGTTTTTTTAGAAGCACAAACTTGTCCTATTTTCACTTTTGGTATTTGATAAGAATATAAGGTTGCCTTATTGCTAAATACTAGCAGCTAAGTTGAATTTATACATTTTGGACCTATGAACTTGGATTGGAATCATTACCATTGATTTGTAAATGCCCAAGTTCTATAAAACCATTCATTTAATTCTTTCGTTTTCTATGCAACCAAATGTAGGCTTGTGTTACCGTCCAAGGTTAGAAGCCTTCTATTTTAAGTTAAGAGGCGAATTCAGGGCATGTTCTCTATAGATATTTTTATCTATACGGGTTAAAAAAGAAGGCACCCTATATCCTACAACCTACCTGCAATCCGGTGACCATCATGTCTTCAACCATCAGCTTGTATCTGATCATATATACAGAGTATAAATACATATAAAATATAAGATTTTGCACTCTACATATTTGTATTTGTATTCGTTCCAAACTGAGCCTAAGGCTGCATTTGGTTGTAGTGGAATTTTATTTGCGCTAGCACAAATGCATGGGAGTGCAAATGAAAAAAAATGCAAATTCTCGTTTAATTTTGTTTTGGGTTTTACTTTATTCTGCTTCATGTCTTAATTTACTTAATCTGTATTGCAATCAAACAAAATAAGCTTAATTTTAAAACAAAAATAGGTCAGAATTTACACTGACATCATTTGCATTAGCATAATTTTGCATCAGTGTAAATTCATTTGCATTGCAACCAAACACAGTCTTAGGGTTTTATTTAGAGAATCACATCATCACAAGAAGACATATGGCCCCGTTTGGCATGCCTTTTCGCATGGGCTGTTGGTTTTTTAGAAGCACAACAGCCTGTGTTTTGGTCTTTTCCCATTTGATTGGGAAAAGATTCAGTCACCTAAAGCCACAACCCCAGAAAGACATGAGAAGCCCATTTCGGGCTATTTTTGGGAAGCTCCAAATAGAGATTTTCGCCTTTTTTTTCAACTCGTATTCGTGTGGAAAGACACACCTTAATTAAAAGGTCTTCAAGCTACTAAGATCTTGATGCAAAAGTTTACATCGTCTTTTGATTGTTAGAGCTTCCAGAAGATCTTTCAAAAAAAGACTTGCCAAACGGCCCCTATAATCTATCATTATGGGGGTTTAAACCTCAATGTATAGAGTTGTAATAACCACAACAATGTGTGGTATTTGAAGAAAATCTGCAAGTCCCATAACCTAGAACTTGTTCCCCCTTTGAAACAAACAAAATTATCTAAAACAAAAAAGTGTTCATTTGGCATCATAACTTTGCTTCACACCAAGCAAGAGAGCAATCTAATATATTACTTTGTTGTTGCCTTTTACTTAACACTTCAGATTTTACATGCCATTTATCGAGTGATAATGTGTCAAATACACTCACATTTTGAACCATGGTTGACGGTTCCTTTGTTTGACATATGGTCACCCAATTTTCTCAAGGAGGAAAGAATTATGCTCCTCATTATTGGACATTGATTTTCTTCTACATGCTAAATGAGTGATTGGTGGAGATCTAAATGACATTGTATCAAACAGTGAATATGAAGGAAGCAGGAGTCACAGATACCAGCCTTCCTCTTACCTGAATCCAGTCGTTAACAATTTCAGTCTAGTGGATTAGGGCTGCAAGTTGGGCCAAGTTAGGTCGGGTTGAGTTCATCCCTAACCCTAACCCAATCCGGCTAACCCAACCCTAACCCTAATCCTAACTAAATTCCTTCAACTTTAACCCAACCCAACCCAAACCGAAGTCAATTTCGGGTTGGGTTGGGCCCAACCCAACCTTCTTCCCATCCCTTAAAACCTTATAAATTTTTCGATTTTAGATCTTAACTCAACTTTCACTACATATATTAATCATATGTTTCATTAGTATTTGTTTGTTGACGTTTTTTTTTTTGGTACACAATTTAGAAAAACAAGTGTTAGAAATAACCATAGTTTATTATGAGTTATGGCTTATGATAGATCTTTCTTAGATGGCAAACAACATAGAGGAGATGAAGAATAAAATTTTCAAAAAAACATAAAATAATATTATTAAGGTTTTAGTCTTTCTGATTACAATTAAGTGAAGTGATTATCTTAAAAGAAATACATGATACTATGTGGTGGGAGTCATACAAATATCATGCATATAAACAAATCAATGTATGTTATATATTAGATATAACATATATTTATATATGACATGTACTATAGAGTTGGATTCGAGTTGGGTCGGGTTGGCTAAGAGGTCAACCCTAACCCAACTTGAAATAAAGTCAGGTTCATGAATTTCAACCCTAACCCTAACCCGAACATCAAACCGACCCAACCCAACCCAATTTTTTTGGGTTAGGTTCGGGCCAACCCGGCCCAAGTTGCAGCCTTAAGTGGAATTAGCAAGTAGGGGTCCCTACTACACATGGTCATAGGCTAGCTTATGAAGTCTGTAAGGAGGGAATAGATTTGCACTATCAACTACCTACTCAAGGTCTGGGTGTAAATACTTTCAAGAATCTTATTTAATGATAATTTTTTATTTTTGATTTTGCTGACAAAAAATATACAAGCTTATGTTTTATTTCATTGTTCATGGCTTGACATTGACATGTTCATGGTTGTAGATAGAATGTTATCAATTTTGCCTGGGATGATCTTAAAACAAAATAGTCGCTGTTTATGCAAAATTAATAATCCAACTAAAAACCTTGCAATAATTAATAATTAGTATAAGTATGCATTTTAACAAATTACATAATCAACTTATTTGTAATAAATGTCGTGCAATAAAAAAAATGCACTTTTAAATAAAAAAGCCCAAAGACCATCGGTTGATGTTTTAATATTAACCATTTTATTATGGTTTGGTTGGGATTCTAATACAGTTTGGATCATTCTATTTGGGTTTAACCCAATTAGAAAGTTCAAATTGCATAAATAATAAATAACAACAATGCCACGTGTAAATTATATTCACAAGTTTTCGAACATAGGCCATCGAATTACAAGTTAAAAATTTGAAATAAACAACAACAATGTATCAAATATTTATATAGTTAAGAGTTATATGCTATGACTGAATGTTAAATGAATATTTATGTTGTAAATATTAATATTTCGGTTTCTGTTGTGATTTGGTTCCTGAAATTCAAAAATCAAATTGAACCAGAAAATTATAGTTCTCAGACCAAACCAGACCTCTTTTTAAAGTCAGACCAGACCAAACCACCAATTTCAATTTGGATTGGTGACCTAATTAAACAGCTAAGATGTAAAACCACAAGCTTTCACCCATGGTTGGGCCGGGCTTTAGCCTATCATGCCATGAAAAAGCCACAAAAAGCATTATACATACATACATATTAAATATGTGTCAGTTTTAAAATGCTTATATAATATAAGCATGGATTTTGATTCATAAAAATGATATCCAATCAGGTGATATTTATCAAATTTCACATGAGAGTTTTGATTGGTCAAAGCCATTTCGATCATGTCTTTCTGACAGCATAAATTTTCCTATAATATAAAATAAAAATCTATGATACCGAAAAAGCTTTGACCAATCAAAGCACTTAGTGAATTTTGATAAATATCACCTAATTGGTCACCCCCTTTATGGTAAAGATTGAATGGCTGTAAGTTTTATGTATCGTGTCTTTCCCATATCATAGTTGAATCCATTATTAAATTTTGAGAAAATTCCATTTTAGTACCATAAACTTTGGGGATAGTCTCAAGTACACTAATTATCAAAACTTTCAAAAAGTGTCAAGTTGGTTATATGATCACATATGCAACTTAAAATTTTTGAAAATATCAAAACTGTCCTTCAAAAGAATACTGTTCATTGTCTTCTACCTTAAGACTGAACCATTGAAATGTTTAAAATTCTGAACTAATGAAGAGTTGAAAACACCATTCATTGTCTTCTACCTTTTAACCTTTAAATGGTAGGCCAACCTCTAACCAGGGCGGGAAGGAGGGAGGGGGAAATGACGACAACTCTAACCAGAACAGGAGGGAGGGAGGGGGAACAGCGGCACCCCAGTACCCATTTGGGATCAATGCACATCCACACCAGTACCGGAAGAAGTTAAACTGCAGTGGGGTGGTCCAATCCCAACTCATTTCTTTCTTTTGCTCCTCCCAGCAAGGTTCATGCATAAGTCGAGTTCTTGGGTCAGACCCATCTGGGTTAGCTCTTCTGAAAAGATACTCCAACCTTGATTGAAATAAGAATAACCATGGCATGCCAAAATAAAATATATATAAATATGAAGTACCTCACAGGCCCACTCTCCGATCTCCCTTAGCCCAGAAAAAAATGTATAAGTACTAACGGAAGAACTTACCACAGACGCCTTCTTCCATGTGATCGGCCACTGCATTTGCCGTATCTAGATCACCAAGTTGTGTGCAAGCAGAGATTACTCCAACCATGGCAACCCTCGCTCTCCTTTACATTTGCTTCTCTCATCTTCTTATACATATCAATTGCTTCGTTAGAATACCCCCAACACGCCGAATTGCATGCCGGTATCTCATCAAATACTTGCTTGGCTTCAGTCACGTCCACTCGTTTTCCATAACCAACAATCATGGCTGTCCATGTCACGGAGTTCTTTTCTGGCATTTGATCAAACAGTTCTTTCGCAGCTTCCACATTGCCTACATTTGCATACCCCGCCACCATAGCTATCCAAGAAATGACGTTGCGTTCTAACATGACATCGAACAGCTGACGTGCATCGTCCATCCTACCGGTCTTGGAGTACCCGGAAATCATGGCCGTCCAAGTGACGACATCTCTTTTGGCCATTTGATTTAAAACACGTCTAGCATCTTCTGCAGCCCTGCATTTTGCATACATATCGAGAAAAGCAGTCTGCACAACTTTATTTCCGAAATGGTCGGACTCGACAATTGGAGTGTGTGTCTGTTTGCCTTCTTGGATTGCCTGAATGCGTGTGCAAGCGTTGAGCACCGGGGAGAAGGTGAATACAATGGGCGGGATGTCCATCCGGTGCATTCTAGTTTGCCTACTTGAACTGCCCGAATGCGCGCGCAAACGTTGAGCACCGAGGAGAAGGTGAATACAGTGGGCAGGATGTTTATTCGGTGCATTCTAGCATAGAGGGAGATGGATTGGTTAAATTGAGCATTGAGAGCATGGGAACGGATGATGGACGTCCAAAGGAATTGGTTTTCACAGTGGGGGATTTGATCGAATAATTTGAGAGGCATATCGGAGATTATTGCCGGGAAATTGGAGGACCTGCGTGGGGAGATGAATCAAGAATCGATTTTGGAGGTGATTATTAGTTAAAGATCAGATATCAATCATAAGAAAATTAGATGATAGATGAAGGGCATTTTTGTCCTTCTATATAATGCTTAACATTCGTTAAAATTTTCCCTTAAATTTTTATTTGTTGGCCAGCTCGAGCTCAACTACCCACGCGGCCACGCCTGTCCCATGAAGGCACGAAGACAAATCTCGAATTCCGAATCGTGCACCAACGTTTTCAGTTTAAAGTTCCGTCGTTTTGGGGGCGCGTTCTGTGGGGTAGATGTGAACTCGCCTATAACCAAAAGGAACGGGCTGAGGTGACTGCGAAACGATACCAAGTAACCAGAACTCAGAGCGGCAGTTTTATGTCAATACTTTACACAACTAGAGAGAAGAGGGAATACCGGAATAGCGAAACTGGGAGCATGCATGAAGAGAAGAATTAGCGCAAGCAATTATAATGAAGAACAATAACCCAAGGGGGCCGAGATTTAAATATTTCGAAATACCTCCCCTCACCTGTTCGACAGATATCCTCAAAGAAGATGCTTTTGCGACTGAAATTAAACTTGGTCAGTTCCCTACCGCCAACGGTCCATGCTCTTCGGTTTCAGTATTTCCTATTCTCATACTTTTCCATAGAGCCACCTTCCCTAGCTCCACATTTGCACAAGATATGCAACATTGTTTCCAATGGCATTGGCAGTCTAGATGACTTGGAAGCGAGTCTTGATAAGTTGGCTGTTCCGATCAGTTCGGGCCTTGTGACACAGATCATAGATTCCTGCAAAAAAGAAGCACCTAGCAGAAGGTTATTTAGATTTTTCTCCTGGTCTCAGAAGAACCTGAGGTGTAATTTGGAGGACGAGGCTTTTAACCATGCAATACGGGTGGTTGCTGAAAAGAGAGACCTTATAGCAATGAATTTATTGATTTCAGAGCTACGAAAGGAGTGTCGGAAGATGGATACGGAAACTTTTAGCCTTGTTGCCGAAACCTTCGTAAAACTGGGGAGAGAAGATGAAGCCTTAGGGCTTTTCAAGAACTTGGAGAAATTCAAGTGCACACGAGATAAAGTCACCGTAAATTCCATTGTTAATGCCCTTTGTGCCAAAGGACATGCCAGGAAGGCTGAAGGGGTTGTTTGGCACCATAAAAGTAAGATTATTGGCATAGAGTCTTGTATTTACAAAAATCTTCTTCATGGGTGGTGCATCCATGGAAATGTGAAAGAAGCTCGTAGAATTCTCATCAATATGAGGTTATTAGGAGTTCTTCCGGATCTGTTCTGTTATAATACACTCCTTAGGTGTCTTTGCGAGAGAAACCTTAAATTCAATCCTTCAGCACTTGTTCCTGAAGCTTCCAACTTGATGATGGAAATGAGGTCTAATGGGGTTCCACCGAACTCAATTAGCTTCAATATTTTGCTCTCTTGTTTGGGCAGGACAAGAAGAGTAAAAGAAGCTCATCGGATCCTCTACTCAATGAAGAAATCAGGTTGTCCCCCTGATTGGATGAGCTATTATCTTGTGGTGCGAGTTCTTTATTTGACAGGGAGATTTGGTAGAGGGAACTTGATTGTGGATGAAATGATTGAGGAGGGGCTGATGCCAGAACCAAGGCTTTACTATGATTTAATTGGTGTCCTCTGTGGAGTTGAGAGGGTTAATCATGCTCTCAATCTATTTGAGCGAATGAAGAAAAACTCTGTGGGTGATTATGGTCCAGTATATGATCTGTTGATACCCAAGCTTTGTAGCTTGGGAGAGTTTGAAAAGGGTAGACAGCTATGGGATGAGGCACTAGAGAAGGGTGTCATTCTTCAGTGCTCAAGTAATGTGTTGGATCCATCAATCACAAAGGTGGTTAAGCAAACAAATAAGATGAGAGAAGTAAATCTGAATGACCTGAAGGAATATAAACCACCAAAAAGTGTTAAAGGAACAATGAAGAAGAATATGGAGAAAAACAAGAAAAATGCTTCTGGGACGTAATTTGAACATTTGTCTCAGATATACAATTCCAGCTTAACTGTAGAGTTCCGTATTTGTATGTACAAGGATACTTTATGCATAACTTATTATCATTTCTCAACCTCATTTTACTATTTGATATCCAAGGACCATCATTATGTTCTTAAACCTGCAACCCACTCAGTTCCCTTGACTTACCTTTATTTCCTTCCATCTTACTGCTTTATTCCTGGCACCTTCATAAATCATGTTCATGGTTTTATTGTGTAGACAAACTGACAACTAGACCTTCTTATATCTTCATTGATGGTTAGGAACATATTTTTTCTAACCAAATTGGTGTAAGCATTAATGTGTGTGACTTCGGCATTTGACAACATTAATTTGTAAATCGACACAACTCAAACCTCACAGATTGCCTTGCATCTTTTGATGATAACACTTGCTCAAATTTATATTTAGCACAAATCTATTATGACCTGTGCTTGGTATTGGAATAAAGCCACATGTCTTTATGTCCTCATGTTCTGTTCTTGGTTCAACATTTTATTTCATCTCAGTGTGCAGGTTTTTTTGAATGCCTTTGCTTATTGGCGAGTAATTTTCCCAGTCATTTTACTTAAATTGGTAGAGCATTTTGGCAAATGAAGTGGGATCTAGTACTCCACTCTCAAGATGATGGTGATTCAAATCCACCAAAATCTTTAAAGCGTATTTATATTACTATACATGTAAAATGCTTGTCCACAGAAGCCCTATCCATGTCTCCATGAATAATATCTAATGAATCGTAAAGACCTTCCAGACTGAAAATTATGACAAAAGCTTGTTACATATTTTACTATTATGCACATTTTTTGGACTTAAGGTGGTATAATAGTTGCATGGAGTCAGATACCATGCAATGACAGAGACTATCCAGGTTTTTTGTTATTTTTATTTTTTATTTTTCATTTTATGTGAAGCTTATTCATGTTTCATGTCATTTATAGGTTAATCATGGTGGGAAGGTATCATTATTTTATTTTGGGAATTAGACATTTGGGAATTCATGGTGCTAACTGCTAACCCAAATCTGCTTAATGTTTCTGAGTCCCCCCCCCCCCTCCCCCATGTGTACAGTTCTCCTCCTGAACAGATGGAGAAATGATTCTGCTGTTACCACACGAAAAACAGTTCTATCCAAGATTTTATCATATATTAGAACTAGGTTGCTCCCAAGGCTCCGGGTTGTTTGCTGTTCAAATGCATGTGCATGGGAATGCAAATGGGTTCAGTCTAAATTCTGGTTTACTTTTGCTTCAGATTTGGCCTTTCTTGTTTGTTTGTGAGAATTAAAATGATGTATTCCACTTTATCTGCAAGAGGAAGAAGGTTATTTGTTTAGGAGTAGTATGACAGGAAGCAAAATGATGTGGTCCCCATTTTATACGAGACAATTGAAGTAGGAACTAGGAAGAAGGTGGTGCAAATTTTGCATCAATTTTTTAGATGCAAAATTTGCACTGTCAAGTGCCAATAAGTGCTACTCTATACTACTTTAAAAAGTAATAATGACCCTAAGAATATTTCTGGAATTTTCTGAGGATAATATTTACCCCTCTATATTTAAATTTAATGATAAAAAATGAGGGCAAATAGGGTAATGGGTTCTTAATATTAAATGAGTTGAAAAGAGGTAATTTAAAGATATTCAATGCATTCAATCCTCTCCCATTAAATCCAACATTTAAGTTATTAACTTGCATTCATGTTCATTGAATCATATATTTAAGTCATTTTTATTTATTCTCATCATTAAGTTCTATTAATTAAATCCATACTTAATAAATTAATAATTCCAATAACATAAAAGTTTATACCTTTAAAATCTACCTAGCAAAAATAGTGTTTTCATCTAAGTGATGGTAAGAAATTAAATCATTTTGGGTCAAATGGGTTAATCCATGCTGCCATGATTAAATAATAAAAGTAAAAAATAGATAAAATAAAAAAAAAGAAATTAAAAAAATTGGGAACATTTTTAACATACATATTAAACAATAATAAGTATGTTAAATAAGAAATATTTTTATTAATGATGAAAATGGAATGTAAAATTTAAAACCAATTGAAAATAAAAATATTTTCCTATTCTCTCTCGTTAAATCCTATATTTAAAATATATTTTTCTCATCATTAAATTCTTGTAATTAAATCCATAATATTAATTTTAATAGTATAGAAATAAATATTTTGAAAAGTAATTTGAAAACAAAATCATTTTTCTTCCCTCTCGGTGGCGGGCAAGCAATTTGACCATTTGGAATCAAATGGATTAATAAATAATGCCATAATTAAATAATAAAAATTAAAATAAATAGCTATGAAATGTAAAAAGTATTTTTATTAATGATGAAAATGGAAAGCCAATTTCAAAATCTACCTAGAAATTAAATGATTTCATAGACAAATAATAAAACTTTTAATAATAGAAAATACAAAGAATCACAAAAATAAAAAAAAAGATAAAAGAAAATTTTGGCTACATATCTAATGTTATATATTTATAAAAAATAAAATATTGGATACATCTCTAATATTGTACATTCATTATATTGAACAAAAATAATTTTATCAATGATGAAAATGTAATACAAAATTTAATGTCAACCTAGAAATCAAACAATTTTTATTTTTAGATGGTGGGTTAGTGGTTTGAGTAATATGATATTATAGACAAACAAAATTTCAAGTGTGATAAGTAAAAAAAAAATTATATAATGTAAATGAAATATATAATTTGAAGTAAAAATTATAGTCAAATCTGGTTGTACATTTAAAATTAGGTTGCAGGTTGGTCCAGAAACCAACCAAACTCTGAAAACTGACTCTACATTTCAAATTGTAAAAACCCTCGCCGTGTCATTAGAGGCTTATGTGGTTGTTGCCAACATGGGACTCTTATTCCATGTTGGACACAGCAGAAAGCCTATATCGAAAATAGGTTTTCAGTTTCTCTCCCACTCCTTTTATCTCTCAATCTCCCTCCCTTCTCTCTCTCGCTCTCACAGTCATCTCTTGATCTCCCGCTCTCTCTGCTTTGGTCTGTAGCCAAATCAAAACATCTCTCTATTACTCCCTCAATCTTTTTCATTCTTCTCCCTCACTCTTCCTCTTGGTCAAAATCCCATTCTCCCTCAATCTCTATCGTTCTCCAATTGGTGTAAATTTCATAGCCAAGAGTTTCTTGTGAATTTTATCAAATTGGTGTAATAATTTTTGAAACATATGTTGGTCTTATGTTCTTTTATATGATCTGATTAATACAATATATGTGTAAGAAAATAAGAAAAAAAATGAGAGAGAGAGAGACTGAAGGAGAACGATAGAAATTAATCGACCAAGGAGAATGAGAGAGATTGAGGGAGAACGACAGGTAGAGAGAGAGAGAATGAGAGAAATTAATATAGAGAATGTAAATACATAAACCAAAAACCATTTTTATTTATTTTCAAATCACATAGGGGATGTTTGGAACCGTGGTCGTTTTTCAAAAAACGGTGCCACGTTAGATCCATATAGGCGTTTCAACAAATACCCATGTATCTCATTGTTTGGTTCAGCCAATTATTAAAAAATCAGGCATGCCTCTAACATCGGGACCCATTTCATGCATCAATGAACCGTTTCCCCCAACGGTTGATTGATGTGTATCCTATGGTGCTTTCCTGTCAGCACATACATAAAAAACGGTGATGAAAAATCACTTTACCAAATAGCATAGTGTTGCTCACTGCCTACGTGGCAGAAGCATTTTTTTGTGAAAAACGGGTCTCAGAAGCATGGACGTTTTTTCTTGAAAATCGGTCCCAAAAAGCACCTACGCTTTCAAACACCATGATAGTTGTTGAGCAGATAAAGCTGACTATGAGAGAGAGAGAGAGAGAGACTAAAAACCTTATTTTTATTTTCCAATCACCCAGCATTAAAGGGCAATTTCAGTATAAGCTTTTTATTATGTCCAATATGGATTAAGAGTCCCATGTTGGCAATAGCCACATAACCCTCTGATGACATGGCGAGTGCTTTTATAACTTAAAATGTAGAGCCATTTGTTAGAGTTTTGTTGGTTTATGGATCAAATTGTAACCAAATTTTAAATGTATAGCTGGCTCCAACTATAATTTCACTTAATTTAAAACTAATCCAAAAGCAATGTTATTTCTACAATTCTTATCTAGATGGTGGGTCAATGGTCCAACTTTTCAAAAAAACGCATGATGTCATAATTGAATAATAAATTTTTAAGTTTATTTTTAGTCATATTGTTACTTTTTTTTTTTAATTTTCAATTTATATCTTAAATATGATATATGTAAAATTCAAGTAATTAATATGAAAAAAAAAATTTCATGTACATGTGCTTAATTACTAGTGGGATAAAAAGTTAAAAATTTATATCAGGTAGAGGTGCAAATTATAGTTACAAACAAATGGATGCAAAATTGAACAAGTGCAAAATCTTTAACGGGTTCAGATTTGCATTGCAAGCAAACAAACAGAGCCCAAAGAACAAACTTAGAAAAAATGCACAAATTATGGTAAGGAAATGTTCTCCATCAACTTTGATGAAATGTACAGCATAATAGCAATTAATTAGCTCCAATTCCTGGGAGAACTCCCCTCCAAGGACCGTTGCAAGTGTTGCCAAGCGCATCTAGTAAATCTTATGCAGCCCCTATACACAATGTGTTAAAAACTGACCCGGAACCAGAACTGTTCTGGCCATCAGTTTCTGGGTTGACGGTTCACCTGTATTGTTCAAACAGATGGTTTATTTTGACAAAAAATTAAAAAAATAAAAAAAAATAATTAAAATAGAAAACAGTCAAAACTGTGAATTTGGGATAAAACAAAACTGGTCTCTCGCAAGGATGATGTGACGTAAAATGGCAGCAACATTACCAATGTGACCTTTTTAACATGGGTGAAACCATTGCATGTAATCATACATGGCAGCAACATTGCCAAACCGTTTCGTGGCCGTTTCTGTTGCACTGCTGTTCCCAGTAGAAAACACCTCACTGAAAACAGCCACGTTACCAAACACCTACCAAATAATTCAGGTAATTTCAGATTATCAAATAACCCCAGTTTCCAGTGTCAATTATAAAAGATGCAACTAGTTCTCGAAATGTAGCATACAACCGATATGCATCTTATATCCAAGATATAAGAACAGACGGGAAGATGATGACAGATCTGCCTATCTAAATGTCTTTTGGATAAGACAAGAAAGAACTTAACTAGAAAAGAAACACAAAATGAATCCAAGTTCACCATGAAATCCTTAGGCCATTATCCTGGCAGATCTTATGTAGAGACTGTCCACAACCTTGCCAATGTTGGAAATGGTTTCCAATGTTGCTGGGAAGATGGCATCTGGTTTGGGATCATCAAAAATGATGAGACACCCAGCACCCTGATCCAAAGTCCCAGCAAACTTCTTATCTAGGATCATCTGAGACAATTTCTTCTCCACATGATCAACAGGCAGTTCAATCAGCTCAGCAACATGAGCAATCTCAACCCTTGAGAAAGGCTCAATCAACCTGCATAGATTTTGCTCCAAGAGTGTGTCATACAAGGAAGAGAGATGCCTGTGGACAATTGGGTCATCCTCCAACTGGGCCCTGTAATCTCGCAGGGCAGTCTCAAAGGACTTTAAGGAGCGCTTTGAGTGAGCATCAGCGACAGCTTTCATAGCATCCAACTCCGGTCCCACGTACTGCAGGCCTGCTTTGGAAGATATTATCCCGGCAACATCATCAGCCTGATTAACCATGATTTTGCACAATAACATGTACTTCAGACTGAAAACTGCCCGGGGATCTTCAAGAGCATTAAAGGCTTCAAATGCTTCAAAAAAGTAGCTGTATGCAGTCTTATAATCTTTCTCTTCTGCATGGAGAATCCCACTCTGCAAATCTATGGTGCCCTGTTGAGCTGGAGGGACATAGATAGCATTTGCAGCAGTTCTTGCAGCTGTTAGTGCAGCCTTTGCCTTGGGAAGGTTTCTCAGAGAGAAGTGGAGTTTACTTTCTAACAAGTCTATGTCCACTAGAAGAAGCTTGTCATCTAATCTCCTAACCTCCTTGACAAGGCCTGAGAGAAGGGTCAAAGCTTCTGCATATTCCTTATTTTCCATCAAAAGGGCTGCAAGCCTTGCCTCTACTCGTTGTCTGAGAAATGTACGTTTCTCAGCACGAGTCCATTGTACCATTTCTTTGCAAAGGGATATCTGGAGATCAGATGTTCCTGGTATCTTGGCTACCGCATCAATTATTCCCCGCACTATCTTTGCAGTCTTGGCTTTGGGAATCAAGGAAAAAAAGGGCCTCAGTTGGGTCAAAAGACTCCGCAGCTCCTCAGCCCTATTCTCTTGTCTGAGAAGGTCTGATAGATTTGAAATTGCCTGTTCTTTTATGCGTAGAGCTTCTGAAGAAGAGGATGGGTTGTCAAGTATACGGTAAAGGATGGAGATAGCTTCAGCTGGGTCCTTGGCTTCTAAAGCCTGTGCTATTGAGTCCGTTGTGGCAGGGAGACATGATGACGACATGGCCACTGCTTTCAAAATTTTAGTCCTGCAAAACAATAATAATCAAACAATTAGATAAAGAAAAGCACAACTCAAAACAAACCTGTTACAAGCGAGGAAAATGAAATAAAATGTTTTTCTGTTCCATAAAGATGGCACTCTTTTTTTTCTTATGATAGACCATCTATATGGGAAAATTGGAAAAGAAAACATCAATAGAAAACAATTGGAGAAGTGAAATTAAACAGTTACAATACTGGGTCCACAATCATGCCCTGAACTTCAAAAGTACTGTACGCCAATGATTCAATAGACCTTTTTAACTCTAATATATAATGACAGAAAACCATTTCTTCCTGCAATTTTATCAAAGCAACAGTCCAAATAGGCTAATAGGCACCTACATTTATGGAAGAAATTCACTATTCTACAATAAGCACAAAATTGCAATTGATTCTTCTATTGGTTTTCATAAATACAAAATGATAACGAATTTTGTATATATTACCCTCTCTAAGAAATCAGCCTACATGAACAACAAACAAATAAGGTGCAACACTGGTATCTTTCACCATTTTGATGACAAGCAAGTTCATTAGAAGATGGGAATAAAGAATTGATAAAAAAAAAGTAGATAGGAATAAAGAATTAATTGAAAGCCCATACCAAGAAAGGCTAAACAAAAACCTAGAATCCAGTTTCTTTTCCACTCCAGCCTGGCAGTTCAAAATGGATGCATACATCCAGCCAATCATTTTTCTATGACAAGTTTCACATCTATGTGGAAAAAAAGGACCATATTCTTTTCTTTTTCATTGTTGCTTCTTATGAAAATTTCAAGAAAACCAAGGTATGGTGCTGTCATGGATAGGGAGACTGTGTTTAGATGCTAATCACTCTGTGCGGTGAAAACCCTGTAACGGCTGGTTGGAAGGACACAGTAGTAGGATAAACCTTTTATTGTCAAAATTAGATACTCGAATGCTTGTATCATATGCATGAATATAATACCAACTGCACTTTATCCTCAGAAAATGGTGACCAGCGATTAAGCATCAATATTTAATCAATAACAAGAAGATATGATTAGAACAAAAGAGAAGATACAATCACAAGCAAGCTACTAAAAAGTCAATACAATAAATAAAATTATAGAAAGCTATAAATGCAGTCACAGAAGCATGAAACAATATCCTGCACCAAAGAGTTCACACTTTAGGAACAGATGGCATCTTCAAGCTTTCTACCCTCCATCAACACAAAGGGTCAACTAAACCCAGTTGAGCAGAACATTCCAATCTTCACCCTCTTTCTGTTACACCCCCCCCCCTTTGATAGGAAATGATAAATTTCATTAACTTTAAGGAAGAAAATTACAACTGTCACCTTCAAAAAGTAAGGTGACCCCTAATATGACAACCATCTTACAAAAATACCCAAAACAACAAAGTCTCGCTATTAACACCTTGCTTTGCTAATGCATCAGCCAAACCTTTTCAATGAGCATGATTGTTTTCACTATAAAATAATAGACTTATATATTAATAATAAATCTTAGTGCTATCCACCAAAAGGAGAAGAGTCAACTCACACCACCTAATGAACTGTATGAAGGGCCAAAATTGGGCTAAGCTCACCAATGGTTTCATGCTCAAGTATAATTCTCAAGGTGCCAAGGCGAAACTAGGTGATAGGGAAGCACCTTATTGCCTAGTCGCCTAGAGTAGCGACTAGGAGATAATTACTGTAATCCTCATGAAATAAGTATAAACCCCATATCAAAAAATAAGGGCTGAGCCTTGTTTTGGTCCTAGGAAGAAGAAGATTGTGACAAAGAAAAAAATCCTATTGATTGTTCTTGTGCATCGATAGGATAAAATCGTCAAGTTATTTCTTACTCGTGGATTTAGGTTTTAATGTCTTAGAGGGTTCAAGACTATGTCACTGACTTGTGCGTCGATTGAACCCAAACAAATAAGAAAATAATAAAAAGAAACTAGTAATAAGAATAATAATACTATTACTATAAACCCACAATCTGAATAATTTAGTCAATTAATATCCATGGTACTACTATTAATAACATAAAAGAAAAATATAAAAATATTACGAGGTGTCTTGCAAATAAATATGTAAGCATTTGGACGAGGCGATCATCGAAGAGCGCCCTATCACCTAGGCATTGCCTTGACAGCTATGTGCTCAAGTACAGCGATCACAGGGAGGGAATACTGCCAAGGTTCAAAGTATAGATACGATATGCATATCGGCCGTATCGTATCGGTACTTAGAAACGGCTGAAACACCTTTTTTTTTTCAAATTTTGGTTTTTTGGAAAGCTTAAAACATGTTTTTTATTATTAAAAAAAGTTGGGGGTCTGAATGTTCTTCAATGTTTTTAACTAAACCATCATCATCATCATCAAAGCCTTGTCCCAACTATATGGGGTTGGCCACATTAATACTGTTTCACCATTCATTCAGTCATTCTGTTCAGTGCCATATCCATTGTTAAATTATGGAAAAATGTATTTCTGACACATCTCAGAGGATTATTGGGGCAGAATTATTGCTTGAAGAGTGGCATGAAGACATTGAACCATTTAGGACTGCCACATCAGCTTTAGTGTGTTGGAATCATGTAGCAACAGATTAAAACTTGTTACCACAAAGTCCATTGCATGCTTGTTCTCTACCCCAAAAATAAACTAGTAATTAATGTTGTAATGCATGTAATGTCTGACATCCATTTACCCCCTTTGCACCATTTATGTTTAAAACACCATTATACACTATAACACACCATTACAATTTGAGCTTCCTGATGTCATTTTGCAAGTTATTGATTGCATTGTTGTCATTTTCAAAGTTTATTGCATTATTGTCCTTTATCCTATATGAATAGTGCAAAGTATTTATACATAAATGTTGTTTGCTGAATAACTTATAAATTTATCTATTTACTGTTCAATGTACAAACTATACATGTACTAATACTCATTGATGGCAGACTCGTTTAAATGAACTTCCCAATATTTTAGGTTCACTTGAATCAGAATCAGAGAGGAATATGCCTGTACCATGTGAGTTGTGGGATATGCCTCCAACAAAAGTATGGCCTGTTTACTATATATATAAAAAGGTGAAACGCGCAAAAAAAAAAAGCACAAGGGCCATTTTGCGCCCAAGGCAAAAGGCGAGGTGTGTGCCCTTTCGAAGCAAAGTGCACAAAAATCTAAAAAATTCGAAAAAAAATGCAAATTATCAAAATATTAAACAAATTATTAATTAAAAATACAAAGTTAAATTTTAAAATAATTTTTTTAAAAAAACCTATTATCTCAAATTAAAATACATAAACATAATATGTAAAACATATTTAAAATGAAAATTTAAAAATAAATTTTTAAAGTTAAATTTTAAAATAATTTTTTTAAAAAACCTATTATTTCAAATTAAAATACATAAACATAATATGTAAAACATATTTAAAATGAAAATTTAAAAATAAAATCAAGCAATAACAACATATTCAAGCATGTAAACTCCTAATCTCTTTATTTTGTCCCATTTTCATTACTTCAAATAGCTAATATGATGTTAAACATTATGCATTCTTGATTCTAGGAGTCACCATTGTACCAAGCCCCTCGAGGCAAGCTCAAAGAAGTCCATATGAGGGTCTTAAATTCTTAATCACTATAAAAAAGAAAGGTTTTATAACTTTAAGTGTCTTTTAAAAATATCTTTTATTAGGATGAATGAATGAGCAACATCAGCAAATATGGGGTTTTCAGAAACTATATGTAAATCTGTCAAACAAACCAAATCTGAGCTAACTTATTCATACAAGAAATGGCCCAAGTGCATCTATTCAAATAGGATTAACTTGGAGAAGATGTTTATCTAACAAGCCACTTGATCATGCTTATACTCTACTCACTTTATCTAACAAGCCACTTGACATAAAAGCAGGGAAGAAGCTTTGGATACAGAGAAACCTTTATTTTCTCAGTTAGATGAGGCGAAGGAAGGTGGTGAAGCAGTGACCAGAATTCACTAGTTGAAGAAGCCATTGATCAACAGTTTTTTTCCAGTGAAGGCTGGACTTCGGAGGGGTGTTTGGAAAAGAAGGCAACTTGGAAAATTTGTCATGTATTCATGCTTTGGAGAAGGTTTTGTTTAACCTTGAGAATGGAGGCAGTAAGTTGGATAAGGAAAGAGTTGAAGCTACGAGTTTTTTGGACCACGTGATTTTGTCCGAGGAAGAAGATTTGAGGGGCTTGGATGCTGTTATGGAAGTGTTTGTTGGAAAGCTGGGGTGGACTTAGGAAGGAAAAGGGTTGTAAGTTCTTTGGTAGAGTCTAGGACCAACACTGTTTCTGCAGGAGATTTGAAAAGAAAGGAAAAATAAAAACAAAAAACAAAAGCCTCTTGTAAAGGTCAGATGGTGAATGTCACTAAAGTCTTTCATCAGTTGAAAGAAGGTCTTGTTGGTAACGGCCCTTGTAGTAAATTCAAGAGGATTTACAAGAAGAAGGGATTATGAGTCAAACCTATAACACAGCATTTGGCAAAAACAAGCAATGCTTTGAATTCTTTGGAAGATGATGCAGACAAGAGGGGTTTGGAACTAACCTCAGGAAATCAAGAAGAACCTTTACTAAGGGATAAGAGGTTGGAGGGGGTTAAGGAAAATTCAGCTGAAGAGATTGCTGAGGAGGGAAGCATTGATGGAGTGAGGAAGGTAGAAAGAAATATTGATCTGGAAAAAATAGTGGAAACAGAAGTTCAAGTTAACAAGATTTTAGGATATCTTTTCTGGGAGGGGAGGAATTTGCAAGAAAGGTGTTCCGAGAATTGGAAGAGAGGTCAAGTGAAAAAAAAATAAGGCTTTAAGGAGTAGAGTTTGTTTGGAGAAAAGGGCTAATCTTCATTGATGGTTTGTGGTTCTTAGGGGGTTTTGGCTGGTTGTTTGCCTTCTTTTTGTTGTTTGTAAGGGTTGGGAAAGAATTGTTTGTATCTGAAAGCTTTGGTAGGGTCCCGTGGGTATTAACCCCAAAGATTACACAAAAAGCCCCTTCAAGGAGAAGGGGCTGTTCAGAATTTGTTATGGGCCTGGGAATAGGATCGCGTCATGGGTCGGTCCACGAGGAAAAGCTCCTGTTTTCCCTTGTTCCTCCCCTTCCTAGCCGAACCTATCTTGGCGTCCTAAAGGGTGATTTGTCCAAGAGATCACCGAACTCTCCTTTTGCTCTCTTTCTTGACTGGAAATTTGATATCTTTATTCAATAATTTCAGCTCCTTAAATAGGAGATTACAAGAGGTAAGAGTCCTCCTTGTAGGAAGACTCCTTGATAACTAAACTGCTTACAGATAAGATAGATAAGACTCCTAGATAAGACTAACTAAACTGCTTACAGATAAGATAGATAAGACTCCTAGATAAGACTAACTAAACTGCTTACAGATAAGATAGATAAGACTCCTAGATAAGACTAACTAAATTGTTTATAGATAAGATAGATAAGACTAACTAAACTGCTTACAGATAAGAAAAGAGTAAGAAAGCAAATAAGATAAGGATAAGGTAAGATGAACTGTGGCTAGCTAGATAATCTGATGAGGGTCCCACGTTACTGCTGCTGCCGGCGGCGGTACTTCTTCCCCACGAATGCGTCCATAACATTACTCCCCTCCTGGACTACGAGCTTGTCCTCAAGCTCGAAATCTGGATGTGTGTCTTGGAGTTCAGTCAAGGGAATCCAAGATAGGTGGAATGATTTACCCCTCCTGGATCGGATTCCAATGAAGGGGGTTCATCCTCATCGTCCTCTTGTTCCACCAGGAGGCAGAAAAGTCTCTTGCACTTGTGCCCTGCTGAGTAGAGTTCATCACAATTAAAACACTGTCCCCTCGCCCTGCGTTCTGCCATCTCAGCCCTGGACAAGTGCTTAATAGGGGGTGCAACAACGCTGCTCCCCTCACTGGATGCTGATCTGGAATTGTGGCTCGTCTGTGGCTTCCGTTCTTGGCTGGCTGCTGAAGATGGAGCCATTCCGAGTAGTTCCAGGGATGCCCATGCGGATGGAGGCCGCCCCATACTGAAGGTTCCGCGGCTGAGCTGCATCTTTCGTTCGAAGGCGCGAGCTAGATTCATGGCTGTAACCAGGTTGGGGGGGTGTTGCATCTCCACATCCACCCTCAAGGGTTCTGCTAACCCTGCGGTGAACATGTCTACCTGCTGGTCCGGTCGTACCGAAGCTGCTCTGGCAAGGAGGGTCTGGAATAGTGGAATTGGCGCTAGTATTCAGCCACCGTTCCCATTTGTTTGAGGTTGATCAGTTCACCTAACGGGTTGCTCGTCAATGGGGGCCCAAACCTAAGGAGGCAGTAGGATTTGAATTGGGTCCAACTGAGCCCGGGTTCCTCCTGCTCCAATTTATAAAACCAGAGCTGCGCCTCCTCCGTCATGTGGAATGCGGCCAAGCTTACCTTGTCGTTGTCCCCTGTCCGTTGGTTGCGGAAGAACTACTTGCATCTGTACAGCCATCCCAAAGGATCTTCGGCGCCGTTGTATGAAGGGAACTCCAGCCTGCTGTACTTGGGAACGACCGCGGCTACCGAGGCGACGACCTACTGTTCGCCGGATGACTCCGTCAAGTCTGGTCGGCGGCTGTTTGTGGTTACAGCCCCTTCTGGATTCCTCTCCTTGTTAGAGAAATACGATTCCAGCAAGTGTCGCAACTCCCAGACATCGTCTTTGACCTCACGAACCTCCACGCTGGTTTCCACGAGCCTATGCTCCAGTTCGTGGACCCTGGATGATAGGTGCTCCAGATCTCCCATGATGGTTGGCTCTGATACCAAGTTGTTATGGGCCCGGGAATAGAATCGCGTCACGGGGTCCACAGGGAAAAGCTCCTGTTTTCCCTTGTTCCTCCCCTTCCTAGCCGAACCTATCTTGGCGTCCTAAAGGGTGATTTGTCCAAGAGATCACCGAACTCTCCTTTTGCTCTCTTTCTTGACTGGAAATTTGATATCTTTATTCAATAATTTCAGCTCCTTAAATAGGAGATTACAAGAGGTAAGAGTCCTCCTTGTAGGAAGACTCCTTGATAACTAAACTGCTTACAGATAATATAGATAAGACTCCTAGATCAGACTAACTAAACTGCTTACAGATAATATAGATAAGACTCCTAGATAAGACTAATTAAACTGCTTACAGATAATATAGATAAGACTAACTAAACTGCTTACAGGTAAGATAGATAAGACTCCTAGATAAGACTAACTAAACTGCTTACAGATAAGATAAGAGTAAGAAAGCAAATAAGATAAGGATAAGGTAAGATGAACTGTGGCTAGCTAGATAATCTGATGAGGGTCCCACGTTATTGCTGTTGTCGGCGGCGGTACTTCTTCCCCACGAATGCGTCCATAACAGAATTGCAGCCCACGAAAAGACCACCACCTCGGATGGAACACCTGAATTCCAAATCCACTTCCAAGGAACCTTGTTTGAACTTGAGCTGATAAAACATAAGAGAAAAATGATTTCACCAAGGTGAGAAGACCTCGTCTTTACTCCCCTCCAAATTCTGTGATCAGGTTCACCACAGGAGAGAAAATGGAGCTAAGGGTTGCCAACAAAGAGCTTAGCTCCCCCAATCTCAATCATGAATATTTCGTCTCAGCCAAGGTGTCTATTCCACTTGACCTCCAGCAGTGTTGTAATAACTCTGCACCAAAGCATCTTTGTCCTGGGCCAATTCAAAGATGCAGAGAAAAGACTCAGTCAGTGAAGAGGTACCATACCAAATGTCCTTCCAGAAACAAATTCTCTCCCCACTTCCCACCTTGAAGGAAGACCACTGGGAGAAAGACTAAATGCTTCATTATACCCTTCTAGCAACTTGAGCCATAAGACTGGGAGATGGGATTAGTGATCCAACCCATTTCATCCTTACCATATTTACTCCGAGTTATGATCTGCAATAAGACTTCCCTCTCAATGTCATTATGCTAGATCAATTTACCCAGCAGGGCAATGTTCATGAAGTCTAGAGGACATAAACCAACTCCCCCCTTTGACTTAGGAAGGCAGACTTGATTCCCTACATCCCCTTGAACAAGTGCATAAAGAAGAGAGAATATAACTAGAATTCCCAAGCAGACAGCTATGACAATTTTGACTACTTTTATTTTCTAAATTAACATGAGTTTCTCCACTTCGAAGTATATTTAAAGTTAGGAAGGAAAATTCCCATATATCTAGCAACCCAACTTATTTAAAATATAAGATTCACAAGAAAGACAGACAACTGAGTGCAAGGTGATCTCCTGCTGGTCATAGCAGAGACTTAGGATTGAATCCCGCTTGCACCTAGGTTAGGGGATGGTCTACCCCCAGAAGATATCAAAAAAAAAAAAAAACAGACAACTGAATTGCACATCCAACATGTATCATCATTATCATCCAAGCCTTTATCCCAACTATATGGGATTGGCTACATGAATCCATATCCCAACACGCATACAAAACAAGTAAAGAGTATGCAATAAGGGTGGAGTGGAAACCTCCAGAAGGCAACAAAAATCAAACTGAAATTTGATGGGAGCTCCCTTGGAAATCCGGGACTGTCAGGTATAGGAGGAGTAATCAGAAATTACTACAAGGTTTGAAGCTAGCTAAGCAGTTGGAACTTAGGTATATTGAAGTGGAAGGAGACTCAAAAGTGGTCATTTTTTGGGCTAGAAGCAACAGCCTTACCCCTTGGACTTTCAAACATGTGATTAGGGCAGTGGAAAAGATTGCAAAGGAGGTAGAGGCTGATTTCAAATGGGTCAAAAGGAGTGCAAATGGGCTAGCTGATTCCCTTGCCAAACAACGGGCACTGAGGCAGCAATTATTTTGGGTTTCGTTGTAATTTGGGACAGAAAAGTGTGCGAAATTGGGAATAACATTCCCACCACCAAGTTGTACAAACTTGTTTCAATCTTAACTATAAATAAAATACATGTTTACTGATCAAAATAAATAAATAAATCCCATTATCCTACAAGCTCATTGACCAATGTTGTAACTAACCACAGTCCATGAAACTTGCAATACTGCATTATTGACATTAATGTTAAACATAAATATCACAGGAAAAATAGTATAGTAACTAGTTCTATAGGCACCTTTATATTAACTCAGCTCAGCTCAGCCTTAATCCCAACTATTTGGGAACATCTACATGAATCCCTCCCTGCCATCATGCTCTATCAAGAGCCATGTTTTCTGTCAAAAATAAGTCTATGGGCACCTTTGTATTACTCCTAATCTTGAATCCAACTTTGATTTCCCAGAATCATTTCCCATTTAAGCTGCCAATACCATAGAATTGCAACTGGTCTTCATCCACTACTCATTTCTTCCCCAACCCAGGAAGACAAGGAAACATGAGAAAATGATGAAAAAAGAACCTTACCTTTTAGATCTTCTAACTAGATATTTAATTTTACATATTGAATTAGCAATAGTTTGAATTAATGCACTAACTCCAGTTTACAAATATCAACGTCCTCCATCTCAATTCCCTCCTGTCATTTGCAAATCATATTGCTAGCTAATCCAAGCCTTGAAATTCTAAAACCATGTCATCTGGGTACCAAAGTAGCAAAATTTCCGAAGCACTAACTCCAGGTGAGAATTAAGACAGCGCTTTGAGCCTTGAGAAACAAAGTACGAAATGTGAAATTAAGGGTGAAAATGTTTACTCTTTTCTGAGAGGAAAAGTGCGAATACCCGGTAATTATACCAACCATGACCGGTATAAATTAACCCTTGACTTTTGCAACAAAATGCATGGCCTTTCTCCCTGTGGCATCATGCTCCAAGTGTCTTGAGTTGTAATCAACCTCTGATAACTTCTAGCCTCACACAAGTACCTAGGTCCAAGTAGAGAATTATGATGTTGCTTTAGGTAGTTAGATACAAGTAGTATATCCTTCCCAACCTTCATGGCAGATCGCTAGACAAGTTATGACTTCGACATTAAAATTAAAAAGTTTCATGAGACGAGTACTCATGCAGATCAGCATACACGTCCCAGAAAGTTTTAGATTCTTGGTGGATATTGAGTCATTGACAAAACCATATGTAACATACATATACAATTTGGAAATCCGCTCTCTAGGATTCCTAGATGAATCTCATCAAGCACAAACCCAAAAATTCAACCAAATACCCAGCAGCTTCTCATTATAAGTAACCTTTGATGCCCCTAAATCCACCAGCTTCTGGTTTCAAACTACAATGCTACAACATTTACTTTTTTTTTTCATCTGTAACAAAACAATTTCAATTCCATAGCACGTAAACAAGTTTTCTCATATTTATGTTTTGACGTTAAAGCACGCATTTCTCTCTCAAAAGATCAAGCTCCCAGTAATTTAAAAGAAACGTTATTAAGTAATACGTTCGGGGTATTGTTCAACTAATGGGACCTAGTTTTCTCACAATTATAAACAACGAATCTGATTCTGAAAACACTAACATGGTAAAACTAAAAAAAATAACAAAGAAGACGAACCCTACTTATTTTTCAAGAAAGATAAAAAGCAGCCAAACAAATAGTTTTTCAGTCAAAAAAATAATGAACAAAAAGGGGGGAATATCGAAAAACACCTCCAGAGCAATAAATCTGAAATTAGAAACCCTAGAGAGATACATGATATATTAAAGAGATTGTTTGGGTGAAATATAGATTGAACAACATACCTTGCGTAGTCAGACTTCAAAAGGCTGGAACCCTGGAACACAGCCTAAGTCTCTGATTCAGAAGGAACCTGAAGGAAAGAGTGGGCGTGAGTTGGGAATACTTCTAGACTTGGGAGTGTTTATTCAGAAGAACCTGAAGGAAATAAGTGCTTAGAATAAGCACTCATTTGCATTTGGTACCCAGCTGGCCAGCTTTTTCAAATGCTTATTCTAAAGAATAAGCACTTATTTCATATTGGGCGTTTGGTGGTCTTTTCTCCAATAAGCACCTATTTTTTCAAAAAGACAACTTTAACCCTCATTTTTAGAGTGCCATGTGTACAATGATTTAAGAGTCTTTTAAATAGTAAATCAAGCACATTTACTCCCAAATGCTAACCTAGGTAGCCTTTCCCCTTTCTCTATGTCTTCTTTCTTCTCTTGCACAACCCTCTTACCCTCCCTTCTCTGATTTTTGTGCCACAGTAGATCAACAAATAGATGCTGCAAAATCTTACGTATAAGTCTCCTATACACACCAAGTTTGAAGTATATATTAAACTCTTCCTCTATTCAGATAACAATCCAAATTTAATGGCAAGTCAATTTGAGTGCTTGTATATTAAACTTGTTTTGAGACCTTATTGATTCTTCTAAGAAATAACTGATAAAGAATGCGTTCCTTGAGACAATGACACAAAGAGGTTTCTAATCCATAGCATGTTGAGAATGAGAAGATAGTGTTTTCCAATCATTTACGTTGCTAGAGATTCGGGCAAAACAAAACAGAGATTCGAGATTCAAATCAAATAAAGGATTTAGGGCAAAACGAAAAAACAAAAACCAACGTATAACCAACCTGGACACAGATCCAACTTCAAACTTGTGAAACCCCAACCTGAAACAAAGTAAAAAAAAAAAACATATATCATGGTCGATCGAAACAGAGCATTACAAACAAAACAAAAACCAAAGAGGATTGATCGTTCTGAACTGAAAAAAAACGACAGGGGAAAATAAAAAAAAAAAACGAAATGAAAAGAAACCTTACCTGGTTACCGGACAAGGAGAAGTTGCCACCGCTGGTTGGAGAAGACAGAGAAGAAGAGAAGCTCGGTTAGCCAGGTTGATTCGCGGAACAAAAACAATTATGGTTGACCGATCGAAATAGAGCATAGGAAAAAAAAGAACAAAAACAAACAAACAAACAAAGAGGATTGATCGTTCTGGGCTGAAAAAATGAGAGGAAAAAAAAAAAAAAAAAGTGAGAAGAAACCTTACCTGGTTATCGGCCAAGTAGAAGGTGCTGCCGGGTTGGAGCAGATATTAAACGCACTTCCAAACTTCCTTAGCCCTCAAGTGAACTTTTTTCCTTTTGTTTTTGTTTGCTTTTTTGCTTTGGATAAAACACAAAAGCCTCCCCTGAATTTTCTGTTAATCATAAAAGCCTCCCCTTAGTTTCACTTTTAACAAAAACCTTACTGAACTTTTAAGAAACTCGACAAAAATCCCCCTTCTATCATTGACTCAGACCAAAAACTATTAAAATTACAAAATTACCCTTAATTAAACCGTCAGAGCGTCATTAAAATATTTCAAAATACCAGAACCACCCCTACTTGTCCAATAGGATCCTTTTGCGACACCAATTAATTGCCTTTATTTTGGTTTCTTGTCTTCCTTCTTGGGTATGGGGGAGATGAGCTCCACCTTCTTCTTAATCTTCTACTCTACTCGCTCTTGAATTTTCAGTGGGTCTATTTTTCCTATCACAGTTAGCTTATTGTTGCCACTCTCCTTTGACGTTTTTGATACCTTTATCCACCACAGAACGCAACAACAAAATGAAGAGATGTAAACTAGGTTAAGTGAAGTAGGAAACCCGGGTTGAGTCTAATATGCACCAAGAAGTCAAAGCAATAGTGAAATCTAAATACTGAGACATTTTTATAAGAAGAGGAGAAATCAAAACAAAATAACTCCCGTTTGAAAAACCAAAACTTCAAAATATTTTGTAAGTAGATCAGTAGAGATGGGAAATGGATCTTAAACCAATTCTATAAAATCTCAGAAGAATAAAGAAAAACTTTTGAAAAAACCAGGAAACGGATTCTGCTTCTTTCTCGTTGGCTTATGTGTGTTTATACTCAGAAAAACATAAGGAATTTGAAATAGAACTGTGAAAAGATGCTACAGGTGCTAATTTTAACACCAATGACAAGAGAAACAGAAAGATTAATTCTAATGTTTTTGATGTACCTTCGAAACCCTTAACAAATCGTTTGACCTTCTTGGCGCAACCTTCACAGTGCATATCAACCTTCAAGACCACGGTAATCGAACCATCATCCTTTTCCCTCCGTCAACCTTATTCTTGCCTTCATTCTTGTTTTCCTTCTACAACAAAGCGAAGCCAAGAAAAAATGAAATGAGAAAAGAACAAGTTGAGAGCGGGAGAGGGAGAAGCAATTAATGATGCCTTGACGATTAGTGATGGGCAATTTCGTAACTTTATTGATTAATTCTAATGTTTTTGATGTACCTTCGAAACCCTTAACAAATCGTTTAACCTTCTTGGCGCAACCTTCACAGTGCATATCAACCTTCAAGACCACGGTAATCGAACCACCATCCTTTTCCCTCCGTCAACCTTATTCTTGCCTTCATTCTTGTTTTCCTTCTACAACAAAGCAAAGCCAAGAAAAAATGAAATGAGAAAAAAACAAGTTGAGAGCGGGAGAGGGAGAAGCAATTAATGACGCTTGACGATTAGCGATGGGCAATTTCGTAATTTTATTGGTTTTTCGTCTGAATCCAATGACGGAAGGGAGATTTTGTTGAATTCTTAAAAATTAAGAAACTTCAAGAGAGACTTTTATATTTTACCCTTTTGCTTTTGTTAGCAAAGCCATAGCGCTTCCTGTACAGGTAAATACCAAAACCACGAGTACTTCTTAACCAGACATTGACTAGGGCTGTGGGTCGGTTCTACCCGATCAAATCGAACATATCGAATTTATTTTATCGGTTCTGGACCTTTTGGTTCTTTGATTTTTTTTTTTTAAATAATTGAATTGTTTTTTTTGCTTCATAAAAAAAACTAAACCCTATTTCTTTTTATAGGATGCTAACCCTTTTTGGAAGCTTTATATATCTTATTGAATTTGATTTCAATTCATATCTAATCAAATAGAAAGGGTCCATTGAGAAGATTTTAATTCCAATTCATACCGCAAACCATATGAACCTTAAGACTATATTTGGTTTGATAAAAGATAAGACAGAAACACATAAGTTAGAAATTGTGCATAACTTCATCTATTTACTTGTAAGACTGGTTTAGTTGCAATGCAAATAAATTTGCATTGATGCAAAACTATGACAATACAAATTATTTGAATGTAGATTCTAATTATTTTTTTTTCAAATTTTAACTTATCTTGTTTGATTGTAGTACAAATGAAGTTAATTAAGATATTAAACAGAATAAAGTAAAACCCAAAATAAAATAAATGAAAATTTGTATTTTTTTATTTACACTCCATGCATTTGTACTAGTGCAATTAAAATTGTATTGCAACCAAACACGGCCTAAAGGATGCATCTATTGAGTATCCTCTTTAAATGCATGCTAAGATTTTTTTTTTTCATCCAAATACATTGTTTGAAAGCCAAGTGATCTTAACGCCAAAAGCTCAAAATTAGGTACGGGGTAGGATATTTGAGTTTGAGGTGAAGGACATGCAAAACCTGACCCATACGCCCCCTAACCAATCAACCCTAAAGAATAAAAAAGGCCATTCTCGACCCCGTACATTGATAAAAAGGCCCTTCTTAAGCAAAAACATATGGCATTTAAACTGATGTTGACATTTCTATTAGACAACGTTACATGGCGTTGCTAAAGTTTGAAAAAGGCCATTTTCAACGGTAATGTTTGAATATGGGCCATTTTAATAAAGTTAATTAAGTAAATTACTTCATGGACCTAAAGTATAATTAAGACTTAATTGATTTAAATAATTGATACCCATAAAGTACATTTTATTTAATTAATTAAATTAAATAAATTACACTAATTAAGATAGTTAAGCAATTAAACCGGTGAATTAAATTAATCAAGAAACAGAAATATGCCAATTAAGCAAGTTAATTTAAAAACAAACCCAAAACAGAACCACTTTTGGCACTAGTTTATAGGTCAACAGTTCAATCGTTCATTATAAATGGATCATTCCATGAAATTTTAAAAAATAAGATATAAAATATAATAAAAATAAAAACTTACTAAAAAACCATTTACTGGATTGATCAATCTAACAATTTAACCGTATGGAACATTGGTTTGTTGACTAAGTCAATGTTTTTCCTTTTTGAAAAAAAAAGTTCAGGTTAAGTATAAAATGGAATTGGGCAATTAGCAGATTCATGGGTCAAATGGTTTGACTACTTAGGTATAAAATGGAATTAGACGATTCACTAATTCATGGGTCAAACAATTTATTTTGCCCAAAATTTTTAACTTGGTCAATAAATTGCTGACCCAAACAGTTGAACCACTAAATTGTTCGATCCAATAAATGGTTTTTGAGTCTTTTTTTTTTTATTATTTTCCAAAACATCATGGGTTGATCCATTTGGACCAACACAGCCGAATTGCTCACTTATAAATTGGTGATTAAAGTGGTTTAGCTTTGGGTTGGTTTTTAAAACCTTCGTTAACTGGCTTATTTAGATGGATTAAGTTTTGTTTGTTAAATTTAATTAATTAACTTTGTTTCCTTAATTAATTTATTTGCTTAATTTACTCGATTACCTTGATTAGTATTTTTTAATTTGCTTAGCTAAGTAAACTAAATATTTTAGTGTCATTTAATTAGACCTTGAAGTAATTTACTTAATAATTAACTTTATTAAAGTGGCATTTTTCAAATGCCAATGCCAACATGGCATTGCCATGTTGTCTAATGGAGTTGTCAGTGCCATTTTCAAATGCCACCTGTTTTTGCCTACAAATGACCTTTTTATTAAATTATAGGGTCGAAAACGGACCTTTTTATTTTGTATGATTGAAATTAGAATTTTCACTATATATATATATATAAGGGCAAGAAATCTCTCCCTCTCTATCTGGATATTAATTTGGCTAGAAATCTACGGGAGGATGAGTTGGACTGGGTCCACAATCCAAATGGGAAGTTTACAGTAAGATATGCTTACTGTACGGCAATTCAGAATGCGAATATTGATGAGAATAGAAGGGCTAGTCCTATTGGGGAGAAATATCATTGTAGTACTTTGTGGAAAATACTTGTTGAACCAAAAATCCAAAACTTTATCTTATTCCGTCACGATTGGCATTCCAGATTTTTTTTTAAATGTTTAAAAGAAATATAAATGACTCAGCTATATGCTCGAGATGTAATTTAAAAGAGGAATCAGTATCTCCTCCTTTGTTCCAAGGCTAGATCTGGTTTGGGGTTGGCTATGGGATTAAACCTTTAGATAATTCTATAATGTTAGACATTGGGAACTGGCTCCGTCAAATCATTAAGACCTTGGCAAATGGAACCTGAATTTACTAGCCTAAATTGATATTTTTTTTATGGGAAATATGGAAGGACAGAAGTGCACTCACTCGTATTTGAAACTAATCCTTATGCTATGGTTTCCTTCGTACACAAGTTAACAGTGGAGATCTGGACAAAGAATCGGTCAGGGTTCGGTTTTAGGTTGAATGGTCCGATCGTTTAAATCAAATAGATAACTTATTCTGATAAAAAAATAAAAAAAAATTTAAAAATAAAACCAACCAAACCATTCAACGGTGTGAATGATTCGACTGTTCAGATCAATGGTTTATTGACCAAATCAATAATTTTGGAAAAAATAACGATTCTGAGGTAAAACAGAACTAATCACCTCACTGATTCCCAGTTTTCTAATTCAGTTTTGAAAACAATGGTGGAGACATCTTACGTGAAATTGGGAAACTGTTTGTTTTTGGGCTGCGTTTAGTTGGAGTGCAAATTTACATTTCGGTTCAGATTTGCATTCATTTGATTAAGTTTTAAAAATATATCGACTTTCGATGCAAATTTGTACATTTTTTTTAGGTTTGTACAGAAAATACGAGAAAATATTGTTCTCTAAAAAGGAAAGACAAAATTGCTCCTATCGTCGGTCGGTCGAAGTAAATAGGTTTTGAGTTTTCCAAAACCCTCGAAAAAAAAAGATAGATAGAGGAGAACGGCGAGCGACTCTCAACTGCGAGCAACCGCGTAGAAACTGAGTATATAGCGGAGAAACTTCATAGAAACTGTGAGCAACTGCGAGCTCATTGACACAATTCCTGGCCGCCAAAATGATCGAAAAACACTTCTAGGGGAGCTCAACTGGATTTTTACTGCAGTGGCTGACACAATTGCTTGGAATGTCCTTCCTCATGGTGATGAACTGTTGAAAAAGTTTGCTTTGTATTTATGCTTTCTTTAAATCTGATTTTCCTTTTTTTCTTCCTTCTCCGTGGTTTATCCTAGTCAACACTGAACTTGGCTTCGTGCAGAACTTTTCCAGAGGTTGTTCAGGCAAGACCTGCTGGTTGCAAGTCTGTTCCGAAATTTTTTACTTGCTGAGCGTATAATGTGATCTGCAAATTGTTCACCAATTTCATATCCGATGTTGCCTCCAACTCATCAGCATCACATGTGGTATTTATCTCCATATGCATCTTAATGATACTATTTCTATTAAAAATTTTCCATCTAATTTTGTCATGTTTGGTACAGAGATGCATGGGACATGGCTGCTGAAATTTGCCTTTCTCAGCTTCATATGTTGGTTGATGAACCCAATGCAGAGTTCCAGGTGTCTCTGTGGTTTAAATTTTTTATTATTAGAATTGCATACTTTGTAGAACAATAGTTTATAGTTATATGTTGTGCTTTTCATTTTCCATTTCCAATTAGAAGAACTTGATTGTTCTTCTAATTGGAAATGGCTTGACCATGGGTCTGAACACAAAAAACCACCAGAGCAGTTGCCCATTGTTCTTCAGGTGAGGCACTTTCTAGGTCTCTTTCAATATATATATATATATATATATATATATATATATATTCAGTGTGATTATTATCAATTTGTATATTATGGTACATCAGTTTGACTGATATTTATCATGTATGGAGCATTTGTTATCTTCATATTTAGAGTCAAGTCCGTTATTTTTTGGTGGGTAGTCTTACTTGAACCATGTAAAAGCTGTATGATATATTTTCAAACATGCCAATTGGTCAATAACTTTCAGTTTTAGTCATCTACTTTGTTGGAGGAAATATAGTGTAGTTTCTATATGCATTTCTTAGAAGTCTATAATACATTGAGTGTCACGCTACGGAGATGTGTGACGAATGACATTGTTAGTATTGCCCTTGTAATGGGGTTTGAATCCCCCCTTCCAAACAAGTTTCTCTCAACCTCAATCCTAGCAGGAAATTCTGTTTTGGGCTCAGGCCGCTCAGCTGTAACAGTGTTGTTGTTTGCGGATAGTTAAGATAGTTGCCTCTCCCTATCTTTTAATTCTTAATATTTCTAATGAAATTCTGTTATTGATCGGAAAAAAAAAAAAAAACCAATTCAGTTCTTGTTGATCCTTGGTCAAGTTCCTGAAAAGATGGCCATTATATCATCATGAATATCCCTGTACACTTCAAATTGAGGGTGACACAAAATTAGTAATTGGGTGGCTGAAAGAATCAGGGACGAGGAATTGGCTTACTTGGTAGAAGAGACCGTTGTATTTGCATTGATGGTGGGAGTAGCTGGTTGTTTTTATGTTGTTATTTTTTATCAAGATGCTCGTTGTATGCCCGGGTAGCTTGTTATTTTTTATATTTGTTTAATGGTGGGAGTAGCTGGAATACCATTTGGTAGTAAGAAACAGTTGTATTTGTATTGATGGAAATGCCAAACATTCACAAAAATTGTATTCTTATTTGCATCTTTCAAAACAAATGAGCTGAGTGCAAAGTGGGTGTGTAAAATGGACCAAACATTTTTGTTTTGCACTCTACAAATTTGTATTCGTACTCCAACCAAGCGTAGCAAGGAAAAAAGTGGAAAAAAAAATCTTTCTGAATACGACCTAATCCAGGTTTTCTTTAAGTTGATTCAAATGGTTGTTTTGTTGATTATGCTAAGTTGCTCTCTCAGTAGCCAACATGGGTTTGAATTCAGGTTTTAGTTGGAGTCATGGTTTTCAAAACCGGACCGGACCTGGCGGTCGAATTGGAAAAATTGGGAATCGGTCAGGTGATCGGTTTCGTTTTTCCCCAAAACCAGATTTTTGCCAAAAAACATTAATTTGGTCAGCAAGCCGTTGACCCAGGTAATTGAACCGTTTGAACCATTCGAACCGTTCAATGTTTTTGATCGTTTTTTATTTATTTTTTATTTTTTATATTTTTTGTTAGAACAGGCTGATCGTTTGATTCAAATGGTCAGACCGTTTGACCTAGGAACCGGACCCCTAACTAGTTCGTTGTCCGGGTCGGTTTTAAAAACCTTGGTTGGAGTGATACTCTTCCAAGGTGGTTGGCTAGCTTTTTGTTAAACGACTATTCTATGGTTAATGCTTCCCTGGGTAGCTTTAGTGAGTCTGTAGGTGTATGAGTTTTTTTTTTTTTTTTATGTTGTTTGATTCAAGGTGTTTCGAATCAATATTATAGTCAAATAGTCCTGCCAACTGGTGAGGCTGAGGTGAAAGGACGAAGCCGCGCACCAAGATCAATATATGAAATCAAGTAAGAGGATCAAAGGCCCGAGGAGTTGTTCCCTGGGTAGGCACTTCAACTCTCAAGTCAATAATGGAAGAGATGGGTGGTCGGGCCAAGCAGTTGTCGATCTTAGCAAAAACAAAGTAATAGTATGGAGACTGAAGAGCCAAATGTCCCTTACCTTAAGGGAAGGTTACCTATTTATAGCCGAAGATCTGTCCAATTCAGATGAGGCTTTCGGGATAAGTCCTAATCCCTGGCGGAGTTGTCCTCCTTATCCATGTGGGGCTCCTCTTCTTGGTCATGCTAATCCGTCCTACGCGGTGTCGACATGACTGAGGAGATAAGACGGCAATGGAGGCCACCACGTGGCATGTAGGGCCAACTCAACCATAACCAAAACAGTTTTGTCTTTGTGGTTATCTTTTTTCCTCTATTCTGTTGTTGTTGTTGTGTTGTTTTTCTATAATGAGACTCCTTTTACCCCCTCCACCTAAAAACAAAGCCCTCTTTCCTTTATGTTTATCCCCTTTAGATATACCCTTTTAAATATATTCCTAATATATATATATGTGTGTGTGTGTGTGTCTATAATATATTTTTTATAATATTTAAATATTTAAATATTTAAATATTTAAATATTTAAATAACCAAATATTTTAAATAATGAAATATTTAACACATCTAAATTTTAAATAGTTAAAATAATGAAATTATGTAATAGATTTCATAATATTCAAATTAATAATAATTTTATATTTACAAAAATAATAACAAAATTATGTAATAAAAGTATAAATAATAATTTTATAGATTATTAAATTCAATAAATAATTAATATTTTAAAAAATTAAATAATGATATTATTTAAATAACTAAATAATATTGTAAATAACTAATTTTAAAATAATTAATAACTAAATAATATTTTAAAAACAAAAAACAGATTAAATAACAAAAATATGTAATAACTTTAAAAAATTTATCAAAAGCACAAAAATAATTATAATAGGTTTAATACAGTTTGATAACAAGAATATAAAATATAAATAATATAAGCAATTGTAAGTATTATTGAAATAATAAAAAATAGATTAAATAATTTAGAGGTATTGAAGCTCCCAAATAACAAAAATATGTAATAACTTTCAAAAAAATATATTTAATAGATATTAAAAAATAGAATAATAATTGCAATTATTAACATAATAATAATAATAATAAATTCACTTATATCAATTAATACTTCTAGAAAATAACTTTAAGAAAAATAATATTTATTAATTATAATTTTAAAATCTTTATTTGAATTTATACTAAAATTAATATTTAATGTATTTTTATTAATTAGTTCTTTTATTTTTTATGTTAAATATATTTTCAATAATTATGTATAAATCTATTTTTATTTTGTTATTTACCATAAATTTTTCAATAATTATTGGAGATTAAATTATTGTAATTTAACTTTTAAATTTAATTTATTATACTTATTTGATTTATTGTATTTTTGTTATAAATTTATTTTTAGTACTTATGTATTTTTGTTATAATTTATTGATTAATATTTATTAGAGATTACACAATTTATTGACTAATTTAATATATTTTCAGTATTTATTGTATTTTTATAATTATTTTTTAGTTATCTTTTCTATTTTCATTATAAATTTATTTTTGATAATTGTGTACTTTTGCTATAAATTTTTAAACAACTGTTATTTAATTTATTTGAAATTAAGAGTGTTCATGAGTCAATTTGGTTGAGGTGTAGGTTGTTTGGCTAACTAAATTGACTTGGTTGGGTTAGGAGTTGGTTAGCCAAAAACAACTAACCATTAGTGGAAACTGACTAACTCAAGATTTATGGATTTGTGTCAGTTTTTGGTTTGATCAGTCAATTCAAAAGATTAAACTTAAAAGTTTAAATTTGAAAATTTATAGTGACATTTTTAAAAAATTAAATTTACACTATAAAATATTTTAGAGTAAGAAATATGAGAAATTTCCCACTTTCCTATATTAATATATATATATATATATATATATATATATATATATATATATTGGGTCAATTTGATTTTTGTCGGTTTACAAATGGCCAAACCAAAGTTAGGTTGGAAGTTGCTAAACCAAAGCCAACCATAATAGAAAACCTATCAACTTGTGTCGAATTGGATCAAGTTGATTGATTTGATCGGTTTCATTGATTTGATGAATAACCCTAGCTAAAATTAATTATTATTATTATATACAGAAATATTAAAAATAATATATAAAACTTAAATAATTATTAATTATTTAAAAAATAAAATATAAAACAATTCTCTACTCGTATGTATTTTTATTATTTAACTTTCACTAAATAAAGTCCCTTCGTTGCAAGGGTCCCCCTACTAGTGTTACATATGACAGTAACTTATAATTAAGAAAATTCCTGATTAGTCATGATTAATACCTTGTATTTTGGATCTAATAACACATTAGTCCCTGAACTTTAAAACAGGACAATGCAATATCTAAACTTTCAAAATATGCTAATTCAATACATGACATTAACCAAACATTTGAAAATATACAAATGCGTTTGTATTTTTTTAAATATCACTTAACAGAAAATTTTAAAAGTTAGAGTACTGAAGCATTTTAAAATTTGAGAACCACCACTAATCCGAAAGCGGGAATTTTCCCTGCAATTAAAGAATGCGAGGATTTTGTCCTATTTGTTGAAAAACTTGGGTTATTTTAATTTAAGTAATTTTGCAATCAATAAGGGCACCGTAAGTCAATTACGCAAAACCCAGGGGTAATTTAAATCACGGATCTCTAATCTTACGCGTTAATGTTTCTTACGAGAAGAAGAAAGAGGGGAAAATGCTTGGATCAGCAAGCGAGCAAGAATCCAGAAACCGCGGATTGGAAGAAATTATTAATCAAAATACAATTTTAAACTTTATAATTAAGACAGTGGCAACTGGCAGTGTGACACATTACAATAACATCAGATTTATGAAAATTTATAAATCATCAAATTAAATAAATTATATGGGAAGAATGCGCAGTCAATGTGATGTGGAGCGAGTTTCTTTTCTCCTCCCATCGTTCTCTCGGCACAACTCCACAATCTCTACTTGTCTGTCCTTCATCGAGAACAACAGTATGAAGAACCATCACTGTGTCGCATAGGGTTTCTTTTATACTCATTCTTTGTAGACACGTACAAGAAGCAAGATAGGAAAATGGGTCAAGATGGTTTTATGGCTTTCAAGAGAAGCGGAGCAGGTGGCGGTGCTCTTCCCACTACAAACAGACTCTCCGGAGGTCGTCCTCCATCCGGCATCCCTCGCGGCCGTCAGATCCAGAAGACCTTCAACAACCTCAAGATCACAGTCCTCTGTGGCCTCGTCACCATCCTCGTCCTCCGCGGCACCATCGGCGTCGGCAACCTCGGCGGCTCTGACGCCGAAGCCGAAAACCAGAACCTCATTGAAGAAACCAACCGCATCCTCGCTGAGATCCGTTCTGATGGTGACCCTTCCGATCCAGACGATCCTGCCGAGACCGAGATAAATCCTAACATCACCTACACCCTTGGCCCCAAGATCTCAAATTGGAACGAGGAGCGGAAGGCCTGGCTCAACAACAACCCTGAATTTCCCAACTACATAAGTGGAAAAGCTCGAATCCTGCTCGTTACAGGGTCTCCTCCGAACCCGTGCGACAATCCAATTGGGGATCACTACCTTCTCAAGGCTATCAAGAACAAGATAGATTACTGTCGAATTCACGGTATCGAGATCGTTTACAATTTGGCACATCTTGACAAGGAGCTCGCTGGGTACTGGGCGAAGCTGCCGTTGATCAGGCGGCTTATGCTGTCGCATCCGGAGGTGGAATGGATCTGGTGGATGGATAGCGATGCACTGTTCACTGATATGGTGTTTGAAATCCCGCTTTCCAAGTATAATGGTTACAACTTGGTTATTCACGGGTACCCAGATTTGCTGTTTGAGCAAAAATCCTGGATCGCTTTGAACACTGGGAGCTTCTTGTTTAGGAATTGCCAGTGGTCTTTGGATTTGCTTGATGCTTGGGCTCCCATGGGTCCGAAGGGTCCAATTAGAGACGAAGCCGGAAAGATCTTGACTGCTAATTTGAAGGGGCGGCCGGCGTTTGAGGCTGATGACCAATCGGCATTGATCTACTTGTTGATGTCAAAGAAGGAAGAGTGGATGAATAAGGTGTTCATTGAGAATTCTTACTACCTACATGGATACTGGGCTGGTCTGGTGGACCGGTATGAGGAGATGATAGAGAAGTACCATCCTGGATTGGGGGATGAGAGATGGCCATTTGTGACCCATTTTGTGGGTTGCAAGCCTTGCGGGAGCTATGGGGATTATCCTGTCGAGAGGTGCCTGAAAAGCATGGAGAGAGCGTTTAATTTTGCAGATAACCAGGTTCTTAAGCTATATGGGTTTAGGCACAGGGGCCTGTTGAGTCCCAAGATCAAAAGAATCAGGAACGAAACGGCTACTCCTTTGGAATTTGTAGACCAGTTCGATATCCGGCGCCCAGTTCGTGGAGGAACTGATTCAAAGAGTCAGTAAGTGGCATTAATTCCTCTATGTTTCATAATCTAAATGTAATGTATTTCTTAGTTAAATGCTGGTTTCAACTTGAAAACGTTTCACAATTAGTGAGTTTTTGTTTGTTGTGATACTGCTTTTGAGAAAAACAAAAGTAGATTCTTTTATTTTTCTGCCCATTGTGTTTGGATCATCCAAGAAGAAACGCAATTCTGGTTCTTACCCAAACTGGTTCTGGGTATATGCTGATACATTGGTTGTTTCTCTTCCCCTCCCCCTGGATGTTGGTTATTATTTATTCCTGTATGTTGAATTTCCCTCCCTCCAGCAGATTTATTTCTCACTCCAGTTCAGTGGAACTAACTTTTTAGAACCAGAATATATGACACTAGAGTAACTAGAAAGCATTCAACATTTTGCAGTGAACAAAAAGCATAATAAATAGGAATGGTATATTTTCAGCTTCATGCTACAAACATGTCCCTGATTCATCCCTCTGTTTGTCTTTACTTTTTGAACGGTTTCAACATTGATGACCTCGGTCTTGCATTCTGTTTTTTTTTTTGGTAAATACAGTTTTGCATTCTTCTTTCCAGTGCAAAGGGACATACTGTATATTCATATAGAAGAGAACAAACTCTTGCTTTTACATACCTCATCCATGTCAAGGATCATTAGTTTCTTACTTTTCTTCATTACAATCACATATCAGGATGGGTAATGTTATGTATATCAATATCTTGAATAATGAATGCTACTCCATTCTTCTCAAATAAATACTACATCTGAAATAATAATAATAATAATTTAGAAAAGAGCTGGAGGGGCAGGAGCATGGGCTTGCTTGCAAATAAAGTTGAACATCATCTCTTCCACAGTCCATATCTTGTCTCAGAATATGAAGAGTGAGCAAATGTCATTAATATAATGCTGTAGTATAGTAGGAACAATATCTCTTTAATGCCTGACATGAACTGGAGCTAATTAAGGTCTTGATTATATATGGCAAGAATCAGAAGTAACTTGTTGATTATTGGAGATCAAGCTTCATGAGTTCTTAAAATGGAAGACCCAATGCCTGTATTTGGTTTTTCTAATGCACAACTACTCATCTGTAGTAGAACCTATTCCCTGGATGATGTTTCAACAAAATAATTTGGCTATTGAAAATTTAAGTTTAGGCATTCTAATTCCATTTTGCTATGAATTATTATAAAAAAAAATGAAAAAGGAAAAAAAAAACTATTGGGTGAAGAGTAGGAAAACCAATTTCACCATTTCTGCTGGATCTTGCCATCAGACCCAACATTATCAAAATTACCATCTGATTGTAGCATAATGCCTCACTGGTGACTGTTGCCAACTTATGCCAAGATTCTGAAGGCAACCTCAACTCAAGTCGGAACATTTTGTGGATAAAGTTAGAAGAAATGAAGCTTTTTGGTGAGGCCCGCGATGGAAGAATTGAACAAGGCACTGCCTTGACAAAAGGAGAGGCGCCATGATAAGGTGTTGCTCTTTCTGACGAATTTAATTAGTTGGATTGAACAAAAGCAAATGAATTATTTTTCCAACTGTTTGTAAGAACAAATCAGGAATTTTTTCTTTATTTATTTTTTTTTCAAATGGTAAATCTTCATTTTTTTGCAGATAATCAGATACTAGATCAAGATCTCATGCATTGTTCATCCAGATTATCAGATAATCTGCAGAAACAGTTGTAGAGTTAAAAGGACTAGTGATCTGACAGATATGCTATGATCACGAATACTTTGTTCTCCCTTCTGAGGCTTGAACCTTGGAGTTCTCTGAGCTCTACGTTTGGTGGCGATACGCCAGTCGCCAGTACCCATATGATCGGAAAACCGAAGAGCATGGGAATCGCCAATGAACGAAACTATTGAATATGACATATCAACTTGATAGAACTTTGGTTCCCCCAGGCTCCCCAGTGACCACCGTCTGAGATGTCCAATCAAACACTAGCACGTTATCGTCCAGTAAAGAGCAATATTCACCTGATGTTGTATATCTCAATCAAACGGTTGCCTTGTCATTGTTTTACTCCATCCCTCAGAATAGTTCGACGACTTTGTTTTCGCATTCAAGGGCTGAAGGGAAGGTGCCCAATAATTTGATGGAAACTCCAATTGGACTGCCTACTCCGGAGTCTGGACTCTGGAGGCGAATGATCTTGATGTCTTGATAAAGCTTTTCTGCAGTAATACTCTGACATTTAGGCTTTGTTCGTTTTTTTTGTAAGTTATTTATCCAGGTAAATATAGTTATTTGGGTAAGTTTTTTCTGGAAAATATTTATTCCGATAAGTGTATTTATTCATGTTCTTTTATTTCTCATGTAAATAAGGTATAATTTTAACCATAAAAATCTATTATTAAAAATGGTATTTTTGTCTCATTCAAGTGTTCGCAATTTTTCCGTCAGATGAGAAAAAGTTATTTACCCACTTTAGGAGGTAAGTGATACCAAGTAAAATAAATTTTTCTGTTCTCCACATAAATCTTAAAAAAGAACATAAAAATGAGAATCAAAATCTCAATGACCAATTTTTCTCTCTCAAAATCCAAAAAAAATAACATCATGCCAAATTCAACACCCTGACGAAATTGATTCAGTAAATGACGAATGCTAGCTCTATGGTCTAGGTGGTGGTTGACCTTGCACACAGCATACTTGGAAAATTAAACATACCCTTGCCAAAGAAGTCAAAGTAAATATTAAAGTTCCATTCGAATTACATATGAAGTAAAATTCTCTTTTCCCGTTCTAATTTGGGATATTATTTAAAATTCATTTTGGGATATTATCTAAAATGAATTTTAAATATTTTATATTACGGAATCAAAAAAATATTTTATATGACCAAACTATACTTGAATGGTTAGTCATCCTTATTAAATATTTTTTTTACAAAATTACCCTTAATGTGGGCCTGGATCCACACTAGGTCCAAATGAAAATTAGGTAGTGATTTAATGAAAATCTAATAGAAGGTACTCAATGACAGGGACCGTGTGAAGGTTTTGAAAGTCATGGTTAAGAGAAATGTGCAAAGTTTATGGTGAGTTTTAGATAATATCTCTTTAATTTTTTTGCACTATAGCTTAAAATGGTAAAGATTAAAATTTTATAATATCTTGATTGCACCTAAACTGACTAAAAGACATATCTTTTCTAAAACATGAATATTAGTAATAAGGCCCCATTCGCTTTTCGATAAGTTACTTACCCATGCTCTTTTATTTCTCAGGTAAATAAGGTAATGACCATTTTAGCCATAGAAATCTATTATTAAAATGAACATTTTTGTCCCATTCAAGTGTTGACAACTTTCCCCTTATGTGGTAAAGTTATTTACTCACCTAGGAGATGGGTATCACTTTCTTGGGTAAGTGATACTCAGAAAAGTAAACTTTTCCTAGTCCCCACATAAAGCTGAAAAAAGAACATGGAATTCTTGGTTAATGGAAACCAAAATCTCATTGACCAACTTCCCCCCTCTCTAAATCCAAAAAGAGAACGCCCCCTAAGTGTACAAAAGCTGACAATCCCTTCTAAAAAAATGTCGAGCAACCTGACTTGTCGTAGTAGAGACTTGGGATTGAATACTTCCTCACTGCCTCCATGGGGTTATGACCTTATGGGTTTGGGAGATGGGAGCTAGAGGTGCAAGTCATGCTGAGCTAGGCTAGGTTGAAGTCGACCCTAACCCAACCTGAGCTGTTGAGCCCCCAACCCTATCCCTAAAAGTTCAGGTTGGGTTGGTCTTAGGTTGGCCTGGCTTCACTACTTTTTGTCAAATGTACTTATTTCTTAAACTCTAAAGGGTTCATGTTAATTCAATATTATTATGCATATAAGAATGTAATCAACATGTTTTAGAAAAAAATGCCATAAAATAAATAAACGCATATGTAGTATATTAATGTAAAGGCATGTGTACAAAAAATGGTAAAGATATAAGTTGATATTATATATGCATAAAAGCCGAGCCAAGTATAGGCTTTATAATAGTATAAATATATAAATACATAAATACATAGATATATTACATTTAAGGATGCATAGTTGCATATGCATACATGCATGAACAGTTAATACACACGTGTACATAAATATTTACATACATAAATGCATTTATACAATATTTATACGTTCAAATATGAAGTTAAGTTGGGCTTGGGTAGGTAAAAGCATCAACCCTAACCTAACCTTAAGTTTAGTTGGGTTCATACTCTTCAATCCTAATTGTAACCCAAACTTCAATCTTATCCAACCCTAGTTTTTCGGGCCGAGTTTGAGATAAAATAATAAAAGGGAAGATCTCTTAAACTACCCCTAAGTTTTAGGAAATGGACTAACCCTACTCTTACAAAATTCCTTGAAGTACCCCTTAAGTTTTTTGACAATTGACATCATGGTTAAATCTTGATGGAAATAATGGAATATCAAATTTGCCTCTATTATTCTTCAAAATTTCAAAATAAAACCAAACAGATTGAAATTTTCAACAACTTGATTCCTCAATACAAATAACTTGATCAGAAAATAGGTGTGAACTAAAATGGAAATGAGGTAGCAGAGAACGCAAGGGAAATGAGGCTCCTGCTCAAATAATGGGGTTATTGCAATTTTACACTGATAATAGTACAAGCATAGAAGAAGTAAGATTTAATTTGAAGGAACTTTAACTTCAATGCCTTCTTACATTTGTTTTAGAACATTTTTGGATTCACTAACAAATTTCATTGAAAACTAGTTATGAAATCTTGCTTGGAAGCTCTGATTTTCTTCCCTCAGTAAAATAACTTAAGAAATCTGGTTCATTGGAAATGGAGGATACAGAAAGTTCCTGTATAAAATGCAGAACCAAATATCGCCTCTTCTTATCCATTTTGATATAATATCAGGTGACAAGAATTTGGGGATTCTTGGAGATGGAGATGGATTGTTGGACTCACATGGTACAACAGATGGATTCTCGGCAAATGGATCATACGGATGAGCCAATAGCATCTGCACTGTCCTCTCTTTTCTGGATCTCTCACAAGACATTTATAGAAATCCTTCCCTTTTGCGGACAATCCCCCTGAAATCTCCGGCAGTTCTTCATTGACACCAATCTAAAACAGTAGGGCGCTAATTTCGGTGTTAGACCCACACTTCCATGCCGACTTATGCATTAACATCTCCGTCACAGTACAACCCATAGCTCATATGCCAGCTGGTGCCTTGTGTTCATTGCTGGCAATGGATTCCAGCGACATGTAAAACGGAGTACCTCTTAATCCAATTATTTAATTCTATTTAGATGGCACAGAAATATTTGATAAGTTGTTTAACTTACACAAGGAGAAATCCTGACCTAGAGAAAACTTATAATTAATTATCATATCATCTATTGTGAACCAAGTAAGCTCTGGTCATGGTTGCCTGAGAACTGTTATTTTGTAAAACGGATTGCAAACAAAACACCTAAGGGAAGAATTAATCAATTTCAGAAAACTTAAAAAGTACATCGAAAGAATTAAACTTCAAAAGTACTTTTAAGGAAATATATAAACAATAAGGGTACAATAAGATGATGGGTGTGTGTAGACTAGAGTGCTTACAAGTTTGTATCAGAAATTGCCACCCCTATGTGATTGTTAGTGCCGGTGAGGAATTACAAAATTGAAATGATATACAAATGACACCATTGGAGTGACGGGGTGATGCCACAGATAATCTCTTAGGTGGAATCCATCATTCGCGTCTACTAATGCTTTGTCATATGTATTAACACCAAAAGTCCTTTCTACAAAACACTACCGTGCTAGTGGTTTCTTGGTCAAATTCGGGGTCCGTATACTCCAGGATTTAGCTCCTGCTTTTAGCATCCATTATTGATCCATAACCAACAAATTTGACGGTCGAATCCGTGTGTGTGTGTTAACATTATACACATTCAATCGGGTAATCCAACTTTCAACTTGAAGATTTTCTTAGTCTAGAATGATGGGCAATGATTGGATTGGTTGCCCAGATAAACTAAATTTTACCTTGACTATATGTCTCATTCCGTCCTGTGGATAAAGCGATAGTCTGCTCTGCAGAACGCATACCATGGTTGGGGCATCTGGGCTGGTTACACCCATTGACCCACCCCAGACACAGAGTCGTCCTTAATATTTCAAGGTCTGTACTCTGTATAAGATGTTGTTCTTGGTTCTGTATGTAATAAGAAGATAATAATAACTGATTTATTTGGAAAACATGGAAGCAAACACACAGAGCTAAGGTGCATTGCAACTCTATGTATCCATTTAAGTAGGTAGCTAATAACTATGTATTACTGAACGAACACGTCATTGAAAGCATATTTAATTACATTAAACTGTCAAAAAATAAGCTGATTTTGAAAGTGAACAACAGACTCTAGTAGAGTAAATGATTAAAATGCCATTCAGATGGAGTACACCATAGAATCAATCATCCAATCCTGTGCAGAGGAACCTTATGATGAGCTGATAATGCTTCATTTATTTGGGCAATTTGATACAAAAGCTGGCTAATCTTCTGCAAAGAAATAAACCACATTTTAGCACTGGTAGAGTAATCTTACTAGGAGATTACTAAGGAGGAAACAGGAGCTACAAAGACAACTTCCAGCATCCAGCTCAATGCATTAACGAAAACAAATGATAGTTTAGTGTGTTTAAAGACATGTATCTGTTCATGTTAGTCTATCTCAGTTTACAATCGTTTGACAATTGACACTGTCATTTGCTTGCTTAACATAAAAAGCAGGGGAGAAAACAATAGCTTTCACTTTCCTACCCATGCAGCACCTTTGCACCAATACTGAAAATCACCTACAACAAAAAATGACATATTTTCTCTCTTTTTATTTCCCCAATAAACAATTTTCCGAGTTGAAGTGCGGATTAAACTGTTTAACAGCAGGTATACCACGAAGGCCAACCTGCTAAATAGGCAGAGTCTGTGCCTCTTTCCACTCTAGCTGAACCTTCTCTGTTAACTGTTCAGTTTACATGGTTTCATTGAATTTTACTAGCCTCAGCCGCGTAGAATTCAAGCTTTATCTGTTCCCCGAATCATACAAGAAAACGAATTTATTTAGTTAGAGAATTCAAGGTATAATTTTCTTTATCGATTCTTATCGGAATTTTCACAAACACTTAGACTAATTAAGTTAGCAACTTTTCTTCTCGATGAAACTCAAAGTAGAATAGGCCAAGCAGCGATCAGGTTGGGGGAAAAATTCACACACCTCATCCTGATTTTTTATAAGAAGAATCAGATGGTCCAACTTATCCCGCCGTAGCCTTCGATTTCGATGGGGCACCCACCAGTACAATAGCGACAAGAACAGAGTTGCTGCAACTGCAATCGAGGAGGCGAAAGGCCAAGCTCTCCGTCTTCTGGCAGTACAAGAAGTACGAACGAGGAAAATAATGCGGAAAATTTTGGACTGTAAGATCTCAAACATGAATCTTAAACGTTTCACAATGTACTCTGCAGTTCGCAGCCGAGAATCGAACGGCTGACGCTGAGATTGTGGATCCCCTATATCAACATCAAGCCGTGATAAGGAAGGATTTGGTTCGGATTTTACTTCTTCTTGGTGTTGATAATTCAGTATGGAGACATGCAGCCCTTCGTGTTTGCTTGGAGGGAAGATGATGCAATCGTCGTCGTATGAAGCTTGTCGAAGCACCACCATTTCCCATCCTGCCGAATAGGCCTGAGCTTCAGTTCTGGCTTCTGAGACTGAGAGAACCTGGGGTTCGTTCGGAAAAGAAGAAGAATGAGGAGGTAAGTGTTGGAATTGTTCCCAGTCTTTCAAACATCGGGAGATCTCGCCCCGGCCCTCCCCCTCCATGTCCGGGAAGACTTCGGGAGAACGTCGATGAGATAGATATAGTTGTTAGAACAAAATCTGCAAGCCGGTACCAAGTAAAAGCACGTGTAACGGTGCTGAACTTTGCTGAACATTCGAGTTTAGATCGGCGCCACACAGCACCTCCCACCCGTGTATTTGGAAATAATGGGAAGATCTCCCATGATAAATACGGAAGATCTTCCCAATACACGGTGAGATCTGCATATGGGTCGTCAATATGATTTCTGAACTTTCAGCACGCCAATTGTTGAGTTTACTTTGAGTTCAAATCTGCCCCACAGGATGCGCCCCAAAAACGTTTCAAGCACATTTCAGCGGTGTATCTAACATCTCCCAATAATAAGTATCGAAAATTATTTTTAAGAGTTAAAATCAGTCTCCACAAGATTGTCCTTTAAAACATCCCAGCAAATCCCTGCCGTATATTAGGAATATCTATCGATAATGACATTATCATTTTTTATATTATTATAAAGAGATATTTGTAATATACGGCGAGGATGTACTACGTTGTAGGGGGCTGATTTGATATATATACGCTGAGATTGCATGTAGGGCGTTTTTGGGGCGCGTTCTGTGGGAATATATGTGAACTCGTTTACTTTTGCAAGTTTATATTTCTGCTCCATTCAGCGCGCCCCAAAAAGTCAAAAACGCCCTAAGGCCAATCCTGTATTGGAAACATCTCTAATCTGTGCCCCACGGTGCCTCACAAACGTCTCACGTGCGTGAAACCCGCCACCTGTCTTCCCGCACGAATTCCTATTCAACGCATGTGGAACTAATGCAATGGCCGTTAGTTGTCCCATTAGCTCCAAAAGCGCCCAAAACCCCAATCTCTATGTTCCCGTCGGCAGGGGAAGCTTTGCCACCATGGTTTTTAAAACCGAATCAGTCATGGGTTCGGTTACCCATTCGAACGGTCCGATCGTTTGGCCCATTCTGACAAAAATATAAAAAATATAAAAAAATTGAAAAATGGTCAAAATCATTCGAACGGTTAACTGGCCAGTTCAGCAATTTGCTAACCAAAATCAATGGTTTTGGGGAAAAAAGTGGTTTTAGGGGAAAATGGAGGTGATCGATTCTCGGTTTTTTTGGTCCGGTCCGGTTTTGAAAACCATGTTTGCCATCGTAAATTTGGCAATACCCAAAAGTGATAATAGTCTGTTGGTTCAGGTTACTCAATTAATGATAGTGAAATCCTTGTGCTTTCCAAGTCTTCCTCGCTATAAGTGGAGAAAGAGATCTGACCCATCTTATCATTGAGAATGGGAAACAAATTTACAATATCTTCCTCAAGTACGCTTCTGGAGGTACTTTAGCTGATTTGCTCAAAAAAATCTGGTGGTTCGTTATTGGAATTTAATGCTCGACGTTACATGAGATCAAATCTCCGAGGTCTTCGTTTCCTCCTCTATTCTTCTCCGGATGGAAGCAACAAGATTAAGGTTGCTGATTTTGGGCTGGCGAAGAAGGCAGGGCCAGGACAAGAGAGCAAGAGAACAGAAGGTGGGGTGTTTGGATTAAGAGGTACTCTGCTTTACATGTTGCTAGAATCCATCACCTGCAATGAACACGAGGTGCCGACTGACATATGGGCTCTCTGCTATTGGTTGTGCTGTGTCGAAGATAGTAATGGGTAAGCTGGCGTGGAAGTGTGGGGCTAACACTGACGTTAGTTCCTTACTGTTTTGGATTGGTTTTGGCGAAAAATTGCCAAAGATTCCAAGGGTTCTCACACATGTTCTGAGTTGAGGGTGGGAACATGAAGATTGAGGTTTTGGGTGAGTTTTCAGAACAAACAGCCATCCCATTAGCTATGCATGCACTGAGGAGGGAATTCGTGTAGAAGGATAGGTGGTGGATTTCCATTGTGTGGGGTGCCCGACCATGGGGCACAGATTTGAACTCCTCCCAATGACAAATACGGGAGATGTTTCCCATGCATGCTGAGATGTGCTGTGGGACATTTTTGAGGCGCGCTGTGTGACACTATCATGGCCTTGATCTGCTGCAATGGCCCCATTAAGAACTCACTTTACAAATCAAAGGCTTTAATTTACTTGTTTCACTGCAGGGCTACGATGTTGTCATAGCAAATGTAGGTTGCTCAGTTATTGATATATCTTGCAAACAGTTGGAATTGGCTGATGTGTTTACTTTTATATTTTGTATGGGTTTTCTTATCTTTCCCTTCCTTTTCTTACTTTTTCCTTCAAACCAAATATAACCTTAGTGCCCCATTGGGGAATTTGCATGGGCGTTTCACAGAGTAGAACATGCCCCACAACACATCCCAACCATTTAATGGTAATGGCTCCCAATGACAAGTAAGAGAGATGTTTGCAGTACATTGGTAATATCTCCTATATGTACATGTGTGGTGCGCTTGGTGGGGCACCGATGTGAACTGATTGGGAGGGCTTTCACGGCTTATTTCATTGTATGAGAAAACAAATTAAGAAATAAAAGAAAGAAAGAAACCCTAAGGCCCTGTTTGTTTTTTGGGAAGCTATTTACTTAAGTGTATTAATTCATGTTATTTTATTTTCCAGGTAAATAAGATAATGACTATTCTAACCATAAAAAAATATTATTAAAAGGGGTAGTTTTGTCTCATCCAAGTGTTGTCAACTTTCTCCTACGTACGAAAGTTACTTATCCATCTAAGAGATGGGTATCACTTATTTGGGTAAGTGATACCTTGGTAAAATGAATTTTCCATAAAACTCCCATAAATCTAAAAAAAAAAGAACATGAATATCTCGGTCAATAAAAACCAAAGTTCCATTTACCAATTTTCCCTCATCTCAAAACCCAAAAGACAAACTGGCCCTGAATAAAGCATGTTTGGTAAAATCTAGAAAGCCAAGAATGGGCTTACATGAACTCAAAAAATTGATTATCCAATAAACCACTTTCAGACTTCTCGAAAGAGATTCACAATTCAATCATTGCAGAAACCCTCAAGCTTTTAGTTTTGAGTAGCAGCAATTGCAATTGTAAACCTTTATGGTGGTGTTTGGCATCGATGTCGTTACCTCAGAAAACGGCTCCACATCAGCGCCACATTGAAGAAAACAGTGCGCTAAGAAACACAAACTTGTTTGGGACCATTGCTCCATAAAACGCAAAGAAAATGACCATGCCTTAGAATTCGGGAAGGCGTGGTTTGAGACAACATCTAATTTGGCATTTTCTTGTTTTTGGAATCATTGCTGCCAATAGTACGTGGCACCAGCAGTGTGGCATCATATGAAGCGTTGGATAATATAGACCAATGCTAAAAACGGTTATATAGCACTAGTACCAAAATAAAATCAGTGTTGTTTCCCTAGAAAATACCCTATGTGGCAGCATTGATGTCAAATAAAAAAAGGAGCAGTTTTCTAAAAAAAACGGTGCAACAGACCCTTATCCATACACCGTTTTCTCAGAAAGTGGCTCTGAAGCAACGACAGCATCGATGCCAAACACGTACTATATTAGAATCTGCACAGTCAAACTCAGATTGCAATCAAACGGTATGAATAATGTTCTTCCCCAATAATTAGGTAGCTATATATATGTATGTATATGTATAATTTGCCATTCCTCCTATTTTTTATATTTTATTTGGATTTCTCTGATTCTCTCCCATATCATGCCCAATGTACACCCAGAAAAGGTCAGCACAAGCTATCATTTCTTCATGTATATGTATGCGAGTTCCATCATCTTGGGTTTCAACTTTCAAGCATCATTTATATATAATTGATGAAAATTTGAATCATCACCCACACTTTTATGTTCCAGCACCTTAATGTTTTGGTATTTAGTACCCGTCTGGGAGGACTTTCATGCCGCAATTTCTGGTGTTACACGAGTCAGCTCCGTGAAGCTTATTTGATAAAAATCTAGAAAGTTGAAAATAGACTTATATGATAATTTTCAGAATTGACTTTCCGATGAAGCTATCTCAAATATAACTTTTCCGAAGCAGTTCAATCAATGCAACACAATCAATACAGAGGACCTCCCAAACGGGCCTTGGTGAAATAGTGCCAGATGCACCAGTAGTTCATTGAGTAGCCCCTATACTGCTGCTATGACTCAGTTACACTATAGTGTTGGTTTTTCTTCAACCTGAACATGATGTGGGCCATTTTGTTCATCTAATCCAAAAATGACCCATTACCTGGTCGTGTTCATCAACCTGACCGCCTGACCCATTGACATTCCTACCCAAGTCTCCACTACAACTACTAGGATGGTGTTCGATTCACGTTATTTTTGTGTTTTATCTTAACTCTAATACACACCTCAGTGTATAGGTGATTTTTGATGTAGTCCTTTGTTTTACAACCAACAATATGTGGCTCCACAACTTATTTTTCATGTTCTCACACCACACTTTTGGTACGATTGGGGATGACATTACACCTTAATTAACATGGAAACCACTATCAAAGAGTGGTGCATTCCTTCAGAACCTCTAATTTCAGACACATTATGATGGGACTCATGGTTTGAAATGCACTGGACTGGATCTATTGGGGATGACATTACACAACACTCCTAGGTGTCTATTTACATATACAAAAAGATAAGTATGAAAGAGAGCATTAATCTTCAGACTTGGCTTAATTAGTACCAGAATTCAAGAGGTTACACTTAGCTGCTGGAGCTGTTTCAAGACCACATATCAAGGCTCAAGTTTCTGCATCATAACTTTCAATCGCCTATCATGGGGCTCCTAGCAATGGTTGTGTTAATGGAGCATTGGATGATGAAAGTTAGTCCTCCCGTGCTTTTTTTTGGATAAAAACAAGTCCTCCCGTACTTGTGGCAAGATCATACGAAACGTCAATGTAAAACTTAGAATAATCTGATGAACCTGCAGCATTGAAAGATTGTGTTGCTGGATCCTAGAATTATTAATAACACCAGCTTGGAGATGGCTTAATGCCTTTTTTTTGGTATCATGTTACATTACAGGGGGGACAAGGGGGTGGGGAAGATAACTTGCTGCTTTGTGTAAGGTATCAGACATTGTTTCATTCTGAAAGTTTGATATAAACTGTACGGGATACTTTAATGCACTCGTGTGTTTGGTTTCATTGGCATTTATTGATAGGGTATTTATCAGATAAAGGTTTATTGGAGACAAGTGGCCATCTTACTGGTGTCTATGAATTAAAAATTATAATTGGTAAGGACCATCTTATGCATGCCCTACTCATACGTACCACAGTTGAGTTCAAACCAGTCCCCCACAACGTCCCACAGCACATCTCCGCTGTGTATTGAGAACATCTCTTGATGATGACATCATCATTTCTGGTATTATAGATGTTCCCAATACATGGCGAGGATGTGCTATGGGATGTTGTCGGGGGCAATCTTGGGGCTGATTTGATCTCACCACAGTTGACTTATTAATTTGGCTGCCCTAAGCATTTAGTCAGGATGGAAAAAATAAACCAAAAAAGGATAAATTGCTGAAACCTTTTGAAGTTTGGTAATTTCAATTACCTCCCATAAAGTGATGAACTTTTTGATACAGTTGCAAGAAGATCTCCTCTATTAGAGTTCTCTAACAAAAGGCATCATAATGTCCAAGATACCCATGAAATCACTATTGAGGTTGGTTTCTATAGGACAAAACAAAGCAACCTTTTATAAATAACAAGAAACTAGAAATTTTAAAGTTGCAACTTTTCCTTTGAGTGATTGTTATGAAGGGAAATTTTGAAAAATAAATCAATTTCAGAAAGGAGATTGGAAGGGTTTGTGCTAGAGATTTATATTAAGAAGATAAAATTTGAAAACTAAACATTTTGATCAAAAGTAACTGCATTGGTATTTTGGACATGAATAAAGTTAATTACTTTGTATGATTCAACGAGCACAGTCTCATGAAGTCCGGACCATGTTCATCATTTGTTGTTTCACAATTGGATTTCGCATATGCTGTTATCATCTCAGTGTTGAGTTTTAGAATCCAATTAGGCAAAATTTATGATGTGCCCACTGCACTTTAAATTAGGCAAAATTTATAATGCATCTACATGATAGTAAGTAGATCCTGTTAAACATGGAAGTACAAATATGAACCAATGAAAAATAAGCAAACTTTAATATACTTGACTGAGATCTGAATTATCATATTCGATCCTAAACTTGACACGATAATTGGATGTAGGTGCAGGTCTAAAGGTTCTATAATCCACTGTGGATGCGGATGCAGCCAAATCTGATCCATTTACAGCCCTATTAAAACCATACCATGTGGTTTTATTAAACTTACACTATAGTTTGCATTTTATTAAAACAACTCCTTTTATTTGCAACTATTTTACTCTATTGACCTTTTGTTAGATGAAGTGGAAAATGATAATTTTGATCCTAATGTTTGCTCAAACAAATTTAATCAAAAGAAAATAAAATAAAATATCATTCTTTCTCTGGTAAAACACAAACAACCACTCCATTTGGTCAATTTTATTTGTTTATTTTTTTTTATTGTTCAAAGAAGAAAAATACAGCTACTTTTGGAACATTGTTCTCTCTTCTTCTTCATTCTACTGAAACCAAACATTGATCTTTCTGAAAGTTTGATATGAAGTGTAAGGGGTACTTTGAAATAAACAACTATACACTCATCTAGGGGTGTCAATGAATTGGATTTGGGTTAGGCCTTATCTGAATCAGAGCCAATTTGAATGGGAATTAGACCAGTCCAAACTCCAGCCTTAATGGTCCAAAGTACTTATTGGATTGGACTTGGTTCATTTTAATAAATTTATATTGGACTAGGTTGAGTTAAACCAATATCTAGTATATTCATTGATAGAAGATAAGAGTAGTGTTGTCAAAATGTCAATGGACTAGGTTTGGATTTGATGCTATCTGAATTAAAACCAATTTGAATATGTTGGATGGTTGATTGAATTGGACCAGTCCAGTTCAAAATATTTATCAGATTGGATTGGACCTGATCCATCTATAATAGATTAATATTGGACCGGATCAGGTTGAACCAATATCCGGTCCATTAACAGCCCTACACCTATACCCTTAAACCTTTTTTACTCAGTTTATGTAATCACATGAACAATTTAGATGGTAATACAAATGATTCCTAACCAGTTGGTAAACAAATGGTTCCTAATCAAATGTAGATTAACTAAATTGGTTGTATATGAGATGTTTTAATAGTTCTGAAACTAGAAAGGGCATTTTAATAAATGAGCCTTAGGGTCCATTTGGTGTGTAGGGATAAGGGTCCGAAATCAAAATTAGAATGGACCAACTATTTGGTTTGACATAATGAAAATCTCATTCCTATTTCTGGTGGAATGGCATTTCTATATTTGAGAAAATGACATTCCCTCTCCCTCATCAGAGAATTAGAGTCCATTCAAATTAATTCTGATTCTCATTCCGATTCCATATGCACCAAACGGTTTAAGGGAAAAATCATTCCGCTGAAGAATTTGAGTCCAATTCTAACTGTAAACGAAACGGATCCTTAATTTTTTTGGGTTTTTATTGTTCAGTCCACCCAATAAATTTGCCAATCGTACAGAAATAAATCTAATCGTAGATGGATGTCAAATTTACAAGCAGAATGCTGTTTATAAGGGAATAGGAGAGAGCTGTATGTCAGATTTATGAGGTGGAGTGCAGCCTATTAATCCCTAATTTTTTATTCTTCTTAGTTCTTAGAGTCAAACGTAGGAATATCCAATGAAAGCGCGCCACTGGATCATCACTTACTCCATCGAGTTATGCATTGCAGCGTTAAATCCGCCACGTGTATGCATTAGCAAGTGTTGTCCTTTAGCGACTGACGGTTAGTTGGGACTTTGGTCTTTGGAATTGGAACTTGGAAGAGAAGCATCCCCATATCGGTTGACATGACTAACGAAGCATCCCTGGTCGAACTAGCTATATATTGTCCGTTTGGACTTTGGACGAAAGCGATTTGCCGAAAATCTCCCTGTTTCTTGAACAAATCAATATCGAACGTAATTCCATTAAGGGCATTTCTAGTAATTTCATCATAGGCCTTGGCCAGAAGCCAGAACTCGATTTCGTTAACGTACTTTCCACCTACCTTACATAAACAGGCAACTGTCCTAATTCAGCAACTGGTTGCCGTGAATTGTGATTTTGAGTTGGTTGCTTCCTTCTACTGTAGAGCAAACGAGGTTCGATCTTTCCCTCCATTTTTCAGATAATCTATTTATATTTCAGTAGAGTTCGTTTGCTTGATTGGAATTCTTTCTATTGGATGGTGTTTGCATTTCTTTTTCTTTAATTCGTTTCAATTGTTACGTCTCGCCTCTGAGCTAAATGTTATCGATCTTTGCTTCCATCCTTGAACTTTTCTATTTTTCCTTTTTACGACACTCAATTCTGAGGTTTAGTTAATTCAGAAAAGTAGGTTTCTTTTTAAGTACTTCGACTCTGAGTTTTGATCGGACTGGTCTCTACGATCGGACTGGTCTCGACTCTGAGTTTCTGCTCTCGGATTGTTTATCCACTTCTTTTTTAATTAGTTCCTCATCCATCAAGTTTGTATCTGGCGCCAAAGACTACATGTGCTGTCGAACACTCTTACTTGTGATTTTTTTTTTTTTTTTTTAAGTAGAAGAACAACTGAGCAAATGCCAGGAAGAATGGAGAAATTACTTAACTTGAAAAACCTCCAAAGGTTTTCCGAGCAATTTCCATTAAAAACTAATCTGTTTTTAATAGATCGTTTAAAAGAGAGGATGTTTTGACAAACTATGGAAGCAATATGGAACTATCAGATTGGGACCTCCTCTGCAATTAATTTCAGTGCATAAGATGTATAAAGTGTGTAAGATGGAGAAAGAATGCAAAGAACATGTAGTCATGTTGGATGGTGATGAGAGATATTAAGGCTTGTTGTGACGTTGATATGATAGGTACTCTCATGGTTGCTGCATGAATGAGTCATTAGTTGGTGGATATATGCTGATTCCCCCTATCAGATGACTCAGACTGGTGTCTATGATCAACTTATGTGAATCTGTGGCACGAATAGGTCACGGTAGTGGTGGACAGGGATGATGCTAAACAATTGTATCTGAAAGGTTACTTTTGACCCCTGGTTCGAAGAAAGATACATATACTGTCAACTAAGGGAGCGTTTGGCTTATAGGGAGATTGATGTATAGCTTGGAAGTGAGAATATTATTGCAACGAGGATCTCTAAATTGTCAGTTATGGTGATAAAAAATTTTTGATGAACCAAATCCGGTTTTGATAAATCTAGCAAACACAGCATGAAGTGATGGAAGTGAGAGCTCCATGTGGCTGGTTTGGATGATACTTGTCACTTTTTGATTCAGTTGCAATGGTGAATCAATGAGGGAATATCAGCACAAAATTACTTGATTAACTGTGACTATATTTGGGTTAAATTTGCCACTAGATCTGTCTGGGGCCAAATATTTTATGAAAATGAAACTCTTGAAGCTTTTCCTTACCACTTCACAATTAATGCTCTGTCTTTCCCATCCTTTTTTCTATAAAAAGGATGGTAAGAAGTATCATAAGAGGAAAAAGATAAGGTAATGCCAAGGAGGATATTAAAGCCAAAAATTACCTTTTTGCTTTTTATAATTCTATTGTTTAGCCTTCTAATTGTTCTCTGAGAACCTTAGTTTCTTGTTAAGCCTAAATGTGAACTTTGGCATAACCACATAAATAGCACTGCATAAAAAAGAAAGAGCTTTGAGAAGTTTGGTGCATCAATGGAACATGAGATTTCATAGTGGCACTTAAGCATCTTGGTCTTCTTCTTGGAGGTAGCCCCAGGTAAATAAAGTTCTGCAATGTAGTGATAAAAAATATTTTCTGAAGAATGGCTTTGTGCAAACGTCAATTTTGGTGTGTTAGAATGTTAGAGTGATGTTCGGCTGATAAGAGTTCTTATTAGCCCATTCTTATGTTTAACTTATCTTGTAACTGGGCTTGTGTTAATGGGCCTAATCCTGTTTAATGATTTAAGTCATCTGGTGTCCCATCACTAATCAGGGGCATCCCAGTAATTTCTTGTACCTTGTACTATATTCATCTATAAATAAAGGACTGGTCGACTGGCTAGTACAGTTCGACATTCTCTTCAGTTCTGTGGTTCTCTTCTCTTCCTTGCTACTTCAAGTATAGCTCTTCAGATTACATGGTATCAGAGCATTAGCTCCTTCCTGGTTTCAGCAGGCGCACTCTCTTCTCTTGCTGTCTTTTCATCTTCTCTCTTCCTTTTCTGGGTTGCTGCAGTGAAGACCTAGGAGTGTAAGAGAGTAAAGCAAGTTCGAACCTAGGGTTTCCCTTGGTTGTAGGACTTAAGGGAAGTAAGACCCAGAAGTAGATGTCCTACTAGATTATCTCCAGCAAATAGTAGCTATTGGGCTACTAAGAGAGGTCTGTATAGGACAGACCTAGTTGAGGACTGATTTCAGCAGTCCTAGCACTAGCCGAAAGGGGGAGAGCTTCCTCTACAGTTGCAGCTTCGTGCTCTAGCAAGACTTGCGCAGGACAAGTGGTAAAGACTTAGCCTTCTCTACAGTTGCAGCTTCGTGCCCCAGCAAGACTTGGGCAGAACTGTGGTAACTTCAGTTACAGATTTTCTTCAGGTCGGTTATCAATCCTACTTTGTGAACTTCAGTTGCTGCACTGCACAGTTACTTCAGGTCGCAGAACAAGCCCTAACTGAAGTAACTTCAGTTACTAGCACTGTGAACTGGTTCAGTTACAGCCCCTTACTTGCTACTTTGGCCAGTCCTAAACAGCACTGCCCAGTACCCGAACTGTGAACACTTCTACCAGCACTGTGAACACTATGACCACTTCGGCCAGTCCTAAACAGAACCACCTATAGCACTGTGAACAACTCTTGGACTGAAGTCAGGATGTCCTCACTATCCGGTGAAGTTTCCTCTAGAGATAACAGACCTGTTACAAGGTCCTCAAACCTGGAAAACCCTAATCTGCACAGCTTGCAGATTACAAGTGTGCTGCTAGATGAGTATAACTTCAGAGAGTGGTCTGTCTCAGCAATGCTGTTCATTACCTCTCGTGAGCTCACAGGCTATTTGGATGGAGACAAGAAACAACCAGAAATTGGCAGTCCTGAATACACCGTGTGGCGCAAGGAAAATGCCACAGTCATGTCTTGGTTGCTGGCCTTTATGACTCCTAGGGTGGCCAGAACTGTTCATCACTTCCCCACAACTGCAAAAATTTGGGAGAAAGTATCTAAGACATATGGCCAGAAAAAGAACAATGCTAGAATCTACAGGCTGAACCAAGACATTGCAGCCCTAAGGCAAGGAGACATGTCCGTGGCAACCTACTTTGCAACACTGGAAGGCCTCTGGGAAGAGCTTGACCACCATTTGATTTTGGATTGGGAAAATGCTAATGATAAGGGGAGGCATGATAAGCAGATTGAGGAGGGCAGAGCCTTCAAGTTTCTGGTGGGTCTTGACCCTGTATATGAAGGTATAAGGTCACAGATTCTAGGGAGAGATGAATTACCTGAGCTTCACCATGTCTACTACCTGGTGAGGAGTGAAGAAGTAAGGAGAAAGGAGATGCAAGTTGACTCCCAGACACAGTCAACAGAACTACCTGGAGAACATTCAGCCTTAGTCTCCACTAAGGGGAATAGATTTTCAAACAAGAAGTCCCTCAAGTGTACACATTGTGGTGGTGAGAAACACCCAAAGGAGAAATGTTGGGTCTTGTACCTTCATCTGAAGCCAGCTGCTCTGAGAAAGGACAAAAGGCAACATAAGGGCTACACAACAAGTGGGAATCTTGCCACCAACAACAGTAGTGACAACTCACAGAGTATTCAGACAGTGTTATCTTCCACCGCAAGGCAGGCTGCCGACTCCTCTGGACCAAGTACTTCGGGCTTCACAGCTAGTGAGGTAGAGGTTCTCAGCCGGGCATTAGCCCGTCTGAAGAACAATTCTTTAGCTTCCACCTCTCTTGCCAAATCAGGTACAACCTCTTCATTTAGTGCATCTAGTTCCATTAATTCTACATCTTGGGTGATTGATTCCGGAGCCATTGACCATATGACACATATGTCCTCCTTATTCTCTACATATCATTTGTTGTTTGGCCAGGATAAGATGAGAGTAGCTGACGGGTCCCTCTCCACCATCTCTGGAAAGGGGGTGGTTGACCTAAGCAAGGATCTCTCTCTTAAATCAGTCCTACATGTTCCTAGTCTTACCTCAAATCTGTTGTCTGTTTCAAAGCTTATGAAAAACTTGAACTGCAGTATAACTTTCTTTCCTTCTCATTGTGTCTTCCAGGACAGATTGACGAGGAGAACGATTGGGAGTGGTCATGAATATGGGGGCCTCTACTATTTTGATGAAGATGTCAGCTCAGCCTTGCAAGCTTCTACTACTAGTCCGGAAAGTGTGGAGTCAATAGCTAAGCTGCACTTGTGGCATGCTAGGCTAGGTCATTTGTCCTTTTCTTCCTTAGCAATGTTGTTTCCCGAATTATGTAAGGGCATTCCGAGTCAGAGTTTAATTTGTGATGTGTGTCAAATGTGAAAACAATGTAGATCAATGTATCCAATTTCTAGTAATGAAATTCAAGCCCCTTTTGATTTGGTTCATTCCGATGTTTGGGGTCCTTCACCCATTGTTTCCATTGATGGCTTTCGTCACTTTATCAGTTTTATTGACCATTATTCTCGGTGCACTTGGATTTATCTGTTGAAAGGACGTGAAGAAGTTCCCCGGATAACTATGATGTTTTGCAAGATGGTTGAAACACAATTTGATAAAAAGATCAAGCAATTCCGTTCAGACAATGCAGCTGAATACTTTGAAAGATCCCTGAACTCATTCATGGAAGATGCAGGCATGTTACACCAATCATCATGTGCTTACACCCCTCATCAAAATGGGGTTGCTGAGCGCAAGAACAGGCATCTATTGGAGACAGCTCGAGCCCTTCTTTTCCAGCACAATGTGCCCAAGCAATATTGGTCTCAAGCTGTTCTCACTGCATCATACCTGATAAATCGGATGCCATCTAAGGTACTGGGTATGAAGACCCCTTTCTCTATTTTGTGTCCCACTCTTCCAGAATTTCCTCTTCCCCCGCGGGTTCTTGGTTGTACATGCTTCGTCCATGTGAAGGATCCAAAGAAGACCAAACTGGATCCTAAGGCTACAAAGGGAATATTTTTGGGGTACTCTCCTACGCAGAAGGGGTATAAGTGTTATGATCCTATCTCCAAGAAAAAATATGTCACCAGGGATGTAGTCTTTTTTGAGTCTCAACCCTATTTCCAGTCTTCACAGAATCCTCTTCAGGGGGAGAGTAGTGGGTTGGAAGAGGATTCTCATTCTCCCTTCTTTTTTGTTCCCATTTCATCACCTTCCACTACTACTAGCTGTAACATTCCGGGTCAACCTAGTGAGACTTCCACTGTGCCAGTTACTTCTCCAGATTCGGCTGATGCTTCTGAAGGTTCCAGTAAACAAGAGAAAGAGATACTTACATACAGTAGAAGGAAGAAGGCCCCTCAACCTCATGATTGCAACCAGTTGAACTCAGATCAATCTGTCTCTGCAATCCAAGGTAAGTCTGACTCACTCAATTCAGATTTGGATCTTCCTATTGCTCTCCGTAAGCCTGTTCGTTCTTGTACCACTCGGCATCCCATAGCCGATTATGTTTCTTACTCACACTTATCCCCTGCCTATCATTCCTTTGTGTCTGCTCTTTCCTCTGTATGTGTCCCTTCCAGGTATTCAGAGGCGGCATCTGATCCAAGGTGGAAAGAAGCCATGAATGAGGAGATGAAAGCCTTAATGAAAGCAAGGACATGGGAATTGGTGGACCTGCCAGAGGGGAAAGGCACTGTTGGGTGCAAGTGGGTATTCATTTTAAAGCACAAGGAAGATGGATCAATTGAGAGGTACAAGGCCAGACTTGTGGCAAAGGGATTTACACAAAAGGAAGAAATTGACTACAAGGAAACGTTTGCCCCAGTAGCAAAGCTCAACACAATCAGGGTTCTACTGTCACTAGCAGCAAAATTCTCTTGGGAACTTCATCAGCTGAATGTGAAGAATGCCTTCCTAAATGGTGATCTTCATGAAGAGGTATTCATGGAACCCCCACCTGGATATGATGTTGGAAAGAAGGTATGTAAACTAAGGAAAGCATTATATGGTTTGAAGCAATCTCCCCGAGCATGGTTTGAGAGACTTTGTTTGGCCATGAAGAAAGTAGGGTACACTCAGAGCGGTGCAGATCATACATTGTTTACAAGGAGACAGGATGACAAACTTACAGCACTCATTGTGTATGTGGATGATATGGTGATTACTGGAAATGATGTGAAAGAGATGAAGAGGCTAAAGGAGTTCTTAGCTTCAGAATTTGAGATCAAAGACCTGGGAAATCTGAGATACTTTCTTGGAATTGAAGTTGCTAGATCAAGAGAAGGAATCTACATATGTCAAAGAAAGTATGTGCTAGATCTCCTAGAGGAAACAGACATGATGGGGTGCAGGCCAGCAGACACTCCAATAGAACCAAGCCATGGATTACAAGAATCAATGGGTGAGGAATATTGTGATAAGGAAAGGTACCAAAAGTTGGTAGGAAAACTGATATACTTATCCCTTACTCGGCCAGACATTGCCTATGCAGTGAATGTTGTCAGTCAATTCATGCACTCACCAAAGACCTCTCATATGAGAGCAGTGGAAAGAATCCTCAGATACTTGAAGACTTGCCCAGGGAAAGGAATTCTATTCAGAAAAAACAGCAGACTTGAAATTGAAGCCTACACTGATGCTGATTGGGCTGGATCTGTTGGAGACAGAAAATCAACCTCAGGTTACTGTACATTCTTGGGAGGAAACCTAGTCACATAGCGCAGTAAGAAGCAGAATGTTGTGGCTAGATCAAGTGCAGAAGCAGAATATCGGGCTATGGCACACGGGGTTGCTGAACTCTTATGGCTTAAGACTCTCCTTAATGAGCTTGGTATCAAGACCGAGGGTCCTCTCAAGTTGTATTGTGATAATAAAGCTGCTATCAACATTGCCAACAATCCTGTGCAGCATGACAGGACAAAACATATTGAAATTGATCGACACTTTGTCAGAGAGAGAATTATTTCAGGAGAACTCTGTGTGCCTTATACTCCATCAGAGATGCAGATTGCAGATGTATTAACTAAAGGGCTGGCATCAACGAAGTTCAGGGACATACTTGGCAAGCTAAACATGATTGATATCCATGCTTAGCTTGAGGGGGAGTGTTAGAATGTTAGAGTGATGTTCGGCTGATAAGAGTTCTTATTAGCCCATTCTTATGTTTAACTTATCTTGTAACTGGGCTTGTGTTAATGGGCCTAATCCTGTTTAATGATTTAAGTCATCTGGGTGTCCCATCACTAATCAGGGGCATCCCAGTAATTTCTTGTACCTTGTACTATATTCATCTATAAATAAAGGACTGGTCGACTGGCTAGTACAGTTCGACATTCTCTTCAGTTCTGTGGTTCTCTTCTCTTCCTTGCTACTTCAAGTATAGCTCTTCAGATTACATGGTGGAAGAATCACACTAATCAAATCCACCTTTTATAATCTCCCAATTACTTTTTCTTGGTTTATAAGGCAGCAAGTAAAGGTCATCAAGAGTTGAATAAGTCATAAGGGAGGAAACCTGTGAATACAAAAGAGATATTACCTCCACAATTGGGGGATCATCTATAGAAATCAAGAGAATGAGGGCTTATGCATAAGAAGGATGTGAGATATAAATTCCTCTCACCTAAGGAAATGGCTACAAAGATTATGTAGAGAGAATAACAACTTGTTGCATGTGTCTTTAGCAGCAAGTATGGCTTGAGAGTGATGGTTGGGATGGTGGACCTAGTAATTGGAGTCATCTTGGCATGCATGTGGGAATCCATGTCAGCTATTCTCTCTACTTTTTTTTTTTTTCTTTCAAAGTATGATGTCACGTGGTACTTGGGAGATTGGATAGATTTTGGAAAGACATGTGGTGGGGGTGATACCCCACCATACTACATGTTTCCTCATTCTTGTCCCTCTCTCAACTCAAAGGTTTATCTTTTCCATTGAATCCTTCCCCCAGTCTACCTATCGAAAATAAAAAAGAAAGAAAAAAATTCTCTTAGTCCTGTTTACCATGGAATTCAAGGTTCAAGAAATGCTTGAGGGACCATACAGTCTTGATTTTATTGCCCTCATTGAATTACTCAAGGGTATTCATTGATCTTGGTTGAATTGATTCTTAGGGGTGCAAGTTGGGTACGTGTGGGGGGGGGGGGGGCACTCAAAATTTAAAAAATGCTCAACCCAAGCCCACCTGAGTTGCAGCCCTGTTGATTCTTTGTTTGAGGTTCTGATCCAAAGGGAAATTCCTGTTGGGATATGTGGCTTGACTTCAAAGTCATGCACATTCAGATATTTTTTTACTAAGTAGTTTCCTAGTTAGAAACTGTTGAGTTGGTTCTAGTTGTTTTTATTCTTATTTTAAGTTATTTAGTTAGGAAGTTGTTGGGCTTTAGGCCCATTAGTTTATGTTTTTAAGTTGTGACTGTTCAGCTACATTAGTAGCCACCCTACTAAGGGCATCCTTGTAATATCTCATCCTTTAAGTTAAGTATAAATTATAATGAGGGGTTGGCGGCTAGGGTTAATCTAAGAATCCTGGTTGACTTTCTACTCTTTTCTCCTCTTCTTTTCTTCTCTACTGCTGAAATCTTCATCTTCCTCCTCTTTCCCTTCACAAGGAATTCAACTAAATCTGCAATTAGTGATTTTTACTGAAACCAATACTTCTTTGGAGTTTTCCTAAGAGAGACTTTTTTTCCTTTCTTGATAGTAAAGATAAATTTTCATTAAAAGAAAATGGAAACAATATTACAACTAAATGAAGAGCTTTCACCAGAAAATTGATAGGCCCCAATTAACCTTACGTATGCCAGGAAGAGGAAAGGTCAACAATCAGCTGAGGGGAAATAATTGAACAATTAATCACATGAGGGCATTTATAGCTGGAGGGAATAGGGAGAGTCTTGGGGCATTTATAGCTATGTCAGTTATGAAAAAAGAAGAGTTTTTGGGCATTTATAACTAGGCCAGCTGGGCATTTATAGAGGGAGTCAGTTATGCTATCAGAAGAGTATAAGAAGGGGCTTTGGGGGATAGGGGGTGGTATGTTTTTCTTTGAGTAAAGAATATTGTGAGTGTTTGGGAGAGCCGGCGGTCTCTCGAAGAACCGACCAACTGTTAATGTTTTTTGCTGAATGAATACTAGTCTCTTTTGTTGATGTTCGAGTGTGTGAACGCTGCTGTAAGTTTGTGAACTGTGTGTCAAATTTCTGGGTCATATCAGTGGTATCAGAGCACGTCTTTCCTCGGCCATGGTGACAGCTAAGGAAGTGGCATCGCAGGTGGATCGAAGAACGCCTGTCTTCTCTGCATTCTGGATTTCGTTTGGAGATGGATGGCTTACGCAATGAGTTTCAGCGACTCGATCCAGATAAGGTAGCAGCTGGACTTTTGAAGATCTCGTCTCTGGAAAGCTCGGTACAATCTCTGGAAGGAAGCGTTCAAGATCTGGTGAGACGTTTTGATCTGTTGCTTCAGCAACAGGCCTATTCAGCTCCTTTGTCTACAACTGACATTGCTCCTCCTTTAGTCGCATTGAGTCGTGCGGCTGACAAAGGGAAGAGTGCAGCTTTCCTGACGTCTTCTTCAATATCATTCCCGGAACATACTTCTGATTCACTTCCTCGGAAGTTGGAGTTACCTATCTTTGATGGGGAAAATCCAGACGGTTGGCTTTTTCACGTGGAGTGCTATTTTGAGATTAATGGCTTGTTTTCGGTGGAGCGTCTGCGAGCTGCAGTTGTTTGTTTAGAGGGCGATGCATTGGTGTGGTATTCTTGGGAGCCTTTTGACTTACTTCGAGACCAGTTTCCTCATTTTAACCTTGAGGACAAGGTTAGACTTTGGGCGGCGGGTAATGATAAGCCCCAATTAACCTTATGTATGCCAGGAAGAGGAAAGGTCAACAATCAGCTAAGGGAGGAAAATAATTGAACAATTAATCACATGAGGGCATTTATAGCTGGAGGGAATAAGGAGAGTCTTGGGGCATTTATAGCTATGTCAGTTATGAAAAAAGAAGAGTTTTTGGGCATTTATAACTAGGCCAGCTGGGCATTTATAGAGGGAGTCAGTTATGCTATCATAAGAGTATAAGAAGGGGCTTTGGGGGATAGGGGGTGGTATGTTTTTCTTTGAGTAAAGAATATTGTGAGTGTTTGGGAGAGCCAGCGGTCTCTCGAAGAACCGACCAACTGTTAATGTTTTCTGCTGAATGAATACTAGTCTCTTTGGTTGATGTTCGAGTGTGTGAACGCTGCTGTAAGTCTGTGAACTGCATGTCAAATTTCTGGGTCATATAAAAAATTCATAACTAAACTATCCAATTTTTGCGTTTTTCTTGTGAGACAAGGAATTTAGTCCTTGTACTTCTGTAAACATATTAATATACTATGTGCTACTGTTTTATTCCAAACTGATTGATTCCTCTTGACACCAAGAGAGGAAAATTTATGTGGCATTGTACCAGAGCTTTCTATTTTTAGAGTATTTGGTGTCAGGGAAACACTAGGATATTCAATAATAAGGAACAAGAGGATGGCACATTGGGTATTAATAAAGGAAGAATGGAGAGAGACCTCTGTGGATTCTATCACGAGGGGATGACCCTTGGTAGCTTATTATGTGCCCAAGAGACAGCAGGTGAGGTTAGATTTAATATCACCTGAACTGGGAAAACTGTAGTTGAGCTTTGAAGATGCTGTTTCAAGAATCCTGGCCTGTCAGGACTTCGAGGTGTATTTATACATCACTCAGATTCTGTAATACAAAATTACTCAGCAGCTGAGCAAAGGGTCTTTGTTGAGATTAGAACTTCTAACTTTCCTTCAAGGCCTCATACTAGCCCTTTTCCAAGGCTGGACAGGTCTGATAGTTGAAGGGGACTTTCAAGTTATATTAGGATGGTTTTCATCAAGGGAAGATGGTCCTTGGTCCTTGAGGCACTTGAAGGAAAGTTAAGATGAACATCTGGATCATAAGCAGTTTCATTGATGCTCTAGTGAGATCAGGGGTAACCAGAAAAGAACTTATTAGGGGGAATCCTGGCTGGGGTTGAATTTGTAAACTTGTTTGTTTAATTGGCTAAAGCTTTGTTGCTTTTGTGTGTTAGCTTTTAGCTGTATGAAGGGGTCTGCTTGGTGCCTCTAATAAGATCTCACAACTGTTGTTGCTGATAAAAAATAAAAAGGTTTCAAAGTGAGAGACTTTGAGTCCACCAATCTGGGTATTGGTGTTCCATATGGTTCCATATGATGAATTTTGGTTCATAGTGTTTGTGGTGTAGTGATCTTTTCATCAAACGAAGAATCATCTAAGGGTATCAGAAGAGTATTTATCATTATAAAGAATGTTTCTTTCAAGAAAAAATGTTCTTGGGAATAGAGTTGTTCTTTGACTTTTTTGGCTTTGGGATAACACCCTTGTATTCTTTTGCTTTAGTGATTTTATTTTATGATCCTTGTTTGTAGAGGCATGAATATAATTACCCTGCCTAACCATGCAAGGTCCTTGTGCTTCTCGTGGTTTTTTATTTCTGTCTATTTTATCTGTTTTTGTATTGCCATCAAACCAATGGTTATGATTCCAAACAACAACTCCCTTGTTCCTCTTTCTTTAAAGTTGTCAGTGGTAATATCTCTAACCACTCAGATTCCTGCCTTTAAGCTGTCTGATACAGATTCCTTCCATTGAAAAATTCATGCTTTTATTAAGAAGTGATGCATTTGAAAACTATTTGCCATGTGTGGGAACAAAGGTGGAAAGACTTGGATATTGCCCATATGTACAAGGCAAATGGGAAATCACTTAATCACACATCATTATACTTTTGCCACAAATATTTGAAATCACTTAATGCCACCTCTGGGTGCAAGTCCCCAAACTTGGATCCACTTTCTGACATTGTTTAAGAAGCAGTGGCCAGTGGGTTACTCCACCCAATTTGTCTGTACTTTCGTTTTCTTGGAGGTCAGATGGATTCTCAGTTCATGAAAGAATATCGTGGAACTTGTTGAAGCTTTTTGAAGGAGTTCACAACAGCATGTTTAGATGTCAATGGGATAGCATCATTTTTTGTGATGCTTAAATTTTTGTGGATATATTGTACAGATCACACTTACTGATACATCCTTCTGTAATCTATTTGTGAGGGAAGCTCTCCCTTTTTATAAACTTGGGAGCTGGCTATAGTCCAGCTCCAGTGGCCTATGGGAGTAGTTTAGAGGAGTGCAGCTGAACCAGAGATCTAATATTTGTGGATAGTTTATTTTAATTTAATTTTTTTAGGTTTTCTTGTGTTGTTTGTGAGGGTGGGCCTTGGCGCAATGGTTGGGTTGCTCCATTGCGACCTGGGTGACCATGGTTCAAATCTTGGAAACAGCCTCTGTGCATGTGCAGGGGTAAGGTTGTGTACATCTGTCCTTTCCCAAACCCCACATTGGCGGGAACCTCGTGTGCTGGGATGCCCTTTCTTATGTTGTTTGTCTCTTCAAGGTGGCCCATCCTTATCCTGGCGTTTGGGATTTTGGGTGCTCTGTACTCCCCTTTATCTTTTGCACAATAATTTATTTTATTGATACAAAAAACCTCAGCATCACTGGTGGGGGCATGAGTTTTTGGTGCATTTCACTAAAATATCTTATGGGCTTCTCTTGTTTATCTTGTTCATTTTGGAACTGCCCTAGCTTAATGCACTCTTTCTAGTGGATTTTCTTTTCTTTTATTTTTTTTCATTTTCTTTAATACTTTTCCTTTTAGTATTCCTACTCATTCATCTCATCATCTTATCACCCTTGAGCATGGGAAATATTTTCAGAGATTGGAAGATTTAGACTTTATTTGCAAGATCTATATTAGCTCTTCCAGGGTCTAATTTTCCTGATAACTGGGGTTTGAAGAATCTAAGTGCAAGTGGATCCTACTTTTGTGATTGGTTGTTTTTCTGTGTTGAAGGGCAATCTAAGGAGATTGTCCCATCTTATAGAGGGCTATACCATAACATCCAAACTGGCCAATGGTTGTTGGAATATGGATGTAAAGTAGACTCTGACTGCCCTTATACTTCTTTTGATGATGGTCTCTCTCTCTCTCTTGATTGTTAACTGTGCAGTGTTGTTAATATATTTAAAAAGAATGTAATAAAGTAAGTAGAAATCTGCTGGATTAAAAAGATATAAAAGAAAAGAGTGTTTTCTTGAAGAGAGAAGAAAGAAAGAAGAAGAAGAAGAAAAGAAGAAGGTGGATTCAAAACAGGTAACATCCATAGTGATAAATCTACTCCTCGACACAGGGTCATAACAACAATACCCCTTTTGGTTCTGAGCATACCCAAGGAAAATACATTTCTTGGCCTTAGGATCCAATTTCTTGCGATGGGGGCCAAGAATGTGAACAAAGAAAACACAACAAAAAACCCTCAGAGGTATGTGAAACATCTCTGCATCTGGAAAAAAAAGGCTGAATGGCACCTTAAACCCCAAAGTTCATGAAGGAACACAGTTAATCAAGTGCACTGCTGTAAGAACTGCATCTCCCCAGAATGGACAGGAATTGAAGCACATACCATAAGACTTCTTGCCACTTCCACAATGTGTCTATTTTTTCTCTCTGCTACTCCATTCTGTTGCGGTGTATATGCACAACTGCTCTGATGAATTATACTATGCTCCAAAAAATACATGGTCAAGTCCTTCTCAAAATACTCTCTGGCATTATCTGATCTGAAGGCCTTAGTTCTTACTCCAAATTGTGTGGGAACTATCTGATGAAACTATGTTACAAATTTAGGAACCTCATCATGGGATCTCATCAAATATATCCAAGAATACCGTGTATAATCATCCACAAACAGGAGAAAATAACGGTAGCCACCCATGGAAGGAATATGATATGGTCTCCATACATTAGTGTGAACAACACCAAAAGCAAATGCACTTCTTTTATTACTTGGTTTAAAGGAATGTCTACAATATTTTCCCAACTGACAAATCTTACACTCCAAGGTAGATAATTGGACAGACTCAAATAACTTTGGAAACAAAAATTTTTAAAAACCAAAAGAAAGATGCCCCAATTGATTATGCTAGAGCATAATCTGACTCACTGACTCTGATCCACTACTGCTGCTGCTACTAACATGGTGACTCTGATGTCTTGGAATCTCATCCAGAAAGTAGAATCCATTCACCTTATGACCACTCCCAATCATCTTCTTTGACTCCAGATCCTGCAAAACACAATTACTAGGAAGGAAAGTCATTGAACAATTCAAATTTTTTGTCAAAGAACTAACAAAAAGTAGGTTAGTATGAAGTCTAGGGACATGTAAGACAGAGGATAAAGTAATGTCATTGGTCACTCTAACTGTTCCCTTCCCAGCAATGGGAATGTGGGAACCATCTACTGTAGAGACTCTGTCTCTACCAGAGCACAACTGATAAGAACTGAAGAGGGTAGGGACATTAGTCATGTGCTCAGATGCTCCTGAGTCTATAATCCAGGGAGGTCCCTCCTTACCTGAAGTGGATGCAAGATTTGCAGTTGCATATGAACTACCAGTATGTGCCAAAAAAATGGTGTAGTTGGCTCCAACACTCTTTTGTCCATCTGAAAGGATAGAACTAATTGTATCTTTCTTACTCATAAGTTGTCCAAACCTTTCCAATTCTGTTCTCATTGCTGCTACTGCAATGGATTCCCAATCAATTTGGGAAAGAGGGGCTGAAGAGTCTCCTGTAGTGGCCACATTTGCATTTCCCTTATTGTTCTTGATTCGAGCAGGCATAAGATGTGGATGGAGCTTCCAACAAGTATCTTTGGTATGCTTAGGCTTCTTACAGTAATCACACACCAAGTCCTTATCCTCCCTTCTAGTCTCACTGCTCCCCCTGTCTCCATTCGGCTTCGGTTTGGCTGTACTAACCATAGCCGACTGGTCAATCCCAGGATGTCTCAATATGACATTCCTCCTTATTTCCTCTCCAGAAACAAAGGCATAGGCTTGAGAGAGTGTCACACTCTCCGTAAAGAGGATATGCTGTCTAGCAATGTCGAATTTAGGGTTCAGCCCTGCCAAGAACTCAAAAACCCTATTTTTCTCTACCAGTTTCTGATAGGTTGTTGCATCATTGACACTTTCTCACATCATGGTTTCTAAGTAATCTATCTTCTGCCAAAGGGTTTTCAGCATGGAGAAATACATAGCAGGAGGTTTGTCTCCTTGTTTTATACTAATCACCTGATTTCTTAGCTCATAAGCTCTGGCTACATTCTGTTTCTGAGAGTAGGTTTCAGTCACTCCATCCCAAATCTCCTTTGCAGTATTAGCCCACAAAAAAAATTTTCCAATGTGAAGTAGCATAGAATTACACAACTAGGACATCACCATTACTTAATTTCTTAGCATAGAATTTTTTCCAATGTGAGGTATCAAGTTTCCTTTCCTCCCCAGTGATGTACCCTAATTTTCCACGAGCACCAATGGCCATCTTGGCTGATTGTGCCCATTCTAAATAGTTTGTACCGTCAAGCTTTACTGTAGTAATGATTTCAGACCCAAAAATATCACCACCACCTCCAACGCCTAGTCCCATGGTACCGGTGGATTTCAGCTCGGTACTCCAACTCTCCGTCTTACTTCAAATAGTTTAATAGTCAGAAAGAAGGAAGTTGAGAGCTTCCAGGAACAAGTTAAAACCACACACACAGAAACCAGCCCCTCCGGGAAAAGAAAACCTAATCGGAGAGAAATCTCTCTCCCCCCAGCGTCTCCCAACAGAGAGAAGATTGAAACAGCCACTCCAGAAGGCCCAGAAAGGTCCAGAAAACTAACCGCCCCATACAGAAGAATAAAAGAAGTCTAACGATACCTGTGCGCCCAAGATCAAATAAAAAACAAAGAGTCTAGCTTTTCTAGGACTCTTCCCCGTACTCCAGTTCCTCCTGATTTTGATGCCAAAACGAAGATCACCTTCTTAATGACTCGATCTCACCAAAAAATCCAAGAATTGGGCAACCAAAAGCAGAACAATTAGCCTCTTCTTACTTCATGTAGTCGGCCGATCTAGGGCTGCATGAGAATGCTTCAAGAACCCTAGCCGATGCTCTGATACCAAGTAGAAATCTGCTGGATTAAAAAATATAAAAGAAAGGTGTTTTCTTGAAGAGAGAAGAAAGAGAGAAGAAGAAGAAGAAGAAATGAAGAAATCTCGAGAAGAAGGAGAGCAATAATCTGGTCACCCCCTTCACTTGTTATTTATAATAAAATAAAAGAGGAGTACAAAGACTACTATGCTCTTATAGGGTGGCAAAACATAAAACAGCATATATAGAACTCAAAAAAAAAATTTGGACTCACATAACTGTTGTGGTCCCTACTACCTATCTAACAACTAACATAACACAACTATTCTAAAAACAACATAAAACTGACTAATCTTTGTTAGCATAGGGGTATTTCTGTCTTTATACCTAGATTAATGTTGTTGATCTGTAATGTTGTGTTGGAACCTGTGCCCCTAACTTAATTAAGGGCACATATGTCTTTTCAATCAGTTTTAATAATATAAGTTTTGTTTGGCCGATTGGGAGAAGGTGAAGTTGAGACTTCCAGTTCGAACCAGAATTTCCCCTTCTCTCTTTCTCTCTTTCTTCCACCTTTTTACCTCTTTCTACCTAACCGATCTCAGACAGATAGAATTCTAAGGCAGGCCGAATCATAACATGGTATCAGAGCTGATTGAATCTGCCTAGATTTCTGTCTGCCTAGATTTCTATTCTTTGCGCACCCTATCTAGGGTATCTCCTTTTTTTCTGCATTCGACTGGAGATAAGGGAAAGGGCTGAAAAGGAGTGATCGCCTTCTTCCCTTGGAGGTTTCTATGCCTTTAGTCAGGTCGTGTGCGGTCGGTTGCTGTGGTTTCTAAGATCGCCCTCCCCTAATCGATGAAGAATAGAGGGCCGATCTGTGTGGTGCAGTGGCTGTCGTGTGTGGACTGATTTCCTGCTCGTGTGGTTGTTACTTCAGTGATAAGGTAAGAGATCTCAGTGCATGATATCTGTTATAGATCAAATAGGAAGTGTGTTTCAGACCATATGCTAGGGTTTCAGACAGTAATGTGCTAGGGTTTATGCTAGTTTTTGTGTATTTCGAAGGAAGAGTCATAATCATATAGTTGTGAGATTTCAGGTAGTCGTAGGGGTAGGGTTTGTGGTGTAAAAAGCACACTTTTCAGCAACAACAAGTGCTGAAACCAGTGTGACAGGTGTGATCTAGTTGTGTGCAGTTGCAGAATTCAGTGGTAATAGAATTCAGCAAGTGTGCAGAATCGGTGATAACATAATGGGAGATAACAGTGATTGTAAACCTAGTGTGGTGGTGCCTACAGACTACCTGAATGTTCAGGTGACCTCTATTAAACTAAATGGAGAGAATTATGTGCCTTGGGCTAAATCCGTCGAAGTCTTTCTGAAGGCAAAGAAGAAGGTAAAACACATAAGAGAGGAAAAACCCTCCACTAACTCTCACGAGTATGAAGATTGGGAGCAAGAGGATGCTCAGATCATCACATGGTTGTGGAATAGTATGGAACCCAGGATTAGTGTAAACTTCATGTTTCTTGACACTGCCAAAGATGTGTGGGACCATGCGAAGAAATTGTATTCGGGTCAGGACAATACAACCAGAGTGTATCAGCTGTATCAAGAGTACTTTAACCTGCAACAGGGCAATCAGAGTCTTGAGGAGTACTATCCCAACATGAGAAACATACGTAATGAGTTGAATGTTTATCACCCTCTCACTTCTGATGTCAAGATTCAGCAACAACAGAGAGAACAATTTGATGTGACTAGATTTTTGGTGGGACTGAAGTCTGAATATGAACCAGTATGGGCTCAGATATCAGGAGGATCAACTCTTCCCCCTGAATCTCTGCCCCCTGTACGACCACCACCACGATTATAAGTAGGCCCACCATTGCCACTTCGGCCATACACAGAACCACTACCACCACCCCGGCCAAACTGAGCTCCCCTAGCTCCACCTCTAGTACCACGGCCTCTCGATACAGCAAAGGTAGATCTATCTGAGATATTAGAGTTCTCAGTAGATCCGATAGAAATCCTCCGGAGTCGAGCAAGTACCTCTTCTATGGTTCAACTTCACAATCTGTCACCCTTGCTAATGGTTCCACATCCTCAATTTGTGGTGTTGGTAATGTTGACCTAGATCCTGTATCTCTCTCCTCGGTTTTGTATGTTCCTAAATTGCCTTTTAATCTTATGTCTGTCAGTAAGCTGACCAAATCACTTAACTGCTCCATTATCTTCTATCCTTCTGTGTGTGTTTTTCAGGATCTCAAGACAGGGATGAAGATTGGTGGAGGGCATGAAGCTGGTGGACTGTATTATCTTGATGGTGGTGGTGGTAGAACTTCAACAGCTCTCCAGTCATCCCTTTCTCCTCTCCAGTGGCACTGCCGATTGGGTCATCCGTCGCTAAAAGTCTTGAAGTCTTTGGTTCCGTCCTTGAGTCAGCTTTCTGTTTTGGATTGTGAATCGTGTCAGTTTGGGAAACACCATCGTGTTCCCTTTAGTTCTAGGGTTGATAACCGTGTGTCGAGTCCTTTTTTTTAATTCATTCAGATGTTTGGGGTCCTTATAAAGTGATGTCATATAATGGATACAAATATTTTGTCATTTTTGTAGATGATTTTTCAAGGATGACGTGGCTCTATCTAATGAAAGAAAGAAGTGAATTGTTTTCCATTTTTCAGAAATTTTATGCTGAGATTCGTAACCAATTTGGTACCCACATCAAAGTTTTTCGTTTTGATAATGGTCGCAAGGCTGAGAGAAAGAATCGCCATCTCCTGAAAATAGCAAGATCCCTCATGCATCACATGCATGTTCCCAAACCCTTTTGGAGTGATGCAGTGCTTACCTCGTGCTTTCTGATTAATCGGATGCCCACGTTCATCCTTGATGGTCATTCTCCGTTTTAGGTGTTGTTTCCCGCTTTGTCTCCGTTTTCTCTTACGCCGAGGGTATTTGGGTGTGTCTGTTTCGTCCATAATCTGGGTCCCGGGAATGACAAGTTCGATGCCCGTTCTCTTAAGTGCATCTTCCTTGGCTATTCTCGGACCCAGAAAGGGTATAGGTGTTACCATCCTAGTTCTCGACAGTCCTTTGTGTGTGCTGATGTCACCTTCTTTGAGTATACTCCGTTCTTTTTGGGGTCTGGTGATGCTCCTTCCTCCTCATCACCTCCTCCTCTTCCACTTCCCGTTGTCGATCCGCTTCCCTTGGTTCCAGCCGTGACCAAACCCTTGCCTCCGGTGCCACCACCTGTTGAACGCCCACCTATCCGTCATGTGTATACACATCGCCCACGCGTACCAGCTACTACTCCTCCGCCTACATCTCCGTCGACGGATCTGGCACCAGACCCACACTCAGCATCTGAGTTTGACCTCCCCATTGCTTTGCGGAAAGGTAAACACACTTGCACCCTTCATCCTATTTCTAATTATGTTTCACTTACTCACCTTTCCGCTTCCCATCGCCAGTTTGTCACCTTGTTATCATCAGTTGTTGTCCCTAAGGATGTCCAAGAAGCCCTTGCCACTCCAGGGTGGTGCCGAGCCATGGAAGAAGAACTCTCTGCCCTTCATATCTGCCTGTTGGTTGTAAATGGGTTTATACGGTTAAGTATCTGCCTGATGGTAGTGTTGAACGCCTGAAAGCACGATTGGTTGCAAAAGGGTACTCCCAAACCTATGGTATTGACTACACAGAGACCTTCTCATCAGTTGCTAAGATAGGGTCAGTTCGTGTTGTGATCTTTCTTGCAGCCATGTATGAGTGGCCACTATATCAGCTTGATATCAAGAATGCCTTTTTGCATGGTGACTTACTCGAGGAGGTCTACATGGAGCAACCTCTAGGGTTTGTTGCTCAGGGGGAGGATGGTAAGGTGTGCAGACTAAGGAAGGCTATATATGGGCTTAAACAGTCTCCTTGAGCATGGTTTGGTAGGTTCAGCGAGGTGGTAAAGAAGTTTGGTATGAAACAGTGCAAAGTTGACCATTCTGTATTTAGTCATGACTCTCCGAGAGGAAAAATACTGTTGGTGGTGTATGTAGATGATATTGTTATTACTGGAAATGATAACATGGGTATTGACAGGCTGAAGACTTATCTGCAGGATCATTTTCAGACAAAGGATCTTGGTAAGCTGAAATACTTCTTGGGGATAGAGGTAGCAAGATCCAAGTATGGTATTAACCTGTGCCAGAGAAAATATGTGCTTAATTTGCTGGAAGAAACAGGCTTGTTGGGTGCCAAACCAGCTGAAACACCCATGGACACAAATACCAAGCTAAGCAGTGATATGGGTGAAGTGTTTGAAGACCCTGGCAGATACCGCCGACTTGTGGGCAAACTGAACTACCTAACCATTACTAGACCATACATCTCATTTGCGGTTAGTGTGGTAAGCCAGTTCATGCAAAAACCTCTGATTCCTCATTGGAATGCAGTTCTGAGAATTGTGAAGTATCTAAAAGGGGCTCCGGGTTGCGATCTGATATACAAGAGTGGCAGAAAACTTGAAATAGAAGGGTATTCTGATGCTGACTGGGCCGGTTTTTTGTCTGATAGGCGGTCTACTACAGGCTATTGCACTTTCCTGGGAGGTAACCTGGTGACATGGAAAAGTAAGAAGCAGACGGTTGTGGCAAGAAGCAGTGCAGAAGCAGAATATAGGGCTATGGCGCACACCGCTTGTGGATTAGTGTGGCTAAGGAACCTTCTACAGGAAGTAGGGTACAACATCAACACTCCAATGAAGCTCTATTGTGATAATCAGGCTGCAGTTCATATTTCCTCTAATCCGGTGTTTCATGAAAGAACCAAGCACATTGAAGTTGACTGCCACTTTGTGAGGGAGAAGGTGCTGAATGGAGAACTAGACACTACACATGTTAATACAGGAAATCAGTGGGCTGACTTATTTACAAAAGGCTTGAGTCGGGGAAGAGTGGACTACATATGTAACAAGCTGGTGAGTAGGGGTATTTCTGTCTTTATACCTAGATTAATGTTGCTGATCTGTAATATTGTGTTGGAACCTGTGCCCCTAACTTAATTAAGGGCACATATGTCTTTTCAATCAGTTTTAATAATATAAGTTTTGTCTGGCCGACTGGGAGAAGGTGAAGTTGAGACTTCCAGTTCGAACCAGAATTTCCCCTTCTCTCTTTCTCTCTTTCTTCCACCTTTTTACCTCTTTCTACCTAACCGATCTCAGACAGATAGAATTCTAAGGCAGGCCGAATCATAACAATCTTCAACAAAGTACATGGTAAGATATGTGCTTACAGGTTTTAGTCTAGCGTAGATACCTAATCCAACTTTCAGTAATTTACATTTATGTACCCAAACTCCCTAAATTAGTTAGTCTTCGATATAACTATATAAGTGATTTCTGTTCACTTTCCATCCAGTGCATCTGGTTGGCTTTATCTTTTTAATAGTTTGTTTTCTTTGCTACACACTCTCTCTCACATGACTAGTGAGTAAGAATGTTGTTTAGACAATAGAGGTATGAAATACCTTTTTTCTGTACTATTTTTACATGTCTCAGTTCAGTAGATCTCTACTGTTGTGGAAAAAAAGTATTTTTTTCTCCTCAATTGTTTGGTCTCTATTGAAAAGCTCAAGAAATTCATGGCTGTTGCTCATAGATGGAAATTGCAATCTATGGTTGATATGGAGCTGTCCTGGGTGAGGATACTTCTCATATGGTAAAATGTTAATTGTCAGATGGTTGGTTTAGAATTACCACATTGACCTTTTACATGATAGAGGAAACCTCATTACACTTACCAATACAATAGAGAAATCTATCTGCCAGATATATATTGCTAATTACACTTAACATATGTAAAATAGTTGATCAGATATGGTAGAATGTTGGGGATATTGTATAATATTGTGTAAAATAGTAATGAGTAAGCATGGGAAGCAAGGTTTGACTGAGTAAGATCTTAATGTTGAGGGGTATGGCTAGGTACTAACAAAAGGCATGGGAAAAGATGTCATAATGGAATTAAATCTACTAATTTTAATTGATCCAACTAATAAAAATAAACACAAGGATTGAGTCAAATGGTCTAAACAGAAAGATGGGTGGCATTAGGTTTCAGACAAAAACATGCATCATTGGGTTAAGGTGAAGTTTAACATTATGTAACTGGAAACTGCAAGTTTGTGTACTTATAATTGATACTTCATTTGGAGCACACATAGATGATCCCCTTTGCATAGAGCTACGTTGGCTGCTCCATGGAAGGCCATCCATGACATTCTCCCTTTGTCTCTTCCCCACATAAGGTATGATTTGGCTTTGGGTCAGAAAATCAGGTTCTGGGAGGATATTTGGGTTGGGTATTCCCCCCTTCCTGAGGTTTTCCCTTCCCTCTTTGCTCTTTCTAGTCTCAAGGGAAAACCTATCAGTGACTTTATCAGTTCATCCCCATCATTTTCTAACTTGAGTTGGAATCTGGGCCTTACTAGATATTTGAGAGAATCTGAAATCCCTGATGTCTTTGCTTTGATTAACTTTCTGAGTTCAGTGATTTTGGGGGATAGTGGTTTGGATTCTAGAGTTTGGGTTCTCAACCAGTCACGGTCCTTTTCTTGCAAATTCTTTCTGAATTCCCATGTTGCTACCTCCTCCTCTCCTTTTTTCCCTGTCAAGGAGGTTTGGTATTATCCCATCCCTCCTAAAGTCGGTGCTTTCTGTTGGGAAGTGTTCCATGGCTCCATTAGCACTCGTGATCTGCTTCAGAAAAAAAAAGACCAAAGTGGTGTTTGTCCCCAAACTGGTGCTCCTTATTAAGCTACATGGTGAGACTGCCTTTCATCTTTTAATTTCCTCTCCCTTTTCTAACTTCATTTGGGAGTGGTTTTCTTCTCTGTTTGGCTGAAGCTGGACTCCTGTTAATTTGGATGGATCCTTTAGTTCTCATACTTTCAGGTGCTCTAAAAGAAGAGGAAGAATCATGTGAAGGTGCACTAGAGCAGCAGTGATCTGGACAATTTTGGAAGAAAGAAACCTAAGGATTTTTGATGACAAGGAAAGAAGCAAGGAAATTGTGATCGAAGTGGTAATCTAAGGGTGACACATCAGGTGAAAACATTAAAGTTGTTTGCTGACTTTAAGACAGAAGATTTTTTCTGATCTTGGGGAACAATTACTAACACTGCTTCTAGAAAATCTAAAACAAATGAGGTCTGGTCCCCTCCTGCGGCTGGATGGAGGAAATTAAAATTTGATGGTAGCTGTATGGGAAATCCTGGCTCATTGGGTATTGGTGGGGTGATAAGGGAAGAGAATGGGAATATTTTATCCATGTACTCAGGTCCTATTCAGCACGGTGATGTGGTGAGATCAGAACTGAGGGCAGCAGTGTATGGTGTTGAAAAATCCAAAGAAATGGGGATTAACAGGTTGATTATTGAAGGGGACTCAAAGATTGTTGTAATATGGAAGCTAAGAAATGAACTCAGGTGCTTCAAGCAGAATCTAAAGACATGTTGATACAAATTAGATGGGTTAGGAGATCAGCTAACAGTATGGCTGATGGACTAGCTAAACAAGGGATTCAAAAACAATCTATATACTGTGCTGGTTTGTAAATAGTGGTTTTTCTTTTGGGCTTCTCCTTCTGCCCACTACTTCTTGTTGTATATACTTTTTAAATTTAATCAATTAATAAATTCTGAGTTGCTGTATATATATATATATTTCTTCATTTTTGTTTTGCTACAATGTCAATTAGCGGAAATATGTGAAGAAATTTCTGGCCTTTTCTAGGTGGAGGTTACATACTCTATAATTCATGTTGCATATAATGTGAATAGATAAGCTAAGGTTTTTTCACATGAACAGTTCTTGATATGGATTTCAGAAGTAGCCAGTATGGTCTAATGTCCTAAACACTTAATTTTGCCAAAACAATGTCTACTTGTATCATACTTGGACACATTGAGACATGTATATAAGTAACTTGACTTGTATCCTTGCTTTGTTTAGTTGAATAGCTCATACCTATCATATGGTTTCTTTAGAATGTGTTTTGGTTTTCAATATTTTTTACTTGGCTATAAGATTTCCCTTACTTGATTTTGTTACTAATCCTAGAAAGGTAAAATTTCTGTGCTCCATAGATATATTGCAATTTCCTGGGTTTTCCTTTTCGCCTTTTTTTAACAAGTCATTATTGTGCTTAATTTAATAAGTCATTTTCATGGTTTTGTTTGTGATTCTCTATTAGAATATATAATTATGGGATTAATTATAGTTTAGTTAGATGCTTTGCATATTCAACATTAGGTATATGCAGTATAATTGTGATTTTTATGTACTTTCTTCTCACATAATTTTTATCTTGTATGCAGATTTTTGTCTTTTCAAAATTGAATCTGGGCAAATTTCTCGTGTTTGTGTGGTTTCTGAGATTGTTTTGAAGTAATGATCGTATCTGCTCTTTTAACTTCAGTGGGGATCAATCTTGGCCTTTGTATTCTATTTTTCACACTATATTCTATACTGAGGAAGCAACCAGGTAATGTTAATGTTTATGCACCTCGTTTGGTAGCTGAAGGAAAATTTCAGCACAACAGTCATTTCCACTTAGAGAGGTTGTTGCCTTCTCCTGGTTGGGTACGAAGGGCATGGATGCCTTCCGAAGAGGAACTCTTGTCAAGTTCAGGCTTGGATGCTGTGGTCTTAATGCGTATTTTTGTATTCAGGTAAACTTTAACTTGCAGGTGTAGCCTTCAGTTTGGTGAGGACTTGTTGGCTTGGATTAATAAACAAAATCATAGAGTGCACATATATGAACTGATGACACAGAAATGAGACATGCATATAGGAATATGCTTGGTCTTTCTTGAGAAGTATCTTTTTGGGCTGTCACTTAGCATGCAAGTTCTCTATAACATGCCTGGAAATTGGTGCACTGGAGATTCCATTTGCTGATTACACATTTTTTTTATTGCTGATTATATGTCTATCAACTGTTTAACAGCTCCAATTAGTATATAGTGAAGTCTAACATGTTGATGTATTTGAAATCATTTTGCACAAGAGCCACTGTGATAAGAGCATGCATCATTACATATTATTGGAGTAGGATGAGAAACATATTCAAATATCCTCTGGTTGTGGTGCTCCATAATCCATATTTGTGATGCCCAGAAATGGATACTGACACAGATATTAGTACAGGACATGGAGATACAACTCTCCATTTCCTAAAATCCTTATATAATGCTTTTATCTAGTTTTTGAAGCTAATTGTTATTTCTCAAAACTTATTTAATTAAATTTCTAAATTATACATATTTTATATAGTATTATTTGTTAAAATATACCATTTTATATATTTCTTAAATTTTAGTGCTGTTGAATATATCTAGAAATGTTCATGCAGTATCCTGGTGTTGTATCGGGTATGTATTGTTTCCAACACCAGTACTCTAGTCATGTACAGGCAGCTAGGCATATAGGGTCTAACCTTGAAACCAACTAAGATAGGAGGTTACATAACCTGGTGTGGTGTAAAATATATATGAAGTTGTTGAAGGCAATTTTTTAATCCAAATAATATTAATAATTTAATAACCCAAATAAGTGGGCTGGCTAGTTTGCTAGCCAAATCATCAAAACTATAAAAAAGTATCCCGTATGGGAGTTCCCTCTCTTTAAGTGGGAGGGACAGGTGTCCTTCACCTAGGAGGAGGTAGTTACATAACTACCCTGTTAGAGTCGGCTGTACAAGGGTAGTACAGTCCTTTTATGTTTAGTTATATATGTACTGCTCTGCTGATGTGGCTCTCACTTAAGTGAGGGCACAATGGTAATCCTTGTATATCTTAGAAGAGTATAAATAAAAGAAGGGCTAACTAGAGGTTTTGAGATTTTACTCGCTAGTTCGGCTGTGACTTTTCTCCTTCTCCTTCTCTCTCTCTTTTCCTTCTCTTTCTTCTGATCTGAACATATACGAACATCTAATCTGAGTTTTATCATGGTATCAGAGCCACGATAATCAGTTCAGATCAGTTGTCTCCTTTTCTCTCTGTTCTGCGCATTCCTCTCTAGGGTTTTGCAGAATTCTCATTGATATTTAGAGTTTTCCAGAAAGGAAGAAAAGGACTGGTCGTTTTCTCCTTTTGGGGGTTTCCATGCCTCCAATGAGTGCAGTTGTTGTGGTTTTGTGTGGTTGGTAGAAAACCCTCTACTCGCAATTCAAAGAGGGCTGGTTTTGTGATGGTGACAGTGCAGACTTGGTACCCTCTACTCGACAGGTACATGATCTTCAAACTAAGTTGTGGTATGTAGCAAGTTTCTTTTATATGTTGCAGAACTGAAAATATTATTCGTGAGGTGTGTTGTGAGGGTTTCTAGTGCTGACAGTAAACGACAGCAGTAGTGTTGTTGCTAAAAGTGGTGAACAGTTGTGAATATTATTGCTGAAACAGTGGTGAATAGTGTGAGTGTTTCTGCTGAAACCTGGTACTAGGAACCCTAATGGTGTTCAGTCATTCGTGTGGAGTGTGGTGATTTATTAGGGTAGTAGAGTAACAATTTATTGGTACAACCTCTCACTTTTTTTTTGTGCAGTCATGGGAGACAACAGTGAATACAAATCAAGTGTGATGCCTTCTGATTAGCTGAATGTGCAGATGACCTCTATAAAACTGAATGGTGAGAATTATGTCCCTTGGGCTAAGTTTGTTGAAGTTTTCCTGAAAGCCAAAAAGAAAGTGAAACATGTGAGGGAAGATAAACCCTCAATTGATTCTCCGGGATATGATGAATGGAAGCAGGAGGATACTCAAATTATGACTTGGCCATGGAACAACATGGAGTCCAAAATTAGTGTGAACTTCATGTTTTTAGATACAGCCAAGGAAGTCTGGGATCATGCAAAGAAACTATATTCTGGACAAGATAACACTACTAGGGTTTACCAACTGTACCAAGAGTACTTCAATCTGCAACAAGGGAATCAGAGTCTTGAGGACTATTATGCCAGTATGAGAAATTTACGAAATGAGTTGAATGTTTATCATCCTCTTACACCTGATGTCAAAATTCAGCAACAACAAAGAGAGCAGTTGGATGTGACCAGATTTTTAGTAGGGCTGAATTCTGAGTATGAACCCGTAAGGGCACAGATATTAGGTGGATCTGTTCTTCCCTCTCTTGAGGAAGTGTTTGCTCATCTTTGGAGGATTTTAGTTGGACCCACAGAGACTTCCACTATGTCAGATAGGTCTGCATTTGTAGTTACGAGAGGGGGAGGTCGTGGTGGTAGAGGAGGTCAGCATGGTTGTGGTAGTGGTGGTGGACCCATGTATGGTCGTGGTAGTGGTCGTGTTGGAGGACGAGACCCAGGGGGAGTCCATGGTAGGGGACGTGGTAATACTCAGAGAAGGTGTACTCATTGTGGCATGAAGGGACATACTATCAACTTTTGCTACGATCTCCATGGTCCACCTTCAACCTGGGCGAATCATGTAGCTGTAAATGGTGGTAGATCAAGACAAGAATCTCAAGTCATTGATCAGATCTCCACTACATCTAAAGATACTTCTAGAAAGAAGATGGTGAGTGTTTCACGGGATGAGTACGAGCGGTTCATTCAGGGTACATCTCAACAGAACACAGCTACCCTTGCACACACAGGTATGACTTGTCTAGCATCCACATCTTCCCGTTGGATTATAGATTCTGGAGCTTCCGATCATATGACTGGAACTCCAGGTGTGTTTTCATCCATTTCTCTGTCCTCCACTTCCCAATCTGTTACTCTTGCCAATGGCTCTACATCAGCCATATGTGGTCTTGGTAATGTTGACATTGACTCATTATCCCTCTCATCAGTTTTATATGTTCCCAAGTTTCCCTTTAACCTGATGTCTGTTAGTAAATTGACTCATTCTCTTAATTTCTCAATAACTTTTTACCCTTCCTCTTGTGTGTTTCAGGATCTCAAGATGGGGATGAAGATTGGTGGAGGGCATGAAGCTGGTGGACTGTATTATCTTGATGGAGGTGGTTCGGCAACAACTCTTCAGTCATCTCTTTCCCCTCATCAGTGGCACTGTAGACTTGGTCATCCGTCTCTTAGAGCTCTTCAGTTACTTGTTCCGTCATTGTGTCGTCTTTCTAATTTAAATTGTGAGTCGTGTCAGTTTGGGAAACATCATCGTGTCTCCTTTAGTCCTAGAGTTGATAGTCGTACATCAAGTCCTTTTTCTTTAGTCCATTTGGACATCTGGGGTCCAAACAGAGTAGTGTCTTATAATGGTTACAAGTACTTTGTAATTTTTGTTGATGATTATTCAAGGATAACATGACTTTACCTTATGAAAGAAAAGAGTGAATTGTTTTCTATCTTCCAGAAATTTTATGCTGAAATTCGCAATCAATTTGGTGTAAATATTAAAAATCTTCGTTCTGATAATGGCCGCGAGTATTTTTCCACACACTTTCAAGAATATTTGGAACAACATGGCATTTTCCATCAAACCTCATGTACCTACACCCCTCAACAAAATGGGGTGGCTGAAAGAAAAAACCGTCACCTTTTGAAAACTACTCGGTCCCTCTTACATCAGATGAATGTCCCCAAACCCTTTTGGAGTGATGCTGTACTCACATCTTGCTTTCTTATTAACCGCATGCCCATGTCTATCCTTGAAGGTTAGTCCCCTTTCTCTGTTCTATTTCCCACATTGTCTCCTTTTCCCCTTACTCCCAGAGTTTTTGGATGCGTGTGTTTCGTTCATAATCTTGGGCCTGGAATGGACAAGTTAGATGCTAGATCCACTAAGTGTGTCTTTCTTAGCTATTCCAGGACTCAAAAAGGGTATAAGTGTTATAACCCTCGTTCTCGGCGTTCTTTTTGTGTGTTCTGATGTTACATTTTTTGAGCCTGTTTCTTTCTTCTCCAGGTCGGATACTTCTTATCCTCTGTTGCCATCACCCCCTCTTCCAGTTCCTGTTGAGGATCCCGTTCCTCTTGTTCCGGTCATGACCTAGTCTTTGCCTCCAGTGCAGCTACCTGAGAGAGGACCACCTATCCGGCATGTGTATACACATCGTTAGGCATCGGCTCCTCCCCTAGCTTCGTCACCGTCGACAGATCCGACAATTGATCCCACCCCAGCCCCAACTCCAAGTTCTGAACTTGATCTTCCTATTGCTTTGCGGAAAGGTAAACGCAGTTGCACTCTCCATCCCTAATTATGTTTCTGTATCTCACATTTTGGCTTCCCATCGACAGTTTGTTTCTATGTTATCCTCTGTCTCTGTTCCCAAGGATGTCCAAGCAGCCCTCAATTCTCCAAGGTGGCGCCAAGCAATGGAAGAAGAACTCTCGGCCCTGATTCGTACTCATACGTGGGACCTCACTACTCTTCCTCCTGGTAAGCATGTGGTCAGCTGTAAGTGGGTGTACACGGTTAAATACTTACCTGATGGAAGTGTTGAACAGTTGAAAGCTCGGTTAGTTGCCAAAGGTTATTCACAGTAGTATGGAATTGATTACACAGACACCTTCTCTTTGGTTGCCAAAATTGGGTCAGTTCGTGTTTTGATTTCTCCTGCTGCTATGTTTGATTGGCCCTTGTTTCAACTTGACATCAAGAATGCCTTTTTACATGGTGATCTTCTTGAGGAGGTGTACATGGAGCAACCACCAGGGTTTCTTGCTCATGGGGAGGGTGAGAAGGTCTGTAGACTTAAGAAGGTTATTTATGGACTTAAACAATCTCCCCGTGCATGGTTTGGGAGATTTAGTAAAGTGGTGAAGAAGTTTGGAATGAAACAATGTCTGGTTGACCATTCCATATTCAACTATGAATCAAATGCTAGGAAGATTCTCTTGGTGGTATATGTAGATGACATTGTTATCACAGGCAGTGACAGACCAAGAATTTACAGGTTGAAGACTTACTTGCATGATCACTTCCAGACAAAGGATCTTGGCAAATTAAGATACTTCCTAGGGATAGAGGTTGCAAGGTCCAAGAATGGTATTAATTTGTGCCAGAGGAAATATGTTCTTGATTTTCTAGAGGAAACAGGGTTGTTGGGTGCCAGACCAACTGAAACACCATGGAACTGAATGCTAGATTGGGTAGTGATACAGGTGAGGAGTTTGAGGATCCGGGAAGGTATAGAAGGCTGGTGGGTAAGCTTCATTACCTAACCATCACTCGACCTGATATCTCATTTGCGGTCAGTGTAGTGAGTCAATTTATGCAGAATTCAAGAATCCCACACTGGGAGGTTGTCCTAAGGATTGCGAGGTATTTGAAGGGTGCTCCAAGTCGTGGTTTGTTGTATAAGAGTGGAGGAAGTCTTGAGATAGAGGGATACACGGATGCTGATTGGGCCGGGTCCATATCTGACAGAAGGTCCACTACAGGGTATTGCACTTTTCTTGGTGGGAAATTAGTGACATGGAAGAGTAAGAAGCAGACAGTGGTAGCAAGAAGCAGTGCAGAGGCTGGATATAGGGCTACGGCTCACACAACATGCGAACTGGTGTGGTTGAAGCATCTACTAGAGGAGATGGGATACTCGATTGACACTCCTATGAAGCTATACTGTGATAACCAAGCTGTAGTTCATATCTCCTCTAATCCAGTGTTTCATGAAAGGACGAAGCACATAAAAGTGGATTGCCACTTTGTACGTGAGAAGGTGCTTAGTGGAGTGATAAGTACAGCATATGTGAACACAGGAAATCAATGGGCAGACCTGTTTACCAAAGGGTTGAATCGGGGAAGAGTGGACTACATATGTAACAAGATGGGACTATATGACGTATACTCACCAGCTTGAGGGGGAGTGTTAGAGTCGGCTGTACAAGGGTAGTACAGTCCTTTTATGTTTAGTTATATTATGTACTGCTCTGCTGATGTGGCTCTCACTTAAGTGAGGGCATGATGGTAATCCTTGTATATCTTAGAAGAGTATAAATAAAAGAAGGGCCGAATAGAGGTTTTTAGATTTTACTTGCTAGTTCGGCTGTGACTTTTCTCCTTCTCCTCTCTCTTTTCCTTCTCTTTCTTCTGATCTGAACATATATGAACATCTAATCTGAGTTTTATCATACCCCACTCCCTAGGCCTGTCAATGATACCCGTAAACCCGCAACCCGATCTGATAATCTCAGATTTGGATGAGGTAAATGTCATATCAGATTGGATTTGGATGGCAGAAGTAGAATCCGGTTAAAAATCGGATCAAACTTGGATTCACCCCCATCTGATAAAAATTCGAGTCTGATATATTTATAAATATAAATATATTTTATATATTTTATATTATATACTTTTATACATTAATGGAATAGATAAAATTTCTTAGGGGTGAATGAGGAAATCTGTTCCTCAAACCCCCAGTCGGCCAGCCCTAAAATCCTAAACCCTCACTCGACACTTCAACAGTCGACATTTTCTTCTCACTTCTCTTCTCTTGCTGTCGCCTAACTCACCTTGCCATTTGTCAAGTTGCTGCTGTTCTCTCCTCTTTCAACTCTCACTCTCTGCAACAACCAAGTTGACGTTGCCGTTCTTTTCTCGCCGTCATTGTTCTTTTCTTGCTTAGGTTTTCTCTTGACCATAGAGCTCTCATGTACCGTTTTCTTCTTGACCATAGGTTTTCATTTGTTCTGAATAAATTATAGATCATTTCAAAATGTTTGAAATAAAAATTTAAATTTTATAGATTACAGAATTGTTTCAAAACTTTTGAGTAAAAATTACTGATTATAGATTTTGTTTTAATGATATTACATTCAGCAATTGTGACCATTCAACCAAAGAACCGAAACCGGTCAACCAGTGGTACCGGTTTGGTTTTGGTTCAGAGAAATGTAAAAACTAGTAGGACTGGTTCGGTTTCAGAAAAGTGCTCATGTTGGGTGGAGCTCCATTAATGGTCTCTGGTCACACAAATGTTCCTCTAGATATGCACAAGGGAGCTATCTCCCACTTCATATTTGACTCCTTTTATGAAAGAGGTGTTAGAGTTTTTCAATATCTCTCCCAAAAACACAATAATACATTGTACTCACCTCCATGGGTTTCCAATCCAAGTCTCTAGAACCATATTTTGTAAAACTAAGTTGCTTCCAAGGTGAGTTCAGTTGTTCATCAAATCTGTCCTACCATTTTCCTAAAAGAAACATGTTCACTTTCTGCAAGTGCCTCAATCCCAATCCACCATCTACAAAAGGGGAACTATGGTTTTTTATTCTACCAAATGATATTTGAATTAGTCCTTCCAGCATTTGCAAGGAAGTATAGTTGAAGTTTCTCCATATGGTGGGAAACTTTTGACTGGAATGAGAAAAAAGAATGAGGAAAGATTGACCAAAGCTCTCTTGTAATGGTGAAGTTACTTCCTTTGAATATGTATCTCATTTCCACTTTTCCAGCTTGGCTTCCTTTCTATAAGGTCCCATATAGTTTCTGATATATACACCTTGCACCAGGAACAGTAAGAACGCCCAAGTATTTGGATGGAAGTTTCCCAACATCACAACCCAGTGCAGCCATTAATGTTGCTTATTTCTCCTATAACCTATTTCTCGTTTTTGAGGAGATTTATGTGTGGGTGTGAAATTGTTTCAAATCATCAAAATATACACCATGATTATAAAAACTGATCTTGTGAATCACCAGAAAAAAAATAGTCTGTTGTCATTGAATTGTAATGAAAATTTTGGACAAGATGTCCCACTCCAAATCCATCAGTGAAACCAAACGACTGTCTGCGTCCTTGGTGGTCATCCTGCTAAAAGTCTCTATAATGCATGAAGAGGAGGGGGAATCCTTGTCTGAGACCTTGAGCTTCTGAAATAAACATGAGACATTCCCTAAATAAGAGCAGTGAAGTTGGTGTCTCAGTGCACATTCTGAAGGGGACATAGATGATATGACACTCCAATGGCACAATGCTATTATCCATTGAAAACTTAGTTATTTACCTTTTAGATTCAAGGTATGCAATTTATTTACTGAGTGTCTTGATGTAGGGATGGGCCTTGATCTCCTGAAAACAAATCTCTGCACACACGGAATCCAATAACACATCAGGAATATCTCCCGTACATGTATGTTAAATTCATGGGGAGATGTTCCAAATGTGCATCTGGATGCCTGTTCTTTCAGAGTGTGCACAGAGTTTTTTCCTTCATGGGATCCGGGGTCATAATTTGCCACCAGTTCTATGTTTCAGGAATTAGGACACCATTGAATGAATCCTAACTAAAGCATTCGCTATGTGGGCTGATATGGATTAGGGATTTAACTCATGTCCAATCTAGGGGGTTCCTTATCTGATGGATGTCTGGCTTTAAAGTTCTTCCATGTGGCAAAAAAAAAAAAAAAGGCTGAGGTGTCTACAGAGTCCCAGTTGACATGATCAGGAACCATATTCATATCTAAGAATAAATTATGAAAATAATGAGCTTTGTCTCTAGAAGTATCCCTATAATATTCGGTTCTGGCATCAATATTATATCATCTTGACATGGGTATGATACGCATGTTCAGGTATGCAGTATCATAGGTTCATATGGAAAAGCATATCTAGTTAGAAGTTGAAAAATCTTTTTTTTTTTTTGTGTTCAAACGAGTCAGAAGCCTACAACATGGGTAAGGTAGAGGTATCATCAACCCAGGGCAGCATTGAGATACATCTAACATTTTGTAATTGTTATCTGCTTTCTGGGTATGTTGATATGGTATTTAGATGTCTTGGAGGTCCCATACATGAAGTTAGAAATTAATCTGGATTAGAAGAAAGTTTGTTTGACATTTTAATCTTTGGTAGAAATTTTCTCTTAATTGCAATATTAACACGTGTACTGGAATTCCATTTTTGATATTATACCGTTTAAACATCAACCTAGTATCAGGTAAAAAATATATTTAACCTACTAATATGATTTTAATATCATATTTCTTTTCCAGAATTATATGGTATTTTTTCTGTTCTAAATAGAGATGATTTGGTACTATGAGATTCATATTTATTCTTTGTAGTTTAAGAGTATTTTCCTTCGCTGGGATCGTTGGAATATTCATTCTTCTTCCGGTGAACTATGTGGGGAATCAACTAGATTTTTCTGATTTGCCAAATAAATCTTTGGACATATTCAGCATTTCAAATGTAAATAATGGCTCCAAAAGGTGATTAACTTAAACCGATTCCTTTCCTGATGGTGTAGCCCTGCACTTATTAGTAGACATGCTTAATTCTTGGATCTGATTCCTTTCATTTATCTTAATGGACATGCTTATGTAATATTTAATATGCTCTTGTCCAAGCTATTTCCAACTCTTTCTACCTATAAAGTGTTTTTGTACTTGAAACTATGAAGGTGAAAAGAAGCTTATAATAAGTTATCGTGTATATGATGTTAATGCTGGAAGTTGTCAAATATAGAATTTTTCACATTTTTTATGTTTTTATATTTTAGACAGTAGGATTATTTTGGTCATTTTATGTTGTTTGTGGGATCCATTCTAAGGAGACCGAATCAGCCCCCCACAAAACTGCCCCCGCAACGTCCCACAGCACATCCCCGCATGTATTAGGAATATCTCCCGATGATGACATCTTCATTCTAGGTATTATCACCAGGAGATGTTCCCAATAAACGGTGGGGATGTACTGTGGGACGTTGTGGGGGGCTGATTTGAACTCCATTCTAAGAGTTTGATTTACCTAGTCATGGTTTGTTGTGTTTATTTATTTATTTTTTTTATGAACGAGTAAAGAATTTTATTAATCAGAAGATTAAGGAGTTACAAGCAACCCAAGGAGAGGCACGAGATGTGACCTATCCTTTAAGATTGATCACAGCTTCTCGAACTAGGACATAAATTACAAAGTAGCCCAATACCGAGAAGCCCCTTGTTTAGAAGTAAATCAGCCAAAGCATTTGCTGATCTGCCCACCCATGGAGCACTAACTGTCATATTGCTTGTTAGCCATTTAACTTTGATTTCAATCAGGAGTGAAGTAGAGAAGAGAGGAGAAGAAGAAGAAGAAGAGAGAAGAGAAGAGAAGATTGGAGACCAAAAAAAGTATGGCTAGCGGCGCCAGTCTTTGTATTTATATGTTAGGGTGACAATATAAAAAAATAAAACATGAAAAGACAAAAGTGCCCTTGCAGCACATAACTAAGATTACATCACTCCCCCTCAAGTTGGGGCATAGATATTAATCATCCCCAACTTGTCACAAAGATTATAGTGCCGCATGGAGTTTAATCCTTTGGTCAGGATGTCTGCAAGTTGTTCCTCAGAGCTGATGTAGGGAGTGCAAACTTCTTATTTTTCCAATTTTTCCCTGATGAAGTGTTTGTCAATCTCTATATGTTTAGTTCTATCATGGAGAACAGGATTGGTTGCAATGCTAATGGCAGCTTTATTGTCACAATAGAGTGACATAGGGTCATTGAGAGGAAAACCCAATTCACCCAAGAGATTCTTTATCCATAGAAGTTATGCCACACCATAAGAAATGGCCTTGTATTCAGCTTCTGCACTTGATCTGGCCACCACACTTTGTTTCTTACTCCTCCAAGTAACAAGATTTCCCCCAACAAAGGCACAATAGCCATTAATGGATTTTCTGTCATCCACAGAATCAGCCCAATTTGCATCAGTGTAAACCTTAACTCTCATATGCCTATGTTTTCCAAATAGGAGCCCTGTCCCAAGGAATTTCTTCAAATATCTAAGAACTCTATATGCTGCTTCTAAGTGTATGGCCCTGGGAGCATGCATAAACTGACTAAAGACTCCCACTGCATACACAATGTTAGGTCTTTCATAGATAGGTAGAGAAGTTTGCCCACCAATCTTTGATACTGCTTTGTGTCTACTATGGGCTCATCACTGCAATCCCTAAGCCTGTGGTTTACATCTATAGGAGTGACAGCAGGTTTTGCTCCAAGCTTCCCTGTATCTTTCAAGAGATCTAGAATATATTTCCTCTGGGAGATGAAGATACCTTGATTAGAGTGGGCAACTTCAATTCCAAGGAAATAACGTAAAGGCCCTAAACCCTTCCTTTCAAGCTAAGTGGCCAAGAATCTCTTCAATCTCCGTATCTCTGAGTCCCAATCACCAATGATAATAATGTCATCAACATACACAATTAAAGCTGCCATTCTTCCTTGTTCTCTCTTCACAAATAGTGTGTGATCAAACTGGCACTGCTTAAAGCCCATCTATTGAACTGCCTTGTGGAACCTATTGAACCAGGCCCTTGGAGACTGTTTTAAGTCATACAGAGATTTCTTCAGTCTGTAGACTTTTTGCTCATTTCCCTTAGCACAAAAACCTGGAGGTTGGGTCATGTACACTTCTTCTAAGTTACTATTCAAAAAGGCATTTTTAATGTCCAGTTGATGAAGCTCCCAATCTAGATTTGCTGCTAAAGAAAGGAGAACTCGAATAGAATTCATTTTTGCTACAGGTGCAAAGGTTTCCGCATAATCAACTCCATAAACCTGTGAAAAACCTTTTGCAACTAGCCGGGCCTTGTACCTCTCCTCTATGCCATCTGCCTTATGTTTCACAAAGAATACCCATTTGCACCCCATAGGTTCCTTTCCCTCAGGAAGATCTACCAACTCCCACGTGCCATTTTTGTGAAGGGCATTGATCTCCTCCATTGCATCTGTCCACTTAGGAACAAGTAAAGCTTCTATAACACTCTTAGGAAGGGAAACATTGTTAATAGCAGAGAGGAAAGCACGGAAAGAGGGTGAAACATTCTCATAGGATAAGGAATGAGCCATTGGGTGGTGTGTGGTGCATGATTTGACACCCTTCCCCTTAGCAATAGGAAGATCCAGATCACAATTAGAAGCATCAATATCAATGGGTTCAAGAATATTAACTAGAACAATAGTACTTGGATGCGGTGATGGATTCAACTTGTGAGAGTCCGATGGCATAGGTTGCACAGCTTTAGGATGCTCTGTGTCTATTGAACTTTGTTGACTCCGGCCTTGACTTTTGTACCGTTGTCTACGAAAGACTGAAATGAAGGAGGGTTAGGAGGAGAAGGCAACAAAACCTGTCTCTATTTCTCATCACTTGGACTCTCCCCCTGAGGAGAAGTAGGAAAGAAAGGCACATCTTCAAAGAAAGAAACATCCATGGATACAAAGTACTTTTTGGAAATGGGGTCAAATCAACAATAACCCTTGAAAGCTAAATTACTGTAGCCGAAGTAGCAGAAAAGAGAAGAAGAAGAAGAAGAGATGCAGGAATGTCGAACTTTCTACTCAGTCGACAGTACTATTATTTATATTATGGTGTAGTACAATGATACAGGAAGTTACTAGAATGCCCCTGATTAGTGATGGGACACCCAGACAACTTAAAACATTAAACAGGATTAGGCCCATTAACAAAGGCCCAGTACAGGACAACTTAAACTTAAGTATAGGCTAATAAGAACTCTTATCAGCCGAATACTCATACATACAAAGACTTCAATCCAACACTCCCCCTCAAGCTAAGCATGGATATCAATCATGTTTAGCTTGCCAAGCATGTCCCTAAACTTTGCTGCTGCCAGCCCTTTAGTCAGTACATCCGCAATTTGCATCTCAGATGGAGTATAAGGCACACAGAGTTCACCCGAGACAATTCTTTCTCTAACAAAGTGCCGATCAATCTCAATATGTTTTGTCCTGTCATGCTGCACGGGATTGTTGGCAATGTTGATGGCAGCTTTATTGTCACAATACAGCCTGAGAGGACCTTCAGCCTTAATGCCAAGTTCATTAAGAAGAGTTCTGAGCCATAAGAGTTCAGCAACCCCGTGGGCCATAGCTCGATACTCTGCTTCTGCACTTGATCTAGCCACTACATTCTGCTTCTTACTGCGCCATGTGACCAGGTTTCTTCCCACAAATGTACAGTAACCCGAGGTTGACTTCCTGTCTCCAACAGACCCAGCCCAATCTGCATCAGTGTAGGCTTCAATTTCAATTCTATTGTTTTTCCTGAAGAGAATTCCCTTCCCTGGGCAAGTCTTCAAGTACCTGAGAATCCTTTCAACTGCTTTCATATGAGGAATCTTTGGAGAGTGCATAAATTGACTGACAACATGCACAGCATAAGCAATATCTGGCCGAGTGAGGGATAAGTATATCAGCTTCCCTACCAATTTTTGGTATCTCTCTTTATCATAGTAGTCCTCCCCTACTGATTCCTGCAGGCCATGGTTCTGTTCCATTGGAGTATCTGCTGGCCTACACCCCATCATGCCTGTTTCCTCTAGGAGGTCAAGAACATACTTCCGCTGACATATGTAGATTCCCTCTCTTGACCTGGCAACTTCAATCCCAAGAAAATATCTCAAATGACCCAAGTCTTTGATCTCAAATTCAGAAGCTAGAAACTCCTTCAGTCTTTTTATCTCTTCCAAGTCATTCCCGGTAATTACCATATCATCCACATAAACAATGAGTGCAGTAAGTTTGCTATCCTGTCTCCTTATGAACAAGGTATGGTCTGCACCACTCTGAGTGTACCCCACTTTCTTCATGGCCCCACAGAGCCTCTCAAACCATGCACTGGGTTGGGCTTTTCCTCTATATTAACATAACATGTTTAGGCCCGAGCTTGAGTCCAACCCAACCATTGGGCCTAGATCTTGAGCCTGACTCCAACCCTCATATAAAGAAGCCTAAAGCCTAGCCTGGAAATCAGGCAAAAAGTTTTTATTTTTTAACTCAACAATAAAACTGATTTATTTATATTAAATGATTTCAAAATCCCAAAATATAGAAAGATCTCACTATGGCTTGAGAAAAGAGAAGAGGAGCAAATATATATTATTATAAAATATTGTCGGCCTAGGCTTTTTGAGGAAGCTTGAGCCCATCCCAAAAAAGGCCAGGCCTAGTGTTTTGAGCCTAGGCCTAAGCTCGTGGGCCTAAAATCATGTCCAATCCTCACAAAGAACGGGCTGGGTTGGGCCGGCCCGTTTGGCTACTCAGCCCATGAACAAGTCTAATGCTGAGTTATGTTGTGAAAATGTGATAAATGAGATTTTGGTGAGTCTCTACATATTGTTCTTATGGTGAGTGATTCCCATATACCCTAGAGTTATTCTAGGTGCCTACTGAGTGATTCTACATCCTGTGTGTGTGTGTGTTGTTTTTTGACTAATATTGTGAACTGATCAATCACCCACAAGTTCTCCATCAACAGAGATTATTCAACATTCCTTAAAGACTGAAATTGATCCAGGTACATTTTCTCACTATGGCTTGAGAAAAGAGAAGAGGAACAAATATATATTATTATAAAATATTGTCGGCCTAGGCTTTTTGAGGAAGCTTGAGCCCATCCCAAAAAAGGCCAGGCCTAGTGTTTTGAGCCTAGGCCTAAGCTCGTGGGCCTAAAATCATGTCCAATCCTCACAAAGAACGGGCTGGGTTGGGCCGACCCGTTTGGCTACTCGGCCCATGAACAAGTCTAATGCTGAGTTATGTTGTGAAAATATGATAAATGAGATTTTGGTGAGTCTCTACATATTGTTCTTATGGTGAGTGATTGCCATACACCCTAGAGTTATTCTAGGTGCCTACTGAGTGATTCTACATCCTGTGTGTGTGTGTGTGTGTTGTTTTTTGACTAATATTGTGAACTGATCAATCACCCACAAGTTCTCCATCAACAGAGATTATTCAACATTCCTTAAAGACTGAAATTGATCCAGGTACATTTTCCCCTCTAATTTATATCAAAATAAAAAGAATCCCACTTTGACAGTTATTGTCCTTCTATGCCATCTCTTTGGAGACGGGTGCTACAAATTTCAGATCTTGTGGTGGGTTTTGTGGGGTGAAGAAGGGGATTAAGGATTGAGTAATTTATTTACAAGACTAGAAAAACAAGACAAAAGAGGCACATTTTCACTGAAATATTCGTATCATATAAGATAATTTGTGGGAGTTGAACACAGTACCATATATATTTTTTCAGGATTTCAACCACCCCCCCCCTAAAAAAAAAAAGGATACTCCAGAATGATTGAAGGCATCACCCTTTGCACAATCAAATACGTTTGCCTGAAAATTAGTCCTAACTCACAAGAAACAAAGTGATCATGGAGGGACATGTAGTCCCTAAACAATCTTTATGTGGGGAAAAAGTAAAGTGAATACTGAGGGCTGTGCCTATTATTTATGTAAAGTTTAGACTTTAGATGACATGCTTAAAACAAATTTCATTAAAATTCTTCCAAAAGTTCCTTGTGAAAAAGGTTACAAGAAGTTGTTTACGACCTTCTGTAGAACCCTACTTAAGAATTAATCAAGACCCTCTTTACTTTTAACCTATACTACTGTAACTGTATAATTGACTAAAAGGACATTATCCAATGTTGGTCCTGTAAGTCTGTTGTCTTGGGAGGGGTGGATTGGATATGGACCTAACCTTTGGCATTTTTTACGCATGGTGGCCACTCTCAGACTTGAACCTCTGTTCTCACACTTGTCAACCTTTGATTTTACTGTTGCAACGAGCAATCTATAATAGACTAAGACCAAAATACCCTTAATGGGCACATGGAAGGTAACATGGCTTTTAAATAATTATGGATGACTAGAATACACCTAGTGAAAACATGAGGGGGTTACATGATTTTAAAAGAAAATGGACTCTAAAGCCTAGATTTTCCAATTATTTATGGAAGGCTACCAAGCATAAAAGATGACATCTAAGTCTATCTTAGATAGAACCAAATCTAGATAGCTAATGTTTGCAACAACAAGTATGAATCTAGCTAATTCATCATTTATAGTTATTTATTTTTTCATATACGATTAAAAAAATGGGTAATTGCTTAGTGCAATGATAAATTCTCATGATCACAAGTATGAGAATGTGGGTTTTAGTGAAAAAAAAAAGAAAAATAAAATGCAGAAATTTAGGTCCAAATCCAGTACACCCCTCCCAAGACCCCAAATAACTGGGACTAGAATTGGTTAACGTGATTTTGGATGAGTAAAGCACCCTTATGTCTTAAAATTGGCGCCAATTAATGGGTTCAATTAATACTAAGTGCTTTAAATTGATTGTCTTAAGAAATACATGACCTATATTGTATTGGATGATAGCTTGGTTGTCTTTATCTCCGAAAAGAATTAATTAAGCTATACTTTCTTTTTACTGGTAACATATAAATATATAGGTAGGGAAGAATTGGAATGCACCTTGCTATGCGGTCTTTTTGGATCTAGACTTCGCTATACTCTTTCTTTTAACTTTACTGTATTTTATTAATAAATTCTCTTCCCATATATTAATTATTAAGGCTGCAATTTGAGTGGACACAACCTGATATTTTGCATGGTTTGGCTTGAATTTTTGGTCTTTGGTCTGGCTTGGGCCAAAAAACTCAGGCCTGACCTAAAGTTAGGTTGGTCTTGACATTGTATGATATACACACCTGTATAGATGTGTACCTATTTATGATATATGTATATTAGAGGGTGGGCCTTGGTGCAATGCTTAGGTTGCTCCATTGTGACCTTGGTGACCAGGGTTCAAATCTTGGAAACAGCCTCTTTGTATGTCAGGGGTAAGGCTGTGTACATCTGTCCCTCCCTAGACCCTGCATTGGTGGGAGCCTTATGCATTGGGCTGCCATTTTTATATATGTATGTATATTACATATTTATACTATCATATACACACTAGAGTATACTTAGTTATTCACAGTGTTTGTATATGATTATCCTAAATTCACACCCCAGCACAAGCATGCACAAAAATATACACTTGTTATGCATGATATTTATACAAAAACATCTTTTTTCTAATTATGTATATGCATTTATTAATGGACTTTGTGCATATTTTCAAAATACATTCAAAAACCTTTCAAACCTAACCAAGCTCTTGAGACCAGCTAAAGTTTGTTCAGTTAAGCTTGGGTTGGGCCTAGGTTGGCAAACTCGAGCTTGACCTCGGGTTGGATCAGGCCTGAGCCCAAGGTCTAGGTCTTAAGGTTGGGCTTGTGTTAACCCACAACCCTATCCAACCTGCCCAAGTTGCGCTCTTGTTCATTATAAATATCTCATTTTTAAGCTATTGAGTGCAACAACTAGTAAATTGCCTGAATGTATTTGGGATGATAGCTTTACTTTTCCTTATGTTTTTCTGTATTTTAACTAAGCAATTGGTGAGCATACTTGTATCTACTTATCCTTGTTTGACAGGTTATGGATTCACTTCTGCTCTGCATATGTTTTCACTGGAGTTGTCTGCTATCTTCTTTATTATGTAAGTCATTCTTTGCATACTTACTTTGGAAAGGTGTCCATTCTTTATTTATTTATTTTTGATAAATAGTGTCCATTCTTTATTTTATAACATGAAATATATACACACTGAGACAGATAGATAGGTAGGTAGGTCAGTAGGCCAAAAGTGATGTTTTGCAAAGACGGGCACCTCTCTTTACTTGTGTACAATTATAGGGGCATGTTGTAATGTGTAGCGGCCTAGTAGGGGCATTTCTGCCTTTTCCCATTGTTATAAGCTGTCGCCCTAAGTACAAATACTAACTTAGGTGCCACCAGCTACTGATTTTGAATAGATTTTTCTTTTTTCCTCTCTCTTTCTCCTCCACTCTTCTCTCTTCTCTCTTGTTCTGTCCAACTACATGGTATCTGTTGAAAGTGTTAAAATAATTGATTTTATGTTTGTTAGGGTATGTTTGGTTGATTAAAGCCTTTTTTATTTTAATCTATTATTGTACTATCACTTAGTAGGGGCACAAGGGTCATTTCCCTTCTTATTTTTTCGCCCTACATATTCTAATGAAGCTGGCGCCGCCAGTACACTTCTTCTTCCTTCCTTCTCTTCTCTTCTCTTCTCTGCTCTTTGCTGTAACCTTCAATCAGATTTACTGTCAAGATGGTATCAGAGCGTGGCCATTGAATCTGGGCGATCAAATGTCTTCTCCAAGCTGCTGAATCTGGGCGGAACAGAGGAGTACATCTGGTTTGTTCGAATCAGACCTGCAACTGGTACCCCCCCCCCCCATTTTTTTTCTTTTCTTTTCTTCTCTTCCCTTGGTCGTGTACCAAGAGGAAAATGAATGGACCTGAACCACTGAATGTTGGCACACCTTTGTGAGGTTTTTCCTCTGTTTGTTTTGGATCATGTGATCTTGTACCTGTGAAAGGCTGCTGTAGGTCACGTATGACCTGTTTTCTCTACTTGTTGGCTTGATGCCTTGTGTGTAAGGATCTCCCCTTGTGATTATTGCTTGTAGACCTGTTGAGAAAACTGGTAGGCTGGAACTGCTATTCTGTACAGGTCTGAAAATCAGATCTGTCATCTTGTTTATTCTGGAAATTGGTGCTGGTCTTGTGCTCAGATTAAGTCCAAAAACTGCAGTGTGGGTGGACTAATCACTTGTTGTGTGTGGAGTTTTTTGTTCTGATATAAGGAGGGATCCTAAGTTGAAGTTTTTTGATAAAAAAAATTCTGTGTTGACCATGTCTTCTGAGAATTCTGCTACTTCAATGATTTATGGAAATCAAAATGGGGTAAGTGGGGGAATGGATATGAGTTTCCCCATGGCTGTCATTCCCTTTGATGGTCTGATTTACCTTGAATGGTCTAGGGGAATAAAACTCTACATCACTGCTAGGGGAAAAATAGGATACATCAATGGGAAAGTGAAGGAACTGAAGACGGAAGTGCTGAATATGATAGATGGAACCAAGAAAATAGTATGATGATGTCTTGGCTCTTGGTTTCCATGCTGCCATAGGTGAGAAAAACTTTTATGTGGGCTAAAACTGCTTGTGAAATATGGGAACATGCAAAGTCCACCTATTCAGAGCAGAGACACTATGCCAAGATTTACCAACTGCAAGCTGAATCATCCACTTGTAAGCAGGGAGAAAGGAGTCTCTCGGTGTCGTTGCTTTGTTCATAACTTGTCACCTACTCGGGGTAAACTTGATCCTCGTGCTATTCCTTGTGTCTTCCTTGGTTACCCTCTATCTCAAAAGGGGTACCGTTGCTATGATCCCATCTCTCGTAAGTACTATGTCTCAATAGATGTGTCCTTCTTTGAGAATCAACCTTTCTTCTCGGTTTCTCCTCAGGGGGAGAGTAAGGTTGAGGAGAAACAGGCTCAGACTCAACTACCTCCTCTACCTGACCCTCCTCCATTCCGTGTCTTTCTTCGCCGCCACAAAAGCCAGCAGAGTTCAAGAGCCATGGAACCTAACACTATGCAACCAGCATCATCGGCTTAACCGGAGGTTGGTCCTTCCCATCAGCCAGGTACACTTGCTTCTATTGATATGCCTGCTCCTCTCAATGCTGATTCCCCTGTCATTAATGATCTTGATGTTCCTATTGCTAAGAGAAAGGGTGTTAAATCTTGTACTACTAACCATCCTATCTCTCACTTTGTGTCCTATGATCATATTTCATCTTCATATCATGCATATCCCCGTTCCTAAGAATGTGGCAGAAGCTTTATCCAAACCTAAATGGACAGATGCAATGAAGGAAGAGATTGATGCATTACACAAAAATGGCACTTGGGAGTTGGTGGATCTTCCTGAAGGGAAGGAACCGGTGGGGTGCAAGTGGGTGTTCACAGTGAAACACAAGGCTGATGGAACTGTTGAAAGGTACAAGGCCATACTGGTGGCAAAAGGTTTTACACAAGTATATGGAGTGGACTATGCAGAGACTTTTGCCCCAGTAGCCAAGATGAACTCTATCAGAATTCTGGCGGCAAATCTTGACTGGGAACTTCACCAATTGGACACCAAAAATGCTTTCTTGAATGGTGACTTAGAAGAGGAAGTGTACATGACCCAACCTCCAGGTTTTTGTGCTAAAGGTAGTGAACAGAAAGTGTGCAAGCTAAAAAAATCTTTATATGGGCTGAAACAATCTTGTTGGGCTTGGTTTAGTAAGTTCCACTCAGCAGTTCAACATATGGGGTTCAAACAATGCCAGCCAGATCACACACTATTTGTAAAGAAAGGTGAAGGAAAAATTGCAGCTCTAATTGTGTATATGGATGACATAGTGATCACAGGAGATTGGGAGGCTGAAATATAGAGACTAAAAAAGTTCTTAGCCACTCAATTTGAGGTGAAAGATCTAGGCCCCTTACGTTATTTTCTTGGAATTGAAGTTGCCCGCTCTCACAAGGGAATTTTTATTTCCCAACGGAAATATGTACTAGATCTACTAGAAGATATAGGCAAACTGGGGGTGAGACCAATTGACTCACCAATTGAACATAATCATCATCTGGGAGACAGTCAGGGAGAGTTTTTGAAAGATGTGAAGAAGTTTCAGAGACTTGTAGGGAGACTCTTGTATTTGTCTATGACTAGGCCTAATATTGCTTATGCAGTGGGTGTCCTTAGTCAGTTCATGCACAATCCTTAGACAACTCACTTTGAAGCTGTAGAGAGGATCCTTAGATACCTCAAGAAGTTTCTTGGAGCTGGTTTGCTGTTCCAGAAACATGGACATTTAAAGGTGGAGGTATATACTGATGCTGATTGGGCAGGGGCAGTTGATGATCGAAAGTCTACCAGTGGATATTGTGTCTTTGTAGGGGGAAACCTAGTCACATGGAGAAGTAAGAAGCAAAATGTGGTGGCTAGGTCTAGTTCTGAAGCAGATACAGAGCTATGTCTCATGGAGTTGCTGAAATCATGTGGATAAGAAAACTGTTAGGAGAACTGGGTTTTACAGTTAGCAACCCTATGTCACTCTATTGCGACAATAAGGCTGCTATCAATATTGCAGCTAATCCAGTCCTCCATGATAGGACGAAACACATTGAAGTGGACAAGCATTTTATTAGAGAGAAACTTGTAAGTGGAGAAGTGTGCACCCCATATGCCAGCTCAAAAGAACAACTTGCAGACATCTTCACCAAAGGCCTTCATCATGTGTGGCATAATGATTTGTGTGACAAGTTGGGCATGATTGACATCTATGCTCCAACTTGAGGGGGAGTGTTGAAAGTGTTAAAATAATTGATTTTATGTTTGTTAGGGTCTGTTTGGCTGATTAAAGCCTTTTTTATTTTAATCTATTATTGTACTATCACTTAGTAGGGGCACAAGGGTCATTTCCCTTCTTATTTTTTCACTCTATATATTATAATGAAGCTGGTGCCGCCAGTACCGTTCCATTGCCTCAACACTTCTTCCTTCTCTTCTCTTCTCTTCTCTTTGCTGTAACCTTCAATTAGATTTACTGTCAAGAGTATCAGAGCTCTAATCTGGGCGCAATCTTCTCAGATCTTGTTTTCTTTCCTTTTCTGAAAATCTTTTTTTTTTGAAGACTCCATTGTATTCTTCATCTGGGCGCAACCTTAGGCCTCGATTTTTTCTTTCTTCTCTCTTAGTCGCTGTACCAAGAAGAAGGGTGTGGTGGCAGCCGAATGCAGTAAAGGTTCTCTCTAGATCTGTGGTGGCAACTGAATGCAGTAAGGTGCTTTTCTAGGTTTGTGGCAGGAGCTGAATGCATTAAGGCTTGGTTTTTGAGGTTTCTCTATGTGCTGTAGGTCGTGGAAGCCAGGTATGTACTGTTACATTCATACGTAAACATTTGACCACTGTGAATGTCATAGTTTTGAGGTAGTAGGGACTGGTTGTCTCCTCTTATAAACTGAAGTGTTTCGGCTAAGAGTTAATGACCTACAGTCCTATTGAACCAATTTTTGGAGCCTTCTTATTTTTTTAGAAGAAAAAAACCCTCTATCTCAGATTGGTTTTTTGAAAAAACAACAGTAAATTTTTTGTTGAAATGGCTACTGAGGATTCAACAACCTCTGGTATTACTTCCTAGCAAGGAAAGCTAAATGGGGAATGGACATCATGAATTTATCTATGTCTATTACCCCCTTTGATGGCCTGAATTATTTGGAATGGTCCAAAGTCATCAAACTTTATATCACAACTAGGGGGAAGGCTGGTTATATAAGTGGAAAAATAAAAGAACCAAAGTCTGGTACTGCTGAACATGACCGATGGGATCAAGAAAACAACATGGTTATGTCATGGCTGTTAGGCTCTATGTTGCCTCATGTAAAGAAAAATTTCATATGGACTAACACAGCTTGTGAAATTTGGGAACAAGCCAAGGCAACCTATTTTGAATAGAGGAACTTTGCCAAGATTTATCAGTTTCAAGCAGAATCATCTACTTGTAAGCAAGGGGACCGTAGCCTATCTACATATTATTCAGCCCTTACATCTGTCTAGAAGGAACTAGACTATTATCAGACTATTGACTGGAAGGATGATGAGGATGCATAGGCTTACAAAAAACTTGTTTCCCAACAGCAGGTTTTTGCTTTTTTGCATGGGTTGAATCCGGCTTATGAGCCTCTCCGGGTGCAGATTTTGGGAAGTAGGGAACTTCCTTCAATTCAGGAAGTATATGCCCTAGTCCAATCTGAAGAGAGCAGGAAAAATCTCATGAATGTTTCTGAGGGGGAGCATCCTATTACCCTGGCTGCAAGAGGGGGTAACACAGGAATGAAAAAGGGAGAATAAGATCAAGACCGTAATTAGTCTTGAATCCTAATAGGTTTTAGGTTTACAAAATAGAAGAAAAGTGAGAGAAAGAAGAGAGAATAGAAGAGAAATAGGAGAACACAAGTGGTTGAAAGGAGGAACAGATTCTAACAGATCTGCCGCTGCCACTTTCTTATTATTTATAGGTTATGTTTAGTACACAATGGAAAGGACACATCTGCCCTTAGTACTTACATAATAAATAAAGTAAATAAAAGCTGAAATAAATAACAACTGAATTAACAAACTGACTCAAACTGACACTACTATAACTGAAACAAATAACTACACATGCTGTCCTACGAACACAGTGGGGACCACTGCAGTGGGGCCCACATCAGTGTTCTCTACACTCCCCCTCAAGTTGGGAGTAGATATCTATCATTCCCAACTTGGATAGGTCTGTCTCTAACTTCTTCCTTCGTACAGCCTTGGTGAGGATATCCGCGAGGTGCATATTAGATGTGATGTACGGAAGACACTTCTTGTGATGTGACCCTTTATCGCACAAAATGTCGATCAACTTCGATATGTTTAGTTCTGTCATGCTGCATTGGGTTGTGGGCTATATTAATAGCTGCTTGATTATCACAATACAACATTAAGGGCTTTTCATAGTCAATACCCAACTCTTCAAGTAGTGACCTCAGCCATAAGATTTCAGCTACTCCATTAGCCATTGACCTGTATTCTGCTTCAGCACTGGAGCGGGAAACAACACTCTGCTTCTTACTCCTCCAAGAGACAAGGTTACCTCCCACAAGGGCACAATATCCAGAGGTAGACCTGTCATCAACACTCCCAGCCCAATCGGCATCTGTATAGACTTCCACCCTCATGTGATTATTGTTCTTGAGCAGTATACCTCTACCCGGGCATCTCTTCAAGTATGCTAATATTCTCTCTGCCGAAAGAAGATGAGAAGTTCTAGGGGAGTGCATGTACTGGCTAACAACACTAACTGCATAGCTGATATCCGACTGAGTGAGGCAGAGATATAGGAGCTTTCCAACCAACCGTTGGAACATAACTTTGTCTTCAAGAGGCTCCCCGCCCTCTGCACTAATCTTGTGATTTTGTTCGATGGGTGTATCAGCCGGCTTAACCCCCAACTTTCCAGTTTCCGCCAACAGATCTAGAACATATTTTCTCTGAGAGATAAAAATCCCCTGCTTGGATCTAGCAACCTCAATACCCAAAAAGTACCGTAGTGCATCAAGATCTTTCACCTCAAACTCTTGATGAATGAGCTGTTTGAGGGACTCAATCTCATGATTGTCATTTCCTGTCACCACAATATCATCAACATATACTGCAAGTAGTGTCAGAGAGGACTCCACCCTCTTGATGAATAGTGTATGATCTGACTGGGCCTGTACATAACCAAACTTTCCAAGGGCTAATCTGAACCTATCAAACCAGGCTCTAGGTGACTACTTCAAACCATACAATGCCTTGTTTAGTCGGCAAACCTTCTTACCTGTCTCTGTATCATAGAATCTAGGAGGCAACTGCATGTAAACCTCTTCCTGTAAGTCTCCATTCAGAAAGGCATTTTTAACATCCATCTGAAACAGGGGCCAAGAATGATTTGCTGCAAGGGATAACAGAACTCGGATGGTGGTCATCTTGGCTACTGGGGCAAAGGTCTCCAAGTAGTCTATACCATAAGTCTGAGTGAACCCCTTTGCAACCAGCTGGGCTTTGTACCTTTCAATAGAGCCATCAGCATTATGCTTCACAGTGAACACCCATCTGCATCCCACCGGTTTCTTTCCTTTTGGTGGGTCAACCAGTGCCCAAGTATTATTCTTCAACAGGGCATCCATTTCGACTTGCATTGCATCTTTCCATTCTAGAACTGATAAGACTTCTTGCACTGTTCTTGGAATAGGGACATCGGCAATGGAAGTGAGATAGGACCGGTAAGATGGAGACAGACGATCATAGGATAAGAACTGTGAGATGCTGTGAGCTGTAGAAGTGGTGCAATGTCGTTTCCCTTTGTGAATGGAAATAGGGAGATCAAGGTCATCCACAAGAGAGGAAGCGGCAACAGTGAGAGGTATCTCAGTAGGCTCTGGATCTGGAGCCGCAGAAGGAACTAGAGCTGGCCGGGATTGCCGATGACTAGGATCAACCTGCCTGCATCGCCTGTGATAGACTCTCAACTCCGGCTCCCTCTGACCACCCTCACCACTACAGCCTTCATCATCCAGTGGAATAGGTAAAGGAACAGCCCCACTCAAAACAGCCCCACTTCCACTCTCACTGCTCTCCCCCTGAGGAAAGAAACTCAAAACAGCCCCACTCTCACTGCTCTCCCCCTGAGGAGAAACCCTAGGATAATAGGGTGTCTCCTCAAAGAAGGTGACATCCATGGAGACAAACTATTTCCCTGAAACTGGATCATAGCAGCAATAACCCTTTTGAGTTTGTGCATAACCAAGGAAAATGCATTTGGAGGCCTTAGGTTCGAACTTGGAATGATGAGGCCCGAGAAGCTGAACGAAACAGGTACAACCAAAGGTTTTAAGGGGAACAATGAACAACTCCTCGTCTGGGTATAGAAGGGAAAAGGGGGTTCTCATATCAAGAACCCGGGAAGGAACTCGATTAATGAGATAAACTGCTGTGAGGATAGCATCGCCCCAGAAGCGAATAGGTACATTGGAGGTAAACATAATGCTTCTAGCTACCTCCAAGATATGCCTATTCTTCCTTTCAGCAACGTCGTTCTGCTGTGGTGTATAAGGGCAAGTGCTCTGGTGAATAACTCCATGGCTAAGAAGGTAGGAGGTCAATGGCTGAGCAAAGTATTTCTTTGCATTATCAAATCTAAGGACTTTGATTTTGGTCCCAAACTGAGTGAGAACCATCTGATGGAAGTTTTGGGTCAGAGCAGGAACCTCATCCCGAGAACGCATAAGATAGACCCAAGAAAAGTGGGTATGGTCATCAACAAACAGTAGAAAATATCTGTACCCACCCATCGAAGAGATATGATATGGCCCCTAAACATCAGTATGCACAATATCAAAAGAGGAATTACTCCTTTTATTACTTAAAGAATAAGAGGTTCTACAATGTTTGGCAAACTCGCAACTCTCACACCTCAACTTTGATAACTCAACAGACTCAAATAAAGCAGGAAACAGACTTTTCAAAGACTTAAAAGACAAATGACCTAATCGGTTATGCCAAAGCATAACCGAACTCACAGACTGGGAAACAAAAGACTTCTTATCCATTGACTCCTCCCGACGAGAACTCTCTCCAAGCAGATAGATCCCGTTCGTCTCACGGCCAGTCCCAATCACCTTCCTCGTCTCCAAATCCTGAAAAACACATCGGTCAGGGAAAAAGGTTACTGAACAGTTCATGTGTTTGGTAATACTACTGAAAGCAGGTTAGTATCAAGCTTAGGAACATGCAAGACAAAAGATAAAGAGATAGTATCCAATAGCTTGATGTCCCCCTTGCCCGAAATGGGAACAAGAGAGCCATCAGCAATGGACACTCTATCTCGGTCAGAGGACAAGTGATAAGAAGTGAACAAAGATGGCAAGCTAGTCATATGGTCAGATGCACCTGAATCTATTACCCAGCAGTGGTCAGTATTACCTGGAGTTGAAGCATGGTAAGCTGAGGCTCGAGTACCTGAATGTGCAAATGCAGATGTGGCAGGAGCTGATGGTGACTGAGATGGCTGAGCTGAACTCCCAACTTCCTTTTCCAACTGTATGAGGGCAGCCCGAACAACAGCTAAAGTCTCTAGGGATGTGCCTGATGAGGATGCTGAATCAGTGTTCACGGCCACATGAGCATTACCCTTCTTCTTAGTTTTGCTGGGACCAAGTGCGGATGTAGCTTCCAACAAGTATCTTTTGTGTGCTTGGGTTTCTTGCAATGTTCACATACCAGATCCCGTTTATCTTCCTTCTTCCGGTCCCTTTCTGAGTCACCCCCTGGCTTAGGTTTAATAGCTGTCAAGGCTGGGAAAGAGGGCTGAGGCTGCATCATGACTTTCCTCCTGGTCTCTTCACCATGCACCAGGGAGTATGCTTGAGAAAGGGTCACACTATCTCTTGTCAATATCTGTTGTCGCACAATGTCATAATCTGAACTCAAACCAGCCAGAAACTCAAATACCCTATTCGTTTCGACTTGCTTTCTGTAAGTCTGTGGATCTTTGGGACTCTTCCACTCAAGGGTCTCTAGATGGTCAATCTCATGCCACAAGGATTTCAAGGTAGAGAAGTAGACAAAAACTGGCTTCTCTCCTTGTTTAAGGCTGTTCACCTCACACTTCAGTTCATAGGCTCTAGCAAAATTAAGGGGTTGGGAATAGGTTTCTTTCACAACATCCCATATCTCTTTGGTTGTCTTTGCCCACAAGAAATTTTGGCTGATATGTGGCTGCATAGAATTACACAGCCATGCCATAACCAAATAGTTCTCTTGAACCCACTTGGTGTATGTTGGGTCCTCCTTGGAAGGTTCTTTCACATCTCCCAAGAGGTAACCCAGTTTTCCCCTTCCTCCAATAGCCATCATGGCTGATTGAGCCCACTCCAAGTAATTTGACCCATCAAATCTCATAGTTGTAATCTGAAACCTGGTTTCAGATACACCACCAAAACTGTTATTTCCAAAACTACTTTCTCCCTGACCCTTAAACTCCATCTTTGATCAAGAATCAATGGCTACAAACTGTTAGAGCCACTATACCAGAAAAAGAGTAAAACAAGCAGGTCTGAAATCTGATTTGAAACCAACACAAAACTGATCTGAAATCTGATCTGATCCGAAATCTGATCTGAAAACAACCCAAATTTATGTACTTCGGTTTACTGTCTTCTAGGGTTACCTGAACCCTAACCTTCGCTGCTTCTTCCTGATTACCAACTCTTTGCAAGCCGTGGCAAGTCTTCAACTGCTGCGAACCTCTCCTGGTAATCTCCAAGATTCAGCCACCGAATACTTCTTCAAAGCTTCCAGCCCTAGATAGGCTCTGATACCAAGTAGAAGATCAAGACTGTAATCAGTCTTGAATCCTAATAGGTTTTAGGTTTACAAAATAGAAGAAAAGTGAGAGAAAGAAGAAAGAATAGAAGAGAAACAAGAGAACACAAGTGGTTGAAAGGAGGAACAGATTCTAACAGATCTGCCGCCGCCACTTTCTTATTATTTATAGGTTATGTTTAGTACACAATGGAAAGGACACATCTGCCCTTAGTACTTACATAATAAATAAAGTAAATAAAATCTGAAATAAATAACAATTGAATTAACAAACTGACTCAAACTGACACTACTATAACTGAAACAAATAACTACACATGCTGTCCTACGAACACAGTGGGGACCACTGCAGTGGGGCCCACATCAATGTTCTCTATACAAGGAAAGGTGAAGACAAGGAAAAACTGTGGTGTACTCACTATCAAAAGCCTAGACACACTCGAGAAACCTATTGGGAGTTAGTGGGGAAGCCCAAGTGGGCAACCAAAAATCAAGGCACTTCAAAGAAGCCTCCTCAGAAGAAATTTACTTCTGCACATCAGGCCACACAAGACTATCAGCAAAATAATCAGACTACTGTTTTTCCTCAAGAGCATCCTAGTGGTTCTGATCCCAAGGAAGACATCATCAACTCCTTTAGAGATCATTTGGAATTGTATGGTAGGACACTCAGGTAGATGGATAAGTCAGTTCCTACCCCTTCTACCTCATTTGCTTCTACATCAGGGAAAGGTGCTTTTGCATTTCATGTGTGTACCTCTGCTCCCGAGTCACCTTGGGTCATTGACTCAGGGGCATCAAACCATATGATTTGTAAGTCAAATCTCTTTCAGACCTACACTCTTCTCTCTGGAAGGATAAAGTGAGATTTGTTGATGGGTCTCTATCCACCATTGCTGGTCAGGGATCTGTATCCCTTCCTGATGGCCTTGTATTATCCCATATCCTTCATGTTCCCAAGCTTCCTATTAATTTGTTATCTATAAGCAATATTACTCAGTCCATAAACTATTGTGTAACCTTTTTTCCTCATTCTTGTGTTTTCCAGGATTTAACCTCGGGGAGGACGATTGGTAAAGGAAATATGGTTGATGGCCTTTACATCTTGGAGAATAAAGTTTGTCTTGTGGCATCATCCTCTGTGAGCCTTATGAGTCAGTCTAAAAACAGTCAACTGTGGTTGTGGCATAATCGCCTTCGTCATTTGTCCTTTGAGTCTTTGAAAGCTATGTTCCCTGAATTGTTCAAGTCAGTGTCTATTACTAGTTTACATCGTCAAACGTGTCCGTTGAGTAAGCATTGTAGAACAAATTTTCCATCAAATAATAAAAGATCTACTTTGTCTTTCCATGTTGTATTTTTTTATGTTTGGGGTCCTGTAAACATACCTATCGAGGGTGGGTACAAGTACTTTATCAGCTTTATTGATGACTATTCGAGATACACTTGGCTATATCCTATGCATTTAAGAGAAGAAGTACCCAAGATTGTGCAAGATTTCCATCGCATGCTTTTTACTCAATTTCATGACTTAGATGAGTTTTTCTCCTCTCATGGATCTCTTCATAGAAGATCATGTGCTATAACAACACAACAGAATGGCGTTTCTGAAAGGAAGAACCGACATCTCCTTGAAGTTGCCTGTAGTATGATGCTTCACATGCATGTTCCAAAATGGTTTTGGGTTGATGCTGTGATGGCTGCAACTTATGTTATTAATCATCCACATCAACTTCTTTTCCCTCAATCCCCTTTATTTTCCATTCCCCTACGTGTTCTTGGGTGTAAGTGTTTTGTTCATGATCTATCTCCTAACCGGGGTAAATTGGATCCCAAATCTGTTCCATGTGTTTTCTTGGGTTATCCCTCTTCCCAGAAGGGTTACTGTTTCTACTGTAGCTACAGTAGTCCAAACCAGTAAGGAGAAGAAGAAAGAGAAGGAGAAGAAGAAGAAGAAGAAGAAGAGAAGAAGAAGAAGATGAAAGAATTGTCGAACCTGATAGCTAAACCCTATCAGTCGACCTCTTAATTGTGATTAGGCTTCTAATTAAATGTACAAGGACTAAACTGCCCCTACTTAAGTATGGGACAGAGAACCTCTAATAAGACTGCCACATAAGATCATAACTTAACCAAGGTGAGTTGACTAATCTACCCTTATTCGGCTAACTCTAACACTCCCCTTCAAGCTGGAGAATATATGTCATATAATCCCAGCTTGTTACATATATAGTTCACTCTCCCTGAGCTTAAGGCTTTTGTAAACAAATCTGCCCACTGATCACTTGAGCTTACATGTTCTGTGCTTATCTCTCCAGTAAGAACCTTCTCCCTCACAAAGTGGCAATTAATCTCTATGTGCTTTGTTCTCTCATGAAAAACAGGGTTGGATGAGATATGGAGCGCAGCTTGATTGTCACAGTACAACTTCATAGGTTTATCCATGTGGAACCCGATTTCTTGTAGGAGATTCCTTAACCACACTAATTCACATGTAGTGTGTGCCATGGCTCTGTACTCGGCTTCAGCACTGCTTCTAGCCACAACCGTCTGCTTTTTATTCTTCCACGTCATAAGATTTCCTCAAAGAAATGTGCAGTAACCTGTAATAGATCTTCTATCAGACACAGAGCCCGCCCAATCTGCATCCGTGTACCCAACTACTTCAAGTTTTTCTCCTGGTTTATACAATAGCCCACGGCCCGGAGCTCCCTTCAAATATCTTATAATTCTAAGAACTGCATCCCAGTATACGAGGGTTCTGCATAAATTGGCTCACCACACTGACTGCAAAGGAGATGTCTAGTCTCGTGATAGTCAAATAGTTCAGCTTCCCTACTAGTCATCTATACCTTCCAGGATCATCAAATATTTCCCTTGTATCACTGCTCAACTTAACATTTGGTTCCATAGGAGTCTCAGCCGGTTTTGCACCTAACAGTCCTGTTTCGTCCAATAGATCGAGAACATATTTTCTTTGGCACAGGTTTACACCTTGTCTTGATCTAGCAACTTCTATACCCAAGAAATACTTCAATGTTCCAAGGTCTTTTGTTTGAAAATGATTTTGCAGAAAGACCTTAAGTTTGTCGATCCCCAATTTGTCACTGCCAGTTATGACAATATCATCCACATAAACCACTAATAAAATCTTTCCAGCTTCTGAGTCATAGCTGAACACTGAGTGATCAACCTGGCATTGTTTCATTCCAAAATTCTTCACCACTTCACTAAACTTCCCGAACCAAGCACGAGGCGATTGTTTCAACCCATAAATTGCCTTTTTCAGTCTGCACACCTTACCAGCCTCCCCCTGAGCAACAAACCCAGGTGGTTGCTCCATATATACCTCCTTTATAAGGTCACCATGAAGGAAGGCATTTTTTATGTCAAGTTGAAATAAGGGCCAATCATACATAACTGCAAGGGAAATTAACACACGGACAGAGCTAATCTTAGCCACTGGAGAGAAGGTCTCCATATAGTCTACTCCATACAACTGTGAATACCCTTTAGCAACAAGTCTGGCTTTCAGACGCTCCACACTACCATCTGGCAAGTATTTAACAGTATACACCCATTTATAACCCACAACATGCTTACCAGGAGGAAGAGTAGTGAGCTCCCACGTGTGAGTATGCTGAAGAGCAGAGAGTTCCTCCTCCATTGCCTGCCTCCACCCAGGTGAACTAAGAGCCTCTTGGACATTGTTAGGTATGGAAATAGATGACAATAGTGAAACAAACTGACGATGTGAGGCGGAAAGGTGAGATACTGAAACAAAATTGGAAATGGGATGGAGAGTAGAACTACGTTTACCTTTCCGTAAGGCAATGGGTAGGTCAAGTCCTGAAGGTTCAGCAACAGGAGCAACGACAGGATCCGCGGACAAGGTAGAAGCTGGAGAAGGGGCCGGTGTCATTTGACGTGTATACACTTGCCGAATTGGTGGTCGTTCAGTAGGGATCTGCACTGGATGAGGTGACGAGTCAACTCCAACAGGAACACCCGGAACGGGATCACTGACCGGAAGAGGAAGAGGAAGTAAAGGTGGAGACGAAGATGCTTCAGTTCCTGAGAAGAAGGGAACAAACTCAAAAAAGGTGACATCAGGACAGACATAGCACTTCCGAGTAATGGGATTGTAACACTTGTACCCTTTTTGAGTCCAAGAGTAGCCAAGAAAGACACACTTAATGGAGCGTGCATCCAACTTGTCTATTCCAGGACTCAGATTGTGAACAAAGCACACACAGCCAAAGATACGAGGTGTTAATGGAAAGGGAGACAAGGTAGGGAACAAGATAGAGAAGGGAGACCGACCATGAAGAATAAAGGAGGGCATCCGATTAATGAGGAAACACGCAGTAAGTACAGCATCACTCCAAAACCGTTTAGGAACACTCATATGATGAAGAATAGACCGAGTTGTTTCAAGGAGATGACGGTTATTCTGTTCAGCCACCCCATTTTGTTGAGGAGTGGATGCACAAGAAGTTTGATGAATGATGCCATGCTGTTCTAAATACTGTTGAAAGGAAGTTAGAAAATATTCACGACCATTATCTGAACGAAGAACTTTGATTGGAACACCAAATTGTGTACGTTTCAGCATGGAATTTTTGAAAAATGGAAAATAATTCACTCCTTTCTTTCATTAAATAAATCCATGTCATTCTTGAACAATCATCAATAAAAGTGACAAAATACTTGTAACCATCATAAGACTCTATTTTGATCAGGCCCCAAACATCTGAATGAATCAAAGCAAAAGGACTCAACATACGACTTTCAACTCTAGGACTGAAGGAAACACGACGATGTTTCCCAAACTGACACGACTCACACTGTAACACTGACAAATGACTCAAAGACGGAACTAGTATCTTGAGTGCCTTGAGAGAAGGATGTCCCAGTCGACAATGCCACTGTAGAGGAGTGAGTGACGTCTGAAGTGCAACTGACGATCCACCACCGTCAAGGTAATACAATCCACCAGCTTCATGCCCCCCACCAATCTTCTTCCCCGTCCTGAGATCTTGAAAAGCACAAGAGGAAGGGAAAAAAGTAACAGAGCAGTTAAAAGTCTTGGTTAATTTACTAACAAACATAAGATTGAATGGAAACTTAGGGACATATAGAACAGATGATAAAGAAAGAGAAGCCATGTCAACATTGCCAACACCACAGATGGGAGAGGAGGAACCATTGGCAAGGGTAACAGTTTGAGATGTGGAAGTTTCAGAGAGAGAAGAGAACACAATTGGAGTCCCGGTCATGTGATCAGAGGTTCCAGAGTCAGTAATCCAAGGAGAGGTTTTAGATGACAGGCAAGCTATACCTGAGTGGGCAAGAGTAGCAGTAGTGTGTTGTGAAGTGGACTGAAGGAACCGCTCATACTCATCACGCGGTACACTCACCATCTCCCTTTTGGAAACAGATGTAGATGTGAAAGGAGTTAGGTCTGCCTGTTGATTATCACTGACATCAACCCCACCAGCAACAGCATGATTGGCCCATTTAGAGGGAGGGCGGCCATGAAGATCATAACAGAAATTTACGGAATGTCCTTCCCTGCCACAGTGGGTACACTTCCTTGTAGAGCTGCCTTTTTCTTTGCCACGGCCTCCCCCTGAGTCACGACCACCACCACGGCCAAATATGGAACCACTCCCCCTTTCGTACCACGTCCACCTCCTCTGACTGTCACAAAAGCTGATCTATCAGACTGTGTGGGATTCTCTGTCTGTCCCAAAGAAATCCTGCGAAGCCGAGCAAACACTTCCTCAAGTGTAGGAAGGGTAGAGCCCCCCAATATTTGGGCCCTAACTGGTTCATACTCTGATTTCAACCCCACTAAGAACCTTGTGACATCTAGTTGTTCCCTCTGTTGTTGCTGAACCTTAACATCTGGAGTGAGAGGATGATAGACATTGAGTTCATTTCTGAGGTTCTTCATACTGGCATAGTACTCTTCTAGGGTTTTATTTCCTTGTTGCAGATCGAAGTACTCCTGATAGAGCTGATATACCCTTGTAGTATTATCTTGCCTAGAATACAGCTTCTTGGCATGTTCCCATATGTCCTTAGTTGTATCTAAGAACCTGAAGTTGGCACTTATTTTGGGTTCCATACTGTTCCATAGCCATGTCATGATTTGAGCATCCTCCTGTTCCCAATCATCAAACCCTAGAGAGTCAGCCGGTGGTTTATCTTCTTTCACATGCTTCACTTTTCTCTTTGCCTTGAGAAAAACTTCCACCGACTTGGCCCATGGAACATAGTTCTCACCATTCAGTTTAATTGAGGTCATCTGTACACCTAGATAGTCAGAGGAAACCACCGCACTAGGTTTCTGATCACTACAGCCATCTCCCATTGCTGCCATGATACTCTTTCAATGCTGCCTCTAATCTGAATTCCCAATCACCAACTAAGTGCTGCTGTCAAGAGTTTGATGTTCCAGAACCTACAGCAGTCCCTAAACACAATGATAGATACACACGCCTTTGTTCTTATCCACACCACTACTGATTTCACAAAAAAAAACACAGACTACACCGACATTAATTCAGCACTTACTATCCACATGCAAGCTCTCTTACAACTACTCAACAGAGTTTGTGCATCACAAGCACCACCACACAGCCATAGCTGTCACACACAATACAGACCTGCTTTAATGCTTTTAAGAGGGCACCAGAAGACCAACAAAAACTCAACTAGTACCATTGCATTACACCTTGCACCATTCGGCCACCTACAGTAGCAGCCCTTACACCATTTGGTCACTGTAAACACAGCCTGTTCTTGGAATTTTTCCAAGAACCAGGGCAACAACCAACCTAGTTCTCTAGGTTCTGATCAGTCCTCTCACTGTAGCTACAGTATTCCGAACCAGTAAGGAGAAGAAGAAAGAGAAGGAGAAGAAGAAGAAGAAGAGAAGAAAAAGAAGATGAAAGAACTGTTGAACCTGATAGCTAAACCCTATCAGTCGACCTCTTAATAGTGATTAGGCTTCTAATTAAATGTACAAGGACTAAACTGCCCCTACTTAAGTATGGGACAGAGAACCTCTAATAAGACTGCCACATAAGCTCATAACTTAACCAAGGTGAGTTGACTAATCTACCCTTATTCGGCTAACTCTAACAGTTACAAATGCTTCAATCCGGTCACACATAAGTACTTTGTATCGATGGATGTGTCCTTTGAATCTGAACCCTTCTTCTAAGCCTCTCTTTAGGGGGAGAATAGTGTGAAGGAGGAGAGGCAAGCTCCAGCTCCTCAGATTCCTCTTCCCTTTATTCCTGACTCCTCTCCATTTCGTGTCTTCTTGAGGCGCCGTAAGGGACAACTGAATTCAAAGGCTATGGAGCAACTTGAGATTATACATCCAGCACCATCTGACTCCTTGAAGGAAAATCCAAGAACCCTTGTTCCCTTTGATATTACTGAACCTATTGCTATTGATGATCCTACTAATGATCTTGATGTTCCAATTGCTCATAGAAAAGGGGTTCGATCATGTACTACTAAGCATCCTATTGCTCAGTTCTTGTCCTATGAAAACATTGCTCCCTCATTTCATGCCTTTTTGATTGCCATTGATTGTGTCTCCATTCCCAAAAGTGTTGCAGAAGCCTCATCTATACCTAAATGGACAAAGGCAATGAAGGAAGAAATTAGTGCTCTTCACAAAAACAACACTTGAGAGTTGGTGAATCTTCTTGAAGGCGAGGAGCCAGTGGGGTGCAAGTGGGTATTCACAGTAAAGCATAGAGCATATGGGTCGGTTGAGAGGTATAAAGCTAGTTTAGTTGCAAAAGGGTATACTCAGGTGTATGGGGTTGATTATGCAAAAACTTTGGACCCGGTTGATAAAATGAACACTATTCAGACTATACTATCCTTGGCTGTTAACTTTGATTGGGAGCTCCATCAATTGGACATAAAAAATGCATTCTTAAATGGGGATCTGGAAGAAGAAGTTTACATGATTCAGCCTCTTGGGTTTGTAGCACAAGGGTGTGAAGGGAAAGTTTGCAAATTGAAAAAGTCTTTATATGGTTTGAAACAATCCCCAAGGGCCTGGTTCAGCAGATTTCACTTGGCTCTTCAGAAAATTGGGTTCAAACAGTGCCAATCTGACCATACTCTATTTGTCAAAAGAAACCAAAAGAATGTTGTGGTATTCATTGTCTATGTTGATGACATTGTGATCACGGGGAATTGGGACTCTAGGATTCAAAAGGTCAAAGAATCCCTTGCTATGCAGTTTGAGGTGAAAGATTTGGGACAACTACATTATTTTCTTGGTATTGAGGTTGCCCGCTCAAAAAAGGGCATCTTCATTTCCCAAATGAAGTATGTCCTAGATCTCTTGTAGGACACGGGAAAGTTAGGAGCAAAGCCTGTAGATTCTTCTATTGAGGAAAACCATCGGCTTGGTGATTGTATTGGAGAACCAGTGACAGATGTCAAGAAGTTTAAGAGGTTGGTAGGAAGACTTCTCTACCTATCAATGACTCGTCCAGATATAGCTTATGCTATTGGTGTCCTTAGTCAGTTTATGCATGCACCAACATCTTCCCATTTAGAGGCAGCTGAGAGGGTTCTTAGATATCTGAAGAAGTATCCAGGAATTGGGTTACTTTTCAAGAAACATGGTCATATGAAAGTGGAAGTCTACACAGATGCAGATTGGGCTGGAGCTATTGATGATAGGAAATCAGCTAGTGGATATTGTACCTTTGTTGGTGGAAACTTGGTAACTTAGAGAAGCAAAAAACAAAGTGTAGTGGCCAGATCTAGTGCTGAGGCCGAGTATAGGGCCATGACACATGGAGTTGCTGAAGTACTATGGGTAAAGGATTTGATTGGAGAGTTGGGCCTCTCTGTTGATGGCCCAATGTCTCCCTAATGTGACAAAAAGGTAGCCATTAATATTGCAGCCAATCCAGTTCATGACAGGACCAAGCATATTGAAGTTGACAAGCATTTCATAAGGGAGAAACTTGAAAAGGGGGAAGTTTGTACTCCTTACATCAGTTCCAAGGAACAACTGGCTGATGTTCTTATAAAGGGTCTTCACTATTTGCGACATAATGAACTGTGTGACAAGTTGGGCATGATTGACATATATGCTCCAACTTGAGGGGGAGTGTTGTAATGTGTAGCGGCCTAGTAGGGGCATTTTTGCCTTTCCCATTGTAACTATTATAAGCTGCCACCCTAAGTATAAATACTAACTTAAGCGCCACCAGCTACTGATTTTGAATAGATTTTTCTTTTCTCCTCTCTCTTTCTCCTTTCCTCCTTCTCCTCCTCTCTTCTCTCTTCTTGTTCTATCGAACTATAGGGCACCTTCCACCTTTTAACAAAGGATGTGCCCTAATCATCCCTCTAGATATATAGTTATAGATAGAAAATATTTTCTGGTTATTTTTTTTGAGATTGCATGGGAACATAATGAAGAGTTACTCGGGCCCAGCTGGAGTAGGGACCTTATTGAAGGCAGGACTCCCTGCACTATTTAATATGTATCACATTCAACAGGTTGGTTGGGTGTAATTGAAGAAGACAGTTAAGTAGCAGTCACTTGGTTTCTTCTGGAGCAGAAGGCCCATGTGTCCTATGACACTTGATATGGGAAGTGATAGCATTGCCATCCTTCCTGAGTTGCTTGTTCAGGTGGATTCCTAGATTGGTCAATAGTTTTGACAACTCATTAGCATGGGGATTGCTAGACCTGGGGATAATTCTGTAATTCTGCTTATTACTGTGTCAAGTATGTCAACCTTGACTGTTATTCTACTAGTTTGTAGATCTTAAACTTTGGGGTTGGGATTCATTTATTCTTCACATCCTACATTAATAAATTCTAATTTCATGTTCCTGATCACACACACACACAGATTGTTTGATGCTAAATATCATTTGATTCTGCAGGAATATAAGTATATTTCAATGAAGAGACTTGCTTACTTTTATTCATCAAAACCTCAACCACATCAGTTCACCATTTTGGTCCGTGGTATCCCCAGATCTGCTGGGAACAGCTTCAGTGGAATTGTTGAGAGTTTTTTTATGGAATATCATCCTGCCACATATCTATCACATTTGGTGGTCCGGCGAACAAACAAAGTTCAAGGTCTAATTGTAAGCATTTTGTTGTGAATTTTTACCAGCTCTTCCCCATTTGTTTTTGCAGTTTTATGTGCTAATATGAAATATTTTTAGATTCTTTTGCTGGGGTGAATAAGCATATTATGATGCTTAGTTGTCAACTATCTTTTAGTTTTCTTGCAATATTCTCAAAATTATACAGTTTACAATGTATGTTTTGAATGGTGACTCCCAAGAGTTTCAATTGAAATCTTAGGATTGAACCTTATTCCTGAATCTTATAGCTTATTCGAATTTTGTGATTTAATCACTTTGACTGGGACTTGGTTTTGTATTTTGCCATTGCTTTTTTCAAGGGCTTTTGTTTTAAAACCCTTACTAGAATGAAACTTATTTGCATTATTGATGACCCATTTAGTAACATATTTGTGTTTATCTGTATTATTTATGACCTATTTAACAATATTTTTTGAGTTTTTCTGCATTATTTATGACCTTTTTTAAGATTTTTAATGTTTTTATACCTAGATCAAGCCTCCAAAATCCATAATTGTGAAGGCATTGCCCTGGAACCCTCCTAGGTGTTGCCTAGGTGACAAGGTGCCCTTGGTGGGGCACTTAGCTTGAACACTTTGACTTGAATGAAAAATGCACCTAGACTAGCACAATTAGGCAATAAGGCATCTGCCTAGTTGACAAGAATTGCAATGTGGGCACTTTATTATAATATTATTATTATAGTTGCATATATCACTTATGCTTTGTTCTAGGGTTTTACTATAAGAAATAAACGATCCAATGGTTTTAGAAGAGAAAATTAAAGGAAGAAGAAAAGGTATATAAGAGGTTTATTATTTTCTCTCTTATCACATACATTAAATAGAACAGGGGTTCCACCACTTGCTATTTTTCTCTTTTTCTTACTCTCTATCTTAATTTTTTTAGCATAAAATATAGCTTCTTTAGTTTCTAAGTTGGCATAATTTTTCTTTATTTAATATTCATTATTTTACAATGTTATGCTTTGAAATATTGAAATTGATATATTTAGAATGCTACTGTCTTTTGGATAATGTGATTTGCCATATTTTGAGAGAAAAAGTAACATTATTAGTAAACTAGGAAGTAACCTAGTATTTAGTTTTTATTTTGTAAAATTCTATTGCGTAGGTGACTAAGCACTCCATTGTTTCCTATTGCCTAAGTTGCAGAAATTAGGGTTTCAAGAGAGTGAAAAAAAAGGAGAGAAGAAAAGAAGAAGAGAAGAAAAGAAGAAGAAGAGAAGAAGAGAAGAAGAGAAGAAGAGAAGAAGAAAGGGAAGTGTCGAGAAGTGTGTGATGTTCACTGTTCACACCCTCAAAAGTTCACTTTATAATTGAAAATTAATAATTACAAGAAGGCCCCTATCTGGGTGCCCAAATACAAAGAGAGTACAAGAAAGGAGAAAATGACCAAAAACACCCTTGTCTAACCATTCTCAACACTCCCTCTCACGCTGAGCATATTTGTCAATCATGCCCAGCTTGGAAAGGTTCTTAGCAAACTTTGGATGGTGAACACCTTTATTGAGGCAATCAGCTAGTTGGTCTTCTGACCTTACAAAAGGAAGGCAAATCTCTCCGCTAACAATTCTTCCTCTAATAAAGTGTCTATCCACCTCAATATGCTTTGTACGATCATGTTGGACAGGATTATGAGCAATATTTATGGTTGCTTGGTTCTCACAATATAGTCTCATTGGAACATTTGTTTGGATGCCCATCTCAGTCAATAAGGTCTTCAACCAAAGTAGTTTAGACACTCCATGAGCCATTGCCCTGTACTCAGCCTCAGCACTAGAACGAGCAACCACAGATTGTTTCTTACTTCTCCAGGAAACTACATTGCCTCCAACTAAGGCACAATAACCGGATGTAGATCTCCTATCATCGATGGACCCTGCCCAATCAGCATCTATGTAAGCCTCAATCTTTAGATGGCCGTGGTTGGAATACAACATCCCTTTGCCAGGGCATCCTTTCAGGTAGGCTAAAATTCTGTTAACTGCCTGCATATGAGATGTCCTGGGTTCATGCATATATTGGCTAACCACTCCAACAACATAGGAAATGACAGGTCTAGTCAAACAAAGATACAAAAGGCGTCCCACCAATCTCTGATATACTCCCTGTCTGGAAGAACTTCTCCTTCAGTAGAGTTCAACTTGTGGTTGGGATCAATTGGTGTTTTCTACAGGCTTACACCCTAATTTCCCAACCTCATGAAGCAAATCGAACACATATTTCCTTTGTGACAGAAAAATCCCCTTCTTGGATCTCGCAACTTCAATGCCAAGAAAGTATCGGAGATCACCAATGTCCTTAATCTCAAATTCAGAAGCAAGGAATGACTTTAACTGAGAGATACTTATGATATCATTGTTACACAGTTTTGTATGCCCTTAGCTCCAATCAAATTTGATGTACTTTTGTCATTTAGTGTAAATGAATAAAGTGCATGTTTGATTCATATTGTGTGGTATGTTTCTATGTAAGACCCTTAAACTAGACACTTAATGAGACTTGTGTTAGTTTAGAATGTTCACAGCCGTTGGATAAGTCTGGGGAGATTTATCCTGCCAAGGCTGGCACTAGTGTGCTGCCAAGTGTTGGGGTGGCCTGTCTCAGCTGCCAGGGTGAGACCCAAAGCACATGCAGTGTAGGATTACTTGAATCTTTGAACCGGACCAGATTTCCAGTATTGCCCTGGACCTTGGAGATTGATGGGCAAAACTGGAAAGTTACACCTGACCCCTAGACTCGATTATAATACTGCACTGGGTGTCGGATTGGGATGTCTTTGATATGCCAATCAGTGAGATTCTTAGCGGGGGTCAAAACCTGGGTATGTTGGGACAGTCTGAGAATTCATCTGAGTGGGTGATCATAGTGACAGGATCAGCCCCTTTGTCGGACAAAGGTAATGATCGGGGATGCACTCTCTCTGATTTTAACCAAATTGCCGGCAGTTGATTTCAATCGTTGGAATTTTGTTTTGCAAAATTTATATATAAGATATATAGATATATACAGTTTCAAAATGTTTGCAAATGGTTTTAATTCCCGGGATCCATAGTAGCAGAGAGTGCAACACTGTTCCTTGCAGCCGAGGGAGAGGTCTTCTCTTGTCGGGCAGTGTTTGATCATTATGGGCTGAGAGGTTGAGTGTAAGGCCATTTAGGGTTATACCTGATGGGCTAATCTTGCATCTGCCCACAGTCCCTGGGTTTTTATAAGATGGCTTGACGTAGGGACCACTTAGTGTAAGTGTTGGGCCTACAGAGTCCATGTGATGGGCTCAAGGGGTTCACTGGGCTTTCTAGTGAATTCGGCTAGGCCTTGTAACAAAGGTTGGGCTGAACCCATGTGGCTGATGTGTAGATCAATGATTGGGTCCCACGCCATACAAAGAAGCCCAACTAGGCAGCAGTTTGGAAGCCTATTGAGCACTTAGTACATATTGGGCCTAAAGCCCATTTCGAACTGGGCTGATTTGATCAGTCACTTAAAGGGGCGGATCTGAGATTAGGTTAAGCCAAAAATGACTGGGTCTTGGCCCTATCCACTCATGGAGACCAAATTCAAATTAGGATTTTAATCTGGTAATCTCCTGATAAGATCAAGAGTGGGCTAATCTAATCTGCAGATAGGATTAAGAAGACTCCTTATCCAAATACAGATTTGGATTAGGATAACTCCTAATGAGATTAGGAGGTTTCTTAATCACTAAGAAAAGGAGGAGAAAACCCTAATTCGAATTACAAGAATTCGATCCCTAAGGGATTTTCGCAGAACACAGTGCATTCTTGATATAGGATCTCAGAAACCCTAGAGAAGAAAAAGCAGTTCGCCAATTCGAGTTATCTGTGAAGGAAGATCAAGAAAAGTTCTTGATTTTGTGTGGTGCTCTCTGCTTCCATCGAGTTCTTCAGAAGAACCTGGTTCGTGGGACAAACACTGCTGGTTCTGCTCCATCATCGCCGTGTCATCTTCAGTGGGAGCAGTCCTTGAGATTTTCTTTGGGCGTGAACACCAACGTTGGGAGATACTGCTTCTCCGGATCAGGTATATCCCTTCCCTTCCCCTTTTGGTTCAGAATTGGTTCGGTTTTGATTCAAGATATATCCTGGATAATTTAGGGAATGTGATTCCCAGTTGGAAGAATGGAAAGAAATTTTTGAAATTCGCCCACCCATTCCGCAACCCTTTTGGCGTCCATATGATGGATCTTACCATTCTTTCAATCATCACCTGTCACAACAATGTCATCAACATATACTATCAACATTGTTACTCTACCATCAACTCTTCTAATAAATAAGGTGTAGTCAGTTTGACATTGAAAAAAGCCAATCTTTAAGATGGCATTCCTGAACCTGTCAAACTATGCTCTTGGAGACTGTTTTAGCCCATAGGTGGTAAGTCCATATACACTTCCTCTTATAAGTCCCTATTAAGGAAGGCATTCTTTACATCCATTTGATATAAAGTCCATGAGTAATGAGCAGCAAGAGATATGATCACACGAATAGAGTTCATTTTAGCAACTGGAGCAAAGATATCCAGATAATCAATGCCATAAGTTTGAGTGTATCCTTTGGCTACAAGCCGAGCTTTATATCTTTCAATGGAGCCATCTGCCTTGTGCTTAACAGTATAGACCCACTTACACCCAACAGGAATCTTATCTTTAGGGCAATGAACAACCTCCCAAGTCTGGTTCTTTATTAGGGCCTCCATTTCTTGGTTCATAGCTTCCTTCCAATTGGGGCACTGCATTGCCTCTGTGACACTACAAGGGATGGAAATAGAAGAGATAGCAGAAATATAGGCACAATAGGAAGAGGAGAGAGCATCATAAGACACATAGTTAGTGATAGGATACTTGCTACATGTCCTCTTCCCTTTTCAAATGTCAATAGGAAGATCAAGGTCAGAATCAATAATAGGATTGTTAGGAGGTTCAAGATTACCTGAGTCTGGGGAATCAGATTGTGATGGGCATTTTGCTTCAGGAGCCACCCTCTTACTGCGCCTGATGAAAAACTGCTGCCAGGACCGAGGTTGATACACAGGAGGAGGAGGAGGAGGAGGAGGAGGAGGAGGAGGAGGAGAAGGAATAGAGGTAGGAAGAGAGGGAGGAATAGAGGTAGGAACAGGAAGGTAGAAGGGAGTTCGGTTCTTCACTTGCATTTTTCCCCTAAGGAGAAGGACGACATGACTGGAAAAAGGAAGAGGATTCCAAAAAGGTAACATCCTTAGAGACATATCTCTTTCCAGAGAGAGCATCAAAGCATCTATAGCCTTTCTGGACTAGAGAGTAACCAAGGAATACACATTTAACGGATTTAGGATCAAACTTGCGCCGGGAAGGACACATATCATGAACAAACAAACACAACCAAAGACCTTAAGGGGTAGATTAAAAGGAGGTTCATCAGGGAAGAGTAGTTGATGAGGAGAATGAAGGTTAAGGACCCTTGATGGGAGTCTGTTAATGAGATATACAACTGTCTCAATAGCATCACCCCAAAAACGAGTTGGAACATGAATTTGGAACAATAAGCCTCGAGCAACTTCAACCACATGCCTGTTTTTTCTTTCATCCACCCCATTTTGTTGTGCAGTATGACTGCATGAACTTTGGTGAATAGTGCCCCTGTCTTCAAGAAGTCTATGCAAGTGATGTTCAAAGTATTCCTTGGCATTGTTAGATCTTATTATCTTAACTCTTTTCTCAAATTGTGTCTCGACCATATTCATGAAGTTTTGAACAATCATAGGAACTTCATCTCTACTTTTCATCAAGTAAAGCCATGTATACCGGCTGTAGTCATCAACGAAGAGAATGAAATATCTGTACCCCCCTATACAGGGGACAACATATGGGCCCCAAACATCAGTATGGATCAAATGGAAAGCACCATTACTTCTTTTACTGCTTGCAAAATATGTGTTTCTACATTGTTTGGATAAATGACAAACTTCACATTCAAAATTTGATTTGGACACAGAAGTTTGGAAACAAAAATTTCACAGAATTGACAGACATATGACCTAGGCGACAATGCCATAATTTCAAAAGACTCATTTTCTCATTGGAACAAGACTCAATCTGGCTTGACAATCCATGCTCTGAAGGTCCACCTAGGAGGTAGACTCCATCCATTTCATGCCCACTTCCAATTGTCTTCCCCATGCTCCGGTCTTGAAAAACACAATGGGTGGGAAAAAAGGTCACTGAGCAATTGTGGGATTTTGTTAGAGAACTAACAGACAATAAATTTTTTTGTAGCCCGGGCACATGTAGAACAGAGTCTACATGCCCGGGCACTAATAGCCGGGGAAAGGTTATTAGTGATTCTGACTTCACCCTGACCCGAGATTGGGGTCTGAGATCCATCCGCAACAGTAATCTTGCCCTTCCCCGGGGTTAACTTATATGAGGTAAAATGTGAAGATATACTAGTTATATGGGCACTGACCCCAGAGTCTACAATCCATGGGATAAAGGAGGTGAAACAAGCTAGTGCAATACCTGTCTTGGCATATGAACTAGATAGATTACTAAGTCCAGAACCAGATGATGAGGATGTACCACCCTTCTCTAGCTGCAACAATATATTCCTGAGTTTGTCCATTACATTAGCGGAGTCAAGCACATCCAAGGGCTGAACATCATTACCAACTGTAGCCAAGTGAGCATTGCCCTTCTTCTCGGTTTTGTACTTCTCCGGTTTTAGATGATGATTGAGCTTCCAGAACCTTTCTTTAGTGTGTCTTGGCTTCTTGTAGTACTCACAAATAACATCCTCGACCTTATCTGCAATGGGATGCTTGCGAGTATTTTGCTTGGGTCAAGATGAGAGATGACATAAAGGCAGAATGATCACTCACAGAGGATTGCATCATGGCGGTTCTTCGGCTTTCTTCCCCTTGTACAAGAGAGTAAGCAGTAGCAAGAGAAACAACACCTGCACCAAGAATGTGTTGTCTGGTGAAATCAAACTCTAGGTTCAAGCCGGCCAAAAAATCAAAGACTTTAGTCTCCTCTATGTACTTTCGATACTGCTCACCCTCTTCAGGGTCCTTCCAAACTAGAGCTTTCAAGTGATCCATTTCTTCCCAGATAGACTGTAGAGAAGAGAAATACATAGCAACAGACCTCTCCCCCTGACGCAAATTACAAGCTTCCCTCCGAAGCTGATACACTCTAGCAATATTGTCAACTTGGGAATAAGTAGCAACTACCCTGTCCCAAATATCCTTGGTAGATGGAAGAAACATGTAATTTCGAGCAATATGAGTTTGCATTGAGCAAATCAGCCATGACATAACAAGGGAGTTGTCCTGTTCCCACCTTGCAAATTTCGGGTCTTCAGGACTCGGCTTCACTTCCCTTCCTGTGATGAATCCCAGTTTACCCCTCCCAGTAATGGTAAATTTAGCAGACTGAGACCATTCTAAAAAATTAGTTCCATCCAGCTTAACAGTGGTTATTATACCACTGGAAATATTTGTAGTTCCTGGGAACCATCTGAAAATCCTTAGATGGTTCCATATTCTAACAAGACACCTTTTCACCAACCAAAAAGGCCCCCCAATAATCGAGGTTCCAGACCCAAAAACACGTTACCCCACGGTTAAGAACCGAAGGAAGACCCAAAAAACTAGGTTGGCGGCAAAATAGAGGGAGAAAAAAATCTCCCAAAAATCACACAATGCTTAGAAAATTATGGGACTACTTCCCGTCAATCCCAAATTGAAAAACGACCTGAATTGTCTAGGTTTCACAGAAGAAAAAAATCATTAAACCTGTTGTACATGGCTCGGCATCAGATCTGGAATTTCTGTGATTTTTCCTTGAAAAATCCACCAAAAATCATAGAAATTTCATATATCGACAAGAGTCATACCAAAATTTTTCTAAAATCAGGGCGAATCAAACTGTGTTGGTTTCATAGACTGCCGCCGAAACCTGTATGGACTGCGAAAAAAATCTCCCAAAAATCACATAGTGCTTAGAAAATTACGGGACTACTTCCTGTCAATCCCAAATTGAAAAACGACCTGAATGGTCTAGGTTTTACAAATGAAAAAAATCATTAAACCTGCTGTACATGGGTCGACATCAGATCTGGAATTTCTGCGATTTTTTCCTTGAAAAATCCACCAAAAATCATAGAAATTTCATATATCGACAAGAGTCATACCAAAATTTTTCTGAAGTCAGGGCGAATCAAACTGTGTTGGTTTCATAGACTGCCGCCGACACCTGTATGGACTTCTGACGTAATCCGGCAATGGTCTGACATCAGCAGTTCGCCTCTGGGTAGGAGATCAGCAGAAAACCAACTCCCAGATGCTTCTACCTGCTCTGATACCAAGTTGCAGAAATTAGGGTTTCAAGAGAGTGAAAGAAAGGAGAGAAGTAAAGAAGAAGAAGAGAAGAAGAAAGGGAAGTGTCGAGAGGTGTGTGATGTTCACTGTTCACACCCTCAAAAGTTCACTTTATAATTGAAAATTAATAATTACAAGAAGGCCCCTATCTGGGTGCCCAAATATAGAGAGAGTACAAAAAAGGAGAAAATGACCAAAAACACCCGTCTAACCATTCTCAACAGCCTATACACCTCAACAACTATGCTACAATCACAATGCATTAAACCAGACCAGCCCATAATTCCAGGATAGTCTATGGGCTTCTTGAATATGGGGTATTTTGGTTCAAACTGCTTTTTCTATGCATATGTTTTCCTTCTTACTCATATTAATAAATTACTATTTGTTATTGTTATTGATTAATAGAAAAATTAAAGAAAAATTGTCCATGGGTAGATTGACTTTGATGCCACACTTGATTATATCATCTTGTTCAATTAATTACTCATATGGTTGATGTAGATTGAAGATGGGGTAAGATCATTTTTCTATGTACTTAATTCTTCAATATATATTTTCAGTTTGTTGTCAAATTTCTAAAAACTAAAATGATCTTATGATTTACAACCAACTTCAGTCAACCTTCTACACAATTTATGATATGTTCCTAATTTCAGAACATTTTTTCCTGACATGCGCAAACATTTATTGGTTTTTCAATTCGTTCAGCATATAACTTCTTGAAAATTTTACATATACATTTATTCTCAAAAGGCTATAAGCATGATGCATGCACCACGGCACTGATCAGTGGAGCATGGTTAGCTCACACAAAAAAATGTGACTATTATATTATTCATCATAAACAAAGCATTGTTGTCACAGTAAGAGGATGGTTTGACTTCAATCAATTTCCCTTGGATGATAGGCCAAGAATAAAACTTCCATCTGAGAGTAGGACATCTTTCAAAGGTCCCTTCTTTTTTTTTTTTTTTGATAAGTGAAAGTAAAGTTTTATTAAAGAGCAATAAATATAGGCAGCGCAAGCATCCCTTCTTGTTTAGCTAACACATATTCCATTGCATTACCCCTTGTTTGTCTTGTGAATCATCTCTTAAAAGAATTTGACACATTTTATATCTAATGCACTAAATTTTTGATAATTATGTTCTATTTGTATCATCTACAGAAAGATGCAAAATTGTTATATAACAGGCTTATCCACATGAAATCAAAAAATTCTACTCAACAAAAGTTTATGCGTGATGGATTCTTGGGATTGTTTGGACGTAAAGTCGATCCTGTTGATCACTATGAAAAGAAGTTAGAAGATCTGGAGGAAAATGTGAGAATAGAGCAATTGGGTCTTTCAGTGTCAGGAGAGGTACATACTTTTTTGTTCTCTATCTTGAGTGGAAATATTTTTACATATATGATACATGTCTATGACAGTGCTTTAAAAGGTTTATGAGGCTTACACCTGAAGGTGCACCTCAAGGCTTATGCCTAAAACTATGAGAAACATTCATCACACCTTTAGATGCCTTATGCTAAGGCCACACATTTCATACATTTATTGAAGTAGGTTTTGAGGATCACATGTAGGTTTTCTTTTCAAAATGATCTCATCAAGATTTAAAATGCATCCATACTTAATAGTTGCATTGATGCCATAATTTGTAATTTTGATATTTTTGGACATTTTGCCATGTAGAGATGGAGATTTCTCAGAGAAAGTTCACTAATTTTGTTAAGATATTTGGAAAATCAAAAAAATCAGTAAAGTTTTCTAGAAATATGGAATTAGTTAATAAACCTTTTAAGGAATCATTAGAAGAAATATTATTTTACATTTAAGGCTCAAAAAACCATAGAAATGGACCATATAAATCAAATAGGAGAAAATTAAGAGATTTCAATAGGTATCTCTCTCTCTCTCTCTCTCTCTCTTAGCCTTTTAAACATCTTCTCTTCATTAAATATGTCAAGGAGGAAGAAGGGCTAGGACTTCCCTAGGATAGGGGTTATCAAGGAGGAAGAAAGGCTAGGACTTCCCTAGGATGTAATTACTTGCCTTAGGTGGTGTTCAGTAGCGCTGAATATAGCTCCGAACGCCGGATTTTTTGCTTTTTGGTGCTTCGGGGTAGGGCTGTTCATAAGAAGACCCAACCCGACCAAACCGACCAACCCGGACCGGCCCAACCTGAGTCGGCCGGGTTTTCTTCAGCACCAGTCGGTTTCGGGTTGTAAAAAATCATAAACCTTCTTCTTCATCTTCTCTCCTCTTGAACTCTGATTTCTGCTACTTTCTTTTGATTTTTTGCATCTTTCTAAACAGTCCTTTCTTCTCAAAAGGTTGTTTTTCTTCTCTCCTTCTACCTCAACTTCATTTGTGTCTACATCAGGTAACTCTGCCACAACTTTCCATGTATCGTCCCATTCCCCTGGTTCTCCTTGGATAATTGATTCTGGAGCATCTAAATATATGACTAGTAAGTCCTCTTATTTTTAGACCTACCACCTCCTCTCTGGAAGAGACAAGGTGAGACTAGCCGATGGATCATATTCTACCATAGCTGGTCAATGAACCATTTCTCTTCCCTTTGGCCTCACCTTGTCTAATGTTTTACATGTTCCAAAATTCCCTATTAATTTGTTCTTTGTTAGTAGTATCATTAATTCTTTAAACTGCTCAGTGACCTTTTTCCCCTCTTACTGTGTGATCCAGGACCTAGCCTCGGGGAAGACGATTGGTAGAGGACGTATGGTGGATGGGCTCTACATGCTGGAGAATAGGCTGGTCTTATAGTCATAGAGTCTAAGAGTTAGTTTAGTAAGAGTCAGATCTATTTATGTTATAGTCGTCTTGGTCATTTATCTTTTGAGTCCTTAAAAATGGTGTTTCTAGAGTTTAAGTCAGTGTCAGTGTCAGAATTTACATGTCAAACTTGTCAATTGAGTAAGCATTGTAGAACTCATTTTTCTTCAAAGACTAATAAATCTGAATTTCCTTTCCATATTGTTCATCCTGATGTTTGGGGCCCTGTTGCTTTACCATCTAAGAGTGGCTACAAGTATTTTATTACCTTTATTGATGATTACTCTAGATATACATGGGTGTATCCCATGCGAACCAGGGATGAAGTACCAAATATCCAAGATTTTCACCGAATGATCTTCACCCAATTTCAAATTGAAATCCAAGTTTTTCAATCCGATAATGCCAAATAATAGTTTCATAATGATCTCACGGAGTTCTTTGCTTCGCGTGGATCACTTCACCGTAGCTCATGTGCCCGAATACCACAACAAAATGGTGTTGCTGAAAGAAAGAACCGACATGTTCTTGAAGTGGCCCAGGGGTTACTAATTCATATGAATGTCCCGAAACATTTTTGGCTTGAAGTTGTCCTTTGTGCTACCTATCTCATTAATCATATGCCCTCTCGCTGGTTAGAGTGCAAAGCTCTACATCAACTTCTTTTTCCTAAGGTTCCTCTCCTTTCTATTCCTCCTCATGTGTTTGGTTGTTGTTGTTGTGTTCAAAACCTGTCACCCACCCGTGGAAAATTGGATTCTCGTGCTATTCCTTGCATCTTCTTGGGGTACTCTATCACTCAGAAGGGATACTGGTGCTTTGATCTCGTCTCCCAAAGGTATTATGTTTATATGGATGTTTCTTTCTTTGAGAGTGAGCCTTTCTTCCCTGTTTCTCCTTAGGGGGAGTGTAGGAATGAGGAGAAACTGGTTCAGCACCCTCCTCTTCTTGATCCTCCTCCCTTTTGTGTTTTCTTTCGTCGTCACAAAGGCCAACCATTTTCAAGCATTGTGGAGCACCTAGAAGCTATACCACCAATGCCATCAAACTCTCTATGTGCGGATCCTACTCAATTAGGTACCTTGGTTCCCATTGATGTTCTTGACCCTATTGCTATTGATACTTCTATTGCTGATGACCTTGACCTTCCTATTGCTCACCGGAAGGGTGCTAGGTCTTACACCACTAAACATCCCATTTCCCACATTGTTTCCTATGAGAACATTTCACCTTCCTTTCGGGCCTTCCTTTCTTCCATTGATAGTGTTCCTATTCCTAAGAATGTGGTAGAAGTTCTTTTGGTGCCTGAATGGATAGATGCTATGAAGGAAGAGATTAATGCTTTACATAAAAATAGTACATGGGAATTAGTAGATCTTCCTGAGGGGAAGAAACCAGTTGGATGCTGTAATGATTTATGGAGAGTGGGAGAGAGAGAGAGAGAGAGAGAGAGAGAGAAAGAGAGGTACAATTGAGAGAAGAAAGATGCTACTGGCTGCCGCCAGTCTTCTATTTATATTAACTTAATAAAGGAATAGAAATTACAAGTATGCCCCTGGCGGCACACCCTAGAACCAAAAATAATAAGAAAAAAAGACAAGTAACTAACTGACAGTATCCTAAGAAGTCAGCCTACTAACAACAGCTATAAAGTAACAATTAAATAAGCCTTACAACACTCCCCCTCAAGTTGGGCTGAATATGTCTATCATGCCCAGTTTGTCACATAACTCATTGTGCCGCGAGCATGGAAGCCCCTTTGTGAGAACATCAGCAAGTTGTTCCTTGGAGTTGACATAAGGAATGCAAATTTCCCTTTTTTCCAATTTTTCCCTTATGAAGTATTTGTCCACCTCAATGTGCTTGGTCCTCATGTAGGACAGGGTTGCTGGCGATGTTTATTGCAGCCTTGTTGTCACAGTAAAGGGACATAGGACTATGAACAACAACTCCAAGCTCCCCTAGAAGATTCTTTAGCCAAAGGACTTCAGCCACCCCATGTGCCATAGCTCTATATTCAGCTTTAGCGCTTGACCTTGCTACCATACTTTGTTTCTTGCTTTTCCAGGTCACCAGATTTCCTCCCACAAATGTGCAATACCCACTAGTGGACTTTCTGTCATCCACAGCTCCTGCCCAATCAACATCTGTAAAGACTTCCACCTTTAGGTGATTGTGTTTACTGAATAGTAGGCCTGTTCCGGGATATTTCTTCAAGTATCTAAGAACTCTCTCTGTTGCCTCCATGTGTGGCTTCTTAGGAGAGTGCATGAACTGGCTTAGGACCCCAACGGAATAGGCAATGTCTGGACGGGTCATGGACAAATAAATCAGCTTTCCCACTAACCTTTGGAACTGTTTCACATCTTTCAGAGGTTCACCAACACAGTCACCTAACTTGTGGTCCGCATCCATAGGAGTATCTTCCGGCCTTGCACCTAATTTGCTTGTATCCTGTAATAGATCAAGGGTGTATTTCCTTTGAGAGACAAAGATACCCTTTTCTGAGCGAGCAACTTCAATCCCAAGGAAATACTTCAGGGGGCCTAGATCTTTCACTTCAAATTTAGATGCAAGGAATTGCTTCAAGTTCTGTATCTCTGAGCTCCAACTTCCTGTAATGATGATATCATCCACATATACTATCAATACAGCAACCTGTTCCTGACATCTCTTCACAAAGAGTGTATGATCAGACTGACATTGTTTGAAGCTCATCTGTTGAACTGCCATGTGAAACTTACTGAACCAGGCTCTGGGAGACTGTTTTAAGCCATAAAGAGACTTTCGCAGCTTGCACACCTTATTTTCACTCCCCTTGGCACAAAATCCAGGGGGTTGAACCATGTATACTTCCTCCTCTAAGTCACCATTCAGAAAAAGCATTCTTTATGTCCAATTGATGCAATTCCCAATCAAGATTAGCAACTAAGGACAGAAGAACCCTAATTGAGTTCATCTTAGCCACTGGGGAAAAAGTTTCATCATAGTCAACCCTGTATACTTGTGTGTACCCTTTGGCTACTAATCTTGCTTTGTACCTTTCAACTGTTCCATCTGCCTTGTGCTTAACCGTGAACACCCATTTACACCCCACAGGGTCTTTCCCCTTTGGAAGATCCACCAATTCCCAAGTCTGATTTTTGTGAAGAGCATTAATCTCCTCCTTCATGGCATCTGTCCATTCAGGGCATTTTAAGGCTTCTGCAACATTTCTGGGAACAGGAATGCAATCAACTGCAGATAGGAAGGCACGGTATGAGGGGGAAATGTGATCATAGGAGACAAAATGGGCAATGGGGTGTTTGGTAGTGCATGACCTGACTCCCTTTCGTTGGGCAATAGGAATGTCAAGGTCATCCACAGTAGGAGCAGGGTTATGGGGTGGACTTACCTCCTGGGAGTCTAATGGTGTCGGTTGCTCAGTGTTTGGCTGCTCCATATCTCTATCACACCGTTGATCTCTACGACGTGTACGTTGGAAGACATAGAAGGGAGTAAGGTCTGGAATAGAAGGAAGAGATACCTGAACCTGTTTCTCCTCTTCCACACTACTACTCTCCCCCTGAGGAGAAGGGAAAAATGGCTCAAACTCAAAGAAGGACACATCCATAGACACAAAAAACTTACGGCTAACTGGATCAAAGCACCGATACCCTTTTTGAGAGGAGGGATACCCCAGAAAGACACAAGGAATGGACCGAGGGTCTAACTTACCTCGGGATGGAGACAAATCATGGACAAAGGCACAACAACCAAAGACTCTCATGGGGATGGAAAATAAAGGAGACTGAGGGTACAATAATTGATGAGGGGCCATGTAGTTCAGCACTTTGGAGGGCATGCGATTGATGACATAAGCAGCTGCAAGTATAGCATCCACCCAAAACCTTTTTGGAACATTCATATGTAACATCATCCCACGAGCTACCTCAAGGAAGTGTTTGTTTTTCCTTTCTGCAACACCATTTTGTTGTGGTGTTCTGGCGCATGAGCTCCTATGAATAGATCCGTGGGAGGCAAAGAACTCATTGAGCTCCCCATGGAAGTATTCCTTTGCATTATCGGATTGGAAGATCTGTATTTCAACATGGAACTGCATAAACACCATCCTCTGGAAGTCTTTCACTATCTTTCGAACTTTGCCTCTACTACGCATAGGAATTACCCATGTATAGCGAGAGTAATCATCGATCAATGTGATAAAGTACTTATATCCGCCCTCAGAGATTACATTGGTAGGCCCCCATACATCAAAATACACAACATGAAAAGGAACATTTGATCTTTTATTACTTGAGTGAAAAGTTGTTCTACATTGTTTGCTCAACTGACACGTTTGACACATGAACTTTGACACTGAACATGACTTAAATAAAACTGGAAACAAAGACTTTATATTTTGAAAGAAGCATGACCTAAACGACTATGCCACAAAAAAATTTGACTCTTATTTGACTGACTATGTGACTCTGAGGATGACACTGAGAGACCAGCTTCGTTGTCGAGAATGTAAAGGCCATCCACTAGGCTTCCTCTACTAATCGTCCTCCCAGAAGTTAGGTCCTGAAAAACACATGAGTCAGCAAAAAAGGTCACACTACAATTCAAGGAGTTGTAATGCTACTAATTGAAAACAAATTTATAGGAAGTTGAGGGACATGCAATACACAATTCAGGTTAAGGCCATGGGGAAGAGATATTGATCCTTGGCCTGCAATGGAGGAAAAAGAACCATCTGCAAGTCTCACACTATCCCTTCCTGACAAAAGGCTATAAGACTGAAACAAGTTTGGCTTACCGGTCATGTGGTTGGAGGCCCCTGAGTCAATGATCCAAGGGGAATCCATGGATGTGACATGGAATGTAGAAGCCGTATTACCTGAAGTAGATGCAAATGAAGTAGAGGGAGTACCAGTGACTGAGTTGTCCATTTGTCGCAAAGCCCTACCATAAGATTCCAAGTGCTCTCTGAAGGAATTTGTTATATCTTCCTTGGGGACAGACTTATTAGGGTGATCCCGGGTACTACCGGCAACCTGAGTATCTTGGGTTGCCACATGTGTTGTGTTCATTTTCTTCTGACCTTGGCCTTTACCCTGCTCTTGATTCTTTGCTGCCCACTTGGGTTTCCCGTGGATGTCCCAACAAGTGTCACGTGTATGTTGTGAACGCCGACAGTGGGTACAAAACAACTTATCTTTAGCATTAGTCTTCTTAGTGTCACTTTTCTTTCCCGTGGAGTTATTACAGCCAAAGCAACTTGTTGCTCCCCCTCAACTATAACCATTACATTTCGCCTACTTTCTTCCGATTGAACAAGGGAGCATACCTCGTGAACCATAGGCAACTCTTTGCTTCCTAGGATCTGTACCCTCAACGGTTCATATGCAAGGTTCAGTCCCAACAAGAAAGCAAATACACGTTGCTGAGAGACCAGCTTCCTGTAGGCCTTAGCATCATCATTATGTTTCCACTTTATAGTCTAATAATGATCCACTTCTTTCCATATGGAGGTAAGGGCTGAATAATATGAAGACAAACTACGGTTTCCCTGTTTACATGTTGAAGATTCAGCTTGTAACTGGTAAACCTTGCCATAATGCCTTTGCTCATAATAGGTAGTTCTGGCCTGTTCCCAAATCTCACTAGCGGCATCTGCCCACATAAAGTTCTTCTTCACATCAGGTTCCATGACTGCAAGCAGCCAAGACATCACCATACTGTTTTCTTGGTCCCACCTATCATGTTCAACTGTCTCACCCTTGGGTTCTTTCACCCTTCCATTAATGTAACCAGCTTTACCCCTTGCCGTTACATAGAGTTTTACGCTCTTAGCCCACTCCAGGTAGTTCAGACTGTTTAAAAGGGTAATTGGCATGGGAAAAACCATGTTTTCACCTCCCATACCCGCTGTGCTACGGGTTGGTGTAGCCCCCGATGAAGTTGATTCATAATTTGCCATTGGATACTACTGAAAAACAATCCAAACACCACCCAACTACACAGCAGCCACAATCAGAATACCAACCCTCAAGGAATTTACTTCTAGGATGTGAGCAAGAGACCAAAAAACACTGCTGAAAACAACTCTGAGAAGGTTCAGTCAACACAACCAGTCATTAAACCAGCCCGGTAATCAGTTCAACACCACCAAGACAGACATTACTATCAGTCTGACTGTAGTTCATACAGTCTAACCATCCAACATCCAAACAAATACCTATATAACCAAGGAATGATCCCTACACACCATCGGCCAAAGAAGACTAAAACAAAAAACACACCTGTTCAGCACTTGTATGAAGGTGCTAACCTGAACTTGACTTCATAGCATCGAACAGAGGAGGAAGGGAGTCTGTACCAGCATCGCCCTTCTCCGACTAGGGTTTTCTTGGTATTACGACCAAGGAAAAAACCATAGAAATTGCCGCCAGAAAACTGCTAGGGTTTCCACAGAGACTGCCGCCAGAAAACTGCTAAGGTTTCCACAGAAACTGCCGCCAGAAAACTGCTAGGGTTTCCGCCAGTAACCTACTAGGGTTTCCCTATCTTCCACGTCCAAAACTTTTAAAGAAGGAAACCTTGCTCAAAACAGGAGGGATCATAGGTCTTTTACAGCCCAGAAAACCTGCTCTGATACCATGTAATGATTTATGGAGAATGGGAGAGAGAGAGAGAGAGAGAGAGAAAGAGAAGAGAAAGAGAGGTACGATTGAGAGAAGAAAGATGCTACTGGCTGCTGCCAGTCTTCTATTTATATTAACTTAATAAAGGAAGAGAAATTACAAGTATGCCCCTGGCGGCACACCCTAGAACCAAAAATAATAAGAAAAAAAGACAAGTAACTAACTGACAGTATCCTAAGAAGTCAGCCTACTAACAACAGCTATAAAGTAACAATTAAATAAGCCTTACAACAGATGTAAATGGGTTTTCACAGTAAAACATAGGGTTGACGGCACGGTGGAGCGGTATAAAGCTCGTTTAGTGGCAAAGGGGTTTACACAAGTGTATGGAGTGGATTATGCAGAAACTTTTGCACCTGCTTCTAAGATGAATTCCATTAGAGCCCTTTTCTCCTTGGTTGCTAATTTTGATTGGGACCTTCATCAACTAGACATCAAGAATGCCTTTCTAAATGGTGACCTTGAAGAGGAAGTGTACATGGTACAACCCCTTGGTTTTTGCGTTCAAGGTAATGAAACAATCATCGAGAGCCTGGTTCAACAGGTTTCATGTAGTTGTTCAGCAAAGAGGACACAAGTAGTGTCTATCTGATCACACATTGTTTGTGAAAAGAGGGGAAGGGAAAATTGCAAAACTGATAGTATATATTGATGATATAGTTATCACTGGTAATTGGAAGGATGAAATTCAAAAGTTGAAGAGATTTCTTGCTACCCAGTTTGAAGTGAAAGATCTAGGTCCTCTAAGGTACTTCCTTGGGATCGAAGTTGCCCGCTCACACAAGGGTATCTTCATTTCCCAAAGAAAGTATGTCCTAGATCTACTCTAGGATACAGGAAAATTGGGAGTGGAGCCTATTGATTCTCCTACTGATCCTAATCACAAATTAGGTGACTGTCAAGGTGAACCCATAAAAAATGTGAAACAGTTTCATAGACTTGTAGGAAGATTGTTATATCTTTCTATGACCCGACCAGACATTGCTTGTATAATGGGTGTTCTTAGCCAGTTCATGCATGCCCCTAAGACTACCCACCTTGAAGCAACTGAAAGAGTTCTTAGATATCTTAAGAAGTTCCCAGGTGCATGCTTATTGTTTCAAAAGCACGGGCATTTGAAAGTTGAAGTGTATACCGATGCAGTTTGGGCAGAATCCTTTAATTATAGGAAGTTGACCAGCGGCTACAATACCTTTGTGGGAGGGAACCTAGTTACCTGGAGAAGCAAAAAGCAGAATGTGGTAGCTAGGTTTAATGCTGAAGCTGAATATAGGGCAATGTCTCATGGAGTGGCTGAAATTATTTGGCTAAAAGATTTGTTGAGTGAGTTGGGTTTTTCAGTTGATGGACCTATGACTCTATTCTGTGAAATAACAAAGCAGCCATAAACATTGCTGCTAATCTAGTGCTGCATGATAGAACTAAGCACATCGAAGTCGACAAACATTTTGTCAGAGAAAAGGTCGTCACAGGGGAAGTGTGTACCCCTTATCTGAAGACCAACTTGCAGATATCTTCACAAAAGGGTTACATCACTCACGAAGTCAAATATTTTTTTTAATCTTTTTGAAACTATGAAGTATAATATTGTCTTCAGAAATCCAGAAAAATACAAAGAGACACCCCTGTACATTGAGACACTGTACGTAGGGGATATACTCATGTAGTCAAGTCTTGCGGAAGACAAATGTGTCACTTAATGAATATCTATAAGAAAGTGCAACCAAATTAGTAATTATCTTTAAAGATTTATGTCTTTCACTTACATGTTTGACATTTATGCTTGCTTGAACCAAACAAGTCTTTTCGTTCAATCATCAAATATTGCAGGACTGTGCATTGTAATAGTCGGAAAAAAGTAGTTCTTCCATAGAACTAGAGATATCTACAATCTGCTGCTACCTTGAAAATACTTTCTGACTCTACCATTCAGAGCCTCAGTTCTCGAGTGATTACTTATGACATGATTCCACCATTAGATGATGGAAATATCCATCCCCTGCTCCTTAAACCAAAGATTGGTTCTTTAATGGCTTTTGGTGATAGGGTTATTCTAAGATGTCACCATTATATCTAATGGATCCATTTTTGTGGTTTTTGTCCAAACTAACAGGAAGTTCCAGCTGCTTTTGTGTCCTTCAAGTCCCGGTATGGTGCTGCAATTGCTTTCCACATCCAACAATCAACAAATCCCACAAAGTGGGTCACAGAGCCAGCTCCTGAGCCTAATGATGTTTACTGGCATTTCTTTTCTACATCATTTATAAAAAGATGGATATCAAAGCTGGTCGTTATTGTTGCATGTATTCTCCTTACAATTCTGTTCCTTATTCCAGTTGTGTTTGTACAAGGTCTTACTCATCTGGATCAGTTGGAGACCTTTATGCCTTTCCTGAAAGGAATATTGACCATGTAAGTGGTTCTATAAACATTCAACTTGCTATTAAAAAGGGGTAATTTCAGTTCCATATGCAAGCTAAAATATGCACTCCGTTTATGAAATTTGACCTTAACATTTTCCTTCAGTTATTGCACCTTAATATTTTTCCTTCCAAATAGTTGATGTATACTTAACTCCATGGAAGTGTATTGTATTACCCATTGTTCATAGTATCACTTTTTCTTTGTAGAAAAATATAATATCACTGAAAAATAGCAAACTTGCCCAAAATTTCCCATCTTCCCAAGGGGGAGGGAGGGAAATAAAATCTATTTCTTTATAAATAACCTTAAATTTTATTAACTATGGAGCATAAAATGTATTATTTACAAAACCTTTTTGAGAGATGACTTCTACCATTTGTCCCCTTCTTTAACAATTGGCCTGTCCCTCCCCTTGCTTTGCTAGATTGTCTGCCATGCTATTGGCAGCCCTCTATACCAATCTAATTCTCACTTCAATTTCTCAAGTCAGCCACCTGGATTCTTTTTATTTCATTTCTATATTGCCACAAGGCAATATAGAAATGGACTGCCCTTTATTTCCACAATGCAGCCTCTCTACACTGCAGCCATCCTGTCATCAATCTTGAATCACCTTCAGTAACTAACTTCTTCATGTTCATATTTCCTTGCCTGTTGCACACCCTCCTTACAGCCATAAACCTATTGGAGTCAAAAAATTTCCAAAGATGTCTTGATATCTTCCCAACATTTCAAAAATTTTCAAATTAATGCAGTTTTCAATTTATTATATGCAACGATTCCAAGTTTTGACAAAAAATATTGGGGAAGTTTCAGTAGGTTTTCCAAAATTAATTGCAAATAGTTGTCAGAAAGAGAAAACGAAACATGTTTTGCACAAAATTGGGAAAAATATATTTGGTGTAATGGTAAAGTCTTGGTCTGATAAGTGTGAGAATGTGGGTTCAAGTCTGAAAGTGGCCTTTTTGTGCAAAAAATGCCAAAGTTAGGTCTGTGTCCAGTCCACCCCTCCCAAGGCCCTAGGTAGCTGGGACCAACATTGGGTAATGGACTTTTTTATTTGGCTTTGTTGATTTTAGACCAATCAACAACTTTAATTGAGTTTTTTTTTTCAAATGTAAATAATTTTTTAAAAAAATAATTGAATAGTTAATTTAAGAATAATTATATTTTATAATAACTGTGCAGTAATATAATAATTATAGTAATAATTAACATCCTTATCTAATATTCTGGCCATAGAATTCAAGTCATAGATGATTTTAGATAACCCAAAAGGAAGTCAGGATATGAGAGTTATATTTGATTTACAAGGGTAACCACCATTCATTTGTTGTACATGTTGGATTATATTCTTTAGGTTTTGAGTGTGTAATTATGCCTCTTTAACAATTCCTAATGTTCATTAATAAATTCCATGCTTTCTTATATTTTCTAATCTCTCCCTAATTTCCCAAGATTTTCCAGACTTCTAAACAAAACCTATGAATTTCCACAAAATTATTCTCATTTGCACCTGTCAAAATGCCTAACCAAACCAAAACTTCATAGCTATACATTGGAGATCCTCAATGGTCAGTGGAATATTTTAAAAAACTTGAATATGATACAAAGCATACATAGAGGGTCCAGTGTTTCTATATAGGAAACTGTCTAAAAAGCATTACCTTATGGTGGCATTTGAGAACTGGTTTGTCTTCTTGGTGCCTTTCTCCTACTTGGTCAATTAAGGGCTTATAATTGTTTTGAAGTGCTACATAATCATGCACGGTGGTAATTGGAGGCAATGTGATTAGACTGAAAAGTCTAGTTGGCAAGCAAAGCTTCAGATTCAGAGTTGAACACAATGAGAGACAAGTGAGAAAAGAGGAAACACTTCTTCCTTGATGAAGAGGTTGTTTCTGGCTTGGCCTTGTGAGCATTGACTTAGCAGTGGTCTGTTTTTGAGTGGTGTCGGTCAGTTATGGGTGCTGTGTCATGGGCAATTTTGTGTTGAAAAGTTTCTTCTTCTTTTTTTTTTTTTTTCTTTTTTTGCTTCCTTCAGGTTGGTGTTTTCACAGTTATTTGCCTGCTTGGGGTGTACATGTCTTTTCTTGCATTTTCCCTGTGTAATTTCTCTTTTCATGTAGTATGTTCTCTTACTAGTAACTCTGTCATTTACCAAAGAAGAAAGATCATAGTGATTATGGCTTATGTTTTAGATGCATAAAGTTTATTACTGTATTGGGTTGATTCAGCTTCTAGCTTTCCATGAATGACCTACCTTTGCTTGCATTTGTCATATTATTGGTATCTTTACTGCTTTTAATTCTAAGTTAGTAGTAATATGTATTAAGGATCCTACATCTTTGTCTAGAAGAGTTCAAGTTGTATTATAGAATGTCTACAGGTTCTTCATCACTTTGTTCATTGGGTAAAATGTTATTCATATTTGGAAACTCTGGTCATAAAGGCAGCAGGTGAGACTAGGTGACAGGGTAATATCTTGTTTCCTAAGTGTTTAGACGGGTGCCTTGGTAGTTTTAGACAAATAAGACCTGTATTTGTTGGATATTATCCATGATGACATGTGCTTTTTTTTTTCAAATTATTAGTATTCTATATTGAAAAATACTAAAATGAAGGCAATAATAATGAACATTGCACATCAAGACATATTACTTCATCAATATCACTTTCAATCATAAATTTCAATATTCCATTCAACAAACAGTGAATCATATTTAAGTAATGAATTTTCATATAGAAAGAATTCAAACAAATAAGAAAAGCACAATCAATAGCATAGTGAACCAGAGGAAATAATCAAAGTAACAGAACATTCAACCCAAGGAAGTATTGCAGCAAAAATCAAATAAAGTAATGAACAGCACTCCAATATATATATGCTGTATGATCTTTGTATTGTAGAACACAAATAAAATGCAACAAAGTATACACAACATATGATAAGATGTCTGCTATGCCCTTTTCCTTATCTGAGAGGGCACCTAACTTGTGTGCAAATATACAAAGTTGACTAATTTCCTGCAAAACTGTCTTCCATGCCCTTTTCCTTGTGTCCCCTCCCTGCAAAAATGTCTTGTCCTAGGCATTGACTGGTCACTTTCCTTGATTAACTATGGAAGAATCCAGAGGATTAACCATTCTCTCTGCTTCTCTTTTCATTGTAGATGGTGAACATGTTTTGTGATACTAGATTTTAGTGTTCTTTCCCCAATCTCTTGTGAATATACAAAGCCATAGTTCCTTCTTAATTCTATCTTACTGAACAAAATAAAAGCTTGTGATGCTTTTTTAACTGCAGTAGCATTTTATGTTTTGCAAGAAGATGTTATAAATGGTTGAGCATGAGCCATTTTGATGTCCAAACTGTAATTGTTTTCCAGATAGCAATCGGCTATTATTTTTTGACGAAAGTTTAAGAAAGATACTGATAAAGTAATTCATTAATGTGCAGAGCATTTGTCAGTCAAGTAATTACTGGATATCTTCCAAGCCTCATTCTTCAGTTGTTTCTAAAAATTGTGTCTCCCATCATGAAGATCTTTTCCTCCATGCAAGGATATATCTCCCATAGTCAGATTGAAATAAGTGCTTGTAAGAAAGTACTCTGGTTCACCATATGGAACATTTTCTTTGCAAATGTACTATCCGGATCAGCTCTATATCAAATTAATATTTTCCTTGAGCCCAAGAATATTCCAGGGAAGTTAGCTATAGCTGTTCCATCTCAGGTAAAAACATATTTCCATCGTTCTTCCAGACTTTTTTTTTTTTAATTAAGGTGGATTTCAACTTATTGAGGTCAAGTTCAGCACTTAAATATGCCCTTATTTTCCTAGTATGGAAGATTACTTTATGACATTGTAGCCATGCTTCAAATTATCAGCAATATTTCCAAGAGGGAGTGTGCTGAGTCTGGGGCTACAAAACTGTAGATGGTTTTAGCACCTGTCACTGAAGGGACCAAATTGTAAAAACATAGTGAATATATAGCTTGTATATCATTATTGCATATAATTCAATTCAATAAAGCATAACCAATTACTGATAAAAAAAATGAGGTAGGCCATATGTATAGTATGGCATAATGGAGACAATATTTGTGTCCACTGAGACCATAATTCTGTTTATATTTTTGTGCTTGTTGATTTTGTGATGCAATGAAAATCATAGAACAACTAAAAGTGCTCAGTGAGATTCATATCCCTGAAACCTGAAACAAACTGAACTCAAATGTAAACTACATGCAAAGCTGGGTAACAATAATGATTTGTAATATGTGGATATTTCTGACTTTCTCTTCCTGAAACCAGCTATCCTTTTGTGAGGATTTAAGATAAAGGTATTTTTTATTATTTTGGGTGTAGGCATCATTCTTCATTGCCTATGTTGTCACATCTGGGTGGACCAGTCTATCATCAGAACTCTTTCGTGTGATCCCTCTCATCTGGGATTTTATAAGAAGACATTGTTCAGGAAGTTATGCAGATGAGTTTGAAGTTCCCTCTATTCCTTACCACAGAGAAATTCCTAGAATTCTCTTCTTTGGGCTCCTTGGCATTACATATTTCCTTCTGGCTCCATTAATTCTGCCTTTCCTGTTAGTTTATTATTGTCTCGGGTATATTATCTACCGTAATCAGGTCAGTTGAACAGCTTGATTACTTGATTTATGTATTTTTTTAATGTTCTCCTATTTTATCATTTTGATATAAGCACTACAATGATGTCAGCATTCACTTTTTTTAATAAATGGTGTGAAAATTGTATTACTAAAAAACAGGGGCGAGATGTCAGCATTCACTTCTTTGGGGGTAGGAACAATTTTCTAGCTATTAGCGCAAAGAATCCATGAAAAAAGTTCATGCCTTTTGTGCTCATTTGTTGATTTTCTAGATCGTTGGCCATATTCTGTCAGTTGTAGACTATTAAGACTTGACCTAAGAACTGGTTAATGATGTTTTCATTCAATAATCGAGTTGGTTTGATGAATTTGGTACAGGATTATTATGGTTGCTGATATTTTGGTTTTCTTACCAATTATGGACGTTATTATAAAAGAAAGAAAGAAAGAAAGGGATAGCACATACAAGACTCAACAGCCCAAAAGAAGAGAGGTGGAGCTGAGAAATCCCGAAGAGACGGCTAACACCAAAATGAAAAAGGGCCTGCAATACAACAGGGCTACCCTAGAAGAGCCATTACCAAATACAATTTGCACCTCCCAGCCCCTCTATCCATAATGCCAGATGAATTGGTGCACCTTACAATCCATTTGAACAAGATGTTGATTTTGGAAACCATGTTTTTTCTGCCTTCCTGATGAAATATATCAAAGAAAAAGTTTGTCTTTTGTCATCAGGCAATCAGTTAATGACAACCACCCAAACTAGCTTATATAAGACTTACACCTTTGAGCATAAGTTGGACACTACTCCATTTGGGCCTTAGTAAACAAGGATGATATCTCCCCTAGCTTATTTATTTGGGATGGTTGCTTATAGCATATTTCTTACAAATGCTTAATAAGTTGGTTGGATTCATCCAACCTATGAATTGTCATGACTGATGATTGAGTGTACCAATTTCGTCAGTATCTGGTGGTAGCAGAGTTTACTCCATATCTCATGTTTCAAATGCCTTGTGAGAAAAGAAACTCCACGCAAATATTTATTGCTAAGGACACAAAAATGCAGCAAAACTACAAAAGAAAGAAAGAAATAGGAAAGAAGAAAAATAAATCAACTGATGAAGGCCATTTTTTGTTAACCATTGATATAGAACCTTTTATTTATGTAAACTATCTTCTACTTTTTCCCAGAAAATTGTCATTCCCATTTATTTCTTTTTTTTTTTCATTTTTCCTTCTTTCCCCTTGGATGTTTCCTTCTAGTGTTCAGATTTCTTGGTAAAGACTGCTAGACGGTCATTCTGAACCATTAAACATTATGGAACTAGTTTAATACCATCTTCACTAATAAATGCCAACTTTTCTGTGCAGCTATTAAATGTATATGCCCCCAAGTTTGAAACTGGTGGAAAGTTTTGGCCTATAGTGCACAACTCAACAATATTTTCTTTGATACTGATGCAAGCTATTGCAATTGGAATATTTGGTTTGAAGAAACTTCCTTTAGCATCAAGCTTAACCATTCCTCTTCTAGTTCTAACATTACTGTTCAATGAGTATTGTCGGAAACGTTTCCTACCCGTTTTCATTGCTTATTCTGCAGAGGTATGTTTACCTGCTACAACTGATAGTTCAGTGGCTTATCCTATGTTTTATGCACTGATTGAAATTTACAAAATCCTGAGTTATCCTTCTAAAGTTCTAAATTTCTCAACGGTTTAGAAAGAGTATATGGTATTTTGTTAGAGCAAACTCTGGACCTATGCCCTTAGCAATCATATATGGATGAGATCTTCCTAATTTTTTTCATAGTTAAGTTTTTTCTGGACTGTTTCCTTTTCAAGCCCTGGAAATTAAGTTTGATGCAAGGGGCATTGGGGGGACATCCAAACCTCATATTCTGGATGGCAGTAAAGGAGGTTTCACTTTTTGTGGTCACACATCTTCCTCCAGAATGTGTTCCAATGAATATTTTGTACGTGCATCCTTATCCTGGTTTCATTTTTGAGATAGAATATAGGTTGTCTGCAATTATTTTATCCTCAATATACTGTGGATTGTGTATATTATCCTCTATAAGGTTAAGATGCTGAGCTGATTTTTTTAATGAAAGTTATCTAGTAAACACATGTTTAGTATAAAACTGACTATTTCATTTGGGCTGTGTTTGGTTTGAAGGAAATAGTAGGGAAAGGAAGGGAAAGGCAGGGAAACCTTTACAAACCTTGTATTAGGTTTCCCTGACTTTCCCTTCCTTTCCCTACCTTTTTTTCCTTTAAACCAAACATAGCCTTGAGTATGACTTCTAATTCAGTTAAAAGTACTATATAACCAAGGATTGGCCACTCACCCAGACTGAACACTGGACACAGTGGGGGCAAGAGTGGTTGAACATTTTCTCGTATACTTTATCCAAACATATGGATGACTTGATGGTTATTTTTGGGTACAAATATTCATATTTAAGCTGTTATCTAAAGTATGTTGGCTAAATTTCTATGAGGTAAGTTTGGTTCTACTCCCAACCAGCCGTTTTTATATTACTTTCATTTTTATAGAAACTCCTGCTTGATATGTGGTCAAAAGTTCAAAGAAAACCTGGTGAGATTGAGGAAGGCATTTCCCAAGAAGAGAAATGGGGCCTCAAATGTGAAACCGTTAAGATCCCCAAGTAGAGGCTTATTGTGCAGCTGGCTTTGGAGATCTTGTAATGTTAGTAGTGTCTGAGAAAGGATCATTGGAGAAAAATAGGGTGCAGATGACTCCGTTCCTGTAATGAAAAAAATGAGTGTTTGGATTTGTATGTAGAAGGGATTTCTTAATGTAGAATTGTGGCTGAGGGTTTATGAGCAGTTCCCAAACATGATAAAGCACAACTGTAGGAGAATGTATTGTACGAAAGCATCTCACTTCATCAGTCCTTTCCTATTTTTACATCAGACTGCAGTACAGAAATGTCTGGTTATTAGCAGTTAGCAGAGAGTGATGTGAAATAATTTGAAAGGCACTTGTGGAGTGACTGCAGAAGGGCTAATGTTTCTAATCGTGTGGATAGTAGAAGAACCTGGATGGCATATGAGTTGGGTATTTCCTTGTAAGATCTCTTTGGAGCTGTCACTTCCAATTGAGAGATTTTCTCCTTTTGTGAATAGAATTCTTACACTAGATCTTAATGATGGACCACCTAATACTAAATTATGGATTCTCATGCCAGATTATGTCCTGATGTCTTTATGTGGTTCTATGGGTTATTCCTCCTCCACTATTGGATCTTAATATTGGAGGGAAAAGAAGGATAATAACTCCTTAGTCTTTTTAGTGTCTTCCATTTAAGTGTTTTATTGACAAAATAATCTTCTGTTAATCAACTTAGAAGTTACAAGTTGAAGGGCATGGAAAGACAAGAACTCTCTAGTCTTTGTAGTGTATTCCATGTAAGTGTTTTATTGACAATGTCAAGTTCTGTTCATCAACCTAGAAGTTTAAGTCATTTTTTAAACAATTTCATTAGCATAATAGATGAAGAAAAAGCTATTATACTAATTGAACTTAATATCACGGGCTTTGTCCTTTCTTGATGTATTGACAAAAAAAAAATTGCTCTACTCACACACATTTTTGGATGTGCACTGAGCTCCTTCCAGCCTCAATTTTCCCCTTCTTGGCTTTGCCTCTAATTCATTTCTATGTCATTATGTGTGTTGTCATCCACTTGAGCTAGGTCACTGACTGCTTATTAGTAATTTCTCAAATTTAGGTGCTGAAGCTGATATATTATATTTCACAAGTATAAATATTACCCCTAAGTTTGTCACTTGGGGTATAGTTTAAATGGAGGTCATTCTTTAATTTAGTCAATGAACAAAGCAAGGTGTGTATTTATTTTAAAAATAAAGGAATTTGATAACGTATGCTGTTTTGGTCAACTAAATTTGACATACTTTGTTTGGGTAGGTGAAGAAATGAAAAATAAAAATGTCCAGGGAGATCATTGATATTTAAAAAGCAACAGGAGATAAGAGACTGATATATTGGAAGCTATTCTTTTGCAAGGAAATTATGTAGCCCCTTTCTACCTTGACCATCAGAACTGATTGATGAAATTTAGTGGAAAAATGCTTCCCAACAAGGGAGAACTAGGATTATATGAAAAATTAAAGGTACAATCAAAAGCTACCTATTATTGGGGGGAATATCTTGACTCATCATGCCTTATTTCTTGTTAACGGATACACCATCCAATGGTTTAATGAGAAAATGAAAGAAATATTTGTTCAGTGAAAAAAAGGATTTTAATTACTATTTACAATTACGATGAAAAATTTATTCCAGGGCACCAGTGTAAAATTCAGTAATTGTTTCCTATCGGATGGTCTTAAAGTTGGCAATAAAGGTGATATAGAGCTTCCTCTTTGGCCTGAAGGTCAAGGCTGGTTAGAAGAGTGACAGGTTGATGGACCATCTTAGATTAGTAGGGGGTTTTGTTGCATTTCTCAATTTACTAGTTGATGCCATATGGCTCACTAAAAGGAGTGGTATAGCAAACCCAAAATGTGCTATTATGGTGGCCCTTCTTCTACCTCTAGTCAGTATGACACCTTATATTCTTCTTAATACAACCAGTAGGATGATCCTACTACGAGTGTACCGATGTCTAGCTCTAATTCTATGAGTTGTCTTTGATTTCTTCCAGTTAATTCTCAAGGCAATTGTTGCTTTAGGGTAATTTCTTGATGTCAATCTTTTAATTAATTGACGTCTCATTGCAAATCCTTGTCTAATTATTCCAACAACTTATCCCTGGGCAAGCTCCATTTTTACTTGATCATTGTTTATTATTTCCTTTCCTTTCACTATGTTTGATGCCCCTATTGTCCTTGCATTGTACTGAGTTGTTTATTCGGTACAGAGTCTAATAAAGAAAGACAAAGAAGACAAGAATGATCCTTCAATGGATGAATTTCTCGATAAACTGGTTACTGCTTATCGGGACCCAGCTATGATGCCAATCCAGTACTCTACAAACAGTGATGGCCATACTTCTCCCCTTCTAACACCTGCTGAAGTTTGAAGTTGGAGATAGGATTTGCCTTCTTTTGATCTGTAACAATTATTTTCTAGTGTCACTACTAGGGAAGATGGAGGATAGGATCAGGATGATCTACCTAACATGCATTCTAGCATGTTTTTAGTATACCTCGCTGCTTCCGTTGTTGTTGTGGGATTTTAACAAAGCATTTTTCCATTGTATTATTAATTTATTATTGCATAGAACAACCCCTATAATTTCTAAGCTCCCTTTACTAATGTAGTCAAGGAATACATAAGGAAACATTCATTATCAGATCTTTGTTATGAACTTACGAAAGATCTTTGTGTATTGTAGCCTTGTAGGCTCAGTTTGGAAGGAGTACAAATGCAAATATGTAGAGGGCAAAATCTTATATTTTGTATTTCGTTTGTATTTATACTGTACATATTTATATTTGTACTCCTAAATGGAGCCGTAAGAAAAACAACATAAATTGGCACCCACAGAACATGCCCCACATGCACATCTCAGCGTGCATTAAGAACATCTCCGGTACAATTTCTTTGCGTGCCCCACTATGTTTAGGATCTCGAATCCAATGAACCCGTCAGTTCACGGAGAGCATGTACCCTCCAGGAGGCATGCACGTTGCTCAATGGGTCCTAACATAAAGTTAACGGGACTGCAATATTAACCATTTAAATGGTCGGTTGAACTGGCCGCTAAAAGAGAAAAAAAAAAGAAAAAACCCCATTTTGAAGCTTCAAAAGAATGATTCCCTCTCTCATTCGAACTCTCCTCCCACCCGGCCACCCCCACTCATCCAAACCTCAGACCACCGACGACCAACTGACGTCCGACAGAAATGGATCAACCGGCAATCGGTGGTAATCTCTTCTTCTTCTTCTTCTTCTTTGTGAACTCAGTGCTTCTTAAACCTGTAAATAAAAAATAAAAGATAAATCCAGGAAGAAGATTCAAAGATTTATCAGGTGAAATGAATCTAAGTTGCCATAGTGGATCCCTGGAGGGAGATTCAAAGAAGAGAAAGTAGATTCGAAGAAGAATAAGATTGGAAAGAGAGGAACAGATGCTTACCATCGGTTGATTCTTGCCGCTGGTTGACTCCACACTTTTGGAGCTCAGTTGTGCAGTGAAATCACCGGTGGTCTCTTGCTCCGGGTCTAGGGCTTGGATGAAAAAAATGGGGGGAAGGGGAGTTGGAATGAATCAGAGCAAACTGAAGGTAAGTCCTTGCTCTGGGTGAATGACGGTTCAGCTCAGGGTCAGAATTTGTAAGCCCAAAATACTGTTGGGGTAGGTGCTAACTCGGAATTGATGCCAATTCATGGGCTGGCGTTGGTGCATAGAGTATGAGTTGTTGACATTTTGAATGTTTATAACTTAGTGGAAATCTGCATTAGGCATGTCCGTATTTTTCCGTTTATTTTATCTTTTTCTGACTGGTTGAATTGGATTCACCCACTTAGTCAAGGAATTGTAAGGTGGGATGAGATGATGAATAAGACGGCCAGAGGCAGAGTCAGGTGGACCTAGGGGAGCCATGGCCCCCCTATGGTCCAGAAATCCATCCTCACTTGTGGGGCGCCCAATATGCACATCTCAGTGTGTATTGGGAACATCTCCCGAAGTCATCATTCAGAGATGTTCTAAATACACGGTTGGAATGTGCTGTGGGGCGCAGATGTGAATCCATCAGGGTGGTGGGTGGCAGAGATAAAGGTGTGGTTGGGCATCTTTGACACGGCTGAAGAAGCAGCCATGGCCTACAATTAAGCTGCTTGTTCGCTTCTTGACACCAATACTCTACCAATTTCTGGCCTTATTTATCTTCGTCTTCGGCTCTTCCCTCAAAAATCACCAATCTCCTCCTTAGACTCAAAGCCAGAAATAATTCTTCTGCATCTACGGCTAGTTCTTTATCCACAAGCCAAAAGCAACAGCAGAAACAACAACAATAACAATCTAGAGAAGTAGCAGAAGAGATACAAGACAAACAATTTTCTGATTTCTTTAATGATCCCGACGATTCAACCACCACCGACACCACTACCAGTACTACATGTATCACGACCACTAGCTAGTACCACTGCTACATGTATTAATCTGGAACCAAGTTTCACTGCCAAGGTAGACGAGGAAGTAAGAGAACCGGGTCTGGACTTCAAGTGGAGTGATATGGACCAAGCCTCCTCTGCATATGGTTGCAGTAGAGGCGGTAAAGGAGAGGAAAAGAGTGGACAGAATGAGGGAGTTTATCTTGTTATATATCATGGACTTTCAGTTTGTTGATGATATTGGGTCATCGTTATACTACTCTCCTTTTGAGAATACAGACGATGGGACGAGCATCTCAGCTTAAAGCAACAATTAAGAGGGTGAAATATGAGAGGAAGTGCTCGGCCTCTCTTTATGCCTTCAATTGGATTCCTGAATGCTTGAAGTTTGAGTTTGGATCTGAAAGTTCCAACCAGAGAGGTCAGAACAATTAATAAGCTCACAAAATGCATGCAAGAAAAATCAGGAGAAGATAAAGGATGCAAGAGATGCTGAAGTGCATCAGGTGCTGACACAGGAGGAGAATCCACACACTTGCACTTGCACAGACATGGGATCCTCTTCTTCGTCATTTTCGACGACTGAGCAACGATGGAGAATTGTCTCTTTGGAGGACCACTCTTGATCTCCCTCCCATCTGCTTGGCGATTTAACGTCTTAATTATGGGACTTCTCATCACCATAATTTTAACTTTTTAAATAGACTTTTATAGTTCAAATGCATTTCACGATAATCTCTTGATAGGTATGAGCTATGAGAGGCTTAAGCTTCCAAAGGAATATAGAGAGAGATAAGAATTGGGTTCTGGTGTCTTTATTTTACGTAATGCAGAGTTTTAAAGCGGACTGTGCGGCACGGCCTGGCACAACATGGGCCGTGCCCCAGTCAGTGTAGCAACTGGCCATGTCGGGTTTATATATATATAATTGTATACATCAAAATTTAATTTTTCTTTTCAATTTTTTTTTAAATCATGGCACATGGCCTGGCCCAGCCCAGCCAGGCCCAGTTGGGCTTATGTCGTTGGTAGTGCTGAGCTTCCCTTTTGAAGGTTTCGGGCCAGGCAAGCATGGCCTGCTTAGGCCAGCATGGCATGCCAACCTAGCACAAACGCTACAGTATGGGCAGCCTGCAAAAGTGGGTTGTGTCGACCCAACACAGCCCACATTACACCTCTAGTCCTCTACCTATTACCTACATGTATTTGCTAACAGCACAAAAAAGGTGATAATATCTTATGGCCCGTTTAGTTTGCAGTTGGAACTGGAATTTGGAATTGAAATCCTTCAAAATTGGAATTGGAATGGTCAATTCCCATAATCTGTTTGATTTAAACAAGAATTGAAATGGGATTTCATTCCAAGGGAGAGGAATGCCCATTCCCTTAAATGGGGGAATGTCATTCCACCAAGAATGGGAATGAGATTCTGATTCTGCCCAACCAAACAGTTGAAATTAGAATGATCCATTCTGATTCCAATTCCAGACCCCTATTCCTGTGAATCAAATGGGACCTTAGAATTCTTTTTTCTCTATTTTTTCTTTCATCCAAAACACATGATTTAAATATTATATATATGCTTAAAATATAATCAATTTTATTTAGATTCTCAGATATACAAAGGGTCATATCCTGGTTGGATATTATTAAATTCGACCATTTTATATTTCAATTTGTAGCTTCTCTTGGACGTACTTGTATGAAAAAAAAAGGAAAACAAAAAAAAAAAAAAGATTTCCTGATCTTCCAAAACCTTCACAAAACACAAACCTCCTTGAAGGAACCCACGTACAAGTAACCCCAGTACACATTAGAGTTAAGATCACCTGCCAATAAAATGCCTTCCAACACTCCTAACATTATCTGACACCACACATCTGATACATGATGAATCCCAATTTCAAGGTGAAATGTGCGATGATAGATCGATCATGTTGGTAGGTTGTTGGAAGTGTTGTATTGGCAGGAGATCCCAACTCCTACACATTAGCGTGCACAGAACTCAAGGGTCAAAATCAGCTTTTATACGAGACATTTCCAATCCGGCCCGTAAATGGCGTATGTTTTTGGGACTCCCCAGTCCGTAAATTGTTGTTCATGTTTCCAAGGTTCAGGGGTGAGGGGTTGATCTGCTGTCTGTCATCTTTCATATTATATGCCCAACAACCGAATCACTGGAAGTACTAGTTTATAAACTTTCAATTGAATTTACCGTATTAAGGTTAAATTCATAAATTGATTTTATTTCCATATTTTCACCATATCAGAGGATTACGTATGGGCTCAAACGCTACTGAAAAAGTTAGAAAGTTATATATGAGAGGCTACTGAACACTATGCGTGCAATTTGGACGGATTGGGTCAGGCGGGTCAACCTAAGCCCAAACCTAAAAATTCAAATCCTAACCCAACGTCTAGTATGAGTATGAATTTAGGCCCAATCCAAAATTTAATCCAATATAACTTGAATTGGGCTGGACGGGTTGGTCAAGTCAGACTTGACTACCACCTAACTGAACCCACAACCTAAGCCCCAATTTGAATTTATGTAAATCCAAGTTTTTAGTCCGAAGCATGGTTTTTAAAACCGAACTAGTCAGAGGTCCAGTTATCAGGTTGAATGCTTTAATCGTTCAAACCGAATGTTTGGCCCGTTTTGACAAAAAAATAAAAAACGATTAAAACTGTTCGAACGATTAATTGCCCGATTCAACAGTTTACTGACCAAAATCAACGATTTTGAGGGAAAATTCGATTTTTTAGAAAAACAAAACCAGTCACTTGACCAGTTCCCAATTTTTCTGGTCCGACCGCCTGGTCCAGTCCAGTTTTGAAAACCATGGTTTGAAGTCCAAAGCCTCAGATCCAACCTATGCAAAAGTTTGGATTGGTTTGAACTGGACTTGAATTGGACCCACCCAAACTATTAAAACAAATTGATTATTTCAAGTGAGATCCAAACACCTATTATTGATTTTCATTTTGAACAAAAGGTGGACACTCAAGGCAATATAGTATTTAATTCGAGTCCAAAGCCCTTATTATATCATATGTTTTCTTGTTTATTTCAACTATGATAAACTCCAGTATACAAATCCTAGGAATCCATGCATGCATGATACTTTGTAGCTACGAAATCCCATACATTGGAAATGATTCTTTATGCTTGAATACCCGATAAATCAAAGGGGAAGAAAACCACGTCATATGTTTGTTGTTGGCACTTGGCATATGATACCGGCCGAAACATATCGGCCATTTCAGATATATATAGAGGCCGAGCTGAATAATCTCACCAAGTTCCATTGATATTCACCGGTATGATCAATTTCAGTTAAGATTTTAAAAAATGACTTGGAATTAGAATCATTCTGGCCACTGGTTTTTGAGTTGATAGTTCGATCATTTGATTTGAATGAATGACCTATTTTAATGAAAAAATAAAAAATGACCAAAACTGTTGAATGTATTAACGGTTTAATCGCCCGAATCAGCAAATCACTGACCAATTTAACAATTTTTTGCCAAATACCGTATTTAAAGTAAAACAGAACCAATTTACCTGAACAATTCCTGAACCGAACAGTTCGACCATCTAAATCAACCACGATTCGAAAACATTAATTTCAATTCATATAAAATACAAAGGGGACAAGATGAACAGTAAAGCTAATAACAAACCATATCAAATCAATCTCGTGGAGAGCTTCAATAGGGTAGAATGATTTAGCCCTGCTGTTCTTATTATCAGAAGAAGCAGAAGAAGAGCGAATGAAAGAACGTACTAGCACAGATAATTTTCTAAATCAGATGCTCAAAATCATTTGGTTTGTTGATATATGGCAGGACCATGTTCTAATTGGGACCCAGCTATTAAAATGAAAAAGTTTTAATTGAGACCCACTCAACTGAGTAACCTGATTATTAAAACATGGAACGTGTGGAAACCATTGTTCCCTATACGTACCCCATGTACAAAAGAATCTAGTAAATATAATTTGTTGGATTGAAGTAGTCTTAAAAGATGAGCTACAGAAATGTATATTGGGTGGATAAAAATAGTTTTGTAGTCTAAATTTAAACAATAAACTAAGTTTGTTTGAACATGAGATAATTGCATTTATATTATTATTAAGCTAATTTTTTATGCATTTTATTCTTATCATCATCCAACCCTTATCTCAATTATATAAGGTTGGTTGGTTATATGTATCCAAGAATGGATTTTCGCCACTGGGTTTTATGTTAGTGGTTCGATCATTCAAGCCAATGATGATTCAAACGGTTGAATTAGTTTTCACCTTTAGATCAGAATGATGGATCATATATATATAATTTTAGGCGGAAGAGAAAAAAAACAGAAAGAAGGAAAGAAGAATGAATAAGCTTTGATTCTCTCTTCTCTAATAAATCAATCTTTCATCCAGTCGGTCAAAAAGACTCAAAACCCTTCTCTGTTTTTTAAACATTTTTATTATTGTAGTTTTTAATAATAATTTCATTATTTTACTATTAAACCTTGAACTGTTGCCCACACCAAACAGTTCAGCGGTACAAACCATCTGGGTCAGCAATTTTCCAACTGAGTCCGCGGTTTTTGGTAAAAATCCCTTAAGGACCGGTTTTGGGGTCAAACAGTTTGATCGCCGGTACCGACAACGAATTCTTAGCACTAAAGTTTCATGTGTTGCTAATGATTTAAAAAACAATTCAAAAACCAAAAGCTACCATAATTTGTGCAGTGTTGATAATAAATAAATTATGTAGACTTAATTTTTTTTTTTTTGCATTTAATACGTTAAAATTTAGTATCTTTCATATATGTCCATTCGTGCCTCAAACTTCCCAATGCTGGGTCCCAAGCATTGCAACATATATGCAATATTGTTACTTTGAACTTTGTTTATGAGAAAAATTCTTGCACAAATCTAGGGTCTTGTTCTTAATTCAATGACAAATATAATGAATGCAAATAATGAAATACTAAGGTGGTGTTTGATAACACTGAAATAGGGTTTTCAGAGATTGGGTGTCATTTGTGTAATTATATGTTAATGTCTGAATCATGCCTCTGAAAAATGATAATAGGTCTGATTTGGTAAGAGGTGATTTATGCACCAAAACACATGTTTCAAATGGATAATAATGATTAAATTGTCTTTTTTTTTAATATTACGTATGCTTTAAAAATAATAGGAAAGCATTTTTTTATTTTTATTTTAAGATATTAGATATACTACAATATAAATAAGATATTTGCCTTGGGTTTTGTACAGATAATAAAGGTTAAATCCAAATACCATGTATCTTATTTATGATCAAAACATACACATGTACATATCACATGCTCTTGTATGTCCTTGCTTTTAACATACGAGACTTCAGTTTTATCAAATGCCACCTAAGAGTTTCAATGTTAGAAATTATCAGAAATATAAGAAGTAGACAAAAGCAATAGAGGCAAGAAGTAAATTAGTGATTGGCTATATATGATAAATCCAGCACTTAGAAGAATAGAACGCCCTAGGCTCCTCTAAGATATATATCTTCCTTCTGCTAGGTAGGCTCCACTAAAATGTCTAATCAGCACATTCGGACTATCTCCTTAAAAAAACTGGAATAAATAACAAAGAAAAAAACAAGAGACCCATAACCCCTAAGTGGATAGGTGGGTCCTTTCAATGCCACTACCATAAGCATGTAGGCAAAAGATGAGGCAAAAGCAAGGCTTAAAGTTTGTGGAACAATAAATAAAGTGTAAGCAAAGGATGGCCAAGGAGACGAGAAGACACAGTGCCGTGGGTCTTACAGTATCTCTCCATCTTTTTTAATTTTTATTATACTCATGCATGCTAGAAGGAGTGAGCACATGATGCTATTGAATATTGGGTCTAGAGGTGACCTAGTATTCTTTCCTAGAAGGGTGTCCTAGGGCTAGAAACCACAGTCCTTTTTCCCCTTGTTCTCAATGAGTTTTCAACCCGCCATTGATTTTGATGGTTGAATCGTTTGAATCGTCATCCCGTCATGATACAGGGCCTATTTATCATAAAACTTGAAAGTCTTTCAAAATCTGTTGACTTGGTCAAAAATCATTTGACTCAGGTAGTTGAACCGTTCGCCCTCCTCACAGAAGCATAGATTATATACTAAATGTATATATAAACTTCCAAATCCGATCATATTATTTTGGGGTAATTTTTTGATATATATATATTACGATCTGACTCATTCAACCTGAATGGATGGTCGAACTGGCGACCCACTATCTGGAGGCAAAAAAAATTGTTATCAATACAAGCTTCTATTAAGTTATTATTGAAATGAAGAATTTATAAAAAACAGGCCTGGATTCCTGTTTCACCACATGGCAGCCTGGGTGGTAAGTTCAGGTGAGTAACCCTTTGCCACGTGTCAAATGTAATAGATTTCCACTCTGATTTCAGCTTAAATTACAATTAACCCTGTGATAGAATAAGCAACCTGAAGAATCCTTGTTTTCTAATACAAAAATACAAAATGCTACTCTCATGTGTAACATATGATCACCAAAAACCAAAAGAATCTTATCATCTTCAATCTACTTAGGCTATATTTGGTTTGATAGAAAATAAGAGAGAAACAAGTTTATCAATCCAAACACAGCCTAAAGTTTCAACTGCCAATTTACCTTGAGATAAATGTCATACAAATGGGCCAAATTAAAGATGCAGCCATTAATCTAGATAATTCAGACAATCTGCTAAGAAGTACAGCTTGATTCTTAAAAGGGTTTGAGAGTACCGTTTGATTGACAGGTTAAAATTACCATTATGAAATTCTAAATGTATCACGTGATCACATGTTATCTGCCAAAGTGAAGGCATCTGTAAATTGTCAGTTACCTGAAGTATAAGTGCAGAGTAAGTTTAGAAACTCGTGTGAGTATTTGTTACTTGGATACCAATATATGTATTTTATCTAAATCTTATCCTGTTATCTGAACATTAAGACTGTCTTTGGTTTGATAGAATATAAGAGAGAAACAGAAAATCTTTCCACCATATATAATCCAGAGGTGCTCCATTAGATTGGCAATTTAATATTTTTCATTTTAGCCCTCATGTAGCTGAAATCAGAAAACCCATGTTAGTAATTGATATACAGTGATTCTCTCTCTCTCTCTCTCTCTATATATATATATTTCATTACTAGTCATATTGGTTGTAATGTTAGACCATAGGTGGCTAGGTGGAAAGTGGGGAGAGAATTGTTAACAAAATGAGTCATTTATGATTACTATCTTTGTTTGAGCCTTTGAGGAATCCCCTCAGCCTGTACAAGGGGAGTCATGTCCATGGCTGGGCATCTCTGTACAAGGGAATCTGCATAATCCCACATTAGTTGCTTATGAGGCCCCATCCTTTAATTGCACAACAGGGGCTATAGAACAGCCTCTGTCATAAAAAGAATCCAATGCCTGAGTTAGTTTTAGTTACATTTTTCCCATTTTCTGTTCATTATGAAAGTTCCTTTCTATGAGGTTCTGGAGAGGTCGTATCATCTTTCACTCTGTGGTTAAATGGTTATTGATAACTTGGTAAGAACCCAAACAGTCTTTCACTCTCCTATGGTAGAATATCCTTGGGCTGGAAGCTTGGAAGCATCCAATTAAACTAAAAAATCGCATCAGTTAGTAAGTTACAGAAAGTACGAAATTGGAAGAATGAATTAATTAATCTGGCAAGGTTGTTAGGTCATCCAAGGTCATAGATGTGTGTGCGAGTCGAGTGTTTTGTTTTCTACTAATTTCACCAATGTCAGTGTTTCCTATCGACATCCGTTTTACTGGTTACCATGTTAAGTGACTTAAAAAACTCTGGTCTCTGTTTGGGTACACCACCTTGGTTTGCACTTGCATAGCTAAGCTACCCTACCCATTGCATTCCATGGATAAATCCAAAACAAAATTTGCTTTTATTCTCCTTTTATCTTTTTCCTGTTTTTTTTTTTAAAGAAAAATTGGCTAGGCAGAGGCAGGCGATTGATGGATTCCCTCTGTGGGTGTGTAGCTGTAGCCTTTTCCTCTGTTTTAAGGTTAACCCAGACTCTCCTTTCCGCTTGGGATTTATATTGCCAGCATCATCCACCTCTGCAAACTGAACTGTACAGAAAAAACCCAACCCCTCTAATATTCAAAACCGATTCTCTCTCTCTCTCTCTCTCTCTCTCTCTCTCTCTGCAATTACTACTGTCTGCACAGCCTCAGACGCCTCTACCACAAAGGAGGTCAGCAACACAAAGTCACAAACCCCACATCCTCCTTCTCTCATATGATCATCATCCCCCTTTCTCTAGTTCTGTTTTTCTCTCAACAAAAAAATGGAAGAAACAGAAGACCCAAAAAGTGGCAGGAAATGCACTTCTAAGACCAGGAGTTGCAGAGGGAGGACGGAACCTAATCAGTATCATCATCAACTGCTGCAGCATTCGTATCGTAATGGCTTTTACTACCAGAACCGCTATCAAACATTTCCGGGCCTTCTTCCTCTACCTCCTCCAATACTGCTTCTGCCGCTACCTGCAACTCCACTGCCTCATCATAACGAGAACTTAAGATCACATACCCATTTGCAGAAGGCTTCACGGAAGCAGAAGAAGCCTCCTAGAACTACCCCCCCTGATTTCCAGGTCCCAGTTTCAACAGTTTCACAAGGTAAAGTATTTTCTCTCATTGCTCTGTTATTCCCTTTAGTAACTGTATATACCAAGTTCCTGATGATAGATTAATAAAGAGAACCTAAGAACTCCTCTCATACGTGAAAACATGCACCTGAATCGCTTCAAGATGATAAAGAACACGCTAGAAGGAATATGGAATCCTTCTGTCCTTTTTTTAACTAATGTTTTCTTTCGTTTTTTCGTTTTTTCTATACCTTTCTCTTCTGTTTCTATCTTCTATTCTGGCTGGGAGTAGAACACGATACACTTCTTTGAGAAGAAATTATCTTCAAGATGATCGAAGAACATATAGCAACAAGGATGAAATCTTTTCTCTTTCATGCTTTGCTTTTATTTCGTTCTTTCCAGTTTCTGTTGTTTTCCTGGGGAAGGGAGGAAGTATGATACAATTTACTAGGAGATGTAACCTTGTTATGCAAATGTTCATTACCAATCTTAAGTTCTGAACATAAGAGAAGTTTACTGTTGACAAGAATCCAACTGGGTAACTCTTATACTTCAGAGTTTCAAGTTTGTTTTTTTAAGCTTTTTCCCCTTTTTTTTGCTCTAGAATATATGTTTTCGATGGTTCGATCATGACAAAATCTTCTCTTGCCATGACTTGTTTTTTCACATATTTAAAACAGTCCCACAGGGCCTCCAGCAGAAGGCCGGGAAGCTCTCCGGAGGAGAAGATGAAAGTGCGCAAATGACCGTCAATCCACAGTCTCTAGTGGCAACAAGGAGACCAGATAATGGTGGCCTTGATGGTGCAGCAATCCCTCTACTTGCCAACCATTTCCTAGTTCAGTTTGATCCTTCCCAACGAATTTTCCATTACGATGTTGAGATCTCTCCACATCCTTCCAAGGAAGTCGCTCGGATGATCAAGCAGAAACTTGTACAGGACTATTCTGAAATGCTATCAGGTGCTCGTCCAGCTTTTGACGGCAGAAAGAATCTGTTCAGCTCTGTCGAGTTCCAAAATGACAAGCTTGAGTTCTTCATTAGGCTCCCAATGCCCACAGCCAAAGCATGGTTGCCCGTGGGTGAGAGCAGCGACACGACAGAGAAGCGCCCACAACATAAGCTCTTCCGGGTAAACATCAAGCTTGCTTCAAAGCTGGACGGAAAGGAACTGAGCAGCTACTTGAGCAAGGAGGGTGAGGACTGGGCTCCTCTCCCACAGGATTATCTCCATGCATTGGATATTGTCTTCAGAGAGAGCCCAACAGAGAAGTGTATACCCCTTGGGAGGTCACTCTATTCCAGCACAATGGGAGGAGCTAAAGATATTGGAGGAGGAGCAGTTGGGTTGAGAGGGTTCTTCCAGAGCCTCAGACCAACCCAACAAGGACTAGCCCTTAATATCGACTTCTCTGTGACAGCTTTCCATGAGAGTATTGGCATAATCTCCTATCTGCAGAAGCGGCTTGAGTTCCTGCGGGACCTTTCTCAGAGGAAGACCAGAGGTTTGGCCAGGGAAGAGAAGAGACAAGTTGAGAAGGCTTTGAAAAACATCAGGATATTTGTATGTCATAGAGAAACTGATCAGCGGTACCGAGTCTTTAGCTTAACCGAGGAAGCTACAGAAAACCTCTGGTTTAGGGACAGGGATGGGAAGGATTTGAGACTGGTGGATTACTTCAAGGATCATTACAACCATGATATACAGTTCAGGAACTTGCCATGTTTGCAAATTAGCAGGAGTAAGCCGTGTTACTTGCCTATGGAACTCTGTGTGGTCTGTGAAGGACAGAAATTTCTTGGTAAGCTCTCAGATGATCAGACGGCGAGGATCCTTGAGATGGGCTGCCAGAGGCCAAGAGAAAGAAAAGCAATTATCAATGGAGTCATGGTAGGATCATTTGGGCCAACAAGGTAAGTCAGAGATTTCTCAATGACTCTTACTTTTCCTTCTTACCTGTTGCCTAAATTTAACTTTGAGCAATATCATTTGTAAGTTGCTAAAGGCCAAGATTTGTTTTCCATTAACAGTGGCGACCATGGAAGAGAATTCAAGTTCCATGTTTCAGAAGAGATGACCCAGTTGAATGGGAGAGTACTTCAACCTCCGAAGTTGAAGCTAGGGGATGGCGGTCATATAACAAATCTAATTCCATCTCGGCATGACCGACAGTGGAACCTCTTGGACAGCCATGTTTTTGAAGGAACACGAATTGAAAGGTGGGCACTAATAAGTTTTGGGGGCACCCCAGATCAGAGAGCCAGTATTTCGAGGTTCATGAACCAGCTCTCACAAAGGTGCGAACAGTTGGGTATCTTTCTTAACAAGAATACAGTCGGTAAACCCCAATTTGAACCAATCCAAGTCCTCAACAATGTCTCCTTACTGGAATCCAAGCTCAAGAAAATCCACAGAGCATCATCAAACAACCTCCAATTGCTTATATGTGTAATGGAGAGGAAGCATAAAGGATATGCAGATCTGAAACGTATTGCTGAGACAGGTGTTGGGGTTGTTACACAGTGTTGCTTGTACCCCAATCTTGATAAGCCGAGCTCGCAATTTCTGGCAAATTTGGCTCTAAAAATCAATGCCAAGGTTGGAGGGTGCACTGTGGCTTTGTACAACTCATTATCTTCCCAAATACCAAGACTGTTTGCTCCTGATGATTCTGCAATTTTCATGGGTGCCGACGTGACCCATCCACACCCACTGGACGATTTCAGCCCCTCCGTCGCCGCTGTTGTTGGCAGCATGAACTGGCCTGCGGCCAATAAATACATTTCAAGAATGAGATCACAGACCCATCGACAGGAAATTATACAGGATCTAGGTGAAATGGTGGGAGAACTGCTGGAAGATTTCTACCAGGAAATGAACAAGCTTCCAAATAGGATTATCTTCTTCAGAGATGGGGTGAGCGAGACCCAGTTCTATAAAGTGCTTAAAGAGGAATTACAGGCAATTAGAACAGCCTGTTGTAGGTTCCCCAGTTATAAGCCTAGCATCACCTTCACGGTAGTTCAGAAAAGGCATCACACAAGGTTGTTTCAGAAAGAAACAGATCACTCATCTTCAGCTGGAGCCAAGATCTTCAATGAGAACATACCCCCAGGAACTGTTGTAGATTCCGTCATCACCCACCCAAAGGAATTTGATTTCTATCTTTGTAGCCACTGGGGAATGAAAGGGACAAGTCGGCCAACCCATTACCATGTTTTGTGGGATGAAAACAGGTTCAGCTCTGATGAACTACAGAAGCTGGTGCACAATCTATGCTACACTTTTGTGAGGTGCACCAAGCCGGTGTCGTTGGTCCCTCCAGCGTACTATGCCCACCTTGCTGCGTATAGAGGTAGGCTTTACCTCGAGAGGTCGGACACAGCAGCATTTGCAAGAAGTGCAGCAGCTGCAGCTTCACCCTCCCGAGCTGCCCCACCAAAGACAACTCCATTGCCCAAACTTAATGAAAAAGTTAAGAAGCTCATGTTCTACTGTTGACGAGTCTACTCCAATGTCCCCTTACTGTGGATATTATATATTCTTTAATCCACATATATATAGAGATAGAGAGAGAGAGAAAGAAATTGAACACATGAAAAAGGAAAAAAAAAATTAGAAACACTGCTTTATTAATGCTTATATATCTATCCAGATAAAGAGAATCCTACTTGTTAGTCACCAAGGCTCCGTTGTTTGGTTGTATGTAAAATGAAGAATAACGAATGATTTCCATTTTCCAATAAGAATATCATTTTACAATATTCTGTTCCATACAAAATGACTGGAAAATTAATGATTTTTTCTGAGAGCAGTAATTGTAGGGAAACTGGAAACCCATTCTTTATAGTTTTCATAAGTCGTATTCTGAACTCTGAAGAGAAACACCAAAAGAAAATTTGGAAAATCGTGCAAACATCCATCAAAACATTCAGGTTAACTGAAATACCAGAAAATTAAAACTAGGGAAATTTATCATTATTCATTGTTCTTCATTTTACATGCAGTCCAAGGGAGTACCCACCCATATGCATCAACAACGATATTACCTGGCAGTTTCAAAATCCAAGCATTTCGAAACTCAGTTTGAGGTTTGAGCTGCACCAGTTGACCCATGACTCGCTTTTCAAAAACCCAAGCATCGATCGGTTCAGCAAAGGATCTTTTTCTTCTAAACAGTCAATATTGGGCTGGCTACCTGCTACAAAACCCTAGGGAACTGAAAATGTTAACATCACATCTCACAAATGGTAGCTTCCAACGTCTATACTTCCACACACATACGAAGATGATGGAACCGGCCACAGTCCACTTGAAGCTTGAAGATGTGGGGAGCTGATTTGATCTCCTATAAAAGCTGGTTCTTTGGTTTATAGAGTAGAGACTCTACAGAAATGCCGTGTAGAAGGTGGAGTTTTCTGTTCGGAGTGGCAGCAGTGGTTTGCTGTTGCAGCCCAGTGCCAACAGTAGATTAGGGAGCGACTCTGGGACATACATGAGCCTATGTGTGATCCACGTCATCCTCTGTTCCTTGACACGTGGATGTCAGAGTCATCTTTTGAGCTAGCCTTTTTGTACCAAAAAGCATAAAAAGAGATTAAAAATTAATATTGGGAAAGAGTTACCAGTAGAAGCAGTGCAATATCTGAAATAAGCTTGATAAAATCTATCTACGCTGTGCATCTCCGAAGTAAAGAACAAAATACCTATACACAGAGAGCCAGAGAGATTGAGAGGGATGAATAAATTGTAAGTAGACATTTATGCAGCAACACTTGGGAACTTCGCCCTATGCGTGCTGCATTGCAGGCTGGCTTTTCTCTCAAAGCCCGAAGCGTTCGTCGTAAGAAAGTTTTACGTGGGAATTCGTTTGGAGTCGACGATGGGACGTGGAGAAGGAGAAGAAGAAGAAACCGGTGTGGGGGTAGTTTCGGGATAGAGAAAAGGAGTGAAGCTTTCATAATCACTGCAACATTCCCGTTTTCCATGCATGCAAACAGCTCTGCATGGCTGACAACTATAGAGCTAAAAGCTTTAAAATAAGCCCCGATTAGTGGACCCACAAAGGGAAGAAGGAAGATACCCACCCATGAAACCCCAGTTGCTGAAGCAGCAGGTCAGCTACAGCTGCAGCTAGCACCAACAGTAATAAAGTGGAGTGAATGAAGTCATGAACATGAGAGAGAGAAGAAAATGAAACATACAAAAGACCAGAAAAGATGGGTTTTGCAGGGAATCACTAGAAATCTGACTTTCGACTTCCCTTTTTGTCTCTCTCATTCTCTCGATTTTGAGGCTTTGAGGCTATTGCTTGCATTAAAGGCTCTTTAATCAGATCAGACACTAATGCCTGGTTCTAAGGCAATAAACACAAAAAAACTTTGGCCTGTTTCACTTGTAGCTTTCGACCAACTGGTCTGTGGGCTTCGCATCTGGAAGAGGGAAATTTGACCGGGGTAGAACGTTTTTGCCCATCAGATAAGCATCTTTCGTAGGATGCCCTATGGCTCTCTTATGTGGGCCTCCTTTAATGATAAATCCCAATCAGCTGATGTCCCCACACTTTTCCACATAGCAGTAATAATAAACAATAATATACTAATGGCATTAATGAAAAAGACTTCATCTGTACTTGTATCCCCCCACCCCCCTCTCTCTTTCTGGTTCTGCATTTGAGGCAAATAGCAACAAGGGATAAGCACTTTTAAGTACTGAAGTACTGGAGATGGCCAAAGAAAGGGACAGAAAGAGTAGAAAACCATTGGGTGTGGGGACTGGCTTCTTACCTTCTTTCACTTTCTCTCCCAAGTATTTTCAGTATGTTTTGTCGTCAGTTCTACTCTTTTGTGCAACTTTTATACACCACCTTTTGTTGTGGTTGTATCCATTATCAAGAAATCTTCCAGTACCACATTATATGAAATATTAATTCTTTTCACAAATAGGGTCTGCTGGTCGGCTCGTTTAACCCCGAGTTTGAAATTGTTTCAGGTAGCAATAATGCCAAACCAATAAACAGGGTCCCCCGTCCACAAGGTATCCCATTAGAGGGTGAAGAGGGTAATAGATATGATGGTGCTGTTTTGTTGACTCCAGTAGTCATTTAGAGAAGGGATTTGTGTCAGTAGAGATTAGCCAACTCATCATCATCTAGGCTAGGTGTGCATTTAAGCCATGAATTTTAGTTCACAAATCACGACTTAATTTTAAGTAAAAAGGGCATGTTTAGGTTGAAAGCAAATGCTTCTTCTGGCAAAGTGCCGAATAGATATGAGTTGAAATTTATCTCTTGAAAAATTTTTAACTACTTTTGTAATTAAGTCAAATTAATCGGAGAGACAAACTCTTTATAAAAGGGAAGCCAAGATTTAGATTTTCCATTTTCTTTTCTCATGTTTAGGTTTTCCCATTGCAATGAATCACCCCCCCACCCATGCTCATTCTTTAAAATCAGGATTCTACCTAGGCGTGATAATAGTATTCGAAAATCCAATTTTGAATTCGATATTCGGCATAATCGAATCAAATTCGGATAATTCAAATATTTAATCGGTCGAATTTAGATATCCTATTCTTACCGAATAGTTAATCGGATTCGAATTTGGATATGACCTGATTCGATTCGATAAATATTCGAATTCGATTGATTATTTAATTCTTATATAATATATATAATATTTTATATAATTTATATATAATAATTAAGTTATATAAATAATTTATATATTTATATATTTTATATCAATAGAATATTTATTAATTATCTAAAATAATTAATTAATTGGATTCGAATTCGGATATTACCTTATCCGATTCGAATTCGATCCATTTACACCCCTAACTCTACCAAACTCTTTATGTAAATCTTGATTCATACATAAGATCATCAAATATATATATATATATATATTAATGTAGTGGTGTATATCCTGGTTTGGAAGGCCTGACCATCCATCCTGCAAAGAGTCAAACACTAGAATGTCTCCCAAGTATTTATATGTAGAGTGCAAATCCTTGTATTTTATATTATTTTTTATGTATTTGTAGTGTACATATTTGTATTTGTACTCTTTCCAAAACTGAGCTTAAGAAAAGGCTCTTGCACATTTGCTAGGCCTCTTCTCATTCGGCCCATGATCATCCGTAGGCTGCATTTGTAAACAATACAAATGGAGTATAAATCTCGATTCAGGATAAATCCACATGCTGCATTTACAAACAATGCAAATAGAGTGTAAATCTCGGTTCAAGATAAATCCGTAGGCTGCATTGGCAGAGCAATTATAGACATGTACGGGAAATGTGGTAAGATATTCAGTGTGCAAGAAATGTTTTTGATGGGCTATGCAACCATGGTCTCATGGACAGCTATTATCATGGAGATGTATTAAATGTGTGTATAAAGAAAAACCAGATTTAGTGGCTATCTTATTGTTGGGAATGCCCTGATCAACATGCATGTATTTCAAGAGTGGGTGATGTTGAATTTGGGCATCAAGTACTTTCAGATATGTCTTACCGTGACATCATTACATGGAAATCAATGATATGTGGCTACTCCCATTATGGATTTGGTAGACAAGTGTTCCAAAATATGCTGTTAGCTGAAGAAGCACCTAGCTATGTAACTTTTGTTGGAGTTCTATCTGCTTGTGTTGACAAGGGGTTCTACTATTTAAATCAGATGATGAAGGGTATTGGGATCACACCTAGGGTGGAGCATTAATTATACTTGCACTGTTGGGCTTCCAAGTAGGACAAGACTACTCAAGGAAGCTGAGAGTTTCATGAGGTCTACATCGATCAGTCAAATGGGATGTTTTTGCATGGTGTACCTTGCTCAATGCTTGCCATGTCCAAGGAAAACTTTGGTCTGGGAATGAAAGTAGCAGAGGATCCTGGTGATATATATATATATATATATTATATATGCCAAGGCAAGGAGGTGGGATGGAGTTGTAAACATTAGGAAGTTGATGAGGGGAAGAAACATTAAGAAAGAACCAGGGGTGAGCTGGATAGAGATAAGAAATAAAATCCTTGTCTTTATTTATTTCAGAAGACGAGAAACACCCCTATTCAAACCAAATACATGAACATGTTGTCGAGCTACTACCACTTGTAAAACCATTATGTTATGTGCCCAGGGTCGACACTGTGCTGCATGATGTGGAGGATGAATAGAAGGAAGAGTATCTCAGTTATCACAGTGAAAAGTTGGTGTAGCATATGGCCTTATGAATGCACTTATAGGAGCACCAATTCGTGTCATTAAGAACCTTCCGATGTGTGACGACTGCCACTATGCCATAAAACTCGTATCAATGGTCACTAACAGCAAAATAATCATCAAAGGCGTTAATCGGTTCCACTGCTTTATAATGGTGGTTGCACTTGTGGTGAATACTGGTGATGCTCCATTGACCTTTCACTCATTGAGCAACTTAGATGAAGAAAATAGCCTATTCAGCTGAGAGGTCAACTGTGCTTTGTTACATAAAATCAGCTTTCAATGCAAGCCCAAACTGAGTCCATTTTGCTCAGGTTCCATGCAAGTATTCTTAACCAAATTTGTTACGAGTTCCCTTAAGTTTATTTCCCTAAAATATAAAGTTGTGAGTTAATTTCTCCTCATCTCCTGAATAGACATTAAAGTTCATCATACTTGATTTTGTTTAGTTTATCTGTGTGAGTTACTCTTACAGTAGAACCACAAAGGAAGCCAAGGAAAATAGTTCCAAAAGAAAAGGAAACGGCAACAATAGTTTTCAGTTCTTGTCACTAAGAGGAATTTCCCATTCCCTAAAGCTTGAATACACTTGGGCCATCAATAACAGGTTTTCTCTTCTAAATAAATCAATAGCTCAACTAGAAATATGTTTCCTCTACAACTACTCTAGACCCACTTAAAAGTTGTTCTACCACTTGTGATGCACAAAAAAAAAAAAAACAAAAAAAAGTTTCATGACTTGCCATTTAATGCCTGGTTAAAAATCCATAATATTTGTCAAGGTTCAGCTTCTTAGCATCTATGGGTTGTGATGATTCTTGCATCTGCAATTAGAGAAGTAATTTGATTGCTGAACACATTGCTAAAGCAAAAGGGTAAAGCAGAAGAGAAGATGTTTTACTACTTCATTGTCATCATTACATAGGGGACACACCAATTAAGTCCCGTGGTTGGGGGCATGTTCTGCCATTGCTTTCCCTGAAAAGAGCTGGAACCTAAAGGGAACTTTGTAGACAAGATTCTCACTCCAAACCATCTGATATCTAAAGGGATGGAGGTCGCTAGTCTTTCCAGCCTATGTAACCTTGAAGAAGAACCGGTCCATCATTTGCTATTCATGTTATGGATGATAATTTTGTAATTTCTGCTTCCTAGTTGTAAAGTTTAATATTCTCTGGCTGCGTTTAGAAACGATGCAAATGGAGTGTAAATCCTGGTTCAGAGTAAATTTGCACTCTGGTTCACTTTTGCCTATATTTGAAAACATTAAATTTATGCATTGACAAATGACGGACTAATGCATATTTACATTGATAATAAGATGTAAAAGTACATCAATAAAAAAGAAGTAAATTTATATTCAAGTAGGCTTTTGATAAAAAAAAAAAGCATATGCTTTATTAGAATTCATGTTTGCATCCATTACAGCTAAAAATCTGTTTGATAAGAAGGTAAATTTGTCAGTGCAAAACTAACCCAATTTTGTAATTTATATGAACCATTTTATACTCTACATATTTACATTGTTTCCAAACAATGCCTTAAGAGAAAGATTTTTCTTTTCTTTTCTTTTCTTTTCTTTGTCTTTTTATATTAACTAGGGGAAGTTTCAGTCAGTTGTCAAAAGGACTAAAAGTATAGGAGAGACGCCTGAACAAAGTCTTTAACCTTGTAAAATTCAGATATTACTCTGATCTTTTAGCATAAATATAAGGGACTAATTAAGCAATTGCAATTTGACAAAACCTTTTAGCTTAACTATTTTGGATCAAATATCTTCAAAAATAGACTAACTTTGCCGGTTTCAAAAATAAATCAAAACCATCTAATTTTAAAACAAATTGTTTTTCAAAACAAAAACACACCACATGTTCATTATTTGTGTTTTTGTTTTGAAACTAAAAGTATGTTTTTGAACTGCTAGTTCCAAAAACATATTTTCATCTTGATTATTTAATACCATGTTCTATAAATTTGAAGCGTTGTGGTACTGGTACACACACTACTAGACAGACTCTAAACCTAGAATCAGTAAGTCTTGAGTTTTGGAACATGCAAAAGGTGGCAAAATATGGGATCCCAACGTGCCCATAATAGTAAATACATAAATGGAATAAATACGTAGAGAATATTTTGTGTATTAATTCGTACCAAAAACAAGGAATGAGGTAAAAATTAGTCAAATAAATATGTAGCACTGAAAGATAACTAGATAGACATTTGTGTTTCCATTTAAAAGGTGAGGTTAAAGTTTTCCTTTATATTTTATAGGATAATTTATAGATAGGTATTTGTGCTTTGAAGTTAGTGACATTTAAGGGCTAAACTTTCTAGTGAGACATTTTAGTATTTGAACTTTGGGAAATATATTTGGAAATCCAATCATCAATATCCCAACAGTTATCTACACTTGAAATATTTAAAACCTCAAAAGTACCCTTTTAAAGATAACACAGTGGACACATTATAAAAAACACTAGTACTCAGCTGAAACATTGCAGGATGAATAGGATTTCCATTGTTGCTTGCATCATAATATAATGATCAATGTTCAGAGAATCAGACTGGGCATAGAATCAGAGAAGGGAAAGGTTTACAGATTAGAGGTTCAATCAGGGTCAAATTGGAGGTTGAACCGTGATGATATAGTATATACATACCATATAAGTAAAGCAAATGACTAGAATTCAAGTCTCTTAATTTACATTTTCTTTAAAATATATGCACAATAAAATAAAATGTATAATAAAATATAAAGCAAATGATATGGTATATATATACTACGTATCATAAATACTATACATTATATATTTTAACTGTAATATACTTAAATATGGTGGATGGATGATAATTTCTTTAATTTTTAAAGCAAATGACTAGAATTCAAATCTCTTAATTTACATTTTCTTTAAAATATATGCACAATAAAATAATATGTATAATAAAAAATCGTTAATTGATATAAGTAAAGAAATGAATTAGTGGTAATTAAATAATATATGAAAATAAGAAGTCATGTGTTCAAGCCTTCAAGGCTTAGTAAACATATTTTAGATTTTGCATTGTGCATAGGGTATTGATAAAAACATGAAGACCTTATTACTTGGGGTAGGATAAGTAGACCCAAATTTTTGGCATTCCAGAAATCTTTGAGTCACTTTGCAGAGGCCTCACAAATTTCTCTCAGTACATCAGCAATTTGGTGTGTATGCATGGCGAGGGGTTTATCTATCTGTTCAGTTTGTTGAAACATTTTGTTGAATCGTATTCCCTTGGAATGTAATCAGCACACGAACTTTAATGAATGCATTTTGCCTTTAGGCTTAAAAAAGCAAAAAAACAAAAAACAATTTCCAAACTGAGCCGTGGCTATCAGAAGTTACAGGGCAAAAAACAATTTCCATTGTAGAATCAAGTCTCTTAAACGAGTGAAAAATTAGCTAGCATCCAAGCTTGGGGATTAATCATAAATCCCTTCTCTTAGATCAAGTTATTAACAATATACAATACCGAGCTCTTTTTTTTTGTATATAACATACAAGATTAAAGTTTGGAGATATGACTACCAAAAATGGCTCTTCTTTGCAGGGTAGGAAACCTTTGAATTGAAACCTTAGTAAGATCCCTCTGCTGGAAGTTGGAGCAGTTCTCGGATACCTTCACAGACCTGCATTCCACCACGTTATCACCATATACCATGCATAAATGAAAAAAGTTCCTAAGGTGACCATGGGCTAGACCTCATTTGATTGCATAATTGTTAAAGTCACAGGCCTTACCCATGGGATTAAAAGGACTTCACCACATGAAAGTTACTTATCTGGGTAAGGGTAAGAGTTATTACCGAGGTAAGTGTTTTTTTGATTCCGAGGTAAATTATACAATAACTCTTTTCTCCACAAAAAAGTCAATTATTAGAATGGGGAAAAATTTTCCCAACACATTGTTTTATCAACTTCCCCCCCAAGTGGGAAAGTTACCCACCTGGGACATGGGTATCACTTGCCCGAATAAGCTACAGGCTAAAACTTTCATAGTTTTTCCTCAAGGCTTACACCTCAGTAGTATACAAGGCTTACACCCTACTTTGGGCCTTTGGTCTCACAGGCTGCCCACTAGACCAGGCAAAAAGTTGACCCAACCCAGCCAAACCCGAAAAAAACAGGGTTAGGGTTTCATATTTAGCTACATGAATTTGATAATGACCCGACCCGACCCGGAAAAAAACTGGATTGGGTTGGCTCATGGGGTCAACCCGCTGATCCGATTGTTAGGTCTAATTGGGACTATTTATGCATTGTTAGAAGTTTCCACTTCAATTTTTACTATTTAGTTTTTACTCTTTATTGTTTACTCTTTGAATTGTTAAATGTTCCAAGCTTTTTTATTTTATTTCTGGAATTTTAAGGTTAACTCCTTTAATTTTGGCATTTTTCATGTATTTTTTCTTTATTTTTTGAAATTTCAGTTATTTTTTGGGATGACCCGAACTGACCAATGGATCAACCCTAACACGAACATTTAGGGTTAGGGTCTAGCATTTGACAATCCGACCCAAAATCAACCCAAAGTGTCATGACCCAACCCGAACCCGACCCACCTGACCCAATTGCCAGGTCTACTGCCCACCCAAAAATAAATAAGGATTAACCACCATATTCTATAAAACTTTACATAGTATTTCAGGGATGAGTAATTTATAAAAAATATCTGAGAAAGTGGCTTATCAAGAAGAATCAAATGGAGGCAGAGTTCTCAATATTTGTGGTTAAAAGAGGGCTATAATAATACCATTTGTTCCACAAGATGGCTAGTGGGAGAAGAGAAATTTTCATTAAAAGATCGAAAGTGAATGGGGAGTTTATTGAAGAGGGAAGAATTAGGGAGGCAATAACTGATTTCTACACTTATCTCTTCAAGGAAAAATGGCCTTACAAACCCAAGCTGGATGGCTTAAGATTTTATTGGATTAGTGATGGAAAAAGTGAGGGATTTGGAGAAATGGCCCTACGGAACCAAGCTGGATGGCTTAGATTTTATTGGATTGGAAATGGAAAATGTGAGGGATTTGGAGAAGCTGTTTACAGATGAGGAAGTGTTTCAAGCTATTGAGTAGTGAGAAGGAGACAAAGTTCCAGGCCTGGATGGATTTTCAATGACCTTTTACAAGAGACATTGGGATTTTTTGAAGACCTTACGAAGGTGCTCACGGAATTTCATCATAAAGGGGTGGGCCTTGGTGAGGAGCCTTAATCCACTTTCATCACTTTAATCTCAACGGTGATGTTGAATTGAAAGATTTCAGGCCAATTAGTTTAATTGGCAGCATGTACAAAATATTAGCAAAGGTACTAGCTTCTAGAATGAAGAGTTATGAGGTCCAGTATTTTGAAATCCCAAAGAGTGTTTGTTAATGGAAGAAAAATTTTGGATGGGATGCTAATAGCTAATGAACTAATCAGCTCTAGATTGAGAAGTGGAGGGGAAGGGATAATCCTCAAAGTTAATTTGAAGAAAGAATAGAACATGTCAGGTGGCCCTTTCTAGACTATATGCTAAGATGATTAAATTTTGTATTTCTGATGTCGGTTTTTTCATTACTCATTAATGGTAGTGCTTATGGAAGATTTTTTAGCACCAAGGGACCCTCTTTCTCCCCTTCTTTTCATTTGTGTAATGAAGTAAGCAAACTAATCAGTACAGCAGTGGATAGAGGGCTGATTAAAGGATTCAAAGTAGATGATAGGAGGGAATCCCATTGTTGCAATTTTCTAACGACACATTATTTTCTGCAAGGCTGATAATGAGCAGGTGCTAAACTTAAGTTTTATTTTCAAGTGGTTTGAGGCTGTTTCACATTTAAAAATAAATCTGTGTAAGAGTGAAATGTTTGCAGTAGGGGAAGGAGTGGATGTTAATGAACTGGCTGAATCTATTGGTTGTAAGGTAGGGAAACTGCCCACTATCTCAAAAGCTGTTTGGGACCGTGTAGTAGAAAGAGTATAGAGAGGATTAGCTGGCTGGAAGGGTAAATATTTATCAAAAGGTGGAAGGTTGAGTTCATTAAAAGTGTTTTAAGTTCTTTTACCAACTTTGGAAAACCTGATAAGGAATTTCTTGTGGGGAGGCTGGAAGGATGATCACAAAGAACCCAGATTTCCTACTCACTTTTCCTACCCGCCGTGAATTGAGAGATGTGTGGTTGCAATTCACGGCGGGTAGGAAAAGTGAGTAGGAAATCCCGTTTGGATCACAAAGTGCATCTAGTCAATTGAAGAGGGTTTTCTACCACCCAAGGAAGGGGGCAGTTTGGGTATAAAAAGCCTAGAACATTTAAATAAAGCACTGCTAGGCAAATGGCATTGGAGATATAATGAAGAGGTGAACAGTTTGTGGAAAGAAGTTATTTGCTCCTTATAAGGCTCAAGAGAAGGGAATTGAGATACAGAAGACATTAGTGCAAGTTATAGTTGTGCTGTTTGGAAAGGAACCTCACAAGTAAGAATGAAGTTTATGGAAGGCATGAAGTACAGAATTGGAGATGGGTACGGGGCCAGGTATTGGTTTGACCCTTGGTGTGATGATAACACTCTTCAGAGTTTATTTGTTTACTCTCTTTGATATAGCTCAAGATAATGATGCAATGGTAACAGATATGTTTATTCACAATGAGGAGGCAGGTGTATGGAATCTGTTTTTAGAAGGAACCTTAATAATTGGGAGATGACTCAAGTGGTGGATCTGTTTCAAAAACTGTATGCTTTTATACAAATCAGATAGGAGAATCACAAAAGGATTTGGAAATGGAGTGAGGATGAGGTCTTTTCAGTCAAGTCTTTTTCTAACAAATTGAATAGACCAGGGGAGAGTGGCTTTCCATGGAATAGAATTGGGAAAATTCTCAATTAGTACCCTGTACTTTGGGCCTAGTGCCACTTTGGTCCCCAAGCTTTAAAATGCGACAATTCAGTACCCGATTCCCGAAGGTCCCGAACTTTCGAAACATGACAATCCAATACCTACAGTTAACTAGCTGTTAACCAGCCATTAAGTGACATTTGAAAAAGACACAGATGCCCTTCAAGTGTCATTTAATTTTGTTTATTAACCATCTAAACATTGACAAAAAATTAACAGTCCCAAATCCTTGCCTCTTCCATTCAAGAAAGTTGGGGTCACATTTGAGTGGGCATTCTGGTGACCCCAACTTTCTTGAATAGAAGAGGCAAGGATTTGGGACTGTTAATTTTTTGTCAATGTTTGGATGGTTGATAAAGAAAATTAGATGACACTCGAAGGGCATTTGTGTCTTTTTCAAATGCCACTTAACGACTGGTTAGCAGTAAGTTAATGGCAGGTACTGGTCCTACTGGATTGTCACGCTTTGAAAGTTCGGGTACTGAATTGTCAAATTTTAAAGTTTGAGTACCAAAGTGGCACTAGGCCCAAAGTACAGGGTACTAATTGGGATTTTTTCCATTGGAATTTGGGGTAAGCCATACAGTTGCCCCAGTCAAGGTAGCTTTTTTGTTATGAGCAGTAGCTCTTAACAGGTGCCTGACTGCTGACAATATGTTGAAGAGGGGATGGGCTGTAGATAATACCAACTGTATTTTTGTGCAGAAGATGTAGAAATGGTGAATCACATTTTTTTTGCACTGCAGTCTGATTAGAAGACTATGAGCGAGTTTGTCAGACATTTTTGGGATTCAATGGTGCTTCCTGGAGACTGTGGAGGCACTAAAGGGCTGGTACATTCATGAATTAATCAAAAAAGGAAAAGTGGTTTGGGGGATCAGAAGATGAAATCGTCAAGGCTCTTTGAGACAGAACCTATTCTTGGCTTGCAGTGCATAACTTGTTCAGAAACACACCTTAGGCACAGCTCCTTTCTGTGGTCAGAAGTTATGGTTGTATACTTTCCATTTTATTTCTAATATATTACCTTACCTTTTCTCAAAAGAAAAAAACCTAATTCCACTCGAAAGAAGATTGTTCCAGAACCCTCACTAATAAATGCTGCACTTGAATCTATAAGTTGAATTATCAAAAAAAAAAAAAGAAAAAGAAAAAAGAAAAAACTATGCAGCAAGTTGTCAAGGTGATACCTGGGGAACTGAGGACCCATGGGGTTACCTTACCCAAGCACCTAGTTGTTTTTGTAGAAGGCACTTTATTATACTTTTATGTTTTTATTTTTTAAGTTTATATTACCATAAATTCATAATAAGTCATTGTTACATTAAATCATTAATTTTTTGGCTTATAAAATTTCCGTAAGTAACCTTACTAAGAGGCCCCGACTCTTCGTTTCATTTCCTTAGTTTTTCCTCCTTTCACAGGACAATCTTCATCTTACCTTTCATGAATATGCTGATTTACTATGTTTTGATATAAAGCTCATACTTACTTGATGAATATTACAGCAAATTATTAGCAAAACATGAATTCTGCTTACTATAACGCTAGAGAATTAGCTTAGGATTTAGGTTTTTTCTAAAAAAAATCCATCGCTATGCCTAAGCATTCCCCTGTCACCTAGCTTTGCCTTTGAAAAATGACAACTATGTTCCATAGCCTATATTTAGGTTATGACCTTGGCCTTGCCACAAGACTTAATTTTGATTGTAGATTTTGACTTTGTTTGTATATATAACTAGCTAATGACCAATTGACCACCCCATACCAAGTACAGGGCAAGCACACCCATTATTTTGTTTGGGGTCCACTACTTGTGATAAAATTTGGGTTTGATTTCCTATTTAATTTAGGTGATTAAATCAGGTTTAATTTCTAATTAATGATCCACTTTATCTTTCTTGAGAAGACAGGTAGCCACTTGTCTGAAGTAGAAGCCCTCTACTCAGTTTGAGAATTTTAATCTTCTTCAGTTAAACCATATTTATAATGATTTGATACTTACATGGTTTGCATTGTTTAAAAAGTTCATTATTTTCATAATAATTAGTTACAAATTTTCAAGGCTTAACCACTTAAACTTATTTCATTAAGCCAAACTGAATCAGTTACACTCTTTACATTAAAAAAAATGGACCTATTAGGACTGTTAATAACAAAAAAGCAAACTTTTCCCAGCTACATTTGCCCATTGCCAACTGTCTATTAGGACTGTTAGAAAAAATGGACCTATTAGGACTGTTAGAAAAAATGCCTACGTGACACCATTTTTCAAATAAACAGCAACAGGACCAAACACCATGTAATTTTGCAAAATATATAAGGCCATTGCTTGGTACAATTGTAAAATCTTGGACTGATAAGTTAACTTTTTATGTGACAAACCAACAGCATAAAATGAGCAATCAGTATAGAACCATCACTGAAATCAAACATACCAGCTTGATTTGGGCTTTGATGGAAGCAATTAGGCGTGTGTACTCCTCTATCTGCCTGAAAAAACACTGAAATCATGTTTCAATCGCAAAGAAACTTGTTATCAAATAAAGAAAAATATTATTTGTGTATACAAAAAATCATTGTTACAAGAGAGAAGAGAGGAATCTCATGCTATGTTTGGTGTCATAGAAAATAAGAGAGAAACAGAGGGTTGAGGGAAAGTTACTTAAGGAATTTCACAAGATTCCCCAAATTCATTTTGTGGATGTTCATCTCATCCAATATATTTCAACCATACCTAAATTTTAGTTTTCCTAAACTGCCATTTCTCGAGTACATTACCACATTTGGTGAAAGTTTTAATATTTCCAAGGTTTTTCATTAGATTTGTTCCAACTTGCTATCAACACACTCACACACAGGCATTCTTTTGGACAGGGAAAAGGTCGCACCCGACTAGGCCTTTCCACCAGGAGAGATATCCTGGGAGCAACTGTCAAATGGTTGGTCCTATTACAACCTACACTCTTTAGATGTATACATTAGTATGTAGAGGTGGAATGAAAAAAAAAAAAAAAGATGTTGAAGATTTGTCAAAAGCTTCCTTCCATTTGATCTTAGCCAAACGAGAAAGGTATTACAAAAGTTTCCTTCAATGAAATCCTTAAATGGGAAAAGGTTTTCTATACAGGGAAAATAGATCTCTTACATGGAGAACAGCTAACCTTTGAAAGCTTGAAGCTCTTGTACCACTACCCCTGGCTGCTTAGATTCATATCCATGTAAAAGCACAGAACTCCAACCAAGAGTTGTATCTAATCTAGAATTGTAGACCTTAAAGTTGGAGTATGATTTGGCTGGTCTTATTATTCAATTCCTCCATTTAATTGAATAAGGTTATTTCTTCCTCCTCTTTCTTCAATTTTGATAAAGTTATTTCATCATTTTTTTCTGATAAGTGCCATATCATCAAGCAATCCAACAAAAAAGGACAATATGGATACCTGGCTAATCTTTCTTCCTTTACTGATATAAATTGCAAGGCTTCAGACCAAGTGAACTCTACGCGAAACCCCAGTCCAATATCTACAAATATATGCTGTGTATCTAGCCTGTGAGCACATGGAACAACATATAGTTTAGGGGGAAAACAGCTGCCACTTGCTTCAAGTTATCAGCAAATTGTCCAACCGTGACATCATAGGCATGAAATTTGGAATTTGATACATTTAATATCTTTCTGTCAAAAACTTCAATGAAACTGACTATATTTCGTAAACCTACTCAATCAACACACTATGACACTGAAAATATAACTGGGGTAAGAATACGGTTTTATGTTTCAACCACTGTGGTCGAAAAGCAAACTTACCAGCCCAAAGGAATATTGCCAATAATTTAGTGTATACAAAATCTCAATCACCACTCTGAAAAAAACAATTATTCATATATTCATAGGATTGGATAACTTGCATATGTTCATATTTGAAAGTAAAGATATAAACAACATACACATCAGCTTGCATGTACACTTCTGAACCAAGATTGACCAACGTTCGGAGGCTAGTAACACCATTCTTCTCCAAATTCTGTATACTTCTTTTGAGATCTGAGCTATAAGATGTAAGAGTTAAGTAACAAGAGAAATAAGTTTCAGCCATTGATCAATAACAATTGCCTGTGTAAAGGTTTATCCAGGTAAAATTCATTGTCTCCATGAATGCTATACATGTACATGCATAAATACAAGATCACACGTAAAAGTTGTTAAATAATTTAGTTTAAGAGGAAGGCAAACAAGCTATTTATAAAAAACTCCGATTATCTGAATAAATGAAAATATAAAGAAATAAAAGGAATCAAAGGATACTAAACTTTTTGTTGCTCAAAGACCTTGTCCCTGTAAAATACGAAGAGCCAGTTAGTCTTTTTTCTGCCATGGATAAAACAATGAAGAATTTTTTAATACCAAAATCACAAAACAATGAGGGTTTTGTAACATGTGGTTAGCTGAGGATAACCAGCCAACTCATCATTTGTAATTTTCTTGCATTTTTACCAATTAATAAAAGTTTAAATGTTACTGAGAAGAGAATTTCAGAGATCACAGATAAAATCAATGGGCATCAAAAGGATAGTAAAGTGAATCATAAGCACCATGAACCTCAAGAGATATTAAGTGGGTAGAGCATAAAAAAAGTGCATCTTGCACACCTAAGATTGATACAAAGTGTTTAATAATTTGGCAGTTTGTCGATAGTTAACATCTAAAAAAATTCAAACCATGTAACTTCAACTATTTAGCAAATATATAAAACTTCTGCAGTAAAAAAGAAAACATGGTATATGATCTGGAGCAAAGCCTAAAATTCAAAGACCCAGTCCTACATTAGCTTTTATTTTATTTAACTAAACTAGGAGACTATCCACTGATAGACACACACATGGTATCCTGGGTGTCCAACAGAACCACAGTTGCTTTTACCTCAGCAGGAAAAAGAGAAGCTAGTATGTAAAACCTAGATCAGCTAGGCATCCAAACTCAATTTACTGAAATTAGGACTTTCAAGGGTCAGTTTAATATTTGACTAAATTTACATAACACTTGTCAGGACCAGACATCTCAACCATCCAATCGGCCAGCCTGGCATTTCACAATAATTTCATTTGGTTGTGACAATGAGTGAAAAAGAATGGGTCAACTGATCATCCCCATGACATAAGACCAAGTCAGTTGTGCCTAAAGAAAGTTTCTAAAATCCAGAACAAAGATCTGCCCATGCAATTAGATTAGCAGTCAAGGGTCAACCTGGTCAAGTAGAATACTGACCTATCTGCTCAGCTTACATCAGCTGATCTCAAAAAGCATTGGACTTAGTTATCATCAAGGTGGTTAGAAGTCCAATGAATAGCCTGACTTTACACATACATTCATGGTTTGATAACCTTACAATTTCCCAACAAGTAAAATGTCACTGTCCTGAAGAAAAGACATCCTGTATGAAGACCCATTGTTCTATGATCAACTTATCTTATTTCTTTGTCCAACTCTTCAGAGAGTTTCCATTGCCATTACCAACAATACTACCATTGGTGTGACAACAAAAGGTCAAAAACAAGTGGGATACCTGAATCATAAATACATTGATTTTATAGACTTTAACATGAAGTTTATACTTTTCTTATGAAAATTGTGGATAATTATTAGGGAAATATGGTTATGGAACCTAGGGAACTTCCCTATGATATATGGTTTTCACTTAAAAAAATCCATCGCCTAGGGGACACCTAGGCAACTAGGTGACGAGGCACCCCCCTCTCGCCTAGCCTCGCCTAGCCTCGCCTTGGCACCTTCATACCAAAAAATATGCCCCATCCAATACATCAAACAACTTCGAGTTGATGAACTTGACTTGGCTAAGTAGTGTAAAGGAGTCCTAGATAGTAGGAAAATCCCAAAAGTGCAGTTAAAGGTTGATTGACAAATAAATCTTGGATGAAAGGATTACAAAATGAGGAAAATACATATTCCAGGTTGTTATAACCATCCAGTAAATAAGGTTTCTAGGGGAAAGTTTTAAAGAGCTTACTTATATAATATTAGCTTCTATGACTGAAATAGCAAATGTTGGTTAAACAACACAAATCTCTCCTAATTGGCATAAGTCTACAAGAATAAAAATGAAAAGATCAGCATATGTGAATTTTTCATTTACTATCTGAATTGTTAGGTAGAGTACACAAGATACCTTTCCACAATTGCACGAACAAGGTCTGGCTTCAAGCGGCGATCAACAAATTCCTCAAATTTCTGCACTTTTTCTACCCGAATATTATCCATCTAGTCCTGCTGAATGGAGTAAAAGAGGAAAGGAATAAGAAACAATACAAACAAGGAATAGAATTCCCTGATGCACCTTCTCTCAGTTGGCCATAACCCATTACACACCCTCTGATGCAGTTGTTTCCTTCGTATCATCCTGGTGGACCCAACACCCAAGGCATTCAACTATTTCTTTAGCCAATACGGGAGCCTGAACCATAGTTCTAGCCACCATGTACCTTGTAGAAAGGTAGACCAAACCAGCTGCTGCACCAATGGTCATTACAATCTGATGGTTACAAGGGAGAGGGCCAATCATGGGAATCGAGCACTTCACTTCCCCAATGACCCTTTTCATCCCCACCAATTTATAACTCCTGAGTTGTAATATATAGAACTATATGCAAACATGGAAATTCTTTCTTTTCTCATCTGTACATAATCTTTATCACAATCATTACCCAGCCCCTCTTTCCTTTTGATAACACAACTACATAATTCTAATTTTAGAATTTTTTATGCACTGAATATTTAACAGCAGTTGCAGGGTTGTCATCGGCATTATATCTACTAACTAACCGAGAGGGAGGTAAGTCAATCCGTTCAATCTTGATCACGCACTCCAGTCTGGCGCAGAAATGAGCCACGCAAAACGTGGACATGTTGATATAGAGCCATTCAACAGAATCAAAAGAAGAGAATTCCTGTTTTACATCTGTTAACAGCAAACCAACTTCTAGATTCCCACCCTGACCCGAGCGATTTTTTAAAGACAAAATAGCATTTGAACAATAACCCTCAAACCCAATGTGGGAAGCTGAGTTAATGGAACTTCCTTCAATTCGATTATAAAAGTTCAAAGTAAAAAATAAAATAAAATAAAATATAAGTAAGAAACAATATTGGGGCGGGGAGAAGAATAATAGCAGCATTACCAGTCCCTTGGCTCGTTTTGCACGGCGTCTGAGGGAGCAAGAGAGAAAACAGGTATGCCGCTCGTGAGTTGTGAGAACAACACTGGTGGCAACTTGGAGGGGAGAAGGGTCGTCGGTGGTGACGAAGATATTCTTGCAAAGTGGAGAGAATTGCAGAGAGTAGCGTTTGGACCTTTTGAGCACACTTGAAGCTTCTGTATTCTTCTCTGCAAACAGCAGAGAGACGGAGACGGAGGTGAAGACTGGAGAGAGCTGTAGGGTAAAATGGCTTTCAAACCCTCAACCCAACCCAACATCCCATCCTCACCCTTTATATTGACCCATATTCGACCCGCCCATTTAAATGGTTGGATTTGGATGGATGGAGTGGGTGTATTAAATGGGTTGGGTCGAAAACTGCCACCCGAAAGCCCATTTTTTTCACTGGGTCAAAAAATTCTAAATTCAAAGTAGATTTTGGGTAGATATTAATTCGGAAATAATGTGAATCCACGGGCGGGATGCATAAAATATGAGTTTTTGACCTTTTAAATGTTTGTAGTTTTACACTACCTGTCCGTACTCCGCAAGGAATTCATAAAATACCTGTCCGTACTCCGCAAGGAATTCATGGTGCTGCGAGTGGATCCGTCCGCAAGCCGGACGAACCTCATGGGTTTAGCACCGCTAATCGGGTAGACATTCGGGTCACTCAGCTATGACCAGTTGTCTCTTGACTTCTTTCTCCTACAGGCTACAGCACCCGCTGCGCTAAACCCTAAATCCTCGTAATAGGAATCAAAAGAAGGCCGAGACCAGAAAGTGGCTCGCCTTCGTTTCACTTGGTCTGTCGAGGAAATTCTTTGGCTCCAAGTTTTTGTTTTCTTCGTACTTTCAATCGGAAGTTTCAGCTCGAATGGCGGTCAGTTGCTACTTTTATGTTTGAGTGTTTAATTTTTTCCCCACTTTTGTTATTTTGCATTACATCTATGATCTCTCATGAAGATATCTCCAGACTTACTTGCGTTCTTCTGTAGTTATTCGTTAAAGCAACCGTACGTGAAATCAGATTGGTGCATTCGAGCCATTGTGCTCAAGAATTCAATTTAGTATATTTTTGCAACTTACTAGGGTTTGCCAAATTAGTTCCTTTTCTTAGATGTTTTGAAGACTTCGCTACGGCATTGGGAACTATAGCTTTTGTTGTGTATCCTATTTGATTGATCGCCAGTGTTGGTTAGAAGCCGTATGAACCTGCGTTTTATTTAGTTTGAAGTTTTAAACAAAATAGGACGAAAGGCAAAAGCAGTAGTTCGCATCATACTAATTTGTCGATAGTTTTAGGTTTCGCAGGGTTTTGAACCCTCTTGGAAAAGCATGACTCTTGTGGTTTGTTGGAAAATGCGTTGCATGTTAATAATCTGAAAATTTGATGCGAAAAACGTTATGTAACAAAGATGCCCTAACTCGGGATACATTGTCTAAAGGAAAAGACAAGTTGAGTTTATATGAACAACAAGTTGATATTCATGTGAAACCCCTGATCCATGTTATCCAATTTTGCTATTAATAACTGTTCAATATATTCATAATCCTGGTGGATAGTGTTATTCTTGCTCGGCAGGTGCAGAAAGGGAATAAATATGATGTAAATCAACAATAGTAGCTTAGTCCATAGAAGAAATTCAATAAATCAGTAGAGAGTTTCGTTGAAATTCCTGTAACAAAAGATCGAAGGCTTATATTTCTAACAATTTTTTTCATGCTCAGTACATGTCTTGAGGACCTTTTTGATTAGTCAAATGGCCTGAAGAACTCCTTGGGAAGAAATGACAATGCATTTATTTTCAAACTATTATTGGAAATTCTCATTCCTATTCAAAATTATGTGGCAACTTCATGTTGATATTGGCATGTATGTCAACACTTTCTTGACTATTTATTTTTAACACACCCACTAGATGCTTTACACAGTTATAATGCATTATAATTTCTATGGGCTTAAACTTGGAAGAGGTTGTGGATTTCCAATGAATTTAATTCTCCGTTCATGTATTTATGGGTTTCCCTTCTAACCATATATTGATAGATTCTTATGGCCTTGGCCTCTCCAACAATATTTTGATATATTATATGCTAATTCCATGGCCTCGCCATGAGGTTTCTCTAGTGCATTATCTTATTTCTACTGAAATAAGTTGGAAAGTCAAAGATTTGGGACTTGAGAACTTTGCATGATTGATCTCCAAGTACGTGAAAAAGTTCTCAGATTCTATTATAGACTTGATACTAGAACTTGCAACCAAGCCAGCAAATTCTTCAAGAAATTCTATTATAAACTAGATGTCCTTGCCATGATGTTTCAAAGGCTATGCCATTAGTCCATTTGTTGGAGTTTGGAACTTCCATGCAGTTTGTATCAATTGTGTGGCATGGTATGCTCCATGTTAGAGTATAATCTGTCACCGCTGGATTTAGAATAATTACCTATGCAATTAGAGGAAGATTCAAAACAAGTTTTACTCAAAAATATTATAATACTTAAATGCACTGTATTGTTTGATTTTTATCCAGTTTAAGAAATCATTTCATGCTTTATGTACTGATGGTGCGCAATCCGGCCGGTCCTAGCTGTCAACGACCTTGCCTCTGACTGGAGCAACAGGGGGCCTGAAACGGAGAAGAAAGTGGGGAATCTCCAGGGAGGAACCCAGTGAGATTACTCCGAAGCTCAAGTTATTTTTCTCTCAAAGGCAAGATAAAACCAGATGGCGCAAAGTTCACATACCTTGTTCTTGGGGGGTAGAGAGCCTTTTATAACCACTTCGCGCACTCACTCCTCGGCTTCCGTCAGGTCGGGTATGATTACTTCTGTGCTTCTGCCAGTTCGGGTGTCATCACCTCTGTTGAGACAGAACCGCCACTACTCTTTGTCGGAGCCGTCTCCGTAACTGGAGATGGCGGTGGCAGGTGGCCGTTGGAGTGCGGCTGTCAAGCGTCAGATCCCAAGTCAGTCAGGTGCGCCGCCCCTCGATACGGACTTCTTCGGTGTCAGGTACGGTGTGGTTTGTTTAGTTCGGTGTCCTGGAGGCGAAGTGCTAGAGTTGTGTGTGAGGTTAAGTCTTGAGTTCGCATAGAGGTGCGGCCCGAACTGCCATGGGGCAGGCCAATTTAGGTTGTTGCCCTTTGTGTTCGTAAGGCTCGGGGCCTAAGGGAGAGCTCGGGCTCCTTACGGGGAGTTCGGGCTCCTTGCAGGGAGTTTGGGCTTCTTGTAGGGAGTTCGGACCGCTGGTTCCTCCTTTCGGAGCTCGCGCCTTGGCGTGCTGTTATGCCGAGCTGTTGCCTTTGGCACGTGTTGAGTGGCCACGAGGTCGGGCCAAATCTTCCTTCATCAATTGCCCCCCACTCCTCGCGCTAAGGGTCTTGCCCTGGCACGGGGAGTTCGCGAGGTGGCGGGCGGATTTGTCCCGTACTTCGAATTGGTTGACTAATAGCGCGAGGTGCGCGTCGTCAGGATCTTTTCAGGTTTCTCAAGCGCCAAAAAAGACGGGAAACGCGCCAATCTGCCTATAAATGCTGACAGACGTGACAGCGTGCGCTTTATTTCAAAATTCAAAAAGCCCGCCGCTGGGAGACGTGACAGCGGGCGTCTTTTCAAATTTAAAAATGCGACGTTGCCGCCTTTAATGTGAGGAGACGTGCGCTTTCAGTTTCAAGGGACGTGTGGTCAGCACGACTGCGGGCCGTTGGATTGGCTTTGATCTAAGCCGTTGATTCTCGGTTACTGTGGGTATAAATAGTGGGGGATTCCAGTCGCTGTCATTATCCTGCGTTTTGCTTCTTGAGCTCGCGTCCAAGTTTCAGCTCGCGTTCAAGCCTTTAGCTCGTGTCCACATTCTTGTAGTCCGTTTGCTTTTTTCCGGGTGATTACCTTCCTGGAATCCTTCTTCTCCTTCCAATGTCGAGCTCGGATAGCTCAGACAGTTCTTCAAGGGGGTCGGACGCAGGTTCTACGAACCGAGTTGCATCCCCCGATAGTCCTAGTGAACCTAAGGTAGAACTCGAGGAAGAGTTCGAACCCGTAGGCCGAGTTGCCTCGGGTAGTTTGGCGACCTCCTCTCGTCGAGGTTGGACGTTAGACAAGTTTGGGCCCTCGACCATGACGCCTGAGGGGCTTCACTCCCTTATTACCCAGTTTCACTTGCCTAGGGAGTATGCCTACTTCATACCCTCGGGCAGTTTCCCTTGGGAACACAGTCCTGATGAGATCGTGATATTCCGGGAGCAGCTCGTTGCGGGGTTGCGCCTGCCTTTCCACCCCCACATTGTCGAGGTTCTGAACCACTTTGGCGTTACTGTCAGCCAGCTTCACTCGAACTCCATTCGTAACTTGGTGGGGACAATTTCCCTATTTTGCGAACAGGGCTTGCCTTTAGACCTAAAGATCTTCTCTTCCATTTTAATGCTTAAGAAGCAAGCGGGTCCCCTTCCTGGGCATAGGCAGGCGTATTACCTGTCTCCTCGCCCGGGTTTTAAGCTTTTACACGAACTTCCCAACAAGGTCCCGGCATGGAAGCGGGACTACTTCGGGGTGCGAAGTGCATTGGGGTGACCGTTCCAAACCGGGTGGGGGATGGCTGCCCCTGACGCCGGTGTTACGCTTGATAAGGAGACGGCGAAGGGCTTCCGGCAATGGGCACGGCTTAGGCTAAAATGCCATCATTATTTGTCGGAGGCCAAGCTTATTGAGGCCGGTCTGAGTTCGGGTAGGTTCCTTACTCAGAGGTTTGTCTTTTGTTTTGCTCTGTTCTTTTGTTTTTTTCTGATGCCGAGCTCATTTTGTAGGTGTGATGGACCTAGAGAGGACTCGTGGTGGGCACCTGTTTCACGGCATGAAGAGGAGGAAGCGAGTCGCCAAACGAACTCATGCTGAGCTGCCCCGAGACGCGGAGCCCGAGGTACCAGACTACCCGTATGTGGATCCGCCCAGGGAGCCCGAGATGGCCCCTCTAGTACATGAAGCGGCAGGGGCCCCTTATGCCGAGGCTACTTACACAGGGGCTCCCGCTTACTCTGAGTCTGCTTACACGCAAGTTGGGCCCTCAGGCTCGGGGGCCCAAAGCGAGTTCAGGAGCGTGTTGTCGCCGAACCACGCTCTTTAGAAGAGTAGGGAGGCCATCTATTCTGAGGAGGTCGCGGCATGGACCGAGCTTCCTTTGAACCAGGTAGCTTGTCGTGCTGCCACTCATGCCATGGTGGTAAGTCAGATTTCTTGTCGGGCTCTTTGCTTCTATCTTTCTTGCTGTCGTTCTTTTGATCATTTGTTCTTTCCTTTTGGTAGGTGAATTCTTCTATCCATGCCTTGGCGGCCCAAGTGGAAAGGAGCTCGAGGCAGGCGCGAGCTATTGAAGAGGCTTTCCGTGTTGCGGAGGCGGCTTCCCGAGCTGCTGAGGCGGCTGCTCACGCTGCACGGGCCAGGCAGGCGAGGTCTCAGAGAGATGCCGAGGCCATGGGAGTTGTGGTTGAAGCATATGGCGGACCTGAGGCTGGATTTGCAGCATCAGGTTGAATACCTTCAAGAGGATATCAGGGAGAGGACACAGATCTTTTCTCAAGGCATTGAGGATGCCAAGAAGAAGGCCGTCGATGAATACATCGCCTCGCCGCGCTTTGATGACCTGATGGTGGACTCGTACAGAAAGGGCTTTAAACTAAGCCGGTGAATGATCCGGAATACATACCCCGAGCTTGATATTAGTGCGATATCCACTTCGCGCATTACTCAGGAGATGGCCGACGCCGCTGATGGTGAGCCGGATTCTGAGGACGAGGTAGGACCTTCGGGTATCGTTGAAATGCCTTCTGATGGTGAAGTACCTCCGGGCCTGTGAGCTCGGCATGTATTTTTTTTTTTATTTTGAGAATGTACACTCCCTTATTTTGGAATGGAATGACTTTCTTTTGGTTAAGTGTTGGTTGTTCTTTTTCCCGAACTGACCGTATTTGCCGAACTGACCATATGCCCGATTTGTTTTTTGCCCAGGTTACTGTACTCGCGCGGCCTGTTTTGGTGTTAATACTTAGCCTCTGGTAGCGACTTTGTCCACTTCGCTTGGTGGTCTATAGGTAGTATCGCCTTAAGTTGACGACGTTCCACGTTCGGGGTACTTGTTTGCCCTCTAAGGTTTCGAGCTCGTATGCCCCCCCGTGCGCTCTCTTTACTCTGTAGGGCCCTTCACAATTTGGTCCAAGTTTGCCCATGTCGGGTTCGGGTGCCATGATCTTACGGAGAACCAGGTCGCCGACGCGGAAGCTCCACTTCTTTACTCTGGCGTTGTAGTACCGAGCTACCTTTTGCTGGTAAGCTGCGGTCCGGATGTACGCGAGGTCTCTTACCTCGTCCAGTAGGTCGAGGTTGGTACGCAACTCATCTCTGTTTGTTTGCTCGTCGTATGCTTCTAGTCGCAGTGTAGGTATTTCGATCTCTGCCGGGATTACCGCTTCAGTGCCGTAGGTGAGGTTAAAGGGGGTTTCTCCCGTGGCGGTTTTTTCCGCAGTTCGGTGAGCCCATAGAACACTTGGTAGCTCGTTCGCCCACAACCCTTTAGCTCAGTCTAGTCGTGCTTTCAATCCGCAGAGGATGACTCTGTTCATTACTTCTGTCTGACCATTTGCCTGCAGGTGTGCGACCGATGTGAAGTTCTGACGAATTCCCATATCTTGGCACCATTCCTGGAACTTGATATCCTCGAACTGCTTGCCGTTGTCAGAGATCAGTACCCGAGATAACCCAAAGCGACATACTATGTTCTTCCAAAAGTTCTGTATGTTTCGGGCTGTAACTGTTGCCAGAGGTTCAGCTTCTATCCACTTTGTGAAGTAATTTACTGCCACCCCTAGGAACTTCCTCCCACCTGTTGTTGGTGGGAATGGCCCCAGGAGGTCGATGCCCCATTGCACAAAGGGCCAGGGACTGGTGAGGTACTTGAGGTCGGCGACAGGCTGATGGTGAATGTTTGCATGCTTCCGACACTTGTCGCATTTTCTGACGAGCTCGACGGTCTCTGCCTTCATCGTTGGCCAGTAGTACCCTTGTCGAAGTGCCTTTTGAGCGAGGGCCCTGCCTCCCAAGTGTTCGCCGCACAGACCTTCATGAGTGTCGCGAAGTACGAGCTCGGCTTCGGTAGGTCGCAAGCAACGCAGGTAAGGTAGCGTGTAAGACCGTCGGTACAGTCGTTTGTCTATATGATGTATTTGGCTGCCTAGCGCTGCACCCTCTTGGCTGCATTGCGGTCTGCAGGGAGGGTTCCATTTAGCAAGAAGCTCGCGAGTGGGTCGATCTAGCTCGGCTCTGCCTCAAGGACGGGAGCGACCTCCTCTGCTCCACCGAGAATGCTAGGCCGAGGTAAGTCCTCTATGTACACGGTTCTCATGGTGTTGTGACTTGTGCTGGCTAACCGGGATAGGGCGTCGGCCTCAGTGTTCTCTGACCTTGGTATTTGCCTGATGAAGTGTGACTAGAAGTTGAGCAGAGCCTCCTTTACTTTTGCCAAGTAGGCGATCATAGTCAGCTCGCGTGCTTCGTATTCGCCCGTAACCTGGTTGACCACAAGTTGGGAATCGTTGCAGATAACTATGTGTTTTGCTCTTACTTTTTGCGCTAGGTTCAGTCTGGCTATCAGGGCCTCATACTTCGCCTCGTTGTTGGCTGCCGTGAACTCAAAGCGTAGTGCGTATTCCAGTTTCGTGCCACCTGGGCTGCGTAGCACTATTCCGGCCCTGCTGCCTTGCTGGTTTGAGGAGCCATCTACGTGAAGGATCTAGGGCTCCTCATCCCAGTTCGCATTTGTCCTAACCAGGAGAGATGCCACACAGGCTGCTACTTCACGGGGTTCAGACTCTATTGGCTTGGGAGCTCCGTGCTCACCCGAACTAGGGATCTCGGGCTCAATCGGCCTAGGGACTTCGATGCTGAACGTGCACTCGGCGATAAAATCTGCTAAGGCTTGGGCCTTAATAGCAGTTCGTGGCTTATACTGGAGGTCGTACTCGCTGAGCTCGATGGCCCATTTCGTCAGCCGACCGGAAACCTTGGGCTTGAGTAAGACTTGCCTCAGAGGTTTGTCAGTCAAGACGACGACAATGTGAGCCTGGAAATATGGGCGGAGTTTCCGAGCTGCAATTACCAGTGCGTATGCTAGTTTTTCTATTTGCGGGTATCCCGTCTCTGCTCCCTGCAAAATTTTACTAACATAATAGATGGGTCGTTAGACCCGATCTACTTCTTTTATTAGTACCGAACTGACCACCTCGTCGCTTGCCGAGAGGTACAGTTCCAAGACATCGCCCTCCTCGGGCCGGGTTAAGATCAGCACACTAGCGAGGTAGTTTTTTACCTCGTCGAATGCGAGCTGGTAGTCTCGGGTCCATTCGAACCCTTTGCCTTTGATTGCCTTAAAGAAAGGCAGGCAGTGGTCTGTCGATTTGGACATGAAGCGGCTATGCGGCCGTTTAGCCTCTGAACCTCTTTTACTTTTCTGGGTGGTCTCATATCTAGGATGGCCTTTATCTTGTCCGGGTTGGCCTCAATACTGTGCCGGTTGACGATGTACCCTAGGAACTTACCCGATGTGACACCGAAGACACACTTGTTTGGGTTCAGTTTCATGCTAAATTGACGCAGAATTTGGAAGACAGAATCAAAGTGTTGTATTAATTCCTGTGAAAACTGCGTCTTGACGACCATGTCGTCTACATAACATTCTATTTTCGTGCCAATTAAGGGCCGAAACAGCTTATTCACAAGTCTTTGGAAGGTCGCCCCAGCATTCTTCAATCTTTCGGGCAAGCTCGGTTCAGGTCGGTGTAGTCGACGCACATGCGCCACTTGTCGTTTGCCTTTTTCACCAGCACTAGGTTGGCTACCCAGCTCGGGTAATGAACTTCCCTTATGAAGTCTGCTGCGAGGAGCTTTTCAACCTCCTCGTCGACCGCCCTCCAGCGCTCTGGGGCTAAGTTGCGTTTCTTCTGTCTAATGGGTCTGACTACAGGGTCAGTATTAAGTTTGTGAGTTATAAGGCTGGGGTCAATACCGGGCATATCAGTCGCGGACCATGCAAAAATATCTAAATTTTGAAGCAAAAAACTCACCAATTCGGTTCGTAGAGGTTCCTTGACGGAAGCACCGATCTGTAGCGTGCGAGTCGGGTTCGTAGCCGAAGTCGGGATTGCGACCGTTTCCTCTGTGGGCGAAGCTCGTTCCTCGCCTTGCTCCGTAGGCTGTTCCAGTTCAAGGTCGTCAGCCGCCTTGGTTTTTCCCTTCAGGGCGGCAACATAACACTTGCGAGACTCAAGCTGGTTGCCCCGCGCTACCCCCACACCGAATTCTGTAGGGAACTTCATTGCCAAAAAGTAGGTGGAGACCACTACCCGCAAGATATGCATAATTGGCCGCCCTATTATGGCATTGTATGGGGAGGGGGTCGCGACCACCAGGAAATCGTGGTTGAGTCTGACCACACAAGGCCATGTGTCGACTTCCACAGGTACTGTTATTTTCCCGAGGGGCCTGACTTCCTCTCCGCTGAAGCCCACCAGAGGAGTGTTTGCGGGCTTCAGGTCGCTTTTCTACAACTGTAGCTGGTCAAATGCCGACTTGAAGAGGATGTCTGCCGAGCTGCCCGAATCCACAAGTATGCGCCTGACCTCGAAATCGTTGATCCTTAGTTTTATGACAAGTGCATCATCGTGGGGGTAGTGGACCCCTCGCGCATCGTCTTCCGTGAAGAAGATCGGTTCTTCCGTCTTCGGCCTCTTTGGAGGGTTCTGTTCTTCTCGGGCTGCTTCGCAAACTGACGTCCGGGCCGCTGCCAAGGTACAACCTGCTACCACCGAACCTCCCACTATCACATGGATGGTTCCTCGAACTGGCCTCTCTTCCGGAGGCTGTCGTTGCAACGGTTCGGCCGGCCTGCTGCTGGATTCGGGGGCGTCCCTTCCGTGCTCCCCTTGCCGACCTGCCTTATTGTTATTATTATTATCATGCTGTACAAAATTTCTCAAGTATCCGCGACGGATGAGTCCCTCTATCTCGTCCCGGAGATTATTACACTGTTCGGTACTATGACCGTGATCTCTATGAAAACTACAGTACAAGTTTTTATTTCTCTTGTTTGGGTTCCCCTTTAGGCGAGGTGGCCATTTTACGTATGAGGCGTCTTTGATCGTCATCAAGATCTCGGTCCGCCTCGTGTTTAATGGTGTGTAGTTCGTCCAAACTACTAAGGGAGCTCGGAACGGCTGGCTCGGCTTCGGCTCTCGGGCCAGGTTTTTTCTTTTGTCGATTGGGTTGGAGGGCTCACCTTCCCTCTTTCTTTTCTCGATCCCGCTTTCGGTCCTTTGGTTGATCTCTTCCTCTGTTCTCATGAACTTATCCGCGAGCTTGAGGAATTCGGCCACGGTTGCGGATTGGTTAGCTACCATGTGCCATTTGAACTCCTTGTGGTTTACTCCTCTCTTGGCCGCCGCGAGCTACACCGCGGGGTCCAATCGCGGTATCTGCAAGCACGCGTCATTGAATCGCTTGATGTAGCCCCGGATGGACTCTCCTTCCCTCTGGACTACTCCAAAGATGCTCTCCTCGGTTTTGGGGCATCGCTTGCTGGTGACAAAGTGCGCGGTGAAGACCTGCACGAATTGGGTCCAGCTTCTTATCGACCTGGGGGCCAGGTTCCTGTACCAAGTGCAGGCCACTCCCCTGAAGGTGGTGGTGAAGGCCACGCACATGCACGATTCACTGGCCCTAGCTAGGTGCATTTGGGACTGAAAAGCATCGATGTGGTCGTTAGGGTCGAAAGACCCGTCATACTTGTCCAAAGGTGGGAGCTTGAAGTTTCTGGGCATGGGGACTGCTAGGAGTTCCGATGCAAGGGGGGAAGGAACTAAGAGAATCGGGGTGGCTTTTACCTCATCCGAGCTTGTCTCTTCTTTACCTCTGAGCTCGGGCAGGACACGGGTGGCAATTTGGCAACTTCGTTGGTGCCTTCATTGTTGAGTGGGCCTGGTGCTGGCGTTGCTGGCGTTGCTGGCCTCTATGTTGCCGAGCTCGATGGGCCAGGGTTGTTGGTAGTCTGCCGCTAGGACGCTGAATCGATTCTCTGTCAGCGGGAGCTCAGACTTGGAGTGCCGAGATACCGACTTGGCGGGCGAGGTGCCTGACCCGCCGGCAAGCTGCGAGGCGGGGGTGATTTTTCTTTCCCCTCGGCCCGGGGATGAGGCCTATCTCTTGTGGGGGTTCTGAGGTTGGGAGGCCTCTCCTCAGTGACGGCGTCCACTCTGAGGGGAGGGCTTAACCGGCTTTGGAGCAGGGTGCCGAGGTGGAAGCAGTGGTTGGTTCAGAGGCAGTTGGGGGAACTGCTGCTAATAGTGATACTGAGAGATGTGGTGCAGTACTTGGTGCTGCTGGAGCTGATGTTGCTGGAATTGTTGCATTTGGGCTTGCATTGCATCAGGTCGTCCAACTGGTTCTGGCCGGTCGCCAGGGGGATAGGAGTTGGTTCAGTAAAGGTTGTTTCGACAGGGAGTGGAAAGGGGACGTTCATGGCAGGAAGGTTTACCGGCACCACTGTTTGTGGCGCATTCAGGTTGGGGATCCCATCCATCGGAAGGGGGATAGTGAACTGTCCGATGCACACCACGGGGACTTGAAGTTGTTCCCCGGTGGTGTTCATCTCCGTGCCACGTCCGGCATTGCTGAAAGAAGCCATGGGTGTTGGGGTTTTTAGAAAAAAGAGGTTATGAGAGTTTTAGAGGGAGGCTTTTAAAAGCGTTCCCACAGACGGCGCCAATTGATGGTGCGCAATCCGACCGGTCCTAGCTGTCAACGACCTTGTCTCTGACTGGAGCAACAGGGGGCCTGAAACGGAGAAGAAAGTGGGGAATCTCCGGGGAGGAACCCGGTGAGATTACTCCGAAGCTCAAATTAGTATTCTCTCAAAGGCAAGATAAAACCAAATGGCGCAAAGTTCACATACCTTGTTCTTGGGGGGTAGAGAGCCTTTTATAACCACTTCGCGCACTCACTCCTAGGCTTCCGTCAGGTCGGGTATGATTACTTCTGTGCTTCTGCCAGTTCGGGTGTCATCACCTCTGCTGGGACAGAACCACCACTGCTCTTTGTCGGAGCCGTCTCTGTAACTGGAGATGGCGGTGGCAGGTGGCCGTTGGAGTGCGGCTGTCAAGCGTCAGATCCCAAGTCAGTCAAGTGCGCCACCCCTGGATACGGACTCCTTCGGTGTCAGGTACGGTGTAGTTTGTTTAGTTCAGTGTCTTGGAGGCGAAGTGCTGGAGTGGTGTGCGAGGTTAAGTCTTGAGTTTGGATAGAGGCGCGGCCCGAACTGCCATGGGGCAGGCCAGTTCGGGTTGTTGCCCTTTGTGTTCGTAAGGCTCGGGGCCTAAAGGAGAGCTCGGGCTCCTTACGGGGAATTCGGGCTCCTTGCAGGGAGTTCGGACCGCTGGTTCCTTCTTTCGGAGCTCGCGCCTTGGCGTGCTGTTGTGCCGAGCTGTTGCCTTTGGCACGTGTTGAGTGGCCACGAGGTCGGGCCAAATCTTCCTTCATCATGTACCATTTCATTTATGCATGCGTTTTATTAAAGTACATGCTTATAAATTGTTAATTTATGTCTTATGGAATGATGATTTGCTATGTTGTCGAGTTTCAATTGCTTATTGCATATTGTGTCTATCTAATATTGCAGACTGTTCCAGTTAATCCAAAACCATTCTTGAACAATCTGACTGGAAAGCCTGTTATTGTAAAGCTTAAATGGGGAATGGAGTACAAAGGTATTTCCTTCTTGCTAAAACTTCAAGTGTGTGTTCATATGTGTGTGTGTTTTGGCTTTAGATATATCATCTCTAAGAATAAGCTAAGTACTTTATATACATGATATTTTCAGGCTATCTTGTGTCAGTTGATGCCTATATGAACTTGCAGGTATTGTTTATTCCTTTAGTTCATCCATTTGATTCATGCTTGATGTCTATGTAGCTTTTCTTATTTGATTTTATTCTGAGGCCAGATTTGATTGTTGTTGGATACCATATTGGTTAGCTTTTAAAAGACAAGAACTTTATCATTCAGAGATCTGCCTTAATTTGGTTTTTGAGCTGTTTGATTGTTGCCCATTGGTAATTATATATTTGTATATGGTATTATTACCAACTAATTGATAGCTTTTTGCAGCTAGCAAACACTGAAGAATATATTGATGGACAATTCACAGGAAATCTTGGAGAGATTCTGATCAGGTAGTTGCCACCAAGATTATGGTGATCTATGCTTGCCTGTCCTATTTGAATAATAAGTATTCCGCAAACTTGCAAAGTCACTTATTGAATATTTTTTTGATCGATTCACTTATTGAATAATTAGGTAAATGACTTGATGCATGATGTGGTGTTAAGCACCAGAAGGAATTGTGCTTCCTTCATCAATTAACAATTTAACATGAGTATGCTGTGCATATTAGTAGACTTGTCAATTAGTGGGTTTTCTCTATTTGCTTATTTCAAACCTTTTAACCATTTCCTAGTTTGCCAAGTAAACTAGTGTCAGGTATTAGTTCAAAACGGACCTATGTTTGATTGTTAAAATGCTTGGGTCATGTATGGCATCTGGTCCATAACCATGTAAGTCTTGGCCAACCAATTGAACAGCAGCGAGACATGTGGACTACATGGTTAATGTGGGGTAACAGGCAGTAGGCACCATTAAACATTGTCTTGTCTAGCAGTGTCATGTTGTACTTTTCTGGGAGAACTCAAGTTTAATTTAACTTCTGTTATTTGGATAACTTATAAACCTTTTCTTTTCTGTAATGCATCAGATGTAATAATGTTCTCTATCTTCGTGGAGTGCCAGAAGACGAAGAAATTGAAGATGCTGAACGAGATTAGAAGTATGCAGTAGTTTCAAATTTTGTTGTTGTCATGCTTGAGAATTTTTTTAGATGGGTCATGCTTGAGAATTGATGGCTTCATATGATGACTTTGTTATATGATGTAATTAAATCGTCCCTGATGCAAAACCTTTTTTTTTTTTGCTCGGTAAAAATGGAATACCATGAATTAACATGTTCTGGACCTACCTTTACCTTTATATCAATGGCCTAGTCTTTTCCTTTCCATTTTTTTCTTCTGCGAATATTTCATTGGCCTAGTTATTTTCCCCTCTTTTGATTGATAAAAAAGCATATTAATTTCATTGGCCTAGTAATCTCCGGTTAGAAATTTTGTTGCTCTGAAAAATGAGACGAGAGATAGAACAAGATATCAGCACATCTGAACATGCACTGATGCGCTTGATGCATCTCTTATTTCAAACGGCATTTTATTGGTAAAATAGAAAACACAAAATTCCATAATTTGTTAATGAGATCATATGGACATTCATGCTAGATTCAGGTGCAACAGGCAAACGGGAAAAGAACCATCGACCCTACCCTGATTAACTGATTCATCGAGTTGCAATTTAACCATCGACCAACCCCTCCTTGGTTGATGCTATGCTATACACAATCTTTGCGTATTGTGTGCATTGATATCTTGAACCTTTGAACCTTGAGTGGGAGGATGTCTCCTAAAGAGAGAATTTCTGACTAGAATTAGACATTGAAACCTTTTTCTGGGTTGGCTATCCCGCTGCCTGGTTTGTTTCACACTGAACGTTGCGTTCGTTTTGGACTAGATTAAAAATAGAGCGTAAATAGAATTGCCTAGATCTTCTCTTTTGATTTTATAGCTTTTATCGTCGCCTTTTTAACAATTTATTGTTTCCATTATTTCATATGCTTAATAGTAAATTTACAGAGAAACAACCATTATTCAACCATTACACTTACACAGAGTAGTTGGTTGCAGAGAAATAAAAAAGAGGAAGGATAGAGCGGGACCTTTCTGGTCTGCAATCTGGTGGGGGGCAGATGTGAACTCCGCTCGCACGAGCCTTCCTGGCGCCTACATGGACAGACGCTACTGATGTGGCATACGTGATTGGTGCCCATCTGGCGACAACTAATTCCCAGCAGATCAGAACTCGAACATTACCAGACCAATCAACATAAAACACGTGCAGAAACAAACAAACAAACGAATCAGTAGTTCAGGACCGTCCGTTGTATTTGGATAGATCACTGACGAGACAAATCATCTCTTCCAGAGCATCAGATTGGAATCCTATGTAACAGTGACCGGTCCGGCAGTTAAGAGTTGATAATGACATTGGAGTTTTTATTTACACGTGTCACCACCAAGTACAAAGTGGCACATCGAGCACGTACAAAATCAGAGAACAAATGTACGGTAATCGGAGCCCCACCAACACAGAGTCGCCAGCCACCGGCCCATCGCATTGGCAATTTGGCATCTTCTTTCCTTCCTTCCTGTTCCTGAACTCGGCTCGGTTGATTGCGGTTACACGGCAAACATTTTGACGAGTCTTTTCACTTTTCAATTTCGGGACTCAGAGCTGGATTTTCCGCCATACGAGAGATCTCTCCCATGCATTCATTCGAGCCTGTGGCTGACTGGCTCTGGCTCTCTGCAACCAAAACGATACGCGTGAATGCACTTGTCACGGAATCTCTCCCGCTCTTTCTTCTAATCCCTTCGAAATATTAAACTGGATGTTGTGCATTGCGACTACGCATTAATAAGGTGGACAACACTTCTTCGGCCACCGAACGCATCGGTTTTGTGCAAAGATCAGGTTCTTCGCTTTGCCAGATCTGGATCTCGCGGGTTCTTTAAACTTCTTTGACGTATTTTTCTCTCTCTGATTAGCAGATGATATCGTAGAACTCGTTCATTATTGTACCTTTTTCATTTAGGGAGACCTTGATTTGTTGGGCTTGTTTATTGTTCTTTTCGTGCTACGGACTGTCAATGGAGATAGAGCCTCTTCATCTTTTCTTCATGTCTGTTGTAAATCAGTTTCAGATTTAAAGAATAAAGATGGTTAGACTAGAATCCTGGGAAGGAAGTTCATTGTTGTGAGTCTAATATATTAAGCTGGGGCCTCTTGTTATGGTTCTAATGGTATATTTCACTAAATTTGTCTGAGTTTTTTAAAAGGTTGACAAATTAGAGAGATGGAGGTTTCTGGTGCGCAACTTTGTAAAATTGACTCAGACTGCTTGAATGATGGAGGCTCTGAAGTCTCGAATTTGCATGGCCTTGAGTTGGAATCAGCGGAATCCGGTATCCGTAGGAGTCTTGGCTCAGACCAAGAATTCGATTCCATGGATGCATTGGAGATCTTGAGAGAAACTGTGAGGATCCTTCGGTATAATTCCTCAGGTTTCCTGGTGATTACAGCAGTGCTCATTTGTCCCGTCTCTGCTGTTGTCCTCTCTAATATCCTCGTTGACCATTCCATTGTAAAGAGACTGACTAATAGGCTCTTGTTAGTTGCCAAGTCAAGTGGGCTGCCCTTGAAATATTTTATTAGACAGTCTTGCCAACGTTTATCAGAGATGACCATTTCTGCTGCTTTCTGTTTCCCTTTGTACATCACATTCTCGCTATTATCCAAAGCTGCAATTGTGTACTCTGTAGATTGCACATATTCCAGAAAGAAATTCAATATGTCAAAGTTTTTTGCAGTTATCATCAAGATCTGGAAGCGCGTTGTCTCAACATATACATGGGCCTGCATGGTTATTGTGGGTTGTCTGGCCCTGTTTCTTGTTCTGCTGGTTGCCGTTTGCAACATTGTTTCTATCGTAGGGTGTCCATCTTCTGTGATTGTTTATCCAGCTGTGATGATGGGACTGGTATTCTCCATAATTTTTGCCAATGCTACTATTATCTGCAACCTTGCCATCGTCATCTCTGTTTTGGAGGATATATCAGGCCCTCAGGCTTTGCTTAGGTCAGGTGTCCTAATTCAAGGCCAGACCCAAGTAGGGCTTATAATATATCTTGGATCAACAATAGGGATGGCATTGGTGGAGGGGTTGTTTGAGAATCGAGTGAAGACTCTGAGTTATGGAGACGGGCCTTCCAGGATATGGGAAGGACCTCTTCTGGTGATTATGTACTCCATCGTAGTGCTTGTTGATTCTATGATGAGTGCAGTGTTCTACTTCACTTGTAGGTCATCTAGTATTGAAAGCTCAGAGGGAGAGGCCAACACCACCTTGGAAGTTATCGATTTTCCCTCTAGATCAGTTGGTATTGACTGATATCACCATGCAACATTGGTTCTGTTTCATATCACTTAATCTCAGTTAATACGGAGAAAGGTGGAGTTTTGACTAGCAGACAATCATTGAAAGATCTAAGCATGCATTCAATTTATTTTCCAGCATCAGTTTTGTAATGCTGATGCTTCAGCTCTCTAAGAAAGGAAAGCATCCAAAAACCTTGTAGCTGCAAAGTGTTGATCAGGAAGAAATTTTGAATACGGAGCATTTTGGAATTTTTTTGGGTATACAATGTATTTCTTGCTGTGACTCGAAATTGATAGAAAGTTACCTCAAATTGTTTAGGAAATGTTCTTTTCTTCTGTTTTATATTTGTACAAGTATATCACAACTATAGCTCAAGAGTTTGGAATTCATGGATCAAAATTGATAGAAAGTTACCAATTATGCAGTACTTCTATGTCTAACAATGTTTATAGATGGAATGTTATAAATGTATTTTTTGTTTATCAGTTCCGAAGTGTGGATAATGGTTGTTCTTTTCACGTTTGTAATTTTTCTGAGTAATTCATTTTATAACATAATTGTTTTTTCAGTGAATGATGCATAATTATCATTATTTTAAACTTTGCTTATTGGACCACATTGCTTATCAATATCCATGGGAAAGAAATGCCTACTTGCAATTACTTGTAGAAGACGTCTAAAAACTAAGGCAGCATTTGGTACTGTATCAAGGGAAGGTTTCTGGTGTTCTCATGTACCAGAAAGATTCCCATGGAATGTTACAAATGGTTCCTAATATGCCTTAATGTTGCATCTCCTATGTAAGAATTTCGAAAGTCCCTTTTCTAAATGAAGATTTACCCTTTGATGGTCTGAACAGTCAAACATGTCTTATGCAGCTAATCCAATATGTTTTCAAGAGTTCAAGTTTTCTTCTGTCACACATTATTTGGAGTTGATACTGAAACAATTATCTTTCACAGAATCTATATGTATGTACGTTAATATTGGAAAATAGAGTATTCAATTCATTTTAGGTCCTGGTGATGCTGATTCACCAAATACACTAAACGACTCAACTGGTTCAAAATGCTAATTGGACGCTAATAACATTGTAGTATTGGGCTTAAACCAGTTTGATACAAAATCAGATATTTATGTTTAATCGTTCAAACAGGAAAGGCAAGTGAAAATTGGCCAGCCTAAAGGACATCGATGCTAAGTTTCCACTCCTCTCCTCTCCTCTGTATATTTAGGTGTCCCTTATCAGATAATCTTGGTGTGCAGATAGTATTTGGAAAGTATAAGAACCATTCCTTAAAGATACTACCAAGGTTCAATTTCCATTTATTAACCCTTATCCATTGTCCCTTCTGTGGAGTTGCTCTTTTAGAAGTCCAGATTTCTTGTTATTAGTTTCAAAAGTTAAACCATTTGATATTATGCAGGTTTCATCTTCAGCATGGAGATTTACCCAAGGATCTCATTTTGAAACTTTCACAGGTTCTCCTTGAGGATTCATGTATAATGAAATGGCAAAACAGGATTCATGTAGCTGAGATCAGATGATGATGATGATGATGATGATGATGATGGGTTGTCCTTGAAGACTCCAGTACAAGGTGACTCATCTTAAAGCTCAGTGCATGCATAACATCCGCATGATTTTGGAAATAACTAGCCCCAGTCATTTATTTATATGATTCTCTTCATGGAACCATAATTTTATATGATGTTGATACTACTCTAGATGTTTATGAACATTATACAAGATAGATGAGAATTACTTCCTTTCTGATAGCTCTCTTTTTCTGAAACATTTTAAATTCAAGCATAATACATGTATGACTGAACTTTTCTTCTAGCTAATTTATTTAGATGGAACAGGTTTTATAGCTACAAGGATTAAGTACATCCTGGATAGACCTCAAGGTGTGATGTGTGCCAATTTCTGATCCAGTTGGATGACTAAGCACCCATTATGTAAACTTTTCCAATTGTTGGATCAAGCAATATATTTGTGGTGAGCATTGACAACAGTGGGATATATTGGATAGTCGTGTTAACTCAATCACAATGACTCGTGGCATTAAATGGTCCCACTAGAGAGCCAACCAAAAGGTAGATCATGCCTACCTTCAGATGTCCCACTTGGTTTTCTGTGAGAATGATAGATGCTCTACATAGTGGATATCTGGATCTTTAGTAAAATGTTATGTACCTGAAGTAATGCAATCAAAATTGAGCTTCAACTATAAAATAGTAAGCACAGTAGATTTTGTATGTTTGTGCCTTTATATAATTTACTCCAGTGAAGTAGATAACAAGTAGTTCCAAACAGTGAAATGATGATCTAATCTGTTCATTTACATGGCTTAATCTGTTCTATTTCTATATATGTTTATTTGTATCCTTTGAAAGCCACATATTGTGCATTGGACTTTCAAATTAGCTTACATTAACACAGTGGAGAACTCATTTATTTCTCAGACTTTCATAGGAGAGGAAAGGCCTTACTTGCAGAGGATCCAAGTTTAGCTAACATGCAAACAGAAGAGCCTGGTTGAAGCAGTATGCCAGTAACTTCTAGTTGCTTGCTTCTAAGAAATCCAGGTACTTAGTTTTCTTACTTCCAGGTATCTTATAGGATAATAAAAATCAAAGCAAGGTATCTCCCATTGGGGGGGGGGGGGTACCGGAAAGGTGTGCAGTTACTTTGAGCAATTGGTACCAAAAATGACTGTCACAGAAGTGGAAGCAATGATCTTTCCACTAGGCTTAAATGATATTTCAGAAACAGGCCATCCAGTGTGTTAAAAGTGCAAGGCGCAAAAAAGGCGCAGGGGCCCATTTGCACCTGAGGCACAAGGCAAGGTGCATGCCTTTTTGAAGCAAGGCACAAAAATTTAAAAAAGAAATGCTAAAAAATAAAAAAAAAATTGCCAGAAAATTCAAAAATGCCAAAAATTCAAAAAAAATGTAAAAAAATCAAAAAATATTAAACATAATATTAATAAAAAATATAAACTTAAATTTTAACATAAATGTTTTAAAAAGCCTATTGTCTAAATTAAATACATAAACATAACATGTAAAGTGTATTCAAATGAGAGTTTAAAAATAAAATCAAACATATAAAACATTTTCCTCAATTGCATTACTTCAAGTAGCTATGTGATGTAAAACATATTATATTCCTGATTCTATAAGCCGCCTTTGTGCCACGCCCCTCAAGGCAAGCCCAAACAAGTCTATATTAAGGTCTTAAATTCTTAGTTCTCACACAAAAATAATGATTTTATAATTTTAATTTCTTTTTAAGAAGATATTCTATTAGGATTAATGAATGAACAACATTACCAAATAAGGGGTTCTTGGAGCTTTGGTGAGCAAGCGAACCAGGTGTACGCCTTTTGAAAGGGCTACACCTAGGACCTAAGCGAGGCACAAGGTGCATCAGACGCACACCTAGGCTCACTAGGCATGCACCTTTTGAAAGGGCTGCACCTAGGACTTAGGTGAGGCACATACCCTAAAATGCACCTCGCCTGTGCGCCTAGGCACACCTTTTAAATCACTGGGGCCATTGATGGTGGTATTAGATGCAATGATAGTGGAATGAGATGCCAAGATGTAATCTCTGATTTGGGGAACTTGCAAGTTGCAAGATTCTGCGGGGTGTCTGCAGTGTTTCTTGACATCCAAGTTCTCGCTAGTTCACTAGAGATCTCCTTTCAGCATGTATAATTCACATGTTGAGAGATCTCCTTTCAGCATGTTATTTCATGCACACATATACACAGTACAAAAATATTAGAGGAAAACAGAAAGGAAGCTATCCAAATTTGAGTCAAACTACGGTGCATTTATGAGTGTTTGCCATATGTTAAATCAATATTTTAGCCTATCAAGTTAAAGACATTACACGGTGTACTTGTTTTTCATTGATTTACATTTTACAAGAACTTTACGTTTTACAAGGTATACTTACCAGCAAGACTTTAACAATGTTAAAGATGTCAGTTATGATGTGTTGTTATTGTTTTCACTGGTTCATGCTTTTTTTTTTTTTTTGCTTCACAATGCACCATAGATTTTGCCTCCAAATTTAATTCATTTGTAATTGGATCAAACATGAGTCTACCCCTATCTAACATGATATGATCCATCCAGTAATTCTTGAAATTTACTTTTGTGCCTTTAGAGTCATAGGTTCAATTCCCATGGAAGTTATTTTGAAATCATTTTATTCATGATATACAATTTGAAATTTATTTTTAGTTTATTTTATTTAATGATCTTCAATAATATCTAAATCCAAGTTCAATTTAAATCTGATGGATAAATTAATCCAAGTTTGTATATAAATATTTATGTTTTGATCTGTTCAATTTGCAGCCCTTTGTTACTATCAGTGTATGTAATCTTTCTTCTGTGGTTAGAGAAAAAAGCAATGTAATCATTCTTACACATTTCATGTGTTTTTAATACGAAAATGTTATTGTGCAACTCCAAAATGTAATAATGAGGGAATTGATTAATTTTCCCAACTAATTTTGGAACGTTTTTCCTTCTTTGATGGAGAATCATTCAGTGCCTTTCGGACTAATCTGCTAGACAAAACCTGTTATACACAATGCATCAACCAATCAGATCTACACACCTGTCTTACAAGCCCGGATCTGCCAATACATCTTCCAACAAGATTTATAATAACATGTTTTGTACTTGTATGTTGTCATTGATGAAGTTGTACTTTGAAAGGGCAATCATGCATTGCATTAGATATGCTGTTATATATCATGTTGAAAGCTGTGGTGGTAGCGTCTTATTGCTAGCAGATTCGGGCTCTTTTTAAACTCGTCCCATCTTAAGGTTTAATTTAGATTTTTTGTTTTCTTATTAACTAATGGAATAGGGTCAATAGGATGCTAGAGGACAGAGCAGTCCATTGGATCTGTCCCTTTGTAGTTATAGTTTCTTTCAAATTAAGGGAGCGTTTTATAATTAACACAAATGTTTTTGTTTTAATTTTTTTTTGGAATTGCCGCATCAGTAATAAATAAATAAAAACATGTTTATAGACTCTGTTTTTGTACTCAAAGGGAAAAACAAGTTGATTTTTTTTCAAAAAACAATACATGTTTTTGGAACCAACAAAATGTTGGTTTTTAAAACAAAGACAAATTTTTTGTAAAATAGAAACTATATGATATATGGAACATGATGTTGAATAATCAGATGAAAACATGTTTTTGAAACTAAATTCAAGAACATGTTTTTTATTCCAGTTTTGGAAGCAAAAATATACACAACCAATAACATGTTTCTTGTATTTTTGTTTTAAGAAACAATCTATTTTTCAAGCAAGATGGTTTTGATTCCTTTTTGGAACAGGCAACAAGAAAAACAATTTATGTTGTAGAACACCCCTTAAATGAACAAAACCCTATAAAACTCTAAACATAAGTTATAATTTAAAGAGTATCTGTCTACAAATGGCGTCCATTTGTCCTAATTCAATACTGAATACAAATCCATCAAGGCAATCCAAATTTGATCCGTTTATAATTGGATTGAATATGAAGCTAATCTGATTCAATATGTTCCAATCCAATCTGATAATATTTAAACATTTACATCTATGCTTATATCTGTAAAAATTAATATATATTTACTAGGAAAATTTGGTTTGAAAGTTAAATGTTTTAGGAAGAATCATAGGTTCAAAATCTAGAAGTTATTTTCAAGTCATAGTCATCTTATCATGGTATATGAAATTATTTTTAACTTGTTTTATCAATAATATATAAATTACTCTGATTATTTTTAGTTTAATTCATCAAAAAACATTCAATATGCAAATCTGGTCCAAGCGTAATAAAAATCCAATGTATAAAGCTTCCATTTGAAGTCAAATATTAGTAATCAAATTTGGATCACGCCTTTGCAGCTGACTCTACAACTAGGTAGAATTTGCAGAAACGTCGCAGGCAAGCCATAGGTCTCTCCTCACTTGGGGCTGATTGAACACTTGAACTGAGACAGAAAAAATGACACAAGTTTCGAAGTTTTGGGCCCCCATTAAGTGGTGATTCTTATTTCTTATTTGTCGACCGTGATACCCACAAGCCATAGGGCACTTATATTTAACATTACCTCAAATTAATTTCCAACTGGAATGAAAGAAAATTAGGCTGCATTTGTCGTTCCTTCTTCTTCTTTTAGACTAGCCTTCCCTTTTAAAGAGGTGTGGTGTCAACCTATACTTTTGAAGGTCAGGAGTTTCTGTTGGGAAGCCTTTTCTGAAAAGAATTAATACAGTAAATTTGTTTCAAAGGAAAAAACTCAATAGTTGTTTGTCGCCTCACCGATATGTCATTTGTAAAGTTGATGGTGAGTCTGAATATCATTTACTAATTTCCTATCAATTTGCTAAATTCATTTGGGAATGGTTTACTTTTCTATTTAGGTGCATGTGGACTCCTCCATTGAATGTGCAAAGCTTATTCACATTCACTCCTAACTGGTCAACAAAAAGGGCTATGATTATGTGGCAATGTGTTAGGACAGTAGTTTGTTGGACTATTTGAGAAGAGAGAAATTCATGAATTTTTTTAGAAAAGGAGAGAAGTTGGAAAATAATATTGGAGATTACTCATATTAGGGAGATACATTGGTTAAAAACTTTGAACATGCTTGTAGATTTCTCAATAGATGAGTTGCTAAGAAAGTTGAAGGAGACTACTCATATTAGGGTGATACATTGGTTGAAAACTTTGAACATATTTATAGATTTCTCAATAAATGAATTGCTAAGAAAGTGGAAGGAAATTGTAGAATCAGCTTGGCTAAAAAGGTTTCAAGTTCTTGTTGAACCCCTCCACCTCATAGTTTTACTAAATTGAATTTCAATGGCAGTAATATGGGCAACCTAGGGCCATCTAGAATAGGGGGAGTTATAAAAGATGAAAAAAAGGAATCTGTTAGCCATGTATTCTTGTCCAATTGAGGTGGGAGATTCCTTGAGGGTTGAGATACTAGCAGCTCTTGAAGGGTACAAAGGGCTAAAGGCATGAATATTAATAAATTAGTCATAGAAGGAGATTCTAAAATTGTGATGAACTGGCTAAAAAAAGGACAACTCAGGCTTTGGAATTACAGTAATAAAAAGAGGAAATTTAAATGACTGACTAAGGACCTTGAAGTTCAATGTACATGGGTAAAGAGAAGTGCAAATTCATTGACAAAGGGTGAACAAAAACTCTATTTTTTGAACTGTGTTGTAATTGCTTTATATTTTGGGTGTACATTGGTTGTATTCAGGAGTTAATACTTTTAGCTCCCTTGCTCTATAATCTTCTCAATCTTTTAATAAAATTCACTGTTATTGATAAAAAAAATGCCCCTATGAACAATGAATTTTTAACTATAAAAAGGAGATAAATCCTTCAAATAATGCAGCCCTAAAACGAAATTGGTCATCAAACCAGACTTTTTATTCATAAGCTTTACTTCAAAATAGCCAAAGATATCTCATCGAAAGGAAAAGATGTAACTTCATTTGATCATTCTGATTTTTTTTAGGTGAATGGTGGACCCTGACCCCCAGATCTACGAGTTCTGTCCCTTGTATTAATTTCCACACTCACACTCTCACGTAGCTTTAAACACTACCAAGTTTTAGTGGACTGCATACAAATGTAAAGGTTGAGAAAATCCAACTCAGGGCCATGCCCATGTGAAGTTCCCAAATGCCAAGGGATCAACGATCTCCTCTGATTCGGGTTTCGAAGGAAATTTTTCTAGGAAGAGAGGGAGGTCCCTAAAGCAATTTTCAGATGTTAATTCAACCAATGGTATTAGTAATTGCATGAGCATCTTGCTATACTATAGAGTAGAGACCCTATGAGAGAGCGACTGTCAATAGTTGGGTACTGGGTAGACGGTAGACTCAATGACCTCATCCTATCTGATTGGGGAAAAGCCATCCACATGATTGACATCTCACTATAGACCCGGGCCTTGTAGGCTTATAGCAAAGGAATTTAAATCAATGAGTGATATTACCTTACAAATGCAGATTGGGTGGTACCACCACAGAGTCCACAATGTTGTATCATCATCATCATTCCAATAATGAACAAAGTAAGCCCCCTTTTTCTTGGCCATTCTTTTTCCCTTTTCTTGGTGTGAACTGTGAAGTTCTTCACACTCCAGTAAGTGGCATCATTGTCTCTCTCTCTCGTTTCTTAAATACCATCATTCTATCACGTTAATACAACCCTTTGATGTAGTTATTTTGAAAGGACCTTTTGTCACTTGACAAATCATACTACCTTATTCTAATAAGCAAGGTTTTTAAAATCGGACTAGACAGGGAACCGTTCTGGGTCTGGTTTCTGGACCAAATGGCCCAACCGTCCAGTCCAAATGGACATCCTGCTCTCTGACAGAAAATTTTTAAAAGTTAAAAAATAAAAAACGATTAAAAATCATTGTCCGAGTCAACGGTTCGATCGCCCGAATTTGCTGACCAAATCAACAGTTTTTTTTACCAAAAAACAGTTTTAAGGTAAAACAGAACCAATCAGATGACTGGTTCTCGGTCTTTCCAGTCCGACCATCCAGTCAGGTTTTGAAAACCATGCTATTAAGTCTTAACAACCATTTTTTGTTTTTGACATAAACCATCTCTCTCTCTCATATTTATTAAATACCATCAACCCTTTTTGAAAGGATCCCTTTTTCCACTTGACAAATCATACTACCTTACTCTACCAAGTCCTAACAACCATTTTTGTTTGCACATAAAGCGTCTCTCTCCCTATCTCTCTCTCTCACATAATTCTTAAATACCATTATTCTATCACGTTAAAACAGCCCGATGTAGCTTTTTTTGAAAGGTCCCTTCGTTCCACCTGATAAATCTCACTAGCTTACTGATCTATCAAGTAGTCTTAACGACCATTTTTTACATAAAGTATATACATTAATCCCTCCCTATTATGATATCCATGTGGACCTATATTATATACTCTCGTCTCTTTCTTTATAGTGTTAGATCATGTAATTTGGGTACTCTTCCTTGTACAAGTCGTCAGCTCCAAGCTTCAAATGTATATACTATGTACTTGGAGAAGCTACCGAGAAACCAATTTCAGAGGATACACACTAAAAAGACCACTCAATTCCATCCTTAATCAGATGTACTTAATAGAAAGAAAACCTATTATCTCCACTGGCTTGAAAGCTTGGATTTTGGGTCCTCTGACCTCCACTCATTGACCCTTAAGCTCTAACCAATCCACTCATGTGAGAGTTGGGACACCCATCCTCCCCCACAATTCTTTATTGCTTCTTTTAGATTCTTTATGTTCATAATACACTTGATGGATAATATCTTAGTGGATGAGATGTAAGGTGATATATTCCAAAACCCAAACTAATTCTGGTAGGTCCATCTGGAATTAAAAGTTAGTAATGAGAGGGTAATGACATGAATTGCTTACTCAAAAACTCAATTATGGAAGTATGGAATCAGTGGCCTTTACAGATCATCATCTTAATGTCTTCTTCCTCACTGACTCAGGGGATCAGAACCAAGTCACCCCAGACCAATGATAACCCCCAACACTTTAAAATTTTTACTCCATTAAACAAAAAATTTTGGAATTTAACCCTTTTTTTATCCAAGTGCTTCCTCTTCTCTTCTCCTTCTTCTCAATAGAAAGGTCACAGGGAAGGGGAAAAAAAAGCGACAATCTACCAAACTGAACTGAAAGGTCCATTTTATTAATTGGAATTTAACCAAGACCATAAGGGGCCTACATGGGTCGATTATCAGACTATGAACCCCTAACAAACCCTGCCCCAATAAAGACGACTTGGCACCCTCCAGTCCTCCACATCATGATGACTGATGTCTCATCTGTTAAATGGAAAATTGCCTCAACCCAACTCAGACTCGGCTTGACTTGGCTTATCCCGAGTCACCACTAGAAAGCTGCACGTGGTACAGATAGATGTACATCAGATTCTCAATACCACCCTCCTATAATGTGCTCCAGTTTTCTGTATCAACTCCTGCAATTATATATATTTCTAACCATTTGCTGTAGTTTCTTGCTTACTTGAAGTCTTAAAAAAATAGCAAATGGGTTATGGTAGGAGGGCTGAGGACTAGATCTATTTGACTTTGAGATCAGACCACACGAGTTCCAATTCCGATTGGACGGTCAGGATTGAAGCTCGATTATTAGTTCTGATTACAAAAACCCCTACCATAAATGCGTTTTGACTTGTGATGAGATGAGAAAGTCAACAGTCTCCTTTAATGAATCTCACCATTTGATCCTTGCTCATCTCACCTAGGGAAGACTTGGATTCCAATCAAACGGTTGATGAAGAATCATTCCCTCACCACCCCATTAACTGTTTCTGTTTGGTAGTGATGAAGAACAATATGGAAACCTTGATGCCCACCTTTCTTCTTTTTTTATATAATTCCCGTAGAAGCTACGTATCACCTACCATGTGAAGGATATCAAGATTTGTATTGATAGGACTTTGTAGGAGTACATTAGAAGTTATTCAAAAGGAGCTCACTTTGCATCATCAGCCAAAAGAGACTCTGATCAGTGATCAGCCAAGCTTATGGCGAAGTGTATTATTATATGTGTAGCAGAAAACAAAGGAAGAAGTTGGCTGGAGGATACATCACAAAGACAGACTTCTCTCATGAGTCATGACTCCAAAGAAACCCGAGTTCCCAAAACAACTCCACTTTTGCTATTGTTGGTTTAGTAGTTGGCCAATCCATTCATCTAAAAATACCAAACTCCGAATACTTCAAATCTAAACCACCACCATCCCCACACACAGAGAGAGACAGATATTAACCCGTTGAGTATTCTTTTTTTCATTTCTTTATTAAATAGAAGAAAACATCAACGCCTCCTCCATGCTTTCATATACAAACCAACCTCCGAGTCGCTCATTGACATTTCCTTTGCAATGGAGGAGAGCCCATCAATTCCAACGGAGAGAACCAGCAAGATTGTCAGGAGATCGATCTTCATTTTTCTCAAACACTACCAGCACTTCACCACCATTGCAGCACTCTTCATCTTTCCTGTATCTGTTTCAATTCTCCTCTCTCAAGCTGTTCTGCCATCATTGTCACCTCTCCTCCCAACCATCCAAGCTCGTCTCCAATCCCTCTTTGATGCTGCAGGGTTCCCACCCTCATCCCAGCTCTTCTCTCTTCTCAGTCTCAAGCTCTCTCAGACCATTTGTTCCTCCATTGTTACTATCCCATTCACCCTTTCCTTCCTGTTAGTAGCAAAGGCCTGTGTAATCCGAGGTTTTAATCATTGCAAACCATCTCCTCCAGCTTCCATCTTTTCTTTGGCATTCCTTTATAGCCGCCTCTTCTTCACCTACATCAACAACTGTTTTGTTATCCTTGCAGCCAATGCTACCACCTTCTCTCTCTTCTTCCTCGCCTTTAATTCCTTTGCTGCCTTTGGCTTCTCTTCTCCCAACTTCCTCCTTTTCCTCTCAGCAGCCGGAGCCATACTCTACTCTGTCATACTTGCCAACACTTTCATCATCTGCAACTTAGCTCTGGTTGTGGCAGGAATGGAGAACTGCTCTGGGTATCTGGCAATCCTCAAGGCCTTCGTGCTTCTTAGAGGCAGGACTTCTATAGCTCTCTCACTGGCTCTCCCTGTCAATTTGGGCCTGGCAGCTATTGAAGCCTTGTTCCAGTATCGGGTAGTAAGAGATTATCATCTTTCTGTTAAATTCCGACCTTCTATGGCATTGGAGGGTCTTTTGATTGCTTATCTCTACTCCCTCCTCGTTCTCCTTGACACCATTGCAAGCTGCATATTCTTCAAGGCCTGTAAGTCATCTTGTCAAAAGTCTCTGGAAGGTAGTCACAATTACCAGATCGATCTTGCACAGGAAGAGGACAAAAGCATTTTCACAATCCGGAAGACTTTGCAAGAATTTCCTTGAAGAACCTTCTGAAGGTTAAAAATGCTTCTAGCTGTTAAATGGCTCCCCGGAAAATTGTTTTGATAGTTGAATTGGCGCCAATAAAAAGATTAGACCCATAGAATTAGTTCTGGTAGCTCTAATAATTGAGCGACAACCAAGCCAAAATACAATACCCGATAGGTAAGCTCAAAGAAGAGCTAAGCGGAAATAAAAGGCCGCATTGTCCCATTTCTTTATACTTCGTAGTATTTGCTTTTTCTCCTTTGTATATTCATAGATTCCTTTAGATTGCATTCGCTTTTGTCACTTCCATCAGCTTTCAGATTCTTAGTGTAATAAGACGTGATTGTAAAGATTACTACAAGATCAATAATCATGAAATATTAAGTAATGGAACAAGGTGTCAGGGCAAATATAACTTTACAGCAGCCTCACTCAGACACAAAATTACAGGTTAACCACTGTATGGGTAAATTCCATTTTGAACAGAAATCAACACAAGGTTGGAAGAATACATTACAAATGTTGCCTTCCGGTCTTGTCTTGGTGGAATGAACCAAGAACAAGAAATTGCAATGAAATTCAGGCAGTACAAGACATGCTTTAACTCAACCAAACTCCACTCTCATTCAGTCCCTCTCATGTCTTCTCAGAGTGGATGTCAACCCCAACAACAGAGGGGCAAGAACCAAGGGCTAAAAGGGCCCACAAGCCTGATTTTAAAGCCGTGGATCACAAATAAAAGAATATCAAGCTTTTCACCTTAATCTTAGGGAGACCATAAAAAGGTCCAAACTCTTAATTCTAGTCAGTCAAAGCTTCATATGGTTAGTTTGGCTCGATGAAGATGATGCCTTGGATTTAAGTGTCCTATCTTCGTGACCAGAGCTAAAGAGGAGGTTATTCCAATTTGTTGACCTGTGCATCATTCGGGGAGGAACCCGGTCACTATCTTCACCTCCAGATGCCTCATAGCCATCACTCGTAGACCTTGAGAGTGGTAATCCGTTCTGAGCACTACCAGCGGCAGAAAGAGCCATTAGCCCTCTGTTATCTTCTGCTCCTGACGAGACATGGAATGGATGGAGATCAGGTGAGGCTAGACTACTCTCAGGAGAAGAAGCAACCATCCCAGTTAGGGCTGACATCGCTCGGCTTGTACGGAAAGCACTGCGTGCTTCAAGTTGCAGAGGAGCTAAACTGGTTGATGTTCCTGCTACTAGATCACTGTCATTACTATCAGCAGCCTTGGATGATATTTTTGCCAGGGACTCAAGCGGAAGATCTGCTGGAACTCGGACCCGCTTGTTAGCTCGCCTCCGATTTTCTGGCCTTGGGAGCATCCTACCACTGTTGCTTCCAAAGCTGCTGTCTCTTTCTAGCCCAAATGGTACTTCCTGCCTTACCACAGGCTGAAGGATTCTGGATTTCTTCCTTGCCTGAAGTGCGATTCTTGAGACTTCTTCGGCATTCATACGTGCCAACATCCATGGACTGATCTTCACAGCTCCAGGATTCTTTCTTCTGACATGTTCCTCTCCCACCATCCTCTTCCCAGATGAGCTAATAGGCATTCCAGTGTCTGGAGGAACCACATCAAACTGGAAGGAAAGCAGAAAAGGTAGCATCATGGCACAATTGACAGGACACCCGCCCAATTATAAATAAACCCACACACTAATTTGCTAAAGTATGGCTCCTACCTGATCTTCAAGAAACAATCTTGGAGGAGTACACCATGCACCTCGGTGGAAAGTGTTGAAGGAGCTTGCACTACTTAACCCAGTAAGAGAGCTAGCAGGAGACATCTGCGGGCTCTGCTGACCTCCCACACCTTGCTGCTCCTGCTCTCTCAAAGCAATAATGTAATCATATGTGCTGATTCCCTGTAACATATAACACATGCACTTAGAACATAATTGACAGATTAAGTTGTATAGATGGTGTTCCTTTTCTTGTTCTCTTTTTCTTATCAGCAATGGTGATTTATTGATGTGAAAAGGATCAAGGGGGAACGAAAACAGTCCATTCCACGATGCTTAGAGTGAAGAGACATAATACAAACAGCCAAACGCAGACACATGAAAATACATTTAAAGCATCAAAATATTATTCACCCCTGTGCCACCAATTCCAGCACCACCTTTGTTACTCTTTCCCTTACTAAATAGTCACCAAGTCCATTGGCCAATCTAGGAGTCCACTTGAACAAGCAGTTCAGATTGGAAGCCAAGGTGATACCCAAAAGGCCAAGAGCCATCTGTTCTTGAAGAGAGAGACAGCCTACCACCATTGAGTAATAACTCTGTATTTTTTGTTTCGTGTCCATGTGGTATCCTCTAAAATGACTCTTGAGGTAAACGACAAACAGGACCATCATCACATGATTGCACAAGTAGTGCTCCTTATGTTCCCTGTACCATTACAGCAACGATAACACCACATGAAAACACAACAGAAAGAACCAAGTAGTTAATTTACCTTTTTAATGAGAAGAACATGAAAGAAGAAAAGCTGAGCAAGAGGAAGGGTTGCAATCATGGCCAAAATGGTGCACGAAGCCTGTTAAATGCAGCATACATTTCATTGGTAAGAGAAGATTATGTTCAAAAAGAAGAGAACAAAACTGAAAACCAATCAATCACTTGATTTCTAAGTTTGGCTTATTTGAACACCCAAAAAAAAACAATTTTATAAAAGTAAAGCTATGAAACAGCTCTCAGAGTCCACTTACCAAACATCTTTGTTCAAGAAACAGACCTTAATTTAGCATAAACAGAAAATAAAAGGAAGAATTAAAATACTCACCACCACCACGACAAAGGGCACCAAAGAGAAACTGCTCCCCAACTTGGAGGTGATCTCCACGGCAAATTGCTTCCGCTCAAGAAAACAGCAAATGATCACAAGGATGCCTATCGACCATTGTAGAATAAGCTGCAATCTCAAGCCCAAGGTGCAAAAACCATGTACATACCTGTCAATAATCAAGCAAAATGAAAAGAGACAAGAAAAGAAAATGCTTACTCTTCAACTGAAGTGGTCATTGGGATGTTGCATGTTTCTTCAGAAGTTGAGATGATGATTGTTGCTCAAGGGCAAAAAGAAAGGATAGGATGGGAAATGTTCTAAGTAAGCTGGAAAAGAACAAGTCTTAAGGTGGTGAAGAGAGCACTGACTGAAGGTTTGAGTCAAATTTTTGGATGTTTCAAATCTGACACCCTTAAGCTTCTCAACAGGCAAAAGGATGTAGGCTCATGCTTACCAATAAAAGGGCAGAAACCATCAAGGTGAAAAACTGTTGGTAGTTCCTTCGGCCTATACAGTTGTTGAGCCACTACAAAACCAAAACATGAAAGAGATTAGAGGTGCTGCCAAGGGTGGGTCTGAGAGAATTTCCATCAAACAAGAGTTTGAATACCCTGCAATGATGATCAAAGCGGTCAACACACTTGTCACAAACCCTGCAGTGCTTGCTGTACTTGCAAACCTGTGCCACAATTCTATAGAATCAGAATACTATATGTATGAACAAATTGGGTGAAAGCCTTGTAATGGAGTTGTACTTTACAAGCTATTCAGCAGATATGCAGGCAACTATACATTGACAAAGTTTTTTTATTCCTTGACCCTTAGAAAGTGGATTGAGTTTGGTTTTCTTATAGTTAAGTGCAGAGAATAAGAACATATATAAATTTGAAAATATAACAAAATTCAAATTCAAGCAGAAACTTTGCTGTTTTGTAATATGTTTTGTTGGACTTATCTTTTAGTTCTTTGGGAAATTCAATTTAATTACAACTTGTACTTGGAAATAGAGTTGTTAAACCATTAAGAACTCTAACTTATGCTCAACAAAAGTCTTACCCAATTATTCAGGTAAGCTATAAAAGTACTGCTTCACCTCCTTTTTTTCTCATCAGTAAACTACTGTTTTACCATTCACTCTTCCGCCCCTCTACACTCTTTCATTTAAGCTACAGGTCCTTGGACCCTTCCTTCCTCACTAATTGAATGTACATTATTTATCTTGATTAAAAAATAAATGATAGATCATAGGTCTAGATCAATTATTATGCATGGAGGCAAGCTTTTGAAAAGAAGAGACAGACTACGAATGGGATTATCATTGCCGCACATATTTATAATGATAAATCATTCGGGCAAACTGGACAATCTCCAAAAGGAAAAACGATGGACTTCTTGGTGGTAAAGGTCATGCAACAGATGGTCAACGATCATGATTATCTAATACATAGAATAAATAGGTCATGTAATCAGGCTAACTATGAAATAGGAGATCTATTTATTGGAACCCAAAAATGGTGGTCTAGCCCCCTGCATGCAGGCAAATTCTCATGAGCAATTTGGTAGGCCATCATTAAGATCTAGCCACCACAGACCTCATACTTCCTAATGATAAAGCATATAATGCATTTCAATATTGTCTAATTTAGAAAGAAGGTGCAAACATTACCGGTAGAAAATGCCTGTACATACCTCCACCTCACACAGGCTGCAATAGAACAAGCCATCCTCACTTGTTTGCAGCTCAGAGGATTGTTCAGATGGACTTGAGCAGTTGCATGTAAATGCAGATGAACAAAACCCCAACAAATACATACAACAAGATTGACTGTGAGAAGATGTATTCTTCTTTTCAGTTTCACTTGAGGGATCCTCCCCAATGGCAGAACCCATTGCTGAATCTATGGTCTTATCTCCAACCAATGATGCATTTGCATCTTGCTTTGAGGAACTTGAACCGCCTCCTAGTTTAGATCCCTTGGGCTGAGGATACTTTTCATCAGTTGAAGTATTAACATACTTCTTGGACTTGAACACTCCTGGATCTGCAGGATCTGCTGCCGCACACCAGATGTAGAGGCTGAATACACATGTAATCTGAAAGGATAAGTAACATAGGTAATGTTAGCAAGATCAGAATGAGGATGAAGAGGCTGGTGATTCAAATCTTTAGAAGACTACAACCCTCAACATATATAATTCATTTGATAATGAAAAGCAATAATACATAGAGGCACATACAAAATATACAATCAATCTGTAGCTTCTGTCCAAAAAGTGTTCAAGGCTAAGTTTAAAAGTGCTTAAAAATAAGTACTTATTCAAATAAGCACTTATTTTAGGCTGGGACCACACGAATAAGCACTTATTTGCATTTTGGGAAGTAAGCCCAAAACAAGTGTTTGGTTTGAGAATAAGCACTTATTTGAAAAGCCCAAATTTTGGGCTTATTTTTAAGCGGTTATTTTCTTTTTGGCCTATCTTGGCCCACCACATCATTTTAAAAATACCTATACTACCCCAATTTAAAATAAGTAATTTTTCACCAAACACTCATAAGTGCTTATTAGAATAAGCACTTATTCAATAATCGCTTATTTTTCAAATAAGCTCCCAAACTTGGCCTAAATCTCCAAGGGCCCTCACTACCATCTTTAGACCAACCAACTACCAGCTAAAAGTCCCCCTCCACCTCCACATGCTTAACTCTGTACATGTCTATTGATATATTCAAAAAGGCAATACCATCTCCTAATTTACCAAGGATCATGTTTTAAATCCAAGCTGGAAATGGAACCGCTTTTCCTTCTGGGTGGTAGGTCAACAGTTCCATAGATCAAACAGGTTGACCTGTGGCATCATAATTCAATAATAAAAATATAAAAACACAGAAAATTCATAGAAAACTTGGGCATATCTCTAATACTAATATAATCATCATATTAAAAAAAAATAAGTATGGCAAATAAGAATCATTTTTTTAGTGATGGAAAAATTACTAAAATACAAAAAAAATATATATATCTAACCCATGGCCCACTGACCGGGTCAAACAATTCAGTGGTTGAACCAGCTGGGTCACCAGGTCATTTCCCAAGTCAACAGTTCATTGCAGACAAGCAGTTCAGTGGTGAAACAGACCCAGAATTCTGGTAGGATGATGGGTTGACCAGCAGGATCAGCCATGTGTTGAAAATATTGGTTTTAGCAGACCCCAGATGAAAGACATTGCAAAATTTCTACAAATGAACTTTAAGTTTTGCATAGTGCACTTGAGCCCAACTATTACCTAACAAATTTGGCAATACGATCTTAAAGAATTCCATGGAAAAATGCATGCATGATGCACTAATGAACAGGAAGAAAGCCATTTTCCTACCACCCTTCTCATTGCACATGCATAGAAAATGAGGAAAATCATGGTCTAGCTTTTGATGGATACCCCTTCAATGATCAAATCTGACCAGCAATAGATCTACACTTTGGGGCTGCAATGCCTGACACCAAAGTATATCATATATAATGGGTTCTCAAATCCTTAAAAGGCAAGTCTGATAAATTCATCAACTAAATGATGGGAGAATGTTCTCAAGAGACATTCAGTTCCGCGACATAACAGACTACTACCATTAACATCTATCAATCATATAGCACAAGATACATTAAATGAGTGTGCATAATACAGTCAATTCAATCATTCACATCCAACCATTTAAGGTCAACAATATGGACGCTGCTCTTGACCTAGGCCATAACCACTAGTCTCTTACTCTTTTGGAGCCTTCAACTTACACCAAACCACTCATTGCTGGTTTCAAACACCCACCAAATGCATGACCAAACCATTTCAGTCAATTTTTCCACATCTTGCAACCTATCAGAGTTGCCCCTAGATTCCCACAGATAATCTATTTCTGACTTTGCTATTGCCACTCATCCTTATCTCAGAGAAGTTCATTCTGAGATGCTTTTCTCTTGATTGTTCAACAGTCTTTACCCATAAAGGCTGTCTGTTCTTACTTCTTATAGCCATTTATTTATGGATTGCTCTTACAAACATTTTGCACAACTCTCCTGCAGTATGAATGATTATACAACAGTAGAGAAGCATATTTCCACTTCATCCATCATGGACTTATAGCCTCACAATCCTGACACTCCTTATGGATTATCTACATCTATTGTGGTGTGTGTTGGTTTTTTATGTTCCCATGTAAACACATACAAATAATCAGAATTTAGATTGACCCCTGGGCATGTTATTGTTAAAAAAGTTCTGAACACATTTATTCATATGGCTAACAATATATGCTCCCACTGTGAGCTGCTTAACAAGCACCATATGTACCATTAAGTGACCTTGCACTGTGAGGCAAAATTTGGCATGCTACACAAAAATGGAAGTTTCAAATTTCAGTACTACCACAATCCAAGTGGCAGCCTATTCAGTGAGTGGGCAATGTTTCTACTTTCTATGACCTGGAAAATTGATTGATCAAAAAAAAAAAGACCTGGAAAATTGTGTATATATATAGATAGATAGATATCAATAGCCCTTTCTGACTCTCCAGAGAATGCAAATTGTTTGGATGGCTAGTTTTTGACAATCCAAAATTTTTCCATCAACAGAGAAAACCGAATTGATGTCACATGCTCAAAGCCACCTATTGTATCATATCATATGATAAACAAGAGTGGTTGTGGCTTTGTGCATGAGCGTCATGAACTTCATCCCCATTACCCAGTTGCATACTGAAAATCGGTTATAAAATGTTTGCAAAAGGCATAAAAGCAGCCTCTTTAGATCCCACCTAGCCTTCTTTTCTAGATACTTTAGTTCATTCTGCATTTTAAGGACATTATGAGAAGAGCTAAAAATGAATCAAAGATATGTCCTTATTGAAAATCACTCCCCCATGCAAATAAAAGCTCAAAATCAGCCTTGATTGAAATGAAGATAGATAGCCTGTATCTCTGGGTGAAACTTTACAGAATTTCAACCGGAAAGCTTCTCTGAAAGAAAACTTTCTATACCAAGTATCATGCATTTCCAAATCCGCCATGTATTTCTGGCTACCAAATAGGAGGGAGGGGCATTCAAGATGATCTAATTTATTCGTACAAGGGTTCCACCATGATTTATAAACAGGATTCAATATTCACATAGGAATAACAAAGTGAGAGGCTTTGCCTAAACAAGTGAGAGAATACTAACTTATCAATGGGTAATGGATTTGAATCATAAGCTAGGACATTATATTATTGTCTATTGGCTCCCAAAGATGCAAGAAAAGCAAAAGGACAAGCAACCCTTCCTTCCTTGTAAGCCAAAATTACAGCTTCATGGGGAAATTCGAGGAGTCGGTAGGACAGTAAGACACAAAAGAAATAGAAACAGAGAATAGAAAAGGAAAAAAGGAACCCATTCATAAGGAGGGCAGAGGATTAAGCTCAACCCATGAATCGAAAATCAACCGAAAAAAGCACATCATGCAGATCTCAGTTCATAAGTCTACCAAAAGAAGAAGAAGAACCTGAAAATACGAGGAACATCTAAAAGAATTTGAAAGATTACTTACGAGAGGAGTGTAAAGCCCCATTACAACGTACTGAAACACCTTCCCTCCAACGAAAGGCACGAAGAAGACATAAAAAGCAAAACCCAATGCTAGAAATACAGCCACAGCAACCACCTATAGAGACAGAAATGAGCACAGAGAAACGGGAAAAGAGGATAACAATACTAGCATTAAAGAGGAAATGTACCTGAAGAGGATGGTAGGGAAGCTGCCATCCATGCTTCCTCATTTCCTACTTAATTGTTGCAGATAAAATTCCAGAAAATGCAAAAAAAATGGTTATGAATCCAGATATAATAAATGATTTCGGTTGCGTTCTCTCTTTCCTTTCTTCTTCTTCTTCTCAGGAAGAGATGGGGTTCACCGGAAGAATAACCTAATATTTTGCGTATCTATTTCCTACCATTCTTATCAGTAAGAAAGAGGGAGGGGGAAGTGGGAAAAATAAAGATTGATTTTGGGTTCAGGGGAGTGGAGAAAGGACAATGGTCAGTGGTGAAGTCTTTGCTGGATTACTCCATCTCCCAGGGCACCAAAGGGGCGAAGGGTTGGGTACTTGGGTTTCTTCCTCCTGAGCTCTTTTACATGGGCAAAGATCTGCTTCTAGTAAATATAAATGGAGAGAGACTGAGAACGAGAGAGAGAGAGAGAAGCCACACCTCCTTTTTCTATGCGCAAATCATAAGCGTCTCTGGTTTAGTAAAAAATTGCTGTCTGATTTTCCTTTTTATGGATTCTAAGTTCTAAAAAACGACTTTTGAAACATTAATCTCTCTCTCATCTCATCTCAGCGTGTTAACCTTAATCACTTACACATGGATCAGTACTTCTTCGGGGAAAATGAAATAAAATAACAGAGAAAAATCTCTGTCTTACTCTTGGGTCAACACGGAGGTACAGAAAAAATAGCCCAAATCCAAGTTTTTTTTTTTCTTCTTACCCTTGTTTTTTCCTTTCTCCTATCTGTTGATAAAAGTGGTCATGCTCCAGTGTCTTGTTGCAAAAGAAAGAACACAATAATAAATGATCTTGAGGGATGGGTCCCTCTTCCTTAATGGCATCTCACCATTTAGTCCCTCTTCCTTAATGGCATCTCACCATTTAGTCCCTCTTCCTTAATGGCATCTCACCATTTATGCCTCTTATGTCCATTGACCACATCTTGATACCCATGCTTCTTTTGCAGAATGAACAGCTTCTAAAGAGGCAAAATAACCAGGAACCCCACTCTAACAGGAATTTCCATCTCTGTTCCATATTTCATAAATGAAAGAGAGTAGTTGAAACCTATAAAACAGAATTTGGATCAAGCAGCCAAGCTATATATATTATATTAGAAGCTATATATATACCTTAAAGAGTGACTATAAGGTACAGCTTCTATATCTTATGGAGATGCTTTGTAGGGGGATTTTTGCCTTTTTGTGACAAGATTAAAGACCTTGGAAACCATTTATTTGGTGTAATGGTAAAATCCTAGGCTGTCCAATGTAAAAATGCAAGTTTGAGTCTGAGAATGACCATTGTGAAAAAAAAATGTAATAGGTTAGGATTATATCCAATCTATTCTTCCCAAGACCCTGGATAGCTGGGGCCAGTATTGAGTAATAGCATTATGACCTTTTATGACTAAGGTAAGACCTTATTTTAGATGGTTTAACTATTTAAATGTTTCATATAATGGCAAAATTTTGATTGTTCTCTTTTTAAACAAATACAAAAAAATAAATTTGCAGTTTTAAAAGAAACTACTACATCAAGAAGTAAAACAGAATCAAATGTTTACATATCCAATAATTAGTTCTTCTCTGCCTTCCTTTTTTTTGTTACATCCTCTGCCTTCAATTGGCATAAATAATAAATTCATCCCTTATGATGGTGCGCTACAAGTTTACATTTTCATTGTTCTTGTTTCTTATTTTTCTCTTTTATGTTCTGTCATTGCAAGAAATCAAAGAATGCTAGGAACCATTGTACAATTAGAAGAGATGAGGAATTTTTTGTATACAATTTTCACTTGGGAGATGTGGGGGATGCACATAGGTATTTGGGAGATGCTGCTGTCTCTTTGTCAGTGGGTCATGTGTAGATCTGTGAACAAAAGTTATCATCTTAAAACCCAACATGTACTTCATCCCTTGTCGATATCAAATCTGAAATGTATGATGCTTTGAGAAGAAAACTGGATTTTAATTTTTTTGAAAATTCTAAAAGGAAGAGACTTGAACATCTTCACATTATTTCTGACTAATTGGTCTCAAACTGAGTATATTATACATCAGTGGATTATGAAAACTCAAAAGTATAGCACTTGAGCAACTTTATTTTTTTAACTTTTCTGTTGTCAACCAAAGCCATTTGAAATAGACCACTAATGAACCAACCAAATAGAAAAAGTAAATTCTGATTCTTTTGGCTTTTTAAAGTTGGGTTTATTATCAAAGATGCATCTTGTATGTGCATTGGAATGTATCAGAGAAAAGGAAAACCCCAAAGTAAGATAACTACTAAGAAAGAGAGTTTTCAATCAATCAGGAAGGGAAGGGATGTAGCTTGGTTCTTGAATAGGGTTTCTTTCATCAACAGTTTTGCACTGTGAAGAAGAGTGACCGAACAATGGAAGGTTGAGATTGATGGGGTGATGAGAGACCTGAGCAGAGTGGAGAGGGTAGAAAGTTGGTTAGGTTAGGGTTTTGAGCTTGTGAGAAATATTTGGCATTTTCTTGTCAGTTATTGGATTTTGAGGAGGAAGAAAAGGGCAAATGGGTATTACAAAACTAATTACCTGTCCTTGTATTTTTCCACGTCCTTTACTTCTCTCTGACATCTCTCTGATTCTCTCTCTATCTGCATTAATTTTCTATGGATTTCTCTCAGTGCCTTCCAGCACCGAACACCCCCCCTTCCCTAAACACACAACACACGCTGTATTTCTCTTCACCCCATTATATAAAACACCTATCTCTGTTATACAGAGTTACAGACGCTTGATCTCATGAACGAAATTTGACCCACTGCGACGATCAAATGATTTCATCTTGTCTCCTCTGTGTGGTTTAAAAGTAAACAAATCCAACGGTTGATACAGATTGTGAACATGACACAGAGAAATCCATATTGGTCAGTTAAACCCTCCATCGTGTGTCTTTGTGTGGAAAAAGCTGTTGCCAAACAAAGGTATTATGTGTAAATCCAGAGTCTGAATCACTGCCAACAGAACACGTTCCAACCCTCTACCAATGTGATTTTATATCGCACATCTTATATACGGAGGGTCCGTCTCAGTCAACATATGTAGTGTTGGATCAAATTGGTAAAGGGTTGGAACGTGTTTACTAGGCAGAAAATCTCAACTCGTAAATCGTAAATACGTGCGGATATTCCTGTTCAAACGTAATGGCGTATTGTCATTGGGCCACGCGATTTGATAGATGCGAGGTCTAGCAAAGAGTCACCACATCAGGAATCTTTTTCCCGTTAGAGCAGTCTTCATAGCCTTAACCCTTGCATTGAGACTATCTCTCTATTCTTGTGCTTTATTTTATAAGGAGATATTGGGACGGCATGAGCATGGACTTACCCTGACCGAAGTCGATCTCTCTTTTTTTATCTGGCAGCTCAGATGGCTGCCTAAAATATAATAAATAAAGATTAATTTCAATTAATTTTAAGAAAAGGTCATCCTTAGATGGGACGGATACATGGATATGGCCCCACTGTTTTGCCACCTGTCACATGTTTGAAAAAATGAAGAGATCCCAAGACTCAATTCCCAATCAAGGTTCAAAATATCGTTATGTATCAGCCTATATTGTTATGTATAGGCTGATACATATCATATCATGGCCTTCTCAATATGCCCCTACAAGAATGTTTTGGGTTAGACCATGATTGAGAGAATAATCGGGCCTTAAACCAACCCCTTTAAATTAGATTCAAAAAAATAAAAAATAAAACACAGAAAAAAGCACCATATCGGCCTGTATCAATTCTTTGGACCTTCCTCCCAACTGAATGACAGAAGAATTCAGTAAGAAATAATAAAATAAAATATTTTTTAAAGCAATAGTAATATGAATTGATAGGAACCATGTAATGGTTGGTAAGTCAATTGGGATTCACCCACATCTACTGGTCTTTGTGTCCTCTAATCCTCTTACCCAACACTAGAAGATTCTTCCCTCCAAGCGTTGTTTTCCTTTTTCTGTCTTTTAATTAAGCACATTCCTTGGCATTAACTGAACATGATTTCATTGCTTTAGACAATCTCATTTCATTTTTGAGAAGCTTTACATGTTGACAATTTGAATAATTCAATAATAGTTGGGTTCATTCCTATTTTCAGAACCTTGAGTGATGTTTCAATGCATGGAAGATTTAAATGTAATAGTTTGACTTATGCTTAACATTATATGATGTTTTTATTGATAGGGTTTCATTTAAATCACCAACCTTTGGATTTCCTGCATTTCAAATCTGTGGTTAATTGGATCCTATGGCCTGTCCAAGCCCTCAAATCTGTGTTTAATGTCGAGGTACACATCAGTTCCATACCCAACTTTGTCTCCAAGTTGTGCTCTCAACATTGTCCTAACAAATTACTGCAACTGCACATCAGGAACATCTCCCTTATCATTTATGGGAAGATTTACTGATGTGAGAGGATAATAACTTGTTGGAACAGTGTCAGAGTATTTGTTGGGAGCATATCTAAAGTCGAGTTTTTTTCCATGGTAATTAATGGTCATCAATACTTTTTTAACTTTTATATAAAAAAAATTAGGCATATAGAATGATGGTCTATTTTGGAGCACATTGCAGGATCTTTTGGGCCGAAAGTTTTCCTTGAATAATGGGTGGGGAGAGGAATACATACTTCTTTTAGAGTTCAAAACTAAGTTGCTGCACTCAACAAGATTCCTGTGATGTTTAGAGCTAGCAAACTTCTTATAACATTTTATTATTTTTCTACTTTTAAAAAAAATTATTAAATTTATCTGATTTTCATCTTGAAATCCGTGACTTTGATTCTGTTTTACACTTCATACAGACAGAAACCTTACAAAATATATATATATATAGCTGAAGTAGGAGAGACCATCTGGTCATGAAATGGATCAACTATGACATAAGATCCAATCATTCGTTGTATTTTTTAAAATGATTTGATTATAAAAGGAGTTAGAAACTTAGAATTAAAAAAATCAAGGTCAGAAATTTGTGTTGACTGTATTAGAATTCTTCCCCTTTTTTAATAAGCAGCCACATTAGATTTCAGTTGAAACCAAATTAGGCTCAATTTTTTTTTTTTTTTTTTTTTACTTGGGTCTTGGGTCTATGAATGGGATCCGAAAATCTTGCCTCAAAAAGAGGCCGCAGAAGAAAAGAGTGGTTACATCAACTCAAGTCCGAATTCAATCCAATTGTCAACTTTATGGGTAGCTTCATGCAAACTCTGATATTGATTTGAATCGGTATGTTGATCTAAATCCAACTAGTTTTAGTTGAGATAAGGTTGGGGGGATTAGGAAATATGAATCCAGATGTTGTTTTCACAAAATTGGTTTTTAAACCATTCTCGCAATGCTGTAGTTATATATTGAAAATATCTCCCAATGAACACAAAAACATATAAATACAGATATTGTAAATAAAAACATATAAAAGACGCCTTTGTGTCTGCTGGTTTCCTATAGAAATGCACCTTCGAGAGTTCGAGTGTATAAATACAAACCGTGATTTGAATTGACAGAACGGTCTCTGTCCATACACAATCAAAGGTGCGCTCCTGCTGGGGATCCAGCAATCAATCCAACTCATAGGTGACCAGTACATCTGGCTTGATAAAACACATGTGAGAACCTACGATACCATTTTTAAAATTACAACAAAGCCCTTAAAATTAACCATTCTACCATTAGAATAATTGTATAATGTAGATATAAACTATTATATTTATTTTTTGTATTATGACACAGGACAGAAATCGTGGTTGAACTTGATATTGTGTAAGCTACACGGGATAAGAAAATACTTAGAATCCGCTAGGTTGAAATTTTGGTAATGCACTAGAAAATAAGAAACTTTTTTTCAAACCGGACCAGATGGTTGGACCAAAAAACCGGGAACCAGTCAGGTGATCGATTCCATTTTTTCCAAAAATCGTTGATTTTGGTTAATAAATCGCTGATCGGGCGGTTAACCGTTCAAACGGTTTTGACCGTTTTTTATTTTTTTGTCAGAACAGGCCAATCATTTAACCCGGGAACCAGACTCTTGACCGGTTCATTCTCTAGGTCGGTTTTAAAAACCTTGCTTAGGGTCCCTTTTATAGGCCCTTAATTACAAACTTACTCAAATTAAGAAACCAATTCCTAAGAAAACCAATATAAAAGAATACAACTCTTACACATTTCCTAATTAATCTAAAAGAAAACAATCAAATAAAAAGTCTGTTAAGACTAGGAAACTCAAAAAGGGAATTTCATCCTCTCATTCCTTTTTGAACAGTTTCTTCATATCCAATTGATCCATGTATTTATTTGCAAACTGCTCAGCATTGTATTATATATTAACATCATAGATGAATAAGAGATGGGAACAGAATAGGGTGGGTGCATGGGAGGTCCACTGATCTTACCATGAAAACCCTGCATTTATGCGATCGATCGATCAGGCAGGCCATAACATGAACAGACTGATTTCCGGATCTCTAAATATGTACAAACCCACCAACCAGATCTGTGAATTTGTACTATCTACCGGTTGAATGAGTCAGCCAAAATATGCCATAGCTTCTATTATTCAAGATTGTCAGCCCCTGTAGGCCCACAATCTCTACCATATCGATGTTTTCTCCAATGGCAACTCTGCTTCTGCTTCTAGATTTCTACCAAGGTATAAGATCACAGTTCCTTCTATTGCAATAGAGCAAACATATCTATCACATTTACTAGTATTGAGAAGAGGGGAAGTGAGCTCGTGACTAACAGATTGCCCTTAGAACTATATTAATCTTCCTCAGTGATGAAACTAATCTTGTTTACATACTTCTAAGCTTGTGGGGCTACAGACAATTTGTGATCAAAAAAATGACAAATGCACGTAGAGTTTCATTAAGACTTGAGAGTGGGGCATGTGCAGTGCTGCATGTGAGAGGATGAAGGTGAATCCATATAGAGAGAGACATGGGAATGAACATGAGTGGTCCCTAAGGCTGAAGCATTACTATTTGAATATATCATTCTTATAATTACAAATTTACCCTTTATATTTTTCTATCTTTTTTAATGAAGTGCAGAAAATGAAAAGTTAATTGGTATTTGTGTGGAATATTATTATTATTATTATTATTATTATTATTATTATTATTATTATTATTATTATTATTATTATTATTATTATTCATGTCACATGTTTGCACAATTTTCTGAGTTCCCACATGTTCTCACGTGTTGCATTCTCAAAACATATGGTTCATCATTAATACAATGGTCCCAAGACTCCCAACTAAAATTAGGGTAGACGGGTAGAGCCGGTCCTACCCCAACCCGGCCAATATAAAGATCGGATCCCAACTCAGACCAACCCTATTAGTTCATTTTATTGGGTTTATTGAGTCTGATCCGAATGAATCCGACTATAAACTCGAAATATCTTTTGTTGTTTATTCTCAAAATATCTTATATAACTTTAATTAGACATCTTATATGAAGTTGTGCATAAAACATTGAAGATATTTCTGTCATACACTAATTTGATCGGGCCCGGATAAAACCCACCCACTCGGATCACACCCAACTGGATGCAGGCCGAGTCCCTAGGTAACAGGGTCGGGTCCGTGGGTTTTGGCCTCGGTGAAAAGAGCCACGGACAACATTTATGATTTCTGGCATGTGATGCCATTATGATTTCTGGCAACTTCAGTGAGAGTGAGAGGCATGCAGTGGGGAGTGGGGAAGAGAGCCTAAATGCCAAATCAGGCGGGTTGAGTACCGAAATGGATTCACAGGCCACCCTGCACAGAATACGAGCATTTATGGTTAGATGGTACAGATGGGCTCTAGGGTCTCTTTCATCACTGTGATATGCGTGAAGTACCAACTGGTTTCTGCCATGTAAAATATTTTTTTTTGGCATTCATTAACCCATCAAGAGTTCGGGTTTTGGACAATATATGAATTTCTTGTCAAAAGACCTCGTGACAAGGTCAACGCCTTCGTAGAAGCAAGATTGTTTCTTCGGGTCCTCGGAGCCCGGAGGGTCGAGAATGAAGCGGGGGCTATGGATGGTGTCACGGGTGATGGGTCTGATAGCTTTGATCAAACTCTCTTATGCTTGAAGTTTTTTTTTTTTTTTTTTTGTCTCATGCTTGAAGTTCTGATAGTGGAGAGAAATAATACCAAAATATAGTGCAGAGAAAAGAAGTGCGATTTAGAGATTCTTTTATTTTGATAAACAGAGTTGCAAATTTAATGATTTTTTTTTTGTAAATTCGAAATAGTGATATACAAAGAGTTCGGCTTCGGTCAAGGCCCGTTCGAACAGCCTCTTGCAATGAAAATATTTCTGTATTTATGTGTTTTATTTTATGGGGAGATATATCCAATGCAAGGTTATAAAAGATTGTTAGAACAGTGTAGGCGCCGATTTGCCCTGATGGAAGCCAATCTCATATACAAGACGAGGAATAGCATGTTTCTAAGAATCAAAGACAAATTACATTAAGATCCCTAGGCAACCCCAACATGAAGCAACAGACCTAGAAAAAGCAGTGTGCATCAACCAATTAACAGCTCGGTTAGCCCCTCAAAAAACATGATGGCAGATGACATGTTCCATGCAATCAACAATGCACATACATTCATAAATAATAGTCTTTAATCTCCATGGCAGCATTACATGCTTCTTATAATCGATGACCAGCTTTGGACCTCTTTCAATGATAGACTGATTCCTAAAGTTGAGAGTAAGATTGTAAGCCTCCCAAACAAACAACCCAGGCTTCAATAAGGTTGATAGAAGAGCATTCTAAAAGATGTGTCTTCAAATCAAGGATATCTCCATGGTGATTCCTAGAAATATATAGGCAATAAAGCATAGACCATTAGAACCACAAACTTCCCACCAAAGACACTTGCATTGAACATGAACAACGGATTTGCTACGGGTATTCAAATTTAACGATTATCAATAAGCATTAAAATATGAATACCATACATATCTGTATCCATATATTTAGATACATTTGAATACATCATTGTTCATATCAATACATACCGATACCCACTCGAGGGCATTAGATACATTCTTATTTTAATCCTCAATTATCAATAAGAAGTTTTGTCTTACAATCATGTCATTCAACTAGTTTCATGGTTTGTAAGAAAAAAAAATACATCCTTCTCTCCTCTCTCCCCACGAGAGAGAGAGACAATATTTCCATCTTATCACACTTAAGTAGGTGTTTGGTATTGTTGGTGTTTCTTAGAGGGGCGTTTATCAAATAAATGTTTATATGATAAACACACTTTAAACGTTTTTTGTTTGGTTGTTTGGTTGGGCATATTTTGGGCATTTCATGAAATCTACTTTACAACTCAGTAGAAATAAACGTTTTCTCATGGGTTGGCTGTTTGGTGGCACATTTCAAGAAACAACCATATGGGTGTTTTAGTGTGACACTTTCACTTTGATGTGTAGGAGCCATAGTCAATCCAATTGTCCAAATTACCCATGCTTGCACGTAATGGCCGGTTTATGGTGGATCTATGATGCAAACCACATCTAACGGTCAAAATGTGTGGTAAAGATCCTCAAAGTGTGAAATCAATATTTATTGATGTATATTATATGCAAATTATCCATTTTTTCTCCTAACCTCATCTCATTCCTTGTCTATTACTTTCTTCTGTTTTTGGATTCAAGAAAAATATTTTGTTTGATAAAAAAATTATTATATAAAAAAATATTTATTTGCACCTTGAAAATAAACTTTGAAAGTGGGTTTTTTACTTAAGATGTTTAAACTTATGTAAAGAAGACTGATAAAAATCAAAAGTTTTATTGGATGAAAGCTCAAATGGGGCTGGTCAGGGATGCAGAATCGAATGACCAAATGGGACTGGTTTTGCTCTGGTAACAGATATAGGGTGAAACCTACAAAAAAATGGGAATTATTGGCTTTGTTCTCCCAAAAAAAATCAAGGAATAAAAGGCTTACCAGCCGATGGGGCCTATCGACATCAAACAAATCGGCAACGTTTTTTTTTTTTTTGGGGACGTCGAGCCACCTATAGAGAAGATGATTCTAGTTGTGCTTTGGTAACAGATCTAAGGCTAAACCTACAAAACAATGGAGAGTTATTGTCACTTTTTCCTAAAAAAAAATAGCAAGAACAAAGACGATGGACCTCGGCACCAAATGGCATGGCAACAATTTTTTTTCCAACCACTGAACCTCTTGTACAAAAGACGATGGACAGCCTTTGAGTAGATACTCAGTGATTGTATGCAGCTAAGATGCCTTCGAGCAGATACCAATCTATTAAGGTTATTTTTTTTTGTTGATCTTTAGTAGCCCACAGTACATAGGATCAATTCAAACTTCGGCCAACTTGGCTGACATGTCGACGCTAGGTAAGTTTGGCATTTCACGAAATGACCGACCGTTGGGGGAAGTGAGAATTTGAAACTTCCCCAAATGGTTAGATGCACAAAAATCAAAGCTTTTTTCATCAAAGTTGAGGCAACAACATTTTTCGGCGTTTTTTTGATAAACACATGAACCAAACATTGGTTTAAGTCCAAATAATCGCCCACGCCTAACTGTCACAAATGTTGCACCGTTTTTTCAGAAAACACCAACAGTACCAAACATAAATCTTTGATCAGAAGAAAAAGCCTTTGTTATGAACTGCAAAGATCAGATAATTACATAATTTCCCATGCAACTAAAAAAACAGACCAGTAGCATACTTCCGAGCAACTTCTCCAAATGGAAAACAAACAGAAATGAAGCGGAAGATTTTATTGAAATACTCTTCTTTCTTGAGAATAAATAGAAATTTGTAAATTCCACGGAAAGTTTTGATTGATCAAAACTCTTGTAATACCAGTAGCATATTGAAATACTCTTCTTTCTTGTAATACCAGTAGCATACTTTCGGCAAGTTTTGATTGATCAAAACTAACGGAAAGTTTTGATTGATCAAAGCCTTTCCGGTATCATATTCTTCCGGCATCATAGATCCCTCCCGATATATATAACAGTTATTGCAAAAATAAAATAAAAAATCAATCTAGAATGGGATAATTATAGCTTGATACTTTATCACAAATTAATTCATTTAATAGACACTGCAGAGCCATTTAGGCACAGTTTTTGAATGAACAAGAAGCATTTCCGATGAGAAGACAAAAGAAACCATACAAAAAGGTATTTTGTCCTTTGAAATATGTAAGTTTCGAATAATGATTGCAGTACTCACTCCTTATAATAAATGGAGACACCACCAAATCACTATTCATCAAAAGTGAATGAACTGGAGAAAAGAAGAAAGACAGAAGAAACAAATAGGAAAATGGAACAAATTTGTCCATCCAGTAATTTAAATAACACCTTAAAATGACATTGGAAAAGGGTTTTCTTTTTATCAAAATTCTTTTTTTTAATTTTGGATTGGATAATTTGATAGAAAAACCTGTCACATCACTTTTTAAGATTTCAAATCATTGAAATCACGTAATTTCTCTTATTTGATATATTAGTGATCTTCAAAATTGAAAACTTATACAAATCAATCAATATGCACTAAAGCATATATATCTATATATGCACATCAGGAAAATCTCTTGAAGTATTTGTCAAAATGTAAGCTATTTTTTTAGGTTTAACATTCACAAGAGCAAAAAAATAGAAAATTTAAAGAGAATGACGGTTCAGCCCAGAGTCAGAATTTGAAGGTTCAAAGTATATTTGGAGTAAGTGCCAACTTGAAATTGATGCCAATTCACAGATGAATACGAGTGCATAGAATATAGATTTCTGACCTTTTAAATATTTATAGCTCTGCAGTAAAAATCAGAAATCAACATTGGGCCTGTCTGTACTTCTCCAAAATTTATTTAAATGGTTTCATTTTTCAAAGAAAGATCAAAGACATGGACTGGGGGTTGAACAGGCAAAGGGTAATCTCCTTGATTAACAGCTTAGATTGGTCATATCATCTTAACCATATGGCAAAAAGTAATGGATTGATTAAACAAGAAGTTTAAGGGACCCAATTATCAAACAGCTATCAACAGGGAGATTCGTTTAACAGTCAAAAGTAGGGCTGCAAAGGTTATCTGATTGTCTACATTTGAATACCATATTATTAAGAGCGACTCCATTCAATGCATTTATAATTGGATTAAATATGAGCCCACCCCTATCTTATTCCATATAATAAATTTTGATTAATTTTAAATATATGTTCATATATACTTAACATTTATATTATATCTATTAGTAAAGTTAATTTAAATATTATATTTTTAATAAATTATATAGATTCAAGTTTCATGAACGAAATTTGACAATCTATATTTAATATACATCTGCCGTTAAATTCGAATATAAGTGAATCAAAATTGGATATACCTAATTTGATTCGATTCAATCCATTTGCAATCCTGGTCAAAAGTGGACAGCCAAAATTTTCACACTTCCATGAGACGTTAACACATGCAAAAAAGCTACATCAAGCCACGCTTATCCTTTTAGTCCACTCGTAATAAAGTGGACATTCTACTTGAATGAGAGGCTTCATGGCACAGAGAAAAAAAAAAACTACATAAAGTGGATTCTCTTGTCTTTTGTGACCATGCCGGCTTATGCCATTAATATGGCACAACCCCATGTTAGCTCTAAGTTTCTTCTCATTTTTTTCATGTTTTTCTGAGTAGAGAGAGAATTGCGATCAGGCAATTTATTACACCTGAAAATGGGGTTCTGTCATGTGAAACATTCAATGTAAGAGAAACCCTAATAGAATCTCAAGATATAAATGGCACATGACAAAGTCTGCTTTGGTCAATAGACTGTGCTCAAAGGCCTTTTGCAAATATCAAAATTTTCTTTATGCGTCTTGCAGAAATCTATTTTTTGCGGCTGGGACTTGATTATATGCCTTCAAGCAAGTAAGGGCAATGTTTTAAAAACCGATTGGGAGACTGAACCCTTTTGTCTCTAGGTTGTGGGTCACCAGTTCGATCAGTCAGGTCAAACAGTTCAAATCGTGCCACATCAGCGTGTGTATATATAATGTAGTGTGAAACTTTTTTTGGATTAAAATTGTCCTCTATTTTTTTATTTGAGAAAGAGTATAAAAGTCATTTTATTATATCTTTAATGGCTACTATAATGGTCATATTTGTGTATTTAATCCATCTCTAATTGTAAGGGTTAAAAATGTAACTTCAATTATTACTTTTCATCTCATTTAATCCCCTTTCATTAAGTATTAACTCTCATTTTCTCTTATTAAATCCTATATTTAAGTTATTTTTCACCAATAAATAATACTAATTAGATATTTGCCAATATTTTTAACAATATAAATCCATATATTTTAAAACTGGCTAAAAAACAAAAGCATTCTTTATCCAGCTGATGGCTAAGCAATTCAAACATTAGAATCAAATTGATAAATGTATGAAGTCATGTTTTGTAATTAAATTTTTAAAATAGAAATAAAAAATTACTAAAATGTAGAAAAAATTAGACACATTTATGATACTTTTATTAATCAAATTAAAAAATAAGTGTAACAAAAAGAACTATTTTTATTGATAATGAAAATGAAATGCATACTTTAGAGTTTACCAAAAATGAAATTATTTTACTATTTACTAAAGATCAATAGTTCAACTTTTGGGTCAAATGTTGTAAATAAATAAAAAATAATAAAATATAAAAATACATAAATGTTTCAAAAATAACATTCACACACATGTATAATACTAATTAATTAGCATATTAAACAAAAAGTAAGTGTTATATATCAAAATTATTTTTACATAGAAATATAAAAAAATATATATAGAAAAAATGAATACATCTATAATTTTATATGTACACTACTATTAAGAATATAAATAAAATTGTGAAACTTTTTTTACTAAAATCAATGTTTTAAAAACAACCCAAAAATGTAATCGCTTTGGCTTCCGATTTCTAAATCAGTGATTCAACTGTCACTACAACACTAATTGCCTTCTTCTTACATCTCTCTAAATCTCTCTCAAATCCTAGATCATTTGATTCATTGGTGTATCTCAAATTTTAATATAAGATCGGTGTTTGATCTCTCATATCTTGCATCAATTTTTCAATTTATTCATTGGAGTTGCATTTTTTTTTTGTTACAACTTAAAAAGAATAACATAAATGAGAAAACTCAAAATCAAAATGGAATAACTAAAAACCCTAACTAATTTTGGCAATTGGGAATAATTGAACAAGATTTTGAGATATGAAATTTTTTTATCATTTTTTATTTTCTAATTTCTATTTTTAAAATAAATAAAAAATTTGGAATTAGTTTTAAAGCAACTTGAGAACCGTTAACTAGGTCAAACATTTTAACGGTTTAACTATCCGGATCAGCAATTCTGTGACCATTTCAACGTTTTTTTTGTAAAAAATTATTTATTTATTTATATAAATATATATATATATGTATATAACACATATATATATGTTATTTATTTATTTATAAATATATTGTTTATATTGCATTTTTATAAATTTATTATATTTTTATTTTTTATAAAAAATGTATATGTATGATGAAAATAGTTGAAAAGATACTTGTATTTTTTTTGTTTTTCTTTATTTAAATCGTTATATTTTAATTTTATTTTATTATTTTATTATTTTTTAAATTAAATTGGAATAGATCATACCCAAATATCTAACTTCCTCATCAGATTTATTTTTAAATCCATGTTTATGAGATGCGATTGGATCTTCTATTAATAGTATTGGATCATATTCAAATATACCCTAATTCAAATTTGATCCAATCTATTTGCATCCCTACCAAGCAAATAGGCTTGTCAATAATACTTGAAACTTCACAACTCAATTCGATTATCACATGTTTGGGTGAGGTGTTTATGTAATCATATTTGGATTTTTCAATCTACATTGTGATTAATAATAAAAAATATAAAATATAAAAACAAAAAATACATAAAAGTTATAGAAAATTTTAGATATATTATTACTATCATTATCATCATCTAGAATTGCTACGTGCAAAGCACGTGCATGTTTACTAGTATATATATGTATGTGTGTGTGTGTGTGTAAATATGTTTTAGATATGTTATATGTATTATTTATATTTAATATATGTTTTTTAATTCAGTTTTTATTTTTTTATTTATAAAAAAATATTAAAAATTGTAACTTGAGGCCAAAAAATGGGTTTTTCACAAAAATAGCAGGGCAAGGTGCCTTGGGATGCATAGGTCTTGAAAATTTACCCAAAATTAAAAAAAAAATCACCCCAATCGGACATCAAAGTGCAAAATTATGACTTCTGAAAGTTTGCATGTATTCAGTGTGCAACTCGTGACTTGGTCACGGGGTCAAAGGATTCTTGACCAAGTCAATATTTTTTTACCGTCTGACAGATCTTGACCGAACCAGACCCAAAATCTTAGGTCAATAATTTTTTACGTCTGACGGATCTTGACCAAACCAGGCCAAAATCTTGATCAGATGATGAACAATTCGACCAACTGAGTAAATGGCAAGTTAAAAACATTGACAAAGGTATTAAGTGATTAACCCATCAACCACTTTATTTTATTTTATACTCACAATTAAGAAAAATAAGCCTAAGAATCTCCCACCCCCCACTCCACAAAAAAACAAAATAAATATATAAATAAAATAAAATGAACACCTGTGCTTCCCAAGTCATAGCCTAAGCAAATTATTCTAAAATAATGTGTGACGTACCTAGTTCAATTCATGTCTTTTGTCGCTTGTGAGCTTTATTTATATTTCTTCTAGCTCTGGCTGAAGGCTGCTGCCATTCACGGGTTGGCCAAGTATTTCAGAAGAAAATCATTCTTCATTGTTGTGGAGAATGTGTGAGTCAAGATAAGCGAGCTCGAGAGATGCTGACAATTACGAAGTCAATGGGCCTCTTTTTTGTTTAATATTTTGGCCAAGGACAATATATTAGTCTTCCATGAGACCATGAATGCAAAGAATAAGGCGGTGTTTGGCACATCTTTTTTGTGTGTATTTTGTGTTTAAAAGATTAAAAAAAGGTCTTTTCTTATTTGGTATTGCCTAAATTGAAAGACCTGAAGATAAATATGCAAAAAGATCGAAAAAGCTATAAAACTAGAAATTTCAAACAAAGCTTTTAGTTTTTCCATGCTAAAAATAGCCTTTTTAAGCATCTATTTGGCATCGTTGTCGTTGCTCTAGAAAATGGTGCCACATTAGTGCTACGTCAAAAAAAAACGGTGCTCTAGGAAATGGGTATTTGGTTGGAACTGTTTTTTCATAAAAAATGGTGCTCTAGGCCATGTCTTGGAAATTGGGAAGGCATGGCTTGGAGCAACATCGAATTTGGCGTTTCCTGGAGTTGTAGGTCATTGCTGCCAATAGGGACATGAGGCGACAGTGATAGGGACATGATGTGGCACTGAATAATAAGTACCAGTGCTGAAAACATTTCCTAGAGCATTGGTACCAAATAGAAAACGTTGTTGTTGCTCCAAGAAACATCCTACCTGGTAGCAACGTTTCCAAACAAAAAAAAAAAACACCGTTTTCTCAGAAAACGGTGCTTCTAACCCACACATCAGCAGCAAATGGTGTTGTATATGCAACATCATGCCAAACATATACTAAGTGTCTATATGGCATCGTTTCCATTGCTCCAGAAAATGGCACAACATCAGTGCCATGTTGGAAAAAACGGTGCTCCAAGAAATGGGCATTTGTTTGGAGCTGTTTTTTCATAAAAAATGGTGCTTCAAGCCATGCCTCAAAAGTTGGGAAGGCATGGCTTGGAGCAATGCAAAATTTGGCGTTTTCTGGAGCTGCAGCTCATTGCTGCCAACAGGGCAGTGATGTGGCACTGGATAATAGGTACTAGTGCTGAAAGCGTTTCCTGGAGCATTGGTACCAAAAAGAAAAAGTTGTTGCTCCAGGAAACATCCTACCTGACAATAATGATTCCAAACAAAAAAAAAACACCATTTTTCCAACCCATACATCAGCAGCACCCTTTTCTGAGAAACTGCACCATCGATGCCAAATATATACTAAATGTTTTTAACCGTCCATTAGACCACAATACTTACCAAACAGTCTTTAATCTTTAAAGACAAGACCCTAAAAATTCAATATATCTTTTTATTTACCGGACTGTTAAAAGATCTATCTAAAAAGATTTATCAAACAGGCCCTAAATCATGAATGATTGGGATATTTTTGCAATATTTATCAAAATCTCTGATAAATTTGGGAGGTTTCAATACGGCCGTCTATATCATAGACAACTGTAGCCATGTGGAGCATCGGGTAGATAACCTAGATTGTTTATAGCAGAGTTGACCTCTCAATTTTTATTTATATATTCCATTAATTATGGATTTGCATATACACAGTTTATTATTTCAGAATTCAGATTAAGAGAAAAAAAAAAAGAGTGATGATTCAATGTACGAGCGACCAAACACCCAGGGGCACTCAATGAGAGCGCGGTCATCATTCAATTTGGAAGAGAGATGGGCGATAGCAGTGGAAGTGAAATTTGCCACGTGGACAAGGAAAAAAAGTTACCTAGAAAAGTTAAATTTTGTTTACCAAATTTGGTCCAAATGTCAAAGCTTATTTACGAAAGAAGAGGAAAAATCAAAAGTTTGAGTGTTGTGAAATGCATAAATATAATAGGTAGAATAATAATTAATAAGATGGAATAGTTACATGTATACATGTTTAGGGTGATGCAACCTATAAACATCCCATAACACCAGAGATCAATCATTTAATTCAAAAATCAATTCAATTAAATGTACGTATATAGGTCAATCTCATGCGCTGGAATTAGAAACAAGTAATAAAGGCTGTTTCTGGTTTATCAGAAAATTGAAGGAATATAGACCAAACACAGCCTCTAAGAGAATGGTACAGAGGAGATTTACAGATAGGATCTGAACTTTTAAAGTCTGGATAGGAAGTTAATTAGAGGAGGAACCAAATCCAGATTCTAAGGAAATCTGTAGTTGCTCGGCACTCTTATATTATATCGCTTCTATGAGATTACAACAATGCATTATTACCCAAAAGCAATGCATGTGCAAAAAGTTTAATTTTGTGGTTGATTGAACTTACACCTTGACAATGTTGGTTGGCATTAAAATTCTTATCACCATTCAAATTAATGCAGGGCAATGATCAGCATCATGGCACAAAAGTAGGATATTTTGAGTCTGGATCTGCTCTTCACAGAGCACTCACACCGACATCAGCATATTCCAGCCGCACATTGGGAGCATCTCTCGTTCTTGTTTGTTACTATTCATTCATGAGAGATGTTCCCAATGCACAATAGGATGTGACTGTGAGGAGCAGATCCCAATTTGGATATTTACCTCTTAGATTCAGAGCGAAATGCATGGGAGTGTAAATAGGCTGAGTGTATCTTTTGCTTTGGATTTGATTTTTCTCTTATTTGTTTATGGAAAGTAAAATGAAGGGAGGAGAATAGAGATAGGATGAGGGTTATCTGTCTGAGAGTTAGGTAAGAAGCAAGATGATAAAATCTATATAAACAGAGCATTATGTTTTACAAACAATCTAGTTTTTGTTTTTTTTTTTTCTCTTTTTAGATTACATTCCAGTTCAATCATTTAAAAGGTAATGCTTCTCCCTTCTTTTTAGGAGTTCACATCTCCACCCCACAATGCCCCACATCACATCTCGGCCATGTATTGGGAACATCTTCCAATAATGACATCATCGGGAGTGGTACTATCATCGGAAGGTGTTCCCAATACACGGTCGAGATGTGCTGTGGGGCATTGTGGGGCAGCCCCTATGGGGCGGAGATGTGATCTCTCTTTTTACCTATATTGTTCTTTAAGTTTTGAAGGCATGGGTATAAGTTTCAAATTTACAATTGCAGTTACAAAATCTGATGCAAAATTGAGCATAAGTTAGGAATTTATGATCAATACTCGCGTACCTACTATACTACTAATCCAATAATTGCCATCTAATTTGGGGGCCACCTATGCAATGTTTATCGACCTAAAATCAAGTCATTTATAGACAGTCTCCTTTTTTTTAATCGAATTTATCAGAGTACTAGTTGTGGATTAGATATAGTCATGGTTGTTGAGTACTATATATACTTGAATGTTGAGAGAGAGAGGTTGTATTTCTAATAGTAAACTTTTCAAATTAATAATTTTGGAGGATGACCCAACCCAACCTTTGGCTGGCTTGGATATACTACTCACAAGCTGTTCCCACATTCCGACCCCGAGGACATTACAGATGTGCATTGAGAATATCTCATTTGTTATTCATGGACACGGCCATTGTATTCTGGCGGTAGGGACACGGGATCAGTATGTGGGTAGCAGATCCAAAGTGACCTTTGGCAACTCATCCTCACCTTTTATTAACCCAAAATATATAATTGAGATTCAAAGTAAGATACAGTATGGCTGATACAAGTCAATTCATATCCTTTTTTGGGGTTGAGGGACACAATACACCAATTGACTGATATGAGTCTAAAAACAATTTTATGTCAAACCAATATATGTTTAATTTAATTAAAATATAATACAAAGGTATATTAATATCTATAAATAATGTATTGATTGCAACATATTACTACTTCATACAAACTGTCAAAGCATGTGTTTCTTATACGTTTAAATCTTATTTGTAGCCAATTGAATTGTGGGATTTGTATTGTTGATATGCTTAATTGTAATATATGGGTTTCGCCATGATATCCATATCCAAGGTTCAAAGTATTTATATGATACACAAAAATTGTGTATGGTGCAATTTAAAGGGACATAATCTTAATTATACAGTTTCTCAAGAATTGAGCCAGGGCATCTCTAAGAAGGGTAATAACCTTTAAAAGTAGTTACATATCCTAACTCCTAGTAGGTGGATCTAAAAACCAATATGCATGGTTCGATGCTTTGAACCTTGTTTGTATCTTATAATCATTCTACCATATCCTATTGTTTTGCAAATGCATCCTCTTGAATTGTCGTTCCAAAATCTTGTGACACCAATACTTTGCATTTGTTCTTAACATTATTAAATTTTTTTTTTGGAAAATAGAAAAAGACATAAAAACAAAAGATTCATCAATAATATATACGTGAAGAATAAGACTTCATCAACATCACAGACAAAGTTGGTACTTGGGAAACGCCTCCCCAACCACCTTTCAAATAATTTTTTGGTTTAAGCGACTCTAAAAAGGATAGTTGGACGCTATCAACTCCTGAGAAATTTCAAGCTTTCTGCTTTTTGTTTTTTCCTTGGTAGGTCGGCTCATTTTTGTCTCTCTAGTTCTCCCTTTTCTTGTAGATCGGCGTTGCCTCTCTCTCTCTCTGTCTCTCGCTCTCGTGTAAAAACAGAAGTGGTTGAGATAAGCATCTGTAATATTATCTTGTAAAACGTGCGAGAGTGAGACATCCACTCCCAATCCTCCCCGGACTTGGGGTACCACCTGAGAAGCGTTTGTTCTTCGCAAGGGAAGAAAGAGAAGCGTTTCCAACCAAGCAGTATCCCCTAAATTACGGCCGGAGTTTGTGACAGGTTATATATACCTCAAAAGATATTAGTCAAAGTATATGCCTTACAAATCCATCTTATATATGGAAACCATATCTTCAAAGAATGGTAAAATACTGCCTTTTTTTAAGGGGCTACAGCTTCTACGGAATCTCAAATAGCTAATCAAATTATGACGATCTACTTCTCTAAACAAGTGCAAACACTTCATCTCTCATTCCACCGAACTCATGATGATCAAACATTTCTCAGTTAAACTGATGATCCTGAATCCTGCAGAGTGATTCAAAATCATCTTCAGAGAAGCTTGCCCTTACAAAATAAACTACGGATCTGCTACCCAGACTTAACCACAAGACACTAACCTGTACATGGGGATTGGGGAACATCTTCCATGAATGACGAAGTACAGTAGATATTCCTGATATGAGGCTGCAGTGTTTTATGGGTATAGCATTTTGTGGGCAGCAAATCCGCGCTCAACAAAATATATAGATTATGGAGGACCTTTGACATGCATTGTGTGGAATACCATCCAATTTCCACCCACAGTTGTACCGTCTATGAACACAAAGAAATTGCAGAGTTTTCAGGAACAAATACTTAGAGAAAGATGAGATTCCGAGAACAGCAAGGAAGTACAAGTTCATGGACATCAGTGAAGAACTGAAGATCCCCCCCCCCCTCCTTCAGTATAAGCTTTCTCTTAGATGGACAAAACCTATATGAAACATAGTTGAGATATCCAACTGGTATTTTCTTTCTGCTTTGGTTACTGGCATGACTGGTTAGTTGAGGGGAACTCCCCATCAAGCTATTTGTATCTCTGATCAAATTTCCTTTCAATAATTTTCTTTGCATTGTGTTATTGAATGAAAACCAGACCTCGCTGCCGTCTACCCATAGGTATTAACAATTTGACAATATGAAAATTGAGAACTTTTCTATCAAATTAAAATGCTTGTTTTCGTTTTAACTCATCCATAAATACAACTCTTTAGAGACCAAGTATACACAAATAAAAAGAGGGCCTGCTGGATGAACTGTATGAATACATGTGCATTCCCATTGCCAATTTGCAATTCAGAAGGCATCCTGCAAATACCAAAGAGAAACAAGATGGAGTGCATGCAGAATTGGAGATGGCTTTCCTTCTATGAAGGATGTTCTAACTACTGAGAAATGAGAATATAGAACAAGTGGCTTACATCTGATTGCATGTGCTTGGTTATATTACAATTGCAGAAAGACTGCCCTCCTTTTTTCTTCTTCCATTTCCCAATTTCTATACAACTTGATTCGATCCTGCTAAAATCTCAATAAAAAAACAAAAGAACCGCCTTTTATGTTACATAAAAAAGAATCAAGTATGGGTAGGGTCAAAACTCTGTACATGATTCGAGGATACATTGCTGAATTGTGCTTTACAGTTAATGATATCTGCAATAGGTGTCAAAAATACCTGCCAAAAGAAAAGAGAAACCAAATTCAAATTCCCTATCATCCTGAACACTGAGGAATTAATAACCATAGTTGTATATAAATTAAGTAGTAGCAGCACACCATCACTTTGATGATCTCATTAGGAGTCCTTCCCTGGGTCAAAAGTACCACCGCTGGAGAAAATCTCGAAGACCACTCATAAAGCCTGCAGTTGAGAATCAACCATCAGATGTTGATCCCCTTCAAAATATTAGGGACACAACTAAGAATTTGTTATACTGAGATGTTTATTATATGTTTCATGTTCATGTAATACTAATCCTTTTTAATTGAATGACCACACATTTAACACAAACACTCTAGTGCCTCTTCTAATTTATTTTGTTTGTAATTCAATTTTGTTCCTGAAGTAATATGATAGACCAAATAATCATGCTTGGTGGTATGTCAACAGGGTTCAAACTATCAGTACTGCAAAGAGCATTGAAAAGGCAATTTTAAGAAACATATTGGGTATACTTTGGAAATGCAAGGGTGCTGTGGAAAAATTAACTCATGGATACACCAAGGAAACTTGCAGTTGCCAAGAAAACACTAGTAACACTAAATCTAAAGCCTAAATGACTACAACTAGGAAATAAACACATAAGAAATACAAATTTTAATAGTTTATGTGAAATATGAAATACCAGGATACACTTCTAGGATAAACTTGGGAAACATCGAAAAATAGTAAAAGAATTAAAGTATGCATGTATACCTTTTCAAGCTAATACAAATCTCAATAATACTTAAAGTATACTAATTTTAATGACCAATAAAAGTGGCTTAAGAATTATAAAACTTAGAACCACTGTTATTTTATCATGTTGGTGTGGCATGGTGCAATGGTGAGGTTATTTGTCCTTCTCAATGGCAACCGGGGTTCAAGTCTTTGCAGCAATATATAACTTTTAATTAATACTTCAAAGTATTGCAAGTCGAAATTAAAAATATGCAGGAATTAACTTGAGTTTAAATAGTTGAGAGTTAATACTATGAGACTTAAGGGAATTTCCAGATTAGCATGGGCACTCGAAATTCAATGGAGTCAATATAGGGTTATGAATGACAGTATACATTGGTTTATAGCTGATATCCACTGATAAATATCAATGCTTTAAGCCTTGCACGTAGGGTGATCATGGGCCAGGCAGGGCCTGACTCTAGGTCTCTAGTTTTTATGTATAAAATATTAAATATATGTGATATTTTATATTATATGTCATATAAAATGTGTATAAAATTTTATATAATAATAAAATATTTGACTTAAGCACTAATAATTTAACAATGGATATGAATTTAAATAGAACAGATTGGTGAAACAGGATTCATGTAGCCGACCCCATATAGTTGGGATAAGGCATGGATAATGATGAATATAAAATATTATTATAATACGTACCACAGGTGTCATATTATAATATTTATACATAAAATATAAAATATAACATAAAATAACATATGTGTATGTATGTATAAACAACAAATATGCGCAGGCCGGGCTGAAAATGATCACCCCTACTTACATGTGAATGACTGTCTGGATAGACTTCTGGAAGTGAGGTTCTACACTGGATATGAACAACTAAGCCTTTTCTAAAAAGAAACTAAGCCTTCTTTTCTTAAACAAACAGCCTATAAACCACTAAGCTTGTCATTTGGAAAGATTACAAGCTTACCATTGCAAGGTTCCTGTAAAGGAAATTCTTCTGCATGTGATTAAAGCGGATTCAACTTTCTTCTTAGATAATCCCGGGCAGAGTTTTTGGCTGCAGGCTGATCCATAGTGGGAACTGGTGCTCCTGTCTGGGCATATGAAGGGGGGAAATCTCAACTATTTCACAGTTTTCTTTGTTAGTTTAATACCCTTTGCCTTCTCCATTTCAGCCTCCTTCTGGGCTTTCTTCCTCTCCAGCTCAGACTGCTTGCAATTTTCATCATGTGCTCTACGAAACATCCTCACAAAATTTGAGAGAGTTGTAGTAACTGCAATTTCAGTCCAGTATTAGATGTGCTGCAAGAAGTAACTTCAGATTCATCATCTAAAGGAAAGATAATTGAACATCACATGAATGTAACCTTCACCTTCCTGGATGGAGTTTAAATGAGTATGAAAACTTTGGGAACAAAAGAAATCTAGACGATAAATGAACTTATCTATTTCTTTTTCCTTTAAATTCATTCTCAGATCATAAATGGGTTGTGTGTAAAATGACAAATTTATAAGCAGATACAATATCATGTTTGGGGAGCATCACAGACTTTAAAGGAGTAAATATAAATATGTATATAGGTAATAGGTTATATATATGCAGACAGTTTTTTTTCTATAGAACTCTAGAACATTTTGATATGCAAACGTTTCTTGTCCACTGACCACAAGGAAACGAATGTTATAGGCATATTTATATGGCACACTTAAAAAGCATTGCTTCAGGCCTTTAGGGTTGTTTTTTCTTCTTCTTTTGGGAGGCAGGGTTCATCATATTGTTAGGTAACCAACAGCAGAAAACAAGTTTAACGGCTGCCAAATCCTTCAGGGGAATATCATGAAATATTAGTCACAACCATCCATCAGGTCCGACCTAGCAGGTTTACACTGTCAATATGAATATATTAGACACACATTCCATCCAAGGGACTAGGGCTGTTCACGGGTCGGGTTGGGTCGGTTTACTGCAATTTTTCCAACCAACCCGACCTGGTCGGGTTACCTGACATAGAAACTGAAACCGACCCAGTGTCAAGCAAAACCGACCTGGTCGGTTGGAGCCGGGTTGGGTCGGTTTGGGTCAGTTTCGGTTCTAAGTTCATCCCTGTGATAAAATCTTGCTAATTTTAAAAACAGTCCTAAATTGAACATCATTTCAGCCATCTCCTATGATAAAATTTAAATGAAAAGTTAATCACAAAAGTTGTTCATTAATCACTATTCACTAATCCAAAGTTTCTTGCAACCATTCAAAAACTAGGTGGACTAATGGGCTTTGGAACTTCATGTTTGAACTAAGTCGGTTTGGTTCGGGTCGGTTTCGGTTTTCTTGTGTGAAAACCAAAACCGACCCAAATCATCGGTTTAGGAATTTGCACAACCCGAAACCGACCCGTGCTGATGAAAACCCGACCGACTCGGGTTTGGTCGGTCCGGGTTGGTCGGTTTGGTCGGGTTGGGCCTTCTTATGAACAGCCCTACAAGGGACAAAAAGATTTCTGAAGAACATTTCAGCTAAAAGCTAATGGAATGGATACAACATAATCATCTAGATGACATGCAGAATATGCCAAGTCAGTGCAAATTAAACTAGTAGGTTATGTTTATAGTTTTTAAATTCAGTGGTCCATTATGAAACAAATACATTGATCATTACTCTTTCTTCCTTTAGCTTCCCATTGCAAAGACCCATAAAATTCTCCTCAGGGCCTCAAGACTCGATAGCTTAGATTTAGTATAATTTTGCATGCAATTTTTCTTTTAAATCTTCATAGGCAACAAAAAAGGTGCATAGCTCTAGAGCTTTTTGTTTTTTCATCACCTGTTCAAAAACTTTACCCCTTCATTCATTGTTAGATTGACCATCAGATCCACTGCTAGCTTTGCAAGCCTTCTTGCTTAAAAACAACCAGATCACAACTTCATGCTAGAATGCTTCTTCCCAACTTTATGTTGTGATTTTCTCACGAATATCCTCTTTTACCTCAAAATATTGTTGCTAGGTTAAATGACGAGTTGATAAGTGGATGGTTTTGAAAGATAAATCCCAGAAATAGCACAAGATCAAAAAAGTTGAGTACTTGTAGGAAACATCTCTACACAAGAGAAGAGGTATTAGGAAATTTTTTATTTATAGAAGTTACCTTGCTCAAATGGGCAGCGAGAAGGGTCTTCACCAAAATAAAGAGCAAGTCCATCTGCACTTCTACCCTGTCCATGGGTCAAACATGAGTCATCAGATAAACTAGGTACAACCAGATAATGTGTCTAGATGTTAGGTATATGTTTAGTGGCATACTGCTCTAGAATACAATGATGTTAAGGCTGCTACTTCTGTTTCGGCAACACCAATGAATTCCTTCAAGGTCTAAACAACAAATCTTTGTTAGGACGAATCCAGCCAAAGAGAAAGTGCAAGTAGCATTTATTGTTTCGAAATATGAAGCCGTGAAAGGATACTTCCATCTCTATCAAAATTCTGGCTTGTGAAATGATTTTACAAACAGGTTTACCTATGACAGTGGGCAATAAATGAATAGTTGAGTCTAGAAAAAAAATTCAAAAATAGTGATGCCAACAACTAATCAAAAAATAGGCATGCAACCTGTGATATAAAGAGAAAAGATTAAGCCATAAAACAACATTTTAATATTAAAAATCATGATACCTTACAGAAAATTTCAGATACAGGGTCATCGTTTTCAGAAGCAACCATCTCTTGCTTGACCTTTTCTAAGCCTTTGGTTATAGCTTGCATCTCTTCCGCTAAGGATTTCAATTGTATCTGCACTCAAGATGGTATGGATATCACCACATGTCAATGATAGGGTTTTGACATTAAGAAGTGAAAAACAAAGGATAGAAACCTTGGATGCAGCATCAAGGCTAACAAGGTCTTGGTGGAAATCCAGAAGTTCTGGTGATCTTGAAGCAAGCACCTGTGGATCATGAAAATCCAAGATTGAGATTACATGGAAATTTTTAGAACATGCAATCATTAGGTACTTGGGAATCAAAATATCGAAAGATGAGAATTTACATAAAAATGGCGTGTATTAAGATCCAATATACCACTTATTCATAATTCAATTAGTAATTACTTATATCCACAAAACTTTTTGCTGTAAAAGTATAACTTAGAAACATCTATTTGTAGTTTCTTCTAGGTAATGATGCCATATAGATCCTTTTAGTTCTTCAGTTCCCATCAATCAGTTACAATGCGTTTTACTAAGTATAGAAGTCATCAAATGCAAGAAAGGTCCAGAACTCAGTTAAGAAATCAGAGTTAGTGTGAGAATTCCTTCCAGATCCCTTCTCATTTACTAATCTGAAGTCGGAACTCTAGTAAACAAAAATGTAGTGTCAGTAACTGATTTTTTTATCAGCAAATAAAATTTTACTAGAGGAAATAATTAAGATACAAACAGGTTGGAACATTCCAACAACCCAGATTACAAAAGAATCACACTTTTGCCCAAAACAAGTTCAGTCAATTAACCCCCTGTTTTGCTAGTGAATCTGCCATTCCATTTGTTGTTCGTCTAACCCAATCAGGAATGATGTTCAACTCCGTGGATTATTGCTTCTCATCCAAGATATTACTAGTTTCGAATCCCCTTCTACTTCTGACTGTTGGAATCCAAGTTGACTTGCTAATCTTAACCCTTGCAATAAAGCCATTAATTCAGCTCCCACTGAGTCTCCAACTCCAATTGGTCCTCAGTACATAGCCACCATGCCCAAGGAATCTCTGAACGTCCAATGGATAACTCTGACTCCAACAGGAATAATTGTGGAGTCTTTGGGTTGATAATTGTTTTGGAATATCCTTGCATCTTATCAATTATCAAAAAAAAAAACATCCTTACATTTTATTCTTCCCACATTGTCCATAACTAGTTGCTCTCATATGTCTCCATAATGTTTTTCCTCTTTTCCTCGGAGAGAAGAAACTTGGTCAGAATAAACTCTATATTTGGCGTGGGCGACCACCTAGCATCAAAAAAAATGAAAAAATGTTCTTGATCACTGTTTAACAAAAATAAATGGATAGTAATTTCATGACTTGCCTTACAGAGGAAACACATCTGATGTGATAAGGTCCAGTGTGGCCTTCTTTCTTTAAGGGTTTCAAAAGTATTATCTTTAGATTACAGGCTTCCAACAGAAGGCCTTATTCTAAGGGATGTAAGGCCCAATCAATTTTCCTTAAATGGAAAATCTTGAGAGGGCTGGTCCATAGAGCATAAGAGGCACAAGAGAAATTACCCAAATGATCAACCATCTAAGTTCTATTGTCACTCATGTTAGGGTCCAAGAAAACACCCTCTAATAATTCTAAGAGCGAAGTGATCTCCAATATCTAAAAGTCCAAAAGTCCTCTAAGAAAATCGAATGAGCCACTTGTATTATAACGTTTTCCTTTAATGCTTTGCTACTGCAGCATTCATCTTTGAAGATTCTAGCATTCTTTCCTCCCAAATGTGCACTATAACACTGTTGCCCTTACACTTCTTGACACAATTTTCCTCATCCTTTTTGACAGCTTGATAAAATCATCCTCAAATGAGCTTTCCCATACCCCAATGTGGACATGATTCTCTCCCAAATTTTATTCACTTTAGTAGGGGCTCTATAGTTGTGGAACATTGAAGTCGAGAGTTCCACAACCATAGAGCATAGAACTTTTCTCCACTAACCATAAGCATTTTTTTTAATGACTAAAAAGAACTAAATGTTCTTTCTCCTTATCCTTTAATTTTTTTTCCTTTTCATTTTTGCAACTATTGAAAAACAACTGATATTATATGTTCTGTCAATCTCTAAATCCTCACCACTGCTATATAGGACCCATGTGAAATAGGTGGGCTAAGCACTCAACGATTTTGTCATAACTGTCAACTAGTCCTAGCCCGTTACCTAGCCCCACACTATAGTTCTTATATGCCTACTTATCCAACTATTATAGTTATCTACTACCTTACATTTTTTTGTCTGGATGAAACAAATAGATTTGGATTCTTAATCAATCCAAGTCCTTTTAAATCCTTCACTATGAGGTCTCCTCAATAGCTGCTTTACCATGGATGAGAGAACTACTAAAATGAGTTGCTCGGTGCATTAGTAAATTCACAGACTAGCATTCCAGGTTATTTTGTTTTCCTGAATATCTAAGGTTGGGTTACCTTGCCCAGGTTAAGGCTGGCATCAATCTGAACCAAACCCATCCTGTGTGACTACCCCACACAAAGAATGAAAAAGAAAAAAACAGAGACAAACACAGGAGATGGTGAAGGGGAGGGAAAGGGGGGCTTAGATGGAAGTACTCATTGAGGTTACTAGAAAAGTGAGAAAATATAGATTATGGGCTAAAGTAGCAAGAACCCAGTTACAAAGTCCTTAAACCAGGAAACCAAATGATATCCATTTACTGATAATCATAAAAAAAAAAACACATATTCCTGAAAAAGGAGATAAAGGGGCATATGAAACTTCCTACCAAGTTATTACCTGAAGAATACTGATTAAAATAATATAAATTTTGTCAGCACTGGATGAGTGCAACATAGCATCAACCAGTATATTTAATAGGTAATATTTTGTGGGTTAGCAAAAGTTAGATACCTCCTGCTCATGTAAAACTATTTACTTATTCTGAATATGCAACTTTTATACTGCACATTTATTTGGAGAATGACAAAAAACATGAACCTACAAGGGGAACACTTTCCCTGTTTATCATCTCATCTCATACATCAATCAATTCATAGGCATTTTAGCATAATTAAATGAGTATATGTGTATGCAGATGATAGTACATTATAGATATCTTTTATTTAACTAGTCATGGTCAGCTAGACCCTGATACATAATTTTATCTTCGATGTGCTTGAGAGTTTTTCCCAAATGTTAATATTGGATGGGTACAACACATTGCTACTGTTCAGCTTCCTTAAACTACATAACTAGGCGTGGATTATAAACATCCAGCATATTTACTACAGATGTTAAGTAAATCTTAAGAAAAAAGTTTCTTACCTTACAAAGATAGTGCATGAGTGTCATCTTACTGTTAGAAGCACGTGTATCAGTCAGTTTCAAAAGGCTGTCTAACTTGAATCCAATAGCAGAACCTGCAAAAGCTGTATCAATTAAAAACTTCATGAAAAGAAAAAAAATGGCAAAGAAATAAACAGTAAAATCCAAGATTTTACATGCCTCACAAGTAAAGTTGTTGCAAAACCTCTTAATGGAGTCACATTTGGTTGTCTAATAATTTACTAAATGCCTCATAAAAAAGATTTATAAAAGCAATTAGCAGAGTTCAAAAGAATTTAAACCCCTCCAAACCCTAATAAAAAAATAAAATGAGAAGCTCTAGACCTGCTGATATTGCTGTTTGAGTTCTGCAATTCAATCCATTAAAGCGACATAGTTCTTCCTCCAGACTATGTTAGGTACCCAAAACCGCCTAATATTTTTTTGAAAAAAGGTTAACTTTTTTCGATAAAAAGAGAGGTACATGAGGAGATGTACACAGCAATTAGACACTCAGAAAGTTACATAGGCAGAAAACTATCACTAAATAAGTAATCCCTGTAAGCGCCAGATTTAGCTAGACTGTCAGCTTCAAAGTTTAGCTCCCTCGGAATCCAGACCACGTGAGCATTCAAGGAGGAGAGGATGTCTCTCACTTCAGCCAGGTAGTGAGCTAAGGCCCAAAGCCCACTGTCAGGATTACAAAACCAATTAACGGTATTGGCTGAATCTCCTTTAATGGTAAGATTTAATAAACCCAGGTCTTTTGCAATCCTAATGCCGGTTAAAACTGCCATAACTTCGGCCTTTGTTGAGGAGGCTATCCCGATCAGCCCACTAAAAGCCCAACTGATAATACCATCTCTTCTTCGAATTACGCCTCCAATACCCGCTGCACCTGGGTTTCCAAAATCACTCCCATCAAAGTACAAGGTCGTCTCCCCTTCCTCGTCAGACCTGAAACTGCGGGAAGTGTTGAGGTGTATGTGATTTGAAGAAAATTTACAGCGTTTCTTTGGAGGTCATCAAATGTGACACCTCTGAAATAAATTGATCTGAAAGTCCACAGGAAGCATCTGTAACAGATTAGAGAAAGCAGCTCCTCATAGTTTTTTGTTCTATTGGTAAACACCCGGTTATTTCTCTCTTCCCAAATGCTCCAGAAAATAGCATGTGCAGCAGATTGCCATAAAGTTTTCCCTCTTTTGCTTAATCCTCTTCCTGACCATTGCCCTAATCATTCAACCACATTTTTTGGGAAAACCCAACTGTATTCAAATATTGTTAGAAAGAAGTTCCAAAATTTTCTAGTTTCCTCAGTGAAGCAGGATGTGATTGGTAGATTCCCCAGCTTTAAGGCAGAAACAACAGACATGAGGAGATAGATAAGACCTTTCATGGTTCTTTTCTGAAGGAGATCATAAGTGTTGATTTTCTTTAAGCTGGCCTCCCACACAAAAAAAACAGACCCTGGAAGGGATACGAGCACACTAAATTCTCTTGTAGGGGTACTGATCAGTAGTTTGTTCTTCCCTAACTAAAGCCTTGAAGCAAGATTTGGTTGAAAACTTACCAGATAGGTGAAGGGTCCACACACGAAGGTCGGGAATTTTGGGAGAAGTATACCTCTCTCAGGGTGTGCAAGAAACTAGTAATTTCACTAAGCTCCAGGTCCCTTAGTGGTCTACTAAGAGTTAGATTCCAATTGAAATAAGGGGGGAGGGGGGTAAAATCTGGGATATGGAAGCTTCTTGGTTTAAGGTAAGGCTGAACAGGCGAGGGAAGGAGTTCGCCAAGGTAGAGTTACCCCACTAAAGGTCAATCCAAAACTAAATTCTATCTCCCTTTCCCACCTTATATCTGATAAAGGAGATGAAAAAATTGTAAGTCAAGATTATACCTTTCCAAGGGTGGGTGTCTTTGACCCGATTCAAGTGAAGCTTGCTATCCCAAAATCACCTAATATGGTTGGCTACATTGAGAAAACCCCATGTAGATGAGTTGGTTTAAATGGTTTTCAGATTGAAGAACTTGCACATACCCAGAGCCACATTAGGTGGATGAAGAAATGCCTAAAACTTTCTTGTTTTTTTCTGCACATATTTTACTTGCCTTAAAATGAAAACTATCATTTTCTACATCAATCATATTTAAAAGACGCTACATTCTATTATCTATTCAAAGAGCTGGTTGTAATACAACTATATTAAAAGAAGCATATGTGGATTAAGAGGATTTTCTTTGGTTCTATTAATGTCCTATTTTGAGTACGGGTGCAAGTCAGGTGGGCTAGGCCAGGTTTAAGGTCAACCCAGGCCCAACCCTAAATATTGGGCCTAAGCTCAAGCCCAGACTGGGCCTGAGGTCAATCCTGATCTTTCCAACCCAAGCCTAGCCTGAACTGAAAATTGTCATACTCAGGTAGACCAGGCTGGGGTTGGTCAATTGGGCTAAAGTGGGCCTGTTGAACCTATTTAGTATCACTAATTTAAACCTTTAAAGGGGAATTTTGGCTGCATTTGTTCGCCGTGTAAATATATTTTTACATAGGGATGGCAATTTCGTGGGAATTTTCGGGTATCCGACCCATCCCAACCCAAATAGGACCTGTTTATCAAAACCCTATAGGGTATGGGACGGGTTTGGGTTTTGACTTTAGGGTATCCAATACCCGATACCCAGGATGCATAAATATGAATCTATTATAATATATATCATGCACAAATTTATAAATTTTAGGTACTAAGATAATTATTCTATTATTAATATTTCATTTGTATAAATTTCTTGAGATTAAAATCATCATTTGATGTAAATTTGGATTTGATAGATTGTTTATTTCATTTAGTTATAAAATGCTAATTTTAAATATTATTTCTTTTAATTTTTAGTTGGAATTGTTAATCATATATATGTATTGATTGTTTTGATGAACGCAAAAGTTAATAAAATCTATTTTATTTCATTAAAGTACACAAAAGGTGAGATGGTTTAGTGGCTTAAAGTAGTGTTAAGAGATTTGGCGCTATCATTAATTGATTTGAGTTCAAGTCACGCTATAAGCATTCAGATACTTTTTTTTAGTAGAAAACGTTTGGTCAAGGGATTTAACGGGTGGGACAGGTCGGGACGGGTTTAATGGGGACGGAATGGGTTTGGGAAATTGAGGAAAAGTTAGACGGGTTTGGAATCAAGGATACATAGGTGGGTTCGGGAACGGGTAGGGCAATTTGCACGGGTACCCTACCCGTTGCCATTCTTACTTTTACACCGTGGAGTATTCCTTTAATTGGTTTATAGGAATGTAAATGGGAACCAGATCGGTGGTCCCATTTTACACTCTTGATGTTTGGATGTGTCAACGTAAACTAGTCGTGACTTTTTTGCAAGCATTTGGATAATACAATCAATTTAAAAGTCCGCCTGCACTTGGGATAATGGTCATGTCTTTACCATTTTATCTCCACACACTATTGAAAGTGTTTTATGATCGTGGTTGTATCTACTACCTACATGGTCAAAATCATATAAAATGACATTTCAGCCATGTTCTCAGGTTTAGATGGAGTGGGGGACTCTCTTAGAGCTGAGATCTTGGCAGTTATGGAAGGTGTTCAGAAAGCTAAGGAAATGTTATGGTCCCGCGCGTAGGATCCCATCACGGGTCAGTCCACGGTGCGAAAGCCCTGCTTCCCCTTGCGCCTTCCCTTGCGTGCAGACCCTATTGCAGAAACTGAATGGGTGATTTGTCCAAGAGACCACCCGAACTCTCCTCACTCTTTTCTTGGCTGGAAAACTGAATGTTTTATTTCAATTCGTAGCTCCTTAAATAGGAGATTACAGAAGGAAATTCCTAATTAAACTCAAACTCCAACTTGAACTCAAACTCCTAATTACCTACTCCTAATGGTAACTCACTCTTACTTAAGATAAGATAAAGATAAGATTAGATAAAGATAAGGGATAAGGGATAAGGGATAAGGGATAAGATAAGGATAAGGTAAGCTGGCGGCGAGTTGGCTTGATGTGTCCAGATAAGGGTGGGCCCACCCCTATGAGCTGTCGTGTGGGCCCCGCTCTACTGCTGCTGCCGGGTGCGTGCGCGCGGCTCATGGTGCCGCTGCCGCACGGTGCGTGCGCGCGCCTCATGGTGCCGCTGCCGTGCGGTGCGCGCTGCTGCCTGGCGGTGCGTGTTGCGCGCCATGGTGCCGCTGTCGGGCGGTGCCTGCTGCTGTGCGGCCTGCTGTGCGTGCTGCTGCCTATGACTGCGCCGCAGTGCGCTGCCGGATGGTGTGACCATAACATTACACCCCTCTCGGACTACGAGCTTGTCCTCAAGCTCGTGTTCCGGATACATGGCTTGGGACTCTGCGAATGGATCAAACGGCTGCACACTATTTCTCAGTCCACCAACAGTATGAACAACAGGGACTGCCCCGCCTCTCAGTGCATAACGCTGGACTATTTGATGCAGACCCCAACCACCTTCTTTAGTTTCCAGCTCCCAGGCGTAACCATGGCTTACAGTGACTACACGCTCTGCTGCACTCAGGCCAGCCGCAAGGACATTGAAGTGTTCCCTACCTCCTGGGTCATATAGTTTGAAGTAGTTTCGTGGGAGATCCACATAACAGAAATCACGTACTGGACCACGACCCCGGTGTGCTATGTTGTGGATCATAAGAATGCACCGGGTATGCTTACAGTAGAGGACCTCAAGAGCGGACTTACCAAAGAGAACCATGCGTTTTAAAATATCCTTTCGGCCTTCCCCATATATATTTTCCTCAATATTACGAAACATAGGGCTGTCCATGAACACAAAATCTATGCCATCAATATAAGCTTGGAAGAAAATTACCTCTATATCCTGCCCCTCCACCTTACATCTCTTGCGCACTCCTGTTTCTTGGATTTCTGTATAGTTACCATACGGTGGTGCTGCAACCATAACTTTATGTCCACGCCGAGCCAAGGCCTTCGGTAAAGCCCCAGCAACATCGCCAAGCCCACTTGTCTTCGTCAAAGGAGCGCATTCTGCAGGTTCTATTATAATGTTCGTGACATCGTCCCCGGCCAAAGGAGGAGACTTTACAGTTTCATCCTCCTTGCGCTGATCCTTGGTAATAATTGCGGTTGTAGGGGCAGCGATTTGTTGTTCGCTGCATGCCTCTACCCAGTCCGGACGGCGTCTGTTCGTGTTGGTGATTCCCTCCGAACTCATTTCTTTGTTGGAGAGGAATGCTTCCAGCAGGCGTCGCATCTCCCGGACGTCTTCCCTGACTTCACGAACCTCCATGCTGGTTTCTGCAAGTTGGTGTTCCAGTTCGTGGACCTCGGAAGACAGCTGCTCCATATCGCCCATGACGTTTGGCTCTAATACCAATTTGTTATGGTCCCGCGCATAGGATCCCATCACGGGTCAGTCCACGGTGCGAAAGCCCTGCTTCCCCTTGCGCCTTCCCTTGCGTGCAGACCCTATTGCGGAAACTAAATGGGTGATTTGTCCAAGAGACCACCCGAACTCTCCTCACTCTTTTCTTGGCTGGAAAACTGAATGTTTTATTTCAATTCGTAGCTCCTTAAATAGGAGATTACAGAAGGAAATTCCTAATTAAACTCAAACTCCAACTTGAACTCAAACTCCTAATTACCTACTCCTAATGGTAACTCACTCTTACTTAAGATAAGATAAAGATAAGATTAGATAAAGATAAGGGATAAGGGATAAGATAAGGATAAGGTAAGCTGGCGGCGAGTTGGCTTGATGTGTCCAGATAAGGGTGGGCCCACCCCTAGGAGCTATCATGTGGGCCCCGCTCTGCTGCTGCCGCGCAGTGCGTGCGCGCGGCTCATGGTGCCGCTGCCGTGCGGTGCATGCGCGCAGTGCTGCTGCCGCGCAGTGCGTGCGCGCACCTCATGGTGCCGCTGCCGGGCGGTGCCGGGCGTGTGCGCAGTGCGTGCAGTGCGCGCTGCTGCCTGGCGGTGCGTGCTGCGCGCCATGGTGCCGCTGCCGTGCGGTGCCGGGCGGTGCCTGCTGCTGTGCGGCCTGCGGTGCCTGCTGCTGCCTATGACTGCGCCGCAGTGCGCTGCCGGATGGTGTGACCATAACAGGAAATGGACATCAGAAAACTCATAATTGAAGGGGATTCAGAGGTGGTAATAGGGTGGCTGAGGAAAGACAATTGTGGACTATGGAAAGTTCAATGAGAAAAGAAAGTTCAAGTGGCTGGTGTGGGAAATGGAAATCAGATTGAGTTGGGTTAATAGATCAGCTAACTCTATATCTAATGAGCTAGCTAAACAGGGGACTGAAAGGGATGTAATGTTTTGGGCTAAGTTGTAATCATTTTACTTCTTTTTTCCTTTCTTTCTTTGAGGACTTAAGCTGTCTTTGGAAGACAAGAGTGTTTGTCTTCCTTGATGTAACTATTCCTATCATATTTCAATGAAATTTATGAAGTTGTTATTGATCAAAAAAATCATATAAAACGACAAAAAAATGAAGAGTTTTACTTTGATCAAGAGAAGGGGAGAGTTTTACTTCATTTTAATCATTGTATATTTCCTTTCGACTATCGATGTAAAACTCAATCTGCATGGAGCTTTACATCAATTTTCGGTGGTGATTTACACTTCATCCAAACAGCTACAAAACCGGACCAGAGTGTAATACAACATCGGTCCAGTATTTACACCACAAACAAATGTTGCCTTTGTATGTTTTTGCATATAAGCATGAATGCATGTGTATGGATGTGTGTTGTATCAATATATGTATGTATGCATGTGTGTAGTTAGGCCAGGCTTGGGCTACTTAGAAGCTAGGCCCAAGCCTAACCCAAAAAATGGAAAAGCCAAGGTTTTTGGGCCCAGGCCCAGTATGAGGACTGAAAATCCAAGCCCAACCCATGCAAAAATGTGGGCTGGGTCAGTCCGGGCTTGGGTTGGGCCTACCCAAGTTGCACCCCCAATTTTGAGTAACTATTTTAACAATAACGATAAACTTAATAGAAGTCGTAGAGTACTGAGTAGGGCACAACCCAATTTTGATAAGTGGGCATTTATGGTGTTTTTAGGGGCCATCTTGGAAACATCATGGTGGTATATTCACGACCTATTGGACAAGGAGATTCAACTAGAGCATAGTAATTCTTAGAAGCAACATTCTTACAAATCTAGGTGATGAAATGAATACATGTAAACGAAGGGGTCTATGGCTGGGCCAAAAGTATTGGCCTAAACCAAGAGCATGGTTAGGCACATTCTCTTTTTACATACTCCATATTTTTTAACAAATTAATAAAACTGAACAGTTGCTAATAATCCTATCAATTCCACTTTTTCTGTGTTTTCACTAACTCATTAATTGGACAGATGGCTATACATGCAAAATTTTTCATGATCAAAGAAGCTAGGTAATTTGAAGACCCAATTTCACAAATACTATATATTTCTTTTCATTTTCCGATGAGGAAGTATCTTTTGTTTATCACAAAATCTAGGCACAAGAAACATATAAGCCCCTTCAAACACCCACCCCCCCTAAAAAAAGACCACTACCCAATGCTGATCCCTGCAATCCAGGATCTTGGGAGGAGTAAACTTAATACAGACCTAACCCCAGGCATATTGTTTGCACAAGATGCTCATTGTTAGAATCATATCTATGTTTTTACACTTGTCTGCCCAAGATTTTACTGTTCAATCAAATTAATGGACTCTCCTTCAAACCAATAGATTATATAAAAATAGGATAAATCTCCAGTTCCTCCACTAATAAATTAAATTTGAAGAAAGTTTCAGAATATTGATCAAGTTGCTTACCCCTTGCTGTTCCCTGGTTCAGTGTATTCCCCAGATGAAGTATTTTTTTCATAATTTCCTTCAATTTTATGGAATTCCGGACCTGTTTAATCATTAATATAAAAATTGAGTACCAAGGTAAAAATTAATAATGAAACACATCAAAAGGCCTTAATACCATAAAAAAAATACCTCTTCGCATGCAGAGATTACAGTGTTTAAACTCATTCTAAAATCTGCAATCTGCAAATGAGGTAAGATTCAGACAGCAAGACATGTACTAATGTATGCTATTTTACATTATTTTAATAAAAACAAATGAACAACAAAAGTACGACCAAACCTGAGAAGGAAATTGAATCTTGAAAGAGAACACTCTTAGTTTAGATTCCACCCGTGGCACTTTCATTAGCTCCAGAAAGAACTAAAGCATCAAAAGTTAAATAGAAATACTTCAATGAGCAACCAACAAATTGCTTACTAGCATAAATGAATTACATTACAAAAATATGCAGGCAAACAAATACACACATATATTGAGAGAGAGAGAGAGAGAGATGAAATTATATTAAAAAACACATACTAAAATTAGATAAAAGATAAATCCATCTCTCTCTCTCTCTCTCTCTGTTATTTTTTTTGGTGATTTTTTTATAAAGTGAATGGCATATTGTGGGATTAACCCACAAAAAAATCCATATTGTGGTTTTGAGACAGTAGTTTCTAAAGGACTCAACGATAGCTGTCAAGCAGTTTTGCATGGAAACAGGCATGAGAATCATAATCCAATGCATGTTTGGGAATATGACTTAGCAAGATGAAAAAACAAGGACTCACAGAAATGTCTAGGGACAAGTACTAAATATTATAATACTCCATATTTTGTTGAACTTTAACATTATAGTTCTATAGAAAAAAGTTTTTATAAGCTTACTTTTGTTACTTAATAACATTTTGTAGGAAAAAATAACAGTTAATATTTACATCAACTGTTCAATTACATCCAATAAACAACCAAAGAATGAAAAATGTAACATGGAAGTGTCCCTCAAGAATCCATGGAGTGTCAGTGGCCAACGTATGTCCAACATGGACACTTTGTCCATTTAGGATAGTCCATGCAACACCGCTATCAAGGCTTATTAGATTTGATTTGTAACAAATTTTGAGATAGAAGGTGGTTTCTATTCTCATAGGCCAAAATGCAGACCTAAATATCAAATAGGCTAATGGTTCACCATGCACCCTAATATAGACACATATATTTCTCCCTATCTTTTCCTCCTAGGAGTGCACTTGGGTTGGGTTAACCTGAACCTAACCCAGACTCAACATGCCTTCATATTTGTATGTTTAATGTTATATAAATATGTATCATGAATGCAACCATGCATTCATACATTTATTTATATGTATCAACAACTATAAGTTTAAATGCAAAACTTTTTTAGTATGATATAATTATGGTAACCCTAAAGCACCATAACTTTGTTCTTGTGCATATAATAATGCTAAAATTGGTGAAACTAATCCCCTGATTCTTAAATCTTGAAAATAAGAACATTTCAGCAATGAAATGAAGAAAGTGGAACAACCAAAACCCAACCCCAAAAAATCAAGTTGGGAGTTCGACAACTCGGCTTGAGTTAGGGTTGAGCTCAATATGACCTAACCCGGCCTGACTTACACCCCTACTTCCTCTCCCATGTTAATTCTTGCTATACAACTCATTTTCTCAAAACATTCTCCTCAGCCCACCTCCCTTGTGTCTTTGCAAAATAACATAATGTCATCAGCAAATTGAAGATGTAGAACTCTAGTCTCATTCCTATCAATTTTCCAGCTTTGAGTTAGCCAGAAATATCTGCATTCAACCAAAAATATCAGCAATTAGGATAAAGATGAAATGGCGTAGAGTGGGGGATCTCTTTGCCTCAAGCGCCTCTACTCTGGGAAGAAATCCTACAAATAATGACAAGTCTTCAAACAGCCTACAATCCACATCATTTTTCACCAAAACCATAATCTTGCAAATCACGTTGGATTAATAGGATCTTATTCTCAATTAGATAATTGGATAGATATTCATGAATTCCAAAATTAAGCCACTATTTTTTTTTTTTGAGTGCTGTATTTCATTGACATAAAAATGTGACAGTTACAAGTTGAAGGGGCTAGAAGAGTTGGAGGCAGACCAAAAAGGACTTGGGTGGAACTAACAAGAAATGATTCAAGTGCCCTTAATTTAATGATGAATATGGCACTGAACAGAATGGAATGGTGAAATAGGATTCATGTAATCGATCCCATAGAGTTGGGATAAGGCTTAGATGATGATGATGTATTTCACTGACAAAAGAAACAGAAACCCCCTGTATGATAAGGTGTGTACAATGGGATTTTACACCTTGAATTAAAGTCATATGTTTATGAAAAGAATATTGAAGAGGTGTGATCTAAGCCTATTCCACCTCAGGTTGGAACCCTTTGTTGGGAAGCCTTTCATGGAAAGCTAAACACTTTGGAGAACCTGCAAAAAAAAGATTGTTCCTTTGTATCTCCCTGAGTTGGTGGGTTTTGTGCAAAGCTAATACTGAGAGTTGCTTTCATCTGGCTAATCTCTTGCCCTGTTGTTGCAGGGTTATGGGAAAGGTTATTTGCTCTATTTGGATGCAGGTGGTCTTTGCCTTTGCAGATCAGTAGTCTATTCGACCCTTCAACCTTCAAATGGTCTAAGAGAAGAGGTAATGACCCTATTGAAATGTGCTAGGCTGCTTTGGTGTGGACACTTCGGGAGGAGAGAAATACTAGAATTTTTAATGACAACGAAAGGAATGAGGAGGCTATTTGGGAGAGCATTGTAAATAGGGCTATACATTGGGCTAAAACTCTGGAGACCTTTTCCCTTTCTTCCTTTGATGATATTTGGAGAAATTGGGGAGTTGTAGCAAGAAGTCCGGAGATAAAGGAAAAGCCTATTGTAGCTTGAGTACCTCCTGAAGAAAGCTTCATTAAGCTCAACTTTGATAGTAGCAGTTTGGGGATTCCAGGGCCCTCGGGAATAGGGGTGTTTTCAGAGATACAAGTGGCAGTATATTTGCTCTTTTCTCAGGTTCTATTGATGAGGGGGACTCTATCCGAGCTGAGTTTCAAGCTGTCCTGCAGGGGGTACACTTTTCTAGAGAGTTGAACATCAGTACATAATTGAGGGGGATTCAGAGCTGATAGTTGGGTGGCTAAGGAATCCGGAAACTGTTGTTTGGTTCTACGGGGATGCCATGAAGAGGTTTAAATGGATGACTTCCAATATGACAGTAAGAATTCAGTGGGAAAGGAGATTAGCTAATTGGCTAGCTGACTGTCTAGATAAGCAAGGGGTGCATAGGGATCATCTTTTTGGGTTCCAATTGTAATTTGCTACTGTTATTGAGGCTGCACCTCGCGCCTCTTCATGGGAAGCTCATTGTATTAGTAGTTTCTGCAATACCTTAATAAAATCTTTTTGATTACCTACAAAAAAAGCCCAAATATGAAACTCCCCTAAAAGTTTAGTATCAACAACCAAAGTGTACACCATACCAACCACCTTCTTAGCCACCGAATCTTCAGTTATCACTTTATCTTCAAAATCAAGTCATTCTTTTATGTTCTTGACTTCTTGTTGTAGCACACCAAGGTCATAACTAAATAGGTAAATCTATAACATGAATCAGCATTTTTAACAATCTTATCCTGGATACACCTTTTTCTTCCCCCTTGTTTATTGACAAAATAAAAGCATGCATTAAACAGGAAGAAGAAATAAAAGTACACCTTGCCCTCCATGCACCTTATGTAAAATGCTTCATCCTTTCATGTAAAATGCTCATGTGCATTGCAGAAAGACTACACCATGTCTTGGAAGCAAATCATAATGATAATGAAACTTCGAAATTATCCAATTAGTTCACAACAATACTAGTGAATCATCGTCTTCCTAAAATCCATATATAGTGGTAATGAAGCTTTTTTTGCTCAAGAAAATACTTTCATTGTTCGTACAACTGAATCAAACCATTAGGAATCATACAAGCAACGCATCATTTACAAAGACACAACAAAACTTAGCCAAGAAAGTAGCTATACAGACCTGTTCACACTTCCCTAGGTTTTCCTTGTCACCACTGTATCCCTGAAAAAAATGAAGAATATGTAGACACAACATAATTGCAAACAGTTATGATAAAAGGTGAAAAAGATGCTGTGAAGTGAATAATAATTGATTGATCATTTTCACCTTCAGAAGTCCCATCTCCTCTTTTGTTGGACAAAACTTTATGAGATTTTCCACCTGATCAACATCTAAAATAGAACCATCCAACGCTAATGCTGCACTCTGTAAAAATAAGTGGTCAGCCAACAAAGCCAACTTCAACAAGTATGACTAGGTGTTTTGTCCTTTTATTCTTATATGCATGTTGATATGTGTTTTACATGTGAAAGGGTTTTATCCTTCACAGCAGGCTCTCAAACCCACATTCAAAGAGGTCTCCAAGACACAGGAGATGATGCTGCAGATCTAGATCACTGCCTGGTTTGGTTTGTATTACACTCAGAGGTGAGCATGGGTTAGTTCAGTTTGGTTTCAAGGCAGAACTGAAACCTTCCCTGTAGGGGTCGTTTCCGGGGTGTACCCATGGAAATATCGCAATTATAAAATGATTAAACATAATTTTCAATAACGCTAATATATGATTAAAAAACTTACATTACCTTTATTAATTAAATTGAGTAATTTAATCCATAGATTATCACATTATATATTAATACATAGTTAAACTTATCATTATGATTTAAATTTTGTAAACACTACCTTTTACATTACTTATCATACACATTCAAATATTAAATTGAAGAAAATTTATCAATTCACTGAAGTGGCTGAATGGTTAAGTGAGACCATGACCTTTGTGACCTTAGCACTTGGGTTCAAACCTTCACGTCCTCAAAGTATTTCAGATTTACTTAAAGGCAAGTTTGGTTCCAAGGCTGGTTCTCCAGGTCAGTTTGAGTAGGGTAAACCCCCCAGACTCTGAAGCCAGCTTGGGTGAGGGTTGGTTTCGAGAATTTGGAACTGGACTCTACCTGGTAACATATTGAGTAGGGTTGGTTCAAGGTCAGTTCCATTTGGTTCCAGGTAGAACTGACCCATTTGCTCACTCCTAATTACACTTATTCCTTGTGATTAAATACCTGCATTCAGCATTGCCTAGACTTGGGAAGGGGAGTAGGGATCTAATGCATGTCCACCTGTCTGGAAGTCTGTCATGGCAAGACGGAAATAATGGACATGGGGCACATCCAGAATCAGTATTTACTATTAAATAAAATAAGCATCTTGTGAATTTTATCACCGTATAGCTAGAAACATTTATCGTCATCATCTAAGCCTTGTTTCCTGATCCATCATTCCATTCCAGCCAGTGCCATATCCTTTGGTAAACTTAAACTATGGGCCCATGCATCATTTCTCGCTACTCCAACCCATGCCCTTTTTGGTCTGCTCCCAGCTCTTCTAGCCCCTTCATCTTGTAACATATATACCTAGGAACATTCTATAAGAAAAATAGGGATTCTATATGTATGTTAAATGTTCATTTATATAAAATAAGCATGAATAAAGAGGAAAACCATACATGGAAGTGTCACTATGGTGCCAGAATCCAACAAATGTCTGACATGGTGATGCATAAGTCAAGAAGCCAAAACCAGAAATTTCTAAAATTTCCTGTATTTTTGTATGCTTAGGTGTCAGGGGTATTTTGGTAATATTAGATGCTATCTATGGCCTTGGGAATTTGATTTTCCTATTGATAGTTAGTTTGTGTTTAAAGTTTCAAGTTACTGGATAAGTAGTTAGGAGTAGTTTCCTTATGATAGTGGCAATGATAAAACTTTTGTCTCTCCTAGTTCTAGTAGGATTCACAACCCCCATGGTATCTATATATTTGTCTAGACTCTAGAGTAAAAAAACGTGGTGGTTGATATTGGAACGGTTTTTCTGCATATCATGCTTGTAGTGAGTGGTTCTAACCCTAGAGTGATTTTAGGTACCCTATTAAGTGATTCCAAGTTTTCTCTCTTCTTTCTCTCTCTATCTTTTCTTTAATTTTGCAAGCAGCCATTACAACCATCAACAGAGATAAGTTCTTCACCAAAAGATATTCATTTAACATTCTCGAATGGCTGGAACTGATCTAAGTGATCTTTCAGTTATTTTTCATCAAAACTTAAAGTTTTCCAATTCCAGCTGTTTTCATCTTTCTATGCTAAACCATCTCCAATTGCTTCCATACTCAGGTGCCCCATGTAGGTCTTTTAAAATTTTTATCCTTCCAAATCTCATCTCAAAATTCCACCTAGAACCCTAGATTTCATAGCACCAAGGTTTTATTAACAAAGTAGAATTTGCATCCTCTTATGAAAGACATCCCAAACCTCTACTACCTATAAAATTCATCAAAAGTCTCCTATCCTACACCTATTTTCCTTATTTTGAAGTTTTTTACCCTCTTGGGAGTTGGGGCAAATCTGTGATTATTGTAGTTAGACCCCAAGACTTTTCATAACCTAACCAGTCTCCACTTGTGATGAACCTTGAATGAATAGCTTTTACAATGTACCTTAAATATACCATCAAATGCTAACCCTATAGCTGCTAAAACTTTCTTTTATCCTCATACAATTCCTACCTAGTTGAGATTTCACCTTCAAAAGATTTTGGCTCTTTGAGACCTTGGCAAACCCTAACACAGCACATTCTAATGTACTATCAGAAAGCATTACCTAGCTCTTAGGCTGTATTTGGTTTGAAGGAAAAGGTAAGGATATAGGTTTCCCTACCTCTCCCTACCTTTTCCTTCAAACCAAACAACAACCTTAGATCCCACTGCCATTGAGTATAGGGTATCTGCAATTTGTTTCAGTCTCAACTATACCAACACTTGAACCTAAAGATTAAGGTAAGAATAACAAGAAGTGAAAGTAACTATCTAGTAGACCTAGAGAGAAATGTGATAGGGCTAGAGAATGCATTTTTAATCAAAGTCACTATCCAGGACTATGGTTGCCCACTGAGACACCCTCTACTTCATATAGGATGGTAGCATTTTCACCATAAAAGAATGCATAAGTTTTCAAATAGAGCAAAACTAGTAGTTAAAAGAATAATCTATTAATGAATTTTGTTAATATATTGTGATATACAATGATGATTATAATATAGCGTGGTACATATATCAGCATACATAAAGAACCCATGCAATACTTTAGCAATATACTAAAAATTTTACCATTAGATGGATAACATATCAATGATCTTGCAAAACTGTACACATCAGCTGATAAGTTCCAATACATACAAAACATAGTTGTTAATTCTCCAGTGAGGACAAAATTAAGCATTACCTATATCTGTATTCCCTTCTTTACAAGGTATAAAGGTATCATAAATCATAACCACTTCTAAGCAATGCTTTTATTGCACAAGAACTGTAATGGCATAGGAATATTTGCATTGATGTTAGCTTACCATCATATCAGAAAGGGGCATCTTAACTTTTGTGAGCATAATTTCACAGTTCTTGGCCCGGTTTAGGTCAATCTGCAGAGAGTAGTAATTTTGCTTGTTAATGAAATATATGACAACAGAAATAACCTAATGGCATTCTCAAAAGCTCTGATCAATTTTTAGGTAGTAAATCAACCAATAGTTGTCATCAACTAGGAAAAAGAAGTATAAGAGAACCCCAAGTGGTGCAGAACCAAATGTTGACAAAAGTGAAGTCAAACCCATTCCTCCTGGATTTATATGGGCATTCTAGTGGCTGTCATGATGGACCAATTATCAGATTTTCATGAACCTGACGCATTCAGCAATACCTAAGAAATGAGCGAGTTGCTCCAGAGGCCTACAACATTGAGTCCATCCCAGCAAGCCCAAGAAATTGATTTCCAACTCATGTGGACCCCATTTGATATGAAAATAATCCAATCTCAATCAATGCAAAATTTGATTGGATCGTCAAGATTTGCTGGATACTTGAAACATTTAGAAGATTCATTTTCTAACAAGTATTTCTTTTTTTAGTTCATTGATTAGGAAAATAAATATATCATGGAGCACAAAAGATTAGCGCTATAAATCCACAAAATATATTAACAAAATTGCCCCTATATGAAATATTTAGAGCTATAAAAGTTTTAAATGCATAACACTAACTTGTATCAATTACCAGGTGAACTTTATCTGGTTTGGATCCAAGAGATTTGCGTCTTCCAGATTTACCCCCTGAGCCATCAACCATATTTGGAACCGTGGCAGCGAAAAGGCTCTCAAGTTCTGACACATCAAATTCTGACGCACTAACATACAAAGGTCACCATATTAAATATGAAAACCAAAAGGTAAAAGAAAAAGAAAACCATTAAAACTAAAATGCAGTATCCATAAAACAAAATTAGAAAAATTGGTTATGACACCAATCTGATAGTATTGAAATACATGGATGCATCTAAATCCAATAAATGTACTAGAATCCTGTGAGAACCTTTCATAACCATGGTGCTAGAAATGAAAACCAATATGATCCATGAGATCTAAGACTAATTGCAAATCCATATGGCCAGAGATGATTACAATACATTTGAGGCTCTTCATATCTCTGTAGTTCGGCCCATAAGCTTCCTTGCACCGCTCTTGTTACCTTAACCCAGTGCAGTGGCTTCAATAACGATCTCCGAGGTGCTGAAGCAGGTGACCCCTGATAACCAGGGCCAATAGAACGACTAAGCCCACGGCCTCTCCCAGAAGTTGAACTTTTTGTATCAACAAGAGAACCAACAGCATTTGGTCCTTTAGTCCCAATAGGTGGAGGTGGAGGTGGAGGTGCACCACCTGGAGGTCTAGGTGGGGCAGGCAGCTGAGGTGCTCGAGCTCCAGGGGGTGGAGGTGGAGGTGGTGTTCCATGCATTGGAGGTGGTGGCGGTGGAGCTCCACGTACAGGAGGAGGTGGAGGTGGAGTACCACGAGTAGGAGGTGGAGGTGGAGGAGGAGCACCACGAGTAGGAAGAGGTGGGGGAGGTGGAGCACCGCGTATGGGAGGTGGTGGTGGTGGAGGTGGAGCTCCACGTAAAGGAGGAAGAGGTGGTGGCGGTGGAGCTCCACGTAAAGGAGGAGGTGGTGGTGGAGGTGGAGCTCCACGTAAAGGAGGAGGAGGTGGTGGTGGTGGAGCTCCACATAAAGGAGGAGGAGGTGGTGGTGGTGGAGCTCCACGTAAGGGGGGAGGAGGTGGCGGTGGTGGAGCTCCACATAAAGGTGGTGGGGGGGGGGGAGGTGGAGGTGGAGGGGCAGCCATTCTAACAACACTTTGTCTAAGGGGAGGAGGAGGTGGTGGTGGTGGTGGTGGTGGAGGAGCAGCAGTTGATCCAATTATGTTTCTCATGGGAGAAGGACTTGATCCTTGAGGAATCACCCCAGAATTCAGAGTTGGAGGACATGGTGGTGGAGATGGGGATGGATTAAAGGACCTAATTGAATCCCGTATAGGTGGAGGAGGAGGGTGAGGGGGAGGTAATGATGATGATAGATAGGGACTAGGTGCATTATCCATGGATTCTGAAGGTATGACAGAATCAACTTCATGAAATTCAACAGATGATTCAGGAGGATCATCAGATGGGACCACAACCTCAGCACTAGCAGTAACAGATGGAACAACATTAGTTTCACCTGCACTACAATCATTTGAAAGGGCTGCAATCTCTAGAGCAGCTGGTGCACTGTTATATCTTGATGGAGGATGAGATATTACACGCATGGGATTAGTATATGAACTGTTGCTTGGGGGGATCCATCGAGAAACTGTCTTTGATTTTGCCTGTTTTACAAAGGTGTTCTCAGGTTCTTTCTGTTTGGTCTTTTGTTTAGCTGCAACTGGACCTGAAGCTGGTTTTGTGTATGAAGTTGGTTGCTTCTTTAATATGGGTGGCAGTAATTTTTCAGGCTTTTGCTGAGGAACTTTGGAATCTGACTTCTTTCGGGCATCAATGTTCTCTGTGCTCTCTTTTTTATCCATTTCTACCAATTTACAAGGCACATTAGTAGTCAGTGCTTTGGTTTCTAATTTGCTCTGTGCATCAGTAACTACTGCTTTGGTTTCTAATTTGCTCTGGACATCAGCAGCCACTGCCACAACCTCTGACTTTTGCATCCCATCATTCAAGATTCTGTCCTGAATTTTGTGCACATTAGAATCATACTTTTTTTCTTGTTTGTAACTCTTGGCTTTCAATGATTCAACAGTTCGAACAGTAAACTCTGCCTCTCCATCCTGTTTGTGATTGGCATCATCAAATGCACTTTCTTGAGCTCCATGCATGTAAGAATCGCCTTTCCCATCCTGCCCATCTACATTGCTAAAAATCTCCTCCACCTCGTAGAACTCCTCTGTTGTACCTTCTGTTTCATTCCCATCTTCATTTAACCCTCCTGTTGTGATATTAGACCCAACTGCATCAGTGTCCGAAAAGAGTACCTGATTCAGAAATAAGTATGGATTCAATCCCTACATTTCAGGGAAAGAACAATCCCATGGAAGAAAAACAACCACCTACCTCTGCCTTGAAGTCCTTTGGAAATTGGTCCTTAGCATCCCATAGAATATCAACTTCATCACGGTTGAGCATCAATATATTTGATCGGATAAACGCTGTGTTGAACATAATTCTGAACATCATCTCCTCGCGTAAGAGATCATCGTCCAAATGGATGCACTCGAGAACCACATCCCCTTGAACACGACAATGAATACCTAGTTTCACAAGAGCACAATCTGCCTGCAGTTGCACACCAGAACTCTTAGAACTCCAAGGAGATCTAAAATTCAGTTTTCAGATATGTAAAAACAGAATGACCTGTCGGTAGTGGCGAATGTGTTTCTTTGTCTTTGAAGTTGAAAATAAAATTGTTGAGCTTCTGCTGTTTACAGCTGAAGGGTCTTGACCATAAACACGAACTGCAGGCCTGCAACCCCCTCCCCCAGTGAACATGGGAAGGACTCTAAGAATAAGACAATCCAATGTCAGTGGTGTATCTAATGGAGGCAAATCTGACCCAAGGCTTCTTCTGGAGATGTATTGGAGATATCTCAAATGTGAAGGTTGTGGGTTTAAAGGAGACAACAGATGGAGGAGTTCCCTAGGAGCTTGCTTGTACACCATTTCCAGAGTCTTCTGTTCCCCAGTGTACTGTTTTCTGTATAATAGGAGACCTGCAAGCATAAAGGCAAGAACAGGCCATCCTCCTCTCTCACAGTGCATCAGAAGCACATTCTGTTGCCCTTCCAATGACAACCAGCTCTCACTTGAACGCAAGAAGTGGTGGATCATTTCCAATGGTAATAGAGGACATCCTTCATATTGCCGAGGGTAATCCATAACAGTCATGGCATACTGAGACAGTATGTCTGAAATTTGGCTCCTCCTTTCTCCCTCCCTGAAGTTAAATACCATGAATGAGGCATCAGGGAACTGGTCTTGTAACTGTGCTACAATCCCACTTATGTAAACCTTGTACTCATCCTCTTCCGGAACATCCGTTGAGAAGCAACAGTCAAATACTGTGGCACAAAAATCACCAACAGCCAGAATTTGATTTATATTATAGCAAAATATGTCTCCAAAATCTACAATATATATATATAAGGTAGAAAATGAAAAAAAATAATATTTTCAAATATTGAAAGTCTAAAAGTGGATCTAAAGGATAGAGTTATTTTTTCCTTTTCATTTTTTGCAGTCGGGAGCGAAACAAAAAGGCCTGTATGTTTCTTCAACACAAATAAAATGATTAACAAATCTGCATACCAAATCCTTCCATGCCAAATGTCAAAATTTTTAATTACTATGAAAAAACACCAAAAGCTAGCATCCAAATGCAGATTAAATAAGTAAATAAATAACAATAACATTTACAGTTCAAAAAGTCCGGTGAATTTAGCACAAATCTTAAATTTCCCAGTGATTCACCAGAGCCTTTTCCTGTAGTGATGACAGCATAAAGAACTCAATAGCATCCCAGAATCCCCCTTTAAGTCCATAAACGTCTTCACTTATCCTCCTTACCGAATCTTGGAATCTCCAACAATTACACAGAAAATGTAATATAGCAAGAATTGCCAATACAAGCAAACTCCAACAACTCTACTCCAGTACTACCCAAAATACTGTGGGAATATTTGAACATTTTACGGATGAAAAAATGTCTCTTCATTTTCTACACCGAATATCAAAAATTCCAGCAAGCGAATCCCGAAACACAAAGGAGAATAAAAAAGCGTATAAAAACGCAATTATACGCCCCGGATAGCCGGGACCAACATTGAGTAATGACCATTTGGAAGTAATTAGCAGCACTTCCTTTCTAGAAGACCAGGGATTCCCAAAAACACATAAGTTTGGTGATCTTACTGAACAGAGAAGAAAAGAGCAAAACACATACCATAAACTCTCTCGGAGATCTCCAGAAGCCGATCGGGTGGCTTCCGATAAAACAACCTTCTGAACAGCGCCATCTTCGGGCGCTGCTGCTGCCTGGATCGGATCCAAACCGGTAACTTTTCACCGGAACTCCTTCCAGATCAAACCGATTACAAGGCGAACAGATCTCTACCAAAAATAATAATCGAATTACGGCAGTCGAAATAGAGTTGCGAGAACGAAAGAAAAGAAATCAAAGAGAGGAAAAAAAAAAGCGGTAAAAGTACGAGTAGAGATACTCGCTCTAGAGTTGAATGGTCGTTCTGCAGAAATTGGAGAAACACATAGGAGTTAGATCATATCTCTCTTTTTCCTTCACATGGAGAGAGAAAAAGAGATGAACGAAGTGGACTGAAAAAGAGACAGCCTTAGACCTGCAACCTTGGTTGGCTTTTATATATCTCCACTAAAGAAGACACGTGGCAACCATGACACGCATGGAGGTGGAGAACTAGAAAGGAGAGAGAGGTATTGCAGGTCAGGGGTCCGGACAAGCGGAATGTGGAGGGAAAGGCGCATGGGCCTTGTGGGAGACCCTTTTATACTTGCTGTAAAAAAAAAAAAAAAACTAAAGACGGCAACCGCACCTGTTATTCATCATTTCGGTCTCGTGGCTTCATCAGCAGAGAAGAGAAAAGAGAGAATTACAGTTTGCTTGTTCTTTCTTGTTTTAGGCTTCTAGCGGGTGATGTCGATCGACTGACGACTAGAGTCAAGAGTTGTTGTTGTTGTTTGCGACCCGAACCCTGGCGTTTCGTGTCCGGCCCGCTACTGCTACAGTCTATAGGTTTGGCGTCGACCGGAACCCGAAAGTTCTGCTCGGGCTGTTTTTTTCGGGTTACTTGGCAGGTGGGTGAAGTGTCAGAAACTCAACTGAGACATTTCTTTCTTTCTTTTCTATTCTTTTTCTAATGATAATTAAGAATAAAAAGATTTTCAAGGCAATTTCTGCGGTGCCAGAAAGATGCCATACCGTAAAAACTTTGATCGATCAAACACTGAGAGTATGGGATCCATCAAACACTCCCTTATTAATTTTGATGAATGGTAGTTGATCGGTTGCCAATTTTATGATACCGGTTGATCGGTGATCAGGTTTTTACGTATCATTCCTTTCCGTTATCCGAACTACTTGAGCAGTTGAGCTGTTGAGGTTCTACTTGTTAGCTCCAGGTTGGCATGGCAAGTACGAATAGTATTTCCCTTACCTTTTGACTCCATTTGCAGCTTTTTTGGGTTAACCCGAAAGTTGTCAAATGTTGTATTTACTACTATTTAGAAATAGGATTAAAAACAAATACGGGTGTACGGGTATCACGGCCATACGGGCGGGTGACGGTGCACGGGAACAAAGTGTATGGCCCCGGGTCTCGGGTCATTGTCAATTGCTCAACAATCGAGGTGGTGTTTGGCACGACCATCCATTTATCAAATTCACGAGTTCGTAGCTTTTTTTTTTTTTGATAAAGATAGCAATAATATAATAGACAAACCAACAAGAGAACAAACCAAGGATTAAGGTCTAATTAAGTCTTGGTTGGCCAAACTTTGGATCCACCCCGTTGGTCCATTGACAAACAACTCAGACTCTTTTAGATCTTATTTAGCCATTACATGGACTATTTTGTTGCAAATTCTGTTTACATGAGCAAAATGAATAACAAAACCCTCCAGTACACATAATTATATACATGCACAAAAAATTTGGGTCCAAAGCCAATTCAAAGTTCTTTGAATTCAGCGCTTGTACTAGAGCCAATTAGTCTGATTCCACTATAACAGTTTCTTTCTTGAACTGATTCAAAATTTTCAAACTATTGAGAATTACCATTGCTTCTGCTTAGATGGGGGAGGAGGTTGTAGTTTTACCAAAAGATGAAGCGACTACAATCCCTGATGAGTCCCTCAAAATAACACCAAAACCTGAGCATCCCTGGTATAAAAAGCTACCATCAATATTGAGCCTCAGTTGTCCTAGATCTGGAACTTTCCAAAAAAAATAATTTTGCAATTCTGCTTGGAAAGTCTTCAGCCTCTCTTTCCACACATCATGTAAATCTAGCTAGTAGGATACCCATTGCTTAAAAAGAACTAGCACCACATCCACCCATATTCTTGATATTATAGTAACAACCAAACCACAATGCCTGAGCATGAACACACTCTACTAAGCAATGCATGTGAAAATAAAAAACATTGCTGTCAATGCTCATAGGTACACCTAATAAAATTCGAATCAAACCAATCCAATTGTATAGAGTTTGGGGCTGCATTACTTATTCCCATTATAATTGGGTCATTGGGTGGGAATGTTAGCATATTACAGCATACTGCAATTTACAAAGATATCCCTCTTTCAATATTTGTTTTTCTCATGTAATTTTTAAAGGAAATTGTCTAAAACTCATCGTTAGTTTTCAACATTTATCTTAAACTCGTCACAACATTTCAAAATGTCTAAAACTCACCATATCAGTAAGTTTTTATTTTCTAAAATTCACATTCAATTAATGCACTGTTAATGCTTCTTTAGAGAGGTGACCATGTTAGCATAAATAACAAATCTCATGACCACATTACCACTTAACGATGAGTTAGAGGAAAATTGGCATTTTCAGTTTTCAATTTTATTTTTTATTTTTTATATTTTTAGTGTTTTGTTATAATTTCAAATGTTTTTTATAATTTCAGTTTTTTTTACATTTTATCTATTTTATACAATCTATAAATTTTCCTGTATTTTTATTATTTATTTACAATTTCTGTGTTTTTCTATTATTTTTTGTGATTTTTCTACAATTTTTATTTTCTGATTTTGCTTATTAATTTCTATAGTTCCTATAATTTGAAAATATATATTTTATTTTATTTTCAATTTCTATAATTGTTTATATTTTTTGTAATTTTTATGCTTTTATGTATTTTATATTTGAAAATAATTTTTAAACTTTTTTCTCTTTTCATGTCTAGATGTTAAAATGGTAATATATTAACACCCGTTGGTCTGTTTAAGTCAAGTTAATAACATGGTGAATTTTAGACATTTTGAAAAATTGTGAATTTAAAAGAGATACTGAAAATTCATAGTAAGTTTTAGACAATTTCCCAATTAAAAAAAACATATAAATTTATTGCCAAATTAATAAATTACACGTTAAAAGTAGAGCCGTCAATTACGACCAATTCTGCACATTTATTTATTGGTTCAAAACCGGATATTTCCTGACCCGTACCAGATCCAATTCATTGATTTTTCTCTGAATGTGATTGTCAATGCCTTTTATCGGTATGTTGAACTATTGATTGTTTTTTTAGAGATTATTTGAATGTCTCTTAATTTTATGTTTAGAACCAATAAAGCCATGCCACGTCACCTAGTAGAAGAGTTTGTATAATAGAAAGACATTAATATTTTGTTTTGACAATTACAAAAAAAATCGGCCCAAGTTTTGAAATCTGAAGACCGTTGCGTTGTCATAAACGCATTTTAAGCATTTATGCTGACATAGCCTCTTTGAAAACTGTAGAAATCGGAAAATAAGTATGACTACAAGCCAAGGCTATAGTCAAATCATCGACACAAGTGATGACGTGAGATCAAATATAAATGCAAAAACAAATAAATGTAACATGAAGAGTGCGGAGTGCCCTTTTGTGACTGATCAGCCACCACCATCATCCTCATCAAGCACGCCATCTTGGATTGGGTCATTGTACTATTTTGTAATGGGGTATGTTAACGGTAATTATGTAAATAGTAGTATGAATATTCAGTATTTTGATGTATCATTTTATCATTTTCTCAAAAGTTTAACGTACTATTTGAAGGGAGGTAGATAGTAGGGCTGTTCATAAGAATGTCCAACCCGACCAAACCGACTAACCCGGACCGACCCAATTCGAGTCGGCTTGGTTTTCATCAGTATCGGTCGGTTTCGGGTTGGGAAAATATATAAACCGATATATCAGGTTGGTTTCGATTTTATTGTGTGAAAACTGAAACCAACCCGACCCGAAGTTCGGTAGTTCATAGTTTGAATAGTTTCCTACTTAACTATAACTAGAAGGCCCATTAAGTAATTACAATTAGAATAGGCAATCTATCATAGTTTCTAACTTTCTATAATCTTTTACACCAAATAGGCAACCCATTAGGCAGTTACAATTAGAATTCAATTAGGTGTCATTTTGTACAGGAGCAAAACCAAAACCGACCCAACCTGACTCAAACCGAGCAGGTCGGTCTGGCCTATCAGTGGTCGGTTTCGGTTTCCACCTCAAGTAACCCGACCAGGTCGGGTCGGTTGGGAAAACCCCAATAAACCGACCCAACTCGACCCGTGAACACCCCTAATAGGTAGTTGAGTGAATCATTAGCGTGTAAAGGTTAAGTACAATATCCCCTCGACACTAAACAGTGTGTTTGTGCTTACCACTAATTTATGCAATACAAATAGCCTTTTGTCTAATTTGTGTGCATTTGTTGTTACTTTGTTGCTTTCTTATTGGCTTCATAGGCTTACTCGTTGACTAACGAGTGCCACATGGGGCCCCAACACATAGCCCCGTGACACTTTTGCATGTTGTGACAAATGAAATTGATGAGATGTTTGAAAACGTTACCAATGCGATGTTTGCCAAATAAGGAGTCTGGATCTGCTCTCACTAAGTGCTACTCACACCAATTTCACAATATGTTTCAGGAGACGAAATCTGCTCCTCACGCTTGGGCGCTTCACATGCACATTCACCATGAATTGGCAACATCACCCATGAATAATAACTTAAAAGTATGGGAAATGTTCCCAATGCATAATAGGATGTGCGTGTGAGGCACATTCTGTGAGAAGCAAATCCAGTAACATCTCCCTTACTTTATACGTATAATCTCCACCTCCAGATGTTTTCAACACCCAGTGTGATGTGGATAGTGTGAGGAGCATATCCCATTACGCCTGGAGAAGGATCAATTTGGTGAGCAACTGAGCATTCATCTGCTGATCACAAAATTCTGGCCATATTAACAATGTATATTGGAATTTGGAAATATCTCCTGAATGACAACAATAAATAAGATATTAGATGTTTTCAGCGCTAGGCTGTAGATGTGTACACATGAAATTTTGTGGTCAGCTGATCTAGGCTCCAATTTGATGGCACGTCAGTAGACATGTTTATGGGATAAACTTTGCCTTTATATCAATATAATGCATTTAAGTCTGAGCCTAGGTCCAGCCCAACCGTTATGCCTAGATCTTGAGGGTGAGTACGAGGGGTAGAGTCAAGTATATTGGTGGGGTCTTTGGCCCTCCCAAACGTTTTGTTAAAACCATGGTTAGTTAGTGGAGGCTGGGTTAAAAATTTGATAAATTGGATCCCCCCCTTCCTCCAAAAAAAAAAGAACTAAGGCTCCTCCAATTCCCAAAATTATATATATTATTTAAAAAAATGTAATAAATCTAAACATTTTCATGCCAATTTCCCCAAACCCTACTCTTTCTCCTCACTATCTCGTTTTGTTGATTAACTTGGCCCCTCTAAAAGAAAATTCCTGGCTCCACCATTGGTGAGTCCAACTCTCATATAAAGTTTGAAGCATGGATAGGAAACTGAGAAAAAATATTTTATTTTTTATTCAACAACAAAACTGATTTATTTATATTAAATGACTTTAAATCCAAAAATACTAAAAAATCTCATTATAGCTTGAGAAAATAAAAAAAAAAACATATTTGTATTATATAAAATATATTTTTTGTTACATATGATGCATTTTTATTACATATAATATTATCAGGTCAAACTCATGCTTAGGCTGAACATTTTGAGAAATACCCCAAAAAAGCCAAGCTTGATGTTTTGGGCCCGATCCCAAACCCATATGCCTAAATTAATGTCAAAGCCCAATAAAATACATGATGAGTTTGGTCGGCCCGTTGAGCTACCTGGCCCATGAGCAAGTCTACTTATCACCAAATGGTTGCGGTTCAATATGCAATATTTTAAGACTTCAAATCTCTTGCCCACAAGAACTCTACCCATACCTACCCACAAAACACTACCGCTGTACATTGGGAACATATCCCTGTACATAATAACATGTAAAAGGATGAGATGTTCCCATGTGTGACTGTAATGTTATGTGGGTAAGAAATTGGGACATATTTTAAACTAGGGGTGGGCAAAAAAAGAAAAAGAACCGATCGAAACCGAACTGATCGATATACATATTATATATTATAAATTAATAAATATGCATTATATATATTTATAATACATTATTTATTATTTAAAATATAATATTTTATATACATTTATAATTTATATCGTAAAAACTAAAAATTCAAAAAAACAACAAACTGAACCGACAATTAATCAAACCTATAAACCGATTAACCGACTGACTTCGATTCAATTCTGATTACTGATTTTCTAAAAACCAATAATACCAATCTGATTCCAAAAAATACAACACAGTGAGCACCCCTATTTTAAACAATTGAATTGGAATTGTGTGAATGACTTATATGATGCAAGGTGGACCTGGGTGTCGCATATTTTAATTAGTGTGTCCCGCTACAAGGCTCCATTTCTTGGTTGGATCAACATTTATATGAAATATTGGGTCCTCCCACATAGTGGGCCTGGGAGGTAAGTTTCCATGTATTTGGCCAATAGTCCCAATTATGCTGTAGAACAGTATATAAATTAGAAAGCTAAAACATTACATGTGTTTGTGCCTATTACACCGGGATAATGGTTTTGTCAGCTCAGCACAAATTTATGAGTGACACCCTCTGTTATTATCCGTCCACTCCATTTGTTTCAACTACAATGGACGGAAAATAAAATCATCTTAACAATTTAAAAGAGGCGGGCAAGAAGGTTGTGGCTGCAAAAAGATTAAAGTAATATTAAAATAGTTTAGTCGGAAAATGTTTAATCCAATTTCTCTTTCTCCTGTTAGCTTCGACGATCACAGTTTATTTGAGCTTGGTTGTGTTTGGTTGCATGTAAATAAATTTACACTGATGCAAGTATATGGTAGTGCAAATGATTTGAGTGTAAATTTTAATTTATTTTTTTTTTTCAGAATTTACCTTATTTTGTTTGATTACAGTATAAATGAAGTAAAATAAGGCCTAAAACAGAATGAAGTAAAACCAAAAGTAAAATTAAACCCAGTTTTGCATTTTTTTTTTTCATTTGCACTCCCATACATTTATACTAGTGCAAATAAATTTGAACTGCAGCCAAACACAAAAGGCTGCGTTTGGAAACGATGCAAATATGTAGAGTGTAAAATGGTTCATATAAATTGCAAAATTGGGTTAGTTTTGCACTTATATATTTACCTTATTATCAACAAACTTTTAGCTATAATGGATGCAAACATGAATTCTAATAAAACATATGCATTTTTTTTTTATCAAAAGCCCACTTGAATGCAAATTTACTTCTTTTTTATTGATGTACTTTTACATCTTATTATCAATGTAAATATGCATTGGTCTGTCATTTGTCAATGCATAAATGAAATGTTGCCAAACACATGCAAAAGTGAACCAAAGTGTAAATTTACCCTGAACCGGGATTTACACTCTATTTGCATTGTTTCCAAATGCAGCCAAAAGTGCATAATCCAAGTGCATTTGTGGACACAATCCTGGTCTACAGACTAGTGTGATCAGACCTGTTAATGTCCCCATGTATTTGATAGGTTTGGGTTATCATCAGTGGGGGTGTCAATAGACCAGTTTTGGGTTGGATTACGTCCAAATCAAAATCAATTTGGACAGATTGGACAGACCAATAAGATATGTTGAATTGGACCAGTCTAAATTTTTAATGATTCAAAGTATTTATTGGATTTGGTCCATCCGTAATGGATTTATGTAATATGGTCCATTGATAAAAGAATGCATGTATCAATGGACCAGGTTTGGATTGAAAACAATCTAAACTAAAACCAATTTGAATTCGACCAATTCAAAACAGCCCAAAATATTAAAACGGTTTGGATTCGACTAAATTTGGTCCAATTGACACCCCTTCATCACTACTATTTGGTTGGGTCATTGGTTTTCAAAGCCCGATTGAATTGGATGGTCAGACTGGAAAACTGGGAACCGGATGGTCAGGTGACCGGTTCCGTTTTACCCCAAAACTGTTATTTTTCCTCCCAAAAAATCATTGATTTAATCAGCAAACCGCTGACTCAAGCGATCGAATCCGTTTGAACCGTTCAATGGTTTGGTTGATTTTTTATAATTTTTTAATTTTTTGTCAGAACTAGTCATTCATTCAATTCAAACTGTCGGACAAACTAGATCGAATAGGACTGCACTCGGTAACGACTATGAGTCGTTTGTCACGAGCCGAATAGGACTGCACTCGGTAACGACTATGAGTCGTTTGTCACGAGCCGAATAGGACTGGTGGCTGATGTTCTCTACTTGGTGAAGTTTAGGTACGAAAGTGCATCGAGACGTTTGTAGGTAAGAAAACTTAAACCTCTACTACATGCATTGCAGACGGCATGTACGAGATTTCATAAAGAAACAAGTTGATTGGATACCTTTTACGCATCAAATAATGGGTTGTCTGTCAATATATAATCTGTTTTTTAGATAAAAAACAAAAATTTGAGTTGGCAATCACTCGTGTAAGAAAAAAAACTGTCTATGGATTATATATATAAAAAAATTCTAACCGTTCAAAATAATGCTTATCTTTGTAGTCTATTAATTTATTCATCCAAGTTGTTTATTATTTTGTTAAAAAAAAATCTTTCAACATATAAGGCTTCACTTTATTCAAATATACTATATAGAGTATAAATAATGTATAAATATACTATACATATACTATATATGTATAAATACACTATACATTATTCATGAATAATGTATATCCGTATTTATACTATATATAATATAAATATACTATATATTTGTATTTGCATTTTTTTTTTCAAATGGAGAATAAGGCTGTCTTTGGTTGCAGTGTAATTTTATTTGCACTAGTACAAATGAAAAAAATGCAAATTCTCGTTATCTTTTTTGGGCTTCACTTTATTCAACTTCATGTCTTAATTTACTTCATTTGTACTATAATCAAACAAGATAAATTTACACTAAAATAATTGCACTGCCATAGTTTTGCATCAGTGCAGATTTTTTTGCATTGCAATCAAACACAGCCTAAAGGACAATTTGGAAGGAGTATAAATACAAAATGTAGAGTGCAAAACCTTGTATTCTGTATTATTTTGTATATATTTGTATTGTATGTTTTTAAAAAAGGATTGACTATTGAGGACTAGAATTCTCTCTCTCTCTCTCTCAAATTCTTTCAAAAACCTTATTCTTTTTTCTCTCAGATTTTAGATCACCAATTTATATATTATAGTCAAACTGGATTTTTCTGGCCACTACTCTCTACCCATCTTGAATTGTAGCCACACATCGTCATCTTCTATTGTGAGTAGACCTATTCATGGGCCAGGTAAGGCCTGACCCGTTCTAAGTCAAGTTTGGACATTAATTTAGGCCCATAGGCTTGGGCCTAAAATACTGGGCCTGACAATTTTTTTGGGTAGGGCTTGGGCTTTTTCAAAAAAGTTCGGCTTGAGGCCAACTTGATAATATATTATATAGCAAAAAATATATTTTATATAATAAAAATATACATATTATATACTTTTTTTCTTTGTTCTAGATTTCAAGCTCTAGTGAGACCTTTTATTGTTTTTGGGTTTTGAGGTCCTTTAATATAAATAAAATAATTTTTTATTGAATAAAAAAATATTTTTTTCAATTTTTTAATAAAGCTTGAGGGTCAGGCTTGGGTTCGGACCTAATTATAAAACTTGACCCAACCCAACCGACAAGTCTAATTGTGAAATGTGTGACTGCAGTGTAGAATGTGGGTAGAGAAAATAAATAAAAAATCGGGATTCATAACAACATGATCCTTTGCTAGATGGTAGTAGGGTACATAGTGTAGCCCATTTAGGAGTCTGGCCAATTCTCAATTTCCTCAATGGGTCCTTCCTCAAACCTTCTAAGCTGACCGACCGTCATCAAACGTATCGACCTTACATCACCTATGTTACCCACCTTAATTAGCATTTTTCTTCATCATATATATATGGATTTTATCTGATCTTATGTATAACCTAATCATCAAACGGTCAAAAATCATCTGAGCTCATATAGAATTTTATTTAGGCTCTTATAACTTGGGTTCCATGAACGACGAATAAGCTATGATTCCGGAAGGCTGCAATGACAGTTCTTATGGCTCAAGATCCAAGAAAAGTCCTTTTCTTCTAGCTTTAACACAAGTGCCTTAACAGGATCATTCTGCACCGTCCTATCCAAATGAACCACACCGGTTTTACGGAAAAAAAAAAGAGAAAGGTTGAAAGAGAAATAAATAAAGAAAAGAGAGTGCATTATAATGATCAGAATCTCAAATATTCGTCATTTTCTGGTTTGGATCAATTGAAAGTTCAGTTCCGTCGTAGGCTCGTAGCGCGTTGCAGATGCAGCGGATTGCCATTGTTGGCAAAATGATGGAGATATCAGCTCAAATAATGCATTTTTTCTTTTTTTAGGTTAACAAATAAACTAACATCAGAGCAGATTCCAATCCCGTGGAGTTGAGCCAATATACCTGCTTGCAGATTCTAATCGAACAACCAACAGTGCCTTCATTAATCATTATGCAATTTTTAAGTCGGGGCCACCTGCCTGCATGGTGGTGACACAAATGGGCCAATGGGCTTCCTTCCTTGCCATGACTATGAGGATATGGTAAATTACATAAATATCCCTCCACGTTGTCATTTGTGTCTCAAATCTTAACGTTGATGACCAAGAACATGGAGACAAAACTTTGCGAGATATCAGAAAAATCTAGAGCATATCACAATACTTTTTTACTGCACACATTCGCGACAATTACGCAAAAGAAGGTCCCAGTAACAAGGACAAAGCGTGCCAGATTTCTTCATTAGAGTTGGTGGTGGTTATCAATGGACTAAAACAACCGCCCGGCACCAGTAGAGGCGGATGAAGAAAGTCCCATAATGGAGATAAACTGGACATCATTAGCGCTATTCCGCTTCAAAATCAATTTTGTGCTTTTGCTGGAGCGGTCCAAAAGAATTTATACAGCCACTTTGGGTGATAGAAATTAAGCTACATGATGACGCTGATTTGTGGCGAGACTCGCTCTTTTAATTGGGTCTGATTGATGGGCAAAAGTGGCATACCACTCATCTGTTGTTACGTAATTGTCCAGAGTCACTTTGGAACCTGATGAGGACAAAGTTGGCCCTCTACTTACATCATGACACACGGTATTTTATAATAGTTGGATGATACCCTAGCACCACATAGGCGATGATTTGTCTTAGCCAAAATGATAGAGTCCCAGTTAGCGATCTACCTCCGCCGACTTGGCGACCAACTTCCGCCAACCTAGTGACCTACTTCTACCGACCTGGCGACCTCATACACAATTGGGCAACTCGACAGAGTGACTAGCAGCACCTTGTCCAAGGCTGCCCTGTAGTACCTCGTCATTATGGGTCCAAGAGACATCGACATGATGAGTGACCTCCTCGAGGACTTATCGACCTGACTAAGGTACAGGTGGCGACTTGTAAGACATGCTCACCGACCTCTTCCTTAAGCAAGTTATTGTTTTCGACTTCTTCGAGATCACGACGCTTGACCGTTACACTTGTTTTGCCGTATCGTCCGCATCGAAATTGATTGAACAGACTCTATCCCTCTCCTCCAAACATGGCGGATGCGGTTTCCCGGGAATCTCAGACACGTTACAGAAAGCTCTCGGTTCCTTACGCCTATATAAATGTCTCATTTCCAACCTTATAAGGTATGCGCAATTTAGTTCTCGTAGGTCCCTAACTCTTTCACTTTTAGCTTACTCAAAAATCTCCAATTCGCTAACTTAAGCATCGGAGTGCCCACCCCGAGTAAAGCAGCCCAGACACTCTAACACTATCTTTTTGCAGGTTGCCCCAGTAGATTATATAGCTTGTCATTATTCAACTTAGCATTCGAGTCACGTTCCAACAAGGAATTATCCAGCTTAGCTTTCAAGTCACCTGCTAGCAGGGAGCTGCCAGATCATGCATCATCAGAACCTAACATGGCGTTACATCAGGAAGTGTTTATCGATAGGATGGTTCATGCCACATTAAAGTACTTGAGCTAAGTTTAAGACAGTTCGGGGAGGACCAACCTGCGATGTCGGCCATCATCTCAAAGTGTTTATGTGGCCCAAGCATCTGACGAGTCATCCAACCTCATTGAAGCTGACTTGCATAGACCACTCGATTTGTACCTTTCAGGTCATTTAATGCCTTTGAGATATTCGAGGGGCATGTTGCCCATGTAGCGGCAGTTACATGAATTTCCCCCACTTCTTGGGGAAATGACGAGTGGTCGACTTAGTGATCATTCTCGAGTGCTCCCTAGGATCCTGGTGGTTGAGGCTACTACCTTCGAATATGTTGGGGACGTTTTGGCCACCCCCCGAAGCCTATATAAGGGCAGCTTCTCATCCTCAAATGGCACTCTCTCTAATAGCTCTTTAGCTCTCATTTTGCTCTCCTTGCTCCCAGCTCTCCTAGCTCTGCATTGACTTGACAATTTGAGCCTCCTTGCCTGGGTCCACAACCTCAAGCTCTCTAACGTCGTCTCCCTCGTAAGTACATCTCGCGCAACCACATCTGACTCACTACTCCAGCATGGACCTGAGCAAATTGAGCAACATTAGGGTCCATCAATCCAACACCAGGTTCTCGACTTCTCATCTTCTGGTTCTGCACAACATGTAGCAAATTATAAGTTATGCTTTATATCGATCGAGAGGGAAATTTTGATGAAATTAGAAGTTCTAGTGGACTAGAGACCGATTCGAATAGAGTTTATGTGAGTAGTAAAGCTTTTAAAAGGTAAAGCCCGAATTCGAAGATGGGGATGTAAAATGGCATATTTTTCCCTCCGAGTTTCAAGAGCAGTGCTGATTAGGGAAGTCTTGGGTTTACTATAGCAGTGCTTTGGGCTTATGCTTCAACTTTTAGGCCCACTTATTTGTTTTTTTAGATGTAGGTTCAAAATAAATAGCACAATCAAAACAAAGTGAGCTTCAACTGATTTTTCTTTATATATAGGATTGGGGTGTTCTACTCGTACGAGTAGATTCCCAAGAGTAACCCATTTCTATTAATTATATAAATATATAATAGTTATTATAAATATTGTTAATAACTAGATATTGAACCATTTGAATAGTTTTGACTGTTTTTTATTTTTCAAATTTTTTTGTCAAAATGGTTCGATCGTTCGGTCTTCGAGTTAGTTTTAAAAACCATGATGTTATGTCATTCGAGTGTATGACTCATATGACCCAAAAATGGAACCGTTCTGGCCACTGGTTTTCGTGTCGACGGTCCGACCGCTCAATTTGAACGGACGGCCCATTCTGCCAACAAAAATTTAAAAAAAATGGCCAAAAACCATTGAATGGGTTAACGGGTTGGTGGTTCGACCACTTGGGTCAATGGATCGTTGACCAAATCAACAGTTTTTGGACAGGGACTGGGATTGGGGTAAAACAGAGCTAGTTGCCTTGACGGTTTCCAATTAAAAAATAAAAAAATGGATGGCCCATTCTGACAACAAAAATTATAAGCAAAAAATTGAGTGTGTGAGGTCCATTAAGCAGTACCATACGTGTTATGTCATTTAAGCGTGTGACTCATACGACCTAAAAACGGAATCGTTCTGGCCACCAGTCGAACGGATGGCCTGTTCTGACAACAAAAAATTTAAAAACTAAAAAAATGACAAAAAAAACCATTGAACGGATGGTCCATTTCCAATTAATTATATAAATATTGTTAGATAATTAGATATATATAATTATCTAATTATATAAATATATAATAGTTAATATATATTGTTAATAACTAGATATCAGACTGTTCGAACGGTTTTGACCATTTTTTATTTTTTTATTAGAACGGGCTGACCGTTCGACCTAGTAATCGGACCCTTGACCGGTTTGGCCTCTAGGTCAATTTTAAAAACCATGATGTTATGTCATTCGAGTGTGTGACTCATACGACCCGAAAATGGAACCGTTATGGCCACCAGTTTTTGGGTCGACGGTTCGACCGTCTGGTTCAAACAGATGGCACATTCTAACAATAGAAGTTACAAAAATAAAAAAACAGCCAAAAACCATTGAACGGGTCAATGGATCGACGGTTTGACCACTCGGGTCAATGGGTTGTTGACTGATTCGGTAGTTTTTGGCCAGGGAATGGATCCTTCCAAGGATGAATACGAGTGGGAAGGTAGTAAGGAGAGCGCATCAGGGAATGACAGTGCGACCTTGCACAATAAGCTTGGGGACATGAAGAGGAGCTTGGTTGATATTGTTTATGGTACTAATTATGGGTTCCAAGCGTCTTAAGAAGTTAGAACGAAGGTTTTGGAATTGGTTAATCACCTGGAATCTTTGAATTCGACCCCTACTCCCTTGGAGGCTACATCCCTTCTTGATGGAAATTAGATAATACTGTAAGTAAGTTTTATTGGTTTTAATTTATTTTCTTAATTTTCTTGGTGGGAGGCTATGGAGCTACCTATAGTTGTAGGGTTGTTAGCCGAAGTGGCCGGATTGAAGCTTCTTTGATGAGGAAAGACTAAGGGTTTTGCGAAAGAATTTCCACCAAAACTTCTCCTGACTCCACAGTTTCTTTCCTGGGTCCTTCAGTTAGGGTTAGTTCTATTTGTAATGGGAGAAGGAGACCTGTTTGAAGATATCACCATGGGAGACGCATCCTGTTCTTCTTCAAGTTCTCAAACGAAGGGAGAAGCAGCGATCGATGGAGGAAGAAAGTAGCAGCCAATGCTTTATCACTATTAGGGTTTTGGATTGAAGAATGACAGGGTAATTTTGATATATTGCAAAATGGACCGAATATAATGAAGGGCAAAATAACAAATTAACCATGCCTATTAGTCAAGTTACTTTATCTCACTGACATGGTGAGTTTTGGAGGTTTTGAAAAGTTGTGGTGAATTTAAGAGAATTCATAAAAAGTGATGATGGATTTTGAACAATTACCCTTAAAAACTACATTTATTTTTTGGATAAATCTCTTGAACTACCTGTTCACTAAATTGACAAACTGTACCCTTACTGTTTACATTGTCTTTTTTTGAAAATTATCATCATCATTAAATTGAGACGAAAATATTGATCTTATGTTTTTACCCTTCCGTTAAATCTCACACAACGAAGAGGAGAAGGGGGCGGAGGAAGAAATCACCGCCGGTCCACTTCAACGGTAATCGACTGTCCTTGTTTACTTTTTCCTCATAACTTCATGGATTGGGAAATTGGAATTGACGAGGATATACATTTGTTCAACTAGAACGGGTGTTACCATTGTTAAGCTAACCCAGATGGACTTACGAGAGGAGGATAGGTTGGGTTGCAGCGGTTTCTGATCTGTTATTTATATTCTTCTGGTTTGGGGGCATTTTTTAATTGTTTTTCTTTATTGATTATTATTGTTTGCAAGTTACGATGCGGATATGGCAATGCTACAGTTGTTGAAAACCTCGAGATAGGTTGGTGGGAGCTCATCTTCTACAAGATACGAGCAGTTTTTTGGTTTCAGACGTTGAAATTTTATCACATAAATAGGTTGTTTCAGTAGAAAATTTCACAACCATTTATCTTGTTTCAAGCCTTTCCATGATTTTAACATAAAGGCTGTATGGGTAGTGGAGCCATTGATTTGGTGGTTCATGTTCGTTGAAATCCCGGGCTAGTCATCGCCACCACTTGGTTCGCCGTCATATCTCTCTGCCAAGACAAATACGACACCACTCCGCCGACTTGATTTCTCCTGCAACTCCCCTGCCTGCTCCGCCGTCCAATCTTCTCTCCCGTCTTCCGACATCTATGCCTGTGTCTCCAACAACTCCGCTGCCCACTCTTTTCTCCTGTCTTCCAACATTTGCACACCGTGTCTCCTGCAACTCCCCTGTCCGTCCACTCTTCTCTCCCGTGTAAACCACTGAAGCTTCCCATTGCTCCTTCCCTTGCCCTCTTTTTTTTTTTTTGGTTTTTTTGTTGGGTTTGGGTGGAAGCCATGCTGGTGGAGCATGAGTTCTTCGAGTTAGGATCAATTCGATGACGACATCTATGCTTATCGAAGATTGCGTAAAGACAATCTGGTCTTTCTTGTAAGGTACAAGGTAACCCGCCTCGTCGCCTGCACCGAGCAACAGCCTATCGGCAAAACAGCAGTGGACGCTATCATTTTCGGTTACAATGGCGCCGGTGGTAGTTCTCTGTCCACTGTCAAGAAGATGATGAACAGAGATGAAGATGGAGGAAGGAAAAGCAGAGGAAGAAGTAGAAAGAGATGAAGAAGAGGGGGAAAGAGAGAGGGAAGAGGAGGGGAAGTTTAGGTCTTGGGCCGAGGCCCGAGCTTCAGGCTTTTTATGAGGGCCGGGCTCGGGCTTAGAAAAATCTGTTAATACAGAGTGAAAGCCCAACCCGGCCATCCTGGCCCATGAACAGGTCTAATGCCAATCCATAAAATTCAGATCAAGAATCCTCAATTTACCCCTTCGTCAAGCAAAGATTCCATTTCAACCCCTCTCGTTAGCCTAAACACCCGGAACCTAGATTCTTTGATCTTTATACATCCGAACCGATCAAACCACACCATTAAACTTTGGACACATTAGAACACTTGACTATAAAGTTTTAACCTCAGATTCTCCAATTTGTCCTTCCATTAAACCAATATTCCATTCTAAAACATCTTGTTGACCTATATCGGCCCCCATCAACCAATCATACATTACCACCAAATCCTAGATACCCAAAAAATACCCACTTGTAAAATTGAAGTCCAAAATACCATCGCTTTCCTTTCTATCCACTAAGATTTCATTTCAAGATTCTAGATTGACCAAATCCCAAATCTGCCCAATCTGGGCCCATTTGGCTTAAACTAACCTGGCCAATCACTTCAGACTACCAAAAAACCCTACATTGTGAATTTTCATCCAAAACAGACATTGTTTGCCCTTCCATCACATCAAGATTCCATTTTGAGGCCCCATATTAATTGAATCAAACCCTTTTTAGATATGCCCGATCTGGGCCCACTTGGGCCAATCCAACCTGACCAATCAAATGGAAATGTACAAAAAGCCTATCCGATAGAATTGCAGTAAAAAATACTCTTATTTACCCTAAAAAAGATTCCGTTTCGACTAATTTCATAGCATACATTCACAAAACCCTTTACAGCGGTTATACCCATTTCAACTTTCCATTTTTTTACCCGAAACCACCCACCATTGGACCATAACCCCGGTTCAACCCCCTGACCCCGTTTAACCCAAATACCCAGTTCAACCTTCATTCGCCCTAACCTACAGTTCTCTTCTCTCCCCTATTCGAACACCCAACCACAGCGGCGGCAAGCGGCGGTAATCCCCAACCTCCGGCCGTTTTCTCTCCATCCCTCTTCCTTCTTCTTTCCTCTTTCCTTTTTTTTCTTCATTCTTCTTCTTCCTCTTCTCTCTGTTTCCATCACCTCCATAGAGCTCTCTCTCCCTCTCTCCTCCTCTCTCTCTTTCTTCCTTTCCCGAACCAGTTGCAGCGGTAAGCCTTCCCTCCGTAGAGATCTCTCTCAGCTTCTACTTACCAATCCATCAGATCTCTCTCTCAGCGGCAAACCTCCCTCTTCTCGGTCATCCTCGCTTGGGCGGAACTACCGCTGCAACTCCTAGCAGCGGCGGTGCCCTCATTTTGAACTCTCTTTCTTCCCCTCTCTCCCTCTTTCCATAACTGTCAAGACCGAAAAATGATCAGATCCACTCTCCATCATTTTTCTATCTCTCATCTAGATCAAACCAGCATTTGCTCATCTTCGTTGTTGAGACGGCGGCTGCGATCAGAGGTTCCAAAATCGAGTAACAGCGGCGACCTCCGGCCAGATCTCTCTATCACTCTCTCCTCCTTCTCACCGGTTCCCTGTCTTTCGGCTGAAACTGTTGATCGCTTTCTACTTTTGGACATCCAGCAGAGGCGGCGGCAAACATCCCATCTACCTTCCGTTTTTACCTCTTCGAGATTCCTGATTGCAAGCACCGAACACCATGTCGTTTTGAAGCAAGAAGATAAGAAACGACACCCCTGTTCCGGCGATCGAATTCAGGCAAAAATCCAACCAGGTAATCCTGTCATTGCTTCTCCCCTATGCGCGATCTTTCTTTTTATTTTCTGGAATTTATGCTATTGCTGCTATATGGGTCTGAGGAAAGGAAAAGGGTACATCCGCTAATGAGGTGCTACCGAACCGGCTCCTGTAAGCTTCGGACTCTTACTCAAACTCGCCATTGTTTTTCTTCCTGTTGCCATTATTCTGTGGTTTTCTAAATTGTTAGTTGTTTAAATGCTGTTTTTCCTTGGATTTTTGTTCTTCTTCTCTGTCATTTGCTAACACTTGATAAGTTAGATTCTCATGAAACCTTGATTAGGTTAAAACTAATGAAACCTTTCTTCTAATTATCTGTTATCTCCTATTTTTTCCAGTTTAGTTTATTTCAGATTTGTTTTCTGTTTTCTCTAAATGCTTAGTCTGATCCCTTCAGTCCTGTTTTATTGGTTATCTAAATTTAGGCTGAGTGGTTTGTGGTTATCTAATTTAGGCCCCATCAGTGAAGTCATGCTAGAAATAAATATAATTATATAAAAATAATAATAAAAATTCAAGAAAAAAATGGAAAGCTAAAAAAATCTATGATAATGGGATTTGGGATCGTCACATTAGAATACATGAAAAGGGGAATAAGCTACTAAAAGGGGGAATAGTAATTAAAAAAAATAATAATAAAAATAAAAAAACTAAAAAAATAGGAAGGGGAGAAAAAAAATACAAAATACAAAAGATTCAAAAAATCAGAAAATGAAAAAGAAGAATAAAAAATAGTCCCATAAGATAAACATACAAATAGGATTTTATGCGACAATAACTAAAAAATAAATAATTGGTGAAGACAATAAATATAATAATAAGTAAAAAACAATATAAAAACAAATAAAATAAGAAAAATAAAAATTATAATGTAAAAAGGGGCAAATTAAAATAAAATAAAAGTAAAATAAAAAAATATGAATAAATAAAAATTGGGAAGAGTTTTCTGGCCTTTTCTTGTGATTTGCTTTCTTTAGCCATGTCAATTGTTTTCTTTTTATGATTATGTTTGTTTAAGACCTCATGTGGGCCCCACCTATCCAACCCGGGAGAGGGGTGTCAAATCCCTTCCCACTCTAATCTGAGCCTTACCCAGACCGGTTAGCTGGTGCCACGGGCATTGGAGTCAAAATTAAAATGAAAACATTTCTGAAAATTATTCTTGGAGGTCCCATCTCCTCCATTTCTTAAATAAATGGGAGGCGACTCCAAATCCAACCCAAGTGGCAAATGAGCTGTTTTTTCGACGCTCACAATGCCAACCTAACTATAATATTTTACATTAAAACCTCTTTATTTCATTCTTTTTATTTAAAAATTAGTGCATTCCTTTCTTCCAATATAGTCCAAGTCGTAGTATCCCTTGCACATCTCCATATCAATCTTCCACTTTTCTTTGATGACTTAAGCATGGAACCATCAAACAACTTGTCCAAATTAATACGTTGAGACCACTTGCATCCCAAAAGAGCAAGAAACTTTTCCTAAATACACTAGACAAATGGATAGGAGATCAGGAAGTGGTAAGACGTCTTCCCATTTGTTTTTGCACATTAGATGCGAATCGGGAGATTTGTTCCACTTGGATCTCTTCCTTTGTATTAAATCACAAGTATTAATGTCCCAATGGAAGACTTCCCAAGGGACGACAACTAATTTTTTGAGGGATAGGATCACATTGAACTTCCTTTACGAGAAAGGACATGTGTGAGAGAGTAGAGAGAATTAAAGATTTTAAAGGAGGTGCAAGAAAACCACCCATAGGACTAGTGGCCTAGAAACGAGCATCCAATGTAATAGGATCAAGAGCAACCCCATCGAACATATGCGAAAGGCTAGAAACAAGTGGAATTTCAGAGTTCCAAAGGTCTTCTTCTTAGCCCAACTTTTCAGCCAAAGACCAAAGGAGACTTCAGGTTGGCATGCTCAGAAATAGTTTTGCCTTTAAGAAAGGAAACAGTGAAGATGGAATGGGAGATATCTTTCAATGGGGACTTCTCAACCCAAGGGTCTTCCCAAAATTTGATTTTGTTAGACAAGACAAGGTCCTACTTGATGTGATTAATTAACATTGGGAGGATACCATGGATGTTTCTCAAAAGAGAGTCAAGAGTAGTGATATCTGATAGTCCATCATCCCAGCCTTTATTTGTGAGCCCATTAATACTTACCACAACCCGATGGCATACAGTTTTGGAGGCTTCGTGGGAAATCGGAAATCATTGACACATGGTTGTGGTGAGCATTCATTGGCTCTCAAAGAATGGTTGGGTGCTGGAGTTTTGCGCAGAGCTACCCTTTCTTACTTCTCTTTGGAAAGCAATTCATAGTACTCTTCCCCTATTTGTTGATCACATCATGTATGATCTCAGCTTTGGCAACAAGGTTAAAATTTGGAAAGATTTCTAATTTGGGAATGCCTGTTGAGAGGTGTGTTTCTTTGTATCTATGCCATATCTAATTTTAAAGGAAAAACAATCTCTGAGTTTGGTCTACCTTCATCATCCCTCGGCTTTAATTGGAAATGGATTTTAGTAGAAATCTAGGAGTTTGAATTTTTCCTATTTGTAGTCTTTTGAATTTGTTTTTTGGGGTGGTTCTTGATAGCTCAGTTCGGGATAAATGAATTTGGGTTATTAACTCTTCAGGTAGGTTTTTTCTTGTGGTTCCTATTTTAATATGTTGGATAGGGTTACTCCCCCATCTAACTCCATTCTTGTGACATGTCGAGAGATCTAATGTGTACCTGTTCGAACATATGGAAAAGCTAGAAACAAGTGGAATTTCAGAGTTCCTAAGGTTTTCTTCATATCCGAAATTTTCAGCCAAAGACCAAAGGAGACTTCGGGTTCGAATGATCAGAAATAATTTTCCTTTAAGAGAGGAAACGGTGAAGATGGAATGAAACATATTTTTCAATGGAGACTTCTCAACCCAAGGGTCTTCCGAAAATTTGATTTTGTTAGCCAAGACAAGGTCATACTTGACGCGATTAATAAACATTGGTAGGATGCCATGGATGTCTCTCAAAAGAGAGTCAAGAGTAGTATTATGTGATACTCCGCATCCCAACTTTTATTTGTGAGCACATTAATACTTACCACAACCCGATGGCATACTGTTTTGGAGGCTTTGTGGGATATCGGAAATCGTTGACACATGGTTGTGGTGAGCATTCATTGGCTCTCAAAGAATGGTTGGGATGCTGGAGTTCTGCGCAAATCTACCCTTGCTCACTTCTCTTAGGAAGGCAATTCATAGTACTCTTCCCCTATTTGTTGATCGCATCATGTATGATCTCAGCTTTGGCAACAAGTTAAAATTTGGAAAGGTTTCTAGTTTGGGAATGCCTGTTGAGAGGTGTGTTTCATTGTATCTATGCCATATTTAATTTTAAAGGGAAAACAATCTCTGAGTTTGGTCTACCTTCATCATCCCTCGGCTTTAATTGGAAGTTGGATTTTAGTAGAAATCTAGAGTCTGAATTTCTTCCTATTTGTAGTCTTTTGAATTTTTTTTTTTTGGGGTGGTTCTTTATAGCTCAGTTGGGGATAAATGAATTTGGGTTGCTAAATTTTCAGGTAGGTGTTTTCTTGTGGTTCCTCTTTTAATATGTTGGATAGGGTTACTCCCCCATCTAACACCATTCTTGTGACATGTCGAGTGATTTAATGTGTCCTGTTCGAACATATTGAAAAGGCTAGCAACAATTTGAATTTCAGAGTTCCTAAGGTTTTCTTCATATCCCAAATTTTCAGCTAAAGAACAAAGGAGACTTCGGGTTCATATGCTCAGAAACAATTTTCCTTTAAGAGAGTAAATGGTGAAGATGGAATGAAACATATATTTCACTGGGGACTTCTCAACCCAAGGGTCTTCCCAAAATTTGATTTTGTTAGCTAAGACACGGTCATACTTGACGCGATTAATAAACGTTGGTAGGATGCCATGGATGTCTCTCAAAAGAGAGTCAAGAGTAGTATTATGTGATACTCCCTCAACCCAACTTTTATTTGTGAGCACATTAATACTTACTACAACCCGATGGCATACTGTTTTGGAGGCTTTGTGGGATATAGGAAATCGTTGACACATGGTTGTGGTGAGCATTCATTGGCTCTCAAAGAATGGTTGGGATGCTGGAGTTCTGCGCAGATCTACCCTTGCTCACTTCTCTTAGGAAGGCAATTCATAGTACTCTTCCCCTATTTGTTGATCGCATCATGTATGATCTCAGCTTTGGCAACAAGGTTAAAATTTGGAAAGATTTCTAGCTTGGGAATGCCTGTTGAGAGGTGTGTTTCTTTGTATCTATGCCATATCTAATTTTAAAGGGAAAACAATCTCTGAGTATGGTCTACCTTCATCATCACTTGGCTTTAATTGGAAGTTGGATTTTGGTAGAAATTTAGGAGTCTGAATATCTTCCTATTTGTAGTCTTTTGAATTTGTTTTTTTGGGGTGGTTTTTTATAGCTCAGTTGGGGATAAATGAATTTGGGTTGCTAACTCTTCTGGTAGGTTTTTTCTTGTGGTTCTTCTTTTAATATGTTGGATAGGGTTACTCCCCCATCTAACTCCATTCTTGTGACATGTCGAGAGATCTAATGTGTACCTGTTCAAACATATGGAAAAGCTAGAAACAAGTGGAATTTCAGAGTTCCTAAGGTTTTTCTTCATATCCCAAATTTTCAGCCAAAGACTAAAGGAGATTTCGGGTTCGCATGATCAGAAATAATTTTTCTTTAAGAGAAGAAACGGTGAAAATGGAATGAAACATATTTTTCAATGGGGACTTCTCAACCCAAGAGTCTTCCCAAAATTTGATTTTGTTAGCCAAGACACGGTCATACTTGACGCGATTAATAAACATTGGTAGGATGCCATGGATGTCTCTCAAAAGAGAGTCAAGAGTAGTATTATGTGATAGTCCCTCATCCCAACTTTTATTTGTGAGCACATTAATACTTACCACAACCCGATGGCATACTGTTTTGGAGGCTTTGTGGGATATCGGAAATCGTTGACACATGGTTGTGGTGAGCATTCATTGGCTCTCAAAGAATGGTTGGGATGCTGGAGTTCTGCGCAGATCTACCCTTGCTGACTTATCTTTGGAAGGCAATTCATAATACTCTTCCCCTATTTGTTGATCGCATCATGTATGATCTCAGCTTTGGCAACAAGGTTTAAATTTGAAAAGATTTCTAGCTTGGGAGTGCCTGTTGAGAGGTGTGTTTCCTTGTATTTATGCCATATCTAATTTTAAAGGGAAAACAATCTTTGAGTTTGGTCTACCTTCATGATCCCTTGGCTTAATTGGAAGTTGGATTTTAGTAGAAATCTAGGAGTCTGAATTTCTTCCTATTTGTAGTCTTTTGAATTTGTTTTTTGGGGTGGTTCTCGATAGATCAGTTGGGGATAAATGAATTTGGGTTGCTAACTCTTCAGGAAGGTTTTTTCTTGTGGTTCATCTTTTAATATGTTGGATAGGGTTACTCCCCCGTCTAACTCCATTCTTGTGACATGTTGAGAGCTCTAATGTGAACCTGTTCGAACATATGGAAAATGTTAGAAACAAGTGGAATTTCAGAGTTCCCTAAGTTTTTTTCATTTCCCAAATTTTCAGCCAAAGACCAAAGCAGACTTCGAGTTCGCATGCTTAGAAATAATTTTCCTTTAAGAGAGGAAACGGTGAAGATGGAATGAAACATATTTTTCAATGGGGACTTCTCAACCAAAGGGTCTTCCCAAAATTTGATTTTGTTAGCCAAGACAAGGTCATACTAGACGTGATTAATAAGCATTGGTAGGATACCATGGATGTCTCTCAAAAGAGAGTCAAGAGTATTATTATGTGATAGTCCCTCATCCCAACTTTTATTTGTGAGCACATTAATACTTACCACAACCCGATGGCATACTGTTTTGGAGGCTTTGTGGGATATCGGAAATCGTTGACACATGGTTGTGGTGAGCATTCATTGGCTCTCAAATAATGGTTGGGATGCTGGAGTTCTGCGCAGATCTACCCTTGCTTATTATCTTTGGAAGGCAATTCATAGTACTCTTCCCCTTTTTGTTGATCACATCATTTATGATGTCAGCTTTGGCAACAAGGATAAAATTTGGAAAGGTTTCTAGTTTGGGAATGCCTGTTGAGAGGTGTGTTTCTTTGTATCTATGCCATATCTAATTTTAAAGGGAAAACAATCTCTGAGTTTGTTTTACCTTCATCATCCCTTGGCTTTAATTGGAAGTTGGATTTGAGTAGAAATCTAGGAGTCTGAATTTTTCCTATTTGTAGTCTTTTGAATTTGTTTTTTGGGGTGGTTCTTTATAGCTCAGTTGGGGATAAATGAATTTGGGTTGCTAAATTTTCAGGTAGGTTTTTTGTTGTGGTTCCTCTTTTAATATGTTGGATAGGGTTACTCCCCCATCTAACACCATTCTTGTGACATTTCGAGAGATTTAATGTGTACCTGTTCGAACATATGGAAAAGCTAGGAACAAGTGGAATTTCAGAGTTCCTAAGGTTTTCGTCAGATCCCAAATTTTCAGCCAAAGACCAAAGGAGACTTCGGGTTCGCATGCTCAGAAATAATTTTCCTTTAAGAGAGGAAACGGTGAAGATGGAGTGAAACATATCTTTCAATGGGGACTTCTCAACCCGAGGGTCTTCCAAAAATTTGATTTTGTTAGCCATGACAAGGTCATATTTGACGTGATTAATAAACATTGGTAGGATACCATGAATGTCTCTCAAAAGAGAGTCAAGATTAGTATTATGTGATAGTCCCTCATCCCAACTTTTATTTGTGAGCACATTGATACTTACCACAACCCGATGGCATACTGTTATGGAGGCTTTGTGGGATATCGGAAATCGTTGACACATGGTCGTGGTGAGCATTCATTGGCTCTCAAAGAATGGTTGGAATGCTGGAGTTCTGCGCAGATCTACCCTTGCTCACTTCTCTTAGGAAAGAATTCATTGTACTCTTCCCCTATTTGTTGATCGCATCATGTATGATCTCAGCTTTGGCAACAAGGTTAAAATTTGGATTGATTTCTAGCTTGGGAATGCCTGTTGAGAGGTGTGTTTCTTTGTATCAATGCCATATCTAATTTTAAAGGGAAAACAATCTCTGAGTTTGGTCTACCTTCATCATCCCTTGGCTTTAATTGGAAATTGGATTTTAGTAGAAATCTAGGAGTCTGAATATCTTTCTATTTGTAGTCTTTTGAATTTGTTTTTTGGGGTGGTTTTTTATAGCTCAGTTGGGGATAAATGAATTTTGGTAGCTAACTCTTCTAGTAGGTTTTTTCTTGTGGTTCCTCTTTTAATATGTTGGATAGGGTTAATTCATCGTCTAACTCCATTCTTGTGACATGTTGAGAGCTCTAATGTGTACCTGTTTGAACATATGGAAAAGGCTAGAAACAAGTGGAATTTCAGAGTTCCTAAGGTTTTCGTCATATCCCAAATTTTCAGCTAAAGACCAAAGGGGACTTCGGGTTCGCATGCTTAGAAATAATTTTCCTTTAAGAGAGTAAACGTTGAAGATGGAATGAAACATATGTTTCAATGGGGACTTCTCAACCCAAGGGTCTTCTCAAAATTTGATTTTGTTAGCCAAGACAAGGTCATACTAGACGTGATTAATAAACCTTGGTAGGATACCATGGATGTCTTTCAAAAGAGAGTCAAAAGTAGTATTATGTGATATTCCCTCATCCCAACTTTTATTTGTGAGCACATTAATACTTACCATAACTCAATGGCATACTGTTTTGGAGGTTTGTGGGATATCGGAAATCGTTGACACATGGTTGTAATGAACATTCATTGGCACTCAAAGAATGGTTGGGATGCTGGAGTTCTGCGCAGATCTACCCTTGCTTACTTATCTTTGGAAGGCAATTCATAGTACTCTTCCCCTATTTGTTGATCACATCATGTATGATCTCAGCTTTGGCAACAAGGTTAAAATTTGGAAAGATTTCTAGTTTGGGAATGCCTGTTGAGAGGTGTGTTTCTTTGTATCTATGCCATATCTAATTTTAACGGGAAAACAATCTCTGAGTTTGTTTTACCTTCATCATCTCTTGGCTTTAAATGGAAGTTGGATTTTAGTAGAAATTTAGGAGTCTGAATATCTTCCTATTTGTAGTCTTTTGAATTTGTTTTTTGGGGTGGTTTTTTATAGCTCAGTTGGGGATAAATGAATTTGGGTTGCTAACTCTTCTAGTAGGTTTTTTCTTGTGGTTCGTCTTTTAATATGTTGGATAGGGTTGCTCCCCCGTCTAACTCCATTCTTGTGACATGTTGAGAGCTCTAATGTGTACCTGTTCGAACATATGGAAAAGGCTAGAAACAAGTGGAATTTTAGAGTTCCTAAGGTTTTTTTCATATCCCAAATTTTCAGCCAAAGACCAAAGAGAGTAAACGTTGAAGATGGAATGAAACATATGTTTCAATGGGGATTTATCAACCCAAGGGTCTTCCCAAAATTTGATTTTGTTAGCCAGGACAAGGTCAAACCTTGACGTGATTATTAAACATTGGTAGGATAACATGGATGTCTCTCAAAAGAGAGTCAAGAGTAGTATTATGTGATAGTCCCTCATCCCAATTTTTATTTGTGAGCACATTAATACTTATCACAACTCGATGGCATACTGTTTTGGAGGTTTTGTGGGATATCTGAAATCGTTGACACATGGTTGTGTGAGCATTCATTGGCTCTCAAAGAATGGTTGGGATGCTGGAGTTCTGCGCAGATCTACCCTTGCTTACTTATCTTTGGAAGGCAATTCATAGTACTCTTCTCCTATTTGTTGATCGCATCATGTATGATCTTAGCTTTGGCAACTAGGTTAAAATTTGGAAAGATTTCTAGCTTGGGAGTGCCTGTTCAGAGGTTTGTTTCCTTGTATCTATGCCATATCTAATTTTAAAGGGAAAACAATTTCCGAGTTTGGTCTACCTTCATGATCCCTTGGGTTTAATTGGAAGTTGGATTTTAGTAGAAATCTAGGAGTCTGAATTTCTTCCTATTTGTAGTCTTTTGAATTTGTTTTTTGGGGTGCTTTTTGATAGGTCAGTTGGGGATAAATGAATTTGGGTTGCTAACTCTTTAGGAAGGTTTTTTCTTGTGGTTCCTCTTTTAATATGTTGGATAGGGTTATTCCCCCGTCTAACTCCATTCTTGTGACATGTTGATAGATCTAATGTGTACCTGTTGAATCATATGGAAAAGGTTAGAAACAAGTGGAATTTCAGAGTTCCTAAGTTTTTTTTTCATATCCCAAAATTTCAGCCAAAGACCAAAGGAGACTTAGGGTTCGCATGTTCAAAAATAATTTTCCTTTAAGGGAGGAAATGGTGAAGATGGAATGAAACATATGTTTCAATGGGGAATTTCAACCAAAGGGTCTTCCCAAAATTTGATTTTGTTAGTCAAGACATGGTCATACTTGACGTGATTAATAAACATTGGTAGGATACCATGGATGTCTCTCAAAAGAGAGTCAAGAGTAGTATTATGTTATAGTCCCTCATCCCAACTTTTATTTGTGAGCACATTAATACTTACCACAACCCGATGGCATACTGTTTTGGAGGGTTCGTGGGATATCGGAAATCGTTGACACATTGTTGTGGTGAGCATTCATAGGCTCTCAAAGAATGGTTGGGATGCTGGGAGTTCTGCGCAGATCTACCATTGCTTATTTCTCTTTAGAAGGCAATTCATAGTACTCTTCCCCTATTTGTTGATCACATCATTTATGATCTCACCCTTGGCAACAAGGTTAAAATTTGGAAAGATTTTTAGTTTGGGAATGCCTGTTGAGAGGTGTGTTTCTTTGTATCTATGCCATATCTAATTTTAAAGGGAAAACAATCTCTGAGTTTGTTTTACCTTCATCATCCTTTGGCTTTAATTGGAAGTTGGATTTTAGTAGAAATGTAGGAGTCTGAATTTTTCCTATTTGTAGTCTTTTGAATTTTTTTTTGGGGTGGTTTGTTGATAGCTTAGTTGGGGATAAATGAATTTGGGTTAATAACTCTTCAGGTAGGTTTTTTCTTGTGGTTCCTCTTTTAATATGTTGGATAGGGTTACTCCCCCATCTAACTCCATTTTTGTGACATGTGAGATCTATTGTGTACCTGTTCGAACATATTGAAAAGCTAGAAACAAGTGGAATTTCAGAGTTCCTAAGGTTTTCTTCATATCCGAAATTTTCAGCCAAAGACCAAAGGAGACTTCGGGTTTGCATGATCAGAAATAATTTTCCTTTAAGAGAGGAAACGGTGAAGATGGAATGAAAGAAGGTTACACAGTAGGAAGGAAAGAAGGTTATACAACAGTTTAATGACTTAGTTAGACTACTTACAGATAACAAGTTTGTATTTAGTCTAGGTACATGAAGAGCAGAAGGTAGGAACAAGGAGACTATAGCCTTGATGGTTCCCTTGCCGGAGATAGAGGCAAGAGAATCATCGGCTAGTGTGATTTTGTCACGTCCAGGAAGTAAATCATATGAAACAAACATGGTAGAAAGGTTGGTCATATGATCAGAAGCACCTGAATCAATAATCAAAGGGATCTTAAGATTACCTGAAATGGTTGCATGATTGGCAGAAGCCCGTATACCTGAATGAGCAAATGCAGAAGAGGCTGAATTTTCTGAAGGGTTGGAAGAAGAAGTCACACCCTCTAGGTGACTGATCATCCTCCAAAACTTCTCATATTCTGCTTTCATGGTTGCTAACTGCGCACAAGCTGTCATCTCTTCAGTATGGTACTTGTCACTATCTGGACCAACAGCCACATTAGCACTCCCTGCCCTTTTGTTATCATGCTTCTTCTGAAACCGAAGATGTAGAAGCTCAGGATGTAATTTCCAGCACTTGTCTTTAGTGTGTTTTGGCCTTTTACAGTACTCATAGACAACCTCTTTCTTCCCTGAGCCACTAGGAGTCCCTGCAATCCCTTTGGGTTTCACTCCCATATTAGCAAAGTGATCATTTAGACCAGCCCCTTGAACCTGGACAATCCTTCAGCTCTTTTCACTACTTACCAAGGCATATGCTTGTGACAGTGAGACACTGTCCTTGGATGAAATATTTTGTTTTGTAATATCATACTCTAGGTTTAGTCCGGTTAAGAACTCAAACACCCTGTTTCTCTCAACCAGTTTTCTGTAGGGCTCTGCATCATTAGTGGTGTCCCAGGTTACAGCTTCTATCAAATCTATTTCTTGCCACAAAGACTTCAGTGTTGAAGTATACATCTAAAGGTTTCTCCCCCTGTCTTAAATTCTTCACATCAATTCTCAACTTGTAAGCTCTAGCCACATTTAATTATTGGGAATAGGTTTCAGCAACACTATCCCAGATTTCCTTTGCTGAATTCATCCACAATCAGTGCTGGTTAATCTGTGGCTGCATTGAGCTCACAAGCCACCCAATAACAGTATAATTTTCTTGCATCCATTCTCATAAGATGGATCATCTTCTAAGGGAGCCTTCTTGCTCCCGGAGATAAAACCCCACTTTCCTCTACTACAGATATGAATCTTTACCGATTGTGACCATGCCAGATAATTAGTTCCATCCAGCTTGACTGTGGTCACAGTCAGTAAAGAGTCAAAAGAGGTTCCCGGAACCTGCTCGAATTCAGCAACATTATTGTTTTCAATCTCTGAGGAGTTCATCTCTTTAACCACTTCAGAAAGATTTCAACCAACTTCAAAAAAAGGGCACCGAATGAAGATGGAACAAGGACTGTGTTAATCCTACCTCAATGCAGCAGAACCACAAATCTGAGTCACACCCGAAAGCTGTGAGAAGCAGAAACAGAAGCCGCACCTTGTAGACTACACGGTACACCAACCAACTTGGTTCGGTCTTCAAGAAAGAAAATCAGAAAAACTCCTTTTCTAAACAGAAATTCCAGGTACTGTCCAATCAGCATCCAAAGGAAGCAAAAAACTTCAGAGACCTTTTCACAAACACAAGGTGGGCAGTAGAGGAGACCACACTTTCAAAAGATTAATACAGCCCAGAAAATAGTCCGTACAAGTGCCCTTAACAGTCCAAAAGAAAAGGCCAACCAGCAGTACTGATTCCAGAGATATTTCAGCCACTTGAAAGTCCAAACAATATGAAAACAACCCAAAAATTTCTGGGCTAAAGCAGTCTAAAAGAACAGCCGGATAGCAGTACTGATTTCAGAGAAATTTTGGATACTTTAACAGTCCAGAAAAATATAAAGAAAACAACCCAATAATAATTGGGCACCACTCTCAATCTCTGATTTAAGCTCTAAATCAGGAACCAACCTGTTTTCTCCGATTCTTCCTGGTCACCAGACAACTCTCCAAGAGATTTGAATCTTGGGCACCTTCTTCAATCTCCAATCACCTCCAAGAACCAGGCGACTCAAGCTGAAGCTTCCAGTTCTAGAACAACTCTCATGTAGTCTCGGTTGGACAACACCTACATGAGAGCCCAAGCCAAGTTTAGGCCTGCTCTGATACCAAGAAGAAAAACAGTCCTTGAGAATAGAGGACTGTTTAGAACAGATGCAGAAATCAAAAGAAAACGACAGAAATCCTTCTTCTAAGGAAGAGAAGGTGAAGAAGAAGATGGCGGCAATAAGGGTTCAGAGAAAGAGAGTTTCGAACCTTAATCTCTCCTCTTACCCCCTAACACTATTTTATTAAATTAAACTTTAATAATTTACAAAGAGGCCCTTAGTTGGGCAAGAAATTAAAAGAACATAACATAGAAAGAATAGGCCTAGAATAAGGCCCATTACAGTAAAGAACATAAAAATAAGAAAGGATAAACAGCCTATGGGCCATTCGGCCCATCTTCTCTACATCTTTGAAAGGCAATTCATAGTACTCTTCCGCTATTTCTTAATCGCATCATGTATGATCTCACCTTTGGCAACAAGGTTAAAATATGGAAAGATTTCTAGCTTGGGAATGCCTGTTTAGAGGTGTGTTTCCTTGTATCTATGCCGTATCTAATTTTAAAGGGAGAACAATCTCTGAGTTTGTTCTACCTTATTCATCCCTTGGCTTTAATTGGAAGTTGGATTTTAGTAGAAAACCAAGAGTCTGAATTTCTTACTATTTGTAGTGTTTTGAATTTGTTGTTTGGGGTGGTTCTTGGTAGCTCAGTTGGTGATAAATGAATATGTGTTGCCAACTCTTCTGGTTGTTTTTTTCTTGTGGTTCCTCCTTTAATATGTTGGATAGGGTTACTCCCCCGTCTAACTGCATTCTTGTGACATGTTGAGAGTTCTAATGTGCACATGTTCCCTTAGATGTTGTTTTTTTTTTGTTGGGAAGTTTTCAATGGAAGAATCAACCCTTATGACCTTTTGCAAAGAAAGGAGACGTAGTTGGCCTTAATCTCCTAAGTGGTGCATCATATGCTAATGGAGTGGTGAAGAACAAATCTATTGTTTTCACCCTATGTGCCAAGCTAACTATAATGTTTTCCATTAAAACTCCTTTATTTCTATCTTTTTATATAAAAGTTCGTGCATTTCTTTCTTCCAATATAATCCAAGTTGTAGTATCCCTTGCACATCTCCATATCAATCTTCCACATTTCTTTGATGACTTGAGCATAGAGCCATCAAATAACTTGACCAAACTAATAGGTTGAGACCACTTGCTTCCAAATAGAGCAAGGAACTTTTCCTAAATACACTAGACAAATGGATAGGAGAACAGGAAGTGGTAAGTCATCTCCCCATTTGTTTTTGCTCATTAGATGCTGTTAAGATGTGCCGAATAGGGGTAGTTTAGTCTTCTTCTGTTTATTAAGTAACTTGCTTATGTGCCAGTGTTATTAGAGTTACTCTGCCCCACATTTAAGTAAGGGCATTTCTGTCTTTGTAAACATCATTTGAATCTAATATAGATTAAGGGGGTCGACTGGATGGGTTAACCATCAGATTTTCTACTGACCCTTCTACTTCTTCTTCTTCTTCTTCCTGTTCGGACTACTGTAGCAGCAGTCGAAACATGGTATCAGAGCCATGCTTCTGACCTATGTCAGTTGGTAAAGCACCTCAGCATTGTTTGTGACTCTTCACCTTCGTTTTTGGTCAGTCGATGGAGAGAACTGGTTCGCCCTAGGTCAGGAGCATTACAGCTTGTCTCTCTGCTGCGCATAACCTTCTTCAACAAGGAAAGTGCCTTCAGCAGTGAATGGTTGATTGATATTCTCAAAGGAAGGTCGGTTCTCTCTTCTTCTAGTGTTACTTATATTTCTGGGTAGAAACCCTATAAGAAGCTGTTAGTATTGAGTAGAACCTAGAGAACTAGGTTCATTGTCTCAAAGGAAGGTCGGTTCTCTCTTCTTCTAGTGTTACTTATATTTCCGGGTAGAAACCCTATAAGAAGCTGTTAGTATTGAGTAGAACCTAGAGAACTAGGTTCATTGTTGCCCTAGGAAGGGCTGTGTGTGCAGTAGCCGAATGGTGTAGGGCTGCTGTAAGTTGTTGAATGGTGTTAGGGCTGCTGTAGGTGGCCGAGTGGTGTAAGGTAGAATGCAGTGACCTTGCCGAACTCCTTGTGGTTGTGTAATGCCTTCTTAAGTGTGTTAAACAAGTCTGAACTGGGTGCAGCAGATTTGGCTGTGTTGTGGTGCTTGAGTGGTTGTAAGAGGGCCTCTACTTGTGATTAGTGAATGGTAAACTGATGCTTATGTGGGACGTAAGTGTGTGAAGTCAGCAATAGTGTGAATAAGAACAAGTGTGTGCTTCCACTGTGGTGTTTTGAGGCTGCAATAGGTGCTGAATTATCAAATTGTGAACAACATCAATCAACTTGTAGCTGAGAAGTAAAGTTAGAGACAACTGTGAAAGAGTACAATGGCAGCAATAGGAGATGGCTACAATGATCAGAAACCTAGTGTAGTAATTTCCTCCGACTACCTAGGGGTACAAATGACCTCAATTAAGGTAAATGGGGAGAACTATGTTCCATGGGCTAAATCAGTGGAAGTTTTTCTCAAGGCAAAGAAGAAAGTAAAGCATGTAAGAGATGAGAAACCACCGGTTGACTCTCCAGGGTTTGATGATTGGGAACAAGAAGATGCTCAAATCATGACTTGGCTGTGGAATAGCATACCACTGCATGATGAGTATGAACGGTTCCTTCAAACTACTTCACAGCATACCACTGCCACATATGCCCAATCAGGTATTGCTTGCATATCATCTAAAACTTCTTCCTGGATTATTGACTCTCGAGCCTCAGATCATATGACCGGGACTCCAGGTGTGTTCTCTTCTCTTTCTGAAACCTCCACATCACAAACTGTTACACTTGCCAATGGGTCCTCATCTCCCATCTGTGGTGTTGGTAATGTTGATTTGGCTTCTGTCCCCTTATCATTTGTTTTATATGTACCTAAGTTTCCATTCAATCTTATGTATGTTAGTAAAATAACCAAAGCTCTTAACTGTTCTGTTACCTTCTTTCCTTCCACTTGTGTTTTTCAAGATCTCAAGACGGGGAAGAAGATTGGTAGGGGGCATGAAGCTGGTGGATTGTATTACCTTGACGGCGGTGGATCTTCAATTGCACTTCAGACTTCCCTCACTCCTCTACAATGGCATTGCCGACTGGGACATCCATCTCTCAAGGTTCTCAAGATGTTGGTTCCATCATTGAGTCAGTTGTCAGTTTTACAATGTGAGTCATGTCAGTTTGGTAAACACCGTCGTGTGTCCTTCAGTCCAAGAGTTGAGAGTCGTATGCTGAGTCATTTTTCTTTGGTTCATTCAGATGTTTGGGGTCCAATCAAAATAAAGTCTTATAATGGGTATAAGTATTTTGTCTCCTTTATTGATGATTGTTCAAGAATGACATGGATTTACTTAATGAAAGAAAGAAGTGAATTATTTTCCATTTTTCAAAAATTCGATGCTGAAATACACACACAATTCGGTGTTCCAATCAAAGTTCTCCGTTCAGATAATGGTCATGAATACTTTCTTATTGCATTTCAATAGTATTTAGAACAGCATGGCATTATTCATTAGACCTTGTGTGCTTTCACCCCTCAACAAAATGGGGTGGCTGAACGGAAGAATCGTCATCTTCTTGAAATTGCTCGGTCTATGCTTCACCACATGAATGTTCCTAAATGGTTTTGGAGTGATGCTGTACTCACTGCATGTTTTCTCATTAATCGGATGCCCTCTTTTATTCTCCATGGTCGGTCCCCCTTCTCCATCTTGTTTCCCACTTTATCTCCGTTTCCATTAACTCCTCGTGTCTTTGGTTGTGTACTTTGTTCATAATTTGAGTCCTGGATAGACAAGCTAGATGCACGCTCAATTAAATGTGTCTTCCTTGGCTACTCTCGGACTCAAAAAGGGTACAAGTGTTATAATCCCATTGCCCGAAAGTGCCATGTCTGCCCTGATGTCACATTTTTTGAGTCTGTCCCCTTCTTCTCCAATCATGAAGCACCCTTGTCCTCACCCTTACCTCCTCTTCCTCTTCCTGTCAGTGATTCAGTTCCAAAGGCTGTTGTTGGAGTAGACTCATCTCCTCATCCAGTGTAGGTCACCACTGAACGACCACCGATCCGACAAGTGTATACACGTCGAACGACACCGGCCCCTCCTCCTGCTTCTACCTCATCTGCGGATCCTCTCATGGCTTCTATTGCTGAACCTTCAGATCTTGACCTACCCATTGCCTTACGGAAAGGTAAACGTAGTTCTACACTCCATCCCATTTCCAATTTTGTTTCATTATCTCGTCTTTCTACCTCACATCGCTAGTTTGTTTCACTTTTGTCTTCTATTTCCATACCTAACAATGTTCAAGAAGCTCTTAGTTCACCTGGATGGCGGCGGGCAATGGAGGAGGAACTTTCTGCTCTTCAACATACTCAAATGTGGGAACTTACTACTCTCTCACCTGGTAAGCATGGTGTGAGCTGTAAATGGGTGTACATTGTGAAATACTTGCCAGATGGTAGTGTGGAGCGTCTGAAGGCCAGACTTGTTGCTAAAGGTTACTCACAGTTGTATGGGCTACATGGAGACATTCTCTCTGGTGGCTAAAATTGGTTCCGTTCGTGTCCTAATTTCCTTGGCAGTTATGTATGATTGGCCTCTCCTTCAACTTGACATAAAGAATGCCTTCCTCCATGGTGATCTAGTGGAGGAGGTATATATGGAGCAACCACCTGGGTTTGTTGCTCAGGGGGAGGGTGGTAAGGTGTGCAAGTTGAAGAAAGCAATTTATGGGTTGAAGCAATCTCCACGTGCTTGGTTTGGGAAGTTCAGCGAAGTGGTGAAGAGTTTTGGAATGAAGCAATGCCAGGTTGATCACTCAGTGTTCAGCTATGACTCAGAAGCTGGGAAGATTTTATTAGTGGTCTATGTGGATAATATTGTCATCACTGGTAGTGATAAATTGGGGATTGGCAAACTAAAGGTGTTTCTGCAAAATCATTTTCAAACAAAGGACCTTGGAACATTAAAGTATTTCTTGGGAATAGAGGTTGCCAGGTCAAAACAAGGTGTGAATTTGTGCCAAAGGAAATATGTCCTTGATCTATTGGAAGAAACAGGACTGTTAGGTGCAAAACCGGCTGAGACCCCTATGGAACCAAATGTTAAGTTGAGCAGTGATACAGGAGAAGTATTTGAAGATCCTGGAAGGTATAGACGACTAGTGGGAAAGTTGAACTATTTGACTATCACGAGACCCGACATCTCCTTTGCAGTCAGTGCGGTGAGCCAATTCATGCAGAACCCTCGTATAGCTCACTGGGATGCAGTCCTTAGAATTGTGAGGTATTTGAAAGGAGCTCCAGGCCGTGGGCTATTGTATAAACCAGGAGGAAAACTTGAAGTAGTTGGGTATACAAATGCGGACTGGGCAGGCTCAGTGAGTGACAGAAGATCTACTACAGGCTATTGCACATTTCTGGGAGGAAATCTTGTGACATGGAAGAGTAAAAAGCAGACAGTTGTAGCCAAAAGCAGTGCTGAAGCCGAATATAGGGCCATGGTTCACACTACCTGTGAATTAGTGTGGCTGAGGAATCTCCTACAAGAAATTGGGTTTCACATGGATAAACCTATGAAATTGTACTGTGACAACCAAGCTGCACTCCATATCTCATCCAATCTTGTCTTTCATGAGAGAACAAAGCACATAGAGGTTGATTGCCACTTTGTGAGAGAGAAGGTTCTTGCCGGAGAGATAAATACAGAACATGTGGGCTCCAATGACCAGTGGGCAGATTTGTTTACAAAAGCTCTAAGCTCAGGGAAAGTGAACTATCTATGTAACAAGCTGGGATTATATGACATATATTCTCCAGCTTGAGGGGGAGTGTTAAGATGTGCCGAATAGGGGTAGTTTAGTCTTCTTCTGTTTATTAAGTAACTTGCTTATGTGGTAGTGTTATTAGAGTTACTCTGCCCCACACTTAAGTAAGGGCATTTCTGTCTTTGTAAACATTATTAGAATCTAATATAGATTAAGGGGGTTGATTGGATGGGTTAGCCATCAGATTTTTGACTGACCCTTCTTCTCTTCTTCTTCTTCTTCTTCTTCTTCTCCTCTTCCTGTTCGGACTATTGTAGCAGCAGTCGAAACAGTGCCAATCTAACTATATTGTTTCCCATTAAAGCCTCTTTATTTGTTTCTTTTTCTTTAAAAAAATGTGCATTCCTTTCTACCCATACAGTCCAAGTTGTAGCACATCTCCATATTAATCTTCCTCTTTTATTTGATGACTTGATCATGTGACCATCAATTTACTTGCATTCCAAATAGAGCAGGGAACTTTTCCCAAATGCACTAGACAATTGGATAGGAGATTAAGAATCGGTAAGTCGTCTCCCCATTCGTTTTGTACATTATTTGCAAATAGGAGATTAGTACCAGTTGGGTATCTTCCTTTGTATTAAATCACAAGTATTAATGCCCCATGGAAGACTTCCCAATAGAAAACACTAATTATCAGAGAGATAGGATCACATCGAACTTCCTATACGAGAAAGGACATCTGAGAGGGAGTAGAGGAAATTAAAGATTTTTAAGGAGGCACAAGAAAAACCACCCGTAGGACTATTGGCTCACATACGACCATCCAATGTAATAGGATCAAGAGAAACCCCATCCAATGCAAAAGGCTAGAAACAAGAGGAATTTCAGAGTTCCTAAGGTTTTCTTCTTAGCCCAAATTGTTTTGCCTTTAAGAGAGGAAACAATGAAGATAGAGTGGAAGATATCTTTCAACGGAGACTTCTAAACCCAAGGGTCTTCCCAAAATTTGATTTTGTTAGCCAAGACATGGTCATATTTGATGTGATTAATGAACATTGGGAGGATACCATGGATGTCTCTCAAAAGAGAGTCAAGAGTAATTCTATGTGATAGTCCATCATCCCAACTTTTATTTGTGAGCCCATGAATACTTACCACAACACGATGGCATAAATTTTTGGAGGCTTCATGGGAAATCGAAAATCTTTGTCATAAAGTTTTGGTGAGCATTCATTGGCTCTCATAGAATGCTTGGGATGCCAGAGTTCTGCGTAGAGATACCCTTGCTTGTCCTTGGAAGGCAATTCATACTATTCTTCCTCTATTTCTTAATCGCATCATGCATTATCTCTTGTCTGGCCACAAGGTTAAATTGTAGGAAGATCTCTAGTTGGGGGATCCCTATTGAAAGGTGTATTTCTTTGTCTCTACCATCTCTAATCTTAAAAAGAAAACAATCTTTGAGTTTGTTCTACCTTCTTCATCCCTTGGTTTTGATTGGAAGTTAGATTTTTGTAGAAATCCAAGAGTGAGTTTGAATTTGTTCCTATTTCTAGTCTTTTGAATTTGTTGGATGGGGAGGTTCTTAATAACTAAGTTGGGGAGAAACGAATTTGGGTTTCCAATTCTTTAGGTAGGTTTTTCTTGTGGTTCATCTTTTAATATGTTGGTTAGGGTCACTCCCCTCTCTAAGTCCATTCTGTATGCATGTTGACAGTTCTGGTGTGCACCTAACTATAATGTTTTCCATTAAAGCCTCCTCGTTTCTTTCTTTTTCCATAAAAATTCGTGCATTCCTTTCTTCTTGTAGAGAACACTGATGTGGGCCCCACAGCTACGGTCCCACTGTGTTTGTAGGGTAGAAGGTGTTCTCACTTCCTAGGGTTAGCTATTGGTCATTTAGTTGTTTCAGTTGTTATTTATTTCAGTCTTATTTTTGCTTCATTTGTTATGTAAAGACTAAGGGCAGATCTGTCCTTTCCATGTAATGAGCATAACCTATAAATATTAATTAAAATGGCGGCGGTGACAGAACATTAAGCTTCTGCTCCTCCTTTTCAACTCTTGTGTTCTACTGCCTCCTCCCTCTTCCTCCTCTTTTCTCTTTACCTTTCTTCTTATTTTCGAACCTGAAATCCATTAGGGTTCAAGACTGATAACAGTCCTGAACTTCGACTTGGTATCAGAGCTAGGGTTTCTCATGTGAGTCTAGTCCAGCCGACCACATGAGAACCATCTAAGGCTGGAAGCTGAGAAAGTAGAGTTCGTTGACTGGTTCTTGGAGATCTCCAGAGGATTAGCAGCTGTTTGAAGAATTGCCACAGTTGCAGTGAGTTGGTGATCAGGAAGAATCAGAGAAGGGTAACCTTGGAAGGCAGCGAACAACATCCTATTGTAAGTTTTTTATTTTCTGAGAGAAGTACTATCAGAGAAGATAGGTTGGACCTATCTAGCAAGGGCAGCCGAACCACTCTAGGGTTTTATCTTTCTATTCTCTAGGGTTTTGTCTTAATCCTGCGGCAAACCCTAGTACTGGACTGAACCTTGTGATCTAATACTGCGGCAAACGCTAATAGTTCTCTCCTCAACATTGATAAGTTTTAGGGTTTCATATTAACCCTACTACAAGCCTTATCTGTACGGTACTGTCTGGAGTGTACGACTGAGAATTTGCTTTTAGGACTGGTTAAAACCCCAATTCGGCTTCAGCATATCAGATTGTTCTTCAAACTGTTTTTCAGTTTTCTTTTGGGGTTTTGAACTCTTCTAAGGGGGTGAAAACAGTTCGGGTTGTTGCTGTTGTGTGTGGTTATTGATTTCAGATCAGTTTTATACCTGTTTCATGTACATCTACTGTGAGTACAGATTGGTTCTATACTGATTTTGTGATTGTGGTTGATAGTTCAAGTGCTGTTTTTGACTGTAGTAACCCTAATTATGAGACTTCTGGTTCTTGACCGAAATGGAGTTTAAGAATCAGGCAGAAGGCAGTATTGGGAACAGCAGTTATGTGGTATGTGGGCATTGTAAGAAACCCAAACACACAAAAGAAACATGTTGGAAGCTACATCCTTATTTGGTCCTGGCAAAGTTAAGAAGCAAGAAGGGTAACATTCATGTGGCAGTGCATACTAATTCAGCATTAGCCCCCACCACATTTGCTTCCGCATATTCAGGTACTCGAGCCTCAGCCTGCCATGCCTCAGCTCCATGTACTACTGAACCCTGTTGGGTAATAGATTCAGGTGCATCCGACCATATGACTAGCTTGCCTTCATTGTTTACCACTTATCATTTATCTTATGGTAGGGATAAAGTATCTATTGCTGATGGCTCCCTTGTCCCCATTTCTGGCAAGGGTGATATCAAGCTATCGGATACCATCTCCTTGTCTTCTGTCTTACATGTCCCTAAGCTTGATACTAACCTTCTTTCAGTCAGTAGTATTACCAAACACATGAACTGCTCAGTAACCTTCTTCCCTGACCGGTGTGTTTTTCAGGACCTGAAGACGAAGAAGGTGATTGGGACTGGCCGTGAGACAAATGGGATCTATCTGCTCGGGGAGAGTTCTCGTCGGAAAGAGTCAGGGGATAAGAAGTCACTTGTTTCCCAGAGTGTGAGTTCGGTTATGCTTTGGCATAACCGATTGGGTCATTTGTCTTTTCGGTCCTTAAGGAGTTTGTTTCCTAATTTGTTTGAGTCTGTTGAGTTGTCCAAGTTGCAATGTGAAAGTTGTGAGTTTGCTAAACATTGTAGACACTCTTATTTGTTGAGCAATAAAAGGAGCAATCGTCCTTTTGATCTTGTGCATACGGATGTTTGGGGGCCATATCACATTCCTTCCATGGGTGGGTACAGATATTTTCTGTTATTTGTTGATGACCATACCCGGTTTTCTTGGGTTTATCTTATGCGTTCACGAGATGAGGTTCCCGCCCTGACCCAAAACTTTCACCAAATGATCCTAACCCAGTTTGATGCCAAGATCAAAGTTCTTAGATCTAATAATGCAAAGGACTACTTTGCTAAGCCATTGGCATCTTACCTTCTTACTCATGGGGTTATTCACCAGAGCACTTGCTCTCATACACCTCAGCAAAATGGAGTTGTAGAAAGGAAGAATAGGCACATCTTGGAGGTGGCTAGAAGCATTATGTTTACCTCCAATGTCCCTATTCGCTTCTGGGGTGATGCTATTCTCACAGCGGTATATCTTATTAATCGGGTTCCTTCCCGGGTTCTTGATATGTCATCCCCTTTTTCCCTTCTATACCCAGATGAGGAGTTGTTCACTGTTCCCCTCAAAACATTTGGTTGTACCTGTTTTGTTCAGCTTCTCGGTCCCCATCACTCCAAGTTCGAACCTAAGGCCTCCAAATGCATCTTTCTTGGTTATGCACAAACTCAAAAGGGTTATTGTTGCTATGATCCTGTCTCAGGGAAGAAGTTTGTATCCATGGATGTCACTTTCTTTGAGGAGACACCCTACTATTCTCGGGTCTCTCCTCAGGGGGAGAGTAGTGAGCGTGGAGATTTGGGTCCTTTTCTTCAGGGGGAGTGCAGTGAGGGCAGGGTTAGTGAGGGCAGGGTTAATACTTTTGGGGTTGTTCCCTTACCTATTCCAGTGGGTGATGAGGGCTGCAGTAGCGAGGGTGGTCAGGGGGATCAGGAGTTGAGAGTCTATCACAGGCGATGCAAGCAGGTTGATCCCGGTCATCAGCAGTCCCGGCCAGCTCCAACCTCTTCTACGGCTCCACGTCTAGATATTACAGTCCCAGGGCCCACAGAGATTCCTTCCATTGTTGCTACCTCACCCCTTGCAGATGACCTTGACCTTCCCATTGCCATCCGTAAAGGAAAACGACATTGCACCACATCTACAGCCCACTACATCTCTCAGTTTTTGTCCTATGATCGTCTATCTCCCTCCTACAGGTCCTATCTCACTTCCATTGCTAATGTCCCTATTCCAAGAACAGTGCAAGAAGCTCTATCAGTCCCGGAGTGGAGAGGTGCAATGCAAGTTGAAATGGATGCCCTGTTGAAAAATAATACCTGGGAGCTAGTTGACTTGCCCAAAGGAAAGAAACCAGTTGGATGCAGATGGGTATTTACTATGAAGCACAATGCAGATGGTTCCATTGAGAGGTACAAAGCTCGACTAGTTGCAAAAGGGTTCACTCAGACTTATGGTATAGATTACTTGGAGACATTTGCCCCGGTAGCCAAGATGACCACCATTCGGGTTCTATTATCTCTTGCAACAAGCTACACTTGGCCTTTGTACCAAATGGATGTTAAAAATGCCTTCCTGAATGGGGACTTGCAGGAAGAGGTTTACATGCAGTTGCCTCCTAGATTCTATGATATAGAGGCAGGTAAGAAGGTCTGCCGGCTCAATAAGGCATTGTATGGTTTGAAACAGTCACCTAGAGTTTGGTTCGACAAATTCAGACTAGCCCTTGGGAAGTTCGGTTATGTATAGGCCCAGCCAGATCATACACTGTTCATCAAGAGGGTGGAGTCCTCACTGACACTACTTGCAGTATATGTTGATGATATTGTGGTGACAGGAAATGACAGCCATGAGATTGAGTCCCTCAAACAGTTCCTTCATCAAGAGTTTGTGGTGAATGATCTGGGTACACTACGGTATTTTTTGGGTATTGAGGTTGCTAGATCTAAACAGGGGATCTTTGTCTCTCAGAGGAAATATGTTCTAGATCAGTTGGCTGAAACTAGAAAGTTGGGTGTCAAACCTGCAGATACACCCATTGAACAGAACCACAGGATTAGTGCAGAGAGTGGGGAGCTGCTTGAAGGCAAAGTTATGTTCCAGCGGTTAGTGGGAAAGCTCCTATATCTATGCCTCACTCGGCCAGATATCAGTTATGCAGTTAGTGTTGTCAGTCAGTACATGCATTCTCCTAGAACCACGCACCTTCTAGCAGTAGAAAGAATACTAGCATACTTGAAGAGATGCCCGGGTAGAGGTATACTGTTCAAGAACAATGACCACATGAGGGTGGAAGTCTATACGGATGCTGATTGGGCTGGGAGTGTTGATGACAGAAGGTCTACCTATGGATATTGTGCTCTTGTGGGAGGTAACCTGGTCTCTTGGAGTAAAAAACAGAGTGTTGTCTCCCGATCTAGTGCTGAAGCTGAGTACAGATCAATGGCTAACGGAGTGGTTGAAATTCTTTGGCTGAGATCACTACTTGAGGAGTTGGGTATTGAGTATGAGAAGCCCCTGATGCTGTATTGTGATAATCAAGCGGCTATTAATATAGCACACAACCCGGTGCAGCATGAAAGAACTAAACATATTGAAGTTGATCGACACTTTGTACGAGAGAGGGTCTCATCACAAGAAGTGTGTCTCCCATACATCACCTCCAACATGCAGCTGGCAGATATCCTCACCAAAGCTGTACCACGGAAGAAGATAGAAGCGGATCTATCCAAGTTGGGAATGATAAACATTTATTCCCAACTTGAGGGGGAGTGTAGAGAACACTGATGTGGGCCCCACAGCTACGGTCCCACTGTGTTTGTAGGGTAGAAGGTGTTCTAGTCTTCCTAGGGTTAGCTATTGGTCATTTAGTTGTTTCAGTTGTTATTTATTTCAGTCTTATTTTTGCTCCATTTGTTATGTAAAGACTAAGGGCAGATCCGTCCTTTCCATGTAATGAGCATAACCTATAAATATTAATTAAAATGGCGGCGGCAGAACATTAAGCTTATGCTCCTCCTTTTCAACTCTTGTGTTCTACTGCTTCTCCTCCCTCTTCCTTCTCTTTTCTCTTTACCTTTCTTCTTATTTTCGAACCTGAAATCCATTAGGGTTCAAGACTGATAACAGTCCTGAACTTCTACTCTTCTCATAAAGTCCAAGTCATAGTAGCCCCTACACATCTCCATATTAATCTCCATCTTTTCTTTGACGATTTGACCGTGGAAACATCAAACAACTTGTGCAAACTTTTAGGCAGAGACCACTTGCATCCAAATAGAGTTTGAATTTGTTCCTATTTCTTGTCTTTTGAATTTGTTGGATGGGGTGGTTGTTTATAGCTCAGTTGGGGATAAATGAATTTGGGTTCCTAACTCTTTAGGTAGGTTTTCCTTGTGGTTCCTCTTTAAATCTGTTGGTTAGGGTTACTCCCCCCTCTAAGTCTATTCTTGTGACATGTTGAGAGTTCTGGTGTGCATCTATTCCCCCAAAAGAAAAATATCTTCTGGACTACTACTCAAAACTTCAACAAGTAGAATTCCAACTAGTCTGAAACCATAAAAAAACTAAAAATAGAACACTTGAAGTAACATTAGATTTTTGTCGTTCATTTCAATCTGTTTTACTTTATTTTACTCAGTGAAGTGTTGGTTTTTAAGTTTCAACTAGTTTGATTAGTTATTTGTGCATCTGGTTTATGGGAATGCTGAATGCTTATTTTAGTTGTTTTGGTTTGGGTCTGTTTGTATATTTGGGTGGGTTTGCTTAAATGCTTTGTCAACACTCTTACATCATAGCCTGCTTTTTATTTTAATTGATTTGCATTTTCATTAAAATAAATATTTTACCACTTCCATGATGTTGATACAGTTCATATCCAGAAGTGGTGCTTTCTTTTGAATATCCTCCTTGCCTCCCTTCACCACCACTGTCAACATCCTTCTCACTTCCTATGAACACTTCTGGGACCATGATGTCCCTTGGGTTTTGCTTCCTACAGGTTCATGTGTCTATAGTTGTCAACCTATAAAAATTTTATCAAATCTTTTAAGTTATATTTATATAACTTCTCATTTTATAGATTATGTGGGTGTATGGCCTAGCATGTGAAAACACTGGTTGAGACGCTTGAGCTATCTTCTGCTGGTCATGTCTTTTTCTTGTTGTGCTGTCAGCCCACATGTATGTGACTGCATTTAGAGCAGTTTATAATTCATTTTTTTATGACATGGAACACTTGTTTTATCAATACCACTAAAAAGAAAAATTTTGTACTGATGCTTGAACTACAGGAATATCTGCATAAGACACATATAATGTGGCTATTGTACGGAATTTCCTATCTAGGACTAGACTACTCCAAGCCCAATCCTCTTCAGACTTGAAAAGGCATCAAGACTATCAATGTTCATCTACATTGCCTGGTACGTTATCAAACATATGTTTTTTTGATAGGTATGTTGTCAAACATATATTGGTCAACTTCTTCTGGCAGATATCAATTAATGATTTTCTTGTACAATGGTTGTATTAGTCTTTATGTCAATTGGATTCTTGTTCAGTAAAACTACTCTCTGCCTTTTCAAATTAATGTGGAAATGTTAAAGATTCAAACTTGGAAATTATAATTTTAATTGTCATTGAAAGACCAAGAGTGCTCGATATGTCAAAGGTGATGACCAAATGGTGTTGGTGAGAGATGACTATGTGAAGAAATTATTGTTGAAATTTATTAAATGAAGATCTAATTCCTAGGACTAGACTAGAATCTTTGAGTACTTGTACAACGAGGGTTTTTAAAGTCAAACAAGCTGTAGCAAAGATGAACACAGGAAGGCTTTGGAACCAGGATAATGGCTTGAAATAGGTTATGGAATTATCTCTGGCAGTCAAGTTCACCTCTGTTCTTATGACATTGGTTAGAGATTATAATATACATGATGGAATAACATGACTATATCTCTTTAGTGGGTTTTGGCGCTGAGATTTTAGGGAATTGGTTTGTACTACCTTAGTAAGGAACTTAGTGGACTAGTTCTGCTATAATAATATTTAAGTTGCTTACACTATGGTAAGCAGAATTTCTTGAAAATAGTGTGTAGATACAGTGTTATAGAGAAGGATATAGCTTGCTATATTCTAGAAGCTGCATACTTCTAATAGTTATAGAGCTGATGAACTGGTCCATTTATACCATTCAAGATAGGGTCCTCTGTGACTACTGTTTCAAGCCAAACAAAATTTTCAATGCGGCCTCTGGTGTTGATAATGTTAGAAGGGGACAGGTTCTGATATCAAGCATTATCCTTCTTAAGATTGCTTTGGACGCTCTGCCTGTAGTTGCAAAGGTATCATTAATATGTATTTTGTACTCATGATGCCATGAGAATCTAAACTCTCATGAGATGCTAGACTGCTTTGTTGTGAACATTTTAGGTGCTTAAGTATGCAAAATGTTTTCTTCTTTGAAACATTTCCAAGTCCATCTAAGAAAATGAAAAAATATGCTTCTATAGGGAAATGGTTAAATTACACTTGCTTTTGCTTACATTATTATGTGTTTATATGCTATTATGTGTTATCTAGCAAATAGAAACTCATTAAAGAAGTGTTGTGACAATATGTATTTGGGCTGTGCTGATATCCGTGTTCTTTTATTTCATTCTTATTTACTAGCAATGACCCATGTGATGCATGGGCTGCTTTTTAAAAATGTATTTTTAAGGGAAAAAATGAAGTAACGGTGATTTCACCAAAAGTTTTATATATTTCTAGTTCTTTACATATAAAATAGTAGGAAAAATAATTTTTTCCTTTTTAGTTATTCAGAAGTACATAAATCAACTGCTTAGCATGAGAAGCAACTGATGGTGGGTTAGTTGATAGGTTCTTTGGCTAGTTGTAGCAGAGAACCTGGGATCAAATCCCATTGCCATTAAGGTTGGGGGGGTTAAGGATTTGGAGGATGGGCTACCCCCCGTGCTTTAATGTGCTTAAACATGAGATCAATAACCAAGTCAAAAAACAATTTTAAAATTGAACTGGCGACAATAACAAAAAGCTCATGTCAAGTGTTTTCTTGCTGCATTTTATTGTTGAACCAAAAGAATCCATGAAACAAATCTACATTAAATTAATAAAAAATAGAGGAAAACTAATAACCCATTGAAAAGGGGGGAAAGAGAGAGAGAGAGAGGCGCATGAGGGTTTTAATTTTTTCTTATATGTTTTTAGTGATTTCATTTAATGCACGTGCAAGAAAGTAGAGTATGAGGAGGCGCATGTGAGTTCTGTGGTGAGAGGACCCCTCACCTCCCCTTTTTAAGCATTGGCTTAAATATCACTTTGGGATGGGCAGACTATAAGGCTCGTTTTCTCTTCTCCATTTCTTCTTTCTCATTTGCTTCCCCTCTTTTCTTTCTTACGTTGCTGGTTTGTAGAATGGTTTAAGAGGGGTTTCTACCTTGGGAAGAGACCAAGGAGACCCTAATAATTATAACCTATTAGAGTAAGTTGAAGAAGAGCAGTCTATGAACGACTAGAGAGAACTGTGTTTCAGGTCTAGTTGCTGGACAGCAAGGAAGAAGTGACCCAATAAGTTTCTGAACGGTGACGAACCACCCAGAAACCTACGAGATATTGAGAGGATTAAGTTAATGATCTAGATATCTATGAACTAAGAGGGCCACCTTGGCACAAGTCTCACCTCGGCATCAAGGCACCTCGGTATTCAAGCCAATTCGGAACTAAAAGACCGAAGTACCAGTTTGGATCCAGCAACTCGAATCGCCACGTAACCGACTCCCGCGTAACCAACTCCAGAGGTCTCTCCAACGAATCTCGAATCCCTCGAGATCACGATTAGTTAACAGATCCCGACTTTTTCGGGATCACGATAAGGACTTTTCCTGACTCCGCCAGAATCAGAAGTGGAACGAGATGAGTCTTACCTGTATACTGCTCCTTCGGAAGCGGAGCGAGCTCCATCTCCACATCTCGGATATCCCGGAACTCTTTCGTGTGCCTCACGACTACTCAACTATATAAAGGCTCCAACCCCGATGGCACAAGGTACGTGTGATTTTTCTGCTCTCTAGCTCTCTACATTCTCAAAGCTCTTCAGCTCGCATTAGATTACTAACTTAAGCATCGGAGCGACCTCGCCGGGTTAGCCACCCCGGGTTCTCTGATCTTGTCTTGCAGATTCATCTAGCTCGCCGTCCGACTGGAAGCCAGATCATCCTTCAGCAGGGAGCAGTCAGATTGCGCTACATCAATTGGCGTCGTCTGTGGGAAGATGATCAAAAAGCCTTCTTCACAAAATTAACAGCTTTCATCTGAAATCAATGGCATCTTCCAGTCACACCGGGCAGAGCAATGAAATGAATGTCTCTGGGGGGCAACCTCAGCTTCCTTCAGTATGCATTGGTCAGTTCACCATACCACTTACTGCAGCTGGGGTCCCAACAGTGGTCGTGCCACAAAACGCTACACAGGTGAACACCCTGCTCCCTCCAGTGGTGGGTGCAACCTTCGTTGAACCGTCTGTGGTTCCCCCCGTAGTCGAGCAATCTCAGTTCGACGACCTGGTACACTATGTGCGGGCCATCCAGTTCCAAATGCAGCAGGTCCAGCAGTTCTAGCAATACCAGCAGCATATGTTCTACCAGTACTACCAGCAGCAGTTCCCTCCACTGCTGCAAAGCGAGCAGCTGGTTCCACCCCGTCACCCAGCAACTTAGTAGAACCGACCTCATGTGCAGAACATCACTCGATCTCCCCATCGAGGTGAGGAGACTTCCCAGGTCCCACTTTCTCTTGGGAGCCAAGTCTCATCTCGTGGGAGGAGAGACAGACAGATCACCCTGCCTGCTTCACAAGGAAACATCGGAAACGTGTCTGGGAACACTCATCCCAATAGAGCCATTCTTCCTCGGCGTTCACATCAAGAAGGCGGATCGCTCGCAGGTAACCGGTTGGGGGTTCTGGCCGCGAACTCAAGGCAAGGCCCTTCCATCCACGACAGTCAACCCCAAAATCCAAGGAACAAAGAGTTGCCTCGCGGCATAACAGTACCGGACCAGACAGAGGTTAGCAGCACCAATGTAGAGCCGATGAAGAAGCAGCAACGAAGGCGTCGCAAGGCTCGCCGAACTTCAGTTCAGAACAGCCAGCTCGTGAGACCAAACCGGCAGGAACAGTTTAAAGGTAAAGAAGAGGCGAGCTCGGTAGTTACAAAGACCGCTCCTCTACTCTCCGGGTCGTCCCCACTATCTCCCGAGCTCTTGGCGACCCCGATGCCCAAGGACTTCAAGATGCCTCCCCTCAATAAGTATGACGGATCCTTTGATCCTAATGATCACGTGGACTCCTTCCAGTCCCAGATGCACCTAGTTGGGGCTGACGAGTCTTGCATGTGCGTAGCTTTCTCCACCACATTCAAAGGAGTAGCTCGCACATGGTATCGGAACCTCGCGCCAGGATCAATCAAGAGTTGGGCGCAGTTTGTGGAGTTATTCACCTCGCACTTCATCACCAGAAAGAAGTGTCTGAGGTCCCAAGAGAGTCTCCTTAATGTAGTTCAAAGAGAAGGGGAGTCCATCAGAAGCTACATCAAGCGCTTCAATGACACCTGCCTGCAAATCCTCGACCTAGCGCTTCATAACTCACAGGGAATTCAAATGGCATGTGGTGGCCAACAAACCGAAAGACGTCACATAATTCCTCAAGCTCGCCGACCAGTTCAACGGAACCGAGGAAGAGATGAATCAGAGGACCGACAATCCAGCAGAGAAGAGAAAAAGAGATGGTGACAACACAGGTAATGACGGGAATAAAAGAAGAAAGAGTAAGTCCCCAACCAGGGGAGGAAACGAGTCTGGGAGCCGATCTCCTTCGCGATCTCACAAGTCAGGTCAGCGCTCTAGAACCCCACCTGTTGAAAGGACGAACTACACACCCCTCAACGCTAAGCGAGGAGAAATCTTGATGGCTATCAAAGACTCTTCCTTTGTCAAGTGGCCTCCTAGGTTGAGGGGGGATCCCGCCACCAGAAACAGGAATGTCTACTATCACTTTCACTAAGACCATGGGCACGGTACGGAGAATTGTAGGAACCTCCGCGACGAGATCGAAGAGCTCATCTGTCGTGGGTATCTGAAGAATTTCGTATAGAGAGAAAGAAGCCAAGAAGATCGGCAAACAGACCGGTAGGAGACCCAAAGAAGGAATGCTCCCGAGTCCAACAACAGACAGAACGAGCAGCCACCACGACAATTGCCCGAGGAGAGACCGATCTGTAGAGTAATCAATATGATTACTGGCGGGTCCATCATCGCGGGGTGCACTTCGGCAGCAGGTTGAACTTCAGTCTGTGAACTAGAAAGCAAGGAACAGAACCCGCCGAAGCGACCTTGAATTGAAGAGCCAATTTGTTTCATGGAGGATGATGCCACACAGGATCCAGTATCCTCATGACGACGCCCTAGTGATAAAGCTAAGGCTCAACGACTTCGAAGTCAAGCGCGTCCTAGTGGACTTAGGTAGCTCGGCTGACATACTATTCAAAGATGTCTTCGACAAGCTGCAGCTCTAGGAAAGCGACCTAAAGCCAACAGATACTCCCCTGGTAGGCTTCAACGGCGAGGAAGTTAGACCCCTAGGGCAAGTTTCAGTACCCGTGGAGGTCAGCACGTGGCCAAATATAGCGAGGTTCGAGCACACGTTTCTGGTAGTCACGACCCCATCTACTTACAATGCCATAGTAGGTCGGCTCATTACGCACGCCCTACGTGCGGTAGTACACACCTACTACCTGGCAATGAAGTTCCCTACGGACTATGGAATAGGGGTTGCACGAGGCGATTAGCTTGAACCTCACAAATGCTACGTCGCCGCCCTCAAGGGAAAAGCCAAACTAGTGGCTGACATCGAGCTCGAGCGACCTACGGAGTATGCCGAGGAGCGAGCTACACCAACAGAGGAAACGGTTCACATCCCGGTCTCGACCGATGATCCAGCTAAGACCCTCCAGATTGGCGCTTCGATTGAGGAGCCACTTCGCTCTCAGCTGGTAAGCTTTTTACTTCAAAATTTAGATATATTTACTTGGTCCGCGGTAGAAATTCTCGAAATAGACTCTAAAATTTTAACTCACAAGCTAAACACCGATCCCTTAGTCAGGCCAGTTAGACAGAAAAAGCGCAACCTCGCCCCGAAACTTTAGAGGATAGTCGATGAAGAGGTCGGGAAGCTCATAGCGGTAGACTTCATCAGGGAAGTCCATTACCCGAGCTGGGTAGCTAACCCAGTTCTGGTAGAAAATGCCAATGGTAAATGGCGCATTTGCCCAAAAGATTGCTTCCCACTGCCCAAAAGATTGCTTCCCACTGCCCAAGATCGAACGCCTAGTGGACGCGACCTCAGGGCATGAGTTGTTGAGCTTTCTAGATGCATACTCTGGTTACAACCAGATCAGGATGGTCCTTGCCGATGAAGAAAAGATGACCTTTATAGCTGAGCTCGGATTATACTGCTATAAGGTTATGCCCTTTGGACTAAAAAATGCCGGGGTAACTTTTCAAAGACTTGTAAACAAGAATTTTGGGCCGTTAATCGGCAATAAAGTAGAATGTTATGTAGATGACATGGTCGTTAAGACCCAATTTTCAAAATTTTTACTAAACGATTTGCAAAATGTTTTCGAAATTTTACGAAAGTATAACATGAAATTAAATCCCAACAAGTGTGTCTTCGGTGTCACCTCGGGTAAATTCTTGGGCTACAAAGTCAACCGACGTTGCATCGAAGCCAACCCGGAAAAAATAAAGGCCATCTTAGATATGAGACCACCTCGCAAATTAAAAGAGGTTCAGAGGCTGAATGGCCGAATAGCCGCTCTGAGCCGTTTTATGTCTAAGTCGGTAGATTGTTGCCTACATTTCTTTAAGGCTATAAAGAAGAGTAAAGACTTCGAGTGGACTGCGGAGTGTCAGCTCGCCTTTGACTAGCTAAAATGATACTTAGCTAGTACCCCGGTTCTGACCCGACCCGAGGAAGGGGATATTTTAAAGTTGTACCTCTCCGCAAGTGACAAGGTGGTCAGCTCGGTACTGATCAAAGAGGTAGATCGGGTCCAACTATCCATCTACTATGTTAGCAAAGTTTTGCAGGATGTTGAAACCAGGTATCCGGAGATCGAGAAACTGGTGTACGCGCTAGTCATAGCAGCTTGCAAGCTTCGTCCTTACTTCCAAGCCCACACCATCATCGTCTTCACCAACAAGCCTCTGAGACAGATCCTGCTCAAGCCCGAGGTGTCTGGCAGATTGATGAAGTGGGCTATCGAACTCAGCAAGTACGATATCCGGTACGAACCTTGGACGGCAATTAAAGCCCAAGCCTTGGCCGATTTCGTGGTAGAATGTACGTTTAGTACTGCAACTCTCGATCTGGCCGAGCTCGAGCACACTATGGAAGCTTCAACCAGTGTGGCACCAATCTCAGTTAGAGAAGGTCCGACCTGGGACAAGGAGCCCTGGATCCTCCACGTTGACGGCTCGTCCAACCAACAAGGAAGCGGTGAAGGAATAATTCTATACGGTCCAAGTGGGGTAAAGCTGGAATATGCGCTCTGGTTCGGGTTCGCAGCATCGAACAACGAAGCAGAGTACGAAGTATTAGTCATCGGGCTCATTCTAGCAAAGGAAGTTGTTGTCAGTTGTTTATGTATTCAGATTTAGTACCATAAGGATATTGTTGTAATTTTTCCTATGTTCATATTGTTCGACTGTACTAGTATAAATAATAAAATCATTCTTTCGGCCCCTAAGTTCTAGAGGGCTTTCAGTCACTCGACTCATCTCTTTTCTCTCTTCTCTTCTCCTCTCTTCACTTGCTCTTGCTCAACTTGGTATCAGAGCAAGTCGTCCAGGCCTGAAGGGTGGTGTCAAGCTAACTACTGTTGCATCCAGTGCTGTCTCCAATCGAACTCCTGATCTGGTGAAGTCAGTTCGACCCAGAAGTTACAGAGTCTTTTCGTCTTCCAGCCCAGAAATTGCTCATCTTCTGTTTGGCTGCCTATTGTTTGAGGATTTGTAGAAGGAGCTCTGGTTTACCATAAGGGAGACTATCATCTGAAACTAAAAGAGGTACTATCATCCTTGTCTGTTCGGATGCCTATTGTTTGCTGAACTGTTTGATGACTGTTCAGCTACCCTACTGTTGTCTGTTCGACTGATGAACTGATGAACTGTTTGATGCCTACTGTTTGATGCCTATTGTTTGTGGACTATCATCCTTGTCTGTTCGGATACCCATTGTTTGCTGAACTGTTTGATGACTGTTCGGCTACCCTACTGTTGTCTGTTCGTCTGATGAACTGTTCGGCTCCCCTACTGTTAAGCGACTGTATTCCTTAACACAGTAACTGTATTCAAACTTTTTTGTTGTTGGTATTGTGGACTATTGATGGTTTGTTTTAGCCGACTAATTGTCTGCTCAACATCAATCTTATTAAGCCCTACTAAGTAGGTCATTCAGACCTGTTCTTGTACTGCAACAGCAGTGTGCAGACTTGTTTCAGTGAAGCCGTAGGTCAGAAGGACCTGTTTCAGTACTGCAACAGCAGTGTTCAGTTTGTTATTTGTTCTCAGTGAAGCCGTAGGTCAGAAGGACTTGTTCTTGTACTGCAACAGCAGTGTGCAGACTTGTTTCAGTGAAACCGTAGGTCAGAAGGACCTGTTTCAGTACTGCAACAGTAGTGTTCAGTTTGTTATTTGTTCTTAGTGAAGTTGTAGGTCAGAAGGACCTGTTCTTGTACTGCAACAGCAGTGTTCTTTCTTTTGTTCTCAGTGAAACCGGTGGTCAGAAGGACCTATCTCTGAAATGGTCTTGTACGGCTGTGCCTTTTTTGGTTGTTGTTTCAACCTTTTATTCAGATATCATGGGCAGTGAAGATTCAGCCACATCTGGAGTTTCCTCAATGCTGAATGGAATGGGTGGGGGTGACCTATCCTTTCCCATGGCTGTTGTCCCTCTTGATGGTTTAAATTACCTGGAGTAAACAAGAGGGATCAAATTATACATCACTGCAAGGGGGAAGATAGGCTATATTAATGGGAGGATAAAAGAACCATCATCCGGGAGTGCTGAATATGATAGATGGAATCAGGAGAACAGTATTGTTATGTCCTGGCTCTTGGTGTCCATGCAACCTCAAATTAGGAAGAATTTCATGTGGGCTGAAACAGCGAATGAACTCTGGGAACAAGCAAACTCTACATATTCAGAATTGCGACACTATGCCAAAATTTATCAACTGCAAGCATCATCTTCTACTTGCAGACAGGGGGAGAGGTGTTTATCGGTCTATTAGTCTGACTTAACATTTGTCTGGAAGGAGTTGGATCACTACCAGAGTGTGGATTGGAAGTGTGATGAGGATGCTAAGAAGTACAAACAGCTTGTTTCCCAGCAAAGGGTGTTTGAATTCTTACATGGTCTGAATCCTATGTATGAATCTATCAGGGTTCAGATTCTCAGCTCTAAGGATCTCCCTTCTGTTCAAGAAGTCTATGCTCTTGTACAATCTGAAGAAAGCAGGAGAAATTTGATGAACAACCCTGGTGGGGATGCTGTTGTGTTAGTTGCAAAAGGAGGTGTATCTACTGGTGTGGGATCTTCTTCCCGGAAAGGAGATCTCCAGAAAAAAACAGAAGATAAGGAAAAATTGTGGTGCACTCATTGCCAGAAACCCCGACACACCAAAGATACCTGTTGGGATCTTCATGGGAAACCAAAATGGGCTCAAGATCTGACTAAGAAGCAAGGTTCAGAGGTGAATAAGAAGTACGAACAGCAAAGTACAAAGAAACATTACATGGCCAACATGGCTACTTGGGAGAATCAGCCCCCCATTTCTACTGTGGCTCAGACACATCTCACTGGACCTGACCCGAGGGAGGACATTATGAATTCCTTCCGTGACCATTTAGAGCTCTATGGTAGAGCAATTCGACAGATGGATACTCCTCCCTCAACCTCATTTGCATTTACTTCAGGTAACCCTGCCACTGCTTTCCATGTTGCTTCTCACACTCCTGACTCTCCATGGATCATTGATTCTGGAGCATCAAAACATATGACTGGTACGTCCTCTTACTTTCAAACCTATCACCCTCTTTCTAGAAGAGACAAGGTGAGACTAGCCGATGGATCATACTCTTCCATAGCTGGTCAATGAACTCTCTATCTTCCTCTTGGCCTTACCCTTTCTGATGTTCTTCATGTTCCAAAATTTCCCATTAATTTTTTCTCTGTTAGTAGTGTTACTAATTCCTTGAATTGCTCAGTGACCTTTTTCCCTTCTCATTGTGTGATTCAGGATCTGGCCTCGGGGAGGACGATTGGTAGGGGTCGTATGGCTGATGGACTTTACATGCTGGAGAATAAGGCTGGTCTTCATGTTACAGAGTTTATGAGTCAATCTATGAGTCAGTCCTGTAAGAAAAAAGTCTATTTATGGCATTGTTGTCTTGGTCATTTGTCTTTTGAGTATTTGAAAGTTGTATTCCCAGAACTGTTTAAGTCAATGTCTATTTCTGATTTTTCTTGTCAAACGTGTCAGTTGAGTAAGCATTGTAGAACTCGTTTTCTTCAAAGAAATAGTAAATCTGAATCTCCGTTTCACATTGTTCATTCTGATGTGTGGGGCCCTGTTACTTTACCATCTGAGAGTGGCTACAAGTATTTCATTACCCTCATTGATGATTATTCCAGATATACTTGGGTATACCCGATGCGAACCAGAGAAGAAGTACAAAAGATCATTCAAGATTTCCAGCGGATGGTCTTCACTCAATTTCAAACTGAAATCCAAATTTTTCAATCAAACAATGCGAAAGAATTTTTTCATAATGACCTCACGGAATTTTTTGCTTCGCATGGTTCCCTTCACCGTAGCTCTTGTGCCCGCACACCACAACAAAATGGTGTGGCTGAACGGAAGAACTGACATCTCCTTGAAGTGGCTCGAGGTTTACTACTTCATATGAATGTTCCCAAACGGTTTTGGCTTGAAGCTGTTCTTTGTTCCACTTACCTTATAAACCGTATGCCCTCTCGTCGGTTAGAGTACAAAGCCCCACATCAACTTCTCTTTCCTAAGGCTCCCCTTCTTTCTGTTCCTCCTCGTGTCTTTGGTTGTCGGTGTTTTGTCCAAAATCTGTCTCCCACCCGTGGGAAATTGGATTCTCGTGCTATCCCTTGCATATTTCTTGGTTACTCCTTCACTCAAAAGGGATACCGTTGTTTTGATCCTGTTTCTCGTAAATTCTATGTCTCCATGGATGTTTCTTTCTTTGAAGATGAGCCTTTCTATCCTGTTTCTCCTTAGGGGGAGTGTAGGCATGAGGAGAAACTGGTTCAGCTTTCCTCTCTCCCTGACCCTCCACCTTTTCGTGTTTTTTCTCGTCGTCGCAAAGGCCAACCAAATTCAAGAGTTGTAGAGAATCCGGAAGTTGTACCTCCAGTGCCACCAGACTCCTCGGGGGAGGATCATACTCACTCAGGTATTTTGGCTCCCAATGATGTCCTTGAATCTATTGAAAATGATTCCTCTACTGCTAATGATCTTGACCGTCCTATTGCTCACAGGAAGGGTGTTAGATTGTGCACCACTAAACATCCCATTTCCAACTTTGTCTCCTATGAGAACATTTCATCCTCATTCCGTGCCTTCCTTACCTCTATTGACAGTGTCCATTTCCCTAAGAATGTGGCAGAAGCTCTTTCAGTTCCTGAATGGACAAATGCTATGAGGGAAGAAATTAATGCCCTTCACAAAAATGGCACATGGGAACTTGTTGATCTTCCTAAGGGAAAGGTTCCAGTTGGATGTAAATGGGTGTTCACAGTCAAGCATAAGGCTGATGGAATAGTGGAAAGGTATAAAGCTCGCTTAGTGGCAAAGGGATTTACTCAAGTGTATGGAGTTGATTATGCATAAACTTTTGCCCCCGTTGCCAAGATGAATTCCATTAGAGTCCTTTTCTCTCTTGCGGCTAAAATCTGGATTGGGTTTTACACCAGTTGGAGAGAATCATGTACACTTCCTCTTCAAGGTCACCATTCAAGAATGCATTCTTGATGTCACCAAAGTGTGCAAGTTGAAGAAGTCTTTATACGGGCTGAAACAATCACCAAGAGCTTGGTTCACCAAATTCCATGTGGCAGTTCAATAGAAAGGATACAGGCAATGTCAATCAGATCACACACTGTTTGTGAAAAAAGGAGAAGGTAAAATTGCTGCTCTAATTGTATATGTGGATGACATAATTGTTACTGGTGATTGGGAGGATGAAATTCAAAAATTGAAACTTTTTCTTGCCATTCAGTTTGAAGTGAAGGATCTAGGACCTGCCAGATACTTCCTTGGAATTGAAGTTGCCCGATCAAAGAAGGGTATCTTCATTTCTCAAAGGAAATACGTCATAGATTTACTTCAGGACACTAGAAAGATGGGGGTAAAGCTAGTTGACTCTCCCATTGACCCCAACCATAAATTAGGTGACAACTGTGGTGAATCACTCAAGGATGTGAAACAGTTTCAAAGACTTGTAGGGAGATTGTTATACCTTTCTATGACTCGCCCAGACATTGCATATGCTGTTGGTGTCCTCAGCCAGTTCATGCATGCTATTAGGTCTTCTCATCTTGAAGCAGCAGAGAGAATCCTCCGATATCTAAAGAAGTATCCGGGTACTGGTTTGTTGTTTCAAAAGCACGGACATTTGAAAGTTGAAGTTTATACAGATGCAGATTGGGCTGGATCCCAAAGTGACAGAAAGTCTACCAGTGGCTACTGCACCTTTATAGGAGGGAACCTTGTTACATGGAGGAGTAAAAAGCAAAATGTGGTAGCTAGATCCAGTGCTGAAGCTGATTATCGTGCTATGGCCCACGGGGTTGCTGAAGGCATGTGGATAAAGAATTTGTTGGGGGAGTTGGGTTTCCCAGTGACCAAACCTATAACTCTATTTTGTGATAACAAAGCAGATATAAGCATTGCTGCCAATCAAGTGCTACATGATAGAACAAAGCACATCGAAGTTGACAAGCATTTTATCAGAGAGAAAGTTATCACAAGCGAAGTATGTACCCCCTATGTCACTTCTGAGAACCAGCTTGCAGACATCTTTACAAAGGGTTTAAACCTTTCCAGACATCATGATCTTTGTGACAAGTTGGGCATGATTGATATCTATGCTCCAACTTGAGGGGGAGTGTTGTCAGTTGTTTATGTATTCAGATTTAGTACCATAAGGGTATTGTTGTAATTTCTCCTCTGTTCATATTGTTCGACTATACTAGTATAAATAATAAAATCATTCTTTCGCCCCCTAAGTTCTAGAGGGCTTTCAGTCACTCGACTCATCTCTTTTCTCTCTTCTCCTCTCCTCTCTTCACTTGCTCTTGCTCAACAGAAGTGAAGGCTTAGCATCTTGTCATATGCAGCGATTCCCAGCTCATGGTCAACCAAGTCAGTGGCGAATATGAAGCCCGCGACCCCACCATGGCAGCTTATTTGGCAAAGTCAGGGAGATCCCGAGATCCAAGAACGCCGAGGCTGAGGCCGACGCCTTGTCCTGGTTAGCTAGCACAAGTAGCAACACCATGCGAACCGTGTACATAGAGGACTTACCTCGGCCTAGCATTCTTGGGGGGGCAGGAGAGGTCGCTCCCGTAGCACAAGCAGAGCCGAGCTGGATTGACTCGCTTGTAAGTTAACTACTTCACGAGACCCTCCCTGCGGAACGCAATGCGGCCCGAAGAGTAGAGCACCAGTCGGCTAAGTACGTCATCGTAGACGGACAACTGTACAGGAGATCTTTCACGCTCCCCTACTTGCGTTGCTTGCGACCCTCAGAGGCCGAGCTCGTTCTCCGCGATACCAATGAAGGCTTGTACGACAGACACTTGGGGGGTAGAGCTTTCGCCCAGAAGGCATTGCGACAAGGTTACTATTGGCCACGGTGAAGGCAGACGCACTCGAGCTCGTCAAGAAGTGCGACAAGTGTCAGAGGCACGCCAACATCCACCACCGACCTGCTGCCAACCTTAAAAACCTCACCAGCCCATAGCCCTTCGCACAGCGGGGAATTGACATACTTGGCCCATTCCCGCCTGCGACAGGACAGAGGAGATTTCTGGTTGTAGCAGTGGACTATTTTAATAAGTGGGTGGAAGCGGAACCCCTAACAATGATCACAGCCCGCAACATACAAAACTTCTTTTGGAGGAACATAATGTCGCTTTGAGCTACCTCGGGTACTCATCTCCGACAACGGGAAGCAATTCGAGGATGTCAAGTTTCAGAATTGGTGTGCAGAGATGGGAATTCAACAAAGTTTCACCTCGGTAGCACACCCCCAGGCGAACGGGCAAGCGGAAGTCACCAACAGAGCCATACTCCGTGGATTGAAATCTTGCTTAGCTCGAGCCAAAGGATTGTGGGTAGACGAACTGCCCAGTGTGCTATGGGCCTACTGGACCACCATCAAGACTGCCACAGGTGAGACTCCCTTCAACCTCACTTACGGCACAGAAGCGGTGATCCCTGCAGAAATCGAGGTGCCTACACTACGCTTGGAGGCCTACGACGAAGAGACAAATGATGACGAGCTCCGTACTAACCTAGACCTGGTGGAAGAAGTACGAGACATGGCATACATCTAGACTGCAGCCTACCAACAAAGAGTAGCTCGGTACTATAACGCCTGGGTTAAAAAGCGACACTTCCATGTCGGCGACCTGGTTCTTTGGAAGGTTATGGTACCTAAGCCCGGTGTTGGTAAGCTCGGACCAAATTGGGAAGGTTCGTACCGAGTAAGGTGGGTATTCGGGGAAGGTACGTACGAGCTCGAGACCTTGGAAGGGAAGCAAGTACCTCGAGCGTGGAACGTCGGCAACCTGAGAAGATACTACTTGTGATCGCCGAATTGGAGAGAGGACTGCGAGTCACTCCCAGAAGCCTAAGGGCCATGATGCCGAGCTGACATATGAACTCGGCACTACGGATAAGTCCCAGTCGCCTCTTCGGCATGGGCGGATAAGTCCCAGTCGCCTCTTCGGCATGGGCAGACAAGTCCTAGTCGCCTCTTCGGCATAGGTAGACAAGTCCTAGTCGCCTCTTCGACATAGGAAAATCAGCCCTCATGCCCAAGGCATAGACAGTTCGGGTATAAACCCTACGACGTCTAACCCACCTCGGCATATAACAACAGGTTGATCCCTGTAGAGAAGATGGGCCGAATGGCCCCTAGGTTGTTTATTCTTTCTTGTTATTTATGTTTTTCTGTAATGGGCCTTATTATGGGCCCATCCTGTCTATATTATGTTCTTTGTAAATTCTTGCCCAACTAAGGGCCTCCTTGTAATTATTCAAATTTATCTTAATAAAATAGCGTTAGGGTGCTGAGAGAGAGTTAGGTTCGAAACTCTCATTCTCAGACCCTCATTGTTGAACTCTCAAGCTCTCCTCTCTTCAGTTTTCTTCATGGTATCAGAGCAGGTCTGAACTTCAATATTCTAGGGCTGGAAGCTTAGGCTCGTGTTGCCTGATTCTTGGAGGTCATTGGAAGTTCCCAAGACTAGAATCTCTTGGAGAAGTGGTTTGGTGGCCAGGAAGAATCAGAGAAAGAAGGGAAGGGGAACAACTCGGTTCTGGTTTGAAGCTCGAAACTGTAAGTTGTGCTCAGTTTTCTGGGTTAGTTTCTGATGTGTTTGGACTGTTGAAGTGTCCGAAATTTCTGGTTGTTCTGTACTACTTTCGGCTACCATTTAATCTGGTTTAACCCAGAAATTTCTGGGCTGTTTCTTGGACTGTCAAAACTGCCGAAACATCCTTGTAACAAGGTTGTGGATTGTTACTTCTATTTGGCTGTTTTTGGGGGCTGTACGGACTGTTCTTGAGACCTTTTTTCTTTTTTGACAGTGGGGTTGTCTCTATTGCCCACACTGTGCTTGTAAAAAGGCCTTTTCAGCAATACCAATTGGTATTTACTCTTGGCTATTTCTTTGGTGATTACCTTGAAGCCCAGATTTGAAAAGGAACTTCGGTTGAGTGCACAGTGCCCAGAAGTTTCTGATTACTTCTTGAAGGCTGAACCAAGCTGCTTTTGGTGCCTCGTGTAGAAGTTTCTGCTTGGGTCTTGGTTTTCACAACTTTCGGGTGTAGTTTGACCTTGTGTATTGCCTTCTTATGGTCGACTGAACTCAGTTCTTGCTTGTCCTCATTCAGTATACTTGTAGAAGTCATCTGAAATCATATTTGAAGTGTTTACATGATGTACTCAGAGTTTGAAAACAAGAGTGGTGCTGAATATGGACTGGTTCAGGGGACTCCAAGTGATTCCTTATTGACTGTGACCACAGTCAAACTAGATGGAACTAATTATTTGGCATGGTCACAATTAGTAAAGATTTATGTATGCAGTAGAGGAAAGTGGGGGTTCATTTTCAGGAGTAAGGCTCCCCAGAAGATGACCCATCCTACGAGAAGTGGATGCAAGAAAATTACATTGTCATTGGGTGGCTTGTGAACTCAATGCAGCCACAAATTAGCCAACACTACCTATGAATGAATTCAGCAAAGGAAATTTGGGACAATGTTGCAGAAACCTATTCCCAAAAACTCAATGTAGCCCGAGCATATAAATTGAGAAGTGATGTAAAGAATTCAAGGCAAGGGGAGAAACCTCTAGCTGTATATTTCTCAACCCTGAAGTCTCTATGGCAAGAGATTGACCTAATAGAAGTTGTAACTTGGGACACCACCAATGATGCAGAGACCTATAGAAAATTGGTTGAAAGGAACATGGTGTTTGAATTCTTAACTGGACTAAACTCAGAATATGATATCACAAAACAGAATATTCTTTCCAAGGAGTGAGTCTCATTGTCACAAGCTTATGCATTGGTGAGTAGTGAAGAGAGTAGAAGGGCTGTCCAGGTTCAAGGGGCTAATATTAGTGATCATTTTGCAAATATGGGGATTAAACCTAAAGGGAATGCTGGAACTACTGGTGGCACAGGAAAGAAAGAAGTTATATGTGAGTACTGTAAGAAGCTGAAGCACACCAAAGACAAGTGCTGGAAATTACATCCTAATCTTGTTCCCATTCGGTTTCAGAAAAAACATGATAGTAAAAGATCAAGATGTGCAAATGTAGTTGCTGGGCCAGATAGTGACAAGTACTATACTGAAGAGATGTCTGCACAGTTGGCAACCATGAGAGCAGAATATGAAAAGTTTGGGAAGATGATCAGTCAGCTGGGTGATGTGACTTCTTCCAACCCTTCAGGAAATTCTGCTTCTTCTGCATTTGCTCATTCAGGTATAAGGGTTTCTGCCAATCATGCTACCACTTCAGGTAATCTCAAGATCCCTTGGATTATTGACTCAGGTGCTTCTGACCATATGGCCAATCTTTCTACATTGTTTGTTTCATATGACTTGCTTCCTGGACGTGATAAAATCACTTTAGTTGATGATTCACTTGCCCCTATCTCTGGTAAGGGAACCATCTAGGCTACGGATTCCTTGTTCCTACCTTCTCCCCTTCATGTACCTAAGCTAAATACAAATTTGTTGTTTGTAAGTAGTTTAACCAAGTCACTAAACTGTTGTGTAACATTTTTTCCTTCCTACTGTGTTTTTCAGGATCTGGAGTCTCAGAAGGTGATTGGGAGTGGCCGTGAGGCGAACGGAATATACCTGCTTGATACTCCGGGACAATGCACTGATCATCTTGGGAATGTTGTTCTCGGATCTGTTTCTTCAGAGTCTGTCAGTCGGATTATGTTGTGTCATCGTCGTTTTGGTCATCTGTCTTTTTCTGCCTTGAGTCATTTATTCCCTGAACTGTTTAAGGGAATTAGTTTGTCCAGTCTTTATTGTGAGTCTTGTGAGTTATCAAAGCATTGTAGAAACAATTATCCTTTGAGCAATAAAATATCTTCTTTTCCTTTTAATATTGTGCACTCTGATGTGTGGGGGCCTTACCACTTACCCTCCATAGGTGGCTACAAATATTTTATCCTGTTTATTGATGACTTCTCTTGGTTCACTTGGATATTCTTGATGAAATCCCATAATGAAGTTCCAAGACTTGTAAGACAATTCCATGAATTTGTTCTAACCCAATTTGATACCAGGATTAAAATCTTCAGATCTGACAATGCAAAAGAATACTTTGAGAAGAACTTATCTTGCTATCTCTCTGACATGGGGGTTATTCATCAAAGCTCATGTGCTAGGGCCCCAGAACATAATGGAGTTGCTGAGAGGAAAAATAGGCATATTGTTGAAGTTGCAAGAAGTATCTTATTTGTCTCACATGTTCCTACAAGGTTTTGGGGTGATGTTATTGTTACTGCTACCTACCTTATAAACCGTATGCCATCCAGGGTTTTGGGGTTTAAGTCTCCCTTCAATCTCCTTCATCCGGACAAGGTCATTTTTCCTGTTCCTATTCGTGTCTTTGGCTGCACCTGTTATGTACATGTTCCAAGTGTCCAAAGGCATAAACTTGAACCCAAAACTCAAAAGTGTATTTTCCTTGGTTATTCCCCCACACAGAAGGGTTATTGTTGTTTTGATCCAAAGACTGGCACTCGGTATGTCTCAATGGATGTCACCTTTGATGAGCTTTCCCCCTTTTATGGTTCCTCTCCAGAAAGACATTGTCCACAGGGGGAGGATTTGTTAGAGGTGTTTGCTCTTCCTCTTCCTGTCCCTGTTGAGTCTCTTGATGTGTCTGCTTCTTCAAATGTATCAAGGGTGGATCAGTCGTTCCATTCTCCCTATCCCAGTACTCTACCTCCTCGTCCTATCCTCAATCCCAAGGTGTATCAAAGGCAAAGATCCAGAAATGTGCAGGTTGTTTCTCCTACAATACATGAGCCCCATACACTTCCAGTCACAGAAAAGACAACAGGTACTGTTTCAACACCTTTGGAGTCATCCTCCCCTGACCTTGATATTCCCATTGCTGTTAGGAAAGGAAAACGGAAGTGCACTGCACACTGGATTTCCAAGCACCTTTCTTACAGATTGCTTTCACCTTCATACTTTGCCTATCTCTCCTCTTGCTTTTAACCCTATTCCCAGGTCTGTGTCAGAAGCTTTTAAGATTCTAGAATGGAGGGATGCTATGAGATCTGAAATCGATGCCCTACACAAGAATGACGCATGGGAAGTGGTGGATTTGCCTGAAGGGAATGATCTAGTCGGTTGCAAGTGGGTCTTTACTATCAAATACCGAACTGATGGCACCATTGAAAGGTACAAGGCTAGGTTGGTTGCAAAAGGCTATACACAGACATATGGGATTGATTATTTGGAGACCTTTGCACCTGTTGCCAAGATGACATCTGTGAGGGTTCTTCTATCTTTAGCTGCTCACTTTGACTGGCCCCTTTATCAATTGGATGTGAAGAATGCATATCTGAATGGTGAATTACATGACGAGGTTTATATGTCTCTTCATCTAGGGATGTATGGAACTGATATGAAAGGGAAGGTATGCAGGCTGAAGAAATCTCTTTATGAACTAAAACAGTCCCCTAGAGCATGGTTTGAGAGATTTAGAACAACACTTGTTAACTTTGGTTATGTGCAGACACAGTTCGATCATACTCTTTTTGTGAAGAGTGGACCTCTGGCAGTATACCTCATTGTGTATGTAGATGATATTGTAGTGACTGGTAATGATGTTTCAGGAATTCATGATCTAAAATCTTTTCTCCATACAGAGTTTGAGATTAAAGATTTGGGGGAATTGAGATACCTTCTCGGCATAGAAGTGGCTCGATCCAAGGATGGGATTCTTATCTCCCAAAGGAAGTATGTTCTTGACTTGCTCTCTGAAACTGGTAAGATGGGTGCTAGACCAGTTGCTACTCCTATTGATATGAGTCATAAACTCTCAGCCTCAGATGGGACATTGTTAGAAGACAAAGGAATCTTTCAGAGACTTCTTGGGAAACTTTTGTACCTATGCATGACTCGGCCAGATTTTGCATATGCCGTCAGTTGCATTAGCCAATTCATGCATGCTCTCCGAGACACTCATATGGCAGCAGCAGAGAGAATCCTATGTTATTTGAAGGGCTCCCTAGGAAAGGGTATTCTGTTTGCCAAGCATGGTCATATAAAACTTGAAGCCTACACCGATGCTGACTGGGCCGGAAACATTAATGACAGAAGATCTACTTCTGGGTATTGCAGCTTGGTGGCTGGTAATGTTGTTTCTTGGAGAAGCAAGAAACAATCGGTTGTTGCTCGGTCTTCCACTGAAGTAGAATACAGGGCCATGGTACATGGAGTTTCTGAATTATTATGGCTAAAATCATTGATGGAAGAACTTGGGGTTGAATATGACAAGCCAATGATGTTGTACTGTGATAATCAGGCTGCCATCAACATTGCTCACAACCCAGTGCAACATAATAGAACTAAGCATATTGAAGTTGATCGACACTTCATTAGGGAAAGGGTCTATTCGGGTGAAGCGTGTCTTCCTTTCATCACATCTGAAGGAAAGTTGGCAGATTTTCTCACCAAAGGCATTCCCAAGGCAAGACTTCAGCATGATACCAGCAAGATTGGCATGATTGACATCTATGCTCAGCTTGAGGGGGAGTGTAGAGAAGATGGGCCGAATGGCCCATAGGCTGTTTATTCTTTCTTGTTATTTATGTTTTTCTGTAATGGGACTTGATGATGCGCAATCCGGTCGGTCCTAGCTGCCGGTTACCTTGCTTTTGACGAGACTGGAGGTGCCTGAAACAAGGAAGAAAATGGAGACTTCCGGGGAGGAACCCGGTTGGAACACTCCGAAGCTCAAGTTAGTGCTCTTCAGAAGGCAAGGGAAATGAGGAATTCTAAGACCAGAAAAGCGCAAGAATCACATACCCTCTTCTTTGTGAGATGGGGGCCTTTTATAATCACCTTGTACACTTACTTCCATGCCTCTACCAGTTCGGGCATCATTACCTCTGCCAGATCGGGTCACTTCCTCCGCCAGGTCGGGTGTCATTTCTTCTGCCAATTGCCAGTTCGGGTGTCATAACCTCCACTACCAGTTGCCAGGGCCGCCTTTGTCCGTCTGAGATGGCGGCTGTCATGTGTCAGTCCCCTAATCGGTCAGGTGCGCCGCCTCTGTGTACGGTCTCCTGGGCGTTAGGTACGGTTGTTCAGTCAGGCGACTTGGAGCCGAAGTGGTGTGCGAGGTGAAATCTTGAGTTCGGATAGAAGTATGGCCCAAACTGCCCCTGGGTGGGCAGTTTGGGATTTTTTGCCTTTTGTGCTCCTTGTAAGGCTCAGGACCTCGAAGGGAGAGATCGGGTTCCTCCTTGGGGAGCTCGGGACTTTTTAGCTCGGAGCTCGGGTTGTAGGTTCCTCCCTTGAAGGAGCTCGGGACTCTTTAGCTCGGAGCTCGGGTTGTGGGCCTGTTGTCGCGCCGAGCTGGCGCTTCTGTCAGGTCATTCTCAGTTGCTTCCACGTGTCGCATGGCCAAGGGGTCGGGTCAAATCTCCCTCCATCAGGCCTTATTCTGGGCCCATCCTGTTTATATTATGTTCTTTGTAAATTCTTGCCCAACTAAGGGCCTCCTTGTAATTATTCAAATCTATCTTAATAAAATAGTGTTAGGGTGCTCAGAGAGAGTTAGGTTCGAATTGAAGTCAGGCCCAACTCTCATTCTCAGACCCTCATTGCCGAACTCTCAAGCTCTCCTCTCCAGTTTTCTTCAATCCCAATTGAAGTCAGGCCCGACGGCTTGGCTCTAAGGACAACCGACACCTAAGCGAGTAGCCCATGCGCAGACAGGTCGGGTATAATATACCCTACAATGTCTGCCCACCTCGGCGTACAATATGCGAAGTTACCCCTACTCCTAGTCTAGCTCGTTAGCTTAACAATTCGGGGTAACCTACACTTGGAAAAATTTTATTTTGGTTATCCCTACTTGCAATCCATCTCGTTAGCTCAACAGTTCAGGGTAACCTACACATTTCTACTCCTACTTGGTTTAGTTCGCTAGTTTGGGGGTTATTTACACTTAGAACATTTTTGTACAAAGATGGTCAAAATGTTTGTATTTCATTGATGTAAAGTTTTTGAGTACAAGCCAAAAAAAGAAGAAGAGAAATTTCCACTGTGAATCGAGCTCAGAGGCCCAGGGTATACAGTATAGAAGATTAGGAGGCTTCTATTCTTCTCGGGGCTCCTCGCCCTTTTCTGAGGCTTCAGCAGGAGGGTACTTCATACAACTCTCATTAGCACCGGTCTCCTTGATGTCATCGAGCAGGTCGTTGTTGCTTTCCGCTTCGGAGTCTGGATCTTCAGTAGCTTTGGCGGCCATTTCCTTCATAATCCTCGAGGTGGTAATGGTACTGAGGTCGAGCTAAGGGAAATCACGCCGGGTCAACCACCTACTGAGCTTGAAGCCTTTGCGGTAGCTCACGGTTCCCACCTCGATCATCTCTTTCCAGTACTCCTCCGAGGCCTTGTATTCCTCGATGACCTTGACCTTGGCCTCCTTCACTGCTTGAAGGAGCATCTCAGTCCGCTCCTTTACGTGAGCCTCGAGGTTCTCCACCTCCCTCTTCAGCGCTGCCTTCTGCTCCGCGAGCTCCTCCTTCTTGGACATCAGCAACGCGATCAGCTCCTTTTTAGCCTGCGCATCCTTCTTCAGCTGGTTAACTTCATTGCGGGCCAAGTTTAGCTCGGTGTGAGCCTCGCGGGAAGAAGACTCAGCTACGAGAGCCCGCTTCAAATGCACCTCGGACTGATAAGTCAAGGCGTGAATAGCGGAGTTCACCTGCCAAAAGAAAACAAGCATTAGCACAAAGTCGAAGAAGTACAAAATCGAAGAAGTCAAGTCAGAAAACTTACCACCATGCAGTGGGTAGCCGCTCAGGCTCTGAGCTGAGCGGCCGGCAGTTCGGCTTAGCCAGCAACCTCCTCGGCGTACACTGCGTTCTTGCTCTTGAGAAGGCTGTATTTCGGAGTCAGAATGCTCCGAGCTGCTTCATTGCTGCCTGAAGAAGCGACAGCTGCAGGGGCGGGCTCTGAAGACATCGCCTCCTCAGGCGCGCGGGGCGGGGAGAGCTTCCCGGATTCCTCCTCGACCAAGTCAATCACGGGAGGTTTCTTGGCGGATGATGGCTGCTCGGGCTCTGGAACGGCAGCCTACGGAGACTCAATGCGAGCTCTTTTCGAAGCTCGCTTCTTCTTCCCCTTCTTCATACTTCCGAAAAGTTCGGTCGCGGGGATGTCCATGATAGCTGCAACGAAAGCACAGTTAGAAACAATATCAAGATATAGCAAAGAAAATACAACAAGTGACGACCTACCAGGACTCAGACCGGCCTGCACGAGCTTATCCTCGGTCACATAGTCCACGAACTTCAAACCGAGCTCTGCCCAAGATCGGAGCGCTTCCCTTGTCTTCAGGTCCAACCTGACACAGGGGTCTTGGATGACCGCCCTCCAGTGGGTCGAGAAAGGCCACCCCTCAATGTTGCGGACCACAAAGTAATGCCTTTTCCAGGCCGAGACCTTGTTCGGGAGCTCGTGCAAGAGTTTGTAGCCCGGATGTGGGGACATGTAGTTAGTTCGCTTGTGTTCGGGCAGAACACAGGATGAATTCCTTTTTATAGAAAGAATGGAGGAGAATATGTCAAGGTCGAGAGGAAGGTTATAGTCATGGAAAAGGGAGATGGTTTTTACTATATTACGAATGGAGTTCGGGTGCAGCTGGTCAATGGTAATGTTGAAAAGCTTTATGACCTCGACTATTAAGGGGTGAAGTGGAAGACGAAGACCATCTACGAGTTGTTCCTCGAAGATCACGATCTCGTCGTGACCGTGCTCCCAAGGGAAGTTACCTAGAGGAATACTGTAGATTAAGTCGTTCGGAAGCCTATACCGAGCTACTAGGGACAGGAGCCTGTCTGCCGTCATTGGCGACGGGCCAAAGTTATCTGGCTGCCGACCTCAATGAGAGCCTCTCGCTCCCCCCGGGGTGATTCCACCTCAGGAGGATCGCGGACTGCATCTTGACCCGAAGTAACTTCTTCAGTAGGGCGATCTACGACCTGAGCCGAGGTACCCACCTCAGCCCCAGTGGATCCACTGCTCCCATCTAAGAGATTATCAAAACTGAAACTAGACATATGGAAGACGCGGAATCAGAAAAGAGAGCTAGGAAAGACTCACCAAAGGAAAGACCGAGGAGAGGAAGACGATCTCGAAAAGACACTGAACTGAAGAGACACCGAGCTAAAGGATTTGAGCGCGACCTCAGACCGAAGGCTAGCGAATTTGTGGTGAAGCAAATGAGTCTCGGGACCCTATTTATAGCCGCTGTGTCCGAGAATCAACGGTCGAGACGAAGTGATCCAACGGCTCCTAGGAAAACAGGCTGCGCGACCCCCGAGGTTGAAATCGGTTTACACGTGTTTTGACATCCGCGGAGTTTATAGATGGTGTGACGTCCGCCCGTAGACTAGACGCGACCTGGGTTATTCTTGGTTGAGTCGGGCGGCCGAACAGGTCCGACCAACGATTCGCCCGATAAGCCGCTTGGACCTCGTGCCAATTCCACCTGGACTCGTCATGAACTCCCTGCACTAGGTCGAGACCCCTGGCTCGGGGAGTGGGGGGCAATTGATGAAGGGTGATTTGGCTCGACCTAGTAAAAAGGGGACAGGTGGACACGACCAGACCAAGAGATGACAACTCAGCTTGACAAGTTTAGTTCGCAACAATTGAGCTCGCGTATTCAGTCACCTCGGCACAAGTCTCACCTCGACATCGAGGCACCTCGGTATTCAAGCCAGTTCGGAACTAAAAGACGGAATTACCAGTTCAGAACCAACAACTCGAATCGCCACGTAACTGACTCCCGCGTAACCAACTCCAGAGGTCTCTCCAACGAATCTCGAATCCCTCGAGATCACGATGAGTTAACAGACCCCGACTTTTTCGGGATCACGATAAGGACTTATCCTGACTCCGCCGGAATCGGAAGTGGAACGAGATGAGCCTTACCTGTATACTGCTCCTTCGGAAGCGGAGCGAGCTCCATCTCCACAACCCGGATATCCCGGAACTCTTTCGTGTGCCCCACGACTACTCTACTATATAAAGCCTCCAACCTCGATGGCACAAGTTACGCGTGATTTTTCTACTCTCTAGCTCTCTACATTCTCAAAGCTCTCCAGCTCGCATCAGATTACTAACTTAAGCATCGGAGCGACCTCGCCGGGTTAGCCACCACGGGTTCTCTGATCTTGTCTTGCAGATTCATCTAGCTCGCCGTCCGACTGGAAGCCAGATCATCCTCCAGCAGGGAGCAGTCAGATCGCGCTACATCAGTTTCTATGTGGAAATCCAACTGGAAATTATTTATACATTTAAGAGAAAAATCTTGAACCTAAAAACAATACTTCTTACTAATAGAAGCTAGAAGGCTGAACCAGTATAGAAAACGAGAAGTAGCCTATTCAAATGCTTTAAAAATGAGTCTTACGTAATCTTTGAACTTCTGATGTTAAACAAATGTCGAATAATTAAAAATGTAATGGTAGAGCTTGTTTCAAACCTGTGCTTATAATAACTATTTAGTAAAATAAAACAGATCTTTGCCAAATCAAGCTGAAAGTTCTTGGGATCTATAATCCCTATGAAATGGCTTGCTACATTCTTTTCTCAATTTATACGAGATAGGGTGCATTATCTCACATTTGATGTCAACTGCCTCTATATCAAATAATTCATTTGCTTCGAAGTTCCAAGGAATTTTTCTCAGTCGGTTGGTAGTGAGGTCCACTGTCCAATCCACCTAACCCACCTGAAGTAAAAGTTTTAAATGTATAAAACTGTTAACAGTAGTTGTACTATGACGTAGGGGTATTGCTATCATTTTACCTATTTTTTTGTGTCGCCCTAATGTAAATAGATGTGCTGGCGCCTTCAGCCTATCTTTTTTACTCCAAACCTTCTCTTCTCTCTTCTCTCTTTGTTCTTCTCTCTTCTTCCTTCTGTTCTTCAACTGTTTTACTAAGAAAACATGGTATTATCGATTCTGAGATTAAAGGCAATTTGACCATCTTTTCTCTTCAGTTTTCTTCTTCTGTTTGAAGCCAGTGGATAAACACATCGACTGACCTGTAAGTGCCTTTTTTCTTTTTCTTTCTTGGTCATGTGCCAAGGACCCCCCTGAAAAAGGGGAAACTCATGCTGTGAAGGGTGTTTTCAGTCCTATGTGGATTGTGTGATCCTGTTTTGTACCCTGTAACTGGGTTGTGTTGGTCTGGACAACCTGTGTTTGCTGTAACAGTAGTCTTATGAGTTGTTTGTGGTGTTTGGAGTGCTCGTGTGGCCTTAATAGTGTAGTGGTCGTTGTAGGAGCTGTCCAGACCAGAAACATAACTTTTCTGGTCCTTGTAGGAGCTGTCCAGACCAGATATAGAGTGTAGTGGTCCTTCTCTGGAGTTCTTTTCAGCAGTATAGCAGTGTGCATTCTTTGTTTTGATCGAAGAGGAATTGGCCTATAGTTCTGCTTTTGTGAATCAGAATATTCTTGTGACTGTGGTGAATAGTTTTGTCTTACTTCCTTCTGTGTTTTGTGACCAAAGTAGTATTGTCAGCTCTGTCTATTAATGCCTTCTGAAGATTCGGTAGTCTCTGGTGGGTCTTCTGGTCACAGCGGATTGAGTAAGGCATTAGACATGAATTTGCTTATGGCTGTAATCCCATTTGATAGACTTGATTATGTAGAATGGTCAAAGGGGATTAAACTCTACATAATTGCAAGGGGGGAAATAGATTATATCAATGGTAAGACAAAATAACCAAGGTCAGGAAGTACAGAACATGATAGGTGGGATGAAGAAAACAACATGATAATGTCGTGGCTATTGCAGTCTATGCTGCCACAAGCGAGGAAAATATTCATGTGGTTGTGGGCTGAAACTGCTTTTGAGATATGGGAGCAAGCTAAATCTACTTAGAACAATGTCATTATGTGAAGACATATCAGCTGCAAGCTATTTCTTCAACTTGCAAGCAAGGGGAGATAAGTCTCTCCACATATTACTTCGGTTTGACATCCATCTGGATTGAACTGGACCACTACCAAAATGTGGACCCAATGTTATGAGGTTGCTAAGGCCTACAAGTCTCTAGTCTCTTAGCAATACGTTTTTGCCTTCCTTTTGGGGCTGAACTCGATGTATGAATCTATTAGGGTTCAGATATTGGGAAGTTAAGAGCTCCCATCATGCAAGAAGTATATGCTCTAGTATAATTAGAAGAAAGCAGGAGGAATGTCTTGAATTGTTTTAGAGGGGTAGCCGGTTGCTCTACCTGTCAGGGGAGGTGCAAATACAAGTAATGGGAGTTCCTTTAAAAAGATTGATTCTCAAAAAAGGATGGACGACGAAGATAAGTTGTAGTGTACTCACTGTCAAAGATCTAGGCCCCTTGAGGTATTTTTTTGTAATTGAAATTGCTCATTCAGAGAAGGATATCTTCATTTTTCAAATGAAATACATCCTAGATCTTCTTTAGGACACAAGTAAACTTAGAGTGAATCCAGTTGAGTGATGGGGAGACAATAAAAGATGTGAAACAGTTCCAGAGAATTGTGGGAAAGCTATTGTATTTGTCTATGACTAGACCAGACATTGCATATGTAGGATTACCAAAAAAGACATTGCACATGCAGTAGTTGTCCTCAAACAATTCATGCATGCCCTTAAAGCTGCCCACATGGATTCTGTAGAGAGGATCCTCAGTTATCTCAAGAAGAATTCAGGGGCTGATTTACTCTTCAAGAAGCATGGACATCTGAAGGTGGAGGTGTATACAATGTTGATTGGGCTGGTCTGTAAAAGATAGGAAGTCCACCAGTGGGTATTACACTTTTGTGGGTGGAAAACTTGCCACATGGAGGAATAAGAAGCGAAGTGTGGTTGCGAGATCTAGTGCATAATCATAATAAAGAGCCATGTCCTATTGGTGTTGCTGAAATGTTGTGGATAAAAAATGTTAGACAGTTGTATGCCCTTAGCTCCAATCGGATTGATGTACTTATGACATTTATTGTAAATGAATAAAGTGCATATTTGATTCATGTTCTTGTGGTGTGTTTCTGTGTAATACCCTTAAACTGGACAGTTAATGAGACTCGTGTTAGTTTAGAATGTTCACAACCATTGGATAAGTCTGGGGAGATTTATCCTGTTAAGGCTGACACTGGTGTGCTGCCAAGTGTTGGGGTGGCCTGTCTTAGGTGCCAGGGTGAGACTCAAAGCACATGCAGTGTAGGATTTCTTGAAACCTTGAATTGGACCAGATTTCTAGTATTGCCTTGGACCTTGGTGATTAGTGGGCAAAACTAGAAAGTTACACCTGACCCCTAGACTCGATTATGATACTGCATTAGGTGTCGGATTGAGTTGTCTTTGATATGCCAATCAGTGAGATCCTTAGAGGGGGGGTCAAAACTTGGGTATGTTGGGACAGTCCGAGAATTCATCTGAGTGGGTGATCATAGTGACAGGATCAGCCCCTTTGCCAGACAAAGGTAATGATCGGGGATGCACTCTCTTTGATGGAAACCAAGACTGTCGGCAGCCGATTTCAATCGTTGGGATTTGTTTTGCAAAATATATTTTATATGAGATATAAAAGTATATATATGTTACGGTTTCAAATTGTTTGCAAAATGTTTTAATTCCCGGGATCCATGTGAGCAGAGAGTGCAGCACTGTTCATTGCAGCCGAGGGAGAGATCCTCTCTTGTCGGGCAGTGTTTGATCATTATGGGCTAAGAGGTTAAGTGTAAGACCATTGAGGGTAATACCTGATGGGCTAATCTTGCATCTGCCCACAATCCCTGTGTGTTACAAGGTGGCTTGGCCCAGGGACCACTTAGTGTAAGTGTTGGGCCCATAGAGTCCATGTGATGGGCTCAAGGGGTTCACTGGGCTTTCCAGTGAATTCGGCTAGGCCTTGTAACAAAGGTTGGGCCGAACCCTTGTGGCTGATGTGTAGATCAATGCTTGGGTCTCACGCCATACAAGGAAACCCAACTGGGCAGCAGTTTGGAAGGCTAAGTGAGCACATACTCTTATTGAGCCTAAAGCCCATTTCGAACTGGGCTGATTTGATCAGTTAATTAAAGGGGTGAATCTGAGATTAGGTTAGCAGATAGGATAGGGTCTTACCCTATCCACTCAGAGAGTCCAAATCTAAATACGGATTCAGATCTGGAAACCTCCTGATAAGATTAGGAGAGGGCTGATCTAATCTGCAGATAAGATAAGGGTCTATCCTTATCTCTTAAAGGGAATTCAGATCCAAATATGATTTGGATCAGCAACTCCTAATGGGATTATGAGCTGATCCCTTTAAGGTTATAAAAGGAGAAGGGGGCGGCAGCCTTAGAAGATCATCACATTCAAAACAGAGAGAGAACATAGCACCCAGTGAGACTGGGCTGTTTTCTCCTTGCCGCCTCCTTCCTGCCACTGCCATTACTACCAGTTCGATCTCCTCTTTCTAGCAGGAACGATCAAGATTGGATATTGATATCAGCCTTTGGAGAAAGGCTGATCTGAAGTTGTGCTCACAGCCCTAGCAAATTCTTGTGAAGGGTTCGGTTCTTTTGGAAGAACACTGTTGATTCTGCTCCATTCTACACTGCTCCATCTTCAGTGGGAGCAGTTTTTGGTTCCTACCTTGGGCGTGAACACCTCCATTGGGAGATACTGCTTCTCCATATCAGGTATATCCCTCCCCTGCTTCTGTTTTTAGATCTGGTTCGATTTATGGTTCAAGATTGATCATTGAAAATGCAGATTTTCTAAAACAGGGAATGTGATTCCCAGATGAGGGGAGAGGAAATTTTTGAAAATTTGCCCAACCTTCCTACAGGGTTCGGCCATCCATATGATGGATCTCTAATCCCTTCAAAAAATTTGTTGAGTGAGTTGGGATTTGTTATTAACAGTCCTATGTCATTGTATTGTGACAATAAGGCAGCCATCAATTTTGTTGCAAATCATGTTCTACATGATAAGACCAAGCACATTGAAGTGGATAAACATTTCATCAGGGAGAAAATTGTAAGTGGGGAAGTATGCACTCCTTGTCAGCTCTGAAGAACAGGTTGCGAACATCTTCACAAAGGGCCGACCTGTCTTTTTGACCCTAAACCTTTTTCTTCTCTCTTCTCTCTTCTCTCATCTTCCTACTATTTTACTAAGAAAACGAAAACAACATCGAGTTTTTAAATTTTACACTACAATTTGTCTTATGGTGGGATTTTTATTTTTTATTTTCAAGGTTACGGATTATCTGGCTTATCTGGTAAAACTTTTCATTCTTAATATCCCAAAATTGGGTTTGATACTTGTTTGTATGATTGTATCTACTGATCTACTAACCTCTAATGTGCTTGCCCATCCAGAAAATTAAAAAGATAAAAGTGACTACTGTTTTCAGGATATGTTAAGATATTTTTCTTTAAATTTTATTACTGTGAGTTCCTTTTTCATTTTAACTTAATTGCAAATTTGCAATATATTTTTTGAAATCAAATGCCTTAAAAGTTGGTGAAGTTTCACTTTGATTTTCTAGATTTTTCTTTTCTAGGATTGATACAAAAGAACAATTTGTGTGTGGGAGTACTTATTAAAACTATTATTTTCAACTTAGTATCCCCTGTCATCTAGTTTATAAGATGATGAAACATATTGATTTAAAGGATTGGTTCTTGGGTCAACTGGTCCGACCATTTGGTCCAGTCCGGTTTTCAAAACCATGGTATTGGTTGTTCTTGTGAGGATGATATCTGTTGGTACATATTTAAATGATTGGTTCGCCATGCATGGAAAGACAATAACATTCCTTTGCAAATCAAGAGGAAGAATTTGTTTGAGAGGGTAAATTATGGATATTCCATTTATACCACATATATTTATTTAATGCTTGCATTCCAAGGAATTTCTGAAAAGCATCATAACAATCGTGCTTTATGTATGGAATGTTGTAATTTGTAAGAGCAGATTCATCCCTTTAATTATTGCATCGGGTTCAGCCATTTGACTTTGTAATCTATTTAAAAACAGATGCCCACTTTCATGAGAGGCTTCGACCCATGCGAAAGAAAGTGGATTCCTTCTTTTTCTATTTGATATTAATACCATGTGCAATAAGCATGTATTTCCCACTTGTAGTAATGAAGATAAACATAAGTAGAAAGGAACTAATGGCTTGGGGGGCAATTGTCAGTCTCTAGGTCGAAGGATTGTCACATTGCTTGCTGTAATGGTAAAATCTCAGGTAGTGTGAGATGTGATTTTGAATCTTAGAATGGTCACTTGGTAGAAAAAATGCCAAAAGTAGGTTTAAATCTTAGAATGTGCTAACTGTGGATTGTTAGTGCCAAGATTGAGTAATGGCCCTTTTTATAAGGAAGAAAAAGATATTTTGGACTATACTACTCAAAACATCAAGAAGTAGAATTCCAACTTGACTAAAAAAAAAGACTTGAACTAACACTAGAATTATGTTTTTCATTTTAATAAGTTTTCCTTTATTTTATTCTGAAAGATTGGCTTTTTAGTTTCATTTGGTTTGATCAGTTATTGGTGCATCTGGTTTAAGGGAATGTTGAATGTGCTATGCTTCAGTGCTTTGTCAACACTCTTACATCATATCATGCTTTTTATTTTAATTTATTTGCATTTTTGTAACAATAAATATTTTACCACTTTCATGATGTTGATAGTCATATCCAGAAGTGTTGCTTTCTGTTAGAATGTTAGAGTGATGTTCGGCTGATAAGAGTTCTTATTAGCCCATTCTTATGTTTAACTTATCTTGTAACTGGGCTTGTGTTAATGGGCCTAATCCTGTTTACTGATTTAAGTCATCTGGGTGTCCCATCACTAATCAGGGGCATCCCAGTAATTTCTTGTACCTTGTACTATATTCATCTATAAATAAAGAACTGGTCGACTGGCTAGTATAGTTCGACATTTTCAGCATCTCTTCTTCTTCTCCTCTTCTCTGCTACTTCGACTACAGTGGTTCAGCTTTCATGGTATCAGAGCATTGAGCACTTTCCTGGTTACTGCCGATGCCATCTCATCTTTCTTGCTATAGTTCACCTTTTTTTTATCTGGGTTGCTGCTATGAAACCCTAGGGTTGCAGGAGAACAACACAAGGTTCGACCTAGGGTTTCCCTTGGTTGTAGGGCGCAAGGGAGGTAAGACCCTGAAGCTGGAGTCCTACTAGTTTCTAGTAGTTAGCAGCTATTCGGCTGCTAAGAAGAGGTCTGTATAGGACAGACCTAGTTGAGGACTGATTTCAGCAGTCCTAGTGTTGTCTGTAAGGAGGGGAACTCCCTTTACAGTAGCAGTACTCGAAGTGCAAAGTGGAGTCTACATAGCACAGGTCGGTTACTAGCCCAGAACACTTTTTGCTGCTGTAACATAGCTGCTTCAGAACTGTGACAGTCTCGACAAGTCTGAAACTGTGTTGCGAGCTGTCAGGACCTGCTGAGATTACTTCAGCTAATCAGAACCTGCATCAGAACTGGTTCAGAAAAACCTTTACAAGACTGTGGCGACTTCAGTTACTGATCATTTCCAGGTCGGTTACCAGCCCTACTCCAGCTCTGTGAACTGGTTCAGTTACAGAATTTTTTTTTCTTGCTGCTGTACCCGAACTGGTTTAGTCCAAGTGAAGCCTATCTGTGTGCTATCAGCACTGTGAACTCTGTGACTACTTCAGCCAACCCTAACCAGAACCACCAACAGTACTGTAAACAACTCCTTGACCGAAGTTAGGATGTCATCACTATCCAGTGAAGTTTCTTCTAAAGATAACAGACCTCTTATAAGGTCTTCAAACCTGGAGAACCCTAATCTGCATAGCTTGCAGATTACAAGTGTGCTATTGGATGAGTATAACTTTAGAGAGTGGTCTGTCTCAGCAAGACTGTTTATTACCTCTCGTGACCTCACTGGCTATTTGGATGGAGACAAGAAACAACCAGAAATTGGCAGTCTTGAATACACCGTGTGGCGTAAGGAAAATGCCACAGTCATGTCTTTGTTGCTGGCCTCTATGACTCCTAGGGTGGCCAGAACTGTTCATCACTTCCCCACAGCTGCTAAAATTTGGGAGAAAGTATCTAAGACATATGGCCAGAAAAAGAACAATGGTAGAATCTACAGGCTGAACCAAGACATTGCAGCCCTAAGGCAAGGAGACATGTCCGTGGCAACCTACTTTGCAACACTGGAAGGCCTCTGGGAAGAGCTTGACCACCATTTGATTTTGGATTGGGAAAATGCTAATGATAAGGGGAGGCATGATAAGCAGATTGAGGAGGGCAGAGCCTTCAAGTTTCTGGCGGGTCTTGACCCTGTATATGAAGGTATAAGGTCACAGATTCTAGGGAGAGATGAATTACCTGAGCTTCACCATGTCTACTACCTGGTGAGGAATGAAGAAGTAAGGAGAAAGGAGATGCAAGTTGACTCCTAGACACAGTCAACAGAGCAACCTGGAGAGCATTCAGCCTTAGTTTCCACTAAGGGGAATAGATTTTCAGACAAGAAGTCCCTCAAGTGTACACATTGTGGTGGTGAGAAACACACAAAGGAGAAATGTTGGGTCCTGTACCCTCATCTGAAGCCAGTTGCTCTAAGAAAGGACAAAAGGCAACAGAAGGGCCACACAGCAAGTGGGAATCTTGCCACCAACAACAGTAGTGACAACTCACAGAGTATTCAGACAGTGTCATCTTCCACCGCAAGGCAGGCTGCCGACTCCTCTAGACCAAGTACTTTGGGCTTCACAGCTAGTGAGGTAGAGATTCTCAGTCAGGCATTAGCCCGTCTGAAGAACAATTCTTTAGCTTCCACCTCTCTTGCCAAATCAGGTACAGTCTCTGCATTTAGTGCATTTAGTTCCATTAATTCTACCTCTTGGGTGATTGATTCCGGAGCCACTGACCATATGACACATATGTCCTCCTTATTCTCCACATATCATTTGTTGTCTGGCCATGATAAGATGAGAGTAGCTGATGGGTCCCTCTCCATCATCTCTGGAAAGGGGGTGGTTGACCTAAGCAAGGATCTCTCTCTTAAATTAGTCCTACATGTTCCTAGTCTTACCTCAAATCTGTTGTCTGTTTCAAAGCTTACAAAAAACTTGAACTGCAGTATAACTTTATTTCCTTCTCATTGTGTCTTCCAGGACAGATTGACGAGGAAAACGATTGGGAGTGGTCATGAGTATGGGGGCCTCTACTACTTTGATGAAGATGTCAGCTCAGCCATGCAAGCTTCTACTACTAGTCCGGAGAGTGTGGAGTCAATAGCTAGGCTGCACTTGTGGCATGCTAGGCTAGGTCATTTGTCCTTTTCTTCCTTAGCAATGTTGTTTCCCGAATTATGTAAGGGCATTTCGAGTCAAAGTTTAATTTGTGATGTGTGTCAAATGTCAAAACAATGTAGATCAATGTATCCAATTTCTAGTAATGAAATTCAAGCCCCTTTTGACTTGGTTCATTCTGATGTTTGGGGTCCTTCACCCATTGTTTCCATTGATGGCTTCCGTTACTTCATCAGTTTTATTGACCATTATTCTCGGTGCACTTGGATTTATCTATTGAAAGGACGTGAAGAAGTTCCCCGGATAACTATGATGTTTTGCAAGATGGTTGAAACACAATTTGATAAAAAGATCAAGCAATTCCGTTCAGACAATGCAGTTGAATACTTTGAAAGATCCCTGAACTCATTCATGGAAGATGCAGGCATGTTACATCAATCATCGTGTGCTTACACCCCTCAGCAAGATGGGGTCGCTGAGCACAAGAACAGACATCTATTGGAGACAGCTCGAGCCCTTCTTTTCCAGCACAATGTGCCCAAGCAATATTGGTCTCAAGCTGTTCTCACTGCATCATACCTGATAAATTGGATGCCATCTAAGGTACTGGGTATGAAGACCCCTTTCTCTGTTTTGTGTCCCACTCTTCCAGAATTTCCTCTTCCCCCGCGGGTTTTTGGTTGTACATGCTTCATACATGTGAAAGATCCAAAGAAGACCAAACTGGATCCTAAGGCTACAAAGGGAATATTTTTGGGGTACTCTCCTACGCAGAAGGGGTATAAGTGTTATGATCCTGTCTCCAAGAAAAAATATGTCACCAGGGATGTAGTCTTTTTTGAGTTTCAACCCTATTTCGAGTCTTCTCAGAATCCTCTTCAGGGGGAGAGTAGTGGGTTGGAAGAGGATTCTCATTCTCCCTTCCTTTTTGTTCCCATTTCAGCACCTTCCACTACTACTAGCTATAACATTCCGGGTCAACCTAGTGAGACTTCCACTATGCCAGTTGCTTTTCCAGATTCGGCTGTTACTTCTGAAGGTTCCAGTAAACAAGAGAAAGAGATACTTACATACAGTAGAAGGAAGAAGGCCCCTCAACCTCATGATTGCAACCAGTTGAACTCAGATCAATCTGTCTCTGCAACCCAAGGTAATTCTGATTCACTCAATTCAGATTTGGATCTTCCTATTGCTCTCCGTAAGCCTGTTCGTTCTTGTACCACTCGGCATCCCATAGCCGATTATGTTTTTTACTCACACTTATCCCCTGCCTATCATTCCTTTGTGTCTGCTCTTTCCTCTGTATGTGTCCCTTCCAGGTATTCAGAGGCGGCATCTGATCCAAGGTGGAAAGAAGCCATGAATGAGGAGATGAAAGCCCTAATGAAAGCAAGGACATGGGAATTGGTGGACCTGCCAGAAGGGAAAGGCACTGTTGGGTGCAAGTGGGTATTCACAGTAAAGCACAGGGAAGATGGGTCAGTTGAGAGGTACAAGGCCAGACTCGTGGCAAAGGGGTTTACACAAAAGGAAGGAATTGACTACAAGGAAACCTTTGCCCCAGTAGCAAAGCTCAACACAATCAGGGTTCTACTGTCACTAGCAGCAAAATTCTCTTGGGAACTTCATCAGCTGGATGTGAAGAATGCCTTCCTAAATGGTGATCTTCATGAAGAGGTATTCATGGAACCCCCACCTGGATATGATGTTGGAAAGAAGGTATGTAAACTAAGGAAAGCATTATATGGTTTGAAACAATCTCCCCGGGCATGGTTTGAGAGACTTTGTTTGGCCATGAAGAAAGTAGGGTACACTCAGAGCAGTGCAGATCATACATTGTTTACAAGGAGACAGGATGACAAACTTACAGCACTCATTGTGTATGTGGATGATATGGTAATTACTGGAAATGATGTGAGAGAGATGAAGAGGCTGAAGGAGTTCTTAGCTTCAGAGTTTGAGATCAAAGACCTGGGAAATCTGAGATACTTTCTTGGAATTGAAGTTGCTAGATCAAGAGAAGGAATCTACATATGTCAAAGAAAGTATGTGCTAGATCTCCTAGAGGAAACAGGCATGATGGGGTGTAGGCCAGCAGACACTCCAATAGAACCAAGCCATGGATTACAAGAATCAATGGGTGAGGAATACTGTGATAAGGAAAGGTACCAAAAGTTGGTAGGAAAACTGATATACTTATCCCTTACTCGGCCAGACATTGCCTATGCAGTGCATGTTGTCAGTCAATTCATGCACTCACCAAAGACCCCTCATATGAGAGCAGTGGAAAGAATCCTCAGATACTTGAAGACTTGCCCAGGGAAAGGAATTTTATTCAGAAAAAATAGCAGACTTGAAATTGAAGCCTACACTGATGCTGATTGGGCTGGGTCTGTTGGAGACAAAAAATCAACCTCAGGTTATTGTACATTCTTGGGAGGAAACCTAGTTACATGGCGTAGTAAGAAGCAGAATGTTGTGGATAGATCAAGTGCAGAAGCAGAATACCGGGCTATGGCACACGGGGTTGCTGAACTCTTATGGCTCAGGACTCTTCTTAATGAGCTTGGTATCAAGACAGAGGGTCCTCTCAAGCTGTATTGTGATAATAAAGCTGCTATCAACATTGCCAACAATCCTGTGCAGCATGACAGGACAAAACATATTGAAATTGATCGACACTTTGTCAGAGAGAGAATTATTTCAGGAGAACTCTGTGTGCCTTATACTCCATCAGAGATGCAGATTGCAGATGTATTAACTAAAGGGCTGGCATCAACGAAGTTCAGGGACATACTTGGCAAGCTAAACATGATTGATATCTATGCTTAGCTTGAGGGGGAGTGTTAGAATGTTAGAGTGATGTTTGGCTGATAAGAGTTCTTATTAGCCCATTTTTATGTTTAACTTATCTTGTAACTGGGCTTGTGTTAATGGGCCTAATCCTGTTTAATGATTTAAGTCATCTGGGTGTCCCATCACTAATCAGGGGCATCCCAGTAATTTCTTGAACCTTGTACTATATTCATCTATAAATAAAGAACTGGTCGACTGGCTAGTACAGTTCGACATTTTCAGCATCTCTTCTTCTTCTCCTCTTCTCTGCTACTTCGACTACAGTGGTTCAGCTTTCACTTTCTTTTGAATATCCTCCTTGCCTCCATCACCACAGTCACATCCTTCTTGCTTCCTATGAGCTCCTTTCTGGCACCATGATGTCTCTACTTGACCTATTAAAATTTTATCAAATCATTTAAATCATATTTATATAAGTCCACATTTTATGGATAATGTGAGCATATGGTCTAGCATGTAAAAGTTAGTACTTTAGGGTAGATAGTCTTCTAGTTTTCCATTACACTGGTTGAGACACTTGAACTATCTTCTCTCTACTTGTTGACTTATTAAAGTTTTATGAAATCATTTAGGTTGTGTTTGGTTGCAATGCAATTATTTGCATTAGTACAAATACACGGGAGTGCAAATTCTGGTTTAATTTTGTATTTGGTTTTGCTTTATTGTGCTTCAAGTCTTATTTTATTTCATTTATACTGCCATCAAACAAAATGAGGTAAAACTTGAAACAAAAATAAATCATAATTTGCACCCAAATCAAACACAAATGGATTTGCATTGCAACCAAACACAACCTTAAATCATATTTATATAAAGTCACGTTTTATGGATAATGTGGCCATATGGCCTAGGATGTGAAAATTATTTCTTTAGGGTAGATAGTCTTCTAGTTTTCCATTACACTAGTTAAGATGCTTGAGCTATCTTCTAAAGGCATTGCCTTTTTCTCGTAGTGTTGTCAGCACACAGGTATGTGCCTACATTTAGAGTAGTTTGTCATTCACTCTTTTATGACATGAAACATTTGTTGCAACACTACAAGTAAAAAGAGAAAGTTAGTAATGATGCTTGAATTACAAGAATATCGGCATAAGACCCATATAATGTGGCTGTTATAATGAATTTGCTATCCAAGACTAGACTACTCCAAGCGCAATCCTCTTTAACCTTTAAAAGATACCGAGACTATCAATGCTCATCTTGATTGCTTGGAGTTCAAGCTTTGGTCACGGCAAAGCCCATTCGATCATCCTTTACTACCTTGCATTGAGAATATATCTATACTTATATGCTTTATTTCATGAGGAAATATTCTCAATATAAGGTTGAAAAAGGCTGTAGGAATGGTGTGGGCAGAGGTTTGCCCTGACAGAAGCCGATCTCGATTGCTAGATACATTATCAAACATATGTTAGTCAACTTCTTCTGTCAGATATCAATTACTGAGTATAATCTTATTACTAAAGAGGTAGACATCTTCATTATCATTTCATTATATGATTCTTATCATGTTCTTATAATATTCTTAATTCCATTCTTTATTTACTCTGGTAAGATTTATTATGTTTTTATCATTAGCATACTTTGAAGATATGGGCAAGAATGGAGTTTGATTTGGCGAAATAAGATACACCCATAGGATGAATAAGACTTTTTAGGTTAACTGCATTTTTTATCAGTAGGTTAACTACTTTTTCTTGTACATGGATGCATTATTCTTCATGTCATTTGGATTCTTGTTCAGTAAAACAATTCTCTGCCTTTTTCAGATAGTGTCAAGTAACAAAAGAAAGAGAGAAGAAAAGGGAAGAGGTGGGTGAATTACTGCTCACATCCAAAGAAAAGTTTATAATATCCTGAAAAAATTCATAAATGCCCCTAATAGGGTGCTCAAATACAAAAAGAATTGAAAAAACCCTAAAATTCCTTGTTACAATACATATTCTCAACACTCCCCCTCAATTTGACCATATATATTTATCATGTCCAGTTTGCCAAGGTTTATATCAAATTTCGGTTTGTGGAGACCCTTGGTGAGACTATTAGCAAGTTGATCTTCAAACTTGACAAATGGCATACATATTTCTCCACTGGCTATTCTCTCTCTCATCTCCCCTTTTCCCTTTAAGCCCCCCGTTGATTTTTTATGGAAGTTATTTACCCATGTTCTTTTATTTCCCAAGTAAATAAGATGACCGTTTTAATCATATAAAGCCATTATTAAAAGTGACAATTTTGTCCCCATTCAAGTGTTCGTTTTTGGGATTTTGAGAGGGGGGGGGGGGGGGAAGCTGTCCAATGGGATTACAAGAAACCCATGCTTTTTTTTTTAGATTTATTTTGGGGCTAGGGAAAGTTTATTTTCTTGGGTAAGTGACAGCCATCTCCTAAGTGGGTAAATTAACTTTCCCATTTAGGGGGAAGTTGCCAACACTAGTGACAGCCATTTAGGGGGAAGTTGCCAACACTTGGATGGGATAAAAATACCCCTTTTGATAATGGAATTTTTATGGTTAAAATGGTCATTATATTATTTACCTATGAAATAAAAATAACATGGGTAAATACACTTACATGGGTTAGTCCATTTACCTAGGTAAATAACTTACTGAAAAACAAATAGGGCCTAAACGACAAGCCCTTATTGGAGAATTAGGCTCTATTTGGATAGACTTCTCAAAAGTACGAAAAACACCACATCATGTTTGGATGGCATACTTCCTACCTTGGCTTTCATACTTTTTGAAAGCACAAAACCCCCCAAAAGCACGAAGTAAAGTCAACTTCGTGCTTTTGGGGCCGGGCTGGATTTTTCATTAATATGTTAATTAATTATTCATTTTCAATAATTATTGATTTCAATAATTAATTTTCAAAACTTCTCGAAATTAAATTACCAAAATCAGTAATTTTCATTAAAACTTGTGCTTTTTAAAAGCACAAAACCCCCCAAAAGCATGAAATAGACTTTTATTACTTTGTGCTTTTGGGGCCGGGCTGGGACGAATTTGGGTTGGGCTTTGTCTATGTATCAATAGAATACATTTAGGCCCAAGCCCGACCCTCATATAAAGCCCAAAGCTTGGGCCTGAGCTCAAGCTAGACTAGAAATTTGAAAATAGAAATTTGTTCTTTTTTTATTCAATAAAAAAGTGTTTTATTTATATTAAAAACCTTCAAAACTCAAAAATAATAAACGTCTCACTATTACTTGAAAAAAAAAGAGAAGAATAACAAAGAAATAATATTGTATATATATCTTTTGTTAAATAAAATGTATTTTTTATTATTTAATATAGAGTATCATATCGGGCTCATGCTCGGGCTTGGCTTTTTTGAGAATGCTTGAGCTTGGACCGAAAAAAGTCGGGTCTGGTTCTTTAGGCCCAAGCCCGAGCTCGCGGGCCTAAAATTGTGACCAAGCCTGACTTATAACGGACCGGACCATCGGGCTACTCGGCTCATGAACAGGTATAGTGATCACCCTTCAGGTAAAACCCCTTGATCGAGACTCCCCCATTTGCCTGCCATCTTCAAGTCCTAACCTCTTTGCCGCCGTGGGTCCTTGTTCCGCCGTTGCCCATCTATGGCCCACCATTGCCATCGGAAATTGTCATCGGAAGCACAGTCTCAGGGTTGATCATGGGTTGGGCCCGGGCCGGGCTTTGCACTTATGATAAGGGCTAAAGCTTAGGCCCAGGCTTGGCCCGACCTGGGGTTTTGGGCCTGTAATCTAAGCCCTAGCCCAGGTCTACACGGGCTCGGGTTGGGCCTGATTTCGGGCCAATGTCTTTTATATATAAAACATTATATATCTATAATATTTTATATTAAATGACATAACATGTATATAAACTTTTATTTTATATATTATATAATATAAAATATTACATATAATATAAATTATACATGTCATGTTATAATATTTATATATAAAATAAAATAGCATGTATACATATGTATACATTAATGCGTAAGTTTAAATATATGTGGGCCGAGCCGGGCTGAAATGATCTCCCCTACATAGTCTTCACCGGAACTGCAGGTATGGATCCTGGTTTCATATTTTCCCCTTTCTTTTAAAGTTTTTCTCCATTATCCATGATTCATCTGATTTGTATATGTGACAAAGGCCACTTACCCATGATTAGCCACTTGTATACACGGAGGATATACACATGCCACATGTACACATCATGTATGCATATAAACCACTTAGAATTGGCACTTGGTTTAGGAAATGAAATGGTTTTGTACAGGTATAATGCTATATATAACATTACAGCAAACAAGCTATAGAAACATTCTATTAAGCTTCAAGAATAGTTTAGGAAAGGAAGAAATCAACAATAGTGATTCTAGTGGTGGTAAACATGCAAAAATGGTATTTCTGTTTCGGAATAAGGGAGGTCGTGCGGGCTTGGTTCTTATTTTAGGCCCATTAATATGTTACTCTGATCTTGGTTAGATATGCAGGTCCAAAGGATATAATAGTGAAATTTTGATCGGTGGACCTGAGTCTGGGTTAGGGAGGAGTTAGATGTGGGGTCGGTATGCCGTGAGTGGATAAACTTTTGTCGGTGGACCTGGGTTACGCTTTTCGCTTTCCAAGCCTTTCCTCTGTTTCAATGTAGCCCGTCCAATTTGTGGGCATGGCAAATATGTCCTTTGCACAAGTACATTAATAAGCCTCAGTCAGGCATGTCGTATGCCTCACGGACGGTGGTCCGTTTTGAAGAATAAGTGTTATGACATGCATGCCCCTTTGTACAATCAGATTAGTGCTTTTGCCAAAAGCTATTCGACTAGGTAGAAAATCAGCTTGATGGGCCTATGTCTTACCCAGCCAAAAATCCTATCACACCCAAAGTTTTGTCCACTGCATGCTACCTTAGGTTCCCCCTAAAGAAAGAGCAGATTTCATCCAGGGAGATCGACAAAGCATACATCTTTCTTGATTATTCTAAATAGTGAATGCTTACTATATATAGGAAGGATTAAGAAGGGGTAAGGGAAAAAAGGAAAGGGCTGTTGATGTGGCCTGTGTGTGTGCCTTCAGCGTTTAAGGGAACTCTTTTTTTTTTTTCTCCTTTCTACTAAATGGTTAGTTAATTGGTGATATCAGTACAAAAGTTACTTATCTATGACGAATCAAACGCCCCCCCCTAAATGGCCAATTGCATTATCTTGTGGTCTGCCTTCAGCGTTGGAAAGCGGGGGCATTTAGAGCCACACCTTTGGTAAGGCCAATTTTAATTTACATCTGCCAAAATGATAACCCACCTTTTCTCCTTAGTGAAGTTACTCATTTGAATAATTCAAAGATATGGTTTGATTTTCATTGGTAGCCTGATAAGTCAACATACATAAATAATTTTTCAAACCAGATTGCAGTTCAGGTGCTCCTCTCAATAAAATCATGGCCTGTAGGCTGTTGATTGTAGCGTAAGGAACCATGAGAATGGTTCATTGGTCCAACTCGAAAGCCTTGCTTGGCGATTTATAAAAGTAATGAGGGAAGATTCAAACAATAACTTGGGGCTCTTCACATTTTACCGAGCATCTTCAGCTTTAGATTTAGTAGCATGGATTCTTAAAAGCTCTGCTTGGCCCGTGATTCAACCATCAAAGTGCTTTTATCTTTTCGAGATCTCTATTGGTTTTGGGCTTTTGGGTTTCCTAAGTTGGAATAATAAAAATCATAAAGCACAACAGATATTATACAAAGAAGGAACAGGAGTGGGTGGCTATCGAATAATCGAAAACTCTGGTCTCAAGTATGTCTCTCACCCATGGAAAAAAAAAAAAAGACTTGGAATAAGAGGAAATCGGATTCAGTACTCACAAAACTGTGACAAAGATGTTTTCTGATGCACGGCTGCAAAAGGCAGTGAAGACGGTTTTGAGAGGACTGAATCCATGCTCGAATAAGGGCTCCCACTTTCTGCTAATGCGGTTACACCAACCCCTTACTCATAAAGAAATGAAGCTCTTCTATTGATTATTGCTTTGTTGTTTGTCCAAAATCTTGTTGCATCTTATACAGTCTCCTGAAAGTAGCACTGGTACATGAACAAATACCGTTTTGTGGTTCAGGATTTTACTACTTCAAAATTCGGAAAATACATGGCTCCTATCATGTTGGAAGATATACATCCTATTATAGTCATTTTAGATCTAAAAATCTGAAAGTGCAAATGGATTTGATCCAATCCATTCTTTTGAATTGAGTAATAGGATCTGATAAAAAATTGGACCAAATTTGGATAATTATATATAATGAAAATAGTTGAAGAGATACTTGTATTTTTTATTTAAATTGTTGTGTTTTATTTTTATTTTGATATTTATTAATTCTTTTGAAAAATTAAATCAAATCAGATTATATCCAAATATCCAACTTTCTCATCAAATTCAATTTTAAATCAATATTTATAAGATTTGATCAAATATTCAAATCAAATCGAATCTATTAGTAATACTATCGGATCGAATTTAGATATACCCTAATTCGAATTCCATTCTATCCATTTGCATCCGGTGGTAGAATGCATATACATATACCCAAACGTGATATGAGCCGTACTGTCTCAAAATTCAGGCCTTCCAGCGTTGTTAATTGCGGGGGAGTCTTGGTCAAATACCCATCCTAAATCACATATATTTGGTTAGGTAATCCAAATCCAGAAACAAGCTTGGAATCAATCAGTATTTGTTGTATCTCCTCTTCTTTTTGTATAAGAGAGATGTGTTGGGACAAACACTATCTTCCAATTCAATGGGCCCCATGTTGTAAGTGGAAATGCAATGTGCCTCTTCCCAAATTATTGCACAATTGGACACCTAGAAATGAAAGGACAAACACGATCCAGTTCTGTAATTCTCAAATGAATCAATTGATGGCTACTATTAGAAAATGTGAACATAATCATCCACAGTCTGACCAGCACCAGCAACGTCATCCACAGTCTGATTTGCCTGTCGTGGAATAGGCTGACCAGTGACCACATTCCTTGGATAGTTGGATGTGACACTTCTTCCGCTATGTGTCATGTTGCTAATCCGTCCTCATCTGCAAAAGCCAGAAAGCTGACAAACGCTTTAGTTTGATTGAATAAAGAAAAAGAATATCTGTTCTTTTTCCCCTGGCTCCTGGCTGCTGGTTTTCAAAAGGGTCAAATGAGATAGAGGAGATCAGGAATTTCGTGGCCAATCCAGACCCTCCATTTTCGGTGTATGAGTGTCATTATTGATTTATTGTTGCCACGTGAACACGAACCAGAGGATCCAGAAAAAAAAAAAAGTGAATGCCCTTTAATTTGATATCAACGCCTGGAGTTGCCACTTGGAAAACCAATAAAGTCATTCAATGTCAAGTTCATCTGTCTCTCTTTTAATTTGATATCAACACCTCATCCTATCTATGAATTTGGTATCAATCTTCAGTCCACTCCTAGAAATTTTATCTCCACCTAGAGGTGGATTGAACTATAAAAAATCTTTTTTTATTTTATTTTAATTAAAGGCTAAACTTCATACACATCAATTGACTCAAAATACACATCACCTAGAAACAGCCAACAGATTCAACAAAAAACACTAAAAAAACAAAGGAGAACCCAGTGGACACAACAACTGTGATCTAATTTGGTCCTCACACAACTGTCCTCACACCATCTTATATAGCATTTGTAAGTTGTAACTATGCGTTGGGAACATCTTTATACTCATAAATTCGATTTTGCAACAACTGAGACTGAAAGAAAGAGTAGATAAATTGACATAGAACGTAATCCCATTAAATTCATGGCTGAAAACATATTATCAAATACATAAAACGTAACGTAATTAATCCTAATCATGTCACCTTAGCAATCATATGATCCAATAAGTACGAACAAAAGCTCCAACCACCCACCCGTTTTTTTTTTTTTTTTGGGTGGGGGGAGTTATTGTTCAATCTACCCCAACAAAGCTTACTTCTATCATATAATTGGGGTAGATATCAGCTCAGAATTAATAACAATACACGGACAGGTATTAATGCTATAGGTGGGAGTATTTTAAATTTTGAATTATTATAGATCTATAATGGAATTTAGAATTCTATTTTTATTCAGAGAGAAACAGTATATGTTACTGTACAAAAGTTTTTAATGGTTGTCCTCATCTCTTTATAGAAACGAGACGAGACAGAGTCATAGAAGAGAAAAAGAGACAGATGAGACAACACCTTAGCCTGTCCCCAGTTTCAATAACTGATGGAAAGAGGAATCAATGCTTCACTGAAAGCAATAAACCGCAATTCCCCCATATAGCAAACCTTGCCCTTCGTGATCGTGAATCTTTGATGTGTATTTGGGTAATAATCTATATTTACTAATTGCTATGTTAAACATGGAGGTTAATACAACCGAAGGATTAGTAAACCAATATTAATCGAAAGGATTATCAAAACCTTAAGGCTCTATTTGGTTTAAAAAAAAAGTAGGAAAAGTAAAAAAAAATTATACCATATAAGTTTCTCTATCTTTTTTTTCAAACCAAACACAGCCTAAATATATACACACATGCTTCACTACAAATATAAAATTATATAGATGACGTGTAAATTGGGAGACAATCACAGTCACAGAAAGGAACAGGACTGGACAGAAGAAAATGCCCACTGAGAGAAAGGTTACGTCACGTTTTTGGACTTGAGCAACCAATCACTCCTTTTCCCTACCTTTTTTCTCTTAAACCAAACACAGACCTTTGGATTTTGGGGGTGATCCGAGAATCCACAAACTCCGTTTGGTTTATTAAAAAAAATAAGAAAAAATAAAATAAAAAGTTGAATGAGTGTTTTTTAATGATAGAATTCAACTATGATTCATTTGAAATATTTGTTGCACATTAAATTAAATTTTCAATGAATTATGTTAAAGATTTTACATGATTTATTTACTTTTCATTTGGTTAGGTAAATTTAGGGGTGTCGATTGGACTGGATTTGGTCCAATCTGGTCCAATCCAATGTGAATCCATTACAAATGGGCCATGTCCAATCCAATCCATTGAATATTTTGAAATTTGGACCAGTCCAATCTTTTTAAATTTGTTTAAATTTAGATTAATTCTAACCCAAGCCTGATCCATTGACACTTATATTTTTATCTTCTATCAATGAAGTAGATATTGACTAAATTCAACCCAATCCAAAATAAATTCATTATGGATGGACCGGGTCCAATCCAATCCGATAAATACTTTGGACCATTTTAGTACATCTGGACTGGTACATTTCATATGTCTTGTTGGTCCATCCAATCCATCCAAATTGAATTTGGTTTAAAATGGGGTCCAATCCAAAACCAATCCATTGATACCCCTAGGTATATTTTCACATTTCACAAAATGTATTTATCAATTATCATAAAATACTAACAACGATTAAAAATGTCATCATAACGTGTCACTTTGTCAATGGTCTATTCATATTTGAATTATGTTATAGCAACTTTTATAAAACGCACCATAGTTTTTACGTCTAGTGATCATACAGGTAGGTAGGTGAAATGATCAGTCAAGCGTCCCTACAAAATAGGAGCTCAAATTGGCGCCCAACAGCACATCTCGACCATATATTGAGAACATTTCCCAATGACTAATATGGTGTTTCAAATCCAAGCTGAGATGTGCATGTGGGGCGCCTATGGTATTTAGCATGTGCCACATGTAAGTTTATTTAAAATAATTCCTAATCTAATTACCTAAAAGTATTCTTAAATATCTCTCCAAAAATATCTCTATCTCCTAAATTATTATGTTAAATTATATTAAATCCCCCATCTTATCCAAAATCACTCTCTCAATTTAACGTCTCTCTCTCTCATCACATGAGTCCATTATTTCTCTCCCTCACTCACTCGCTATTATTAATTATTTTTAAATAAATGTAATGTATGCAAAACTAATTATTATATTAAGTGGATCTAATTTGTTTAACATAACAGTTAGATAAATTAGTTAATTTATTAAAGTTAACTTAATTGATCAATTAAATTAGCTTAGTCAAGTTAAACTAACTAACAAAACCAAACAAACATATACATAATACAACATAATTTAGTTAATTGCTATATCCTATACCCACTAGGTATTTGGCCTCTTCGACTTGATTGAGGGATGGGATTGCTCTCGCATAGACAAGGACGAGGGCAAGGGATTATTGAGATACTTGATCGAGGATAGGGATGAAGATGGGGAGTGAAGTCTAGTTAGCCCTAATTAGGAACTAGTTGGAACAAATTGGTAATTTTTTTTAAAAGTTCTAAGTAATTACAATAATATCAATACATATATTGGACAATTTTCTATGCTATCTTGGATTATTGGTGATTGATGATAATAGTTAAGTGCTAAATCAATTTAGATTACTAAATTTTTCTCTATTTTAAGTAATTTTTTTTCTAAAGCAAAAATGGGGGAGCTTGTCTTGGCAAGGATTTATATATCGATGCGGTACGTTCAATATGATATGGGGATATGATATCGGTATTGGCCAGAGGAGATATGGGATACGCTACGAGTAAACCCGTATCCCCTGAATCGTATGTATCAGAGCAGTACGCCATTATCGTGATGTGTCGGAGCGATATGCACCGATACTACCAATACGGATCGGCGTTTTCTCGCGCGTTGCGCCTGGCGTGAATCGAACACAAACCTTCCCGTGCCAAGGCCTTAAACGTGCATTTGAACCATTAAGCCACTTTTCATCTTATGAAGTCTAATAAAATAAAATAATTTCTTTCTATTCTAGTATCCACATGTAATGCAAAAATGTTACATTTTTGTTTAACAATTCCAACAAAATAAAAAATAATATTTTATAAACTAATAGAATAAATAATTTCTTAAATCCACATTTATATAAAAAATGTATTTAATCTTAAGAAATTTATACGAAAAATATATTAATAATAGAAAAATTATTTTAGTACTTAATATTTATAAATTTGAACATGACATGTAACTTAAAATCTTATAAATTATTAATTAATATTTTAATTTGAACTAAATAAAAGTATATATATTATTTATAAAAATAAAAATATTATTTAAAAAATCCTCGGGAATATAATATAAATTGAATTTGTCAAATCCATTAATCTACATTTATATCAAAAAATGATTTATTATCTCAAAATTTACGAAAATAAAAACATTACTAACGGAATAATTATTTTAGCAGTTAAAAATTATGAATTTGCATATGATATGTATCTTAGAAATTTTAATATATTTGATATACTTTAGGTTAATATTATATATTATTATAAAATTTTAATTACAATTTATTATAACGTGTTTATTGTTTACAAAAATAAAAATATTGTTAACTAAACATTTGAGAATTAATTTTTAGTTGATTTTTAGTTAATATTAAAAATTAAAAATATTGAAATAGAAAATAATCAACATAATAATTCACATATAATAGTTGCATATATTTTGTGCCTTGAAATTCAATAGAATAACGTGTTTGTTGTTTCCAAGATTCTTGGTTGATACAATATCAATAAAATTTTATGATTTCTATGCATCCCGTTTTATTAATTGTAGTATATTTCTTCACATATACCTTTAGAATATACATTTTGTATGTGTCTATACATTAATTATAGTTATTTTGATCTTAAAAATAATGTTATTAATATGTATTTTTTGGCGTATCCATATTTTTTGTTCGTATTCATGTGTTTTCAAAGCGTATCTGTATTTGTATCTATATTCGAGTGGTCTAATACGATACTTTAATCCTTGAATGGAGGTTCATTTTTCTACTTAATAGAGAATGGAAACATGAATGGAGAGTCCTCCCAACCTCACATATAGAGAGTATGGAGTCTGACTTCGGTCAAGGCAAAGCCCGTTCCAACAGCCTTTACAGCCTTGCATTAGAAATATCTTTGTAGTTATCTGATTTATTTCATGGGAGATATTCACAATGCAAGATTGCAAGGGGCTGCTCGAAGGGTGTGAGCACCGACTTGCCCTGATAAAAGCCGAACTCGAGAGTGTGGTCCACACCTTAAGCTTGCTCTTCCTAAATTCCACCATATAAATATATTAAATTATCAAAAGGTTAGATATGTAATATTAGCAAAAAATTAACAATTAATAGTATATAATACTAAGACATAAATTTAGCCACAATAAAATTATACTAAGATAAATTAAGAAAGTTAAAATAAGTATTTTAATAGATAATATCAATATTTCATTAGATGTTTTAAATTAGTCATTTAATTTGAAAATATGATTTATAAACAACACCTATATTCAAATTCCATTCAAAATAAATGAAAATGAACATAATCAAATGAAAACGAGTAAAACTCAAAAACAAATTTATCTAAGAAAAATTAAAATTCATTTAGATTTCGTTTAAAATAACATAAATTAACAATAATTTATGTAATCATAATAAAAATCAATAAACATTAATAAAAAATTAATACAAATTTGTTTAACAATATATAACCCAAAAATAATGCTTGGGTTAGAATTAGCTTGGCTTTGCCCAATTAAAAATGTCACAATAGTCGTTTTGCTTGGATTTTATTTAACAAAGGCCGTGCATCACACAAGGCCCCGCTAGATTGGATAGGTCAATTTAATTAACATAGCTTAATTAGTTATATTAATGTGGTTTATATTAAAGTATACTTACATGTAGTTAAGTTAATTTGTATATTGATTTAGTTTAGATTAATAGTGATCAAAGATAAAAAAAACTTTGACATTAATAAATACTTAGTAAATATAATATCCTAGATTAATTGTTAATAATATATAAGTTATATTTTTAATAATAGTAAATTAATTAATTAACTAATTTAAATTAATCAATTATTTATTTAAATATTTGTAATACTTAAAATACTTTACTTTATTCCGGGGTAATGATATAATGTTTGGAACCTTGGATTTCTTTTCTTTTTTTTGATAGAAACCTTGGATTTCTTTTTAATAAACCTGTGCATCGCACGTGCCGGAAAGTAATCATGAGTAGAGCAAAGTTAAATTTTCAGAAAAGAATGACACGTGGAATAAAAGATAAGAGGAGAGGAAGAGCTGGTCTTGGCCCGCGAAATCTCGGGGGAGAATGTAAATAGAAGGAAAGAATTGAATCCGACGACGACGGGTTGCTGGATCTATCGGCTCGTCTCTTTCTCTCTCTTCTCCATCTGGTTTGAATTGGCAGCAATTTTTGTTATTATTGGTGTCGTTATTGGCAATTGATGGAATTGTTGTTGCAGAAGGGGGAGACGATCTTCGATCCATCTCTTCTGCAACAACGGCTTCTTGTGCTGGATTCGTGCTGTAATACGATCCATTGTCTCGCTTGCTTCAGGTCTCTTCCTCGCTCTCCCTGGAATTTGTCGCTTTTTCTCTTTTTCTCATACTCAGAGGGATCCCTGTATTGGCATAATGGCATTTACGTCTATGTGCTTTTACTGAATTTCTCACCTAATCTTAAGCTCTTTAGTCTTTTCCATACTCTCTTTCTTTCTCTCTGGCGTCTTCGTGTGTGTCTGGTGATTTTATTTCACTGTATTTGTTTTGTCCGTTTGTTTTCGTTTAATTTGTCTTTGCTTAATAGAATATTCTGCTTGTTTTCATGTTTTTCTTTTCTCGGGGATTGATTGCATGCCCATGCAATTCCTCCCCCGCTTAGCCTATGTTGTTGACATCTTGAAAATTGATTCTGTTTAAGAAATTTCTGACCTCTAAATTTTGATTTGTCGCATGTATGTCCAATTCGCAGAACTTTGTCAGTTTCTGTCGTCGCCAATTCCGAAATATGAAATAGAGTTACGCGAATTAAATTCCTCTCTTTTATTCGTTTTTTTTTTTTAAATTGAACGAATATTTAAATCACATTCGCCATTACTACATTTTAATTTCAGCTTCATTCTGATATTTCTAAATTCGTGTAGATATTTTTTTATCTTATTTTCATGTTTCCACGTGGAGCCATTGCCGTCTTTTTCTTTATTCGCCGTCCAGATATTTGATTCTTTGAAAGTCAGAAGAATATATTCATTTCCTTCTTATTTCAACAAGTTCACTTTCAGTATAACAGAAAATTCTTACCTTTCTTTTTGGGTTTAGAAATTAGCATAACGCTTCTGCATAATTTTCTGTTTCAAAACTATGGGTATCAGTAATCACTTCTTCACGATTCACGTTAATCCGTAAATTCTAATTTGAACTTCATCGGTTATTACAATCTGTCTGATACCTCATGGTCCTTATCTACAGGTTTATTTCTGGAGGTGAAATGCTGGTTTTTGCTCCAAATTACATGCTTCAGGCATGATTTTGATGATCTCGGTAAATTCCGAACTGCGTTGTCAACTTTTTTTCCTCTGCTCACTAATCTGCTTCCATGGTTCTTACAATTACCATGGAAGAGATAGAAACAATTACCAAATACAACCACGCAATTAAACTTATGTTGGGTGGAAAGCCCGACATGCAGGAAGAGATAGAAACCCATCTGCCAGGCTTGTGTTCGCACCAGATCCGGACTCGCTAGGCTAAGCGTTACCGACCCCACAGCTCCCTAGTCGCTGTAAAAGGTTAATAATAATATGGTCCAGGTTTAAGTACAGTGGTGGTCCAGGTTCATATGAACCTCAGTCACAGCACCTCAGGGTCTACATTCAGTGTTTCCTAGATCAACAAAAATGATTTTCTTCTTTTTTTTTTTCTCTTTCCCTTATGATATGGCATGCATAGGAGGTGACTTGGGTCTCGCCAGTTACCAACAACATTATTTTGTACTCTCTCTGTCTCTCTCTGTATTTGTTGGCTGGAAAAACGTGCAAGCATATCTAGCCTGCAAATTGGATTTACAAAGCTAAAGATGCTGAGCTCCTATTTTTGGGCAAATCCATGGCAGGTCCCTTGTGTTCCTGCAGTTAATGCGCTTTGTACCAGCCTATGAACTGAGGGTTGCATCTCATATGAAGAGAATTTCTCTGGCTATTGAGATTTTATAAACTAAGCCATCAGAATGGGTGGCTGTGTATCAACGCCAAACAAAAGAACTAGACCACGAAGGAAGCAGAGCCGCAGATGTAACAAATTCCGTGTAAAGAATTCTGCTTTGGTCTCTGATATACCACAGAAACGGATTAATGATTCAGGAAATCATCTAACGGATTTTTCTGTAAGCGAGTTCGTTCATGTGAACTTTGAGAAGGGCCAAACAACTAAATGCAGGAGATCAGAAGTTTCCAATGCGACATTCCATCTCACCCAGTTACAATGGCACCACAGTCAAGTCGATCCAAATGGTACCTTTTCTCCCCTTATAACCATTTTCCCTGCCAGGAAATTTCTGGTGTCACAAAACAACCTGATTAGTCATCTATTCTCACATTTGCATGGTACTCTAAAAAGGAAAAAAAAGAATAGAAAGCGAATGATGAAGAAATCATTTGGTTGTATATGTAAACCATCCAGTCAGGTTGATTTTTGACTTAATGATTTCTGAAATCTGTAGGTGTAACACAGCACATTCTGTTTACTGAAGATAATTACTAGATTCATTGGTTGGCCTGAAAATACATTCATTTTACCACCAGATTTCATTATTGTCTCTGTTTAAATAATCTTGTACATTTTTATGTCAGTATCACAAACTTGAAAGTACGGTTTATCTCTTATTTTTTGTGGATCTAGGCATGAATTTTCTATAAATAACTAGTTTACAGTTTTTTTTTTAATGTATCTGGTTTTAGATTTCGTGTTTGGACAGAGTCACTGATGAAATTTTGGATATTTCTGGTGGATTTATTTCATCCACAATTTCGGGATTTTATCCATTTATTTACCCAAAAATCAAAATTTAAATATTATTAAAAATACTATGACTAATAATATTTTCAAAAATAATATAAAAATACTATTAGCATTGATAAAATAATTAAATTTCATCCAAATATTTCGGAAATTTTCTTTCATGGACTAAGAGTTTGAAATAACTGAAATTTCCAAAACTTAAAATCTGTACTCTTAATGCATATGGTTTTTCTTTTATACCGTGTCTTTAAACTTGATAAACTTTGAGAAATTTTATACTTGGCAGTGTTTGGACTAGAATGGAAGAGGAAATGTGTAGTAGGGATTAAAGCATTGGCTTTGTAGTTTAGTCCTGATAACGTAACTTGGGCAGAATCTTGAGGAAAACAGATATTTTTAGTTTTTTTTTTAATATTTTACCACTAGCAGATAGTGGGTCATTCTCATTTTCTCCTTTCAGCTTTGTTTCGTATGTTTCCACTTGTGTCCTTAAAATTTTCTTTTCTTTTCTTTTTGGCTTTGTTTTGTTTGTTTTGGTATAACATATTACACATTACAGAGGGGATTAATGGGTGGGGACAGAGCAGGGTGCACGTGTGGTCCACTGACCTTACCATGGAAAGCCTGCCACTTTGCGGGTTTTATCCTGCGCCTCCATACATGGAGGGATGCTGAGTGACCATCTCAGCTACTGGATCATCGGCACCTGTGTCCTAAATTCAGACAGTCTTGAGGAAAAATTGAGTTCACAGTAAGTCTTCCAATTTCTCATTTCATAAACCTTCCTATCAGCATTAAAAGGTACAATTTCCCATTGTTATTGTGGCATTGCTATTTTTGTATTTCCAATTTGTTGTAAAAGAGGATCGTGGGAACCACATAGTTTGTAGAACCATATTGAGTTATTGTCTTCTCCTTATATGGAATGTTTAATTTGGCATAATGGAGTGAAATGCAATATTAATGACACACAAATACATGTAAATGAAAAATGTTCAGTTTTACATCATAAGTATGTTGTACAGTTTTCACAGTAGTCATTATCTTAAAGTTCTTTCCACGCTGAGCTACTTTCTTTTACTGGTTGCAAGTGCCTTGAGAATTCACTATAGAAATTTGTTTGTTTGCAGTTATTTGCCAAGAAGATTCATGGTTTGATTCTGCCAGCATTCTTGAGTCCGATTCTGATGATGACTTCAGTAGTGTTCATGGAGGTAAGCACATTAACCTTTACCACAAGCATTTTAATTGAACTATGGAATCCAAGATAACTATCTAGTAAGACTTTGTGGACAGTTCACCAATAAACTGAACAAAAATTAACTCCACAGGATGATTTTAACCACCCTATTTGTTCTGTTCTTTGAACTGTGAGTATAATCTTCAGCATTCTACAAGTGGTCATTGTGTTGGACAGTTGTCTCCACTCAAGCTGACTGTTGTCTTAGATAGAATATCTAAATAATTTTAGAATGTGAAAATGATTTATCCATTTATGATTAATACTTCTCAGCTACATACATCTTGCAGACTGTTTTCCTTCTGTAGGCAATGCAATTGGGAATATCTCAAGTGCCAAATTACTTCAGTATGAAGCTGCATCCTGCTATGTTGATAACAGGTGCAAGTATGAGGAATTTTATGAAAGTTACTTGAAAATAGATGGGGGTAAAGCTGAGAAGTTCTTGAGCAAAGAAGAATGTAAGGATACAAAGGGATTTTCACTTTTAAGTGCCCAAGGTTATGGAAGTTTTAATGGTCTAAAATATAATAGACATGATTCTGAAGAGAAAACTCAAGAAAGTACCTTTAAATCTCGTTTACCTCGGTTACATCCTTCTGTTAGTTTCAATGATAAGAACCAACCTCCATCAAGTCCAAGTGCACAATCTCAGTGGAAGAAGTCAGCAGTTATCAGGCTTTCCTTCAAGAGGAAGTCCTATGATGGAGAGGAAAAGAGTGAAAGTTGTAAGTACAGAACTTCAAAATTTCACTTTTTATTTTATTACTTGGTGTAATGGTAAAATCTGTCTGTCAAGTGTGAATGCACAGATTCGAATCTGAGAGTGGCCAATTTGTGTGAAAAAATGCCAAAGGTTAGGACCGTAACCAGCCCACTGGTCCCAACTACATGGGGTCAGCTACATGAATCCTGTTATGCCATTCCCTTCTGTTCAGTGCCATAACCATTGTTAAATTATGAGCACTGCTTAAATCTTGACCTACTTGTAGAATTCTAGAGTTGATTAGATATGTTGTAATCTGTACAATTTCCCTCATGAAGCTGACATTATGCCAAAATCTTCTCTGATTTGATCACCGTAACACTAAAAATTAAAATCTTAATATTAGGGATGCAAACAGATTGTATTGGATTTGAATCAGGGTATATTTGAATCTGATGTCGGATTTGATCCGACACTGTTCATGTCGGATCCGATCCGATCTGATCCAAAGATTCGATTGGATCTGATAGGATTTGATCTGAATTCGAATCCTATCGGATCTTTCGATCTGATTTGATCTGACTTGTTTTCTTTAAGAAATAATAAATTATTGAAAGAAAAAAATTAAATATACCAATTTAAATAAAGAAAAAACAAAAAATACAAGTATTTTTTAATTATTCTCATCATATATATACATGTTTTTTATAAAAAAAAAATAATATAAAAATTTATAAAATACAATATAAATAATATTTTTATAAATAAATAACATATATGTATGTATTATATATAAATATATAACACATTGGATCGGATAGGGGTGATCCGAATTCAACCAAATAGGATCAGATCTCGGATCGGATCGCCGATCCATTTGCACCCCTACTTAATATTTATATTTCACAGTTACTTAAGAAATTGACAGAGTTCAGTGAAAAAATTGGAAGGAAAGGAGCATATTTCTTCATTAGGTAAACTTTTTTCTATTTAAAACATGGTTTTTTTCCTGGTAACTCAGAATTGAATTTTGCCATGTTTACATAGTATTTTGCTTCTTAATCAAGTGCTTAGTACATTGATTGGGACAAAGGCCTTGTTGGCATTTGCTTTTGGTCCTAGTTTAGCTTCTTGAGAAAATACTTAACAGTATTAGTCATATTCCCAAGGTGGCTCAAGAATTAAGATACAGAACAGTTTGTTCATCTGCTTTTGACCATTCAGATGTTTTATTTCTTTTCTTTTCTTTTATATCAGTTATGTAACCTATATCATGGTGATATTAGATCAACTCAAGATTTCTGATGATAAAATTAGAGGGTTGAAACTGTAAGTTTAACCTTTATGTTGAATACTATGTGAAGATAGTGACAAGGACTTTAGTATCTTGATGAGCAGAAGAATGAAAAAATAAACTAGAAAGAGAAGAAAAATAGTCCCAGGTAAATACCTCTTACAAGCTTAAATGAATCACAAAATAATAAAAATGATTCTTTGACTATGACCTAATTCTGATGTAGAAGAAATAGGAAACGGTTTCCAATTTCTCCTGTAACTAAAATGGAAAAGCAACTTAGAGGAAAAGCAAAGAAATTGAATACCTATAACCTGCAATGACAGAACTTGTAACTAGATACTTTGGTAACTTATCCTCTTCAGTTTCTACGAGAGTCTTTCTTATTTTTAGTTGTGATTAAATCACACCATTATCCCATTTTTCATTCCTTAAACTTGCCACCTTCTCCTGAATAGGTGGGAATTGCATTCAGGTTATTGCACATGCCACTATTCACAGAACTCTGATACCTAACTCTATAGTCTCTTCAGGATGCTCCAATTGATTTCTTAATTTTCTAAGTTGACACCTTTTGATGTCTTCTTTTTATCTTACAGGTGCTTCAAAGAGATTTGTATATCACCCCAAAGCAGGAATTTTGATTCCATGTTCAACTGCAGAGAAGTTAACTGTAGGAAGTTGGTCTGAAATTGCACCTTCAGGCTTTAAGCTTCGTGCGGAAACTTATTTTAGGCATGTATCTTTGACTTGATTTATACAATCATGTGGAAAACATTTAGACATTTGTAACAAGTACTGGTGGTTCTGTTTTGATTTATGGGTTTTACTTGTGTAAGGGTTACCTATCTTAACCTTGACAATCCATCATGCAGAGATAAGCGGAAGGCTCCTGCTCCAAATTACAGTCCATATACCCCAATTGGAGCTGATTTATTTGTGTGCTCAAGAAAGATAAACCACATTGCCCAGTATCTTGAACTTCCATCTGTGGAACCACATGACAAAGCACCCTCACTCCTGATCATTAATATTCAGGTACAATTTGTTTCTCCATTTTCTTCACATCCCTCCCTCTATCTTTCTATCTTTTTTTTTTCTTTTTTTTTTTGGGGGGGGGGGGGGGTGTTAATTAATTCTGAAAGTACCAAATCCTGAGTTTCATCTGATAATGTACTTTCTTGTTTCTTGTGGCAGCTGCCCACTTATCCAGCTGCCATGTTCCTGGGTGATGGTGATGGGGAAGGGATGAGCCTTGTATTATATTTCAAGGTATCAGAGAACTATGAGAAGATCTCTCCTCGTTTTCAGGAAAGCATCAAGGTAATTTTCTTTGACATTTGTTTCTTTTTTTTTAGCAAATGATTTGACATCTGTTTCTTGGGAGGCACAAATTACATCTTAGAGATTCACTATGGATGCCTTTTTAATGGAATATTACAAGAAACGACTGCTTCTGCTAATTTGTTTGTTTAATTTCTCGTCTCATCTTATATTTTCAGCTTAAATAACCCTTGTATTGCAGGAACCTATTCATATTCCTCACAATGAGTTTTACTTTTTATTTTGTTTGAAGTCTAGAATTCACCACAAAATGCAGCTTCTCTTTTATGAATTGTGTAGTTTTCTGGACGAAGATAACAGAATATTCATTAAAGATAAAAAGGTGTACATGAGAGGATGTACATGGTACACATAAAGAAGTGGCCCATCTCGAAAATATGGGAGCATGGACCTATAGATATACAAAGAAACCCTCTCAATCCTGGGCCCATCAAGCTCATCAACCATAGAATTCAGTTCCCTAGGGATTCATCTGAAATGGATTTATAAAATTGTTGCAATATCCCTAGATTCACTCAAAAAAAAAAGAGTCACTCTCCAGGGGCTGCTCTACTGTTTCTCAACCCATCTGATTGTGTTCACGGTATCCCCTTCCATGGATAGAAAGGAAAGGCCAAGCTGTTCCATTGGAATTTGTTCCCACACAGTGGATCAGGAGATGGTCAACTGATTCACTGTCTTAAAGGCACATAACACACACTGGGGGAATCCACTCCCTACCCAGCCTTTTTCTTTCTCTTATATCACATGTATTTGCTCTTCTAAGATTTACTTCCCAAATAAAGAAAGATATTCTGGCCGGAATATGTGGGTTCCATATAGTGTTGGCTAGAAATTTCTGGCATTTGGACCTGTTATAAGGGCGAAAGGGTGCAAATTCTGGCTACATTGATCAGGAATAGAATATGAGAGGTAGACCTCCTTGAGGGTTTCAAAAAGGGGAGCAGGTTCCTCAAATTCTGATCCTCTTGGAGTTCTAGAACTCTGGATAAATTAAGGTTCCACGTAAGGCTAGCATAGTCTGTGCAAAGGCAAGAAGAGATCACAGCCTCATGGTTTTGTGAAAGTCTAAAAATACAAGGAAAGGAAAGAGCCTGAGGTCTTTCACCCAACCAAAAATCAGTCCAAAAGATTATATGACTCCCATCCCCTACACCATATCTGATGAAAGGAACAAAGGAGCTATAAGTAGATATGATGCATTTCCAAGGATTGGTAGATCTTACCCGGTTCAAGTGAAGTTTATTATCCTATCCATTTGCATCACTCCCATATTTGCTTCGAGTAACTGAGGCCCATAGTGCATTGGATTCAATCAGGTACTTCCAGAGTCATTACCAAGAAGAACCATGTTCTATTGAGAGATGACTATGAATTGTTTAGTTTGAAACCATTTTATTGGTTGCTTCACGTTCTGCTATTTCTTATTTACTGTTATGAATTATGACATTGACATCTTCCTAGGATATGGGCAAGGTATGACCCCACAGAACTAATCTCATTCTGTTTTATTATTAAAAGAAACCTCTGATTAGATGAACTCTTCTTGCTTAGAAAATTGTCTGACTAGGGATGCATGTAATTGGCTTGTCTAAGTTGGTAATAGATATTCTAAGAACAGTTTTGAATTTCCAGTCTGACTCGAAGATTTTGAGCAACAATTGTTTGCCTAAAGTTTCTCTTCTTGCAGTTTCTTTTTGTACATTACTTTTAAACTGTTGCATTTAATATTATTTGCACTATTTTTATTTTCAATTTGTATTTAATATTTCAGCAGTGTAATAATGTTCTCTGCTACAGAAATTGGTTGAGGATGAAAAGGAACAGGTCAAAGGGTTCAGATCGGAGTCAACAGTTCCTTTCAGAGAAAGGCTAAAAATCATGGCAAATGTTGTTAATCCAGAGGATCTTCACCTGAGCTCTGCTGAAAGGAAGCTCATGACTGCCTATAATGAAAAGCCTGTACTTTCACGTCCACAACACGATTTCTATAGGGTAAATAACATTTTCCTTCTGTTCTTTCCTGCTTTTTCTATTGCAAGTTTAATAGAAAAAAAAAAAAACAGAGAAGTATTCTTTCATTTTTTTTTTTGAAATCTCTAGCACTCGAGACATTACAATTCTTGTTTTGGCATTACAAAAGTGAGGAACTCAAGATAAAATGCATTGGGCCTAGACTTAATTAGTCAGAACCTAACTCAGGTCAAACTTCAAGTTTTCTGATAACATTTTAGTCCTGGAAAACTTGAAGCTGTTAATTCCTTGTTATCTGGACCTCTGAAATTCTTTTTCAAGACTATAATTCAGCTTCTGCAATTAATTAATCCGTAACATGTGCCATATTTCATGCAGGGTCCTAATTACTTTGAGATAGACCTGGATATACACCGCTTCAGTTATATATCAAGGAAGGGACTTGAATCATTCAGAGATCGTTTGAAACACGGAATTGTTGATCTCGGCTTAACAATCCAAGTACAATTTTTTTTTTAAATTTTATCAAGCCTTTTATTTGCTTCTTCTTCTTCTGATTAACAAGTTCCACTATGATGAACAACTAAGCCCAAATTAAGAAGAGTTTTACTCAAGGAACAAAGATACAGTGGATACCAACACCTTGGGTATTGGCTTATAGATACAGAGCAATACTCTATTTTTTTTTTTCTAATTTTAACAGCCTGAGAGGAATGCCTTCCATCATCCCAAACTTTGAAAAACCCCAAACCCCTTTCATATCGGTGTATTCATGCATCTCCATAACCACTGACATGGATGCACATATCGATATTTTGATCCTTGGTTTTACTAAAGCAGATAAGTAGTTGAACTGACATTTAGGAAAGTATTTATTCATGAATGGTAATTACACACATTACACACATACACTCCAAGCCAGTTTCAACTACAAATTAATCAATACATAATTGCATCTCTTTTATTTTTACATTTGGTAAAACTAGGCATATGATAGTCATACTTTACAAACTTTTGCATCTCAATTTCCAATTTCTGTTGGGGTCTAGAAGAACCCTTTCACTGTATAAACTTAACTAGATAATTGATCCTTCCTGCTAGTATGCAATTCCTTAAGCAGTCAAATGTGACTTTTCTTAATTGTTCATTAACTATTATTGAATACTATTGCAGGCACAGAAGCCTGAGGAACTGCCAGAGGAAGTCCTATGCTGTATGAGATTGAACAAGATTGATTTTGTAAATCACGGCCAAATACCAACGATCATGACGATTGCCGATGAATGATTTGTATAGGAAAATGCGGGATCTTGTGCTAGAAGCCATTAATTACCATGGATGGACAGATCAACATGTCCATCCGTATCGGGATCTTGTAGCATTTCGCCTCTTGTTTCCAACCTACTTTAATGAGAGAGAAAAAAAAAATCATTTTATTGTTTTACTAGAGAAAAGACGTTGCTTCTTGATTCGATAATCATATATAAGCTTCTATCTGCACTACTACCATAATTATAACAAACCATTCCATGCCCTCACTGGATCAACTTATCTTTTGATATTATAAAAAGAAAAAAAGAACCAAGTTGGAGGATGGTTGGTTGTCTGAAAGGAGTTCAAATCAGCCCCTACAAGGTAGTTTCCCACAACATCCCAGCATATCCCCACTGTGTATTGAGAATATCTCCCGATGATAATATAAAAAATGATGAGGCATCATCAAGAGATGTTCCCACGGCGGGGATGTGCGGACATTGTGGGAAACTATCTTGTGGGGGGCTGATTTCAAGTTTTCAACTAGTCTGAAGGGTGTCTATCTGATCAATATCTTCCCTGCCACATTAACGGACCATCCTGTCTATACGGTTTGGGGCTTCTGTCGCATCATTCTAGCCATCAAAAATATGTTTGAACTTTGAACTTTTCGGTTTGGTTGAGTGACAAAATTTGGCCACCTTCTCATTTCTCCTCTTCATCAACACCACCATCATCAGTTGTGATCTCCTCCCAACAAAAACTGTCCTAACACGGTTCCACCATAAGACTGGGATTCATCATGCATAAGCACTACCACCACTATTAAAGCAAGGGTAAAATACTTAAAACATATCCTAAGTTTTTATAAATTGGTTTAAATATATCTTGAGTATTTCAAATAGACTTAAATATACCTTGTGGGTTTTCAAAATCGGACTGGACCGGACGATCAGATCGGAAAAACTTGGAATCAGTTCTGTTTTACCCCAGAACCATCACTTTGGCCAAAAACCGTTAATTCGGTCAGCAAACCACTCACTCGGGTGGTTAAACCGTTCAAACCATTTGAACCGCAATGATTTTTGTCTGTTATTTTATCTTTTTTTTTCTATTTTTACTTTTTTTATCAGAAAGGGCTGTCTGTTCGGTTTGAATGATCAGACCATTTGACCCAGGAACCGGACAACGAACCATTCATGGTCCGATTCGGTTTTAAAAACTTTGCCTCTATGACTCTATCAATAAAGCGTTAAACCTATTTAATTTTTTTAAAAATCATGTTTTGTCCTTCTATGTCTTGTTAATAGTCGATTGCCTGATAACTGATAAGTGATAACATGTGTAAACTGATTTGGGTTGGAAGAAAACGGCTGGCACCCACCTGTTTCCAAATGGCTGAATGCCTGAATGGGACTTAGATTAAGCACCAAGTTGTAATAACTTGAAATGGAATTCCTGGAAGGCGCTTGAAGGGAGGCCGGATTTTCAACCCACAACAACTCTGCCCACACCTACCTATATAATATCTAGTTATACATGGAGAATATTTCATCATCTTACATGTTATTATGCATAGAAAGATATTTTTAAATTCCAATGCATGGAGGTAGTGTTTTATGGGCAGGTATAAATAAAGTTCTTGTAGACAGGAGATCCAGAATCCGGAATCGCTTGAAGGGTTTTGAGGGAAATGGAGTGACTGACCAGGAAGGAGAGTAATTGTTGGGTTATTAGAGCTCTCTCAAAGCATTTGATCTTCCAGCCCAGAAGAAACTCAAGATATTTTTTGATAGAAGTTCTTCTTTAGTGATATTTCATTACATACCAAGAAAAACCAAAAATACAAGGATAAAATCACACAACCAACTCACATGACAACATGCAAAAGTCATTTTATTCCGGAGGAATTGATGATGACCTGATAAAAATTGTAAATAGTAGTTAACTGGGGATGTTCATGGAATGGAACCTCTGTTCTGTAACTTTTGGTCCCATCTTAGTGGCTGTGAGAAGCAGCAAGGCAATGAAGAGAGATGAAAACAGACGCATACTGCGCTCCATTGAGGCTAGCTAATACGACCGAGATATCTTGTCTAGGTCAAATTGGGTTAAACCCAGCTTAGCTATTCTACCCGAAAACCACCATTTAACATTGTCAAAATGAGACAAAAGCCAATGTGGGTACAAAATTCAAGAGAAAAAACAGCAAAAAATTAATTAAGAAGGGAACTGGGGAGAAATTCAACAAACAAAGCACTCAAATTACAGATTTATAATCGAACTTAATGTGCTTAGAAAGAACAAAAATCAATTAAAACTCCTATATGGTGCCATTTGATACCGAGATGTGATTTACACAAAATGAAAGAACTATTACAGAGATGTTGTAAAATTCTCTCAATACCTAAACAAAAAGGTGAACAAAAAATAGAAATAAGTCAGAATATCTTAATTCAGGAGAAAAACAGTAAACATATTTAATTAAGAAGAATAAAAAGAAAATCTCATAGAATTTCTTAAAGGTGCATAACCTGGTAGGAGCTCTGAATTTGGAGGAATTGGTTATGGCATTGGGTGAAGGAAAGACGGTCATAGGTGAACAAGAGATCTTTGTTTGCAGCCAAATCAATGGGCTCTTTTTCCTCCAACCCCTTTGGTGGCCCAAGACTGCAACGATCTATTCTTCGCCAGTGCATCCTCGAATTTGTTGATCTGTGAGAGCAGAAAGTTTTCTCAGGTTCCATAAATGTTTTGAAGGAAAATAACCTCAACATGCATCTAAATCTAAATAAAGACATATAAATGGATATTGAAAATAGATTTGATCCTCACAAGACCGCACCGTCCCCCAGTCCCTTGCAACCGTGCATTGGGATTTGGGAATATCTGCCCATGAAAATAAATATACAACTATGAACATGTTCCCAATGCACAGATGTGAAATGCTGTGAAAATGGTTATGTGAAAACTGAATCCAAAATCTGGATATTGTCCCAATTGGATTATGGAAAATATTAAATAACATGAACATGCATGAATTACATTGCTAAGGTAAAATTGTCTTTTTTACTTAAACCGGTTAATGGCGAGATGATATATTTAATTCCACTAGAAAAAAATTAGGGTATATTTAAGTCAATTTATGAAAGTTTAAGGTATATTTACGGTTTTACCCTTAAAGCCATTTGGTTCTATTTGGTAGGGAATTTGCTGGTTAAAGGCTGGACAAAGGCTGTTTTAAATTTTATCAAGGTTTGAACTTTAAAGAATTGGATAGGCAATTTTAAGAGGCTCATATGGATTTTTTTTGGATATACATAGATAAAGTGGGCTTTGGTGCAACAGTTGGGTTGTTCAATTGTGACCCTGGGAAACCAAGGTTCAAATTGTGACCTAAGCAAATTGCTTCTTGTTTATTAGATTAATGAGGAGATGAGAGAAAATAAAATAAAAAATGAAAAGTAAAAAGAGTAAATGATTTTTAAGCAAATTTTTGGAGTAATTGAGAGGAGAAAGAATTAGTGGAGTGAGTTATTGGAAGAGGGACAAGGTGCCAAGTTGCCAACTAGTTGGTTGGTAAGGTCTCCTAGTTGTAGCGGAGACTTGGGATCAAATCCCGCCTGCACCTGGTTTGGGGGATGGGCTACCCCCGTTTGTGTAGCCCTTGAAAAAAAAGTTATTGGAAGAGAGTTAATGAAATGATTAATGAGGAGAGATAATTAAAGGAGTTAGTGAAGAAGAGAAGAGAAAGAGTTAATGATGAATTAATGAAGAGCGATAAGGTCTTAAAGACTTAAAATTGATTAGCTATTTGAGTAATTTTGTTTAGTTTTAAAAAAAATAAAAAAAAACACAAATTAGGTAAATGGTAAAGAAGAAAGGAAAGACGTGCTGACATGGCATGTCTTATTTTATTATATATATAGATACTTAGGGAAACTAGATACACTTTAATAAGTAAATTAACAAAGTGGGGCCAATAGAATAATAATTGTATAGAAATGATATCAAATATAAAATTCATCATCATCATTTAAGCCTTATACCAATTATATGGGGTTACTGCATGAATCCTGTTTGGCCATTCCCGCTTAATGCCATATCATTATTAACTTGAGTTCTTTAATAATTTCTTACTGTTTCAACCTAGGGATGCAAATGGATCAGATCATATTCCAGTCAAGATATATACAAATTCAATATGATAATAGAAATTATGGATCTGATTTGATCTGAAGATCCAATTAGATCTCGCAAACAGTGATTTGAATCTGAATCTATTAAGAATGTTGGATATCCGAATATGAACTGATTTGATTTCATTGCCCTTGAATTTTGATTGGCCAAGTTCCTGTTCTCTGTATATCCTTTTTTTTGTCATATAATATAACTTCTTGTTATTCTCCTTAAAAAATGATTTCATTTCTGAAAATTTTAATAAATCATTATCTTTTATAGAAAATGACAAAATTGCAATATAAACACACATACACACACACACACACACACACACATATATATATATATATATATATATATATATATATGTGTGTGTATGAACTGATTTAATTTCATTGCCCTTGAATTTTGATTGGCCAAGTTCCTGTTCTCTGTACATCCTTTTTTTTTGTCATATAATATAACTTCTTGTTATTCTCCTTAAAAAATGATTTCATTTCTGAAAACTTTAATAAATCATTATCTTTTATAAAAAGAATGACAAAATTGCAATATAAACACACACACACACATATATTATCCAAAAGTGGAGATCATATTATTCAAAAGAGGGGGTTGAGGAGATCATATTATCCAAAAGAGGGGGTTGAGGAGATCATATTATCCAAAAGAGGGGTAACTGAATAGTATTCATTTGCACCCCTACTTTGACCTATGTCCTTTTTGGTCTGCCCCAAGCCTTTCTAGCCTTGTCAATTTGCAACCGTAACTGTTTTATAGAACTTTTCTTTACGCTTAACTGATATTCATGTTTAAGTTATCACTTAAGACCCAAGATGCACCCTTCCATTTTGTCCATCCTGCTCTAATCCTATCGAAGACATCTTCAAAAATCTCTTGTTATGAATAATCAAACCAAGGTACCTCCTCAATCTCTTGTTATGAATAATCAAACCAAGGTACCTCCTCAATCTCTTGTTATGAATAATCAAACCACGGCACCTTCCATTAGCTTCATCAATTAAAATAATATCAAAGAAAACTTGCTATGACACCTCCTCCAAACTATGTTTAATCAATTAATTATGCAAATAAATTAGAACAAAGTGCTGATGTTTAATCAATTAATTATGCAAATAAATTAGAACAAAGTGCTGAGCTTTGGTGAGCACCCATTGCAACCGTAAAATCTAATTCCTCCCTCACAGGTGTAATACCTGACTTCAAAATTCCAATTTCCGAATTATGGCGTGGTTAGTTGTTTCTCTTCCTTCAATCCGCAATTGTCTAATTTTAAAATTCGGTACCTAAACTGCCATGGTAACAAAAGTCATAAAGGACTTCCAGTAGGCTTTCCACGGAACCCTTTCAATCCAAACTGAAAACACACAACACCTCCCTATTCAACTACAAATTGAAGGCTGCAAAAGCAGCTGTTGCAATTTACAAAATTTGACACCCTTAAACATGTGACTTGAAAAATTGAACTCCTTCCCTCTCATTTGGCACAATTTTGACAATTTAATCTTGGATAACACTGTAAACAAGAATGCTTGACATTTTAAGCCACGGACATATACAACACTCTGGTCATGGGAAAGAGTTAACTATCAAAATATATACAAAAGTGGAGCTTTGTCTCTTAGAAGGACTTAATCAACACTTAATTGCTTGTATACACTGAAAATCGTGACATAAATGGATTCCTTGAACTCAAACATAGCTCAGCTTCCGTTAAAGAAGTATTGGATGAGTATTTGCTGACCAACATCTACTTTCTTCTTTCTGCAGAATACTAATCTTCTAGCCAAGTTGTTGAACCAGCCAACTCCAGCCCTCTTATCCAAGATCACCTTGGGAAATATGATCGATATAGATCAACTTCTTGGGCTACTAAAAACCGAGGAGTGCCCGTCAATGTGGCAATTGTCCCACTTTACTGTTGGCACACTGACAGGATTTCTGAAGATGCAATGACTAGCACCTTGTAAATTCTTGATCTTTGGAGGACAAGACTTCACATATCTTGAATATCTTATGATCAAGAGGAGGCTACTCTTTGAACTAGAAGACATACCAGATGGCTATTTTTCACGTCTTTTCCCTGCCATGGTAGAGTCACCGTATCAGTATCAATGTAGCTTGGATTGGCATCTAGCATAAAGCTGAGCGCGCAGGAACATCCTACAGCTAATGTTGGCCCATTCAAGTATTTACTTGATAAAAGATGTAAATCACTGCTAGAGTAGCTGGTCATACTTCCGATTTTTTTAATATAAAGTTGTACATGAAGGAGGGCCTATTTTAAGTAAATAAATACATGGAAAAATCCTTTGGGCTGAAATTCATTCTGTGAATAATACACATGGAGATGAATACAGAGACTCTTTTAAGCTTCAAGATAGGTTGCCACATGGAAGATCCTAGGTCATTTGGGGAAGCTCAGTAAGCAATCCAAATAGTAAAATCACTTCTTTCCACCATATTAACAGCATTAATTTTGGTGTTTATCTTGGCATTGGAGGATGTCTTTGGGATTTGGATAGTCCAGATGAAGTAGACACACCACTTTGGCGGTCAAATGTTTGTACCACAAGAGCAATTGCAAGGCATCTTTTGCTAGGTTTCTTCATAGATGAAATTATGCATCATAAGATATCTATGATTTTAGAACTGATCAAGAAATGGAACTGCTTTTCAGTCTGGTTGACAGGTCAGCAGTTCAATTATGGGGTCAAATGGGTCAACCCATGACATCATAAATTGAACAAAAAAATATAAAAATAGATAAAAATATAGAAAGTTATAGAAAATATGCAGAAAAAAAGTTCAACACTTGGCCCTTATTTATTTGCATTGGTCATAGATTAATTGACTAAACATATTCAGGAGGAGGTCCAAGGTGCTTGTTTGCTGATGACATTGTTTTAGTTAATGAAACTAACTAAGGATTAAATGCAAAATTAATTTTATGGATGAATACCTTAAAAACAGGAGGTTTTAAAATAAGTAGGATTAACACAGAATATATACAATGTAAATTTAATAGTAAGGAGTGCAAATCAGGGTACATTTAGGATTGGAGAACAAGAAATAGCTTAATGTGGCCTTTTCCAGTACCTTGGTTTGATAATCCATAGCAAGGGAGAGATTGAGGAGGATGTTGCTCATAGAAATAGAGCAGGATGGGAAAAATAGAGGGGTGCATCTGGAGTCTCATGTTATAGGTGAATGCCACTTGAATTAAAAGGAAAGGCTCTATAAAGCAGTTGTAAAGACCAGAAATGTTGTATGGAGCAGAATGTTGGGCAGTCAAGAAGCAAGAACCAACATGTCAAAAAAAAGTGTGGTGGAAATGCATATGCTAAAATGGATGAATAGAAAAAACTAGAAATGATAGGGTCAGATGGGGTCATTTGAAGAACCTAGGAGTAGTTCTAATATGTGATAAAATGAAAGAAATTAGACTTATATGGTTTGTTCATGTGCATAGAAGACCACCTACAGCACCCATAAGAAAAGGCAATCAGTTACAAGTTGAAGGGGCTAGAAGGACTAGGGGCAGACCAAAAAGGAAATGAGCCAAAAGTAGTAACAATTGGCTTAAACACTTAATATAACAATGGACATGACATCTAACAGAATGGAATGGTGAAACAGGATTAATGTAGCCAACCCCATATAGTTGGGGGAAGGGATAATGATGATGATCTCTAATATTATATATTTATCATATTAAACAAAATTAAGTGTGATAAATGAGAATTATGATAATGTAAATTGTAGGGGGGTATTGTACTTCTTATTGGGTGTATGTACACTTGTACCTATAATCCAGTTTATTAATAAAATTTCAGTTATCGATAAAACAAACAAGAATGATGATGGAAATGGCTAAAAATATAAAAACAAAAACGAAAAACAGAATAAATGTCTAACTTTGACCCACTGATTGGGTCAAATGGTTTATTGAGTCAACCAGATGGGTCACCGGATTGTTGACTGAACCAACATCTTCTTGCAAGATTCATTGAAGAAAATATGGCAATAGTCGCACAACATTGTTCACCTTAGGTTTTTTTATCCAGAATACAATATATGTGGGCATAAGAAGATGATGCCCACAGGTTCATCAGCATCTTATTATTGCTCTGGACCAAACCCCTTCAAGATTGGGAAAAAAGTTTGACTGTAGAATGAAGGAGGTTGCACACCAAAGGGAAAAAGGAAGTGGATAAGATATACTAGAAAAACCCAGACTAGTTTAGGCGTCATTACTTTAGAAAATCAAAATGGAGTTTTTCCTACCTCTTTGGATCCATGACCTGCGGACTGCTTGACGTATATGACGTTCATGCCTCTCCAAGAGTTCATCAACTCTATTTGACTGAGACAATATTGGTCCTGAAAACTCAACTCTATCTTCTTGATCCTGAAAACACCGAGCAATTCATAAATTGAATAAGAATATAACTGAAATCTAATGAAGATTGAAAAAGGGACTCGTTCAATATTTTCATAGGAATGCCACTTAGTTGATCAAATCTCACCCATTTTACTAAAATTTTGAAAAGAACGAATGGACTTGATTTTATATAAAATTTGGGATTGAAATTAGTGGTTGAAGGCCAACCTAGTTGACTTGACACCTCAAGTTCTAAAAGATCGATGTGTTTCAAACGTTCAATTGACAATCCTATTGATTTTGTATCCTCACCAGCTTGTTTTTATTGGTTGCTGTTTCCTTTCCTTCATTAAGAGGCATTGATAGCTCTTGATAATGGTATACATCAGCTACATTAAAAGAACCTCGATACTGGCTCCATTGTCTTAGGATTGCACATTTAGCAATATCATATGAATGCCCTCTGGAATCAACTTGAGCCCCATATAAAATATCCCCACTTTCTCCCCCTTTTAAGTTTTTATTATTTCTTTCTTGCAAGAGAATTGGTGGAATTACTGCATTAGAAACTTGACCCATTGAATTGCACCTATTACATAATCTTCCGGATGCTGCAATCTCCTTTTGCCTTTTTGCAAATGCAAAGCTACTGAATTCTATGACATGCAGTGGGCCTGAGAAAGGAATATTCCCTTGAGATGCATTCTTCATGAGGGAAGCCTTTGAATTGGTATTATTTGACGGCTTCAGTACTTCTCCACATAATCTAGCGTCTTTGTCTTCCTTGGAAGCATGTGCATGAGAACCAGTAATTTTATAGGAACCTTTGTTTTCTTGCAATTCCTGCAGAGAGGAAAAAAATTAATAAGATTGAGAGTTCTAGAGTTATATAGTTTAGAGAGAGAGGAGAGAGAAAGAGAGACCTCTTTTGGTTCAACATTACTGATCCTACTTGGTTCTTCCAAAGCTTTACATACTTTCATTGGTCTTCCTTTTGCTTCAGGCCTAACTACTCTTCCACCAGCCCTTTTCCTGAAAGCATTGCAGTGACCCAATGCTATTAGTATTGGAGCCATATTGATGTTCTAACTAACCTTTCAAGTAGATAACATGGTTCATGAGATTGAACTTGGTTTAATCTTTATAAAAATGTTAATTTTCTGACTTCAAGAATGGTTTTGTACTTGACAGGGTTCATCAAATTAAAGAAAATGAAATTATGTAGGTCACTGACCCTATTGGCTCCTTTTGCTACTTGCCCAGAATTAACTCAAAAACTCCAATACAATGGTTGCAGGTTTTAGTTTTATGAATTAAAAAATCATGTAAAATGTTTGAATTAACTAATGGATATTAATCCAAAATCTGTAGAACCAATCAAGATGAGTGGGTAAGGTTTGACTTGTTCAGCCTTATTTCTGAACTTTTCCTACTTTGTAATTCTAGATGAAGAGAGGATACAAACCAGTGCAGTTAAGAAAGTGCTCACCTTTGTGCCTCTTCACGACATCTTACATCCATCTCTTTGTTAGGTGGGTACTTTGGTAAAGTTGAAGGGTCACATGCATAAGGCTTTGTTGTAAAATACTGAGGATGGAAAAGGAAGGTTGAATCAGAATAGCAGTTTTGCTCTGGTAAGAAAACATTTGTGGTAGAGATAAATGCTGTGACTAAAGTTATCAACTACATAACAAGGTTTTTTATTGCACCAAAATCTCTTCTTATTTCAGTTTCATCAATTTCACAATGTTCATTTCAGACAATGTATGTAAATAGTCTATTATATGTTTTCATGATAAACGTGAAATATTTTCTTTGTGGAAATTAGGAAACCTCTACTTCATTTGGCAATTGAAAAGCCAAAGCTTTTGGTAATTTAGAATCATAAATGTAGTTGGATCATTATGTGCCCAAAATCTGAATATAGCATGGTGTCAGAGATGATCGAATTCCAGCAATGGAGTACCCTTGCTACACAAGGCCAAGTGAAAATATGTAAGATTTGAGCAATAGTCATAATATGATCCATAATTGGATAGGTAGGATTGTTGGATCTCTGCAACTTCTTGGTTACCCCTCCAGGTTGTGGTCTACAATTGGTTTGCCAGAATGATGGGCATATGTGTCACATACAATGCAAGAAACTAATTAAGGAGATTTTTCATAATGAATAATAAAATCCCACATGTCAAAATCACATAGACGACAACCACTTATGCAGTAGAATTGCAATCTTTGTGAATAAAGATAAATTTGAGCATGCTGAAAAAATGTTTCTCCAGATAAATTTGAGAATAAGTAATTTATTTAGGATAAAAAACTTTCTGCATGAGTTACCTCAGATACAAGAGCAGATGAAGCAGTCCCACGTTTATGTGGTTCTAAAGAAAGAAAAGTTTCTATAAGATCCACAGCAGTTGCAGGGAGTTCTTTACAGGTCTCCCGAAGACAACTCCCATAAGGATGCTGGGGTTTGAACATAGTTCTATGAGGAACTTTGGAATTCTTCCAATACTCATCAGGTGGGGAGCCACAAAGCTTGAAGATTTTATGTAATTGTTCAACCTATACATGGTGCAAAAATGTTTACCCTTAGGACTTTAACCAGCAAAGAGATGAAACTGTGAAAGAAAAAATAGCTGGCAACTCTCAACATACGGAATATGTACTTTAATGTAGTTATGAATGTAACCATATGTAATTTATTTCCTGACATTGGTATATATGATTTTTCATTTCCACATAAACAAAACTGAACAAGAAAAAAAAGAACAGTATAAAATAAAAATAAGAATATTAGAAAACAGAGCTTTCTCCTGCAGTGTATGGACCAATAGATATATGTAAGAGACACGACACATTAGATATCTTTGCAAGAGAAATCAAATGAACAAAATGATAGTTTAATATTAACTTTAGATATATTTCTGGTTGCTTATGAAAGTCTATACACTGAAGTAGATAAATGATGGTCACATTCTTTTTAGAGAGGGTAAATTGAATAATATCCATATTCAGTGCTTTACAATGTCAAGGTGTCATACGAGGCATTCCACTACCTGGAGGCGTGAGTCATGGTTCAGAACACAAGAGGCATAAGCCACCTGAGCACAAGGAAGCATAAACTTCCTAAACAGGAGGAGGAGCACTAGCTGAAACTTTCTTTCCTTTGCTTTTCTTTTTTTCTTCTCTTTCTTTCTTTTTCCTTTTCCCTTTCCTTTCCCTTCCTTTTTTTTCCTTTTCCTTTTCCTTTTCTTTTCTTTTATTTCTTTTTTTTTGTATGACGCACATAAGCCATGCACCTCAGAGGCACCAACGCCTCCAGCATGCACCTCAGGGAGTTTTGGGGGCGCCTCATGCCTCAAGGCACACCTCCCAGGTGCACGTCTTCCACACCTTTTTAAAACATTGATCCATATAAGGAAATATAGGTTCCTTCAGAAAGGTCTATAAGGACATTCAACAGACAATGAGTGGCATAGTTTTGGGGAAGCAAGGGAATAAGATAATTTCAAAAATTGCTTAATAGGACCTTAGGTTTCCTATTTTATATTTAATCCATTTCTTCTAAGTTGATTGCTTTACTATGGACACCTCTGAAATGGTTAGGTTTTATTCTCTAATACTAATTGAATTACCTTCTTATTATTCCTATATTCTCTCCTTCCATTAGCATAATTGAATGCCATTATATGACAAAATATCATTAGGATTTACATGGAAAGGGCCAAGATATATCCTTTAAGAAAATGCCATACAGTGATTTTACCTCTGTTCTTCCCTGAAGGATTGGCTTCCCAAGGAAAAGTTCTGCAAATACACAACCAACACTCCATAGATCCACAGAAGCTCTATAATCTGTAGAGCCCAGTAAAAGTTCTGGAGGACGGTACCAAAGAGTCACAACCCGACTCGTTAGTGGTTGCTTGTGTCCAGGACTGAAGTAGTTTGCAAGGCCAAAATCAGCAATCTTCAAAATTCCCTCATTATTAACTAAAATATTGGATCCTTTTATGTCCCGATGCATGACATTACATGAGTGACAATGCTCCAGTCCAGACAATAACTGGTGCATATAGCACTTAACCTGCACAATATATTACCCATTAAATTTTCTATGCAAAATAATAGAAAGTGTATGATAAACTCCAGGTTCATTGTATTGCACAATCCCAATGTCAGAAGCATACACATGGTGGATGTAGTCACTCGTTAAGCCCAAATCTATTGATGGTCTACTTTTGGACACTCTGAGATGATCTTAGCCATCTAATAAAATAGTCTGTAGTTTGAAAATTTTGAGAATTATGGATGACTTAAAAGTTCATAAATCAACTTGGATAGTAAGGGAAAAACAAAGCTGGAATAGCTTGGTTAGGGGTTCAAGCCCTCTAATGTTGTTAGTGTCAATTACAAAAGCTTTGATGGTAAGGAATATTGATTTAGTATTGATATTTTCAAAGAAAAAGGGTATCCTCTAGACACTGGGATAAAAACCTATAGATTGTTTGAAACTTGTATGAAAATGTGGAGATACTGTGATATACTGAACCTGGGACTAACACACCATTACTCTTTAGAGCAAATATTATTTATGTACTTCTACAAAGATAATTCAAAAACAAATATCAACAAACCTGTGCCTCGCTGAGTTTGATGTTTGGACAGGATGCAAGTCCAGCAAGATCATGCTCCATATACTCAAAAACAAGGTATATACTGCATGACATTCGAGAGGTTATTAACCCCTCCAATTTCATGATATTTGGATGGTCAAGCCTGCGGAGAATCAATATTTCCCGTGCCATAAATCTAACACTCTCAGGATCAAAATTGTCAAACCGCACTTTTTTCAGTGCAACTATCCTCCCAGTGTCTAGTTCACGTGCTCGAAACACACTGCTATATGTACCTTGTCCAATCTACAAATAATGCCATTATAAAAGAATAAGATTCTAGTCAGAAAATACTTATTTTTCATTCAAAATGTGGACATTCTAATACAACTACTTTCTGTTACAAGACCTTAGGTAAGCATGATTACAAAGATAACAGACTAAAATTATCATTGACAATTTGACATAAAAAGTAATGACATCTCTGGGGCACAATGGCCTTAACAAAAGCAGCACACCACATGCATGAAACAAAATTGAACCACTAATGGAAGCTTTTAATGTTATATAAAGCATAAAAACCAATTATGGTCTGCTTCTAAGCCATAGAGGCAATTCACATTTTGAATCTCAAGGTTAACTTTTGCAAACCACTTAAACAAATTGCTAATGAATTAACCTGGGAAAGTCCCTAGAAAGGAAAGTAATGGCTAATGCAAAAAGTTGGTTAAAACATCTATAAGGAACCCAGAATGTATTAAACTTGGATGAACAAGAAAACTAGAACAATTCATTCTTGCTGAGTAAGAGCAATTATATATGGAGATGGTATGCTCTCATGGGGCTTTGCAATGGTTGGTAAATAAGATATATCAGATAAATAGGGACATTCATAGATAGAAATATTATATCATTCCATTAACTTCTTGTAATTATTATATTACATCAAGCTAAGCTTACTAAGTTCACACAAAATAAATAATATATACTATCTTCTTCTACTAAAGTGTAGATACGAATACAGAAGAGAGTTATACCTATTAAAATTCTGCTGTCATTGACAAGATTAACAGCTCTGATGATTGCAGTTTGATCACTTATGTTAAAGAAATGGAAGTGAAAAACTATAATGCTGAAACACCTATGCAACTCTCTTGCATATTAAAGTACAAGAAATACAGATGACGAAAAAATAGAGGAAGAAAAATAATTGAAGGATATCTTGCAGGTGAAACGGATAATCATTATTATAGTTAAAATTTCAAAAGCCAGGGGCAATATCCTTCAATACTTTTTCTTTATTCCCTATTTTCCTTATTTTTTTAGGGAAACATTGCCATTTATTTCTTAACAAATAAGAACAGGGGAAATGAAGAAGTAAAGGCTTGATCAATGTAACTGCATTTAGAAGTATTCCAGCCATAGATAAAAGAAAACTAAATACAAGCTAAGGTGTCAAATATGGATTCTCCACTACCTTCTCCATTTTCTCAAAAGAGTCAGCTCTGAGAGGCACCCATCCTTGGATGGCTTCGCCCGCAACGGCGCTCAGCCAAGGAGGCCACCCGGCAGCAACTTGCTCTCCTTGGATATATTTCTGCATATTCCCCACTCTCAGGGTGAAGGAATCCTCACCACTGGGGCTCCCCCCGTTGGACTCCCCCAATCCGGTACTATCATCTCCCGACTCGGCCTTATTCTTTTTCTTCTTCTCCAATTCCACCAACCTGGCAGGCGTCACAGAGACGGCCTGCTTCGACGTAATGCAACCCATTAAGCGGCGAAACCAGAGGACATCGATCGAATTGGAGAAAAACCCAGAAAGGCCGAGGTCGGGAAACGGACCGGAGATGGGGAATTACCCCGAATTAGTTCAAATAGGAGTTGCAGAACATGGAGGAGAGATCGGCGGGTGGCCTAAACCCTAAAGTAAAACGGATTCCTTTGAGGAAGGGGATATAAACTGCTGCTGGGAGGATTGGTAATCCGCGGAAATTGCGCGGAACGGATGATTGATAGCATTAAGAGAGTTGGGAGGATTGGTAACAAAAAGACCCGAAATCAACGCGTGGAAATTTGTGGGTTCCGAATGCCAAAACCCTCTACCCAACAAACAAACAAAAAGTTGGAGGGCGAAATGTAGCGGTGTAGCCGTTGGACCTTGTTCGTTTCTATTTTATCTTTTTTTGCCCCGATTTTTTATGTCGCTTCATCTTATCACTAATCACTCTCATATTTGTTTCTGCAATGATTTGATTCCATTGTTTGCAACTGCAAATACAACAACAAATTTGTTCTTCTCTTCTTCTTTCTACTACTATGCCAAGAATAAGTTTGCTTGAAATTCATTATTTTATAATATTGCTAATATATTTCTTCGGCTTGTTACTACCGACTGCACTGAGCATGAAGCTGGCGAGGATAAAGAGCAACAAAAAGCAAGGAAGAGAAGCCAAGTCATGGAAGATTAACAGCAAAAGCTGACAAAAGAAAAAGCAGGGAGAAGAGAAAGATAAAAGATAAAGATAGGGTAAATTCATCGAATTCCATTGTTCTTTTCCTCTCTCTCTGATCAGTTGTGCAATGAATCATCCAACAGTAGCTGCACTTAACTACTGCTTCTTGGAGCTTTCCATCGAGGAGGCGTATTCCACTCCAGAGTCCGCAGCATCACCAAGCAACCAGCTACCTAGCTATGGTCGAAAAGGAATTGGAATCTGGTTCTGAGCGTGCCTCACACCGACGGAACGGAATCTGCTCCTCACACGCACATCCTACCATGCATTGGGTACATCTCCCATATTTATAAGTTATTATTAACGGGAGATGTTCCTAATGCATAGTAGGATGTGCATGTGAAGCGCCCATTTGTGAAGAGCAGATCCCAAATAATAGAGGCAAATTTCTTGGATAAGTAGATTGCACTCCATCTCAAAATTTTGGATACTTAAAACAATTCAAAATTATAAACACCCATACCCGCATGTAAATTGGCATCAATTTCGAGCACATACCCCCAATTTTATGGTGGAGCAAGGATTTATGACGGTGGAATGAATAGTAAAATCCTAATTTTTTTAAATTATCTCTATTGTTTAGTTAATTAGTTAATTGACAAATTATACCCTTATTGTTTAAATATTGTCTTAAACTATTCTTATTGTTTTTAACAATCGACTAGCTCTACCTCTATCATTAGTGTCCATTAATGTTCCATCAAAAGCCATATACATGTGACACCACATGACATAAAATTTTTAAAAAATCCATTATTACCCCTTGTCCCTCTTCTATAAGTCGAGTAAGAATCTTCGTAGATAACAGGTAACTGCCATTGGTTACCGCCAGATCCAAATTTGCGTTGTAACGACGATGACGGTACAAGAAAAGGGATAGTGATAGAATGAGGAGAGGAAAATTGGGATTGAGGAGAGAGAGGCCAGAGGTGGAGGGGGTTATCACTGCCACTAGTTCACAGTCACGAGGAAGGATGTTCACAGTTAGGGGTTATCGTTGTCGCTGTCGTGCTGGGTAGTTCCAGCATATCTACCTCCAGACCGGCCTCAAGCACTATGTCAGCCCCTTCGTGTCCTTTGGTAAGATTGAACCCCACGATCCCCCCTTCCATGAGGATCTCCCCAGGTTAAACGTCCCCATTTTCAACTATACTCTGGATGAAATCTTCTTGGAAGAGGTGCAGCAGAAGGAAGGGTTGACGTGGTTGATCCACTGTCCTGGGCATATTTTGGGTTCTCTCCTTATAGCTTGATGAATGTAATTGGGATGCCCTGCATCTATGCGACCATCTGTAAGCACGAGGGTATGTATTTGAGGTTCCCAATACAATAGTTGCTTGGGAGAGATGCATCAAATGCGGATATGAACGCAGAGCATCAAATATGGACATCGGTAGATCCTTACACAAAGAACAAAGCTTTCAACTGTAGTAACGAAGATGTGTTAAAGTGGAAGCATTTGTGGAGGGTGTTGGGGGAGCAGTTCGGAGTAGAGGAATGTGAGGAATTGGAGGAGGGGTGGAATGAACTTGGAGGAGATGATGAAGGGTAAGGGTCCGGTGTGGGATGAGATTGTGAGGGAGAAGGAGTTGGTGCTAACCAAGCTGGAGGAGGTGGGATTATGGTGGCTTGTGGGTGCTATTTTTGGAGTGAAAGAGTCGTAAGTAGTTGCGACCATGTTGACTCTATTTTCTCGAAGACTGACACTTAGAAGCGACACTTCGTCCTTACGTGTCCAATTCCTTGAGAAACAGAGATCACAAAAAGTGAAAAGAATCTCCTGGTTCTTAGAATATTTTCAATCAAGTGTAGACTTTTTCTCAATAATATCAATTACCAACTTACTGTAACTCCATTGTATAATTGCTGGTTGTTTTGGGCTTTCAATAATTTTACTTGATTTTTCTTGTCATCTCAATCATTGGTTCATCTTTCTCGGAGCTTTTTGTTTTTCTACTTCTCTTTATACAAAACACCTGCATACTTCAATTCTCTATAACTATCTCTTTTAGGGTGTTGATGATATCTGGCACAAGTGACACTAATTTTTTGAGCGATTTCAGCCATTTGGAGAATAGCCAGATGACGCAGTGTGGAAGCAATGAGAACCGGAGCTGGCGATGTAAGGTGGCGAAAATAGGAAGAAGAGAACTTGAAGAAATTTTGAAAATCTGAAGTATGAATTGATGAATAACTTTGGGAAAATAGCAGTATTTATAATACATTTGGAAATTCTAAAAGAACTAGGAAAGAACATGAATCTTGATCTTGATCTTGATCCTCTTGGGCTGTCTTGATAAGGTCGAACCCTCTTGGAATTCTTGGGCTTGATCTTCCACCGTCCAATCTCCCTGGCTCTCCTTATGCATGAATCTGGGAGTCTTGGATTTCTTGATGCTTCTTGGAGTCTTTGTTGGATCTTGATTGGAGTCTTGAGTTCTTGCTAATCTTGGAAGAGTCTTGATAATCTTGGATTCTTGATAAGTCTTGGAGTCTTGGATTAAGTCTTGATGGATCTTGAATTATTCTTTCTTGACTTATCTTGGACTCTTGACCTTATCCTAGGAGCTGCTGCCCCTAGGAGTGAGATGGGCCTTGGGATGGGCCTCCATCATTCTCCCCCACTTGGAGAGAACTCGACCCCGAGTCGTGACGAGGATAGGCAAGTGTTATCTCTGGCAGGTACCGGTGAAGGTCAGCAACGTTGAAGGTCTTGGATATACCCATATGATCTGGTAGGTCCACTATATAGGCATTATCATTAATCTTCTTCACGATCTTGTATGGACCATACTTCCGAGGCTTCAACTTGTTGTAGGTACCTACGGGAATTCTTTCATTCCTTAAGAAGACCATAACCTCATCACCTACATCAAATACTTGAGGTCGGCGGTGTTTGTCTGCGGCCATCTTGTACTTGGCGTTGGATTGCTCTAGCTTCTGCTTCACGGTGTCTTGGACGGACTGGATTTGTTTTGCCATCTGCTCTACTGAGATACTGGCACTGGGTACCTTGGGTAGTTTCACTAAATCCAGTGCATGGTTAGGGACCTTCATGTACACGATGGAGAATGGGGATCTGCCTGTAGAACTATGCACTGCATTGTTATAGGCGAACTCAGCCTGGGCTATGGCGAAGTCCCACTGTTTTGGCCGTTCCCGGCATATGCTGCGAATTAAATTCCCTAAGGTTCGATTTACCACTTCTGTTTGTCCATCTGTCTGCGGATGGGCTGTACTGTTGAAATTAAGTGATGAATCAAACAACCTCCACAGGGTCATCCAAAAGTGACTGAGGAACCGTGTGTCACGATCTAAAGTGATGGTCTTGGGTACCCCATGTAAGCGAACAATCTCCTTGAAAAATAATTTGGCTATTGCGGATGCATCTGCTGTTTTCTTGCATGGGAGGAAGTGGGCCATTTTTGAGAACCTATCAACCACCGAAGACGGAGTCCATGTTCCTCTGGGTCTTTGGCAAGCCTAGCACAAAATCCATGGACAAGTCTTCCCATATAGCAGTAGGAACGGGTAGGGGCATGTAGAGACCTGTGTTCTGGGTTTGTCCCTTAGTTGTCTGACAAACATAGCACCTGCTTACGATGGTAGACACGTCCCTTCTCAATTTCGGCCAGTAATATCGCCCCTTAACAACTTCTATTGTTTTGTCCCTTCCCAAGTGTCCTGCTAGTCCACCCCCATGCAAATCCCTGATGATCTTTTTGCGGGAGGGAGGTGTAAGGGATACACAGCCGTTCCCCTTTCATAAGGAACCCGTCATAAATAAAGAAGTCTTCTACTGACTGCTTATTCACACATTTCTCCTATACCTGTTGGAAGTCTTCATCTTGGGCATATAAGTCTTTTAGGCACTCAAAACCCACAATCTCAACGCTGAGGGTCTTGATGAGAGCTACATGCCTACTAAGTGCATCAGCCACTTTATTTTGTTGTCCTGTCTTATACACAATTTTATATGGGAACTTGTCTAGGAAAGCAAACCATCTGGCATGTAAATCACTTCTTAATTGCTTTTGCCCACTAAGATATTTTAGGGCCTGGTGGTCAGTATAGAGAACAAATTCTTTTGCAATTAAATAGTGTTCCCATGTTTTCAAGGCTCTTATCACAGCATAAAACTCCTTGTCATAAGTAAACCACTTTCTCCTGGCTTCACATAATTTTTCACTAAAGAAAACAATGGGTCTTTTCTCTTGGGACAATACAGCCCCTATGCCAACTCCACTGGCGTCACATTCAACTTCAAATAATTTATTGAAATCTGGTAAGGCAAGAATATGAGCAGTACATAACTTTTCTTTTATGAGAGCAAAACTTTGCTCTTGTTCTTCTCCCCATTGAAATTTCCCCTTTTTCAAACATTCAGTAATGGGAGCCATGATACTACTAAAATTCTTAATAAAATGCCTATAGAAGGTTAACCCATGAAATTGCCTGACATCTGTGACAGTGGATGGGGTCGGCCACTCCCTAATGGCTTTCACCTTTTCCTCATCTACTTTCACACCATCATTGCTTATAATAAATCACAGGAATAATAAATTATCATTCATAAAGATGCATTTCTTCAAATTAGCATATAATTTATTTTCCCTCAATGTTTTCAGGACCTCCCTAATATGTCCCACATGCTCAGTGATAGATTTGCTGTATATCAAAATATCATCAAAATAGACTACCACAAATTTACCAATGAAGGGGCGCAATACCTGGTTCATCAGCCTCATGAAAGTGCTGGGTGCGTTGGTTAGTCCAAAGGGCATGACCAACCACTCGAACAAGCCATTTCTAGTCTTGAAGGCTATCTTCCATTCATCTCCGGGACGGATCCTGATTTGATGATATCCACTCCTGAGATCTATTTTTGAGAAAACTACAGCTCCGCTTAGTTGGTCCAGCATGACGTCCAGCCTAGGAGTATTTGTAATACTTTTTTCTGCTATGGGTAACAAAGTATAACGTGTACCTTCTTTTTCAAGTTGGTAGGTATTCTTCCTACTCATGTGCCTTGCATCTGTATCAAATTGCCAAGGCCTCCCTAACAAAATATGGCAAGCATCCATATCTACAATATCACAATATGCTTCATCATGGTACTTACCAATTGAAAAAGGTACATTGCAGCATTCTTCCACTCGTACGCCGCCTCCTTCCTTGATCCACCCAATTGTGTATGGGTTGGGATGTTTTTTAGGAATCAGCTGTAATTGTTGGATGACATCCCTGCAAATAATATTTTCCTGACTACCACTGTCAATAATTAAATTAAATAATTTTCCCTTGACAGTGCATCTGGTACGAAATAATCTGTGCCTTTGAGAAGTATCCTTATTTTTCTGGGACAACATCAATTTTCTTACCACACAAGTATACTCCTCATGTTCATATGGACCCTCTTCATCCTCCCCATCAGGTCCACAATATACTTCATCCTCAATATCTTCTTCCTCCTCCCTTTCTACCATATTAACTACCTTCCTCCTGGGACAGTCACTAGATCTATATCCAACCTCATTACATTTAAAACATTTAATAGGAGCAGGCCTTGGATAAGGGTTACTGGGTTTAGGAGGGTTGGAAGGATTACCTCGAGTATGTCCTCCTGTAGTAGCCTTACCGGTGTTACTTGTACTTGCCGGGTGAGAAGGTTGTACTGTCGGAACTGATTTGTTTCTGTCGACAGTTGCCGGTCTGTTATCGCTCCCACTGTACCGGCGATAATTATCACTGCGTGCCTTGTCCTGGAACATTAATTCTGCTTTCAAGGCTAGGTTCCTTGCTTCCTGCACACTAATAACCATCTGTACACCAATTTTATCTCTGATAGACGGTCTTAAACCGCTTAGATAACGGGCTGCTTGCTGGTTATCACTTTCAGATAATTGATTTCTTTTAGCTAATCTCAAAAATTCAGATGTATATTCATTAACACTACGAGAACCCTGCGCACACCTCTGATAAGGTTCAAACATATATTGTTCATAGTCAGGAGGTAAAAATCTACCTCTGATTAATTGTTTCATGCGCCTCCAGGTTCGAACAGGACCCCTTCCTTCTCTCATCCGGGTCTCTCTCATCCGTTCCCACCAAACAGATGCGCCTCCCTTTAATCGGAAAGCTACTAATTTTACCCTTCATTCCTCTGGTATTTCCATGTAATCAAAGAACCTATCGACTTCTGTGATCCAATCCAGAAGTCCCTCTATACCAAGATCTCCACTAAAAGTAAGAATTTCTACCTTGAGTTTAAATTCATCATTATTCCTACGGGGGTTGAAATTACCTTGATTGTGCCAATTTCTATCGTTTCTGTCATTGCCGGGAAGAACTAGAGCACCACCAAATTCGAAATCGTCATCACTGTCATCGTCAAGAACTGGACGTCGGGACGCAGTAGCGATGGGTGGTCTGTCGTGGTCGTCTCCTGCAATCTGCTGTGGATTTTCCCAGATTCGTGGGACAACCTCCCGTAACAAGGTTTGCAGTTGTTCAGTCACCTCTGCCAACTGTCGTTCGATGTTACGTGTGGCTGTACGTTGCTCTTCGATTGCTCTCCAAACAACTGGGAACCCCTGATCTCCGTCACGGGGTGGGTTGCGACTGCTACCGTCTGGGTTGGACATGACTGGGCGAATTCCCTGCTCTGATACCACCTGACGCAGCGTGGAAGCAATGAGAACCGGAGCTGGCGATGTAAGCACCGGGCGTTCGCTAGCACCTAGCGAAAAACACCGATTTCTCTAGGAGTGAGAAAAGGTGGCGAAAATAGGAAGAAGAGAACTTGAAGAAATTCTAAAAATCTGAAGTATGAATTGATGAATAACTTTGGGAAAATAGCAGTATTTATAATACATTTGGAAATTCTAAAAGAACTAGGAAAGAACATGAATCTTGATCTTGATCTTGATCCTATTGGGCTGTCTTGATAAGGTCGAACCCTCTTTGAATTCTTGGGCTTGATCTTCCATCGTCCAATCTCCCTGTCTCTCCTTATGCATGAATCTGGGAGTCTTGGATTTCTCGATGCTTCTTGGAGTCTTTGTTGGATCTTGATTGGAGTCTTGAGTTCTTGCTAATCTTGGAAGAGTCTTGATAATCTTGGATTCTTGATAAGTCTTGGAGTCTTGGATTAAGTCTTGATGGATCTTGAATTATTCTTTCTTGACTTATCTTGGATTCTTGACCTTATCCTAGGAGCTGCCGCCCCTAGGAGTGAGATGGACCTTGGGATGGGCCTCCATCACCAGATGAGAGCACTAGCAAAAACTATAGAAAAAAGCTCTAGCTATTACCACCATTGCAACCGCATTGGATCCTTGCTTACACAACTGGTTATGACAGGATGACTTATTCGTCTTTTCTGGGTTCTGGGTGTTGGCAGCAGAACCAGTATAAGCTAAAGGAGTTGATGAGTGTAAAGGTGAGGTTTGGGGCGAAAAGCGGTGAATACGATGGCATGTGAAGGCTGAAAGCAGGTTTTATTTTGAATATTTGAAAAATAATGGAAGATAAATTTGATATTTTACTTTTTTTTATCAATAATTAATGATAATGACAATTCTCAACAAATTTAAAGATATTTTAAGACAATATATAAATAATAAGGATAGAGTTAATCAATTTTCTAAATCTTAAAAGTACTTTAAAAAATTTATATAAGTAGGGGAGATGCTTCCTATACGTGGTTAAGATATACTGTGAGAGATTAGTGTAAGGCGTGCTATGTGAGGAAAAAGATCCGGATTCATCCAAAAGGAATTGGGACCAGCTCCTAACACCGGTCCCAACAACGTTCTAAGAGTGGAGAATTCATTGCAGCCGTACATCACATCGGTAACATCTCGCCTTGAAAGAAAGAAAGACAAGTAAGATGTTCCCCAATCGCGCTGGGACGTTGTAAGGAACTTGGGAGTGGGATCGTGTCGATAGTAGCTGATCCGGACCGGATTCGTTGTATAAAGCGGAGACAAGCCGAATCCGGAAACCACTTTGCAGGCTAGTTTGATGCTTCTTTGTTTGTTTAAGGTAAGACCGTGGGAGGACAACTTGTGGGGTTTGACTTCTGAGATTTCATATGAGTTGCCATCTACTCCCAACTTTAAAAGTGTTCAGATCTCCTTCCCACTAAATAGTTTAAAGGTAGGACCGTAGGAGGACAACTTGTGGGGTTTTACTTCTGAGATTTCATATGAGTTGCCATCTACTCCCAACTTTAAAAGTGTTCAGATCTCCTTCCCACTAAATTACTTAGTTGCATGCTATTATTGATGGGGAGAGATGTTCCCCATCACCATGTAAATCTGGATTGAATTAAAATTGTTCCAATTTGCATGATGGTGCCTGCACATTCACCATAAGGTCATGTTTGGGAGCAGATCCAGTCTCATAACAATGCCATCATTTTTAGGGGTGAGGGTAACTTTAAGGCCCTAGTTGGTAATTGACACGCAGATAACTGATTCCCTTGACCGGTTTAGTTAATCATCGATTTGGTTTATTGGTTTTTTAATTTTTATAATATATATTATAAAAATATAATAAAAATTATGAATATATAAAATATTATATTTTAAATAATAAATAATTTTTCATATATTATAAATATATATTTATATATAATGCATATTTATTAATTTATAATATATAAAAATATATATAATATACATAAATATATAGAAATATATCTATACCGGTCGATTCGGTTAACCGTCGGCTTTCTATATTGGTTAACCGAAACTAAACCGGTACTTTCGGTTTTTTAAAAACACCAAACTAATCGATTCGGTTAACCAATTTTTTAGTTCGATTTCAATCGATTCATTTTTTTTGTTTTTTGTTTTTTTGCTTAACCCTATTCATAATTAATGCTAACCAAACCCTAACCCAATAGGGTGGAATGGGATCTACTCACAACAAAAAACCATCCCAACACAGTTCCAATATAATCTGTATCTCCACATCTCACTGTGAGATTGAAACTCACCATGTATAGGATGTGCAGACAAAGATTATGTTGAAACATGTTGGAACAATTTTTTGTTGTGAACAAATCCGACCCCCAATAGCCCCTAAGACTACATGAAAAGACTCGTGGCAGCCAAACTAACTTTGGGCTGTTCAGATCTTTATGAAAAATCTCAATACGTCTTTTAACCGTTAAAGCTACCAGAAGATCTTCCCAAAAAGACTTGTCAAACAGCCCCTAAGACTACAAAAGGGCATATCATAGAGATGGAGAAGCATAACAAAAGGTCATTATCCGATGATCTCCTGGCAAAAGATTATATAAGGAAGATAGGAAATGGAGAGATGGTGGATGTGTAGGTAGATCCATCATCCATGGTCACCTTTCTATCCACTCCCAATCTGCTGCAAGCTTGACTGTGTAGTAATTAATTGGACCCTAATGCCAACATATGGATCAGTGATCACTGGCTTATTCATTTGTGATTGATTATGTAGCAAATGATACACAGCCAAAGAGAGCAGCAGATCTAGGCTCCTTCTTATCCTAGAATGGCAAGTATCCAAAGTAGTTGATTGAACTTCATGACCAGGCGGAGCGAAGTATATTGGTGGAGGTCCTTCCCCCCGGGTCAAAAATATAATAAAGTGGGTCCTTGCCCCCCTCCCCCAAAACTTCAACTAAAATGTAAAGGATTACTCTCTAATACTCCTCCAACTCCCAAAATTTAAAGAAAAAAATATGTATTTTTTCTTTAAAAAAAAAATCTGTAATAGACCCAGACCTTCTTGGGCCATGGCCACTTTCCCCCAAACCCTACTTCTTTTGCTCCCTATCTCATTTTCTTATTTAATTTGGCCCCCAAAAGAAAATTCTTGGCTCCGCCACTGTTCATGATTATCTTTTATATAGCGATTGTGCTAGATCTATTTGGTTTTGTTGCAAGTTTATTGCATATTAAGTTTGAAATTTAGACGAATAGAATTCTGATTCCATGGCTGTTTAGCTGGATCAAAGAATCAAGATTAGCTAAAGTTGATTCAATAATGCTGTACTCTTAAATTTGATTGTGAATCTTGTGATATATAACTTGGTAGCATTGGAAATAGAAACCAAGCCATCTTTGATTGTTTATGTGCCAATCCAAGTGAGATTTTAGAATCTGCATGTAGGTATATAAGATGGATTGGAGAAGGCCAAGCATGGCCAGCCTCAGTCATAGATTCCTAACCACAGCAATATAGGAATATCAATGAAGAAATGGACCATGAAGCTCCAAACAAGTGGATGATTCTTTTATAAAGTCTATTTTGCAGATAAGTAATTATTTGGGGAAACCAAGGGGATGTTTTGGTAGTTGAAGTTCATGGAGGCATCCTAAGATCAGTGATCAGCTCTGAAATTTCTGCCTTCCTGGTTGGTCTGAAACTAGCTTTTAGCCTTTTAAGTCCTAGTTTAAAAAACTTGGTAATTAGAAGTGAGTGCATTAGTTTATTACTCTTGTCCAACTCCTAAACAGATCAAGCACTGATATTCCTCATGACCTATAATTTCTTTTTTATTATATTAAGGAAGAATTGACTCATCTTGACTCAATTTCTTATGATATTTAGTCATAGACAGAAGAACATGTTTGCTAGACCTGTAATGTAGGTCATGCCATGCCAGGCCTCGGGCCATGGTGGGCCGTGCTTGGGCAGCCCGGTCCCCTTCCCAGGTCAGGCCCGGCACAGCCCATGGCCCGGTTCCCAGCTGTGCCGGGCCTAAGGAACCTAGCAATGGCAGGTCAAGCCTTTTTGTTTCAATTTTTCTAAATTAAGAAAAATTAGAAAAAATAATATATAATAGTAGAAAATTAGCATGAATAATAGACAATAAGTTGGAGAAAATTATGAAAATTTTATTTCATTTCAAATTTAATGTGTACAAAAATAAAAAATAAAAATACAATGGAGTTGAATTAATAAAATGATAAAATTGAAGATAAAAATTACAATAGGATTGGATTATTAGAAAATATCATAAATAACTCTCAAATAAAATTGAAAGTATTACAAATAATTTTCAAATCCGACCTGTACCTGCATGCCAAGATGGGCCAGGCTGTGCTTTGGGGGCCTGGTCCCCTCCATAGCCGAGGCCCAGCCTGGCCCGGTACTGTAACAACCGTGCCGTGCCAGGCACGACCCCTATCGTGGTGGGCCATGCCGACCCACCACCGGCCCGACCACATTACAGCTCTAATATTTGCTCAGTTTCTTGCTAGCTAGTAAGTACTATAACAGGGGTGATTGGATTTTTCCGACTCTGCCGTGGCTGGCTAAATGCTAATCTGTTAGACAAGAAAAAGAAAAATAGGGTTGCTTACCCAACCCCTATTTTATTTGCCCTTTTGTTTAATGAAAGTTGAGCTTTACCAAAAGAAAACAATAAATGCCAATATAATGTTTGGGTCAAAGCAAGTCTCATGGCGTGTAAGAGGAGTTGGGAAGAAAATATACAATATTTTCATGAAAGCTAGACAGACAAAACACTTGAAAGACCTACCGCACTGTTTATAAAAAAGAAAACTAGTTGTTTGGTGGTTGATGTACAAGAGTCCTCGTGGATACCCTTATAGCCACATAAGTGGCCCTAAAACCTCATTATTAATCAATTAATTATTCTCTTATCAGCCCAATAATATAAAATTAATTAGATAGAGATCAACTCAAAATGGAGGTAGGTCCAACAAATACAACGCAGACCATCTCCCATGCTGGATTCATCACCCCATTGGGTAGTCAAAAAACTATAGCACAAAAAGTTCTGCCAAGATGGGTTTTACCATTCTGCGTTTCTGCTTGCAACTTTATCTCCCAAAACTTGCAAAGAATAACAAAGGCTTTGAATGTCAGATGGCACGGAGTAATTTTACCACAATTGATGTATTTTTATTATTGTTCTTGATAAGCTGGATTTCGAACGCATGCCCTCATGGTTGAGTTACTGATGTTCAATCTGTCAACTATTTTTTTTTTTTTTTTTTTTATTAACATCTTTCAACCATTTAAGGTCTTAAATGCGTGACCTCAATAGTCAATAGTAATTCGTACATGTTTAGGGGAAAAGACTCTCAATATCTAGTTTATAGATACAACCATCCATGGACCGAGCAATCAGAGTTTCGTTCAATCTAACAGAGAAGCAACTAGCCCCACCCTCGCCTTGTTTCAGTTTGTATACTTGCTATTGACACAACACAGTGAGCCCATCAGGCTTGAAGAGTGCACAAAGAAAATCCATCCATACATTCGAACATTAGGCCACTTAGTAAAATAAGCTTTGATACCATATCAAAGAACCGTACAAGCTTAAACTGTTAGGTGAGGTCCCTGAGCCATCAGAGTAGTTCAATCTACCAGAGAAGCATCTAGTCCCACCCTCACCTTGTTTCAGTTTATATGGTTGCTATTGACACAACACAAGTGAGCCCATCATGCTTGAAGAGCGGACCAAGCAAATCCATCCATACATTGCACTGAAATTTAATTAAATATAATAGTCGCAACAAGGATCTAACATTAGATCACTTAGTCAAATAGGCTCTGATACCATATCAAAGCACCCTACAAGCTTAAACTGTTAGGTGAGGTCCTTGAATTGGCCTTTATCAGTTAATTGCCTTGTATCCAACATTCAGACTATAAATATTGCTACACAATATGGTAGATTCAGATCTCAATCTTAGAATTGGTATATTCATCTATTGATTTTGTGCTAGTTGCCTAATTCTGTAGCTGAGTAAACCAGTTAGGCCGGCAGTAAAGTTGACAACAAGAAATAACATGTATCATATCAGATGTTCATTTTCACATGAGATATGAAACACCCAGTTAAAAAGCACCTCTGGATTCTGATGAACAAAAGAACACAACTGCAATTGATTTCTGGAAACACATGAGGTTATAAAATACAATAATATGACCCAATCAATCACATGTTCCAGTTAACTAGAGCCCCAACTCCCAAAGGTTTATTCAACCACCTTACAGTGATTTCTTTCCCTTCTCTTCTTGCTTTTTGTTTCCTTCTTTCTCTTGCCCTTTGGTTGACACAGGAGTTGACAGAACCTGTGGCCTCGAGTTTATGAAGCTCAGATTCCAACAAAAAATATTACAGCTTGTGTGTAGTCGGCTGCAAACTTTTGTGACAAGCCATTTATGTCAAGAACAAAGAGATACTAAGTGATTTTCTCTTCTTTTAACCGTAAAAGCGCTATAGGTTGTTGATCTTGATTCCTAGGATCTGCATTTTTAAGTAATAAGTGCTTTTCAGCTACAGCATTGAGAGGTTTTGGCTGTGGCATATTACTGTTGGCTGTGTTATGGCTGCTGTTCTTAGCTGTTGGTACATCATGATTGTGCTTCCCCTCATATGTTGTAATGACAGCTTTGGGGTCTGTAGAAGCTCTTTCCACATGCTTGCGAACATTACATCCAGCATTGGTGCATTTATAATAGCTCCTGTGGATAATATTGAGATGTATTTAGAAACCTGCCTTTAGTTGAAGGGAAAAAAATTAACAATAGAACACCTCTAGGCAGAGGTAGTAATTGAACAAGGATAAAAAAAAAACTTCAGTTCAAAACATGCATAGCTCTCAGAATGAGAAATTATCATTGAGTGCAGATGCTAAATTGTCATTGAAACACAAGCAAATAAAGTGGGCTACAAGTACCAAACATCATTCAAGAAAGGATAGAGAAATGATATGCTAATGATAACAAAAGAATGAAGCCACCTAGCATAGATACATATTTTTACATTGAACATAAAAAAGATGCCAGAAGACAAATATAGTGTCTCAAAGGACCTAACAGGGTAAAACCTTTGTTTCTACTGTAGCTACAGTAGTCCAAACCAGTAAGGAGAAGAAGAAGAAGAAGATGAAAGAACTGTCGAACCTGATAGCTAAACCCTATCAGTCGACCTCTTAATAGTGATTAGGCTTCTAATTAAATGTACAAGGACTAAACTGCCCCTACTTAAGTATGGGACAGAGAACCTCTAATAAGACTGCCACATAAGCTCATAACTTAACCAAGGTGAGTTGACTAATCTACCCTTATTCGGCTAACTCTAACAACCTTCATTGTCCATAATATGAGAATAGTACTTTCTGGATAACTATAATATATATTTGAGTGTGCCAATTTCAAAAAGGATAGAGAACAAAGAGAAGGAAGCTTCTGCCTAAGCATGTGACTGAACATGCATCTGCTACTTCCGTGACCACCACACCAAATTTAGGAAACAGAGGTCCTTGTCATATTAAGATAATAATGAAGAAAGGAAACTATGTAGCCATCAGAGTTTACATAAGAAAAAAAAATGGGAAAAAGAAAGGAAACTATGTAGCCATCAGAGTTTACATAAGAAAAAAAAAAGGGAAAAAGATCAACAAACATGAAAATGTGATTCTTCTGAGCAGGAAGCTCCTTGTGAGTTTCACAATAACACATAAGAAAGCATAAGTGTAAATATCAAATAGTACATCCACCTAGTATGGTTGTGAGGTTGATTTACACAATATAGACAAAAAGCAGAAAACCCAAGCAACTAAAGTAAGCCAAACAGTATGCAGCAAAACATTATGCTCAAGAGGATGGATGGTGCATGTGAGATTGGATCGCAGAATGAGAGCAAGAAATTGAGTTTATGGTAAATTCTGTATATTCAATACCAAGATTTATTTCACAGTTTGAGCAATTGGTTAATGGAGCAAATGTGCAAAAGCTGAAGGTTTGCATTTGGTAACCATCTACTTTATTTCTCAATGTTACTCTTAAAGATCATCTGATTGCACCAACTTTGATTCAAACTTTATCCTCACATATGGAGACAAAGTTTTAAGTGTATAAGCATTCTGCTTGACATTTAGTGAAGTTTCATGTATCATGATATTGAGGTCAGGAGTCTGATCCTGGATCACTTTCTCTGAGCTTAGTGTCATGAGCACAAGACGCTAGAGGAGTCTAGGTCCGTGACATTAGGCTGCAAAAAGCACAGTCTCCTTGGAGGGGGAAAAATAACCCAAGAGAATAAGAGTCAATTTGGGCAAGAAAAGATGCTCGACTCCAACAAATTACTAGGTGAGACAGACAAAGAGCATAAATTTATATCATTTGCATGCAGTGAAACAAAATTACAACCTTGGGTGAGGGTTCCCCTTGACCACTTTCTGTCCATATTTGCGCCACCTATAGCCATCATCCAAAAGATCTACTTCACTTGTTGTCTGCACAATGATCCTAGGTTCTGTGACTGTCCTGTGTGAAGAAGCTACTTCAGAAACCCTAACTTCTGTGTGCCTGATAATTAAGAATAATGCAGGGATTTGTTACAACATAACAAAACTGAAGACTCTTTGAGTGCAGAAACGTTATTAGGTGTAAAACTTGCCTTCTCTTTGGATCAGGTTCATCATCATCCCCTTTATCTACTTTTGTTTCAGCATCACCCGTTTCCTCCCCATCACTTGAGCCAGATAATTGCTCAGGGGTCACTTGGCTGGAGTCCTGATCCTTCCTATAGATTGAGGAGATAACATTATCATTTGGCCTGTTTGAATTTCCAGACTGAACCTGTGAACCGAATTCTTGATTCCCTTGCGCATTTAAGATTGCATTTGGATTTCCACCTTCTTTTGCACGCTTATTGGGTTGAGGTGGATGATGGTTGTGCTGGCCCTTATAGATAATCTCAGTTACCTGACCGTCAAGAGAACACTCAACCTTTTTCTTGACAGAACAATTATGGTGGGTGCATTTGTAGTAGCTTCGAGGAAATTCGCTTCCTTTCACCTTCTTCTGACCATATTTACGCCAGTTGTAGCCATCATCAGAAGGCTTATCAACCGCAATACTGGAAGGTTGCAATCTCTGTTCAGAGTTGGATATTTCTGATGATTCCACTATGTTACCTTTAGGGTCAGATGTTGACAGTGGCATATTTTGACTTGAAGTTGCATTGGAACCAAAGGACATGCTGTTTGACGGCAAAGCTGGAAGAGGTGCTGGCACTGAAGATGCATATTCACCATGAATGTACATATGCGATTGGGATTGGGCAGCCTGTGCTGTGACTTGTGCTAGAGCTTGTTGGTGGGACATTCCAAAGGAGCCCTGTGTACGTTCAGAAACCAAAGAAATGAATACCTGACACAGGTTACCAACTATTGCTTTTTACATGGTAATTTGGCATTAAGGAAATACTGTATGGTCCTACAACCACCAGAACATAAGATGGATTTCACAAAGTAATTTGGCATTAACAAACTACAAACTGCTGCTTACAACCACATCATGATGGAAATTGCCTTAACCCATACAGTGCATGTGACCCTCCTATGCTCAAAGTCAACTGCACAGTCAGAAGGTTGCCACTTTCTTGGGCCAAAAGTAGGCTGTCGTTGAAGGATTCTACCACAAACTAACATATAGATTTACATTCGCAAAAGGGAAGAAAATAAAAATGAAAAGAAACACAGTGATATAAATGTAACAATCAGAAAGAGGGCCAACACATTGACTGATAAGCATTATCAAAGCAAATGCTATGCTTATAGCTCATGCATCCAAGAGTCAGCCTACTCAATGATTGCTCCAAAATGACAGATTGGGGGAAAGAACAGTACATAATAGTTGTCGACACCATCCTATACTTTACAACTAAATGGAAACGATTAAACCAGGAAGAACCCCAAATTCATGCCCATCAGGCAAGAAGCAACAAACAGAATGAATAATTACAGAAAACAAAAAGATGAAAAATCCACGCACAAACATTAGTACGCAACAAATTAACTGACCTGTGACAAAGGATAATGAGAACGATGATTCTTACCACCTATAAGCATTGCCCAAATCAACTGTCTGGAGCTACCAGGCCAGAGAACTGACAAGAAAATTCCACCCCCCCCCCCGACTCCAACGTGCACCTCTCCACTGATTATAATTTATAACAGAGGAAGTAATATCTGGAGATATATACGACACAATAAAATTCACAAAGTATTCACATAGGTCTGTTATTTGACTTTCATCCCAACCTGCAAAATATGTTTCTACAACGTCAAACGCAAACGAAATAAACAGATTGGCGTTTCCAAAAATGGATTGAAGCCCAAAATAGAGTAAATAATGCTGCTTCTAGACTTCTAATTTCAACCTCTGCTTAGTTGTGATGCGATTCACATAGCCGAACTCAAAGAAAGTAATTCCGACTTGATAACGTTCTGATTTAGTTTTATATTTTATTTTTTTGTTGTTGATAGTAAAGATAAATTTTCATAAACAGTTAAAGTTTCTTCAGTTGCAACAGATTTATAGACGAGCATCAAGAGGATAAAAAAGAGCTATCTAGGTATTTTAGTATGATAATATACTTCATCCGGTTACCTGAACAGGCGAAAAGAGTCCCGGTGAATCAAGCAAGCAAGCAGGGCTTAAACCAGGCGGAATCGTAAACATGGGCGAGTGGGCAATCACCAAATTCAACGGATGGTGCGGCTTAAGCCGGACATCCTTTTCACATCCATCCCCTGAACCGTTTTCCTTGAAAGAATTGTCGGTTGAATTGTCCGTCAAAAAGTTGGGTCTTATACCGGCAACCCCAACCGGCGAGGCCATGGCCCCAGCTAGGAGCTGCGAAAAAGACCGACAGTCCGACTCGGGATCGTTATCAGAGAAGAAGTTAGAGACAAGTGTCATCGGACCGGGGCTGGCGCCAGCTCCACCTGTGAAGAGACTCTCGACAGAGGAGCGCGGCGGGAGAGCAATCGTTGGGCGAGGAGGAGCTGCCGTTTTTGAAGCTCTCTCTTTTTCGGCCATCGTTGATGATTGTATGGATTGGCGCAATTATATGAGTTTCGCCATTATTGGGTCTTTTCTTGAAGCTCTTTTATCCCTTTCGTTCGCACAAACTCAGAGGAAATTGCAGAGAAGATCTACGTTGCATTTGCTGCACCTTCGGTGGATCTAAAAATCAATGAAAACTAAAGTCCACGGCACAGAGACGAGACGAGCAAATTAATAAAAGCGCATTTCTTTTTTTTCTGCTTAAATCCAACTTAAATTCCCTCCAAATTAAACTCAAATGAAATGAGGCAAAAAGAATAAAAAGGCCCAAGATCAAAAAAAAAAAAAAGGTCTGCCATCGTCATTGACTTGCTTACCCCCGACGACCTTAGAAAATAACAAATATACTTTTAATTAAAATTGGAATGACAAAAATAGCCTTCAGATTTAGTAGGAAAAATTATTGTGTGCATTGGGTATGGCATTGGCAAGATAGGAATCTAAAATCGGAAAAGTTTAGTATCGTGTGATGGATTAGACAACGGTGGTAGATATATAGATAGGAGAAAAATGATGATCATCCATCATGTGTGTATATAAAAGTAGAAAGAGAGAGAGAGAGAAGAAGTAGTAGTAGTTAAGGATAACTTTTCTGAGCCCCACCACTGAGGATAACACCCAAAAAGATAATTTGATTTGATGGGTTGCAGTAAGATTCTTTTCTCACTTCTCAGTCACGTAAAAAAACACGTGCCAACCAGCCGCCAATAGCTTATACGTCTTGCGGACGTGAATCGCATGACTCTCCAGTTTCTCTCTCCCTCTCACACGCTGTCGCTCGCTCTCCGCCTCTCCGCCTCTCCCCTTGGGCTTGGGCCGCTTGGCCCTGGACAATACGGTTGCGCTGTAACTGTCAGACCACCGCCACAATTTTATCACTCACCCACTCTTGTTATCTAGGGTTGTGTTTGGGGGGTGGGGTGGGTTACTTCTTCCTAAACGGCTTTTTTTAAGATATGTTTGGTATTAATAGCGTTTTTTTAGCAATGATGTCAATTCAGCGTAAAATAAGATAGGTGTTTAACAGAAAAACGCCCCATTTTATTGTTTGGTTGAACTGTTTAACTGATATATTTGTCATTAGGGTTACGTAAGAATCGTTTATTACTTTATTAGAAAAGTGTGAAAATAACATTTCATAAGCATTTTTTTACTGTTTGATGCATGTGGCACCTAGCCTGAATAATAATAATAATAATAAAACATTTAAAAGTAATTTATTTCTATTTTTGAAATAAATTCATATAAAAAGTTTATTGGTTAAGGATGTATTTTGTTCCGTGAACACTTCATGATAGGCCTTTATCAAAATGCATGTCATGTCATCACTAAATCAGCATTTTTTTTATTATATTTATGCATTAATGCTTCCCCTAATAATTGAGCGTTTATTCACTGTTCTACTGATGTCGTGCTTAATGACGCCTATTTGTCCATAAACAGTTTATAGACAAGTCAAATACAAACATTTATTTAATAAACGGAAGCTATACCCAAATACATACTTAAATGTTATATACAAAACAGCTCCTAAATACTTATTAAACAAACACTTTTGAGCATTTGGTGTGACTTTTTTTTTTTTTGTAAAACGTTGGGTGTGAAGTTTGTTAAACAGATGAATTTTTGTAGTTTTGTGGGAATGAAAAGTAATTTTTCATCAAACATTTTAAGTCATTTTTTAATATGTTTTTGGCATCTAAAACACAATAAGCACAAAATCAATGTGAGACTCCACTCCACCCTGTCCCATCTCAGTTGAGGGTGTTTTTTATCATTAACCAGGGTTTAGGGCAGGTTTTGGGGAAATCTAAAACTTTAAGGATTTGGAATGAGGCAGGGGAGCCTCACAGGCACATCTCATCATGCTTTGGGAACATCTCCCGTAAATAATAACATATAAGTATGGGAGATGTTCCTAATGCATGGTGGGATGTGCTTTTAAGGTCGGTGTGAGGCACCCCATGTGAGGAACAGATCCGATCTCATCTGCAAGTATACATGTAAAAATGACCAAGGCGAGGCAGGACATTTAAAGTCACAGTTGAGATTAAGGACAGAACATGCAAAATTGGGTCCCGCCCCACACCGTTGCCATTCCTACTCCCAAATACAATAAGAAATGTAAAGATAAAATATAATTGGTGTCTATATGATATGGGGCGTTACCGCCTCACCATAGCCACGTCAGCCACTCCGAATATTCCGCTCCAACCACCTAATCCTCCGTACAGGTTGTTAGTATTGCATTGAGTGTCTCATCATTAATGTAACGGTCTCCGACCGCCCATGATTATAAATGATTGAATAATGGAAGTGGATGATTGAACTTGCCTTATCATTACTATTCTCTTGGGTCTCGCTTCTGGTCATCCCCTTCGAGCAGTGATTCTCACCATAGCTCGGGGAAACTCGAAGCTCTCTCCTCGACAACGGGAAGAGGTTCTTAACATCTTAGTATCAAAGCAAGCAAATCCCCGGGCAGCTTAGATACTGGCAATGGAGGATCACGTAGGAAGGCTACAAAAATCCTGTGAAGAAATGAATATGAAGTTCGCTGAAATGCTGGATCATCTAAACTACATCTCTTCACGAATGGACCAACAAGAGGAGTCCCAACATCGGTCATCCGCTGGTGGTGGCTTCGAGAAGGGGATGGAGAGCTCGGGGGAAACAGGGAGCGGCTTCATCTCCCCGCAGAAGTTCTGAAAGGTGGAACTACCAAAGTTCGGAGGCGCCAGGCTGGACGGGTGGCTTCTCCTCATCCAACAGTACTTCCGCCTACAGGAGGTACCTGAGGAAAGCTGGGTTCCAGTGGCGAGCCTTGGGTTTGAAGGACGGGCAGTGGAGTGGTATAGCTGGTACAAGGATCATCAAGCTGAGCCCACTTGGTGTCAATTTATAGTTGCCTTGGATGCTTGATTCAATGAGCCCCTGGGAAGCAACCATGTGGGGCAACTGGCGAAACTCTCTCAAACCTCCACCGTCCATGAGTATATGGAGGAGTTCCAGAGGATTTCCAGTCGAGTGAAAGGGCTGAATGAAGAATCTCTAGTCGAGTGTTTCATTGTGGGTCTTAAAACAGAGGTACGAGCAGGGGTGGAAAAGTTCGAACCAGTGACTTTAGCTAGAGCCTTCCGCCTAGCGCTGTTGGAGGAAGAAGAGTGGGCAGCTCGAAGACGGACCGTTAGATCGGAGCACTAGCGACCACGTCTTGCAACGGCAAGCGACCCTCAGGCAAGCATGTCATCTCCAAGGAGTTTTCGGAAATTCGCTGGCTCACACCAACGGAAATGAAAGAGAGTCGGGAGAAAGGATTATGCTATAACTGCGAGGAACGCTATGTCCCTAGCCACTGGTGCAAGGTACAGAAGTTTTTGTGGATCAACAGGGAAGCGGAGGAGGAGGAAGGTGACGACCCTGGTCTGACCCTAGAGGAAGAAGAACTAGAGCCTACACTGACCATCTCCCTACATGCCATCTCCGGGGCTGAAACCCCATAGACTATGCGCTTAAACGGAACGGTAGGGGCACTTTCGGGGACCATTCTCGTGGACTCAGGATCTTCACACAACTTCATGGACCCAAGGGTGGTAATGAAAGCAAGGGTGGCGCTGACTTCCGACGCCAGGTTCCGAGTGGCGGTAGCAAACGGGGATCAGGTATCCAAACAGGGCCGCTGCGATGGAGTCCACATTCGGACACAAGGGGCCGAGATCACTACAGATTTCTTCTTGTTATCGTTGCCTGGATTGGATGTTGTTCTCAGAGTCCAATGGCTTCGGACCTTAGGCCCAATCACATGGGACTTCAACAGCCTCTCCCTAGAATACCAAGACCAAGCCGACATTCACCTTCTGCATGGTCACCGACCCCTGAGCTGAGAGCAGTAGTTGGGGATCGAATGGAGAGACAGGTACGCAATTCTGGGAGTTGTTTCCTATTACAGATATTAGATAACCACAGCATGACGGAGCCCACCATTGATCCCGGGGTCCAATCGGTACTAAAAGAATTCAAGGAGGTCTTTGAAGAGTCAGTGGGTCTACCTCCTCCACGGGCCTTGGACCATGCCATTCCGCTACATCAGGGGGTGGCACCGGTGTGTGTGCGTCCTTACCGGTATCCCCATTATCACAAAGGGGAGATAGAGAAAATTGGTCCAGGAGATGCTCAACCATGGGATCATCCGGTCCAGCACAAGCCCGTTCTCCTCACCGATGCTACTAGTGAAGAAGAAAGATGGAGGCGGGAGATTCTGCGTAGACTACAGGCAGCTGAATGCAGTAACAGTGAAGGACAGATATCCAATGCCTAACATCGACGAACTTTTGGACAAGCTGAACGGATCCCAGATTTTCTCCAAATTTGACCTTTGAGCCAGTTACCATCAGATCTGAGTACATGCCTTAGATGTTCCTAAGACAGCATTTCGAATGCATGACGGTCATTATGAAATTTTGGTGATGCCCTTTGGGTTGTCCAATGCACTGGCCACCTTCCAAACAGTCATGCACGAGGTCTTTCGGGGGTTTATGAGGAAATTTGTCCTGGTTTTCCTAGATGACATCCTAGTCTACAGCCGATCAACAGAAGAACATATCAAGCATCTCCGATCTGTTCTGTCAACCCTCAAGGCCCACAAATTGCATGCCAAGAGAAACAAGTGCTACTTCGGGTGGACAGGGTAAGCTACGTCGGACATGTGATTTCAGCTGGCGAGGTGGAAGTGGATCCCAGTAAAATCGATTGTATGGTGAAATGGCCCATGCCCAACTCTCCTACAGAACTCAGGGGATTCCTGGGATTCACAGGGTACTACCAGAAGTTCGTCCAGGATTATGGAAAACTGGCTCGACCATTGATCAGACTGCTTAAGAAGGGTGCTTGGGGTTGGAACTCGGAAGCCGAGGACACTTTCCAAAGGTTGAAAGAGGCCTTGACATCCACTCTGGTACTGGCGTTACCAGATTTCAATTCTCCATTCGAGTTGGAGTGTGATGCGTCAGGTGCTGGCATTGGCGCCATTCTATCACAACAAGGGAGACCGATAGCATTATTCAGCCAGGCACTAAACCTCGCCAACACAGCCAAATCTACATTCGACAAGGAACTCTTAGCATTTGTAATGGCTATCCAACGGTGGCGGTAGTATCTCCTGGGGCAGAAATTTGTAGTGAAGAGCGACCATCAGAGTTTGGGATACCTGCTCAAGCAGAGGATCACCACTCCTTACCAGCAACGACTTCTCAGCAAGATCATGGGGTATGACTTCCCACTGCAATATAAGAAGGTCAGGAGAATGCTGCAGCGGATGCGCTATCCCGCTGCGTTGAAGGGAAGGTGCAGGCCATCTCGAGCCTGTCGCCGTAGTGGGTGGAAGAGTTACGCCAGGTAGGAGCGGGATGAATGGGTGAAAGGGTTGATAGAGAAGATTAAACAGAAACAGGCCCCCAGCACAAAGTACATTTGGAAGAACGGACTAGTATGGCGAAGGGGACGTGTGGTTCTTGGGCCGACCTCTGCCTACTGCCGGAAGCTGTTTACCGAAGCTCACTCCAGTCCCTTGGGAGGGCATGCTGGCTACCACAAGACAATGCAACAACTGGGAAGGATTTGCTTCTAGAAAGGGTACCGAAGGCAGGTGCGTCAGTGGATCCGCGAGTGCGACACTTGCTAACGGAACAAGAATGAAAACATTCCCACTCCAGGACTACTGCAGCCCCTGCCAATACTGGAGTACGTTTGGAGAGACCTATCAATGGATTTCATTGACAGACTGCCGCCTTCTAATAAGAAGTCAACTATCAAGGTGGTGGTCGATCGATTGACCAAGTATAGCCATTTTGTGGCCCTATCACACACCTACACGACTCAAGTGGTCGCTCATGCATTCATGGAGAACATCTTCAAGCTTCATGGGATGCTCAGCAGTATCGTGAGTGATCGAGATCTAGTCTTCACTGGAAACTTCTGGAAGGAACTGTTCTGTCTCCAAGGTATGCAACTACAGATGAGTTCGGCCTACCACCCCTAGTTTGACGGGCAAACTGAGGTGGTAAACTGGACCTTGGAGGCATATCTACGCTGCTTTGCTGGACAGAGCCCGCAAACTTGGACCAAATGGCTAGCCTTGGCAGAGTGGTGGTATAACACCTCTTACCACTCCGCCATCTGCACCACCCCATTTCAGGCAATCTACGGATGCCCTCCTCCCAACCTCCCCACCTACATTCCCGATACCACCAAGGTTTAAGCAGTAGAAGAAGAGTTGAAGGATCAGGAGATGGCGCTGATGAAGTTAAAAGACTTAGCTCAAGCACAAGAAAGGATGAAGAAGCAGGTAGATTGATGGAGGACCAAGCGAGAGTTTAAAGTAGGAGATGAAGTCTTCTTGAGGCTACAGCCGTATCAACAGGCTTTCGTCGTTGCCCACCATTCACAAAAGCTATCGGCCAAATATTACGGCCCTTACACCATCACCGAGCGTATCGGGCCGGTAGCCTATAGGCTGGCCCTTCTCGCAGAAGGTTGGATACATCCGGTGGTTCACGTGTCATGGCTGAAATGCTCGGTCAGGGATCCGACCCGTATTCGACCTGAAGTACCTCCACTTACCCCTAGAGGAGACCTTCTTCCTTACCTGAAGGCAATGCTTGATAGGCGTATGATAAAACAGGGGAACCAAGCAGCCACTGAAGTCCTCGTACAGTGGGAAGGGACAAGCCCGACCAATTTCACGTGGGAAATTCTCAGCCAGATGCTACGTCGCTACCGACAGCACGCCTTGAGGACAAGGCATTTCCCGAGGAGGAGGGGATGATACGGGGCGTTACTGCCTCACCATAGCCACGTCAGCCACTCCGAATATTCCTTTCCAACCACCTGATCCTCCGTACAGGTTGTTAGTATTGCGCTAAGTGTCTCATCATTAATATAATGGTCTCCGACCGCCCATGATTATAAATGATTGAATAATGGAAGCAGATGATTGAACTTGCCTTATCATTAATATTCTCTTGGGTCTTGCTTCTGGCCATCCCCTTCGAACGGTGATTCTCACCATAGCTCGGGGAAACTCGAAGCTCTCTCCCCAACAACGGAAAGAGGTTCTTAACACTAAATTAAACAACCAGAGCTAACTAACATGCATGTGAGACATATCTTTCTTTTTTATTTTTTGGAGCCAAGTTGGATAAGGTTGAGATTAACGCTACCAAAAAAAACATTGAGCTAGATTTGTCCAATTTTTTCATTTTTTCTAATTAGTTTGGGATTAATGGGCCCAAGTCGCATCCTTAACTTAATTTCATTTTTTCGACTGGTCTAACGCCAACACGATTGTACATCATTGTGGATCCTGGAATCGAGTCCAGCCTTCACCGAGGCTGAACTGCTGAAGGGTCAAAGTGTTTGGGGAGGGCCTCCCCTAGTCCCCTTGCGTAATCCATGATCGGATAAAGGAAAGAAAAAAAAAAAAAAGGAAAAAGCCCAATCTACGAGAAATAATAGAGAGAAATCGCCAAAATGACAAAAAAGTACGTTTTGTTTGATGCTGAGCGTATATCAGTTTTTTTTTTTTTCTTTTATAAGGAGGAAGAAGAAGAAAAAACAGATCTGTTTGTTCCTAAATCCTAACCATCAGTCTTCTCAATCGAGGATTATGTGCATTATTTCCTATGTGGACCCCTTAGGCCATTAAGATGCAAAATCTACATAAAACTAACAATTCAAAAAAATATTATTTTCCTTCAGCGTAGCTATGATACTTAAGTAATTAATAATAATAATAATAATAATAATAATAATAATAATAATAAAAAAAAAGTATCATAGCTACGCTGAAGGAAAATTAATAACACGACTTTTTTGTGAGGGCAACGTGTAAGGAGATGGACCATATGTTTTGTTACAAATTATTTATTTTATTATCATTTAGAAAAATAAAATCATACGAGAAGATAGAGATAAATAATAGTATCATTGATGGTGGGGCTTAAGAGAGTGAGAGTGGGGGTGTTTCACTTGGACTTGGGCCATTGCCGGTAGGCAGTGAAGTGAGGGAGGGGTGGAGAGAGTGGAGATTAGGGCTGTTTATGGGTTGGGTTGGGTTGGTTTATTGAGATATTTATCTCAATTAACTTGATCTGGTCGGGTTATCTGAAATTGAAATCGAAATCGATCATGTGTTAAGAAAAACCGATTTGGTCGGTTTGATTTGGGTTGGGTTGGTTTGGGTCGGTTTCGGCTCTAAGTTCAACCATGGTAATAAATTTGTATATTAAAGAAAGAAGACTGAAATTTGTATATTTCAAGAAACCTTCTAATCTAAGTAAAAAATGACACCTAATTCTAATTGTAATTGGTTGATTATTTGGTGTAAAAGACCATAGAAACTAGGATCCTTTGATTATTTTCTTTAAATTTTTCCAAAAAAATTTCTTGTCTAGTTGTCTTACAATACTTGCCATTAATGTCATTCCTAAATAGAAGACTAGAAATTAAGTTAGGTTGTAACTAAGATAGAGACAACTTAGTTAAGTAGGAACTAAGTAGGTTGTAACTACTAACTAGGAACTAACTACTAAGTCGGTTCGGTCCGGGCCGGTTTTGGTTTTCATGTACAACCCAAAACCGACCGATGCTGAAGAAAACTCGACCAACTTGGGTTGGGTCGATCCAAGTTGGTCGGTTTAGTCGGATTGGGTCTTCTTATGAACAACCCTAGTGGAGACCGAGAAAAATGACAATTCGACAGCATTGTTTGTCTTGTGTACGTGGGTTCGGTAAGGTGCCAACAGAGAGAGGATCCAAGCTCAGCTCTAATGCTCTATCGTTCAGAAGAAGTTATTGGGATAAGTTTGTATGAATTGAACCAATTCATCAAAATGGTTATACAACCATACAACACTTGAATTTCTTTTTAATTTCTTTGTATTGTTTTATTTATAAGAGATGGATGATTTTACCAATAAAACAGGATTCATGTACCTATATAGTTAGGATAAGGCATGGATGATGATAATGATGAATTCATAGAAGATGAGATCTCTTAAAAGCAGAAAGTGAATGAGTGAGAATATTGAGAGAATGGCATTCAGCTGCACATTTGAAACATCTTCTGTTTGTTGAATTCATGGCGATATGTTCACAATGTGTGGCTGAATTCTCTCAAGGGTGATCCAGGTTCAATTTAAAAAGCTATCTAGGGTGTTTGGTTCCGTTTAAGTTTATTCAGTAAATGTTTATTGATGGTGCCACATAGGCGCCATCTCAGCATTTTCTCTATCTTGCTTTTCTTCATGCGTCGAAAATAAAAAAAGTGAACTTTAGTTTTTGTGCATGCCAGCTGTTTGTGGAAGTTATTTTTAAACCTTTCACAAACGGCCAGGCGTTTATTTACTGTTACACTGATGTGTAGTCTAGTGGCGCCTAATTGTCATAAACGATTGCAATTATTGCATTTCTCGGTTTTACTAATAAATAAAATACAAACGTTTATTCAATAAATATAAATGGAACCAAATACATACTAAGTGAATCCCACCTTACAAAGTGGAAATCCAACCTGAGAAAATTCAAAAGCCTGGACTGTCAACAATGCTGCTCCCCACATCACATGTTTGTTTGTTACCATATTCATATTAAATGCATTGCAGGGTGAACCCAGTTGATAGTCCACGCAGTTAAACATGAACAGCCAAGGTGGTGTTTGGGATTGATGCTATTTATTGAGAGGTATTTTCTCAGAAAACATTGCTGCCACATAGGCATTTTTCAATGCCACATCAGTACACTATTGCTAACAGTAGAAAAATGGTTAGAAGTGAACAAGGCTATTATGTTAATTTACTCAAGTAACTATTGAATAGTATAACTCATTATCTAAGATGACTATTAAATAACTTACATTTAAGCCTAAAAACATTTCCTTCTTACTTTTTAACTAAGAGGAAATAAAGAAATTAGTTGGAAGCAAAATTTATCAACCAACTACTAAAGTGACATATATGCAAACGCCTTCTAGGCATGTTGAGCACCTCTGCACATTTGTCTAAGAATAAAACAATCAAAGAATTCATAATGTGTTACATTGTTGCATACGACTAAGGACAAGAGTTGCAAGCCCTACTTAACAAGCACACACATGATAACATACAGTCCCAGTGGCCAAAATGCCCTTATAAAACTTGGGCCTAATTGACAAACATGTCTAGGAACCATGAAATGAAATTTCTGTATTTTCATTTTTTTTGTAATTTATGGTTTTTCTTTGTTTTTTGTAAATTTTGTTATTTTTCATCATTTTTTATAATTTTTTTGTGTATTTCTTTGTTTTTGTAATTTATATTTCATTTTTGTGTTTTTTCATAAATGTTTTACAATTATTATTTTTTCTTTAATTTATGTTATTCTAGAATGTATGTATTATGTGAAAAATTAATGGGTTTGGTAGGTTGGGTTGGGTTATGGTGGGTTTGGGTCAAAATGAGTCATTAGCGAGTTGATGGGTCAAGTGGGTGGGTTGAAGCTCAACCCAAACCTAAGTACCTAACCCACCCAATGGCTTTTAGAAAAGACAATGCCTTTTTTTCGCCAACAACTATCATGCACCCTCATATAGAATTGGGATATGTCGGAAAAACCAAAAAACTAAGCGGGTATAATTAGTATGAAAAATCAGGGTCTTTCGACCACACTAACTAAATCATTCTCATTTTTATATTATTTCCTTCATTTTATGTGTTTTTTGATGATTATTTTGCAATGACATATATACAATGGGAAAAAATAGAAAGTTTAGGGTAAAGTTGGAAAGTAAAATTAGAGTGTTTTGACCAAACCAGTTGCAACATTCTCATTTTTCAGTATGGTATATAAATTTCTATGAGTTTTTATATTTTTTATAAATTTTCTATGTATTTCTTTGTTTTTTGTAATTTATATTATTTTCTTCATTTTATGTTTTTCATAATTATTTTGCAATGACAATATATACAAATGATAAAAAATAGAAAGTTGAGGGTAAAGTTGGAAAATAAAATCAGGGTGTTTTGATCAAACCAATTGGAACATTCTCATTTTTTTAGTATATGGTATAGAATTATTTTTATGATTTTCTATATTTTTTTTGTAATTTTTTGTGTATTTCTTTTTTTTTTGTAATTTATATTGTTTTCTTCATTTTGACGAGAAAGGTGCATAGAATAAGGGAGACGCCATTTCTACTTCCTCCTTCCTACTGTGAAGTAGGGGGGAATGGATAAGATATATACTATATAGAGAGGGGTTTAAAGGAGAGAAATGGGGTTTTAGAATTTATGTCTTCGCTTCATGTGTGAACATGACATTTGGTCTCTTGCCTCCTGCTGCTCTACTCATTAATGGTGGGGTCATTATTTGCATATCTAATGGCTAGTGTTTTGATATATGTTGATCTTGATTTGTTTATATTTAGATTCAAATTGAACATCCGTCTGATTTATATAGAAGAGTATGGATCTCCTGCCAACAAAACATATACCAAACCCCTACAACCCTACCAAGTACCAAACCCCTATGGTATTATGCTCGTAGGGTGTTAGATTATTGGACTGGCCCGATGATCATCAAGAAAAAACACCCTAAAATGAATCAATATAATGAACTTAAATGCATTTCCCGATCAGATACAACTTATTACGTTAATGTAGACAATGAAATAGAGGGGAAATGAAAAAAAAAATACTTGAAAAAATAGGGAAAAAAAGCTTCATTTAACCATCTACTTGATTGTTTGATGATGAAAACAAAGAGGTTGAAAAAAATCCATTCGTCCATTCAATTCAAATTTGTGGTTTGGGCAAACCATCCGATGCTTGACACGTGTTGGCTCTAATCAGTGAAGAGGTTCGTTAGCTCAGGGAGAAGATCAAATAAGGCATAAGGGGAGAGAGGAGTAGGTTTCCACAACGGTTTTATTTTTATTTTATTTGCTTTATCCAATTACAAGTGTGAACTGTTAATTAAATAAAATTGAAAAAATAAAAAACATAAAGGATAAAAATGGAAAGTGAAAATCAGGCTTTTGACGAAACATTGCTGCCACCATCCTCATTTTTATAAATAGTACAGATCAAGGTTCAAAATGTCGATACGCCCGATACGCCCCTACCGGCGTATCGGGCATTTGGATACTTGTTTTTTTACTTTTTTTTTATTTTTTTTTCAAAACTGGTTCAGGGGAACCGGTTTAGGACCCCTCCATCCCCTGAACCGGTCAGACCCTCGATACACTCACTATAGGGATATATCGGAAGGGTCCCATAATGATATGTATCAATACGAGCCAATATGTAACAATACTTTGAACCTTGGTACAGATACATATATTTTTATTATGTTTTTGCTTCCCCTTGAAACAGAAAATACAAGATTATCAGGATTGAAAGACCACACTTAGTATTTACACCCACATTTAGATATTAAATAAATAAACATATCACCTCAATGGACAAATTTAACAACCTAGTTTATCTACTTCTGGGGTGTTGGTAAAGAAACTACATGAAAAGAAATTAGATTATTTTAGCTGTAATTTCCGAACAATTTTAATAGCACAAGAGTTTGGTCTTTAGAAGGTATTACGAGGGATTACAAGATATGATGTATTTTGAATCTACTGGTCGCATTGTGATGTGGTTGAAATAACATGGTGTGAATCGTATGATACATCGTAAGATGTCATGCATTGTGCCTTTGGAATCAGAACAGAGTGATGAAGATGAAATGGAAACTGCAGAGACGGAGGTGCTGTTAGCATCTAATCAGCACCCAGTGCCTAATCGGACACCAGATGGTAAACAAGAAATTCGCGTTGGCCTCCCATAAAATGCACATGATACCCACCCTACAGTACATCCCAACCGTGTATTGGAACATCTCTTCGAATATGTTCCTGTGCTGTGGGAAACGTGTGGAGCATGGTTTTTAAAATCGGACCGGATTGGACAATCGGACCAGAAAAATTAGGAATCGGTCAGGTGATTGGTTTCGTTTTTTCTCAAATTCGGATTTTTCTCAAAAACCATTGATTTTGATCAACAAATTGCTAATTTGAACAATTAACTGTTTGAATGATTTTGACTGTTTTTTTAATTTTTTTTGTCAGAACAGATCAACCATTCATTCAAACTATCGGACCATTCAACTCGAGAATCAAACCCCTAACCAGTTCATTCTCCAGGTCGGTTTTAAAAACCTTGGTGTGGAATGGGTGTCAGGTGCATTTTATGGGGAGCCAATCCAAACTCATAAACAAGTTTTAAGGTTTCAGAATTTCAGGGCCTTTTAGCCAGCGCACAATAAGATTAATTAGGAATATCAGTGGATGGTAAATTTGCATTGACCCAACCCTACTGTGTTAGGGTTGGATTAACCTGAATCAGATTTTGGGTCGGGCCCATTGCAAATCCTACCCTAACCCAATTGGCATTGTAGCATTTAAACATTTTGAACATATATCCTTAGTTGAGTATAGGTGTATTGTTTGTGGAAGAGGTCGGATTAGGTTCAACATTCCAGTTCATTTGATCGGATTGATTCAGGTCGAGGCAAACCCGTATCCAACCCACAGATATTCCTAGGGACTAGGGTGAATGGTGACTGTTGATTTAAGGTAAGGCTCAGTTTGAAAGGAATACAAATATAAATTTATAGAGTGTAAAACTTTGTATTTTGTATGTATTTATATTTTATAAATTTGTATTTATACTCCTTCCAAATTGAGTTAAGGGAGGATTCCTGCAAATCCGACCCATGCATAAAAAAATAACCATGACAAAACTCTGGTCTAGTTGAGAGCCAGTCAGAGTCCAAGAGACATTTTCACTGCTTCAAACATTCCTATATCCTAACTACTCCAACTAAGAGAAAATTATGTTATATATCCAATGGAGGATCAAATTGTGTACAATGACAAACCTGAATTAGTTGACAAATTTGCCATCAACTTCAAGCAAAGCAGCTATTGTTGTTCTGTAAATGCTGGTGCGTGGAGTTGTAGAATGTCCCTCCACCTGATAGTCATAGCCATCACGGCAAATTAGGGGTGCAATTTGGGCGGCCCAACCCAAGCTCGAACTGATTCAGCTCGCAATTTTATACAGACGTCGCTTAAATTTTCAATCCTCGTGCTGGTCCTGGATTCAAAAGTTTGGGTAAATTGCTGAAATCCCATTAAAGTTTAATAATTGCAATTACCTCCCCTAAATTTTTGATACAATTGTAAGTAGACCTTCTTTCTCCCATTTTTGTTTCTCTTCCACCGAACCCTACCTCATAAGCACCAGCGAGCTCGATCCACACCAGCGTCCGTCAACTCAGAAGCCACCAGCGGTGAGAGGGAAATCATCCGAGGTTCTTCTTCTTCTTCTTCCTACAAAGGTAGTGTTCTTTCTAGCTTTCTATTTTCAACATGGTTTTTAAAAACGAACTGGTGACCGAACCGGTCAGGGGTCCAGTTACCGTTTGACTCGAACGGCCAGCCCATTTTGATAAAAAAATAAAAAATTTGAAAAAATGGTCAAAACCGTTCGAACTGTTCGAATAATTAACCAACCAGTTCAGCAGTTTACTGACCGAAATCAACAATTTTGAGGAAAAAAGCGATTTTAGAGAAAAACGGACCCGATTTTTCCGGTCCAATCCGATTTTGAAAACAGTGGTTTTCAACATATCGAATAACCGCAGTTGACGATAGCCTCGTTGACCTGAAGTCATTGAACGCTTGCTCAAGATATGTTCTTGTAAAGGAGAGCGGTGGATAGCGGAAGGAGAGCTCTACAATCATTACCGCAGTGGATAGCGAAAGGAGAGCTCTGCAAATTTTAAGTTTGGATGGGGAGAACTCTGTTGGATTAGATGTAAGTGAAGGGCCATAAAGCCAGTACTCATTGGGCACATCCACCGTAAAATATCAGCATTGATGCTAGGGATGTATACAGAAAATATACGTTCAGTTGAACCAGCTTGAATGGCCTTCGGCCTCCGAGCCAATGACTCACACCACTTTGTCTATTAATGGAGGATTCCCGGTTTTTTCTTTGAAGACTGATGAGTGTTGAGATGCGTTTAATTTGAAAGGCATTTGTTACACAGTTTTGTTTTATCAACCAGTAATAGAACAACTAGGATCATAGATAATTGATAAAGAAAATTAAAAGACACTTGAAGAATATTTGTATATTTTATTATGTCACTTAACGACTGATTAATAGAATGCAGTAGATTATCGCATTTCGAAAGTTAGTATCTGTCGGAAATTTTTCCAAAAAAGCCATTTTCTACTCTACGTTACGAAAGGGCTACTGTAGACAAAAATGAGTCCGCCTTATGTAAACCCGTGGGTTCCTTTAACAAGTGGCCAGTTGAATCGGACACAAAATGACAAAAAAATGCACTACTCCCATTCCTTCCTCTCATTTTTGTTTCTCCTCCACCAAACCCTACCCCACAAGCACCGAAGAGCTCAATCCACACCGGCGTCCGTCAATGCGGAAGCCACCGGCGAGAGAGAAATCATCCGGCTGTGCATTATCTGGCCGCTCTTCTTCCTATAAACCTAATGTTCTTTCTGGCTTTCTATTTTCAACAGATCGAAGAACCTCCTTAAAACCATGACTGGGGCAAACTTGGCTGTTGGACCTTGAGACAACCAACTGCCCACCCTATTACAAGTCTAATAATCCTTATCCACAACCGATGGTGGAATGAATAAAACAGGGTGTCCATTAAATAATCCTATTAACAACCCGATCGGCTTAGCTATTCGGTTCCTTCCTCTGTTCACAGTCACGAATTCCCTTCGTAAAAAAAATGGTATAATTTTTTTTTTTCGCTTCAGAGGTAGAAATTTTATTTGAGTTAGTGAACATTAGAAAAAGGCAAAACTTAATAATATGAACTGTATGTAATTAAACCAAAATTAATAGGAAAAAACAGATGTGACTAAAAAACCTACAAGAAAAAGAAAAGAATGGGAAGAGTTATTCGCCGCTAGTTACTTTAACTCGCCTTGAAGGTGACTCCGGCGACGATGGAGATGACAAGGTGAAGGTGGACGATGAGGAGAGTGATGATGACAGGGGCGATGAAGGTCCATTTTGCAATTTCCTCTTGTAGGACCATCTGGGTTCATTTGCCTGACCCTCTTCTCTCGTTAAATTATGCTTCAGACGCTTCACGTCCGACAACTTTACTGGCTTTATTATAAATTCCTCTGCACCTTCTTCTAAACACCTGCTCAAACAATCACAACCAAAAGTAGTTTGTTAATAGTTATATTCTATGTCTTCTCCACCTCCACTAGCTCTACAGAGTACACAAGTTCAAACAAAACCATCAAAACAAAATCCGAAGCAGCATGATCACTAGATCACCTTTCTGATTTTTTCTCAAAACAAAGCTAAATGACTCTCTATCTTCCTCTTTATCAATAACTCTTACTCGGTCTTTCTTAAGCAGAGTTAATACTTTTACACTTTCGAAAGCAAGAACGGGGAGAAGAGATTAATAAGAAAGCAGAGGATAGGTAGAAAATACCTGTCAATACGAACCAAGGTGTTTTCGGACGACATGATCGCCAGAGAATGGTTCAAAAGAAAATTAAATCTAACCTGTATTTTCTTGAGCAGTTCATATCCGGTCATCCCTGGCATACAATAATCGGTGATAACCATATTCACCTTCAACCCCTACAATTAATAGAAAAGAAACGAAACAGGTAAGCCACTAAAACAAAACAAAATCTAATGGAGAAACCATGCAGAGCCATGTATCAACTAATTTCACTTGCATCTAATCCAACAGAGTTCTCCCCATCCAAACTTAAAAATTGCAGAGCTCTCCTTCCGCTATCCACCGCGGTAACGATTTCAACTACTTAGGTATTAGCTAACTAAAACAAACCATGACAAGTATGAAGAAGAACCAAACAAAACAACATTCCGAGGAATGCTTGTCTGCTAGTTGCAACAACAAAAATACAAAAGTGAATGGTTGTCTTCTAGTTACAAAAGTGAAAATTTCTGATTAGTACTTGTATTTTGGGTCTAGTGTTATTTTGGTCTTTAAATTTTAAAACGTGACAATTTAGTACATGAATTTCCAAAATTTGTCAATCTAATACTTGTTGTTTACCAATTTGTTAACCAGCTAGTAAGTAACATTTGAAAAGACACAAATGCCTTTTGAGTGTTATCTAATTTTTTTTTATCAATCATCCACATGTTAATAAAAATAAACAGATCTTTGCCTCTTTTATTCATGAAAGTTGGGGTTACGTTTCAGTGTGCATTTTAGCGACTCCAATTTTCTTGAAAAAAAGAGGCAAAGATTTAGGACTATTCATTTTTTATCAATGTTTGGATAGTTGATAAAGAGAAAAGACACTCAAAGGGTATTTCAGTATTTGTGTCTTTTCAAATGACACTTAACGACTGATTAATGGCAGTTATTAGATATATGTTTGGCATCGATGCTGCATATGAAAACAGTGATGCTGTGGATTGGAAACACCTTTTTTGATAAAATGGTATCTTTTTTTTGTTTGGAAACATTGTTGCAAGGTAGGACATTTTCTGAAGTAATAACAATGTTTTTTATTTGATATCAATGTTTCAAGAAACATTGGTATCTATTATCTAGTGCCACATCGTGCCCCTGTCAGTGCCACATCATGCCCCTGTCACTGCCATCTCATATCCCTATTGACAATAACAAGCTGCTGCTTCAAGAATGCCTAATTGATGTTGCTCCAAACTATGTCTTTTCAATTTCCAAGCTATGGTTTAGAATACTATTTTTTATGAAAAAAACAATTCCAAATAAACAAATATTTTCTGAAGCATCAATCTTTTCTGATAGGACACTGATTTATCACCGTTTTCTAAAACAACGGCAATAATGCCCCACGTTTTGAAAATTCAGATAATTATGTAGTTTCAAAATTCGGGGAGCAAAGTGAACACTTAGAAAGTACAGATTACTAATCTGGGTCTGGGTCTGGCCGAGTACCACCGCCTCAGTCCTCTGGTCAACGTGTTACCGGTCTGATAGATATCTGAAAGTGTCTCGGTCTGAATTCAGATAACGGTACACTTACTATTACAGACTCGACTCCAAGTGTAGGTAAAAAGTGTACTTTTACCTTTTTGTGCAATGTACAGTTCCTTTGACAATAGTACCTTTTTGGTCTCCGGCTGGAGCGGTGGCCCTCACGAAAATGATCTAACGTTGCTTACACAAGGATGCTTTTTTTGGAAAGAGAGAAGATGTAGCATTTTTCAAGGGCATATCCCTGAATTTGCCACCTCAATACACAACACTCAGATGCGAGAGACCGACCTCAATACACAACACTCAGATGCGAACGAGACCGGATCTTCTCATCACACAGGACGCCTCACACAGATTTACACACAACACTCAGATGAAAACATCTCGCGTATTTATAAAGGGAGAATGACTGATTAACCCAGCCTATTAATTTATAGACCTAAAGTACAATTAAAGTGGACGTCACTTCGGAATTAATGTCAATTCACAGATTTTTAACCTTTTAAAATAATTCTGCAGTGAAAATAAAAAATCTGTACGGTAGATGTGCCTGTAAAGCGCCCATGTGTGAGGAGCAGATCCCATTCCGATGCGAACAAGTCTCGATAGGACCGAGGACATTGGGGAATAAATGTGACACGGACACCCGAAGGGAAACGAATATCAGACGAAATTTAATTAAATCAAGAACCCCTTGAATTTTAATAAATAACAGTTGATTAGTTTAGTTCTATAATATTAGTTTTCTAGGTCTCAAGCCTTTTCTCTATGATTGTCCACTCAAGTATCAAGAGATTGAATAAAGCTGCTGCTACCAAAAACAAAGTTCTGTAAATGGGTAAAGGCCCACAACACAATCCAATACCACGCCGGTTGAGTATTCATCGCTCGAAACTTGAACTCAGGTTCTCAAATCCAATCAAAAATTAAAACAGGATATACAACTATACTTCTCGGTCTAAAATTGGCAAAGACGTAAGAATCCTTGTAAAAATCTTCACCTCAAATTGCAACAACAGTATCCAAACCAAACAAAAACTACTTGGGGCCAATGTCCTTGAGAGCACAGATCTGTTCTTCTCCCATTGCAGACATTACAGTCACAACAAGGTCCTTCCCCTCAGCAAAACCTTCTTTGATCTGCATTCCATAAAGACGTCCATAAAAACTTTTGAGCTAGGAAACTTTAACCGATACTTCAGTGGGAGAAATAGGCAAACAACATTCAATCTACAGGGAACTTGATGAGAAAATTTTTCTAGCATACAACATGAATATTGTGCGTTTAACACAATGATAACGAGACCACAAATAATAAACAATAAATCAAATACTTTATATTCCATGCAGAAACTACAAGGTAGAACCTAGATCATCCTAGAAATTCCAAAACAGTAATATAATAATGCAATAGATATACTCTAGCAAAGACAAGTATCTCAAAGAAAAAGGGGAGGAAATTGGGAAAAAACCACAAGTTGCTAAAGTAACTTACTGAGGCAAGCAAAGTTTCATCAGTAGGGAGTCTCAGATCATCCTTAGTGTTGCCACTTTCAGTCAACAGACTCACCTGATGCATTTAATATATAATCAAAATAGAGATTCATAAATGATGGGAGAACTAAGAAAAGAGGGGGAAAATCTGGGCATACAAATCCATCTTCAGAAATATCAATCAATTGGTAGTCAGTACGAGAGACATGGGGAACCTGCACACAGGCACAATAACGTGTTAATCCTGCAAAATCTGCCAAATGCAAATGAGTAAGACGATAAAATTACACAAAATTGCACCAACAAAGTACAGTCCTTACATCACAGTTATGGGAAGATGGCACAATATCTTCAAGCTTCTTAGCGTTGAAAATATCAATTCCAACAAAGTGGCACTTAGCATGACCATGCTTGCCAGTCTTGGAAGTTGAAACCTCCACAACCTGTAAAAAAAAACATTCATCTAAGTTCATAATATGAGGGGAGGAGGGGCCATTGCTTGATGTAATGGTAAAATTTGGGGCTGACAAGTGTGAGAATGCAGGTTGAGCATAATAGAAGCCACTTCGAGTGAAAAAAATGCCAAACATTAGGTCTGTATCCACTCTGCCCCTCCCGAGACCCAAAAGAGTTTGGCACGTTGGCGTTTTTTTTTAGAATGCTAGGTGAGGAAAAAAAGAGACATGCTTAAATATTTCAACTTGGTGATCGAGAATAGTCAAGGCAAGAGAATCATGAAAACTGAGATTATCTATAGGCATATAAATATTAACAAAATTTCAATTGTAATATGCAGTCCACAAGTACAATAGCATAATGCATGATACAGAGTACAGATCAGGCCACTCAGACAGCCTGACTCATGACATAAATTGGTCACATAATTCCCATTTTCAGCTTCAGATTACAAACTCTATTTAATTGATCAATATGCCCGCAAAGCAAAAGTATTGAAATGAGCAAAAATAAGATCATGATAAGAGTGATAAATATATAAAAATATTGATGTCTTACTAACTTAAATTACTAAATAGTATATTATTATAACTGAGAGTAAGAGCCAAATGGGTCAACCCAAAGAACATCGAGGCTACAGTACACCATTACAACCAAAATGATTAAATAATACAGCAAACACGGATAGGCAGAAATCTAAAATCGAAGAACATGGAAATAGTGACAAACTAACCAAAGCAAATATCCGTATAAACACCAACATTATGCAGGGTAGAAAGCATAATCAAGAAAAACCATGAGGAAGGAAAGCGTTGTCCTGTAAGTTACTTGGAAGAAAAAAAAAACACAAAAATCTGCACAATAAAACTTGATGCAACAAAATCAAGAATAAAAGTGCCATGAAAATAATCAGTTCAGTTAAAAAGCCAAAAAAAAAAATACTGGGGAGAGAACACCTGAGAAACCTCAATTATAAATATTAGGTGGGGAAACATAGAACCGCATGTGAACCAGCAATAGGAACACATAATCCAGCAATGCAAAAAATGCTATAAGAAAACTACAGTAGTTGTATGAAATCGAAGGATAGGCAACTGAAACAACCAAAACGAAACAAGACCAACATCAACAGAGGTCACAAAAGATCATTACTATAAACTGAAAACCCTAAGAACCCAAAGAAATCAAAACCTCATTATTGGGAGAATAAACTAAAAAACAGGAGAAGAACTCATCAAGGATCTAGCGAAAATCCAATATCCCAGATCTATAAAGAGATACAAGTATTAGGAATGGATGAAAAAAAAAAAAAAAAAAACCTTGCAGGGTCTTCCTTTGATGACAATGTATCCGTTCTTACGGATGGTCCCGGCCTGCTGAGGATATGTCTTTGAAGCTCCGGCATCGGCCTTCGACTCGAAGTCGTGGTCTTCGTCCGACATGACTGAACTTTGGTGTTGTGTTGATACAAAGAGAGAAAAGAAAAGTTGCAGAGCTCGAGAGGCGTAGAAAACCAACAAAAGTTAGATCAGCTTATATAAATATAAATATATAATTATTTATCTATTTTTCTCTCTCCTCCTTTTTCTCTTCAAACTAAAAAAAGCATGATTCCGGGAGTCTAGGGTTTCATTTCATGGAACTCTCGCTCTCGCTAGTCGCTGCAAACCTTTTTGCGTCTGTCATTTTTCACCGTTAGATCCCTCCTCTCGTGGATGGTAAGATTGCGAAGAATAACTACTGCATTATAGCTTATAAAGAGAGCCCTGAGACATTTGATCACATCTATGGTTCAATAGGAATATTTGAGACCCGATCTGATCCAATCAAACGGTCAAACCATTACAGTCGTTCATCAGCAACATCTCTTAAGACGGGAGCGGATTAGCTGGAGATGGATGAACTACCTATCACGGGTCTACAGTGAGAACTGACGTGTTCAACCGTGATAGACAATTTAGCCGGGTGTGTATGATTTTGCCTCCAGCTCATCCGGATTGTATCAGAACTTCCATAAATAATAACAAGAGAGGTGTTCCCGATGTATGGTGTAATGGCTTGTTGGGATGATTGTCGGAATCAGACCTGAACTCAGAATCTTTTCTCCTCGCTCGAATTAGAGTTGGAAACTCCTTCCAACAAGAACTGCCCCTATGATGATTTTGTGGGCTTTGACTCGCACTGTCCCAACAGCCTTTTTGCAACCTTGCATGGGAATATAAGCACATGAATAGAGAGATATTCCCAATACAAGGCTGTAAAGACTGCCTGAACGGGTGTTGCCCGAACTCGATTTTGTATTTCACATCTCAGTGAGAGTCACTATAAAACTGGGACCACCAGGTATGAGATTGAGATGTGCAGACACACATCACGCAGATCACGTTGAGACCAGGGCCGCCATCAGACTGGGATCACTATGTATGTATAAAATTGGGGCCACCACGATAAAACTGTGAAGACAAGATATTTTTACATGCATTTCGCTTTTGGGCCAACTTGAGAGGAGACCAGGAGATCAGAACCCTAGGTTAGTAAATTACACATCCCTAGCTATTAATTAGGGGTTAAACTTGGGCCGGCCCAACCTAAGTCTGGATCAACGTAGCCCACAATTATGCATAGGATGGGCTTGGGTTTTCAATATTTAAGTTGTACTTGGGTTCAAAAGTTAGGACTTTTTTAATTTTTTTCAGACTAAGCATAGGCTTAAATCTTAAGTAGCCCAAGCCCAATCCAACCATGTCTCAATCAAGCCTGCAGACATACATATATGCATATATAAAAACATAATTACATTTTTTTTTTTGGTATTACAGAGAGAAAACAAAACAGTACAGACACAGAAGAAATAGGGTCTAACTAAAGCCTTGGTTTGCCAGGTCCCTGTAGCCATTTTGGGCAACCAGAGGCAAAATTCCTAGACTCTTTTAGACCCCTCTTGGCCAAATCATGGATACATAGAGTTCAAATCTTCCCCCACATAATGCGCCCCAAAAACATCCCAACCATGCATTTGGAACATCTTCTAATGACAAGTATGGGAGATGTTCTCAATGCACGCTGAAATGTGTATGTGGGGTGTTTTTGAGGTACATTCTTTGAGGGGCAAATGTGAACTTGGATACATGAATACATGCATTTATGCATAGGGTAGACCTAGATTGGGATAACATTCTCAACATGGAAAGAGTGATTAGGATCCGTGCACAATTCCATAATTTCTGGAAAAAAGAAGAGAACTACCCTGCCCTTTGGGGGTAGTGATACATAACTCCCTGACCATTCATTTGTCATACATGGCTATCCTATACTTCTATTCCAATACCCTATTCTTGCCATTAGCACTATACCAATTTTGAACTTTTATGAGACCATTTTGCCTTATTTATTGCATATCCAAAACCCAAATTTTGAGCTTTTTCTTAGAGACCTACTAGCATGTGAAATGAATAATGCTTTTCATATATATATATAAGTGAAATGAATAATGAAGCGAGATGCATGCCAATTGAGGGGGTGTGATCACAATTCGCTTTTAAAGTAAAGTATTTTCACATGCTAGCATTTGCCATATTCTTATTATTATTTTTTTTCTTTTCATGTGTTCAAGAGAAAGACTTAAAGGAGAGCTACAAAGAAGTAGAGTGTCCACCATTGTTGGTTCTAACCAGTTCAAAGAACTCATAACATCGTTTTGTTTACTTTCTGAACAATGGAGAGAGAGAGAGAGAGATTATAACAGTTTAAATATTGAAAGTGGCAGGAGATAGAAGTAGAGATTATAACATGCTCTAGGAAGAGAAAAAAGGTTCAAAACTTGGATTTTAGAGTTGCAATAATAGAAAAGGCAAAGGTGGCAGGATATCGAAGTAGAGATTATAACATGCTCTAGGAAGAGAAAAAAGTTCAAAACTTGATTTTAGAGTTGCAATAATAGAAAAGGCAAAATGGTCTCATACAAGTTTAAAACTAAGGCTATGTTTGGTTTGTGGGATGGGGATGAGAAAAAGGGAATATTCTAAAAATATTCCTTTTTCTCATTTGTTTTGAGGGAAATAGAGGGATGGGATGAGAAAAATGTGGGATTTCAGATCCCAAAATCGTGAATTTGGGGTTGCACCAAAACCGTGCGATTTCGATGGAAAAAATTGAGAAACCACTATTAGAGAACCAGCGAGGATGAACGGAGGAGGGAGAGAACCAGTGCCTTCCCCATTACCATCGGCAATCTGCTACCTCCCCTTCCCTGTTCAAACCTAGAAACAAAGCAACGGTGGCGGCACCCCCTCTCAGCCACTCCCTTCCTCCCTCTCTCCTCTCTCCTCTCTTCTTCTCTTTCTTCTTCTTCCGTCTTTTGTTTTTCACCGTTGATGAGTAGGGTCGAAGACTGCTCTGTATACAGTCGATGAGTAGGGTCTCCATGGCTTTAGGAGATAGAGGTCGATTTCGAACCAGTCCAGATGGGCTTTTCTTTGGGGCTTTAATTCAAAAATCAGGTGGCTCATGTGATCTTCTGGTCTTCTCGACATTGTTCATCGATTTCGAACCAGTCCAAAAGCACTGTTCATCGTCTTCTCGACAATGAACACAAGAAATACCAACGACGGTGACCAGGATCATTTACCCTCTAGTACCTCTCTGTTCATCGTCTTCGCTTTCCGTCGACAAACTACTGTTCATCTTCCTCTTGGTGAAATAGAGCACCCCATTGTTCATTGTCTTTGCTTTTTGCCGGGGAACTACTATTCGTCTTCCTCTTGGTGAAACAAAGAACTGTTCATGGTCTTCCCTTTCCTCTCGCCACAATGCTTTTCTTATTATTTTCACATATATAAAACCAAACAATGAATGAGTAAATTTTTACACATTCCCATCCCACCCAAATCTTCCCACAAACCAAATGAAACCTAATAGAATAGGAAAAAAGTGTTAGATTCTAAAAGGCATAGAGTAGCTCTTTGTGGCAAATGAAAGTTTCGGGACGAAGTGTCATTACTCAATAGTACAAGGCACGTCTCTTCCATAAATGCGAGGTGCTGTAATGACTAGTGAGGTTAGTGCAAGAGTGCATGGGCATGCACAAAATAGAATGCCTTTCTATCCATGAGATTGATCCCGTCCGTACCTACTTTGTGAGCGATGTTTCGAAAGCAACTCGACCAAAGTGCATTGTCATTTTAGGTCAGGTTGGTTAGACTTCTCCTTTGTATTGGAGTTGTGTTGTGGATAGGAGCCTAGATCTGCTGACCACAAAACATTGGCCACAAGAGACTACAATCACATATTGGAAACATCTATATTAAACTTTAATAACTATTATTCAATGGGGGAGATATGTGGTTGTAGTGTACATAAGATGTAGCTAGTAGGGTCATGGGATGCATACTATTTGTATAGACAAACAATGTTGTTTTTGGTACTATTGTTACTTTTACTTGTAACGCTTTTGGTTTGGTTACTACAAAATTTTGAGAAATTGTCTCATCACATCATATCATATAACTATTTTCACTAAAAATAATATAGGCATTAGATTGGGTATTGGCATTTATAATAGAAACACAAAATTTGACATTTCCTCAAGAAACACCAATGGTACAAATGTTGTATTGATAAATCAAAGCATTTATGATAGGAAAATATATTCTTGTTACTACCAAATTTGGAGCCAAGGGTAGCTTGATTACTTCCAAGTTGAAATAGTTGTGGTTCCAAGGGCAATTAGGTCACTTTCAAGGTGAAGTAACCAAGGGTCCTACCTATAAGAGTCAATAAACATCAGAGGCCCTGAGATGTGGTCCCAAGGGCAAGGACTTTGATGATCAAGTTAGCCGAGGTCTGTAGGATAGCCAAGGTCACAGTAAGCAAGAGAGCTAAGAGCTTAAGTGTGCAAAAGAGAGGATACCTTTGACTATGGTGCCCTTTTATAGCCGGAGTTGCCTAAAAACCCAGTAGTGGGTGAGAGGTAACAGTCATGTGAGTTACAGACATGAATACGAATGTTATTGGGGCGAGATCCTAGTGGTTGAGCGTTACCCCATCATTGATGCGCCGGGAAAGAATCCGGTGAGATCATAACACTTGTAGTAAATGCTGTCACAGTAATGACCCCTGGAAGTTACACTATTGCCCTTAGCTGAGGTCGAAATGACAAGATTGTCCCCAGGATGTGTGCCATGTGTCATCATCCAATGGAGTGGTCAATTATACCCATGTCAATTCTCATAAAATTTGTATTGATTGACATAAAACATTGCAAGTATAAGTGGCAATGGTACCAAACACAACCTAAACAATCATCACAATTCCAAACCAGTAATTTACAAGTATATATAAAAATGGGAGTCCAAAAATAGTTTATTTTCTTAATTTTAACATTATAGAACTATATATAGAAAAAAGAATTTGCAATATTATTATTATTGTCCTTTAAGAGATATTCATGCTGTACATATACATCAACTATTCATTTATGTCAAATAAGACAATAGATGAAAAGCAAATGCCATGTAAAAATGTCCTCAAGGCTCAGTTTGGAGAGAGTGCAAATCTATATATATATATATATATATATGGAAAGAGGAAAGAAGGGAGGTAAAGGTCCTCTCACCAAAGAGCTCACTCCTCCTCTCCTTTCTCACACATGTGCATATTTAGTTTTATATTAAATCATTAAAAACCTCCTAGGTCTTTATTGTCTCTCATAAAATCTATATTTACTCTCTAATAAATCTCTCTCTCTCTCTCACACACACACCTTAATAGTCAATATTTATAACATCTCCCCTCCCCATTAAATCCTTGTTTACCCAAACTTTCTTAGGCCATTTTTCTCCAAACCCCACCTCTTTTACTTCCCATCTCATTTTCTTGTTTAACTCCCCCCCACCCCGCAAAGAAAAGTCTTGGCTCTGCCAAGTTTTTCCCTTTGTTTATTATTATTTTAATTTAATATAGATTTGTTTAATGGATTCTTATGGTTCAATAATAAAATGTAGTAAGAAAGAATTTAATGTGAGTTTTTTATTATCTTGATTAGTTCAATTTTGAAATTGTTTTTTTTTTTAACTTGGTTATTAATCTCATGTTTGGCTCTATAGGGCTACACAATGCCCCAACCCAAGTCTTTGCCATGCCACAACTAACTAGATAAGATATCAGCTGAGCCACCATTGGTTTATGTGTTCATAATATATAAGCTATATAAAAAAGAAAATTTGAAACTCAATAACCAAAAAGGAAAAGATTGTTTTTACTATTATACATGTAAAAAAAGTAAAAATACAACATCCTTTGCATTGCATGGGTCACCATTAATATAAATATGTATAGTAGAAATACAAGGATTAGAAAATAACATACACTGAGCGTGTTTATATTTGTACTCTTCACAAATGGAGCCCATGGGATCAATGGAATGTCAAAATCTGATGTATGTCCGATGTAAACACATAGTCCATGTACAGGCACATAGACACATAGCCATCTATGCAGGACGCTGCCTGTATATGTGTGAGATGGATGAATACATTTACCCCGATGAAATGCAAAAGAGGGGCTAAATAGTAAATAGGAACATTATGTTGCACTGGGTTGCTGCAAATTAAAAATTTAAAACCATGTGCTCCAACTTCCAGAATTCAACATAAAACAAGTTCATATTCGCTTCGGAAAAAAAACAAATTCATGTTACTTTTTTTTATTATTAGTACAAGTTCTTACCAAATACCAATTGAATCTGGGTAATATGACATCTGGGCTCAGTTTGGAAGGAGTGCAAATGCAAATATATAGAGTGCAAAACCTAGTATTTTATATTGTTTTGTATGTATTTGTACTGTATATATTTGTATTTATACTCCTTCCAAACTGAGACCAAATAATGCAACCATCCATTGGAATACATAATTCAAAGGGAGACCAGGTAGTGAACGAAAATTCCAATATATACAAATGACCTTAGGAATTAGGAGTCCTAAGGATCCAAGATCTGAACTACTACAGTCGTGGACTTCTGCTACAAGAAAATATTTCCATCTGATCCTAGATGTTTAATAAAAGAAGGGTAAAAAAGGAGAAATGAGCAGAAGAATAAAAACATTAAAAATTACTGAGTTTTGTCATTGGGAATAAAGAAATCAAATTTGACATCAACAGAACCAGAACCCTCCCCAGTATCTTTGTACTCTATGCTTGTTATTGCCCCCAACTCATCCTCATCTTGATATTCAGGTTTCACCCGCCGGACTGGCACTGTGACAGAGTACACAGTCCCAAGATCTGGATCTGTTGAGACACTGAGCTGGACTTTATCCTGTGAATCAATCTCCACAAAATCAGATAAAGCACCCACAATGTTCTTCACAATCTTCTGCTTTGCCTCATCACTAACTGCACATCTATCAGAAAAGAGGATCATCTTCAAGCGTTGCTTGGCAATCTTTGCGTTAGAGTTCCTCCTTGTAATTGGTGGTAGGAACAGTATCCTCCAGGCCAAGTTTAGACGCTCAAATAAGTTCATATTTATTGCATTTAGGAGGAAACCCTCTAGTTCTTGGTTCAACGTTTTGGAAGAAAACCCATTGTCATCTCTGATACCAAAAGTACGGTGATTATAGCATTGAATCTTGTGACCTTCAAGGGCTATGAGGGGACATCTGGGTGTAAGTTCAGAAATATGAGATCTCCCATTAAGGAAACCACTGAATGGCACCTGCAAGACGCAATAAGATGAAAAAGAATGAATTCTTTGGTGTCAGTAGGACAACAAAAAGGTGATGATATTCCTTGTGTGATTTGAAAAAATAACATTAATGTCATATAGGAATTAATGCTACCCCCCACCCCCCGGTCTTGTGTAGCCTCTTCTGGTTTTCTAAAAAATAAGAAAATAACATTAATGTCATATATGAATTAGTCATCCATGGTACAAATGAAAATCATCTCTAACACAACTAAAATAATTTCATCAGATACGATTCTAGGAAAGCTATTGAATGAATGAACAGGTAGAAAAATGACACCATCTGTATGATATGATAACATGATGCACAGATAGCTTCCTGTTAATCATTGAAAGAACTTCAAATGATATAAAATTATAAATAGGCTATTTAACAATAAAACTAGGATAAAATGATGCAATATCTCAGGAAATCATATGAACAGTTCACATGCTTGGGCATTTAGGCTGCAATAGGCAGTCCTTGAAAGGACTTTTCTCTGTTCTCGGCTAGGATAAGAAAACCCAATAACATTCATTTGGTAGATATCAGATATAAACCTTTTTTTTTAACCCAAAAGGAGCAATTTGCAGATATGAAAAAGGATCAACTTATTTGGATCTGAGTTTTCAGAACCCTTTTTCCAGAAATAACCTCATATTTTTCAATATAACATGAAATTCCCCCTTAGATATGAAATTATGCTGAGAAGGATTCTCACAAACCCTACAGAATCCACAGTCCACACATAATACTTATAAGAATCCATGCCTAACAATTGCAAAAAGGGAGCTTCATGTGTTTTATCTGGTAAGAGATACCTCACGCATGTCCCTGTCCTAGGGATGCAGATTCGAATAAGGGTATATTCGAATCCGATCTGATACACTATCGATCCGATCCAATCTGATATCATTTTTAAAAAATTAATAAATTATTAAAAGAAAAAGAAAATATAACAGTTTAAATAAAGAAAAACAAAAAATGCAAGTATTCTCAACTATTTTTATCATATATATACATGCTTTCTATAAATAAATAAATAATATAAAAAATTTACAAAAATGAAATATAAATAACATATTATATATATATATATATATATATATATGGATCAGATCCTTTCGGATCGGATAGGGGATGACCCAAATCTGAAAAAATAGGATCCAATGTTAAAATCTTATGATTTACGATACGATTCATGATTTGAATCATGAATCCCAACGGTTTTGATTTGAATCATGAATCCCAACAGTTTTGATTTGAATCTTATGTTTGAATACTTTTCTACAAAAATTGTAAGATTTTTGTTTGAATCCTATGATCTGAATCATAAATCTTACAATGTATACAATTCTTGCGATTCAAATTAATTCAATTAAGAATTAGTTCTCTACTTTGTCATTTTATTTTGTTAATATTTAATTTTGTCAAAGGTGACTTGTACTAAATACCTTACTACAAATTGACTTATTTATGTTATTTAAAACCATATATTGAGTTTATTTTCCAACATATGTAGGATAAAGAGTCATTGTATGTGGATTATTTAACTTTCAAGTCAAATTTGATTATATCATCTTAGACTTCTATTGTATAAGTGGTAAATTCTATTGATTTAGGTACATACATGGTAGATATAGATTAAAAACTGGGTAGAATCACTTTACTATATATCGATTCATGATTCGATTCGATTCAATCTTCTCTACAATTTACGCTACAATTACGATTTTCATAACATTGATAGGGTCGAACTTCGGACCGGATCGGATCATGACCGATCCATTTGCACCCCTACTCTATCCAACGAATATATTTTACTGTTTTTTAAAAGGTAAAGTAATATATTGTATTGATAAACTAACCCACCCAAAAGTTTACAGAAGCCCATGTACGTACGATGGTAGGGGTGGAACTTGAGCGGGTTAGGATTTGGATTTTGTCAAAATTTCAATACACCCAACCCAATGCTCTAACCTGAAATAGGGTAAAATGTAACTCGGGCCAACCTGAGTTGCACCCCTTTACAGTGGGGATATACAAAACAAAAAGAAACAAAAAGAGATACAGCATTCAAAAAGAGATAAGCTGGACTCCCAAAAAAGGTTTTTGTATGCTTAACTAGGAATAAAACAGTCCTTTTAAGTTGTTTCTTATTGTATCCATATCTGAATGCTTACTCAAAAACTATGCATATTTCTTTCTCTACACTGTCCAGATAATAGCGGCAGGTAAAATCCCCATAGCTCCAGAACTGTTTCCGGAAGACAGCATTTGTAATGCCAAAGTCCATAAATGACAAGAGAGTTTACAGTAAACAAGAAAGTGATTTGAAGATTCTGAGCATTAATTGCATAAGGAGAAGGTATCATTGTCCACAATCATTTCTCTTTTTTTTTGAAGAATGATAATTCCTCTTATTGGAATTTTTATTGTTTTCTTCTCTGTTCTTCCTTTTTCTTTTCCATTGACCAGGGGAACTAGTTGTTTTTTTTTGGAATTTTTGTCGCAACTAAGAAAATGTTGGAGATTTAGAACAGATATTGTGTAAATTTGTCTTCCTGCCTCCATTTTGCTCTGCTTTCATCCTTACTGTTTCTATAATTTTCTAGGCATTTCATGGATTAGTTCTGCACTTTTTGGTGATACACTCTAGGGGTTTCTTTTTGAATCCCAGCAAGGCCCCTTAGGTTAGGGCCATTTTTTAGGCTCCTTGGTCTGAAAAGTTGGATCTGACTTCTGATCTCAAATTGCTGCATTTATTGGTGGGATTTAGCATTCTCACGGCCAAGCTCATGAGTCAACTTGTTGGCATTCTGCATCCAACCACAATGTAGTAATTTCAAGTTCTACTTGATCAAAGAGCTCTAATGTAAAGTTGTCAACACTAGATATACTGCTTTGCATCCAAAGTTGTTTGGTGTTCTAATGACCATATCAGCGTATGCATCCTCCACTGGGATGTTCCTTGCATTCCAAAACAAAGTCATAGGTCTAATTACATCTTACAACATTTGCCACCAAATGGACTACATCGGTAAAAACCCCTAAATAAAATCATGAAAATATGATTTCTGGTGGATCTAAATTGCAACGTCATGTCCTGTTGTAAATAGTATAGGATGAAAAAAGCACCTGAAAAAGGACCAAGAGCAACTGGCCAAATAAAACCAAATTAAATCTCTCAAATTTCATCCAGCAACTACTATCAAATCTTGGAAGGCCTTAGCATTTTCAGTCAGTCACTTCTTAAGGCAGGTTCTAATACCCATGATTTTGTAGCTGGTATAGTTACTTTAGTAAGAAACTTGCTAACATCTCAAGCAGGGCCCAGAAAGAAGTGATTCCTTCCCTAGCATGGTTTTTAGATGCAACATGCTACATAGAATCACAAGGACAATGTTGATATTTAAAATAGAATAACTTTTCTTACCAATGTTACCAAATGCTTGGTTCTCCTTATCATCTTATCAAAGATAAGGAGCATTGGTAAATGAGGCTCACCAAATGCCCTTACCTAACTTTTTAAAGGGAACATTTCAAACTGGACTATTTTAAAAGTTCAATAAGTTGCCTTAACTGACTGACAAACACAATATTGGTATTATTTAATAATTAATATGAAGGGTTACACTTGGACAGGCATAATGCCATATCATGCATATTGAGGAGCACATTACAAATATCCATTCAAAAGTTGAAGCACAATTATAAAAATTCATGAATACATTGAATACATTTATATATCACTCACTGACCTATCCTATTTGTTCATCTGAATAAACATAATACCTTACTCCTTGAACACATTTCCTGCCATCCAAATCTTCTAGTTAATTAACTGTGCCAAACACTTAACAAAGAGGAGCTTCTCCTATTGAGTGGATTTAATTTACTGAAGGTTGGACCATGACTTCAATATACAAATATTACACCAACCCTTACTTGAGTGCCCATATGACAACCTTTTATTATTATTTTTTGATAGGTTATGACGACCTTTTATTATTGCTTCTAAGTGGTGTTTGACACTATATCTATGATTATGTAAAATAGGAAGACTCTGATTGCCCCTTCACCTTTAAATGGCATTTTCAGATTGCCATTTATCCATTTTATTGGGAGGGGGGGGGAGGTAAGATTTTCACATTCCAAGGAAAGCCAAATTCTGCAGCTCATGTCATAACCAAGAAGACCCTTGCTACAAATCTATATTTAGTGACCTTTATTTGGCTCCACAACTAATCGAATGTATTTATTGGGATGTCAATTCCTCCCCCTGTTTGAATGGATGTCTTGGCCTTTTTTTTCTTACCAAAAAAAAAAAAAGAAAGGAAAAAGTAAACTGGAATCCTTGTGATTTTCTAACTAACACTGAATACAAGCAACCAAACAAAAACATGTACTCTTAATCAAGGATATATAAGAATATGGGGGGCTTTTTTTGTTTTGTTACTTTATTCCACGTTTTGAGCAGAAGGGTGGGTTTAGCATTGCCTTCATCAAGATGTAATGTGTTTCATCTTTAGAGTCATGGCTTAAAGGTAGAAACTCGAAAGCATGCATACGAAAACAATGAGGCACACAAAAAGTAGGAATTAAATTCTGATAACCAAACAATCAATTCTTAAAATGATCAAGTTCACAGGCATCAACCATAAAGGAACTGCCACGTGAACTGGATAAATAAATCTGAAACCCACAACAAACATTGCAGAAATATGACCCCGAAGAAAACCTCACAATTTAGTGTTTCTTCTATTTAAAGAAATTTAGTCGATTTGGGAACACAGTGGAAAGGGAGTTCTCTCTGTTAACCAAAGAAGAGAATAGGCCCAATATGAACCACCATAACAACAAGAAAATCAGTTCTTCGGCAGACCAATATCTAGAACAAAATTATAGACAAAAACTCAAATAATACCAACATAGGTGACAGAAATTTATTCAGCCAAGATGCCTTTTTATTCTTGAAATCCCTTGTCCCTCTTCTGATATAGACAACGAGATTAACAACATCCAAATAATAATCTCATAAATTTTCAATTCATGTCAACTCTGACGTGATGCAAAGGCTAGAGGAATCCTGAAGACCTTAATTACATTTGCATAATAAGCTAAATAAAAAATACAGATGGGGAAAGAATTGAGATCTGGCCAAGAAGTTATTCGTCATAGAGATAGAGTATCATGTTCTAGCTATTTAGTACTAAACTGAAGAAACACCCAATAAGTAGAAGCACAAATGTGAGGCAGAAAAAAGAAATCAGCTCTAATAATACCCAGCATCTATCATGTTGGATCATAAACCATACGAAAACCCTGAAAGGAAATGGTCATGCATCTGACTGGGAAGACTCTTTCTGGAATCTCAAACTCTACTGGTGGATATTGGTACATTTGCACAAAATTTGTTTGAGAAAAGTTGTCTTTCACAGAGGACTCTAAAGAGAGAGAGAGAGAGAGAGAGAGAAAACTAACCTTTGAGGGTGCAACGGACCGTCGAAAGGAGTGCGAAGGATAGGAAGCTAATGTGGCAGAAACCCTCAAATCTCCAGAAATCGCCATTGTCTCTCTTATACTCCTGCTGCTCTCACTCTGTGTCTCACTTTTTCTCTCTCAAATCTCTCAATCAACGCATTCCAACCTTCCTATTACTTCTGTTCTCCTCGCGCGACTTTTTCAGGGGTTTCCACTCTGTCACCAGCAGGAGTACCAGGAAAGAAAACCCATGGCCATGGGAATATGTGGTATTTTAGTAATTTAAAAATAAAAGTGAGGGCACTTTAGTCATAATAAGGCCCTATTAAATCGTTCTCTTCTCCGCTCTTCCTCCTTCCGGCTCTCTGGTCCTCTCAGCTGCCGCGAAAAATCTTCGGCGACGATGAGTAGGAAAGAGCATACGAGACAATGATAGGGTAATCATGGGGATCATCATCAATCATAGACAAATGATCCGAGCTTCCGATTAGAGAGAGAGAGAGAACAGTACGAATTAACGAAACTAGTTAAACAAGGGAAATGGGGAGATGGAAAGCTTGCCTTACTCTTAAAGACGTAATAACAAGATCTCCATCTGTTTCCCATCTCTCTCCTATGCCCCTCAAAGTGCCTCAAATATTACCCGCTTCGAGAAAAGGAATTCAACGGCTTGGGTTCAGATTTCTATCTTCTGCAATTCCATCCCCAAGCAATTTTTATGACAATGAATTTATTGGTGGGAATCTCGATTTTGGCCAGAAGAAGTACACCCTAGAACCTAAGGAAGAGGAGGAGGTCGGAAACATTCCTGTCAAAGCGTACTTTCTCTCTACCAGGTACCTTTTTTCTTTGTTTCTCGTTTCAGTGTAATATCTGAGTCTTGCTTTTCATGGTGTTTTTTTTTTTTGGTATATGGATTTTCATGGAATTTATTATCAGTTTTTTTTTTCAGTTTTCAGTTGCATTCACGGTTTTACCTGGATTGCCCCTTTTCTTTTATTTTTGCTTCTAGATTGATTTGTGATGTTGTTGTTAATTAGGCCTTTGTGATGATTTGGGGTCTTGCGGGAGTGCCCTTTATATTACTAGATCCTTTTCACAGTGTCTCGGTTATTGTTATGCGAATTTTCTGAAATACTCCTGCGTATAATTCTCCTTTTAGGTGGTGAAGAAGAGATGCCAATTCATTACCTGATGTTGAGTTTGCAGGAAACATCGGGCTTCTGCTTTCCAAAGCTGGCTGGCAAATTCCACCTTGCAACAGTAGTAACCAGTAATGCAAGGAGTACTTTTTATTCAATCAGCAGTAGAGGAGTTTTTAATTTTTTATTGTTGATTTCTGAACTTGAAGCTTCTGAAATAATAATGTTCATCTTGATTTCACAAATCACAATGCCCCTTTGGCCACTTTCAGTACTATTGCATTCAATGCCCTTACTTCTTGCAGACTGTTGTAGTTTCCAATTCAACTTCCTGTCCTCATGCATGTCCTAAAATTCTCTTATTACCATTCAAGAGTCAGTCGTTGCTTCTCTCTCCTACTTTAGGATTTCCCTTGAAGTTACCAGTGTTTCATCCACATATAGGCACTTTAAGGGATACGTTTACTTAGACAGATCAAGTAGTTGGCCACCTATGTAGATGGATCCTTTCTAACAGCAAATAGATTGCAAATTGACATGTATGGACAAGTTCCCGACAATGCACTCTAGAGAGATTCATCTTGGTCAAGTCTGCAATAAACAACAACATGATCTTGTATTCTCAGCCCAATGAAGGGGCTAAATTGTTAATTTGTAATACTTAATGAATTTAAGTCTCTTGCTGGTTGTAGCGGAGACTTGGATCGAATCCTGCCTGCACTAGGGTGGGGGGGGGGGGGACTATCCCCCCCCGTTGTGTAGCCCCATGGGTCCAAAAAAATACTTAATGAATTTAAAAAAGCTCAGTTATAAATTATTTTTATATGCTTCTACAATTGATTTTTCTTTCTTTCAATTAACCATTGCATTACTTTACATAAACTGAAACTAAAATTAAACAAGACCCTTGATTTTGTTTTATTTTTGCTGAATCTGCACGTATTAGTGTATTACACATGTCAGATTCCAAACTTATTACATGCATTTATATTACATGGTTGACCATACTTATTTTATATCATTAAAATATCTATATTTATAGGTGTCTTACTTCTCTCTCTCTCCACACACACACACACACTACATGCTTTTGTACTTTATGATTTGGGGCTTCGTCCCTACTCTCACCCCTCTTTTTCTGTTCTCTTTTTTCCCTCTTTATCATGTGGCTTTCTCAGATTCATGGTTTTGGCAGTATCGATTTGAGGAGCATGCAGGCCGAGAATGCAAGCAATGTTGTTCCTCCTACTTCTCGTTCTTCGAATTACATCGCCCTCAAATATTGCAATTTTCCTCAAAAAGTTACTGTAAGATGGATGTTGTATATGTGTTTTCATGTTTGCACATGTTGATTTTCTTACAAAAATAAAAGAAAATAGTATACTTTTTTTTCTTTTGGTGGTTCTTACTTTTATTATTCCCATTGGAGCACAAAACATGAGAGTGTAGGGACTTGGGACATGGTAAACTCTTGAACAATAATATTAAGGGCAGGGTAGGTTGGTTGAGTTGGTCATAAAGAAGAACTGACATGGGGCTTAAGTAGAACATTATAATAGGAAAAGTTCACCCTGGTGCCCTACAATTCCATGGGAGCCTGATTCTGTCATATTGGAGGAGATGCTATCAACCACTGAAGTAACGGTCATTGGTATATCCTTTAGTAGCTTTTCATTAAGGAATTAACCTCACTCCTATCCTTTATAGTTTTCTACCCCATGTCCTTCCAATGGCTTCATGTATAAGCTCCTCTTATGATCCTTGACTCTGCTTTTTAGGCATCCAAGATAAATTAAGATGCAAAGTTTAGGATCCTCCACAGGTGTGGATTGCCTTTTTTTCTTTTTTCTTTTTTCTTTTTTCAATTTCAACATTTTATAGATTTTTATGGGCCTATTTCCATATACAGTTGTTGTCTCAGTACTTTGATGGTCTAAATTTGCGTTTGTAGACTGTATGTGTATTAGGGGCAATGTCTACTGGGTTTATTGTAGAGTAAAGATACATTGGAGAGTCCCGAATTAGACCAATGGAATTCTTTCTGCTATAATAACAAATAAAATAAAGTGCTTCTGAATTGATCTCATCCTTTATTATTTCAATTTTTTCTTTTTTGTTCAGTAATAACTTACCCCTTCAATAAAATACCTGTTGTATCAATAGATATTTCGATCCATATCTACCTTAAATCCATCTATATGTTCACTTTCATGATTTTCTTTTCTGCATAAAGTGTTCACATTCATGAATTGTAGTTTTGTTTTGGCAAATGGCCTTTTATTATCATATTAATGATTTAACTTCTTATTTTAGGGTGTTGGAATTGAAGAAAAGGAAAGCTATTGCTGCTACATGGTAGTCTTCCAATATGGATCTGCTGTCTTGTTTAACATATCAGATGATGAAGCAGAGAGTTACCTAGAAATTGTTAGAAGGCATGCATCTGGGCTGCTCCCAGAGATGAGAAAGGATGGTAAGTATCTACTGTTTGTCTTTAAGGTCTATTTGCAAATATCAGCTCCATCTCTGCATATTCTATCTATTTCCTCATAAATTATCTTCTCAAGTGAATTCAAAAGCGTGCTTCAGAATTTGCAAATAATGTGAAAGTGCACCATGTGGAATGTGTGCATGTTATTAGGTTGGATTTTTATTTAGACTGTAAAGTAGATATGGATTTGGATATTTCCTCATGGGTACAAAATCTAGTTTTGCATTGTATGTGTGAATACTGGGCAGTATGGATATCAACTCCATCTCTGCATATTCTAGCTGTTATTGGAGAAAGGTCTATTTGCAAATACCAGTTGTATGTAGAACCTGCAGCATTTGTGGGGAACCAGTGTCAAGGATCTCTTTGTACTTAATTCTCTCTTTGATCTTTAGTAAAAATTCCAATTACTGATAAAATTCATTAAACATAAATGTCCTATTCAATAATGAGAAAATATGGATGCTGCTGTGACTAAATCGCAAGTTGTTATGAGAGCATTTAAAATTCCTGCAAACTCATTCAATGAATTTGAAAAAAAAAATGCAAAGGAACTTTATTTGGTCAAAATCTAGTGATAAGAAACCTCTCCATCTAGTTAACTGGAGGAGGATGTGCACCCCTAAAGAGTGGGGTGGGTGTGGGATTAAAAATCTCAAATAGATCAATAGGGCTCTTCTGGCCAAACTTGGGTGGAAGATCCTGACTAATAGAGATAATCTGTGGGTGAAGGTAATTTCAAATAAGTATCTAAAAAATTAATTTATCCTTATGGGATGCTTCCCCAAAAAAGGGGGTTTTGTGGGCCTGGAGGGGGATTCTTTCAATCCATGATCTGATGAAAAGAGGCATGGGGTGCGTCATTGGTGATGGCTGAAAAATTAAATTTGGGTCTGATAACTGGGCAGGAAATGACCCATTGATCAATGAGATTAACCGAGAAAGTGTTGATAATTTGGATATGCCTATTTGCAATGTCATTGACCAAACTGAGTGCGGTGTCTTATAAAACCAGTTCTTATTCCCTCTACCATTCGGGTGACCATCTTATATGGAGATTCACCTCTTCTGGTAAGTTTTTGGTCAGCTCCTTTTATAAAGAGGAGTGCAAGGTTAATGGAGTGAATGGATTGCATGATAAATCTCTGAAAAGTGTGTGAAATCTTAATCTTCCCCCAAACTGAAATTCTTTATGTTCGTAGTTTTAAGTTGGAAGCTCCCTACCAAAGTTCGTCTTCATAACAGAGGGTTAAATATTAATACCGAATGTTGTCATTGTGGTGAGGAGGAAAATTTAGAGCACCTGTTCCTGAAGTGTCCTTTCTCTAAACAGATATGGTGAAGTGTTGGGGTCAAGCTCCCCGACCTGAATGATTCTAACCAGTCATTTTGTTGTTGGTGGGATCAGGACAGGATGGTTATTGATTTAGCCAATCCAGATTGGAAAAAGGATTTCTTTGGTTCATTTGGAAGGTTAGGAATGAAAAGATTTTCAACAATATGAGCCCCTGCCCTCACTCTCTTGTTAGAAGAGCAGCAAGCTATGGGGATGAAATCAACTCTTCTAACTCCACCAGTGCTGATGTAAGTATTTGTAGAAGCTGGGTGCAGGTTATATGGAAATGTCCAACAGAAGGCTCCATCAAAATCAATTTTGATGCCACATGTGACTCGGATGGTGGAGCCCCCATGGTGGATAAAGAATATCATATCAGAATGCTCTCGTCTGTGTAATGTCCTTGAAGCTTGAGTTTCCTTCCATCATGCCCGTAGAGAGGCAAACCAAGTGGCTGATTGGCTTGCGCAAAATGTTTCACATGAACGGCCCTTTAGTTTCAATTGTATTCCAAGAGAGTTAGAGTCTATTTGTATCGCTGATTGTTGGGGTAGAGCTACCCCCCATCTTGTGTAGCTCTGTTGTGCTGCTTCCTTGTTACCCAAAAAAAACAGATTTTGATCAAAAGAGTAGGGGAAAAATCTGCTGTGACTAGTTTTCTCTTTTGCTTGGAACAATGTGATTATGGGAAGCAACTCAATTCTTTGATCAAAAGAGTGGGGGGAAAACAAGATCTCTCATGTTCAGCATAGCCAATCTGGAGAGCAGGTCCAATGATCTTTCATTTTTAGTCTTTAAGATAATAAAAGTTCACAAATGTTAACAACATGAAAATAATGAAATTTGATAGGTGATTAGTTATACATCTCTGAGAGGAATCCTCATTTGTAAATTGTAATGTTTATTTCCTTCTATCTCTACCTACGCTTCCAGTAATATTATGTACTTTTAAATCCAATCATCTAAAATGCAGATCAATCAGCATGCCAGATTTCCATCAAGTGATCTGTGATTCTGTTATTCATGTTATGCTATCATGAGTTCGCATCTAAAATCTATTAGTTTCTGTCAGATAAATTTTTAGTTGACTCATAAACCATTTTTCTATCAGTTTCTAATAATTTTCTCTATATCAACAGATTATGCTGTTAAAGAGAAGCCATTTTTGGCAGAGGATATGCAAGGTGGACCAGACTATATTGTTCTTAAAAATCTAGATACAGATGGGATACGCATTATTGGAAGTGTTCTTGGCCAAAGCATTGCTCTTGATTATTTTGTTTCGCAGGTATTTACCATTGGAAAAACACTAGTTTTGATAGCTTCTTTTCATAAAATGAAGTGATTTACAGCCGCACTGTGGGCCAATGACCTGATGGATTTGAAAATCCATCTTGTTTCGTGACATCCAAAAAAATGTATTATTTTTCTATGGTGCAGTTAAGACAAAACTTGATATTGCTAGATATAGAGCTATTTGAGAAGGTAGTTCAGGGTATGGCATCATTCTGATTGGCAATTGTGTGGTTTCTACTCTTCTTCTTGCGCAGGTTGATGGTATGGTTGAACAATTCACAGATATAAATCGTGGTATGGAGAAGACTGGAAGCTTCACAATGGATAGGAAGAAGCTATTTCAACTTGTAGGAAAGGCAAATTCAAATCTTGCTGATGTGATTCTGAAAGTTGGTCTCTTTGAAAGGTATTTTTTTTTTTTTTGGGGGGGGGGGGGGCGTATTATGAAAGGCATTGTTTTTATGGTTCAATAAATCCTTGTTGAATCTATAGTTCCGTTATATTTTTAATGCAGCTGTATTTTATTTCCTTGTCCTTATTTTTTGGGATTCTATGATAGTTGAATTGGTAATAGACCACCTGTCAACAAAAAATGTAAGAAAAAAATGACGAAATAAAGGAAGAAAGGGGAAAAAGGTTGATTGGCACAGTGAGGATCAACACCATAATTATAATGGGTTGGCTGCTAAACATTTTCTCCCTCCAGACCATGTTTTTTAGCTAATCCGCTTGATATTATTATATTAATGCCCTTCCTGTGCAGAGACAGAATTTTAGCTTTGTAGGGAAGCGCAAAATGTAAGGATATTATAATGATATGGATAATATCCAAGATAATATTTTCTATAAAATATTGGCAGTAGAAGACCTGCTTTGTCATCTTACTGAAAATTCACTACCTCACTGACATGATAGATAGTCTTGGCGGTCAACTATAATAACAAGTTTGTTTAGGATCCACCTCATGTCACATTAAGATTGCCTATTTAATGAGTTGGATGAATTGTTATAATATTTATGTACTCCAGTTCAATTATGACTTTTAAGAACTTTTAAGAACTGAATTCTCTCCATTTCCAATGCATGACTTGTGCTCATAGGGTAGCACAATAAGTAGTAAACTTCTCTTTTCTCGTCATTCAGATCAGAAATTGCTTGGAGAGATGCAAAATATGCTCAAATATTGGAGTACCTTCGAGAGGAGTATGAGGTCTCACAGCGTTTTGGGAACCTCAATTTCAAATTAAAGTTTGTTGAGGTAACTTCTTTCTACTTTTGATATCAATGTTTGGGTCAGTTGACTGCCATCCCTGAGATTACTGAATATTGGGGACTGGATGTTTGTGAAAACCAGCTTGGTTAAAATAAAGAACCTACTTCAGATTGAGAATTTCAACTTTTTGAAGTGGTTAGATTAACATCTTTTCAGGTGACCAATACTTGCATGAAAATAATGATTTGATGTTTGACTGTGCTGTGTTTCATCATCGTCATCATCATCCATGCCTTATCCCAACTATATGGGGTTGGCTGCATGAATCCTGTTTCACCAATCCGTTCTATTTAAAGCCATATCCACCGTGTTTGAAAAAAAATGGTAGGGAAAGGAAGGCAAATCTGTACAGGTTCCCCTACCTTTTCTTTCAAACCAAACACAGCCTTAGCTATTGCTCTACTGTTGCATGCACCTCTAAACCAAGACCTCTGTTATTCATTCAAGTACTTACTGTTATTTTAATAGAATCAAATGTTTCAGTCTCAGAAGATTCTATATGGTTTATATTGAAATTAAGTTTGTATGTAGACTTATCTTTATATTTCTTTTTCTATACCCTTGTACCAAAAGGAGTTTGGTTGGTCTATTTCCTATAACTTATTTTATTTTGCCCTACAAAAATTTTAATTCCCCACCTCTATGCCCTTGGGATGAGCCTAATTTTGTTTCCTACCATGCCTTTCATGACTTTACTTTTTCCACTTGTCCTGATTATTAGGGCAACATGGCAGTTTCTGTTGTCTTATTAGAAGTTTCTTTTTTGCAACTGGGTCTATTTCTAGTAGAGAGGGTCTACTTGCAACTGGGTCAAAAAGTTTAAGGGAGGTTATTATAATTACCAAACTAAAATGGAGATTTCAGCAATTTACCCCCAAAAGAAACAGCATAGACAAACTTAGCCAAAAGAAAGAAAATACAGCTGTTTTGCCTTTTTAATTTTGGGTGGATGTACTGAAGCGTAAAGCCTACTGCTGTTTTAAATTTTGTTCTAGTGGTAAACAACAACCGTTATTCATGTATTAGCCTTTTATTGATACATTATAATGCAAGAAGTGATATTCTGACTGTGTTTGTGTGTTTTGCAGCATAATATCCATTTTCTTCAAGAAGTTCTTCAAAATCGAAGATCGGATCTCCTGGAATGGTGCATCATCGTCTTGTTGAGTATAGAGAATGTAATATCATTATATGAAATTATCCATGATACAACTGTAGTTTCTGTTTGATCATCAACAAAGTGAAAAATGATTTTTTTTTGCACCCAAATAAAGTTATTGTAGCACAGCTTGATTCAAATTCAATTTCTCAGAAGCAGGCAAATTGCCTGATATGTATCAATGCTCCTACAAAAGAATTCCAACTCTAACTCTATTTCACTTGTATGTAAATTGGATTAGTTTTGGTTAAAAAAGAAGTTTGGGAACTTGAACAAATCGTATGCCATTAGCATTAGGTGGACATTTGAATTCAATACATACATTGCCTCAAAGACCGTGGATCTGGTGGTGCTACGTTAGGGTTGGGTTGGGACCTTTAATCAGCTTGGGTGAAAGTGAAACATCTCCATCGCACCCAGACGAGCTGGGCTTTGGCCTTGATCTATGCTGTATTAACCAAACCCAATCGTGCCAATTAACCAGTGAGTCTGTGACTGGGGCCTGGGGTAGAAACCATATTCGGACATATGTAGCCGTTAAGGGTGGGTAAGCCGGTAAGGCACCTCATTAACCAAGTCATTCCCATTCTCCCAACTTGAGACCTGCTGCTCCAGACCTCCAGTGCTCCTTGAGAGTGGGCTGAAGCTTCAATTTGCTGGGGTTGGGCTAGCTGGGCCCGAATGATAGATAGGCCCATTAAAGACGGAGTTGGCCCACCTCTACATTGCATATTGGCATGGGAAAATCCTAGTCCAGATGACCTCTCTCAGATCAGGATCCTGCTGATTTCTGTAATAAAAAAAATGAAATAACACATGCATGCAGCCATGCATATAAAAAGGGCAAATGGCATGTATATATGTGTATATATATATATATATATAAAGCCAAAGGACTCAAAACAGAATAACTGGAAAAGATGGTTTGCTTCCTTTTCCTTTATAAAGGTTGTTGATTTATTCTCCAAAACCGCTTTGTTCAGATTTCAGAAGCCTGTTACTCCTCACTCGTTCAAATTTAGTAAGCAAAAGGAATCATTAATTTCAGTCCAGTCTTACCGTCTTTACCCAGAGACAAAGACTACCAACCACCAACAAATTTCACTAATTAACAGACGCAAGCAAGCAAAAGTTCATCAACATTCAACAGAACTCTTGGATACACACCGGGAAATTCAAAAGAAGAAGAAGAAGAAAATCACTACCACCAGAAGTTGAAGAGAGAGTTGATGATCCAGACCACCACAGCGGTGGCAATGCCGGTTGGCAGTATAATCCGGCGGTTTGACGACGGGGAGCTATTTTTGCTGGGAGAAGGTGCTGGGGTGATCAGTAAGGGGAATTGGTGAACGGGGACAGCCAGTTTCATGCCATGCCAGCAGTATCCTCCACCGCTGAGGAAGTAATAGGTTTTGACCTCCCTGAGATTAAATACGTCCCTTCCAGCTCCACGCGACACATTTGTGATTGGATCTCCATCGTTGCATGTTTCGTAGCTTGTCTTGTTCACCTCCAGCACGTTGAAATAATGCCGATCATATCCGAAATCTGCAATAGTTCAATATTTCAATTCACAACCACATACGTATTTAATCAAAACAATATTATATTAAGCAACAATTCTAAATCCCTAAAACCCTAATTTGGTTTGATATTATGTCAACTTCGGAAGTTCCTGGTGGACTGGACAGGCGATGGACGTACGATATATTAGAACTGATGGTATTAGACTGCTGAGTTAATCATAATTCTGATGATGCCAGTAGGGTTTCGGAGTTTTGAAGTCGGGATCTACTCCTAACTTTGGATGCAGACGTTGGGCAGCTAAAAATTGGTTCAGGTGTACTTTAAAGAAACGAGATCCGCATTCCACAGAACTATCAGACCTGTTTAACTGTAGAAATGGCGGAGAACGTGAATAAAGTAAAAAAAAAAAAAAAAAAAAAAAAAAAAAAAAAAAGATAGTGTGATAGTGGGCAACGTAATCCGGTTGAAAAACAGACAAAAAGAAAAAGAGAAGAACATTCGAGAGTTGAGATATGAAGATTTTACCTTCATATCTTCATATGAAGGTATGAAGATTTTACCTTCAACTCTAACAGAGAAAACATTTGAGAAGATCAGTACTTAATTTGATTAAGAAGTTAAAACCTCCAAACTTTGAAATGCGTGGATAGGGTCTCAGCCGACACTTCAAAGTAGAAATATAAAAAAAGAATAACAAGAAGGAAAAAATGGAAATCTCCTTATTTGGAAGACAGAGAAGAAAATCAACTAAAAGTGAAGCTGTTCCATGGGAGTCGTCTGTTCCACAGACTAACAAATTGAAGAAATCCAGGGGAGAAATGGAGAACACGTTTGGGAAACATACGAAAGCCAGAAATAGCTGAGAAATATGGTGAGTTCGATCGAGTTCTGTATGATTGAAAGGCCGGGCTTAAAACCATCATTAAAGCTTTCTACTTTTAAAATGAAGTTAAAAAAGTAAAGAGAAAAAAAAACCATAAAACAGGAGAGATGGAAAACTAGGGTTTTATTTTTTTCTTTCTTTATAATCTATAACTTGAGAAAGAGAGAATACACAGAAAAGAAAGGTTGTGTATCTGCTGCGTGTGTTTGTGGTAGGAGAGAGAGAGAGAGAGAGAGTTACAGAGCCATAGGCCAACGTAGAAGTATTGATGACCAGCCCATTCGGTGTAGTTGACGTCTGGATTCCACCCATTTGCTGACCCTCCAACACGAAGCAAATCCCCTGAAACGCTTCTGCCGCACGATAACACCAACAGCATCGTCCATTTCATTACAGGTACTCTCCTCACCACCTCCATTACTGCAACTCTCTCTCTCTCTCTCCCTCTCTCCCTCTCTCCTCTGGCTGGGGGTTGGGCTTTATATTACAACTACGACATGAGCCCATGTGTAAACTTCTTCGTCTTCATGAAAGGGTACCGGCACTTTATAAAATATTACGAATATGCCACTACTTAAACGTGTAACGAGATGTGTTGCACCAAATAAATAAAAAAAAAAAAAAAGGAAAAGAAACAGTTGTACGCAGTGAGAGTATCACGAATCATATAAAGTGGAAAGATTTATTGTCTTCAAATTTAAAAACCTGTCTTGAATGGTAAGACAGTTGTGGTTAGGATTTTGGAAGCATGAAATCGACATCCACTTACTAGAACAAAACGGTTTTTGTTTCATACATGGTTTTAGAACCGTCGTTGACCCGGACGGTCGGACCGTTTGGCCCAAGAATCGTTCAGGCAACTGGTTCTGTTTTACTCCAAATTCAATTTTTGGTTAAAAACCGTTGAAAAAGTCAACGATCCGTTGATCTTGGCGATCGAATTGTTGACCCGTTGATTCATTCAGTAGTTCTTGGCCTTTTTATTTTTAATTATTTTTATTATTTTTTAATTTTTTTGTCAGAATAGGCCGTCCGTTCGAACCAGATGGTCAAACTGTCAACCCAGAAACCAGTGGCCAGAATGATTCCATTTTCTGCTCGTTTTTTAAAACGTTGGTTTCATAGGGGTGGATTTGAGTTGAGTCAAGTTGAATATTTGGCTATTAAGCTCTCGTTGAAATTGTGTTAGGTTCAAGCTCTAAGGGTGAGCAAAAAAAAACCGAACCAATCGAATAAAACGACCAAAACCAAATCTATTGGTTTGATTTTGGTTCAATGTTCTAAAAAAAACCAACAGTTTCGGTTAATTATTTAAAAAACCGACAGTTAACCAACCAGTCGATATATATACGATAATATATATTATATTATATTATATATTTTTTATTTTTATTTTTTAAAATCAAATAAAAAAGTAAAAACTCGCAACAGTTCCCCCTTTCCCCTTCTTTGTCTCTTCGAAACCTAAACCTAATACCCTTTCAGTTTCAGCCTTTCTCTGTTTCTCACTCTCTCAGTCTCTCTTCGAGTCTTTGTATTTCCCAATCCCAAGTGGTCAGTTCGGCAGCCGGCACCACAGTTCCCCTTGCTTTCCTTCGGTATCGGTCGTCTTTCTATCGACGGCCTCTCTGGCTCTCCCCTAGTGTCTCTGTCTCTATATCTCTCTTCTCTATGAGTGAGTGAGTTTGTGTCTTTGTCTCTCTCTTCTCGCCTGTCATCTTCGCCGCACGACCAGTCAACCACCAAGCGGCAACGCCGGTTGTTGACAAGCAAGCACCAACATGGAAACATCTTGTCTTTGTCTCTCTCTTCTCTCTCTCTCTCTCTCTCTCATCCCTCCTCTTTGTGGCTCCGCCAGGCACCACCTCTCAGGCTCTCACTTCAAGTGACAACCAATAGAAACCATCGGCACCAACCAGTCCGGCACTGGCAAATCACCACCTCTCAAGTGCCACCTCTTTTAGGTATTTTTTATTTTAAGTGCATAAAAAAACCAAAAAACCAAACTGCATTTAACCGGTTGCATCGGTTCAAATATTTAAAAAACTGATCAAGTTGGTTTGGTTTGAAAAAAATACCCCAACTGAACCATGAGCACCCCTATTGAGCTCGATTCAAGCTAGGGACTTGAGCTCGAACTCGGTTCAGTTCAAACCTTGCAATTTCGAGCTCGATTGGGCTCGAGCTCGACTATAAGCCAAGTTTTTTTCTAAAAAATAAAAATATTTTTTATTTTACATACAAAAAATAAGAATTATAAAAATTATTTATCATTATACATAAAATTAAAAAATATTATATGTAAAATATTATTATATATAATAAAAATTATTTATTATATATATATAATTAAAAAATGATGTATATGCATGTATGTATGTAATAAAAAATTATTTATTATGCTAGGATCGATTAGGCTTGCGAGCCTCACGAGTCGAGCTTCATTAGGCTCAAACTCGACTTGATTAACAAACGAGTCTATATATCAGGCTTGAACTCGACTCAAAGCTCGATTTAAACCGAGCCAAGCCAAACTTGAATAAGTTATGAAAAGCTTGACTTGTGGCCACCTCTAAGTTTCACCAAACCTCGAACCTGACCGCCCTGGCACATCTCACCATAAAGTACTTGTTCCAAAATATAAAGTTCCACCATTAGGTTGGTTTAGAAGCTTGATTTCATAATACAAGTTCACAACTTAGGGTGATCATATTTAAGTAAAATGCCAAAGAGTTACCACATGGTTATCATCAGTAGGGTTTTTTATTTAATTTAGGAGACCAAATTAGGTTTTTATTTGTAATTAATCAAACGCATCTTTATCTACGAAAATGGGAATCATATTAATGAAAAACAGATACGTTTCGTGATTAAAGAATAGGAGACAATTTTTTAATTTGATGAGTTAGGAACAACATGATTTTTGGAGCAAGAGTGGGATTTAATTTGTTTAGCCTCTTTGAGAAGAAGGGTAGCCACATGTTTGTAGGAGAACTATTTTTATTTGAGAACTTTTAGTATATGCACTAGCAACAGAGCCTGTGCATTTACACAGGTGTGCAATATGAGTAATTAAAGAAAAACAAAACGAAATATCAGATAAATATATAAGAGGATAGGTTTCTGGGGTGAGCGAGAAAATAGGAGAGATGGGAGAGAGAATTTTTGGGAAAGGAAAATCATTTGGGATTGAGGAAAAAAATAAGTAGAAGTTGTATAAATAGGAAGCAAGTTATGAGGAGAGGGGTGGACTACTGTAGTACATTGATCATGTGGTAGGAAAAATATGAAGAAAAAGAGAGGGAACATCTCACATGTGAATTGAATTTTGCAATTGTTTAGAGAGAGAGATAGAGAACAAACAAAGAGAGAGGGTTTTTATGAGCAAAGTGATTGTCACCAAGGTGCACCATTTTGTGGAGGGTTTACAAGTTCCTAGGCAAAAGGAAGCGATGACACTCTAGAGCATTAATAGGCCATAGTGTGAGGGGTCTTGCTGTGGACAAGTAAATTTGGACCACATTGTGGCCCACACCCAAGGACTTTTAACAGGTCTAGTTCAACTCAACCCATATCAACCAACTGAGGGCTGGTCCGTTGGTGTGTTAATTAGTTTGTTTACATTTTAAAATATTATACATCTGCCGTGGAAATCAGAATTCTGCAATGGGCCTATTCATAAAAATTTTATGGTTTTACCCAATAAATAATAACCTACGTATGGTTTGGGCTCAATGTTTCTCCAAAAGTAGTTCAAACTTCAAAGGCATGGTCAACACCCAAAATAAAGATCAAACAAACTTAACCTAACCTTTTCCAACAAAATAATAAATAATAAACCTGACCTAACCTTAGTCCACTAAAACCATGTACTCAAGGCCCAGTTTGTTTGCTCATTTGCACCGGTGTAAATGCATGGAAATGTAAGTAGGCTGAGTAAAAATTCTGATGTGCTTTTGCTTCATATTTGATTTAATTTATCTTATTTGTTTGTGAGAAAAAAATAGAAAGTAAAATAATGTAGTCTTCACTTTACACAAAATAATGCAGTCCCCACTTTATATAGGGAGAATTATTAAAGGAATAAATTGGTGCAATTTTTTGCATCAGTTTTTAGGATGCAAAATTTGCACTGCTAGCAGGTGCAAATAAAATAACAAATATAAATTTTTTATCAGCTAAGAGTGCAAATCATAGTTACAAATAAACATGTATAAAACTGAACCAGGTGCAAAAACTTGTTTTCAGTTCTAATTTACATTACAAAATATAAACAAAACGGAGTCCAAGAAAAAAACGAAATTCCTAATCTCAATAACAAATCTAAAATCACAAATGCATGCAAATGTGCAATTGGCTCCAAACAAAAACTCAAAACCATAGGCAATACGACCACACAGTAGCTAAAATTTTTCTTTAACAATATTTGATTCTTCATTAGCAGAAAAAACAAATCAAATAAATTTTTTTCTTGAAGTAAGCTACATGTTACCGCCACCGCCACCGCCACCACCACCACCACCAGAACTCAATAAAGAAAGGTCCATAACAGTGCAACAAAGGCAAGCACGGCCGGCGTAACAATCTGGGTAGTATAGTTGGGCGGAGGAGATGCATTAATCTTGTTGTTCGCCGGAAAAGACGGTGGTGGGGGTGGCAAATTCTCGACCTGGACGGCGAGTTTCATGCCTCTGTAGCAGAAACCTTTGCCACTGATGAAGTAATACATCATAGTGACGTTGAGTGGAACTACATCCCTCCCCGCACCGGTTGTCCAGTTGTGGGTAGGATCATTCTCATTGCACGTCTCATAATTTGTCTTGTTCACTTCCAACACGTTCATCTGATTCCTATCGTACACAAAATCTGCAGCACATAGCAGAGAACTCAGAAGAGGAGAGACAAGCTCAACACAAAAACAGCAACTTAGTCGTCGTCTGAGTCAAAACGCTATCTGGTTGGCGCTTCTCGCGACTCGGTGAGTTACAAAACCCGAGTTCCCTGCCCTGGTGAGTGATCTAGTGTGAGACCCCGACCCCTCTACGTAACCATTTTCGTTGAAAGGACACACGCCATCGATCTTCCTCGTCAAGAGACCGATTCTCTCTCTCTCTCTCTCTCTCTCTCTTATTTTCCGTATATTTTTCCGGTACTTATCGAAATGATTCGTGCAAAGCATAAGAAGTCAAAAGGACAGCTATTTAGAGGCGAAACAATAAATAAACAATTCGATTGGTCATAGAAGATCTGAGCTAGAAGGGATTGAAATGTAAGTAATTAATTCATTAACTGAAAACTCAGAGACTGAGCAAGAAGTGACGATCCGGCGTCATCGAAACGCAACCGGCCATTTGAACGCAACGAATTTTCCTTAACAGATGTGAAAGAAATTGTCTGTTGTTAACTCAAATGCAAGTATGCAACCGGCTTCATTATCTGAAATCGAAGAACTCGACTGAGTGATTCAAATGCAAGCAGCTTTACGATCTTATTTTCGGTCATGCCCACACAAAAATTAAGGAAAAGAATTTACTCAGGAAAACATTAAAGAAGATAAAAACGCAGAAAAATTGAACTAGCAGAGAAGATGTAAGGTCTGAAGGTTGTGAATGGAAAACTGAAATAATCCCTGCTTCAAGTCAAAATACAATAAAAAAGATTCAGCAGAAGAAATCAATGCAATCCATTAGATCCGGCAATGGGCACTTGATTTTAGTTTTACAGAAGTGGAGGAAGATTATTCGTCAGAACAATTAATATTTATAAACTCAGAAGTATAACCAAAGAATTATGAACAGCCATGGAAGAAAAAGGCAGAGCTTAGAACTTGGATAAGATGGCAAAATACGCATATCTGTGTTACATCACATAAATTTTAGAACAAGGCCAAATGTTTGTATCGGAGAAAGAGAGCTTACAGAGCCAGTCACCCAGGTAGAAATGTTTGCCTTTAGCCCACTCAGTGTAGTTGACATTGCTAGTCCAGCCCGTGTTTCCTCCAACGATGACTCTGGTGGCAGAGACTCCGGATAGCATGAAAAGGATGATACATATTAGCACTAGAAGTAGCGTCGACCACGCAATGTTTTGTCTCTGCACCTCCATCTCTCCACAACCCTTTCTGGCCTCTCTCTCTCTCTCTCTCTCTATCTCTCCCGGTTACAGTTTCATCTTATATTTATCAAGAAGCTTGAAGCTTGAATTTCAATCTACCTTTCCAGTTTCCAAAACTAAAACCAAGAAGAAAAGTTATCTTATTTTAATTAATAAAAAGGATTAGCAGCAATTAATTTAAGGGAATATTCTGTAATTTGAGTTTAACGACATTTTGGTTCCAAAACTTTAAAATGCTATAATTCAGTATCTGAAATTTCAAAAGGTATCAATCCACTATCCACTGTTAATCAGCCATTAAGTAGCATTTGAAAAAGATACAAATGTCCTCGGCTGTCATCTAATTTTCTTAATCAATCATCCAAACATTGATAAAAATTTAATAATCTCAAATCTTTACTTCTATTTCAAAAAAGTTGGGGTCACCAGAATAGCCACTAAGACATGACCCCAACCTTCTTGAATAGAAGAGGCAAGGATTTGAAACTGTTAATTTTTTGTCAACATTTAGATGGTTGACAAAGAAAATTAGATGACACTTGAAGGATATTTGTGTCTTTTTCAAATGCTATTTAAAAATTTATTAACAGCTAATTAATCAACTGTTGCATTTTAAAGTTTGGAGACCAAAGGGACAATAGGCCCAAAGTACAGAATACTAATCGGGAATTTTCCCTTAATTCAATACTAACATTGTATGGTTTACGCTTCCTGTTTGGCAAGGCCCAAGGTACCGATTCATCAACATCCATTCAATTCCTCTGCAGGAGCTAAAGAATTGCTGGGCCAATCATGAGACACCATGACTGCAAATCCTTGGTGCTCAATTGGCTTCAGTCTCATACAACTCTAATGTCTAATCTGAATGACTGAATCTGATGACTAGGTGTTACAACTTACAAAAATAATTTAAACTAGAAAAAAAAAAGTAAAAAACCATTAATACTTTTTCACATCAATGGGGAAAAGGTTGGAGTTACAGTCACCCCAATCTGTAGCAAAACCGACTAACTGCTATTTGGGGGAAGTGAAAACATCCAGTACCTTTGAATTTGTTCCTTTAACATTTAAGCGTGTATTAACCATCGTCATCATCACCTAAGCCGCGTTCCAATTATATGGGATCAGCTACATGAACGATAAATCCTATTTCTTCATGTCGTCTATCATCAAATAATGCATGCTTGAATCATTTATTACTACTTCCACCCAAGTACTTTTGGGGCTGCCTCTAGCTCTTCTAACCCCCTTCTTATACTAGAAAATTTCTACCAAGTGATCTTCTATTGCATGTGACCAAATCATCTCAGTCTACTTCTCTCATTTAAATGTATTAACCATTTCAGCTAATCCAATTTTATAGACTTAATGCGCTTAAGGGTCTCAGTGTTGCATTTGAAGGAGTAATGCAGGAATACCAAAGGTCATAACCAATGCGACTTTCTCTTCAATGTTGCATTCAAATGCGTTTAAATGAAATGCTTATAATCTACTCAAAAGAACACCATGAGTACAGTCAGCAATGTGCCTAGCAAAATGAAAGTCTCCTTCTCTATAGACTATAGAGATGGATTCACTAATGAATAAGGTCATTTATAATCACATTACAGTGCACCAATGTGTTAAGAAACAACAAATTTCAGCCAAGAAGACAACGATAAATTTGACAGTATGGACGTTTATTATTCTATACTCAGAATTCCTCTACCTTGACAGAATCACGAACCATCTCATATGCATCCTTTGGCCTTGACTTCTTCACACCAGCCGTGAACCAAACCTTGTCAGATTTGTAGCTTTCAACAGTCACGCTGGTGACTTTAACCCACACCAGGACCTTTGTCTTCATTCCTTCTATCCCGGTGAGCTTTCCTCTCATCAATGTCCCTTTCACTCTAGTGGCATACCTCACTACAGAAGAGTCCTTGAAGATCACCTCACAGACAGAAGGCATGTAAACAATCAACTTGGCCTTTGTTGCATCAAATTCATAGCAAATTATGTTTTGGGGAAAGAGGCCTGATGGTAGATTGTACTCTCGGAGAAGATCCGGCAGGGCTTTCAGTGGCTTGCCTGTAGAAAGAAATAGATGGGTAAGTTTTCTTTACATTCACCGCATAAAAGTTAATGTCGCATAAACAACATAGTTTGCTAAGGAATATATTTAAGCTTCAATCGCCATGGCAAGCGACCCCCTTCCAACTAAAGATATAGCTTTAAGGGGGCATTCTTTTTTTGGACTTTGAGAGGAGGGAAAGTTGGTCAATGGGATTTTGGTTCCCATTGACCAAGAATCCCATGTTCATTTTTCAGATTAATTTGGGGACAGGGGAAAGTTTATTTTCCTGGGTATAACCCATCTCCTAGGTGGGTAAATAACTTTCCCACCTAGGAAGAAAGTTGTTAACACTTTAATGAGACAAAAATGCCCCTTTTAATAATGGATTTTTATGACTAAAATGGCCATTATCTTATTTACCTGAGAAATAAAAGAACATGGGTAAATGCACTTACCCGGGTAAGTGTTTCCTAGGAAAAACTTACCCAGGTAATTGCATTTACCCGGGTAAATAACTTACCGAAAAGCGAACGGGGCCTAAGTGTCAAGAGAATCATACAAGGAGGCATAACAAGAATATTAGTTTGGCTATATATTTATGGAAACAGTTTACAACTTCAGTTAAAGTACTGTTGCATCATTTTAACTTAAAAAAATTCACTTAAACCAAGAAGAAGATCATTGAGGTAAAAGAAGATCCACACCTTTTAGCTTGTTGAAGATCCATTTAGCCTTCTCTTCAACAGTATTTGAGAAAGTCTGCAATTGCAAGTAACAATTTCAGTGCGAAAAATGAAACTTATAGCAACAGCTGCATATAGAATTACATGCCAAGTGCATATTATTATTCTATTTTTTTTTTGATCAATACATATTATTATTCTATCACCAGATACAAATAGAAATGTGAAGCTAATCAAAGGTCTCAGACGAGCTATCCACAAGAGTAATTAAATCCTTGTCTGTTCTAATTAAACTGACTACTTAACCATGATTGCATCAATTCTAATGAAATTACCACTCTCCCAGACAATAGCTACACTATCATGATGGAAATAGAAATACACTTCAAACATTCTACCAAAACCATAACGAATAAGCATGCTATCAAAAATTTCTGCAGCTTACCAAATTGTGGAGCATGTACACAATAAAACATCATCAAATAAGAGAATTTTTGCCAACCACACATATTGAAATACCTCCTAAGGTTACAATTGTAGAAATTTAGTCCAAGTAAAAGGTCAATAAAGCTATGAGATACAAAGGCTCCTACTTTTTCCTCATCAGTAACAATGATCAAAAGAGCTTTAATTGATGAGAAAAAGAAGTAAGAATCCTAAAAGGTTGTCCTGCAGCTGCAGGAGACAAGTACACAGCAACACCCAACTTAGCTTGACTCAAACCAGAGGCAATCCAGCTCATGTTAACCTCAATTTCAAAGCAAGAGTTCTATCTACTTTACGTGTACCATTAGGGGCATGAAGGTTGGATCTTGTGTCAGGCCCTTCAAAAATCAAAACATATGTTGAGAACATTAGGAAATGTTAAAGATGTGTAGACCTTAGAAACATTAAGGAAAATACAGTCCTGAAAAGCACTCACTTCATATGGTCCTGTAAACAACCATTTCAAAAGGGAACCTTTCCATAAAGCATTGGGATTCCCTGCAAGCAAAAACTCTGCACACACTCTGAAAGCATGGGAACCCAGTCACATTGGGAACATCTCCCCATGAATTTAACATACATGTACCAGAGAGTTTTTCTACACCTCCCATAACCAGCTAAAGCAAATTTACAAGCCTTACCCCTATCCTGGATGATGCCCCTCCAAGAAGGTGTCATCCCTGTCAAGACTTGGATACTAATTATTATTTTTTTTTTTGAGGTTGAAAAAATTTTTTCTATAAAAAAAAAATACATGTACCGGATAAATTCCCACTGTGCAGCTGGATGCTATGTGAGCAGAGTTTTTACTTGCAGGACATCCAGGCTCTTCGATAAATGACATAAGATTTTCTCTTTTATATGTAGTGATATTATTTCTTGAAACATTATGAACATGTGCCATTTTCTTGCAGGACAATGTCCATCATAGTTGTCAAGGCAACGCCTAGGCGACAAGGCGCCCTTTGAGGCTCGCCTCGCTCAATTGGCTAACAGTTTTCTACTTCCTACTATAAAATACTTTTTTTATTCATTCTTTTTTGAGATCATAATTATAAAATAAACACTATTAAACTAAAATAATCATTTTGTGTGTTTATATACTAATTTCTTTTTATTATTTTCTTATTTATTAGGGTTTAATCAACAAAAACATTGCTAAATGTTGTATTGAACCCTCAAAGACTTAAAAACCTGAACCAATAAGTAAGGAAGAACTACTACCAATACTTTTTATTTTCTTCTTTTCCTATAACAAAAATAAGGGTTCAGCCCCTATATTTTTTGAATTTTATTTTCTTTCTTCCTTTTCTTCTCATGAATGTGTTGATTTTCTATACTTTAATATGAAATTTATACTTTTCTTATGAAAACCATGAATATTTATTAAAGAAATATGATTATGGTACCTAGGGAACTACCCTAGGATCTATTTTTTAACATAAAAAAATTCATCGCCTAGGCGACTAGGTGCCCCTCAGTCACATAGCCTCGCCTTGGCGCCTTGAAAACTGTGATGTCCATGTAGTGGCAACATTATCAAATATTGAGTTTAATTTTGATTTTCACTCGTTGAGCAGTGGTCAATTGACATTGGCTATCAGATATGATCCTATTGTGGGATGGAGAGTGGAATTTTGGGAAGACATTTGGTGGGTGAGTTGCCTTTGTGCCTCTTATACCTGTGTTTTTGCTTGTCTATTCATAAAAGTAATATCCTTTTTTTGTTTTGGATTGGTATAAAAATAAACCCATTTCAAAGTTGATTTGGCAACTACAATTATACAAGTATCTCCTAGGACTTGGGGCTTGGAAGAGAGTTAAGGGATTCCAAAACTGAGGAAGTTAAGAATATCTTGAAAATTTTAAAAGAGCATTTTTTTTTTTGTGCAACAGGGTTATATAACAGGATTGATGTTGTTGACTTAACAGGACAGACAATAGGAGACGGATAAAACCAAATGATCATAAACTTGCTGTTGTTAGAATAGGAAATATGTCGATGCCCATGGTACTTGGTGAGGGAAGGCCCCTGAATTGCTTTTTCAAGAGGATCCCCAAAGCAGCATACAGTATGGAAGACTCTACCTCTAGCAAAATCAGCTTCCAAGGGATCTTCTATTATGGGGTAAATCAGGGCCATGGGGAGAGTTGCAATTAGTTGACATAGTATGAAAAAGGAGGGTCGGTTAAATATTGCTCGTACTCAACTATCCACATTTATGGATAGTGGGGAGGTACTTTGTCCACCAACAAAATATTATTCGCTGCTACTTATAAGAAAATGGCAAACTGGCATTGGCAACATATTCAGGGAAAGTGAAGACAATATGCTGCCTGTCTTCTCTGGACAATGGGGAAAGATTCTTCCAGACTGAGTTATTGGTGGCTGTCCATGGGCTTAGGCTATATCCGTCCATTTGTTTGGCAGGGTGGTGGTGGAAAGATATCCAAATTTGCTTGTTAGGTAGTTGAGATCATTGAAAAGGGACGGTAGGAGATACCTATCCAAAAATAAGGGACACTGGTATATTTCTCACTTTATAAGGAGTTGGCTTCCAGGACAAATGTCCTATTTTATTGAGTACCTAAATTGGCCTTTCGGATAGGAGGATTCGTATCAGAAGGTAATTGTTCATGGTTGTAAAAAAATAAAATAAAAAACTTATATTGGCCAAAATATATATGAAGTATGCATCTTTTCAGCTTCATAGAAACTCCACTGTGTTTTTTGCACTAGTAAACCATTTAATAAGTAACAGCAAAGAAATTCTAAGAGAGAGACATTTGAAGACCTTATGCTTTCATTTCTGCAGAATCTTTTTTTTCAAATTTTAAACATCAATAGCCCCAGTTTGGCCCATCTGAGATGGTGCCCAGGTCATTGTTTAATATCATCACATTCCATCACTCATACTTTTATGCTCTTTTTTTTTTCTATTAATTTTGAAAGACAGCAAACAGGTTCATTTCTCAGAATGCCCCGTTAATTCTAACTTTTTTAGCTCAAAAAAAAAAGATAGAACTGCTGAAGATCCTCAACTCAAATTCGCAAATCAAATATAATTCCACTAAAAAATGAAATGTAGAAACTACAATGATAAAAGAGACAGATGAAATTACCGAAAGAAAAAACAGCTATGAGATCTATGTGATATGCATTTCATTTCGATCCAAAATTTCACTAGTCTATTTAATTGGCCAGTATAAAACTAAACAGGTACTCATCCAAAGAGGCTATGTCCATCAGAAAAGCATGTTACCAGTAGGAAAAGTCAGAACATTTAGCGTTTTACATTTCCTCGTCTTTCACTTTTTGTCCTCTCCCCTGTCTCAGAGAAGTAATGATACCCCACTAATTCATTTTTTGGAGGACCAGCGCAAACTTAAAACAAAATTATCAATTAAAATCATGAACAAATAAGCACCTTTAACGAAACAGAACTGAAAAGGAGGCGAATTAAACAGCCACGGAATAGGAACAAGGTCCTCTAACTATCCTTCTTTTTTCTCTTTTCATTTCCTTATCTTACCGTTTTTATCGAAACCCATCTCTCATTTTATTCTGGTTTCGGGAAACAAAACAAACAAATCTCCATCCACTAACAATATTGAAAGACCACATTGAGAACTAAGTGAATATCATCAATTGTGTTGCCTTCAAACAAGCAGCATTGGACAAACAGAGTCCAAAAAACAGCATATATTTGCGTACATTGACAAAGAGCTGATAAGAATAAATGAGAATCAGGCATGGGCGAGAGAGGGAGGGCAAAAGAAAAACATTACTACTCACAGTGAGGTCTTCACCGATGTTGGAGATCTCCTCCTTGGCTTTCCTGGAAATCCAAAAGGTCCCAGCTTTTAAGCTCCCAACTTTTGTCAGGGCTTTCTCCATTCCTGTCTCCTCCCTTCCCTTCTCACTGCAGTGAGAAACAGGACCTCTGTTCAACCCGCGGCGCTCTTAGCGCCCTCTGGCTCTCTCTCTCTCTCTAAAATGTAGCACTAATCTCAGAGACAGACATGCCACAGAAAAATAAAAAATGCAAAAAAAAAAAAAAAAAAGAAAAGAAACGGCAGAAATGGAAAGAAGAAAGGAAAAGCGATTGTTCACTGTCCAGCCGATAAAGATAGAGATTCTACAGGAAAAAGAAGGAATATTTACAACGCAGGGTATTTTTGTAATTCAGCGACGTGTCTCTACTGCTCTAGCCTCCATGTGATGTACTGATGTCGATGGTCCACCCATCGGCCGCTGCGATGCGGCGGCAAGTACATCGCTAATACACGGCGGAGATGCTCTGTAGGATATTGTGAGCGCCGCTTGTGAGGCGCAGATGTGAACTCCGCTGGAATTGACAGTCTAACCCGGTTTTTGAAGGAAATACCAATCCGGTTTAAGGATTGGCCCAAAGGGGCGGTTCAAAAACTGCTGAATTGACTGAAATGAATTATATAATACCAAGTGATAAAGTATTCAATTCAGTCGGCGTAAAAAAAAATGTATTCAATTCAGTGAGTTCAGCTGTCCATGTCTGTATGCATGGTTTAGCCAGTTAGACGCGCCGTGCCTCTCCCTATTCCAAGTCCCTGCTCGGCCACTCCTGTGCCTTGATTAAAATGACGAAACTACTCTTTCCTTTTACTATAATTATTCTTCGAAAGCAACGAAGATTTTTCGTTCTTTTTATCCAATAACTCGTGCTGATTGGTGAATGGTGAGAGGTCATAAATTGTTTTCTTGCTTACATCTTACGAAGAAGCCGGTGATTATTTTAATAAAGAAATAATTAAGGTTGTGTTTGGACAAGGTTCAGGTTTTATATTTTTAAAGATTAAAAAGCATAAAACCCCAATTCTAAGGCTTTGTAAGTTTGTATGATTGGGTTAAAGGTGTTCTGATTTTAAATTGTTATATATTTAATGGCAAATTTTATGGAAATTATTGTAATATAACTGAAGTTCAATTAAATAATTGATAAAATCATAAATTACATTAATACCTTTAATATTGTTAAAGTCTTTAATAATAAATACATTTTACATGAAAAAAATATTCTATAGAATATAAAATTGATGAAATGTTGATTAACGTATAATAAATATTCAAAATGCACCTTAGTTGGACATATTTTTAAAAGCAATTATTGTCAAACACTCAAAAAAGAATTTATCCAAACGTGGCCTAACTCGACTGTATCATCGTGTATTCGAGGTTAGAGAAGTTGGGCTTGGCTAAGAAGTTTCCTTCCAATGCAAATCAAACAAACACAAACACAAAATATAAGAAGAATAGAAAGAAAGATATATAATAAGACAGACAAGACAATGACAACCCAACCATCCACATTATTACGGGACTTTGATCATGTGCTGTAACATAGACCTCGCCTCACTTGACGAATTTGCCAGCTCAAAAGCTTGTGACGACCTTTAGCTCTTTCTCCTAATTGGAGGCTTATGAGGGCCTCATCCCTCAAGTGTCAAGTCCTCAACTTCATATTTTTTTCTCTGTTCTATCAACCATCTTCCATCTAAGGGTTAATCAACAGCTCACACCATATCAAGCTATTAAAGTTAACCCATCAAACTTGCTTCATCAACTTTGGCCTATCAAAGTGGTTGGCCAACCGTTTAACCTTCTTTTTACTTACAAATTGATGTGATAAATATACAGTTATTTTCAGGTTAAGATGTACTGAGAGAGGTGGATATGCTTTAATTTTTAAACCTCTGTTTGAACCAAATGATCAGACCATTCGACCCGAGAGCCAGTCCCCAGAACAGTTCCATGTCCAATCTGGTTTTTAAAAACTTATAGGTGGATTAATGTTATAAGCTAACCCATCAATTCCTCTAACTTCTGCGGATGAGGTCACAAATTCCTACACTGAACTCTCAACCTCAATCATTACTCTCTTTCCCACTTGTTCCAACATCATTTTTATGTCCTTTTGCAGCATAAATGTTAGAATGGAGAACAAAGTTTTCCACATTTCAGGGCTCCGACTCAAGAAGACCAAGTAACAGCATGTTCTAAGCTCCAAATGACTATCCTAATTCCTAAGTAAATACTGCATGTGGTCATTCAATCAATGTTTAATTTCAAATCAACACCTAGCCTCATTTTTTGCTTAACCACAGACTTCACAATTGATCAAAAATTGTTAACTTGATAAAAAACTGTGTGACCGGAGGCAATTGAACCATCAATCTAAATAGGTCACATATATACATTTAATGTTGGAAAACTTTTTGAAGCCATAACTTCTAACGATGGGTGATTTCTTTTTCCTTTTTTTTCTTATTTTGGGTAACTTTTTTGCACAATCTATGTTGCAAGGAGCTGAAGTCACCTTTGTCACTTTTTCTACCAAAAAACTCCTTATTTGGCCTCGAATCTTAATTTTTAGCATAAATAAATTAAAATAAAACATATTACATGCAGAATATAATTATTTATCCCAAATACATATGTATATAACTATATAATTATGTTATACAAGTCATGCATAAACTCACATGTCATGGGTTGACCTATTTGACTTGGATGGTTAAATCGATAACCTACAAGGCTAAAAATCCGTTTTAAAATATTCCACATCACATTTGAGACCATATCAGCGTCTCACAGGTGCCCCACATGCACATCTCAGCATGCATTGCGAACAACTCCCTTGTCATTTGGAGATGTTCCAAATACATTGTTGGGATATGCTGTGGGGCGCCAATATGAACTCACCACATTTGCCTCAGGCATCTACATAAAACTGAACTTGAATCTCCTGACCACAAACTATTCCCACATCCACACCCACGGGACACTATAGGTTTGCATGGAAATATCTCCCTTGTCATTCATGGGAAAGATATTCCCAATATACGGCCATAGTGTCTAAGTGGGAATGGTTTGTGGTAGGAGATCTGGAGTGCATAAAAATGTTCCCTAGCCACATTAACCCCATCCTCAAAGCAATCTAGATCTCCTGACCACAAGAACTCTGCCCACGCCTAACCACAATACACTACCCCCCGTGAATTGGGAACATCTCCCCCTGCATAATACTATGTAGATGATGAGATGTTCTCTATGTGTGGCTGCGATAAACATGGGCAGGAGATCCGGACTCTCCTCAAAGTCGGTGGTTGTAAGAATCCTATCCGCCTACTGGAATAAACCAGGCAGCTTACAACGTCTCTCTCAACCGTCAAATTGAAATTTGAATTTCGAACCAGAAAGGGTGCACAATGCCACTTTGAACCTTTATGTTTTTTTTCACATATTTAAATTACCCCATTAAAGGAGTCTGGATCTCCTGCTCACAAGAATTCTGCCCATATCTACCCACATAACATTGCATACACACATAGAGAACATCTCATCCTTCACATATGTACGGCGAGATATTTCCAATACACAAGGGTAATATGTTGTGAGTAGACATGGGCAAAGTTTTTGTGGGCATGAGATCCAGAGTCCGATTTAAAGAGCATAGGAAAGACCTATTAAAAGGGACTGGGCACCATTCATGATTCACCTACCCAACTTTCTAATCTTATACAGTTCTATTCATCATACTTGACCAAATAAGACACACCATTATCAGTAAGGCCCAACAATCTTGATGATTGGCTTCTAAGAGGGCAAGAAGGTTCAAAATTTCATATAATATTTGGCATATCGTATGGTATTGATAGTTTCCCAAAACCGTAAATAAGGGGTGGTGATTTGGAATTTGAACACTTTTAGGGATAGGCAAACCTAAAACTGGCCCCCTGAAAAGCCTGCCCGGTAGTGCGTACTAGGTGCATTAATACTTTAAACCTTAAAGGGCAATACAATCAATAACACGCTTATATTTCAGAATAAGCATATTTATTGTTGATTGGTCCCTTTAAATACGATCATTTAAGGCTTAGACTGTTATGATAGTAATTATAGTAATAATATATTTAAAATTTATTATAAATTTTATGTATTTTTATTTTTTGTTTATATATATATATATATATTGTTTTTTTATTATTATTCAGATGAAGATTACAAAATCCAAATTTGTTTACATAAACATCTCATCCAAATATGTGATAATCAAACCGGATTGTGAAGTTTCAACTATCATTGAGAGACCTACCTGCTTGGGTAGACTCTTCTTTTTGTAGTGTTTTATCTTTTTGGTGTATTGATTTTCTTTTATTCATTTATCAAAAACTGTGTAATATTTAAATAGAGAGAATTGAATGAGGTGAAAAGTAATAGTTCAATTTACAATTTAAACCTTACAATTAAATAGGAACTAAATTCAAAAATAAATATTTTAGTCATTGTTTTAAAAACTAAACCAGAACCGCTATTTTGGCCTTGAATCAATTGGCCCATTTAGTCTAGGAACCTTTAGGTCACCAATTGGCTCGTTTGGCCCTAAACTCTTCTTTATCCAAGTGGTGAGCATTCAAAAATCAGTATTTTGAACCATTTGGCCTGAGAACTAGTTAGGTTACCAGTTCCATTTTGGCCCTGAACCATTATTTTTCAAAAAAAAAAAAAACCCTGTTGAAATGGTCAAAGAATCACTAACCTAGAAGGTTTAACCATTAAAAATGTTCAACCCGATTAACAGTTTTTTGTTGCTTTCAAACTAATTCCAATTTTTTTATTTATTTAAAATGAAAATTAATTAGAAAATAAAAAAAATGAAAAAAGAATATTTCATATGTCATAATCTTGTTCGATTATTCGCAATGACCAAAATTAGTTAGGTTTTTTAGTTTTTCCATTCTGATTTTGAGTTTTCTTATTTTTGTGATTCTTTTTAAGTTGTAATAGCAAAAAAAGTGCAACTCCAATGAAGAAAATAAAAATTGAATGCAAGAGATGAGAGATTAAACATCAATCTTATATTAGAAGGTTGAGATACACTAATGAAGCAAACAATATGGGATTTAAGAAAGATTTAGAAAAATGAGAGGGATGTAAGTAGGGGTGAGCATTCGATTTATTCGGTTAAAAACCAAACCGAATAAACTGAAATTTTAAAAACTGAATTAAAAAATAAATAAAAACTGAACCAAAACCGAAATTTAGAAAAACCGAAATAACTAAAACCAAAATTTTCGGTTCGCTTTTTGGTTAAAACCAAACTTTAATAATATATACTCTATTATATATATTATATATTATAAAATATATATTATGAAATCAAATTCCAGTATATTATATGTTACATATTATATATTATACATTACATATAATAATAAACAGTTCGATTAATTCGGTTAACCAAAATTTTAATTACAAAAACCGAACCGATTTAACCAAAAACCAAAAAAACTGAAGCCAAAATTTTTGGTTCGGTTATTCAGTTTTAACCGAATAATGCTCACCCCTAGATGTAAGAAGATGGCAAACGATGTTGTAGCGGTGGTGATGATGAACATGGAGATAGTCACCAGTGGCGGTTCCTTCTTCTTCTCAGGGTAAATGGCTCTGCAACAATGAATGGTAAACATGGTGACAACCACCTCCGATGGTGCTTCCTTCTCTTCTTCTTCTTCTTCTTCTTCTTCTTTGTCTCAGCTTTAACCAGCCACCTCCTTCTCAAAGTCTCAACTCCCCACTCATAATAATGTATATATATGGTGGACTTTAACCTAATCCTAATCTAAAGGTCAAAATAAAAAGTTACATCATATTTTACATCTTACCAGTTTAACCCACTCAAATTAGATGGTTGAACAGCTAACCCAAAAATTAAAAGCCAATACAGTTCCGTTTTTGGGTCAGTTTTTAAAACATTGATTTCAATCAAAAGAAAGTTCCACAATCTTATTCATATCTTTAATAGTAGTGTAAATATAGAATTATAAATGTGTTCAATTTTTTCTATAGTTTTTTCGTATTTTTGTGTGTAAAAATAATATTGATATATTACACTTACTTTTTGTTTAATATAATAAATATATGATATTATACATGTGTCGAAATGCTTTTTTTTTGCAAAACTTATATATTTTTTCATTTTCGTATTTTTATATTTTATTAATTTTTATTATTTATTTATGACATTAAAGGTTAACACATTTAACCCAAAAGTTAAAACTATTTATTATTAATTTGTATATTTCATTTTTGGTCAATTCTAAATTATGTATTTCATTTTCATTATTAATAAAAATAATTCTTATTTATTACACTTATTTTTTAATTTGATTAATAAAAATATCATAATTGTGTCTAATTTTTTCTACATTTTTGGTAATTTACTATATTTATTTCTATTTTAAAAAGTTTATTACCTAACTATGATTTCATCGGTTTATCAATTTGATTTGGATGGTTGAATTGCTTAACCACCACTTGGATAAAGAATGGTTTTATTTTTGAGTTAATTTTAAAATGTATGATTTTATATTGTTAAAAATATTGACATAGTTATAATTAGTAACATTTATTAGTGAAAAATAACTTAAAAATATATGATTTAATAAGAGAAAATGGTATTTAATACCATGAGTATAAAACTTAATAAGAGGGGATTAAATGAGGTGGAACATAATAATTGAAGTTACATTTTCAACCCTTACAATTAGAGATGGATTAAATACACAAATATGGCCATTTTAGTAGCCATTAAAGCTAACATTAAAGCTATAATAAAATGACTTTTATACTCTTTCTCAGACAAGGAAATAGATGGTACTTTTAGTCCAAAAAAATTACACACTGCATCCACACTATATATAGTATAGATAAAGTATAGATTGGCATCTGCAAGATATGATCAAAGTCCCCAAATAGGATGATTCTCCGCTCAATCTAACCTTCTCAACAAGTATTGAACCTGAACTTCCTTTGTCAAAGGCATGATCCATTGTCCATATAGTTCAGCAACCAAGCTTGGCGTGATTTTGTATCTGGGATCATCCCCATCTCTCTCTTCATTGACAATTATTTCCTCCCCATATGTTTTGGCCTTCATCTCTACCCTTTTCTTTATTGCTGCTTCAACAGTCTCATATGTCAGCAAATGCATCAACTGTGCACTGTCCTGCAAAATCAAGCAGCATCACCACGGCATCGAGAACTGAGTTGACAATATAAACCTTTATTAATTAGCACAGAACATGGAAAAGAAAATCATCAAGGGAAATATGATGGTCCAGATAACAGATAGCAAAGAAAGCTTACTTGCTTTCTAATAGCAACTTCATAAGCATCAGGAGAGACGCGAAATTTTGCCTCTGCTACAAATTTTCCATAATGCATTCGCTTTGAGAGAGCCTACATCATTAATGTAGAAGGCAACAGTAAGCAAATATGAGGTAAAGAGTTCCAATGCAGACTAATAAGTAACAAAACCACATTTGCATAAAATTTTACTGGTGCTACCACATCTGATACATGTTAGTAATATTCATAAAGGGAAATGTCAGATACGGGAATGCTAGTGTCTCAGGACCCACTACAGAATGAGCCCTAGATAGGTCAGAATTTGAAGCCCAAAAATTACTGAATTAGGATAAAATATTTTCTACCTTCGAGGTGTAAACTTTTCTGGATATCTAATAGGAGTTTCTTTAGACTCAAACTAAGCAACAAAGGAAATCCAATGGTAAAAAAAATCCCATTATATTGAACTTTGGTCTTCTAGTTCTAGATCTCTAGGGTGGCACCCTTTAACTACTAAGCTCCAACCATCTGAGTCTTTCCCATATTAAGTGCAGGAAAAAAGTAGGTAACCGTAAAACTACTTATTAAGAGATAACAAACATATTTTATCAAATGATAGATAAATCTAGTAACTTTCTTCAACCTTATCCAAGAATGTCTCATCCATTGAAGGAGCTGTAAGATCTTTCCATACTACCCAAACTCAGGTCATTATTGTTCTTATCCCTGTGTTTTTAGGACTAGCAATTTCCTCCACTTTTTCTCATTGGTGCATCCGTTTCTGTTCATTTACATGGTTACCACTCAACCAAGGAATGAAAGAGAGTTTATTTCATAACCAAAGTTGAAGATCTCAATAGCCACATGTCACCTATTATATGAGTCAATCCTGATGTATAATTACAATGATACCATTAGTTACAATCAAGTTTCCACCAAATCAGGACATCAGTGCCCAGGTAATTCATTAAGGAGTTGCCATCTGGAATATGACCCATCAAAGATGAGTAGAAACACTGGGTATGTCCAGAAAACAACATTGTCTCATCTTCTGCATGTTATGCCATTTTAACCAACAAAAGACAATAAAATAAAGAATAAAGAAAAGAAAGGTTCCTTTTAATTTGCCAAGAGTACCTAGCCGCATTCCATATTGAATAGAGTGCAATCTGAAAAAAATGATCATATGGAACATTCTGCAATTTCTTTTCAATGAATCTAAAGCTATCATATACAATAACAGTTCTTTCTCCATAAAAGTTACTTTGTTAAAATGTTGCTTTTTTCAACATTGCATTCATATGAATACCATGTACTAAAATTTGACACTGCTATAAAAGTGTCAAATGTGGATAACCCTAAGAAACAGGATTCCTGGACAGGAATACAACTGTTCTCAAAATATAATAAGCAGTTAAGCACTATGCATCTATATAGGATTTAAAAGTGATGTCTTATGAAGTAATCATATACCAATAGACACAGTCATTAATAAACATAACAACCCTACCATCACTCAAACTTTCTACAGGAAACAGTATGAATCCTATTATATAGAAATAACAACTTATAACATGCAACTAAAGCAAGAAAAATGTAAAGAAATCCAAAAATGTCAGGAGGCCAGAATCCATGAAATATTGAACCCAAATGAGTACATCATTAATTCAAAAGAGTCAATGCATCATAGTTTGTTTCCCTTTGGGTAATAGTACCAGGAAGAACCATGGTGCATATCCTACATATCAAAAGGCCATGAAATTCATCTTGAGTGGCCTCTGAAGAATATCAGTTTAAGGATATGTGAAGAATATATTTACTCAAAGAAAAATGACAAATTACATAAACCATCTAATCTGTCAATACAAAAGCAAAACTAACAGAGAATACGGAGATAACTTAAACTACACATATAATCAATTTATATTGTCTATATTCACCAGTATCATTTCCTCATTTCCTGCTTCAACTTGGGAAATCAATCTATAGATGGTAAAAAATGAGAATAGGCATTGCTAAAATACACACCTGCAGGCAAATTGTGTCGCAAACAGCAGTTGATCCATAATTACCATCATCTCCTTTTTTAACCAACCTTGGAAGAAGATCACTAAAATACATGTCCCAGATCTTCTTATTTATATTGATAGAATCGGCAATGGGATGCAGAACCTAATTGAAAAGGGATATATCAGATCAAGTTAAGAGTAACCGTTGGAGAAACAACAAAGCAGAAATAATATGAACATCATGCAGAAAATGAAAGTATGGCTTGCATTAAGTTGAAATACTACTTATCTTTACATAAAGGCCTCCTATTAAAGATTTGATCAAGATTTTGACTGGTCTTAAGTTGTCTGGACTATGTTATTTAGATCACAAGAAAATAAGAGCAGGTTCTTTATTCTCTTTATTCTTTAAATTTTCTAACTGAAATTCTGGAATTAATTATCAAAGTTTGATAGGAGAAAAAGCATTTGTAGGAAGTTCAACTTAGGCCAAATGGTAGGGACACCTTGTAGAAAAAGCATTTATAGGATCCCCTATCTTTTCTTTCAAACCAAACACAGCCTAGGGACACCTATCAAAAAGAAAAATGAAGCATCCTATTTTTCAGTTCAAACATCAGAATGCATGCAAGCAGGACTGTCCTTTTTTGTTATATGCCACTTCTGAACACCAATGAAATGGTCAATACCTCAATCATCAATTTAGGATCTAGCATATTGGATTTGGTTTGGCTATTGACCAAGATCAGGCAACATATATCTTTATTTTGTACAAGGCATACAAAGTCAATAGTTTATAAACTTGTATCTGACCTGTGGATAATGAAGAGGTGGCAATTTTGGCTCTGGTAAGTCTGCTGGAAAGAAAGGATGCTCATCTGGACTCTTGTATCTGCCAACCTTACTTGCAAGAGCAAAGGAAATCAATCAAATCTGCAATAGCATCAAACATTCTTTCTTTTGATGTTCTTACAGAGTTTCAATCTTACCTGTGCATGAAGCTTTTCAGTTTCCCTGACCATGAATTCAACCAAAGAGCCTTGGAACCCATCCATGAAGAACACATTATGATTATACGTATCAGCATTATAACAATACTGAGCTCTCTCCAAAAGGCTAAATATAATGCTATCTTCTTGACGAATTAAAGAATGTCTTATGCTATCCAAGGTTAGACTTTCACTCTCATCTATTCTGTTCTTCCTCTCCAATCTACATGAAGAGAGAGATTAACATCAGAATGTGGTTGAATAGGTCTTCTAAGTAAAATTCTGATTAAAACCAATAGATGTATAGGGCATACTTTGGTATATTAAGGCTAGCAGATACACATTATGGTTTTGTATTCAAGCTAAGGTGTTCAACAGCAAAAGTAGGAATTCTTGTCAATCCATGTGCTTGTGTACATTTTATTCTTTCATGTCTTAGTATTCAACATATTGATGAATTAGCACGTCTGTAGTATAAGAACAATAGAAACATGCTCTTATGCATTATCTGCCTTTGCATCCTAGAATGTATGCTAAATTTAACATTATGATGAGAAAGTGGTTAACAATAAACACATTACATAGCTAATGCATGTTGGGAATTTCAATCAATACAGAGGAAAAGCTAGGTGGACTAAAGGAGGAATCGAAAAAATATACTTGACAGAGGCCAAATATAGAACTATTAAATATAAAATAGCTTCAAAAAAGTGAGAATTTGAACAACCCAAGATACCCCTTGGTATTAATTATCTGTTTTTCCTGAGAAAATTCACTCAAGCTCATAATTAAGTGTGGCAAGTTAAAAGTGCTGAAAAGAACAAGGCAGAAGTGCCTTGTTTCTTCTCTCTGTCTAGTTGATGCACCGACTACCTGGGAATCAATATAGTTTCATTCAATTCTCAGATACCAATAAAACGAACTTCCTAGAAAGGCAGAAACTTTTACAGAGGATGAAAAGGAAAGGTTTCTTGCCAACACAGGAAGGAATTTTCAAGTAAATTACTTATTACAGCAGTAAAAACATCTTGAATTGATAGAAGGCCAATTATGAACGAACACCCAATTGCGCAAAGAGCTTAAAAAAGAAAATGAAAGAAAAAAAAATTAAAAATAAAAGAGCTTTTCAACCATGATCATAATATGAAAATACCCATCAAGTGTTTCAAGAAAAATTGAAAGGAAAGCACGGAAAAGACCAAAATATGGCCAGAAAAAATGGCTACCATCCTCTTACCCGGCGGTAGAAGCCTCAGAAGCTTGGACAGCCTGAACACATCTCCTTGCAGAACTTAATTGAACAAACCCAAAGCTAAGGGATTGCGTAGTTCGAATGACAAAAAGTTTATTTGGTCTTGAAGACTTGAGAAAACAAGGGGTTGAAACCGCAGGAGAGGCGGATTTTAACAGCTTTACGTCCATCGACGGCGAGATGGAAGAGATGGGAAGCAGAGAGAAACGCAGAGTACAAAAGATGAAAAGAGAGACGTAGCAAGGAAAAGGAGAAACCAAACTAACTTATAAAGAGAAATTGTCTAATAACCCCTTAACTTTTTCTCATTATGTAAAAAACTGCTCCTAACTTCTGCATACCTCTAAAAACCCCCCTAACGGGAAATGAAAATAACTGCGAAGGGACCAAGATGGATACACAAAAAGTAAAAGATCTACCATGTACGAGTATATATGAAATTTTGGACGGCCCTCCATATATGATTTATTATACATCTGTTACAGGACGGTGAGGGAGGTATCATATATTGTCAGTAAAGTTAGTAAAAAATAATAAAGAAAAAGGAGAGAGAGAGAGAGAGATGAATTTGACGGTAGGTGAGGAAAATAGGTGGCTGGGTAGGTGAGTCCACGTCCAAGTTTTGTGGTTTGTTGGGGGATAAGGACCAATGACAAACAAAATGGGTGTCATTCCTTTTAATCAACAAACAAGGACAAAGTAAGTGTCTCTATTTTTATTCTCCTGTTGACTCTTATGCCACGTCAAAAATTGATAATCCTTGCTTCACTTTCGGCATCGTGATCGTAAATACAAGTCTTCACTCTTCAGTGTCTACGTATTATGGGAGGAAGAAATACTCTATCTATGGATATTGATCATGCTCAACCATATTCAATCTTGCAGGTCTTTTTGAAGATTCAGAGTTGGAATTGTTGAAAGGTTGTCATCTGCTCAGACAATCTCCAAGTGAGCGCTCCAAAAAGAAGCTACATTACTTTGGTTCTTTTGCAAACAACCAAGTGTTTAATTTCTCAGTCTCAGTTTTCTGTAAAGTTTAATCATATTAACAGAACTTTTAATACATCTGCCCATATCGTATCCCAACAGGCAAAATCCCATTCTGTAGAATTTTTTTATCTTGAAGGGATACCTCCGGTGGATCGGTATGTAAATATTTCTTTTATTTTTAGATAGTTTTATTTACTTGCCAAAAAAAAAAAAGTTCGGCTGGGTTAGGTTGGATTGGTTGACGTTAACCCTAACCTAACCCAAGTTTTGAACTTTGTTAGGATTGGGTTGGGCTCTTGTTGGGTTCCGATTAATCTGTTTGATTCGATTTCTTTATTTTCTTTTGTCAAATACATTTATTTCCTGGATTACAAAGGGTTCACGTTAATTTAATATTAACATTTTTACCTACGGGTGCAACTTGGGCGGATTCAACCCAAGCCTGAACTGATCCAGACCGAAATTTTACATGGGATGAGCCTAAATTTTTGGTCCTCAGATTGGGCTATTCAGGCTTTTTTATTGTTTGGGTTGGGCTCGGACCTAGCCCTTAGGTAGCTTGAACGGATCCAACCATAAACATGCATACATGATATGTATTTACATATATACATACGTATATGTATACACATATTTGTATAAAATGTATACATACATGTATAATTTTAGAGCGAGTTCATTGACCAATCCAAGTGCATCAAATTACAATACGGACTAGGCTCGGGTTGGAAAGATTAGACTTCACCTCATACTTGATCTAGGTTTGGACCTTTGGGCTTGGATTGACCATAAACCCAGTCCAACCCAGCTGACTTGCATCCCTATTGTTACTATAAAAGAATAATTATCATGTCTTAGGGTCAGTTCCAACTGCTCCATCAACGTTAATTTTTATCAAGTTGGTCTCTGGTGCAACCCAAACTTCGTGGTTAGAGTGATTATCAACGGGAATCAAATCAGCTGTAACACTAGCACTTTGGTTAACTAAATATACATGTATATACACCTGGCAAAAAGTTGACCCAACCCGCGAACCCGATCCAACCCAACCCAAAAAATAGGGTTAGCGTCTCATAGTTAGCTACCCGAATGTAAAATGACCTGACCCGAAAAAAAACTGGGTTGGGTTGGATCAACCTACTGACCCGATTTGTCAAGTCTAATTGGGATTATTTATGCATTGTTAGAAGTTTTCACTCTTTAATTTTTTCTATTTAGTCTTTGTTTTTTATTGTTTACTTTTTAAATTGTTAAATGTTCAAGTTTTTATTTTATATTTGAAATTTTAAGGTTAATTCTTTTATTTTTGACATTTTTCATGTAATTTTTATTTATTTCTTTAAATTTCAATTATTTTTTGGGATGACCTAGATTAATCCATGGGACAACCCTAATCCAAATATTTAGGATTAGGGTCTAGCATTTGACAACCCGACCCGAAATTCAACCCGACCCGAAATCAATCCAAAGTACCTTAACCCAACCCGAACCCGACCCACCCAACTCAATTGCCAACATAAATATAAGGCATATACATTTTTGGATACATAGTTGCATGTATATACATAAATAGTGAATATATATATATAAATACATATATACATAATACATATTTATATGGGAAAATCTATGTTGTTAGAAATACATGATTGATTTGTTACAATTGGGTTGGTTAAAGCCTTAACCTTAACTAAATCAACCCAAAGTTAAATCAAATTCATACTTTTCAATCCTAATACTAATCCAAGCTTCAATCCAACCCTACTTTTTTTGGGTCAAGTTAACCCAGCCAAAGTTGCAATCCAATAATTTAATAGAAAAATCAGACTCCAATACATGGGTGGAGCGAGGGGACCCAGAGGAGCCATGCCCCCACCCCCCACTATGGTCAGAAATCCCCACCGTAATACGATATTTTATATAAATTTTCCTCCTACTCCCACTCTCCACCTCATTGGTTGGCCCCTATGGACCCATCCATATTTATTCCCCCTATAAAAATTTCTTGGCTCTGCCCCTTCTCCGTTATATAGTGGAGTTGATCCATTAAAAAAAGAATCTCACTCTTTGTGTACCGGAGCGGGTTGGAATGCCACAACTATCTCCGTTCCAACTCTCCAAGATATAGAGGGTGTTTTGCAAAGTTACCGTATGTTGAGGGTTTTGCTATAACACTGATGCCGTAAGTTATAACGTTTGAATGTCAGGTTAACACGCATGACATAGAATCCAGATTTGCACCAATCTCCCAACGAACAGCTGAAGTGTTGTGAGATTGGACACTCAAACCAAAATCTCCTAGGATATCACTCACTTCTAGACGAGCCCAAATACCCTACAATTTTTTTCTACCCACTCTTTATATGTCGTGAATTGGAGTCATACATCTCTTAATTCATAATAAAGATGTATGACTTCAATTCACAGCGAGCAGAGAGTGGGTAGGAAAAGTGAGTAGGAAATCCCGAGTGCTTCTAGACTATCCTTCACAATGAGAATATCTTGACTCAACATAGCCACGAGATGCTAAAGCACAGGTACACTACTCTTTAACTTTTAATCTATTAATATATATTAAAACGAAATCATCCATGTCAAATGGCCTTTCCTTTCTCCCCTTCCCCAACCAAGTCTTCTTCTTGATTACCTCTCTCCTCAAAATACCATTCAGGCCCTGTTTGGATAGACTTTTATAAAGTACTTTTGTATTTTTAAAGTATAAAGTATGAAAAACACGGCATAGTATTTGTATTGTATATTTTATACTTTTTGCTTTTATACTTTTAAAAGTATGAAAAACCTTAAAAGCATAAAGTCAATTTTTTATACTTTGTGCTTTTGTTTTCGTGCGAATAAACGGTCACGTGTGACCACCCTTTGATAAAACTCTCGACCTTGCCTCTACTCGCCGCTACTAGAGTTGGACTACTGTTACTAGTTTCAGGCCTTGAAACCATCGGAAACAATCTCCAGAAGTACAAACGAATGTGCTTTTGCCAAACAGAAATGATACTTTTGTTTTGGAAAGCATAATTTTCAAAATTTTTTACCCCAAAAGTTTTCAAAGCAAAAATATCAAAGTAAAAGTATTTTGGGAAAATTCTCGATTAGTACCATGTATTTTGTGCCTAATGCCACTTTGGTCCCCAAACTTTAAAATGAGACAAATCAATACCCGAACTTTCAAAATATGATAATCCAGTACCTGCCATTAATCAACATTTAACTTGTCATTAAGTGACATTTGAAAAGAACACAAATGCCCTTCAAGTGTCATTTAATTTTCTTTATCAACCATCTAAACATTGACAAAAAATTAATAGTCCAAAATCTTTGTTTCTTCCATTCAAGAAAGTTGGGGTTACATTTGATTGGGCATTCTAGTGACTCCAACTTTCTTGAATAGAAGATGCAAGGAATTGGGACTATTAATTTTTTTTGTCAATGTTTGGATAGTTGATAAAAAAATTTAGATGACAATCGAAGGGCATTTGTGTTTTTTTAAAATGTCACTTAACTACTAATTAACAACTAGTTAATGACAAGTATTAGGTTGTCACATTTTGAAAGTTTGAGTATTGAATTGTCGCATTTTAAAGTTCGATGACCAAAGTGACACTAAACCCAAAGTACAAGGTACAAATTGGGAATTTTCCAAAGTATTTTATGTACTTTATACTTTGATATTTTTAAAAGTACAAAAGTAAAAGTCTATCCAAACAACGACTAATACTCTCCACTTGCCACCTAAGGAGACAATTGAGACAATTCATAAAAGTGTTTTCACAAAAGTACTTTTATAATAGTGCTTAAGGAAGTACTTTTATAAACGTACTTTTATGAAAGCACTTTTATGAAAGTACTTTTATAAAATTCAACTAGAGATAATTTTGAAAGAAAAAAAAAATTGTATAAGTGCTTATTGTATAAACACTTAAAAAAAGCTACAAATTTGGGCTTAAAAAAATAAGCTCTTTATTTTTAAAATAAGCACTTATTTCAGGCTTATTTCCCAAACACCAATAAGTGCTTAATGGTTTGATGCTAGCCCAAATAAGCATTTATTTCAAATAAATACTCCCAAGCATGGCCTTAGTATCCTTTCTTTCTTTCTTTCTTTCTTTCTTGTATTGACCTTCCACCCACCATATTAATTATACTTTTTGAACCGTTCTTCTTAATAGACCTACTACACAGTTTCTCCATTGACAGTATAACATTTCTTTCTAAGAAGCCATTCATAAGAGGTGCAATGTTTTCTTATTGCGTTTTTTTTTTTTTTTTTCCTTTTCTTAGATTGTTTTTCTTTTTGTTTCCATAGAACACCTCAAAATTCTGCTTTATTTTTACAGATTTCACATTTGTGAGGCTTTTGCTCACTTGGACAATGAGCTGTGACAAAGCAACCGTCTAAATGGCAAGAGGTTTTACGACTCAAAGATGGATTTCTTCGAGCATGGCAAACTTTTTCATAGGGGAATGCCAATCACTACTTTTGAGATTTGTTGCGGCAATATGTTTTTAAATGCCCTCCTCTCAATATAATATATAAGTCAATACCAACTGAGGATAGAGTTCAGCTTCAGTCAGGGTAAAGTCGGTTTGAGCAGTCTTTACTGTCTTGCATTAAGAATATCTCCATATTTGTGTGTGTTATTTCATGAGGGGATATTCCCAATATACGGTTGCAAAAGGCTGTTAGAACAATATGGGTACAGATTTGTCTTGATAGAAGCTGTTCTCCTTCCACATGCATTTAATTTTTCATCAATGCATTAAAATATTAATGTTCAAGTTAAAACTTACGTATTAAAATAAGATGAATAAAAATATCTAAAATTAGAGAAAAAATAAATAATACAATAATAAGACAAATAATAAAAGTAAAGTGGTAAAATTTAATAATTAATTATAAATAATATTTTAATATTATAATTCTAAACTCTATTTCTCTCCCTAGGATGTTTTGGGCCCCATATATCACAATTTGTATTGACGTTGAAAGTTGAAATAGTACTACTACATTTGCACCGTAGCAAGAAGATGGTAAGAAGATGACTCTAATGGATTGGAAAAAGTGATCACCCCAATTTATTTAGCTATTGATTCGAACATATCTTGATTGATCTAATTTGGTCTGTTAAATCTATTATATAAATATTTACAAAGTATATCTAGAAAATAAATATTAGAAACACTATTTATTCATATATTTTTATTAAAATATTAATTTCACTATTAATTAAAATTTTAATAAAATATTTTAGGTTATATTTTTAGAAAAATTCTGTTTTTTTTATAAATTATATTAAAATTCAATATTAATTTTCTAAATATATTTTTTGTGAACATGAATTATCTCCTTTATCTTATAGTTCCATTGCGACAAACTTAATTTTTTGAAACATTGAATGATAAATCAAATGGATCAAGTTGTTTCCCCACCTTTGTCAGTTTCCCAAGGGAGGAGAAAGCCGGAGGAGAAATGAACCAAGGACTAAAAATCAATATGCATCAAGAAGAAGAAAGTTCATGGGCAGGATTATTTGAATACTCAAAAATTGTCCAACCCACTAACTTTGGACCAATCAAGTTTGATCGGTTTGACCTAGTTATAAAGTTTTGAAAAAAAAAAACAAAAAAGATCAAGGCTGAGTTATTTGAATACCTAAAAATATCCACCTGCTAGCTTCAATTACTAGTTCATACTAAACTAGGCTAACCTGGTTTGATCGATTTGAAAAAATAAGGGAAGATAACAGGAAAAACTATAACAATTTTGTTAATAGATAGAAAAAAAACAATAAATAAGGGATTTAAAAAAAATAAAAAACAACAAAAATAGAAACATAATTTTAATGAATTGGTAAAATAAGAGAAATTTTCATTAAAAACAATAGAAAATTTTAACATATAAAAGTAAATTTTTAGAGAAAATATTAAAATAAAAAGTAATAGAAAAATGAAAATAAGGGAAAATTAAAATCAACAACTTATTTTACACAATTAACTTATTAAATAACTTAGTTTTATTAACTTGCTCTAAAATTAGTAAAGTAAGTCACTTTATTTTAATTTAATTTGTACTTTAGCTAAATGACATTAATTAATAGTAATTAACACATTTATAGTAACGATAAGTTAATAACTAAATTATTTTATCTAGGCCCCGTCTTTTTTTTTTTTGGTTGGACCAGGTCTATTAGGTAAAGTAAGGCAAGGGTGACAATTTCCTCATCTCTACTCCTCATTCCAAATGATTAGGTATGGAGACTATTCTAGCGGGGACGAAGATGAGAATTAATTCAGATACCCAGTCAGGGATAGGGATAAGAATGGGGAGTGAAGTCCCGACTCCACCCCAGTCATGATTGTAATATTTTAGGGAGAATGACTGTTCAGCCCACCTCAGAATTCTTAACCCCATCGTACAGGTGGGATGAATCTTAACCATGGATTGATACTAAATCCATCCACGGGCAGGATGGGTTTATAGGGGGTGGAGGGCTACTAGTAGACTATGGGGGGCTATAATTTCAGAATTCTGCATTGGGCTATAGTGTACTTCTCCCAATATTTTAAATATTTTAAAATATTGTATATTATAAAATTTGAATATTTATATATTAAAAATTAAAAAAGGAGATATTTAAAAATTAAACCATAATTGAAGTTCATCAATGAGGGTACAATGGTTGGATGGATGTCATGAAATTATTAAAAATTATGGCAAGAGAAGATCATCAATAGAAATTATTAAAAACTAAACACAATTGAAGGAAAAAAAGTCCTTGAAGCTACGTTTGTTTGGGGTGGAAAATCGAATCGGGGTAAACTTTACACCTCGGTTCAATTTTACTGGCGTTTGGTATACATTTCGGTGAAAAATTACATTTTGATTTAAATTTACATTGTTAATCGATGTAATAAATACATCTCTCTCTCTCTCTCTCTCTTCTCCTTCTTCCCCTCCCCCCTCTTTTTTTCTCTTTCCATCAGTTGCAGTGGCAAATCTGAACCCACCTCTGAAGGGAGAGCTAGAAAGGAGCAGTTGCAACCCACCTCCGAAGGCAGATCTGAACCCACCTTTGAAGGGAGAGCCAGAGAGGAGCAGTTGCAACCCACCTCCGAAGGCAGATCTGAACCGCCGCTACAACCAACCGAAGAGGAGCAGTTGTTCGTTCTCTCTTTCTCTCTTCTCCTCCTCCTTTTTCTTCTTCTTCTTCCCTTGCTTCCCTCCTCCTCTATAGATCGTCTTCTCCTCCTCTACACCATCTCACCAAATTTACACCTTGACAACCAAACAAGATAGGTGTAAATTTTCAAGATAAACCGATTTTAATTCCCACCGATCACTAAATCGGTTCATTTTTTCCATGGTGTAAAATTTGAATTTACACCTCAAACAAGTGCAACCTGAACAAAAAGTCCCCACATTGCGAATAATAAGTGTAAGGATGGATGCCATGAAATGAGGGTATAGTGGTGGTGAATATAATGGGAATGGCGGACCATGGTAACCCAACGGGTTTTGGGGGCTAAAGCCACAAAAGCCCTCTCTTTGTGCAACAGTGCGACTTTTGTGGCTCTCTGGCTTTTAATGTGTTCAGACTTCAGAGTATCAGACTCTCGTTCATATATATATATATATATATATATGTTAAATGAATGATTTCACGTCAAAGCCCCTTACGGTCAAACATGTGGCCCATCTACATTCAAGCACATGTCATTCCAAAGATTTTAACAAAATAGACACATGTCAAATTCTGATTAGTGGTAGTTCAAGAAAAGAGCCCACTAACATGCAGAGTGGAGCCCGCCACCATGCAGAGTTGTGAGAAGTGGGAAGCTCCCACTTTCAATCCTTTCCTATAAAAAAGGAAACTGTGCTATTAATTATTAACTACTAAATTAATTCATTAATTTCAGCTATTGATTACTAATAATAATTACTATTAATTACTGCTAACTACTTTTAATTAATTAATTCCAGTTATGAATTACTAATAATAATTCCTCACGGATAATAATTTCTTATAATAATTACTACTATTAATTAATTGTTGATAATAACTAATTAGTGATAATATTGCTCATTATTAATTCGGAAAATAATTTCTTATAATAATTACTGCTAATACTTAATTATTGATAATTTATTATTGACAATATTGCTCATTATTAGTTTGAAATGATAATTAATAAATATTTTTCACAATGGTAATTAATAATTCAGATATAATCATTTTATATTGATATTAACTCATATTAATTATTTTGAAAATAAATATTTAATGTTTATTATTTATATTATAATTGTTATAAAAAATTATAATTCATACATTTATATGAAATAATTAATTATAATTAATAATATTATATTAATTAATATAATTATGTTATTATTATTATCAATAATTATAACTAATTATTACTAATACTAATGATGATAATTATTACTCCGGAATGTTAATTAATAAGCATTTAAATAATGTTAGTTATTAATTCGGATATAATCATTTTATGTTAATATTAATTCATATTAAATATTTCATAAATATATAATTAGTGTTACTTATTTACATTATTATTATTACAAGTAATTATAATTAATACTATTATTATTCTCCAATAAATACTTCATTTAGTGAAAGTTAAATTATAAAACTTTCAATTATTCAATATTGTTAAACTTAAAGAATTATAAAAGCAAATATTATTTTATGAATTAACTAAAAATCGTAATTATAATAAATTAATTATTTAATACAAATAAAATAATAATAATAATAATAATAATAATAATAATAATAATAATAATAATAATAATAATAATAATACTTTAATATTACTGATTTCAAAACCAATACACATAATAAGAATATATTATTAGTTAATAATAATATACTTATTATTATTACTGATTTCATATTTATTAATATATCATTGATCTATTAATAATACTAATTATTATTAAAAAAATTAATAGTAAATTTTAATTACTTAAAATTATTTGCTGAAATTACCCATTTTAATTCAGACAAATAATTAATTATTAATTTTAATTTCTTAAAATTATTATTTACTGAATAATTCTAATTAATCTTTGATTTAACGACCTTATTTTTGAATAATTGGCTTTTTATGTTCAATATTTTTTTTTGCAAAAATCCAAATAATTTTTCATTTGCAATGCTAACCATTTTATTTTTCTCTTATTCAGTTTTCCAAAAGATAAAAAAGTAAATTAATGATATTTACCTATTTTCATCAAATTATGTATTCATCAAGTTGTTGCCATTGATGATGACGATGATGATGAGTCAACTTTTTGAAAGCGAGGGGTACTAATAATAATTAATGACTTCTAATTAATTAATTTCATCTATTAATTACTAATAATAATTAATTACTGATAATAATTTCTTAATTACTGCTAATACTTAATTACTGATATTAACTAATTACTGATAATTTTCTCATTATTAATTCGGAATGGTAATTAATAATTCGAAAATAATCACTTTATATTTATATTAAATCATATTAATTATTTTGAAAATAAATATTTAATGTTAATTATTTATATTAGAATTATTATCAGAAATTGTAATTCATACATTTATATGAAATAATTAATTATATTATTATTATTATCAATAATTATAATTAATTATTACTAATAATAATGATTTTTGATAAAAATTAATTACTGATTATAATTACTTACTGATAATTAATTCCTTAATTATAACAATGATAATTATTACTTCGGAATGTTAATTAATTAATGATAATTAATAAGTATTTTAATAATGTTACTTATTAATAGGGGTATAATCATTTTATATTTATATTAATTCATATTAATTATTTTATAAATATATAATTAATGTTACTTATTTATATTATTATTATTACTATTATTCTTATTTTATTATAAGTAATTATAGTTATTACTATTATTGTTCTCCAATAAATATTTCATTTAGTGAAAGTTAAATTATAAACTCTCAATTATTCATTATTGTTAAACTAAAAGAATTATAAAAGAAATTACTATTTCAAAAATTAACTAAAAATCGTAATTATAACAAATTAATTACTTCATAATAAAAATAAAATTAATAATAATAATAATAATAATAATAATAATAATAATAATAATAATACTAATTTCAAAATCAATATACACATAATAAGAATATAATATTAGTAAATTATAGTAATAATAATGATATTATTATTACTAATTTCATAATTATTAATACATTATTAATCTATATTACTCAATAAAGACATGGAATAAAAAAAAGTATTCAAACTACCACTAAATGAATGAACTAAAAATCTATCAGTATTCTAATTAACTTGAATTTGACACATCAACATGCCCAAAATTATAATTTCAACCTACATTTCCTATTTCTATCTCCCAATTCCCATAATCCAAACATATTATTAGGTTATGTATAGGTTTGCCTACCTTTTTTCTAAAAATAAATTCTAGCGAGTCTACGTGCATCGTGGGGAGCTTAGACTTAAAATCCATAACCATGATTGACCAAAAGAAGTGTTGCCACCTAACTTGGAGGTGACTTTCATACTTGGATGGTCCCATTATTCTCATTTCTTTCATGTTTTTTCTGTTTAATAGGCTTTGGAGTCCTGATTATATTATCAATTGATTGTAGCCATATATGATGATGATTTGATTGTAGTCATATATTTTTGCAGATGGATGCATCTGCAAATGTTGTTTGGCATGGATTGTATTTCTTAGCAGCTCTTTGAATGATTTTCTTCCTTCTTTGCCTCTTTAAATGGATATCATTTAAATGCTTTTTATCCATTCATATGTCCCTAAATATTGAACAATATTGGTAATTTTGTTATAAACATCCATCTAATTTTACTATTTTATAAATAGATTAATGATTTCAAAGTTATTGAAACTTTTTTTGGGGTGGACGGGACATTGATTTTTTATTGTTAAATAGTAAATTTCAAATTAAATGATACTGCAGTTGCTCCTTACTTAGTATGGGGTCATTGTCTAGATAAAATATGGTAAGCCTGGTCTGAGTTTAATTTAGGTTAGGGGTGAGCATTTGGTTTATTTGGTTAAAAACCAAACCGAATAAATCAAAATTTTAAAAACCGAACTAAAAAATTAAAACTGAATTATAAAAAAACTGAAACAACTGAAACCAAAATATTTGGTTCAATTTTTTTATTATTTTGGTTAAAACTGAATTTTAATAATATATACTTTATTATATATTATAACATACAATATATATTATATATTATGAAACCAAATTTTATTATATTATATATTTATATATTAATATATAAATATATTATATATTACATATAATAATAGAAAGTTCGATTAATTCGGTTAACCAAATTTCTAATTCAAAAAATCAAAATCGAAAACCAAATTAGTTAAAAACTGAAAAGACCGAACCAAAAAAGGCAAAACCAAAATTTTTCGGTTTTAACCAAATAGTGCTCACCCCTAGTTTAGGCTTGAATTTTTTTGGTACAAGTCCATCTTAAAGTTCAAAAACTCAAACCCAATCTGTACAAAAGCTTTGATTGAATTGGGTAGACCCAACTTACACGCTAACCCTGCCTGAAATTATTTTAACAAAGCCTATGCATGGCATGGGTCCCTCTTAGTACATTTAAAAGTTAGAAGTAATTGACCGATTAGCATACTTGCCTTTAAATCCTTTTCCGTAGTCAACGTTACTTCAACCAGCGTATAAATTCATTATTTCTTTTACAACTAATTAATTACAATGACAAAAATGTAAGAATAATTATACTATTTCTAATATATTGAATTAAAAATTAATTTAATAATAACTAAATAATTAAAAATAAAAATTAATACAAATCTATTAACTTCAATAAATTTAATAAATTCAATTAACTTATCTAAGTTGTTAAAAGCATTGCTTGAGTTAGGACATGGATTGGCTTGGTTCAATTTAAAATGTGATATGGCTCTTTTTTGCTTCAATTCTGCTTGACAAAGCCCGTGCAGTGGTACACCACACGGGTCCAAACAAGTGTAACATTAAACCTAACATATCCATGACCCTATAGCGGAGAACATCTTGAAGCAAAAGAAACTAAGAGTCTGTTTGGTTCATAGTCAGAATCAGAATCTAAATGGACTATTCTTCTCACTTGTTTGGTTCAGACTGGAACCAGAATTTGGTTGGAATGGATTTTCGTTCCCAGGAAAGGGGAGGGAATATGATCATCCCCTCAAATGAGGGGATGCTAGTCCACTAGGAATGAGAATAGAATTCTGATTCTTCTCAATCAAATTGTTGAACCATTCCGATTCTGATTCTAGACCCCTATTCTCACAAATCAGACCCTAACTCTTTCCACCAACCAACTTCAGAATTTGATCTGAACTTCCAAAATAAACTGGCTACCACTATTTTCTCAAATAACATACAGACCATTATATACGATGGAAAAACTTTGGCTGTTCACTCTCAAATAAATAACCCTCATCATACCCCCATTCTTTTTCATATATAAGATGGGGATCACATCATTTTACTTCCTATTTTACTTTTTACAAATAAATAAAACAAAGTTAAATATGAGACAAAAGTAAATCAGAACTCACACTCACCCCCAATACATGATGCATTATAAATCTTACGCCTATCTAGCATGCTTTTGATGTTAACTGATTTTCCTTTTTCTCAAGTGGGTCCCACCAAAATGAAACCAGTTTCCCCAATTCAGGAACGGGAATGTAGGTTGTATTGACTTTGGAATCTAATAATTTCCAAACAAGACTTTTCCAATTTGAACTATTTTGATTTTATAAGTTAAATGAAGTCAAAGTTTTTTTCTTTTTGAATCCAAGATATAACTTCCATTAAAGATTTGGAATCAAACACATATATATTTTTTTGAACGTGTATTTGTCTATGTAAATCAAGGTTTTTAAAACCGAATTGGACAATGAACCGGTCAGGGGGACGGTTTTCGGGTCGAATGATCTGATCATTTGAGCTGAATGGCCAACCCATTCTAATGAAAAATTAAAAAAATTAAAAATTAGCGAAAACCATTCAACGGTTTGACCGCCTAAATCAGCAATTTACTGATCAAATCAATGTTTCTGTTCAAATTAACGGTTTTAGGGTAAAATAGAACCAGTCACTTGACCGATTTCTGATCCGATCGTCCAATCCAATTTTGAAAACCATAATGTAAATCAAACTCATCCATCCTCTTGAAAAAGCAAAATGGTAAGAATGAATTGAGTCGAGAAATTCATTCATGAATCATACTCAAGAAACAAAAACCTATTTACTAATGCCTAATACTGTTTTTTGTTTTGCCTTTTAGAAATGAGATGCCTGATGTGCCACTGAAAAGCATGAAAACTTATCACGTATCTTAATGCTTCTAATCTGAGTGCGGAAAATCCCTACGCCTCATTTGCTTCTTCAAAACACAAAATTACTACTACAATTAATATGAGTTTGGACAGATTAGATTAGACGAGTCAAATGACTAAATCAGATGGTCAAACCTTTCGAGATGACCCATTAGTCATCAAACGATTGAGATTCTCTGTCCTATGAGAATCTGACAAAGTGACAAGTGACAAGATCGATCTGGAATTTGGATGTCGTGAACTCCAAAATTAGATTATTAAGGGCCAAGGCCGTGTGGGCTGTGGGCCTTCCTTTCTGATAACGTGGATACGAAACACAGTTGCGTGTACAAAACTAGAAAGCGTCAGCCTTAACACATGCCACTACTCCCCAGCCCAGCCCAGCCCAGTCGGCAGTCCCTTGGAAACAAAACCCCGTCCCCGTCAAGTACCCAAAAACAGATTTTGTGTGAAAGAAAAATCAGAGAGACAGACAGCAATGCATGGTGGAATGTGGATACCTTTGGATTCAAGCGGTGGGTAGCTCGTCCATTTGTTGTCTGCAATTTCTGCTGGATTCTTCGATTGCGACGAACAAATAATACGTCTCTTCTTCGTATCCTCCAAAGCAAAATTGTACATAAAAGGATGACGCTGAAGCTTCTTCACTCCACCCCCTCGCTGCCTTCTTCCTCTTCTTCATTGCCTCTTCCTCTCTCTACTTTGTGCCAACTTTTTAGGTTTTCAGGTTCGTTTCGACTTGGGCTTCTTGCTGATTGGATCTTCCTGTTGATTCTTCAATTTCTTTGGACTTTTGATTTCGAACCTTGTTCAGGTAAGGATAACTCCACCCGGTGGTTCTTAATTTTGGTGTTTTATTTGTGTATGTGTATACATGATATTGAATTTGAGGATGATCACATTCTTAATTTGCTTTGTTGCATGGTTAGCGGCTCTGGAGGGGTTGAGGGAAGGAAATCTTCTTATTGGTTTACTTATTTTTGGTTGGACCGACGGTGTTGGTACGTACCTCAAATGTTACTACAGAATAGTCTCCGTTGTCTTCATACGTAGGAAGAGGGAGACGGATCTTAGAGACTCAGAGTTCACATATATCAGAGAATGCAGCTCTAGCATCTAGATAATGCTCTTAGCCTCTTCAATACCATTTTCCTTAAAAAGGGAGAACAAAATGAACAACAGGATAAAACGGCATTGCACAATCTAGTAATTATGATTAAGAACTCCATATTTATCCTCCCCTAGCCACACCTCCGCCCATCTATTTTCCCTTCTTGGAGGGGTTTTAGGGGTTAGATGAGAAAAAAAAAAACAGATGGAACAAAGGATTGTGTTGAGACAGAAGTTCCTTTTTTAGGTTCTCTATTACAATGTAGGAGTGCCTTGACTGTTGCCTGTGTATATTAAGGCAAATTACGATAAACATCGTTTTGTGCATGAGATGGTTGCCTACTCCCAATCAAGAATATTTATGTTCTTAAGCACGCAGGTTGAAATACAGGAACATTTCAGTATTTTTTTTTATCAATAACCGTGGATTGAATTAATATTAAAAATATGAGAAAATTACAGGGCAAGGGGGCTAAACAATCTTAGCTTCCAAGAACAACCATTAAACATCAGAAGAACAAACATTACAAGACAGCCCAAAAAATAGAATGTCTGTTCACCCCTTGTCTAGCTAGACCATCTGCCAAAGAGTTCGCACTTCTTTTTACCCATTTGTATTGGATTTCCATGTCCTTAGTCAGCCACTTGAATTTCCTCTTTTCATTACTGTAATTCCAAAGTCTAAGACTATCCTTTTTCAGCCAGTTTAGCACCACTTCAGAATCTCCTTCTATGATCAACTTGTTAATATGCATATCCTTGATTCTTTGTACCCCTTTAAGAGCTGCAAGAATCTCAGATCTCAAAGAATCTCCCACTCCAACTAGTCCAGAATACATAGCTAACAGCTTCCCTTGTTCATCTCTTATTACTCCTCCTATTCCGGATGGCCTTGGATTGCCCAAGCTGCTGCCATCAAAGTTCAGTTTAACAAAGTCATGGGGTGGGGGAATCCAACAAACATTTGAGGCCTTCCTCATTTGAACAAGTTCTGCTATCTCTTTCCACTTTCTTTGCAGCTCATCAACTGAGAATTCTGCGAACAGAGCCAAGGTTTTCAGCCAGTGTATAACCCTAATGTAGATGACCTCCAACATTGCTTCCAAACTTCTCTCCTTATCTATAAATATTCATGAATTTCTCTCCTCCCAAATAGTCCAAGAGACTGCAGCCCTCATACACCTCCACATAAACTTGGCCCTTTTTGTTGGCCGAAACAGCATAAATGTGAATAGGCTTTGTACATTCGAAGGGGGGGTCCACCTGCACCCAAACAAAGAAGTACACCACTCCCAAATGATGTTAGTGAATTGATAGGAGATTAGTAAGTGATATCCAGACTCACCATTAGGGGTGTCCACGGTTCAGTTAACCGAACCATGGCCCCTTTTTGTAAACTGAACCAGTGGTACTGATTTTTTCATTTTGCCAAACTGAAACCGAACCGGTACCACCGGTTAACTGGTCTGCCGGTTTCGGTTTTTGACCGGTTCGGTTCTTTGGTTTTTCAGTTTTTTATATTTATAATATATATTATATAAATATATGTATAATATTATATTATAAATAATAAATGATATATAGTATATTATAAATATTTTAAAAATATATAATATATTTGTAAATAGATCATTATAAATATAATATAAGTATATATTTATATATAATGAATATATATTTATATAAAATACATAGAAAATATGTGACGTATATTAAAATATATATAAAATATACATATAAATATATATACCAGTCGGTTCGGTTAACCATCGATTTTTTTATAGGTTAACCGAAAATCGAACCGGTCCTTCGGTTTTTCAAAAATTTCGAACCGAAATTGAATTGACCGGTTCGGTTAACTGCATTTTGCGGTTCAGTTCGATTTTTCGGTTTTTCATGGACACCCCTACTCACCATCAGCTTTACAAAAGACACACCATTAAGGACAAAAACAACTATTGGGTCTTTTTCTTTGAAGTAAATTTGCTGTGTTAACTCTTTCCAGAAAGGCTTCCCAACAGAAACTCCCAACCTTAGGAGGTATAGGATGACACCACACCTCTTTAACAGGGAAAGACAAGCCAGAAGAAGAAGAATGTGTGAGAGCACTAAAGAAAGAGGCACAAGTGAAAGAACCAGAGGGGGTGAGAGTCCAAATGTGTGAGTGGCACAAGCTCCCTCCCAACTCTCCGACCTCTGATTAAGCCCCTGGAATCTGCTCTATAAATTAGTCTCCCCAGAACTTCAGCTACCAAAGTAAATAAAAAGGGAGAGAGGGGGTCTCCTTGCCTAATCCCTCTCAAGGTTGGGAAGAAATCGACCACTCTCCCATTTACTAGTATGGAGTAATGGCAGTTCCTGATACAACCCAAGACTCATCTGCACCAATTATCCCCAAAACCAAAATTGGTCATCACCTCCATCAAGAAAGACCAATCCACCAAATCATAAGCCTTTTCCAAATCCAGTTTATAAATCACCCTTTTTTCTTGGATCTCTTAAACTCCTCCAAGTTCTCATTTGCTATCAGAATCTGATCTATTATCTGTCTCCCCTTCACAAAGGTTCCTTGATTATCTGCTATAATTGTTGGGAGCACTTTCCTTATTCTGATGGACAACACCTTGGTGATAATCTTATAAAGGCTGTTGACTATGCTGATCGGCCTAAAATCCTTTGAGTGACATGCATTCCTCTTCTTAAGAACCAGTTCTATAAAAGTGGAGTTCAGCCCTGGGTTGATCACCCCTCTAGAATGGAATTCATCAATCACAGTCCACAAATCTTCCTTTAATATCTCCCAACAATCTTGATAAAAAGCCATCGTAAAACCATCTAGGCCTGGTGCCTTTGATCTATCCATAGAGAACACTGCCTCCCTTATCTCTTCCACTTCAAACTTCCTTTCCAACCAATCCCTATTCTCTATCTGCAAAGCTGGCCATTCCATACCCTCAATCCACACCCTACTATTTAGGGGTTTTCTAAAGATAGACCTAAAGTGATTTGCAAAAGCCCCTGCTATTTCTCTTTGGGTGGATATTGTAACCCTTCAATCTCCAAACTTGATACAAAATTCCTTCTTCTTCTTCCACTTGCCACCGCATGAAAAAATTTGGTATTCCTATTCCCCTCTTTCAGCCATTTACACCTTGATTTTTGTCTCCAACTTATTTCCTCCTGAAGAAGATAATCCTCTAACTGTTTATGCAATTTCCATCTTAGCTCCTTATCTTCTTCTGTAAGACAACCCCTTTCTTCCTTGCCATCTAGGTCCTCAATTTGTGCAGTCACTATTTGCTTTCTTTCCTCTAATCTCCCAAACTCTAACAGATTCCACTCCTTGATTTTGCCTTTCAGATACTGGAGCTTCTTATGAAACCTCATTCCACTCCATTTCATTGTTGGATTGCTTTCTAGCCACCATTCTTTGACTTTCTTTATGAACCCCGGGTGTCCTAGCCACATGTTTTCAAACCTAAAGGGAGCAGGACCAACACTTCTCACTTTCTCCCTACAGATTACAATAGGCCAATGGTCAGAAGTCACCATTGGATATGCTCTAGAGTTTAGATTCCCCCAATGTTCTTCCTAGTCATTTGAGAATAGAAATCTATCCAACTTAGAGCAAATTGGGTTCACTTGGAGATTGGACCAAGTAAAACAGCTGTGTGATAGTGGGATCTCTTTAAGCTCGTAAACATCCACAAATTGATTGAATTTCCTCATACTCAAGGTCGATCTCCGCCTTGGACTATTTGTCTCTTCCAGGAATCTTATAACATTAAAGTCACCTCCAAGACACCAAGGCCCTTCCCATAGTCCCCTTATATCAGCCAGTTCTTCCCACAACTTCCTTCTCTCTCTGGAATCATTTGGACCATATACATTGGTAAGAACCCATTCAAACCCATCCTCCACTTGTTTAAACTTCAAGGAAATTGAAAATTGGCCTATTAACTCTTCCTGACCTATGAATACTTCATTCTTCCACATTGTGACAACACCCCCCGTAGACCCCTAGGAAGGCAGAGCCGCCCAGCTAATCCCCCTGCCTCTCTAGACACTCCTTGCCCACCTAATGTCAAAATCTGCTCTCTTGGTCTCCTGCAAAAGTACCACATCTGGGTCTGTTTTCTTGATGGCCTCTTTTGTTACTGCTCTCTTCCTAGCACTTCCCAAACCTCTGATATTCCAGCTTAAGATCCTCATCTAACTATCTTCTTTCCCCTTAAACCCTCCTGCCCTCAGTTATTCCTCTTCCTTCTTTCTCCTTTGACCTTCAAACCTCTATCTCCTCCCACCTCCTTTAGCAGCCTTTCAGCCTCACTCACTCTTCTCCTTTTAGATTTTGCTTCTTCTTTCTTTGTTTTCAAAAATACTTTGAGAACATTTGGATCTTTCAATTTGCACCCCAATTTCTGTACAAAACCCGCCACAGAATCCTCACTAATTACATCTCTTACACTTGACTTTCTACTTCCCTCCCCTATTTTTGTCTCCCCCTTTCTATATCACATTCCTCCTCAGAACCCTCTACTCTAACTCCCTCTGACCCTTCCTTTTGACTGTTTTCCACCACTGCTTCATTTAACACACTCTAGGGTTTCCAGGATTCTTTTCTTTTTTTCTGTTTCTCCTTCATTCCCTACTTCTCTCTCCTGACCCTTCCTGTCACTTCTATTTTCTCTCACCCCATCCCCTCCAAGGGCTGCAGCCTCTGGGTTGGGATCTGTATTTGGCACGGAAGTCAAAGAGCAACAATTAGTATCACAAAACGAAAGGACACGGTTACCTAGGTTGTGGTGGGGAAGATTGGGAGTGCTGGAGTTGGATACAGAAACAGTCTGACCCTGACAAGGAATGTGGGTTCCATCTGGTTCCAAGGCTCGGTTCTGATTAGCTAGCCTTTCCGTCACCTCTGTTAAACAGAGATCACATCTCTTACCCACTTGCTTATGCCTCCCCACTGTGTCCCTTTATTGCTTTGAGAAGTCTCGAGGGATCCCTTACAAAAAACCTGTTCAGCAAGGAGATTTTGAGATGGAGCTTCTGAGTGTGAGTTAGAGTTTCCACCCCCAGAGTTCGAAATGTGTTCAGCGACAACAATGTACGACTCTTCCTCAGCACAGTGAGACGTTACCGCACCTGGTCTTTTTGAGAACAATGTATCCAGATCAAGAGTTGCAGCAGCTTCTTCCTCTGAAAACTTCTCACCCAAAACACTGCCTAAACTGGACTGGCTATCCGAAACTTCTTCCACGTCGTCTTCCTCCATTTTGCAGTCCACCCAGCCCTCGTCAAAACCATCCTTTTCCTCGAGATGAGCTCGATCGTACCTGGGGTTTGGTCTGTCTTGTGATGTTCGTCCCTCCCTGGGTGTTTCAGGAACTGCGTGAGGCACCCACCAGAGAGTACTTGAGCTTCGCTCTGACTGCCTGAGATCACCTACAGCGCCCCCATCCAAAATTTTCGAAGAAGAAGAAGATAGATGATGTCTATCATCTATAGTCCCCAACCATCTCCCCCGACCCACGTGCTCACTTAAACAATCACGTGGGTAGGGATTCCCCCTTCTGGCTGAGCCGATCGGTCCACCCACCGGTTCAGATGGCCCGGCCTGCAGAAATCTCCCTTTCTTAACCACGTCAGTGAAGGTGTCTTGTCCCTTCGAATTACCAGCTAATTCAAAAAATTTTGAATTTATTTCTTTTAATAGATTTTGTGGCTTTTGGTTCTCTCCCACCGACTTTTCAGCTTCCTTTCTAAGCTGCCCCCTATGTTCAGTCTTACCGTCCAGCTGTAGGCCCCTAGTAATCCAACCCTCCATGTCAGCATCGTCTTCTAACTTGGGTCTTCATCCCCAAAGCTCTGCCTCCACCTCTGAAACTAACCATACTTTAAACCATGTACCTTCAGCAAGAACCTCTATTGTTCTTGGGAGCGATTCCAGTCTCACCCCGACCATCCTAACCACAGCAGCACGAAAATCTTGCAGTTGGACTTCCTCCATTTCTCCGCCCAGCAGCTTCACAATATTTCCCAGATTTGCTTCACTCCGGAGATGGAAGGGAAGACCTACCAATTTGAGCAGGAAACTTCCGCAGACATGTTCCATCTCATTACACAATGGTTTCCAGTTTTGAATCTGAATCAAACTTTCTTCACATTCAAAAGATGTAAATCCCCTGATTTTCTCATTGTCAATTCTCAACACTGCCTTCCTGTCTGAGAACGGTTTCAGAGCAACCTCGGACTCCAGCTTCAAGTTGTGCACCACTGAGTTTAGGACCTTCCTCCAATCTTGTATTGCCTTGCTCGCTGAGATCACCATTCCCCGCTCCCAGTCTTCTTTCTCACCATCAAACCACAGCTTCACCCCTGTATTAGAGCTCGAAATAAGTTCACCATCACTGCATGAGCTCTTCTTCAATGGCTGCTCCAGGCTTTTAATGGGTGCCGAACTTCATTCTTGCTTCAACACCACATCGACAGAGACAAGAAACTGCTGCAACCCCTCCGCAAAGGCCATCCAACCTTGTTTCTTCTTCCCTTCCGGTAAGCAAAGCAATTGTCTTCTTGCGTCGAAATATTTTGTGACCATGATGAACCAGCCTTTACCATTGCATCTCAGTTCCACTTCGTACCTCTTCTTTCCCAGTTCAAAAACATTTTTCCATCCTATTGTCCTAACCGATTGTATAACACCATCAATAAAGCCCTTTAACCATGCCACTGCTTCCTCAAACAATAGTATCGTGGCCGTCCTATCCTCCCTAATTTTTAACAGGTTCTTTCCTCTGGCCCTTCCGCTATCAAATAAAAATTTCTTCGCTTCAATAATCAGTTCAGACTTCCATCTACTCACCAAATGAAAAACTTCTCCGCTTCGGCTTCCCATCAGTTCAGACTTCTCCGGGTTCTAATTTGATCGTAGAGCATGTATCCAGAATTTAGAACAGCAGCAATGGTTCCAGGAGGCTTAGAACCGTCTGGAATCTGGAAGACTGCATAATGCCTATGTCTCTGACACCTACAAATTATTTGAATTGAAGCCTTTATCCATTTAAACCAAATTGGGGGGGGGGATTTATGGAGGATGTCATCGCTCCTATCTCTTCTAAATTCTAATAGACCAATATTGCCTCATTGATGTTCAAACTGGTATATTTAATTTTAATCACCTCCAGGCAGAAAGAATGCATTCTGTTTGTGGCCGGGAAAGGACAATGATACTGGATTGCTATTGAAGGGTTGTGGCCCCACGATTATGTTTATTAAATAGGAAAAATCTATGATGCTGGAATTCAATGATAATGACTTCTTTGACGTTTACAAGGATGAAAGAAGAGAGGGATAAGAAAAAGAACCAGTTTGCAGTGATTGCTCATCTTTGTCTTGATATTATCTTTCATAGTATACAAAAATTTGTGCTGTAGGAAAGAAGGTTACTTGATCCAGTGATTTAAACTTTGAGATCATATGGAAGTTTTACTAATATTTCTTTTGTTTTTACTTTCCTTGATGAGTAGCAATGACTTTGTTAAGAAGGAAGATAAAAGAATGTTTCAGGGAATAGTGTTGTAAATTGTATTCAATCTCTGGTTTATCTAATTCATTCTGAAGAAAAGTTCGTAATATATCCATCTACATGTATACAAGTGTAAATTCTGATCTCAACATTTTCACCCTTCTTCATCAACTATGATGGTTGAATTAGAAAGAGTTATTTGAGATTAATATAGTTGCAAAATGAAAGGGATAGTTCTTTAAAAAAAAGAGCTAGGTTGATTGGGTATAAGAAAAGAATGATGAAAAAGAAGTTGAAGTATGGTTTAAAACTGAAAGAAAGTCGGGATCAAGAGAAGCAAGAAAACCAGAGATTGATCAAACGGAAAAAGATATAAAAGAGATAGCTGGGTGCCTGAGTCTCACCTGTAACCTTGTGCCATGGCTTGAGTATGATGAGATTTGGGCAAGATCTCAATGGAATCTTGCTATTGAACATATGGTATGAACTCTGCAAAAACACATTCTTCATCCACTCCGTTGTAGGGGAATAATTCATATATACAGATTACAAGAGAATATCATTCAAATCTCCCCAAATACTAATTTCCTAAGGCATCGCCAATCACAATAAAAACCTTGCAAACAAAGACTAACAAGAAATTCCTATATATCCTAAAGATCCTCTAAAAATCTATGATAATGTAAACAAATCCTCAAAGATACTAAAATCCTCCAATGATGTTCATGGGCCATGGCAGTTTGAGCAACATTTATCCTATTGGCTGGGCTAGCTGGAAGTGGGCTTACAGTAGCTTAAATATTGGGTGTATCAGTGGACCCAACTTTGGAGGAGAATCCAGAGGGCTGCATTGCATATATGCTGGGTGCCAATACCCTGTTTTACAATATCAGACCATACATGAAATCATATGGTTTATCCTCCATCTCTCTGTCTATAAAGTTAAAAGCCATGTTTTTTTTTTTTCTCTAGAGTTTTCAGTTGGACATAATTTTGTGCTTCTGCGTTGCTTCTATACTTCTATTTCCTAAGGCTCCTTTGGGTGTTCATGAGGCAGGTGTTGAATATTTTCTGCAAGCAAGATATGGGTGAGGTTGACACGAAATCAATTGAATCGGTTCAAGCTGTCCTTTCCTTATTTGAGGAGAAAAAAGACCAAAGGAAGTATTGTTTAATTGGGAACGAGGTAAGTGGTTATCAAAAGGTACAGGTAGGGTTAGTTGATCATTGGAACATATAAATGGTAGTTACTATCTAGACCTTAATTTTGGATGTATCTTTCTTAAGAATCCCAGATTCCCACTGGAACTGCTGTTTCACATGCTTAAACTATCTATACTATAATCTATAATAGGTTTTCCAATTTGCACATATGGCAGTCTAAGATCCTTCACTATTTCCATGGAAAGCAGGAGGTGGTGAAGGGGATGGAACTTGACCTCATGCTCAAATACTTGGCCAACTACAAGGTGCAATTGGAAGTAAAAGAATCTGCCTACATGCAAGCCCTTCTCAAGATAGAAGTCTACCAAAAGACAGTTGATGAACTGTCCATCCAGCTGAAGAATGCTGAGGCTGAGAGGGACAAGTACATTAAAGAATGCCAAGAAGCAAGGGTGCGGATAGAGGATCTGGAATCCAAGATTAAGGAGATGTCAGATCAGCTCTTGGAAACTGGAAAGGCAAAAGAACAACTTATCTATGTGGTAAGTGAATTGAAGACCACCAAAGAAGAGCTGCTGAGCACAGAAGCAAAACTTGCTGCTGCTGAGGAATCGAATCTTTCTGCCATTGAACAGGCCAAACTAATTGAAACTTCTATTGATATGGAGAAAAAAAAGAGTGAGGAGCTTCTGAAGCACTTATCAGAGATCAACAAGGCTATGTTTCATTTTAAACTGGAAGTAATTGAAGCAGAGAAAGAGAAGTCCACAATCATATCAGAGAAGGATGGCAAGATACAGATGTCCATAAACGCAGCAGTTCAAGCACAGGAACAATTAGAAGAGATGAGAATACAAGCAACCACTGTGCAAGATTTAGACAACCAACACTTGGCGAAGTCCCAATCAATTGATTTGCCACAGAAATTGAAGCAAGATAAAGAGATCCATAATTCATTTGCAGAAGCTGCTTCTGGTAAAATTGATGATCTAAACCAACTAAAATCAGAGTTGATAGAAAGAGCAAACTCTGTCAAAGAAAGTGATACCAAATCAATGGATTCAGAGCTGAGGCAATTAGAATTAGAACTTAAAAATGCAAGAGAAGAGGTTTGCAATCTAAGGCATGAGATTAAATTTCTTAAAGGTACAATTCAGAAGTCAGAGAAAGAGATGGAAGAGAGCAAGGAAAGAGAGTCTGAAGCTCAGGTTCACATTGCAATGCTGAAATCAGAGCTTCACAGAGACAGATCAAAGATTGCAGCAGCAGAGGCAGCTGAAGCAAGGGCAAAGAGTGTTAAGTCGGGGTTATATCTTGCTGTGCAGCAGTTGGCAATAGAAGCGGATGAAGCCAAGAAGGAAACACAAAGGCTCAGACGAGTAATAGAGAAGGCAAAAGAAGAAGCAGACGAAGAAACTGGAAACTCTGCCAGTGTCAAACCCCAATTTCTTGAATCTTCTTCATGTCTAAAATTGCACAGAGTTGGGGAGTTAAAACCCAAAGTGGAAGAGGTAGAAGACAATATGATACCCATCTCACAATTTCAATGAATGAATGATCGAATACAATCTGCATCAGGGAACATGAGCAAGTGGACTGTTTCCTGAAGATGCATCACATGTAATTGCAGTGTGAAGTAGATGCTTCGAATAAAGAGCTTGAAACTGCAATTGCAGAAATTGGGGTGCTAAGGTCTGTGGTGGAGAAGGCTGTAATCACGGCTGAGCTGGCATTAGAAAATTGGAACAGTGGTCGAGTTGAGGATCAATTAAAGTGGAGGGAACTGAACACTGGAGAAGAGCTTGCTGCAGCTGCAGTTTGCAAGGAAACAGCTCCCAAACAAGGCAATAATGAAATGTTTCCTTTAGGTTCATAATTCGAAATTCTAGTCCCACAGGATGACTTTTTTTTTTTTTTTTTCTTTTCTTTAATGAAAGAGGTTCAGATTGTATTTTTGAGAACTTAGATTAACCATCATTGTCTTCCACTTTAACTTTGGACTTAGGAGTACATTGTTTTAGAAAATCTACCTCCGGTATCATACCTTTCCGGCATCATAGAATTACCCACATATACACAATTAAAACAAGACAGAATATGTTCCATTGCTTGGTACAATGAGAAAAATCTCAGGCTGGTATGTATGAGAACGCATTTATGACTCTGAAAGCAACGACTTCATGTAAAAAAAGAAGAGGAGGTTAAGTTTGAATGATTATATCTAGTCTACCCTTTGCAATACCCCCATATGGTTGGGAGCAACATTGAGTAATGGCCTTTACCTGAGACAAAGCAAAAATAAGCCAAAGATGAGCCATCTACGACTGGAAGAAGGAAGAATAGGCCTTATTTCTTTTTAATTTTTTCTTGGCAAAAGAAAACCAAGAAGAACTTTCTTTCTTTAGGTGAGCGTCGTGTGCATCAGTCCCCTGGGAGACATCTGATGAGCAGTTTCATTTTCTGTTCTAAGTTCTATATAGTTTCTACATATAGAGTATTTACAATAGCTGCTGAATCAGAAAATATATTTATATCTGTTATATTCAGAATTAACGCCTCCTGCAGTCCTTGAACATTTAGAGCCCACCAATACAAGACAAATTCCTCCTCCTGCAGTCCATTATTATTATTATTATTATTATTATTATTATTATTATTAGGGAAATTGTCTAAAATTCACATTACTTTTTAGCATTTCTTTTAAATTCACCATAACTTTTCAAAATGTCCAGTGAACCCTATGTTGGTAGATTATTATTTTACCCTTTGTTCTATTGTAAATGGAAAATAAAGCACAGCTTTGATAAAAAATAACAAAAATGTCTCAAATATTTCAGTTTAAAAAATTTTCTGCCCACTTTACATATTTAAGTAAATAGGGAGTTTTAAATAAAGAAAAGTGCTTTTGATCAAATCAAACTCATCTGATGCTCCATACCTACTTGCACCACACAATTATCACTTTATCCCTTTTAATTTCAAATGCAACAAGAATTGAGATCAATAAAAGATCTATGGTTAAGAAGAGGACACGTGGCTCTGTAGGACCCAACGTCCACTTCTATGTTCTATGAGATGTTAGTTAGAACAAAGGCGTAAAAATTCTAGATAGGTATGCCAATTTAGTACCTGTACTTTAAATCGTGACAATCTAGTGCCCGAACTTTCAATTTGCGACAATTTGGTACTTGATGTTAAATTTCCGTCAGTTAGAAGATAAAAAGTCCTAAATACCCCCAACTATTTCGAATAATGTATGAATTACCGATTAAAATTACAAAAATAACCCATCATCTATTCTGACCAATGCAAGTGGGAACCACTGCTCATACTTGCATTTACAGAGAATCCGAAAACCAGCTCCCTTATGCTAGTGGTGTCAAGCGAATGCGCTACCGGAAAAGTTGATTTCGACGATCGTACACGCCGCCGAAAACATTGAAGTCGAAGAATCCAGTACCGTTCCGGAGGACGACTCCTGTTGCCCGTCGTTGGAACATTATTGCACCCACTGTTTACTCAGCTGTTGCTAGAGAAGACGACTTGTTGCCGGCGCCGAAAGAGACAACTAGGGTATGTTTATTTGCTATTGTTTTCTATCATTTTCTATGCGTTTTTTAACATTGACTTCTCCTTGATTTCTCTACAAGTGGGTTATTGAGATTTTAATCCAAGATTTTTTAGGGTTGTTAGAACTGAAACATTTTGCCAAACATTTTTAGATCTGAAAACAAACAATGTTCTGACCATCAACATATGGCATGCAAACCAAATTGTTTTGGTTTGGTTTTGATTGCAGTATAAAGAAGCTAAAAGCATTCTGAATTTCTGATTTACTTTGTTTTCGACTTTAATTTGTTTTGTTCGAACTCGAAGTAAGCCTGAAGCTTAAATAAACCAAAATTTGAATTATTTATTTGCAATTTCACACTCGTATACAATTCTACCACAATTTCAGAAATGCAGGGTCACTTCAACCCAAATTTCTTAAGAACAAGATGAAGAAAGAATTTCCATCTCCGAAAACCATTGTTTTTTTCTTCTAAAATTTCATAATTTGTCATTTTCCGTCAAGCCAAAGATAAGCATTGGTGAAAAAAAATCCATTTTCACTTTCTGTGCTCTTTTCACATACAATTGTAATCACCATTTCGCCAAAATGGTTTTAGATCTGAAAATGGTTCAAATCAAAACCACATTTCTTCGCCATATGAAAATGGTTTAGATTTGTGCGCAACTCTGATATGGGAGTTTTCATACCCATCAGATCTGTGGGTGATTTTACAGATGTTGGGGAGAAGCTTACCGCCTTTCTTTGCTGGCCTCTCCTTTGTCGTTTCTCCAATTGATTTTGAAGAGAAGGGGTGGAATGGGAGTGCTAGGAATGAAGAGGAAGGTTGGCTCTCTTCTCCTCTTTCATCCGTTCAACCCAGAATAAAGAGAAAAGGGGATTAGGGAAATAAGAAGGGTAAAGGGTAAAATGATCCTTATATTTTCATAAAGGGTAGTTTTGGTATTTTGAAATTTTTACCTGCACCTGATATCATGTGAGTCTTCTAACTGATGGAAATTTAACGTCAGGTACCAAATTGTTGTAAATTGAAAGTTTGGGTGCTAGATTGTCGTGATTTAAAGTATGGGTACTAAATTGGCACTCAGCCTGAAGTACAGGGTACCTATTGGGAGTTTTCCCTAAAAATTAGGCTGACATAAAAATTGGTTATAAGGCTGACATATAGTTTAGGGGCAGTTTGATCATAAAAATTATATTTTATGCTGATGTGGACAACTTATGTCAATGAATACTAGGAATGCTCTAAGGTAAGGTGAATTTTGAAAAACAAAGTCACTATGACAGGTTTTTGATGAATTTAAGAGAAATGCTGAAATGTCATGATGAGTTTTAAACAATTTCCCTTTATTACTTTCTCTCAGATAAAAGAGAATGCATTTATTGGAGAGAAGAGAAGCAGATTAGAGAAGACTTCACTAGCAACATAAACGCGTTAAGTTGTTCTCTCCATCAATGTTCTTCGTCAACTCCCATCTCCAACGGAAAAAAGCAGTGGAATACTTATCTTTGTAACTCGGTTGTTATTTGTTCTTCTTGTCTATCTTTACCAGAACACATACAAAAAAAGGTCATTTACTAAAACACCCTTATAATTTTATGAATTTATTAACACTTATTCTATAATTTGAATTTTACCAAAACATCCTTACAGTTTGCAATCTATTTACTTAATCGACTTTCCATTAGATAACGGTGAAAAATAACAATTTTGACCTTAATGTTTATTTGAACAAATTTAATAAAAAAAAAGTAAAAAATGAAATTACCATTTTTGCCCCTAATAAGATATGACCAACCACTCTATTTGGTCAATTTTATTTTTTTTATAAAAGTGTTGGGTAATTTTGGAATAAAAATCATGAGCCCATGCCCTTGAAAATTATTCATTCAGCTTAGATGATCGTGTTACTATTTTCAGATGAAAAAACAAATACGTTGATTAAGTAAATAGATTAGGTTGTGTTAGTAAAATAAAAATTAGAGGTGAGTTTAAATAAATCATGAAATTATAAGAGGTGTTGTAATAAATGACACAAAAAAATTCAATCACGAAGTTGTGCTGCAACTCTCTTACTATTTTTATTTCTTCCGAAGATCGAAGTCAAAATGGGCGGCTCATTCGCCCCCTTTTATGTTATTAACGCATCATTGATAAAAATTGGAGCTTTGAAAAACTACACGACGAACTCTTGTTCCAAGCTCTCTGTTAGCAGGGACAGCCCACTTTTGCTTCAAACGATAATCCAAACCGTTGGAAACTCTGAAATTTGTGCATCGAACAATAATGAGATATCTGAACAGCCGAGAGCCGACCATCCGATAGTGAAGAATAAAAAAAGGGAGGGGGAAGAGGAGAACAATAATGGAGACAAGACGGATCATGATAGAAGGAGAAACAGGGTGCCGGATTTTGTTTGTATTTTACTTAATTCTTTTCACAGGTACGTGATATGTCTCGAGGTCTCTGTGTTTTTCATTTCGAAGCTTTGGTAGCTCATTCAGTGATATTTCTGTCTTTTGCCCACATAAAAAGAGTTGTCAGTAACATGATTTATGCCAATATTGATGAAACCAAGGTATCACCAACACCAGCTTTTGTTCTTCTTCAATCTGGGTACTTTTGATTCTGTGTTCAGTAAGTCCATATGGGATTTGTTCATTTTGTCCCCCGACTGGTGGCCTTGTCATGCACCGAGAGCCGCAACTGGAACCGCTTGTGGCATCACAAACATGATTTGCAGTTTTGACCGGGGAAACCCGTGTACTGATTCTGCTCAAGAACTCAGTCTCTGTACTATTTCGTCGGGATTTTAGCACTGATTATTCTTTAATGGAACTAATCTCTCAGTTGGGAAGTTTTTCTTCCCGACGGTGGGAGGTCCATGCATGAACCTTGACTTCATGAGGGAGACTTAGCAGTGTTCTGGTTTTCAGGAGACGGTGGGAGGGGAACGAGAGCGAACATTTGCTTCAGCTTTCTGTCTCCCCTTGTGACCTTGTCCATGATCTTTGGTTCTGTAACATTCATGGACCTCACCTATCAGCTTTAGGTTTTTGGTTGAATGGTTTCTTGTGATATGGTATATATCAGACTCTATTTGACCAAGTGGTCCAGTGTTGAATACTTGTCGCCTCATTATTTTGCCTTATGATCAGAATTCACTCAATCAGCTTTGTTACCCACTCTAGGAGTCCAACACATTGAGTAGTTGGGGAAGCTCTTCGAGAGAAGTTCGTAATTGCGATCTGTAATTAAATCCTGACACACCAAGGAGGCATGGAATGTTCATCCACACACACTTTAGTCTGCATTTAGTTGTAGTGCAATTTTATTTACACTAATACAAATACATTGGAGTGCAGATGAAAAAATGCAAATTCTCATTTAATTATTTTGGTTGACGAAAAAAGAACAAAATTTAAATTTATAACCAAACAGGTTCAAAATTTATTATCATCCTTGCCACAGAAAGATTTTTTTTTTTTTTTTTTGCAAAACAAAAACAGGGTTTGTTTCCTAACAGCATTTTCTCATTCTACCCATTTTGGTCTTCAATGCTTTTTTAAGGAGTACAAGGAATCTATAATCATGTATTATTTTAATTCCCCATGTCAACTAATGGTGCAGAAAAATCTGAACAGATTTCTTTTATTAATAAAGTTGTGCCCATTAAGTATTGAATCTAGCTCAAATTTCATTTTATTGTGTTACTTTAATATATTATCACTGAAGAAGAATGGGACAGACTCTTTCCTTGTATTTTCTTCTCCTTGTTTAAAATTTGGCTTTCTAGAATCTGGTTCACAACCCAAAAAGAAAAATCAGAAATCTCCCTTTAATTAACTAATCACCACCTTCTTCTTTTCTTTTCTCACATGAAAAAAAAAACCTAATTCTCTTCATGGATTTCTTATTGTTTGTAGTAACATATTCTCTCTTTCGTTCCATTCAAGTGTTTGAAGTTAACTTGTATTGAACAGAAACTTGTTAATGAGTTGCTCTTTTGTTTTCTCCTGTAGGTCGGACTGTTATTGGATCCTCTCTACAGACTGATAAAGAAGTTTTGCTTCAGTTGAAAATTTTTCTCAAGAAAGCCAATCCAATAAATAGAGGCCAATACACTGAATGGAGCAATGATTCATCTCCTTGCAATTGGCCGGCAATCTCTTGCACTGGTGAACGGGTTACCCAAGTTAATCTTTCTGACAACAGCATTTCTGGCGTTTTCTTCCATAACTTCTCTGCTTTGACTGAACTCACCACACTTGACCTCTCCAGGAACACGATTAGTGGGCCTATTCCAGATGATTTAAATCGATGTAACAAGCTTACGCATCTAAATCTCTCTCACAATATCCTTGAAGGAGAACTGAACTTGACTGGACTCGCCAATCTTGGGGCACTCGATCTATCTGTGAATAGACTTTCTGGTGGAATTCGTTCCAACTTCCCGGAAATCTGTGGCAGATTAAACATTCTCAACATCTCAGCAAATAATTTCACTGGTGGCATTGATGGTTGCTTTGACAACTGTTGGAGTTTGCAGTATGTTGATATCAGCTCGAATAATTTCAGCGGAAGCATTTGGTTGGGCTTTTCAAGACTGCGAGAGTTTTTGGTGTCTGAGAATAACCTGAGTGGAGAAGTCTTGCCATCCATATTCACTGGGAGTTGCAACCTAGAACATCTAGATATGTCAGAAAATCAGTTTTATGGGGAAATTCCAAAAGAGATCTCAAACTGTAGAAGATTGGTTTCTTTGAATTTGTGGGGAAATAATTTCAGCGGAAAAATTCCATCTGAGATTGGATTGCTATCAAATATCAAGGCTCTGCTCTTAGGAAGAAATAAATTCTCAAGAGATATTCCACAATCATTAAGAAACTGCAGCAAGTTGGAATTTTTAGACCTTAGCAGTAACGGGTTTGGCGGAGATATACAGAAGACCATAGGAACATTTGAGCAGGTGCAATTTCTTTTGTTGCATGGAAATTCATATACAGGAGAAATACTGTCTTCAGGAATTCTCAATTTGTCGAATCTAATTCGGTTAGACCTCAGCTTTAACAATTTCTCTGGCCCGTTGTTGGTTGAATTCTCCAGAATGACAAATTTGAAGTTCTTGATCCTTGCCTATAATCAATTCAATGGCACTATACCGCTGGAATTTGGGAATTTGTCGCTTCTCCAAGCACTTGATCTCTCCTTCAATGAACTAACTGGCCAGATACCATCTACGCTCGGTAAGTTGAGTTCCCTCTTGTGGTTGATGCTTGCAAACAATTCACTAACAGGGGAAATACCTTGGGAGATTGGGAACTGTAGCAGTTTGTTATGGCTAAATCTTGCCAACAACCAGTTATCTGGCAGAATTCCATCTGAATTGGCAAATATAGGGAAAAATCCCACTCCAACATTTGAGTCCAATAGGCGAGACTATCATGTTACAGCTGGTTCTGGTGAGTGCTGGGCGATGAGGCGATGGGTTCCTGCAGACTATCCGCCTTTTAGCTTTGTCTATACACTTTTCACACGGAAGAGTTGTGGAAGCATTTGGGATCGAATGCTCAAAGGCTATGGACTTTTCCCAATCTGTGCTGCCGATCCAAAAGCTCGAAGACTACAAGTTACTGGCTATCTCCAGCTGACTGGAAATCAGTTTTCAGGTGAAGTCCCCCCAGAAATTGGTAAGATGCAGAGTTTCAGTCTTCTCCATCTTGCAATGAATAAATTTTCTGGAGAGCTCCCCAACGAGATTGGACGGTTGCCGCTTGTTGTTCTTAACATATCTCAGAACAAATTTTCTGGTGAAATTCCGGCCGAAATTGGAAAGATGAGGTGCTTACAGAATCTGGAATTGTCTCACAACAATTTCTCGGGTGAGCTTCCAAGAAGCTTGAGCGAGCTGTATGAGTTGAACAAATTCAATGTCTCGTACAATCCACTCATCTCTGGTGTAATTCCATCGACTGGACAATTGGCAACATTTGAAGAAGAGTCTTTCCTTGGTGATCCGCTCTTACACCTTCCATCTTTTATAAACAAAACGAGAGGAGGTGAAGAGACAGATGGGAAGAAGAGCCCCGAAAAAACCAAGAATCAGCAAACTAGTACAATGTGGTTGGCGTTCTTAGCTAGTTTTAGTGGTAGTTTTAGTGTTAGTTTTATTTTTAGTGTTTTTATATTTTCATACAAGATCAGCATCAAAGCAAAAAAGAACAACAGGACAAAACGGCATTGCACAATCTAGTAATTGTGATTAAACAAACATATGGAATCAAGTCTACAAAAATAAATTCTACATTCACTCCTTTGTAGGAGAGTAATGCATATACAACTACAAGAGCATATAATTCAAATTCCCCTACCTTTTACCTTTTTCTTTCAAACCAAACACAGTCTAAGACATCATCTAAAAACCTTTTGAATTAGGGCTAACATGGCATTCATAGATTTGGTAAAGATCCTACAAAATCTATTTAAATCTAAACAAATTCACAAAAAAGTACGGATAGGCCCAATGTAGATCTCTGATTACCACTGCAGAGCTATAAACATTCAAAAGGTCAAAACCCCCTACTCTACACACCAATGCCCGTCTGTGAATTGGCATACATCCACTCCAACTGTACTTTGGGCCTACAAATTCTGACTCTGGGCTGATCAGACATTCTCCCAAATCTTTACTATCTTCGTAGGGCCAATAACAGCTTGAGCAACATTAGTCCTATTGACTGGGCTAGCTAGAAGTGGGCTTACAGAAGCTTAAATGGTGGGCCTATCAGTGGACCCAACCTCAGGCCCATCCTGAGGCCGGCCTAGCTGCAGACCCATGTAGGCAGTCCATAGATGGTTGCATTGCAAAATACTGATGGGTGCCAATATCAGACAATGCAAAATACTGATGGATACCATTTAGACCTTAATTTTGGATGCATCTTGATAACAAATCACACTTGAACCTAGCTAAGAATGTAGGTTTTCCAACATCAAACATATGCTATTATAAAATCCTTCAATATTGCCATGCCAAGAAAGAGGTGGTGAAGGGGACAGAACTTGACCTCATGCTCAAATACTTGGCCAACTACAAGGAGACTCCATTAGCATGGAGAAGCAAAAGAGTGAGGAGCTTCTGAAGCATATACCAGAGCTCAACAAAACAGCAATTGAAGCAAAGAAAGAGAAGTCCACAATCATATCAAAGAAGAATGGCAAGATACAGATGTCTATAAAAGCAACAGATCCAGCACTGAAACAATTAGAGGAGATGAGAATACAACTGTGCAAGATTTAGACAATCAACACTTGGGGAAGTCCCAATGCATTGAATTGCCACAGAAAGTGAAGCAAGATAAAGAGATTCATAATTCATCTTCTAGTGAAATTAAAGCCTGGCCCGGCCCGTTATATATATACAATATTTTATATTTATATAAATTATAACATGTTTTATACATATATTAAGAGTGGATTCACTAATATATGCTAGACTTCAAATCCAGATCTTAACCGATTATATAAAAGTATAGTTATTTTTTATTGGTTCATGTTTCAGAAAGTGTATTTCTATATTTAACAAGGTATTATTACTATCAGGTTCAATCAATCATATTTGTATTATAAATTTTGCCATATATTATTTATATGTTATATAATATAACATTGTAAATATTAAATATAAATGTATTTAATGGCATAGACTTAAAGCCTTGCCCAGCCCATGACACCCCAACATTTTACTTTGGGAATGCCTTTAAATTTCAAACAAAGTTAACAAGGGATGTTGGGTGGTGTTTGATATTCTTCTTTCACCTGTAAAACAACCATTTTTCTTTTTTCTTTTCCATTAATATTATCAAAACGTTTTTGTTCATGAGAACTTTTGATCCAACAATGGTAGTAATTCCATTATGAATAAGTAACTCATCCCAAAACGACACTCTATCCCTTGGTGGATTAGCCATTTCTGTGATAATGACAGAAGAGAAAATGAGATGGATGTTACAAATTACACAGATCAATGGTGGTAGGTGTGAACTGAACTTAGAATCCAAAAGTGGGGTGTGAATGTTTAAGCACAAAAGTAATGTGAAAAATAAGGAAGAGAAGCCCCACAAACACAAAAAAAAGATATGATGAAGAAGAAACATATAGGAAGTTGGCAAACCAGTGTGGCTGTAGCTGTTCTGACCTATAACCATTGGAACCATGGTGGAGGTCCTTAACTAATTAATAAGATGAACCCAGAAAAAGAAGTCTGGCAGTTCAGATCTATAATCTTTCTGGGCAAGTTAATGACTTAATGTCCTCTTCTTCTTTTCAGGTCATTGCAAGGCATGTAGAGAATAGATGAAACCAGAAAATGTGAAAGGGCATGGGTCTAGAGTTTTTATTCCAAAAATTCTCCACTCCTAGACCAAGGGGCTGTTTAGTACTGGATATTTATTTCAATAAATGTTTTGTATTTTTGTATCTTGAAAATTCAGAAAGTAGGTGATAAACGTTTTGTACTTTTCTATTTAGTGTGGTTTGACAGTTAGGTGCCATTAGGGGTCATTAGGTACTACATAAAATGTTAATTTAATATATAAAAGTATTAAAAATGTTGTTTCTCCCAATAGTTTGGCTCACACACAAATTAAGAAAATGTTAATTTAATAAATAATCTTATCAAATAATGGTATTTCCCCCAACGCCTACATGGTGATGACCTGATACCATTTTTCAAGTTGTAATGTAGGGGGGGAGGGTTTTGTTTCTAAAAGGTTGATATGATAACTATTAGGGGTATTTTTGAAATAAAAAACCATTGACCCATTCATTTTTATATTTTACACTAGTTTTAAGAGGTCACATAAACCCCCTGGTGCAAGGTAGTGACATTTTTCTTTCTTTTTTCCAAAAGCTCACGCTGGTCAAATTCATTAATTCAAAAATTCAAATGCCCCGTCAAAACGTTATCTTCCTGAAACAAAAACAAGCGCTTTGCACTTTGTTCCCTACACGGTGTCTAGGATCCCCTCTCTTTCTTCATTTCTTTCGGATGATGCTTCATGAAATTTCTTCTATCTTGAAAAGTGAAAATAGGGAGTACAGGTTTGAGAAATGCAGACAATTGATACTGATTGAATTGACCATTGACTTAGGATGTTACAGTGGGACCTGCTGATGATGCATCACTGCGCGGCAAACGTATATCACATTTCTGGGGTTTTGATTTGAAGGATATATTTGATTGCGGTGCAAGTGAAAATTTATTTGCACTAGTATAAATATAAAAATGCAAAAATAGGTCAGAGTTTACACCAAATCATTTACATTATTATAGTTTTGCATCAATGCAAATTTTTTTGTATTGCAATCAAATACAACCTAATAAAGTTTCTAAGTTTGACAAACAGGTCAATTCACATGTGAACCCGCCGCAATCCACAAGTTGTAAAAGAAAGAAACACAGGTCACAGGCAGAACAATATTGTGCTTGATTGGAGGAGTTTCACCGAGCCTTCAACTTAGCTCAGTTGTCTTAAGACTATGTTTGGTTTGAAGAAAAATGTAGGAAAACTTATACAAGAATTATAAAGGTTTCCCTACATTCTCTTTTACATACTTTTTTCTTTAAACCAAACACAGCTTATGGGTTCATCGCCAAGAAACTAATGCATTCATATGTTGATGATTCTCAGGGTTTAATTATGCATCTGTTTGAAACTGTTATTGTTGCTTCAAAAAACGGCGCCACATCAGTGTCATGTAGGAAAAAACGGTATTGCAGAAAATAGTCATCTATTTGGAATCGTTTTTTCATATAAAATGGTGCTTCAAGTCACGCCTTGAAAATCAGGAAGGCATGGCTTGGAGCAATTCCAAATTTGGCAGTAGATAATGGGTAGAAGTGCAGAAAACATTTCCTTGGAACATTGACACCAAACAGAAAAAGTTGCTATTGTTTCAGTAAACATCCTACCTGGAAGCAATGATTTCAAACAAAAAATGCACCGTTTTATAAAAAAACAATACTCCAAACCACACATTAAAAAACGGTGCTGCAACTACAGCGTTGATTCCAAACATATAGTATGAGAGAACACGCATATAACCGAAAGAAAATACTTGAAAAGTAAAGTAAATGTTGAGAAATCACATGGTTCCTTCTGTGGAAAAAATTAAAAAAAAAATGTTTGAATGGGTAAAATGTTGTGAATATGTTGCACATATAATGCTGATTAATTAGAGTAGTCCGCAAGAAAAATGTTTGACCCCATTTTAAGGAGCTTTTCAACTTGTTTGGGACAACATGCCATTTATACAATTTCTGTATGACGATGACAAAATAAGCATGAGATAATGGACCAGACCGATCATTATCATGAGTCTTGACGACTTGACCATTGAATATCAGAGATGGGATCTGTTCCTCACACAAGGTGCCCACATCCTATCATGCATTGGAAACATCTCCCATGGATATTATCTATGGGTATCCATGGAAGATGTTTCCAATAAATGCATGGTGAGATGGGAATGTGAGATCAGAATGAATTACTCTATGTGAGGAGCAGATCTCAATCCTGAATATCATTTCTTGGCAACAAGAATGGGAATGGGTCGACTCACTAAATGTGCTCCTTTATGTTTCGCCATACCCCATCATAATATTCATCAAATTGCAGGGATCTGTTTGTGCTTAATACTGAACCCAAAGTATATATCGAAGAAATACTAAGCATATAAAGATAACTTTTATGCCTTTAAGACAATGACAAAAATATGGTTCAAGCAACACTGAAAATGATGGTGATAGTTTTTGACAAATGGTACAAATGGCTGAACTGAATTTTATATACTTTGGTTTATAACATTTATCACCTCGAATTTTCACTTGCAATAAAGATTGTTTTAAGGGTTTGTTTGTTTTCTCTTGTTTTTTCTTATCTCTTATCTTTTAAAGAAAAATCTTACAATTTATTTTTTTTGGTTTTTCAATAATACTTTATAATACAAACAAAAATTCTCATATACGAGATTAAAATAGGAATTTAACAATTTTCAGAATTCAAATTTTAAAACAATATTTTCTACATTCAGATCTATCCTAAAAAAAAAAAAAAACAGTTTCCAATTTGCATGCTGAGATGAGATGTGCTTGTGGAGGGTATCCTACGGGACGCTGATGTGATCTCCTAAGTCTAAACTTTCAGATTTCAATATCTCGTCACCTCGGTTAGTATTTTGTAAGCTAATTTTGAAAAACATTTTCATATAATTGTCATGTGCTGGTTAATTACTTGTAAACCTTCAAATTATCCTTTTCTTAATTCGTAAGTCTAAGTACATGAAACTTGGCATCACATCACCTGCAATGAATGATGTATGGTGAGCCTGCACAAATGATCAACGGATAACTGCAGTGCGATGTAGCATCGAAACAGTAATATTGAATCCCACTGCATTCATTTCTCGAATTGAGATCTGTTCCTCACACTGACCTCATATGTACATTTCATCATGAATAATAACATACAAGTATAGGAGATGTTCCTAATGCATGATGTGGGATGTGACTGTGAGGTCAGTGTGAAGCACCCTGTGTGAGGAGCAAATCCAATCTCCCATTTCTCATGCCCTCCCTCTGTCCCAGCATGGACCAACCTCACAACAGTACGCCATGTTGTGCTTGAGAAGATGAAGACAATGCGGTGTGATTTGTTTAAACCCTTTGATTGAATGGAATCAATCCGATTCCCGTTCCTGGTCCCGATGGAAACATCCCCTTCCCCTCCCTTGAATATGAGAATTCCATTTCAACTAATTTCAATTTTCACTTGAATTCATGTTTAAACCAAATATTTGAGGGAATAAACCATTCTGATTCTGACTCCGAAACGACTAAGAAACAAACGGACCCTAATTTCATCAGCTTGGGCAATTGAGAAAGGCCGTTCGTTTTACTAATGTGGACAAAGAGTTAATTAATTAAACGAAGGGCGGAGTGGTGGTGAAACCTGGAAAAACGTCATTTTCCTTTTAACCACTTAACAATCGAGAAGTACAAAACAAATGGGCCCCACACCACACTCGCGCCTGGACCATGAAAGCCCTCTGTCTTCAGTTGCTCTCTTGTCATTTGATTTGAATATCGTTTTCTATGGTTTTTATTTGGGAAGTTCCTTTTGTTTAGGTTAGTCAATGGTCAATGTAAGTTCGACCGGCTTATGTCTTATGATGCTCCCGTCCGTACCTGGACTTTGTAATTTTCAATCAACAAAGCAAAACAAAACCAAACTGAATCCTAACCGTACGCTCCGTTTTGTTTTTAATCATCTTTAAACGAAAATACTTGATCTCTTTTGCCACGTGTACTCCACCATCTTCGGGGATCTTCTGGAAACTTCACCAAGAAACCATCAGAACCAATCCTTGTGGTTGTAGGGGCTTGATCATTTCATTGATGCCTTATTTTTCGCCTGAAGGTATAGAATGCAGATACAGTAGTGTTACTGTACTTCCAATTATTTCTTTTAACTTCTTGTGCTGACAAAAATTTTCAGGATACCAAATGGCAATTAATGCCACTAAACAACAAATTTATGAATGGTGGGACCTACGTTGAAAAACTTTGTGCATCTAATACAGAACAGTCCCCCCTTTGACCATGTCTGCAGCGCGGAGAATCAAAGAGTTGCATCAGCTCGTTGTTTACCGGCATTTTTTTAATTCATTGATACGTTCGACAATATTTAACATTAGTTTGCTCCTTTTTTTCTAATTTTAAATAGGGATAAAAATCCCTTTTAAATATTGTTTTTAAAGAAAATATTAAGTTACTCGTTCTTCGAGGATGATACGTCTTCGGTACCGTGTTGAATTCTTCACTTTAAACAATCGGAATCGGACTTCGCCTGCTAAAAAAAGTGTGAATATATATTGCCACGTCATTGTCCATAAAGAAAGTCGTTAATCTCTATTCAGCATTTGGAAAACGTTCGATTGTTAGTTCAGAGTTTGATGAAGGGTGATTTAGACCTCCAATTACACCGTGACATGTGGCACGTCAGGACTGCTGCATGACGCCTTAGTGCATCTCACTAAGTCAAAGAAGTGTATCTCAGAACTAGTCCGAGCACCTCGTATACACCTTGGGCACCTCAGCAGTACCTCGTCCAGGGCCGACAATACAGGTCTAAAGGACATCGGCGTGAGAAGCGACCTCCCCGAAGGACTTATCGACCTGACTGAGGTCCAGATGGCAACCTACAAGACATGCTGGCTGACATCCTCTACGTGTGTCTTATCACTCTCTGGTCTTTCGGAAGTCAGCTCCTGCACTAATCGTTCCGGAGGCAATCAGATAAGGCACGAAAACCTAGTCTGCGTGCGAAACTACCTCTGAGGACTTCAGACAGATAAGTCATGTCCTATCGGGGATCTCGGACGCGGTGCATAAAAAGGTCATGCTAGCTGACACCTATATAAAGGCACCCCCATTTTCTAAGAACGGTACACGCGATTTAGCACTCAAGCTCTCTAGCTCTCTCTTGCTTTCTACCTTTCTAAAAACTCCAATTCACTAACTTAAGCATCAGAGTAACCACATAGAGTAAAGTAGCTCGAGTACTCTGATATTTTCTCTTTCTCTACAACTCGACCAAGCGACCAATCTAGTCCGACGTTCGAGCTGTCTGCCAATAGGGAGCATCAAATCGCGCACCATCAATTGGTGTCGTATGTGGGAACATGCTACACAAAAGCTAAGTTATCACCCATTCTCTAAGTATTAAGAAATGGCATCAACTAGGGACAATAGTAGCAACGCCTGGATCGCAAGAACCCCCGTAAGGGGGCATAATTAGAATGACTAGCCCAAACAAGCCTCAACAACCCTGATAACAAGGTTGCCTCTATAGGTCGAGCCCTCTGTAGCTCCTGTGGGAGTCGGCAGCCAATGGACTATGGAGTTGCCCTTGCGAGTCGAGCCTTTCAAGGCTCCTGTGTAGGTTGACAACCTATAGATAGTGGAGCTGCCCCCACTAGCACGCAATGTAATTAACATGACACCAGAGAGTCAAAGGCAATAGGTTCCGCCGTCCCCACTAATCGAACTTTAGTTTGCGGGTTGGACCATGAAGGGGAGAACCCGCCAAAGTGACGAAGAGTAGAAGAGGTGATCTACTTCAACGAATATGATACACGCGAGATCCGTTACCCTCATAATGGCGCCTTTGTAGTCAAGATCGTGATCCACGATTATGAGGTGAAAAGGGTACTCGTTGATTTCGGTAGCTCGACAGACATCCTATTCCTTGGAGCTTTCAAGCAAATGGGATGAGCTACAGACTAACCTTGACCTAGTGGTGGAAGTTCGCGACTTGGCCTACAGCTAGACTGCGGTGTACTAGCAGCGGGTAGCTCGGTAATATAACGCCCTAGTTAAGAGACGCCAATTTTGAGTTGGCGACCTGGTAATTAGGAAAGTTATGGTACCTAAGCTCGCCATGGGAAAGCTGGGCTCGAACTAGGAAGGTCCCTATAGAGTCTTAAGGGTTATCTGTGAAGGCACGTATGAGCTCAAAACCATAGAGGGGAAGCAGGTACCCCGTGCATGGAACATCGACAATTTGTGAGATACTACGCTAAGGCTCAAGTGCAGCCTCGACCTACGTAAAACGCAAACCTCGACCACCCATTTCGGTGACTAGGATAAAGTCGACCTACGCTATAAGCACCTCAGCTAGAAAAGTTAAAAAGGGGAAATTAAATTGCTTTCATCTTTAACGCTCCCTCAAGCTGACCTCGAGACACGTCGGTTGATCTATGTAGGGCGGTCCCCATCTAACTAGCTTGATAGTGTTTTGACTTTGTTGTTATTCTAATTGGCCAGCCCGCTTTTTAGCACCACAACCTAAGTATACTTCGGTTCAAAGGAAGACCAATTCGCTTTTAGCACCTCGACAGACATGCAAACTTGGTCGACTTCTTCACAGTCATTCTCCACCTTGGTTTTGCACTCCGTATCGACCTTGTTGACTACTCCTTTGAGGATCGGCTTAAGGGACATTCCGTTGAAGTCTGCATAAATGGTGTGACCTGAGGAGACAATCGTGCAGTTTGGAACCCCTCTTGAGGACGACATGACGAACTTCGCTCCTAAAGTGTTCAACCGAATTGTAGATCTCCTTGACGGTTACATCCCTAGTACGATAGATGTCCTCAGAGTGCCTGCTCCGCCTCTCCTTGAGGAGACGAGTTCGCTCCTGTGCCCCGATAATCAAGATGGTGAAGTCCTGCGTAATGCTACATTCAACCCTTAGACTCTTCTGACTTGGGTAGAAAATTGGACTAATGCCTACGAACTAATCAAACTTGTCATTCCGGTCCAAGGACCCACAATGAATTACTCCCTCCAATGACACTGCAACACATCGCATGACAGGACTGCCACATGACACCTCAACGCCACATGAACAACTGTGGATCTCACTAAGTCAAGGAGGTGCACCCCAAAACCAATCCAAGCACCTCGTATACAGTTCGAGCACCTTAGGAGAGAGGCTAGCAACACCTCATCCATGGTCGACTTGTGGTACCTCATCAGTACCAATCCAAGGGACCTCGGCGTAAGGAGTGACCTCCCTCGAAAGACTTATCGACTTGATTGAGGTCCAGGTGGCGACCTACAAGATGTGCTCGCCGACCTCCTCTATGTGCATCTTATCACTCCCGGTCCTTTGGAAGTCAGCTCCCACACTTATCGTTCCAGAGGCAATCGGATAAGGCATGGAAGCCTAGTTCGCATTCGAAACTACCTCTGAGGACTTTGGACCAGTAAGTCACGTCCTCTCGGGGATCTCGGACGCAGTGTGTGAAGCTCATGCCAACTGATGCCTATATAAAGGTGCCCCCAGTTTCTAAAAAGGTACGTGCGATTAGCACTCAAGGTTTCTCTTGCTTTCTAGCTTTTTGAAAACTCCAGTTTGCTAACTTAAGCATCGGAGTGCCCACACCGGGTAAAGCAGTCCGGGTACTCTGATCTTTTCTCTCTTTCTCTACACTTCGACCAAGCAACCTATCTAGTCTGACATCCAAGCTATCCGCCAATAGAGAGCGTCAAATTGCACACCATTAGAATTCATAAAAAATGGAGAATGCCAATGCCCACCCATGAATTGGCATCAATTCCGAGCTGGCATCCACTTCAACTGTACTTTGGGCTAAAGGTTTTGACTTTGGGCTGAATCGTTATTCTCCCTTTTACGGAAAAAATTGGAAAGACCCAATTTTAGAGTGGGTATTGATATATAAAATGGAATTTTTTACATTTTAATGTTTATAGATGTGCATTGGAATCAAAAAATCTGCATTTAACCTATCCGTACTTTTCCGTAAAATAAGAACCTTCGCAAATAGTCTTTTAACCGATAAAATCAGCAAAATGTGCATCGAATATGGATCATTAAGTAATTTCTACGTCAGAAAAAATTATTTAGCTGACGTGGCAGTTATATACATATTCCCTACCAGGCTACTCTAATCAGCATCGTAAAATGTAGATGATGGTAAGATGGGGCTGTGAGGTGCGCTGAGAAGCAGATCCCAATTCTTTATATCAATCAGGAATTTGACTGCTTCACATCACATTTGATTCCATGATTCACTGTTCCATTTCAATGACAAGTCAACGCTTGTGTTAAGATACCTACGCAGGTGGGTTGTGGGTTGGATTCCATGCTCAATTCCGTACCAACCAGAATCCAAATCTGCAATGGACAATGACGACACATCCACGATCAAAGGGAGACGAGAAAGGAAAGGTCCATGTCCTTGTGGATCCAAAGTTAAAGCACGTACCGGTGGGGCCGGGGAAAATCACCGTTTCTGACCAGCGGCCATAATTTTTTACTTTCATTTTAGGATGCGTTTGTTTTCGGTCTAAATATTTATCTATGTAAAAGTATATAGATGAAATTCGACACTGATGGGTTTAAGTATATGTTTGGCATCCATGCGTTAGGAAAATGGTGCTGTTGATGTATGAGTTAGAAGTACTCTTATTTAAGAAAATTGTGTCTTCTTTCTTGTTTGGAAATGTTGCTGTAGGTAGGATGTTTCTTGGAACAACAATAAAGTTTTTCTGTACCAATGTTCTAGGAAACATTTTCAACACTAGTACTTATTATCCAGTGCCACATCATGTCCTTGTCATTGCCACCTCATGTCCCTATTGGCAACAACGAGCTGTAGTTCCAAGAAATGCCAAATTCGGCATTGCTTCAAATCACACCTTCTCGATTTCCAAGGCGTGATTTAGAGCACTATTTTTTAATGAAAAACGATTTCAAACAAACAGACGATTCCTAGAACACTGTTTTTTCCGACATGGCGCTGATGTATCACCATTTTCTAGAGTAACAACAACGACGCCAAACATGCGCTATGAGTGAATAATTATAAACTGAAAAGACACGAGTGTCAATGCAAATAATATATCGATTTTATTGATATTGTAAGTAAAATTTACACATAAAACTACATTCAAAACAAATACCAAAAAATACAGACCGAGAATAGAATTATACTCCAATTCACATTTATATGGAAAACAAACGCATCCTTAGAGGGAAAATTGACACAAGTGCTGGACTTAAAGGTTATTATTTATTACTTTAAACAAATTTCTTTGAGACACCATGTACCATGTGGATGTGGGGTCATGAAGCACCTCCTTGATGGCACATTAAACCAGGTGCACGAGTTGTCTGTTTTGGCCGTGGTTTGTATCTTTCGTTAGGCTGTGTTTGGTTTGAAGGAAAATGTAGAGAAAGGAAATAAAAGATAGGGAAACCAATATAAGGTTTCTAACTACCTTTTCTTACATTTTTCTTGAAACCATCCTTTATTTTTTGATGCATTTGATTAAGGTGATGTTTGTGTTTGGTATTTATTGTGTTTTCGGTTTTTATTATATTGGTGTTATGTGGGTGTTTTGTTCTTTGGTTTAGACTTTTAAGGTCCCATTTGATTTTACTTATATGGGTAAATGGATTTATTTAGACAAATATTTATCTAATAAAACTTGTACGAACAAATTCGATTCCAATATTCTTATACAATATAAGTTACCTAGATAAAGAGTGAGGCAAGAGAGAGTGCATAGGTAAATTGCTAATCCACCTTACAGGAGAATATCAGTTATCTGGTATCAATTGCCAATAATATTGGCTTACTATGGTACCCAATATTCTTATACAATATAAGTAACTAATAATATTGGCTTACTATGGTACCCAATATGGCATACAAACGTGGGGATCATGGTCAATTATCAATTGACCAACTTAGCTTTCGCTAAATACTAACAAACAAACATGGCCTAAGAATTTTCAAGCAATTTTAAATACCTCAAATTTGATGAGAGAAACTTTTGGAGAAAAATGTGATTTTAACATTTCTTACAATATAAATCAAGGTTTTTAAAACTGAATCAAATATATATATATATATATATATATTAAAAAATTAAAACAAAAAACAACAAAAAATCGTTGTTCGGATTGACGGTTCAATCATTTGGGTCAACGATTCATTGACCAAATCAATGGTTTTTGGACAAAAAGCGATTTTGGGGCAAAGCGAAACTGGTCAAGTGACCAATTGTCCAATCTGGTATGGTTTTAAAAACACTGATATAAATAACATTTTCACCTTTTTGCCCATTTGATACCTAATGATACCTAATTGGCACCAAATAACAAAATAAAATATATGCAAAATTCATAATTACTTTACCGAATTTGAAGTCATAGGTTGTGTAAAAGTTCAAAGTATTGATAGAATTTATACACTAAATTTGGTATATTGGACTTTTTATTAACATATTTTTATTTTTTTATTTTAGTATTTTTTTTCAATCATATCCAAAGGGTTGGCAAATAAGGCCTAGCTACCCTTGAAACAGGTCTTACTCCAAAAACTCCCTCTATTTTGCGTATTGATGAACCACCCATATAATGTACCTGATATATAACTTTTTCTTTTGATAATAACGGGCATGGTATATATTTTGTTAGTTATTATTCACGGGAGATATTGCCAATGGAAAGTGGATGTGCCTGCGAAGCACCTCCGTGTGAGGAGCAAATCCCATTCCAATTTGTTAATAGGAAAAAAAAACTCGGATCTACTATTAGGGGTGTTCACGGGTCGGGTTGGGTCGGTTTATTGAGGTTTTCTCAACCGACCCGACCTGGTCGGGTTACCTGAGGTGGAAACCGAAACCGGTCCACTGATAGGCCAAACCAACCTGGTCGGTTTGAGTCAGGTTGGGTCGGTTTCGATTTTGCTCCTGTACAAAAGGACACCTAATTGAATTCTAATTGTAATTGCCTAATGGGTTGCCTATTTGGTGTAAAAGATTATAGAAAGTTAGAAACTAGGATAGATTGCCTATTCTAATTGTAATTGCCTAATGGGCCTTCTAGTTCTAGTAGAAGACTAGTTATAGTTAAGTAGGAAACTATTCAAACTAGGAACTACCAAACTAGTAGAAGACCAAGAAAACCAAAATCGACCAGATATATCGATTTATATATTTGCCCAACCCGAAACCGACTGGTACTGATGAAAACCCGATCGACTCGGATTGGATCGATCCGAGTTGGTCGGTTTGATCGGATTGGACATTATTATGAACAGCCCTATCTACTACCCACATCCCTATCCTACCCAAGCAACATTACAGCTGCACGTAGAATATCTCCCTTTCCATTCAAACAGTGAGACAAAATATTACGGATACACGGCAAAACTGCAATAAAAGCAAACATCACCTCAAAAGTAATTATTGATATAATAAAGCTCGTATGGGTAATGTTACCAAGTTAAAACAAGACCCAGGTTTGGACCTTGAAAAATGGGCCCACTGAAGCAGATGAAATCGAACGGCTCTTACATTATTTATACTTATAAAGAGCCAAGAGGTGTGTCTCCGTTTATTAAGAGTTAAGACTGGAATGGGATGTTCCAGAAGCTATATGCGAGTCTGACCGAATGCATGCAATGATGCAAATGCGAAAAGGATAAAAACGAGCATTGGTCATGGTCAATGCATGCCAGAATCCGAGCCGAAACCCGCGAACCGGTCGGTCAACATGGGCGGCTCATCCATCATCCGCTCTCATGCCTTCTGAATTCTACGAGCTACGCCTACGACCAAAGAATATGGACCGGTGTTCCGTTTTCGGTGATTTCACAATATCTTAACTTGTTAACACTAACACATCATCCTTTGAGGCTGGCTATGTTTGGTTTGAAGGAGAAAATACAAAATAGGGAAATTCCTACCTTTTCTTTCCTTTCCAATACTTCAAACCAAACACAGTATTAATGAAATAATTAATAAAGGATAGGTATAAAGAAGTAAAAATTGGACTCCATTTCAAAAACTTTGTTTTGTTTGTCTGATTTAAGGGATTTGAAAACAAGAAGCAAAACTACTAAACGACCAAGTCTCTGTCTTTCTCTTGTTCAAACTTTCTTGTTCATCCAAGCTCTCTCTGTTAGGCTTAGCGGCAGGCAGACACCATTTTGCTTCAAACGACATTCCAAACTCTGAAATTTATGCATCCAACTCAGTGTCGCAGATATATGATTTCTTAGCGAGGCTACCCATGACCATGAGATATCCCAACAGCTGATCCTCTCCTCATCATCCCATAATGAAGAATATAAAGGAGGGGGAAAAGAGAAGAACAAGAGGACGGATCATGACTGAAGGACAAACAGAGTGCCGGTTTCTGTTTATATTTTCCTTATTTCTTTTCACGGGTATGTCTCCGGGTCACTGTGTTTTTCGTTTTGAAGCTTTTGTATCTTATTCCGTGAATTTTTTTTTTTGTCTTTCCTCAACATATAAAGAGTTGTCTGTAACATGATTTAACAATGATTTATGTCAATATTCATGAAGCCAAGCAAGCATTTAGCTCAATATGCGGTTGTAGTTTGTCACTTGCGTAGTTGTTCGTCTGTGCTTTATATCCTTTTTCATTTTCTTCTTCAAGCTGGGAATCTCGTCTCTGTATTTTGTAAGTCCCCATGAGTCGAGTTGTTCATTTTGTTCCCCAGCAGGTGGCCTTGTCTTACATCCAGAGCTATAGGTGAAACCTCTTCATCCCGCTTGTGGCGTCATAAACATGATTTGCAGTGGTGGCCGGTGGAAACCCCTGCATACGCTAAGCAGTTAGCAGTCGACTCTGCTCTTGAGCTGGGTTTTCTATCCTATTTACTTGGGATTATAATACCGATTTTTTTATTACGCTTTAACACAAGTATAGAAACGATTTCTCTGGTTTCCACCCGAAAGCAAACCAAGTCTGCAGAATATTTTAGCTTGTTGGATTACAGTAAGCGAGTCTTCTCATGGCCAAAACAATCCTCCCCAATCTCTGTTTCTGGTTCAGCCTTCTTTATACGTTTCAGTTTTTAGTTTGGGGAAGTTTTTCTTCTTGACGGTGGGAGGTCCATGTATACACTTTGACGCCATAAGGTAGAGTTAGCAGCGTTCTGGTTTTCAGGAGATGGAGGGGAGGGGAACAAGATTGAACAATTGCTACTCTCTGTCTCTCCCCTTGTCCTTGATCTTTGTTTCTTTTCTCTGGTTACTGTGGCCACTGGAATCATATCACTTTAGCACAAAAACACGAAGCGAGAAGCTTTATTCTTGTCCATGGCGTTGCTTTCCCCAGGTAGAGTGTCCCAGGTTAAGGTTGAGAAACAAGTATCAGATCAATCCCATCCATCTTTCTCCATCTAGTTCCAGAGGCATGAGATCCTATTCCTTCTTTCCCTGATCAAAGGGGGCCAAGTGTGTCCCTTTCTTGTCCAGTAAAGCTGCGCAATTTGCACTTGGTAAATGCTAGCACAACGGGCTTGGCCATAATGTTAGGCTAAATCACAATACCAAAGCCCCGAAACTAAACAAATCCACCTCAAATTGACGCTTTAACAAACATCATCAATATTCAAAACACAGCCAAATTCGCATACTCTTAATAGTTATTGTGGGTTTCATGTTACAGTATTCTAAATTAATGGTCCTCAGTGCTCTTGTAATGAGTACAGAGAATCTGTAATCAATATGTATTATTTTAATTCCCCTTGTCAACTAAAGATAGTGCTGTAAAGCCTCTGAACAAATTTCTTTTATTTATAAAGTTATTCCCATTAGCATTAAGCCTTGAATCTAGCACAAATTCCACTTTTTTTTTGCTGTGTTACTTCAAAGAATAAAGGGAAAGACTCCTTTCTCCTTGTTCAGAACTTGTCTTATTAGAATCTGGTCCACAACCCAAATTGAAAATTCGGGAATTTCCCTTTAATTATCTTTGAAAGTTAACATCTTGTTCTTGTCTCAAAATAAAAAATCCTAATTGTCTTCCTCCTTGGTTTTCTTATTGTTGTTTCTAGTGTCATATTCTCTCTTTCATTGGATTCAAGTGCCTAAAGTTGTTTTAAACTGGCATTAGTTTCCCAATGATATGTACTAGATTCTTGAAGAAAAACTTATTAATGAGTTGCTCTTTTGTTTTCTCCTGTAGGTCGGACTGTTATTGGATCCTCTCTACAGACTGATAAAGAAGTTTTGCTTCAGTTGAAAATTTTTCTCAAGAAAGCCAATCCAATAAATAGAGGCCAATACACTGAATGGAGCAATGATTCATCTCCTTGCAATTGGCCGGCAATCTCTTGCACTGGTGAACGGGTTACCCAAGTTAATCTTTCTGACAACAGCATTTCTGGCGTTTTCTTCCATAACTTCTCTGCTTTGACTGAACTCACCAAACTTGACCTCTCCAGGAACACGATTAGTGGGCCTATTCCAGATGATTTAAATCGATGTAACAAGCTTACGCATCTAAATCTCTCTCACAATATCCTTGAAGGAGAACTGAACTTGACTGGACTCGCCAATCTTGGGGCACTCGATCTATCTGTGAATAGACTTTCTGGTGGAATTCGTTCCAACTTCCCGGAAATCTGTGGCAGATTAAACATTCTCAACATCTCAGCAAATAATTTCACTGGTGGCATTGATGGTTGCTTTGACAACTGTTGGAGTTTGCAGTATGTTGATATCAGCTCGAATAATTTCAGCGGAAGCATTTGGTTGGGCTTTTCAAGACTGCGAGAGTTTTTGGTGTCTGAGAATAACCTGAGTGGAGAAGTCTTGCCATCCATATTCACTGGGAGTTGCAACCTAGAACATCTAGATATGTCAGAAAATCAGTTTTATGGGGAAATTCCAAAAGAGATCTCAAACTGTAGAAGATTGGTTTCTTTGAATTTGTGGGGAAATAATTTCAGCGGAAAAATTCCATCTGAGATTGGATTGCTATCAAATATCAAGGCTCTGCTCTTAGGAAGAAATAAATTCTCAAGAGATATTCCACAATCATTAAGAAACTGCAGCAAGTTGGAATTTTTAGACCTTAGCAGTAACGGGTTTGGCGGAGATATACAGAAGACCATAGGAACATTTGAGCAGGTGCAATTTCTTTTGTTGCATGGAAATTCATATACAGGAGAAATACTGTCTTCAGGAATTCTCAATTTGTCGAATCTAATTCGGTTAGACCTCAGCTTTAACAATTTCTCTGGCCCGTTGTTGGTTGAATTCTCCAGAATGACAAATTTGAAGTTCTTGATCCTTGCCTATAATCAATTCAATGGCACTATACCGCTGGAATTTGGGAATTTGTCGCTTCTCCAAGCACTTGATCTCTCCTTCAATGAACTAACTGGCCAGATACCATCTACGCTCGGTAAGTTGAGTTCCCTCTTGTGGTTGATGCTTGCAAACAATTCACTAACAGGGGAAATACCTTGGGAGATTGGGAACTGTAGCAGTTTGTTATGGCTAAATCTTGCCAACAACCAGTTATCTGGCAGAATTCCATCTGAATTGGCAAATACAGGGAAAAATCCCACTCCAACATTTGAGTCCAATAGGCGAGACTATCATGTTACAGCTGGTTCTGGTGAGTGCCGGGCGATGAGGCGATGGGTTCCTGCAGACTATCCGCCTTTTAGCTTTGTCTATACACTTTTCACACGGAAGAGTTGTAGAAGCATTTGGGATCGAATGCTCAAAGGCTATGGACTTTTCCCAATCTGTGCTGCCGATCCAAAAGCTCGAAGACTACAAATTACTGGCTATCTCCAGCTGACTGGAAATCAGTTTTCTGGTGAAGTCCCTGCAGAAATTGGTAAGATGCAGAGTTTCAGTCTAATCCATCTTGGAATGAATATGTTTTCTGGAAAGCTCCCCAGCGAGATTGGACAGTTGCCGCTTGTTGTTCTTAACATCTCTCGGAACATTTTTTCTGGTGAAATTCCAACCGAAATTGGCAAAATCAGGTGCTTACAGAATCTGGATTTGTCTCACAACAATTTCTCGGGTGTGTTTCCAACAAGCTTGAGCGAGCTGTATGAGTTGAACAAATTCAATGTCTCGTACAATCCACTCATCTCTGGTGTAATTCCATCGACTGGACAATTGGCAACATTTGAAGAAGAGTCTTTCCTTGGCGATCCACTCTTACGCCTTCCACCTTTTATAAACAAAACGAGAAGAGGCGAACCGGAAGATTGGAAGAAACACGAAGGACCCAAGAATCAGAAAATGAGTGCAGTATTGCTGGCGTTCTTAGTTTTAAGTATAGTGTTCTTGTTATGTGGGATAATTTCTGTCATCTTTTGCACACTGGTAAGGAGTCCGGTGGAGCCGCCAGGATTTTTGTTGGAGAACGTAAAGTATAGCCACGACGGAGCGTCAAGTTCCTGTGCAGCATCAACAGGGACGTCAGACTCTGTTAAGGTTATCCGGTTAGATAAAACGGCATTTACATACGCTGACATACTCAAAGCCACCGGGGACTTTTCGGCTGTTAGAATTATTGGGAAGGGAGGCTTCGGAACGGTGTACCGGGGTGTGTTGCCTGATGGGAGAGATGTAGCAGTGAAGAAACTACAGAGAGAAGGGGTTGAAGGGGAGAGAGAATTTAGGGCTGAAATGGAGGTTTTGAGCGGGAATGGATTTGGGTGGCCGCACCCGAATCTTGTAACACTCTATGGGTGGTGCCTTTACGGAGCGGAGAAGCTGTTGGTGTATGAGTACATGGAGGGTGGGAGCTTGGAGGACCTGGTGGCGGATAGGACAAGGCTGACATGGCGAAGGCGTCTCGATGTGGCCATTGATGTGGCTCGTGCTTTGGTGTTTCTGCATCATGAGTGCTTCCCGGCGATTGTGCACCGGGATGTGAAGGCCAGCAATGTATTGCTGGACAAGTATGGGAAGGCGCATGTGACGGACTTCGGTCTAGCTAGGGTGGTCAGTGCCGGAGAGAGCCATGTAAGCACAATGGTTGCAGGAACCATCGGGTATGTCGCGCCGGAGTATGGGCAGACGTGGAAGGCCACCACCAAGGGCGATGTCTACAGCTATGGAGTGTTGGCAATGGAGTTGGCAACCGGAAGGCGGGCTGTTGATGGTGGGGAAGAGTGCTTGGTTGAGTGGGCGAGGCGGGTTATTGGGAATGGACGGCAAGAATCGAGCCGAACCATGGTTCCGGTGGTGCTTCTGGGATCTGGGCTTGCTGAGGGAGCAGAGGAGATGTGTGAGTTGCTAAGAGTAGGGTTACGGTGCACGGCGGAGGCGCCTCAAAACAGACCAAATATGAAGGAAGTGCTAGCAATGTTGATCAAGATTTCCAGCAAACAGAGTGATAATGGTCATGGGTCCTTCTCACCGTCTTAAAATTAGGACTTGGGAGATGTAGAGCTCCTGAAATTTGAAGTTGTCCATTATTAGTAATCCAAAGCTTTCATTTTTATTTTTATGTTGTTCATACAAATACACCAATATGTACACACATTTTCAATTTTTCAGTGTATTTGGTCTTACCATTCTTCATGTATAACTTGTATACATTCTTCATTCATTGTTGAGAAGTGAGAAGAAAATTACAAATTTTGCTCCTTTTGGTAAAATTCTAGATTATGATTTTATGATTATGGAAAGGGACTCACCTTGCTGAAACTTTGAAGTTAGATATTTGCTAGAACTTAATTACTGGTGATTCAGAGGGCTTGGTCTGGGTTGAGTGAGTGATGAGTTCAAGAAAGTGAGTGGTTGGTTAGTTTCAAATCAACCAGCCAGGTTAAATTGGGCAGTTGAAATTAGATTCTTGGTCAGTTTGATGGAAGGAGCATCCTCTCCTTGAGTGAAACTTCAAAGAAGGGAGGTAAAGAATCGGATTCTCTTCCTCTCTTTCTGTCCATTGGACAATTAGTTGATCCCAAATACCATAAATACAGAGATTCGTTCATGGCACAGGATCCCATATGTTGACCCCCCTCGCCCGTTTCCTCTTTACACTTCAGACCATTGCCCGCGAAAATTTTGTCGTAATGCCTCCAACGGAAAAACAGTACGTAGCCAACTTCTAAGGTTCTTTGCATTTCCTCTCTCTCTCTCTCTCGTTAGGGTTTCAGTCTCTCAAGTTTCAACCCAGGGCTTCAATGGATTTCAAATCTGATTATAAAGGAGGCTGTAAAGTTTTGGGGCTGTCGAAGGAACGCAGTTATATTGAACCAATGCCAGGTGATGGACGGCTCTAATTTCTCTTCTGATACTCATAATTTCTTTGTTGTTTTTTCACCCACTTATATAATGCCATTGATTTGTAGCTCCTGGGATCTTTTATTACTCGACCAGTGCTGCATGTGGTAAAATCATCTCCATTGGGAATGTCTCGGCTATTTGAGCCGTTGATGACTTCAGTACTTCTTCCGAGGTCTGCTGTCCGACTTTTGTGATCTTAATATTTGCAGTTGAGGGTACCAGGGTTTTTAGCCGGATGAAATTGGGTTTTTAGCAGTTTGGAGTATATGTAGCTAGCTCATATTTAAAACGTTTTTCTTCAAGGTTCTGGTACACAGACACAACGGCAAGAGTGGCCATTTCATGGGGATGCGCTCGTCAGATTACCATCAGAGAACGTTGTGCCCCAGCCAGTCCCATGTGATCCCGGTTCATCAAATAGAATGATGAACCCCTCCTTAGTTCAGACACAACTCTCACGTAGGAGTTCGCAAGAAGATGCATGTCTATGGGAAAATTCTAATGAAGGAATCAAAGAGAACATTATGTCGTTGGAACTTGCAATCAGAAGGGAGTTGGCGTACCGAAGGAAGATGGAGACTCTGCGACTACATTCTTCTAGTGACTGTAAGCAAGCCCCTACAACATCGCAGGTAAGAGTTCAATTCCTCTTGCATGATGCTTGTTATCCAGAAAAAATAGAACATGAATTCTGCATTTGCACGCTTCATTCTTTCCTATTTTCTTTTCTTTATTTTATTTTTAATCAATTTGTGCTAATTGATTATAGTAATTTCTTTTCTCTCGTACATATCTCAAGTAATAGACTAATGGATGATGTATTTAACTCTTGCTTTCTACAAACAATGAAAAATATGAATTAGACAGATAAAGTGAGTTAACTTTGAGATCTAGTCCAGCTGTTCTGTAAAACATTCCCTTATGAGAAGATTGTTTTTGGACGTTAGATGGTCCATGATGTGTATTGGGGGAAATATACGGGTTGATGTATACAAAATTGGGCATGAAGTAATGTCATAGAAGATGGCAAGATACTACATTATAGCAAATGGCTGTCTTATGGAATGGTGTTTCCTGTTCCCTTATGTTTTTTTTCTTGTTGAATGAATGCTATGATTTTGTGTATTGCTGAATAGCAGAATGGGTGTGCTGCTTAATTCTTTGTTTTCTTATGCATTACTTCTTATTCTAGGGGATATTTTCAATTCCAAGTTCAGTGGGATTGAAGAGGAAAGCACCATCCAGCAACCTCCAATCCTTGCCACCACAACCACACCTGGTTCATAGTTGCCAACCCCATCAAAACTCACCTATTAACAACCCATCCAACAATCTTCAATGCTTCCCACCACAACAACCTCAACCCTCTTATAGTTGCCAACCCCATGAAAACCCACCTGCCCACCCATCCAGTAACCTTAAATGCTTGCCACCACAACAACCTCAACCATCACAAAGTTACCAACCCCATCAAAATCAATCGAACAGCCTTTTTTGTAAGGTCTGCCAGGTGTAATGCTCAGGTGCATTTAATCTCAAGCAACACTTTGAAGGTAGTAAACATAAAGCCAAACTAAAAGAGTTGGAGGAAAGTCAGGGGAGTGGTGGAGGGAAAGGCAACCAGATATTGTGGTGCAAGTTGTGTAGTGTCCCATGCATGAATGAATTGTGCTTCAGGCAACATCTTATAGGCAAGAAGCATACTGCTCAGATCCAAGCAATTGAATATGAAAAGAGAGTGAGAGAAGCAGAAGAAGCTGCTATTATAGAATGGGAAGAAACTTGACTAGGAGATACTTGGATGAAGAAACAACAGAGAGAAAAAAAGTGTGGAGGAATGGGTAATCAATTGCTATTTATCCACTTTAAATTCAATGTGATAGACACTGTCCAATTTTCTTTCACTTGAAATTAGCTGATTATATTACCAAAAAAGAAAAAAAAAAGAAATTACCTGATACGATATTGATGTTTTACCTGAGTCAGCTACAATATGTCAAAAATTTTAAAAAGGACATGAAAGGGTGTATTCTGTACAGAACTAGGGACATAATGTTCTGAAAAAAAAATGTTCAAATACTTGAAATATATATTGCAGTGTCAAGCATAATATTATTAATCATTGAAGCTTTTCATTGTTGCAGCCACTGTGCCTTGGTTGGTAAGAGAATTAATCTTTAGGAAGTGTACTGTTACTAGTTTCTCCATTCAATTGTATTGATTATTTCAGCTCTTAGATTCTCATGGATTGCCCAAGGCTTTAACCTTGAAATCTGGAATTCCCTGCTATTATACGCCTTGACTGGAAACAGAGCTACTGCAGGTTATCCAAAGACAAAAGGAAAAAAAGAGTGGTTGTACTTCTCTTCTATCTGCTTTAAAGGGTTAAACGTAGAAAGGGACCACAAGTTCTTGTGTCTCACCTAGGAGATCCAAACCATAAAGTTGACAAGATAGGGTGATCTTTACTGTCTGATCTATGGCCTTCCTTTGGACAATCAGAATAGAATTTGGTCAATATTCTAAAAATGAGATTCTGACTTAGATGGAAAGAGTCATCTAGCTCTTGGTATCTTAAACCGTTTATGATCACATGATCAGCATGTGATGAACCTGGGATTTTGCATGTGGGGCACATCAAACATGTAAAATCTAGCATGTCTGAGAACCCAATATCTTTCCTGGAGTTGCAATGACACATAGTGTGGAGGGCAAATGGAATTGGTTATCCATGGTTTACTCCAATCAATTTGAAAATCATGGTCTCCATTACATCTCATAAAACATAGTATCTGCCTCACATTTGAATAACAGTAACTAAATATTTGCAAGTATATATAGCCTAGCCTCAATAATAGAAAAATAACCTTTATGGAGTGCACGTCTTCCCTAGAGGTGGTAAGATTTGAAACTTCTTGTAGTGTGAACCTGTTTCAGTGCCTTTGTTTTGTCATGAATCTATTATTAAAAAAAATCTATTATTGGTAGTAGAATATTTAACCAATATGTACCATGATACTTGATTTTTTTTTTTGAGACAAGTTAACCAGAATTCATTAAAAGAGAGAAAGAAAGTACATGAGGTGACATACAAGAAGATCAGAGCACAACCCACAAATTACACAGGCAATGTTCTATTGCTATACAAGGAATCTCTGTAAGCCCCTGATTTATCTAACTCGTCGGGTATGCAATTTAGATCCATGGGAATCCAGTAAAGGGTCATATCCATGGAATACAACAAACCTCTTGTCTCTTTCAGGTAGTGAGCCAACCTTCAGGGACCTCCACCTTCACACCAAGCCACATGATAGTATTTGCAATGATACTAGAATATTTAACTGATATGTACCATGATATTATCTGATAATGCAATCTATTATTTTTTTATCAATAATTGGAATTCATTAGATTAAACAAAAGGGGAAGGATAATGTGGAGATGTGTGAGGGATGCTGTTTGCTGGACTCTTTGGGAGGAAAGGAACATCAGAATTTTCTCTGATGTTGAAAGAAGTAAAGAATGCCTTATGGAAGTAGTAACAGTGAGGGTGGTACGTTGGCTGAAATCCTTGGACCTGTTTGTTGATATTTCTACGGATATGTTGCTAAATAGCTGGCTGGAGGTGGCAAATTCTGCTCCTGCCTGCTCTTTAGTTTGTCCTGTGTGGTCACCACTAGGAAGTGGACTTATAAAGCTAAACTTTGATGGAAGTAGTAAGGGAAATCCAGGTTCATAGGTGTAGGAGGGGTTTTTAGAGATGAGGATGGGAAGGTGCTCGCTTTGTATTCAGGTCCCATTGGGTTTGGAGACTCTCTCAAAGCTGAGGTCTATGCAGTACTGGAGGGTATAAGGAAGTCTAAGGAACTGAATATATAAAAGTTAGTCATTGAATGGGACTCAAAGCTGGCCTTAAGTTGGTTACAAGAAGGTAGTGGACTTTGGAAATATGCTAATGAGAGGAAGGAGATTAATTGGCTAAGTAGAGGACTGGGAATCAAGTTTCAGTGGGTCAAGAGAACAGCAAATGCATTTGCTGATGTTTTGGCAAAGCAGGGGGTGGGAAGGGATCAAATGTTTTGGGCTGTTCTGTAACTTTTTCTTTTTTGTTATCTTCCTGGAGAGAGTTAATCCTGTTTATCTCTCTTTGGAGTGCTGCAACTAAGATCTTATAATGCAATCTATTATTGGTATAAGCATATTAACTGTTGTGGGATTTATAAGTCACTCTAAATCATTGGTTAATGCAAAATGGCATAGAATTGAAACAAATCCTTGGATATTTTCAGTGCTAAAGACCATATGGTGTGACTAACATGCTTCCATAAACTTGTTCCTGTTAAGAAAGTGAGGCAGAACGCAGAAAAAACAATGTCGTTTCATTTCTTACTCCTTATATGAGGATCCCCATGCTTTGTTACTTGAACAGAAATGTGCAATGTCGAGATCATGGTCAGGAGGCCCTCCAAAACAGGAAGTGCATGCCTCTTGTATCTTCATTAGTTCTAGTGCTTGTACTTCAACTTGTAATGACATAGGCAACAGATAACGAAATAGGTTTCAGAACTATGATGTTATTATGCAAAGTTGTTTAGCTTAATATATTGGTGTGTCATAAAAGCTACTCATTACTATTCATACCTGAAAATGGTGATGAATTGACAAGTTGAGTTATTTATGATGCTAGATAAGTTCGGAGCTGATAATAGGCAGTAACTAATGTGATTTTCTGCAATTTCTGCTTTTTTTGGCTAATATATATTTTATTGAATTTCTTTATCAATTTCTATGTTTTTTTTTTTCTGAACGGCTGAAATATATATTTTTTGATTTTTTTACCATTTTGTGTTTTTCTGCAATTTATGCTTTTTGTCTGACATATTTTTTATTTTGAAATTTTATCAATTTCTTCTCTTTTAGCTGATATATATATATATATATATGAAAAACTTATTTTTATCTTTTTTTGTATTTTTTCTGCAACTTTTGCCTTTTAGATTGTTCGGTCAATTTAAGATATGCAGCTTGACCCAACCCAGTTCTGCCTTGTGGCAAAGGACACAAGAACAGAGTTCTTTTTGTTCTTTTTTTTTTTTTTTTGAAATTGGTTGATTTAGGTATACGAGTTGATCCAATCTGATCTTGCCGGGTTGGATTTTCTTTTTTTTTTTTTTTCTTCCTTACATTGGCAATTACAGATATATGGGTTAACCCGACCTGATTATGCCATGTGAGAGTGGGAACAAGGGTTAGAAATTTGTTTTGGGCAAATTTCTTAAATTACTCCTATTATTTAGTTAATTCACAAACTCTACCTTTACTGTTTAATTATTGTCTTGCACTACCTTTCTGACAAGTGTCAAAAAGTAAAAAGTCAAATTTATCTTTTATTATTTTTCATATTTTTAAATAAAATAAGATATCAAATTTACACTCCAATCCCAAGCACAGATCATCATCGCTGGTAATCTGAAAACTGCTAATAGAGAAACAACCACAGAGACATTCTTTGTGTTAATGTCGTCGCCGCTGCAACTTCAAGCAGCAGTGGCATTTTTCTTTTTTTGCTTGCTTCCCCAATCTCTCTCTACTCTCTCTCTCTCTCTCCCCCCTTTCGCCCTTTCACTCATGCGTTCTCTCATCTCTGAAAGTACCGTAGGAGAACCAGGCAATTAAAATGATTTTCTGATCACAAAAATTACACAGGTTAAACTGGAGTGGATATTCCAAAATCCATAGAAACGAAATAATCTGCCATGAATTTGGCAGAGCAATTCGAAAGCCAGACTTTATTGGAAATGAGTGAGAAAATATATACAGATGTTGAAACGCACAAATCATCAATCGAAGAGGAAAACCCTTGAACGTTGTCATCCGACCTCGGTGTTTTTTTTTCTGGATTTGGAGGGGAGGAAAAAGTTTATTTTCCTGAATATTACTTCCTAATAGAGGAATTGCTAACATTTGAATGGAACAAAAATATCTTTTTTAATAATAAATTTTTATGGATTTGCATCTCTAGCATTCTTTTTTCTGCCTTTGTGAACGGACGGTGTTTTATGTTTGCATTTCTCTTTCTTTCTGTTCCTAATTTCCTATAACTTTTTCATGCGGCTGAAGGTAAAGCTTACTTGTATCTCTCGCATTTTCTCTTTATTTTCTCGTTAAATGTCCTGGAATGCATTCTCTCATCTCTGAAAGTATCGGAGAACGAAGGAGACGTTAAACTACACCGATTAATAGTTGTATCGAAACTGTTTCTCACCGGAGAGTTCTCTTCACTGCGTGGAGGTCATCAGAGTTCTCTTCACCTTCTTCATCATGTTTGCACTTGCAGATCTAGAGCTTTGGGTCCAACGCTCAACTCAACCTGAAAAATATATAAAAGCTACAAGTCTACTTCAAGCTTCAAGCTTTCCTCTTCTCTGATTCATGATTTAGGGTTTTCAAGTCTCCTAACCTCTAGTAAGAACAAACACTAAAAAGTGTTAGGTTTCAACTAATTAATTAATGAGCTTCCGTGAATTCTGCAGTTGTAGGAAAAAAAAAAAAAAAGGAAATATCAAAGACATCCATCCATCCCTGCTAATTCACAGGAAAAGGGTCTAGATCCGAGTCTGGGTCCGGGAAACCTACTAGACATGCAATCAAGGTCTACAGAGCATGCAATATATATGACCTGGAGTTCCAACTCTACTCCAGCACCATGGTTGCATCCCACCCGAATAGATGCATATAAAGGATCGGAGATTATTTGGATTTGGGTTGTAATTAAAATGAAACGCATATGAATCCTGTTTTTCCATCCGGATCTGTTAAGACCCAAAACCTTTGAATTTGGATTTAGCTTGATCTGCTCCACATCCGACCCATTACATGTCCTAATTATCTTTTACAGTTCTTGACTTCTTGTCATCAAACAGGCAAAAGGCATAAGCTGTTGGATTAAGCCCATGGAGGCTTCAACATGACCCGTTTTGCACTCATCCATACCTAAACCCGAACCTTTTATCATATCTATCTGTTCCGAGTCCAAGTCAGGCTATGACACAACAACATGGTTTCCAGACCAAATCCACCCGGTTTGTTTATGAGAATAACAAAAAAAAAAAAATCACCGGAAAAACAGAGGGAAAGAGAAGGTAGATTTACATTTGTTTCAATGGGTAATGATTTGATATCACGGTTTGAATGATCATCCAAAACCACGACCGGACCGTCCAATCCGGGAAACACCAACTTCAGCAGTCAGTGTCTGGTCGGGTCGGGTCTAGCTAGATTGTTGAATTTCTGTCCACGTCTCCAGCTAGATGATGAATACCGTATCCGTGACGGACGAAGCACACCCACTAGTTCTATGACACCCTAGTCCACTCTATTACTAGCTCTCAAATGTACCACGTCAACCGTGGTCCCGCTGGCCGCTGGTGCTGTAACCAGAAGACAAACACTCTCACCGTGAGTGTGAGAGCCTCCCGCGTATACGCCCCAAGTGAACCGGAAAACAAAGTAAATACGAGGAGCTGCAACGGTGAGCGCGCTCACGTCTGATCATCATCACTCGAAAACAAAGGATGAAAAGTGTAGACCTAATATCATGACATGTGGATGTATGTATTTATATATATTCGTTTCTTTTTGCCACGTGTAAAGAAAATTAGTCGGTCCAGAGTCCAAACACCAAAAAGGTAGAAATCCAGATTGAGTGGCCCGGAGCGGAGTTGAGGGAATCTTGTGGTCTACAATTTGCTTCACTTTTTCATATAAAAAAAAAACGTTTCAATTATCCAACGCCATCTTTATCTGCGAAAAACAGTAGTGTGAAGGAGGAGAGGAGATCGGGAAGAAGTGGAGAGAGAAAGAGAAGCGATGACGACGACGACGACTGCGATGATGATGAGTACGGAAGCTCGCTTTCTCTCATCCAAGTCTTTCACCACCAAAATCATTGACCCCGCCCTTTCAATCAAAGCTAGAGCTCCTTGCTTAAAGAGGAATCCGAATTTCTCTCAATTTTCGCAAAGATTAGCTGTTTCTCTTCCTTCTCCTATAACATGTAAGTGCTTCTACTTCCCTTGTATTAAATTATAGACCGTTGAATTTCGATCTATATTCATCACAGGTTCATGGACCCTGAATCTGTGATGGGTTCCAGTTGGATCCCCTGTTTATGTAAGTAGCAAATATGTCAGAGAATAGGGTGATCATCAAGACCCTTTACCATTCTCTTTCTGATCGTCGACTAGAATGTGATACATTGAATGCTTATTACTTTATGATCAAGTAGAATTACCTCCTGTAAACCAAACCTCTGTTTTAACTTTAAAGCTCCATTCGCAATTCATTTTTTTCTCCTCTGTTTTGGTTGATACCTTGTTAACTGCAAATATTGACAATAGGTTGTCATCATTCATCGCCGGAGGATGACATCAGTCCGGTGATGAATAATGTTGATTGGAGATCATTCAGAGCGAGGCTAGTTGCCGGAGAGCTTGCGTCAAGGCCAGCAGAGCCGTCCAACTGGGTCGATCCCGACACTGTGGAGGATCATCCTCCCCGTGTCTCGATTGGGGAGAAGTGGGTTCACCCACTGCATGAGCCAGAAAGAGGGTGCTTGCTGGTGGCCACGGAGAAGCTCGATGGGGTCCACATTTTCGAACGGACGGTCATCCTTCTGTTGTCTATGGGTCCCGTGGGTCCCACTGGTCTCATACTGAACCGGCCATCTCTGATGTCCATCAAGGAGACACGATCGACGGTTCTAGACATGGCCGGCACATTTTCCGATTTGCCGTTGTTCTTTGGGGGACCGGTGGCGGAAGGGTTGTTCTTGATGGGTCCTTACAAGGGGGTGGATGATGGAGTAGGGAGGAGCGGGGTGTTTGAGGAAGTGATGGGGGGGTTGTACTACGGAACTAGGGAGAGTGTTGGTTGTGCAGCGGAGATGGTTAAGAGAAATGTTGTGAAGGTAGGAGACTTCAAATTCTTTGATGGGTGTTGTGGGTGGGAGAAGGATCAACTCAAGGACGAGATTGGGGCTGGTTATTGGACAGTTGCAGCGTGTAGCCCTAGTGTAATTGGGTTGGCTGGTTCTAGCAGTGTTGGTCTTTGGGAAGAGATCTTAGGTCTTATGGGCCAAAACAAGGTTTGGTGATGGTGATGGATATGGTTATGGCTTTATGGGTACGGTGACCCAGCAAAGAGTAGGATTGTAGATTGTGGTGGGAGTGTCGTAATAAACGCATGGGTGAAATATGGGTATCTTATGTTAGGGCTCTACTCTACCAATTTATTCCCAAATTTCAATGAGGGCAAATACAGAAGAAAAATGGGGGAAGAAATTAGTTGTGTAATGATGGGCATCTAAAAACGAATTGTAAGATGGGGGAAACAAGTTGGATTGCAATTATGATAAAAGGAAGGTATCATATCCTAAAGCTATGTTTTATGAAATTTCTTTCTGTTTTTTCTTATTTTCTATCAAACCAAACAGAGCCTCTAAAAAGGAATATATCATGATGCATTTCTGCGTAAGCCTTGTCACTTTGATCCTCATCTTGTGTATATTAGCAACTTATTGACTATTTATTCAATTGGTTATAAGAAAGGGGCACTATCGCCATTGTAAATCAATATCATGATTTAAAAGGTGTTTGTTCGTTATTTATCTAGGTAAATGCATTTATCTGGGTAAGTCCCATGAAAGATTTATTTGGGTAAGTGCATTTATCTGTATTCTTTTATTTTCTATGTAAATAAGGCAATGACTATTTTAGTTATAAAAAATCATTATTAAAAGAGATATTTTTGTCCCAATTAAGTGTTGGCAATTTTCTTCTCCAGGCGGGGAAGTTAATTATTCACATAGGAAAGTAAGTGATACTCAGAAAAATAAATTTTTCCTATTCCCTGCATAAATTTGAAAAAATAAAAACATAGATTTCTTAACCAATGAGAATCAAAATTTCATTGGCCAACTTTTTCCTCTCTCAAAATCTATAAAAATGAATACCCCCAAAATCCAATCCTGGTCAGAAGACCCAAATATCCCAGGTCCTGGAAAGACTAGATTGAGATTGGATATGGACCTCAAATCTGGCATTTTAGAATGAAGTAACCACTCTTGGACTCAAAACCACGCTCAAGAGCAGGGATCTTGCTCTTGCCCCATTCTTCTAAACAATGCTTCATTTATAAGCATCCAGCAGTGTCAGAGAAGGGGGGAGGGGGATGTTACGATCCTAAATAGCTAAATGATAAACAGTTTGGTTCAATGCATTCTATAAATATATTAAATTTGAACCACAGAAAGGGCAGTTTAAGAAAAAGGCTATCTAGAGTAAGTGAAAGCTATCGGGAAAAGAGTAAATTGTCACCAGAGTATGAATCGTCATAGAAAGGGAACCTGTGACTTGTTGGAATATAGACATTTGGGATCAAATTCCACTGCCACCATGGTTGGTGGGGTGGGGGGGTGGTGGGGGGATACCCCGTTGTGTAGCCCTATGAAATTAAAAGAAAAAAAAAAAGTATAATAGTATGTTATAATCCTAAATGTCAAATATTTGATTTGATGAATCCCAACTGTCTCAAAGTTTGTTATTGGCATATTCATCATTACAGTGCACTGTTACTATCTTTGTGGGCTGGGCCCATTACTGAGTCGCTGCACTAGTGTAATGCACCCATCTGCCTTGGATTGGTGATTTATCATCTCCCAACATTGATTATATATAATAAACTATAAATACAGATAATCTTCAAGACCATACTAACAAATTTCATTTCTAAAGGAATCCCCTTGCAAATCATGATCACAGAGGCCGGCTTAAATCAGATGATGAAAGAGTTGTATACCGATGGAGGGCCTGTTTGGTACATTTTTTCGTGTGGGTTTTTGGCTGTTTATAAATTGGGTAGATCGATTTTTGGTCTATTCTTATTTGGTTCGTAGAAGATTTAGTCGTTAAAAGTTGGAGTATTGAAATACGAGAAGTCTATTTTGGGCTGATTTTGGAAAGTTTCAAATAAAACTTTTTACGTCTTTCGTGTTTTATTCTCATGTAAAAAGACACGAAAAGATACACGGAAAGACATGTATCTGTCAAATTAGCTTCAAACTGTTCAGATCTTCATGCAAAAGCTCAATGCATCTTTTAACTATCAGAGCTAACAGAAAATCTTTCCAAAATGACTTACTAAACAGGCAAAATGGTCAAAGATTCAACATTATATACAGATAGATCGTTTGGTGCCTAGCTAGGTGCCAAGGAGTAAAAGACAAATAGGCAAGCAATTTGTAAGTAAATTAAGATGAGAAGTTGAGAGAGTGGCATCACGTCATGGATGGAAAGATGGGGACATCATCTTTGCCCATGTCTCACATGATTACTGTTCGCAGCGAACTGAACTCACTCCCCAAGTGCTCCGGCCACTAACTCGATCTCCAAATCCATTGAATCAGAAAACTATTGGCACTTCCCCTTAATTTCTCCTCTTTAAATCCCCCAACTCCCATCTCTAGTGTTGAATAACAATAACAAATTATAAGTGTGTAGAGGGGATGGAGCATTCTCATGATGATGGGCGTCTAAGTACCAAGGGCGTTTCTCTTCAGGAGCTGAGAGATAGGCTTTCAGAGTTTGCCAGTGTAAGGGGATGGGATCGATTTCATAGCCCTAGGAATCTCCTCCTAGCCTTGGTAAGTACCCGCAAATCAAAGTGCAACTACTGTTATGTTTAATTGTCGATCTCATCATCTACTTTGTATCACTACTGTCTTAATTTTGTAGGTGGGAGAGGTTGGGGAGCTCTCTGAGATCTTCCAATGGAAGGGTGAGGTAGCCAGAGGACTCCCCAATTGGACTTCTGATGATAAGGAGCATTTAGAGGAGGAACTCTCTGATGTTTTGCTATATCTAGTTCAACTTGCAGATGTTTGTGGACTTGATCTTGGCCAAGCTGCTCTTTCCAAAATGGTTAAGAATGCTCACAAGTACCCGGTTGTCAGTTCATCTCCTCCATCAACTGGCAATTAGGATGCACCCTTACCTTCAATGCTCTCATCTTCCTCCATCTCTTTTTCTATTCCTTTCCCCCTTTTTGGATAATTGGGTTCAAAGAACATTCGAGGATGTTGACAAAGAACAAGGTCCCAAGTGAACTAGCACTAGCTAGATCTAGAATTAATAAGACTTTGTAGCTGTTACTATCTTCTAATAAATCTGTCAAGTCATATGCCAATAGTATTTCCTTTTTGGTCATCTATAACTTTCTAAACAAAATGTTCTAATACAATCTCAACTCAGCGCGGACAATATTAGTTTAAAGAAACAACCTTGCTACAAGAAATGTTTTGCTTAGGTTAATGATTTCAGATCCTGTATAAATTTCAGAAAAACCCTTTAAAACTATAACATTCTAAAGTGTACACATTTACATTTTGCCAACATCTTAATAAATCATCATCAAGGATTAAAGTGTCCATATCGAGTATCATATCCCCGGACAACTTGAAAATTGTATATAGGGGTGAGCATGGGCCGGTTTGGTTCGGTTCATGGTAGAATACAAAATTTAAGGTCAAACAACCACAAATAGGGGTGAGCATGGGCCGGTTTGGTTCGGTTCATGGTAGAATCTGTAACCCTCTATAGGGGTCAGTTTCAGGTTTTTTGGAACTGAAACCTACCTTGTGAAGGTCAGTTCTAGGGTCTACCCATGGAACTTGTTCTTGCTTTACTCTTCTCCTTCAAAAAAAAAAAAAAAACGAGAGAGAGAAGCATGTTCTTTAAAAAGTGATTTTCAATAAATATAATATAGTTTAAAAATTGTATGTCTTATATTGATTAAATTGAGTAACTTAATATGCAAATTATCATTACATGGTTCAAAACTTATAGTTTAAATTTAAATTTTGTAATATTACCTTTTACATTGCTTATTGTACACATTCAAATATTAAAATGAAAACAAATGATCAAATCATTTAAGTAACTCAATTATCAAGTGAGACCATGGCCTTTGTAACCATGAGTGCTTGGATTCAAATCTTCCCAAAAGTACTTTGGGTTTATTTCAAGACAAGTTTGGTTCCAAGGAAAGTTTCACCAAGGCCAACCAAGGCTGGTTCATTGGATTGGTTTGGATAGGGTAAAACCCCTAGACCTTGGAACCAGCCTAGGTGGGGTTTAGTTCCAAGAATTTAGAACCAGACCCCCTACCTTGTAATAGATTGGGTAGGGCAATTCGGTTCTGGGTAAAACCTACCCATTTGCTCACCCTTAGCCACAAATAATGTATATTTTAATGATGTATATGACAAATATATATTACAATTAATATAGAAGGTTGCATGAATATCATATAATTTTATTGATAATACATCAATCAAGAGCCCAAAACACAAGACATGTGCATCCTATTATATTTTTATTATTATATCAATTATTTTTTATTTTACTATTTTTACTTTTTTACATTAACAAAAAAGTCAACCAAATATTACATTCTCAAATGTAAATTAAAATATCAATTAATAATTTATAAAAACATATCATCTCAACTTAAAATATATCAAATGTATTAAAAGTTTTAAGATACATATCGTATGCAAATTTATTATTTTTAATTACTAAAATGATTATTCAGTTATTTATATTTTTATTTCTATAGTTTTTCTAAAATTAAAAATAATTTTTGATATAAAAATTGTAGAATAGTAGATTTGATAGATTAAATTTAATATTATATTCTTGAATATTAGTAAGTATTTTTTTTTTATTTTTGTAAATAATGAATTTGTTGTTATTGAATGTAAATAAAATATTAATTAATCATTTATATATATGTATATATATGAATTTTAAGATACAATAGCATGTGTAAATTTATAAATTTTAAGTACTAAAAGAATTATTATTTTATTAAGTACTAAAAGAATTTTGTTTGTATAATTATTGTGAGATTCAAATAATCTTTTGATATAAATACGGATTTGATATATTATTTATTCCATTGTTTTATTTGCATGCGTTTAGACAATAAAGATAATAAAAGTTTTTTTTTATTTCACTTATTATCATAAGAAGTTAATTGGTTTAGTGGTTTAAAAGCTTAAGCAAAAGGAATATAAAGAAAGGAATGGGGGAAGAAATTTGATTATTGTGACCAAAATTTGCTAACCAATCCGTTCGAAGTTGCCTCCCGGAGTACATGACCCTTAATTGGAACCTCATGCAGACCTCATAACTAATTAATCTTCTAGAGTGTTGGTAATAATTCCAAGGTGGAGTTGAGACTTGAGACGCCCTAGAGCCTGCCCTTCGATTGCATGCCTGGAATCCCCTTCTTTTAGAATCCTTCTCCTTGAAACTTGGCTACAACTAGGTGGGCTTCATGGGCTGCCCATGCTTCTGCCTTGTTAATAGAGCAAGCGCCTATACTCTTCCAAGCTTATCTCTTGCTATGATTCCAATTGCGCATTGACCATCAATCTTCCTTGAGACATCGAAATTGATTTTGATTCATTCTTGATCGTTGGCATGATTATCTGAGGTGGTACTTGGTGGCACAGATGACTTCTCTCTTTCAAAGATTTCTGTGTTTCTATTTTTCCGAATGTGCACTGTTGTTGTTAATGATAATGATGATTTCCAATATGCAGATAGGGTCCATTTGGTTCATAGTTGGAATCGAAATCGGAATGATGTATTCTTATAATTCTGTTGCTTCAGACAGGAATGGAAATGGGAATGAGAATGGGAATGAGAATGGAAATGGAAATGGAAATGGAAATGGAAATGGGAATGGGAATTGAAATCGGTAGGAATGAGATTTCATTCCCAAGGCAGGAAAAATAGGATTCCAATTCCGTCCAACCAAACAGTTGGAACCAGAATAGCAGCTAGCCCATTCCGATTCCAATTTCAGACCCCTATTCCTGCGAAGCAAACGGGGCCTATTTATTTGATTGTAAGTAATGACTATTGATATTGGAAATCTGGTTACCTAATTAAGTGGTTGGTAAGATAGGAAGATGAATGTCAAACTTGAGAGTATGGGACCGTTTTGATTAAACTGAAGTTGCTGAATAACTCAACTGGTTGCTTTGTCTTTTTGTAGACAATAATTAAATAATACAAGAGGAGGAGGAATTTACTATTTACCCAACCTTAGCTTCAGCCATTGGAAAAACCTGGCTTGGTTTTCTCCGATTAATCTTATTTCTCTTGTAATTTCAAATACTCATAGTGGGTTTTGGTATCGTGTCAGTAGTTGTGATTTCATTTGAAATAGTGATACATAAGCATCATATATATATATATATATATATGTTTAAATATTGTTTAGTAGAGTGATCAAAGTAAGTATGGACATTTTGTATCTTTTCTTTTATCTGGAACAGTTATGTGAAACTTTCACTTTGAGAGGTTTCTATTGTTGCATTTTCATTTTGTCTGCACCTAATGGCACTTATGTCTAATATAATAAAACACAATAAATAAACAATTGTTGCATCATACAGATACAATCTAATGCATGAATTGAATGCAATGAACACAACATGGCAATAGAGAGAGAGAGAGAGAGAGAGAGAGAGAGAGAAAAGAAGTTTTCTGTAGTCTCTAGTTGATAAGATAATGAAAAAAGCACACAGTTGATGATGGATAATTAATAGAGAATATTACAACTTAGGCGAAGTGGATGGGTTGGATCCTTTAGTTGTGTTTATGATAGCACCTCTGTATCTGCATCCAGCATCAAGTACTACTTGTGAATGTAAAAGAGGACTTATATATTAATTAATTGACTCCATCTGAATGAAAGCAAGCACTAGGACCCTCTAGGATCGATAGGGGATGGTTCTCCTTTGGAAGCATTCTTCACCCTGCAACCAAATCATCACCAATTTGTCTTCAGTCCAACAAAACCATACCATATGCACCAGATGGAAGAATGAAGAAAGTATGAACCCATAGAACCCACCCTAACCCTATACATGAAACATGAAACGTGATATCTTGATTAATATCAGGATAGACACAGGGGGCTCAATATTGTGACTGACCATTATATTTCCGCCATTTCCGCGGCCACAGCTCGAATGGGTACCACTTAATTGATTAAAATTCTTGCAACTCCAATAGTTGCATTATTCAAGCACATTGAAAGCTTTTGACTAGACTATTGACAGTACTCGAGACGTAAATCCGAGACAGCATGATAAGAAAATAGGCATGCCATGGCCCATGGGAGAAGGAAACAATACACATGATGGAATGAAAGAAAAAAGAATAAGCAGAGATCGATGCACAGAAAGATGAGCCTAAAAGTGTGGTCGCTCGCCCCACCTGTGATGGGAGTGAGTGTTGTGCAACAGTACGTCTCAATGGATTAGGGCTCACTACTCATGGTGCAATTTGTCAGTCATCAGATTGGACAAGCAAAGTAGTATTGGACTTGAGGAGTCTAAGTGCAGATTCTGTAATTGGACTCAGTGGTTGTAGTTATAGTTATTTCCAGCTGTAAAACATTTGGGTAGAGCCCATATTCATTGATTTACTGATACTGAACTACAGATTTCTTACTTTCATTCATGTATACATCAATATCACTCAAAGAATATCTCGATATACTCTTGAAATAATCAATCAAATGTTACAGAGGCCACCTTGGTTCACAAACACCACTTCATGCATGTAACTGCATGGAACAGAACGCTTTCCCCTCTGTATAATAATAATAATAATAATAATACCAACAACAACTTGCACTTCTTTTCCTTCTAACTCTGCGTCTTCTTTTATTTTCCAAAAATAAAAAATAAAATCATACGGAAATATTTGAAACAGTTCAGTTTTTTTTTTGTTAGGCTTGGCTCCATTTGTTTGCAAGAGAAAATCTAAAACAGATGCAAATTTTGCACCCAATTTAGTTTTGTTGGTGACTATGACTTGATGTGTTGTTATATTTGCTTTTCTTGTCTCATTTGCATCCATTTGTATTGTAAATTTTGCATCTGATGCAAATTTTGCACCACTTCCTTCTTTTTTTCAACTTACATCCTAGTTTACTAAACAGATAAAATAAGGTCAAATCTGAAGAAAAAGTAAACAAACATTTATTTACTCGGCCCATTTACACCACTGTAAATTAACTTCCAACTGCAAAAACCTTTAGGAGATTTGGATGCATTCCAGTTGATTGGTTATCAGTTTTTTAGGTATTATATCTTTTCAATATCAATTTAATAATTAATTTTTAGTGATTCAGGGTCTCAGGGTTTACAAACTTGAGTTCTGGTATATCCAACTTTCTGCTTTATCAATCTCTCAAACAACTTTCTACTTTTTAAGAATCATTTAATAAATTTGTTTGGCAGCTTTCCAACTATCTTTTCCTTCCTACTCAATATTGTTCGAACTTTTCTCCATTACTTTCTGGTCATCCATGTTCAGAACTTCAGATGCTGTATATCCATGGCCCTTTGATTGGACAGTTCAGATTGATGATCATGAGTACCTGGTGCACACAGTACACATGCATTGCATATAAGTTATGGAGCTGGACTATTGGACTGGTTTTTCTTTTTTATTCTTTAACCTTTTATTCTGTGAGGTTCCTCTGACAACTTATTGATAGCAGATTTTTAATCAATGAAAAGCTTTTTTACTTCCTTTGACCATGAAACTACAGGGGGTTTGCTAATGGAAGAGATAAAATTAAAACAAAAATAGATATTTTATCAAAATATTCTCAATGATGAAGTATTAACCCTGGCCTCCAAAATATATATATTTCAAAGTATCCTTGTTTTATACATAAACATCAAATACAATTTTACTATCTCAAATTTTTATTTCCTTTAATCTGTTTTGGTTCAAAAGGGAATCAGAATCAGTATCAGCTGGAATGGATTCTCATTCACAAGGGAGAGAGAGGGAATGGCTATTCCCTCAAATGGGGGAATATCATTCCCCCAGGAATGAGAATGAGATTTTAATTCCGCCCATTCAAACAGTTGGAAACAAAATGAATCATTCAGATTCTGATTCCAATTCCCTATTCCTGCAAATTAACCAAATGGACCCTTAGGCTATGTTTGGTTTGAAAGAAAAGTTAGGAAAATGGAAGAAAACCTTTACAAACCTTGTATAGATTTCTCTACCTTTCCCTATTTTTTCCTTCAAACAAAACACAGCCTCAGTGTTATTTCAAAAAGAAAAAAAAAATGTCCCAAGAGAAGGAAGATATGAAAGAGACTATTCAAAACTTTTCAAATGTCAAAGTGAAGACTTTCATGATTCATCACTAAAAGTGACAGCATTTTACTTAACTACAGGTGAGTAAATTGAAAGGTAAAACCTAAGCGGAGGTCTTAGTATTTAACCAAAATCGTAATTATGGGCGGAAAACATGGGTGGTTGGTTCTCGAGTTGAGATGAACCCTAACCTAACCTAATCGATGGGTTGAAACTTGAAACCCTAACCTAACCCTAACCCAGCCCAATCTTCGACCTAATTCAACTCTAATCCAACCTAATCATGAGATTGGGCTGGTTCGGTTGGGTTCAGGTTGGAATTTATTTATCAAATTTACAAGCACATGCATAAATACACATATTATCATAGGAATAAATTACCTTTCATCATCATTCTCTGTCCCCACTCCCCACCCCCTTGTCACACAGACATACTTATATACATATAAATCAATTCAGAATAGGCAAGAATATCTAATTACAAGTGTTAATGCATGGGTTCTGGTTGCCCAAAACATCAACAAAATTTCCACCCTGATCCTAACTCAGTCATCAATCCAACCCAACTCTAATCTTTTTCTATTTGGGTTGGGTTTAGTTGGCTCAACCCAAATAGTAACCCTAAGAAAGTGAGGAAGGATGTTAAACCTACTCTCTCCACTTCTTTTACATACTTTCAACTAACTGTGATGATAAACCACACCTCCATGTAAAAGTACAGGCTTAATTATGGGTGCAACTTGGATGGTTTCGGGTTGGAATTTTGTCAAAATTTGAATGGGCCTGATTCAAAGCTCGAGCCCAAATGATATAAAATGTTGATTTGGGCCAACCCGCCTATTCTTGACAACAAAACCCACGCATTTTCTTTGACAGACCTTCCTTGTTAGCATCATCAGAATCCAACGGGATCATTAATTTAGGGTTCTCTTCTGGCAGAAATAATTTGATAATCTAGACCATCAGATAAGGCTCTTTATGTCCACAATTTTCTATAGCCTATAGATTTCATTGATGTATAGTTGCATTCTTAAAATAAATGGACGGTTTACTTTATCAACATGGTAAGGAAAATTGGACTGAAATTGATACAGAGAATGTGATGAAAGAATAAATGAGGTCGTTGTCTTCCTCCCAGATGGAGGACTTTTGGGTCTTTTAGATTTCCATAGACCACTAATCCAATACACAAATGTCCATTATGATAACTAATTTTCTGGCCCCCAGAGTTCTTCTTTTGACCCAATTCCCCGACCGGACACACAAATAAATAATCCCCTTAAGAATTTCAAAATCCGCAAATAGATGTGAAATTGGAAGCTTAAAAAGTTAAAATTGACTAGTTTCCGAACTCTGATTGGTAAGATCTCCTGCTGGTTGTGGCGGAGACTTGAGATCGAATTCCGCCTATACCTAGGTTGGAGGGTTTATAGGTTTGAGGGATGAGCTACCCTCATTGTATAGCCCCTTGAAAAAGAAAAAAGAAATGAAAAGAAAAAACCAACTATGTCCATAAGAATTGGTACTGGGATTTGGGGAATGATTCTTCGGGTTTCTCGATTCCACCTTTTTCCTTATCATAGAGGAACCCTCCAAAGGTGGGAGTCATTTGAATTCCGTCTAATCAGGCAAAAGTAGAATGTAGATGCATTTCAGCTCCCGCAGCCCAACTCCAGGTTCCATTAAAAAAAAGTGAAAATCTGAACAGCAGGTAAGGAAAAGGAAATCACACCTTCCAATTTAATGCTGCCGAAATCAATCTTGAGATGAGGTAGGTACCTTTGTCAACTTAAATGCATGTCTCCGTGCGCTTTCAATGAGGGAAGGAATTGAACAGAAATGAATTCCTCAGTGGTACATTGTCTTGTAAGAATCTCTAACATGCGCAAAGGGACCACAATGTCGATGACCTTTTAAATGAGCCACATAATTCTTGGGCTACAGACCCGTATAAATAGTAATGGGTGCCTTAACTTGCCCCGCACCTGTTCAGGAGGATTGAAACCGACCTATGAATGATCCCATCACGGAGATTATTAGCAGGAGAAAACACCAGCTTGGAACATGATAGTGTCCATGCTTTCACTGTATATACTTGGATTGTGGACAAAAGTTCTTAAGGACAGAGCTCTTGGAGTTAGAAAAGCTGCTAGCTCCCAACAGATGGATGAATCAGTGATCATGTTGATCCTTGGGCTCTGCACTCTGCCTGGATGGGACGCATCAAATGTTTCCAATCCTCTTGAGTAATGAACAGGTTGCCCGGGACCCAAGAAAGGGATAGGATTTATGGACATTCATGTAAATAATTTCCAATTTACAGTGTTTAATTACTGTGTTAATTCTACCATATATACCCAGCTAGCTAGAGGGTTTGAAGGAAAAGGGTCAACCTAGATAGCTAGATCATTTCTTTAGTCCTTGAGGTGGATGAGGAGGATCAAGATCACCATTAATGGTTACCAAGTGGAATGCCAAGGCTTCTTCTCACTGTATCAGAGATAGAGATAGATACCAGTGAAGCCTATTTTGTTGCAGTACTGAACTAGGCCAGTCAAGCTTAACTGTGGTGAACTTGTTAGGGTATTTTTGCCATTATATGATTTGTACATCCCTTAATTAGAACTTAGAAGGGCATCTTTGCTATATCAAGCTTGTTTAATTAAGAAAGAATAAAAGCTTACTTTCTGGTCTACAGTCAGTCTGATAGAAACTCATGAAGTTATGTAGCTGAACTGATAATCACCTATTCCTTTTTCTTTTAGTGGACAAAAATTGTATTAATAAAGTATTTAATTAGGGATACTGAAATCAACCCAACTTTCCATTCAGCCTTCAAGCTAAGGAGCTCACAACCTAATTAATATAGATTATTAGTTAGGATAGAAAGAAATAAGTCATTCAATTCAGCCACTTCACCATTACTACTACACTGTGCTCATGACAATTTGCAGCAGGTAAGGATGAGATCAGGAATGCATGGGGAGCTTTGGTCCCCTCTCCACTCTCCAGTCTCGACGAAGGAGAGATTCCAACCCTACCTACAATTTTGTTTTTGTAGTTGATGTTTCCCTTTCTTTTCTTTGTTGGGACTTGGGAGGTGCGGGACCCAACCAAAGTTCTCAAGTGCTATACCCAAAGCAACTCCTATTGATGATGTTTATAAACAAGCTTTCTTAGTTTTTAGGCACAAACATTTCATAAAAGGACCATATTTTGAATATAGAAAATCCATACATTTTTTATTTTTATTTTTTTGTATTGTAAACATGCAGACATACTAGTTAATGGTTTCGTCCCTAATATAGTGCAACCATGAAAAGGCCATTTCTATTGTTGGAACCAGCTATCTAGGGTCTTTAGAGGGATAGACTGGATATGGTCCTAATCTTTGGCATTTTTGGCACAAGTGGCCGCTGTAGACTCAAACCCACATTCTCACACATGCCAGCCCGAGATTTATGTTAAACAGTGTATGTGCCACAACTTTCAATTTCACCATATACATTAGTAATGGCTCCTAACTTTTTTTTTTTCTTTATTGAAATCAATCTCTACTTTTGTAGTTTGTATGGTCTCCTTGAATTTTGGGAGAATGACGGTTCAGCCCAGGGTCAGAACTTTTAGGCCCAAAGTACAGTTGGTGTGAGTGCCAGTTTAGAATTGATGTTAATTCACGGCGGGCATTGGTGTATAAAGTGAGAATTTTTGACACTTTGAGTGTTTATAGTTCTGCAGTGGAAATCAGAATTCTGCATTGGACTTATCCATACTTTTCTGTTGAATTTTCCCTAATAGAGTGGTGCATGGTAGTTTGGACCTAGGCAAGATAAGGGTAGCTTGGAATTTATGAAAAATTCTAAAAAGGAAACATGATTGCATTCTGTTAGTCCTTGTAACAAATACCTAATGGAAAGAGGTCTTTGCTAGGAAACATATATGATAGGGGATGTCTGAGTCTATTTCTAAAAAGCAGGAAGTGGTAGCTGATTTCAAGGAAGTTTCAATCTCTCTCTAAAAAGAATGATAAAAAGTTCTGTACAAGATGTTTTAAAGCAAAATTGTATATCATTACAACTCAAACAGCTGATCAGCTAAGTTGTTTAATACCATATCTATTATTACAACTCAAACACCATCTATTTGCCATATTTCATTTTTTTGTCCCATTTTTTTAAATTAAAACCAAATTATACCAACTTTTTCAACATTTATTTTTCATCATCGTATCTGGAATTTTAGTGAAGTTTACGCATGTAATTAATATCTAGAGATTGAACAGTCATGACCTTTTTTGGAGCGTATAAATCAAAGAAAAAGTCTATAATTTATTAAAGAATCCGTATTTTTGGTTATAAGTATCATATTTTTCCTTTATTAATTGAAGTTTCATCTTATTTTAATTGGATAGGGCACTAAGGGGTGCTCTTTTTTTAGATTTTGAGAGGGGGAAAGTTGGTCAATGGGATTTTGGTTCCCATTGACCAAGAATAGCATGTTCATTTTTCATATTTATGTGGGAATCAGGAAAAGTTTATTTTCCTGGGTATCACATGTATCACTTACCCGCGTATGTGGTACCCATCTCCTAGGTGGGTAAATAACTTTCCCACCTAGGGAAAAAGTTGCTAACACTTGAATGGAACAAAAATGCCCATTTTAATAAATAGAATATGTGGTGGAGCTCATTTTCTCAAAATTATTTATGGTATATCATTTCTTTAAAACCTAGTAGGTATTTGGTACTGTGGTTACTTCCTTCATTGCCATTTGCCATGTAGGCATTTTGATTTTATCCAAATAATTCCTTATTTGATTGAGGAAAATTGGTTATATTTGTTTTACCTCTAAAAGTGATTTTTGGTGAAAACAACTATTTTGAGATTTCTTGCTCTAGAGGCATTTTCACCTCATTTGGCCTACGTGACAACTAATCTTGCTCAGGTGTCTTAAACCAAAATAAATAATTGTGCATCAGGATTTGTGCACTATTCAACTGATTTCCCGATTTCCAAGATAAAAATTAATGTTGCCTCATGAAATAGACAAAATAAAAAGTTAAAAACCACTATTTTAACTCTACTATAAATGTTACTACACATAAATTTGAGTAAATTTATTTATAATTTTATTTTGTCTGTTTTAAAATTTGTTCTTAGTTTCAACCGCATTTACGTATGGTTCAAATTATTATTATTTTTGTTTATGGTAAAATATCATGACTCCAGCAATGTTTGGAACTATGGGTGTTTTTTTCTTTTAATAAACGCTGCCACATAGGTATCACTTCATCATTTAGCCCATCATGCTGATTTGTACACATGGAGACTCGTAAAAATTGGCCTTGATTTATGTGCATGACTATCGTTGGGGGAAGGTTCATTTTAACACTTTAACATTTATTTACTATTATACTGATGTGGTGCCTAATGATACATAGTTATCAGTAAATGGTGTCATTATTACTTTTCTTGGTTTTATAAATAAATCAAATACAAAGCATTCAATGAATAAACTGAAGCTATACGCCTATGCCAAATACATACTAAAGGTGGAGCAAATTCAACCACACCACACTAATAAAATTATAAAAGAATGTTGTTCTAGCTAGGGCCTTCTAGGCTAATAATTTGAAACATTTAAAGTAATTTTGGCAAAAGGTTAACGTCCAGCTTGCATCAATGTGTCTTATGACACAAACGATTAAAATTTGCATTCTCAGGCATTTGCACTGCAAAGTAAACTACACTTTTTTTTTTCTTTTTTGAGACAAGCTAAGACTCAATTTATTAGATGATGATGATCTTTCTCAAGCAGGATGAATTGAGATTCTGATTCACACAAATATAAGCATGTGATGATCATACATCGTAACATGGAAATCGAATTCAAGGTTAAGACGAGTCCCATGCGCAAAATGATGATAACTCAACACAAAATGGATCCCACACCCACACCCACACCAATGTCCATATTCAAACTAATTATGGTTCATGTTACCCCTACCTTAGCTTTGGACTTTAATCTCTCTCCATCTCATCGTGGCTTTAAAAAGGCGATTTCTTTTTTTATTTTTATTTTTTATATTTGCCTATAAACTAGGCCACAAAAATTATCAAGAGGAGATCCACCACAAATGTTTAGTGGATTTAACGTCTCTTAAGCTAAGCCCAGTAAGAATTCTAAGCAACATTTCTTTTATTAAGCCCAAGGCCCAATATTACATGGGTCCCATCCAAAATGTAAGTCTTACCTCTGCAAAAAATTAAAAAAAAAAAGAAAAGAAAAAAACAATTAACCAATCTGAATTCTGAAACCCACGAGAATTTTAGATGAACAAGAGTTACCACCGATTCTTTGTTCTGGATGGCGATTTTTCAGATTGCGAACACGTGTCAAGAATCAGAGTGTTAGATGGATAGGTTGATAACATAACAACCATGACTTCGACATTAGCGGGGCCCAATGTGCATCTCAAGATAATTTAGTACGTGCAAACGACAATATGAGTGCTTATGATACCGATGGGGGGGTATTGATGTTATGGCTCACTTGCTCAGATTGTTTTACTCTAAAAAGGGGTAAAAAAATTTCGGTACGTAAAATCACAGTTACATATATTTGCCGTTTAAGGGCCACCAAGAACTACATAGAAACAAACGCAGCCTATTGTGTAGGATTCACCCTTTTAATAAATCAAATCGGAGTTTTCTGTGGTACAAAAATGTCTGTTTTGCTCCGGACTACAATTTTGTAGCTGGAGGGGCAACCCTTTTCGTTTGGTGTTCAGACTTCAGATAGATCCATCCTAATTCCTTATGCCAGACAAGTTCCTTATTTTCAGCCATATGGCAAAACACCCAAACTACAGTCCACGTCAGCTCTATAATTTAGGGTTGAGCATTTGGTTTATTAAGTTAAAAATTGAATCAAATAAATCAAAATAAAAAAAATGAAAATCGAATTGAAACCGAATTACAAGAAAACCGAAATAACCGAAACCAAAATTTTTGGTTATTTCGGTTAAAAATCAAATTTAATTAATATATATAAAATATTATATATTATAACCTATAATATATATTATGAAATTGAATTTCATTATAATACATTATGTATAATATATTAATATAAAAATATATAGCATATTATATATTAAATGTTATATATTGTATATCATATAATAAATTTCAGTTAATTCGATTTTTTTGGTTAACCAAATTTCTAACTCTGAAAACTGGATTAACTAAACCGAATTATCCAAAAACCAAAAAAAAACCAAAACCGAAATTTTTGGTTTGGTATTTCGGTTTTAACTAAGGGTGAGCAAAAAAAATCTAGAAAACCGAACCGGCCAAAACCGAATTGAAAAATTGATTAACCGAACCGATTGGTTCAGTTTCAGTTCAATGTTTTTAAAAAAACGAAGGTAACGGTTCGGTTTCGGTTAACCAATACAAAAAACCGGTGGTTAACCGAACCGATCGGTATACATATATTTCTATATTATATATATATTTTATGTATATTATGTATTATATATATTTTTTATATTTTTATATATTATAAATTAATAAATATGTATTATATATAAGTATATATTTATAATATATGATATATTATTTATTATTTAAAATATAATATTTTATATATTTATAATGTTTTATTATATATTTATAATATATATTGTAAAAATTAAAAACTGAAAAACCAACAAACCGAACCAATGGTTAACTGAACTGGTCAACCGGTTAATCGATAGGTTTTAATTACCGGTTTTCCAAAAACCGATACTACTGATTCGATTACAAAATATGTCCCATGATTCAGTTAATCGAACTGTGAACACCCCTAGTTTTAACCGAATAATATTCACCTCTAGTATGTATTCCAAATTCTGTTACAATGAGGGGTGCGGGTGCAAACAAGCGCAATTCTAACATGGTTGCGAAGATGGCTACAAACAGATAAAGCATACAAATGTGTCGGGTAGCGGTATGCCAAGATACAAAATTTGATTGATCAGTATTTGACTCACGAAATTGAATCATATATGAATAAGAACACTTACACGATAAAATAGTTAGGTTCCTGAAAAGGATCGGATATTGGGATGGATATGGACCGACTTGATTGGATTAAATTCAAATTGAAATTGGTACAAATAGAAACCATTTACTTGCAAAAGCAAACTCATCCCAATTGGGAATGGAATCAATGACTTTATGTGACAAACTAGATCTACTCCCAACATACACTTCCAACAAGCCACAAGGCCCACTACAGCGATGTGCGGCAGTAGTGGCTTGTTTGGAGCAGATCCGAACTCTATGTGAAAAATCATGTGATGCTGTTGTTTGCTAGCATTCATCCTGTTTGAATATAAGCATTTGCTTTAGACTTAGGTTAGGACCACTACTCTAGTCGATCCATTGATGAGTAGGAACTCTCTTCTAGCTAAATGGTGGGACAGCCTCATCATATGTTGGCCTTGTCATCACCATCCACCGATCCACGGGGGAAAATTTGTGGAGTCCTATGTGTATATGGTTTAAGTCTACCACGTCTTATCATATTTGCCCAAAACTATACCGACCTAATGCAGAAACAAAAAGAGCATTTGCAGTATTGCTCTTCAGATAATTCAGCATAGCCTATGATATCTGATTTGTACCCCAAAATCGTGGTAATAGATTCCCTGGCTCGGTTTGGAAGGAGTACAAATATGTACAGTGAAAAATCTTGTATTTTGAATTATTTTGTATCTATTTGCATTTGTACTCAAAGAGTATAAATACAAATACAAATATGCTAAATGTAAAACTTTGCATATAATCCATATTTGTATCTTTGGACCTTGTATTTGCAATTTTGCACATTTCCAAACGTAAAGGCTCAGTTTGGAAGGAGTATGAATATAAATACGTAGACCAAAACATTTTAATTTGTATTATTTTGTATGTATTTGTACTCTTTCCAAATTGAGACAAAGGCTGCGTTTGGAAATGATGCAAATGGAGTGTAAATCCTGGTTCAGGGTAAATTTGCACTTTGGTTTACTTTTGCCTGTGTTTGGCAACATTATATTTTTACATTAACAAATGACAGACCAATGCATATTTACATTGATAATAAGATGTAAAAGTAAAGCAATAAAAAATAATTAAATTTGCATTCAAGTGGGCTTTTGATAAAAAAAAAAAAAAAACATATACTTTATTAGAATTCGTGTTTGCATCCATTATAGCTAAAAGTCTATTTGATAAGAAGATAAAGTTGTCAATACAAAACTAACCCAATTTTACAATTTATATGAACCGTTTTACACTCTACATATTTCATCGTTTCCAAACGCATCCAAAAGAGTAAATTGTCTAATGTAATGATTTGTTTGTTTATTTTTTCAATGGCATTTATTTGTTTGGTAGGTAGAGGCACAAGACATTCAATTGAATTGGTTTCTTGTCCACTAGATTTCTACTATCTATATGGGTTTTGAGTGGAGAAGAAGATTTTTGAAAGTAAGGTTTTGGTTGGTTGCTGATGGGACCTTGCAAAATAATTTGGGGGATTTTGGTGTTCTATGGGACGGGCAACGGGCAACCCTTGCAGTCAGTAACCAAAGCTACTGGCTGTTTTGCTCCCTTCTTTTTTGACTACGAGGGTGTTTGGTATGTGATACTAAGGCTGAGTTTGGAAGGAGTATACATATAAATTTGTATTGTGCAAATACATATAAAATATAAAGTTTTGCATTCTACAAATTTATATTTATACTTCTTCCAAACTGAGCCTAAGGCAGATGTTGCATCGTGTTTGATTTAAGCAAATCCGGAGAGTAAAGTGTTTGGCATGATTTAGAATGTTAATTGTTTATTGGTTTATTACACATAAGTGTCATTAGGCACTAGATACCCAACCAAACACCATTTTTGTAGGGTAAAATCAAAATGCCTATGTGATGTTTATATGGCAATGAAATGGTTTCGCAGCATCTCTACAACATCATTCTGAATCTATTACAAGCAGAGCTGTGTGTAATAGTCGTCCATGTATACGAAACACTGGCACTGGCATGTTCACTTGTTATTAATCACGTAGCCTATGATAAGCAGTTATACATTGTCTCCTGCAACACCACCTACCAAATACACTCTATATAAAATTAGTTGGAAGAGTTTGCAACATGAGACTTCTGTTGGAGTTTTCCGCATTTAATCAATCAGATTTTATGCATGAATTGCCATGAACCATGCAAGTTGTTTCTAGTTTTCTTTCCTAGATGAGATTGTCTAAGGCTATGTTTGGAACCCATGCACCTGTGATAAGGGTATAGCCCAGGTCTTGCCTGGCTTGGATTCTAGGCTTGAAACACAAGCTCGGGCTAGGCGTGATACTGAGCCTATGAATTGTGTGTATAAAATATTGAATAACATATAATATTTTATGCATTATATAAAATATCATATTAATATGCATTTTATGTATTGTTTATAATGTTTATATATAAAATATAACATAAAATAACAATATAAATAAGATACAATTATCTCTAGACTTGTTCATGGGTTAGATTAGGCTATGCTTCTTTATAAAAAAGAAAAATATCAGATTGAACTTGAACTTGACCCGACCATCAGACCTAGATCTTGAGCTTGAACCTGAAGTTTGATTTGAACAAAAAATCTATAATATATAAAGCATATATTTATTAATAATATATTGTATATTATTTAATATTCTATATACTATAATATTTAAAATATTATATAATACTTTTTTACTATTAATAATATTATATATTATTAAATATACATTATATTTTTATTATATATAATATTATTAGGCTGAGCTTGAGCTCGGGCTGAAAAGCCCCTGGCCTAAAAAATAGTCGAACCAGTGTTTGGAGTCCAAACTCGAGTCCACACGCTTAAAAATTTGTCAAAACCTGATATAGAATGGGCCGGGCCGTGCCCGCCCGTTGGGCTATCCGGGCCATGAACTCGAAGCCCTTCTAAAGACGCAAGAGGACAGAGTGGACAGGGGCAATAATGTTATTGCGGCAAGAACAGTGGCATATTGGTTATTCGGAGGAAAATAAGATCTGTTTATGAAGAAGCCAAAGTCATTTAGAAACCCAAGATTCATGGACGCAGATCGCCTTGGGATTGGAGGAGTGTAGCGAGAGAGAGAGACGTCAGACGGGAGGGACTATCGGATTAGGGAGGGAAGAGTGAGGGGGCGCAGCAGGAATTTCCGCCGCAAGGCTGTGAAGAGTCAAGAATGGTACGGATAATCTGACTGATGCCTTCTGTTATGTCACTCAAATTTACAAAATCACCCCCGAGACATCTCATCTCTATTCGAAATGATAAAATTACCGATCTACCCTCGCATGGAACTCTTAGTCTTAAAACCTTCAATCTCGTTTGCCTAGGGTTCAGCACAAAGAAACACACCTGGCCACCTGGGGGCTGGGGCTTAGGGGAACCGGGAAGGAGAGGAGACTCATGTGGGCATTGTTTTGTGCTCCAAGTCCAAGTTATATAATGTCCATGGAATTCGTCTAGGGCAGCTGAACTGAATCCAGGGTGGGCTGAACGAGTATTACCTCAGTATATGTGCCACTTTATAACCGTTGAATTGCTGACACGTGTCGATACGTAATGTTGGGTGTGATTAGGTGGGCTGCATCCACAAATTCTACCCAAGAAAAACAACAGAAAAAAAAAAAAAAGAGATAGAAATCTCAAATCCCTGGTGCAAAATTAAGAGGCAAGAGAGAGGGGGGGAGGACGAGGAAGGATTAGAATACTACAAACATTGAAGTTTGAACTTTGAAGCATGGAGGTGTTGTGGGACCCACAATAGTTACTATTAATAAACATGCCTTGCTGCAGGTAATGATATATTTAGTCCCATCTTCAAACAAATTGATTGAAGTATCTGCTGCCCTTTTTTATTTTTTATTTTTCATATCGTGAGAGAGAGTGAAGGGTTTGTTTTAATGGAAGCTATAAGTAGCTTAACAGTTTTGGATGTTTAGATCACATTGGGCATCATTATAGATGCAAAACCCAACATCTTTAACCAGGGTGCCAGAACAAACCAGAACCATTGATGTGAGAGAGAGAGAGGGGTTATGTGTGGTAAAGTCTATTGGGGTTCTGTGCCACAACAAAGCCTTGATTAATAAAAAACTAAGCCGTGGGAAATGGGCCCCCCAGATCTGGTTGGCAAAGTCTATCACCACTAAGGAAGGTTTCACACATTTTCCATGATGGTGACTAAGGGAAGCAATTGTGGGTGGACCACTGTTAAGACTTGAGAAAAGGCCAAATATCTAGAAAGATAAAACTTGCTTGACCCCGACCCAGATCTCTATCTCAGTCTTCTCTTTACTTTCTCTGATCCATGATTATTACATAAATTCACTTTGGTTTTTACTTTGACATGTCTCACTAATTAAAAAGGATATTTATATACATATATATATATATATATATGTGCCTGGAAAGTGGAAACCTCCCCTCCCTCTCTCTCCTTTTCCTCACCTTCACCTTTGATTATTAGGAAAATTTATGATAAGGAAAAAATATAATATGAAAAGAGTTTTGATCAATAAAAATCCAACCATAAATTTTGATAAATAATACTTGATTGACTATCACACTTATGATTTCAGTTGACTGATCAGAAGTTTTTCACATATCATATCTCTCTCTTTTGATTAGAAGTTAGAACTTAGAACAAATCAAAGAATATAGGCTTTTTGTCTAAATGCTGATCAGTCTTAAACTAATGCTGGTTGCAAAAGGGAATTCTGGAATAGTTGGGAGATTGACAACCAAATAAAGTAACCAGACAAACAAAAGCTCCAAAGTCAGTCCTGCTGTTGTAATTATGCAAAGAAGCAGGGGTGTTAAGGAAATTAAACTGAAACCATAAGAAATCTCTTCATCACACAGTAAATGGGTCCCCACGGCTGTCTGGTGTATACCGTTTTAAGTTTCAACCAATCTCAAAAAAGTTTATTTCATGAGATTGGATCAGAAAATACTTTAAATGGAAAAATAGAACAGTAATCAAATTAATTAAAGAGAAACAAAGTGACTGTTTTTGGAGATGGTTGATGTTCGAGTTCGCTATTTGCAGTAGAGCAAGTGTCTTTAGACTCTAGATTTTATTTTATTTTAATTTATTATTTTCAATTTTTAATATTTGTACTCAAGAGCAAGGAAGATGGAGAGAATCTAGAAATGCCCATTTCTTTCACTTCCTCAAAAACCCAAAATAAAATTATATATACATATATCAACTAATTAAGAAATCCGAGAGAAGAAGAGAAGAAAAAGCAGAGAATAAAAAGGAGACCGGATGTTGACAAATTTCATGTCACTGTTCTTGGAAGGTCGTTTGTTTGTATGAAGATTTCTTATCTGGGATCTCTCTCTATCCCCTTCTTCTCTCAGGGACTGGCCCCAGCAGATCGAAATCTCCATCCTTTCGTCGACCTTATGACGATCTAAGCTCCATCAATGGCGTTAGAAAAATGCCCAATTCGTTATTTTCACTCTTTAGGGTCTTGTGCTTTGTTTTCTGGTTCGGGGGATTCTTCTGGTTGCTCTGCTTCATGTTTGGCTTCATTTATGCTGCGAGTGCGAGTCCAAGATTGTCAATTTTCATGGAACGAATTGGGTCTCCTTGAGGTTGTCGGGTCGTCGAGATTTTGCTGAAGCCGTGGCAGATTTTCCAAGAGGGGTGATAGAGGATGTGGGTCTGAGGTAAATTGCTTTTTTACTTTTCTATTAGCTCTAAGTCCAGATTCTGTGATTCCATTTTCTTTATTTTTGTTTTCGTTTGATGATTTGGTTGATCAAAATCGATTTTCTCAATGGTTCTATTTTTGGGTCCAAAAGTCCTTTTTATTTTTGTTTGATGATTTGGTATATTGCGTCTATGCATCTTTTTTTCTTTTCTTATTTTTTGCTACTCCTGCTTATTGCTATTGCTATCGTTTTCTTTTTCTATTGGTTTCCTATTGATGGATTCTGATGGATGATTGAGTGTTTTGGTTCGGTTGATTCGTTTATCTGGATTTGCATTCCTTTTTTTTTCCACGCGGAATCTATTTTTATTAATTTTTCTAGTCTAGAATTTCCTTCTTCAAACTTAAGAAAGAAAAAAAAGAACCCGGATTTTTCTCCTTTTTTTATAAGTATATCGTGATCCCACTTGTGATGCTTATACTTTAAATGCTTTCATCAATTTGAGCTCCTCCGGTGCTTGTCTCTGGAGCTATTTTGTTGTTTAAAAATTCTGGAGGCGTTCTGGAATGGAGTTTCTATTCAATATTTTTAGTCATTGTTGAGAATGAGGGAATTTTCTACTCGGACTCTTTACTGCTGTTACTACTATTAAAAGAATTCTGGGACTTCCTTTTAATATTATTATTACTTATTTGGTTATTGGGTTTTTGTTTTAACATTTAATTGATAACTTCGATGATCCAATTCACCCTGACTATCCAAATAGATATGCTTTGTGGCTTAGTTTTATTAGTAATTCATTTATAGTTAATCTCAAATCAGTGGACTGGTTTAATAAGTCTACTAGTTTTTTTTTTTTAATTTCTTTCTGGTTTTTTTTTTTCCTAGTATGTGGTGCTTTAGTTGGATGCGCTCTACTCATAAAATATTAAATTCTATCAACTGTTTGTTTGCTGCTGATCTGAGCTATCCACAAAGCATTACATCAAATAAGCTTGTTGTAACTGTGCACTTCTCCATGATTTGGTAAGGGTAAATGAGCCATTCAGCTTGTTTATATCTTGGCTTGTCTTTATGGTTTGGGTCTTTAGGATGGCTATAAGCATTTCATGTCTTTGACTATTTATAGAACCATCTACTAGACCACCTCAGCTGCTTTCTGAGTCAATAAGTTATTGGGCACTTGAATTTTACTTTCTTTTTTTTTCTTCAATATTTGGATTTGACTCTGTTCTTACAGACTTACATTGTTGCTTGACTTGCTTCTGAGTTCTGACGTGTATTTCATGGTCACTGTTCGTAGCTTGTGTACAAAGCCATCCGTTGATAATAACTCTTTTTGTAGTGATATTGTTAGATAATAATTTGCATGTTGAATTGAGTTTAGGTTCATTCATTGTTGGAAACACAATTCAAAACCACCTTCATTGGAATTTGTAATGATCTGTTGTTTCCTCGATTTCATCCGTCTGTTTGAAGGTTTCAGTGCAAAAGCCTGCATATATACTTTTTTTTATGGATACCCTGCATGTATACTTTCACTGTTTGTGATGTTGATCTACAATGTAAGATACTATTATGTATGAGTAAACTGATATATTCTTGAAGCTGATGGATAAAGACAAATTTTCTGGTACCTTGGTGAAAAGATATAAAAGCTACAGTGGATCACTTTCTTGATCTGAGTTGAATTATAAGGAAAAAAATATGTCAAAGCTTATACTATTATGAGAACCGCTTTTTATTATTATTTATTTACTTTGGTTTGTAAACTGGACTTTTATATCCAATCTCATGGTTGAGATGCAATGCATCAAGCTATTGAGCTGTTTTTTGACTGTTAAGAAAGATAAAATGTTGTAATTTACATCTAGAATAAATAAATGGATATTTCAAATCAAAACAAGATAATCATTTCCAAAGAAACTCCTCTCTGTTGAGATCTGGAAACATGTTACAATAAGATACAAGAAAATGCCTAAATACAGTGTTGCATGGATTCCGACACTTGTGATGCATATTGCATGAATTCTGATACCCATTTTGCAACTGTCCTTGATGGATGAAGTATCCATGTTAAACACATGATGCATCAGATTATGACAATCTGTGGATTCTTGAGGGGCACTTCTATGTTCTTGTTTATTTGACATAAATGAACAAGTAATATACATGGCAAATGCCATTTTTCCTATAGAACATAAATTACATAACAAGAAAGAACTTTTGGATTTTTTTTCAATGGGCATGTGATGTTAGAATTCAACAAAAATACTGACAGTTTTAATAGTATATATTTCTCTACAGACGTGTCTGCAAGTCCATGTTTTTTCATCTTGTTGAGTCAGACTCCCAGACATGTGCCATTTTCTGATTCTTGTATCTGTATCCATGCATACTGCATAGGACTGCAAATGGTATATTTTTATCTGAATTCAAATTCAAACCTAATTCAATTAAGGCAATCCAAATTCAGCCCCTTTATTTATTTATTTATTTTGACGAATCAAATTCATCCCACTTATAATTGGATTGGATATGGATCTACCACAATCCAATCAGATATGATCTGATCTAATCCAATAATAGTTAAGCATTTTTGTTTATACTTACATCTACATAGGATTATTAGTATTTATTAGTAAAGTTCGTTTGAATGTTGTACGTTTACTGAAGACCCATAGGATTAAGTCTCATATAAGTTATTTTCAAATCATTTTGTTCATGATATACAATATTCAATTCTTTTTTAGTTTTTTTATTAATAAAATATAATATACTGATTATTTTTAGTTTAATTTATTTAATGGATTCAGTATCTAAATCTGATCTTAGTCCAAACTAATTTTGATGATTAAGATTAAACTTGAACTCAAAAGTTAATGAACCAAACTTGGATACAAGTATATCCAATTTGATCTGATCCATTTGCAGCCTTATTTGCGTAAATGTCCAAGTATCTCTTTGCAAGTAGAAATGCTTATTAATCAACCATACTACCATTCGGGTTTCTCAAGCCCATTTCCAGTTTCCTTTTGTGCTAATGATTTTGTTCAAGAGATTTTCTTGAGAGATAAGTCACAAAAAATCTATGTATCTATTTTGTGTGGTTGTTGGGGGGGCATTTTATATTAATGTGGTTGTTCCAAAAGTGCTTACTTTTTCTAATGTGGGGTACACCCCCTCCCAACATTTCCTTCATTTCCACACTAATACACAATAAATGCTTTTATGTTTGGTACATGCAATTTCTAAATATTGACCCTCACATAGTTGTCAAGGTGTCTAGTTGATTTTGGGTGACACTAGGGCACCTAGTCACCTAGGCGATAAAAATTTTATAATATGAAGAAGCAACTATTGGCTAGTTCCCTAGTTTTAGATAGCATTCAGCATGCATATTAATTGAAAAAATAGCAATTCTCTTTATTAAAAACATTAAATTTCCTCTACAAATGTGGCAAATCATCATATCTAAAAGATAAAAAATCTTTTAAATATATTAATCTCATTATTTAAAAAATAATACTACTATAATATCCATTCAATAGAGCAATTTCATATCAATTAGCAACTAAAGAAGGTTATTAACTTTATATGATAAAAAAACAGGAAGCAGTTGCTCTTTTATTGAAGAGGGTGGTGGGGGGGGGGAGAATAAAAAAAGAAGCCTCTATACTTATATTGTTTCTTAAGAAGCCTCTGTACTTATATTATTTCTTTCTTTTTTCTTTCTTTCTTTTCCTCTCAAAATCTTTTAATCTTTAAATTTCAATAGTAAAACATTAAAACAAAGTATAAATGATATATAGTATAAAATGGAATGTATTCACACACATATTAATAAGATGCATCAATATAAATGATACTATAAAAGGTGCCCCACCTTGTCATTTTTGTTGCCTATGTGGGCGCCTAGGCAATGCCTTGACAACTTCAATAAATAGAATAAATTTGTTCATAATTTCTTTTCCTTCAGGCAGACCCATTCTCACAACAGGCCCCACCCTACCCATCCTCTGAAACTTTGGACATTTCAAAATTGTGGCCAGATGATTCTATCCCATTCCATGCTCCCACCACACATATGGGTTGGATGACTTAGGTTCAGACTCATATATAGGGGGATGGAGGGAGGGAGGGAGGGCGAGGCAGAATTTTATCATTGTGTTAGTTAGTAGTTAGGATCACAAAAGTATTACAGAAAACTGGTCAATGTGGTATTCTTTGGTTAAGTTGTAAATTAGTTTCAGACTCTTAGGATCCAATGGTTCAGACAAAGTAGTAAAATACTAGAAGACATCAACTCGATTGGTTCATGTCAAACCAGGAAAATTAGGGAATGTAACATGATTGTGTGCTTTCACTGCCCTCTTGCATGTGCTTAGTTTTTGTTTGAACAACTCTATTCCCCTCCACTGTGTTCCTTTCATTTAACAAAAAAAAAAAAAGGTAAAAAGAAAATAGTCAGCATTTTTCATTTGGAACTTCTGACATTACTTTCAACATCACTAAAATATATTCCATAAGAAGAAGAAAGATTGCAATTAAAATAATTCATATATGTACTTGATTATTGGTGCAAGAAAGAGTGCTCCATTCTGAAAAATTTGCTGGTATCAAGCACCTTTGTTATTTGGGTCTCAGAACAATGTCAAAACTTATATTTAGACAGATTAATCTGTCAGGTATTCTTTTTTATATTATTTGTCATGCATAACTTTTGCACATGTTCATGTAAATGGTTACATTCTTCTTATTTGGTACACTTGCACGAACTCAATCCTTTTATTTCCTAACGTACAAAAAAAAAAATCTTTGGATGTTATTGTCCTTTTGTTGTAACAAAATCCAGGGTCTCTGAAATTTTTCTTATTCATGTCTGAGTTAGGGTAATGATTATACATGGTGAAATACAGAGAAACACATGCAAAATATATCTTAATCGTCATTGTCATCAACACCTTATCCCAAGTATGCAGTAGAGTGATTGGCCTACATGATTTCTACACGGCTACACCACAAATGTTCCACACTGTATGGGCCTCTTATGTTATGTCTTTCACTACAATCTGTATTTTATCAATGAAATATTCTAGTAATTCTTCTTATGAAACAAACTCTTTATTTAAATAAGCTAATTAATTGCAAATGGTGAGAAATTCCCCCAAAGTGTTACCCAAATATTTGATACAAGTGTCAAATGGTCAATTGCCAATAGAAATTCTAAACAACCTCTAAAAGTCCCAAAATGTGAATGCAACTATGTAAAACTATATATGACTAACTAAGAAAAGAAAAATATATACATTACTAGGAATAAAAACAGAAAATATAAGAAAACAAGTATAACACATGATTCTACTTGTATCTACTCTGAAAACCCTCATCCCTTTGAAACTGTCTTATAGAACCTTCTTTTGTTTGTTTGATCTTTGCTGTAAATCAGGGTGGATGTAGAAAGAAAGTGATTTATCAGTTACATATTAATAACACAAAGGCAGATTACTTTACTCATGAAAGAAACAAGACAGATCAAAATTAAAATAAGGTTTGATATGGTGTAACAAGATGCTTTACCATTCTCTGTCCAAAACAGTTTGGCACATCTGTAATAGGTGTTGGGGAGTGTCTTGTTATGTTAAGGTGCCTGACATTCCTGAACCCTTAGATACATGGTGTCTAGGTGATACATCTTCCCAAGAACCTCAATGCTTCTTTTTTGTTGGCCTAGTGAAACCATTTTGAGAAAATTATCTTTTATTACCTGGATATCTTTTTATTTAAAACTCATAATAATGGCCCTCTTTGACGAGCTCAGGAGGAAAAAAGAGAGATGGTTATGCACTATGATACTCAGACATAGATACTGACATGGACACAAATATGGGGAACAGGGATATGACTTCCCATTTCCTAAATCTCTGGGCATGAATATGGATATGGTTATCCCATGTAATATCATTATATTATGCTTCTATATTTTATTTTTGAAGCTAAGTGCCATTTCTCAAGGCTTACGTCTTACCAAATCTAGTTACATTTCCGAGACATACAGATTTTTATGGTATGATTTGTTAAAACATATCATTTTACTTATTCTAAAAGTGTTAAGGTTATAAAGTATATGTAGAAGAATCAATGCAGTATCCTGTGTTGTATTGGGTACATATCACATCTGAGTCTGTGACTGGTATTTTAGGCTTGTATAGGTATCTGCTCTGGGTATCATAGGTTATATATTTGTTAACAATTGGCGCACATAGGGTAATGATTCTTGCAATGCTAGGATGTATCTCATCTTTCAATTCCTTGAAATGATTCTGCAAAGTAGTTTATTGAAAATTGCTGGGAGATCAGACCATAGTTACAAAGGTTATGTCAAGATTACTACCTGATCCATCTGCCGATGTAACCATGTAAGTGAAATTTAGATAATTGCAACAGTTCAGAGTTCCCAAATGTATCAGGATGACTGCTTCCTGATTCCTGAACCCTATATAAGCAAAGAAAAAGAGCTACCAAAGGAGGAACATCATCCAAGTGGGAAAAGACTAGTTCTGTGACTTAGTTAAACAAGTTTTTGTCTAAGTTTTAATTATTAAATGTGAAAGTTTTCTAGGTATGCTGGATAAGGAAGATTATTATTATTATTATCAGTTGGACTAATTCCTTGTTTGCCTTAATGACTTTGCCTTTCTTATTGCTATTCCTTCTAGCTACTCATTAATCAGAACTTCTTCAGAAACTTTATGCAAAGGATCATAATGAAAGCCTTTTCTTTTTTTCATTCTGTCTACCTTGAGAAAAAAAACATCCCATGTCCTTGAGTGCAGTTCCAATGTTTCATTGATTTCATTTCTCTCAAGTATATGGTTAATTATTTCATTCATTTCTTAAGGAACTTTGTGCTGCTTTTCGAGTATTTGGCAGGCATGGGAACAAAGGTACAGTGTAAAAGTTACTTACCAGGATATTACTCCATGAGGGATCTTAACGAAGATGCTAACAGTGGTAGCTGGCCCCTATATTACGAGAATAAAACTTTAAAAAGTGGACATTGCTACAATGGTTTCTCGTCAAGACCTACTACAGATGGATATTTGGGTTACGATAAGGAAGTGCTAAAGCAAACAATGCTTATGCATGAATCCATATTCAGGAAGCAGGTAAGCACAAGATGAAATCAGTTGCCTTTCCTGTTTTAAATTTTAGATATATGATGTAATCATGTAATCTGGTGTTTGAAGTTTCTTGGAGACTTGGACACCTGTTAGCATATATATCTTGTATTTCAATGAATGGAATTTCTTGAGTAATTAATTAAGTTTTATCTAGAATTTAAAGCTGAAAGGTACCTTCATTCAGTGTCAGTTATTACTGGTCTAGTTGAATTGGCTCAGTTTTCTTGAGCACTCAATTTATTCAAATTTATTTGTATCATTCAGGTCTATGAACTCCATCGTCTTTACAAAATACAAAAGAGCTTGATGGATGAACTTAGAATGAAAGAATTGCATAAGTATACATTACCAGTGGAAACAACACAGTCAAGTCTCTTTTCATCTCAATTGTCATCTGAAGATGCTCAGAAGACACGGCACATTCCCAGCTTGCCCTTGGTGAACTCTGCCTGTAGCAAACCATCTGTTTGTGATTCTGAAAAAACACAGCCACCTTTCAGTTTTAGAAAAGAGAACGGTATACACACTTGCCCTGCTCCAACCCAAAAGGGAAGCAGTTCAAAAGACAAGTTGTCAGAGTCCAGCTCCAAGAAATTTCCAAGAAAAATGTTTGACCTTCAACTTCCAGCTGATGAGTACATTGACAGTGAAGAGGGGGAACCACTTGAAGAAGAAAAAGCTTCTGAGATTTCTGTGGTGACAAATTATCCTCTGAGGAATTCTGGGGCTGCACATGACCGTGATGTGAAGCTTTCTCTTGGAAGTGGTGGGAACCCTGGTAGCCAAGCAGATTCTTTGAGATCTGACTCATGTTTACAAAGCACACACCATGGTTTGGCAGACTTGAATGAACCCATCCCGGTTGAGGAAGAAATTGTTTCAGCTCCTGTTGATTTTCTGCACCCTGTCACCTGCCATGGGGAGATCAAAGGTCAGAGCTTGCCAATCACACCAAATTCAGGCTTCCATGGTTCATCAAGGGATTTCTTCCAAGATAAACAGAAGGGAAGGGATAATGAAACTTCATCAAACAGTCAACGTTCAGAAAATGAGAGAAGCAGACAGGAATGGCCACCTAACCTTGAAGCTGGTAATGGCATTTCTAATTCCCATAGAATTCAGATCACTTTGCCTTTTCTTTTTGAATTCCTTTATCTTTTGAGAGGAATTATTTCGTATATAATTAATTTTACCAGATAGGTTATCTTTGCACTTTTTGATAGGATGGAATTTGGTGGCGACGTAAGTGGTCCTCTCAAATTTTGCAAGTATCCAGATTCCTTTATTTGGGGCCAAAATGCAATGAAGTAGAAATCCAAAAGTAGAGGAATTTAAAGCTGAATTATGCCAAGTGAATTGTTGTTAGGAGTTAGGTGTCACATAAACTTAACATAATTAAACAGAATTAATTTCCAGTTGTGTCTAGTAAGCTAAGAGATGGAATCTTGTTCACAGTATTCAGTTCTTAAAAGGGAGCAACTAGGAAAAAATGATTTGGTAGTTACCAAGGAATTAGGTGAAAAATGATATACTTTGTTCTTATCCTTAGATAATTGGTAAGGAAATATCCTGACATTATATGTATGTATGTGTGTGTGTATGTGTGGCAGACACGCTGCCTGAATAAGAGTTAGATGGTGGAGCACTCTTATTTTCCACCACCAAGGCTGTCACATGCAAGGGAGATGTTCTATCCTCTCTTCCTGGCTGGATGGTCCTGAAATAATGGACCACATACAGTCACACACACGCACACACACACACACACACATGGTTACTTAGTTCTTTAGATTGCTTTACAACATTTTTTTTTCGAGAGATGAAATTTCATTAATGGTGAAAAACAGGGAAGGGAGAGATTCCCAATTGGTTTATAATAAGTTTTGATTAGGGACCTGAGTTTGAGTCCAAAGAATAGTCGTGAGGTGTTATTTTTATAACTGATCTATCATGTGGATACTTCCTTTCTTTACAGGGCAAAGTAATTGCAGCCTGAAGTCTTTACCTCAAGGTTTCTATCCAGAAAAGTTGCCTGCACCCTCTGCACCATTTCAATTTGAGCATAAAAAAGCTCTTGAACTACCATCATTTGTTCTATCTGATCAAAGTAAAAGAGAACCATGGAGAGAAAAAACAAGTTATAGTTTAGAAAGCTCTCAAAGAGAGCAGAATCTTCAGAGTTTTAACTTTCTTGGATCAGTGGCAGATGCTCATGTTCCTGGTCTGCATCCGAGCATTCCTCAGTCCGATGTGGCCAATTCTGGATCATCCTTGGCTTCATCTTGGAGAAAGCCAACGAGCAGCCTGATCCAGAAGAAGCCTATAGCAGTTCAAGAACTCTCAAGTGTCAACCCTTTTTCTCCTATGAGTAAGAATTCAAAGACATCATATCAAGGCTCTGGGGTTATTGAAGACAAATGGCATCTTAATAGCAATTTTGGATCGAATCCAAGTTTTGGAAGCGAAATATCCAATGGAAAAAATGGCTTTTGCCATGGGTCCCAGTCAGAGTCCAAGTTGTTACAGGTTTGCTCTCCTTCTGTTGGTTTTGGTTATCTAAACTGCAGTATTGACAATACATCGGCTTATGAACACTTTGGAAACCATGGTCTTGCAAAGCATTATAAGGGTTCAGACTCCGTGGATGTTAAGATTGTGAAGGATATTAACTTAAATATGGTGCTTCCAAATGGCTTCCAAGACATGGTTCTACAAAGAGATCTTGTGATTATAGATGGAGAAGGGAAGCATGAAGATCCACCAGGAGGCTTGCCTTGGCTTGGAGCCAAACCAGCTTGCAACGACACAACCACCAAAGGAAGCAGAAACTTGGACAAAACTGGATCTGATTCTCTACAGGTCTGTCCTCAGCATTTTGCTGACGAAGTTGAAGCTAGAAATGGTCGAAATCCAAGTTTTATTCAGGATTTTACATTGGCTTCATGCACTCGTTATACTGAAGCCAAGATTGTTAAGATGGCTGACAGTCCAAGTGATAAAAAGATTCTTGGGTTTCCCATTTTTGACAAACCACATGTTTCCCACAACCATTCATCTTCTCAGTGCTCCTCTGCCAAGCTTTGTCATCATCGATCAGAAATTGAAGATATTGAAAATAATGTTAAAGTAAAGGTACTTAATATTGATTTGTCACACAATCCTTCATTGCCCAACTCAAGAGACCAGCTATCCATGGAAAATCTGGTTGTAGAGAAGAGATTGAGTAACAACTTGGATGATTCCAGAAATCGCATTAATTTAAATTCATGTGCAGATGAGGATGAGAGTCTATCAGTGACTAATGTACAGTGTGGTGCAGAGAAACGTACTACTGGGATAGATTTGGAGGTCCTGGCAGTTCCTGAGAGTGAGGAAGGTATTCCTACTGGAGGAGAGTTTCTGAGTGACCAACTTGAAAGTCTTGTTCAATCATCACGTGTGGTTGGTGACCCACATGAGGAGCTTGTCAAAACTGCTGCTGAGGCTATAGTTGCCATCTCATCATTTAGCAATAATAAGCATTCAGAGGATGACATTTGTCAGCCATCAGAAACCCCACTGAAGGAAACTCTACACTGGTTTGCAGAAATAATTTCTTCTAACATGGGTGATCTGCAGAGTTACATTGATGTAGCTCTAAGGTGTAAGGGTGTGTCTGATCAGGAGTCTTCCTCTGATGAGAGTGATTACTTTGAGACCATGACATTGAAGTTGACAGAACTCGAGGTGGAAGAGCGCTGGTGTAAACCTCATGCACCCGAGATTCCAAAGGTTGAAGAAGCAAGTGCATCTCGATTGCTTAGTCGGCCTCGCAAGGGCCAAGGGAGGAGGGGAAGGCAGAGGAGGGACTTTCAGAGGGATATCCTGCCAGGTCTTGCTTCATTGTCGAGGCATGAGGTCAATGAAGATCTTCAGACCATCGAAGGACTAATGAGAGCTACAGGTTGTTCCTGGGAGACAGGGTTGGCAAAGAAGAATGCTGGTAGAAGTGGATGGGCAAGGGGGAGGAGGCGGTCAAGGTGCCCTGCTCCAACCATGGTAATGACTGTAGAATGCCCACCTCCAAAACAACAATCTAGTAATGGTGAACTTGGACTTGAGGAGAGAAGCCTAACAGGGTGGGGAAAGACAACTAGACGGCCCCGGCGCCAGAGATGTCCAGCAGGGAACCCTCCTCTTCCTGTAGCCATAGTATAGAGAGACAGAGACGCTCTGCTTTATGGTTTGAAAATTTTATAGAGGGTACTGGGGAATCCGGAGTTGTTTCAATGTCCCAGGGTTAGGTGATTGTGCGTCATAGGGGATTGCCTTGTATATTTCTTCTCTTCTGAGCCCAAAATTCGGGTCCCTTGATTTTCTGTGTTTGAGTTTACCAACTTGTATAATTCATAAATAATGTTGCATTGTTTCATCCCAGATATACAACATTTTCAACCGTGGGTTTGGGTAGAGGCTACGACAGAATTGGCAATAGCACCTTCATTATATTCTTCCTTGTCCTGGTGTTTGCCTAGCCTAGTGGTGGTTAAAAGACAGCAATTTGACTGAAACTTAAACCTTCCAAAGACTTGAACACCATGACAGAATTGGCACCATTAAACTGCGAAGCAGAAATGATTTAGCTTGACCCAGATGTGTGATTGTGGTAACAACTCCCGCAACAATTTTACGTGAAGCTGGGTACCTCTTAGAGTTTCTCTGGAGCTGCATGAAACGAAGATCACTTCCCAGTTCCCACCCACAACTAGTTAAAATTCTCAGATTAAACTTTAAAAGAGGTGTCTTCTTTTCTTTTTTCTTTGTTTTCGGTGAAAGCTGAGATGTCACATCTTAATTATGTTATGAACTTTGGATAAGACATACCGGTCGAATGATGTGTCGAATTGATGGCCCTTTATGCTGACCATTAACTCAACCAATCCTATAAAAATCGAATCTGTAACAGTAGTTATATAATAGTCAAATGATGTAAATGCATTAGGTTTGTTTGCTGCAGCTCCAGAGAATGCTCTTGTTCAATGAATGCTCTCTCTCTCACTCTTTCTCTCTCTCTCACATACACACATACACTGATACACAAATCTCGAAGGATGGGGCTAGTTAACACTGAATAGGGTTAACTAAAACAGAGTTGCACCCATTACCAAACATTCTCTTATCCTCTGAAGAAAAACAATTGAAAAAAAAATGAAAAGAAGGTACGTGGATAAAAAGCAGGCAAGGCTGATAGTACCCATTACTTTACGTCCCTTTTATGAGTTAAGTAAGTGAAAAGAATAAGAACCTACTGCACCGTCCCACAGGCCACAGCCAAGTGTCTTGCCTTTTGGTACGAAGATGTGACCTTAGGATAGGATAGATACTCCCTCCCATGAATGGACCAATCAGAAAATCTCCACTTTTGTTTGGATCATGGGGGAAATTAAGCAGCAGATCCATCATCCCATTGTACTTACTGTCCGTACGTCCCCCTTCTTGACCGTCTCCAATCTCCACACCTGATTCAAGGATCTTTTGACTATTTGTCTTCTTCTTTTTCTCTTCTTTGGCCATTCGGCTCATTACCCCATTACTTCTATGGAGTTGTATCTACATAGTTATGTACATACACAAGAACAGCTATCAACTATATGAAGGATAAACGCCTATCCACGCGGCTTCTTCAGTAGCGGCCAAAAGGATCCATCATCATCCATGCCTGGCTTTATTCACCGCCACCTGGCAAGAGATGAGCCTCTTTAGTTGGCTTTTGTTAAAAGTTAAAAAGTAATATTTAGAGACTCCAAGGACTTGCTTTATTTTGGAAAAGAGAGACCTCCGACGAAAAGAAATGTAGGTGGCTCATGGCCCATTCGCAGAATTTTCTTCCCATATATTATTAACAAAATCGACTGATCTAATGAACAAGTTTGTTTAGATTTCTTTTTTCTAGGCAACTCATGAAAGTTTTATATATGGTCTTGACTTGACTTTGTTGGCAATTCTTCTTTATTGTATTCTTTTCTTATTTAGTTATTTAATTTTCTCTATTGTTGTATCATTTCCATTCCCTTTGATTGAAATTTCTCAAAGGGACATATATATATGCTTAAACAAATGCTTGTTAGGTTCTTACCTAGACCAAGATGAGATTAGATGTAGATGTAATTTAATAAATAATAGCATTCAAGATGAAGTTTGAATTCCAATTCCTAATAAAATCTTAACTTCCTGATAAAGACTCTGCCCCTGTCACATGTTTAGGTCTTCTCCTTTTAACTTTGTTAGGCATCTCTGACTCAAAAGGTATGACCTTGGGTTTTTTTTTTTTTTTTTTGGTGGAAGTTCACAACCTGATTTCAAGGAAAATTAACTGTAAAAGACCAGTATAATGAACCCCTTAATATCATTTAGAAAAGAAAATTTTATTCATCAAAATCTAATAACCAATTTTGAGAACCATGGTAGATTTCCATAGAAAAGATTAACAAGTTTCTTTTTAAGTGGCTTTGACTTCATTTTGTATTGTTCATTTATCTTCTAATTTCTAAACACTTGTGTACAAGCAATCAGTGTGTGACAGAGAGGGCGGGTTTGCCTGGTTGGATTAACAATTGCAAACCTCAGCATTAGCTGCTTGGAGTCTTCAGCAGACCAGGATCCATTGAATGGAGGATACCGTTCACCATCCTCCATCGAATGGAAGATCCTGTTACGTTTTTTGTGAATATCCAGTGAAAACCTATATGGCCCGACTGAAGTCCATTCGTATTAAGGGTACACCCTTGGGCGGGTTGGGTTGGGTTGAAGGTCAACCTAGGCCCAACCCTAAGATATAAATTTTGGGCTCAGGCCCAGAACAACTTGGGTTGTATCTGGCCAGGCTGGGCGGGTTTGTACAGCCATCATTTTATTAAGCTTTAAAGTCCAACCTGAGTTATGTCAGACCCAATCTGTAGCCCAAAAACTCAGGCCCAACCCGTGTATAAACTTGGGTTGGGTTGTTGAGCTGCCCAAGTTGCCGACTAGTTTGTATTAAAGTCGAGGGAGATAGAAGTGAATGCACAATAAGCACCCTGATCCAAACCAAAAGAGAACCATTTTATGAAATATAGTTAATACAACTCTAGCGTTCAACTCCAAAGATTGAGAGTTTGAGAGCTGCACAAACGATGACAATAATAGTTAAGACTTGGCAATGTAAAAGTTTGGATATATAAAAATTGCTGTGACTATTTCTTTCTTTCTTTCTTTCAAAACTCATTCGAAGAATTGGTTCTTTGAAGCTTATAAAAAATTAGCTTCAAGTATCATTTTTGATTCATAACTTATTCTTCGAAAAATGACTTAGGGGCAAAATTGTAACCCAACATAAATTTTTGTTTCCAGAAAAGAATCAGGTTGCAGGCAGAAACATAAGGTGTACATGCCTTCCAATCCTCAACTTGAAAACGTTGCCTTCACTTCCTGTGTGCAACCCTCCAGATCGCAAGCATTTGTCCCCAAAAAGAAACAGTACAAACAATACCTTTTTTTCCCTTTTAAATTTGGCATCCGCTTAGAATTGAAATGATCCAGGAGACCATACCAATGGTGTCACAAAAAGTATAATATGGTAATACTGAACTTTCACTTTCATCATATTATATGTACAAACACTGAGATGAGCATATACAATACAGGTGAGCTTCACTGGCTTGTAGTCAGGATATAGTCCATGGTTCTAACTTCTGTTCCTTCATCCTACAAAAAAATACATGATATTACAGATTCAGATTACAGTTAACCATTAGCACAAACAATAGCCTCTCCTTTAAGATAAAGGAGTTCAGTACCTTCTCTACCATCTTCTTCATTCTGTGGATCCACAGGCACTTCATGACGGGGCCTGTTGAACTTCTCACGCAACTGCTTTATTGGGACAAAATCTCCAGCTGTGTCCATTCCATAAAATAGGAACGAAATATAGGGATGATCAAATCTGTCCTGCAAATGTAAAGTTCAGCACATATCAGATGTCAAGGAGAGGGAAGTTCATGGGAACATTTGAGTGTTTTAGAACTTTGTACTAACCATATCTGGCTGATCAAAGGCTATTAAGTTATCCTCAGGAACTGCACAAGGAAAGAAACATTTCCTAAGAGACAAGGGTGAACCAGAGAATGTAGGCCATTGTGCAACCAACTTTGCACATAAATAAAAATAATATACTAAAAGAATCTTGCATTTCCATTTTTCAGTTATTTTACCATAAGCCACAAGGAGGTTAGGATCAACATGTACATCAACCAAGACCTGCAAAAATGTGACTTGAAACTGTAAGGTCTTTGCTTCAACTTGTCCACTTAATCACCTTATTCTATGAAACTTGGAATCACTATCATCACCAAGAAGTCCTAAAAGACTAATTATCTGGTACAGCACAACAAAATCAACATGATATTAGACAAAGTTCTGTATTACCATTACTTTCTCTTCATGGAAGAAGCGAGTCCACAGTAATTTTGCATGCACAAGATAAAATATAGTGGAAAAAGAAAGAAACGCTAAGCTGCTAAACCTGATAAAATGGTTGATTGGACCCCCGAGGCAACTTTTCAACTTGTGCAATTTCCATCCATGAACTTGATTCACAGCAAACAGGATCCATTCCACAAACCACAGCACGGTAGCCTAACATAGTAAATAAACAAAGAAAGACCATGAACATTAGAAAGTATAACAATGATGAAAACTAACAATCTTATCATTAATTAGGGAAAACATCATACTTAAGGAAAGAGACCTTCTTTCAAGTACAATTAAGCTTAATCTACACGCAGATACAAAGACATCCCTCTGTTATAAAGATAGTATGGGTTTTGAGAGCTAAACCACCTATAAATGTAATATGATGTTTACAGCTTTGCTTCTAATCAGTGAGTCAGTGACTCATCATTTGCATATGGGGAAAATTTTCCCCAGGATTCTGGCCTCTTTTTTTATATTTTTTTATGGGAAACGGTTACTTTCATTGAATTAGATTAACATAAAATACAATTGTCAACCACCCAGAACACGAGGGTGCTGACCCCAAGAAGTAAAGTTTAAGTTACAAAACTGCCCAGAACAATTCCTGTCTGAAAGTCCCTTGCTTTGCCAACATATCAGCTAACCCATTAGCTGACCTTCTGGCCTCTTTAATAGCACCTCTGACCTTCTTTTGTTGCCGAGAAATTTATTGATTAGAATGAAGACTAAAATTTAGTAACATGTTATATATAAGCAAATATCAAACATTCTGAGATTGCTTTACATATATTTCTTTACAAAGTGAGATGGCAGACAAGATTTATCTAGTTGATCCAGTTTAGTTTGCATAGCACTTGCTTGCTTAATTAGTTGATAGATCAATAAATTATTATTATCTACCTACAAGTGTAAGAGCATGTGCTATGCACGTGTGCAAGCAAGTATTAACCATATATGATATATTTTGTATTTGAATTTAACTTTTACCTGCACACAACGGTCATAACCCAAGGCAAGTATCAGCTTTTATATAGTATAGATATAGATAAAGAAAAGATAAATTGACCTTGCAATTTGAAACCTGATATAGTATGACCTAGTGATCTCTCAAATTTTGATAATAATTTCCAAAATAATATCAAAACCTCTACCAATCACAAATGCCCCAAAATCAACTTGTGAAACACCATCCAGGCATCCACCCACTCAGACACAAGAGACTCGAAGTAACACATCAAAGTGTAGGAAACATACCAAATATTTTATGCCTCACTTTCTGTCCTAAACGAAACGCATACTGTGCATTCTCATATGCCAGAGCTTTTGCTGATGCAGCCAGAGATTCTGCCTCCAATTTTGAAATTTCATCTCGCAATTCAGCAGCTACAGCATAGTTCTCACTCTCAATTGCTTCCTGCATGTCAGCACTGCAATAAAAGAAGCAGTTACCATGATTCATCTAGTAGTCAGAAAAGTAATTTTCTATTGAACCAACAATATAAACTTTAAATTTGCAAAGAAGAAACACCATCTATAAGAAGACTATATAAATAAGCATCATCATTTACCTAAATTATTGAAAATAATACAAACTACAGTTTGCCTTCAAAACTACACAGATTAAAGGAATACTCACCGCAAACGTAGAATACTTATGGCCTTGTCCTGAGCTTCAGTCTTAGAGGTTGAACCCCTTTTAGCATCCCGCTGCCTGACAATCTCTTCTTCAACCTTTCCAAGAATGGCATGTACTAAGATGATTGGTAAAAAAGAGTTCATGCAAAGAAGAGCAAGTACTCTCCACTAATCTTTTTTTTTTCTTTCATTTGCTATATGCAGCTTAGATAAGCATGTTTTGGAATTAACTTCTATAACCCTTTTTCTTCTTTGAGAAAGCAACTTAATGATATTGGACATTGTACCCTAAAAATCTTGACAGGAGAATCCCATCATCATCTAAGCCCTTTTATATGGGGTCAGCTACATGAATCCTGTTTCACCATTCCGTTCTGTTTAATGCCATATCCATTGACAGGGGAATCTATCAAGTTATTATTTGTTAATATTTGAGAGGGCAGGTGCATCAGTCTTTGTACAGTGGAAACTCTATGCCTATTTAGTGTTTTGGTGCGCGTGCATGGGGGGATGTCCATCTGTGCAGGCAAATGGTTTTGAGGCTTGCAGAGAAAGGAATTTTCCTCCACAAGCAAGCTTGGCATGGAATATCCAGAGTGTCCACCAGAAGACAGCTGGCCCTACATATTGCGCATTGCATTTTCACCATGGATAACTTTCTGTGATTTAACTTTTAAATAAACAAAAGTGAGACATAAAATTGTCTTATTGATATGTGCCAGAAGGCTATTAGGACAAAAATGCCACATGGAAAGAGGAAAGTGGAGAACCATGCAAATGCACCTTGGGCTGCAGCATGGAAATGGTGGAAATATGTAACACCTAGCTAGGTATGTGTTTGGTATCCACAAAAGAGAATTTTAAGAGATGTGCCTTAGAAATGCTGTATGATGGGTGCAAGCAATTAAACTGAAGGGGGAAAGTTTCTGGATAAAAAAGCAGCCATGCTTTATTTTTTTTTGTTTAGGAACAGACATGTTTCATGGAGTAGAATCTAGTAAATCATGAAAAGACATACCCATAAAATGAGTGTCAGAGGTGATGGTTAAAATTGATAAGTGGCAGAAATATGAGAAATAAAATTGGAAATGAGCATATTAGAGGAAACTTAGGTGTAACACTAATTGATAACAAGATAAAGAAAAAATAGATTTTCATTTTATTTTCCATGTGGAACACAGAACAATGAGTATAGTAGAGAATGACCAGAGAGTTTTGCATTCTAAAAACGCAAGGGAAACCCAAACAGAACCTGGGTCAGGTGGTGAGGAAGATTTGTTAGCTCATTCTTTCACAAAAGATATGGCTCTAGAAAGAGTAGACTGGAGGAGGATCTATGTTGGATGAACCTATATAGTGGGATAAAATGGATATATCTTCTAGTTGTCAAAGTAGAAAAAAAAAACCACGAAAAAAGAAAAAAGAGAAGAATGCAAAGCTTTAAGGAAACAACAAACAATGTACAGTAGGAGAAATACATTGAGAAAGTGCACAATCAATAGGTCATGTGCAGAAAGAAAAGTACTTTTAAGGTTACAAAATTATAGATAATAGGCCTTTTCCCCAAAATGGAGTATCTCTGATTAAATTGCAATTACTAAAATGATAGTTCACTTATTATTATTATTAACAAGATAGTTCACTTGGATATTACCTCAGTGAGTTTGTTTCTTAATTGTTGTGCAACATCATACTGCTCCAAATTCAAAGCATACTGCACAAGAAAAAGAAATTAGAGAACATAACATTGTAAAAGGAGGGACAAACAGTTAAATCATGTTTACAATGTTTCTTTAAAGCACATTACCGGTGAAACTAATGGAGTTGCTACCTAACTAGCAAGAAAAAAAGGGCATCAAGAAAAGGATTGCTATCCTTTTCCAAGCTGTTCTGTGCACCATTGCCTTTTCTTTTATTCTGGTGAAAAAGTGATCCAAGAAAGACACTGACGGAGATGATCAAGCAAGCAGCATACAGGTAGTGGGTGGAACATGTCTCAAATTGAGAATTGAGATCAAACTTTTGGAATATCAGATTTGAAATTTATGTAAAACCATTTATATATAAAGTTTTAAGTACTTCAAAGTTAAAAAGATAATTAGCTTAGCAAAATAACCACCATCAGCCAATTTTGAACTTTGGAAAAATAAAATGAATAATAAGAAACAAGACAAAAAAGGGAAAGAAAAACAAAATATTGAAGGACTTTATGGATGAAAACAAAATATTAAGAGCTAATTCATACAAACACGCATAAATAAATAAATAAATACATACATATGCAAGGTGCCAACCATCTGGTCGGTAAGGTCTTCTGCTGGTCGTAGCGGAGACTTGGGATCGAATCCCGCCTGCACCTGGGTTGGGGGATGGGCTACCCCTGTTGTGTAGCCCTTCAAAAGATATCAACGATGACAAATTTTGAATCTATTTATATGGACCTAACCCAAAACATGTTGAAAGTTATCGAAAATATCAAAACTATTCCAGGTTATCAAAGCTATCTTACACTGATACAGCAATGGCAAGAATAGGAAAAGGAGTTTATGCAATTCAAGAGGAACTGGATCATTGCTATGGACCTACTGGCTCTGATTGCCTCTTGAGAGGTGAGAGGTTTCAATCCTAAAGGGTGAATTTTTTTGTAGAGCATATCAAAAGGAATATAACTGGCAAACCTTTTATGGGAAATCACAGTCAGCTGCATTGGTAATTAAGAAGGCCAAAAGATTGTTGGTCTTTTGGGTGTCTATGCTTTAAATATTTCCATGGATTTAAACAAGAGTGCAATGGGAGTAAATAATCTTTGATCATAATTTTGATGTATAGGAACTTTTGAGATACTCGTGTATATCTTGTACATGGTTTCAGCTTTATAGCCATGTAGAAATTATATATACAGACCTTCACACTTTTTTTTTTGGATGATATTAATACAATACTCTAATTATAAAGAAAAAAAGTGTTTGACATGGACATATTACCCATTTTAAAGCCTCCATGCAACATAGATCCCAAATATTGCCAATACCAGGAAAATACCCTAAAATATCAGTAATACCAAATAAGCTTTGGGGCTTCGTCCCCAAGATACCACCAAATTTTTGGATTCCTCAAGGATTCTGTGTCCCCATCCTCAGAAATGGGAAAATATGAGTGACTATCACAAAATTTGGAGATATTGCTAACCAACTCTTCAAAAAATAAATGGATAGTATAGTCATTTGATTGGGCCAGTCTTTGGTTTATGGTAGCTATCAACTTGCCACGTTTATCAGTGTGTAGTTGTAGGTAGTTTCAGCTAATCAAGACATGCAACATAAGTACAAAGGTTTTCTAAACCAATTTGAAATTGAAAAGACAAAATCATGAAAAACAGCAGATCAAACCTGTACTCGAGTTGCTAAGTCAAGCTGGAAAAAGAAAACTAAAATGTCCTCATTAGCACTCTCACTGCGCTCTGAACTTGCATCCATTTCTTGGTCACTTCTATTAAAAAGCCACCCAGCTTCAACTTTCAATCCACTTTGTCTTGGTAGATTGCAGTTATTTGGCAGGAAATGTCTCATGACATATGGACCCCAACAGTGTTGCCTTCTACCTTGGGAGGCAATATGGGTTTTATTCACAGATTTGCAATCACTTCCCCTAAGAAGGGCAGTTCCATATAACCTACTATTTCCAGTGGTTGTTGTAGCTCCCATTAACATGCCGTGCACCATTTTTGAAGAAGTAAATTCTTTGTTAATAATGTCTTATTATTATATTTTCATCCTTCTAGATTGATCACAATAATTTTTGCATGATTTTCTATCCAACTTTAATCCTTGGGAAACTTCTTCTTCCATACTCAGCAACCTTGGTTGGCATCAATTTCTTCTAGTTCCCATCCTGCCAGTGGTTCCTATGTCACATCAAGTGCAGAAATGAGAAGAAACTCAACCAGAACCACCAATCAAGATGCAACATGCAAGTACCCAAATCCTCAAAAAACAATTATGTAAATGAATGATTCGAGTTTGGACCAAAAGAATGGATATTAACACTCTGGTCATATTTAGGCATATATGACATACTTGAAGGATCAAATTACATGCAACAATGCAAAACCTGAGATAGTAGGTACTGTTAGAAGTTTCTAAATAATTTAACATAAACTGGACCACTTAACAAAAAGAAAATGATGGGTCTAAAAGTAAATCTACCTTGGGGCTGTTGATTTTCTATTTTATAATAAAGAGAAAATTTTATTAGAAAGAGAAAAAAAAGAGGAATTGGGGCTGTGATTGATTTCCTTGCTTGAATATGGGGTATAACCAAGCTGTTATCAGTACTTGGTACAAATTCTGTAGTCAAGATATACAGCATACACAAAGGCGTGGTTTAAGTATTTAAACTTTATCTTAGATATTCAAAATACATGCACCAGAATAAAATCTTTAGTAAAGAGGTCTTTACCCAAAGAAAAATCATAGCGGCCCAATTTTGGATCTCTAATAGTGATTATAATTAAAATCACCTTGGAGAATACCATTGATAGGATAATTAGAATTATAGCTGAAGTTCAAATGTTAAAATAGGGGTCCTTATCTCTGGATATCTACATCACGTGAACAGAAGATGCTCTGAAATATTAGTAATGCCACTGTAGGGTTCCGCTATTCTGTTTAAATAGACTTGAACAAATTAGCATTGATTACAGTTTCGACATACAAAAGAAACAAAGAAGCAGTGGTTTATTATAGCAATCTAGATGATGAACCACCCAGTCCTCCATCAACTCAGAAAACTCGGGAATCCGCCACCTATAAGGGTATTTTTTTTAGAAAGCTGAAATTAATTAAAATTAAGAAACAGAGCTGCACCTATAAGGGTTCAGTGAGGACGAATTCAACAGTACGAGAAGCTCAGATTATTGGGTTAAAACTTAAAAAAAATAAATAAATCTGAAGCTCCTAATATGATTGAATACGAAACCAATGGTTGAAAAAGCACAGTCGAACCCCCAACCCAACAAAAAAAAGAGGAAACGGAACAATTGCATTGTTGCAGAGGAATTGCAATGTGGCATAGAAAATGTTATTCTTTTCTGAGAAACGAGAAATTGTCGAAATTGAGTTTGAAGCTACCTGGGTTCATCGGCTTTGGAGATATTCAAAGAGGACCTTCTCTGAGTGCTACAGAAGAGACGTTTGAGGAGTTCGGCGAAGGGCGAAGGGCGAAGAGAGAATGGAATCAATGGATAGAAGATGGTACTCCACACCATAAGCTGGAGGACGTTAGATTTCCTAACTACCAAATATTTCGGATATTTGCTCAAGCTAGTGTTGTCTCAGCGACGCGCTTTTCTGGCGGTACGGGCAGACGAATGCCTTTCGGTGACGGTGGACCGGGCCAGTTTCAGCACCTTGATGAGGGGCGGACCCGGTCCGTCTCAGGGATATTAGTTATTAATTTAATTGATTTCTATAGAAAAAGATTTAAATAAATTAATTATTAGTTTTTAATTTTAAATATGATGATATACATTTTTTTGGCATTTTGAGATAATAGAAATTAAAAACAAGTGGCTACACTAGATCTAGAGCCACTGGAGAGGTTTCGATTTTGATCGTAAGCAGCTTTGAATAAGTTATTAAAATTAGTTTCAGTGGAAAGTGGCGTTTTGGTCTCGTTTATTTTTTGATAAAAATGGAAGGGGGAGTAAGTGGGTGAATCCCACGGAATTGCAATAATCCCGTGTTCAGCCACTGTTACAATGGAGCTCATGGAAAACTTTTTTTCCCAAGATCTGGAGAGCGACGAAAAAACTTTAGCTGTTGGGGGTCAACAGCCTACGCTGTTGAGAGAATTTTTGGGAATGTCACGTTATCCTGAGAATGGATAAATTAGTAATTACGTCTTAATTTATTTTAACTAAATATCAAAGCACGGGCGTTAATAATAAATGAACTGCCCAAAATGTGCCCAACCGAGAAACCGTCTCAACAGCCTCCGCTCTGCTGTTGGGCTCCAATAGTCAAAGTTAACCCCAGAGCAAGTGGGTAAATTATCCATTTGCCAAAAACTCAAATCATATCCATATTTTCTTGTGTCATAACTAGATAGCGTTTTACCTAGCCAAATGTTGTATTTATGAGTATTCGAGCAACATTTTCCCAAGAATCACTTGCCCAGAAAAACGGATTACCCAAATAATAAAAAAAAAAAAAAAATTAGTTTTCGGGTTTTTCACAAAAAACATAGCGTCATGGCTTTTTATATGGGGCCTATCTTACAATGCCAGGGGCCACTGCATGAAAGCCCTCCCAAACAGACGATTCACCACCATGACTCAGGCTTTCATGCTTGAGTGGTGAGTAGGGCGAACTTGGGGAGTCAGTAACATAGTAAGGGTGTGAACACTGAACAGGTAAAAAATGTTGTAGTAAGGCTGCAATGAAATCCCATATATTTTCCTTTTTTTTAGGTTTAGTTTATTTGCAATGAAATTTCACTTTCACCGGTGAAGTGCAGATGAGTTGATGCAAATTTTGATTTTGTTTGTTTGGAGTGTAAACGAAGTGAAATAAAACCCTTTAGGCTCAGTTTGGAAAGAATATAAATACAAATTTGTAGAATGCAAAACCTTGTATTTTGTATTATATTGTATGTATTTACACTACATATTTGTATTTATACTCCTTCCAAACTGAGCCTTACAGTTTATACACTTCTCTTTTTAGTTTTTATACTCATTATGAATTCATAGTGCAAATGAAACTGCAACGCAAATAAATGGAAATAGAATGTGAAAACATTATTAAGAAAAGAAGTCAAGTCTACCTAGGACCAACTCCGGTTCAAGTGATGTATAGTTGGGCTTGGACTAGTCAACTCGGACTTTACCTCTAGTTATGATGGGCCTCTACGAGTTAGGACTGTAATTGGGTTGGAATTTGGATCAGATTAAGCTACATCTGAATCCATCTAAATATTTAAATCCAAATGGACCAAACCTTGTCCAAAATCTGAAATATCAGATTCGGATTGGATTTAGATTTATATGGTGTTTAGTTTCATTGCCATTTATCTGAAAAAAAATGGCACTAGTGCAATGTCATGGAAGCGTATTTCCAATAGAATTTGAAATTAGACCTGTTCATGGGTTGGGGTTGAGCCTAGTTTTTGCCAAAATTTGAATGGTCCCAGCTCAAAGCCTGACCCGACATAGTGTAAAGTCAGGCCTGAAGCCTGACCCATGAACAGGTCTATTTGAAATGATATTTGCTTAAACGGGTCTTTTTGATGTCCTCCCAACGTTAAGGCGTATTTCACTATTCAGTTTATATGGTGCCTAATGGCATCTGATGGCACCTAGCTGCCAAAAAATTAAAAATGTTTTTCATCAGCTATTTCATTTTTCAAGCTGCATGTTGTACAAAGCTTTCTTTAAATAAATGGCAATGGAACTAAAAAGCCCCTTCATCCAACTTCGTTTTATTGTCATTAGAATGAAAATTAAAAAAATTAATTATGTTTTAATATATAATATTATATAATGTCTATACATATGCATTATTATATTTATATAATAATTGGACTCGGATTTATATTGGATCGATGTAATTAAATCCACATTTAATGCAAATTTTGACATTCATATCAGAATAATCAGATTGGATGTTAGATCAAGTGTCAAACTTTTGGAGTCTGTTGATAGCCTTGCCAATGAAGCCAAGGTAGGGGGGCCATGTGGGAAGCTAAGAGATAGTGTAAGAGATGACTGTGGGAGACGCGTATGTGGATGAAGTGAGCAGTGCCAACAACTAGGCAATTAGGTGTAGGAGCTTACCTCCCAGCCATCTCTCCCTCTTATGTCAAGGTGGATACGAATTGAGCTTTTCACAAGTTATTCGAGTTTGCCTCGTGAAAAGCTTGATTTGATTTTATCTAAACTAAGCTTCAAGTCAAGCTTGATCCCAGTGAAACTCAATTCATGAAGCTCGTAAATTTAATTGAGTTTATATTTAGTTTTTATATGCTTAAATTAGACTTTTTTTCATAATTTTTGCATGCTTAATTTTTTTATGAAGTTTGGCTTTTTGTCGAGTTAGAGTCAAGCTGAGTTCAAACATATGAGATTTTGAGTCAAGTCAAATTCAAATTGATGTTTATAGCTCGAATCAATCTCAAGCCCAAACTCGAGCCTCATATTTTTCTGACGAGCTAAATTTTAATAACTAGATATTCGGCTCAAATCCACCCTAATTGTATGGCCTAGCCTCTAAGATTATAATTAATAACATTACACAAGTTCAAATATATTAATTATTCAATAGGGTGATTATGTTAATTATTCAAGGTGGTTTTGATATCAAAACTGTTTTCTCCAGAGAAACCATCATGTAGGCATTTCAAATGGTTTCTTATTTGGTTGACTAGTTTCATGGAAAAAGTGTACTTGCAATTCTTTGCTTCGACTTTTATAAAAGTCACTTTTTGGATAAGTGTTTTATCCTACATAACACTTAATGGAGATCCGCTTCAGTTTTTACAGCCCTGCATTAGGAATATCTTTGCACTTCTGTGCTTTATTTCATGAGAGATATTTCCAATGCAAGGCTATAATAGGTGTTCGAACACTGACTGAATCCAGTTTCCACCTAATGGCGCCCATGTTCTTAAAATGGGAATAAATGGAAATAAACAATAGAACTTGATTCAACTTTTCTCTCGATTTTCCAGACAATGTTGTTGCGTCCAACAAACGGCTTTGATACCAAAACCACCTTGGAGTTTCCAGTTGTCTTTACTGATTATGATTCAATTTTAAAATTTTCATCAATACCCAGATTTGAGTTTTCCAAAGGAGATTACAGCTCTAAATATCTCTACAATATGAGTTCGCATAGGATATTATGACAAACTTTAGCTTGTAATTTGACCAAGAGTCAAAAATTTCAAGTTGACTTGAGATGACTTTACCAACCGTTTAATTTTAAAATTGTCATCGACAAGTTTTTAAATGTGATTACAGTTAATTCCAAATATCTGCAATACAGTTCACATATGCTATGTTTCTTGCTTTGAATTTTTATCCAGGACCAGGATACAGGGCCAGAAACAAAAGATTTTATTTCCACATTCTGTCTCACAAAATTACATAAAACATTAAGTTAAAAGGAAATCATGCAAGGAAACAATTGATATACAAAGAACAATCAAATATAACCCCAACTAACAACTAAATACTAAAAGAAAAAGAGAAGCTCCTATCATGTGATGTGAGGAAACTGTTGATTTGGGCAGATCACATAAACACAAAAGGAAAAGATAGTGAGATACCCATATCCATAGAAATTGGTCCATAAATTTAATTTGCTTCCACTTCTCCCAAGCGGGTGCTTCATGTGTTGTCTTATATGCAATGGTATTTACACATTTAGCCTACCACCGATTGAATACAAGTGCAGACAAGCTCAACCCAAACAAGTACTGAAGATCCCCAACTCATTTGATATTGGTTATGGATCCAAAGAGATGTTGGAACGGAAGGTAAGGGCACCAGCTGAGACAATGACAAACTGAGAAATGATTCCACAATTTACTCTCTGATTCATGCTGTTGTAGGCTCAACATTGGGATAATATAAGGCGTTGTTCAAGACTACATAAAGTCCACTCTGTCTGTCCACCATTAATACAAGGGTCTTTCTGCTTGGAAGGTGCCAATTGGCTCAGTTGGTAAGGTCTTTGGCTAGTTGTAGCTGAGATTTGGGATCAAATCCTGCCTTGGGGAGTGACATCAAAGGACTCTCCCCACTTTATTTCCTTTTTATTTTTCAAATACAATATCCACTTCCAGACTTGGGCCCCTATCCCCGGAAAGAGAAAAAAAAGATACAAATATAAAAACTAGAACTTCAACTCAGTTCAGTCTGAGCCTCAGGAGATCCATGTAGATGCAAGGGATGGAGTGAACAATCTGTAAATTAGACCATAAGATGACAAAGAGACAATACATATTCAATTGCATACATTCTCATTTTCCTCCATTCTTCAAATTCAATAATAGAGGTAATGAAAAAAAAAAAAGCAGGAACTGATAACAATCAGAAAAACATAAATATTAGCAAAATGCACTCTGGGCACCAGATTTGGCTGAACCTGAAAACAATCCAAACCTTCCTTCTGTTAATTTTCATTGGTTTCAAACTTGGAGTTGGAATATGTTTGGTAGGAAATGTATGTTGAACCCCTCCCTCATTCATATGATATAACTAGGAAAGGAGATATGCTAAGCCTAAAAAGAAGTTCTTTAGACGTGTTTCCCAAGTTGAATCGCTTCGCAGACTTGCCGCCACCTTGACAAACCACTAAAATTATCATTATCAACAAGCAACAAATTGGGTTCATTTTGGTTCAGCTCTCTGTTTCAACATTGTAATGAAGTTCTCTTTCTCCGCTGCTGTCATACCCTCTGTGGAACATACTCCTACACCCCACTCCGCCCCTCTTAAGCAGTACTTGTCTTCAATCTCTCGGCGATTCCTGAGAAATTTCCCCACAAAATTCAGATGGTCACTCACTGTACTCTAGTGCATGTTAGTTGTGGTTTGTGGCCGACCCATCATATGCACTGTGTCCAGCTATTGGCGGGTCAATACAAATAAATAAACCCGCATTGATTGATTACTAAGTGGCAGAGATAGAGATATCAACAATAGAAACATTACTTCTCTTTGTTCAATTTGGACTGCTCCAACAGCTTCTTGAGGATTGGAGATGATTTGAATCTTTCATCCAGTTCTGCATACTTCTTCTGGTTCTCCTCTGCATAAAATAACCAAAGCATCTTCCCTTGAAATTACAAATCATTATATAATTCATTTCAGTATGGTAAGAATAAGAAATACAATTGGTAATTGGGACTCGGGAGAGATGAAAAAAAAACCATTAAACCGGTTTAGGAAATCGATTTGTGGTAGCTGAGGACCGGGGACCGATTCTATCCCTGAGAAGCCCGACAGAATTCCAGCGCTGACTGCAATACCAGTAAAAGCATGGTTGTATACAAATTAAAAAATATACAGTCGCATTCCTTTACTTCCACCACTAACAAACGCCAAAGAAAACCCAAAGAAGTTAGAAACGGATGGGGTGTACCTGGATTTGACCAGAAGAGAAGTGCGACTGCAGCTGCCAAAGGAACGGATTTCCGGAGAATATGATATGAGGATGAAGAAGAAGAGGAGGAAGAAATGGGATTACAGGTACGAAGAACCCAAATGGGTCTTGAAGTTGCACTAAACCCAATTTGATTTCGAGGTGTTCTAAGGTTTTCAGGTGGGATGTGGAAGGAGGTGTGAGAGAGTTGCATATATGACGAAGAAACCATGGTTGATGCTTGATGATGGTAGGCTCCTCTTTCTCCCCAAAAGGCTCAAGATAAGAGGGGGCGGGGTATATCCAGACTCCAGAGTCGGAGATATCAAGCGGTTTAGCGGAGGCGGATCCCACAAACGTATTTCTCAACGTTGGACTGATTAGACAGATAAAAGATTCCAATCCAATTGCATCAATCCAGTTTTTCAGGGTTATTGGAACCCATGTTGACTATTGAGTGGATGTCATGAGACCCAAACCAACAACTACAACAAGGGTGTCAATGGACCCGTCCAGTCCAAAATCAATTTGGACGGACCAATAATATATATATATATATATTGGATTGGATCAATGCGGTCGAAAATATTTATTAGATTGGATTGAACTTGGTCTCTCCGTAATAAATTTAGATTAAGTTAATATCTAGTCCATTGATAATATAGGTGTAAATGGATCGGGTTTGAGTTGGAACCAATTTAAACTAAAATAAATTTGAACAGATTAGACGGTCCAGACATTGAATTGGATTGGTCCAAAATAGTTATTAGATTGAATTGGATCTGGTCCATTTGTAATGGATTCACATTGGATTAAGATTGGATTGGACCAAATCCAGTCCAATTGACACCCCTAACAACAAAGCAGGTAAATAAGGTCTTTTTTTTGGTATTAGTAAGGCCATTTAATAAGAATTAGTGGCTTCTTGGTATAAGCATCTGATGAATTGATCAAGGGTACTTCACATCTGAAAGTCCATTTTTTATTTTTTATTTTTTAATTTAAAGAAAAAGCATTAAAAATTTTATTGCTAGTCTAAAGACTCAAAAGTCAAAATGAAAACATTTGTTCATAAAAAATTGGATAAATTACAAAGACCCCCTATACTATGGGGTTTGTGACAAAGACCCCCATGTACTATAACCGTGAGACAAAGACACCCTTTTGTTAGTTTTCCATTGAAATTCACCATTGCAATATTTTTTAATCCCCATACTACCCTTGTAATACAATTGGGAGAAAAACACTATTCATCTTTCCCAACCTCACGATACACGAACAATGTAGATGCAGACATCAATACCTCTCTCCCTCTCGTCATGTAGATTGGTTCCCCGAAATATCGGATTATTTGTCGAAGTGTTTCGGTTTCTCGTACGTCGTGGTAAAATGGCTAAATTTCTGGCATGAGAAATGTTGGAAACCTAATAAATTTTCAAAAGTATCTTACCTTCTTGTTTGGTGATTTGGTTGTTTTCAAGATATATATTTTTCTACGGTAGGCATAGGATTCCGACAGGTTTGACTCGATATCTGGGGCAGGAAGCTGGATCAGATTGCTGTGGCTAAAGACAAGTGGTGCTAGTTTTCGATGTCTGCTATTTTGGGTTTAAGTGGAACCTTATTAGCTTATGCTGCTGCTGCTTCTTGTATTCCTCCGGTAAGCGTTTTGAGTTTAACGACGATTTGAATGGTTGTTGAAGCTCTAGTTCATGTTAGATTACTTGCTGGAGACATATTGGAATTGGTAGGTGGAGATATCAGAGTTTGTAACCGGTAGATAAGACTTAAGAGCTGAGAAGAAACCCTAGGAAGCTAGGTTACCTATTGAAGTTCCTTTTCTATTCTTCCACTTAAAGAAAAAACGAAAAAAACATAGAATTCCAGATTCTGTTGTAGTCTGTTTTCCTAAGAATCCTAGAATTTTGGGAAACATGCAGAGTTGGAGAATTCATTTGCCATCATTGTTTCTACAGCTTCAGCAGAAGCTAATGTGTCTTCGTCTGGCAACCAAGTAGCTCTGCCATCGACAACAACAAAGAAAAAGCGCAATCTTCCTAGAATCCCGGGTAAGATTAAAGATAAACATCTAATTAATATAAAAAATTGCATCCCTTTGCCATGTTTATTTCCTTCATTCTATTTTTTATTTGAGTTGCAGATCCAGAAGCGGAGGTGATCGCTCTGTCGCCAAAAACCCTAATGGTAACGAATAGATTCGTGTGCGAGATCTGCAATAAGGGGTTCCAACGAAATCAAAATTTGCAACTTGCCAACTTGACCACCAAGGATACAATCTTCCTTGGAAGCTCAGGCAGCGATCGAGCAAGGAAGTTCGTAAGCGAGTGCATGTCTGCCCCGAGCCTTTATGTGTTCATCACAATCCATCAAGAGGTTTGGGCGATCTTACGGGAATAAAGAAACATTTCTGTAGGAAGCATGGAGATAAAAAATGGAAATGCGACAAGTGTTCAAAGAAATATGTCGTCCAATCCAATTGGAAGGTGCATTCGAAGACATGTAGAACTAGAGAATACAGATGCGATTGCGGAACTTTGTTTTCTAGGTTTCTTTTCTCTTTCTTAATTCATCTCTTTACAAGTTCAGGCTTTGATGTAGAGCCTTCTGTAGATGAACAATGTTTTTCTCCCAATTGTCTGAATAGTTATTGCATGGGTAGTATGGGGATTAAAAAATATTGCAACAACGGATTTTAACAGAAAGCTAACGGAAAGAGGGTCTTTGTCTCACGGTCATAGTACAGGGGGGTCTTTGTCGCAAAACAAAGTACAGGGGGGTCTTTATAATTTACCCTAAAAAATTTGCTTAACCTAGACGATGCTCCTTCTCTACTCGAATGCTCTATTCATCTAGGCTTAATCCGTGCATATGTATTAAATCGAGGTTTAACAAAATAATTTTAACTTTTACATGGATTTTTTTACTTAAGGGCAAAATGGACATTTCATATGTTCCGTTATGATTTAATGGCGATGGTAATTGTCAGAACTAATAAGGGTAGAAAGGTAATAATTAATATTAATCAATTAGCTAAACCATAATGGTAGTTTAAGAAATTTGCCCCAAAAAATTTGCTTATTGTTTATCTGTTGAGAAATGATCGCCGGTAGGTAACCAGATGATTAAGCGCGCAGGTAAGATCAGATTCACTTTATTGTTTTGTGTGAAAAGCTGAACCTCTCCTTAAAAATGAAATTATTCAATTGGATCCTTTAATCTCTTAAGGTTAATGGAATGAAAGAAATCCATAACTTGTTCTTCCTGTCCTTGGGATTAGAACTTAGAAGTTCCATTTATCCAACAGTTTTAAGTTTTAACCTTCCAAGGATAACCTCTATTGTCTAAGGATAGCAGATGAGGTCCAGAGGGATGCTGCCTTTATTGGGCTCGGATCTGCTACCAACGAGCTCTACCCACATCTCTGCCCATGAGACATTATAGCTGTGCATTGCAAATCTCCCTTCATTCATGGGTAGATGATCCCAATACTGGGTGGTGGTGGTGGTCTGTGGGTGGGTATGTGGGAACAACTTGTGGGTTGAAGATTTAGAGAGGACTTTATTCACTTGATCAAGTTTTGTAGGAGTTTTTTTCTTTTTTCTCTTTATTGGGCCATTTATTAAAACACCCCCATAATTTTATGGATTCACTAAAACCTATCCCATGGTTTGCATTTTACTAAAACACCCTCTATAATTTGCAATTGACCTACTTAATCAACCATCCATTAGATGAAAGTGAAAAATGATAATTTTGACCTTAGCATTCATTCAAATAAATTTAATAAAAAAGGAATATAAATGAAAATACCAATTTTTCCAATAATAAGATACAAGCAACTACTCTATTTGGTAATTTTGTTTATTATATGATGTACCGATAGGGGCATAAACAACCATGGCCCATGCCCTTGAATATTTTTCACTTAATTCAGGTGATCAAGTTACTATTTTCAGATGGAAAAACAAACAGTTCTTAATTAAAAGTCAATTAAGTAAATAGATTGCAAACTATATGGATGTTTTAGTAAAATAAAATCTATAGGCCAAGTTTAAGTAAATACATGAAACTATAGAGATGTTCTAATAAATGACCCTTTTCTTTTGGTTAAGGTTGGGGAGGTTAAAGTTACTGCAAATTTGGCTGGTTTCTTCAAGAAATTTTTTCAAGGTAATTTAATAAATTTATTATAGGAAAGGAGCTTTTTGCATATTTTCTTGAAAAGTTAAGAAAGGTTTCTATTAAGGTCAAAACTAAGGGGAGGTTTATATGACTGTCAAAAAATCTAGGGGAAGTTTTCATATTTCCCCAAAATTTTTTAGGATTTAAACAATTTTTGGACTAATATCTAGATAAGAATTTCCAGATTATTCTGAAACGGTGCTGTTGATGTGTGGTTGGAGGCACCTTTTTTGAGAAAACGGTGCCTCTATTTTTGTTTGGAATCGTTGCTGCCAGGTAGGACGTTTCCTGGAACAACAACTTTTTCTGTTTGGTACCAATGCTCCAGGAAACGTTTTCAGCACTGGTACCCATTATCCAGTGCCACATCACTGCCCTGTGGGCAGCAACAAGCTGCAGCTCCAGGAAACGCCAAATTTAGTGTTGCTCCAAGCCATGAATTCCTGATTTCCGAGGCGTGGCTTGGAGCACCATTTTTTCTGATGTGACGCCATTGCTCCAGGAAACGACAACGGTGCCAAACAGCCGCTAAATCTTCAGAATATGCTGAACTAAATTCAACAAGAAAATAAAAAACAGATCATGATAAAATAAACAACCATTAAGTCCATTACATGGTAATTAAATAACACAACATAAAAATACCTAAAAGATACAAGCAAGTATGTGAAAAAAGTTAAAAATTTTACTTATTTTCACAATATTTTTCAAATCTTTAAAAACCTTAATAATTCACACTTGTTAAACTTGTTTCTTCCGTTTCTATTGTAGATTTAACTCTATAAATGGGGTTTGAAGTTTTAGAGTCATCTCAGGGGAGGGGGTGAAAGAAGGTTTATTTTAAGAAAAAAAAATTATTTTTTTCAAATTTTGCTCGTTACAAATTAGTAACGTATCGACGGATACACCCTAATATATTACTGATATGCCACCGATACATTATCAATACGGATGGATGCAGTAAAAAAATTATAGAAAAACACATTGTTTATTACCGTTCCCCATATCATATAATCAAAGATACAAATATACAATACGATACGCCCTTTTAATTTATTGACATCATAACATTCAACCCTGTGTATGCCATTTTCATTATGTAAAATTTTATTGGATTTAAACAACTTCTAGACTGCTCCATAAATAAGAGTTTGCAGAGCGGAGTCCCTGAAATTGGAGCAAAGAATAGGCAAACTTTTACCTTCTTTTTCCTTATTTTGTTTGGTTTATTTTATTTTATGATATCACTGAGGCTCAATTTGGAAAGAGTATATCTATATATTTGTATTTGTAATCCTTCCGCACTGAGTCTGAATATCACAGCAGGACAGAGAGAAACCACTAAATCATAATATGCTGAACCAAATTCAACAGGAAAGTGAAAAACAAAGAACGATAAAACAAACAACCACTGGGTTCATTACACAGTACTTAAATAAAACAAGCAACAGAAATTCATTAGATTCTGCTAATCTTCCACTTCTCAATTATTCCCTCCAACTCCTTGTAAGAACCTCCACCAACTTCAACAGCCCTCCTAGATTCCTCTCTAATATTCGCCGCTTGGGCTTTCAGACGGTCATTCCCCATCATTTCCCCAATCTTCTGCCCTATCTCTTCCCCCTTCACCACCTCTGTCCTTCCCCAACCCCAGCTCTTAACCCACATTCCTATTCCACTCTTCTCCATCACTTGGGCATTAATGCTCTGATCCCCATGTTGTGGCCATGCCAAAACCGGCACACCGTTCCATGCAGCCTCAGTCACCGAGTTCCACCCACAGTGACTCAGGAACCCACCGACAGCCGGGTGAGCTAGTACCACCCCTTGGTCAACCCAATTCTTCACTACCAACCCATTATCCTTCATCCTTTCCATGAGCTCCTGACCCACAATCCCACCCAACTCCTCCTCATCCTCCCTGTCTACTTTCTTGTCCTTCACCACCCACAGAAACCTGCACCCGCTCCTCACTAGCCCATCGCCCAGCTCTCTAATTTGTTCTCTCGACATGGCCGTCCTACTCCCGAAGCTAACATACAGCACTGACCCAGCTGGTTGTCCATCAAGCCATTCCACCGATGAACCCTTCTCGAACTCGCATGGTGCCAAAGGGCCGATCTTGGTCACTGGGGGTAACCCATTCACCACTTTACCTTCGTTAAGCGCTGCCACTGTCGCCTGCTCTGCATTGCCGAATGTATTGATCAAAATTCCGTTTGATTTTATGAGTTCTTGGCCGTTGGCCATGAATTGGGTCGTGAAGAGATTACTCAGATCCAGAAGCAGTGGTGGAAGCCATGACTTGGGTACGGGTGGAACCCCGGGAATTTCAATGTCATCACTAGCCGTAGCGGATCCGCCACTGAGATTAGTACTAGTGTTGACGACAAAGGTGGGGAAGTTGAGGCAGAGTGATAGCATCCAGGCAGATGATGTGAAGAGAATGTAGTTAGGGAGACGAAGCTCGTCCGTGATGGAGATGAATGCAGAGGCTAAGCTTACGTCTGTGATAAGAGCAGAGAGAGGCGGATCAGAACAGGAAGAGAGGAGGGGAGAGAGGAGGTGAGCAGATCGGCGAATGGCTTCGAATTGGAGGAAGAAAGGGTCCTTGGAGTTGGCGGTGGAATGATCCAAGGGGAGGAGATGAAACTCTAGGGGAGTGACGTGAGGAAAGGCGGAGAGCAGACGAGAAACAAGTCGTGATTCGGAGAGAGACACAGTTGGGTGGGTGGTGATGAAGGTGACTAGGCAGTTGCGGCGGGCAAGGGCAGCGGCAAGGCGGACGAAAGGTACCAGGTGACCCATCCCAGAGCTTGGGAGGAGGGCCACATGAGGAGGCAGTATCTGGAGATCGCTGGAAGATGACATTTCCATCACAGCTCTTTGGAGTTTAGAGGGGGGTTGAAGTTGAAGAGGAAAAAGGAAGACGGGAGGAGTAGGTTGCAGACTGCATTCTTTTTTCTTTACATAGAACACTGGAAGTGGTAGGTGTTACAGAGTACAGCACTAATTAATTAAAAAAAAAAAAAGGATAGATTTCTTAAACTACACTTATAGTTTAGATAATTGATCCTTACTGTTTACAGTATCTATATTATTAATTGACATCGTTATTAAGTGTTACTGAAAAAACAAAATCTTAAATTTACCCTCTACTAATTCTTTAAATTTTCAAAATAAAATCCAATTAATGAAAAGTTTCAGGAAGATCGCCGTCTCTTACAGCCCCTCTCCCATGCATTATTCCATTCCGATTGGTATTCCGAAGACCTCACGGGGCTCCTCTATTGACTCCCACCCTCTCCTTACCACAGCGTACCAGTTCTAGATCGTGGAATACTTGATCTCTGCATCCTCCATGCAATACACCTCAGCAACTACAGCATGAAGCTGATTCTGATCATAAGAAGGGACAACTCTGCTCCGAGCACTCACTGATTGCCTCCGATATTGGATAAAAGATAATACCGGCGGCCCTTAAACGTCTCCCGGTGGATGGTGGCAATAGAGACACTGTCAAGAGGGCATCATCCGCGACACCAGCCAATCAATTCCGCGACACCTCTAGGTATCTATTGTCCAACCACTTAGGTTCCCTAAAATTTCTCAAATGCATTCAACCTATATTAAAGCATCCATTGTTGTTCACTTTTACTTGTAAAAATCAACCAATCGTCTCTTAACTCTTCCGAGAGCCGGTAACAGCCCTGTTTTATGGATGGTGATTTTTATCTGACTTACGTAAGAAGGATGGAGGATAATATTGTGTTTCAAAAAAATTATATTTTGATGGAACATTAACCGGATGCTAATGATAGAGATAGAGCTAGTCAATTGTCAAAAAACTTAGGGATACTCTAAAGTAGTAATATGTAAATAGTAAATGTATAGTTAATCAATTAACTTATGATTAATCATAAGGGTAGATTGGGTGGTTTAAGAAATTTACCATTTAAAAATTAACAAATGTTCTTCATTTTTCTATTAATTAAGATGAAAATAATACACAAGATTCCATGCAAGCTAATAAACATAGGGTAAATTACAGATAGATACCCTAACCTTTCAATTGCAACACTTGAATACCCTGAACTCTTAAAAGTAGACACTTGGGTCCACCTACTAGTATTCTGTCAGTTAAATATTATATAACGGCAAAAATACCCTTATTATATACTTCTGACATCATTCTCAAGTAACCAAACATCTCCCTACAATGACGTTCTCACATGGATAGTAAATAATACATTCAAATTTTTCGGCAACTGTATTCTTTGATGATGATTTCACTCTACAAAATAATCTGAAAAATGCACGAGAAGGTATGGGTATTTTTGACATTATATAATGAAAAATGCAGAAGAGTATTCAAATTTTCCAGACGACCGCATTGATGATTTTACGTACGTAAAATTCAATCAAGTTTTAACATCTCTCTGGTGGTTGATAGTTCATAACTAAACTTCATAAACATTCACTACCTATATTTTTGAATCTCCCTCACCTAGACCTTGGAAAAACCCTTATCGCCTGCAGCCAACATCCTGCTAATGTGATCTTAGTGAATCCCAACTTTCCACTGTTTCTTGCTCTTGCCTTAATTACGGGAGGCAACCACAGATTGAATTATGAATCTAGTTTGCTGCACTTGTTTGGCATGCATTCGTTGTACACTTCCATCAATTTTGGATCCGTTTGGTTTGTAGTTGGAATCAGAATTAGAATTAGAATCAAAGTCCCTTGGGACAGAAATCAGAATGGTCTATTCTCCCACTTGTTTGGATCAGACTGCAATTAAAATGTATTTTTCGTTTCAAGGGAGGGAGAGGGAATGGCCATTCCCTCAAATGGGAGAATGCCATTCTTCTAGAAATGAGAATTGGGTTCTGATTCCATCCATCCAAATGATTGGAATTTAGTATTAGATCTCTATTCCCATGAACCAAAAGGACCCTTTGTGAAAGATATACTTATGGGTTCCATGTTCATCATGTATATTTACATAGAAGTAATGGGAATGCCTTGTACAACCTGACTTCTCTTAGACCACCCATCCTGCTTAAGGTTGGGCAGTTCAATGCTGTTAATTAAGCTCAGGCTGACCCTTCTACTTGTTGGGTTCAGTTTAGTTAGCATTAAAGCCAGTCCAACCTGCCAAGTTGCACATGTATTATACAGAGAGAGAGGCTGGCATACATGCCATAAAATCACAATTTTGACCATTCTTTTGAGGATGGTTTTCAAAATCAGACCAGATCGGACAGTCGGACTGGAAAAACAGAGAACCGGTCAGGTGATTGGTTTCGTTTTTCTCCAAAACCAAATATTTGCAAAAAAAACGTTGATTTGGTCAGTAAACTGCTGATCCAGGCGGTTGAACCGTTCAACGGTTTGATTGTGTTTTATTTTTTTGTCAGAACAGGTCGACTGTTCAGTTCAAATGGTCGGATCATTCGACCCAGGAACCGAACCCCTAACCAGTTCGTTATCCAGGTTGGTTTTAAAAACTTTGCTTTTGAGTATACAAAATGCAAAATCTATAGTGCATTTTATAGAAATTGCAGCAAAGGTAAACCTACTAGTGATATATGTCACAGTGGGCTTCAATGGTGTGAAATGTAAAAGAATACCTTGTATATAACTAGTGGTGGAGGGGGGCCATGGCCCCCCTATATCTTAAAAGTTCCCATAATCCCCATTTATATTCCACTTATATTTTGGTTCCCATCCATGTTTATTGGCTTTCGCCCCCTAAATAAAAATTCTAGTTATTAACCAATGAAAATTTATATTTGATGATGCCAATGGCTCAGTTGATAAGTTCTCTAGCTGTAGCAGTCCTAGCAGAGACTTGGGATCAAATCCAGCTGTTGGAAGGGTTGGGGCTTATAGGTCAGCTAGGATCTCCCGTAAGCTAAAGCTCTGGGAGCACAGCATCCAGGTGCATATTATGCATATTGGGAATATATCTCTCTTACATGTATGTTAAATTCATGGAGAGATGTTTCTAATGTATGTGTGATTAGATGAGTGTGCTTTCATTTACCATTTCTAACTTGAAAGTGGTTAAATCTACTTACCTTTAAGTCTCTCTCACGTTATGGCTCAGAGTTAATCTTTGATACCTCAGAATTCCAATTCGATATAAAATCTTGATCATGCACATGGAATGGCTATATATCACTTATCAACTAGTGATATTTATGACCATGAAAAAAATTTGATGATGAATCACTTCAATCATGTATGGATGCCTGATACCAACTGATGGTGACTCAGTTGGTAGGGTTTCTGACTTATTGTAGCAGAGACCTGGGATCAAATACCCATGCCACTAGTGTTGTGGGTTAAGGGGATGGGGATGCACTACTCCCCCGTTGTGTAGTCTCATGAAGCAATAATAATAAGAAGAAGAAGAAAAATTCGAAATTAATACCCTGTACTTTTAGGGATAGTCTCAGTTTCCAGTAGTATTGAATAGATGGGAGCTTTATATGTTAAAAGCATCCTGAGGTCCAAATTGGGTAAAATGTGAACACTGATAAGCGGCTTTAAGCAATTCTTCATCGTTCCATGTGTCACGGAAGGTCTCATAATTGACAAAAAGATCTATTACAGTTGATATGCAGATCTGTTTCCTCCACTCTTCTGTATGTGGGAAGTCACAGTTATCTCCATACTTATCGCAGTACTGCAAGAAACACAAGGAAAATGTTAGGGAAATTTTAAATATTAGAGATGTTCTTACATCAAAAGTACGAGATTTCAATGTCTAACATTCAGTATCATGTATGAAACACAGATATGCATAGAGAAACCAAAAGAACTGTTTATGTGGTTTATTTATTTATTCTGAGTTTCTACAGTTGAATGCAACTGTTTGATACCAAATTCATCCTCCCCGTACTCAGGCAAACACAATTCCATTTTCCAAGCTCAGTTTGACTCGGATCATGACCAACATTTTAACCCAGATTAATTCCCTTAAACATGACTCAGTGCAGACACTGGGCTAAGAAAAGGAAGAAGAAAAAAAGATCAATAATGAAGTAAAATATAAAGGAAAGTGGATAGAGATTTGATACCTCAAAGTCTCCAATGTCGTGGGTTTTGTGCTTCGGTATGCCTTTGGCCTCCAAGGAATGATAAAATTTACTAATGGACTGCATCGTTTCATCCCATGATGGCAGTGTTCTTTTCCCAGAAAGGAGTTGAGCTATCCATCTTGCTTGTGATTCAAAGAAAAGACAGCCCAGGATCTGCATCATTTCATTCCATGGTAACAGATGATTCAGAGAAAGGAAATCCCAGGATAAAACAGTTGGTAGTTTTGATAATTGACATAGTTGGGAGTATCATATCTCATGTACAGGAAAGAGAGAAGCCAAGACCTAAGAGTGGTAAATTTCTCTCTATATCATCTCTCTCTCTCTCTCTCGTTTGGTTTATCTCCAAATAGTTGATGTTTGTAACCTCTCTCCTCCCCACACTAAATCCATCTTTTTCTCATCTTAAATCTCTAAGGCTATGTTTGGTTTGAAGGAAAATGCAAGGAAGGGATAGGTAAGGAAACCTTGTATATATTTCTCTTTCTTTCCCTTCCTTTCCCTATCTTTTCCTTCAAACCAAACATAGCCTAAGGGATCCCTCTGCTCTATAAGGTAGGGGTATAAAATTGATAGTTAGGTAGAGTCAGAAACCAGCAAAACCCTTCCTTAGGCAAGGAATGAAGCTTCAGCAAGGTCCGGCCATAGACTTTGTTGAAGGCCCAACTTTGCCAACTGAAACCCCACCTAAGCTAAACCCAACAATACTCAGGAATGGATAGCTTGGGTAGATGTGGCTGGGATTGAGCAAGTATTGAAAATTTTCTCACTGGCTAGGGCCTAGGGGTGCTCATTAATTTCTGCTCCAATTTGATCAATAATAAAAGAGAAGGAAATTACCATTCTAGGAATACCCACAAAAGAAAGAGAGGGAGCAAGAGATGGTGGGAATGTATGCTCATACAATGGTCCCACTCTGTTATCATCCACTACTACCATTCCTTTGGTGTCAAGAAATGGGAATGAATATCAATACCTGCGTAGAAAAGGTATATATTAATATTAGAGAATTTATAACCATACAATAGAATTTCCATTTCCATATATATAATTAAAATGAAAACTTGGATGGAAAACTATGAGGCCAATTACCCTGTACAATAAATAATGGAATCTGCGATGACCCAAGAGCCATCTTCGAACAAAACCCGTCCATCTTCTTGTACCAACTCTATCTGCATTTCATAATTTCCTTTTGTAATTTTTGATAAATATATTCATGTTGTCGAGGAAGGCATTTTTCCAATTCGACCAAGTTGGACTAATTTCACTTTGGCTATTTGTAAACCAACCAAAATGGAATGACCTAATCATGCATATATATTAATATTTTATATTTTAAATATAAATTTTAATATGGAAAAGTGGAAAATTTCCCATATTTCTTAGTCTAAAATGTTTTCTATCATAAAACTAATTTTTTAATTTATTTTTTTAATAATTGCACTATAATTTTTAAAATTAAATTTATTTTTAAAGTTTAAATCTTTTGAATCAATCGACCAAACCAAAAAATCGACCCAGACCGATACAACTTGAGTGGGTCGGTTTTCACAAAAATGTTAGTCGGTTTCAGCTAACCAACTCCCCAACCTGACCAAGTCAATTTGGTTGGCCAAATAGCCTACGACTGAACCGAACCAACTCTTGAACACTCATAGTTTCATCTAAATTAATAGTCTCATCTTTGATAAATAACAATAGTTTAATCTCCAATAATTATTGAAAATTTATAGCAAAAATACACAATTATTGAAAATATATTGATAATGAAAAAAATACAATAAGTACTAAAAATATATTAACTTAGTCAATAAATAGTATAATCTCAAATAATAGTTTAATCTCTAATAAATATTAATTAAACAATAAGTTATAACAAAAATACAATAAATTAAATTTAAAAAATTCAATAATAGTAGTTTAATCTCCAATAATGAATGAAAGTTTTCTTTTAAATAAAAAAATAATATTTTTTTTAAATATTACTTTTATTGATATTAAGGCCCAAAAGTTTCCCTTATATACTATTATCCCTTAATTTTTTGCCTTATGCCAATATTCTTGTGTCCTTGAGGAGCAATTTGTTTTTGGTGGGTTCACTAGTGAATGTGGGCAATTTTAAATGATGATGGTGATAGTAATAAGGTGAAGGTGTGTTAATATAATAATAGACTGGCCATGAAAGCTAAATCAGAATATTTTAATATAATAATAGATTCATCATAATAGTTTGAATGCTTGCAAATGGTAGTTGTCCAAATGTTTTAATATAATCGTTGAATTAGGACATAAAGAAGTATAATAAAAAATTCAAAATATAGATATCTTCTTTTTTATCTTATTTAACCTTTTATTTCCATTTGCACATGCTTGTTCCCTTACACTAATAGTTATAATTCCTGTTTGTAAGAGTAATTGTGGATCAAAGTCCTAAAATACAAATATGGACCATGGTTGCTCCAGCATTGTTAATTACCCCCTGTGTAAAAGATCAAAGATAATTTATTTGCACTTGGTTGCATGTGAAGATTATGGATAAAATGTATATAGTAGTTTTTGAATTTATCCATGAAACCAATAACATCGGATTGCTTTGATTTCCTTGAAAACCATCTTATTATATATATTCCAATTCTCAAGTTGCATTAATTTTCAATGAAGCTCCATATATAGTTGGGTCTCCAGCAGTGGAATTGGGTGGAGGGGTTGCGGGCGGAACACCAAGATTATTATTGCTTTATTCGAGATGGTCATGTGGTCTGAGAGCCATGAAAATTGCAGCATATTGTCGAAGGCGTCGATCATCCCCATTTTCTTGTGGCTGAACCACCAATCTTCTAGTCCTCACCATGTATCGGCGCCAAGCAAGCTGTATGTTCACGGCAGCCCATGTCCGCCAATTTGATGAATAATACCTTGTCGTCCTTTTAAGCTTGTCATTAGCAAATTTGTAACGGAAATGATCGGTAATATATCGGAGGTGATGGGCGTCTAGACCAAACGCTTCTGTTGCCTCTACACAGACGAAGGTGGCCGATGAGGCGGGGAGGCGGCCGATAAATGGGCGACGGAGACACCATGAAAGTAGCTCATCCCCTAGAAAATTCCCAGGGCCCAGCATGCATGTTGCTACCATGCCTTTGCTGAGGCCTTGGCTACTCTTTATATGCCCACGCACGATGAATACCATTCTTTGTACTGGGTCTCCTTCTCTGATTATCTGCAGCAACATAAATATAAATGTAAATGTGATGAGAATGAACTATGAACTGTATGTATTCAATATTATCTAGTCCTAGGCCTAGCCTCTTCATGTTTTACTTACGTACCTTCTCATCTTTAGAGTAGAAAAGGGGTCTAACTCTGTCACAGATGTTGTCCAGGATAAGATCATCCAAATTGTGGAACAAAGGCACCTGCATGCATGTGTACAATAAATATTCAATTGGGTTAACGTTAATTAATTTAGTTTGACAATATATCCTGCAATTGATCATCAGTAACCCAATTAGAAAATAAGCTTAGAGAAATGGTGATGCATGAATGGGAATGGGCTTGAGAGACTCGGTTTATCTGCATGCCTTACCTGCTTGATGAGATCCAAGCAAAGATGACGTTTAATGTCCCGCCTGAGTCCTTCTGGTAAGTCTTTGATCACTTCCATCTCGTCTTCTCCTCCCATAGCTGCCCACCTCTGTCGTTCGAAATGGCGAACCCTTTGTCTCAGACGCGAAGGCAACTGTCGCCTCTTCATCCACCATTCCATATCTCGACACCTCAGCTGCATTTTCCGCTTCCTTGCCATGACTGCATGCAAAAATACCTATACCAACATTCGCCCATTGCAGTTAGCTAGCAATTTGGCATAGAAGATGATGGATCAAAACGTGGTGGGGAAGGGGAATTAAAAGTGTTGATTCCAATGGAGAGAGAGAGAGAGCTTCAATCAACTAATTAAAATAAAGAAAAAAAATATTAATATCAATGAAATTTCATCACAGCTGATTGATTACCTGAATATTCCCAATCAATAGAGTGAAGAGCATCAAGCCACTTAGCACAGTAATTATACTGAATATCACTTCTAGACACTCACTGGTAGGTTCAAGTATATTACCCATAGTACTGCAATTGAAGAAGGGGAAAGTTTAAGTAGTATTTGGTGTTAGAAGCGTATAAATATTAATTTATATATAGGATAGCATTTTGTTTCCTTTGTTTTAGCATTCTACGTACCTGAGGGTTATTAAGCCCCAGTATATGGGGTAGAGGATCTTGACTGCAACAGAATTGCTAGAAACAACAGGGAGTGCCCATTCATAGATCCCATAAGGGAATGGCCCATCACTATCTAAGCACACTGGTAAACTAGCAATTGCTGAATCGCCATGGCAAGAGCTCTTCATGAGTGTTGATGCTAATGGAAGCCGGTAGCAGACTTCCTTGGCGCAAGCCAAAGACAGGTTGCACGTTGTATCTCTACGGCAATGTTGTTTAAGGCATGACGCTACACGTTGGATGGCAAGGATGTACCAGCAACCCCCTGTAACCTGCCAACAACATTAATTAAGGACAACTTTTTTAATTTTTTGCTTGCTCCTAGCCTTAGGGGTGAGCATTAATTATTTGGTTTAAATGGGAAAACGGAACAGAAAATTTTAGTTTTGGACCTTTTGGTTTCGGTTTTCAAAATTAAAATTTCAGCTTAACCATAAAAACAATTAATTGAACTTTAGTATATTATATTTTTATTGTATTAAAATTACATTTTAATCCAAAGTTTTTGAATAAACCAAATACTCGCCCCTATTTGTTCCTGAGAAATTAAATGTTGTTTTCAAAATTACCATGTTAGAGAAAAACAAAAACATGTTCTCTAACCTTGTTTTTGTTTTGAGAAGTGAAAATAAGAGGAATTTGTCTCTAATAAAAGAAGTTATGCTTTTGAAACCATCAAAGTTGTGTTTTCTAAAATTAGAACAAATTTTCACCCTTCCTTCCAACTTTTGAAATCAAAAAGCACATATACAACCAAGGACATGTTTTCCATTTCTGTTTTCAACCCACATCACATGTTTTTGATTTATTTTTGGAACTGGAAACAAAGAAAAAACAATTCACTTGGAAAATCCAAATCCACCCTTAGATTTTTGCTTCTGAAATTCTAAGTAAGAATTGCAAGTGCTCTGACTAATGCAAAGGGAAAAATTAGGTGGACATAATGGAAGAGATATGGAGTAACATAATTTCTCTACTCTTTATAGCTCCTAAGGTTGTTTGCTGATGATCTGTTGGGCACCTGGTAATGCAGGCCTGGATATACAACACAGCCTTATCAAATTTCATATAGGGATCCAAACACAATGTGGTTGTTGATGGATCAGGCAATTTTTGACATAGACTATGGACTGTTATGTGACACATCAAAAAAGCAAAAAAAGAGGCTGCATTTAGCTGAAAGGGATATTGAAAAAGTGTATGATATCTATTATGAGAAGAAACTAAGTTATGGTTCAGAAATGTAAACAAAGTAAAATGTAATACTTACATGAGAAGCAATGAAGTAGGCAATGACATTAAGGCCGAAACCCCACCAAATGGTGCCGAACACATAACCAGTAACCTTCTGCATTTTCCTCATAAGGTAAATGCTGTGGTAGATCTTTGGGAGAAACTGGAATAAGAATGCTAGTATAACGATTGTCATTATCATCTTAATCCTCTCCTCCCTCAACAGTTTTGGCAATACCAACCAGAAAATTGTCTGCATTAATTACAGAGTCAGATACAAGATCAGATCAGGACACAATAAGTAGATAAAAATTAAACAACAAAATCAAAATGGTATATGATCACATATTATTGTTGATTAAATGTGAGATGGTTCATGGTGGTCATTCTCTAACCTCTACTACAGTAGGTAGATACATCATGCCATAGTTCTGAAACTCGGGTGAGTCGATCCAAAACTCAGCCGAGTCCTGAGTCCTGACTAGTAGTTCATTCTCTGGAACTAATCAAGTTACTTGAGTTGACTAATAACTCATTAATCAGCCGGTTCAGCCTGATCCAATCACCCTCTGAATCTAGTTTGTTCAACATTTGATATGATTTTGTTTAGTGGGCTTCTAGGTTATAATTGGTATCAATGGCATTTGTTTAGTAAAGTAATAAACATTTGATATGATTTTGTTTAGGTTGCATTTAGCATTAGGAGTTAGGACTTATCTCCTTTTTGCTGTTAAAATGCCCAATGAACACTGAGTTTTTAACTATATAAAAAGGAGTTAAAATAAGGAATGCCAAATACAACCTTAATCGGGACAAAATCTACTTTAAAAATGTTTAGGTAATTCAGCACCACCAGATGCTATTACAGGCCACATGTGCCAACAGAAAAAAAAAAAAAAAAAAAAAACATCATTTTTAATGTTTTTAATAAACGGTTTCTACATAATTTAATTTGAGAAAAACGTTATCAGTTCAACCATACAATGAACTTTTCCTAATAAGCTATTCTAATCTGCCACGTCATCATGAATTTAAACGCGTCAAGCCACGTGTGACTCACCCGTAGGTAAACATCTCTGCCCCACAAGACCCACAGCACAACGGCGCTGTGGGGCGGAGATGTGAACACGTAACGCATTCACATAACGTGAACGAGTTCTGTCGCTTCATGCTTTTGATGCGTGGCGTTTCTACAAATTCTTCTTTCTTCTTCAAAAGACAAAAAAAAAATGGGGACAATTTTAATTTTTAAATCTCAAAAAGGGAAATTATTATTATTTATTAATTGTTATCAAGTAATTATCATCACATTCGACTCCCCAAGCACATCTCCCACACTTGATCATTAGGAGATGTTCATAATACATCTCAGCGGATTCCGGATTCCTTCGTACAGGAGGGAAGGGTCCCATAAACTTGACAATATCGTGCGGTCCAAATCCAATTTCAATCCTCCACGTAGGAGATGAGAAACCAACCTATAATAGACCACATGTTTCTCGCTCTTGCCTACTGTGAGTGACAGGAGCAGGCTAACGTGGAAAAGAAAAGTTGAAAAGTGTGGAGCATCGAGATCCGGAGTCGAAACGATGGTAATGTACAGTTGGACTGACGGGTACAGCCCAGAAATCGAAACGTGCTTTTGCCCTTTGAAACGATGGTTATGTACATTTGGCATCATCGCTTCCAGGAAGGAAGCTTCCTTGGTCCATGCCACGTGTAACTCGTGCCTCCTTTTCTCCCTAAAGAGAAAAAAGCTAATTTTATCCGTAAAAGCGAACAAGTTCGAATTATCTACAGTTCCACTTGTGTAATATGTTGTCAAATCGGGATGTGGACACGTCATGCGACGTACTCTTGAATTTGATGTTCCCGTTCTGAGAATTAAAACGATGGGTGATTGGACAAATGGGCCCCACAAAGAATCACGCAGTACAACCTAATTTAACCATCCTCAATTCCCAACCAACCGTGCATCGGGATTTCCACGTCGCTTCTCGCTGGAATGGAGACAGGAGTCACAGGACATCTATTAGGTGTCAGTGCAACAGAGATGAAAACACGTCAGTCTTCACCGGTCAAGGGACGGTGGAGATTGAGCAGCTTCATGTCGGTGGAAACACAGTTAACAGTGTTTGAGTTTCTGAGCCGCTTCGTGAAGCGTGCAGGCAAGTGTCCTCGTCTCCTCTTGCTTTATCAATATCAGAGGACAGAGGATCTCTCCTCTCTCTCTCGTATTTTTGTCTGGCGGAATGCTAGGAAGGTTAATCCTGGGCTGGGCATTTGGACTGCAGTTGGACCACAGTCAAACCAGTCCATGGATTTTGAGCATTGGGCCCTTATCCTTTTCTTTCTTTCTTTTATGGAAAGGCAGAAAGGTATGTAAAATGTAAGTTAATAATTACTATTAATGAGGGGTTGAGATTCTAGAACCAACCTGGGGCACGGGAAGGATGACGAAGGCGTCGAACCAGAACCCCTTGAGCGATCGCACGTAGTGAGACGCAATAGCACGGGCGTCCCAGACGAGCTTCCCGCAGCCGATCACGAGCGACTCTCTGGAGACGTACGCCAGTCGGAATTGGAGCCACAGGTGGCAAAGATGCACCGCGTCCACAAAGGTTCGGAGCACAGTCAGGATGGCTGCCAGCCCTCCGTCAATGTAGAGACAAGGGGCCCCACCCCGGCCGATGGACAGCGCATAAAAGAACAGAGGATCGATGGCCAATGCCATGGCTCGAGCCAGCAGGATGGCACGGTTCCATCTCTGCACCCGCTTGCTACGAGGGTCCAGCACCCGGCCGAACACCCATCTCGAGGTCCGCCGTTTGTTGGACACTGTCTTACGAAGCGACTTCCGATCCGGCGACGCCCCATCATCGGAATGGCTTTGAATCGGAATCAACGACGACCCTGCAGAGGCCTCCCACTCGGGTGTGTGGGCTCGATCGCAGCTCGTTGAGTGGAAGGCAGGCGCACCCACTTGCGTGCAGGCGTAGCACTCCACCGAGTGTGAGCTGGGGTTCTCCTCTTCCTCATCGTCACCTGCACCCAATTGGTTCTTCCGGAATTGAAGTAACACTCCAGGCCACCTGTTCATCATCATCAAACAACGAAATATTCAATGACGAAATCAGAATAAAATATTTTGGGTTTAAGGAAACCCAAAAAAAAAAAAAAAAGCAAAAGTAGTTGATCGGAGCCGAGTTAACCTTCGCAGGGAGATGAGGGATTCCGGAAGTGCGGGCATATTTGGAAGAGTGGAACCATGGGAGAGCAGGCCGCAGGCGAGGTGGAGATAAAAAGAAGAGGAGAGTTTGAAAAGGCCTGCTGCTAATTATTGGCCAAGGACGAGATCTTAATATATCAAAGACAGAAGGTTTGGAAGAGAGAGAGAGAGAGAGTAGCTTGAGGGTTGAGGTAGTTTAGCTCATGGGTCTGTCATGTAGCACATGAAGAAGTGTCGTGACTCGTGATCGTATGGATGAAGAAAGTCAAGAAACGCTAAGAAGAAGAAGGTGTTACAGAGGAATAATAACAATCCCGCCATTTGTCCCCGTTTCCTCGGGCACTAAAACTTTATAATTTCACTTCAATCCTTGAGAAACTTCTATTTTCTTTGTGCGGTAATAAATTCATCCCGTACTGAGTACGGCGGAAAGTATATGAATCTATTTCATTTAGACCCACATAAGTGCATTCTGTTTGGGACCCATTATAAGTTTTTTTTTTTTTTTTATTTGATTAGATTCATTAATATCAACTCACATTTTATGTTAAATGAGGCCCACTTTAATGTAACGTCCTCAAAACCGGATTTTTATTTTAGGTAATAAATTAAAGGGTAAATTGCTGAAACCTCCCCTTAAAGTTTATGGTGGTTGTTGAAACTTCTTTTCAACTTTGATAATTGTAATTACTTCTTTAAATTTATGCTCCTGCTAGAATGGCATTCTCCCAAATGGTTATTCCCTGCTTTTCTTTTGGGAATGAAATCCCATTCCTGCTGATTTTAATTATCATTCCCATTCCTATTTGAACCAAACAGATTATGAGAATGGATCATTTCGATTCCAATTTTGGAGGATTTCGATTCCAATTCTGACTGCGAATCAAACAGATCCTTAGTTGCAATTAGACCTCTTTTGCTAGAATCTGCTAAAAAGAGACATGGAAATGTCTAAAATATCGATACAATTGCTTTTAACCAAAATATTTATTTTTTAAATTTTATCTTCATATGAATCGTTAGCTAAACCTTTATAATCTCTTTTCTGAATTTGATATATTTTCCAAATTTACCCTTGATGTCGATCCCTCAAAGGTAAACCTATAACTTTTAAAACTCTTTTTTTTTTGTAGAAACTAGCCTCAATGGTAATTGTATGCACATTTTGGATATTTTTGTGTTGTTAGATATTTTTGGATATTAAGTTTTATTTATCAATAAAACATATGCACCAACTTTTTAATTTTAAAAATTAGAAACGACAAGATTTTAAAGTTCAATTAAGACACATGTCACCTTAAAATTAAGGGTTCATTTGGTTTGTGGGAATAGGGGTCCAAAATCGGAATCGGAATCTAATTGTTTGGTGGGTAGAATCAAAATCCCATTCTCATTCTTGGTGGAATAGAAAATAACATTCCTACTAGGAGTGAGCATGGGCTGGTTTGGTTTGGTTCCATGGTAGAACATGGAACCTACCTTACAAGAGTTCGTTCTAGGTCTTGGAACTAGAACCTACCCTGTGAAGGTCAGTTTTGGCCTTGTTGGTTTCGAGGTCAGTTCAAGCGTCTATCCTTGAAGGCTGTTCTTTCTTTACTCTCTCCCTTAAAAACATACATGTTCTTCAAAAACTTGATTTTCAATAAATATAATATATAGTTTAAAAGTTATGTTATCTTTTTTGATTAAATTAAGTAATTTAATATGTAGATTATCATAATATATTAATATATGATTTAAAACTTATCATTATAATTTAAATTTTGTAAAATCTCTCTCCTCTTCCCTCTCTCTTTCCCCCTTTTCTTCTTCTCTTTCTCCTTCCTCTTCTTCTCCTTCCTCCATCTTCATCTCTGCCTTGACGATGAACAGAGAACTACCACTGCAACTTCTAGCAGTGGTAGCTCAAATGCATCTCTCTTCTCTCGTTCTTCCTCTCCACCTCCAACCTCTCTCTCTCTCTCTCCCCCGTTTTCTTATCTCTTGTCACCGTCGATTCGTCGTTGCTACAACGAAAATGGGCGCAACAGCGACAACCGGCATTGACCTTCTCCACCTCTGGCTAGGTCCCTTCTCCGGTCTCTCTCCTCTTCCCTCTCTCTTTCCCCCTCTTCTTCTTCTTCTTCTTCTTCTTCTTCTTCATCTCTGTTCATTGTCTTCTTGATAGTGAACAGAGAATTACCACCGACAAAACCTATTGGTAGAGCGGAGCATGTTTTGACTAAGGTAGCGATCAATTGCTTTTAGTTCTCAGACATTCTCAGTGAATGGTGAATGGTGAAACCTTCACTAGAGTGAACGGTGAATAGACAAAGAGCGGCGATCTCTCTCTCTCTCTTGATCAATTGTTTTCAGTTATCGAACATTTTCAGTGAACGGCAAAACCTTCACACCAGAGTGAATGGTGAATGGGCAAAGAGAGAAGACTGGCTTGATGGATTCGATGAAGGCCAGGATGGTGCTTGGAAGTTGCAGCAGCCGCCATCACCTATGACGATGATGGTGCTTGGTCTCTGTTTACGCGTGTTCAAATTCATCAGAAAGCTCCTCCTTGTTTTCGGGAGAGAGAAAATTACCTAAGGGTAAAATGAACATTTCCATCCCTTCTATTACGATTTAACAGTCATGGTAATTGTCCGAAACAATAAGGATAACGTAAGACAATAGTTAAACAAGAAGGGTATAATTAGTCAATTAGCTAAACAATAAGAATAGTTTAAGAAAATTGTCCTTTTTTAAAAAAAAAATATCTGATTTCGCCAATTAATCAAACTTTATTAATTATTTTTGTAAAAAGTCCTAAATCCAATATATCCTAAATTCTATTAAATCTCTAAGCAGAAAAAATGTGATAACGCAATTATATCTAACCGCACATTAGAAACATCTTTTATGGGGAGATGAGATGATCCTATTGTTGTATGACTGAATTTCGTGCCATCAGCATGTATGACATTTTTACTGAAAACAGATCCCGTGGCCAATAAAACACGAACCTGATAGCAATACAAACCAAAAAGTAGATCTCCAAGTGATTTGAATTTAAAATATAATAAATGGAAATCGTGCAACATATGTTTTATTTGCAGTGGAGGAAGTAAATGCAGAAATGGTGGTGGTAACAAATGTGAGCTACACACTTCTTGCCAATTAACAAATTGGAGAAATTGTAAATGGGTTAGTTGAATATCTGTGTTGTAATTTATTGGATGATGGTCACAAGAATCTTATGCAGCCATGGTTGTAGCAAATGTGGATTCTCCTCAAATTTAGAAGTCGGTAAATCATTATACGAGGTTTCTTTTTATCATCCATCGAAAGAGATGGAAATATAAATAAATTTGTATGGGAGATATTCTTTATGTGTGGTTGGATGCTATGCTATTAGAGTATTTATACGGTTTTTATTTATAGAAAATCTGGCTGCCCACATCATTCCCTATGGGCGGACAAAACCTAACCTGATTATAAACGGGTGTATGTTTGTTATTATACTAAACCATATAAAATTAGAAATGATTGATAAGTACAAAATTATCATATCCTTTCATCATAGGCAACAACTATATGGGGATGTTTGGAACCGTGGCTTTTTTTTTTTTTTTTTTCTGAAAAACGGTGTCATGTTGGATTCACATGGGCGTTTCAACAAACACCCATATATATGATTGTTTGGTTTACGCATTTTTTGGAAAAAAACGCTTGAACCATGGGCATGCCTTGTAAATCAGGACCCCACCGATGTATGAAACGTCAAATTTGGCGTTTCATGCATTGGTGAACCGTTGCCCCTAGCGGTTGACTGATTGGTGATTACATGTATCCTATGTGGTGCTTACCTCAGCACATACATGAAAAACGGTGATGATTACCTTACCAAAAAGCATATTGTTTGTTCACTGCCTACATGGCAGAAACACTCCCAAACAAAATCAAAGCGCTTTTTTTTTTTGTGAAAAATGGGTCTTGGAAGCATGAACGTTTTTTCTTGAAAATCGGTCCCAAAAAATGCCCATGCTTCCAAACACCATCTATGATGCTAGAGATGGAGACTTTGGATCTCCTGTTTATAATAACTCTACCCATGTATATCCACAATATCCTATCCGCGTGCACGGGAAACACCTCCCCATGCATAATACTATGCAGGAGGATGAGATATTCTCCATGTGTGTCTGAGATATTATGTAAGTAGATGTGGGCAGGAGATTCGAACTCAGAATCGGAAGATACTGGAAAAACTTGGTCCAATAAGAACCCCTTTAGGATTTGTTGAATATCTATTATTATTATTATTATTATTATTATTATTATTATTGAATGTGAATTTGATGAATATCCACTTGTTGGTTTATGACTTTTATGATGGTGGCTGATTAGTCGTTGCATCTTCTACTTTTTAGTATCATGCTTTTTCTGGCATCATAGTCAGATTAATGGTGACTACAAATCTCTTAGCTCCAAAACATGGTTTTCGAAGAAACTAGGACTCAATAATATTGGAATTTGTTTTGAATGCGAAACATCACATGAATTTCATTCAAACTCGGTGCAAAGTTAATAGAATTGGCTGTTTTTATTAGAAAGTAGAAACTGAATTAGCCACATACTTAGAAGTTAGATCAGTAGTATGATACCGGAAAGACACGATACTGGATTTACTGAAAAAGATCGACTCTTGACCAATTAAAACCCCTGAATTCTGATGAAAATCCACCTAATTGGTTATCACTTTTTTATTTAATAAGGTATTTATGAGTCAACTTTATTAATTAATACATGCCAACCACTCAAAGTATTTTGATTGTTTTTCGTCTTTTTCCATCATTTACTCAAAATTGTTGAACAAAAATCATTTTAAAATCTCATTAATTTCATAGTTTTGTATCAGATTTTTGATATATAATAATACTTTGGATTTTAGGAGATTTGTAATAGACAAATAAAATATAAGGGTGGAGCTATAGGGAGCGGAGGGGGGACCATCTCTAGGGTTGAGCAAGAAAAATTGACCGAAATCAAACAAAAAATCTAGTTAACTGGACCGGTTTCAGTTATTTCTGTTTTTCTAAATTTCGATTTCGGTTCGGTTTTTAAAATTTCGATTTTTATTCGATTCGGTTTTTAATCGAATAAGCCGAATGGTCACCTCTAATAATGAGGGCAAATTAATTTGTAATTGTCAAAAACTATCCCCCACATCAATGTACAAATAAGAATTGCAAGTAAAACCTTTTTACACATTACAAGTGATTTCGTTGACTCTTTGAATGGTTTTAAGACACAATTGATGAGGACATAGAAAGAGGGGGAATTAGGCGTCTATGATGTGAGAAAGATATGGTATCGGAAGAGTTTTGATCAATCAAAATCCACCTATGAATTTTGATAAATAACACCTGATTAATTACCATGTTTATGATTCTAATTTACTGGTGAGAAGTTTTTCAGATATCATATCTTTTCCATATCATAGTGGAATCCAGATATTAATAATGTTTCGAGTTAAAACAGTTATAAAATTTCTTAAGGCCAAGTTTAGAATCAATGCCGCTTCATGAGAGGTGTTTTTTTGATAAAAGGATGCTGTATTGGTATGTTGTTTTCTCATAAAACATTTTTTTTTGTGTGTGTGTATGGGCTGCTATTGCCAAATGGGCATTTTTTTTTAACACCACATCAATATATAAACAAGGAAACACCGACACCGAAAGGGCGTTTTCTCATACCACACCTTTCTCGATTTTCAAGGTGTGGGGTGAGAAAACATTTTTTTTTTTTTTGAAAAAATGTTTAAACAAACATCAAGCATGATCTATAAAATACCCATAAACTATATAATGGAGTATTTGTTTCCTCTATTGGCCGCTCATTTCAAAAGGCAGGCAGTCCCATAAGGTTGACAAATACCCATAAATTCTTCCATTGACAATTGAGAAGTGGGAGGAATATAGAAATAATAAAGTACAATCCTTGTCATGGGAATTATTTCTTTTATTTTTTATACCACGACAAGTGAAAAATATAATAATGAAGAGAAGACGGTCTGCATATAGTGTGGATATATGATGACAATGCCCTCCTCACACACAGTCACTGATCCTCACTCTTTTGTTTGATTAGAAATTAACATTTTTGTGGCCATACACCTTTAATAATTAATTAATTAATTAATGCATGCATGCAAAGGCTGTAGACAGTGCAGCTGATCAGGGTGTTGTTTGGCATTATCGCTGTCATTACACACGTTTGTTTGTTTGTTATTACCATGGCAGCAGCTAGAGTCTGGAATTATCCCTTACAGAACCCAACAAATTAACTTTGATTTTTCCAACTTCTCACATCACATGCTGAATTGCTGATCGACCATCATCACGACTAAAAAAATGAATTAAAATCCTAGCCAGAATTTCATGACCCATGCATGCAAGTAATGTTGTGTTCGTGTGTGTCCCATCACCCATGCATATCCATCTGTTTACAGCTTTTGCTACTTACTTTTGTCAGACCTTAATAAATTGGTTAGCTGTTGCAGCCAGCAACCCTTGGAATGTTCTCTGCTACCTACCTACGTACAGGGGCAGTTAATAGCTTCAGCTGGTTTTACTTTTACCCAGTTGCGATGATGGATGATATATTCACTTGTTTGTCCATAATTGTCAAGAGTAGAGAGTATTTAGTGACAATTAACTGAGAATTACCAAAATAATGCTCAAATCAAAACACTTTTTGGTTCATTAATTCTCGTTTGCCATGCGCAGCTCAAAGCTCAAAAGCAAAATACAGTGATGAGGAATGAGGAATGGGTTAACAGAAGTAGTACTTACTTCACAGTGGATGTGGACTGGAGATGAATTTAGAGAAGAGCAACTCTCTCTCTCTCTCTCTCTCTTTCTCTCTTTCTGTCTTGTGGAAGTTTCCCAAATGAAAGGACAGTACAACACATGCTTATTCAGAAGACGCAACTTTAATTAATTGAATTTATTCCGCACATTCTTGTATCAGAAATATGATCAAAAGGGTTTTGTCATGAATGCAACCCTGTTCTAATTTTTAGAATGATTATTGATGTGAAAAAATGTCAATGGAAAAGTATACTATTAAGAGATTCAGACACAAAAAAGTATGTAGTAATTAAATTGCATGAGAGAATCACATAGTTCCCATGCACACAAACACATTATACTGTTACAGATTTTGCTACCCACCCACCTTTGCTTATCATCTCTCATCTCTCATCTCTGAGAGAGAGAGAGAGAGAGAGAGAGAGAGGTTCTGTTTGCCTCATTATTCATTTTCATCATATCCACTTTAACGCGGTTTCCTTCACAAAGGGGTCTTGTCTTGTCAGAGGCAGTAATTGAGTAGTAAAGCCTACACTTCCCTTCATCCCCAAACACTCAACATATAATTGCTGACCTCAGTTCCAAGAAACTATCGAATCAGACATCCTCTGTGGGACCTTTAGTACTGTGTGGATGTTGCACTACTTTGTCCTCCATTAATTTCTCCATTGGTCCTCCCGTCGTCCGTCCCACTAGAATCTCCTCTACCTCCATTCAAACCTACACGAAATCACGAAATTTAGTGAACCCAAATCGTACACAGGCTCTAAATTAATAATTAATTTTTTTTTTTTTTTACAAAGAAAATGCTAATCAGAATGAGACTCTTCAACATTTTGATTAGACATCAATATATAGAATGCCAAACGTGTTTGGCATTTTTTATTCATTTTACTTTAATGTTTAATTATTAGCAAACTTGCACGATTAAGCATGCACTGAATTGGTGATGCTTTATGATTTTGAATGTCAGTACTTGAGGGAGTACTATTCTCTTTCTGGAAATTTATAATTTTATGTCCACTAGGTTATAAAATGCACACACCCTCATTAACATTGACAAGGACTATTTATTTCTAACATGAACCACAAACACGTCCTAATTGGAATGCTCACACAAGAATCAATAATAAGAAAGAGTAGGGAAGCTGATGCTGCCTTCATCATAAATAACCACTGTTTTAACTCAATCAAAACTTTTCTGCAAGTAGCAGACACATACAATATTTGTACAAATATCTAGACAAAAAGAAAAAGAACAAAAAAAAGACACATAAAAGCATGGTCTACCAGCTTATCAACTTGCCGATAGCAACCCTTGACCCAACATTACATATGACATATATATCCCAATCTTCCATGAGGCCGGCCATACAGCCCAATTAATCCAAGTAGTAATTACGGGAATGTTTGAAACCGTGGCCGTTTTTAAAAAAAATGGTGTTACATCGGATTTACATAAGCATTTCAATAAATGCCCGTGTATCTTATTGTTTGGTTTAGCCGATTATTAAAAAAACGGGTATGTCTCGAAAATCAGGACCCTATTGATGTATGAAAAATGGTGATGAAAATCACCTTATCAAATAGCATAGTATTGTTTATTGCCTACGTGGCAGAAGTTTTTTTTCTTTTTTTGTGAAAAACGGGTCTTGAAAATATGGGCGTTTTCTTTTTTTTTTTTAAATCTATCCCGAAAAACGTTCATGCTTCCAAACACCATGTAGGTCAAGAGGTACGTAAGACAACTAACCAGACCACCAGATAAGACAACTAAGCGACATTAATTAATTCTTCCATATTTTGATTGGTAATTTCCTGGCCTACCTAGCTAATACCCCCCATTAACTCCAGAAAAAAGTTTTAGCAAATTTGACTGTATCAGGAATAGAGATTCACTCCAATATAGCCCCCCGAAGAGGAAGAGGAAGAAGAAGATGATAAAGATGAAGAAGATCTGAATCAGTACCACCATATATAGAAATCCTTGGAATGGTTCCTATATCCAAGACTTTACACAGATATAATGATTTCTTTTTTGTCTCAGACGAAAAAAAAAAAGAGTTAGGCCATATATCCATATCTGTAACTATCCATAAAAGGATACATAGAGAAAGAGGTCCCTTGGTGGCCTTGTCTAAAAGTGACTTCAATCCATGCATGGAGATCGGTCCAGCAGTGATATTACTTCCAAATGAGGGCTTGATAGAGATGGCCTCCAATTCTCCTACATTTGAGCTTGGATTCTGTTCAGTTAAATCAACAAACAGTTTATTCAAAAGGGTTCTCATTAATTACCAGTTTAAAGCATAAAAGTTTGGAGGTATTACAGGAAAGGCTCCCCAATATTGTAACTTAGACAATCACATATAAGGCTATAACTTCACACCTCCCCATTTAATTATAATAATAGACCAACTTGCCATATTGATAACACACATATAGGAGAGAGAGAGATAGAGGGGCCCATTTAGCCCATTTGACTAAAACAAATAAAACACTAGATTAGGAGATACTTTCTGAAAAACCAAATTGCATAAATGGTAATGAGTATTGCCTATAGGCTTGGTCCTTCCAAGTATGAAATTCTAAATTTAGTTTTCTGCTTATAACTGCTACTAATAACCATTAATGATTTAGATATTTTAAGATAAACCAAGTGTGGTGATTCACTCATTTTCAAGGTAATTTGCAGTGAAAATATGAAAATAGATTGAAAAAAAAGAGTAAGTCATAATGGACTTATATATGGGACAAAGCATCGGGCCCACTCTCATACCAAGCAAAGTGAGTTAAGGCTTCACTGGGTGCACATCTAGATTAGCCCCAAGAACTCTCTTTTCAAACCCTTCAAATTGAAGAAAATAGATTCTATATTATTTGAAATAAAAAAGAAATGTTGATTGTTGAGAATCAGTGTCAACCTACATACACCAATATTACAACAGAAAGTAATGCCAAAAGAGCCCCTCACTCTGATTCAAGGAGTACTGATATTCTATAATTTTAGTATAACTATTTTGAAAAAACTAAAATGAAAATGTACTTTCTAGTGATCCATCCAACCCAACTTCAACTTCATCCATTAAGGAGCTCACAATCTAGGGATGCAAATAGATCAGATTGGATTCGAATTAAAGTATATTTGAATCCGATCTGACACTATTCATGTAAGATCCGATTGAATCTAATAAGACTCGATTTGAATTCGAATCCTATCACTAAGTCGGATCTTTGGATCTGATCCAGCATAAAGGCTTAGAAACTGTGTTTCACAAATGATAGATGAAACACCAGTGAAGGCCTTTGTTTTTTTGTTAAGCCCAATAAAGGCATGGTGGGTCAAATACTAATCTAACTCCAATTTAGGCACATAGGCATTGGTGTTTATTGCATATGAAACTAGTGTTTAGTTTCACCATTTATCAAATAAACACTAAAAAATTGAAACGCTTTTATTTATGTGCATAGGACATTTGGAGAAACGTCAAATTCGTGTTTCCCCCGATGCATAGGCATTTCTTGAAATGAAATGTTGATATATCGCACTTTATGTGAGGTGAAAAACAATTTTATGGGGTGTTACTTGAAACACCCATTAAATGTCCAATCAAATAGAAAAAAACAAAAAACATTTAAAAACAGTGTTTTTCAGATAAACGCTTATCTAAAAAACACTTCTCAAAAAACTCCCATGGAACCAAACATACGCTAGATGCTAGCATATGATTAGGCATCAACTTCTATGCATTCGAAATACCTAGGGGTGCCTCTAGTCTGAATTCACATCATTGTACAAAAAATTCTCTCTCCCAGACCAATATCAATCTGTCACACCAGCTTGTTTTCCTCATTTCAAAATTAAAGTGATTTTTTAAATGATGTGGCAGATTGCTATCAATCTAGGACAAAATTTTCTGTCCCAGGGACAGACGATGCAAGCTCCTCTAGTTTATCTTGGACAACTTGAAGTAATGTTTTTAACACTACCATTGACCTGGACGGTAAAACCGCTCAAACGGTTGAAAAGTGCGATTCTTATAAAACCTAGCATTATCCCAAAAACCATTGAAAAGTCAACAAAATAGTTGATATGGACGGTTGAACCGTTGAACCATTGCCTCGGTCACCGGGTCATGGGTTGTATACTAATTGTGTATGCAAATTTTGAAAGGCCATAACTTTGTATTCCGATGCCCAATTGAAGTGTTTTTTGTTTTTTGGGTAATTTTTTGAGATCTATGCATCCTAAGGCGCCAACCCCGCTATTTTCATGAAAAAAATCCCTTTTTTGGCCTCAAATCACAATTCTTAATATTTTTACATAAAAAATAAAAAACTGAATTAAATTACATAAATTAAATATAAAATAATACATATATCATGTCTAAAATATGTATTTGTGTATATATATAGACGGTGATATGGCACCGTCTGACGTATTCGATCCAGACGATTGAACCAATGACCCACAACCCAGAGGCAAAAATGATTCAGCCTTGGGATCAGTTTTTAAAACACCGACTTGAAATCCAAACTCAAATCAATTGAAAGCTTTCACCCTTTTTGCTGCAGGTCGAGAAGTCATGCTACAATTGGTGTTACAAACAATGCCTATTCATTGCATGGGTGTAGTAAAATTTCCCAAATTTACTCTTTCTCAAATTAAGAAGATTGAGGAACTTTTGGTGGAAATCCTTATAGGCAAAAGGGAGTATAAGTGGTGCTCTTGCCGCAATTTGTGCTCTCCAAAGTCACAAGGTGGGCTAGGTTTCCAGTGGGCTGAGCTTTTTAATTTATCACTTCTTAAGAAACTAGCTTGCAAATTTCTTAATGAAGGTAATAAGCTTTTGGTGACTTTGTGGAAGTCAGTAGCTCCCTTTCTCAGGTCATTACATCAACCAGTGTATTTTGTCAATCCCAAATTCCCAAATAGTGATTATCAAATCTCATTTGGCGGGTCCCTTGGAAACTATGGTCTAATGCCTGCCCAGGTCTCTGTTGTAGTGTGGTATCAAAAGGCTAATGAATTCAGATCATTCATGGAACCAACAGTTCCTACATTATCGGGTTCGGTTTATCACGACTGAACATCGTCAGATGGGCTCAAGTGTAGAGGTGTAAAGTGGAACGTGCCAGGTCGGCACGATATGGCCCGCGGGCAGTTCATGCAAAGTGCGGGTTGTGTCGTGTTGGCCTGTAAATCGTTATGGGCCGTGCCGCATTCTCTGATGAAAATTTTGGGGGTCAGTCCAGCACAGTTCATGGCCCAGGCCTATGTGGGCCCGTGTTGTGTTGTGGTCTGGGCTGGCCCGTGGGCTGAGCCTTACACCAGGTTGGGCCGTGTATCGGGCCAAAGCTATTTATTTAAAAAAATTGATAAAAATATGTATTTTATTAATATTATATATTATATATTATTATATAATTATAATTTATACAATGTTATATAAATAATATATATGGGTCGTGTCACGGGCCGTTCTGGACCGGACTGCGGGCTGGACTGTACTGCTCATGCACCTAAAACCCCAGGCCCAGCACGGCCTGCATGATCATGCCAGGCCAGTCCAAATTCATATCAAGCCACGGGAGATAGAGCCTGATTTACACCTCTACCCAAGTGGGACCATAGTGAATACTGGCGTATTCATTCTGACCCATCTCAACCCGGTGTGCATAATTTTATGTGCAGCTTATCCGGACTGATGAATGAAACCCAATTAGCCTAATTGGCTCCCTCCTGTATCGAACTGTGTTTTGGATTCAGGCAGCTTTCTGGTGGAAAGGTTCGAAAAATCAAAAGAGCCTTAGATGGGCTAGTTGGGATAAATTGGTATCCCCAAAATGTGAAGGTGGGCTTGGATTTAGACAATCCACTTTACTTAATAAGGAAAAATCAGCGTGGCGCTTTCTTAATGAACCTCAATCTCTTTGGGTTCAACAACAATGGGTTGTTTCCTTGGAAAACTCCAGCTTTGGCTTCCCCAATCTAGAAAAAAGCATTAGTGCAAATCTAAGGGAGTTCTATTCTAAAATTGGAATTCAATTTACTTGCATCATCCACGTTGAATGTGTGGAATTCTCTTTGGGTTAATTTTGGAAATACTTTGTGTGCCCCAATGGATCCACCTACTCGTGGAGGGAAAATTTTCAACTCTTCGGGACCTGTTCACCCCATATCGAACACTTTTTAATTCTTTGGAGGTTAGTCTCATATTGAACACTTATCTTTCAGCATTATCACTTAGATAAGTCCATTTGGCCACTTTCAATGAGTGGCAAATTCTCAGTTAAAAGCTTGTATTGTCATATCTGGAAAGAATCTCAGGTCAGTCTAGATCCTAACATTTTACAGGTTATATAATTGATTTGGCAATTTAGGCCCTGTTTGGCAATATTCTTATGTGTTCCTGTTCTTTTAGAAATTCCTATTCTACAACACGAATTATTTTATTTCTTGCTTTTCAAGAGTAACAAATACGTTTGGTAAATTGTTCCTGAAGAACGATTTTTTGTTCTACCAGAACAAAAACAGCGTTTGGATAATGAAATTATTTCTTAACATCATCAAGTTTCATCAAACTTGACTCAGAGGGAACATTACATCAAACAGGTAAGAGGAGAATTTGAGCAAGAAAACCAGTCCAAATGGCAACGTTTGTAAGATGAGTGATGAGATTGCAACTTCTTACAGAGGAGGTAACATTAATGGTTGTAATAGATTTTGTTAATGCGGTGGGAGCAGAAAACGATTTCAAAGGTGAATCTGGCCGGGGTTTAAAACAGATGCCAAAAACCATACCTGTTGATGCTTGCCGATGTGTTCCACTCTCCATCCGGTTGGAGTCAAGCCCAGATCATCCTTCATCTGAGATTTGCAGCAGCAAGTTTTGGAGGAATTCATTGTCGAACAAAAGGGTTTTCTATTGTTTAGTGCGAAAAATCAAAAACACCCCTTCTCTCACGTGGATGTCCATCACACATCTTCGTAAATATGGGTTAACGTAGTGAAAACCACACGTTCCCTGGGAATGCATTATTTGGAGCATCGATTTTTCACTCCCAAAGAACGTGGAATTTGGTTCTCATGCGAGAATAAGGTGTTTTTTTTTTTATTATACCAAATACATTTCTGCCCCATCAGAACACGGAGAACATGCAAAACATTTCAAGGGAATGTTACCAAACAAGGCCTTAATGTTCCTCCTAAATATAAACTCTTTATGTGGAGATTAGTGAGAGAGGTTTTGTGATCGGTAAGAGGAAGTTAGGTATGTTTGGTATTATGTCAGATAGTACACGTCTTTTTTGTCAGGACGAAGAGAATATTATCCATTTGTTTTGTCTATGCCCTCTTTCTCGAGTTGTCCTTTTTGCCTCTCCTTGGGGGTTTAAGTTCTTAAGCAGGCAATTTGATTATCTGATTTAATATCGTGAAATTTCCCATTGCATATATTGAAAGATATGTTGGGTTGGCTAGCAGTAGCATTTTATTATTTTTGCGAGGCACGAAATGATTTATTGTTTCAAAATATTTTAAGTTTGTTGACAACGGTTTCAAAGTTTGTTTTTTTCTTTTTTTTTTTTTGAATTTATCATCTCCTGTTCCTGTTTTTTTTTTTTTTTTAATTTTTCTTAGACCTCCTTTTTTTTTCCCAAGTGTTGGTTGCGGAATTCCATTCCACACCAACATTGAAACGAATCAGCTAACATACTAACAAGCCAGCCCTCAGTTGGTTATATGGCTCTATGGATGCATCTTTTTTGAGAAGGGCTTCCCATCTCTGCCTTGGGATTTGTTTTGGTAAATATACTGTATTCTAGAAGATCTTAAAAGGGAAATTTTAGTTTAGTACCCTAAACATTGCGGGTAGTATTAAGTTAGCATCCCAACTTCAAAATGTGTCATTGCAGCACCCAAATTTTTTGAAAACTATCAATTTAGTACCCACTGTTAATAGTCGGTCAATTAACCCATGCACGTGATGACATGTGCTATTTAAAAATTTTTAAATTATCAAAACTATCCTTCAAAAAAACACTATTCATTGTCTTCTACTTCAAGACACTATGATTGTGTCTCATTTGCGGCAGCATCCCTCAACGTTTTACAGTTCCAAGATATGTTTGATGATGTGGTGAAAAACAGTTTTGTTGGTAGGTGGAGTGATCTGAAATAGAGGGAGAGGGGTAGAGATGTAGAAGGTGAGTTCTATTCTGGTTTGGTTATTCGTGCCTTGGGTATCATCTAAATCGGTGCTAAATTGGTTAATTGAAGAGTAGAAGGGGGTCACTAGAAATGGAAGTGAGTGATGGTTGTATTTAGGGAATCAGAGTAGGACAGTGATGGCACGGACAGGATGGGAAGACAAACAATCCCCAAGTCCCAACCTATGGATGATGAAGCTTTGGTGGCTCTATACCCTCCAAAAAGTTAAAAGTTGTGCACCATCATTTCTATCAGCTATTCACCATTTACTCCTGCTAAATTTATCCAAACCAATATATTTTGTGGAGAAAAAAACCTAAGCTATGTTAAGCTAGCTTGATAGAGAGAGATGTCAGTTCTCCCTGACGTCCAACGTTTACTCTAAGCTCTTATTAGAATAATGCAATCAATTCCTCCAAGCCTCTCAAACAAGGAATGTAAATTCGCACCCACATAATAACCAAATCTAGGTTTTCGGAAGACACCACACTTTCGCTATCATTTGATCGATTTATATTCAAAATGTCAGATTTCTTGTTAAGCTCACAACCCCAAATTGATGAAATTCTGAACCAAATCAGGTTTCTTGGTTTGCTCTTATATATGATGGGTTTTCGGAAGACACGACACTTACGCAATCATTTGATCAATTTATATCCAAAATGCCAAATTTTTATTACACTCGCAACCTGATTGACAAAATTCCGGATCTAATCGCAACCTGACTGACGAAATTCTGGAGCCAGATTTGATTTCTTGGTTTGCTCTTATATCTATCTAGGTATGCCCACAAGGCCCGAATGGGTTCCACAAAGAAGCGGTGTCCATCTTTTATTGAGATGCCCACAAGGCCCGAATGGGCGCCATGGATTATTTGGGATCGATCAGAATCCAACATGCCCTAGAAAAGAAACTTGCGTCGAAAGTGGTTGAGTAACCATGAGAAAAAGGTAGGAGCACTGGGAAGGGAGCAAACAAATATGATGTTTGTCACATCCCTCAATGCCCTTTGGTCCCAGAACCATGGCATTTAGGTGGAGGTCATTGTGAGAGAATCATGGTAAAAGAGGTGAGCAATGATCCTCCTCCCGTGGAACCTTTTTACAATGGTTTTATGTGAGAGTGGTAGATAAAAAATATTGAATGGCATTTCCTTTTACAAGCCACTTAACTTCTGTTAATGGTTTTTGTACTAAACTGACAGTTTTTTGAAGTTTAGGTACTACAGTGACTTTTTAAATTTAATTACTAATAACAAAACCAAAACCCTTAAGAATACACGGTAATAAAAAAAGGGTAAAATATAAAAACCTTCCCAAGTTTCTAACAATCTCTCATATAATTTTATCTCCTTAACTTTTCAAAAACTCGACAAAAACCTCCCTTCCGCCACCGTCCTAGATGGAAAACATTAGATTGATGCATTAGTTTTTTCCAAATATCCGTTCTGCCCTTTTATAAATTATTTTACATACAAAATTACTAAACTAATTCCATTTTAACTCAACAAAAAAACATGTTTCAGTAATTTTGTATATAAAATTACTGACATGATCGTTAAAGGAGGTTTTTGTTGAGTTAAAATTGTGTTACTTCAGTAATTTTGTATGTAAAATAATTTATAAAAGGGTAGAATGGGTATTTGAAGAAAAACCGGTGCATCAATCTAACGTTTTCTGTCTAGGACAATGGCGGAAGGAGGTTTTTGTTGAGTTTCTCAAAAGTTCAAGGGAAATATTTGTTAAAATGAAATTATAAGGGAGGTTTTTATGATTGTCAGAAACTTTAGGGGAGGTTTTGTATTTTATAAAAAAAAAAGAACCAGAGCTAGCAAAGTAAAGAAAATGCCCGAAAAATCAAAATATTCGAATGAGGTCATAAAGCATGTAGGATCTTGGACTCGGAGCAATCGATCCAATTTTTTCGACGATGAAAACATCTAGAGGTGTAAATCGGGTCGTGCCAGGCCCGACACGATCATGCGAGCCGTGCTAGGCATAGGGTTTTAGGTCCACGGGCCGACCCGACATGGCACGACCCAGCGGGCAGTGCAGCCTACGGGCCAGCACAACACATTCCATATATATTTTATATTAGTATATATATTTTACATATATTTATATTAATAAAATAAATAATTTTTTTAATTTTATTATACTAATTTATTTAATTATTGTATATATAAGCAATTGTATACACAAAAATCATATAAAATTAAAATTTTAAGTTTTTTTGTCAATTTTTTTTAAATAAATAGCTTTAACCCAATACACAACTCGACTTGACCCAAGGCTCGGCCCACGATGCGGGCCCATGCCGTGCGGGCCGCAGGGTGCCGGCCCGGCACGGCCACTACACCTCTAAAAGCATCCCTTCCTCTTTTTAGATCATTCACCAAACAGCCGAATCGAGGTCTTACAATCTCCGAAATAACTTAATACGATGCTTCCGAGTGTACTATAACGAGACCCATTTCTGTAATTTGACAATACATTTGCTGTAATATCTGTTTACCCAAAGGTAGAGCGAGCGAGCACCGAGCAGTTTCTCGAGAGACGAGAGTTTCCAGCAGAGAGAGTGAGAGAGAGGGAGCGACGGAGATGGAGGGTTTTTCTGCTCTTTCCTTCCCTTATCGACCCTTCTCCTTGTTCCTTTACGAAATCTTCTGATTCGCCACAAGTTATTGGTAAGATCTCTTCTGAATTTGATTCTTATGTACAATAAACCTGAAATCCTCTCATGTTTTCCTGGTAATTTTGTGATTTCAGATTGCAATTGTATGGATCGGTTGTAATTTCTGTTAAATCGTGATTTTCATAGATTTTAATCGTTCGTTGTGATTCAAAATTTCAAATGCCACCTATCTATAAATTCGGGAATTGGGATTTCTTGTAATTTGTGGATCTTGATGAGTTTGGTTGAGGATACAACCTCGTTTTGGGTGGAGCATTAGGATTATTTTGCCTCTGTTGATGCCTATTTAGGAGTTTATGTTTGGTCTAGGGTTTTTTGTGGTTCATAGATGCGGAGTAGATATAGCTTCTCACTAACGAAGGTGAAGTTGATTTTAAGCTATAATCTTGTGCAGTGGACGTAGATGGCATTGAAACTAAAGTGGGTAATGCTATATATGTAGCTGTATCAAGTGATCCAAGGACAGTTTAACAATTGAAGAAAATTTCTACATGTTGTTGCGCTTTTTATTAGTTGAGCACGATTTTCTGTTTTTTTTCTATCATTCGTTGCAAAAATGATACTTTGGACGTAGTAGAACGACATGATCTAGGCAGACACTGTGCATTCTAGGAATGGGGATGATAGTGGTGTCTTGCAAAATTTAAGCACTCAGACCAATTGTTTTTGGCTCTTTGTAGTCAAAAGAAATTCCTCCGAGATCACACTATCTTAGATTTTAACATTGAAGGTCCTTGGTAATTTCAACATTGAATGAATTCTTAAGTTCTGTTATATGAAAACTGACTAGTTGGTGGACTTTTCTGCTAGAATTTGAAGTGTAAACTTAGGGTTGCTTGTGGAATCAAATAGAGAATATGTATGAAGATCAACTGGGAAATGGGTTTGACTTATTATTTTACTTCCATATGGTCCATCCAACAACATAAAGATCTTCCCATCTGTTCTTTGATATGATACCCTTGTTGAATCATGACTGATATTTAATAGAGAAGTATTTACTCTGTTTATGATAAAAAATACAAAAATATTTTTAAGGGTATCATATAATTCTCAATCATTATAAGATACCAATGAAAAGTGTTCAGCAGCATAATACATATTGGTTTACTGTCAATAGTTAATGCCCTTTTGATGGGATATCTCTTGTATTAGTATTCAAACAAACATAACAGATTGCATTTTGTCTGCCTTTATAATCAAGACCCCAGGGAATTACTGCACCTGAGATAACTATTACTGCCACTTTGTTCAAATAAAAGCACAATTCCTCATACTCCATGTATTCTGCTTTTAATATCTGAACATGTTCTGACTTCTTTTTTAATTTTTTTGATTGGCTCTGAACATGTTCTGAATTAACATTAAGATAGGCACTAAATGATGTCTTCAGATGAGGACACAATCCAAAACAGTGAATTTCTGTTAGCATGAGGAATTATTGGACCTGAGATAACAGTTACTACCACTATTGATTAAAAAAAATAATAATAAAAAAATAAAAATAATAAAAAAAACGGTAACAGTTACTACCATTTTATTCCCTTGATTGTATGCTATTTATGCTACAAGAATATGAGCTTGTTTGCTTATCAGAGGGAAAAAAAAAGCTCATTTAGTACTCAGAAGACCTCTAGTGCCAACAGTAACCCTCTACAGTTATACAAACTCTAGTCGCTAATACCTTTTCCACAGGCTTGTTGTGTCATCACCATGTGGGGTTTTGCATCAAATGCCACAGCTGGGACTATTGGACTGAAAAATGGCAGTGAAAAGCCAAATCGATCTGTTTCAGACTGCTCAGATGATGAGGTTTCTTCAAACACCAGCAGGGAAGAAGGATTGGAATGCCCAATATGTTTGGAGTCCTTCAACATTGTCGAGAATGTGCCCTATGTTTTATGGTGTGGCCATACCCTCTGTAAGAACTGTGTTCTGGGGCTCCAATGGGCTGTTGTGAAGTTTCCTACTCTGCCAGTCCAGCTTCCTCTGTTCATTGCTTGCCCATGGTGCCATCTACTATCTTTCCGATTGGCATACAAGGGGAATCTCAAGTTCCCCCGCAAGAACTTCTTCCTCCTTTGGATGGTTGAGGGCATGAATGGTGATAGAGTGAAGTTTCATTCCCCTTTATGTGGAGATCATCAACCAGTTTGGTCTTCAAACAACAATGCAGCCTCGGGAAGCCAGGTTAACCACAGCAGTATCAGGAGGGTTCAGTACGTGCGTCAGACAGAACAGTCAGTGCCAAACGGCAATCATGTTAATTCAGTGGCCAACTACCTCAACATGGAAAGGCTACATGCTTCCGTACGCAAGTCTCTTGTTTTCTTTGCTCACTTGACAGCCAAATTCCCACTGGTCATTATATTTCTTTTGATCGTCTTATATGCAATACCCGCCAGTGCAGCTATCTTGACCTTGTACATACTCATCACAGTTCTGTTTGCACTTCCATCCTTTCTTATATTGTACTTCGCATACCCTAGTCTGGATTGGCTGGTGAGAGAAATTACCAGCTAAGATGTTTTGGCTCCTTTTTATCCTAGGAACACCATGACCATGTGTAGAATTTGAAGACCCTTTGACATGGAATCTTCTCCACTTAAAGAAAACAATACCAGCTATGGTGTGTGTAATTCGACGACTTCCCTGTTTCAAAGGATATGGATCCTCTTCTCTATTAATCGGAGGCCACATTGTCAACAAACCAGTCCGGGTTCTGTGGAATATGTGCTTGCTCTTCGTGAATAGAAATTTGGGTGGTGGCCCAGGTCTCGGTATAAAACTTTCTGTTTGCAAACAAGTGGTTTTTTTTAGTTTGTGTATCCAAAAGCTCTTGCAAGACAATTGGAAAGTCATTGTAATGGTGAGATCTGACGATTTGTTTTCGTGTTTTCTATGGAGACTCTGATTATTCGCTCCAGCCTTTTGTTGCATTTTGTAATTTTTTGCTTCCTTCTATTGTCAGGACGTGTTTTCTGAGGTTATTTCATCTTGTGCTAGATTTAGCTTCATAAGCAGCAAAAAAAAGAATGTCAGATTAGATTTATCAACAATCTCGTAAGAACTTTATTGCAAACTGAGAGTTGAGATTTGAGAGTTTATTACCAGTAAATTGCGGCTTAATCCTTGAAGACACTTTACTAGGACACCTGGGTGGGTTGCAAAGGGAAATCTGGTATATTCTTCGTCCAAGCTTAAGTTGGTATTATTCTTCATCCAAGCTTAAGTAACCAATTGAAGTATTTATCAAAAATTCACGGGTGGATTTTTTATTAAAACAACAAATCCCCGGTTGCATCGCCAGACATCGTACGTCACAAATAGAAGGGTTTTTGTTGTTGGCGAGGTTGCTTCTCAGCTGTCTGATACCAGGATCTTGGTATCTTAGATCAACGGCTTGCTGGCGCCTGGGATATTCTGATGAGTGATGAAGCCTGAAGGTTTGATCAATACCAATTTGAGGTCAGTTTTGCTAGTTGTAAGCCTCAAACAATGTTACACATTCTCCTTAATTTAGTGGGTGTTTGGTATTAATCTCGTTTTTTGAGAAAACAGTGCTACATAGGCATTATATTAGAGAAAGCGGTGCTTTGAACAATGCCTTCTTGTTTGATACTGTTTTTTCAGAAAAAAAATGTTGCTTCATATTATGCCTTGGAAATGGGGAAAGTGTGGTCGAAGCAAAAACATCAAATTCAATGTTTTCTGAAAAAAAAAATGTTACTGTCGGCGGAATAATGATGTGGCATCATCTTGGACGTTGGGCAATATAGATCATGTTGAAAACATTGCTGTCAGTATTGGTACCAAACAAAATCAGTATTGTTTTCTCAAAAAACAACTCAGCGCCAATTACAACTTTACATGCCCAACACCATTTTCTCATAAAACTGTGTGATGTCCCCAGCAGGCCAGCACCATACCAAACACCTATTTGGGTGTTGCCTTCAGGAATCGCACTTTGAGGTGGCATGAGAAATAGAGACCTTTTTTAGGTAGAGTACACTAGTACACACCCCAGAGGAATCAGAGTTGGGTACAGAACGGGGTCCACGTGAGGCCCACTTGTCAAAATGTCCCATCTATTTTGGAGGAGTGCCACTTCCAGGGTTGAGGCAGAACAGTATGCACTAAGGCTCACTAGTGCCTAATTGGAGGAATGCTGGTTCGTTCAAATCAGCCCCCCACAAAATGCTGATTTGATCTCCCTTACAATACAATACCAGTACTCTACTTTTCTATCCCATCTTCAATGAGTTGAGGCTAAATGAAGGTTTTCATGGGCTTTTATGGTTTAAGAGGTTAACATCCAGATTAACTGAAAAAACCAGGACCGATAGAGCATTCTGTTTTTTTTTTTTTTTTTGGTCTGGTTCAAGTATTACAACGTTGGTAAGATTTTTCCTTCAATTATATGTTTATCTCTTATTTTTCTATTAACACAAACATAGCCTAACCAAATGTTATTAGGGCACTGGGACATATCTTATTCCCTTGCAAAGGGAAAAACACATTAGCATCCTAACGCAGCCATCAGCAATGGGCATTGCCCCTACCTGTCCTGATAGGGTGGGTGTTTTTGTTTGAAGGACGGGTTTTGGGATTCTACAACCTATACAGATAAGAATAGCGTACAATATAAGGCTAAATCCAACCCTCCCTAATTTGCATATTGTTGGATGAAAAGCATATAAACTTTATGCATTTAGGTGTTAAATATAATAATATCTTATTTTTTATGTGAAAGATAATTGATAGTTTATGTGTTTTTTCGTGTTTTAATCAAATAATTAAAAATCGTGTTGTTTGTTTGTGTTATTTTACTTATTTATTACTTTTATATAACAAGAAATAATAAGAAACTATATGCAGGTTCTAAACCCATTCCCCCCTAATATTAGAAGTACTAAGGCCCATCGTTTGGTTGCATATAAGCAGATCAGAGATAGTACAAGCAGATCTCCTAGTATTAGAAGTAAGTATTGCTATGAAGTTGCCCCAAAGAAGAAAGCAACTAGTGGCTTAGATCTCAAGGCCCGTCATTTGGTTTGTAGGAATAGGCGTATACAATAAAAATTGGAATGGACCATTTTGATTTCAACTGTTTGGTTAGACAGAATTGGAACCCTTTTCCCATTCTTGGTAATGAAATCCCATTCTAGCTTATTTCAATTCCTACTCCAATTCTTGTCTGAACCAAATAAACTATGAGCCCATTTGGTTTGCAGGAATAGAGGTCTAGAATCGGCAATTCTGATTCCTACTATGTATCTTTATTTCAATTGAAAATGAGAGAAAAGGTTTGCATAAAAAAAGAAGAAAAAAACTTTGCTCTCATTTTTCAGGTTAAGTCTAACAAGTTTATATTCTTATAATCAGTGGCCAAGCCAAAAATTTTCTTTTCTTTTTCTTTTTTTTTTGTGTGTGTGTGGTGTGTGGGGGGGGAGCATTTTGGGAGGTGGAGTGTTAGAGAATAGAGAGTAATCCTTTACATTTAAGTTTTTTTTTTATTTTTTTTATTTTTTTTTTGAGGGGGGGGGAGGGGGGGAGGGGGGAAGAACCCACTTTATTACATTTTTGGCCCTGCCTTCACTTAGTAACCATATAAAAGTGGTATTAACTTTTTTTTTTTTTTTTTTTTTTAGGGGGGGATGGGAGGGCAAGAACCCACTTTATTAAATTTTTGACCTGCCTCCACTTTGTTAGAAGGAGGGGTGTGGGGTGGGGGGAAGGACCCACTAAACCTAAACCAAAGAACATATTTGCAACGATTCAGCTTTTACTCTCTTACCAAATGCAGCTTTAAAATTCGATTTTCCTCCCATTTCTCTCTTAAATCACCCATTAATTCTCTTCTCCTTATCTCTCTTAATGAACTTTGTAAGAGTCAACCCGACGTAATAAGACAGTTAGCCCAACCCAACAGTTCAAACCATCATTTAACCAAGACCCAAAAATGTCATATGGCGATTGGATATAAAATCTCCTCGGCTCATCCCTACAAAAACTCTGCATGCTCCTTGACATCCACCTATACATATTCCTAAGATGTGCAAAGTTTTGTGGGGAGAGAATAAGGCCCATTGGATTGCCAATTAAACTGTCCTGTCCAGCCCAAGTCTTACAAAACTGCTCTCTTTTCTTTATTTTTTTTATGCCAATTACAAAACTGCTCTCAATTACATCCTAATAACACACACAGTCATACACATATAATGATCTTCAATTCTCTCCAATATTAACTTGAAATTTTAAATTTAAACTTCTTTCCCTTTCCTCAATTATTTATTAGCCTAGTAATCATCTCCCTAATCTCTCTCTCTCTCTCTCCATATAAGCTTAATATTAGGCTTTATTTGTTTGCCGTGTACATTTTGCTGTTTGTAATCATGATTTACACTCCTACCAGATATAAAATTTATACTTTTTATCTCATTTGCAATCATTGATAGTGCAAATTTTGTATTCCAAAAACTGATGCAAAATATGTACCAGGTTCCTCCTACTTCAATTCCCCCATATAAATTAGGGGCCGCATCATTTTGCTTCCTATTGACTCCAACACAAATAACCCTCCTACCGCTATTCTCTTTCGTATAAGGTGGGGACAACATCATTTGGATGGTGATCATTTGTAACCCTACCTGGCCAGTAAATTTCTGGGCGAGGAAGCCCAGCCCATCCGAGCCCATGATGATTACCCCTATGGAATGTGATGAGGGTGGATTTGGCCAAAAAACCCTTCATCAGAATGTTTGCCTTAATAATAAAACCAAGGTAGTCAACAGCAAGCCAAGTTGGCAACTTGTATAATCTTCAGAGTCCAGAGAAATATATAAGCCATATACTCTGCCCCAATTCCAGTTCAGCCAAATCAAATCAAGTTTGTTTAGGCTCAGCTTGGAAGGAATATAAATACAAATATGTACAGTACAAATTCATACAAAATACAAGGTATTGCACTCTACATATGAGCCTTAATTGCAGTAGTGTGACCAGCTTTAAACCTTAAGATATAAGTACTAGTACTTCAGATACATGAAAATTGAGTTCCTTCGACTGTACTTTGTGACCATGACCTTGTTATACGCTTCAAAACTTAAGAATAGTCTGAGACTGGAGGTTCGTGAGCATAAACCTGCTCATTTTGCTGCCCCAACAAGTGCAATCAGGTCAGATTTCTTAGCAGCCACTGGGTTTCCTGAACGACTTATTGGGTCAACATTACATCACAAGGCCTTCATTTTGGTGGGCAAGGCGACCAGCTACTTCCCCGAGATGACTTGAATAATACATTCTGAGTTATGAGTTATGACCTCTTCACTGGAGCTGTTAATAGATGATCGTGTTTGTAATGTTTGGCATACCAAATGAATGCGGAAATTCATAGTCGAATTAATAGTCATCCACTTAATCGCTATCCATTCTTTCTTGATATTTCAAGATCTTAGCTTTCAGTCATTGATGAGAAGAGGAAACCCACATGCTTTAATATCTTAAAACTTAATTTTATCTGCATAATTAATGAGTGTACACAATCTTCACAGAGGACTCTGAATGCTTATCTAGTTATCTTACCTTTTCCTTTCATACTTCATATTAGAAAAAACATGCCAGAAATGACTGGCAATAATGAAGACAACTTTATTAAAAGAACTAAAAGCAGTGAAACTTCTGTTTTTTACATGCCCCCAATTATTTCCTCTCCGTGTTGTGGGGTTGATCTAGCGGCTCTTCTTTTAACAACAAACAGCTAAGTAAGATGAACGCAAGGTGGGAAATCAGGGCGTTGGCCTGGTGGACCAACACAGAAAGGCTCTAGCCATGAACCCCCCAAGCTAGTTATCTGGATTTCTGTGTTGACAGTTCCCATGGTACTAGCAGAACCACTAATAAGCAATTGACTTGAGATTGAGGAGTGAGTCTCAGGTCCAACAAATGCATCATGTGGGTGTCTGGCAAAGATGCGTTTTATGAGTCGTTTTTCTTTCTTTTTTGTATTGAAAAACATTGTTGCAACAATTAGACTTGGAATTCATCATTCATGAGATGAAGGGTTTCATGAATTGTCAAGTTGACATTTTTTTTTTAATCTCCTTAGTGATCTTGAATCTCAAAATGATGTGGTACATTGAAATTTGAAAATGCTGACAGTTTTTTTTTTTTGGAGATGTCCTCAAGAAAATATAGTCAAAGCACCATATACACCAATGGCGTTCTTGATTGTTGGCGAAGCTGAACAATGCCCTGCCTTCTTAGTTGTATATGGTTGGATGGATGAATAGTTTGGTGAGGAGAAAGTCATATTGTAGTTGAGTTGTCCAAATAAGACTAAAATTCAATACAAGGCAACAAGGAAAACCAGCTGGTCATGGTCCTCTTTCCTGTATGTACAAGTTTCTGATGGACCTGATGGTCAATACTCAATAGAGATTTCCGGTTATGATTACTTGAAAATTAAATCTATATATTAAATTACCAGCCAAAAGTATCCCCCTTTTTTTTAATTTTTGTGGTACACAGTGTCCGATCTATTATACATATCAACTTACTTTTTGGTTAGCCAGTCTCCCTCCTTAACTAATCCTTCCCTACCAGTTGGTCGGAATGTCAGATTTCACGAGAGAAGAGTCTTACTGGCCCATCATATCCCTTGATTAATAGAAGATTATCTTTAGTTATTTAATTTAATTTATGTATTAAGAAAGTGTTTTTGAAAGACAGAACAAAGTTTTTCTGATTAATCATTTGTACCGAATCTTAGCTTTTTATTTTATATTTCTCCAGTTCTTTGGGCTCAGCAGAATACCAAAACCATGGGAAACATGTCTGAGATTAGAGATTACCTCTCTCTCTCTCTCTGCTTTTTAATAGCCCATACTGAAACTGTCACTGGAAATAAACCATTCTTCTTACTGTGGACAAATATAATTAATAAACAAGGCTTTTTCCATTGGATTACCATTTACCAAACCATGATATTACCAAAAAATATATTAAAAGCAAGAGCATCCTATGAGGGGGTTTAAGCTATTTACCGGAAGAATCCTTTTCTTTATAAGGACACTGGAAAAGCCGATTGGCCCCTCTACCCACTAAAGTCTACAAGCAGATAAGAACACAACATTAGTAAGAGACCCCAGTTCTGCATCTCATACATATAAAGAGGACAAAACTACAAAAACAAAACTGCCAAACATGGGATTCTAACTGTATTTTTCAAAGAACCCAATTAATTGTCCACTCATTTTGTTTTTATTTATGAAGCGGAAGCAACAGAGAAAAGGAAAAGATGAAATAGTTGGACATGAATTAATAGTTGAAGGGGCATTACTCAAATGGCAAGAGTCAAGAGATAGAGGAAGACAGGCTGTTACAAAGGCATGGCTTGAGGAGAGTTTGATAGCACCAGACCATTATCAGAGATTCTCAAGCTGGAACTGAAGCATAATTTGAAGTTTTGGACCAATGAAATGGGCCTTGATCAATGATTTTTGGAGCATCAAGCAACTTAACAACATCAGCTACAGTATTATCTGATTCTCACTCCTATGAGACGGTGACTTATCAGATAGAAATAAAGCATGAGATATATCTGTGACGAAGTCCGTACCAAAGTTCAGTGTTTCTTCTTTTACCTTTCCCCCTTTATAGGGACTGGTGCACACAGAGATCTGGATCTTTCAGTTCAGACTTTTACCTGTTCACACTAAAGACTACAGTCTTTGCCTATCTTTCCTGTTTTAAACAAGTTTCAACCCATACCTTACCACGCGGCAAAGTAGATATCCTGTTAGTTTTTCTTACCAAATTCAAATTTTGACTTTGAGAGGCCAATCAATAAGGGTGAGAAGAAAAGAAAACGACGATATATTGAAAAGTTAGGAACTGATACTGATTACTAGACGAGTCGATTCAACGATTTGGGAACTTTGGAATGCTTCAGTGCTGTTCGGGGGGGGGGGGGGGGAAACGTGGCAAATCAAAGGATGTTTTAGGGCTGAAGTGGATTGGAGTTGTGAACACGTGGCTAAGAAAGAGAAACTAGTCTATTCCCTGAAAATTACCTCTCAAACCTCGAGAGAATTTAGCAGGTCCAGAGGAGACGAGAAATTGGCGGGTATCTATTTACCAGAGACGATCTCCATGGTGGGGTCTTCACTCTCCACGCTCTTTTGACAGCTCCTCCCTCTCTTGGCTTTTCTCTGTTACATCGTAAAATATTTTACTTTTTAGTTTATGATCTCTCATCTCTGTAACAAACACGCAATGTTATACACTTTGAAGGAAAACCCAGGGAACCCAGAAACGGCCATTGTTGCTTGCACGACCTGTAAAGCAAGAGAAGACCTTCTCAAAGACAACTCCTCATTGACTGTTGCTTTTTCTTCACTTTCCGGTGATTGAGAGTTGCAGAAAGGTATGATCCTGACATGCTCTCTTCATCCTTCTTGATTAAATTCTCCCTCCGAAAGGAGATTTTACTTTGTGGGTGTCAGATGGGTTGGTTTTGTTTTCTTTGTGGACATGGGAATTGCAGAAATATTGGATCTTGGTTGACTGTTTCAAGCTTCTGTTAGATTTGGGTAGATAAAGATGATCGGCTTTTATTTTCTTTGACCTCGAGTTGGATTGTTTCTTTAGTCTTCCTGGTTAAGGGAATTGCAGAAAGGTTTGATCTTCTGGATTTTATTTATTTTTCAGCATTTTTTATTAAATTCAGCATGTAAAGAAGTATTTTCAATAGAATTCAGAAGTGTTTTCTTCTTTTTAATTTGCCGGCGTTTGGAATTGCACAAACAAAATGATGATGGGTTTTCTTTAGGATTCAGATTTCCTTCTACAGAATTAAAGAACTATTGTTGATTGTAATTGATTTTTCTTTCAATTTATGGTTCAAGAGATTGCAGAGTCGTATGATCTTTATGGTTTTTCATCAAGGTTACTAATTCATTTACTCGCCAAAGAGAAAATGGAATTTCTAGTGTATGATTGAGATACTGTTGGTTTTTTCCTCTAATGGGATCTAGAAAAGCATGATCAAATAGGCTTTTTCCCACTGACGTAAATATTTTATAGATTTGTATATATTTCCTTCTTCCATTTTCTGTTTCACATTTAAGGTATTATCTTTTCTTTGAGTTATTTTGTTTAATTTAACACCCCCAAAGAAAAGAATATTACTTTAGCTGACATTCTTGGAACTAAGTATTAAATGGATGTTGCTGATATAGAATTATTGATGTCTTTTCTCTTCTCTGATTTTCTACTTGAAATGGATTTTTTTTAAACTTATTTACTTACAAGTGACTGAAACAATCGTGTAAGAATTTAAAATTCATGGCTCATTTAACAAAGTGCAAAATTAGGTTAAACATAGTTATTGGTGATAGAGTTCTTTTCCTATTGAAATCAATTCAGAAGGGTTATTTTCATCTCTTGTTATTCACTACAATGGACTGCACAGATGTAACTCAATGGGCGATCTCGTGTTTTTTTTTTTTTAATTATTTTCTGCTCTATTAATTTTTTTGGGGGGGTTTTCATGGATAACAAGGTTCAGATGGCAAATTGATATTTGTGATGTATTTCTACTCTATGCTTTTTCGTTTGGGTTATTTGTCAGTTTAGTAGTTGTTTGCTTTATCTTTTCTGATTTTGTTTTATGAGATGTGAAATGCAAAAGATTTAGGAAAAAGTCTGCACCTTGATATTTCTTGAGGAGTATTGATTAATTCGTCTAAGCAAGATATCGGTTCCAGTTATTCGACTTTAGACTTTTAGTTCATCCAAGTTCTTCCTGTTGTAGTAAAAAAGAATTTTTTTTTATTGTAAAAAGGCGCAGTGTGGTTTAAGACTCTTGAGATATTGACTAAACAAATCATTTGGAAATTGAAATTTATCTAGGACTTATTGTAATTAATAACTTGTAATTTATGGTATCATTTCATATTGGTTTAGTCAGATTTCAAGAATAAAAATTTGCAAACTTTCTTTTTATTTATCTTTTAATTTAAATTCATGGGAGGCCCATGAACTTCTGCAAACAGGAAGGAATATGTCATTTTTAACATTTTTCTTTATTTCCAGGTTGAAGAAGATCTTTTGAATATTCTCAAGCTCGTTAGTCTCTGTAATAAAATCAGATTGATTATTGGTAAGTTTTATTGATTTAACTAACCTTGTAATGCATAATATATTCAATCTTTTAGTAATATGAAAAATACTCTATTACTAGATTCATGCGCGTACACACACACATATAGCGACAACTTTGAATTTATAATCTTGGGTTCTTTCTTTCTTTTTCAGTCTTTTCCCTGCTTTGACCATAATGACCGAGGAGAATATCGAAATCCCAGCAACTCCAGAAAAAAATCCTGAAGATGGTAATTTAAAGCAAAACTCAACAGGTAAAATATGTACTCCAAGCAGTAGTGAAAATATTCTCCCCCATTATCTCAGAGCTTCTACTGGTTCCTGCCATGATTTCTGTAAATATGGAAGGAAACATGCATTTGAAGCAAAGGGAAAGCATCCTTTATGGAGAGGAATCACAGCAAAACCAACTGAGGACCAAGATGTGATTAAAAGTGCAACTCTAGTAGAAAGGAAGAAGAAATCTGTGATCCTCAATCCTTCATCAGATCAGAAAACGGAGTTACCCAATAAACCTAAAATTATCAAGCAAAAAGTTTCAACATCTGCCAAGAGAACAGATATCTCTGCAAATGGAATTTCATCACCTACTCAGAAACTGGATATCTCAGATTCATCACCTGCCAAAAAAATAGATGGCCCCAAAAAGGAAGCTTCATCACCTGCTAAGAAAATAGATGTCCCTGAAGAAAATATCTCATCACTTAGCAAGAAAACAGATATCTCTGCAAATGGAGTTTCATCACCCACCCAGAAACTGGAAATCTCAGATTCATCACCTGCCAAGAAAATAGATGGCCCGAAAAAGGAAGCTTCATCACCTGCTAAGAAAATATATGTCCCTGAAGAAGAAACCTCATCACTAAGCAAGAAAACAGATATCTCTGCAAATGGAGTTTCATCACCCATCCAGAAACTGGATATCTCAGCTTCATCACCTACCAAGAAAATAGATGTCCCTGAAGAAGAAACATCATCACTTGGCAAGGAAACAGGTATCTCTGCAAATGGAGTTTCATCACCCACCCAGAAACTGGATATCTCAGCTTCATCACCTGCCAAAAAAATAGATAGCCCCAAAAAGGAAGCTTCATCACTTGCTAAGAAAATAGATGTCCCTGCAAAAGAAACCTCATCACTTAACAAGAAAACAGATCTTCGTGCAAATGAAGCTTCATCATCAGCCAAGAAGATATATGTCTCCGCTAAAGAAGCTTCATCATCAGCTAAGAAGATATATGCCTCTGCTAAAGAAGCTTCATCATCAGCCAAGATATATATCTCTGCTAAAGAAGCTTCATCACCCACCTTATCTGCAAAGCCTTCAAACGCTGTGAAGCCAAAGCCTGTTGCAGCAAAGCCATCCTCATCCACCTTGAATCTTACAGGGAGTTCGGGGATTAGAGGAAAAGGTGATAAGAAGATGGTGAAGAACACAAGGAACTCCAATATAGGTCAGAAAAAGGCGTCAGTGCCTCCTAAAGCTTCTCTTTCCCCTAAACCTTCTTTCAACAGAGTTATCAGCTTTACAAGAAAAATTCGGATCCTGAAAGCAACTTCTTCTTTGAAGAATCAAAACCAAGGTAGGAAGGCTCAACCCAAGCCATCCAACAATGGTAAAGTCAAACAAAAGATATTGAATACCATTGAGCCAAAACCTGGGAACAACCGCCTGAGGCCAGCTAAAAATGGAACCGATACCACTAGACTCTCTCTATCATCATCATCATCATCTGTTTCTTTGTCTGCTTCATCCTCTCAACCTCTGTCATCACAGATGGAGAAAGAAAATGAGGAGACAGGAGCGATGAATTCCACCTCTGAACACAATGAAACTGAAAATAAGAAACAAATAAAGACAGTGGAATTGGTATCCAAACGGCCTAGAAGGGGTGCAATTGTTCATCCGGAAAACAACCCACCCCAAAAGCTAAATTTTAGGAGAGGGAAAGTGATAAACATTCAATCCGAGAATCATGCTCCAAGGAGACTCAGATTCAGGCAAGGAAAAGTGTTGGGGGAGAATCAAAATGGGAAGGGTGATGCTGGGAGGAGAAGCTTTAGGAGGAGGAAGGAAGCAACTGATGGTGACCCAAATGGTACTAAACCTGAATCAGAAAAGGTTGTTCTGAGGCACCAAGATGTGCAGGGAAAGAAAGACACTCGGGGCTTGTTTAATAATGTAATTGAAGAAACCGCAAGTAAGCTTGTTGAGACCAGGAAGAGCAAAGTCAAGGCATTGGTGGGTGCTTTTGAAACTGTTATCTCCCTCCAAGAGAGCAAACCTTCTACTGCAGGTACTGCATGAGTTATAAAGATACTTTTCTCTTTAATCATACGTTGGTTTTGTAAAGAATAATCTGAAATGACCAAAATTTTTTATAAGGATAGTGGAGTGAATCCTTACAATCTTGTGAAGTTGCAATGGTGTAAATGGAGAGAGTGAAGTGAGGAAGCCTGGAAGAAAAAGAAAAAGAGTCTTTTTGTGTGATGATTTTGACATATAAGATTTGTGTTTGTTGGAGGATGTGTAGTACTTGTTCTTTTTCAATCTTCTATACAAATATGATTGATTGATTGATTTTTTTGGCATTAGAATGTAATTAATTGATCCCATTACTCATACTTTATCAATGAGACTAGCGTTAACCTGTAACTAGTGGTTGAGATGTGGAATTTGTTTAGTCCTGCTTTTCTTCTTTTATGGGCACAATTGGATGGTTTTGATTTTGCTTTTGCTGTTCTGCCAGAAACCTGTATTGTAATCCTAACTAGATTGATATATTGATAAAAATCCTTGTAAAGAAAGAAAGCCTAGTGAAACAATTTGGAAAAGATGCAAAGAAGAGACTGACCTGAGAATATCCCACATGGCAATGTAGTTGAGGTCTCCTCCTGCAGCTGTCAACTCTAAAGCCTCCCATTTTGAAGTTGATAACATATTATTTCTTCTCCATGAATGGGATTCAGAAGGGGGGTTAGTGGTTATGTCTCAGAAAACTCGAAACACTGGGTAATCTGTTATTTCAGTTCAATTTTGGGGCAAATCCTATGATTCTGGCCCTGGACCAGTCTCAGCTACCCGTTCCCGTTGGGCCAATCTGAAACATATGTTTTATCAATCAGCCCCTTTTTTCTGTTTCTTTTGCCGAGCGCTTTCTCAAACAATCTTAATTTCCGATTGTTTCCCAAGAAAGTGAAAATTCAACAGTTTATGTGCAACTGTCAGTGCAGATAAGGGAGGTGTTTGGGACCATTGTGAATTTCTCAGAAATCAGCGCCATGTCCGAGCCAATTTTGGATAAATGGCTTCAAAATCAATTACTATTATGCAAATATCGGGCCTGGATGAGGAATTACCAATTTTTATGACTTCCCAAAAACCATTTTTAGGAGATCGGCTTCCATCAGAGCAAACCTGTGCCCATACCCTTTTACAACCTTGCATTGAGAATATCTCTCCATTTTTAGGTCAATTCGTTTTTTTATTTGATGAATACATTGGTCGTATTGGGATCTATTATACCTGACAGAGCATGTCTCACCTGGATTTCACAGCCGCATCATCCCATTCTATTGGAAATATCCTTCTATAAATAATAAATATAAATACGGAAAATGTTCTCAATGTATGATTAGGTAGATCTATTCATGGGTCGAGCTCGAGCTTAATTTTTGTCAAAATTCTAATAGAATCAGCCGGATACCTTTCATATTATCGAAAGATACTACTAAACAAACATAATTGCCATTTTTTCAGAAATCTTACGTGGCAGAAATGGAACCAATTAAGCAATATTGCTGACTTTTTTATGAGAAATCACATTGGAGAAACCAATTTCTTTTTACTTTAAAAAACAAAGAAAATACAAATTCAAAGAAAATAAAAACAAAAATAACCATTTGCTTGTATTTGCGTGTTCATCATGCGATAGCGATACTTAGAATATTGGGCTAGGCTTCGTTTGGTTGCATGTGAAAGGAATGAAAACGAATTTAATATCAAAAACATAAAAGGTGAGTCATGACTCATGAGTGGTAATTATAGGAAAACGACGTTTCTTCTTGATTTTAAGTCATTTTCTGAACAGAGATTGTAATTGGTAGTTTTTCTTTCATACACACATATATATATATATATATACGTCTGACATGTCAATATATCAACATCATAATTCATAGGGTTGGTCTGGAACTGGAATTTTAACTCTGACAGAGGTATTTACCATGATCCATCCATTCGATGGATAAAGCACATCCTTTTCAGGTGCTCCCCTATGCATATTATCCTTCCCTCGTCCTTTTCAATCATTTCTCAAAAGCTCTTTGTCTTGCTTACGACTTACGGGGGAAATGTTTTCAGAAAGCCCATGCTCACAAGAGCGCGTGAAGTAAATGATTCTAAGACCATCGCTTTATTGTAGATTCTAATCCCACGGTCATAAAATCGTTTTTATAGTTAAGTGCAGATCTTCTTGTTGTATTTCATCATCGTTTTCGTCTCCGTGCTTCCGATCCGAGGTTGATGCCGACCCCTTTTTTATGTTTCAGTCAGTTCCACGATAGCTGATGAGACAGAGCCACGGTTACCGGCGAGCCTGTGAATTATCGCTTCGTCGGACGAAAATACCCTTTAATCCTGGTCTGTTCTTTCTAGTTTTTTCAATTGCCCTATGTCTTTCATAAAACCCTAATTCGTATTCCTCTTCGTCCTCTTTTTCGCTTGGATTTTCGGAAGACCTAACGAGAACTTAATTGGCTGGTTTGAGGTGAGAAATTCCGCTTTTATTTCGTTCCTTTTCTTCTTTCGCTATGTTCGGTTTCTGCTAATCCGCATGCTCTTGTATAACTAAATTTAGCCAGAGTGCTTGGGTTGATGTGATCTGAATTGGGCTCTAATGAATTATTCTGTTTGTTTGAGTTAAGTGCGATTCCGTGGAATTACGGAGAAAAGGAAATGTAGATCTTACTTACAGAGAGAATATGTTACAGAATGTCAAAGAAAAAAGTGCGTGTGTGTGTGTGTTTCAGAAAAGTTCTGAACAAATAATCACTTAAAATTTCGTGGTATTTCTATAGATTTTGTTAAATTCTGTTCACAGTATCGCTGTTGAGGCTATCCGAATCTATAGTTTGGGATGCGACTCAAACATGCATTCTATAAAGTGGAACCTAAAATTTGAGCTGGAAGAGGATCTACTATCTTCTGTCCAGAAAAGGGTCTCCTTTACTGCTAATCCTTTAAATTCATCCTCTAATCTGAATGGGCGAGTTTGACTCGTGACATAATTCGTTCAGAATAGTTGGTCATACATCTCTAGAAGTGCAATGAACCTTTAGGACACAGTAACTTCTGAGCCAGCACATTGTGTGAGTGTGTACTTCTGTGTTGCTGGAAGATATGGTCTTGAGATTTTTATCGTATGGCCTATGAGGCAATATGCATCAAGGTAGAGATTTTATCATGCTGGGCTTGAGATTTGAATTAGTGTCGATGTTTGTCTTGTATGCGATTCATTTAAATCCATCTTGGTTTTTTAGTAATACAATCAAATTTATAGAAAATTTCCCCGATTTAATGCATGTAGTAAGGGCTTCACACATTTGTGTTATCTCACTTCTTAATAATTCTAGAAGAGATGCATTTCAACATGATACATTGGAATTTAGAAAAGGAAGGGGAAGAGTGATATCTCTAGGAAGAAAGCTGACTTTGGATGTTGTTGCTTGCAATTTTGTATCATACATGATTTCCAATTGAACTCAAAACTCAACTAAGCAAAGTCCAATCTAGCTGTATGGAGTCATCCATGCCAACCCTGGTTTGTCATTCCACTGTATCCCTTTAACCCTTTTCATCATTCAACTCTATCAATTACCAGTGAAACTTGAAAGAAGAGGGGAAGGAAAACTAATCAGACTGAAATGAAATGAGGTTTGATTTCTTATAGGAGTTGATATAATCTGCAGATGGCAATCGGTGTATATGATATTATAATTCTGTTAGCTTTTAAGTTTTCTAAGAGATTTATGCTTTTATTCAGTCCAGCATCATTGTCAGTCTTTAACTTGCAGGATCCTAAACTCACTTAACCTTATGAATTTTATGTACAAGGATCATGATCTCTCATGTATGCAATAAATCTAGTAGTGAACTCTTATGCAATCACTGGTAATCAGTTCAGTAAATGAAGTCAGCCCTGGATCCACTGAGGATCATTGGTCGTTTAGGCTATCTGTCTAATCATAATAGGTGCAGATAATGATTGTGACCAAGCAGTACCGTTGTATACACTCAGCAAGCTGTTTATGCACAAAAGGTCACCTGAATGAAGATGTAATTTTCCTAGTTTTCCAACAACTTAATTGGAACCCTAGGTTGATTGCCACCCTTTCTTGTGTATGCAAATGGTTTGATGACATTGCAAAGCGGGTACTGTGGAAAGAGTTCTGCTGCACACGAGCCCCCAAGATGATGCTTGATCTACAATCTAGTGGGAGTCACAATGTGGATGGGAACTGGAAGGCACTTGGAAAGCTGCTAATTTACTGCTCAGGATGCAAGAATGGTGGCCTGTTTAATAGTATTCAGATCCCTGGCCACTTTGTTTACAGGACCCGGTTTTCCAGGACATCAGGGAAAAGCTTTCTCTTACCCCAATGCAGAACAGATGTTTTGTATGTCTCTGACCCTTGTGAGCATCTTGACCAGGGAGAGGAGGGCGATGTGGGATTCTTCCGGGGTGTTTTCAAGTCATTTTCAGTGTCAAGGGTTCGGAAGATGTTGATAGATAGGGAGGCAAAACTTCACCCAACAGAGGCATGCCCATATTGCAAGTCAAAGTTATGGAGCATGGTACAGGCCAAAATGATACCACGGAGTGCATGCCCATATTATGTGTGCCTTAATGGGCACATGCTTGGGATATGCACTCTCCTACCCCTGTCTGATTCAGAGGAAGCTTCTGAGTTGGAGTGATTGTTCGAACAAGACAATGGTATTCTCTCAACATCAAGCTATAATTTTTTTTACAGAACAAAAATTATTGTGCATTTAAAAGAGACTATGGCTATGGTTTTCCTCATACAGGATTTTATTGTTTAAAAATTCTTCTGATAGTGGTCCAGAACATAATTCTGTTGTATAGGAATAACATTGGGATGGGAGTACAGGAAAACTTTCCTGCATGCTGCATCTGAAACTTTTCCAATTGGATGAATTTTATGGTATTTCCTATACACTTCTTGAGGTCTCCCCTCCTCAAACCAAGGCCATTATTTCCCATGTTCTATTTATCTGAAGAAGCACAAGAGATTAGGTGGTTAGGGTCTTTTGTTTTATTTTACTTTATGCTTCTAGAGGTATCTTACATGGGACTTGGGAATGATAAACAACTCACCTACACAAACTAGCCCTTTCCACCCTATTATTTGGGGATACATACATACAGCTCCCTTGTCAGGTAGCAAGCTAATCTCCAATGACCCAGGCCCAATCTTTTATTCCATCTAATGTTTCAATTTATAGATGTCACTTGCTTTTCAATTTCTTTTGAAATATTTAATATTAAATTTAACCCTTTGATTTCTTTTGCTGTGGCAGATATGTGTTATTTTAAGTTTGGAATATCTTTCTAGTGCAATGGAACCTACTTGGAAATTGGCAAGAGAAAACTGTAAAAAGCTGTTATGTGAACTCATTGTCAGCAAGGCAGATGGCATTTTTCCCCAAGCTAAGGGCATTGTGCTGCCAAATCTTTCTGTAAAAACATAATACTTCGAATTAAAGGGTCAATGTTGTTGCTGACCTTCTCTTCCCGTTGTCAAATATTTACCCTATGTTACTATGAACCCTGTAATCTTTTGTACATTGTAAGTTCCTTAAATATGTATTTGACTTGTAGTTTGTTGTTCAGACTACACTACACATTAATTTGAACATACCATTTCTAATGTCAATCTGTTCTTTTAACAACCTAAATCGAAGAATTCCCTCTTACTGGTTTCATTCTCTGGAAGGCTGACTGCTGTTCAGTCTGTTTCTGTAATGCATATTAGTACATTTTCATCATGACATCACCATTTCTTCAAGCCACAATCAATCAAAGAATTATTTGCAGTCTGAATTATACAGATCCCATGAAACAATACTTTACATTTCATATATGCCTAGAAGCAGAAACATGTGACGGGAACTTTTCCTGTTGACCTGATCTTGTTTGCCTTCTCTTTGACTTCAGATTCTTCTTTTTTCCTTTGTCTTTCCATATTTTCTCTTGCTGCTTGAGCAATCTGATTAATCTTTGCTGTTTCATTGCTAAAATGTTGCAAGGCTCTTTGCCTTCTCCTTTCCAATTTACCCTGCATGACAAATAGGTGATCAGTTGCTATAATTGACACCCATATTTTTCTTTAAATTCCAGATATGTTAAAGCAAAACCTCTTTCCTATCCAGTCGGCGTTTAGCTTTTCTCTTCTTCTCATCTTCCCATAATAGAATTTGGTTCTTCATCTGCTCATACCTGAAATTTCCACTTATTAGTCAAAGAACAAAGTCAAAATTTAGTAGTTTGATATGAACGTTTCTTTTTATTTAAAGAGATGTGCTGTGTTCTGGGTCTATTAGTTTTCAATGTTTCAGGTACTGTCTGAAAGTTGTGACAAATTGTATCTTGTTTTTTATTTTTTATTTTTAAATCAGATTTGCACCTACTGTTGGTTATCTTAGAGCAATTTGTGAGCTCTTTTCCCAAGTAAATAAGTAAAATACCGTTTTCTAATCTTTGCCATCTCAGCTTTCTCCCAAGCAATTGCTCCTGCTCCTCTGCTTCCAGGTTTTGTTGAGTTTTCTTTAAGCTTTTCATCTTGATCTGTTGAGAGTGTAGGTTTTCTTCTGGGCGGTGGAGTTGGTGCTGGTTTTGTATCTATTGAACTTCCTGGTTTCATGCTCTGCGTCTCAATCAAGATTTGATCAGCCAAAGTTGGGGACTTCTTGATTGTCGGGACTCTGCTAACAATCTTTTCTGGAACCTTCGCATTGGTGGTGGCAATATCTGTCATTCTTCGATCCACTCCCTCTGATTTTTTCACAGAAGAATCATCTGTGACAGGCCAATTGTAATCCATGGGTAAAAGATAGACGCAAACTTATATCAAACATGAGTCAGAAGACCATCTTATGTTTGGTTTTCCTCTTTGGTTTCTTACCTGAAAATCTTTTGGATACTCTACCGGCTTCTCGTGGTCCAGTTGCAGTTGCGCTATCTTTTTTGCTGTGGGCCTTGGCCACAGTGGTTTCTTGTTGTTCAGTCTTCATTTTTTGCTTCTGTAACTCCTCTTCTTCAAGGGAATTGATGGCAAGTACAGTGGCTGCAACAGAGGCTGCAAACTCACCACCATCACTTGACTCAGGATCCCGACTGACTGTGCTAGAAAATAGCCTTTGAAACCAGTTCTTCTTCCTTTCTACAAAACATGACAAGAATGGCTTATTTATCATCTCTGCATTAATGTATTCGAGGTATGTCTTCATGGTTTCAATGCATGGGTAGCAGTAAGAGGGGAGTATTTTCTTGTTCAAAGTTGATAATGTTCAGCATGTTAACCGGTTCTGGGTCGGTTCAATCAGAACCATGTCCTAGCCTTTTCCCACCCAACAATAACTGAACAAAACAAAAGCGGAAAAGTTGACTAAAAAACATAATCAAAGGAATTTGAAATGTTCATTACTCTTTCATACCTCTTTTCAAGGAACTTGTCTTTTGTGGTGGTATCCGTCTTTCTCTTATAGTGGTGGGATTTTGTCCATCCTGTCCAAAACCAGGAAATCTCACCCTAACAAAGTGGTCAGTAACCTCAAATAACCAACGTTCTACAGATTAAAAGAATCAACACATGAACATAAATATCGGGAGAAATCCATAATCAAGATAAGATCCTGGGTTGTATATTTACTTCCAATCCAAAACATTAAAAGCGGCAAACCATGTTACTGACTTCCAATCAAACTTCCAAGAAATTTATTTTCTCTTCTATGAATATCTGCCACTGTGGATTTACAAAATCCACTACACAAATAATAGAAACCCAAGTGCTGAATTCCATTAAATTTGGTGCTAATTATGTGCTTGTTATCAGTCGCTTGTTTATAGGAGGTAGGATTTTTTCCTTACCATTACTTGGTGCAACAATGAAGACCCAGTTAATGGAAGACCCTTCTCATAACGAAATCTCAGACTTATTTTTGAAATAAGTAAACATAGATGAAGGACAATCTCCAACAACAGTCAACTTAGGATAAGAGAGTACCTCACTTGCTTAATCGAGTTTTCCATTCTTTCAGACCACTGGAATGAATCCCCTAGAGCTTCTTCGATGTTGGTTTCCGTTTCACTGCAGAGGGTTATGCCTTTGATTTGGGTATTTATCTGTAGAAGCCTAGAAAAATAAGGTCTTGGAAGATTGCAATTCTATTTGCTAGTGAACTGGGGAGGGGGGCAAGCAAGCAATGTGTCTTTGTCACTTGTGCTTTGCACGCAATTCCCGGTTTGGATCGCAATTGGGCAAAGGAAAGCATACTTTTTTCCCTCATGCCTGGGTTTTGATTTTTTTTTTTCTTTTTCTTTCTATATGTTTTATGCTTTCTTTCCATGGAAGGCACGCACTAGTTTGAGGTTTTCATGATTATTCCCTTATATGGGGCCTGAAGTTTGTGAAAGGTCAAAAGTTGTAGAAAAGGGGTGAAGGGATTGATCCCTACCTGGTCAGTCACCATGTCACAACCAACTTATTCCAGTTCTCTCATTCCAGATTATTCCCCAGAATCTCCTCTCCTTTTCATAACTACATTTTCTTGGTCAATATGTTATTGGTAGCTGGCATGAAGGAGTCTTTGTCAAACACAAAAGTGCTTGCCTCAAGTTTCTATGATTCCTTAGATGAGATCTAAACCATTTTATTTGGGGAGGAAAGCAGAACTTTTATTCAAGTAGAGAAAAAGATTTACAGACAGTTTATCTACATTCTTCAAGAAACTTTTGCTTTGTTTCAAGGAGCAAAAGTTTACTCCATCCTTTATTGTATGGTTTAATTATCCTAGACAAGGGGTTTATTTTTGTTTGAAGGATGCAAGGATCATTGACCAATGGAAAAACGTCGCTCCAATGAATTTTAAAATTATTTCAAACATGGGTAGTGCATCAGAAGAAGACTTTTCCTCCTTCCATAAAGGAGAAAGGAGCCTAAGTATTTTTTTTTTTTTCTTATTATTTACTGTCAAAAGGAGTAGTTCCTCTTTAAAAAGAACCGAAGTGAAACAAAATTTCCTATGACCCTGGAATCTTTGGCTCTTTTATTTTTTTTTTGTGTTCGGTGCTACCATTAATAACTTTTCCACTGACCCCTTTTGACCCCTTTTCCCCAAAGTGGTAATTGCGTAATTTTGATTCCGCATCAACACTGGAACAAACCAATTAACAAACCAACGAACCAATCCTGGATCGATTAATCTTTAGCTCTCTTGTTGAAGTACAAATGAAATTGCATTGCAAAGGCCTTTTGTGTAATTTTACTGATGCACTGGGACCTCAATCTCCTTAACTCCATGGACTATGGTTATGAAGTTGTTGAGTTCGATTGGGGCCTAACAGAACAAAAATAGAGTAGTAAACATAAGGGTATACCGAAGAAATTTCTTCCGACTTTTCTGACAATCCCATAAACCTTTCCCATGTTTTGATACAAATAGCAGATATAGTAGAATCATGTTTTCAGTAATAAACACATTAAACTTGTCAAAATGCTCTTATTACCGTTAAGCATTATGTTATGGTATATAAGAAACACCAACTAGTCTATAGCTTACAAATCTTCCGCAATTCGTAACTTTTGGGTTTTCATCTGCATTGGTCTCCAATAAGGTTTAAAATTTTGATACAATATGCCTAATATAGGGCGTATCGTATCGTATCTTTTAAAAATAGATATGGGATACGTATAGAAATCGTGCGTATTGTCTTTTTTTCATGCGTATCGGAGGCATACCGGAGGTATATCGAGGGTGTATTGGGGTATATCGGGGGTGTATCGGGGCGTATCGGTAGCGTATCAATGAAAAAGATATGGTAAAAAACTGAAAAAAAATAAAGGGGAAAAATAAGCTTCTTTTCCCTGAAATAAGCCTTCTTTCCTCCCCCCCCCCCCCCCCCCCCCCCAAATGACTCTCAAACTCCAAGACTCGTTCCTAGAGTGCTAGATTTGAAAAAATTTGCAAGAAACAAGTATGAATCATTAATTTTTTTGAAGATTTTTCAATTTTTGAAAAAATATGGTAAAAATAGGTAATTTTTTTCAATTTTTTATAATATCTTATGATTTCTTTTTTTCTTGAATGTATAAATTTATGTTAACCTACATTTCTTACATTCAAAATCATAATTTTTTTTTTGTGTTACTGGTAGATTTATGGAAATTTCATGAAGATATTTGGGGAAAATATATACTAACAAAAAATTTGAAAATGTAATTTTTTCTCTGCCTATAAAGACTAAATATGTTTTAGATCTATGGATTTATCTATCATATCCATAGAGCAATTGAAATTTCTTCTTTAATATATTTTTTTATTTTTTATATTTTTTGAATTAAAAAATAAATAATAATTAATTACATTTTATCATTTGATCACAATAATTGAATATATTATAATTTTATGGATGACCTATCATATCCACACACCAATTGAAATTTCTTCTTTAATAATTATTTTTTATTTTTATATTTATAGAATTAAAAAATAATTAATTAATTAATTATATTTTATCATTTGATCATAATGATTGAATATATTATAATTCTATGGATGATCTATCATATCTACAAAGCAATTGAAATTTCTTCTTTAATAACTATTTTTTGAATATATTATGTAATGTTTATTTTTTTTTATATTTTTTGAAAATAAATAATAATTATTTAAATAATAAATAATTATTAATTATATTTTCACTTAGAAGTTGTGCCAATGCATATTTTATGGTTTGATAGGAGAGTTGGGTTTTTCCCATCCCATAAAACATTAAAACTTAGGAATTATAATTTATAAATTATAGTTAAGCATAGGATTTTAAAAGAAATTATAATTAACTACAATATATTTCTTCATAAAACCATTAAAATATATTAATTTAATGTATATACACCTCATTGAGGTCTTAAAGTATTTATAGTGTTTCCAAGCGTATCTTAGTTTTTCTTCGATACACATGCATATCTCGATACGTCTCTTAAAATTGCCTTTTCGATGCACTTGACGTTTTCGAGACTTTGAACGTTGGTCTCCAGCCCCCTAACTGAAGAAGGAGGGAGAAAAATCAACATTCGGATGCCTGAGTTTAGGGGTAGTCATTTTTTTTCATCAATAACAATAAGCTTTATTAATGAATGAGTTTTATGAAACTTTACAAAGGGGGAGGTAAACTATCTTAACTTCCCAACAACAAAAACAAAAAAAAAAAACAAAAAAAACAAAGAAAGAAGCTAAAAATTAGCCCAAAATAGAGATTCCCTAAATGCCCCTTGCTTGGATAACCCATCACAATTGAGTTAGCACTTCTCTTCACCCAACTGTACATCACCTCAATATCCCTATTCAGCCATTTAATTTTTTTTTTCTTTTCATTGTTGTAGCTTCACAAACCATTGTTGTCTCCCTTCAACCACCTAATCACCACCTCTGAATCCCCTTCAAGGACCAAGCATTTGATGTTTACTTCTCTTGCTCTTTGGATTCCTTCCAAAACTGCAAGAATCTCATCCTTAAGAGAGTCACCCTCTCCAATTGGGCTTGAGAACATGGCAATAATAACCCCGTCCTCATTCCTGAACACTCCCCCAATCCTAGAAGGCCATAGATTCCTTAAGCTACTACCATCAAAATTTGGTTTTATGAATCCAGAAGGAGGGGACCAACAGGGCCTAAGAGTCCTCTTACATTGTGCAGAGGTAGCTATCTCTTTCCAATTTCTCAATAACTCAACCATGGAAAATTCTGAGAATAGCTCCATAGATTTCAGCAGTGAGCTACCCTTAAGTGTATCAGTTCTAATAAGTTTTTCATGGTTCTTTCCTTGTCTAAAAAGATTTGTGAGTTTCACTCTTCCCATACAGACCGACATATTGCTACCCTAATGCTTTTCCACATAATCTTTCCTCTTTTCTTAGGCCATCTAAAGAACGAAGGAGAGAACAAACTTTGCACACTCATGGGGGGATTTCAAGTACATTCAAAAAGGGAGAAAACTCACTCCCAAACAGTTTTAGTAACTGGACAAGTAACCATAAAGTGGTAGCTTGTTTCCCCATCAACTTTGCAAAGATAACACCTATTAGGAAGTAAATAAGAATTGGGTCTCTTTCTCTGAAGCAAGTCATTCGTGTTAATTCTTTCCAAGAAAGTTTTCCAACAAAAACTATCAACCTTAAGAGGAATGGGCTTACTCTAAATCTCTTTAACAGGGAATGACAACCCAAGAGGAACAGGAGGCTGAATTAAAGTCTCAAAGAATAAAGTACAAGAAAAAGAACTAGAGGAGGAAGGGGTCCAAAGCAAGAAAACTGTTCAAGGATGGTTAGCATAGACAAAATACAACCCAAGTCTATACCCCTAATTGCCCTTCTCAGACCCAGGTTCCACCCCAAAACCAGAAGTTGATTCTGAAGGAAATAAGAAAGAGGGTATGGGTTCATTTTTCAAATCTAACAAAGCATACAAAGAGGGAAATTGGTCCATCAGAGGTAAGTCCCCAACCCAAGGTTGCTTCCCAAACTTTATTTGATTACCAAAGTTCAAATCATACATGATCCAATGGGAGAAAACTAGAAACAGATCATGAATGGCTTTCTAAGGAGAAGCAATTGTAACCCTTGCCATAATTCCTAGATCTCAGTCGTTCTCTTCCAGCCCATGTATGCTAGCCACTATCTTCGTCCACAATTTGTCCATTTCCAGTGGAAACCTCCACAACCATTTCCCCAACAATGCCATGTTTCTTTTCATGATATTCCCAATCCCAAGCCTTCCTAGCTTTTTACATCTAATTACCACCTCCCAACTCAGCCTGTGATCTTTCTTCTCTTCTCTGGCTCCCACAAAAAATTCTTCATTAACTTTTCCACACTATTAAAGACCTTCGTGGGAATCTTAAACACTGAAAAAAAATGCCATGTTTCTTTTCATGATATTCCCAATCCCAAGCCCTCCTAGCTTTTTACATCTAATTACTACCTCCCAACTCACCCTGTGATCTTTCTTCTCCTCTCCTAGCTCCCACAAAAAAATCCTCATTAACTTTTCCACACTATTAAAGACCTTTGTGGGAATCTTAAACACTGAAAAAAAATGCCATGTTTCTTTTCATGATATTCCCAATCACAAGCCCTCCTAGCTTTTTACATCTAATTACTACCTCCCAACTCACCCTGTGATCTTTCTTCTCCTCTCCTAGCTCCCACAAAAAAATCCTCATTAACTTTTCCACACTATTAAAGACCTTTGTGGGAATCTTAAACACTGAAAAAAAATGCCATGTTTCTTTTCATGATATTCCCAATCACAAGCCCTCCTAGATTTTTACATCTAATTACCACCTCCCAACTCACCTTGTGATCTTTCTTCTCCTCTCTTGACTCCCACAAAAATTTCCTCATTAACTTTTCCACACTATTAAAGACTTTTGTGGGAATCTTAAACACTGAAAAAAAAATGGAAGGTTAGCTTGTTGGATAGACATAATCAAAGTGACTCTCCCCCTAAGGAGAGATAAATTTTCCTCTAAGAAGCTAGCCTTTTCTCAAATCTCTCCAATATCGAGTTCCTAGAGTTTAGGGGGTATTCATGGTTCGGTTTAGGTCAATTTTTTAGTTTTTTGGTTTTTCATGAACACCCCTCAGGTACTTGAGTATGAGTAACAGAAGTTACAACTTACAACTCGAATCCTTATCATTTAAAACCATATGGTTCTTTGAAAAAGACAAGGAAAATTAAGGTAGGAACCATCCAACCAAGTTCAGCTAAAAATAGTTCAACTTGCATTGGCTAAGTACAAGCAAGACTAATGTCGAACTAGATTGAATGAAGTGGCCAATTTAATTTGGTTGCTTCTTTGTACCTAGTGCCCACTCTCAAAACATGGACCACAGCAAAGAAAAGAGCAGGAATTAATGGAAATTAAAAATCAGATTCTCATCAAACCTAAAACTACTTTATCATCCAACCCAACCTACCCGCCTGAGTGGATGGTATGGGGGTTTGGCTATGGAGCCCGCTTTACATGTCTGTGTTTGCAGCAGATAAGTCATACAAAACCACATTTCTTTGACTCCTGATGTGCTGCAAACATAAACATGTTGAGAAAAATGTGTTACATCCATGTGTATGGAACATTTCTATGTTCACTATGCTTACTTAGGATGGATTATGTGGCCTGTTATACATGTATGCATCTCTTTTAGGGGCTTTAAAGCTGTGATGCCAACAACTTGAAAGAATTCATTGCCAGAATTGTGAGGTGCCAACCAGTTGGTTGATAAGGTCTTTTGCCGATTGTAAGGGAGACTTGGGATGAAATCCCACCTACACCTGGGTTGGGGGGGTTACGTGTTAGGGGATGTTTGTTCCCCCTTTTTGATCCGTTACTATAATGAAAAATAGTTATCCAATTTTGATCCGTTGCTATATTTCATTTAGTTTTTCAACAATTATTACTTGCCTTTGTTTTTATGCAGGTCATAAAAGATAAATTTGATTTTGACTCATATTTTCCTTTTATTTGTATTAATCAGCTCATATTTTACACTAGTGAGACAAACAATATAATTTTACTGATGTGGCAAGTGGCATTTTATTTTCAGAAATAAGTTACGGTTGATGCATATGGGTGAACACCCCCTAGGTTCTGTGAGCATTTTCTCACCTAAGAATGAATGTGCGTGGTAGAAGTCTTATAATTTTAGTGATGTGGCCATTGTTTTTGTTTTTGAGAAACAAAATCATCCATATTGATGAACACTTCCTAATTAAAAAGGTAGGTTATAGTGAGCAGTTTCTCGCTCCAAAAGAAAAAAAAAAGAAAGAAAAAGAAAATGCAAACTTGGAATCTGCACCAAAAGCCAGTCATGATGCTGATGTCCCAAAATGCACTCCTGATTCCAAAATTTTGAACCCAGGCCTGGCAAAAAGATGGGGTTGATATATTACCTAGAGAGCACATAGTTGTTGTATTGGCCAATTAATTTCTCATCATCACATATACACTTGGGGCATCTACGAAGAGTTCTATCAATAAAGTTGCTAGGGAACCTATTGTGCAACATGAAAAATAATAAGGAAATAAACTTGAACCAACCGGTCCAACCATTCTAAAGGAAACTCTAGTGCTTGTTTTTTACGCTATACCCAGTTAACATTTAACAGGTGCATTGGGAATATCTCCCCCTTTTGGAGCCGATCTGAACTCTCTTATTACCATTCACTCACAATCACATGGGGCTTGAATCTAAAATCTGGAGGGATGCCGAGTGACCAACTCAACTATTGACCCGTCATTGGCCTACTTCAATTGCAATGACTGTTTTTTTCCCCACTTACACATTATATAGAGGGGATTAAAGGGGTGGGCACAAAGCAGGATGCACACTTACCACAAGAGAGCCTACGGTTAGATGGGTTTGATTCTAGGGGTGTAAGTGCGGCCACGTTAGATCAGGTTGGGGTCAATCCTAACCAACCCCAAGTTGTTTAGCCCCCAGTTGTGATCGGGTTTGGGTTTGGCTTGGCCTGATTTTGATTTCTTTACTTTGTTTTGCCAAATGCTGATTCAAATTAATTCAATTTTAGCATTATTATGTGTAAAAGAACATAGTTTATCTGCATAAGTACTGGCATAAATGCATGTTTATATAATATTTATGCATGCGAACATGAAGTTAAGTTGGATTTGGCTTGGGTTATTAGGTTGATGAGACCTCTAACCCTAACCTAATCCAAAGTTAAGCATGTCCATAGTTTAAAATCCTAACCCTAATCCGAACTTCAGCCAGACCCAACATGACTTTCTTGGACTGGGTTCAGTCTAATTTAGCCCAAGTTGCAACCTTATTTGATTCCACACCTCCATTGCTCCAAATTAAAATTGGCTTCACTGCTCACCTTGTTTGCACAGTCCCTTGCAGCCTTGCATTGGGAATATATTCTCATAAAAAAAATACAATTGTATCGAGATATTTTAATGCATGGCATAAAAGGTTGTGCAAATATTGAAACCGGCTTAGTGCTAACACCGTTCGTACAGCCTTTTACACCGTGCATTGGGAATATCTTGGTACTTGTATATTTTTCTTCATGAAAAGATATTCTCAAAGGCTATGTGAACAGTGTGAACAGCCTAGCACTGAATGCGCCTCACACCGACCTCACAGCATGTTCCAACCGTGTATAAGAAACATCTCCCATGAATAAAAATTTACAATCTCGAAATGAAGTCGGTCAAAAGCACGATCTGTGAGAAGCAGATCCTAGCACCCATATCACAACCCCTTGTAGGAAGAGATGAGCTTCAGTCACTGCAAGACCCGTTGGAATAGCCATGCATTGAAAACATCTCCCTAATTCTGTGACTATAAAGACCGTTACAATGGGCTTTGCACCGACTGAATCCGATTTCTAGTAAGAGATAGGATTTTTCACTTATCTTATGAAAGATAAATGATTATCACTTAATATTATGACCCATTTTCTATTATTTTTTCATTTTTACAGTTCTACTTCTTTCTGGTATTTTAAACACACAATTCCAAAAAAATGCCACGTGTTTTATATTGTCATTATCATCATCATGATACCTTATCCCAAGTAATGGGGTTACCTATAATTTTACAGTTCTTTTTTTGACCACCACGTCACATTGTCAAGCCCTGAGCTGAAAACCCTGATAAGTTTCGAACCATCCCCACAAGCCACAAGTGGGTCAACACTCTACAGAATGATTCAACTCTGAATTAAATAGATGGAAAAATCAGTCTCGATGTACATGTAGTACAGGCTCCGGTCTGTACTCTACAGTCTACACCAACCAGCCTTTAATAGCAACCTTAGTCCTTCAATTTCAATATGTATGTGATTGATGCTTGCTAAACTTCAACTCAACAAATTACCCGCCTCCCAACAACCCAGAACAGTTGGATGGAAAAAAAGAAGAAAAAAAACATTAACCATTACTGATGAGGAGGTAAAGGTATTGTGCAAGTGTGAACCGCATAATTTGATAATTTCTTCTTGTGCTGTTTATAAAAGTAAAAAAGGAGAGAATCTTCTTATCTTCGGATAAAAACCAACTCGGTCTGTCGGTTGCACCAAATTTACCACTCACTCACTGTCACTCTTATAATGTTATCTTTCTGTATTCTAGTAGTATCCAAGAATATCTGTATTCATTTATCTTCCGTTACAAAGACAACTTACTCTTTGGTGCCCGACCAGACACGGCTTAGGATATGGCGATCTTCATTTAGTGGTCAAAAATCCAGATAACCCCGAAAACGACTTTCTTGTCGCTTCACTCATGACATGACGCCATCCTTTTGTTGCTATGGTGGATGATGAAAAGTGTTAGAGGTCAAGCAAACAGAGAAAGGAAAGTTACTTTGTAGTAGAACTAGAAGCATGCCATCTTCCTGCTCTCATATCTTTCAGAAGGCTCAGTCCAGGTTTACTTCGATGAGCCCTGTGAACGCCAATGTTGCTTAGTTACGGTTAATTGAGGTTGGTTTCCACTTGGGCTTCTCTTAAAAGTAACTATCTTTTGTCAGGAGCTTTGAATTTGTCATTTTTCTTTATTCCTTTCCCGTAGATCCGATGGCGAAAGTTTTGCTGATTTGGAATATAAGTTTCAGAGCGCACTTATCTTCCTTTGATTTGTATAGAGTTATCGAAACGCGACGATAACTTTACTAAAGTATTTCGATTGGTAAAGCTACTTGCTTTGATTCTACTGGTAAAAGGATAAAGTTTATATATGCTTAGTGGAAAAAAAGCACCAAATCGGACATAATTTCTGTTATTCTGAATTGTTTATAGCTCAAGTTTCAAGACCCACTTCTTTATTCCATCTTCCGTTCACTTCAGTTTTTTCTTTCCTCTGAGAATGCCTTGTCTTTTTTCAGTTTTTAATGTTACTGGAGCTTATGATTTTGTTTTCTTAACTGATTGACACGATTTCCTGTGAAAAAAGGAATCTGGGGTCATACACACTTATCTTTTTCTAACCATTTGTAAGCTCAAGTTGCGAAAGATTTGTTTTTATCTGTGTTAACAGGGAACCTTGTGTATCACATGTTAAGATGAGCTCGTTCATCTTTTGATTCTTTTTTTTTTTTTCGCAGTGCATTCATTCTACATTGGAACTGAATCTGTTGTAGTGTCTAAGAATGGGTTTCCAGCTCTTCCTCTTGTTCTCGGTTGTCTCGCTTTCTGGGATTTGCGCTCAAGAGTCTGCACTTGCAACAATTGTAGTCCGGGGATCTAAATCAATAGCTGAGACTGACCACAATTTCATTTGTGCTACTCTTGATTGGTGGCCTCATGATAAGTGCAACTACAATCAATGCCCATGGGGAGAATCATCTGTTCTAAATCTTGTATGAATTCGACTGGTCTCTTTAATAAAGAAAGAAAATCCATTTTACGTTCCAGTCAATACTAATTTTTTGTTTTATCCTTCTAGGACTTGTCGCATCCTTTTCTTGCCAAGGCCATTCAAGGTTTGTGGTTTTGATTATTGAATTTAGATCATCTGGACTGCTGATTTGTGGCTTCCATTACTGTTCTTTCTAATTCGAGCAATAGTGAATTAGTGATGATGGCTTTTTCTTAATTTAGTTTTTTTTATCCAGAATATACATCTATTTTAACTAATAAATTGTCCTGTGGCTTATGAATTTAGTTCTTCAAGACATCTAATACTCTTGGAAACTGATCTCTGTGGTTTGACAGCTTTCAATCCTCTGAGAATAAGAATTGGAGGCTCCTTGCAAGACCGAGTTGTGTACAATGTAGGGACTTTGAAGCATCCATGTCATCCATTTCAAAAGAAACCAGATGGGCTGTTTGGATTTTCCACAGGCTGTTTAGAAATGAATAGGTGGGACGAGATCAACCACTTATTCAGTAAAACAGGGTAAGGTTTTTCATATCTATTTGGCTTTTTGGTTTATATATTTCATCACTGTCTTTCTAGTTCATTCATAAGCTGAAAATGAACACTTAAGAAATTAGGTGACTGAGATGGTTTTTTCCATTTATCTCTTACAATTTGTAACCAACAAGGCAACAATCAAAAATTATTACTTCAACCTGTGTTTAATGAAGAGAAGTGCACCATCAGTGCTATTTTTTCTTTTCTTTTTTATTTATGTGAACATTTGCAAGGCAAAAAGGTATTGGAAATCCTATGAGTATCCATCAAGCCCAACTATCTGTTTTGGACCCTAGACCTTCATTTTATTCCCTTTCTTGTGAAGCATGCTGCACCACTATGTTAGTTGAAATTAGATACTACTAGATGTTTTAAAAATCTGTTACCCTTTGAAATCTACAACCTTTCCACTAGAGTTTAGGTGGCTTTAAATGTGTTCTAACTTGGTCAGATAACAACCACAAGTTGGTTGCTGAAACCACAAAGATATTGACTGCAACTAAGTACTAGCTAAATTGCATCTTATGGTTACAGAGCAATTGTGACATTTGGTCTGAATGCACTTTATGGGCGACACGAAATCAGAAGAGGTGTTTGGGGAGGTGCTTGGGACACCAGTAATGCTCAAAGTTTCATGGAATATACCATTTCAAAGGGATATCAAATTGATTCATGGGAATTTGGTACTGTATGTTTTGTAAATACTTCTTTATGTTGTTTTCTTGTCATATCTTTGTCACCTTTACTCCATGTTCACCCTCTATCAGGAAATGAGCTGAGTGGAAATGGGGTTGGCGCAAGTGTTAGTTCTGAGCAGTATGCAAAAGACTTGATCAAACTTAAGGCTATTATCAATGAGTTATATAAGAAATTTCATACAAAACCAATGCTTTTAGCACCAGGAGGATTTTATAGTCAGGATTGGTATGCCAAGCTTCTTCAGGTCTCTGGGTCAGATGTTGTGAATGTCCTGACACATCATATCTATAATTTAGGTCCAGGTGGGTGAGGTACTTATAATTGCCATATTTTCTATACCATCAATTTGAAATTATGAATAGTATTTTCTAATAGAAATTTTATTGAAGATCTCCCTTGATTTTCTTTACCATTGATCTGAGTCTGTTCTATTTGGTGTCAAACTAACAGGAGTCTATTTGTATAATTTCTCTGAAATGCCAAAGGAGAAATTTGGAGAGGTCAAATTACAGAGAGGTTAAAGCATTTGCCAGAAAACATAAGGGTAGTTTACCCTTTTTTAAGTTAACCAACACAAATTAAAATGATTCTTTTGATCAGTCTCAAATTTTAAAGTAATAATCAAACTAGAGGCACACGCTGCCCTTTATATGATAAAGAGTTTCCAATATCCCTATAGATTCTAAGTTAAATATAGAATTATTAAAAAAGAAATCTTAAAATTTCTAATCGTTGTTACTAACCCTCTCCAGATCCAAATTGCACCAAAAGAAATTATGATTAAAAAGAATCTTAAACTCATATAAATCTGTTATAGCTAAAATCATTCATTTGTGAATAAACTTATTTGGTTTTAATCAGATAATAATGATCGGTTAATCACAATTAATGCCTTGATTTATTTCTTAATGACGATTCCGTAACACAAATATGTCCAACCTCAGTCACCTCTTGGATGATAATAGCTATCCTCTATGAATTATCAATTTTATTGATCATGCCCTCTATCTTCTTTGAAAAGGTGCATCTTTCTTTTTTTGAGAGAGACTGTTGATCCATATCATATGGATAGACCATCTAGATCAGGTAAAATTTCAGTTTAGGTGATCTAGGTATGACTCATCATAAGGTAGGTCCTACACTCACATGCACTTCATTCATTACATGAATCAATCAGATTTGGTTTTCCATTCAGTAGATTGTTGATCCCTGTATGTATAATATTGTTGGACTCTGAAAACAAGGGACAACTAATATCATTCTTTTCGAAATATGAGTTCACCTAAATTTCTGATTCCATTGCATATTTTTCCTTTAAGAACCTGTGACCAATTCCATCTGTAATTTATGACTCTTTTTCAGGTGTTGATCAAAATCTTGTGAAAAAGATATTGGATCCTCATTATTTGAGTCAGATATCAGGAACATTCAGCGATCTTCAACTTACCATACAAAAACATGGTCCGTGGGCTTCTGCATGGGTTGGAGAATCTGGTGGGGCTTATAACAGTGGTGGTCGTCTAGTGTCTAATGCATTTGTAAACAGCTTTTGGTGATCTCTCACCTCCTTTTCATCCTTCAGACATTTGCATCACATTTTAGGGTTGGAGGGGAGATTTTGTATCCTTCTAATCATGTTTCCTATACTGAGTTCTCACAAATTCATCCATGAAAATTAGGTACCTAGATCAGCTTGGAATGGCATCCAAGTACAGTACAAAGGCATACTGCAGACAGACTTTGATTGGCGGAAACTATGGTCTTCTTAACACAACCACATTTGTCCCTAACCCTGATTATTACAGGCAAGATGATTTAAGGCTAAGAGTAAACACAAATGCGCACATTAACATGCATAAAAATTCAAGGTTATGATTATATTGTATGAATTGATTGTAACCAGTGCACTTCTGTGGCATCGGCTAATGGGAAAAGGCGTCCTTGCTGTTCATAGTGATGCATCACCATTTTTACGTGCCTATGCCCATTGTTCAAAAGGAAGAGTAAGTCTGTTCATACCATGTTTCTTGATTTTCTCCAAGAATTCACTTTGAAAAAAATAAGAGAATGATGTGAAGAATTGTACTATAAAGATCACTGAAGTATGGAAACATAATCAGAGGACTATGTTGTGTCCAAGCTTTTCTACTTGGATATGCATGTTCCATCCAAGTGAATAGACCATTCTGTCAAGTAAACATTTTGGCATAAGAAATCTCCAAGGAAGCACTTGAGCTCCAACAGGTCCATATTGCTGCATTTGTTAGGACTTCCTTTGAAACTGTTAACCACATTTTTTCTTACCCATCCCCATGCTTCAGCTCTAGGTAGGTAGTCCACATATAGTGGTTAGGATTTGTGGTACAACTTGGAAGTCAGTTAACCACATGTTTTCTTACCCATCAAAACTGTAAACTGCATTTTTTTCTTACCCATCCCCATGCTTCAGCCCTAGGTAGATAGTCCACATATAGTGGTTAGGATTTGTGGTACAACTTGGAAGTCAGTCCAGGTTGGGGTTGGGTTTAGGGCTTAACCAAAGTGGTGGTATAACCTAAATTCGGTGTCAATGAGTCTGGTTTAGATTAGATTTTCTTGTATCCAAACTGATCCATGTGTATCACTTGGTGCCAAAAAAAAAAAAAATCCAAAGTTTGGGTACATATCCAGTCCACCTCTCCTAAGACCCCTTATAACTAGGACCAGTATTGGGTCTATGGATTTTACTCTAATATCTTGTCAAACGTCAGAAAGAAATCAGGTGCAGTTAGGATACTCTAAATTCTTAACAAGATAGAATGGCAATACTTTCATGAGACTCAAACCTAGAACTTTTTGGCTAAAAAAAGATGATGCTCGAGCCAACTTATGAACTTAACTTAAAAAATGAATGCTATACATGTCAACAATATTTGTGCCATTGTGCATATGCAAAAAAAAAAAAAGAAATTGTGCATATGCTAGGAGGTTTCCTAATCAGATCAATGAGGAAAGGTCACTGGATGACGGATGACCCTACCATAATTTTATTCCATTAGTAAGATCCATCATTTAGATTCGTATGCAATTTAGTTATTGACTGAATCTGATCGTCACCTGATATATTGATAGTCACAAACTTAACTTTAACCTGCCTTGACCTGGATTCTAACCAAAAATTTCTCAACCTGAGCAAACACAGATGCATTTATGATTTAACCAATTTAGTTGTTCTGCTGTTTTGATTATGGATCTAAACTTGAAACCTCTTTCACTTATTGCAAGACTCCCATCCCTAGGAAAATCTATTTGCTTCTTATCAGTTGGGTTGAGTCGGGTCAGTTTAGTTAAGCAGTCACCTGAGTGACATTCTTAGTTCAAATTAAATCATTTAGTTGAGATAATTTTGTGGACATCCAAGTGATTTCTACTGAATGGGTGATCTTTTTTATTTTTTTGCTAAAATCTGAATGGATGAACAGTAAGTCATGTCTATATGGTGTCATGAAGGAATCAAGAACTTAGGGTGCTGAGCATAATTCTTTTATTCCTTTAAGAGATCCTGTACTTATTGGAAATGTCTGTTGCAGGCAGGGATAACCCTTCTCCTGATCAATTTAAGCAACCAAACTGACTTTAAAATCATGGTCCAAAATGATGTCAATATCAATGTTCATGAAGGAGAAAAGATCACTCAAGGAGGCTCTTTCATGCATGGTCTTAAGAAAACAGTTTCCTGGGTTGGAAGGAAAACATCAGATGGCAAAGCTCTGAGAGAGGAATATCATTTAACCTCAATGGATGGGCATCTCCGGAGCCAGAAAATGCTTTTGAATGGGACTCCTTTAGAGCTTACTGAGAATGGAGACATCCCTCCACTAGATCCTGTTCTTGTTGATGTAAAATCTCCCATATATATTTCTCCCTTGTCCATTGCCTTTGTTGCATTCCCCCACTTTGAGGCCCCAGCTTGTGTATGACTATCTTGTACATGAACCCTTTCAGTTTCTATAACTAGAGTATTGTATTATATGGTTCTAGTTGCAGATCATGGCAATTGTGTTAATTCTGAATTTACTGTACTTGGTTTCCAAATTTTCTTTCTTATGTTGGTAATATATGTGTTGGGTTTAACTGGATGCTTATCTTTAAACTGTATGTCACAAAGCATGGATTTCTTACTAGCTAGATTGTGTCCATTGCCTTTGATACCCAGCAATTTATTATTCAATTGCCACAGCCCACAGTTGCATCAAATAGACAAATAATATCAGTCTGTGTTACACATCTTGTTTCTAACATATACACCCAATCAGAAGCAAGGTTCAAAGTGTCCATTACACTCGGTACTTTTTTTTCCAAGTATTGAGCAATTCCAACAATCAATACAAGTAGCTATACTTTCATTAAGTTTCAATAAATACCATTCAGACCATATGTATTTAACACCTTTTGCCATTGTCTAAACGCTAAAAAATATATCAACTACTTATGATACATATCAACACGTTGAACCTTGATCAGAAGTAAACAACACAAAAGTTGCTGGTGCATCTTTCAAAATAACTATGGAGGAGAAGATGGAGAACAATCCACTTAGCAAGGTTATGAATCAAACTTCAGTGCGACTGAAGGCATTATTTGTCCCGAGAAAAAAATGATCTTTCAGCAGGTATAGTTCTTCAAACGATATCACTCTCTGAATATTATCCATCTTTAGGGTTTAAGTGGTGCTCTTCTCTTTGTTGTGCACCTTGATCAGGCTTCTCAGTCTTATAATATTTTGACCCACGTGGAAGAAAACGGTTCACACACAAAGCAAGCGTACCCACATTCTTCTGTTTGACATACCTGCACCAAGGTTGTAGATACAAAGTTGGAAGTTTAATGCACAACTGTAACTCTAGTTCAGTTTTTGAGATCGTTACTTAAGATTATAATGAAGGGCGGAGCTGCATGTGCATCTCTGTTGGGCTTGTTGCGGGCGGGAGGTCCAGATATTCCAACAAGCACAAGCAATACAACTTACTCAGGGACTATTCACTTCAGCATCCACTACATTCGGAAGTTTCACCCAGGAGATCCAATTCACCACAGATGACAAATCTTTCAGTAGTTTTGGATATAAATCAGTTTTGAGTAAAAAAAAGAAAGTATTTTTTCTCAGGACTAAGCTTTAGACTTAGATCTAAGCTCGATGGTTGGATCAGGCCCAGGCTCAGGCCTGAATGTGTTCGATTAATATAAAGATAAAAGCCAGGCCCGAATCCTACCCAACATGTGAACAGGTTGGTCTAGCTGTTAGATGAGGTTTCTGAATAAGTTTGTATTCTCTTAACAGCCTAAAAAGAAATAATTCCTCCAATGGGCGTATTGGTTTGGATAGGCTCTTTTACTTTTAAATACAAAGTCCAGCTCCATTGCCACGTGGTCTAAGCTCCATCTATAAGGTATCGTTTAGCTTAAATAGTAGAGCTGCAATTTACACATTATTCTGTTATTTAGAGCCCCATTTGGCACCTTATATTTGTACTAGATCCCCACTTTGACACCACATAAGTGAGACCCTACGGCCCTACTGTGTGTTAATTGCAGATAAATAATTTGCCCATTGGGGATCCTTCCTTTTTATACATCCTATTGTGTGTATGTGTGTTTGGAAATCCTCTTGAGATTCAGACCCAGTTCCTCAATGAGTGAAACAAGTTAGCCCATCTCGCTAGCTCTCTCCCTCTCCAATTCCAGGGAGAGTAAAAGTATGACAGTATCATGCCGATAAGGTAAACAGAAAGCCTGGGATATGAATTATAAATTGTAGAGTCGAATGGGCTCCAAGAAATTACATGTATTAAAAATTTACAGGAAGGCAACAGCCTTAAAGAGAACGCATGGGCCCATAGTAAAATGAGCTTTGATCAGATGTACTTCACGTCAGCTGCCAAGATTTCCATGATGGTTACCAACTTCGATATTTATACCAGCTCCAGCACTCGGCTCTATTCGTGAAAGAGAACCAAAGAACAAAATTTCATGTTTAGCACACAAGATTAAAGGCCTGATATAGCGATATGGATACTCCAATAAAAACCACATACCTGCCTGTGACTTTGAGGTTCCCTTCCACCATCTGAAACTGCAACTTATAGAATAACACAACCACACTTGTTCTGTTTTTCAAGGTCTGATACTTTCTTTTCTGTTCCATTAAAGGATCAGCCCAAATCAGAAACCCCAGAACCAAAAATCTAGGAGGTAAAGAGGAAAAAGTAATTGAATGAAATTCAATGAATAATGGATTATCAAAAGAACCTAATCTGAAACATAGCCATCTTTTTGGCATCAGTTAGGATTTGGCAATTATCAGGCTGATCAGATTCTACACAGAGGACCTTTTATTAAACAAGAAGATGTTTAGCAGTTCCAAACTTCAATTTCAAAACAAAGACCAGTGCAAGTGATACTATAGATTTATAGATTTATTCAGTTGGCCTTGCCTTTGCTTTAATCTATTTGGAGGGTTGTGTAGCAGGAGTCAAGAAAATCAATGGGCTACTGTACAAAATGGGGCTTAGGGAGCATGTTGTGTTTTTTTCTGTCTTTTTTCTTGCACGAGCATCAGAAAATCTTGAAGTATACCTGAAATTCTGTCTGAACGATGTTGAACAATAACGTGCATGGTTATAACTCCCCCTGGGAGGCCATATATTGGACTCTTGCATTCTCTCAGTGTTCTGTTGTTCTCCAATATCTTTCCTGCACTTATTATCTTCAGATCTTTCACAGTCTTCGGACCATTCTCCTTCTCTGCTGAAGAAGACAGCCAATTGAAATCCATTAACAATAGACAGAGTTATCTACTGGATTTGGTAAGTGCATAAATGTAAGATAATAAACAATGACAAAAAAAAAGTAGAAAAGCAAAACAATACTAATTATTGATGAGTCCTGCATATGTTCTCTTATTGCAATCCTTGGTTCTTCTAGTTCATCTCTTAGCCAATTGAAATCCAACTCTTCCTCTTTCTTTTAGACTATGCACAAAGAGTGAGCTTAATAATCAGGACTCCTTTCAATTAGCTTACCCATCAGGTGTTTATCTCTAAAACAACTTCATGTTTAACACAATCTTCACGAATTTGGTGAAAGCCAAAGGAGAATCTTCCTAGCCAAATAGGAAATCAATGAGGAAATCTAGGGATAGCCTGTTAAATGACAACAAATAACTTTATGGGTCTCAACTCTCAATTGGTTCCTCTTCCTTCAGCTGTACTGATTTGTTGGATTACGGAAAAACTACATATACCGAATCAAAAACAGCCATGGAATTTTGACTAATAATCACGAGGAGATGGGTCAGGAAGCTGTTAATTATTTCCAGCATATTCTCTCTTCGGAAGGAGCTCCCCAAGATCTCGAGTTATTACAGGTGATTCCCAACCTTGTTAATAATGAAGACAATGAGATGTTGATTAGACCATGCAAGATTCTCTTTTAACTTCAGATCAGATGATTTAATTTTCTACATGGTCGGTTTCTAGTTGTCAAAGAAATCATCCAAACATTTCAAAGACTATTCTAAAAGACAATTTGCAGAAGAATGAATGACCTCTCTAACAGATCTGGAAGTTGACATGCAGAGCAAGAAAACTAATACAACTGGATTTTCAACAAATACATTTTTGTTACATACCAATTAACCATCTTAACCATTTTTGTCTCTCAGAAACCCAACAAAAGTTGCCCAGCCTAAACTTAAAACAAAAACCATAATAATATAGACTCTAAAATATAGTTCTGACGTAGAGCAGATTAAGAGAAAAGTTTTCCACCATAACTTCCCTTCAAAACTATATCCATCCCAGATGGACTATACAAAGAGTAAAAACACAGAAAACCAACCTTTAGGCCACTGAGCAATTACGCTTTCCTTCAAGGTGGCAACACTAGTAACAGCAGGATAACTTTTGGGGCCAATATCTGACCCGTCCGTCAAACGGAACTTGATCTCTATCTGATCATGCAACCCAGACATCTCTGAAGATGTTACAGCTTTCGAAAAAAAAAAAACACCGAAGATCTTCAATTGGGTCTTCTCCAAAGGATTCGAGTATTCAATGAAGAGGATGGATGAAATGCACGATCATGATAACTGGGCATTCCGTCAAGTGTGAAAAATCAGAATCCACTCAACTGAAATTTTAAAGTTGGGTCCGCACAAAAATCAGAACCTAGCCGGTTGTTTAAGAAAACTTCCGAAACTTGAGGTTACAATAGAAAATAGAAGCTAAATTATCGACCAAAATCATAAATTCGACATCTGATACCCAAAATGAAAAAGAAAATCCGCCGGAATGTTGATATAAATCCTCTACAAATATTACAAATCAAAGCAGAAGTATGTAAAAGGAAATAAATCTTTACTGAAACTAATCTGCTAGTCGTACAATTATAAAGCAAAGAACAGACCCAAAAGGCCAAAACAGCGTCTGGGTGCTCTAAGAAATTGAAAACCACTAAAATCAGCAACTGGGCTGGCGTAGAAACAATATAAATAGCACCCCAAATAGTGAGAGACGTTCATGGGTTGTCTAGTTGCATCAGAAACTGTTCTTCTTTTTGTGTATTTTAATTCTGGTTCAGAAATCTAAGCGAAAGGAGATGGTGCTTTTATTGGAGTCAGCAGAGCTGATTAAAATCCCAGGAGACGAGGCGACTTTAGAGGCTTCAAAGCCATCGAAATCTGTGGTCAATGAATCCATCCTTCATTCTCTTCCAATCTCCTAAGACCATGGAAATATTCGGATTATTGATTTGTTTCCTTTGGAAAAATTCTTTGTACGTTCTGCTCTTGTTAACTTTCGAATAGGGAATATACAGAATAACGACGGATTGATTCTTAGGGAGGTGGGGCCGTTTACTAGCGGCTGAAGTGACTGAACCGAATGGCTCATTACTTTGTCTTTTGGTGAATGAATCACAAGTTGTTTACTCCTCGGTTACCATAAAAATAAATAAATCAATTAATAAAGTAAATCATGGGGCAATTACTTGGTATTAATAGTGAATCGTGTTCAATTATTCATATTCCGATAAGAGGGTGATTTAGCATTTTCGCATTAAGTTGGATTAGGAGATGGGAGAAGCAAATTATGAGGATTTCTTCTCCCTATTAAATTTACCAAACTCCAACGTAATCTTTTCTTCTTTATGAAAGATTTGATAAATCCATCTTAAATTAATCTCTTTACTTAGTTTCTTGATACGTTCACGAAAAGCAATTTCTTGTTATGAGAGAGAGAGAGAGCAACTGAACCGAGTGCACACTGCACAGTCCTATCCATTGAATCTAATTTTATCAAAAAAAAAAAAAAAAATTGAATCTACGTTGTATTACAAGGTATATCTCTTTTTTTTTTCTTTTTTTTATATTATTGATGAACTTCAGCCTTTAATAGGGGCTATATGCAAGACTTAGTCAAGTAGGTTAATGATAGGGTGCACATGCAGCCCATTAGCAAGAGCTTCATGTGCAAGCCAGCGCAACTTGAGATAATGTTTTTTAATCTTCAAGGAGGCACAACCCTTTGGTTTAGGCAGTATTTGAAGAACCTGCCTTTCCCAGTTTGAACCCATGCCTCGTCAATAAGAAGAATGCCTTACAACCTAATTGGGATCTGTTCCTCACATAGGGTGCCTCACAACGAATTCACAGATACATCCCACTGTTTATTGAGAACATTTCTCGTAAATAATAACAAATAAGTATGTAAAATGTTCCCAGTGCACCATGTGCACCATAAGATGTGCCTGTGAGGTTGGTGTGAGGCGCCATGTGTGAGGAGAAGATCCGATCTCCTTACAACCAACTTTAAGTCTTTAACATCAAGTGGATTGACTTGACTCTCTTCTAAGGTCAGTCCTATATTCCGGTGAAGCAATCACATAATAATACTAAAATGGGGTCATGAAGAAACAATTACAAGCCATCAAAAAGAAGTAGCAGAAGAAACAATTACTAGAAAATATTTTCCAAACCACATTTGACATTGTAGTTGGGATGTCCCCTTTGAAAAATAAATGTTAAACTCTATATATACCCACCTAAACTTCATTATTTTGTCTTAGATTCCCCCTAAAATATATTTTCTTTAAATATAGAATTCATTCACTTAAAGATGAGAGAAGATTCCCACTCGAGTTCAGATACATGCCCCAGCTGTTACAAATAGCTTGGTAAGCATTGGCAAAGAAAAACCACTGACCATTACTACAACTCTCACCAGCAAGAAAATGAGAATGTGTTTCTTCTGAGAAGAGAATGTATTCGCTATCTATCACAAATCAAGCAAATAAACACCTCCGCTCTCATTCTATCGAGAAAATGGATGGAAGATGCTCTTTAGCTCTTGTGTGAATCAAGTGATGTCCTAGACATTTTTAAATGTTCAAATTTGGGCATTTATAAATGTCTACAACATGTTGTGTATAGGGGTATTTCCAGATGAAATGCAATTGGGGTGTATATTTGCTTAACTTGAACTTGAGGGGGAATCTTGCACAAAATGAAGTTTAGGTAGTTAATTAAAATGGATAAGTTTTAACTGAACCCAAAAGAAAAACATAAGGAAAAAGATGTCATTTCGTTTCGTTTCATGATGCATGCAAAGTAATGAAAAGTGCTCCGAGGTGAGGTGAGGACTGAGGACAACATGTCAACTAGCCTGCTACAAGTGCCCTTTTTGCTGTAATTCCAGACACCTGGAAAACTTGTATATATGGAAGGAGAAGGCTCTCAGAAGTGCCCTTTTGTGGCTACTGCAATGATGAGAGTCAGGTTCAATCAGTCAATATTTGTATACGACATTAAGGATATAAACAAGACCTAAACGCTCTCATAAGCTCGCATTGGCTTCCCACATGCACATTGAACATCACCCCTATTTGTCATTGGAAAATGTTCTCAATACACGGTTGGGATATTTGCTGTGGGACATCTCACATCCGTAGGGAATGTTTCCGTATTTGTCATTGGAATATGTTCTCAATACACGATTGGGATATGCTGTGAGGCACAGATGCGAGAATTCCTCAATGGATGGCCTTTTCACAGGGCTAAACAAATTGAGTGTAGCTGACCTTGGGGTTTGCCCCTGATAATGGATGCTGCTTACTAGCATCTCTTTGGCTTCTGGTATTGAGGGTAAGATTTCATGGCGGTTACCCATGGAAGGGGAAGTGGATAGCAAACACATTTACAGAGAAGGCAATGTGTTGAGATGCTCCAACCAGACTCGGTCAGTTTTCTCCTACGAGCAATGTGTTGAGATGAAACATGAATGTAGGCACCCAATGTGGGATTTCAGCTACTTAGTAAATCAGCAAATTATTCGAAGGTTGGAGGCCTCGAGACGAAGACAAAATCCGTCGACCTCCAGGCCTCGAGCACTTTTCTCCTTTGAGCTGATAATCCTGGTTGATTAATGTTGGGTAATCAGTATTTGCTTTCAAAAACGAATATTAGGTCGACCAGTATTTGTCAAGTTCCCATTTCCCAGTCGACCATCCAGCATAAGCCAGAAGGAATCTATCAACAACAAAAGTGGGCTGAACATTGTTCCAGCAACTTCATGGCCTACCCGTTGGCGGGCCCCCGCATTCTACATTTTGCTGTAAATTTTTAAATTAAAGCCATTTCTGGCAAAAGGAGAGAGAGAGAGAGAGAATTATCTGCACATTTCAATATTCTCATGAATCGTGCGTAACAAATACCTAAGAATAACTCCCAATCAAATGGGATCCGTAACACAAATCTCCAAGAACCACTTTCTAAGAATCACAATGATGAATATGGAACCAAAAAAAATGGGGGGACTCAACCATTAAAAAAAAGGATGAAAAAATATAATAGAAGAAAGATATCTAGGGGTACCTTACAAAAGAACAAGTCTTCCCATTTCTTGCAAATATCTGCATATCCAACTGACATCCAATTTCGGAATTCTGCTTGTATTCTATTACCCTTATTCTACCTGTGCGCGCATCTAGCGCTCTTCCTGCCAAAGGATAAGGCAATGTTGAATGCCCTTCAGGAGACAGATTTGGTATTTGTCCTTTGACCAAAAAATAAAGCATGGATGGCTATGTCACAGACTGAAAGAATGTTTCCCATGACCACCAGTAATACAGGTCCTCTCTGTAGAAGTGGGAGGGACAGCAGAGTATCTGAATCCAAGAGTATTACCCGCATGGTCAAATTTCTTGTTTTCCTTAAATGAATATCACGAAAATTAGGAGATGCAAAATTAACGGGAATCCACCATCCCAGTTAAATCTTTCTGTCACCTCTCCCTTTCTGTTTCCCACTTGTTCATTTGATCTATTATGACTCCAAGATGTGGCAATTCCTTATAAAATTGTTGGAATAGTTGACATACTTGGTCCAAAATGGCCGGAGATGTTCAAAGCCAACCTCTAGCCATGGTTTGGACTGGCCATTGTAGTGGATAACTGCAGCCTTCTTCACACTCTCAATGTCAGTATTATTCTGGTAACCCAATCCCAGCATGTGCCAAGAAGGGTCAATTGGGTGAACATGGCCTTTGAATGCAATCAGAGCAGGTGGTAATGTCCCAAGCTTCCACATTGTTAAGTTTGACTTCAAATTCTGCATCAAGAAGAAATGACAGTGATAAGAAAGAGAGCTTGGTCAAGTGAATGATCCCAGTTGTAGCTGAACTATGAGGGATTCTGAACAAATAACCCGTTTATATACATGTGGTCAACTAGGCAGAATGAACTCAAATAATCCAGGATAAAAGGACTCCATAAAACAGTGGCGAGTGATCAAAGTCGCTCAAATCCACCAATTTCCAGTACCCTTGAGTAAATAGGATGTATGACCTTATCATGGCATCCCATTATGCTGTGCATATGGCACAAAATGGGTTGGGCCACTCCAGTTGATGGCTTACAACTGGGAAATCAGCAACTCCATGAAAAGGATGTTCTGGGCAATCCAGACCCCCCCCCCAAAGCCTCTTTCTTTCATGGGGGTAGAAGTAAAAGATGAAAAAGGAAGCTAACAATAATGATGATGAGGATAGAATTTGTCCTTTACCTCCTTCAACCAGAAATGATATGTCTCTCTGATATTTGTCTTCCTCCATGCACGTAGATCAAAAATGTTCATCCCATATGCCCATGCACATTCATCAGGATCTAAGTTCTTTGCTATGAGGGGATGAGAAAAATTGAAATAGTTCTTGAAGCGTTTCGACATTACCCACTCATCTTCACCTTTACAGGTTTGCACAGCCCCATTAACCTTGCCTTCTAGGTCAATCTCCCACAGTGCTGACAGGTCACGCTGAATTACAACATCATCGTCTAAAAAGACCACCTTGTCAAGGTTTGGAAACAGCTGTTCATAATACACAACAAAGTAAGCTATGAGTTATAGAAACAATTAAAATGCAAAGTACAATATCCTCAACAATACCGAAAGCCTTGAAAAGATTAAGAATTAGGCCAGGAACCAAGAAGCAATACACTAACCCTCCCCACACCCCCAAAATAAAAAGAAAAAGAAAAGGGAAAATACATGGAGCAAGAGAAGGCACTCATAAATCCACATTCTATAAGCTTAGCCCCTCTTTTTCAAACACCTTCTATAAGCTCTCCACTTTCAGTATTTATCATCTTCTCCCCTAATGTAAATGCAAGGAGGTATTTGATAATCCAAAGAAAAGTACTTAAGAGGTATCCTTAATTCCTTATATATACATATGCATATAAAAATACATATAATGTATGTACAGAATAGTCAACAGTAAATTTGAATTTTATTACAGAAATAGAAATCTCCTTACCATCCAAAGAGGTGAATAGCAAGGTATATGTACAAAAACAGCAAGGTATATGAACAAAAACAGCCCAGGTGAATAGCAAGGTATATGTACAAAAACAGCCCAGGTGAATAGCAAGGTATATGTACAACTCATAATCCTTGTTTTGAACTATTAAAGATTGTCACTTCATGTTTACTATTTCCTTTTCTTTCCCTCTTTATACAAGGTGCATATTTTCCAAATATAGATGAACTCATGAACCCAAGAAGGAAAATTGAATTTCTTTTGTGTTCCCTATTTCAAAACCTGAATTGCAATGAGAACCATGCAGGAAACACATCCATATTGCTTCAATGGAATGAGCATTAGTTTTTATTTATTTTTTTATGGCTTCATTTGATTGTTCTAAATCAAATATTCCTAAGACAATGCCAAGCTCATTATGATCACTTCAAAACCTAGTTCTTGAACTTCTTGAAAAAGATCCATGTTTCATCCAATTACCTCTGGGAGATAGATGCGGAGATGGTTGAGTAATGAAATGTACTTTGGACTTCTTGACTGTAATTTTGAATAAAACATCCGTGGAGTAGTCTCACTGAGATTGGCCCCAGCAACATGGTTTCCATGGTAGTAGTTTCTGATTCCATGGTGACTCTCTACAGCTTCTAGAACAGGTACATTTTCTCTTGTTAACCAGTCAAATTGATGAACACCTTTCACCTCAACAATTGCTGGAGGGAGAGGGTTCAGTGCAAACCATGAGTGCATACCCGCATAAGTCTTCTTATCAGTGATTACATGGAAGACTATTTTCTCGGGGTTTAGTGAGGACTGGATGGTAGAAGCAACCACAACAGAAGCAGCAAGGATGTTATCAGATGCCAAGATAAAATGGTGGTAAGAGTTGTCAGAGAGCAAGGGGAGTAGCTCTGGAGATGGCAACTGCCTGCGTGCATGAGCATTGGAGGAATATTCATCAGTCAATCGCAGAGAGAGACAGTGGATGCCTTTTGGAATAGCACTTGCTGCAAAATGTTTATTCATCAGCTCAGCAAACTTGGATGCTCTGACTTCCCTGTCAAATTTCTCCATCTGCAAAGATAAATATTCTCTAATTGAAACAAATACACACATGTGCATCAAAGAAACATAATGCACAAAAAAAAAAATTACTATGTCCTAACATAATTCTATGGAACATCTAGATGCTGGGCAGACAAAAAATCTTCCAATAAGCCATAAAGGAAAGAAAAGCTAAATAAAATGAATAAAAAAGTAGCAAAATAAAGAAACAAGTAAAGAAGGGGGAGGGGAGAGAGAGAGGCAAACGCAAAGCCTTCAAAGAACCCAGAGTGAAGCATATGCAGTAAGGAGCTTTTGTATATGTAAGCCAAAACTAACAAAACAATTAAATAGGTCAGCCATTTCCCAGGATTTTCTTTTCATTCTATTCTAGGAAATAGAATTTTAAAAGAAAAATTAAATTCTAGATTGGTTCCTTAATTTTATATACAACTTACACAATTCTAGGTAACACTGGTAAATCATCATATCTAAAAGACAATTTTGCCTAGAATTTCCTATATGGTTTGATAAACTATGATAACGAATGAAACAGTACCATGTTGGTTAAGGTTGAATAGAGCTGTTATCAAAACAGGCCCTAGAGCTTTGGAATTTTCTCGTGGTTAGCCACTGATAACATATTAGTTCTACAGTTTCAAATCTCAATTCAAACTAATTGGCTCTCTGTTATCAATACCATCTCAATGAAGATTCAAATTCAATACAATACTGTTATCAAAACAGGCCCTAGAGCTTTGGAATTTTCTCGTGGTATTAATTCTACAGTTTCAAATCTCAATTCAAACTAATTGGCTCTCTGAGGCAACAACTCTCAAAGGAAAAGAGAGTATGGTTTTCAGGAAGCAATTGGGAACTCTTGAAGATTGTGTAAATTAATTAAAGACGAGAACACTTCAAGGAAAATTTTCTAATTAATGATTGTAATAACCCTTGGACTTCTACTTGAAACCATAAACCACTTCATTAAGCCTATTCTTGCTAACAATTAAAGGGTTACTTCAGTAACTTGATTACATACCATTGCCTTTAGTTTGATAGCAAATGTTTTGGCATCATATTGGTTGTTCTTCATTTCTGAGACAAGTTCGCTGAAAGATTCCGGAAGCTTGAGGTCAGCTGGGATTTCCTCAGAACTCACTTGATTTAGTATCTTGTATAAATCTTTAACCAGCCTCTGCACACAACCAATCACTATATTAGGTATGTTGCTATGAACTTAATAAAAAACTTTCTACTATATCAGGATTCAGGAATGTTGCTACAAACTTGATCACAAACTCAAAAGTATATGGTAAGAAATAGATATTTACCACTGAATCATCTGCCCTACCAAGAAACCTTGGTCCCAATCTCCTGCCCAAACAATCTAAAGGAGAGAATAAAGTTAAAATGATTATAGTGTATTAATGGCATTGTGGAAAGGATAAGCAACATTTAATATTTACATAAATACATATATATTGAAATTCTGAAAGTATATATAGAAAGAAAGATTATTAAAAGAAAAAGAGACACAAGTGATGAGTCTTCCCAAAACTGTCTAGTTCTCCTTCTAGATTGACACAAATTTTTACAATACCTATCTAAATGATATAGCAACAATAAGATCTACCACAAACAAGTCTTTCAAAAAACCAATGACAACCCACAGCCCACCAAAGGAAAATTTTGAACCACCAAATCAGCCGAAGAATTAATAACCATATGAAACCAAACAAATCAGGGGGATACTAGACTTAAAAGAGTAAAAAATTTAAGCATACTAGTGTTTGAAGATTATATAATCTCAATATTGAGGATCAGTCAGTTAAAGGGAATAACAACATTAAGTGAAAAGTTGTTGTCACCATAAAAAGGAACCCAACAATCAAAATTAAAATTGAAACCTACAACCCAACAATCAAAACTAAAATTGAAAATGAAACCAACAACAACAAACAAAGTAGCTTTTTGGTTTGGATAGCCTCTTTGGGAAGTGTTTAACAGAAGACAACCTTGCTAGAAGAGGGATGATGGTGGAACCAAGCAGGTAAATGTGTGGTGAAGACACTGAAGAGGTGGACCATCTATTTATCCACTGCAAGTTTGTGAGGGAGCTATGGGCAAAATATTTGGGACTTTCTGAGGTACAACTATGCTTTCCAAAAGACTTGAGGTGTTGCTAATTTGCTATCATGTTGGCAGCAAAAAGGACTGCCAAGAAAAGGGAAGATCATATGGGGAGTAATACCAGCAGTAGTGGTTTGGTCAATTTGAAAATAAAAATAATACTAAGATATAATACTAAAGATACAGTAATGAAAGGTTTTTGGGGAAGAATATACTCTTTTTTGACTTTAGTTAATCTTTCTGTATCTATGCATTCAGAATAGTGGTGTACAAAGAGAATACTGTTCCCTGCTCACTATCTTATTGCATAAAATTCTGTATATGTTTTGTTCAGATTAATATAATACTTTTCCTTTTTTCAAAAAAAATATATCAATGAACAAAAGAATTTGTAAATGAAGAGCAATCAAACAGTTTAGTAGAACCAAAGACCCAGAAATGAGAAAAACATGATAAGAACCATGCCATGGAACACAGCCAATACCAACAAATAAAAAGGTTCATAGATCAAGGCAACACCTAGGTGCCAGCAGCCTGCGTAGGTGCCAAGACATTTTCTGAGGAGTGCCTTAGTACCATGTCATATCTGCATGCAAGTGAGGCACCTTCATAGGCAAAGGGAAGGGAAAGACAGGCACTTTATCTTTTTTTTTTCTTTTTTTTTTTTTTGCTACAATGGCTACACAACAGGGGTAGCCCATACCCCAACCCAGGTGCAGGCGGGATTCAATCCCAAGTCTCCGCTACAATATATAGAGAGAGAATATATTGAGTATGTTGTTCATTACTGCAATACTTTCTTGGATTCAATTTGCTGTTTTTCATCATTGAAACAGATCAAATAGATTTTGTATTAAGCAGTATTGAAAAAAGGTTACCTAATAGTAGGAGACAAAAGGCAAGGAACAAGAACAATGCAATCCAGAAGATAAAGAAAAATACAGCTCATAGATGACTGAACCAGTGCATGAGGCAGGCTCCCACCAATGTGGGGTCTGGGGAGGGACAGATGGAGTAGCCCAACCCAGTGATTTAAAGGCGTGCCTAGGCACACAGGCAAGGCGCATTTTAGGATAGGCGCCTCCCCCAGGTCCTAGGCGCAGCACTTTCAAAAGGCACACGCCTAGTGCACCTGATGCGCCTTGGCCCAGGCATGCGCCTTTTGAAAATTGCATGTTTTTTTACTTTTTTGGAACCAAGCAGCTGGGCTGAGGGCTCTACCCCCGGACCCCCGACCACACCCCTTGAGGCAAGCCCAAAAAAGTCCATGTTAAGGTCTTAAATTCTTAATTCTCACACAAAAATAATGATTTTATAATTTTAATTGCCTTTTAAGAAGACATTTTATTAAGATGAATGAATGAACAACATTAGCAAATTGGGGGTTCTTGGAGATTTGGTGAGTGAGCGAAGAACCCCCTATTTGCTAATGTTGTTCATTCATTAATCTTAATAAAATATCTTCTTAAAAGGCAATTAAAATTATAAAATCATTATTTTTTGTGTGAGAATTAAGAATTTAAGACCTTAACATGGACTTGTTTGGGCTTGCCTCGAGGGGCATGGCACAAAGGCGACTCGTAGAATCAGGAATGTAATATGTTTTACATCACATTAGCTACTTGACCTTAACATGGACTTGTTTGCTAATGTTGTATATGTTTGATTTTATTTTTAAATTTTCATTTGAATATGCTTTACATGTTATGTTTATGTATTTTAATTTTAGATAATAGGTTTTTAAACCATTATTTTAAATTTTAAGTTTATATTTATGTTTAATATTTTTTATTTTCGCTTTTTTTTTTAATTTTTTGGCATTTTTTGAATTTTCTGACTTATTTTTATTTTTTAGCAATCTTTTGTATTTTTGCACCTTGCCTTAAAAAGGTGCACGCCTCACCTTGCGCCTTGTGCTTTTAAAACACTAGCCCAACCGTTGTGCCAAGGCCCACCCTCTCATAGATGACTGAGCCAAAAAATAATAATAAATAAAGAACAGAACCAATTTGCAATAAAAAACCCCTCGACCTGGAACCCCCCAAACAAGTTCCCACTTGTTCACATGCACCTTCTATAGCAAGAAAATCAGCAAGGCTATTAGTTGCTCTGTGGACCCAAGTGAACAAGTAGGCAGCCAAAGCCTTTTCCTTCCTAAATATAAACTTAAGCACCTCAAGGAAGAGAATCCATCAAAATGAAATTTTATCATCCCATGTTCCAGGGTAGTCCAGTATCCGCCTGTTGTTGTCTCCTTGAAGCAAATTCAACAAATACTTACCAGCCCCTCAAAATACCATCCATGGATGCACCACTGAACTCTTCTCTAGTTGAAATCCAGTGGGCTATCCTCATTGCATTGAGATCAATAATAGCTCTGACCTCCATCTTCTTATTGGTGAAAATTCTAGAATTTCTCTCAGTCAACACACTCCAAAGAACTGTGGCTCTGATAGATCTCCACATAATCTTTGCCCTCTTACTGCCAAGAGAAGCAAAGTTGGTTTCACAGAAGACCTCAATGTCAACTGCAGGGGACCAAGAAAAGCCAGAAAAAAATGGAGAAAGTGGTTTCAAATAACCAACATATAGGAGAAAATAAAGAAGAGATGGTTAACATTATCACCAGAATTAAGGCAAGGGAACACAAATGAAGGGGGAGAATCCAAGTTTTTCACCTGCACTAGAGCATCTATCTGGTACTGATGATCTTCACATAGCTTCCCAAAAATATGATTTAATCTTAGAGGGACTAGGACCATCCTGAAGGGCATTAACACGAAAGGGAGGGGGGAATGGCAGTATTAAGATTTTTGAAGAAAGAGCAGGAAAAATGGCCCAAAAGTCAAGAGCCAAAACTCGAGAATCTATTCTATTTGGAAGGGAAAAAAAATACATCTCTCAAACAAAAAATGAGTGAAAGGACCTCATCACTCTCAAAATCTTTAAGGGTCCACCTAAAACCAAGGTCCCAAGCAAGTTCAAAAGGTGAGGTTTCAGCACAATCAGAGAATAGAGATAATTTCATGGTTGTATAAGGAGATGCTGTACACAATCTAGAGTATTCAAGGCAAAGATATGTATAACCCACCAACAATGATTTGGTGTGTTGAAATACTCGTTTTCTTGGGATCTCCATGCTATTGACTTTGTTTATCTGTTTGTGTACTTGCTATATGAAAATTTATGATTTTAAATGTCTTTGTACTTTTCGGAATGGAATTGATCAGTATTTTGTAGTGGAAAATTAAATTCTATCATTAAATGTGATATTGCATTGTGAAATTAATGATGTAATGTGTTTGATATCCAGAAGTCATCATTATTAGCTTTCTTTTAGTACTTTTTTCAATACAAAATGATAAGAAGTTAAGAATTTAAGTGGCACATGTTAACATGGATCATATCCAACAAGTTATAGGTTTTATTGTTAAAAATCACCACCGAACTGGTGCTTCAACAACGAGGAAGTATTCTGTCACCTAATAATTCAATCAAAACCCTTAAGGAGTTCAGACAAACCAATCGGAAGAAGCCCAATGGACAAAAAGAGCTTGACTTCAAATTCAACTAATCGGAAGAAACTCCCCCCCCCCCCCCCGAAAAAAAAAATCCTTATAGAACTCAATCCAAATCAAAACAAAGCAATTCAAAAGAAATCCGATTTCAATCAAATCAAACCCCGATAATACCTGCAATGCTCCCATTTATGCAAGTATCTAATCTTGAAGCAAACTAAACAACTACTACTACTTATGGGGTAAACAGTATGAAATACAAATTACAAGAGATCTAATTTTTATTCAATTTAATTATGAAATACTTGCAACGATAGATAAAGTGAAAGAGAATAATAATACGCACCGAGCGACGAGCACTTATTAACACCTTCAAGAGTAACGACGGCCGTGAGAATGAAGACGAAGGGAAGCAAAAAGGCAAGGATGAGAATCGAATGGAAGAGAGTCCGATAAGAGATGTGGCGAGCTGCGACCTTGATATTCATGAAGTCAAGAAACCCATTGCTGCTCGAGATCGTGATGCTTTTCATGCTAGGAGAGAAATGAAGCTGCATCGTCGTCTCTGTCGCCTCCTCGTCGTCAGGGCAACGAGAACCCTAGAAACCCAGTTCAGATATCCCCCAAAAAAAGCCGCGAAATTCACCATCAGATTCACTGGAACGAGAACAAATCGATAGAGACGGGGATCTCTTCTGGGTATTTCTCCAATTGGATCTTTGGGGTCTTTTTGAATCCGGCATTGGAGATCAGGGACGGGTTTTGATCGATTTCAGCTGAAGGCACAAGGATTCGTTGACAAAATCGAACTAGGTTCTTCTCTCTCTCCCATGGAGAACCCGGGATCGTGAGGGAGAGAGAAAGAGAACAAGCAAAGATGCGCTTTGTTTCGTTCTATTTTGTCTTTCTTTTCTTTGGAAAACTTTTTGATCAACTGATCGGCCGATCCCGATCCGAGCTCTTATTTTGTTGTATTTTGACGACTTTCTTTTTTCTTTACTTTTCTCCTTCAACTAAAATTTAAAAATATATATATATATATATATACATATATTTGTAAAAATAAAATAAAATAAGTTAATTATTATTATTATTTCGAGTCAAAACCGTGTATTGGGCCTGTGCCCTTTGGGAAGAAAGGGTGGAAGATGACCGGGTGAGGTGGGTCTACTAAATTTAGATGACTTAGATGATTTGGGGATAGTGAAGTAGGATGGATCATGGATGTGCTTTCAATTAAACTAAATATAGGTTTACCATAATATAAATATATCTTTGTGTAAGTGTGTCTATGAGAGAGAGAGAGAGAGTGGTGTTTGGGGAAGGAGATGATGTATACAATATATAGTTTGAAAAATGAAAACTTTTGAAGCTAACTCTGGGAGTGGGGGAGTGTTATATTTATAGACTAGAATAGAATAGTAGAATTGGTAAACCATGGGTGAAAATATGAGGATTAGATCAGTTGGTGAGAAAATACCAATATCTGTCAGTCTAAACAAGGAGACAATCACTAGTGAAGTAGTTAATTCATAATTGTTTCTAGGTTTAAAATATATAAATGGTCAGGTTCTTTTCTAAGCTTACAGGATAGGGTTGGCTATGTCAAAGAGAAGAGTCCATCCAGTGTGCCAACAAAATCCAGAGACCCAAAACCCTTTGCAGGTAGAATCATCAACCATTGTAATGTACTATCTAATTTTGTAATGTGAAAAAAGGAACAAGGGAAGATGTCAATGCATCTCTGATGGAAATTATATATATATATAATCAAGGTTTATGAGATTTGAGGTAGTCCCAATTTTGGAACCTTGCCAATTGCTTGAATTACATTTTTCACTGAAGCTCATTGAGTAAGTCCAACTTGAAGTTCAATGAGTTCATTGAACATCTTAACTACATTTCTATCTGGGCCAAGAAAGAGCAAGATGTTGGCTTTTGTAAATTGGATGGAATCATGAAATTCGCTTCATCATCACTTCACCAAAGGGCCTCCAGTAACAGCACTGCAATTGCATAAGGTCATATGGATTATAAATGTGAGAATTTCAGATTTCTGTAGGTGATCTAGTCATCTGGAGTCCTTAATGAGTTCAATGAGCCCAGAGAGCATCTTTTATAAATTGAGTTGAGTGACATTGCTGCAAATACAATGGTAGTAAGGGCTTTAAGCTTGTAGAGAAAAATTCTAATCTGGGTATCCCATCAAAGAATGAATAATAATAATAATAATAATAATAATAATAATAGCATTTTTTTTTCCTTTGAGGGGGAGGCTAAAAAAATAGTAGTCAAGCTCACAGCCATCAGGCTTGGAGATTCTATTGGTTCTAGTATATAGACTGTTTCTTCTTTTACTCTGGCTTCTCTTACTTATTATATAGAACATAGAATGTTTGTCATGATTTAACCAGGGGTGGACTAATTTCTGTTAATATAGATGGTATATATCCCAGTATTTTCAAGCTTTCATAATCTTCAGTATTATTTTAATAATTATGTTCAGCCATTTCTCTAACAAGTAAGCCTCGTTTGCGTCCTTTTGTTTTATTTTTATCATTTCTATGCTATATGAAATCTCAATATAATGAAGCATAAAAAATAAAAATAAATTAAAAAACTGAAAATTATTCAAAACAAGAGGCAATGGTTGAATTTTTCAAATTCAGGAAACATTCTTTTAGAAGTATGCACTTGTTTTCATTTTCTCTGTCATGTCATATTATGGGGTTCGATTATGATGCCAGAAAGACATGATACTAGAAAAATTAATAACCAATCAACCAACATCGATCAAATGTGGTAACCAATGAAGTGGGTTTTCATCAAAATTCACCAGGGGGTTGGCTGATTGGTCAAAGTCTTTTTGGTGTCATGTCTTTCTGGCATCATAGATTTTCTCTGTATTATTTCATTCAATAATCAATAGTCAAAATCAGAGATCAATTGATAGTAGCTCAGTTGGTAGGATCTCTAGCTAGTTGTAGCTGAGACCGGGGGTTGAATCCCATTGCCACCAAGGTTGGGGGGTTATATATGATGGGTTTGGGAGATATATAGGAAGAAAATGGAAGGCCTATCTTAAACCCGTATATAATGTCCCCTGATTAAAAGTGTCCATAATTTGGTTCTAATTAGGAGGTAACCACTCTCAAAGTCAATTTAGAACACTTTGCTAAAGGGATTAAAATGTTTTTATCCTACTATTATATTTATTTGACTTCAAGCAAAGCATCTTTAAAGAAACCCATTACTTGTTCGGTTTGGTTTAGGCCTAGGGCTGTCAACGTGTCAGGTATGGTCAGGTAGAACCACTTTAATTGGAATAAAATCAGAGACTCACAACAGTCCTAATAGTCAAGTCTATCGGGTCTGGATCCAATAGACCCGGTTATACGGAAAGTTATATTTGTTTATATAAATAATAACTTAAAACTTAAACTTTGACAATATAACATTAATAAAAGTATTAGAAAATATTAACTTATTTATATGTTAATAAATTAAATATTTTTAACTTATTTATATGTCTATCAAATTTAACATTTCAAACATAAAATTTGATAAAAATTATAAGAAAACATCATACATATTCGATAATATTATTGCTTTTGGGTGTGAATCGGTTTGGGGCAGGCAAGAAATGGAACCGACCCAATTATTAATTGGGACAAAATCATGGAACCAGAATCGCTATAATCAGTTTGGTCATTTCGGGTCGATTGGATAGAAGGCCAAATTCGGCCAAAGTGATAAATTTTCTTATATTACACTTTAGCTTCAAAAAGCAAGAAGAGAACTGATTTATTCTCAAAAAAATACAATAAAATTATAATAAATTATAAAATAAGAGAAAATAGATTGAAATGATTTGGTCACATACATACAGCACTCGCTAGAAAAAATGATATATTACAAATTGAAAGGGCTAGAAGAGATAAATCAGACTGAAAAGAACTAGGATAGAAATAAAATGAAATGGTTTAAGCACCCACAATCTTGGATATGGCACTGAACAAAAAGCAAAATTCATGTACATGACCCCATATAGTTGGGACAAAGCTTACATGACATGATGAAATGAAGTTACAAAACAAGAAAAATCAAATGAAGAAAGGTTTTATTAATACTCCAACATGTAAAAGTAAAGTCTAGAAATCAAATTATTAAAATTCACCATTTGTTTCAGGAGTTGGCCAACTGCCTATATTGCAGATATAATGGGTGCTGAAGCAAAGAGTCATGACAATGTAGTTAAGAACCCCACATTGCAGAGGCTCTCAATTAGGGGTGTAAATTCAGGCCAAACATGAATAATTCAAGCCCTGATTTTCCTTAAATTGGAATAGGCCTTAGAATGGTTAATAGTGGCAGGCCCAGCCCACTGGAATCCATCTTTATAAAAGGAATAACAGGTTTTCATGACCACTAGTGGTCTAGTGTGACAAATGGGCTCCATATGTTGGGCTTTCTAAACCACATGCTCGCATGCTCAACCAAGCTGTCAGCCATTCAAATGCAACCTCACTGGACACCTGTACTAGGGTTAGAAAGAATGTTTTTTTAAGCAGAGAGGGTCACATCTGTGCACATGCTTTTCAAATCATTTCTCTTACATGCATTTGTAATTTGTAATCTGTGTCATATTTGTATTCTAAAGAAACACATCTTTCCTTCATAGCTGTTGGGGTTGATCATTGGTGTAGTTACTGAGGCCAAGGCCCCACCAACCCATCTGTGAAGAGACAGTATTAGGAGGAAGATTGAGAGCATGTTGGGATAAGGCATTAGGAAACCTGAACTGAATCCCCACCACATTTAAACCTTCTCTGGAGCTTCATTTCATGAACTATTGAGAGCAGTGTTATTGTCCAGTTCAATAACAGAGGGCTTAAATTATTCTGTAAAAGCCTAATTGTGCAGAGCAGCTTCAGCTTCTTCTGCTTCCACTGAGATAATATGCTCCATATAAGTGCTCCTTTCTTTAGGAAATGCTCCATCCTGTATTAATCTTGAGCCACCAGTCTAAAGGAGCCATCAATTGTTCTGGCCCCTCCACTTCTTGATTGTCTGCTGCAACTTCATGTGCTTGCTCCTGAAATAATTATGGCTTATGGGCATTAGCTTATTACAGTAATGATTCTGAAATAAACACTTCCATTAGATCAAGTTAATATTTGAATTTCTTCAAAACTCATTATCCTAATTGTAAGAGAATATATTATGAATTTGTGAAATGAAGAAAGGTTTTGACTTGAGTTGAATTTGAGTTCAAGATTTTAGTTCGAATTGAATTCAACTTGTATTATCTTGGTAAGCCAAATTCAAACCTCATACTATTCGATTTGGTTCGACTCGAATCCACCCTTAAAAGCCGGATGCTTTATATTAAAAATAAAAAGAGAGGACAAATTTAGGGGGCCATTTGGTTACGAGTGAAATAGCTGAACTGAATGACTTAAGTGGTTCCACTGCTCCACACATTGGTATCAGTGGGGCCGGCCGGGTACTTGGAAATTGGAGCTATCTCATGTTGTAAGAACATTAAGAAAAAAGATCGGGACCCACCAGGAGATTTGTCATTTGCACCGCTCTAAAGCTACAAAAAGATAATGATTCCAATATGTAATGCTACTATGTAAATTCTAAAAAATAGAAATGGTTTTGAAACACAGTAGCTTGGACCTGTTTAATGTTTGGATCAGATTAAAGGGGGCCCCTTGCCTCTTGCAAGTCCCGACCTAGTCTGTTTTTTCGTCCAATTCTTGGCTGGTCCTAAAATATGATCCGGGTGCAAGCTGCAAGGTATCTGGATCTAGACCCTTGTAATTGTATCTGGATATATTTCCAATTCGGGTAATTGGATAAGAGGTGATCATGGCCCTGGCCGGACCAGAATATGTGGGCTTCAGGGCCCGGGCCAAAAATGATAAACTCTAGTTAGGTCTAACCGTCTAAGACTAAATTTGAGAGTACTTATTCCAATAAGCATTTATTTTGGATTGAAACCACACCAATAATTACTTGTTTGTATTTGGGAAATAAGCCCAAATAAATACTTATTCTCATTTTTTTTTTGGTATTTTGGTGATATGCCCAAAATTGGTAGTTGAAGGAACCGAATCCATATCTCTACTAGGAGTTTAGGACAAACCAACCAACATACCAATTGAGCCATCTCTCAGTTGGCTTATTTTTTAGAATAAACACTTAAGAAGTTCAAAATTTAGGCTTATTTTTAAGTGTTTATTTCTTTTTTAGCCTGTACTGGCCTGCCATATTATTTTAAAAATACCTATACTACCCCCATGATAAGTGCTTTTTTACCAATTACCACTTATTCTCCAAATAAGCACTCTCAAACTCCGCCTAAGTCCCAAATTTTGCGGTTCACCCTTGACCCTTCTCTCTCTCTCTGAATCTGAAAGTCTGAAACAAATTTTATTTCGGTTATGTTTGCTTGATAATTAGGGCTATTAGGTGTGATGCTTGTGTTTAGTTGTTAGTTGTATGTACTCTATGGTATCAATTGTGTTTTTGTTGAAGATTTGGAACTGGGAGGTCTTTGGGAATGTGCAGAATAACATTGGTAGGATTAAAAAATCTCGAGATTGAGCTGAATAGGGAGAGTCAATGAAATGATGATAAAATAAAGACCTTGGAAGCAGAATTGGAAATTTGGCTCTCTAGGGAGGAACAAATGTAGGGCCAGAAATCCAAAGTGAACTGGCTTCAACATGGGGACAAAAATACATAATTTTTCCATGCCCAAACAATGAAAAGAAGAAGTAGAAACAAGATCCTAAGTTTGGAAAATGAACCAGGAATTTGGGTGGAAGGGGAAAACCAAGTAGAAGAGGTCCTAATCAATCATTTTGAAATTATCTTCACATCTTCAGGCACTTAGAGTCCGGATGAAATCCAGGAGGTTCTGAACAAGAAAATCTCTAAAGAAGAGAGTAGGTGGCTAGAAAGGAACCTAGAAGATGAATAAATTAAAGAAGCCTTGTTTCAGATGGCTCCCCTTAAAGCTCCGAGACCTGATGGTTTCCATAATATTTTTTTCCAAAAAAAATTGGGAAATTGTAGGTCTAGAGCTGTGCAAGGCCATCTCAGATTTCTTCAACTCTAACAAACTAAATAAAGAATTAAATAGGACCTTCATAACTCTAATCCCTAAAGTCAAGCAACCCACTAAAGCAAGCCATTTCAGACCAATCAGTCTCTACAATACCAGTTACAAAATCATAGCAAAGATCCTGGTCAATAGAGTTAAAACTTTACTGTACAAAATTATCAGTGGGAATCAAAGTGCTTTCATTCCAGGCAAATAAACTCATGACAACATACTCATTGCCCATGAAATAATTGACTATATGAAAAAATGCAAAGGGAAAAAAGTCTGGATGGCAATTAAACTAGATATGAGCAAGGCATATGATAGAGTATAGTGGAGTTTCTTAGAGAGGGTGCTAAAAAAGATTGGTTTTGGGGACAAATGGGTAAATTGGATCATGGAATGCATATCAACAGTGTCATACCAAATCCTTGTTAATGGAGTTCCAAGGAAATCCTTCCATCCAGAAAGGGGAATTAGGCAAGGAGACCATTTATCCCCCTACCTGTTCCTGTTTGTGTCTAAAGCACTCTCTACATACCTTCACCACCTTGTTATTCAGAAGAAAATATCGGGAGTGAAACTAAACAAGAATTGTCCAGTAATATCCCACCTCTTTTTTGCAGATGACAGCTACCTCTTCACGAGGGCAAAACCATCTGAAAGTCAATATCTGGTGGAGGCAATTCAGTTGTATGAAAGGTCTTCTGGTCAATAGGTAAATTTCTCAAAATCTGAGGTTTTCTTTAGCATAAATTTTCACCCAAGACTGCAAAAGATAATGACAAGAAGACTAAATATTAAAAAGGTGGAACACCCAGACATCTATCTAGGCCTACCTACAGAAATTGACAGACCAAAAAAAGTGTTGTTTGATTATCTGCTAGGAAGAATCCAATCCAAAACTTCTAAATGGCATGGACTTCTCCTTTCAAATGGAGAAAAGGAAGTTCTTCTAAAACCACTAGTAGTTGTCATCCCAAACTACACCATATCTTGCTTTTTGATCCCTAAGATTATTTGTGGCAAAAGCCCAAAGAAAGTTCTGGTGGGGCTCTCAGGATAAAAAGAAAATCAACTCGGTCAGTTAGGAAACAATTAGTAGAAACAAAAATGATGGTGGATTGGGTTTTAAAGACCCTCATTGCTTCAACAAAGCTCTTTTAGCCAAACAGGCTTAGAGATTTTGTACAAAAGAGCATAATCTATGGTGTCAAGTTATCAAGGCAAAATATGTTAAAAGGAAGAACTTTTTAAATGATGAATTCTCACACAGACACTCTTGGGGATGGCAAAGCATCCTACTAGGAAGAGAAATTCTGAAAAAATGAGCTTTCTGGGAAGTAAATTCCGAGGATCAAGTCAGTTTTGGATCAAAGGGTTTGCTAGATTTCTAGGCAAAGCATCCTACTTGGTTAAAGGGTTTGCTAGATTTCTGTTTAATGGGGCCTAATCCAAGAAACAATGGGCCCTTTTGGGTCAAAAATCTAATAGATCAAGATAGAAGGTGTTGGAACTCTGCCATCTTGGAAGCTAACTTCACAAAAGAGATAAAAGATCAAATAAAAAAAAAAATCCTTTGGCTTCAGGAAATTGGGAGGATAGGCTAATCTGGAAAGGAAAATCTTCTGGGAGATTCTCTGTCAAGTTAGCCTACTACATAGCAAGCAGAGAAAGGTTTGATTCCCCCACCCCTCTTTCAAACCACCTGCCAAACAATAGCCTTCATCAAAACAGAGAAGCCTGGAGGGAGCTGTGGAAATTAAAAACTAATCCTAAAATTAAATATTTCATTTGGAGATGTTTATGGAATTCGATTGCAATCAGAGTGAACCTAGTCAACAAGAAGATATCCCAACCTATTTATTGTCCTTTCTACAAAAAAGAGCTAGAAACGATTATACATGCACTTTTTAAATGCGATCATGCAAAGTTTCTCTGGTTCGGATCAATTTTGGGTCTTAGATCAGAGAATGTCCCAAATGACTTCTCCATTTGGTTGCTGGAATGGATAATTCTATGCAGTCAAAGGAGAGACAAAACAGAAGAGCTCCTAAGTTACTTGGCCCTCTTGTTGTGGACTATTTGGAAATGTGGGAACAAATTTGTTTTGATAATGAACTGTCTAACCCTTACAAAAATCTCATCTATCTCAACAGAGCCTAGAAGGAGAGGAAGATGACTTTATTGAAAGAATGGCTAGGTACTTTGCAAGTGTCTGAGTTGATTGAATCAACCATTTCGTGGCACCCCCCAGAATCAAACTTCTTGAAGATAAACGTGGATGGCAGCTTTTTGTGTGAAGGGAAAGCAGGTTTTGGTGTAGCGACAAGAAGCCATTTGGGTCTGTTGAAAGGTGTATCTTTTGGCCACTCATATGCAATTTCTCGCACCCAAGTAGAAGCATTTGCTTGCCTCCAAGGAGTGAAGCTAGGGAAACTGCTAAACAAAGGTCCTTTTGTGATAGAAAGTGATAATAAATCCCTGGTTCAAGCACTAATCGCAAAAGATCCATCTTATGCTTTTGAAGCTTTTTTTTTTTCATAAAGATATTCTAGAAGAATGTAAAGACTTGAACATTTCTTTTTCTTTGGCTAGGCGGGAGTCCAATCTGTTAACCCATAATCTTGCAAAAATGGGTCTTTGGGACTGTGGTTATTACATAGAAGCCCTACCTTTGTGGCTGGCAAATTGGATGACTCCCCCTTCATCTGTGTAATCTTTCTTTGTCTTTAGTAACTTACTCCTTACCAAAAAAAAGATTTTGTACACTTGCTTCATTCTTATGTGGGGTATTTTTCCAATGGTTTCACACATTTAGATTCTGCGAAAAGGCTATGCCTTTTAACCTCGATATGACGTGGGGCATTGGTATTTTTCCAATGCCATCCTTTCCTCCCTTTCTTCTTCGCTTTCTATTTGATGGGAACCCTTTTGTGAACAACTGGAACTCTGGTTTCGTTCCATTTGGGTGCATTTAATTTATTTGATTTCCATGTTTATTCTGTCATTTCAAGAGGGATTAAGTTTCTCGGCATGCTTTCTCACTACTTTTTCACCTCAAAAATCAGTTGGAAATTGGGGGGAGTAGTGGGGAGTTCGAATTTGGACATTCAGAAGTATAATTCAGATTGAACATGGTTCTAGCAGGATTTTTACACTACAGCTCCAAGTAAAAGGCAAGCTATACCTGCTATATTCTTAGGTGAAGATGTCAACAGAACTGGAGTGCCTACAAACTTGAGCCACACTTGTTTGAAGTAAGTTCGGACTTATGATAGATTGTGGCTCTTACATCATTCTTGCTCATTTGAGTTTTTTTCAATGCAAAATATTGTCGTCCCTACTACTGCTAAGTGCTAACTTAGTCTCCTGGAGGGGATAATTATCTGACAGCTAGCTAAGCTCCCAAGGTCATGTCTCTTGGGATGAAATCATGCTTTTCACAGTGTTTCTTGTTCCAGAATAGCATAAACCATTCTGTTTGCTTCTGTCCATCCTGACCTTTCCACGTTTCTTCTACTTCTGGAATCCAATTGTAATTTTCCATGTCAAAGAGTAGAAAATGCCTCGTACTGTTAGAGAAATGTACGAATATGAAGCAGCTAAAACAAGCACATGCACAGATAATCACAAACGGACTTGGGAATGACAACTTTGCTCTCAGCAGGGTTTTGGCCTTCTGCTCTAATCCGCACTATGGGAGCCTAAATCATGCGTTGCAGATATTTGAACGAATTGAAAAACCTACTATGTGCATCTGCAACACCATGATCAAAGCCTTCCTACTGAAAGGAGAGCTTATCAAGATCATCAAAGTATACACACGGATGTTGCAAGAGGGCCTGTACCCTGATAATTATACACTTCCTTATATGTTGAAGGCCTGCAAGAACCTACAAAACTCTGTACTAGGTGAACAAATCCATGTGCATGGTTTAAAACTGGGATTTTTATTTGATATTTTTGTTGGTAATACTATGATTCTCATGTATTCAGCCTGTGGTATGATGGAAGCAGCAGCACGCATATTTGATGAAATCCCTCACCGAACTGCAGTATCATGGACCATAATGATATCTGGATATGCAAGACAAGGGGACATTGACACAGCACGGTTAATCTTTGATGAGGCACCAATGAAGGATAGAGGAATTTGGGGATCCATTATCTCTGGGTATGTGCAGAATAATTGTTTCAAGGAGGGTCTGCAAATGTTCCGTATGATGCAGTTGACAAACTTGGAACCTGATGAGGCCGTTTTTGTAAGTGTTCTTTGTGCATGTGCTCATTTAGGAGCTCTGGATATTGGTATATGGATTCACAGATACTTGGATCGAATTGGGTTACCATTGACCATTCGGTTGGGCACTGCTCTTATAGACATGTATGCTAGATGTGGAAATCTTGATATAGCCAAAAAACTGTTTGATGGAATGCAACAAAGAGATACTATCTGCTGGAATGCAATGATTTCAGGAGTGGCAGTGCATGGAGATGGAGAAAATGCATTAAAGCTGTTCTTAGAGATGGAGAAGTCTGGGTTCAGACCAAATGACATCACTTTCATTGCTGTTTTTACTGCATGTAGCTATTCAGGCATGGCATATGAAGGTTTGCATCTGTTCAAGAAGATGAGTACAGTATATGGTATTGAACCCAAAAGTGAACATTATGGATGCATTATTGACTTTCTTGGTCGGGCTGGGCTTTTTGAAGAAGCAAAGGAAATCATCCAGGGAATCCCTAATTCAAGTAGCCCATATGAAAAAGCGATTGCATGGAGGGCATTATTGAGTGCTTGCTGTAATCAGAGAAAAACCCAACTAGCTGAATTTGCAGCACAGCAACTTGTACAATTGGAACGCCACAGTGGGGTCTATGTTCTACTTTCAAATATGTATGCAGCTGCTGGAAACTACAATGATGCCAGAACAGTAAGAATGATGATGAAAAAGAGAGGGATTGAAAAGACACCAGGTTGCAGTTCAATCGAGATAAATGGGTTTATTCATGAATTTATTGCAGGTGAGAAAGCACACCTGCAGATGGATGAGATACATGAACTATTGGAGAAGATGAACAAGCATTTGGAATACAATCCAAACTGATCAACTGATGGAACATCACCATAAGCCTTTAAGCTCAGCTACTGAGTAGCAAATGCAAGAAATTTGCTTACAAGGTCCATTACTGTGGAGCATTTTGCTTTGTTGAAAATTATAGCTCAAAAAGAACTGCTTGAAGTTTCAACCTGTGAAGGTTCTTTAAACACAAGCCACAGAAGCATTGTGCTTACACCTTTACGTGTTTGTCATGCCACTGAGAACTGTGGTAAGTTGACATATAGCTTATTTTTTAAGTCTTGCATCCTTCCATCTCCATCCATCATATTTTATCTATGAAAATATAAGGCCATTTCACAATGCGCTGGTCCCATGGGACCTTGGGAGGGGTGGACCATAAAATGTAAATGGACCAAACACCCAATTGCACAACACGGCTGCTCTCGGACTAGAACCTTCATTCTCAACTTGTTATCCCAAGATACTGCACCAAGCAATGGCCCCTTATCTATGAAAATATATGTAATCTAATTCTTGCATTTTCTATGTTATGTATATATGTTAATAAAGTTTTCAAATTATTTACAAAAAAAATTAAGTTTTCAGATTCTTACTCCTTTTCTCAACTAGTAAATGTTTATCTTCTTTTCCTGGCTTCTAGTCCTCTTTCACTAATAATCATTCGTTATAGATCCCAAACCCATCCTGATATATGGTTGGGAACATGTTGCTTCCAGCTCCTCCACAAGGTAGACTGATAAATAGGTTAATGGTAGGAAGCATGGTTTTCAAAACCGGACTGGAAAAACCGGGAACTGGTCAGGTGACCAGTTCCGTTTTCCCCCAAAACCGGATTTTCTCCAAAAACCATTGATTTTGGTCAGCAAACTGCTGACCCAGGCGGTTAACCGTTCGACCAGGGAACCGGACCCCTGACCGGTTCGTTCTCCGGGTCGGTTTTAAAAACCATGGTAGGAAGCCCCTCAATGAGAGAGTTCAGCTGTTTCCACTGCTTCTCATTGTTTGGTTTTGACTTCTGCTTCCTTTTTTACCTGATCAGTTTTGACTTGCAGAGAGAGTTCACAAGTAATAGATTGGAAGATTTGGCAATGCGGGTTAAATAAAGAAATATGATTGATCAAAAAATAAATAAAGAAATATGCCTTCCAAGAATGGACATACAGATACTACTTATCTTCCATGGGTTGAAGGCTTAATGGGATCTCGGTCAAAAGCTTGGTATATATCTCGGTCCTGCTCCTAACAAGGATATCCAAGGGAAGATCCAATACTTAAATACAGAGGCAATCTTCAGTCAGTTGAATAGGCAATCACTTCCAGGTCTATTGTAATTCAAATAGTGCAAGCTGAATTCCTGTAGTGAATGGATTTTATTTCACAAAGGCCCATTACTCTAATACAGGTGGGTCTTGTCAGACTGCAGCATTTTCCTGCATGAAATGGGCAATCTTAGAGTCTCAGACTTGAACCCCACAATTGTCAGAATGAGGTTTTACCCTTAGTCCATGTTATGCATTTCATGTGGTAGAGGTATGAGTTAAAATCCCAAGTGAATTTTTGGAGCAAGTCTATTCATTCCTAACATGTGATTAGTAATCGAGAGACATAGTCAGTGTACCAATAATTAATAAATTTCAATGCTTCCTATTGTTAGATCCATGATACAACAATGTTTTCCTGGAGTATGATCAAATATTTTCTTGAAGATGGATAATGCCAGTCCAGTGATCAGTTCCATGGTTTTCAAAACCGGACCGGACAGTCCGAAAACTGCTTTTTCCTCTCAAACCGTTGATTTTGGTCAGTAAACCGTTAAATCGGTCGATTAATCGTTTGAATGGTTTTGACCGTTTTTTAATTTTTTTATTTTTTTATCAGAATGGGCCGATCATTCGGGTCAAACGGTCAGACTGTTCAAACCGATAACCGGACCCCGACCAATTCGGTTTTAAAAACCACGATCAGTTCGAAGCATCATATGGTGATCATAAATCATAAATTTGAACAAACAAAGCCCCACAGCCACCAAACCCGTATGACTTTATGAATCCAATACAGAAGTAAAGCTGGCTGACTTTGGTTTCTCTCCGGATTCACCATCTCATGAAAAAGCGAACTGGCTGTAACTAATGTTACTAACATCTGTGGGTTATCTTCCATGTATGATCTCATGATTTCCTGTAACAATCTTTATAGAGAAAAGAAATGAATACACCCCTCTTGACCTCCTTGACTTGTCGACTTGAGTAAGTATTCTAAATCCTTGTCTTTTGAATCTTCCCTCATTGGCTCATTCCAAACCGACCACAACTTGGTCTACTTCATCGCGGGCATCAACTCCCATCCATGCTAACAAAAATCTCAAATCGCGGCTGCTCTTCAACGACATCATACTTTATGCTTTGTTGATGGCGACACCGAGAAACATGATACGAGCGAGCACAAGGTTACTTGCCCCAAGACACAAAAGGCTCTCACTCGTAAGGCTGGAAGTGAAGGTGAATCTGGATTGGGTGGTGCGGTATGATGGCATTACAACAGGGCTCCACCTCCCCATTAAGCTGAGTACTGAAAATGATATCTGGATTTGGAGAAAGCCCAAAAACAGCCATCGCCATTCATGATATAAACCATTAAATTCGCTGGAAAACCTATATACGTTAAGTGCTTAATTTGTTATACAGAGTTAAAAGACAATGTCTAATTCCGATGCCGTTTTCTCAAAATAGAACACTTCTGAGAAGAACCCAAATTTTCTACTCACTTTTTTTATCCACCCTTTACTCGCCGTGAATTGCAGCCACACACATCTCTAGGAAATCCTGTTTGTTCGGAGAATTGGAGCCATATAGATTTTGAAAAAACGGCTAAAAACACATGGCATATGCCTTTTGGTTAGCTGTTTTTTCAAAACACGTCAAAAAAAAAATGCTTTGCCTTTTTTTTAATAAAAAAATGGCCCATCTCAAAAACCATCATTTATGACCAAGATTTTAAAAACCGACCTGAAAACAGAACCAAGATTTTAAAAACCGACCTGAAAACAGAACCAAGATTTTAAAAACCGACCTGAAAACAGAACCGCTGTAGTCACTGGTTCAACCATCCGGGTCTAATGGTTTAGGTGGTTTATTTAGGGCAAATGTTTGTTTGGTATTAATCTTTTAGACTTTTAGTTTTTATGAGAAAGGTTGTGGTTGTCTGCTGAGAAAGAAAGAAGAAGAAAAGAAGGAAAAAAGAAAATGAAAGAGAGAAAGGAAAAAAAGGAATGAATGAGGGAAAAAAGAGGATTCGACCATCACCGGTGATAAGGGTGCAAATGAATCGGAGACCTGAGATCCGATCCTATTTGGTCGAATGCATCTGGAATACTTTCTCACAAACAGCACCGATCAATGAAACCAAACAGCACCATGCATAAATATTTTCTTACAAATAGTAATGGCTGCGATATGATCATATGAAACCACACATATAACGGAAAAACCTGACACAAGCTGAATGGAAGTGCAGGACAGAATGCAACAGATCAGGACTCAAGGTAGATAAGAACCTCCTGGATTTTGTTACAACTTAAAGCACACCGTTAAGCACTTGGACGCGCTTTGAAGTAGTAATCAGGATTCCGTTTATGCATTGATAGACTCACACGAACACTTCATCCCCCCCAGCACAAGAAAAGTTCAGTTATTCCAATATGAACTACATCTATATTTATATGAAGTTAATATACAATACAAGCAGCTTTTTTCTTCTTAACTACACCAAGACCAGCCAAGGATATTTTATAAGGCAGTCCTTCGACAGGATGAAGATTGAAGAAGCACATAGGAACAAATTCCCCATTTCATTCAAGAACCCTAATCTTGTGCTACAAAAAATACTAAAACATCCCTAAACAAATAAAGAATATGAAGATAGTTTAGCTAAACTAAGAACTCTGTGTCTGATAGTTCAAGGACCTGGTGAACACCTATTGGCTTTACACCTGGCCGGAATGCATTTCCTTCAACATACCTGTGCGTCCAGACATCGGATTAAAAATCATTATCATGTATTAAGTTTTAAAAAGGACACCAGTTGTTCCGTTTCAAGTTAAAAAGGAAGCTTACATTTCTTTCAAGAAAGGGTGTTTGTAGAATGCATCTGAAATTCTCCCTGAAAATAGATTGTGGTCCAAATACCTGAAATTCCACCAACAAAGAATAAGTGCATAATTATTAGACACGTTTCCATGCCATTTGTAGTACATGATAATACACTGTTGCATATCACATCTCCGACCCAATGGACCCTACCAGCCATACCAATCCTACACACTCATGTAGCATATGCAAGTTTCTTGAGGTGGTTTAACTCCAAAGATGGGCTCTTTTATTGTGTGTGTGTGGATGAATTGGGTTCAAATTTCTTAGGGGTGATTACCCCAACGGGCCCAACCATGGATCCTTTGTCCCTGAATTATGTTCTAGGATCACAGTTTTGGGGCACGTTGCTCTTCAAACAATAGCTGCATGTGAGATGGTAATCATCCCCTCCAGAAGGTTCTAATTACTAGGCAGCACACCAACCTGGAAAATCAATATATGGTTGTTATATGTAAGATTGCAAATTTTTGTTTAGAGATACCACCCACTACATAACACCTTTTATATTATCACATTGTATCACCTTCTCTAATTGTTGTCAACCAGCAATATTCACACGACAATACAAAGCTATTGGCGAACTTGGAGATTTCAGACTGGTTAGTCTCATTCCAAGCCAATACAAAGCTATTGGCGAAAGTTCTAGTTAGGAAACTCAAAAAGGTGCTAAAGGAGGTGTTGACCTGACGGCCCTGACCCAGATGGCTTTTGTGGAAGGCAGATTCTTGATGAGGTTCTAACCACTTGTGAATGTGTAGATACCATAATTAGAAGTGGAGGCATGGGTTTAATTTGCAAAATTGACATTGAAAGATTTGGAAAAAAAAAAGAGGCACAAGAGAACACCATTAGTATTAGGTTCCCACACTCTGTCATCCACCTCTAAAGGATCAAAACTTATTTGTTGGAGAATATCAAAAATAAGAAGTCATCTCATCCATTTCTTGCTCTCTCAAGGCTCTTGTTAAACCCAAATCCCTCCACCATGTGTTACTAGGTCAGCAATATGTTTATTTTTGAGAGTAGAGAGGTTATAGATTCTTGGAAAAGCTTGAATGAAGGCAGATGTTTCTTACCAGAAGACTTCCCAAAACTTCACCTTAGTTCCAGAAATAGCATTGTACCTTATATATCGTGAAAAGGTTGGAGTAAGGTCATAATTGCTTTCCATGGACTTTTTAGAGTGGAATCTCTGACAAGATCAGAATCCCAACCCTTTAGGTGAAGCCCACAGATGCTTTAAACAGTTGTATCCTAATTTGTGTTAATGAAGTTACCGTTTCCAATAAAAAATGCTTTTAATAACCACATGCCACAATGCCTCAGCCTCAGGTTCATTAGGGAATCTCCATAACCATTTACCTAGAAGAGCCATATTTTTATCCTTCAACTTCCATATACCCAAGCCTCCCTTCTCTTTATTTTTGCAAACTTGCTCCCAATTTAAAAGGTGATCTCTCTTCTCACTTCTCAGATCCCAAAGAAAATCCCTAATATTTTATTTTCAATTTTCTGCACAACTTCCATGGAAGCTTTAAAGACTGACAAAAGGTAGATAGGTAGGATGGATAATGTTGATTTAATCAAAGTGAATCTCCCACCTATTGAGAGGTAATTCTTTTTCCAATTATCTAATTTTCCTAAAAACTTCTCAACTATTATCTCCCAAAAGAACTCATCACAAGGATTGCCTCCTAGAGGAAGGCCAAGGTACCTCAAAGGCCAATGCATAATTGCACAACCCAACACCGTAGCACACTCCTCCAACTCTCTTTTCCCCATTTGTAGACCTACCAAGATACATTTTGCCAAGTTAACCTTCAAACCTGACACTCTTTCCGCTATCTCCAAAATTCCCCCAAGAGCTCTCACCTCCTGAACATCCCTACACTCTCCCAAAATCATTGTATCATCAGCAAATTGCAAATGAGATACCACAGTTAAGTTCTCTTGATCAAGCCTCGCTGAAAACCTCCATCAAAAAATAAGCACATCATGATTGAAGGACTGTTATTGTTGATGCTGTATATTTCCTAGTCACTTGTAATATATCTTCTTCTGCTTATTCTCAAACAAGAAACTGATTCTGAAACCTAAGTAGATTCTGATGTGGATAAAAAGACTCACAAGTAAGTCAACCGAGGAATATGGGCAAGCCCTGAAGGTATTGGTCCAGACATCTTGTTGTAAGATAAATACCTGTAACCAAAAAAGAAATTAATTTTCCAATCACGAGATAACTGGAAAATTGCTAAAATAGAGATACAAAAGGTACCCCAAGTAGATAGAGTTGAGTTGAATTAGTATACTTACAATATTTCCAAGTTTGTCAAGTTCGCAAGCTGTGCCGGTATTCCTCCCGTCAGAAAGTTATTATTTAGGTACCTAGAATTCAGAACTAAAAGATGTTAGGCAGTCAATTAGTAATAACGATGGCAAATGCATCAAAAGGAAATAGACCTGTTCACGGACCAAGCCGGGCTGGATTCAGGCCAGGCTTTATCTCTGTATTAACAGAATACAGTCAGGCCAAAGCCCGAGCCCAGTCCTCATATAAAGCCCAAAGCCCAGGTCCGAGCCCGAAGGCTGGCAGCAAATTGGAAAAAAAATCTTTTTTTACTCAATAGAAATTTAATTTATTTATATTAAAATACCTCAAAACCCAAAAATAATAAAACATCTCACTATGGCATGAAAAACGAGAAGAGGGACAAAGGAAAGAACATATTATATGTATATTTTTATTATATAAAATACATTTTTTGCTATATAATATATTATCAAGTCAGGCTCGGGCTTGGTCCGGGCTTTTTGAGAAAGCCCACAACAGGCCCGATATTTTGAGCCCGACCCCATGAGCCTAAATTCAAGTCCAAGCCCAATTTAGAATGGACCGGGCCAGGCCGACCCGTCAAGCTACGCAGCCCATTAACAGGTCTAAATTCTAAAAAGGAATCAGCATACAATCAATCAATCAAAACAAACAAAACAAAAACAAATACAAAAGGAATCAACATACAGGTTACGAAGAGCAGGAAAGCTTCCTTCAATGTGGATGAGCTCCCTTATGGTGCCCACCAAATGATTATTACCAACATCTCTGCACCCCCCCAAAAAAAGATAAGTTATATTACAGATAAGCAATTTAAGTAGAGAAATGGTAATGCACAATAAATATAATGATAGAAAATAGAATATCTAAACTGTTCAGGTAAACACAGAAAAGATAAGATAGATTTTTACAAGTGCCGAAGATTCTGCAGTGTGCCCAATTCTGGTGGGACCCGTCCTGTAAAGCGATTTTCATGAAGATAGAGATAACGAAGCTCAGGCAGATTTGCAAGCTCCTTAGGAATTTCCCCTTTGAAATTATTGAAGCTCAGATACCTGCCCAAAATACAAAAATAGGTTATATAACAGAGGAACAACTTAAGTAGAAGTTCCAACTCCTAATAGACGCTGAAATTACTCACAGATGTGTCAGCTTCTTTAGTTCACCAATTTCAGGAGGAATGACATCTTGTAGTTTGTTCCACCTTAAATTACTGACAAGGACCAAGAAAGAACAATAGATAATAAGTACTACAAGAAGAATGATAGAAAAAGTCAACAGCTTTAGAGAAATATGGCTTTGCATAATGAGATTTTAGGAGGTTGCATGAGAACATGCAAAAATCTACAAATCTGAGGGAAGCCACTTCATGCAAAAAAAAAAGCAAAAGTCCACACCTACTGTATCCCTCCCAAGACACCAGGTGGCAAGAACAGGATGATGGTTTTATGACATAATGCAAGAACCACGAATGCAACATCATGCATTTTTCCCGTCACCTAGCAAAGCCAATTGATAACAAGGGAACACTGAGTTCTAGGATTGTATCAGGTCGAATGAGTTTTCTGCATTAACTTCAGTCAGGTCAGTTTTCAATTTCTCAAACCATGCTTCTAAGCATACAAGGGGAGAACATTCAAGGAAACAGTACCAGGTTGAATCTCTTGCAAAACGATGGATTTCATTCTTAATGGTCCAGAAGCAAATATTAAGTCCCACAACACCAAGGCTGGTTAGTTTTTCTTTTTTCTCTCTTTTTTTTTTTGCTAAGAAAGTAGATAATTAATTGGTTTTTTTATCTTCAAAAAAAAAATTACGAGTTTGATATATTCATGAGGCTCATCATCATCATCATTATCCAAGCCTTGTCCCAACTATATGGGGTCAACTACATGAATACAATTTTGTGATTGTAGCCCCAGCATCAGAACCCCGTGAGCCACCTAATTGACCTTTCTTGAGACGTATTCAAACACTATACTCTCCAAGTCTGTATCCATGCATCTCCCATCCTCAATGATAGACCAGATTTGCCATAGTGTTTGACAAACCTAGAGTTTCATCAAGTTTAAAACTATTGGCAGTCTCCAACAACTTTTACTTTTCTCTAGTCATTTCAAATAGGCATATGAATTGCTTCCCAGACATCTATAGCTCTCACTCTCTGCATTTTGACACTCCACAAGCATTGCCACAGCCCACCCAAGTGGTCCTTCCTATGTCAGCCCCAACCATGAAGCAGCTGTCTTTCCTTCCTTGAACACCCTATTGCAGAAGATACAGAATTGCAATTCATCGATCTCAGATTGCAACTTGACCCCCACCTCATCCCTCCTTGCTGCAGTGGATTCTACTGACCATGTCTTCACAAACTTGGTAGATATCGAGCTTGCCTCAAAGGCCTCGTTCATTAAACAGTAATTCATTTACCTGGGTAAATGCGCTTACTCGGACAAATGTTTCCTGGAAAACACTTACCCGGATAAGTGCACTTACCACTGTTCTTTTGATTCCTAGACAAAGTTATACAATAACAGTTTTATCCATAAAAGTGTCATTATTGAGGAGACAATATTGTCCCATCATGTATTAGCATTTCCACATGGACGGGAAAGTGAATTACCCGTCTCAAGAGGGTATTACTTACCCAAGTAAATAAGCTTCTCGGGAATCATTATTTCCTGTGGGACCCGCTAATACCAAAACACGAACACAGGTTTCTTTTGTTTCCATGGAACCTACCAATTTGCCCGTCCCCATTTACTGGAAAACAGACGTGCCCAAAGATGATCATGTCTGGGTTTGTGTGCTTTTCTTCAAAAGCAGGATACACCAAAACTTTTTCCACTTTACCGTTCCTGAAATCTTCTCCCCAGTTAATCTATCCCTTTCAAGTAGTTTTTACCCACTTTTCACTGAGTACCTTCCGGTTCTCTCATGTTTCCACATCCACCTATCTTCTGTCTCAAACCCTGTATCCCAGATGAATTTTCCTCATTTCCTTAGCAACATCAACTCAGAAGTATCTTGATGGCAGTCAGTCATTCCACTACCCTCCTTCAAGCATCAAATTACAAGGTAGATAGAGTCTGAACTCTGAAGTACGAATGCTAGGCCATGGTACAGTGAATGTAAGCCTATAAGGTAAATGGATCCCCCAAGTTCTAATTTTCCTTCCATCACCTACTTTCCAACACAATCCGTTCATTAATACCCTTCTGCCTTTGCAGATCCCTTTCTAAATCCAGGAGTCACATTTCTTTGTGCTTATTTCTAGGAACTGCTCATGGGGAAGAGATTTCCTCTGTAATACCTCTACCAATGCAATCTTCCTCTTCAGCAATCACCAGCCAACTTTTGTTCAGAACACTAGGTTCATTTCTTTCAAAACTTTTTATCCCCAAGCCCCCAAAACACCTTGGCTTGCACAATTGGGTTCTGTGTCACTGTATGCCTCTCTGTACCTTCTTCACTCCCCTTCCAGAAAAAAGCACGTCTTCTTGTGGTATACGACAATTAGACCTGTGGGCTCGGGCTTGGTCATAATTTTAGGCCCATAGCCCGGCCCAGCCCGTTATTAAGTCGGGCGTGGTCATAATTTTAGGCCCGTGGGCTAGGGCTCGGGCTTAAAGCATCGGGCCCGACTTTTTTTCGGGCTCGGGCTTTCTCAAAAAAGCCTGGCCCAAGCCCGAGCCCGATTTGATACTATATATTAAATAATAAAAATATATTTTATTTAATAAAAAATATATATACAATATTTTTCTTTGTTCTTCTATTTTTTCCAAGTAATAGTGAGATGTTTATTATTTTTGAGTTTTGAAGGTTTTTAATATAAATAAAACACTTTTTATTGAATAAAAAAGAAAAAAATTATGTTTTCAAATTTCTGGCCGGGCCCGGGCTTGGGCTCAAGACTTAGGCCCAATGGTCAGGCCGGGCTCAGGCTTAGGCCCGAGTGTATTCCGTTGATACATATACAGAGCCCGGCCCGAACCCAGGCTGACCCGGCCCATGAACAGGTCTAACGACAATAGATTTTTTTTTATGGGAGACGAAGGGCTGGTTAGTTAGTTCACCATTTTGAAAACCTTAACCTACTTTAGTTCTATATCAATAGGGCAAAATCCAAAAAGACTACTCTACAAAATTTTAAGCAATCCTCATGAATGCAAAAATGACATAAAAGAATTCGTACTACCAAGAAGCTGGATAAATAAATAAAATAGAAACAAATATAGAACTGTTAAATGCTATATTACATACATACATACATACATACATAAAGAGAGAGAGAGAGAGAGAGAAAGAGAACCGTTAAATGAATAACATAGGGCAGACAGGGAAGGAAGTTACAGGATTCTAAGATTTTTCAGCCGTCCAATTTGAGGAGAAATTGGCCCAGTCAACTTGTTATTATGAAGATCCCTGTCATTTAAGTACAATCAACATGTTAAGAAACTATTGAAGAAATAAATCAGTTGTTATGGAGTTAAATGGCTCTAGATTTCTTGACTGCACTTCTATAAGTTCTTTTTCCTTGTTGAGACAATGAATTCTACAATAAGATTTCTCAGAAGACATGCGCTTCCAGTTGTAAGAGGATAAACGGTTAAAAAAGCTTTTTTATTTTTATTTTATTTGAAAAAGTATTGTATTCAAAAGTGTATGTCAGAACACTTAAGCATGAAGGGTACCCCTTAAGACACCCAGCCATGAGCACAACAGGTCTTTCAATCTCCTTTTCAGCATTTTCATTTCTTTGACTTTGTTTAAAGAGCATATTTTCAAGAAACAGCTTCTAAGCTGTCAGATACAACTTCTTACTAAGTATTTTTGAGTGCATGATGAGTAAGACTATGTTACAATGCTATATATGAATACTACTTAATAGCAAGAAATTCCTTGGGCAATTTTAAAGCCATATTTGATGATATACTTTTTTTAAGTTTTAACTGTTGGTCCTCTTCAAGTTAGAAGTATACTTCATGTGAAAATCATTGTTGTTAAAAGAAAAGGCAAACAACTATACATTTAAAGAGCTCAATAAACATGAAAATCATAGTATCCTAACTCGTGCAGAATCAATTATCAAATAACACTTCAAAAGGCATGGAAATATTAAAAGACATCATAAGTGGGCATCTCTAAGCACATGAAGAGATGGAGTATCAAAATCAAATTTTAAGAACCAAGTATGATGAAGGATACTTACAGTCTTGTCAGTTCCAACAGATTGGTTACAGCAACGGGAAAAGGCCCAACAATTGAAACTGCATAAACTTCTCTGCAATGGATAGGTGATCACAGTAAGAATCAAATGTTAAATGTCTAAACTCAGCTAATAAACACAATCTTGAAATCAGATTTTCTTTCTCATTTACTTATCCCCTTCATGATGATTACTGACTCATATCAGTAGATTGGTCATGTAATACGGTATTCTTGTCCTTGGTATTAGGGGTGATCATAAAAAACCAAAAAGCCAAACTGAACCGACGAGACAAAACCAAAAATTCTAGTTAACCAAACCAATTGGTTCAGTATTTTCAAAAAACCAAAGGTACCAGTTCGGCTTCAGTTAACCAATATATAAACCTGGCGGTTAAATATATACAGTATATAAATATATATTTATAATATACTATATTATTTATTATTTATAATATAATATTTTATATGTATTTCTAGTATTTTTATTATATATTTATATTTATTTATAATATATATTATAAATATAAATATAAATATAAAAAAACCAAATGATAAATTTCATCATATTTTAATAAAGAACTCAAAGAAAAAGGAACTTCGAGGTAACACAAAAAGCAAGTTCAGAATACCCAACATTCCCCACAAAAATGAATTCGTGAAGTTGAATCCTTCACTTTCATAATACAGAGAATGAAAGAGAGTTTTGCTTACAGTTCGGTTACAACCCTATAACCACCCTGCGTGGAACATGTGACGCCAGACCAGGGTGGGAGGTCGCCATCTCCACAAGGATCCTCTCCAATCCAGGAGTAGACAACTCTCCATCCAAGAGATGCTTTGATTTCATTTAAGGCTTTCACTGCAACCAAAATGTCATTTTGGATTCAATTGTATACACAATAAAACTCCTATAATTTATCTCTCTTTAAAGATAATAAAAGCCAATGCAGCCAATAATCTCTATAGAATTCATTCGTCAAAAAAAAAAATAATCTCTATAGAATTCATTCATAAAAAAAAAATCTCTATAGAATTGTGAACGTCAGATGAAGTACAATTAAAGAGTACATTCAAGCATTCAACAAATAGTTACCCAGCTTTGGGCTTCAATGTAATAATCAATTAACTAGCCCTTAGTCTCCAAATCTAATTCCCGACTCAAAGATCCCACACAACGCACAGGAACCTTAGTTTCGAAATTTAAGTATCTTCCAAAATAACAAATTAAAACACAATAAAACAGCATGAAACATCAGAACCAATTAACGAAAAAATAGACAGCAAACTCTTCATTACAGAAACAACCGTTTCTCAAACTTAGACGTTAGACCTTCGACGGAACAGTCAAATGAGCCACTAGAACCAGACAATTATCCTAAATGACGACTCCGCAGAACGAGATTAAAGAGAACAATCTGAAAGTACCGTCTCTCTTTAGGGTTTTGCAGTGAGTGACGTTGAGTAGCAGGGAGAGAAAGCATAGTAAAGCAAACGCCGATGGAGAAGCCATTATAGCTGGAATCTCTGGGCGGAGAAACAGATACAAGGAGCGGATCGAACGAATTATTTGTCGGATCTGCTGAATCTGCTTTTTTCTCTTTTGTTCTTCCGGCTTCCCCAATTTTCTTCCTTACAGTTTCGGTTCTCACTTCTCACTCAGAGATAATTGAATTTTTTTAAAGAAATTTGTTTTTAATTTAAACCATCGAAACCAACCGACAAGAAAGAAAGAAAAACCGAGTTTCGTTTTTCCTTTTTCCTTTTTTTTTCTTTCTTTTGGTTTTTTCTGTGTTTTCCGAGACAGTTACGCGCGGTTTTGAGGAGACGAGATGGGATTGAGTAGTTGAGGAACCATCCTTCTTAGCTGTACTTTAGATGTGGCACTTCTGATGGATTGGGACCCACACCTTTATGATTCCCTCTATTAACCGAGATCTCCGGTGGATTTCACCTGATTAGATAATGTAAATTGTAGACCGTTTGATTTTTTTCAGTTCATTGGACCTTCCATCCTCCTCCCCACACACAAGCATGTGATGCGCATTCGGCTTGCCGGTGCGGCTTACTGAATAACTGGCTCCAACCAAATAAGTCCGCGTAAATTAAGAACTTTGTTTAGGTTCTGTTTGTTTGCTGCGCGTTTTCATTTGCACTAGCACAAATGTATTGAGTGCAAATTCTGGTCTACTTTTGCATTAGTTCTTCCTCTAGGAAACCCATAGGACCCATACTCCCATAACAATTCCTCTGTCTTGGCGATGACGACAGCGGCTTCAGCCCCTACGAGAGCTGAAGTTCTCTATCTCTTCCGTTCTCTGTTACGAATCGCCCGGGAATTCTCCGATTACAATATTAGAGAGTACACCAAACGGAGAACGATAGACGCCTTCCGTCAGAACCGAGACCTTGGGGATCCTTTAACGATTTCGTCGGCGTTTGCTGATGGAAAATCTCAGCTCCAAGTAGCAAGGAGACAGGCTGCTGTTTATTCATTGTACGCGCCGAAAGTCAAGAGCATCATGGAGATTGAGCATCACTGAAGAACTTTGATCGGTACATCAAGCAGATGATAAGACATTTTGTTCCATCTTTTTGTTCACTCAACAATATAGGATTTAATGTTATACATTTGGGTTTCAGAGTATGTAATTTAGTCCTGTAGGACTACTCGCGTACGATATACAACTTCCTGGTTCTTGGATTTTACCCATCAGTTCGAAGGATTTTGATCGATAGTCATAGTTGAGAGAATTTAAGCCTCTCTTTTAACTCTATTTTTATTTGTTAGTGTTTTCCGTGGTATTTGCACTACTTGATTTGGTTTACTACTGTTGCTTCGTGAATTTTTAGTGCTAAGGCTGCTGTGTTAAATGCAGGTTCTCGTGGGTTTTGCATTTTGTTGAAGAAAGGAAACTGCTTTTGTAGTTTATGCGATAATTCTTATATTTTCAGAATTTGTACTGTAAGCTTACCTGTTTTAATGATGTAGCCTTGGGCGGATGTTTTTACTGATTTTCTGAGTTGTGTTATGAGTTTGGCTGAACTTCAGTTGGAAAAGATACGAGGATTGGCAATTAATGGAGGAAATGGCTCTTGAAAGAGTGGAATTCTGAAGCAGGATTTATGTAGCCAACCCTAAATGGTTGGGATTAGGTTTTGTTGGATTGAGCCTCTTATAGTTTATATAAGATTACTCTATAAGTCATAGTATGGAAATTCAGATTAAGATAAGCTGCTCGAGAGAAAAACTCCACCTTCTTGTGTAGTAGAAACATTAACATTATGATCAAATTAACTCCATCTAATATTTGGACTCTTCAAGATTCCATAGAGAGTGGTAAAGAAGCTTAAGCAAGTATACTATAGTAATTTTTTGTAGTTTGGGTCCTCTCCGGTTAGGTTTTGCCTCTGTCCTCACTGGGTAGGGTAGATGTTTGTGCTTTGTTCTTTTTTTCTCACCATTATCTTGATACCAATAAAAATAAGCTTAGTGTAGTAGAGCTGCCTTCAGGAATGTTGCAGTCAAGAAGATGGCCATCTTTCTCTCATGCATGTATTCATTCAGAAATCAGAAATAGCCTGTTTATTCACAAGACAAAGTCTTTTGTGGTTAGTAATGCCAAAAAGTTACCACATCCGTGATAAGCAACGAAGAAGGACAATGGATAGAGTACAATGGTTGAATGATTTGGAAGAGCACCCATATAGTTAGGTAGAAAAGGAGTTCCAACATCTAAGAATAAATGTTTGAGAGGTTGTGTTTTGGTGTACTTGTCTTCTTACCATAATCAAGTTACAGATATTGACTGATTGTTTGGGGATCAACCATAGAAGTTATATTTCTACTAAGAAGATTGATGGAGAAAATTAGGGAACAAAGAATACTTGGTATTTGTCAATTTAGAAAGCATATGATAGAACCCCCTATAGAAGCCATCTAGCGGATGTTGAGAAACCAATGGACTTCAAGTAGGCATATTGATATCACTAAGGATTTATATAAAGGGTCAGCAACCAATATGAGAATTTTGGAAGGAAAGACAAGAATGTATCTGGTTACAATGGGTTTATACCAAGGGTTACTACATAGTTCTTATCTTCTTTCATTAGCTATGGATGAATTAACTAGACATTTAAACGAGGAGGTTTCATGGTGCATATGTTATTTTCTGATAATATGATTTTGAGTGATAAAACAAAAGATGGGCTCAGTGCAAGGCTAGCACAATAGATGAAATGTTTCAACTTTCAACCTAAATTGGATTAAAATGGATACATGTATTGAAATTTTAGTAAAAATATCAGTACCAATTGTGGTGGAATTGTGATTGATGATTAGGAGATGTCCCTAGCTAACAACCTCGAATAGTTTAGATCAATCATCCATAGTGAGAAAGAAATTAGAGAGGGGCATTGCCTATAAAATGAGAGCATGAGAGTATTTGAACGTTTTAAGAGTTAAGAATTTGGCTGAGATTGTGGGTCTATGCACTCTGGCTATTAAACATTTTAGTTGTAACTCAGGACCTCAGGTCTCTTATTGGACTCGCTAGATTTTATAATCTTGTTGACTGCTCCAGCATTTAAAATGAATTTCCAAAAGGTGGATGTTTTGCATTTGTGAAGGGAATAGGGTTGTATTGAAATCTTTGTCATTCCAATTCATTTTGAATTGAGGACCCTCATCTGAGTTCCAAGATAAATCCAAGATTAAGCATCTAGTTTTGACTTTTGAGAGGCCATTTAGTGGCATCTGAAGTGCTGAACTGAATGACTTATTGCTTTGTCTTTTGTGGATAAAATTATAAAATATTAAACTGTTCAAGGGTATAATAATCAATTCAATTTCAGCTTCAGCCACTAAGGAGCTCATAACATTCTTATTCACTAAAAGACAAAGCAATAGGTCATTCAGTTCAGCAACTCCAGCTGTTATCAAACAGCCTTTTAATACTATCAGGTGACTTAATATACCGCCACTACATGCCTGTGGCTGTTGTTGCATCCTGTGGTCAAAGTTAGCAGATCATTAAGCAACAGGACAGTTTTATGACATGTTTGTGTATCTCAATTTAGTTGCTGGATTTGTTTTTTTTTTTTTTTATAGCCATGTGATATTGTGAAGTTAGTAAAGTCGGAATTGTTGTTAGTTCCAATCCAACCATACACAAGGATTCCCCTAGTTTCAGTGATAAAGAATATGGCCAGGGACTATTTCTGGTGGTTTAGGGATAATATTAGAAGAAAGGTTTCTATAGCTTAATTAAGAGACGTGTCATCAATGGTTGAAAGGCAGCTGAGCAATCTTTTCAGCATAACACTCTCATTGTGAACTAAAATGTAACTGGCAGAACCACATAGGAAATGGACATAGCTAGTCATTGACTCAGAGAAGATCTAGAATTTGACCATGAGTGCATGGTAAGCGATTTTTCATGTTGTTTTCGAAGCTTAGTGTGATTCATTTCTGTACTTTCAAGCACAATGGTTGCTCTTTGCTGGGCCTGCCCTGTAGGCTGTAGTTTATCCATAAAATTTTCAGCTTGAATTTGGAGAGTTTGCTTCTTTGCTGTTGCTAAAAACACTGCATGAGGTCTTTCTAGGCTTAGCTAATGGATCTAGCAAGCATCTAAAAGTTGGTTCAAGCAGAGTACTGTTGAGAAATTCTGAATCATCCTTTGATGGGTCCAGGGAAGAACCCTCTACTCTACCTGTAACATTGGCAATACTAAGTTCTGATATTATGAACTTATTCAACCAAGAATCATAACGATGCATCTGGTGGTAATGGTCTGTTCTACATCTACTTAGAAATCAGCAGATTTCTAATAGGGGTGCAAGTTAGGCCAGGTTTGGTTGGGTTGAGGTCAACCAACCAAGTGATGGAACCCCCAACCCTAACCTTAATCCAACCCAAAGATTTCAAGTTGGGCTCCGGTTGGTTGACATTTCTACCTCCTTTTGCCAAATGTTCTTAATTATGTCCTAGACTCGAGTTCAAGGTCAATTCAGTTTTAGCATAATATGCAAAAGGACATAGCTATCATGCTTGTGAAAAATTTTAACAATTGCCGACATACATATAAAGATAAGCACTTACATACATAAATAACTGTTTATAAAATATATGTAGATACAATTATATAAATACGAAGCTGTGTGAGGTTAATCAAGGCATCAGCCTTAACCCAACCCAAAGTCAAGTCAGCTTCATACTTTTCAACCCTAATTCCAACCTGAACTTCAACCCGATCCAACCCTATCCCACTTTTTTGAGGTTGGATTCTGGCTAACACAGCCCTACAGGGGTACTGCCCCAGAGAGCCTAGATGGATTAGTTGAGTTAGTTGCTCTGACTCTGAACATGCTCCTTTTAAGTATAAATCCATAATGTCATCACGCGGAGTTGTTTATGACTACTCCCTCCAACGACCTTTGCATACTGTGCATGATGTCAGGCACTTCAACACTCCTGTTGAGGCGAGCGGATGTGGCACACCATGCAAGGTGGGGCTGGGCCTGGGACCACCCATTGATGGATGATGGGTTAGCTTGCAAGGTCAACTTAACCAACCTGATTTTGCTTCTCTCGCTCACAACCCATCCTGCTCCTGGTTTCTTCTTCTTCTTCTTCTATGATGGTTGACCCTGTACCCTGGAGTGGTTGGTTGGATGGTTGGGTTTATTTGACCTGGGAATGGCTGGCTCTTGCTTTCACTGTCTTCCGTAATGGTAGCACTTGCACTGTCACGGAAGTTTCTCTTCCTCTTCTCCTGTTTCCTTAACGCAAGCGCTCACTGAGGTTTACTTAATAATACCTATTGTCTTAATTTGTTTGGACTTTGGAGCCTAAAGCCTAGCCTAATGGTAGTTCGTATCTTTCATCACATTCACACCCATTCACTTAAATTGTTTGAAACTTGGAAGAATAGAAGAGTTGAATTTGTGTATCTTAGAAATTTAGAATCCATGTATGGTCTGAAGACACGCATTCACTAAATGCACCATTTTCCTTGATTTGGACTTGTGAGAAGTTTTCTTATAGTAAAGAAGATCATTCTCTTTGGAGATGGCTATTATTCAATGGCCACATGTCAAAGCAAGGTAAATCAACACAGACCATCAAATTGAATTAATATTTAATATTTGTAAAATCACGTCTGTTTTGTATATATAAAATTTGAAGCAAGCGATAGGAAGGATTTCCCCGTCGGCCGTCTCTCTTCCTTGTAATTAATAAATAATATTGTACATTGACATACAGAAAGATAAGTTGAATGAGTCGGCTGTCGCTACCCAGAATTCAGATTCATTAATTTGTTTGATGCTTCCATTTTGTCAACAAATTGATATAATTAAAAAGCCCAATTACATCAAGAAATAAACGCAGACGAAGACCGATGGACCAGCCAGGTTAATTAAAATTGTTGCATATATGCATATGCGAACCAGAGAGATATCCGAGAGGGGAGAGTGAATTATGGGCTTTGACTCAGTGAACAACTACTGACCATATTCATTCGACTGTAAAAAACTTTGAGAGACCCACTTAATAGAAACAAAGAAAATTGAACTGACCATGATCACCAAGCAAGCATGAGAAGCAACATTTCTGAAAAACAGAAAAGGAAAAGAAAAGCATCACCGTATTTATCATGTCAGGGTCCTTTTGATTCAAAGCTGCTTTTCTATAGCTTTTTATTTATGACAAACACCACAGAAGAAAAGTAGAGACTAGAGAGAGAGAGAGACAGAACAGTAAACAACTCAGCCAAGCAAGAATATTAATTCATGTTCATAAATACACACACAAAAAAATAAAATAAAAAAATACACATGATTATATTGATTGCAGTTGGACATGACAATCGACATTACTGAAAAGACCACATTGCCCCGAGCAGAGAAAGCTGACCCGTCGTCCATGGCTCCATGCCTTTTACTAACAGCTTCGAATTAATGAAGGAGTGTGATGACCTCTCACCACCTCTGATGGGAACGCTCTCGTTGAGTAACCGTGAAAACCCTTCCGTCCTATCATTCATTGGCTCTCAAAAAACTAAAAGCAAGCCCAGACAACAGAACAAGTCGTAAGCTTTTTCCATCATCACTTAATGAGTGATAACACGGCAGTGCTCTCACGGGTTACGCAATGAGAGCGTTCACATCTGATCGCCATTCTTAATGGAACCCATGAGCTTCCCTTGAACTCCCAGAAAGGCCCCCCCAAAAAAAATACCCAGAACCCAAAATGAAAAAGAAAAGACAAGAAGAAGAAGAAGAAGGAAACTAAGTTCTCTACTGAATTGACATCTCTTACCAAAGTTCTTCTCCTATGATCCTATCGCTGCGAACTGTAGCCATCAAGGATCTTCTACCTTCTTTGTTAAACAAACAAGAATAATAAAACTGCAACATATATTCTTCACCATATATATATATTCCAACAAATGGATAGAAATACTGAAAAATCTAGCCAAATTTGGAGGTCAATGAATAGAGTCGGCCTACAGCTGGGGTGGAATTGGATTGTGATCAGTTGTGAAGGGGGTTGGGTCCAGTGGGTACGAGTCGCTTCTCCACGCCGTATCTTGGATCGATTTCATCGTCCAGCGGTGGTGGTGGCGGCATAGGTGGTGGCAGTGAGTAACGGTGGAGTCTTTGGAGTTGAAAGCATAGAGACGAATAGTGTGAGGACGCAGAATTACACCGATGGTGATGGCGGTGGTAGGTGTAGGTCGAAGGAGCTTCCAGCAACGCTGCGTTGCAGACGTGAACTACTGGTGTTATAGAGAGGAGAAGGAAGAGGGAGAGAATCAAGAAGAGAGCCCGGCGGCCACCGGAGGTGGTGGTCGAAGAGGGAGAGCTCTTCATGCCGTTATCGTTTCAGATTGAAAGAGAGACTACGAAAGGCTGAGCGGAGGACAAAGAGAACGTCAAAGCTAGACCGAAAGAGATACAGAAAATTAGAGGAGAAGGAGATGAGAGGGAGGGAAACAGGAGGCGATGGTGGTTTTTAACACAGGGCAAGAGACTCATGAACAGGTAGTAATTGCCAATAAACCAACGGTCACTGTCTCTCTCTAGTCTCTAGTCAAGAAAATATTAAACCTACGCCCATGTGTTTATATATACACACACAATAACCAACCCCACCGGCCTTACATAAGAATTTAAGATTTTGCCCATCAGAACCGTCGAAGTGGGATAACAGTATCTGCGGGTCCCGTTGCACTTATTCCAATCCAAGTGGTATTAGGGGCGTCCTTATACCGTACGTTTACGTCGGTAGCTGTCATTACTCATTCTCTGCGTCTGACGATCTGAGGAGTGAGGACACCGTCCGTCTACGTCCTCCCCTGACACAACCTTAAGACTTAAGACCATTCTGTAGTTCTGATTCTTGCACGTACACATGCAACAAATAGAAAAATTATGGAAATCTGGGATTAATCCTAACCACCATCCAGATTGATCGGATGGTCGTAATCATCCATCTGGTCTTGGTATCGTCTAAGGAGATCTTCGATGCGGGCAGTTTGGTATAGTCCGGAGTCTGGAGTCTGGTCTGGTTGAGAAATTTTAAATTTTTTATTTTTGATTTCCGTCCGACTTTTTAAATTAAAAAAAATCAGATCCGATCATAAATCGAATTATTAACATGGGTTTATACTCGTAAGTATCTATCCTTACTCGCTTATAAATTGAAAATAATTTAATTTAATATTTGAATTATATTTATTATTTATATAGATGTGTATGTTATTTGAACTTTCTAATTGGATTAAGCTTAATAGAATAGCCTAAATCATATTAAAAACCGGACTTATAGTCTAATCTGATCTGACTATTGTATTGAAACAGTTTGATTTGGTCTGTAAATATCTCAAACGTTAATTTTTTTATTTAACCTAAGATTTTCTGTAGACCGGACCGGACCATGAACACCCATAGATGGCTAGATATAGGAGTAGGACCCTTTCACCCGAAACACATTAGCCGTGCGTGAAGATGGACTTAAGATAGCCCGGCCCCACTCTTAAACTTAGACGCCGGCTATCAGAAGGACCATAAAGCGAACAGGGCCGGGTCCGAGGGATGGCGTGTCAACTAAGTAGTTTGTGGGCCTGAATTTCTGATTGCCCTTCACAGTTCACGGCTTCACGCTTATCAAGTTATCAATATCTAGCCTGGATCAAGTTTTGGTCGGGTCAACTTGCTACCAATTCCTCGGCCCCGCTTGTTGCCAACTTAGTGGGGGCCGGGGGGTCAACCGGCGGAAGCCAGGCCTCCTAATCCTAGGCCCTACTAAACCTATGCTGGTTCTATATTTGACCTGAAACCGAAGAACACTAAACACGACCAGTTCAATTGAAGCCCACTTGTTGCTATCTCACTGGGCTGGGTTTAGAACTGTTAATGGCTGTGGGCCAAAGTGGCGGAGGATGACCCGTGATCCTGGTAATAACTAATAAGCCATTAATGTCAGAACAAAGGATGCACGCGGTGTACATTGTTGAGGGGTCTTGGAATTAATGGGTCTATTAGTACGTCGCTTAAAGAGGAGATTTGGGTCCAGTCACAAGCCCCTTTACTTGATTCAGCATTTCACCTTCAACAGGTGTGTCCCTACTCCCTAATCCTAATGTGTCTCAAAGTTTCGAAGTAATGGGCTGGGTTAATTTGGGGCCCATCACTTTGGAGGCTTTTTGTCCCTCTGTCCAACTAGAAGGCTACAACCTCATAAGCTATAACCATTATAGGTTTGCTTGGATAGAACACATTTCAATATCCATAAATTTAGAATGTGTAAGTATCTTTTATTGAGGTGGTTGAATCTATCGGATGTATCAGAGGTGCACAGTTGAGACAATCAAGGAGTGCACAATTGAGAAACTCTAGGGATTTAATTAAAGACCAAAGCTGACCTCCAACCAATTCATCACTTTTTTTTTTTTAAGTTATTTATTTACTGTTGTGAATTGTGATTTGTGAAGAAGGTTTCCTTTTAACTGTCTAGGAAACCTTAGAGCTGTAACAGATTCATAGCTTTCCACCATAAATGAAGTAGGAAAAGCACAGAGCACAAAACACTGCATCTGCAGGTGAAAAAACATGAAAAGAATTTAAATAATTTCATTAAATGTAATGTTTACTTTTAAGGGCAAATTTGTAAGTCAAATTCAAGAATAAAATGGATGATTATACCACTAAATTGGATGGGCAAAGATGTTATGATTGTAAATCAGGATAGAGATTAGTGGTTGCTTGCTATAGCCTAATGCTTTTGCCTGATTCAATTCGTGCTTAAAAAAAAATAAATGAAAAAGTTATTAACAAAATGAAGGAAAATTTAATATTCTATAATCAAGGGGCCATTACCCAATGTTGATCCCAGCTATATGGGTTATGGGTCTTGGGAAGGGTGGATTGTATGCAATCATAACTTTTGGCACTTTTTTTCACACAAAATGGCCATTCTCAATCGAACCCATATTTTCACATTTGGCATTTATAGATTCTATTATTAGGTACTTATTTTTTATTTTATTTGGTTGAGGGGAGGTATAATAAGTAGTTTATCCTACAAAACTAATTTATGTCACAAATCTCTTCGCAAAACATAGCTTTTGACTTTTTTTTTCAGCCATAAGATGTCTTTGTCAAACCTGGATCTCCTTAAGTAGTTTTTTTTTTCTATAAAAAAAGGTGCGTACACCGTGAAAGCACGGCATCCAGCCGTACATTGTGAATATCTCCCATATTTGGGGTGATATTCCCGATGTGGATGTAATGCACTTAACCATGCATGTTTTGTGAAAATCCAAAAGAGGAATGAATGGTCATATAGTCCTTCACCAAATGACTTGGCCCACTCTACATGCTTTGTTTCATTTAGGCTAGCTGTATTTGGTGGACCTTTTCTTTCCACCCAAACACAGCCTTATACACAACAATGCTCCTTTTTGCTCTTTTTCCCTTTGCTGTTCGGTTGTTCCCATCTTTTACTTAGACTTATAAGTTTATTTGCAACGCAATTGCATTTGTACTAATGCAAAAAGTATGGGAGCCAAAAATAAGTTGAATGCAATTATTATTTTTTATTTTAAACTCACATGGGTTTTGTTTGATTACTGTGTTAATAAAAATAAAATAAAATCTAAACCAAAGTAAAATGACATAAAGTGAACCAGAACTTGCATTGTTCTGATTTACAGTTAGGCTGCGTTTGGAAACAATGCAAATTGAGTGTAAATCACAGTTTAGGGTAAATTTGTACTATGGTTCACTTTTGCCTGTGTTTGGTAATATTACATTTATGCATTCACAAATGATAGACCAATGCATATTTACATTGATAATAAGATGTAAAAGTACATCAATAAAAAAGAAGTAAATTTGCATTCAAGTGGGTTTTTGATAAAAATAAAACAAAAAAACATATTTTTTTATTGAAATTCATGTTTGCATCCATTACAGCTAAAAGATTGTTTGGTAAGAAGGTAAAATTGTCAGTGCAAAACTAACTCAATTTTGCAATTTATATGAACCCGTTTCACTCGCACATATTTGCATTGTTTTCAAATGCAGCCTTAGGGATGGTAATGAGGAGGGCTTTGTAACCTACTAACCTGTACCATCCCCAAAACTCATAGCATGTTGGATTTTGAGAATCAAGCCCTCCCCACATATGAAAATGCAGAACCCTCCTCACATTTAAAGGTAGAATAGATTGGGTTTAAAATCCCATCTATTTTTCTATTATTTCTTGTTATATATAAGCAATAAATAAGTAAAATAGCATGAACAAACAACAAATTTTATAATTATTTGATCATGACATGTAAAAACACATAAACTACCAATTGTCTTTCACTTAAAATTCAAAATATTACTAAATCCAACACTTAATACAAAGTTCATATGCCTTCCAACAATATACAGATTGGGGAAGGTCAGCTTTAGCCTAATACCATACCCTACCCTATCCATATCCATATAGATTATAGAATCTCAAAACTCATCTCTGCCCCAAAATCCATTTTTTAAACAAAAAAAAATTTTTGAAAAAAAAATCAAGACAGAGAGGGCGGATACCCACACTGGATAAGTGGATAGGGTAGAAATTGTCATTCCTATTTACAGTTGCAATTAAAAATTTTGAAATATTGAAAATGAAATAGCATTACAAGCAGATAGAATCTTTATTGCATAATAGTTTGCTTTTACTGCTACTCATAGATAACCCTGGAGCTTTATTAGGGCAGATCTCCAGCATACAAAACATAAGGATTTCTGACCATGACTTGTGAATAGTTTTGAATGCACTGATTATCAAAATTATTTGCAGGTTGCAGCGGAAACAAATTTCTAAGGTCATTTCAAGCTAAGAGTTTGTTGTAGGGGTGCTCACAGTTTGATAACTAACCTATGGTCTAAATTTTGAAAAAACGGGAGCTAAAACCAATCGATTAACTAATTGATCAATTTGGTTTTTTATCTATTGGGTTCGTAGGTTCTTTTACATTTTTAATATATATTATAAAAACATATAATATAGATACTATATTATGTTATAAATAATAAATAATGTATATTGGTTCATTAACTGGATTTTTTAGTTCGTTTTTTTTGGTTTTTATTGAGGGAAAATCTATGATATGGAAAAAGTATATTTTCTATATCGTATATTTAAATTGTATTTTAAAAAAGTATATTTTCTATATCGTATTGATGAGATGGACCAATCAACATTCGCCTTCTCTGTTTCGGTGAATACGGGTTATCATACATAACCGGCTTTAAAAACAACCATTTAAATTGTATTTTAAAAAAGAAATTCATTTCAATATAAGAAAGACGTTAGCATCTTCACTGTTAAACGTCACCCGGAAGCCGCTTTGGCGGATGGGGGTGGACGATGACCAGAAAAGCTCACTTCTGAAGGTGAAGAGCAGCTGCCTCGGACAGCTAGTACAGGGGGCCTCTGACAAATAAAGACGGTCAGGAGCAAGGGAAGTCGTCTACCGGATGACGAATGAAGGAGCACGGGGAAGAAGACAGTCGGGAGCAACAGAGAAGTTGTCGTTTTCGAACAGAGTTCGTTTCTCCTTTTTTTTTGAGCACGGGGAAGAAGACGGTAGGGAGCAATCTACTGGATGGCTAATGGAGGAGCACAGGGAAGAAGACTATCGTCGTTTTCAAACGGAGGAATAGAGAAGGTGTCAATTTTCGAACAGAGTTCTTCTCCTGTTGTTGTGTTCAGGGGTATAGCGATAATAATTTTATGACCGTGGGGAACAATCTACTGGATGACGAATGGAGGAGCATGGGGAAGAAGACAGTCGTTGTTTCCGAACGGAAGAAGTGAGAAGTCATCGATTTTCGAACAGAGTTCTTCTTCTCCTTTTTTTGAGCATGGGGAAGAAGACGGTGGGGAATAATCAATCGGACGGAAAATGGAGGAGCACGGGGAAGAAGACAGTCGTTGTTTTCGAACGGAAGAACTGAGAAGTCGTCGATTTTCGAACAAAGTTCCTCTCTTGTTTCGGTTTTTTTTTTTTTTTGAACTACCAAAAAGAGCCTTCATTTCATTATTATTTCATAGGTGGTGAGCAAAACTAGAAAGCAGAAGCTCTCGCTCATTTGTTTTCTTTCTACAAAAAGGATCACAGTTGATGTTTACTCACTCTAGCCAGACTCTAATACGTACTAAGTAGCAGCAACAGTAGTAGTAGGTCTATCTCCTACATCCTACAAATTACAGTTTATCTAAAAACTGGCGGAATCCAAGATGGAGAACAGTCATCCGCCATTATTGTGTTTGTGGCGCTGCTTCTGCTTCAGGGGACAAGGAACAAAGAACGACTCCTCCCATGTCAAAAGCCAGCTCCTTCACCTCCTTGTCCATCTGTTTCCTCGCGCTGTGTTCTTTCCCAGCGATGAAGTTCCTCTTGTTATCCTGGGCATTTATCCCGAATACAATTATCTGCAGATTCTCTTTCTCGGAAGCAACGACGGTGAACACATGCTCCAGTGGAATCATGAAACCTGTATTTGAAGACACACGGGAACTGACCTTCTCATACTATACCCCATCACCTTCTCCTTCTCTTCCTCTCTGGTCTTCTCATACTATACCCCACCACCTTCTCCTTCTCTTCCTCTCTGGTTCTGACTGGAAATGTGTGGGCACACCATCCACTCCCTTTCACTACAAAAGCTATCCTGGTCGACCTCATGTTGTACAAGGGAACTAGCATTGCCCCGGCTCCCTGGCTGATGTTGCTAAATATGACGGAGACGTTAAGGTCTTTGAGCTGCTGGTAGTCGTTAGGTTGGGCCTTGTAGAGTTGTCCATAGCTATTAGAATAGATGGGGTGTTTCTTCAACAGGTTGAACGGGCCCCTCGTCTCACTTTTGTGTATGCTCCACCGACGCCCACCCTCGGATGATGAAGAAGCCTGCTCGCTCATGGCCTTAATTTGTTCCTTTGACGCCTCCCTCATCACTCCCTTCCTTTTCTCTCCCAACATCCTCTTTAGTTTGTCTTTTGGAGTATTTAGAGTGGCTTCCAGGATTTCATTGCTAAATGCAGTATAGAATGATTCTCCATCTTTGCTGCTGGCGCTAAAGAATTTCGAGACGTGGCCGGGAGTTGAGATGATCCTAAAGAGTGTGACTATCTAGAGGTTTTCGTTGTCGTCTCTGTTCACCAAGTAGATCGTCGTTCCAACAAGAATCCTAGCTACATCTCCACACTCAAGATTGTAGGATTCCCTGTTATCATTGTGCACCAAGTTGATTGTTGCCTTCCCCTTAACAACGATGACAACAACATCTGCATCCCGGTGATGGGGGATCAGGAAAGTGTTAGGTCCGGCTTCCAGGACAGCCAAGCAGTAGTTATTTAGACCACTCAGAAGCTTAAATCGGGAGTTGAATCTCTGCTCATCGAAGAAGTAGGGGTTACTCTTATGTCGCTACTGCTGCTGCTCCTCCTCTCGGCTGCCTTCTCTTTGCGGTTTCAGTGGGTAAGCCAGTGACAAAGCTGCCGACAAATGGAAGAGAGAGAGAGGAGGAAGAAACACAAAGGAAGCTTGGCTTTGATCGCCATGACTGAAAGAGAGAAAGCTTTGGTGGACGGATTCTCCTGTTTTGAATTGCGTTGAGGGGTATAACTATTTCGCTAACGGGGAGGAGTTGGAAAAAAATTCATATATTTTTTGAATATTTTAAATTTTAATTATAATATAAAATAATTAATTAGTAAATTCAGTAATTGCTGCAAATGTGGCATTACAAGGAATTTTCCATACGATATGGTTTTCATATCATAGTCGTTTACTGAATACCCCTACTTTGTTGAATTAAATAAAACAAAGTAATTAATTTTCTCACTTAAAAAGTCAGAACAGAAGCAGATTTCATTAATTTACGTGGTGTTCGTGGTATTTGGTACTGTAGTTGTTTTGAGTAGAAACGGGTGTTTTTTTTTTTGTAAACCTCAGAAAGCTTCAATTACTTATAGCAAATCATTACATACGCTACCCTTACTATTCATACATTCGACTACGATATTATATTTACAAGCATTGCAAGCAAGTTCATGCGCTTGTGAGAGTCGAAAAAACCGGGCTCATTTTGTCACTTGGGCTGGAAATGGAGTCGTCACCCATCAGTTTAGTTAATGAAGGTGATGGGACTTCCGGGAATAATTTGAAAGAGTTTTTTTTTTTTTTTTTGTAGCGACTCCAACGCCCAAAACACTGGCTAAACCAGTCCGGGTAGGTCTCAGATGGGAGAGAGAAGGGGTTAGACACCCCTCTCCCGGATCCAATAGGTGGGGCCTACAATCTGAGGGTTCTCAGGGTGAAATTTGGGTTTTTGGGTGTTTTGAAGAGGTTGGATGGGTCTGATCGAGTGTTTGAGGTGAATTGGAGGCTCAAACGACATACCGAGCAAAAATCGGGTGCTAACAGCCCTATTCATACTTCTATTTACATGGGCTATTTCAGTTATATCAAAAAATGATAAGAGGTGTAAAATATTATGCTTGTGTAAAATATTTACCACGCTTTCTGAGTCAAAAAATATAGCCACTCTCTTCATCTTTATGGCATATTGAATGCCATGTAAGAGGGCCCGCCATTTGGCTTGAAGGGGGATAGCTGCTGTGACCCTTCTACTGCTTGAGAAGATCTCCTTATCATTTGCTGTGATGATCCAAACTCCTGTTCCTGGCATGCCAAATGAAGGGTTAAAAGACCCGTCGATAAACAATTTGAATTGAGCGGCTAAGATGATGTGGGAATGCATGAATGATGGGTGGGTTGACTGTATTGCTTCATTAGGGACTATGTACTAGCACGTGTGATTGATTAAACATGTTGGGTTGATGATTTTCTTCTTGTGCTCCGCTGCATTTCTCATATCCCATATTAATCTGAATATTTATAAAGAATTTTGCAAGGAATTCCTGTTTTTCTTCTTTACATAGGCAGCTTAGTTTAGAAGGCATCCATTCCTGTATAATTGTATAGAGCTCCTTGCCTTTGATGAGTTTTGGGTTTATTCCCATATTTGCTGATAGCCATACTGCTCGAGCATAAGGACACTCAAAAAATACATGTTGTCAAGTTTCTGTTTTGGTCTTGCACAGAGAGCATTTTCTCTCATCTTCAGCGATAACACGCCATTTGTCTTTAGTGGGAATTCCATTCCACCATGCCCTCCACATGAATATTTGAAATCTCATAGGAATTTTACTTTTCCATATGAGATTCCAATCCCATTGGTATCCCGAAGATGAGGCCTGTTTTGACAAGAAATCATAGCCGGTCTTAACCTCATACTCACCCGATTTTGAACTCTTCCAGATGATTTTATCAGAAGGTTAACTGATGGGAGATTAGGGTCTGATGAATTTGACTGTGACATTCCTCCTGAAAAATTGATTCAATTTTCCTACTATCCCATTCTCCTGACATAGTGATGATTTCATTCACCTTTAGACTCCTTACAAGAGTGGCAGTTTCGGGTTTTATGTTTGAGATGCCATTAATAAGAGAGGGAACCCATGGATCTGAAATAAACACTTGTGCCCCATTTTTGACCTGCCATACTGTATTTGGTTTTATGATATCCCATAGTTATAGAACATTTTTCCACCATCCCGAATCCATTTATTTCTTTTTTAGGGAGTAAATGGATTGATTTTTTATATATTTTGCCTTTATTGCCTCCCTCCACAGTCCTTTTTCACTGGACCATAATCGCAAATTTGTTTACAGAATAAGGCTTGGTTAAACTCATTCATTCTTCTGAATCCTAAACCATCCATTTTTTTTGGGTTGGCAGAGAATTTCCCATGGTATGGTGTGTATTGCTCTATGATCATGCTAAAATGTCAAATTGACTGGTATTATCATGCTAAGTGTGCGCGAAATGTATGGTTGGAAGAGAGTAGAAACGGGTGTTAAGAGTTTCATATGTGCTATTATCATGCTACAGTGTTAAGTAAATAAGTGGGAATTAAAAATGTCAGGGGTGTGCGCGAAATGTCAAATTGACTGGTTGGTTGGTTGGTAATGTCTCCATTGATTATAGCAGAGATTTAGAACTGAATCTTGCCAACGCCAGGGTTGTGAGGTGTCACTGGACTGGTTTTGGTTTGAGTCCACCAATATCAAATTGGACGGGTTGGATGAACACTAATAAATCATATCGAATTGGACTAAGCCGGTTTAATGGTAGTATTTATTGGATTGGACCTCGTCTATTTATAATGAAGTTACATTGGATTGGATAAGATTAAACCAATATCCGATCTATTGATAGAAGATAGGAATACAGGTGTTAAGGGACCAGGTGTTGATTGGAACAAATATTAATTAAAACCAATTTGAACACATAAGATGTTTCAGACAATAGATTGGATCGATCTAAAATGGTCCAACATATTCATTGGATTGGATTGGACCTCATCCATTTATAATAGATTCGTATTTGGACTGGATTCAATAGGACCAAATCCGGTCAAATAATCCGGATTGAATTATTAGAAACTGCATGCTAAATTCAATCCATAATCGTGAAGCCTAAGACCGCAACTTGAGCAGGTTAACCCAAGCCTGAACCCAATCCAAACAGATTAGATTGGGTTGAAATTCGGATTAAAAAGTATAAAATCTATTTAAATTCAGGTTGAATTAGGGTTGAAGCTTTCATTAACTTAACTTGATACATACATGTATGTATATATGTATGAATGTATATATATTTATTGATGCATAATTGCATACATATTACACATACATCCATCTATATATGCATAAGTTAGAAAAGTTGGATCAACTTAAATCAGCCTACTAAGCTACTACCCACCCCGAAAGTTTTGGATTGGGTCATGGTTAGGGTTAATAGTTCAGGTTGAATTAGGATGGGCCTCAAGCCCATGCGTTTCAACTTGCAACTCTATATAAAGGATCTCATATTGGATTGGAATCCTATTGGATTTTTGGAGCTAATCCTCGTCCAATCCATTAATTTTAAAATAAAAAAAGCCAAAAGATTATAATAAAAAAAAAAGAAAAAACAATTGTCTTTCACTTGTACAAAGATTACACATAGTAATATTAATTAGTTTATCAATTATAAACTTTATTGATCATGGATATTATATTTCATCAAACAATTCAAGGGTATTATCAATATATATGTATATAATTAATTTTACATATTTATATTATAATATACAATATTTGTATAATATATATACTTATTGTTTTGGTAAAGATATATAAGCATTACATAAAATTTAATTGAGCCCAATTCGTTTGTGTGAAAGGAAGACCCAAGTCCAAAATAATCGGATCGAACATCGGACTTTCGGACGGACTCCGTTTGATTGTAAAAATTAAAAACAGTCTCTTTCTGGTTTCTCATATACGTACAGTATCGTAAATCCTTGCTATTTTATATTATCTACAGGATATGGTCCATATTCTTATAGATCTTACATACTATCTAGGAATATAAATTCGACCGTTGGATTTTACTGAAAATATTGTCCCGAGACATCGAACGGCTAGAGTCTGTTTTGTATTTTGGCTCTGTGGGAAGAGGACAGCTTCCTCTCTATCCTCTCATCGTCCTCGTCTTCTTGTTCATCCTCTCCGTCTCCAATCCCCCCCCTCTCTCTCTCTCCTACACACTTACACAGGCTGACTACTGCTTGCAAGGACGAGGAGAAGAAAAGGAGGTACCTGTCTGAAATCTTTTCTCTGGTTTGACGTTTCCCGTCGACAGGAAGAACCCCATAATTTTAGGGTTTCCACCATCTTCATTTCAGTACTAGAACCCACATTGGTCCTTTCTTAAATTTAAATTTATCATCTTTTGCTTGATTTTCTATCGTTCAAATGGATAAAAGTTTATTTTTTTCAGACTTTTTTTTTTGGGGGGGGGGGTGATGGGGAGGTAATGTGATACAGTTCAGTGGTGGCATGAACTCCCTCGAGGCTGAAATGATTTATGGAGAAATCATCAGGAATGGTAGTGTTCTGGACTGCATTGGTATGATAATGTTATTAATTGACAATATTTTCTTTTCCCATCATTTTGTATCCAAAAGAAGTTTTACGTAAAGCTAAAATGTTCTTTTTTTTTTTTTCTAATCGTCATTTGATCAACATTTTGTGATGGATTGAATTGCGGCATTGGTACAAAACATTGCGACATTTCAGATATCCCCTAGCAAATTGTTTCAGAATTTTCTTTTCTGGGTTTTGCGCACTGTGAAGCAGTTGTTACTTTAAGCTCCGACTTATTAAAGGCAGTAAAATTCTTTCTTTTGTTCTGTGTGCCACGCTTAAGTAAAAAAGATAACATACTGAATTACCCCTTTGAGACGATACCCTGTTAGCTGTTTCAGAAGGAGAGACAAGAAATGGATTCAGTTTCTTATTTCTTTCATTCAACAGTCAGTTTTCTACTCATAGGTACTCATCAACTAATCAACTCATTTTTGAATTAAAATATAGGTTTGTACTCGATTATTAATCTCTTGTTGCGCTTTGTGTGTGTGCGCGCGCGTGTGTGTAAGCAAGGCCGTTTCCTTTTTTGTTGTACTTCGCAAATAAAATCTGGTAAATTATCCAATGATGTCGTTTCAGTAATCCTCCCAACCATTTTGGAAGAAAAGGAACTACTTTATTTGTTTTTTACCACGATTTTGGTAGAGTGCAGTAAACTCTCAATATGCTAGTCATGTATTCTTGTGCTTGGTTACTTCATTTTATTGCGAGAATTAATACATATATGCTATGATATATTTAAGATTCTTCAATCTTCCTTTTGACATTCTTACAGGAAAAACAAAATAACATGGAAGAAGAGCCTGTCGGTCAAGGTAAAGAGTTGGTGGATGCATTCGTGACTTTGGAGGATGAAGGTGAAGAGTGCTGTGTTGTGGAGGATGTTGAAGTTCCTATGGTTCTGGATGATGCAAAGAAAGAAGATTCCATAAACATCGAATTATCTAAATGTCTCGTTGGTGGGATTATAGAACCAACTCTGGATATGGAGTTTGCTTCTGAAGAGGATGCTAGAAACTTCTACAATGCATATGCTAAGCAGATGGGCTTTAGCATTCGTGTGAATTCATACTATCGTTCAAAGAAAGACAATTCTATTATATCTCGAGAATTTTGTTGTTCTAAAGAAGGTTATCGCCGTGAGAAACGTGTGAGAAAAATAGATTCTAGTGATGACACGAAAAAGAGGAGGGCCCGACCAATCACAAGGGAGGGTTGCAAGGCACTGATGACTGTGAGGAGACGAGACAGTGGAAAATGGTATGTAGCAAAATTGGAGAAAAACCATAATCATGAATTGGTTACTCCAGCAATGCGGCATTTCCTTCGATCTCATCGGCAGGATTATGATCCAAAGAAAAGTTTGATTGATACTCTAGGATCTCCCTTGATGGGTAGTAGCAGTACTCTTAATGTCTTTTCTGAAGATTGTGGTGGGTTTAGTAAGATGGGATTTGCTGCACCCGATCATAATAATTATATTGGAAAGGGACGGCTTAGCACCTTTGGGATGGATGCTCAAAGTTTACTTGGTTTTTTCAAGATTATGCAAATGAATGATCCTGCCTTCTTTTATGCTATACAGGTTGATGAAGAAGATCGTCTAAGCAGTGTCTTTTGGGTTGATACAAGATCAAGGATTGCCTATAACTGCTTTTCTGATGTGGTTGCCTTTGACACAACTTATCAAGTGAATCAGTATAAAATGCCATTTGCTCCATTCACTGGGGTAAATCATCACAAACAATCAGTATTGTTTGGTTGTGCATTGCTTGCAGATGAAACGGAATCCACATTTGTTTGGCTTTTCAAAACCTGGCTTGAAGCAATGTCTGGACGCCAACCAGACTTGATAATAACTGATCATGATTTGGCTATAAAGAATGCTGTTGCAAGAGTCTTCCCAGAGTCGTGCCACAGATATTGCAAATGGCACATCCTAAGCAAAATGCCAAAGGAATTGGGGCATATATATAGTACACTTCCAAAGACATTCCAATTGGAATTTGAGAAGTGCATCAACAAAAGTGAGATGACTGAAGAGTTTGAATTAGCTTGGGATTCACTGCTTGATAAGTATAATCTTAGGGGAAATGAGTGGCTTCAGTCATTATATTTTGATCGCAAAGAGTGGGTCCCAACTTATTTGCGAAATGCATTCTTTGCAGGGATGTCTGCAAGTCAACGGAGTGGAAATGTAAACTCACTTTTTGATGGATATGTAAATGCAAGAACTACTTTACAAGATTTTGCAGAACAGTATGAGAAGGCATTGGATGATCGGTTTGAAAAGGAAGCAAGGGCAGAATTTGACACCTTCTACACTAAACCTGTTTTAAAGACTCCACTGCCTATAGAAAAACAAGCAGCAGAAATTTATACAAGAAAAATATTCTCAATATTCCAGGAAGAAATTTTTGAATCTCTTGTCCTTGCTGTGAAAAAAAGTGGGGAGGATGGTGAAACCAGCATATATGGGGTAGCAAGATTTGATGAAGAACATAAGATATATTCCGTTGCATTCAATGTCTCTGATCAAAGAGCTAGTTGTAGTTGCAAGATGTTTGAGTCTGAAGGCATCATCTGTAGACATGTACTTGCAGTGTTCAAAGCAACAAATGTGTTTATGCTTCCAGCACATTATATCCTGAAGCGATGGACAAGAAGTGCCAAAGATGAGGTTGGATTGGGTATGTTGCCTTCTGTTGAGATGCAAGCTCACTCTCAAAAGGCCAAGAACTTGCAATACAGTATTTTATATCAAGAGGCCATTAAATGTGCAGAGGAAGGAGTTGCATCTGACCATAGTTTTAGGGTAGCATTGAGTGCTTTACAGGAGGCTAGGTATAAAATTCTTGATGCAAAGAAAAATGCTGCTAATGCCTCCAAAATTGAAACCATGGACACAGCAAGTTACCAGGAAGGGAACAACACAACTGGGAGTCAGGTACATGGTTCAATCCAAATAACTGCAATAGATACTGAGAAGATTAGGAATGAATCTCGTACCAGTAATAACAGACCCAAATCTGTATTAGAGCAGTCAGCAAGCAGAATTAGTACATGCACCAAATGTGAGTGTCCTGGGCATGACAGTCATACTTGTTTGTGGTTAAAGGATCCAGGGACAAATACTATTCTGGTAAGAACCTTACTTTAAAGTCAAGCTTTGTATTGAACTGCATAAAGCCCCTGTCATTTATATTCTCTTTCATAGGGTCAGCAAAATCGAAACTTGGTGTCCATGGTCAGTCCATGTGGAGCACAAGACAATGTTCCTCAAAGTTAAAGGTAACTTGTTTGTTGCTTGGGTCTCTTTTGTTTGTCATCATTGATGCATATAAGCCAACGATATAGTATTCTATGGTTAGGGAGTTAATGGCTACATGATGGCGATGTTGGCGAATTGGTGCTTAGATCAGCTTCTGCATACCTTTATTTGTTCTCATTGCTATTTATTTGGGCCTGGAATTTGTCATTGGTTGCATGGTGATTTTTGTCCTCTCATTTTTTCAGTGTTTTATGTGTTTGGTAAGAGTGCAAAAAGTGAATGCACTGATGTGAATGCAAACTTGTTCAAATAGAAGGATGCAAACCTGGTTCATTTTTGCACTCATAAATTTACGAAGTCTTGTTTGGTTTTGATGCATGCAAACATGAATCTCAAGGCTGGAGCCAACTTATTTTACATTGACCAACTTTGAGTGCAAGAACAGTTGAAAAGACAAATTTACTTTCATTTTTAGTGCAAAAATGTATTCTTACCAAATGCCTGCAAAACTGAACCGTAGTGCAAGTTTGCTTTGGTTCTGCATTTGCACTTTTACCAAACATAGCCTCATGGAATTTTTGGAGTCAGAACTAGAAATACATATATGATCTCTGTTTTTTACTTGTTCATTCTTCATAGCTTTGTTTTCTTCTTCTAGTGCTGCGCAATGAAATATTTACAAATGTCAGGTGGTTTCTGTCTTTCTCCATCATGGCCTTTTATTTTTGCTTGCCTGTTGGAAAGAACTTCTCTTACACTGTCAGTATGCAGCCAAGATTTGGAACCATTTCAGCTCTTTGGTAGGCATTAGTTGGGTGGCTCTGTCCCCTGTTTTAAAAGTGCAAGGGCCATTTTGCGCTCGAGGCGCGACACACATGCCTTTTAGAAGCAAGGTGCAAAAAATGCTAAAAATTCAAAAACTGTAAAATATTAAACACGGTATTAATTAAAAATGTGTACTTAAAATTTAAAATAAATGTTTAAAAAATCCTATTATCTCAAATTAAAATACATAAACATAATATGTAAAACATATTTAAAATGAAAATTTAAAGATAAGATCAAGCATAACATATAAAACATATTCAAGCATGTAAACTCTTAATTTCTTTATTTTTTTCCCAATTGCATTACTTCAAATAGCTAGTTATGTTAAACATTATGCATTCCTGATTCTATGAGTTGCCTTTGTACCAAGCCCCTTGAGGCAAGCTCAAACAAGTCCATATCAGGGTCTTAAATTCTTAATCCCTATAAAAAAGGCTTTTTTTAACTTTAAGGGTCTTCTGAAAATATCTTTTATTAGGATGAATGAATGAGCAACATTAACAAAGATACTTAAGTATCTTTCATTAGCAGCAAATGTGGCGTTTTTTTATGTTTCTCATTCATTCATTCTAATAAAAGATATTTTTAAAAGACACTTAAAGTTATAAAACCCTTTTTATAAGGATTAAGAATTTAAGACCTTGATATGGAAGCACAAAAAGAACAGGAAAAAATGCACAAATTTTCAAAAGGTGCATGCCTGGGTTGAAGCACTAGGTGCCCTAGACGCATGCCCAGGTGCACCAGGCACGTGCCTTTTGAAAATGCTGTGCCTGGGACCTAGGCAAGGCGCATACCCTAAAATGCACCTCATCTGTGTGGCTAGGCATGCCTTTTAAATCACCGGCTCCATCAGAGATTATGGGTTTGTTCATCTCAAATATTTGGCCTTGCAATACATAAAGGAAGAAGATCTTTTTGCAGTGTTCTAGGGCAACTATTTTTATTGGGTTTATGACATGGAAGAAATGGCAGAATTTTCAAAGACAAAAATCTGGATGCAGAGTGCCTGATAGAGTTAATTATGATCTGAATAGCCTATTGAACCTTGAACATTAATTTTCCAGTCTGTTATCATGAATGATTTCCTGAAAGGCTGGCATATTATTGCTGATTTTCAAATCAGCAAGCAGTAAAGGTTGGTTGAGTGGATTGCCCTGGAGGCAGGTAGATTAAAATTCAACTTTGGTGGCTGTAGTTTGGGTATCTGGGCCAATCTGGTGTGGGAGGTGTTGTGAAGGATCATAATGGCAATATTCTACTCAGTCTCAGCTTTTCACATCCTGTGGGTCAAGCTATTATTCTTTGGATGAAGAAGCAAGGGGAGATCCCATGGACCTTCAGAGCTTTGATAAGAAAGGCTTGGATCCTTAGGAACAGTTTAAACAGCTTGTTCAACTTGGTTCCTAGCCAATGCCTTGGCAGATTGATTAGTAGAAACAGGACTGTTAGAGATCAACTTATTTGGGCTTGTCCTGGGCTGGGAATTAATTTGTAAATTTGTTTTCTATTTCTGTTTTCAGTGGCTTGTTGCCTGATTGGGCAACTTGGTTGTGGATGTTGCACTATTTTATTTGTTTTTGATTAGTGAAATTTCAGTTATTTATCCAAAAAAAAAACTATTGCCACGTCTCTCCTTTTTGAGAGATGATTGATTTTCAACTATTTGGGTCCATTTATGTAGTGATCAATCTGTTGCCATTACTTTGATTTCAGCATTGATATCTTATGAAATGCATTTTATAATTGCACTGATTTAAACTTCTCGTTTTTATTTTCCTAATTATTGATGAATAGCTCAGTCTGTTTGGACCGCAAATGAAATGGATACACGAGATGGAAATGGAAACATGGAATCCACTATAAATTCTCATGTTTATATTGCGCCTGTTTCTAGGCATGCCTTTTTTTTTTTTCCTTTTTCTTTCAGTGCACACTAATTTCCGTGGCGGAGGCTAGTAGTTTTATTTCTGCTAATTATGAAGGTTTGCAATGGTTTTTGCTTCTACCCCACAAATCTAAACACAGCGTAGTTTTTTTTTTTTTTTTGCTTGGGTTTTTTCTTGTTGGATATTCCTCTTAATGCCAATGCCCTTTGGTAATAAAATGATAAAAGCATATGTTTATATTGTTTTGACAATAGTACCTTGTGTATATCAAACTTTTAAGTTGAGCAATTAAGGAAACCTTTGATACACTCGTATGATGTTCGTCTTTGACTCTTTGCAGATTCCATATGACTTTTTCAACAATGAAATTCATTTTACACCTGCAAATATTGTACAGAATTATGAGGTGAGGGAAAAAATTCCCTTTAGTCAAATATATTGGGTTTGTTTCCATTATTGTGAAACCTTGTCAGCATCCTTTATAATTGGTTTGTTTCCATTGCTGAGCTTTGTCTTTTAGATCTTCTAGGCCATAGATATGAGCATAGTCGTACCTATATACAGGGCCCTGCTGAAGAGATTTCTTTTATGTTCAGCGCATTGATGCAAAAACACCGAATGTAACCATCTAATGCATACTCTTCCCCAGTCTGTTTTGTGTAGTTAAGCTCTACCAGTCTGGGGAAGAGTATGCACGACATGATTATGAAATTCAATTGGTTGTTTTCTTTCTATACGAGATCTTGTTGGTGGGATGTTTCAAATGATGAACCCTGCTCACTTTCTCTTTTATTCTTTTCATTGGATCATAGCACTAGTCTCCACAGGTTAGAATTTGTGTCATCACTTAACTTTTTCCTTTGTTATCTATCATCAACTCCTTGACCTTCATATTGTTCCCTTTTATGTTTTTTTTTTTTTCTTTTTGCAATCTTTTTATTTAGTAATTCATTCCAGAGAGCAAAGGAAAATTTTGGTTGCACATCCTCAAACTGTTTGGAATTTTTGATAAAAAGTGGAGTTCCTATATTCTCAAACATTGTGCTATATGTTGTGCATGTGGTACATTTGAGCTTAGGGTTAGTCAGGACCGCACAACTAGGTCCTGACACTCTGACTTTAGTTCATAGTTCATAAAATAAGAGGAAAGCATGATTTTAACCACCCAGTCAATCTTTCTCTGAAGTTAACCCTCTAAATTTTCTCATGATTAGAAAAAGTGATGGCTTGGATAGTTATTTTGACTGAACCCATCTTGCTACATGGAGTGGCAGGTCCCTGAATCTTGTATACCAGTCTTGGAGAAGTTCTGTCTATACAAATTTTGTGTATAGACAGAAAATTTATAACCTTTTTCTTCTATATTAGTAAATTTTCTTTTTATTTATTTTCAAAGAAATACAAATATTCTGTAATCCATTCACTTTGGTCATGTAATTTGGCACTTAAGTGTCTGTATCTCTATATTTGCAGCAATCTTCAGCAATGCAGCTGTTTAAAAGGGGAAGAATTATTCCTATTTCAGGGGTCAATAGTGCAGAGATATTGATAATTGGAAAATGGAGAAGCTGCTTTAGTTTTGTCCTTGAGGTTCTTCTTGGGCAGCACCTTTTGCTAATAACAGGGCCACTAATCAATTACGAGTTTCTTTGTCAGATCTTTCCTTCTCCTCCTCCTCCTCCTCTCTTGGATGAGTAGTCTCATTTGTAAGCATTTCTGGTTTTGGGCCATATAGACCATAGTGATTAACTGATCTTCCTAGTGATTAGGGGCCTAACTCTTGCGTCAGGAGTTTATTCAAGAGTAGAAGTAACAACCCTTGATCGAAATTTGTCAAATGGCATAAAACCTTTTTTTTTTTTTTCTTGGGTCAAGGACAAGAGTGTCAGTTGGTATTGAGTCAGTAATTAAGGTATGGACCCATTAAGGATCTGAGAAATAATGAGATAGGTGTTTTCAGGAAACAGTTCCTGTCTGGTTTCACAAGAGGTACCTGATAAATTAATAAATTATGATAGTTTTAGAGTTTAAGAGCAAAATAGTTCTATGTATGCAAGTATTTCTATATTTTTATTGTTATTGGTGTATTGATTAAAACTTTGCCGGACATTGTTAAGGGAAATTGAGGGAAGTGCATTGTATCGATGAGCAGTTACAGAGGCAGTAAAACATGAGAAATTGACCAACTCGCAAGATACATGTGACTGTTAAAATGGGGATGATGTCAAGGTGGGTTGTAGTTGTACCCATCTGCGGCAAGCTCTCTTTGTCCGATGGATGAGACCTGAGAGATTGGTTTATTGAAGAGGACGTCCAAAGTATAAAGGTTTTGATGATATAAATTCATTTTGAATCAATTCTTGTTCAAAGAAATTCCTCGGAAATTGATATTCATTTTGATTGCTTTATTGTCTAGTTCTAGTATTTTGGTATTTTGCTGTAAATTTGTTTTCTACATTCGGTAAAAAGGAGTTTAGATTTCTATCGCCTCTTAATTGATTCACAGCCTTCACATTCCATGACTCAGAATATCACTGATTCAGTCTCTTGGACTGATCTTTGGAGTATCAAATCAAATTTATTTGGCGCCTGTTGCATATAATGCTTTGCCAACCAGGGTGCGTCTTAAAAAAAGCTTTGCCTCATATAGACCCTAAGACCCGTCTGTCCTGCCCACGTTGTGCTGATGGATATGAAACGGCTATTCGCCTTTTCTTCAACTCAAGGTTCAAAGTATCAATACGAATCGGCCACTTATCGTGCTGGTGACTTCCCAATACGTCCCTAAAGGGGGTGTATCGGGTTTCTGACCGGTCTTAAACCAGTTCCCTGAACCAGTTTTGAAAATAAAAATAAAAAAAAAGTTTAAAAAACACTATTTATATTGTCCAATATATCCCTATCAGCGTGTTGGACGTATCGATATTTTAAACCTTGCTTCAACTGTCCTTTACAGAAAGCTAATGCCTACTGGAGATACTATATTATGGATATCAACTCCCATAATTCCCCAGCAAAAAATTAAAAAATTCATAATGACCATTTAATCCACAGTTACCGGATGCACCTATTTTCATCGTCGATGGCTGAAACCTCCACTTAGGGTTGTCAAATTAATTTTAATGGTGCCACCTTTACTGTAAAATCGGGAGTTGGTATTGCTATTAGGGATGACCATGGACGTTTTCCTTTTGCTCGAGCGATCCCTCTTCATTCATTAGCAATAACTATAGAAGATTAGAAGCTACTGCGTTACTGGAAAACATTCCATTTGCTGATCCTTTGGGACTTAATCCTGTTATTTTGGAAGGTGATGCAAAGCTCATTATTCAACTTTTGTTGGAGGACATTTCTTCCCCTCCTTGGAGTGTTTCTTCACTCATCAAGTTGCAAGAGTTTTTTAAATCACCTTCCTCACTTATTAATTACTTTTTCTATCTAGAACTGTTATACAAGGTGGCCAAGTTTGCCTTATCTTGCTTGGGTACTCAAACATGGCCAAGTTTTCAAAACAGGACCGGATTGGAAAAACCGGGAACAGGTCAGGTGATTGGTTCTGTTTTATCCCAGAATCGTTATTTTCTAAAAACCGTTAATTTGGTCAGCACTAACCCGGGCATTCGAACCGTTTGAACTGTCCAACAGTTTGGCCGTTATTTATTTATTTTTTTATGTAAGAACGGCCCATCCGTTTGGTTCGAACGGTCAAACCATTCGACCTGGGAACCAGACCCTTGACTGGTTCAGTTTTAAAAACCTTGGTCTTTAGTTCCTGATTTCCTTGTATCTACATTATCTATTGATGTAATTGAAACTTAATTGTTGAGATTAGCCTTCAGGCATTCAAAAAAAAAAAAAAAGAAAAGAAAGTTGTTCTCAAGCCTGCGACAACCTTTGTTTATGCAAGCAAGGTAGGGATGCAAATGGACTGGATCATGATCCGATCCTATTTTTGTTCGATTTGAATAACCCTTTGTTCGATTTTTTGGATCATATATAATCAAATCCGATTGAAAAATCGGATTGAATTTGGATCATCCCTATTTGATCCAACCTATATATGTGTGTGTATGCATTTACAAACATATTTACTTATAAAAAAGATATGTATATATTAATATATTTATTTATAAATATGTTTATATTGCATCTTTTGTAATGTTTTTTTTTATGAAAATACATGTATATATTAATATATATGGTGAAAATAGTTGAAAAAATACTTATATTTTTATTTTTGTTTATATAAACTTTTATGTTTTGTTTTTTCTTTTAATAATTATTAAATTTTTCATAATTCGAATCAGATCAGATCAGATCATATTCAGAATCTCAGATATCTAACATCCTTAACGGATTCATATTTGAATCAACATTTGTGAGATCCGATTAGATCTTCGAATTGGACTAGATCTCAGATATCTACTATGATCTAATCCATTTGCATCCTTAATCCAGACCACCCGTGAAACGATACAAGAAGCTCCTTTCCAATATCTTCCCTCAATTTCAAGATGCCGAACCGAATGATAGGAAATTGGGAAGCTTTGTGAATACTTCAAAGAACCCATTATATTTATACCAAAGATTACAATTTTTCTAGAATAACAGTCAATTGCATAATTTGAAAGACAAATTTCTTAACTACTTTTATGGTTTAGCTAATTGATTAACTCTATCCTTACTGATTATATATTGTTTAAAGAACCCCTACTGTTTTTTACCAAAAAATAAGTATCCCTATTGTTTTTGACAATTGACATTATCATTAATGATAAGGGCAGATTTGGCCCTCCAGTGAAATTGCGACACGTGGCACCTCGTGACAACTAGGCAAGCACCCAGGCAACAACTTACCAAGTTGGTCTCCCCCCCGGGCACCGGTCTGGCTGGCCTGGCGCGACCTGCACGTGGCCCACGGGCAGCCTGCACGCGGCCTGGCACGGCCAACGCGCGACCTGTGCGCGGCCTGAGTGACCTGGCCTGGACACAGGCGCCAACCTGGCAATCTGGCCCGGACACAGGCGCCGACCTGACAACCTGACCCGGACACAGGCGCCGGCCTGGCAACCTGGCCCGGACACCGACCCGCCGGCTAACACAGGCGCCGACCTGGCAACCTGGCCCGGACACCGACCCGCCGACAGACACAGGCGCCGGCCTGGCAACCTGGCCCGGACACCGACCCGCCAACTGACAGGCGCTGACCTGACAACCTGGCCCAGGCGCCAACCTGGCCGCCTGGCACAAGCGCCAGCCTGACAACCTCGAGGAGTTCATCACCGTACCCCGGTTCTGACGGGATATGACGTCTTACCATTTGAAGGCTTTTCACCCACCTAACCCGCGAGGGCACCACTATATAAGGACTCCGACCCCCAAAGCCAGAGGGGAGAAAAAAGTATGGTAACCCCCGCTCTCTAGCTCTCTCATTTCTCTCCAAGCCCTCTGTAATCAGAATGCTAACTTAGGCATCGGAGAGTCCCCGCCGGGAAAATACCCCCGGGTCCTCTGATTCAGTTCCCGCAGGTCCCTCAGCTCTCGTCGTCTACAAAGGAGAGAAAATCACCTCACGCAGAGGGTAGTCGGGTTGCGCTACACCAGGGAGCTCCACCATCCTCTGAGTTGCAGACCGCCTAGGAGCAAGTCAAGTGATGAGTTTGCCATCAGGCAGTTCGTCACCAGGCAGTTCGCCATCAGGCAATTCGCCACCAGGGAGCACTGCCGGGCAGTTCGCCCCCAGGCAGTTCACCACCAGGTAGCTCGCCACTAGGCAGTTCGCCACCAGGGAGCACTACCAGGCAGTTCGCCACCAGGCAGTTCGCCATCAGGCAGTTCGCCACCAGGGAGCACTGCCGGGCAGTTCGCCACCAGGGAGCACTGCCGGGCAGTTCGCCACCAGGGAGCACTACCAGGCAGTTCGCCACCAGGCAGTTCGCCACCAGGGAGCACTACCAGGCAGTTCGCCACCAGGTAGTTCGCCACCAGGCAATTCGCCCCTAGGCAGTTCGCCACCAGGGAGCATCACCAGGCAGTTCGTCACCAAGTAGTTCTCCCCCAGGGAGTTCGCCACCAAGTAGCTCATCACCAAGGCACGTCACCACCAGGTCAAACACGAGGTACTTAGCCAAAAAATTTATACATCACAAAAAATGGTACGTGACAAAAAACGGTTACATCAATTAAGTACTGACAAAAAGTAAAATATCTAATTTGCACTTCATTATTCCTCAAATTTACAAAATAAAATCCATTGAAAATTTCAAAAAAATAGGAAGTAATGTCTCCGTTTTCCATTTCCTCTCTGTCTCCAACTCCATCTCGGTATTCCATTTTCCGTCTCCATTCTGGTTTCCGTCTCTGCCTTAGTCTCCATTTTCGCCTCCGTCTCAATCTGCGTCCTTCTTGCCGGGACGGTGGTGGGGAGAAAATAATCCTTTGAACCAGTAGATCGGCTTCTGATGAAAGGAGTCTGAATTACAATAACCGATTTGAGTCAATTGATGTACATCAGCACTGCCTTTGCACCTTTCTCTCTTTTTCTGTAAATCCAACGTGCAGTGATGGAGAGGAGATTTGAGTCAATCAATGTACATCAGCACCGCCTCTGCACCTCCTCTCTTCTTCCATAAATCCAACGTGCGGTGAATAAAGAAAAGAATGACGAAAGTCAGGAAACACTAGTAATTAATGTTCTTTGGGATTGAGAGCTTTTCTGCAACTCTGGTGGCGAAATGGGAAGCCAAAACAACCGGTTTTTCTCCTTTTTCATCTTATACGTATCATGCATTATTATTTATTAATGACTTTTGGAATGTATTCAAGGATCAAAGTATTGGTATTGGATAATTTGGATACAGATAAGAATACAGATTCGTTTTTGAAATGCATGAATATGAACTAAAAATATAAAAACGCTTGGATATGTTAATGAAATGCAAATAAATCACATAAATACAACCAAAAGCTAAATTATCTTTAATAAGATATAAATACATGAAAAATGCATACTTCAATAGGTTATATGAAGAGAAATATTACAATAAACAATATTAGGACTCTAGAACATCCAAACATTGTACAATAATTATCACTCTTTCAATTTTATAATTATAAATTTCAATTTTTATTAATTTTTGAAAATATTTATTAATTTAGTATTTTATTTAAATAACAACAACTTTTTAAATAATAAATATATTTTCTTTTTTAACATATAATGTTTTTATTTTACATATAATTGTAAAATAAAACAAATAAATCATTTAAGGTAGATAAATTAAATTAGATTTAATTTTTAGTTTTCATTCAAATTTTTGGGAAAATTAAATATTAAATTATCTGTTTCAGTTTTTATAATTATATTTTTCTGTTTTTCATTAATTTTGTTGGGAAAATTTATTTATTTAGTATTTTTATATAATAACTCTATTTTTTTTCAAATAATAACTATGTTTTCATTTTAGCATATAATTATGTGTAAAATAAAATATATAAATCATCTAAGGTAGATGAAATATATTATTTTTATAATTTGTAGTTTTTATTAAATTTTTTGAGAAAACTAAATCTTAAATTATTTATTTTAGTTTATATAATATTATTTTTTAACTTGTATTAAAGATGAAAAACAATCCAAAAGTACTAAATGTACAATTTTGTCAAGTTAAACACGAATACGCCTCTATATCGATGTGTATCGGACCATATCCACTGATACGGTGCGATACGACCCGATACAGAGGCATAACCGATACACACGACTTATAGGATATGTATCCAATTGTAATGTATATTGTATCCATGATTATGGATACGGGATAGGATACACCCAGTATTGAGAATATCGTATCAATACCTTAATCTTTGGATGTTATGCAGCGTAGGAAGGAAGGGCACCCCACGAACGTCCCCACATATACGGAAGCTCAACACCAATACACGATTGCGGTATTTTGTGGGGTGCGAATTCATTCGGAATCGTCTAAAAATTGCTCAATGACATCAACCGGTATAAATGTGTGAGGGAACAGGATTTACTCTTCACAAATGGGCGCCTCACAGGCACATCCACCATGCATCAGGAACATCTTCCATGAATAATAATTAATAATTACAGCAGATGTTCATGCGTGTGAGGCGCCAAATGTGAGGAGCAGATCCGGTCTCTATAACTGTATAACAGATGACAAATCAAGATCTGTTCTTCATACAGGGTGCCTCGCAACGACGTCACAGGCACATTGTGCATTGGGAGTATAAGTACGGAAGATGTTGACAATGTACGGTGGGACGTGCCTGTGAGGCGCCTGTGTGAGGAGCAGATCCGGTCTCACAAATGACACGCAGCCACTTATCCAATTTTTTTTGTCCGACAACGATAACGACATCTGTTATACAATAAAAAGTAGCCGTTGATTTTGATCAAATAATGACGCAAGGGATCTGGACCAATCGTTTGAACTGGGAGTCTGAGTGAATGACTGAGATTCTTCTATGTTGTCGTACGCTAAGGTTGTGGTGGGACCCTTGACCCTTCCCGCCCGGCTTCCCAGTCGTCGGTCACTTCCTCTTTTCGTCTCTTTCCCAACACAAACCTCATCTCACGAAAACCTCCTCCGAAGATGCAGAAAGGAAATACCAGCACCCAGAAGAGATCATCCACCCACCAAATTTATCAATGATTCTTTCATCTTTCCTTCGTTTCTTCCTTCTCTTCTCATTCATCTCCACACTCCTCTCAGATCCTTCTTCTTCTTCTTCGTCGGTATCCATATTTCTAAGCCCCAAAACTCTATCCAAATCCGGCGACTCAGTCCGAATTCAATGGACCGGCGTCGACTCACCTTCCTCCCTCGACTGGCTCGGTATCTACTCACCCCCCGATTCATCTGACGATAATTTCATCGGCTACGTCTTCTTGTCCTCCTGCAGCAATTGGGAGTCGGGTTCGTGCTCCATCGATCTCCCTCTGGTCAATCTCCGTTCCAATTATGAGTTTCGGATCTTCCGATGGACAGAGGACGAGGTCGATCGCTCACGCCTCGATCAAGATCACAACCCTTTGCCCGGAACCAAGTATCTGTTGGCCAAATCCGAGGAATTGGAGTTCGAGACTAGTCGTGGGCCGGAGCAGATTCATTTGGCGTTCACAAGCAAGGTTGATGAAATGAGGGTCATGTTTATTACAGCGGACGGAAAGGAGAACCATGTGAAGTATGGGGAAAGAGAAAATCGGTTGAGTAAGGTGGCGGGGACGGAGGTGAGGACGTATACGCGGTCAGATTTGTGCGGTTCCCCTGCCAACGAGAGCATCGGATGGAGGGATCCTGGGTTTATTCACGATGGGATTATGAAGAATTTGAAGAGTGGAAAGAGGTATTATTACAAGGTAAAGAAGATTTTGGTTTCTCTTTATGTTGTTCCTGTGTTCTTCTCTCTCTCTCTCTCACACACACACGTACATTTTTTCTTTAAATTTTAGGTCTTCTTTGGCCGAATTTTGCATTTTTCTTTGGGTATTCAGTGTTTAAGAGTTCTAGTCTTCTAGACTTATTTGTGTTCTATTGCACCCTTTTATTTTCGTCCCTAATTACTTTTTAACGTCTCTTACTCCCTTAATCTAATTAAGTTGTCTTGGAACAAGTGAAGATCTGGTTAGACTGTTTTCTGGACTGTAGTCATCGATCTTCTCTTTACCTTTTACTTTTCCTGGTAATTGAGCTATAGCATTTCCTTCTTCTAATATAGTTTCTGATCATGTACCAATCTTGTTATGAAATGGTTGACTAAGATCTTCTTATAAGGTGCTTCATCCCTTTGTATGCTGGGTTCATTTCTCTTGATATTGGTTTCTGATGTAACGAATTCTGGTCACATATCATTTTTTGGCTAAGTACCTCGTCATCTCGTTTGCTCCCAATTGGCCGATGACTCAGAGGCTGAAGTAGAGCTCCCTAGTATAGCGCAACCCGGCATCTTCCTACAGGAGATGATCTGCTCATCTTTGTTGACGGCGGGAACTGAGGAATTTGCAAGAACTGAATCAGAGAACCCGGGGGTGTTTACCCGGCGAGGTCACTCCGATGGCTAAGTCAACACTTAGTTGTGAGCTGAAGATGATATTAGAGAGTGGGAGAGCTAGAGGGCAGAGATTACCTTCTCATCTCCTTCTCCTCCTCGCCCCTGGGGGGGGGGGGGGTGAGGCCTTTATATACTGGAGTCCTTGTGGGTTTGGTGGAGCAGTTCCTGGATTCCCGTTGTGATGGGACTTGTTTTCGTGTTAGGTGGGGATAACGCCACCAACCGATAAGGTTGCCCATCTCCGCCTGAATCGGGGAGTAGGTGAGCTAATATAGCCGTTACAACTCATAATCCCGTAAAATGCGGGGTACGGTGGTGAGTTCCTCGGGGTTGTCATGCGGTGGTCAGTCTGACTAGGAAGCGAGTTGTCTATAAGGTGCCAGGCTGCCTGTAAGTGCTGCATGGTGGCGAGCTGCCTGTAAGTGTTGAGCTGTCTGTAAGGTGCCAGGCTACATGATGGCGAGCTGCCTATAAGTGCTGCATGGTGGCAAGCTGCCTGTAAGTGCCGAGTTGCTTGTAAGGTGCCAGGCTATATGATGGTGAGCTGCTTGGTTGTCATGAGGCTGCACCTAGTTGTCACGAGGTGCCAGGTGTCATAGTGTCACTGGAGGACCAAATCCGCCCTCATCATTTGCCCCCCACTCCCAAGCTGAAAGTAACTCGGCGAAGGGAGTAGATTTCTCCTTTTGGCCCATAATTCGACGAGATCGTAAGCGCTGATTCAGTTTCTTAGGCTCTGGGAGCTGCTTGGAAGCAAGCTGCCCATATGGTGTCGAGGTCTCTGCCAGTTTGGTACTGTAGCCCTTAGGCTCTGGGGGCAACTTATAGTCCACTTTTGTTGATTTTGTCCATGCCGAAGAGGCGATTGTGTCTTAAGTGCCCATGCCAAGGAGGCAACTGGGACTAGCTCGCCCATGCCGAAGAGGCGACTGGGTCTTAAGTGTCCATGCCAAGGAGGCGACTGGGACTTGCTCGCCCATGCCGAAGAGGCGACTGGGTCTTAAGTCTCCAGGCCAAGGAGGCGACTGGGACTTGTTCGTCCATGCCGAAGAGGCGACTGGGTCTTAAGTGCCCATGCCAAGGAGGCGACTGGGACTTGCTCGCCCATGCCGAAGAGGCGACTGGGTCTTAAGTGTCCATGCCAAGGAGGCGACTGGGACTAGCTCGCCCATGCCATGCCGAAGAGGCGGCTGGGTCTTAAGTGCCCATGCCGAGGAGGCGACTGGGACTAGCTCGCCCATGCCAAAGAGGCGACTGGGTCTTAAGTGCCCATGCCGAGGAGGCGACTAGAACTAGCTCGCCCATGCCGAAGAGGCGACTGGGACTAGCTCGCCCATGCCGAAGAGGCGACTGGGTCTTAAGTGCCCATGCCGAGGAGGCGACTGGGACTTGCTCGCCCATGCCGAAGAGGCGACTAGGTCTTAAGTGCCCATGCCAAGAAGGCGACTGGGTCTTAAGTGCCCATGCCAAGGAGGCGACTGGGACTTGCTCGCCCATGCCGAAGAGGCGATTGGGTCTTAGGTGCCCATGCCAAGGAGGCGACTAGGACTTGCTCGCCCATGCCGAAAAGGCGACTGGGTCTTAAGTGCCCATGCCGAGGAGGCAACTGGGACTAGCTCGCCCATGCCGAAGAGGCGACTGGGACTAGCTCGCCCATGCCGAAGAGGCGACTGGGACTTAGGTGCCCATGCCGAAGAGGCGGGACTTAGCTCGCTCATGCCGAAGAGGCGACTGGGACTTAGGTGTCCATGCCGAAGAGGCGACTAGGACTTAGCTTGCCCATGCCAAAGAGGCGACTGGGTCTTAAGTGATGAGGAAGTCTTTAATCAGTTCGTCAGTTCGCACCTGGGCCAGGCCGCCAGGTCGCACCAGGTCGGCGCATGTGCCAGGCCGCGCGCAGGTCGCCAGGCCGCGTCAAGCCGCGCCAGGCCGCCTGGTGGGCGCCTTAGAGCTATGATTGCGTTGCATCAGCCTCATAATTCCGGTCACCCACTCCTACAAGAAGCTACTAGGAGCTCGACCTTCGGGGGCAGCACTACTAACTTTAGGTCGCCAGCTCCCACGGGAGCCTTGGGAGGCTCGACCAGCAAGGGCGCCCATGTAGCCCGTTGGCCGCCAACTCCCGCGGAAGCCACGAAGAGCTCATCTTTGTAGAGGGGACCTCACGAAGAGGATTGATGAGGTTTTATCTGAATTGAAAGTAAAGTTGGTAGAGCTGCTTAGTCTGTTAGCTCCCTACATGGTCTTTGAGTTCATAAAAAATGGAAACTATAAAGTGAGAGCTCCAGTTTCTAAAAAGTGAGGACTTAGGTTTCTGGGAGAAGAGGAATTAGCTTTTTGTAGGATGAGAACTTAGCTTTTTGTAGCGTTTCCCACAAACGGCGCCAAATGATGTAACAGATTCTGGTCACGTATCATTTTTTGGCTAAGTACCTCGTCATTTCATCTGCTCCCAAGTGGCCGATGACTCAGAGGCTGAAGTAGAGCTCCCTAGTGTAGCGCAACCCGGCTGCTCCCTGCAGGAGATGATCTTCTCATCTTTGTAGACGACGGGAACTGAGGAACCTGCAAGAACTGAATCAGAGAACTCCGGGGTGTTTACCCGGCGAGGTCACTCCGATGGCTAAGTCAGCACTTAGTTGTGAGCTGAAGATGATATTAGAGAGTGGGAGAGCTAGAGGGCAGAGATTACCTTCTCATCTCCTTCTCCTCCTCGCCCCTGGGGGGGGGTGAGGCCTTTATATACTGGAGTCCTCGTCGGTTTGGTGGAGCAGTTCCTGGATTCCCGTTGTGATGGGACCTGTTTTCGTGATAGGTGGGGTTAACGCCACCAACCGGTAAGGTTGCCCATCTCTGCCTGAATCGGGGAGTAGGTGAGCTAATATAGCCGTTACAAGTCATAATCCCGTAAAATGCGGGGTATGGTGGTGAGCTCCTCGGGGTTGTCATGCGGTGGTTAGTCTGACTAGGAAGCGAGCTGTCTGTAAGGTGCCAGGCTGCATGGTGGCGAGTTGCCTGTAAGTGCCGAGCTGTCTGTAAGGTGCCAGGCTACATGGTGGCGAGCTGCCTGTAAGTGCCGAGCTGTATATAAGGTGCTAGGCTACATGATGGTGAGTTGCCTGTGGCGAGCTGCCTGGCTGTCATGAGGCTGCACCTAGTTGTCACGAGGTGCCAGGTGTCATAATGTCACTGGAGGGTCAAATCCGCCCTCATCAGTCTCAGACTAGCTAGTTTACATAATTCATTGTCTTGGCTGCTTAATAATCAGTTCAAGATATCACTGGTTTTTTTTTTTTTAACTTGGATATAATTAAGTACAGGGAAACAGTTTGAGAGCACTAACATGAAACATCAGAAATCTAAATAAAGCCAGGCTTCAGAGTTCAGACGCAAATTTGAATTAGATGAAAGGCTTTAAAGGTAATTGAGAAAGTTTATCAATTTTTCTAATCATTAAGAGATAAGGAAGTTTCTCAAATCTCAATCAAGAGTTAATCAGTTAACTTTAAAGTACAACTAATATTGCAGTAGAATCAATAGTTTTTCCTTCCTTGTACTCCTTGAATCAGATTGAAAGGTGAAAAGGCATTCAAGCAAGTTTCTTAATCTCCATCAACAGACCATCGGTTAGAATATGGCTGATATTGCAGTTGAAGCAATGAGTTTCCTACTACTACTACTACTACTACTACTACTAGTACTCTTGTTCTCATGTTTTTCAATATGGTCCAAATAAACCTTACTCAAAATTTTCAGTGATGTTCAATTCTGTTTCCTGAATTTCCTCTTAATTTGTTCTTTTTAGGAAAGACAAATGAAACAACTTATAACCGATAAACAAATTTAATGCTGCATGATTGGCAACAGTCTACGGCCCTACTAAGTAGTTTCCTGTCTATTTGTTGGTACCAACCTTTTAAACTTCATAAATTTTGAGTTTCCCTTATTGTTTTGTTGACTACATGAAACTAATAATTTCTAGACAGTCATCAGCAGATTTAGCTATATTACTTGGCAGAGTCAACTAGGCTCAGAAGGTGCCAGAATGACACAGTGAAAATAACCAATCTTTCTTATGCTTTGGAGAAATCAAATGTCTCCACCAAGTATTGCAGCCCTTAGGGCCAGATTATTGGAAACTCCATTTGGTTATTACAGATTACCTGTCTACCAAAGTTCAGCTAGTTCCTGGTAGAGAGTTACCTCTGGCAACTTGTTTAGAGGCAATTGTTTTTTCTCCAACTCTCTTTAGGTCTAGGAGATGAGGAAAAGCTTTAGGATTCTGCTTATTTCCATCTTTTAGGTGAAGTTTGGGGAGTTTTTATTAGAGAAATAAGTGCTTATTCTAGTAAGTGCTCATGAATGTTTGATGAAAAGGCACTTATTTCAAAAAGGGGTAGCATAGGTATTTTCGTGGTGGGCCAAGACAGGCTAGAAAGGAAATAAACACTTAAAAATAAGCCCAAATTTTGGGCTTCTCGAATAAGTGCTTATTCCCAGGAATAAGGAATAAGCACTTATTTGAGCTAATTTCCCAAATGCAAATAAGCGCTTATTGGTGTGGTCCCAGCTCAAAATAAGTGTTTATTCGAATAAGCGCTTATTTTTAAGCACTCCCAAACTTAGCCTTACTCCATCAATAATGTTATATTAATATATAATTACATTAACATATCTCAGTAAAAAAGGGGCAGCCCATGCAAGGTGCCATTCAGCTGGTTGGTAAGGTCCCCTGCTGGTTGTAGCGGAGACTTGGGGTCGAGTCCTGCCTGCACCTGGGTTGGGAGGGTTATGGGTTGGGAGATGGGCTACCGTTGTGTAGCCCTTCAAAGATACAAAAAAAGGGGCAGCCCATAGCACGAGGCCCTGCCAATGCAGGGTCTGGGGAGGGACAGATGTACACTGCCTTACCCCTGCCCATACAGAGAGTTTGAGAGTTGAATTATCTTAACATTAGATAGTTTTGAGAGTTGAAACTGTCTTAGGGGGTTGGACCTAGAATGGGTTTGCCAAACCTAGGGAGATAAACTAGGTATTTCAATAATCATGGAGCATCCTCTTAAACAAAGTAACAAACATTTGAAAATAAAGTGTGCAGAATTTTTTTCTACTTTATTCAGAGTTGTAATTAATAACTTTAAAAATGGGATAACTTATAATAATTTTAGTAATTGGAAAACTTAGGTACGGATATCTAGATTATTTTCCCAATTTCTAATTTTATGCGATTAAAGGTTCAAGTTGGATTATCCTTTATTCTCTAACATAGTCCCAAGCTCATTTTGGTTGTTATTGTATAGGTTGGAAGTGATGAAGGAGGATGGAGTGTAACTCATAGTTTTATCTCACGGGATTGGGAATCAGACGAGACAGTTGCTTTTTTGTTTGGAGATATGGGTACCTCAACACCATATTCAACCTTTTACCGTACACAGGATGAAAGCAAATCAACCATGAATTGGATCCTTCGCAACATCAAAGCCATTGGTGATAAGCCCACCTTCATTTCCCACATTGGTGATATCAGCTATGCAAGAGGTTACTCATGGCTGTGGGATACATTCTTTACTCAGATTGAACCTGTTGCCTCTCAGGTCCCATATCATGTGTGCATTGGAAATCATGAATATAATTGGCCCTCACAGCCCTGGAGACCTGACTGGGCTCAGTCTATCTATGGGACAGATGGGGGTGGTGAATGTGGAGTCCCTTACAGCCTTAGATTCAACATGCCTGGAGACTCTTCTTTTTCAACTGGGACCCAAGCCCCTGCCACACGGAACCTTTACTACTCATTTGATGCAGGGGTTGTACATTTCACTTACATGTCAACAGAGACCAATTTCCTTCCTGGGAGTGACCAATACAACTTCATCAAGAGTGACTTGGAGGCTGTTGATCGGAAGAAGACTCCTTTTGTCATTGTCCAAGGTCACCGTCCCATGTACACAACAAGTAATGAGGTCAGGGATGCACCATTAAGAATGAGAATGCTTGAACACTTGGAACCTTTGTTTGTGGAGAACAAGGTGACCCTTGCTTTATGGGGTCACGTCCATAGGTACGAGAGGTTCTGTCCAATGAAAAACTTCACCTGTGCAGCCACAGATGGGAAAGATACAGAGAGTTTACCGGTGCATGCAGTGATTGGAATGGCTGGACAAGATTGGCAACCCATCTGGGAGCCAAGACCCGACCATGCAAATGATCCAATCTACCCCCAACCTGATCGGTCTTTGTATCGAACAGGTCAGTTTGGGTACACTAGGCTTGTTGCTACAAGGGAAAAGCTTATACTCGCTTTTGTTGGAAACCATGATGGGGAGGTGCATGATACAGTTGAGATTTTGGCAACAGGCCAAGTTCTCAATGGTGGTGGCAGCAGCAGGAAAGAGGTGACAGAGTCTACATTGTCATGGTTTGTCAAAGGAGGAAGTATATTGGTGCTAGGGGCCTTCCTTGGTTATGTTATTGGATTCGTTTCACATGCTAGGAAAGAGTCCATATTTAAGAGGAGTTGGACTGCTGTCAAGACTGAGGACGGATGACCCATCTTGATCATTTGAGCATGTTGGTCAGTGAATGTCAAATTGGGACTGAATCGGTGGGCATCAAAATTCAAATGCTGTATTGTATGGAATATCATAGATTCTCTTAAAAAGCTGTACGATATGTACCCTTTGTGATTAGTTATTTTATATATATACAATGGAAAAGCTGTGGTCACTTTCATGAAACATGTATATCGTAAAATGAGGATCTTAAGAAATTACTCTCTTCCCATCATTGCAGCAGTCGTTGAATTGTTCCACAAGAGACCTGACTCTTGGGGGGCATTCTTTTTTCGGATTTTGAGAGGGGGGAAGTTGGTCAATGGGATTTTGGTTCCCATTGACCAAGAATCTCATGTTCTTTTATCAGATTTATGTGGGGATCAGGGAAAGTTTATTTTCCTGTGTATCACTTACCCATCTCTTAGGTGGATAAATAACTTTCCCACCTAGGGGGAAAGTTGTCAACACTTGAATGGGACAAAAATACCCCTTTTAATTATGGATTTTTATAGCTAAAATTGTCATTGCCTTATTTACATAAGAAATAAAAGAACATGGGTAAATGCACTTACCTGAGTAAGTGTTTCCCAGGAAAAATTTACCCAGGTAAATAACTTGCTGAAAAGCGAACAGTTTATCTGGACGAGGATACCTACCTGATTGGTTACCACTTACCACTTTTGGGGTGTTCTCCAATGTGAATTGTTTTCCTTGTTGAGTTTTAAAAACAAATCAAAAGCATACATTTGCTTTGAAAACAATTGGGTTCTTAAAACAAAAAACTTGTTCTTGGTTTTATGTGTTTTTCGTTTCAAAAACTGAAACAGACAATGTATTCTTAAATGTCTGGTTTGTAAAAAAAATATGTTTTCATCTAATGATCTTTCATCATCTTTCATAAACCATACAATATCTCTGCTCCAAAATTTGTTTTTGTTTTAAAACACTTCATTTCGATAGTTTTAAAAACATAAATCCTTCTTCTTCTTCTTCTTCTTCTTTTAACAAAACCAACTTGCATTTTAGTTTTTGCTACTGAAAAGAAAAAACTGGTTCAACAATATGTTTTTGTTTTTGTTTTTGTTTTTTTATCCAAGTAGAACCCATGGACTGGTGGTCGATCTCTCTTCTTTTTTAGGTGGTGATGGTTTACCAGTCCACTTATTATAATTGGATAAATATGGTTCCACGCCTATCCAATCTGATATAATCCAATTCAGTTTGAACTTTGAATGTTATGCTTTTTAGTAAAGTGCTTTCACATATTTTTTTTCAATATATTTTGTCATGATATATAATACTAAAGTCATTTTTAGTTCATTTTATTAATTAGGGAAAATTCCCTATAGGTACCCTATACTTTAGGCCGAGTGCCAATTTAGTACTCATACTTTAAATCATGACAATCTAGTATCCGAACTTTCAATATGAGACAATTTGGTACCCGATGTTAGATTTCCGTCGGTTAGAGGATAAAAAGTCTTAAATACCCCCAGTGCTATTTCGACTTAATAAAATAATTAAAATTACCCATCAAGCAATGTAAGTAGGAACCACTGTTCATACTTGCATTTACAAAGACGTTGAGAACCAGCTCCCTCACGCCAGTGGTGTCAGGCGAATGCGCCGTTGGGAAATGGCCTAAAGTACACGATTTAAAGTACGGGTATTAGTTTCTTTATCAAGAAACTAATTGAATCTCGGTAAACTGATACATCTCTTCTTATTGTTCTTCTTCTTCCTTTGCAAAAATATCTGCTTTGAATTGGAGTTTGATTAATTTTACGTTTTAATTACCTGGTCTACTTTTTTCCCCTTGAAGCTTTTCATGTAGGAGGAGCTCTGTAAACGAAGAAGAAGAGAACATGGTGTTTTCCAAGATTTTCTTCATCCTGATTATCATTTGCTTCAGTGTCGTTGTCGCCGTTTCTAGCCAACATGGACTTAAGTCCAATGGTTCTTCTATTCTTGCTGGTATTGAACTTCCCAATCACCTAAGCTTCAATTTAGTCACAGCTTCGGAAAATACAGGGTGTCGTCTCACAAAGACAAAGACTTCTTCGCATAAACCAACAGAAGCAACCATTCTAGAGGAAGAAGATGGTGATGACGGCGGAGATAAGATAGTAGAAGCTCCATCCAGTAAACCAACGATGAAGATCCACCTCAAACACAAATCGATGACTCATGGAGATGAAGCTGGGAAAAAGCAATCAATACATCAATGTCTTCCCTGCCATGACTGCTTCGAGTAGAATGGCCCCCCATACAATCCGTTGGAATCGTCGTCCTTCCGGAATGTTACTTGCCATGATCCTCGTTGTCAGCTGGTCTCCTCCCCTGATCCCCCACAACCTTGCAAGGCCGATAACCAATCCTGCCCCTACTTCTATTGGTACGGTGATCGGTCGAACACGACCGGAGATTTTGCCCTGGTGACCTTCATAGTGAACTTGACATCACCAATCGGAAAATCAAAATTCCAGAAAGTTGAGAATGTCATGTTCGGATGTGGACACCGGAACAAAGGCCTCTTCCATGGGGCTGTCGGATTGCTGGGACTAGGGAGGGGCCCCCTTTGTCGTTTCTCCAACCTTTCTTCTCTTCGTCGGCCTTACTGTCGTTTCTCTAACCTTTCTTCGCCGGCCTCTCTATTGTTTCTCCAACCGATTTTGAAGAGAAGGGTGGAATGGAAATGCTAGGAATGAAGAGGAAGGTCGACTCTCTTCTCCTCTTTCGTTCGTTCAACCCAAACTGAAGACATCGTTTGTTCAACCCAGACCGAAGACAATCGGGGATTAGGGAAAGGGAATAAGAAGGGTTTTTTGTAAAGGGTATTTTTGGTATTTTTGAAATTTTTAATTTGCACGTGAATTTCTAACTGACGAAAATCTAGCATCGGGTACCAAATTGTCACAAATTGAAAGTTTGGGTACCAAATTGTCCCAAATTGAAAGTTTGGATACTAGATTGTTATGATTTAAAGTACGAGTACTAAATTAGCACTCGACCTAAAGTACAGAGTATCTATCAGGAATTTTCCCTATTAATTATATCATATATAAATATTTTGATCATTTTTACTCTAATTAATCAATGCTATTCAATATCCAAACGCAACCGGAATCCAAATCTGAATTTAATTAGATATAAATGTGACAAATTAAATTTGATTTGAATCTCAATATAAACAAATCAAACTTGGATTACCCTCTATCCGATTTGGCCCGATCCCTTCGTAGCCTTAGGTTCTTTAACCTCCCAAAATTACCATTGAGTAGGATGAGAAGAAAAATCCAAAAAGACTCATCATCCACCAAACAGAAAGAGACCAATTGGGATCTGTTTCTCAGATAGAGCTTCTAACACCGACCTCATAGCCACATCCTTTTTATGTTGGAAATATCTTTCATGAATAATAAATACAAGTACAGTAGATGTTTTCAATGTATGGCCAGGACATGCTGTGAGGTGCACGCTCTGTGACTACGTGAGGAGCAGATCGGACTCAAGGAAGACATGGTGCAGATGTGATTTGGATTTTTGAAACGGGTTAGGGTCAACGAACCCAAACCCAAATTTCTACTCAGCATTCGGATTAAGAAATTCGACCCGAACCCAGATACTTGTATGGTGTACCGGCTACGCGTATCGCACGAACATATCCAAATCCAAATCCAAATCCAAATGAGATGTCTGGGGCTCTGGCCTCTGGAGAGAAGTTCTGAACAAAACCTGGCGGCATTCCATTCCGAGTCTCTCTCTCTCTCTCTCTCTCCTGCTCTGCTTCCCTTTTAACCATTTACCAAAATGACCAAACTGCCCTTACTGTTAGACAGATGAAAAACTGAAAAAGAGGAGCGGGCGAGGAGTCGGAGGAGATTTGATTTCGTTTTCATACTCTGTCAATCTTAAGGTCGGTGTCCGCTAGATCCACACGGTTAACAACAGTCTTGTTTCGCCAAAAAACGAAAACCCCAAAAAAAAAGAAGAAAAAAGAAAAGAAAATCCACCAACATTAGCTTCGATCGCTAAGATTTGGAGCTCGATCAGCTTTAGTTGTTGGTAAGTCACAATTCTCGTAGTTTCTGTAAGATCTTCCTCGATTCTTCTCACCCTCGAGGTGCAATTCATCTGGTTTCTGTTGCCTTGATGGTCTAACTTTATGTTTTTTTCATTAAATTTTATTGGCTTGTTCTGTTCCCGAGGTATTTCGAATAATTTATCGGTTTATATGGATTTTAAGGAGCTGAATCCTTCTATAATTGTTTCTTTCCTTTTTCATTTCTTATGTCTTGGGTTCGCTCAGTTTTGTTCTTGCAAGCTATATATTGTTCTTCCTTATTTTGGGGTTCAACGAGAGTTGGGAGATTGCCCATCATAATATCTTCGATCGCTTAAGGTTTTTTTCCCTCTCTCGTCAAAAAGAGAAGAAAATAAATAAGGTTTTTAGGGTCTGGTGATGATTGTTTATTGCACTAAGTTTTGTTCTTTCCAAGAATTTCGTCTCAATGGATGTGTTCATATCTGTATGAATTTGCGTTATGTGTTGATGAGTTATTGTTTGAGGTTAAGCTACTTTACATTTTACTTGTTGTGAATAGCTTGACCTTTTTTATCCTACCTTCTCCTTGACATTCTTGTTTTGGTTCATTTTTCTTTTATCATTTGGGGGGATTAGCTTTGTTGATTGCATGTAATTGGCACTCTTCTGTTTAATTTTATTCAGTTAAAGGATGATTCTATGCAATTTGGGGTGTCTTATAGTTCAGCAAAATAGAACCTTTGAGGTGCAGACTTATAGCCTATAGTCACAAAAAATACAACTTAATCATACAATATTTACCCCACAAAAAGGAAGAATGTGAAGACATTATCAGGTAATTTTTTTTTCTATATTAACGGATCCTGAAACACATACATGTATATGCGCCTACTTAATACATGTATGTCGTGTCCAATTCCAATTTAGCAGGTTTTCCGTGTCTGACACTACATTGCTAGACTAAAACATGCCACTTGTATCCATGTCTACAGATCATAGCTTTAAATAGAATGAAATTGAGGAATGGGACTTGCAGTGCCAACCTATAAACATGGGAAAGGATTTATTTGTCAACACCAAAAACTAGATGAAAAGTGATCGTAACCATTTTGGAACTGAACAGAGTTTTGATTTTTGACCTATCAAGTAAATTAAAGAATCTTTGACCTGTTCTGCTGTCAGGAGAAAGATGTCAGATATATTCTGTGTATATTTCTTCTGTTCCTATTTTATGTAGATATCAAGAAGCAGAACCTTCACTGCCAGCATTGAAGCCTGATTTTTTTAGGGTCTTCATGTAAATAGAAACTAAATAGCCGACCCCATATAGTTGGGACGACTTATGGTTCAAATAAGTTTGATTGATTTATACAAAGTCTACTGAATTTTATTTTCTTTTATTATTGTGTGCTGTGTTCATTTGTTTGTGCAAGAACAATTGGAGGATGGAGGGGAATGTGGAGCAAATATGGAGCGGGTGAGGGAAGTCAATGATTGACACTGATCAAAGTTTGTGAAGCCTATATTGAATAATTTGTTTGACGAATTGCTGTATTATAAAACTTTTCCAGGGAGAGGGTGGATTAGTTTTTCATTCTCATACATTTATGTAAATGGCACCTGATAATACTGCACAGAGTATATTACATTGTGAAATTCTCTTTACTGTGTTTGTATTATTTTGGTGAACTTTCTGTTCTGTTTCCTGTATTATTTTTGTGATTGTTTTGTTATATATTACTCATATTATATCTCTATCATGTATAGGAAACTTGATTCTTTTATGACCCTACCATGATATCTACTTCAAACACATCTGCAATGGTGTTGTCTTCTGAATCTTTGGACGTCAACGGAGTTCAGACTTTAAATGTAAGCCTCCACCGAAGCAGGACCTCTTCACAGGGTTCAATTGCCATCCTCTGGGACATTGAGAACTGCCCTGTCCCAAGTGATGTCCGTCCTGAAGATGTAGCTGGAAACATACGAATGGCGTTGCGTGTCCACCCTGTTCTTGAAGGAGCTGTTACAATGTTCTCTGCTTATGGAGATTTCAATGCATTCCCCAGGCGGCTTAGAGAGGGCTGTCAGAGAACTGGAGTGAAACTCATAGATGTTCCAAATGGAAGAAAAGATGCTGCTGACAAGGCTATCCTGATTGACATGTTTCTCTTTGCCCTTGACAACCCTCCACCATCTTCAATCATGCTTATCTCAGGAGATGTAGATTTTGCTCCTGCATTGCACATCCTGGGCCAACGTGGATATACCATTATCCTTGTTATTCCTGCTGGAGTGGGTGTCTCATCTGCCCTTAGTAATGCTGGAAGGTTTGTCTGGGACTGGCCTAGTGTGGCCCGTGGAGAAGGATTCGTGCCCCCCAAGGGTCTAATGTCTCGTGTACAGGCTGACATTTCTGGATATCTTATGGGCTGCCATTTTGGTGACAATGCAGATGGCCAAATTGATGAAGAAGCTATTGTGTACAAAGGGATCTCACAAAGTGGATCAACTGTGTGGTCCAACGCTAACCAGTTCTACCGTTTTAATTCTGGGGACTTTTCAAGGACCTCACATTCTTTATCTGAATATAACAGTAATTTAATTGGCATGCCCTCCTTCCCCACATCAAGGTCCCAGAGTTTCCCTTGTGGTTTGAACAGTGTTTCTGCAGGACCCATTGGTGGTGACCAGAATGAAACACATGAACCAACATTTTGGGTCCAACCTGGAGATCTGAATGGCCTAAAGGGCCAGTTGGTAAAGCTGCTTGAACTGTCAGGTGGGAGCCTACCACTTGTCCGTGTTCCTGCAGAATACCATAAGATTTTTGGACGGCCATTGTATGTGGCAGAGTATGGAGCTTTTAAGCTTGTGAATCTTCTCAAGAAGATGGCAGATACAATGACTGTGGAGGGCAAGGGCCACAGGAAGTATGTCTACCTCAACAACCCCATTGATCGAGCAGGAAAATTGGGCCCCAATTCATCATCATGTCTAGAAAGGAAGGATAAGAAGAGGAAGGGACCTCAGGAGGAGAATAATCCAGATATTAGTGTGAATGCTGTTGTAGGGTGCTCTTCAGATGAGCTTTCAGATGATGAAAAGTTGGAACACGAGGAGAGGAGTGGAAAGACTGTCCCCTGGGTGGACCCAGAAATTGACAAACATCTTGAACAATTTAAGCAGGAACTACAGGAGCTTCTTGTGAGCTACTCATGTCGTATCTTCCTAGGTTGTTTTGAAGAAATATATCGCCAAAGGTACAAGAAATCATTGGATTACATGAGCTTGGGTGTGGACAAGCTGGAGGAGCTGATTGACAAGGTAAAAGATATTGTGGTTTTGCATGAAGAACCAACCAGCAAGAGGAAGTTCCTGGTTGCGGTGGGTGGCTAGAAACCGGAAAAGTGCCATAGTACTTGCCATATTAACTTATATAAAATCAGATGATTGAGGTATGCTTTCATACGTACCCGACTTCTTTTCTTCTTTATGGAAGTGGGCACTGGGCATTTGTTTCTTCTCTTCATTCGTAAAACAAGAAATCTGGAGCCTGTTTTCAAGGTATCTTATATGACATGCTTGCAACAAGGGTGCGCTTCCTCAAGATGCATGGGGGAGTTACTGTAACTGATCAACAGCTAATATGAGATTGTAAATTTTAACTTGCATTGTAGTCCATCCAAATTATTGTGAACTTGATGTGCCATAAAGGTGTTGTATGTGACAATTACATGTGTTGATTACTTAATGATAAGTGACATTGGGGACCCACCCTTTTTTATGGGCTCCACCTCGGGTATTTGTTTGTTGCAAATCAGCATTGATGCCTTTCTTTTAATTTACCATGATATTTTGATTGTTCATGAATATGTGAAGAAAAGGTTCAACCTTCTTTGAACCTGACTCTAAGCTGGTCAGGTCCCTGACTGTACATTTATACAATTGTTTTCTATTGCAACAGGGAGGGCTTAAGCATAGAGACATCTCAGAAGCTTCAATGTCATGTTGAAGAATGCCAATTTGGGTCCACACAGCCTCCCGGTTGTTTTCAAAGGGTCTGGGTTGATATTCATCCCTAACAAGACACATTCATCTGGATCAGGCACTTCTCCATTTCTCTTTGTTAAGGCTGTGCTTGGTTGCAGTGCGAATTTATTTGTATTAGTACAAGTGCATGGGAATGGGCATTCTGGTGATCCCAACTTTCTTAAATAGAAGAGGCAAGGATTTGAGATTGTTAATTTTTTGTCAATGTCTAGATGGTTGACAAAAAATATTAGATGACACTTGAAGGGAATTTGTGTCTTTTTTAAATGTCACTTAACGACTGATTAACAGCTAGTTAACGGCAGGTACTGGACTGTCATGTTTTGAAAGTTCGGGTACTGAATTGTCACATTTTAAAGTTTAGGGGCCAAAGTGACACTAGGCCCAAAGTATAGGATACTAATCAGGAATTTTCTCAAAATTTTAAAATCTTCAGGCTCAGTTTGCACTGTACATATTTGTATTTGTACTCCTGGTTCTCTCCATCGTCACTAATTTGATGGAACACTTCAAGTTCAACTTGTGCTCCCTCATCATTCCCAAAATGAGTTCAAATCAGCCCCCCACAAGATTGCCCCTCACAACATCCCACAGCACATTTTGGTCGTGTATTGAGAGCATCTCCTGATGATGACATTATTATTTTTGGGATTATCATCAGGAGATGTTTCCAATACACGGCGGTGATGTGTTGTGGGATGTTGTGGGGGGCTGATTTGGTCTCTCCCAAAATTGCGCTGGACCTCTTTAACTTGGTCACCGAAGTTATCCATTAAATTTCTCTACTCACCCGTCAAATTTTAACTAATGCCACTTTTGGTGATTCCTCTGCTTGGAAATGGAATTTTGAGCTGTTATTTGAAGAGCAGACGAACTAAATTGCTGTGAAGGAAATTCCTGCCTTTTCATGGAAAGCCTGTCTAGGAACAATAAGAAGTGAATCAGTTCACTGCTGATAGACCGTTTCCCATCCCTAACCATTGGATTGCCACCCCACAAATAACTTAAATTAAAGGTAAAATTCTCAATTAGTACCCTGCACTTTGGCCTAGTGCTACTTTGGAAAGCCTGTCTAGGAACAATAAGAAGTGAATCAGTTCACTGCTGATAGACCGTTTCCCATCCCTAACCATTGGATTGCCGCCCCACAAATAACTTAAATTAAAGGTAAAATTCTCAATTAGTACCCTGCACTTTGGCCTAGTGCTACTTTGGTTCTTGAATTTTAAAATGCAACAATTCAGTACCTGAACATTCAAAATGTGCCAATTTAGCACCTATCATTAAACAGCCATTACGTGACATTTGAAAAATACACAAATACCTTTCGAGTGTCATCAATTTATTAATTATTCAAACATTGACAAAAAATGAACAGTCCCAAATCCTTGCCTCTTCTATTCAAGAAAGTTGAAGACACTATAGATTTGCTCTTTTCTGTTTTTTTTTTCTGGGTAATGCTTGGGGGATTGAAAATGGTCCGAGTCGATAAAGATTTGGAGGGGTTGGAATTCCGTAGATGTCTTGTTAGTGTTGTTTTGACTTGTTAGATTTGAAGAAATGGAAAGTAAGTGATGGCAAGAAAAAGAAAATAGAGAAAATTTAGTAGGGTATTGTAATAATTTAATGTCTTCTATGGCCGAGGGGGTCTTTGTCTAACGGCCAAGTTCAGGGCAGGTCTTTGTTGGTTTTGCTGTTGCCGCTGGTGTTGTCGTAGTTGATGTGAAGATCGGAGGAACTGAGAGGGTCCGTGGGTGGTAAGGTTGAAGAGGAGGGGCAGATGATGGATGGGATGAGATGCAACTATAAGTAGAACAACAGGTACAGCAACTGGAGCTGTTGTTTTTAGGCTGATATCCATTCTGCTACTGGCCATCGGAGAGGAGGGAGGCGTGTAAGATAGCACTTAGCAGGAGTGAATAACCTGACGTGACAAGTGCATTACTAGGTCCAGGTCCAGGTCCAGGTCGTTCTGATTGATCCATTGACAGCCCAAATTCAATAAATGTGATCATTTTATTCGTAATGAACCCTCTCTCGAAATTCGATTTTTCAGTAGGCAAATGGGCCTCATTTTTTTATGACGGGGAGGTGAAATTCGAAAAACAACGAGGAGTAAACCGTTTGAATTGAAACTTATCGTGTTCATTACATTACTCATTGGCTCCAAAATATTGAATACAAAGTGTACAAAGGAAGAAGTCAAGTAACCAAATACAAAATAAAGGTAAATTTATGTAATATTTTCAGCCTCTGTACAATTTACAAAGAAGGCTTTTTAGATAGAAGAACAAAACAAGAAGAGGGGGGAAAATGGTATTAGGATTCAGTAAGTCCACAGTCATTAATACATTAGAGAAGGAACCATTGAAGCCGATGGGGGGCAGACGTTCACAAAGTTCAGTAAATGTGCTTGTTAGACAGCAGGCCTGGAAAGAAAAAAACAAAACAATCTTCTACTTTCCAAGCAAACGACGCCCACGCTGGTTGGCATTTTTCATCCGGGAATTCAGTTCGTCTATATCATCATTAAGATGGTCTAGAGCTTTATTTTGCCTGCATTGATCAGTGAAACATAAATATAAAGAATGAGAATGTCTTGGTTCAAAATGAAAAGAACAAGAAATCTAATCTGGATCTACTACAAACAAGATGTGCACAATGGGCTGCGTAATCCAATCATGAGTAAACACATCAATTGATCTGATAATTATACAGATCCCTGATGCTCCTGAATGGGCTACATGGTCCTACTACTACTATTATTATTTGCTGCAAAGGATTGTTTAATGGTATTTTATTGTTTCTTCTTTATAAATACCCTTGTGCATATAAGGCCCACAACCTAAATACAGCATCGGAAAACTGAGGGTATAACAAGAAAAGCAATAGGACTAACCTATCGAGCTCAGTTCCCATGTCAATGGCCATCCCCTTCAGATCACCCAAAATATTACTTAAATCCGAGAGCGCATCATCTTGTTTTGCCTTCTCTACCTGTTTTCAGCAAACCACAGATACATCAGTAAATAATTTTACAAATTTTATTTAATATTCACTCCTCACAAAATACGAACCTCAACTTTCTCTAGTGCAGTGGTGGGTTCAGGAGCTGGTTCAGAGTTTGACTTTCCCTTTGATGGTTTTATCCCTAACTTCTCCTTTTGCTCCAAGTGGCTGGCCTTCTTTTTGGATGGATTATCTGCAATGTGCAAACCAATCCGGTGGACAAATATATAAATAAATGAAAACCCATTGACTAAACAAATATATTTAATGGATATGGCATTGAACAGAACAGAATGGCAAAACAGAATTCCTGTAGCCAACCCCATTCCCCATATATATTTTTTTTTGGTAACCAACCCCATATTTTCAGACAAGACTTTGACGCTGATGATGATGACTAATGGCTAAACAAGGACCAACAATAAGCTTAGATGATATTTACCTTTTGTGACTACTGGTCCTGTAATTTCACGAGTCTTCTTTGGCTTCCATGTTATAGAGAACATGCCTCCAAGGCTTCCCAAAAGTTTCTCACCCTGAAATCAACAAGAAAAATCTATTCATTACTGTAACTGAATGCTCCCAGGCAACCCACATTTGTGAGAAGGGTCAGGCCTAAGCATCAAAGGAGCAAGATCTCACTCACAAAATCAAAATTTTGACCTCATTATTGTTTGTATTTGTTGTCAACTACTTCACCAAGCAAAAGTTAGATGGTAAAACAAGATATTAAACCAGATTTTTTCATTTACAGACTTGGATATCCTTGATAGCACAGTACTCTGCATTGCATCTCTCTCCTGGTGGCTGTCCACAGAACAATCAGAAAAGTTCTGATGGTTGTGTTTTTTTTTTTTCTTTATATAACAACTATATGATACAATTGATTCTTAACCTAGGGGATCTTGGAAGATTTTTTTGGGTCCAACCCACTAAACAGTGGCTCTAAATTTCCCCATATGTGTATGGGCCACTAACTACATGATAGTTTCTCTGTCGTACCTGGCTATACATTTATTGTAGGAGGACCTCCCTTCAGGCTTACCTGTTAACTTATATGGATATACACCCCTCGCCCCCCCGCGGCGCCCTTTAACCATGAAACTACAGGGACTTTGTTAACAGAAGATGGAATTAAAACAGGAAAAACCAACTATATTATCAAAATGCCCTTAATAATAAAATATCAGTTTTGTCTCAAAAGTCTAAAATATATATTGAAAAAAAGATATTAGCATGATTATTTCTCAGCCCCTCCAAACAAAAAAAGCATTTACTTTCTAAATAGAGAGTTTTCTAATATATCAGATATATTAACAAGTTGTGACAGGTATAGTCTAAAAACCAAATGTTTCCATATTTAGTTTTGGATTGAAAAAATGGCATTGAGAACTCAAATAAAAAAAAATGAATGATAAAGTATTAGGAAAACACGAAATTCAACAAAACCATTACACATCAAATCTAATTTTATTAAAGCTTTTGCAATAGGAATCTTAAATACGAGGGTCAAATTTCCTAAAACTAACCTGATACAGAGATGACAAAAGAAAGAGAATAACACTAAGGTTTAAACAAGTCTCCAAATTCACATTCTAAATGAAAGAAAAACCACTGATACTCCATCAAGGTGCATGGTTTTCAAGACTGCGTTGCTTCTCAAATCATAGTTCCTTTTTTCCTTGGATAAAAAAACATTATGGCCATGTTTGGTTTGAAGGAAAAAGTAGGGAAAGGAAGGGAAATGTAAGGAAACCTATACAAGGTTTGTAAAGGTTTCCCTGCCTTTCCCTTCCTTTCCCTACTTTTTCCTTCAAACCAAACACAGCTTATAAGTAAACAAAATCTCATGTAATAATCACAACCAGAGTATATTAGTTCAGGAAGCCATTGTTTGTCATTTAAAAAGATAAAACACGACTCAAGTAAAGGGTATGGGGTACATGCCCGACTTAGATCCTGATCAATATCAACGGCAGTGTTGTGGATCCTTGCAATTTGCTCGCCCTGCTGATGCAAGGTGACCAGAGTTCTAGAAGCATCGTCTCTGATATCTTCAGCAATTCTCAGGCAATTGTTGACCGCACTAGTAGTCTCCTCAGCCTTGTATGCAGCATAATTCTCTAGCTCTTGCACACTCTGGTTCTCTAATCCTCCCGAGTCACGGAAATCATTCTTATATTTGCTTCTTTGTGCCGCAGTAACTGTATATGAAGAGGAAGAGGATCCTTTTCCATCCCCATCATTGACATTAAGAGAAGATTCAGAAGAGGTTCTTCTTGAAGGTTTAAGGCTTTGTTTGGTGTCACAGTCAGAGTCAGAATCGAAAGGGTTGGATCCTGTGTCAACCGAGTTCTGCTTAGTGACCTTATTAGCGGGTGCTTTCATAAACGCAAACATTTTCAAGTGAGGAGAGATTGCAGAGGGCCGCTGGGGAATTGATGAAGAATAAAATTTCGGAACTGGAAAAAAGATGGAGCCGAATATAGAACAACAACAGTATCTGGAAACAAAATCAAGATTAATTCATGTCTTGTGATATGAGAGTATTTATAAAGCACAATCCTTGAAACCGGAATCAAAAAAGAAAGTTCAAAACCGATCAATGAAATATAAATTATCACAAGAAACGGAACGACAACATATTTCTACAACTAAAATTAGCAACATATTAATCCAGAAAACTAAAATCACATGTCCATTGGAGAAAGAACAAGATGGATGGCTAGAGAAGCCGTCACTATGGAAAATTATGCAGAAAGAAACATGAAGAGGGTGAAAAGGGACAATAGAAATAAAATAAAAAAAAAAGAATAAATTAAAGAAAATGGTGTGCGTGTGGGGGGTTCGAGGTCAGAAAAAGAATCGAACTATGTAGAGGTTTAAAATTAACAAATAAAATAACCAGAGAAAACGATCAATCATACAAGGAGAAAATGACAAAATTTTATTTGAGCAGCATGAAAAATTTGATAAAAATCAATGCCGCAATTAAGAAAACGATGAAATCTGAAGACGAAGAAAAAAATTGGTGGATGGAATTTCAAAAGAATACAAAATCGCATATGAATGTAGTTACTAGTTAGTGTGTGGCAATGCATTATAATAAAAAAAATGAAAAAAAAAAAACGAACACTGCAACGGTAAAAGAAATCAAGAAGCATAGAGAAATGAGACTATGCCTATATACCTATACCTGAAGTGGGAGAAGACAAACGGAAACCTTGGAAGAACAAAGAGCAACAATGGACTAAATGGACGACAAAGAGAATTATGAAATAAGGTTTCTCCCTCGGTGACTTTCAGTCTCAGACAATCTCGTCAAGAAACAGAGAGGGAGAGGGAGAGAGACAGAGACAGAGATGGCTCCTTTATTCTCCTTGGTTTGCTCTCTCCCAAGATCAAATCAAACATATGGCTTGAGAGGCGCGAGGGGTGAGAAAGAAATAGTGGGAACGCACGTTTGGCGACCAAAAATTAAAATTAGACTCTTTGCCTCCACACCCTCTCCTCACAGAGGGCGCCTCACAATGACCTCACAGGCACATCCTACTTCTAATATCTTTCATAAATAATAATACATAATTACGGGAGATGTTCTCAATATATGGTGGGATGTACCTGTGAGATCGGTGTGAGATGCCATGTGTGAGTAGCAGATCCGATCTCCTCTTTTTTTTTCTTGTTTATTTACGGGGAGCCTAAATTCGAATGGGTGATGGATAGTATTTTTTGGTAGGCGGGTGATGGATGATGATGGGTAATTAAAGAAAATTGGTCGCACCATTAGAAATTAGACTAGTTTGATTGGTGCTACAAAAGATTGTATGGGCTGAAACATAAGTAACCAAATTTCATTATAAAGAGATGTCAATATAAACTGGGTTAATTTTTATTGGATGAGTAAATGTACTGAATTTATTTTTTTTTTTCATTTGTGGTGAACAAGCAATTTGTAAAGTAAGGTTTAAGCTATTGCAATGTATCGGTGTATATCGGTTGATATCAAAGTTCAAAATTTTAATGGGTGTATAAGGTGTTTTAATTATACACATTAGTTTTATTTTTTCTCAAAAACTTGGTCAGAGAGGTCGGTATAAGACTTATCTACCTTCTGAAATGGGCCAAAACCCTCCAAAAAAAAAACCCATATTTATGCGATATGTATCAATTGATACGAGTCGATACATGCAAAATTTTGATCCTTCGTGGATACCTATTGATTTTAGGGCCACAGTGATAAAGCTAAATATATAAAAGGGTGTAGGACAAATTGACATTTCCAATGGTTAGGGTGCGTTTGGTTAGAGTACAAATCTTGACCAGGTGCAAAATTTGTATTTGATTTAAATTTGCAGCTGTTTGTTTGAATATTTAGATCTTATTTGGCGTGTCTTTCTATGCGGTCTTTTTCCTTTTGCTTCGTAATAGATCTAGTGGCCAAAAGTCAATATTTTAAAAAGACGTAAAAAACCCATTTTGGACTAATTTCGGGAAGTTCTAAATGGAGTTTTTTGCATCTTTCCCACTTTATTCTTGTATGGAAAGACATGCAGTAGCCAAGCTAGTTTAGGACTACTCAGGTCTTCATGCAAAATCTCAATGCATCTTTAACTGTTACAACTATTAAAAGATCTTCTCAAAAAACCTTGCCAAACGACCCCTTAATTTATCATCTTTTGAAAGAGCAAAATTGAATTTCCATCAAATTTTTGCATTCCATGCAAATACAAAATTTGCTTAAAAACAACTTATATGAAATTTGCATCGATAAAAAGGGGTGGAAAACTAAGACAATTTCTATGATTCATATCGCCCCTACGAGTCCCATGATACACAAAAATTTATATAAGACAAATCCTCGCAACAATTCCTAAATTCTCTTTCAAACTTATGAATATATTTCTTGTCTTCCAAGGGAATCTTCTATAGTGACTTTGTATCTAATTCTAGCCTTCCATCCAAAATTTCTATGATTAAATTGGGCATATGGAGAGTACCCTTCAGAACTGGCAGTCCTTTTTGTTGTGGGACCCAATTTACTTTTTGAGGCTTACTCGCCCATGTAATAACTAATCAGATGCTCCTCTCTCTATCTCCCTACTTTGGAATCAACATATTTTGTCAAACTAGGCATCAACTAGGAGGTTGTTTGGTATCATGGCGTTTATAAGATAATCGTTTTGTATGATTTTGTCTTTAAAAATGAAATAAAATCTGTTTTAAATGTTTTGTATGATTTTTGTACATCTCAGTGCCATTAGACACCATATAAGTCAAACAATGAAAATCGGTCTTAAAAATGAAAAACGTCAAAATTGATGTTTTTTTAATATTCGATTTACACGATTTTCGAGAAAGCCATTTATCAGATAAACAGCTTAATCAAATAACTTTTAAGGCATTTTTTTGTTAAAAGCATCTCCAATGCTGAACTGTCACTATTTCTTCCAAAAGCTACATCGATACCAAATACCATCTATATCATTGTTCAGGCATTTTGAGGTTCATTTGCCTGGTGTAAGTAACTAGGGTTGATAATGGGATGGGATGGGCTGGGCCTATCACCCTTACTAAGAATTCTACTCTAGGCTCAGGCACGGGCTTGTTTTAGCCTTTTAGGCCTATGATTTCTAATATATTATATTATAAAAAATGAAAATATGAAAAGACAATTAGATTTTGTTTTTTATTATATATATATTTTTTTAAATGCCTCGACTCAAATTCAAATATTTGAATAATCAACATGGCAAAAAAAGAAAATGAACCTTAAATTTGTACAAATACAAATACAGTGAAAAAACTTCTAAAGTGTATTGAAAATCTTATATTTTCAGTGTATGTACTCTTCCCAAACTGAGCCTTAGATTTTAAAAACATTATAATTATCCTTCTTTAAATGTCGTAACTCGTTAATAGATTCAAAATATTTATATGGGCTGGGCTGAAAATAATTGCCTCTAGGTGTAGCCCATTCTTGGTCATTTGGAGAATATGTAGAGCTAAAAGTTAGGGCTTCCAATCCTTGTCTGCTTGTGTCTTAAGCTTATGTTGTCATTTCATACGGATGATTGTTTGATGATTCGAGGCTGATAATGGTGATAATATAGGTTTAAGTCCATCCCTCCAAGCCCAAGACACTAGATAGACAGACAGACCAACATCGGTCCTTTTAATAGTAAGTTATTAGGGACAGCAATTTTTTCCATCCTCGATGGGACCCGATTTCTCCAATCCGATGAGATCAAGAACGAGGATTGAGGTCTCCGTCTCGCTCTAACTATGAATATATATATATATATATATATATATATATCAAATGTTATTTATACTAAATATATTATTATATTATTTTTTATATATTAAAATATTATTTATAATTAAGTTTTTTTATTTATTTTAAGTAAATTTATTTTTCAAAAAAATAATGTTATCTAAAAAAATTCTGAGGATTCGGGTCCCTGCGGAGAACCCATCCCTATCAGGGATCGGGGATGGAAGACAAATTTTATCCTCGACGAGGATTGGAGATGGGGGTGAAGGTTAATTTCAGAATCGGGACCAAGAATGGAAAAATAACTTTTTGATAGCGGAAAGGAGTATCGGTACTTTGAACCTTTTGCTTTATATTTTTAGTTTTCTTTTTCAAAATTTAAAGGATGTTTATTAACTTTTAAAAACAACACTTAAAAAACCCTAAAAACAATGTATCAGCCAATACGAATCGATATATTGTGAAATTTTGTTTCTTGCTTACTAATTTGTAGCTTAAAAATTCATAATGATACTTATGCATAGGATATTATGGATGATTTTGTGTGTGTGGAAATAACCAAGAGGTAAATATGTGGCTAACTGTTTTTGGAGAAAACAAAACCAAAGCAATGGAGAGTGGCAGCATAAGTGACTCCCTATAGCTATATATTGTTATACCTATCAGGGAGTAGTACTTTGTTAGAATTTCTAGCATTTGACACGTTACATGGAGGTCAATTGCTATTTTGTAGGAACTTTGGCTTCATGTGAGATGTCAAAGGGCATAAATTCTAGTGCCTTTTTCAATAACTAGAGAGAGATCACCTTTAAAGTTTAAACCATGTGAAAACAACATGAACTAACCAAATACCATCTTAATGGAACAAACCCATGTATGTGGTGGTGAGCACTATGAAGTCAACACTACAACCGAGTAGCGTTATAGTGTCTGTACAATATTCTAACGCTCCAACATAAGATTTGTGACAGGCATTGAGGAGCTCATTACAATTGATAACCGCTTAATTAACTTAGGTAAACTGAGGGGATTGTCGCTCTATCTTTTATAAAACAAGTCATTGTCATTCAGTAGGGGGCCAGCTCTCTAATTCATTCAGCCATTAAGGTTGCGTTTAGAAACGATATAAAGAAGTGTGAATGAAAATATGTAGTGTAAAACGATTCATATAGCTTTTGTTTGGTATCGATGCTATTGCTCCAGAAAACGGTGATACATTAGTATTACGTTGAAAAAAATGGTGCTTCAGGAAATGTTAATATGTTTGGAATCGTTATTCTATAAAAAATGGTGCTCCAAGCCATGCCTTGGAAATCAAGAAGGCGTAGTTTGGAGCAACGCCATATTTTACATTTTTTCATATTGGAGTTCGTTTCTACCAACAAAGATATGATATGGCAGTGACGTGGACTTCCTATAATGGGTACCAGTGCTGAAAATAGATATGGAGCACTGGTACCAAACGGAAGGTGTTCTTGTTCCAGGAAACGCCCTACCTGGCAGCAATGCTTCCAGACAAAAAAAAAGACACCATTTTCTCAAAAAACGGTGCTGTATCTGCAGCATCGATGCCAAACATATACATATATTTCAAAGTTGGGTTAATTTTGCATCGACAAATTTACCTTCTTACCTAACAGACTTTTAACTGTAATGGATGCAAAGACGAATTCCAGTAAAACATATACCTTTTTTTTTATCAAAAGCCCACTTGAATGCAAATTTACTTCTTTTTTATTTGATGTACATTTACATCTTATTATCAATGTATATATGCATTGGAAAATGTGGTTTCTATCATTTGTCAATGCATAAATATAATATTGCCAAACACAAGCAAAAATGAACCTGAGTGCAAATTTATCCTGAACCGGGATTTACACTCTATTTACATCATTTCCAAACATAGCCTAAGGAGTTTGTCCTCTACTTAATGACTTGTTCTATAACAGATTAAGCATTTGTCCATTCAATTAAACCAAATCAAGGAACCTGGCCCCTATAACTGTTCAACCCAATTGAAAGGGCACATTTTGCCTTATGAAACAAAGGCAAATTTGAGCCCATCAAGAATCGATATAACTTGCCAAATGGGTCATAGTCATATGCATTTTACAATCAATGAACTCGTCAAGAGAGAAGCCCATAAAGGATCATTTGATTTGTCATAGTCACAATTTAAACCCCCGCTAGATAATTTGCAAGGAAAACCTTTTGTGGCTTCACTAACAAAAGAAGTTGTAAAGACTAATTCTGAAGCTAGTATCGCCTACTTATAAGAATTTGTATTTGAGCGGAGTTATATAGGTGCAAGTGGGCTGGGACTGAGCTGTGAAAATTTTGCGTTTGGCAAGCGTGCAAATGCAAATTTGTTCAGTACAAATGTACAACAAAACGGCTCAGTACATTTAACTTCCATCTGTTTTGTATTGAGCAAATTTGTATTTGCACTCATGCCAAACTCAGCCTAAGAATTCTCTCATAATTTTCTTGACTAGACGTCTCCTATCATTTAAAGGTGCATTATTGTATGGAGAGGTTTGCATTTCTCAAGTTTTGTCCCTTCAAATGCTGATATCAATACAAGAAAATAGTGTTATTAACAGAAGAACCATAGTTTTGTTTCGGGTCGACTTGCCTTTAAAAGTAAAAAGCCTTTACTTTTGAGCCATGTTTGGTTTGATAAAAAGTAAGAGATAAGAAGAAAATTGAGGGAAAGTTCTTTAACAAAAATTGTAAAATTCCTTTTAAGAACAGAAGCTTTTTTTCTTTTTTTTTTTTCCATTTTCTATTTTTCTTTTATTTTCTATCAAACCAAACACAGCCTTGGAGAATCAAAGAAGAAAATGATAAAGGCAGATAATGAGGAATAGACTTAGGACTCCAATTAAGTGGTTTCTGATCTTGCATTCAATCTCCTTGTACTGTGGGCCTTACCATTTCAAGGTTCATATAGTTCTTAAAAATTCAAGGTGTTCAACAAGAAAAATCAGGGCAATTATATGCTTTTAACTACTTATAATTAGGTTATTTGTTTTTGGAAAAATAAGTCCATTTATAGAATTATTAACTGAACAAAGAATTTTGGTTTTGTTGTTTATTTTATTTTTATTTTGTCTCTGCATGTGTAAGTGGCAAAGAGATACATGGGATCTATCAAGTGAATACAAAGGGATTAAATATATAATGTACATAGCATTGTATGGTTCAAATTAACAAGATTTTCCTCTGAGCTATGGTAAATAAACAATGTTTTATCTGAATAAGGCTTAAAGAATATTCCTCCTCCTTCTCTTACAAATTGGCAAATTCCACAATTCACAACCCAACCCAGACCAGACATGCTATCCATCAAACTCATTACGAAAAAAACCTGAAACTGTAGTGGTCAGAATTATCATGGAATGAAGCCCACTGCCCACCAACCTTGTGAAAAAACCAGAAATTTGTTACCTAACGAGGGAGGGCTGAGAAGATAGAAAGATAGAAACACCTCGTGGCCAACAGGCCAATGAGCTTCCCTCAATCCCGGAGACCATGGGATACGAATCCCACTGAAAATGACTCCGGATCTCCTGCTCACGCCTATTCATAATACACCACCCCCCGTGAATTGAGAACATCTCCCCTTGTATAATATTATGTAGAAGATGAGATGTTCTCCATATGTAACTGTGATAAATATGAATAGGGTTCTCGTAGGCAAGAGATCCAGGCTCACTGAAAACTGCTTCTCAATACCCACATTGAATTGGAATGAATTCCATCTGGGTGGGTACTCGTTTGTTGGAGGTTTTATTGGAGAAACAATTGCTTAAGCACTTATTAAGAAACAACTCTTGTCAAGATGGAATTCTAATTTGGAACAAATCGTTTTCATTAAGTCATTTCATCCTTATCTTCTCAAAATCACTTTCCCATCATCAATAGGGGCGTAGAGATACTAGGAGTTTAGACTTAGCTGTCACCACTACTATGGAGAAAAACACTGCTTTTTCAAATTTCAACAGAGGTTAATTCTATCTATTCTTCTTATTTGATTAATGTAAGATGATTCTCAGCCTCTCTGTTAAATAATTGAAGGATCGAGAATATTCTAAATACTTTTTTTTTATAAGGAGCTGCTAGGGTTAGGGTTTTCTTTTGCACGTTTTGGATTTTTTTTTCGGTTAATATCATATCCACCAATGTGTTGCATGGGCCCCTCTTCACCAGGGTTAGGGTTTTCAACTTTTCATTATTGTTAGAAGGTTCTAACAATAATGAAAATAAATTACAACCTTGAATCAAACCCAACCCATTGGAATTTGGAAGATAAAGAAGGGCTAGGCCCATATAGGTAGTTGTGGCCCATTATAGGTAATTAACCAAGCAAAAGGCCCCAAACACTGTGGCCCCTATAACAGCCTAACCCCATTAAAGTCTTGGCATCTCTAGTGTCTATATGCTAATATGTTAAACTATAATTGTTGCACTATCGGCTTCATTCATTGGTCTGGTATTGGTTTCAATTGTAGGAGACCCTAGAATATGCAAATGCATTGCTTTGCTGGGTCACTTTCAAAACTCTGAGAGGGGCCCACGAATATGTTTCTTTCTTCTCCCAAAGCTTATGGATTTTTCTACTAGCATTGATGGTAACACGTCATTGTAGACTGTTTAGTTAGTGTTGGGCCCACACAAGATCCCATCCATTTGATCTTTAGAGTGAACTTAGGTGGCTAAGAAAAATTAAGATTAGAGAGTAGGGTTCAATCAGATGGAGTGATTAGAACGCTCCTGACTCCACCCAATGTTAATTTTAGATAATACTTCATTTCATAGATGAAACTCCGTCAATGTGATAGAAGATCAAGTTGACAGGACCTTGATAAATAGGATTCATGTATTGATCAATTCAAAACGAATCAGGTAGAAAGAGCAATGATACCAAATACAACCTTAAAAGATTTACACTAAGCAATGAAAATTCATCAAAATTCACGGATGGTACCAAGATGAAATGTTTAAGGTATGAGTCTGCTTTAGCTCTGGAATCTGCTGTGAATACAACATGCATGCAAAATGGGTTATATAAGTAAGGGTGTCAATGGATTGGTTTTGGATTGGACCCTGTCCAGTCCAAAATCAATTTGGGTGGATTGGACAGACCAATAAGACATATTGGATTGTACCAATCAGGTCCAAAATATTTATTAGATTGGAATGGACCTGGTCCGTCCGTAATAAATTTAGATTGGATTGAATTGGATTAAGCCAATATCTGATCCATTAATATAAGATAAGAATATAAGTGTCAATGAACTGGATTTGGCTGGAAACCAATCTAAATCAAAATGAATTTGAACAGATTAGATGGTCCATGCATTAGATTGAAACAACCCAAAATGATCGAAAAATATTCATTGGATTGGATTTGATCTGTGCACTTATAATGGACAAACATTGAACTGGATCGGATTGGACCAAATCCAATCCAATTGACACCCCTATATATAACCAACCAATCACAAGTGTACATGTGAAATCCACATGTGATGAGCCCATGTGAATCCTATGTGTTCGAAACATTGACTTGTTCATGGTTATATAGACCGTGTTCATGCAGCAAAACTTGTTTCTCACAACAATAATGATGATATTGACATGAGAAGATCCCTAAATGTGACCTTGGAATTGCAAGCTTGGCATTTTCCTCTTTTTATTCATTACTTCTTTTTTTTTTATTTTTTTGCAAAATTATCTATACATATATATATATATATATAGACTTTTCATGAGTCTCACCATGTTCTACAATCCTTGCACAAACTTGTTATTTACGAGCATGCAGCATTCTTCTTGAAATAATGAAGCCTTTCAACAACAGAAGTTACTTGAGAAACATTCAATAAATGCTGTCTGATGAGGATGAATGTACCATCAATTCAAAGAATTTGTTCTGCTAACGGATCCTTTGAATTGTCCAACATCAACTCCCAACAATAATAAAAAGTAAAAGAGACGCAAAGATGCCAGCTGGTTAATTGGCAAAGCGCTCTCTCTCTCTCTCTCTCTCTCTTAACATTCTAACGACTAGCTAATACAAAATCACCATTGCCCATTCAGAAGAAAAGTTAGGAGCTTAGTGATTCAAGTTGGACTGAGTTTTTAAGGAAAGTTGGACTGATTTGAGAAGCATAAATGGAGACCTAGGGGACCCTCTTTAAAATGGTGAGTTCAAATCACTCTGAAAGCTGTTTCACAAAATAGCAATGGAGATGCAAAAGGGTTAGAGCTCTTATCTGTTCAATAACATACAAGGTTACAAGGTTTAGTTAAATTAACAGCTTTTGATGGTAGCGATGGTGACCATGAAAACGACGAGGAGGACTTTAATTAGATGATATGAAGTAGCAAGAAAGTGATAAATAAGCGAGGGAAGGCGTGGTGTCCGCCACCCTGATTAGACAGGCAATGAGATTAAAGGGTCTACGTTGTATATGCTGATCATGAGGAAAAACTGTGAAAATGAATGGACCTTTCCACATCAACTTGGATTAATTGCTTCTCCACTTAATTTATTTTATTTATTCATTTATTGTATATGGTGCCAGAGGCTCTACCAGTCTACCAGAACTTCAACTTCATAGTTTGGAGCTTCTCTTTTATTATTAAGAAACTGCTTGATCAGCTCTATCATCATATGTCTTAATAAGCTTTGTAACAAGTTTTGGGAGAGAATAGAATAGAAAAAAAATGACTTTTAGGTTGAATGAGAGAGAAGCAGAAAAGTTCTTGAGGATTTTAATTTGTTATCAAATTCAATTCCTTGAGAATTTTCTACCCACTTTATGTTCTTCTCTTATTTTCTATCAAACCAAAAACAGCCTTTTGAATAGTAAATGTAGGGATACAAATCAAGTATCAGATATATTTAGCTCTAATAGACTATAAATTAATACGAAAAATAAGAACAAGGATAAGAAGATGATAGAAGAAGAAAATCCCTTATTGGAGGAGGGGGGGGGGGGGGGGGGGGGGGTTTATAAAGCCTCTACCATTGAATTGCTTCCATGCACCTAGGAACCAAGTCAGACTGGATGTGCCACCACACTATTTAATCCAAACCCAGTTGTACATATATAGCTGGACCAGGCTAGACCCAACATCATGAGACCATGAGGGTTTATGGCTTGCACAACATTTTTTAGACTTGATTTTGTATTCCATATATACTCGTCAACCCAAAATTTCATCATTGAACCAAGCATTAGTCACCGGTGAGTGATGAAGCACAACATGTCACTGTAGCAGTGGACATGTACAAATTTTACTTAATAATAAAGCATATTTGTTCATTTCCTAATAAAAGGCCCACAAAGTATAGCTAATTTTAGGGGAGGAGGTCTGGATTGGTGATACAACTCCATTCTTCAAAGCCCTGTTTTAATCATGTAGGGTCGGGGTCGGTTACATGAATCCTGCTTTGCCCATCACATGCTACTAGTTGAACAGCATTTCATGTGCAAAAAGTTGAGAGAGAGAGAGAGTGACTGATATGTTTTAATTACTTTTAGGGGAGTAATCCTTTGAAGGTATTATGTGTTACTTTCAATACCCTTCATATGATCTAAAGACGAGCATTTGTTTATCCCAAGTTTAAATGGACATTAATGGCTAGAGATGTAGAGATGGAGATCCAGATTCCAAGGTGAGTTCAATCATGAAAATCTAAGAAACATAAATTTAACAAGAATATTTGGGGATAAAAAATTGATCTCCAAGCATGATCAACTAGTTCTGAACATATATAAAAAATCAAATGTTTGACCACATCAAGATTGGATGTTGACCTCACCCAATTTGAAGCCAGCATGCTGATTCAAACATTTCAACAATCTGGGTCATCAAAGCATTGATGATATCCATCAGATTGTGTCTTCTTGCACTATAAAAAAAATCGATTAATTTCTCTGTCAATGGATTCAAAGGTAACTAAACTAATTGAACGAAGCTAATTAACTAAATTAGATTAGAAGTGTGGGGGATATGTATTACACTTTCGGAAAAACAAACAAGTGGTTAGACTCGACAGTTTCCCCTCAACATTCTAACCGAGGGCTGTTTGAATGGCTGAACTGGTTGGACCGAATGAGAAATATTGTTTTTTTTTTTTTTTTAATCTTTAATTGAGAAAGTTGAAAGATCAAACCAAACAATTGAACCGTTCAATCCCTGATTCACTGATGAAAACAGTTCTGCATACAGAGTTACTATTCCTCATACACCCTTTTGTTTTGGTCAACTAAAAGTGAAATTGATTAGTCATCGAATCCCTATAGGGGGTAAAGATAATTAACCCTTGATTTTAATTATAAAGGCAATTAAATATTGTAAAATAATTATACAGAATATAAAGAGTGTGCTAAAATTTTTAAAAATTATATTGAGTCAACATTGAGCTTAATTATTTAAATTAGATGATTGTCCAAGTAATAGATCTGAGTGATCTAAGAAAGGGTTTTATTCTCACTCCATTAATGGTTCTGGGCCTTCTGGCAAACCCACCCAATTGTCATATGTTGCTGCAAAAAGTGAGTTTGTATGATGTCTGGTAAATCGGTTTGGGATGAGCATGCCATTATTCAATCTGGATGGGATAATAATGGATTGCCTTTATAAGAAACTAACTAGCCACGTGGCAAGTGCCATTATGCAAATAATCAGAGAGAGAGAAAGAGATGGTTTAGACACATCCCATAGACCTATCTAGCTTTAATGAGTGGAGAGAGAAAGAGAATGTCAGACATAAAAGAAAAATGAGATATATGTTAAGGATTTTTAAGTAGGGAAAAGTTTGGTAGGCCATGAAAGGAAAAGAATTTGAGTTTGGACCCTACTTAATTGGTTTGCCCATATAAAGCAGACTCAATATATATCATGCATTCTAAGGCTTCAGAGGAGGGACCTCGCCGATCTCTCCCTTTATATGATACATTAATTTATATATACATTAAGTGCATGGTTCAAAGTTTCAGTATGTATCATACCATATGTATTGTATGATATGTATCCGTTCAAAGTTTCAATGATTAATATACCGTTTTTAGACATGCTCAGGTTCAAAGTTTGAGACCTGAAAGAAAGATTTTGGTTGTGTTTGGTATCATTACTGTTTTTAATTAAAATCTTTAGGGTTGATCAATACAAATCGGTGAGAGATGTGTGTTGTTACATCACATGTAAGATCAACCCCATGGAGCAAGAACATCAATTTGATGTTTCTTAGAATAGCCTCCCACACATGCATTTTTATGGTTTGCTTATTTCAATTACAAATAGTCTCAAATAATAATTGTATGTCAATTTATATTGATCAACCCGAAACATTTCAGGTAGAAACAATAATGATACCAAGTACAATCTTTTTATACATAAGTATGTCAACGATATTTTAAACAATGTTTAGTGTAAGGGCATATGCCATGCACGTGTACAATGTTTAGGAAAAACATCTCAGTTTTAATTATGTTATAATTATCTATTCTGCTCATTGATTGGATTTAAAGATTAAGGTTGTGTTTGGTTGAAGTGCAATTTTATTTGCACTAATACAAATGCATGGGAGTGCAAATGAAAATTCTTGTTTAATCTTATTTTGGATTTTACTTTATTCTGTTTTATGTTTTTATTTATTTCATTTGTATTGCAATTAAACAAAATAAGCTAAAATTTAAAACAAAAATAATTCAGAATTTACACTGTCATAATTTTACATCAGTAAGAATTTATTTGCATTGCAATCAAATACATATTTGAACAATCACATACAAATTAAATACAAAATAATTGGGCCAAACGCATTTTAGGCAGTGATGGCTTCAGCCAGTAGGCTGCCAAGTTGAAAGGACTACCGACTTGGTTGAGTAGCTCGCAAATCAGTAAATTAAAATACAAATAAATTATTATTTGACCGAGTTGAATACTCGGAAATCTGCATGTAACTAAGCGAAATTTCTCTTTATTGGCGAGTCATTAATTGGTAAGAAGGCATAATAATTGACCAAGTCAACGAGAAGCCTAAGGCAAATGGCTTGAATTGATACAAAACTGGAAGTACACTTGTTAGGTGATCCTTTCTGGATAATGTACAGTTTTTACGTCAATTTCCTTGAGATTGCCCGTCCATATCAGTTATATTATTGTATTATTTATTTCCTCTCTATTTTACATATGTCAACTTTTCTATGAGAAGGACTCCCAAGGAAAAAACAATTTCAGTTTTTTCAACTGCTTGTCCTTATTTTATTTCATTCTATGATTTTGCCTGCAATTTGCATTGTTAATTTATGATTTTGGATTTGCTTAATTTGTTCCTATTAAAGAAAATGATTGAATGAATAAGGTAATGTGTGCAAACTGCAAATTGGATCAATGTGAGAAATGAGTCCAGATCTCTTGAATGTAAAAAGCGTGTGAATATATAATCTTGTATATTAAATTCATGAAGAAATGTTTTTCATTCTTGTATATTAAATTCATGAAGAAATGTTCCATATGTGCAACTCTTAATGTCTTCATATGATTTTTGCTTTTAGGAAATCCCCTCTAATGAGAAAATGGAGATGATTTCATTTTTAACCCGGTCTGGTTTGGAATTTCAAATTCCTTAAAAAATGCAAAGTGAAGACACCAATCTTTCAAGTAAAAATGATTAAAATGATGAGATTTTCTGAAGTACAAGAATTCAGTCATACATTGAAAACATCTCCCTATGAATTTAACAATACATATTTGGAGATATAGAACTAACTCCTTATTGAGCGGTGGAAGGAGAAAAGAAAAACCTTCATTTCTGGCTTGTGATCTTATTTCATTAACTTCACTCTAGCTTTTAGGTGTTTATTACATTTAAGAAAGAAAACGAGTATTTGGGTTTTAGTTGGTGAAACGACGTCCCTTCATGCGCGACAATACTTAAGGGGGTGTTCGGTTGGTGGTTGTTTTTTAATTCAAGGTGGCAGGTTTTGGAAAACAACGTGCTGAAAATGAAAACCCTATTATGGATGCCTCCATTTCTTCTTGAACATGAACCGGTCCAAAGTGAAAAACCAAAATGGAGTAAGTTGTCGTTTTCAAAACACTCAAACGACAAGATTACCCTGATCTAGTGATTTTTGAACATGCCAGTGTGTTAATCAGGTACCGAACAGCTTAATGACCCTCCAATGATTTTTGAACATGCCAGTGTGTTAATCAGGTACCGGTTTAATGTGATATTTTGTCTTTTTCATCACACTGGTGTGTTCAATAATCATCGGGAGTCGCTGAATTGTTCTCCAATGTTGGTCACAGGCAATGTTAAGTATTGTTAACTCTACTGCTGTATTTAGTTTCATGGGCATTTATTAAAAAAACGCTACCACAACAGCACCATATAGGTATTGGCATTTATTGCATATAAAACAAAATGAAACAATTATTTTGTTTCACCGTTTATCAAATAAATGGTAGAAAATCGAAATACTTTGATTTTTATGCATAGGTATTTAGGGAAATGTCAAATTCTCGTTTCTTCTAATATCTCAACATTTCTCAAAACTAAATGCCAAAGAAGCACACTTTAATAAATATTAATATGAGATGAAGAGTAAAAAACCTTTAAAGTGAAGCCCAACCAAACAATAAAAACAAAATAAAAAATATTTAAAATTAAAAAAATATAAATGAATCTTTAAAATGAAAAAATATAAATAAATGACCTATCCATAAACGTCCACGGAACAACCCTAAATGGGTTTGGATTGTAGGTTGATTGCATGTAGGTGCCACTAGTCTTTTTCTTGAGGGAGCTTCCTTAGAGATTCCATTCCTAGATATTTTTATTGCATGAAAACACGTGGCTTGTAGATAAGTGTTAGAGGACCCACAAGTTGATGCAAGGTGATCCTAACGGTCAAAGTCAACCACCAATACGCATCTTGTATTGTGTATTCCATACTGTTACTCTCTCTTTGATAAATATTAATTTATCATATTGCCACATGGCTAGCTAATAAAATCAAGAAAATAGAAACAATTGGGAGATACCTACAAAACTAATATGTAAGCAAAGACCTCATAGCAGAGGCTTCTTCTCAATACACGTGGTCACCTCTCGTTTCAGAACAAAAGAAAATAAAGAAAAAAATTCAATTTTAACGAGTCTAGATACCTAACTCGACATTCATTAACCAATGAGAATTAATTAGTCAAGCTCTCAAACATGTAGAGGACTCGAAGTCCCACCTTGGATTTGGATGAATATATTCTCATTGGTCAGTAGTGTACGTGTTAGTACTAAGCGACTGAATTTTATCTATTAGAAAATTATCTACCTTCTCAAAAAAGTATTCATTTTAAATTTGGGGTTTTTATTGTTCAGTTCAATTTAGAAATCTGACTTTCACTGTATAAGTGGGATGAATCCTGACCATAAATCGATGTCAAATTTATGGACAGGATACGAGTTCAAGGGGGGGAGGGGTAGTAGTAGAGTAGGAAGGGCTGTAATTTCAGATTTCTGAGCTGGAGTACAGTCTATTTATCCCTTCTAATTTTATATGACCTCTGTTAATAATATAAAAATTAAATAAAAAATTTAAATACTTTTAACTTAATTTAAATAAAAAATCAATATAAATACTTTTGCACAAGAATTTTAAAACCAGACCATACAAGGAGCGGTTTTGAGTTCAGTTCCTGGGTCGAACGGTCTGACCATTCGGTCAGAACAAATAGTTTGCTCTGACAAAAAAATAAAAAAAAAAACAAATGTTTAAAAACAAAAAACGGTCAAAAATCATTATCTGGATTGATAGTTCAGTGATTCAACCGCTTAAATTAATGGTTCACTCACTAAATCAATGGTTTTTTACCAAAAATCAATTTGAGGCAAAACGAAACCGGTTGTTCCGATCTAGTTTTGAGAATTACATGATAATTATGTGTGAGAAATTGTTTTAATCATGTTCGAATGCTAGGTTTGCGTATATATCTATCTAGTCTCAGACTTCAACTGCGCATATCATCTCAGAGGACTAAACATTTTTGATAAAGTGTGTTACTGGTGTCATATAGTAAGTAGTAGAGGATTCTCATTACCTAACATTTAAAAATGAGTTTGGGTCACGCTCGTGCAGATAACATAACCCAAATCAAAAGGGTGTCTCTATGATCTCTATCTCTCTCCTCAATAAGATGGCTACAGTTAATCCGACTACTGAAGATATGGTTATGGTCTGAAAGGAGAAAATCGTTAACAGTTATGATGGTAGTTGTAGTTAACAAAGCAGTATTAAAAATTCTAAATATATAAGAAACAACTTTAACTTTATGAAATCAGAGGAAAAAATAAAAAGAAAGAAAGAAAATGAAGGTGGGTTGGAAGAAAAGGACGTGATTGCGTGAAGGTCAAGTTAAGCAATGAAAGGAAATAAAATAAGGTGGTGTTGGTCCTGTTGGAGACCCCCGTCCCCACTACCGTGGGCTAAAAGTTAAAAGAGGGAGTAGGAGGCAGCCGGCAGCGTCCGTCAAACGCGCCAAATCCTCGGCGATCCGTCCCTCTCTCATCCCAACTCAGACACAGACCATTCATCAACGGTTGAGCTTGAGCTGTTGCTGTAGAGAAGAATACCAGAGAGAGATTAGTGCTAATTCTGATTACACTGCTTGCTAATTCTAATTACATTTTAATCCTGTCATTATCATTCATGCTTTACTGGCAACCGCGTCTTCTTACGTTGTACGCGGTGCTTGTCTCATAAGCAACCTCCTAACAATCTATACACCAACTCGGATTTCGTCCTGTCGTTGCAGCCTTTTACTCTCGTGGATTGAGAACATCTCATATTTGTAATTTTATTCCATGGAGAGATATTCTTAATGAACGGCTATAAGGAGCTGTGAGGACGAAATATGATATCAGTGCTTCGGAACTGACCCGATTTTATCGGGGTTAGGGTTGGGCCGGCCTTAATTAGATTTTGGGTCTAGTTGAGGTTGAGATGAATCCTGTGGCCACTAAGGTGGATAAATTGATAAAGTATTATTATTTTTTTGGTTAATTGTTTTAGGGGGTTTATGGGTTTGGGGCGAAATACCCCTATTTGTAGTCAGGCTCTACAGTCTACATATACAAACAAAATCGTTGTTAAACGTGTAGACTTAGGCATCAAGAAGAGCGCGTAGGGCTGACATGCAAAGCAGCATTGGCTGTAGGGTTAGGTATTTGGCTGTTTTATTATTATTATTATTATTATTATTATTATTATTATTATTATTATTATGTATCGTCTTACCAGTTACCATGCATGAAAGGAAATTGGGAATACCATCTACTCCAAAGTCCCACGTCCCATCCTATGTACATGTTTCTCATTCTCTCCTTCTAACATATCTATTTGTCTTTTTCCTTCTTTCTTGGGTTCTTCAATCTAAATTAAAAGCCCATGGATTTCAATACAAATGCATGATCCATCATCACTCACGCCCACTACATGAGATTGACACAATTGCCCATCAAAATCAAAATAAATTTCTCTTTTTATCTCGAAAGGAAAACGGCATCATCTCTTTTGGGGTTTGGATCAATAACAATCGTTTTCGCACCGGAATTGGGCCGACACAATGAGGATTGAGGAGGGAGAGATGGGTACGCAGTACGCTCTCCAAATAACAATTTGTTTTAAGTCCAAGCAAAATGTGTGTACGTTCCAACGTACACTAATATAAATTGGGTTGCTATCCATTCACCGTCTCTTCTTCTTTCTTTTGATCCAACAATAGTACTGGGCTTGGATTACAGAAAGGCCCAACTCATAAATAAAAAACAAGTTGACGGCCGCTGGCCCGCTGAGATTTTAATCTATTTATTTATTTGTTTTTTTTTCTTTTTCTGTTTAATTAATTTTTTAATGAAGCCATGAAGGTGTTATCTTTTTCTTCTCCCTCGCGCTTCTGCGTGTTTTTGTGTTGACGCTTGACAGCCTTGACTGGACAAAGCTTTCAAAGCGCTTTCCAGAAGTTCAAAAACTACGCGTCCTTTCCATTAGAAAAGCAACCTTGGACAAAACCCTAATCTCTCTCTCTCTCTCTTGATTCTTCGCTCTTAAAAACCCTTGTCTCGATCTCGACTTCCTGTTTTAGTCTGAACTTCCACTGACTCGAATTTCGAAAGAAACCTCGAATTACACTTCTTTTCAACGGATCTTCGCTGAAATTCCCGCTCCGGCATGGATGACGACGAGAAGAAACATGAACCGGGAACCAGTTTCACCTGCACTTCTGGATGGACACTCGGAAGTGAGGCCGACAGTGACTACTTCTTCGGCAGCGATCGGGAGAGCAGTATTCTAAGTGAATTCGGCTGGAATCTGCGCCCTGATACGGACAGGAATCTCGAAAGCGAAAGTTTTTCTCCCTTCTATCAGATCGATTTAGACGGTTGCTCCGATTTGGCGGGAACCTCAATTCCTCACATACCACAAAATACTCCTCCTCCTCCTCCTGCTGCTGCACCGGGTTCTAGCCAAACGGTTTCGGCAGGATCAGTCGATAAGTCCGGCGACGCTTCACCGTCGAATCCCTCCGTATCATCGAGCTCGACCGACGAGCCGCAGGAGAAGTCGACGGCATCTGAAGAAAAACCGCCTGAGACCCCGTGAGTGATTTTCTGTGAAATCCGGGGTTTCCACTTTCAATTTCCTGTGGGTTTGATTTTCTCCGGGGTCACAATCGTAATAAGCTACTCCCTCCATCCATCCACCGTCCGCGGGCAACTTACAGGCCTCCCTCGTTCCTCAATAATTATCACAAAAGGAAAACACTAAAAATGAATTATAACGAATGAAAATTCAACCTTTTCTTTTCTTTTCCGAGTGAATTCTGATTCGTGTGATCGTGTCTCTAGAAAGTAGAAACCTGAGGAAAAAATCTTCATGGCTCATACAAGCTAGTCGTCTGTGAGCAGTGTTCGTCATTTACAAAAATTAAAAAGAAAAGGTCATTTTCTTCTGCGGCTTCGTACCCAAGCGTTGTAGCAAAGGGAATTGCGATAACTTCATTTCTCCCCCTATTTTGTTTTCCTCAGAGAAGCATCCGAAGCAATTTTCCTGTTCTTTTTTGTAATTCTTCTGCCTCGATTTCTCATTGTTTCATTTAATCAGAACGCCGAATTTGAGCTTCTGCATTTGCTGTTTTCAGAATCAACATTTAACGAAGAAGAAACCAATAATATTATCGTTAATTTAAGATTACTGGTCGGGGCTTAAACTGTTTTCCGTTTTAGCATTCTTTGCTCATGCATTCAATCATATTTCAATCTGGATATCAGCCTGTAAGTATCCAGATTTAGCTATCATTGATGGATACTTCTAATTAATTTTGTATTCTCTTGGTAAAACTAAGTGCAGATTAAGAGCAGATATCATTAATCTAAGCCGTTTCATTTTGTCCTGTATCGGTTAATTAAAGAGTTTCTTTTCTTCCGAAATGATGTATTAATATTCAATTATATTTTAGAAAATATGTTTTTTATAGGCGTAAATCTGATAGTCTGTAACTCTTGCATCTTAATTCATCCCACTTTTCTTTTCAATGTGCCCATTTGTAGTTAATATGTTTCCTTTCAGTTAGTATTTGATTGTAGAAATGCCTAAATCGAATTCCCAAGAAATTGAACCAGTGTTCACATAAACAAAAGAGTCGATTTGTTTTTTTTTTTTTTATTTGCCTTCTTATATTCTTTTGTTTCGGTTTTGTGCTTTCAACTACGATTCGCATTCATAGAATTTTCTGGTTTGCAGGATTAAGAACAGAAAGAAGGGACAAAAGCGGACTAGACAACCACGATTTGCATTCATGACTAAAAGCGAAATTGACCATCTTGAAGACGGCTACCGGTGGAGGAAATATGGACAGAAAGCAGTAAAAAACAGCCCATTCCCTAGGTTTGCAGATGATTTCATTTTGATATATCCAAATCATTCCACATTTTCATGCTTTAATTAATTTTTTTCATGGTCGTATTTTTGTTTAGAGTGGCTCAACGGTAAAATACTGTAATATGATTTCAAATTGCATTCTTACCTGTCTCTATGTTTGCAAAGCAACTTCATTTGCATTAATACAAATGCATGGAAGTACCAATTCTGGTTCACTTTTGCTTGGATTTCGCTTTGCTTTGCTTTCATTTCGATTTTACTTTATTTATACTGCAAACTTACAAAACAAATTTAAATTTAAAAGAAAATTAAAATTTGCAATCAACAAATTTGCTCTCTACTTTTGTACAAATGCAAAAGTAAATTTCATTGCAAACAAATTAGGCCTCGATATTTTTTTTTTGGTAGAAATTAGGCCTCAATATTTAGGTCTTCTTGTAATAGAGTGCACATGTACCAAACCATTTAACTCAATTACATAATTCTAGCGATATTACATGAGCACTGCATCAAATCAAATCCTGTTAACTAATATACACATCCATCTATTTACTTACTAATTATTTTTCATTGTACATATGCTTTGAGCTTTCTAATTCATTGATTCCAAGAAAGGTCCAAAAAGCTTCACAATTAATGGCAACTTGACACAGAAAGCCCAATGAATCAACCCTTAATCATGTATGGCCAGAAATATATGCAACCCCATTCTCAATTGATGTGTGAAATTAAGGAGAGAGAGAGAGAGAGAAATACAAAGAAAAGGGGGTTAGGTTAAATGCTTGAATAATTGAAGAAAAAGGTCCAATACATGTATTTATTTCATGCAGGAGCTATTATCGTTGTACAAACAGCAAATGCACAGTAAAGAAAAGGGTGGAGCGGTCTTCCGAAGATCCAAGTATTGTAATCACAACATACGAAGGTCAACATTGTCATCACACTGTTGGCTTCCCAAGAAGCAGTTTCATGGCTCATGAAGCCGCCTTCGGTGCCCCACAGTTGTATTACCCACGCGTTCATCTCCCCTTGGGAGCTTCCATTGATGTCAGACAACCTCACCGAGGTCTATCAGGAACCGGGCAATTGCCTTTGCAGCCCCAACTCCAAGCACCACGACCAACCTCCCTACAGCTTTCGACGGACGAAGGTCTGCTTGGTGATATTGTGCCTGCTGGAATGCGTCACAGATGACAAGGAATTTAACGATGGTAAACACTCAATTACTTAACCCAACTTACTTGAAATTGCACATTTATTGTTGTAGTGCGACTTTACTTGAATTAAGTGTGTTAGTAGCAACGAATGGAAATATTATAACCATACAGTGCAGACCTGTTGAATTTGCACGATCATTAAAAGCCAACATCATTTTAAGATATATCACCGAGGAGATAGAGATAGAACACAAGAAAAGACCACTACACTTTCTGGGTACGACCAATAAAAATTAGACCCATCTGAAAATGCACCATGACGTGCTTGACCATCCTTGATGAAAACATGCACATGATCGGATGGCTGTGGGGGTGGCTTGTAGTTTTTAGGTTAGCACTAATTTGAGGACCTGATAAGAGCCAGTGGATTAGAACTTCATTGTTGTTTGATGTGGAATCTCAGAAGATACTTGAGATATTTGTTCTACCTATACCTATATGAGGTTGTTTATATATATACGAATTTAATGGTGACAGATTCAAAGCAACCAAAATTGGTTGAATAGGATAAATTGAAGTAATGAGAAATCAATGTGTTTCTTTTCTTTAGACGTTTTTACTATGCTTTCGTTTCTTTATTATATTGCCATTGGCATCATGAACAGTGCTCGTGGTAGCCTATATTATCTTTGATAACTGAGGTCTACTTTATTACTCAAAATGGCTCTCGTACATGCGTGTATGTATTACTCAAAAGCCTTTGTGATTCAAGTAGCTAGCTTTAGCTAATCTCTCTCTCTCTCCCAGAATCTCCATTGATTTCATGATGCCTCTGGGGTGAAGCGCTAGCACTTCTGTTGCTAACTAGATCATCACTCTATTCTAGCTACACATTATTATTTATGGGAAATATCAATGACTGCCTGTGTGAACAGTTTCATCATCTCTATGGCTCTATGAAATATCTGTTTGATTTACAAAAATTTGATAGTTTTAGAAATAGAAGCTTCTGGGTCAACCACCTTTAATTTGTATGTTGGTGCAGGTGATGCAAATATTATGGGAGAAGGCGAAGATGGATCAAGATGGTAATATCATCCGACCTTCAAGCGTAAATCATGAGCAACTGAGCAAGAACCATAGGGTCCTTCCCTGCAGAAACAATTGATTATTGCATGAGAAGAAGGTTTTGATCATTGATGATTTATTGAAGGGATAAGATAAATGCACGTATCGACCATCAATCCCTTATTGTAGAGATAAATGCATCCCAATCGATGCCCAGCACCTCAAGAGTATTTCTTCATTCTGTTGTTACACAACATTTATTATTATGACATTATACGATGTTGCGTAAAGAAATTAAAGCAAGCGGTTTCATCTTTACATCTTATTGTATCAAATGTACCAGAGCCAGAAGATCACGCAAGCAGCTTGGCATGGAGTTCTGAGTTAGCCTGGACCACAGAATTAGAATCATATGTATCTTTCAACAAAGATCTGGGACTGGAGGTGGAAGCAGTTGTCTTTTCTTTTTCTCCATGAATTTCCTTTGGGTTCATTTCATACGGTGACCAAATTCGCTTCTCACCCACTACCACCATTGGATCGATCAACATATATGATTGTTAAACAATTAACGCGCTGTGAGAAGATAGCCCTTTATAATGTGTATATCAATTCGGTTATATCTGGAGCTTTAGCCAGTGATCCATTTGTGTCTACTGTTAATTGAATTCCCTACTTTACTTTTTTCACTCAGCTCCATTGAGGAATGGCCCTGTCTTTATCTTCTACTTCTGTAGGAATAGTACAGATGTTGGTTGGTTTTGCTAGAAAATAAGTAATGTAGGGCCAAGCTGTTGATGGCTGTAATGGCGTCTGGAACAAGAAAAAATTAATTAAGGAGAAAAAGAATAGAGAAAATACTTAGAATTATTCATCGGGTGCCTAAAATCACTCTAGGGTATATTGGAAATCATTCACCATAATTAGCATAATTAACAAACTTCATTGTTCTTTGGTGTAAAATATTCATACATATTTATACACTCTAAACTCATAATCAGGTTCAAAATTTTGATAAGATACGCCCTGTATCGGATGTATTGAAATATATATAACTGTGTCATTTTAAGTGTCGATACACCCCGTTGCTACACAGGGATATATCTAAAATTTTAAACATAAAAATTCACAAATTTCACATTTTGACTCTTAATCTCTGCAGCAGTAATAAAGAAGGAAAAGCGGGAATGAGAGAGGTGGAGCAGACTACAATTGCATAGATATCGAAGTTGCTTTAGTCGTAGTATAACATGACAATGAGACTTGCTCAGCCTCGCCTCACTTCTCTCTTTCCTCGCTATCACATATTTGATCGGGAATTTATTTATTTATTTATTTATTTTTCTAATTATACACCTGTTTCCGTGGGTCTGAATTGGGCTATGGGCACGTCATCTTTCACATGTTTTAAAAGATAAAAAATATTCCTGTTTATTTTTAAGGGCACCTCTGGGATATTTTCCATATATCTTCTCAAAGTCTCAAGACTCTCAACGATGTTGTCCATGTGCTTGTTGTACCAATATGGATATGGGGTCCACTGCTATGAGGTCTTACAACTGAGTTTTACTTAGCTACTCAAAGAAATGACGCTATCATCCTAAACTAGTTTCTTATTGGTCTATATCAATTTTATTGCCACGTCAAATAGTAAGAAAGATAATGTTTTTAAAAACCGATGTAACTTTTGGATGTTGTTAAGTTGATTCTTTTTTTTCTTTGGAAAGGTACGGATAGGCCCAATGTAGATTTCTGTGCAGAAGTATAAATATTTAAAATGTTAAAAACCCTCACTCTATACACCAATGCCCACCTGTTAATTGGCATCAATTCCGACCTGGCACCTACCCCAACTATATTTTAGACCTATAAATTCTGACCCTAGGCTGAACCATCATTTTCCCTTTTTTCTTTCTATTTCTCAGTAAAACCCTAAAACTGATCTCAATCTCCAAATTGAAGTATTATCTACCGACTTACAAAGTTGAAGAAAAAAAATAAAACATTTGCAGAGTTGGAGGGAAGCAAATAGAGTCAAAGATAAAAGTCACTTACCATTTTTTTACTAGGGACAAAGAAGTTAAAGATTTTGAGCTATTTTCTATTTTCTTGTAAAAATGAATGAAAAAAAATACAACAATAACAAAGACAAAAGCCACTTACCAGTTTGTGAGCATGGATTCCAGAGGATGAAATCTGGTTTGCAACGATGTGAAAACTGGATAGTGGATTTTCGTTTTACCATTTGTAAAGTTTTGTTTAAAAATTGCAAAAGCAACCTAATGTGACAATTGATCCATCCGTAAGTAGTTGTATCTTGTATCTATTTTCATTAATCTTACTTGGCACTAAAAGTGACGTGGGCCATGATTGTTTCATCCGTGTCGTCTGAGAAAGAATAAAAAATGACGACGTCCTCAACGCCTCAGGACTCAAGGCTCAGAAGTTAGAACAACACGGTAGGAACCTCCTAACTCTTGTCTAGACGGCCCGTGTCAACTGGCTGGCTACCGGATAAAAGATGAAAGAGGGGATTGGATTGGTCCTCAGTCCTCACCATAACCGTTCTCACACTGTCTTCGTAGCTGTGCATCGGGAATATTTATGCCTTTTATTGAGGATGTTTTTGTGAGGACCAAACCCAATTCATCAAAGAGAGAATTACCAATTCTAATTGCCCATCGCTTCATTATTTCCTACCAACGACTGAAACTGAAAGTATGGACCCTAGAGGCCAAGGCTATGTTGAATTAATACGCCACGATTTCCAAATTTGTAGTCGAGAATAAGAGGATTCGAATTCCCTATGTCGTCCGGGCATCCCAACTAAAAAATTGTTCCAACACAATGACCCGGCCCACGATGTTCAAGGGAAACTGAAAATTTAAACACATGGGGCTATAGCTTGGATGTATCCTTTCCTGTCTAATCAACAAACCAACTACCATACTTCTGCTTTGAACGCTTGATTTCTCCAAAGCTACAACCTCAAAAGAGTAATTAAGGTTCAAAGGAGGCCATGACATTAACCTAGAAGGCATTACTGGGTCTTCTAGGTTAATGTCTTACTGGGTCTTCAAACGACAAAAACCTAGAAGGCCAGAACCCAGTAACAATCAACACAAGATGTTGTTTCGATTAAGATGGGGGAGGGTTTTCTATATTCCATTCATCACATGGATGAGATAGCTTGTCATCTAGACCACTTCAACCTTTTCTTTTTAAAACATTACTGTTATAGTGATCTTCTTTCCTACTAACCCACGACTGAACAATAATTCTTTTAACAATGAGGCAACCTGCAGAGTAGCCTTTGGATTTTCTCTCTTTCCCAACCTTTTTCTTCTCTTTTCTTTAGACACCACCAAGTCTCTCAGCATAACAAGCACTACTTTTGTATGGAAGAGAGGTTTTAGAGATATATTTTGGGGAGAGACAAAGACTGGTTTACATTTATCTTTCACCAAAAGCAAAGAACCCACCGGACCAAACCCCATTGAAAATGAGAAAATAATAATGATCTGTTTTTTTTTCCTAGGCAATCCAGCCCTTAGGCAGCCATTGTTCCAACTGTTGCCTGTTTCTTCAGCATTGCAATGTGCTTTTGTCCCGCAAGATGATAATTGAAGACTATCTGACTATTGCATACCACATTGCATATTGTGCACACCTTAACAGCATCTGGTGCTGCTCCACCTTCCATAACCTTTTGCCTCTTTGTCTCCAAATCCACACCAGAGGCTGATGATGAGGTTGCCTTCTTCTTTGTTGGCCGCACACTGATGGTTTTGCCTTTCTCTACTGCTGGGTTTTCTTTTGGCCCTATTAGGGGATCATTTGCCACTGGAGCAACTGCAGGGATGGGAGCATTGGCCTCTTTCTTTGCCGCTTCTAATTTCTCTAGGTTCTTCTTGTGTTTCTTTCCCAATTTATGTTGGTCCAGTACTTCCTTGCTATTACAGTCAATCTTGCAGACTTCACACCATGCAGACTGCACGATTTTTGTTTTCTTTGGTCGTTTCCTCCAGGCATCATTTATAGGACGGATCTTTGAGTTGGTCCAGGTGACAGGCTTGGGATTTACAGTAACTAGTGTATCCGTTCCATTAGGTCTTATGCCAACCTGCTTGGTCACCAAGAAAGATTGTTTTGTTAATGGCTATATACGTGCAAGAATAAGCATTAAAAAAAAGGAAATAACAGTATAGCAACCTCGTATACAAAAGATACAGGTAGTACAAGATATGCCAAAATATTAACCTAATGGACTAAAGGAGTGGCCGAGTGGGGTGAAGACAAGGAATAAAAACAAATGCAAGAGGACGTTGTTCAATATCACATTGAAGAATAAATACAAATAAGAACAAATGCACAATTGCAAAATGCAAAGACCATCCTGCACAAAGCTAACATGACAGGAAAAGTGACACCGCTATGTTCTTATACAAGCTAGCACATGGAAGAGGTAGAGAACAATTAAGAAATATCAGAAATTGAAAACAAAAAATCATTACCCCATGTTGGTCCTAGATATCTGGGGTCTTGGGAGGGATGGATGGATACAGACCTATCCTTTGGGTATTTTTTGCAAAAAGTGGCTACTCTCAAACAGACATCAAAACAACCAAAGCCAAAATTTTAATAAGGCCCAGGGTAAATATGCAAGTACAACCCCATGAATTACTTCCTGCTGAAGTTGCAAGCCTTTTTAATACTGAATCACAAGATCTATTTGAGTACAAGGACCCAAAGAAATCTCCCTTCATCATTAAGTAAAGGGAATCACTGTAGAAATTAAAGAAACAAAAAGAACTGCTAATTCATCAGTCAGCATGTTTCTAGAAGATCAAGAAAAAGTGATAAACCTTTGTCAATTTTGTATTCCAAATGTTCTTGGCATAACTGTCAAAGCATACATAGAAAATTCTAGGCCAAAGTGGAGAAGATAGTCACCTAGGCAGAAGCTAGGCAATACAAATTTTACAGAGAAATGAGTAAATTCTAGGTTAGTTCCTTGGTTTTGTAAACAAATCAATATGCATATGATTTGAAAAAAATAGAAATTTTCTTTACTAAATATTGATTTTCCTCTCAAAACAAGGCAATTCATCATAATTAAAATACGGTAGCATTTTAAATCTATATTAAACACAGTATAATAATAATGAGTGTTTTATATTAATAAAAAAATTAGCATGTCAAAAAAAAAAATAGCAACTAAAAAGGCTATAGTTTTATACTAATAAAAAATGAGAGAGAGAGAGAGAGAGACTTCTTTTACCTTCTCTTCTCAAAATCCTTGGATCTTTTTTACATCTCAATGGTAAAATCCCATAACAAAGAATAAGTAACATACACACCGCCATATGGCCTAGGTAGGTTCCTAGTGTCCTATATGGGCACTGGCAACCTTTTGTTATAAGCATGGTTTCAAATGTTGCGAAATGTCACTAATGTCACCCGACATATGTCGATGTCGAGGCTCACCGACATGAAAATGGATGGTAATATAAAAATTACATTATTTTGGTCGACATTTCCTATATTTTGGAAATGTTGACCAAATTGGTCCAAATAACCAAAAAAGACAATTTTTCCTATTATGTCGACAGGATGTCGACTAATGTGCATTAATAATATAATATATTAGTATATTATATTATTATAATACAGTATATTAATATAAATTACTCCATTAATAATTTCTATTTAATATTTCAAATAAAATATTTATAAAAAAGAATTTACAAAATATAAAAACAAAAGAATAAATTAATTACTTTATAATATAAAACATAAAATATTTTTCAAGTAATAAAATATTAACTAGTTAGTATTTTTTAAAATATTTATTAAAATCAGAAAATGTTTATTAAATTTTATAATAAATCATATTCTACATTTAATATAAAAAAACAGAATAAATTTATTAAGTTTTATAAGAAATCAGAATTTATCATAATCTTAATACTACAAAAAGGAGAATCAGTTTATTAAATTTATAATAAAACATAATGTATTATAACTTTAATATTTAAAAAATCAGAATAAATGTATTTCTATTTACTAGTGTGAAATAAATATATTAGAATTTATAATAAATCAAAATTAAAAATCAGAATTATAAGTTTAGTATTAAAAATCATATTTCCCCTCGACATTTCCGACATATGTCCTATATTTTGGTAAGCGACATTTCCATCGGCATCGGCATTTTAAACCTTGGTTATAAGTCATGGAGTTTGGCATGTTGCCCCACCAAGGATGCCTTGTCACCTAGGTGATAACCTTGATAACTATGATTCCAGTAAATTTTTGTTCCTATTGGACTACTAATCTGCATCTGCTCAATATCAGTACACTTGATGCAGGACAAATTGTTCCTACAACTTATCATCACTAATAAGAGAGAAAATCGCATTACTGCTTCAGACATTTCCTCATCCCACATCATAATGCTAGACCAAGTCAAATGTGGCCTACCTCAATAACCAAACTGTAAGAAGCCCTCTTTCTTCTTTCATCTAAATGAACTAAGCTAGTATTTACAATTATACACCCAAATGAACCCAACACTTTTTTAGGCCCAAACTCCAAAGGCAGAATCATTCACTAACTCGGTGTAAATCAGATACAATAGTTGAAGATAGAAAGTCAGGCACTGATGACCAAGTTTGAGGTCTAGCAAGTGAAAGGCCAAACCATGCTATTTTGCAAGCTGCATGATTAGCTTCTCGACGAGTGTACCGAACCAAGTGTGAAAGTTGTCTAAGATACTTCTGCATTCAGCCAGCAACAAACAGAGTCGCCACAGTGGTGTGGAGTCACCCACTAACAGGATTTACATAAACCTGTGCATTGATTTCCAGAATAACATCTGAGAACGCCATAGACTGTGCAAACACCAGATCCTCATAGCCATAGACTGTGCAAACACCAGATCCTCATAGAAAGCTCATGTTTCCATTTCAGGAACAGATTGAGAAGTGATCAGAGTAGCTCTTGCAAATAAAAAAGGACCCCACATGATCTCTGACCAACAACTGAACCATTCATAGCATCCATAGCACATCAACATTCACTTTTAATGAACCAAACATTTGAGGAATATACATCTTATGCATACTTCATTACTTTTAATTTACACATCAGACAAATGTCATTTGAATACCATAGTGGTTGTGCTCTACTCAGTACTGACCATATCATGATTTGTGTAGTTGTCTTACTTAACCAAATCTGTGTAGCTCCAGCAGTAATACTCGTATCTTAGCTAGTCATCAACATCCTATCTTAAATCTTAATCATAATCCACTAGCTTGTTTCCTACCAGACCAGAAAAGTATGTGGAGGGAGAATTTGGACTGGAAGGATACTAGTTTCATATGGCCACTCGAACAAATACCAGAGGAAGCATGTGGCAGTTTCAAAATGGAATGCAAAAGGTCACATGACTTTCAAGTTTCATCTTCTGAAGGAAAAAAGTAAATGTAACTTTTTGAACTGGCAGTTATGGAGCACAAACTCATGGTTACATGACATCAGTAGTATTTAACAAACAGGTTTATTACAACGTGAACTTTTTTCAAATATTTGACTGTTCTTGATATGGGAATGCAAGCTTTCTCCATGTTACCTCAAAAGGATATGATGACCCCTTGGTTTTGCTTCTAATAGTCAATATATGGGAGTATGAGATCACTGAGAACTACTCCTTAGGCAAGGAAAACATCAGGAGTGACAACTTGTCATCAACAAGGAAATACACTAAAAAAACATTTTCATGCATTGCATATTTAAGATGCACTTTCAATTCTAGAACAGCAGTTACAGCACAAAATGAAGCCTATATTTTGAGGAAATCATAATTATGGGAGAAGGAAAAGAAGGCATAATCAAATCTTTTCTTCCCTTGCATAGACTGGGATGCAGTGACCACATAGATCATAACCCCATAAGATTTGCATTAGTTTTTGAGATAAGTTTTATACATATGAAAAAGTGTGGCTCCAAAAAAACAGCTAGAACTTCCAAGTTCCAAGATCATTAGATAAGTTGATATACAACCAAGGGGAACCAAACAAAACCAAAGACTGTGATCAAATGAAACAAACTATCTCAATATTGGTTAGTTTGTTAAGTGCAGACCACATTGAGTGAAAAGAATAAACCTTCAATTAGTTAAATGCCATCAATACCCAGATACATGTACAAAGGTGCCATATCATGTCAGGTGCTCCAGGTTTTTAGTGTAAATTCCATATCTACCTTGTCCTTCCCATATCTGGGTAACATATGTTAGGGACTGCCTAACTCGGGGACTCTTTCAAGGGAGCCTGCCTCCTGAATGAGAGAGAGAAGGATAGAGAGAGAGAGAGAGAGAGAGAAAGAAAGAAAGATTGTATTCCCAAATCATAATCCCCTCCTAACTTCCTTCCCTTATTTATATACTGCTGTTACAATTCTGTTATACCAGCCTCTCCACTTGTCTAGTTTGTTATTTAGTTTGTTCTAGTGGTTGGCTGTTAGTTACATTCTTTAAAGGCTGGCGTGGCCTTTTTCTTGTACACTTGTATCCCCTTTATTTGTGTCTCAACAGTCCCTCCTCCCTTGAAAGCGACCTTGCCCTCAAGGTCAAGATGTGGGAATCTATTCTGTAAATCCAAGTAAGGTTCCCAAGTTGCATCCTCAACTGGGAGACTTGACCATACCACCAATGCCTCTGGTTCAATGTGATTCCCCTTGCGTATCCACCTGAAATCTGTTATCTGAGTGGGCTCAGTTTGAACTTGGCCATCTTCCGAGAATGATGGGAGGGTGGTTGTTGTTTTTGGCCATTTCTTCAGTAGGGATACATGGAATACAGGGTGTAGTTTGATGTTGCTGGGAGGTCAAGCATGTATGCCACCGACCCAATGCATTCCACAATCCGAAATGGGCCAAAGTACCTAGGGCTCAGCTTGTTCCACCGGTGGCCTGCTACTGAAACTTGCTTGTATGGTTGTAATTTAAGGAAGACTTGCTCCCCAATCTGGTGTTGGACAGGCCTTTGCCTTCTGTTGTAGGAGTCTGCCATCCATTGTTGGGCTCGATGGAGGTGGGATTTGAGATCTTGTAACAACCTATCTCGCTGGAGGAGTTGGTCTTCTACTGCTGCTACTGCTGTAGACCATTTCTCATATGGGAGTAGGGGAGGTGGGTCCTGTCCATATAGAGCCCAGAAGGGAGTCATTCCTACTGCACTATGATACGTGGTATTGTACCACCATTCTGCCCAATGAAGCCACTTGAGCCACTGACGTGGCCTATCCCCTGCATAGCACCTTAGATAGGTTGCCAAACTCCGGTTGACCACCTCAGTCTGCCCATCTGTTTGAGGGTGGTAGCTGGTAGATTTGAAGAGTTTCACTCCCTGTAGTCGAAAAAGTTCTGCCCAGAAACGACTCATAAAAATAGGGTCGCGGTCTGAGACAATAGAGTTAGGGGGCAGTCGTGCCACCTCCTTAGTAAAAATCTCAGCCACCATGGAGGCTGTAAAGGGGTGGGACAGAGGGAGAAAATGGCAGTATTTGGTGAATCTATCAACCACTACGAGAATGACGGACTTGCCATAGGAAAGGGGAAGCCCCGTTATAAAGTCCATGGATATATCTACCCACACTTGTGTAGGAATTGGGAGTGGTTGTAGCAGTCCTGCTGGAGACTGGGTATCCGCCTTATTTTTCTGGCAAATGACGCAATCGGCTATGAATTTTTTGACCGAATTTCGCATGCCTTTCCAGTGGAATTGGGTGGCTAGTCTCTTGTAAGTGCGCAGGATCCCTGAGTGTCCTCCTGCTGGGGATGAGTGGAACACTTCCAGAAGCTGCTGAATATGGGCTGAATCCTGTGGTATCACCATTCGGCGTTTATACAGCAGCAAGTTATTCTCCATTGTGTACCCTAGGTGGCTAGTAGGGTCCTCTTGGACCTGTGACCGCAGCTTGCTCAGTTGTGGGTGCCTTTCAGCTTCTTCCCTTAGCTGACCCATGAAGGAACATGTTGGGCCAGTGAGAAGTAATGGAAATAGTTGTGGCTGGCGTGACAGTGCATCCGCCACCTTGTTAGCGTGCCCTGCCTTGTATTTAATGACATAATCGTAGCCAAGTAATTTGGCTATCCATCGCTGCTGTTCCGGAGATAGTATGGACTGCTCCAACAGAAATTTCAGGCTCTGGTGGTCAGTTCGTATGATGAACCTCCTTCCTAGAAGGTAGGGCCACCACCTCTGAACTGTGAGAACAATTGCTATCAGTTCACGTTCGTATACTGATTTGGCCCATTTCTGTGCTGTCATTGCTTTGCTGAAAAACGCTAGTGGCCTTTCTTCTTGCATGAGGACTGCACCAACTCCTTGGCTTGACGCATCACATTCAATGATGAAGTCCTTTGAGAAGTCTGGAAGTGCGAGCGTCGGTGGGGATGAGACAGTTGTTTTGAGTGCCTCGAAAGCCTGTTGGGCCTCCCTAGTCCAGCAGAACCCATTCTTCTTAAGTAGACTTGTCAAGGGGGCAGCAATCAGTCCATACCCTCTAATGAATCGCCGGTAGTACCCTGTTAAACCCAAGAAGCCTCGTAACTCCTTAACATTTTAAGGTCGGGGCCAATTTATCATGCTTGAGATCTTTTTCGGGTCTGCTGCTACAATGCCGTTTTCAACCACATGCCCTAAATAGTGTACTTGTGTCTGTCCAAATGCGCATTTTGACTCCTTTGCAAGGAGTTTATGAGTCCTTAGCAGTTCCAAGGTGATTTGTAGATGTACTAGGTGTTCGTCCCATGTAGCGTTATATACAAGTATATCATCAAAAAAAACGAGTATAAATTTGCGCAAATGAGGTTGAAATATGTCATTCATAAGGGCTTGGAACGTAATGCCCTTCGTGTGTACGAAAGGCAGTCTTGTGGATGTCTCCCTCATGGACCCGGATTTGGTGATATCCCGATCTCAGGTCTAGTTTAGAGAATATGGTGGCCCTGCCGAGTTCATCTTGTAGTTCATCGATTACCGGTATGGGAAATCGATCCTTCACAGTAATGTTGTTCAGAGCCCTATAGTCTATACAAAACCGCCATGTCCCATCCTTCTTTTTCACAAGTAATACTGGCAAGGAGAATGGGCTTTGGCTGGGTTGTATAATTTTTTTGTCAAGCATATCTTGCACTTGCCTCTCAATCTCTAGTTTCTAAAAATAGGGGTAACGATAGGGCCTTACATTTGTGGGTGCAGTTCCGAGCAGCAATGGAATGCAATGATCATGGGCACGTTTCGGTGGTAGTTCCTTAGGTTCTTGGAAGATCACTGAGAACTTCTGAAGTAGTTGTTGTAGTTGTTTGTGGCCTTCTTCGGATCTGCTTCCTTGGGCTAGAATGGGGCCGTTCCCTTGGGAGTCTATCTGCATTAAAACAATGTGGGCTGGGTCTGCTACCTGTTTCCTTAGGGACACAAGACTAATAGGTCCTGGACTCTTGGACAGCTGCCCTTGAATATGCACCCATGAGCTGCCCACTAGAAAATCCATGGTGAGACGGCCCCTGTTTCTACTGTAGCTACAGTAGTCCGAAACCAGTAAAAGAGAAGGAGAAGAAGAAGAAAAAGAAGAGAAGAAGAAGAAGATGAAAGAACTGTCAAACCTGATAGCTAAACCCTATCAGTCAACCTCTTAATAGTGATTAGGCTTCTAATTAAATGTACAAGGACTAAACTGCCCCTACTTAAGTATGGGACAGAGAACCTCTAATAAGACTGCCACATAAGCTCATATAACTTAACCAAGGTGAGTTGACTAATCTACCCTTATTCGGCTAACTCTAACACTCCCCCTCAAGCTGGAGAATATATGTCATATAATCCCAGCTTGTTACATATATAGTTCACTCTCCCTGAGCTTAAGGCTTTTGTAAACAAATCTGCCCACTAATCACCTGAGCTTACATGTTCTGTGCTTATCTCTCCAATAAGAACCTTCTCCCTCACAAAGTGGCAATCAATCTCTATGTGCTTTGTTCTCTCATGAAAAACAGGGTTGAATGAGATATGGAGCGTAGCTTGATTGTCACAGTACAACTTCATAGGTTTATCCATGTGGAACCCGATTTCTTGTAGGAGATTCCTCAACCACACTAATTCACATGTAGTGTGTGCCATGGCTTTGTACTCGGCTTCAACACTACTTCTAGCCACAACCGTCTGCTTTTTACTCTTCCACGTCACAAGATTTCCTCCAAGAAATGTGCAGTAACCTGTAGTAGATCTTCTATCAAACACAGAGCCCGCCCAATCTGCATCCGTGTACCCAACTACTTCAAGTTTTCCTCCTGGTTTATACAATAGCCCACGGCCCGGAGCTCCCTTCAAATATCTTACAATTCTAAGAACTGCATCCCAGTGAGATATACGAGGGTTCTGCATAAATTGACTCACCACACTGACTGCAAAGGAGATGTCTGGTCTCGTGATAGTCAAATAGTTCAGCTTCCCCACTAGTCGTCTATACCTTCCAGGATCATCAAATATTTCCCCTGTATCACTACTCAACTTAACATTTGGTTCCATAGGAGTCTCAGCCGGTTTTGCACCTAACAGTCCTGTTTCATCCAACAGATCGAGAACATATTTTCTTTGGCACAGGTTTACACCTTGTCTTGATCTAGCAACTTCTATACCCAAGAAATACTTCAATGTCCCAAGGTCTTTTGTTTGAAAATGATTTTGCAGAAAAACCTTGAGTTTGTCGATCCCCAATTTGTCACTGCCAGTTATGACAATATCATCCACATAGACCACTAATAAAATCTTTCCAGCTTCTGAGTCATAGCTGAACACTGAGTGATCAACCTGGCATTGTTTCATTCCAAAATTCTTCACCACTTCACTAAACTTCTCGAACCAAGCACGAGGCGATTGTTTCAACCCATAAATTGCCTTTTTCAGTCTGCACACCTTACCAGCCTCCCCCTGAGCAACAAACCCAGGTGGTTGCTCCATATATACCTCCTCTATAAGGTCACCATGAAGGAAGGCATTTTTTATGTCAAGTTGAAATAAGGGCCAATCATACATAACTGCCAGGGAAATTAACACACGGACAGAGCTAATCTTAGCCACTGGAGAGAAGGTCTCCATATAGTCCACTCTATACAACTGTGAATACCCTTTAGCAACAAGTCTGGCTTTCAGACGCTCCACACTACCATCTGGCAAGTATTTAACAGTATACACCCATTTACAACCCACAACATGCTTACCAAGAGGAAGAGTAGTGAGCTCCCACGTGTGAGTATGCTGAAGAGCAGAGAGCTCCTCTTCCATTGCCTGCCTCCACCCAGGTGAACTAAGAGCCTCTTGGACATTGTTAGGTATGGAAATAGATGACAATAGTGAAACAAACTGGCGATGTGAGGCGGAAAGGCGAGATACTGAAACAAAATTGGAACATAGTTCTCACCATTCAGTTTTGGAACAAAATTGGAACATAATTCTCACCATTCAGCCGGTGGTTTATCTTCTTTCACATGCTTCACTTTTCTCTTTGCCTTGAGAAAAACTTCCACCGACTTGGCCCATGGAACATAGTTCTCACCATTCAATTTAATTGAGGTCATCTGTACACCTAGATAGTCAGAGGAAACCACCACACCAGGTTTCTGATCACTACAGCCATCCCCCATTGCTGCCATGATACTCTTTCAATGCTGCCTCTAATCTGAATTCCCAATCACCAACTAAGTGCTGCTATCAAGAGTTTGATGTTCGAGAACCTACAGCAGTCCCTAAACACAATGATAGATACACACGCCTTTGTTCTTATCCACACCACTACTAATTTCACAAAAAAAAACACAGACTACACTGACATTAATTCAGCACTTACTAACCACATGCAAGCTCTCTTACAACTACTCAACTGAGTTTGTGCATCACAAGCACCACCACACAGCCATAGCTGTCACACACAATACAGACCTGCTTTAACGCTTTTAAGAGGGCACCACAAGACCAACAAAAACTCAACTAGTACCATTGCATTACACCTTGCACCATTCGGCCACCTACAGTAGCAGCCCTTACACCATTTGGTCACTGTAAACACAGCCTGTTCTTGGAATTTTTCCAAGAACCAGGGCAACAACCAACCTAGTTCTCTAGGTTCTGATCAGTCCTCTCAAGTTCTTGAAGATTTTCAACCCAGAAATACCAACAGCACACAGAGGAGAGATAACCAACCTTCGTTTGAGAGCTTCAGCCAACCATTCACTGCTGAAGTTGTTTTCTTAGGAAAGGAGGTTCTGTGCACCAGAAAAAAGAAGAGCTGTGATGTTTCAGGCCTGGGACGAACCACTTTTCTCCATTGACAGCCCAGAGAAGAAAAGGAGAGAACTGAAGCACGAACTGAAGTTGTCACGCTCTGATACCATGTTTCTACTGTAGCTACAGTAGACCGAAAACCAGTAAGGAGAAGAAGAAAGAGAAGGAGAAGGAGAAGAAGAAGAAGAAGAAGAAGAAGAAGAAGAGAAGAAGAAGAAGAAGATGAAAGAACTGTCAAACCTGATAGCTAAACCCTATCAATCGACCTCTTAATAGTGATTAGGCTTCTAATTAAATGTACAAGGACTAAACTGCCCCTACTTAAGTATGGGACAGAGAACCTCTAATAAGACTGCCACATAAGCTCATAACTTAACCAAGGTGAGTTGACTAATCTACCCTTATTCGGCTAACTCTAAAAGCCCCAATCACATATCACCGGCCCTAGTTGCCTTAACCATTGGACTCTGAGAACTACATCTGCTCCACTGATTTCCAGGGGGTGCAGATCTACCTCGAACTCATGTCCTTGTATCTTCATTTTTAATTCTGTGCACGTACTGTCGCACACCAGGTTGCTCCCATTAGCTACGTGTACCCGGAAGGCTGTACATGGTAGAACCGGAATCCCTAGTTGTTTGACCAATGTTTTGGTAATGAAATTGAGGGTGTTGCCACTGTCTATCAGAACCGACACATGCTGCCCTTGTACCAATCCGGTTACTCTCATAGTTTGAGAAGCAAGACCGGTCAAGGCTTGCAGGGATACTTCTGGGTATTCCTTTGTCCATTGCCCCCATTCTTGGTGTTAGAATGTTAGAATGAAGTCTCTTTGTATGAGTGTTCGGCTGATAAGTGTCTTATTAGCCCATACTTAAGTTAAATTATCCTGTAATTGGGCCTGGGTTAATGGGCCTAAGCCTGTTTAATGTTTTAAGTTAACTGGGTGTCCCATCACTAATCAGGGGCATTCCAGTAAATTCTTGTACCATTGTACTACATTCACATATAAATCATTGCTGGTCGACTGGGCAGTACAGTTCGACATTTTCCAGCATACCAGTGGTTTTCTTCTTCACTTCTCTACTTTGAATACAGCATTCAGCACACATGGTATCAGAGCTGATTCAAACCTAGGGTTTCAGCCGGCACACCAGCTTCTACTCTGTCATCTTTTGCTACTCTTCTCTCATTTCTTCTTCTTCTCTGGGTTGCTGTAAAAAACAGGGTTGTAAGAGAACAAGGTAGATTCGAACCTAGGGTTTCCCTTGGTTGTAGGGCTCAAGAGAGGTAAGGCCCAGAAGTGGATGTCCTACTAGCTTCTTCTTCAGCAAGATAGTAGCTATTTTGCTACTAAGTGAGGTCTGTATAGGACAAACCTAGTTGAAGACTGATTTCAGCAGTCCTAGCCCAAGCCGAAAGGGGGAGAGCTTCCCTACAACAGCAGCTTCGAAGCCCCAGCAAAACCAAAACAGCAAAGTGGTAAACAGCTCCAAGTTCAGGTTGGTTATCAGTCCGAAACCCCTCACCACTGCTGTACTCGAGCTCCTTCAGCTCAAGTGAAGTTACCTAGGGGGCTGCCAGCTCTAGATTGCCCAGCACTGAGCTCTTTGACCAGTTAAGACTGAAGTCAGCATGTCTTCACTATCCAAAGAAGTTTCCTCCAGGGATATCAGACCTGCCACAAGGTCACCCAACTTGGAAAACCCTAATCTGCACAGTTTGCAAATCACCAACGTATTGTTGGATGAATATAACTTCAGAGAGTGGTCCGTCTCAGCAAGACTGTTCATTACCTCTCGTGACCTCACGGGCTATTTGGATGGAGACAAGAAAGAACCAGATGTTGGCAGTCCTGAATACACCGTGTGGCGCAAGGAAAATGCCACAGTCATGTCTTGATTGCTGGTCTCCATGACTCCTCGGGTGGCCAGAACTGTTCATCATTTCCCGACAGCTGCTAAGATTTGGGAGAAAGTATCCAAGACATACGGCCAAAAAAAGAACAATGCTAGAATCTACAGGCTGAACCAGGACATTGCAGCCCTAAGGCAAGGAGACATGTCCGTAGCAACATACTTTGCAACACTGGAAGGCCTCTGGGAAGAGCTTGACCATCACGTGATTTTGAACTGGGAAAATGCCAAGGATAAGGAGAGGCATGACAAGCAGATTGAGGAGAGCAGGGCCTTCAAGTTTCTGGCTGGACTAGACCCAGTATATGAAGGTATAAGGTCACAGATTCTAGGGAGAGATGAATTACCCGACATTCACCATGTCTACTACTTGGTGAGGAATGAAGAAGTAAGGAGAAAGGAGATGCAAGTTGATTCCCAGATACAGTCAGCAGAACTATCTGGAAAACATTCAGCCCTAGTCTCCACTAAGGGAAATAGACTTCCAAACAAGAAGTCCCTCAAGTGTACTCATTGTGGGGGTGAGAAACACACAAAGATAAAGTGTTGGGTCTTGTATCCTCATCTGAAGCCAGCTGCTTTGAAAAAGGACAAAAGACAACATAGGGGGCATACAGCAAGTGGGAATCTTGCCACCAACAACAGCAGTGACAAGTCACAGAATACTCCAACAGTGTCCTCTTCCATCACAGGGTAGGTCACCAACTCCTCTGGACCAAGTACCTTGGGCTTCTCGGCTAGTGAGGTAGAGATTCTCAGCTGGGCATTAGCCTGTCTGAAAAATAACCCTTTAGCTTCCACCTCTCTTGCCAAATCAGGTACAGTCTCTGCCTTCAGTGCAACTAGTTCCATTGATTCCTCCTCATGGGTGATTGATTCCGGAGCAACTGACCATATGACACATATGTCCTCCTTATTTTCTTCATACCATTTATTGTCTGGGCAGGATAAGTTGAGAGTGGCTGATGGGTCTCTCTCCACCATCTCTGGAAAGGGGGTGGTTGACCTAAGCAAGGGCCTCTCTCTTAAATCTGTCCTACATGTTCCTACTCTTACCTCAAATCTTTTGTTTGTTTCAAAACTTACAAAAAATTTGAACTGCAGTATAACCTTTTTTCCTTCTCATTGTGTCTTTCAGGACAGATTGACGAGGAGAACGATTGGGAGTGGTCGTGAGTATGGGGGCCTCTACTATTTTGATGCAGACATCAGCTCAGCCTTACAAGCTTCTGCTACTACTAGTCCAGAAAGTGTGGAGTCAATAGCTAGGCTGCACCTGTGGCATGCTAGGCTAGGTCATGTGTCTTTTTCTTCTTTAGCAATGTTGTTACCCGAATTGTTTAAGGGAATTCCAAGTCAGAGTCTAATTTGTGATGTGTGTCAAATGTCAAAACAATGTAGAAGTGTGTATCCAACTTCTAGTAATGAAATTCGAGCTCCTTTTGATTTAGTGCATTCTGATGTTTGGGGTCCTTCACCCATTGTCTCCATTGATGGCTTTCGTTACTTTATCAGTTTTATTGATCATTATTCTCGGTGTACATGGATTTATCTGTTAAAAGGACGAGATGAAGTGCCACGGATAACTATGGCCTTTTGCAAGATGATTGAAACACAATTTGACAAGAAGATTAAGCAATTCCGGTCAGACAATGCGGCTGAATACATTGAAAGATCTTTGAACTCATTCATGGAAGATGCAGGCATGTTACACCAATCTTCTTGTGCTAACACCCCTCAGCAAAATGGGGTTGTTGAGCGCAAGAACAGGCACCTCTTGGAGACAGCTCGAGCTCTACTCTTCCAGCACAAAGTGCCCAAGCAATATTGGTCTCAAGCTATACTCACTGCATCATACCTGATAAATCGGATGCCATCTAAGGTTTTGGGTATGAAGACCCCTTTCTCTGTTTTGTGTCCCACTCTTCCAAAATTTCCTCTCCCCCCACGGGTTTTTGGCTGTACATGCTTCATACATGTGAATGATCCAAAGAAAACCAAGTTGGGTCCCAAGGCTACAAAGGGAATATTTCTGGGGTACTCTCCTACACAAAAGGAGTACAAGTGTTATGATCCTGTCTCCAAGAGAAAGTATGTCAGTAGAGATGTAGTTTTTTTTGAGTCTCAACCCTATTTCCAGTCTTCTCAGAATCCTCTTCAGGGGGAGACAAGTGGGGTGGAAGAGGATTCTCATCCTCCTTTCTTTTTTGTTCCCCTTTTCATCACCTTCCACTATTCCTAGCCGTGACATTTCGGGTCAATCTAGTGAGGCTCCCACTGTGCCAGTTACATCTCTTGATACAGCAGATGCTCCTGAAGGCTCCAGCAGACAAGAGAAAGAGATACTTACATACAGCAAAAGAAATAAGGGCCCTCAATCTCATGATTACAACCAATTGAACTCAGATCAATCTGTCTCTGCAATCCAAGGTAATTCTGACCCTCACACTTCAGATTTGGATCTTCCTATTGCTCTCCGTAAGCCTGTTCGTTCTTGTACTACCCGGAATCCCATAGCTGATTTTGTTTCTTACTCACACTTATCTCCTGCCTATCACTCCTTTGTGTTTGCTCTTTCCTCTGTTCGTGTCCCTTCCAGGTACTCAGAGGCAGCATCTGATCCAAGGTGGAAAGAAGCCATGAATGAAGAGATGAAAGCCCTAATGAAAGCAAGAACGTGGGAATTGGTTGACCTGCCAGAGGGGAAAGGCACTGTTGGGTGCAAGTGGGTATTCACAGTAAAACACAGGGAAGATGGATCAATCGAAAGGTATAAGGCTAGACTTGTGGCAAAGGGATTTACACAAAAGGAAGGAATTGACTACAAAGAAACCTTTGCCCCAGTAGCAAAGCTCAACATAATCCGGGTCCTACTATCACTAGCAGCAAATTTATCTTGGGAACTTCATCAGCTAGATGTGAAGAATGCCTTCCTAAATGGTGATCTTCGTGAAGGGGTATTCATAGAACCCCCACCAGGCTATGATGTTGGAAAGAAGGTATGTAAACTAAGGAAAGCATTATATGGTTTGAAGCAGTCTCCCCGGGCATGGTTAGAGAGACTTTCTATGGCTAGGAAGAAAGTGGGGTACACTCAAAGTAGTGCAGACCACACATTGTTTACAAGGAGACAGGATGACAAACTTACAGCACTCATTGTTTATGTGGATGACATGGTGATCACCGGAAATGACTTTGAAGAGATGAAGAGGCTGAAAGAGTTCTTAGCTTCAGAATTTGAGATCAAAGACCTGGGAAATCTGAGATATTTTCTTGGAATTGAAGTTGCTAGATCAAGAGAAGGAATCTGCATATGTCAGCGGAAATATGTGTTAGATCTCCTACAAAAAACAGGCATGATGGGATGCAGGCAAGCAGACACCCCAATAGAACCAAACCACGGACTACAAGAATCAATGGGTGAGGAATACTGTGATAAAGAGAGGTACCAAAAATTGGTAGGAAAGCTGATATACTTATCCCTTACTCGGCCAGACATTGCATATGCAGTGCATGTTGTCAGTCAATTCATGCACTCGCCAAAGACACCTCATATGAGAGCAGTGGAAAGAATTCTCAGGTACTTAAAGACTTGCCCAGGGAAAGGAATTCTATACAGGAAAAGCAACAAACTTGAAATTGAAGCCTACACTAATGCAGATTGGGCTGGTTCTATTGGAGACAGGAAATCAACCTCAAGTTACTGTACATTCTTAGGAGGGAACCTGGTCACATGGCGCAGTAAGAAGCAGAATGTGGTGGCTAGATCAAGTGCAGAAGCAGAATACCGAGCTATGGCACACGGGGTTGCTGAACTCTTATGGCTCAGAACTCTTCTTAATGAGCTTGGTATTAAGGCTGAGGGCCCTCTCAGGCTGTATTGTGATAATAAAGCAGCTATCAACATTGCCAACAATCCCGTGCAGCATGACCGAACAAAACATATTGAAATTGACCGACACTTTGTCAGAGAGAGAACTGTTTCAAGAGAACTCTGTGTACCCTATACACCATCTGAGATGCAAATTGCAGATGTATTGACTAAAGGACTGACAGCAACAAAGTTCAGAGACCTACTTGGCAAGCTAAACATGATTGATATCCATGCTTAGCTTGAGGGGGAGTGTTAGAATGTTAGAATGAAGTCTCTTTGTATGAGTATTCGGTTGATAAGTGTCTTATTAGCCCATACTTAAGTTAAATTATCCTGTAACTGGGCTTGGGTTAATGGGCCTAAGCCTGTTTAATGTTTTAAGTTAACTGGGTGTCCCATCACTAATCAGGGGCATTCCAGTAAATTCTTGTACCATTGTACTACATTCATATATAAATCATTGCTGGTCGACTGGGTAGTACAGTTCGACATTTTCCAGCATACCAATGGGTTTCTTCTTCACTTCTCTACTTTGAATACAGCATTCAGCACACACTTGGTTGTCCATTGGCTCTTCAATGTCCGTTGATTGCTCGACATATTCGGTTTCAGGTTGAAGGAAGAAAACTTGAGGGATCTTGCAGCGATGGCCTGGCCCGAATTTGTCTCCACATGCATAACAAAGGCCCTTTTCCCATTGGGCTTGCATCTCAGCCCAGATTAACCTCTTGGCTGAGTCAGGGCCTGAACCAGAGTTGGCATCCTTGCTTGTGATTCCTACTCCTGATCTGGGCTCCGGTTTACCCAAGATACCTGGTTCTGGGTTTGGTATACCTGGTCTGATCGCAGCTCCCAGAGGTCGATTAATCCTTCTTGCCCGATTCAGTTTGTCTTCACGTAGTCGAGCTAATGCTGCTGCTTCAAGAACGGTGGTGGGCTGCATGCCTTTTACCTCCAGCCGCAATTCTTCTCTGAGTCCACCAACAAAACTGCCGACAAGCGTGTTTTCTAGCCAGCCTTGCACGCGCACAGCTAATCTTTCGAATGCCATCTGATAATCTTGGACGGAACCAGTCTATCATAGCTTAGCGAGGCTTTCATCATAGTTCTTAAAAGCTGAGACTCCAAATTGCATGGTTAAGGCGTCGTTGAAGTATGCCCATGTGGCTCTTGGGTGTCGTCGCCAATACCACTGGTACCAGACGATCGCCTCTCCTTCCAGGTGTGCAGAAGCTAATGGGACACGATCAGGTCCCTGTGTGTCGTGGTAATCGAAGTACCTTTCTGTTCGTAGAAGACAGGATGTGGGATCTCCCCCTGCGAAGATGGGAAACTCGATTCTTGCTGTTCTTGATCCGCTTCGATGACTGGTGTCACTGGGCTCTTCCTGAATTGGCGCAGGTGGTGCCTGTGCCAGTCGTTCAAGCAAGGATGCAAAGCTTTCTTTGATTTCTTTGACGTCAGCCGATATTCTTTGCATTTCTCCTTCCATGTTGTCGACTCTGTTCTCCATTGCGAATGACCTTGTGCTTGGCATCTTGGCTCTGATACCAACTTGTTAGGGACTGCCTAACTCAGGGACTCTTTCGAGGGAGCCTGCCTCCTGAATGAGAGAAGGATAGAGAGAGAGAGAGAGAGAGAGAAAGAAAGATTGTATTCCCAAATCATAATCCCCTCCTAACTTCCTTCCCTTATTTATATACTGCTGTTACAATTCTGTTATACCAGCCTCTCCACTTGTCCAGTCCACTTGTCTAGTTTGTTATTTAGTTTGTCCTAGTGGTTGGCTGTTAGTTGCATTCTTTAAAGGCTGGCGTGGCCTTTTCTTGTACACTTGTATCCCCTTTATTTGTGTCTCAACACATTAGCTTAAATGTACAAATCAAATTCCATTTGTTCAGTTTAAGATTGGGAAAGAAGGAACTTAATATCCCTTCTTTTATCAGCAACAGAAACTTAGTATCCCTATCAACTACATTTTTTGAATATACAATTGCTAACATAGATAAATGTTAAGGCAATATAGTAGAGCCACATAAACTTGAAGTTGGAGACTGGAAATTTAATCATTTCTATGAGCAACCTAACGACTAAACACAGTTCACTGAAAACATATAAATTAGATGCACCATAAATAATTTTTTGGAGGTGGGAGTCAATACGAGGCAGTAAGGATCCATAAGACCGCTAAGTAAAACCACAAAAGTACGAAAAACAATTGCACAGCCTTGAATTAGTATAGTGTAGATGAGAATGTTGTGGTAGAATAATGGTTGGAATAGGAGAGATAAAAATAGAAAACATAAATGAGTTTATAAGAGGGAAGCTCAGGGTAGCAGCAACTCAAAACAAGCTAATGAAAAGTAGACTCTGATATTGTGACAAATGCCAGCTCTTAGGTCTCAGCTGTTTATCCTAAACCTCTTCCATTTGCCTAAAAAATGTAGTTTTTTTTTATTTTTTTATCATCAATAAATCCACTTTGTTGATTGCTGATCAAAATAATGACCAGAACTAGCTAATCCACCATCAAGGGGTGATTTGGTGGTTCTAAAAAGAACAAGAGGCAGAAGGAGCATGGCTTCAAGTAACAAAAATCAATTTCTCAGATTATTTTTCAACAAGAGATATGGCATCAGAAATAAATGAAATGGAAGAAGAGAATCCAATTCTAGCTCCATTTAGGCGGTATAAGGAAAATGACAACAATGCTACCCACAAACTGGCAAAGGAAAAGTCAAGGAACTATAAAACTAAATCCATCATAAAGCATTAAAATTTAAAGAAAAATAAAGAGTTGTGATTAGAGAACATCCCATTTTTAATAAAGGAGGGTCATTCCTAATGAATAGATTACAAGTTATGCTTTTGAAAAGACAAGAACTCCTATGCACTTGTGTACTTTAATAGGCATACCTTTTCTCTTTTAACAAGGAAATCGCCCTGTTTATCAAAATTGGGATGTTCCCTAATCATCCCTCCAAAGAAAAAAGATCAACACACTCTGAAGTCAGAATAATAACATCTACATTATAAATTAATATATGGAGAAATTACAACTCATTGTCTGCTTAACACAAGAAACTTCATAATAATGACAATAGTAAACTTAATAATAGTAATAACAGTAGTAACAATAACAATGGTGTTACCAGGCCCTGGGAATGAGCATAAAAAATAAATGTATATATCTATTGTATTCATGTTATTGTTTACTCAGCTGTCTGACGTTCTGTACTTCATCTTGCTTGATGCCCTGGTAATTGGTTCTCCTCTAAACAGGGGTTCAACTCCTTTCTATATTTAATAGAATTCGGATTAGCTGAATGTGATGGCTGTTCAGCAGGCTGTGGAACCAATGAGAACATACCAGTGTCAGAAGTTTGCAAACCAAAAAAGTTGGGGGGCTTGGGAGTTAAGCCCCTGAAGCAAGTAAATTTGGTCCTTTTATCCAAATGGCTGTGGAGGTTTGCTACAGAAATCAATGCCCACTGGAGAAATCTGATAATAAAAACAAATATGGGGAAGCTAGACTGGGGTGGGAATCAAGCCCACTCAATGAGTCTTATGGAATTAGTCTTTGAAAGGTAATAATGCGAAACAGAGATCTGCTTTTTCAACCTTGTCTCTTTCAAACCAGGCTAAGGTGAGAATTCTTTTCTGGAAGCATTGATGCTGTGGTCACAGGCCTCTTCACATTGCTTTCCCCTCTATATTTGCTTCAGCACAAGATGAGGAGGCCAGAATCAATGACTGCCTTGAAGTCAGTACTTCCCAGATTACATGGATATCGAGGCTAAGAAGAAATGTAGATGATTGGAATTTGGAGGCCTTGATTACACTGTTACAGCAGCTTGAACAGGTTAAACCCCAGCCTCTAACTGAAGATTGGTTATGGTGGCCCTCGGAGAAGTCTGGAATTTTTACCACCAAGTCAATGTTGATTCTACTGATTCCTTTGGAGGTTGAACCCCCCACCTTGGGTTTGGATTTGGAAGACCAGAATCCCTTCAAAGGTTTTGTTTTTCTTGTGGATGGATCTGAAAGGCAAAACTCAGACCATTGATGCTCTTAAAAAAAAAGGAATGCAACTGGTCAACCAGTGTTGCTTGTGTGGCTTGCGGAGGAAAACACATAGCACCTACTCTTAACTTGCAACTATGCTTACAGTGTATGGTCTCATGTCTTGAAGCTCTTTGCTGTGAACTGGGTCCTTCCCCCTACTTTAGAATTGCTATTGGCCTCCTGGAAAAGCCTTTAGTAGAAGGGGGATACTTTTGTGACACTTAGTACCTTTCGCTATTTGTTGGTGCATTTGGAAAGAAAGGAATAGCCGGACCTTCGAAGACAAGGCACTCCCAATTGAGCAGGTCAAGGGCAAGGTGGAAAGGATGTTAGCCAAGTGGGTGTTAACCAACAATTTATTTAAGGGCTTAATTTTACTTTGTTTTCTAGTCACTTCAATAGTATTTTGTGGGAGGATGGTTTTGGCTGTAAGGCTTTACTGCCTTTGTCTTACTTCTGTTTTGTTGTACTCAGCTGTTTAGGAAACCTCTCCCTCAGCAGCCTTTATCTTACACCCCATACCAGTGATAAAAATACATGGGGCCCACACTCCACAGAGAGAAGTTAAATGGTTGTGGGTCCATGTATTTAATTACTGGCATGAAGTGTTATCATTGGTTCTAGATGTTCCACAGCCCACTGAACAGCTATTGCATTCAGCTAATCCTTTCTCTATTTAATAAAGTTTTCTGATCATTATTGATCAAATAATGATTATAATGAGTAGCACCAGGGAAGAAAGTAAAACGATTGGAGGGAGATTTATTTCATGGATCCATTGGCTAGACTGAAGGATCAAGCCACCCTAAAATAGGGTAGATATAAGAGCAAATATACATTCACAGTATGTCTCTTAATCAAAAGATGAAAATGGCATATCTCAATTCCCTACAAACTTTATTTTGTAAGCTCCTACTCCAAGTTTGCAACCAAGAATTTATTCTTTAACCAGATGGCTATTTGGAGAAGTGCTTGACTGTCAAGGTTACTAATCTCTCCATCCAAGAATATTTTCTTTCCACAAACATCTTTTCAAGAAATGATTAATTGTTAAGGAGATCATGAGAAGAAGTAATGGCATGCCAAATATATTCAACTTGTTAAAAGAAGCCAAAGAATTATAAATTTCTTCCTTTCCCTCTATCTATCTCACTCACTAACCAATTTCTTACATCTTGTTTCAAATGAAAAAATCATAGGTATGTGGGTTGCATGATCAAGAAAGAACCATTTCTTTGGGTAAAGAAGAAAGCACAACCCCCAGACTCCAAAACAGCCTAAGAAATCAGAGCTCCATCCACATGACTTTTTTTCACCCAACAAATCATATATGTAAGGATTTCTAGAAAGTAATTCTCTTTTATTCAAGAATGGTGTATCTTATAATTTTTTTAGAACTCCTACTATCCCTTGGTTTTTAAGACAGCACTTGTTATGTACTTTTGATTCTCAGTCGAATCCAATTTTCCTCACCAAACCTGTTTTTTGTAGAGTATATTCTCTCCCTATAATAAATAAATACCATAAAAAATCAAGTTTTCTTAAACCATTAGCACCTTTCTGAAGCTCCTAGATGACCCACTCCCCAGCCCTGGCTTGATTATTCTCCATTATAAATAAGAAGAGACATTTCTTTAATGTGGGAAAGAAGGAATCGAGAAGAGAAAATCAATTATCAATCTAAGTTTGGTTATTCCAAGCAAACCTTAAACCTAGGTTTTGGAGTTTCCACACCCACTCCCCCCACCCCTTTTGGTGGGAGGTGGACAAACATCATGTTCTCACAGAAACTTAAAATCATTAAATTGAATAATGGTCTTCTCTAGGAGAAAACAAGAATAACCATAGCTTCCAATGAAAACAAATAGTATCTACTGCTTTAACTTTTTATGGTTCTCATTTTAGTATCTTGCCCATAAAGTCCAGATTTTGTGAGAAAATAAAAGCTCTATCTCTTCAATGAAAAGCACAGTGCTGAAATTCCATGTAATGAGAAAGGTCTTGCAGTGACAAGCAGAATTTTAGATTTCCATGTGCATCCTTAGTGGCAATACCCTTGCCCACATGGAGCTATTAACTTGCACCAAAATCCTTCCTCATTTGTGAAGTCAATTAAATTTTAATTGATATGATCAAACCACCTCAATCAAATGTGCAACTTCCTCTCCTCTTGACACCTCTAATAATGACCATTACCAAATGTTAGGCCCAGCTATCCAGTGTCCTCTGAGGGGTAGACTAGATACAGACCCAACCTTTGGCTGTTTTTTTTTCTTTTTTCTTTTTGTTCTAACTCAAAGCCACATTGTCACACTTGTCAGTCTGATATTTCACCAATGCACTAAGTAATGACCCTGAATTTCCTATAATTTTAGCTCATTTTTTATCCTTTCTAATGAATCTAATCTTGATATCAGTCCATCTGAGCATCTTCATCTTAGTGATGCTCATTCTCTTTACATGGTTTTTCTTGATTGCCAAATAAGGCGCCCATATAACATGACTGGTAGTTTATCTGTATTTAAAATTTGCCTCTAAATTGTATGGTATACATTAGCCACACTTTACTATTATTACTTCCAAAAGAATGGGTACCAACAGTTTTACACAATACGAATAAATGAAAGGTATTATGTCCCAACAAAGAGAACTAGTAATCAGAAAACAAATTAAAATGAAATAATAAGGATAATTTTCAAAAGAATAATTATAAAACAATTAGTAACAACTCTACCACTGTACAAAAGATGGGGAAAAAAGTAAAAAGTCAAAGAAAAAAATAGTTCTTCATGCCATAAGGCATTAGCACTTATTCATCCACACAAAAATTTAAGAAAGATAATTTGAATTTTTCAAGAACTGAACCTGATTGTTCCACATAATCACCAATAAAATATAAAGAATGTCAATTAATTGCACATAAAACATTAAAAAAAAATCCTAAACCGGTAACAGAAAGTCAAAAGTTTGTTTTCATCAATCCCACAGGATAATAAGTTCAAAAATCATAAACTCCTGCAATCTAAAATTTGCAAGACAAAAAGCTAATAACAACGACAAAGAAAAACAAAAGGCAAGAACACTTACAGCTGCGTAAGCGACGGGATCCGCCCCAAACTGCCGAACTGCCTCCTTCGCTGCCCAATTCTGCGCAGCAGCACCAGTATCAGGATAATACGCAGCTGCAGCCAGCGCACTGACCTGCGACGCCTGGTGGCCATAGGTGACTCCCGCCTGGGTTTCAAAATCCACAAGGGTAGAATGGGAATAGTTGTTCAAGGCGGCATAAGAATCAATTCCGGGTGGATGAAGGCCTGGTTCGGCGCCATGGGCGGAAGGGATTTCATGGTGTTTAAGAACCGCCTGAGGATCATCAATGCCGGAGTTATGGGGATGATGTGGGTAGTAAGGATAATGCGAATAGGAGGCAGCCTGCGCATTGTAGAGTTGGGCGTAAGGGTCTGTTGAAGGGTTAGGGTTCGATTGTTGTTGTTGCATTTCAACCCATTTGTTGTAATCCATTGTGGATGAAGAAATTTCATCCAGAGACCAACAGAAGACTCCCAGAAGAGCTTTTACGTACTTGAGTTTCTTCCTCTGTTACAGGAGAGAGAGAGCGAGCGAGAGAGAGAGAGAGATTAGGGGGGCTTTGTCTTTGTTTTTTTGTTCCAGAGGACCAAACAGCAATAGCATCTTCTAATTTCGTAAATTGGATTGTTGGTTAATTAAACCAGTAAAACTATCTAAGCTGAGTTTTCCTGCGCATACCCATTGAAATGAATCGTCCAAACGTAATAAGTAACAGCTGGGCCTGGGCTTAATTGTTTAGCTCCTTCGGTCTTAGCATAGATGGGTGGGCATAGTTGAGCATAGGCTCAGCCCATTTGGATACCTACATTATGTTTAAACAATGAATCATAATTTACAGAAACTTGGATATCTTTATTTGTGTTGCTTTTCTCTTGGGTTTAATCTAGGAGTGTAAGCGCCAATTTGTAAGCTATTTAGGTTTGACTTGCTAAATACTCGAACTTGGCTCAAAGATTATTGAGTCGAATCGAGTCAAGTCAAGTTTGACTCAAGACGAGTAGTTAGTTGAACCGAGTTCGAGCTTTGTAATATTTGACTTGAGTAGTTCGCAAGCTTAATCGAACTTCTAATAAAATATTGTTTTTCAATGTATGCTTATTTTTTTATATTAATTTATAATATGAATAAATAAATTTATAATTATGTTTCATAATATATTTTTATTTACAATATTTCATAATATTGATTTATTTATAACTTTTAATATACAATCAAGTTTTTTAGTATATTTTTATTTATAATATTTTAAACATTAATTTATTTATACTTTTTAATAACAACCTTTTTTATAATTGTCTCAAACCGAGTTAAGCTCAAACAGCTCATGAATATTGACTCGAGTCAAGTTTTCGAGCCAAGCTCGACAATTCCAAATGAGCTGAGCCTCACCTTTTGGACTTGGACATGTTAAAGTATTGTGGGCTTAAGCCTAGTCTAAGCCCAGCCCAGGTATCATATAATCCTGATCTAAAATGGGAAAACCAAGCCGCAAAATAAATGATTTTTGTCAAAGAATGAATTCTAACAGCACTAATTTGCTTGGATGTATCCCCCTTATCACAGAGAACGGATTCAGTCCTCACAAAATTTCTCCTCACATCGTGCTCACAACATTTACAGCTGTGCATTTAGAACATTCCATTACTTATATTTTTCCGTGGGAGATATTTCAAAAATAGGGCTGCAAGTGTTGTGAGCATGGTGTGTGAACAAATTTTGTGAGGACTGAATCTGGATCCTTTCTATTCCAATGGAAAATGTTGCATGAAAGTCATCCAAGTGTTCTACTTGTAGTGTCAGACTCTATAAGTTGGGTATCTCATTATATATGTTACCCAAATTAGTTTTTTTTTAACTTTTTTGCTCATTGAGATTATTCTCCAACCTGATTTTCTTACTTTTTTATTTTGTGGTTTCAATCAAACAGGGGCTTATAAATGTTTTCCAAAAAAAACATTATTTTCTTAAAATGAAAACACATAAAAACAAGTTCTTTGTTGCGTGGTGTTTTCTTTTCTCAAAACTGAAAGCAAAATTATGCTGTAAAATTTGTGGTCTCAAGGCCATGATTTCTCTGCAAATTTGCAAACATGTTTCATATGTTTTGAGGTGCAAAATATTTAGACAGATTCTGACGCAGAAGGTAGAGTAAAATTTCGGTATCATGGAAACTGTCTTTTTCATATGAAACGTGTCTAAATATTTTGCACTTCAAAACATATGAAACATGTTAGGCGCTTTTGCATGCAATTGAGAATGTGTTGTATGAAAGTAGGGCTAAGATTTTTGTAATCACAATAAGAAAACAATTCATATGGTAGAATACCCCCTAAATGTACGAGTGATGACTTAAGGCTCATCAGTTTTGGAAAGAGTTCAAATACAAATATGTATAGTATAAATACATACAAAATACAAGATTTTACATTTGTATTTATATTCTTTCCAAACTGAGTCTAAGAAAAAAAATAGAAAATAAAGGGGTTCTTGCCCATGTAACTATTTTGTTTTTCTTTATTTAAGAAATGCTACAATACATGTCAATATAAATACAAAAGTATAATGATAAACATGCATTTTCTTAATATAATATGAAAGACATTTTAACCTGATTCATGGATATGGCGGCACTCATGACTCAACATAAGTGACAAAATAGAATTCATGTAACCAATCCCATATTTTCTTAATTACTTGAATGTTAGATATATCATAGTTAAGATAGAAAATGAAAATTAACAAAAGTAACAATATATGATCAAAAATAAACTTAAATGCTTGTAGCAGATAACAATTATTATTATTATTATTATTAAATTTTGTATTGCATTTTTATCATAAATAAAAATAGCTTTTATTTTTACACTTATTTTTATTTAATATGATGAATATATAACATCAGAAGTGTTCTCAAATGTTTTTGACAAAATTCTATACATTTTCATTTTTTGTGTTCTATATTTTTTTAAACATTTATTATTCAATTTTGACATCATCGGTTTCTTCGAAAAGTTTGATCTTTAACCCACCATCTAAATAAGAAAATAGCTTTGCTTTTGGAATAGTTTTAAATTAGGGGAAATTATAGCTAGAGTTGGTTGTACATTTAACATTAAGCTACAAGTTTGTCCATAAAACAACTAAACTCTGACAACCGGCTCTACATTTCAAATTATAAAAACCCTTGCCATGTCATCAGAGGCTTATGTGGTTGTTGCCAACATGGGACTCTTAATCAATGTTGGACACAACAAAAGCTTATAACGAAATTGCCCTTTAATGTTGGGTGATTGGAAAATAAAATAGAAAAAATATTTTTTAGTTTCTCTCTTTCTCTCCCTCACTCTCTCTCACTCTCACAGTCATCTTTATCTACTCAATTACCATGTGATTTGAATATAAATAAAAATGTTTTTGGTTTCTATATTTGCGTTCTCTATATCAATTTCTCTCATTCTCTCCCTCTCTCTCTACCTATAGTTCTCCCTCAATCTCTCTCATTCTCTTTCTTAATTGATCTCTCATTTTCCCTTAATTTTTATTATTTTCCCTAAGTTTTTCTCTCACTCCCTCTCTCTTTTTTTTTATTTTTTTACACACTTATATGGTATTAATTAGATCATATAAAATAACATGAGACCAACTTGGTATCGTTCAAAAATCATTACACCATTTTGATAAAAATTCATAAGAAACTCTTGGCTATAAAATTTACACCAACTCAAAAACGACAGAGATTAAGTGAGGAGATATTGACCGAGAGGGAGAGTGAGGGAGAAGAATGAGAGAGATTGAGGGAGAACAAGAGAGAGAGAGAGAGAGAGAGAGAGAGAGAGAGAGAGGGTGAGTGAGTGAGTGAGTGAGTGATTTGGCTACAAACTGAAGCTGAGAGAGTGGGAGAGACGGAGGGAACAGGAGATTGAGAGATGACTGTGAGAGTGAGAGAAGGGAGGGAGATTGAGAAATAGAGGGAGTGGCAGAGAAACTGAAAACCTATTTTCGGTATAGATTCTTTGTTGTGTCTAACATGGACTAAGAGTCACATATTGGCAACAACCACATAGGCCTCTAATGACATGGCAGAGGTTTTTATAATTTGAAATGTAGAGTTGTTTGTCAGAGTTTTGTTGTTTTTTGGACCAACCTGCAACCTAATTTTAATTGTATAACTGACTTTGACTATAATTTTTCTTTTAAATTATATATTTCATTTATATTATATAAAATATTTTTTACTTATCACACTTAATTTTTGTTTGCCTATGGTATCATTTGACTCAAACCACTAACCCACTATTTTAAAGGAAAAATAGTTTGATTTATAGGTTGATATTAAATTTTGTATTATATTTCCATCATTGATAAAATTATTTCTTATGTATAAAACTTATTTTTGTTCAATATAATGAATGCATAATATTAAAGATGTACCCAATATTTTATTTTTTATAAATATATAACATTAGATATGTGCCCAAAATTTTCTCTATCTTTTTTTTTAATTTTTGTGATTCTTTGTATTCTCTATTATTAAGAATTTTATTAATTGACTATAACATCATTTCATTTGTAGGTAGATTTTGAATTTGGAATTCCATTTTCATCATTAATAAAAATACTTCTTATAGTTCATAGTTATTTATTTTATTATTTAATTATGACATTATTTATTAATCCATTTGACCCCAAATGGTCGAATTGCTTCCCCACCACCGAGAGAGAAGAAAACGGTTTTATTTTCAAATTACTTTTCAAAACATTTATTTTTATACTATTAAAATTAATATTATAGATTTAATTATAAGAATTTAATGATGAAAAAAAAATATATCTTAAATATAGGATTTAATGAAAGAGAATAGGAAAATATTTTTATTTTCAATTGGTTTTAAATTTTACATTCCATTTCCATCATTAATAAAAATATTTATTATTTATCATACTTATTATTGTTTAATATGTATGCTAAAAATGTTCTTAATTTTTTTAATTTTTAATTTTATTTATTTTTTAATTTTATTATTTAGTCGTGACAAAATGAATTAACCCATTTAACCCAAAATGGTTTAATTCCTTACCACCACCTAGATGAAAATACTATTTTTGCTAGGTAGACTTTAAAAGTGCAAGTTTTTATGTTATTAGAATTATTAATTTATTAAGTATGGATTTAATTAATATAACTTAATGATGAGAAGAAGCAAAAATGACTTAAAAGCTTTGCCGTCTAGATAAGGAGCATATAGTTTCCTTTATGACTTACAATTTGTAAATCCACCCTATGCCACAAGCGTGGACCCTTCTATACTAACATTTAGGGGGCCACTTCAATGGATCTTAGGTCTTACTATCCACCTAGTTAACCAATTTTATAACCAACAGCAAGTATTCATACATACTCATGACCCAGCCATGATAAGCTTGATTGTTATTGGATTAGGCTATTTGCTTCTTTTTTTTTATAGCAAAGCAGGAGTAACAAAGTACTTTGCTTAAAAAGCATAATTGTAGTTGCAATTTGCAAGAGTGATCTCCTGGACAAACATTTCATCCAAGTTGTGTTAGGGCTAAGTTGCTTATGCTGAAAAGGACTGTTGTCCTTGTCACGTTGCTAACCCCATCCATCTATAATATATGTAAGGTAAAGGTGGTGCATCTCTTATGTTTAGACGTATTTGCATTATCTTTGCCTAATGAATTGATTAGGGCTGCACCTTAACAAGGTTTAGCTTAGGCTTAGGGTCAACCTAGACCTAATAAGACTTGGACCTCAGATTCAAGCAAGCTTGGTCAAGTTAGGTAGTTGGTCAGATTTGAAGGTCTTAATATTCCTTCTTTTTATATGGTATTGATGATGTCATTTGAGTCCCCATAGGGACTAGATGTTATATGCTAGACCTAATCAATGGATTAGTGAATAAGTGACAAACTGTATATAGGGCCCAATAACATATAACATGGAGAGCCTACCTTTCTGTAGTATGAATCCGCACCCCTATGATTAGGGGTGAGCAAAAAAAACCGAATCAAACCGATGAGATTGAACAAAAAATTTTGGTTAATTGAATTGGTCGATTCGATATTTTAGAAAAACCGAAGCTATTGGTTTGGTTTTGGTTAACCAATATAAAAAAACTAACAATTAGCCAAACTAACCGGTATAAATATAGATATATATATATATATATTATATATTTTTTATTATTTATCATATATAATATATTATTTATTATTTATAATATAATATTTTATATGTATTTTTAATTTTTATTATATATCTGTTTACAATATATTTTATAAAATTAAAAAAAAAAACTAAAAAAACCGATAAACCAAACGAAATAATCAATTAATTTCAATTACCAATTTTCCAAAAATCAATATTACCAGTTTGATTTGGAATTTAGGTCCACTGTTCAATTTACCAAACTATATACATACAAATGTCATCAGATCAAATATTTCATGTTAGCTTTTCAATCAAGACAAGAAAAGATACATACATTATATTTATGCATATATTTGCACATCGCTTATATAAAGTGGGGAACAAAACCATTTTACCTTCCATTTTAATCCGACAAGCAAACAAAACCAAATAAAATCTAAAGCAAAAGTAAATCCAAATTTACACTCAACTCATTTGCACTATTACATATACAAGGAGCATTGGTAACTACGATGATCACCCCAATTTGCTAAATACAAATATACAAATACTCTTTACCTACTCCATCGTCACGAAATATTACTAATTAATTGTATCGTGACATTGATAGAGACAACTCAATAAAAAGACCACGTCTTTTGGGCCAGAGTCAGGCTACCACAGCTTTTGCGTATCACTTTTATACACCCTACCTATCAAATCCTCCTACTGACCAATGAGATGACGATACATCTGAGGGTGGTCCACTGGTCCTTATCAAACTTAAATTCAACTTCAACTTTAATGGGAACTTTTCATTGTTCATGGTATCCTTCTTAAACTGATGGAAATCAGACTTTTGATGTGTGGAATCATCTTAACTGGTCAGTACGAGGACACACTCACGTAGGTTTACTTTACACAAAAGTGGTATTAGACCAGTAATTAATTCAGGCCCCGTTTGGTTCGCCGATTTCAACTGTTTGGTCGGATAGAATTAGAATTATGTTCTCATTCTTGCTGGAATGATATTCTTCATTTAAAGGAATGGCCATTTTCTGCCCCCTCTTTGAGAATAAAATCTCATTTCTACTGATTTTAATTCCCACTTTTATTTTTGTCTGAACCAAATGGACTGTAGGAATAGGCCATTCTGATTCCAATTCCGAAAAATTTTAATCCAATTTCAACTGCAAACCAAACAGACCCTCCCTCCCTCAATGTATTGAAAAAATGCCAGCAGAGAAAGGTTGTTGCTTATAGAATTGCTGAAACATAGATTAATCTAAAATGGGAATTTTCATTTTTGCCACCTTTTAATGGGGAATAGGTTCAAACCATGGAAACACAGGATCCACATGTCAGTGGGCCTATGTGCATACTGTCACTGATCCATTAACCCACTAATTAGGCCTAGCACTTGGCCCATGTGGGGCCTAAAGCCCGATCACCAAACTCAGAAGAGAGAGAAAAAAAACTCATATAAAGACACGTCTCCATAAGCCAAATGATCATAACATTTTGTCCTTGGACTTCCCCTGTTCACAAGTAAAAAACAGTGAATTAACATTTTTTTCAAAAGAATTAGTGAAATGTTGGGAACATTTATGAGATATTTTGAAAAATTCAGGTTTTTGGGTAGGTCAAGGAGACCATCTAATTAAAGTCTCTCAAACAAAATATCTTATTAATTGTCTAGAATTAATCAAATGTGATAGGTAGGATTGTAGGAAGATGAGGGAGCTTGAAGAAGAGAAGAAAACCACTGTTCATAGGATAAGTTTGTTTGGCTGTTTAAAAAGAACATCCTGGGCTGTTTTCAGTAAAGGATCAAAACAGCTATATTTGATTTTTTTTCTTGTAATTAAAAAACCAAATAAAGTAACGTGCCATGTGCAGAAAACTTTAAAACAGCCTAACCTGCTTTTTAAATATTCAGTAAAGTTCGTTCAGCTGCTTTGAAGTGCTTTCGATAAATTATCAAAAGATGATGAAGCAAATAGACCTTCAAATAACATAGTCTGTATCTGTTCCCACAAAATACATCTTCCAACATGATTTAGAGGCTGAATCAGCCCCCTACAATGTTTTACAGCACATTCCTGCTTTGTATTGAAAACATTTCTCGATAATAATATCAAGAATGATGATATCATCATCAGGAGATGTTCTCGATACACGACGGATGGGGATGCGCTATGGGACATTGTGAGGGGCAATCTTGTGGGGGGTTGATTTGAACTCCATGATGTATTAGTACACATCTTATTTTGTGTGGGGAACAAATCCCAAGTCCCAACTCCAACATCCAAACAACTGGCTGACATCCGGTTTGGGCTGTCCATATAGGTTCACCTTGGTAAACAAGAAGCCCCTACGCTAAAGCCCTCCCAAATCCCAAATAGGTTGGACTGTTTGAATGAGCTAATTAATTCTCTTCCCGACAAAATGGCATTAACCTTGTATTACATTTGATTTGCTTGAAATGAAGAATGTTTCAAAGACAGACAAATCCCATCCAGTGGATAATAGCGCAAATAAATGAATCATTCATACAAATAACATTTCAGCAGGAGGTTATCAGTTGCTAGGGGCTCGAAGTAAAGACTTACCTTCCGAGCCCCGGAGCACATTGACTGTATTGTTTTTGCTGATGTTGGTTCCATTAATAATTCTGAATTTTCATTTGAAGTAGTATGTGTATCACCCATTTTAGCATGTCTATGTGTAGTTGGGGGCAGAGTTAGTCTTAAGCCCATTGAAATAGGCTGAATTATTTGCTATCTTGCAGAGAATTCAACAGGCAACTCAGCTATTGAAAGGAAACCTTTTGATACGTTTAGATTCTCAGAAAGTGATTTGGGCTTTGCAAAACAAAGTATCTCTTCATTGGTCGAGCCAAAGGCTTTTGTCAACGACCAACAAAAGCTAGCCTCTTGCCTGTCTGTGGATTTGTCATGTATATAGAAACTTTAACATCCCGACCCAATTAGCAAAAAGTTACTCTCAGGACTCTCTTTTCATTGAAGTTTACCCAAACGGGGCACCAGATGTAATGAACTTTATTATTACTATCCCTAGTTAATACAGATCTTTCAAAAAAAATCCCAAATAGCATAGCATAGGTACCCAAACAGCCGAACCCTTATCTACTATTTAGACTCAGTTTGGAAGGAGTATAAATATAAATATGTATAGTGTAAATATACAAAATAATACAAAATTCAAGATTTTATACTATACATATTTGTATTTACATTATTGCTAAATGGAACTTTAGGCTTAGTTTTTTTTACAGTATAAGTACAAAATTTAGAATTACCATTTACAAGAATTTGCAGTGAACACATTTGCATCTATACTGTTCCCAAACGGACCCTTAAGCTATATTTGCTTGCGGTATAAAATTACATTGATGGAGTTTAGTCCTGATCGATTTAAAATTTGTGAACCATTATACTTTGAAAAAAGTGATTATCGATATTAATATTACATCGATTACGCCACTAAATACAAACCAAGAGTAAAGTTTTACACCAATTCTTATTTACATTGGCAAACAAATGAAGTCTTAGTGTTTACCGACATAAATGGGGCGGGACCATTTACTTCTTTTGAAGTTCGAGCCCATTGGGCCGGACCCGCACGAAACTGAATCCATTATTGGTGGTTTGCCCAATTGCCTTTTTGCTGTATACGCATCCAGAATGGTAGAATCTTGATTGGGGAGATCAGATGTGGTTGACCTGCTTTAAAATGGCCTCCAAGTAAACGATGGAATAATAAAGGCAATAACGAACCTTTATTTTTGGGGAAGGCCGTTGAAGTCATTTTCTCTCATTATTTTTCGTACAATATCATGATATAACGACGCTCCCGAATTATCCCTTCAATGGCCTAAATAGATAAAGAATAGTGAAAATTTTCCGTATTTTGGGTCTAATGTTACTTCGATTCTAAATTTTTATAATGTGATAATTTAATATTCGAACTTTTAAAATATTTTAATTTAGTATCAACATCTTGAGTGTCATCTAATTTTTTTTATCAATCATTTAAATATTGATAATAAATTAATAATTTTAAATTATTGCCTTTTTTATTGAAGAAAATTGGGATCTAAATCACCCATTTAGACATATTCTTAACTTTTTTGAATAGAAGAAGCAAGGATGTAGGATTATTAATATTTTGTCAATATTTAGATGATTGATAAAAAAGATTAAATGATACTCAAGGAACATTAATATTTTTTCAAATGCCACTTAACCCTCTGTGCATATTTTCCATCTTTCAGTTATGACTCCTGACAATCCACAAAAGGGTAGTTAGGATGATGATAATCATCAAGATCAGCAACCTGTACCTGGGCTATGTAACGGCGTATTCTTCGTGCATTATTAAGCACTGGAATGAATCGAATTTGATATTTAGGTTCCGTTTGGGAAGCTGAAGTTTTTTGACTGAATTGCTTTCACTGAACCACTTTCCTTAGGAAGGTTTCTTTTCTAGTTTCTTGATTGAGCTGCTTCAATAATCTTTCAAATTAACTTAATCAGAAAGTTTGATTTACCAACTCAATGCAAGCCTTTTTCCCGCTTTTCATGCTTTTTGGGCATTTTGTGTGCGGGGGGCTTACCTTCCAATTAGGGAGTGCTCACGGTTTGGTCAAATCATGGGTATTTTTGAAATCAAACCAGTATTACTAGCTTTTGAAAATTCCCCAACCAAAATTGAGCTGAATCAATCCGTTGACCAGTTTTGATTTTTGACCAATTTGATTTTTTGTTTATTATATATATATAATATTATATATTATAAATAGATAATTATAAAATATAGTAGACTTATATATAATGGATATGTGTGTGTAACGCCAGTTTTTTCAAAAACACCAAACCGTAACTGACTAACTAGATTTTTCAATTTGGTTTAGTTTTTCAGTTTTTCAATTTTTTTATAAACATCCCTACTTGCAATGCCAATGAATTAACATATATGGTTGTGCCACGTTGGATGAATGATAGTGGACGAGTGAGACAGTTCATCTAGTGACAAGGAATTCTTCTCTTGCGAGATGGAGATAACTTTGGCTGTTGGGGCCAACAGCCTGTTGAAAGCGTTGTTGGACTTATTCAAGTCCGGATCTCTTGTCCACGAGAATTCTGTCCACATTTATCATAGTCATACATGGAGAACATCTCATCCTCGATGTTCCTGATTAACGGGAGTAGTGTATTATGGGTAGGTGTGGGCAGAGTTCTCATGAGCAGGAGATCCAGAGTCCACCTATTCACGCTCATTTCTTTTATTTTGGTCAAAATAAAATAGGAGAAAATTACTAATTTACAGAAAAACTTTGACTGTTGGGGGCCAATAATATAGGCTGTTGAGAGCATTTCTGAAGATGCCCCACATGCACATCTCAGCGTGCATTGGGTATATCTCCTGTAGTTGTCATTGGAGATGTCCCCAATACACAGTTAGGATGTGCTGTGGTGCTCACATGATCCAAATTCTAGATGTGATTGTAGTGTTCACACGATCCGAACTCTAGATGTGATTTGGTGATAGATGTTTTTCAGGGATGATACCGTTTGGATGACCGTTCTAGATCAATCCCAATCTGATCACACATCAAATAGGACTATAGGAGCCCTGAAACCTTTGAGAACTGAGATGGATGATTATTTTGTCGAGTCCGGATCTCCTGCCCACATCTACCCACAACACACTACCCCCCGTGAATTGGGAGCATCTCCCCTTGCATAATACTATGCAGAGGATGAGATGTTCTCCACGTGTGGCTGCGATAAACATGGGCAGGATTCTCGTAGGCAGGAGATCCAGGCTCTATTTTGTCATCATAGCTTTTTTTGTCAAATTCTGTTCTACTCTGCTTCCATCGAAATCAGATTCAGTCAGTGCAGAACCTGTTTCAACAGCCATTATAGCCTTGCACTGGGAATATCTCCCCATGAAATAAAGCACAGAAATATGGAGATGTTCCCGATGCAAGGCTGTAAAGACTGTTTGAATAGTGTTCAAATGGGCCTTGCACTGATTGAAGCCGATCTCACTTCCATCACCCACCCAACACTTGGGCTGTTTTTGGTTTGAAAGAAAGGTTAAGGAAACCTGTTTGGCAAAATAGACATCAGCAAAACCAAAATTTTCCAATTTCCATTGCATAGGAGACCGGTCGGTCCAGAAACAAATCAGATATAAGAATTTAATTTCTACAAAAACAGATATAATAACTATATTTAAAATATAACTATATATAGAAAATTTATGAAAGAATGGCATTATCTTTAATATTCTATATTTATTGGATTAAACAAAAATAAGAATGACAAATAAGAATGATTTTTCTTGGATAATAATGCAAAAAAAAAGGAGAAAAGTGAAGTAATATCTAACCTGTAACCCTTTGATTAGGTCAAAAAATACAGTTCAATTGGTTGGATAATCGAGTTGTTGCTGAGTCAATGACTTTTTTTTTTTTTTTTTTTTTTACAAATAAGCAATTCAATGGTGAAATGACCCCAAAATTCTAGCCAGATAACAGATCAACTGGTCCAATTGGCCAATCTATACTAATAAAAGTGTGAATACGTCTTATTTTATGGAATTTTTGTTGGACAGAATTTACCTCTTGATCTTTTGTTATCATGGGTAAATTTGTATTTTAATAAAAAAAGCTTTTATTGAGACAATAAACCAAATGAGCAACATCTATGAATAGAAAATTTAAAACCTCATCTATATCTATACTACTATTAAAAGTGTGAAATTTTGTTTGACTAAAATAACTCAATTTTTTAATTTGGTCCCTCTCTAACTGGATAGAAATGTAATTTGAACAACCACTTCTCTCCTTATTTAAATTTCCCTCATTAAATCTTATATTTAAGGTATTAACTCCTATTAACATTCATTGATCTTTTTGAATTTTATAATCTCTCTAATTTTGAGAATAAAAAATGTAATTTGAACTAATACATTTCTCCACATTCAATTCCATCTCATTAAGTCTTATATTTAGAGTATTAACTCCTATTATTTCATTGAATCCTATATTAACTAACCATATTAAAGAAAAATAAACGTGATAAAGAATAATTGTCTTATTGGTGATAGAAATAAAATACAAATTTAAAGATAACCCAAAATTGGAATTATTTTCTTATTTGGTGGAGAATCAACAATTCAACCTTTTGGGTCAAACTGTGTTTACCTTCGATGTCATAATTAATCAATAACAAAACTTTAAAAAATATGAGAACATACAAAATATAAAAATACAAAAAAAAAAGTTGTAGAAAACATTTGGGCACATCTCTAATATTGTATACTCACCATAGTGTGATAAATAAGAATAATTTATATATATAAATATAAAAAAAATATATAAAAAATTTGAAAATATATTATTTACTAACATTATAATCATCATCACCAAAAATTTCCACATGCAAAATAAGTGCATTGTTACTACTTTGATAAAAGATTAAAAACACTTCTACTGACAATCTAACATGGTTATTTGACTAAATTTCTCACATAGTAAAAAGGAAAAGACTGGGTAATTGTGGAAAATATGCTTAATCTTGTTTGCTATGCTGATTAGATACAAGCCTTTTTTGTAATTTTTCTTATCCCAGGTTATGTGAAACTCACATTGAGAGGAAACATCATTTTGGCATTTCCGTTGTTGTATTTCGATTTTGCCTATGTTGGTGTGCTGTTTGAACAACAAAACACCATGAACAAGAGAATTCAAATCAGCCCCTCACAACGCCCCCACATCCTGCCCTGTAATATTTCCCAATAATAATACGAGAAAGGATCATCCGGAGATGTTCTCGATACACGGCAGAGATGTGCTGTGAGATGTTGTGGGGGGCTGATTCGGTCTCTGAACAAGGGTGAAATGTGGTTTGAAAGGTGATGTGGCAAAAACATGAAACTCAGCTTCCACCGGTGACCGGTCAAAAGCCTGAAAAGCAGGATTCCAAATTTTCAACAACTATCCCAACATCCCCGAAAAAAGTTGTTAATATAACTTTTGTTGTCTATACCGGCTTATTGTATAGCCCTTAGCCTTTACTTCACCTTCCCCGCTGTATGCCCACTTCTGGAATCTGGATACGGCCCTAAATGACAAGCTTCCTACAATTTTCTACTTTTTTATTCAACTGGAAGCTCTGCTCCAATCACATATTGACAACTGGATATATGATTCAGAAAGCACGTTCTTATGATCTTATCTATTATATGATGGTTGATGCAAACCATCAAATTGGAAACATGGCAATGTATTGAGGATGATGCCGATCTCATGATTGACAGAAGAGCTTTCGTTTTGGGGCCCATCTGGCTCTACCTAACAATACAAAATTGGGCCCCACAGAAAGCTACTGGTAAATTTGGTAAATGAGCACAGACCGGATTGGGCTTTTTCCTGTTCATGGTGTAGTTGATTTCACAGGAGTACGCTAGAAAAGTGGTGGAGTCAAACTCAGTTGACCCGGATTTTACCCGTTCACTACATGACCACTTCCATCCGGACCAATTCAAACCAATTCGATCCGAATCTGTCTCTCACCTCTCAGCTGTCAAACAGTGTTGCTACCATTGTTATCCTTAAGGATGCAAAAGGATTGGATTCAAATCGGATATGTCTAGATCCAAATTTCATTCATTAATACTTGGACTTGAATCCTATCTTATCAGTCAGATTCGGATTTGGATATCATATATCATGAATAAAATGATTTAACAATAACTTCTATGAGATCTGAACCTGTGACTCTTTAGTAAATCATACAACATTCACACCAACTCTAATAGATAATATTAATTCCATCACATATTATCAAATCGGATTGGGTTGGGGGTGGATCCATATTTGATCCAATTAAAAAAAAAGTAAAATAAAATGCCTAAATAAGACCACCACTCCTGTCCTGCACAAGCTGGGATGAGCTTGAGATTAACTCGATTCCCATATGCATCAACCACACAGACACACACATAGAGACACAGTCGTGCTAAAAGGCGACAAAAGAAAAGAAAGTAAGATGGTGAGCACTGTAGAACCATGTAGCCTTGAGAATAAAGATATATGAATGAATACTCCTTAGAAAGTTAAAGAAAGACATCAACATATAGAAGTGTGATGGGTTGTCATGTTTTATGGTAGGTGACTAAACAACCACCTTTGAGTTCACATGCCATATTCTATATTATAAAATGCTCAAGTCTCATCAACATTGTTTCCTCATTACTTGATAACTCATCCAAACCTAGGAGTCTCCGATTCCAAGGTAGAGCAACCAATTTACAAGACCTCTCATGTTCTCAAGATAATCTAATTACTTTAACAGAACAGAACACTTCCAGTAGAAATTATCTACCTTGATTTAATGGCTTTTATTTGCTAAAAGAACTTGGAGAATTTAGCACATCCCCCTCTAGTATTGTTAGTAGAACTCAGCTATCTTCCCTCTAAAGATGAATTCAAATCCCATAATTAGGATGCATCTGTCAGAGCAACAGGTTAACTGAATTCAATAATTTGAATAGGCTCTACCGAAATAAGAAGATAAAGTAGGTTATCCCAGTTAAAATTAATGATGGAAGTAACCAACATGGACATTGCAATGGAATGGTACGAGTATCTGTCTCATCTGTCTCAAACATCAATGGATTTGCATTGATGAGCTTGAAATTTGACTCTGCTTATCCAAGACAGACAGAAAAGGGCAATCTGAATTTGCATTGATGGCTTTAATCAGGGAAAGTTACACTGAAAGAAGAAATGCAAATGCCAATTACAGTATATAGTTTCAAATTGAGACATATTGATGAACTTGAAATATTGTGACAATGTTGCTTTATTCTCAGATTGGAAAACATAGAAGAGGAAAAAAGAAAAAAGAGCTCAAGAACCAGGATAAGAAAAGTAAAATGCTACTTAGAAGCTTTTAAGCAGCAAAGAGAACTATTACTAATTACCTCCATAGGGCATATTGTTGAATACGTAAAGAATTAATGAAATAATATCCACCAACTTGTCTGTACACTCTTGAATCTTCATGAGAACCGCGGTAAGCATCAGTTTACTCAGTTGGAGATCATACCTACCATAGCCTCATGTTTGTGGTTGCTTCCAACCCACCATGGGTTAAACCCAACGCGGCCACTGGAATCTTCCTCAATAGGAGCAGGGAGATTGAGATCAAGTAGATCACGAATCTCAGGAAGCTGTTGCTGAATTACAATGGTCTGATTGCCTCTGGCTTCAGAGCCCCCAATCAAATGGGACCGTTTGTGGCCACCCAAAGCTTGGCCTGATGAGAAAACCTTGAAGCAGATTGGGCACTCATGCCCCTTACTCTTCTTTGGTCCAGAACTTGCCTCCACACTGCCAGCAACATCTCGATCTATAATGTTCTCATTACTGCAAGACCTAACAAGCTTACTGTCAGCTGTTGGCTCAGGAGAAGCATCTGTTTCAATGCTATTATCACTGCTGTCAACCTTTGATGCAAAACATCCTTTGACCTTCTTGTGGCTGGCCCTGTGGCCTCCAAGAGCCTGATAAGAATGGAAGATCTTGTTGCAAGTAGTGCACTCAAACCTGCTTTTCTTTTGACTGTCTCCGCAGGCTTCAGAATCCAAAGCATCATATTTTTTCTTCTTGCAGAAGTCTCCTCCCAATTCAGGAATATAAGCATCAGTTCTGGTTCTCTTGCTCGAATTGTACTTCTTATACTCCCAATTAGTCCGATTCCTTCCAGTTTCCTTAGTAGAACGTTTCCCCAATTCAGCTTCAGAATACTTCAGTTTACCCTTCTTAGGACTGAGCTTGTTTTTGTTACAGGAATCCTTCCTTAATTCCATATCTGACAACTCAAAGCCAGCTATTTTATCCATCTTAGGCTTCTTAAATTCATCATCCATGGGAAACCCAACAAGAGAAACTTCGGATTCCACTTTCTTGATCCCACTCCTCAAAACCCCAGAATTGGAAGCACCACATTCAGATCTTCCCTTCTGAACATGAGCATTCTCAGGATCTGAAGCACCAGATTCTAACCTTCTTTCTCTTGGTTTCTTCATCTTCATAGTTTCATCTCCATAAGAAGTAAAATCTGTGCCTCCTTTTCTAGTAACCTGCTTATGGAAACCTGATGATCTAGCTTCTAAAACTACAGAATTATTATCAGAATACTCTGCAACCGAATTCAATCCACCCCAATGACCCACATCCCTAGACAGCATCATCAAACACATGGCCACCTCTTCTTGTTCTTGCTCAATATCCGAGACAGAAGAAGAAGCGTTAGCAAAAGAGAAAGAAGATGAAGTTGAAATTGTCTTGTACCTCATTCTTCTTGATCTCCTCCTCCGCCTCGGGGCGGCAGCTTCGTTGTCAGATTGGCTGTCCATGACCAGCTTTTGATTTTCATCGGTCCATGAATCATCCTCCAAGCTTTCGCAGATCCTCTCTCTCTCGGAGTGACATCTCATGTGACCAAAGAGAGCTTTCCATGACTGAAAGCCTTTACCGCATTCTTTACATGCCTTCCCTTCACGCAGAGCACCGTCTTTTGAACCCGAAAGCCTCCAAGTCTTCTTGGGATTCTCTCTGAGGCCATAACCAACGTGACCACCAGCTTCAGAACACATGTAGTTGTTACTGTTTCTTTCTCCGTTCACAGAAGATACCTTTTTCCTGGTAAGCTTCTCGTCAGTTTCAACTGAATTCATCGTCATATGAGACCTCATATGACCTCCGAGGGACCTTCCACAGGGGAAAGTCTTCTTACAGAACTTGCATAAATGCTTCTGTTCTTGGTGTTCTTCCATCGACTACTTCGGCACTAACAATACCAAAAACCGAGAAACCCAGATCAGGAAACCAGATGAGAGCTCAAACCTAATGGAGAAGTCCAACAGAGTGCTTCAATTCCGGCCTCCTTCCATCGAAACAACCTAAATGCTAAACAAACAGAGGAAACCACATCAGTTCAGATCAGACGAGCAAAGAAAGAGCTCAAATCTGTTAACAAAATCGAATCAGATCACGGGTTTTTTTAACTTCTTTAACTGATCAAAGAAGAACCCATCTCGGATTCCGAGGTCACTGTGACCAAGAACAAGATCTGATGCACATAAAACCACTGAAATCGGTACCTTTCCTCTCACTCTCCCTGGGCGGTTGAAAATCAAATTCGAAGAGATGGGTCCGTGACATTAGTTGTTGAAAAAAAAGAAGCAATGAATAGGCCAGAGAAGAAATTAAAACTATAAAGAAAGAAGAGAGCTTTCTGCTATCGTTCTGTCCCTCCCTCTTCTTTGGTGCTGCCTATGGCTATATTTGGAGGAGAAATCCATGCATGGAAGCAAAGAAAAAAAAGAGGAAAGGAAAGATTAGCAGCACGTGTACACAACTGAGAATCCTACGCCATTCCATCGTACGGCTGGAATTTCTCTATTCAGAAGCTCTGGGCCTTGGAGAGCCCACTTAGAACTAACTACCCCCAACCATTTCTTCCTTTGTCTTGCTCTCCAGACCCACACAGACACAGGTGAGGACGTCAGTGGTTCAAAACTTCAAATCAATTGTCCAACCGTTATTTTTGTAGACTTTCTCATTTTTTTCCATCCCTTTACCATTTATTATCAATAAACACCTACTTCAGTTTTTCCTTTTATTATTCTCTTAATTAAATCACTGTTTGCTAACATCTGCCATGTTTCAAGCTTACCCAGAATTTTAATTTATATATTAACTCAAGATTATTGAGTTTTATGTGGTTTGAAGACTTTAGAAGCAACCCAGAAAATGAAAATTAAAAAAAAAGGCAAGGAAGACTTTGGAAACTACAACACAAAGCCCCTCTTTGATCTTGACTATTTTATTGATGTTGGGTTTCTGAGGAATTTGGATGTTTGTTTCTGACGCGCGCGCATACAGTATATCCACTGATACCTTGTCACAGATTGGCCAACAGCGCTGGGCGCTAGGATCTGACTTCTGAGAAACGGTGCCGGCCTTCAATGCTCTAACCGTAAAGAAAGTGTCTTGTAAACAACTGTCAGATAGAAGTAGACTTTAATGGGTTGATGGGGTTGGTTCCCTCCTCCCGTCCTCCGGTCTTCCTCAGCCATCTCCGTGGAAAACCAGACCGAAGGGTCCGAAGCCCCCCACATGCGAATGCGAGGTCTCACCACTTAACTGTATAGGATTGTGTCAAAGAGGTCGGTCTCTCATGCCAATTCAAGGTTGGATCCGAGCAATGAGCGGAACACAATTGAATGCCACAATGTGGCACCTCACATCCAGGCAACTTGGTTAAATCATAGCTCATTAATTATTTCCTCATCTTGACGATATTTGGCTGGAGTCAAACATGTCGCATTGCAGACTTGCAGTACAACTGGCCAAACTTCTGAAGAACTGCTCATTCTCGCTTGCATTTCTGATCTTCTCTCAACAGTTCCAACCTCCAGTTTTAACTTTTAATTGGTCTAATCAAACAATCGGTGTTCAATGTTATTTGGGGTGGACAGAGAATGAACATATATAGAAGCTCAGTTCAAGAAAGAAATTGTTCAATTTTTTTTTTTTTTTTTTTTTTTATTGATGAACAGGGAGACCCTTTTGGGGAACAAAATCATTGAAGAGGGGTTTGGTGTATCTTTTGCATCTTTCAAATATTTGAACAATTAATTATTTAGTGTGTCTCAAATAACAAATACTCTTATTTCGCCACCAAAAAGGAACAGAAGAAAAACTGTTTGATGCCTACTTTTCTCTAACACACTAGAAAGATGATCAAGTGGAGTGTAACACAAAATTACAAATGGAGAGAAGGTTGGAAGTTGGAACTCACGCTTCTACTTGCATATACTTAATATTTGATAAATCACAGTTGGTATAAAGAGATGATGGAAGGTTGGTACTGGTGGTGAAAATTGCCACGTGGCAAGCATATTTGTGAATCATATAGGAATAGGACCCACTTTCCATGCACAGTTGCACACCGTATTTGACACTGTCTTACATACCGAGTCAACACCTTCCATCAATGATGATTGCTTACAATGACAGCTTGACCTTTTCCCAGGAAAGGTTGCCTGTGCACTGTCCTCTTGTATAAACTATTAACATTCTTAAGAAGAGATCAAGATAAGATGCAATATTTATACTTCTTGGTCCGACTAGCCTAGCTCTATTTCCAGTCTTGGACGAGACGACCAAGTCTGATCAGGTTTTTATTTTGTCGCATTTGGGTCTAGAATTTCATAGCCCTGAACCATTTTCACCCACGCGTCATGGGCCTGATTCGGGCTATTTTTTGGGGTCTCTTTTTCTGGAGCCTGCTTATCTCTTTTACTTGAACCTTGGCCGGTTGCCATGATGGCCAGCTTTGACCTGATCGTTCTCACCTTTTCACTTGACTTCACTGCTTGAACTGGGCGTGTGGGCCGTGGGCAATTGACCATACATCTAACATCAAAAGTCTATGAAGAAATTTCTGGACCGGGCCAAAAACTGTGTTTTAACGTGTTGCCATGATTGAATGGGTTTGGTCCCAGCTTACTTCCCAGAGCGAAAAAATAGGCCCATGATCAAGGGCGACCTTTCACATTTAATTATTTTGCAGAGATATAGGGGTTGAGTAGCTGGTGACAGCTGACGAAGCAACATCTTAGCCACGTGTCCTACTCTGCTTGAGGAGCCAACGTGTCATTTTGGCACATGGCATGGTCCCATACTGTTTTCTTATTTGGTTAGTTAGAATCAGGCCAGCCTGAACCCAACACGTTGCATTTTTTTAAGGTAACAGCAAAGTGGATACACTGCTTATATTTTATACACATAAAACTTTATAATCAATTCATAGCCGAGTTTTGGTGGTTGGCCTCCTAGGCAGTTGAATCAAGTAGTGAGTAGTGACAACACTGACCCACAAAGCTACAATTTGAAGCTTCAAGAATATAATTCACATAGGGACAAGAGAATCTCTCAATTAGGCCCAAAGTACTTAAAAATAATAATAATAAAGAAAAGAAAGCTCATTGACTAGAAGACTCTCTGGTTGGATCTTTTCTGTGGTAATACATATAAAGGTGCATGTGGACTAGATGGATCTTTATGGTGCTGTTGTTTTAGGCAACCATCACAGTAATTTGTCTCTGAACTTTTTTAGTAAAACTATGGTGTGGGTTCAAGTAACCAGAATTTAGATCGAGTATGACTTGTCTTTTCCAAGTTCTTTTTTATTAAAGCAAAAGAAGAAAAAAAAAGAAAAAATTTCCGATCCTTCGTTTGGATTGACTGATTGAGAGAGAGATATGTTATTCATTCTAAACGGGTCAGTTCAAAAAAAAAATTTCAATTTCAGAATTCTGAAGTGGAGTACAGTCAACTTTTTTTTTTTTTTTGGGTAAAAGAAATTTTTTTTGGTAGAAAACAGTCATTCATTAAAGGAGGGGCAATACAAAAGGAAAAGAAAAACAAAGCAACAAAGAAGAAAAAGAAAACAAAATGCTGGAGGGGGGAACTGAGTCAAACACTCCTGCAGGGGGGTTTTGATGGTGGAAAGATCCTTCGGTACCAAGGAGGCCAACCACCCCGGGAGCGCTTCAGAAAAAAGAAAACTGTTATTTAAGCCACGCTTAGCTGTCTCATGAGCAGCTTCATTCACAAGCCTAAGAGCCCAACTGAAACTAAAGTTTTTTCCTTCTCCAAGGATAAGGATAGCTTTACAAATGAAGAGGAGATCCTTATGTCAAGAGACACTGAAATTTTTTAAACTGTTTATCAACTGCAAGCTATCAAATTCAAGCACAACTGAACTTAAGTTCTGTTCCACTACAAAATGAACAGCTTCTAGTAGGCTCTTTGCTTCTACTATCAAAATAGAAGAAGCCAACAAAGGGCCACCTCTCACACACCAACAAAAACCAAAAGAATCCCTTGACAAAAAAACAAAAGAGGCTTTTCCACTAAATAAAAAGCCACAATCAACACTAAATTTTAGATATCCCTGGATCAGAGGATGCCAAGAAACTTGAGAGACTTCATTTGTTCTAGTCTGCAAACAACTTGTTGATATCTTTTGCCAGTGCTGAGATGTCTCCGCTATTGATATGCAAATAGAAGAGACCACAGACCAGATGTTAGGGGATTCATTATCAAAAAGGAGAACATTCCTATCTTTCCACACGTGCCAAAGACAAATGACGAGGTTTATAACTATTTCTCGATTTGACTTAGGTCTTTGACTGGTACTGCTGAACTAGCTATGGAAGGGGGTGTTATTTGATAGACCATGAGGGTTTGATTCCCACTCCAGCCCCCAACCAGATGCACCTAGTTCTGTTACAGAGCAAGAGAGCATCGAAGATGGTCTCAGGGTCTCTATTGCATCTACGATAGGATGGAGAATTAATGATTTTTCTCTTAAAGAGGTTATCAGCTACAATAATACCGTTATGAAAACACCTCCAGATGAAGTGTTTAATTTTTGGTTCTACGGGTAGATGCCAAATTATATTCCAAACCTCTTTATCAGTTATTGTGTTACCCTCAGTTCTACTAGAACCTTTGCTCATCATCACATGCTCTTTAGTCAAGAAGTAGGCTGATTTCACCATAAATTTGCTTTTATCATTTAGAGCCCAAATTAATTTATCCTCCCATTCAGGGTTAACCAAATCTATTTCTAGGATCTTTTGTGCCTCAAAAGGGGTGAATAAACTGTTGATTTTCATGACATCCCACCTTCTTTCTTGTTGAAGAATCAGATTTGCCACTTCTGCAGGACAATCGGGACTAGGCCTCGGACCCATTGGTTTAACGCCCTCTAGGCCAGGAATCCAAGGGTCAGCCCAAGGATCTATTCCAACTCCTCTATTAATCTTCCAAACCAAACATTTTTGAAGGATTTCCTTGCCTTTTTGGATGCTTCTCCAACCCCAAGATGGTTTCCTCCTAGGTTTAGACAGAAGATAGGACTCTCTTGGAAAGTGCTTGGCTTTTAAAGTTCTTTCCCAAAGGCTTGATGAGTTTGTACAAAGTCTCCAAACCAGTTTTGCTAGCAAAGCAAGGTTGAAAGCCATGGGGTCCCTGAACCCCAGTCCACCATTCATTTTGTTTTTACTAATTGTATCCCAAGAGGCCCATCTAACTTTTTTATTGTTGTCCTTATCTCCCCACCAGAATTTTTTGTGAAGTTTTACAATATCATCGCATACACTCTTTGGGAGGAGAAAGCATGACATACAATGGGTTGGGATTGTTGAAACCACAAATGTCATGCGAACTTTTTTCCCTGCTTGTGAAAGTAGGGTTCCTTTCCAACTCCCAGCTTTACTTGCAATTCTTTCCTTCAGAAAATTAAAAAGGTGACACTTCTTTCTTCCTATTTCAGGAGGGAGACCCAAGTAAATGGAGGGATTTTCTACTCTCTTGACCTTTAAGAGTCCAGTCATTACTCTTTGGAGTCTTGGATGGAAGTTTGAGCTAAAGAAAACTTCGGACTTGTTGTAGTTCACTAGTTGATCGGAGGCTCTCTCATATAAGGATAGAGCATTAAGGATAGCTCTTCCTTCTTCCAGATTTGCTCTAGAAAAGATGTAGCTGTCGTCAGCAAAGAACAAGTGACAGAGGAGAGGGGATTGCTTGCAGATTTTGATTCCAAAAATAATTTTCCTACTCACTAAGTTATTCAGTTTGGTTGACAGAACATCAAAGCATAATAAGAATAAATGGGGGGAAAGGGGGTTTCCTTGTCTTAATCCCCTTTGGGGGTAGATTTTTGGCGAAGGCGATCCATTGATCAAAATTTGGTAGGTCACTGAAGAGACACATTTCATTACCCAATGGATCCAAGTATTGCCAATGCCCATAGTCTCTAAGGTTCTTTGAAGGAAAGTCCACTCAACCGTATCATAGGCCTTACTCATGTCAAGCTTTAAGGCCATAAACCCTGAAGTAGCTTTTGTGTCTTTCATATAATGCATCACCTCATGGTAAAGGAGGATGTTATCATTGATAGCTCTTCCAGGGATAAAAACACTCCTGGTTTTTAGAGATTATTGACCCTAAAATTTCTTTCAGCCTATTTGCAAGGATCTTTGCTATGATTTTATACACAGTATTGCAAAGACTTATAGGCCTGAACTGAGCAGCTAATTCAGAGCTTTTAACCTTTGGGATTAGAGTAATAAACGTGGTGTTTAGGTCTTGGTCCAGATCTCCATTTTGGAAAAAGTTGCAAACCTCTTTTACCACATCCACTCCTACTGTCCCCCAGTATTTCTAGAAGAAAAAATTTGGAAATCCATCAGGCCCCGGGGCCTTCCTAGGGGCCATTTGGACGAGAGCCTCCTTAATTTCCTCAGAGGTGACTTCCTTCTCTAACAGGCAGTTATCCTCACTAGTGATTACATGTTGAATATGATCAAGTGTTGAATCCAGATCCATAGGGTTACCTGAAGTGAAGAGATTTTTAAAATGATTTACCAAAATTTGTTTGATATTCTCCGGACCCTCCATCCACTAGCCATCTTCATCCTTCAGTTTTAAAATTTTATTTTTTGCTCTCCTTCTGATGGTGGCATTATGGAAAAATCTAGTGTTTCTATCTCCATAGGAAATCCAATTAGCTCTGAATTTCTGAGCCCAATGCATTTCCTCTTTTTTCAGAATCAAATCTAATTTTTCTTCAATTTCATTCACTCCTTGCTGGTTGTAATTTGATTTTCCTTTTGCCTGTTCCTGGCAATGCTCTAACTTAACACTTTCTAATCGATCCTTTATGATTCCAAATTCCATCTTGTTCCATTTTCTAAGAGTATGACTAAGTTTACTGCACTTCTTGAACACAGGTTGAGAGATTGACTGCTCATTCCAGCATTTACTGATGACATCTCCACACTTCTAATTCATGACCCACATTTCCTCGAACCTAAAGGGACGCTTGATCTTAACCAGAGGAGGATCTGTGGTTAGACAGATGGGGAGGTGATCATATCCATGAGAGATAATGGTGGATACCCTTGCCTTTGGGAAAATCTCCTTCCACGAGATATTTCCCAACCCTTGATCTAACTTTGCTTTTATGTGGCTTGTCCCTTCCCTTTTATACGGCCAAGTGAAAAGAGGTCCATAGTTCTGGATTTCCCCCATTTGTATGGATCTCATAAAATCATTATTCTTCCACAAGGTCCCCATTTTTGCTTGTCTTCCTCCCAATTTTTCATGTATGTGGAAAATTAGGTTAAAATCTCCAATGCAGCACCAAGGACCCAGGGTATGGGTAGCTAACCTTTTAAACTTCTCTTGGAACAAAAATCTCTTGGATCTTTTCGGCTCCCCATAAACCAAAGTACACAACCATTTCAAATTGTTTTCTTCTTCAACAACATGAATAAAGTACCTATCAATGGCGAGAATTTTGAGATTTGTTTTTTCTTCCCAAAAGAGGGTCAGGCCAATGGCTAAGCCAATGTGGACTACACCCCAACAGTTCCAATTCCTAAAAATGGGTAAAAGAAATAGTACCTTCGGTTCTTCACCCAGAGACCGGATCTGCTCCTCACACATGGTGCCTCACAGGTGCTTTACATGCACATCCTATCATGCATTGGGAACATTTCCCGTAGTTATTAGTTACTATTGATGGGAGATGTTACCAATGCACGGTGAATGTGCTTGTGAGGCGCCCATTTGTGAGGAGAAGATCTCGTCGCCTTCACCCATAGGCCGTAACGAGTTTACATCTGCGCCCCACAACGTCCCACAACACATCTCCATCGTGTATTGAGAACATCTCTCGATGATGATATCATCAGTTCTAATACTATCATCGGGAGATGTTCTCAATACACAACGGAGATGTGATGTCAGACGTTGTGGGGGGGGGGGCCTTGTGCGGCGCAGATGTGAACTCGGCCATAACAATTCATTTAGTTATGAAAAACGTTGTTCCTTGAGAGCTCACTAAGCGAAAGTGAGATTTAGTTTATAAAGGAAAGGTAAAACATGCATAACTATTAATATAAGTGCAAATTTCTTAAATTATCCTACTGTTTAGCTAATTAATTCTATCCTTTATTGTTTAAATATTGTCTTGCACTATCCCTATTGTTTATGACAATTGTCATCATCGTTAAATTTTAGCGGAAATAATGAAATGGCAATTTTACCCTTTCGTGGACAGTAAAATAGGATGAACAAAGCCTAAACTCAAGGTGATCGTCTTCACGTAGAGTGGACTCCGAAATTTCAATGGATGACAAAGTAGGGTGAACGTACGCTAAACTCAGGGTGGACTCTATATACCGCTCCAGTGATGACGGAGACGACAACGATGAAGAATTTCTACGTCGCCGATCAAGAACCACATCATTCCAAAATTCCAGGTGTCCTCCCACCGCTGCCATCAGAATCTAAGCTTCTCCTTGAGAAATTAGAAGACGAACCAGACCCTCTTTACTACCCACCAAGCATGGATCTTCGCATCATGGGAGCTTGCTAGAAAACCATTCCAAGGCATAGCAGAGTCACGTGTAATGTTGAATTCTTTGACCCCTTCTCCTCTATGCATTTTTGGATTGACCAAAATTGTCGCCACCATTGAAACTTCCACCAGTGGTGATGATCTTCTTCTTCCTCTGCCCCCTTCTCCTCCATCTGTTTTTGAATCGACCAAAATCATTGTTGCTGCTGCCTATACCCCTTCTTCCTCCACTCCCCTTCACCTCTATTTTTGGAACGACCAAAATCACCGCGGCCACTGCAACTTCTAGCAGCAACAATGATCTTCTTCTTCTTCCTCTACCCCCCTTTTCCTCTTCGTTCCCCCTCTCCACCTCCCCAGCAAGCTAGTAGATTAGTTGAAAGTGTTGGTGGTGGCACTAATGAATCAACTTCTCATTGCATCAGAACACTTACTCAAGTTCGAAGAAATCAAAGAGATCCACTCCACAACAAAAGATGTGATTCTCATCTAGGGTTTCTAGTCAGGCTAGGACTGTAAGGGATGTAGCACTGGTTGAAGAGGGATCAAAAGGGGTTCCCTCTTTAGAGAATTTTGAGCGGTACATAGCGCCTTTTCCACCTCATTGAAGCAGGTGGTGAAGCAAGTCGACCTCAATGGTTCTGACGGTTCCCCTATGGCATCGAGGAAGAGAACGAGAGGGAGAGGGAGAGGGAAGAGGCGGAGTTCGACAAGACGGAAGCCCATCTCACGCGCCCAAACCCCTAGGTCAGACGAATTCTTCTCTCCTCCCCCGGCGGTGGTGCCACCAACTCCCTCAAACCTGTTGCACCAACTTCGGCCTTAAGATCACTAGCTTTAGAGTTCAACAATGGCATGACCGGCTTTGGGGTCCAAAGAGTTTGTCTTGGCCTGAGCATATCCTTAGGCGAACCTGAAAACCCCACTCCCTCGGACCACCAGCATCTCTTTGATCCTATCAAATCTACAAATTTGATCTCTGTCAAAAAAATGAATTTGATCAGATTCAGGTGGCAAGCACTAGCACCACCTACATTTCAGATGACCAGCACCGACGTCGGGTGAAGAAAAGGGTATTACTATCATTTTCTTCAAAAATATAACTCTCAAGTGGTGTGGCATGCGAACAAATTATGACAGAACCCTAACGTTAGGGGAGTAATTAGTCAATTGTCAAAAATAATAGGGGTAGTGCAACACAATAGTTAAACAGTAAGAGAAGAGTTAGTCAATTAGTTAAACAATATGGGTAGTTTAAGAAATTTACCCTTAATATGATAATGGGCATTGGACATAGAGGCATGGTGTTAAGTTAAGGTTTTGTTTGGATGTATGAAAAGTGGATTTTGTGTTTGTTTTGCTTGTTTTGTATTTTTACTTTAATCAGCTTTGGTATTTTGTGCTTTCACTCCCTTAAAATATTTTGTACTTTCTAAATATATAGATAATCGTAACTCATAAGTAAGGTATTTAAACACGTACCACATGACTGCATAGATGTTATATGCCACTTGAATGTTTTTTTTTTTTTATAATGCCACTTGAATGTATTTAGTGGCATATATATAGTAACATATATAGATGTCATAAGGCACTTGAATCTAATATTCAATGACAAAGTGTGTGCTATGTGACATCATATATGCATGGTATATAGCATCAATGACATGCATGTATCATGTGGCACTTTCATGGCATTAATGATATGCATGTGACGTGTGTCACTTAAATGTATTCAATGGCATGTGTTGTGCCAAATGGTGAGCAATATATCGATGCCAAGCGATATTTGAGTGTATTCAATAGCATGTATATGCTACATGTATTGAGGAGCGTATGAATGGTATGAATGCTATGGTATCAATGATACAAGTGTATCATGTGGTAAGATACCACATTTTCACTTAAATATATTTAATAACATGTGTGTGTCTCATATACAAACCAATGTCACGTGGCACTTCAATATGGATATACATATGATACATTTTGGAAATGCATAGATAAAGACAAAAAAATAAGGAAATACTTGAATACATTAAGAAAATATATATAAATTCTGTAAATACAACACTAAGAGTAAATTTAATGTCAAAATAACCACAAATAATATATAAATGCATAAAAAATGTATATTTTAATGATATATCAAAGCATATATTATAATTAATGTAGCAGGATACATAGATGTCATAAATTTCATTGATACAAATCAAAGGTACAAAATATATGCAACTATTATATTTTAATTATTATTTTCAATTTTTATTTCAGTATTTTTACTTGTTAACATTAAAAAAAATTCAACTAAATATTAAATTCTCAAATGTTTGGTGAACAATATTTTATTTTGTAAACAATAAGTGTTATAAAAAATTGTTAAAATTTTAAGATACATGTCAGATGCACATACATAATTTTTAGTTATTAAAATAATTATTCCATTATTTTATAAAATATTAATTTTAAATATTACTGTTTTAAAATTTTAATTGGAGTTGTTAAACATAAATGATGGAGGGTGATTTGGCCCGACCTCGCAGCACGGGTACACGTGGGTGTGACCTTACTCAAACAGCGACTCAGCATGACAGCGCAACGAGTGTGAGCATAACTCGGAGGGAAAGTCCCACCGAGTTCGGCTCGGCAACTCAGCGAGTAAACTACTCGTCGGGAGCCGCCTTACCTGCACCTCCTCCCCAGCACTTCGGGGGATCCCGAGTTCGGGGTGCCCTGACCCCTTTTAAGACCCGAGCTCCTCCCAATGGACCTCGGGCCACTCCCAAGCAAGGACACAACGATCCTTCCCCGGACACCTCGAGGCCCAGGCACCTCGGGTCAGCTAGCTCGGCACAACCGGCTACAAGCAGCCTGTCACTCCAAGGATAGCCCGGCTCAGGGTAGTTCGGTATACCACAGGAGGGTTTCCTGCTCGACCGCCGTACCCGACAAATTTGTGGATAGCAGGCATGTCCCTCTCGCCGCGCCTGCCACCTTTAGAAATGTGTCCCGCACCTGACTGATACGTACCTTGCAACGACGGCCCCATGCGTGCCACCTTAGCCTTGCCTGTAATGGCTGTGGCAGACTGATAGTGGTGGTTATACCTGCCCTGTCAGAAGTCAAAGGGCCTGAAGCAACGGAATTCGGTTATAAGCGGCTTATTCTCAAGGAGCAAGGTATCTTCGAATCACCTGCATAACCTTTCACTCTTACCCTTCGTTCTCCTTTTGCTTCTTGCACACAATACTAACTTAAGCATCAGAGTGTTTCCGCCGAGAAACCCCCCGGGAGTTCTTCCTCTTTTCTCTCGTCTCAGGTACCTCTCAGAAGCCACGCGAGCGCCAGTTAGGAGTGACCGGATTGCGCTACATCATTTGGCACCATCTGTGGGAATTGCTTCAAAAGGCCTATCTCTCTAAACTTTCTCAGTTCTTTTCTTCCTCGAAACAATCCAATGCTCATGGCTTCCTCTAGCAACGTCGAGTGAAGCACGGAAATGGATAAATCCAGGGAACAACCCCAGCTTCCTACTGTCCGTATCGGACAGTTCATCGTCCCCCTCTCAGCGGACGGAATCCCCAGCTTGAATGTGCCTATCACAGTGACACCTGTCGTTGCCCCACTCCCTACTACAATCGGAGCGACGATCACCGAACCTTGGGTCATGCCCCCAGCGGCCAGCTCAAACCAACTGGAGGACGTGATGCAGTGCATGCAGGCCATGCAGGCCCAAATGCAACAGTTCCAGCAACTTTAGCTCTATCAACAACACGTACTTCACCAGGTCTCCCAGTATCAGTATTAGCAGAAGTTCCCCCAGCTGCCTCAACCTCAACTTCAACAGCCACAGTTCCCGCCTCGCAGCATGCTAAGTCTCGCCGCCAGGACGAGCGCCCCTCTGGCCAAGGAGAGGTCCCCCAAAACCTCCCAAAAAACTAGGCCTCCCCCCGCAGCAGACGAGAGAGACCAACTACCCCGATTTCACCGCGGGCGGACAGGTTGGGAGGAGCCCAGCTCGCCAGGTCTACGTCACCACAGCAGTCAAAGTTTGAAACCCCGCTCCTTGAGAACCGGTTCGAGATCCTAGCAACAGACTCCAAGCAGGACCCCTCTGTCCGCAGCCATCACCAGCAGACCGGGCTACTTCATGCACAAACCATTCCGGACAGCGCAGAGGTGAGCAGCATGAACGCAGAGCCCACCATGAAGCAGAGACGCTGCCGCTGAGCTCGCCGATCTGTCATCCACGATTTGCCCGAGCTCATGGGCAAAGAAGAGGTAAGCTCGGCCGAAGTCAAAGCTCACCTCCTCTCAGTTCCATCCCCCTTGTCTTTCGAACTCCTGTCAGTTCCAAAGCCCAAAGACTTCAAGCTCCCCCCTCCTGACAAGTATGACGGGTCGTTTGACCCAAATGATCTCGTAAATGCCTTTCAGTCACAGATGCACCTGGTGCGAGCCAGTGAGTCGTGCATGTGCGTGGCCTTCTCCACTACTTTTAGGGGAGCAGCCTGCACGTGGTACCGGAACTTGGCACCTGAGTCGATAAGAAGTTGGGCGCAGTTCACACAAGCCTTCACGTCCCACTTCGTCACCAGCAAACGGTGCCCACGAACTGAAGAAAGCCTCCTCGGCATAGTGCAAAGAGAGGGAGAGTCCATTCGGGGCTATATCAAGCAGTTCAACGATGCTTGTATGCAGATACCACGCATGGACCCCGTCGTACACCTTGCAACAGCCAAGAAAGGTGTGACACACAAAGAATTCAAATGGCACATGGTTGTCAACCAACCAGCGACCATAACCGAGTTTCTGAAACTTGTGGACATATTCATAGCCACCGAAGAGGAGATCAACCAAAAGGGGGGGCAAGGCCGGGTCAGTTTTCCGGACCTCCTGTAGAGGACCGAGTTGATTACACCCCACTAAACGCGAAGCGGGCTGAAATCCTGATGGCGATCAAGGATGCCTTGTACGTAAAGTTGCCACCCCGAGTGAGGGGGAATCCCAATGAAAGAAATAAGAACCTGTATTGCAGTTTCCACAAAGATCACGGTCACAGTACCGAGAGTTGTAAAAACCTCCGCGATGAGATAGAGGAGCTCATCCGTCGCGGGTATCTAAGAAACTTTGTACAGAATAATAATAATAGTAATAAAACAGGTCAGCAAGGGGAGTATGGTAAGGATGCCCCCAAGTCTAGTAGCAGGCCAGTCGAACAACTGCAGAGGCAGCCTCCGGAGGAGAGGCTAGTTCGGGAGACCATCCATATGATAGTAGGAGGTTCGATCGTTGCGGGTTGCACTTCAGCAACAGCTCGGGCGTCGGTTCGCGAGGCCACCCGGGAGGAGCAGAACCCCCCAAAGTGACCGAGAACAGAAGAGCCAATTTTCTTCACAGAAGATGATGCGCGAGGGGTCCACTATCCCCACGATGACACGCTCGTAATAAAGCTAAGAATCAACGACTTCGAGGTCAGGCGCGTACTCGTCGACTCAGGCAACTCAGCCGACATCCTCTTTAAAGCTGCGTTTGACCAGCTCCAGTTGTAGAGAGGTGACCTGAAGCCCGCAGACACTACTTTGGTAGGCTTCAGCGGAGAGGAAGTCCGGCCCCTTGGGAAAATAACAGTACCTGTGGAAGTCGGCACGTGGCCTTGTGTGGTCAGGTTCAAGCACGACTTCTTGGTGGTCGCGACCCCCTCCCCCTACAATGTCATAGTAGGTCGACCGATCACCCATGTCCTACGGGCGGTGGTCTCTACTTACCATTTGGCTATTAAGTTCCCAACCGACTTCGGTGTGGGAGTAACGCGGGGCGACCAGCTCGAATCCCGTAAGTGCTACGTCGCCGCCCTGAAGGGAAAAGCCAAGGTAGCCGATGACCTCGAGCTGGAGCGGCGTATGGAGCAAGGCGAAGAACGAGCCGCGCCCACAGAAGAAATTGTCGCGGTTCCGACCTCAGCAGCGGACCCAGCTCGAACGCTTCAGATTGGCGCTTCCATCCAGGAACCTCTACGATCAGAACTTGCAAGTTTCATACTTCAAAATTTAGATATTTTTGCATGGTCAGCGGCAGAGATGCCCGGTATAGACCCCGAACTCATAACTCACAAGTTGAACACTGATCTTGTTGTTAGGCCCGTTAGACAGAAGAAACGCATCCTAGCCCTAGAGCGGTGGAAATCAGTCGACGAGGAGGTGAAAAGCTCCTCGCAGCTGACTTCATAAGAGAAGTCCACTACCCGAGTTGGGTAGCCAACCTCGTCCTGGTAAAGAAGGCCAACGACAAGTGGCGCATGTGCGACGACTACACCAACCTGAATCGGGCTTGCCCAAAAGACTGCTTCCCGCTCCCTAGAATTGACCGATTGGTGGATGCGACCTCAGGGCACGAGTTGCTAAGTTTCTTGGACGCATATTCGGGCTATAACCAGATGAAGATGGACCCGGCGGACGAAGAAAAGACTGCCTTCATCACGGAATTCGGCCTATACTGTGACAAGGTTATGCCCTTCGGGTTGAAAAACGCAGGGGCAACCTTTCAAAGGCTTGTAAATAAGTTGTTTGTGCCGTTAATCCACAGAAAAGTAGAATGCTATTAGATGATATGGTCGTCAAAACTCAATTCTCACATGATTTCATACAAGATTTGCATTTCGTTTTTGAAATTCAGCGTAAGTTTAATATAAGACTGAACCCAAACAAGTGTGTGTTTGGTGTGACCTCGGGCAAGTTCCTAGGATACATCATTAACCGGCGCGGCATCGAGGCCAACCCGGATAAAATTAAGGCCATTTTAGATATGAGACCACCCTGGAAGTTGAAGGAGGTTCAGAGGTTGAATGGCCGCATAGCCGCGCTGAGCCGCTTCATGTGTAAATCGGCGGACCGCTGTCTACCGTTCTTTAAGGCAATTAAGAGCAAAGGGTTCGAATGGACCCAAGACTGCCAACTCGCGTTCGACGAGCTCAAGAAATACCTCACTAGTGTGCTGACCTTAACACAACCCGATGAAGGCGATGTTTTAGAATTGTACCTCTCGGCGAGCGACGAAGTGGTCAGTTCGGTACTAATAAAGGAAGTAGATCGGGTCTAACAACCCATCTATTACGTTAGTAAAGTATTGTAGGGAGCAGAAACGAGATACCCGGAGATGGAAAAGCTAGCATACGCATTGATAATCGCAGCTCGGAAGCTTCGCCCGTACTTCCAAGCTCATACTGTTGTCGTCCTCACCGACAAACCTCTGAGGCAAGTATTGCTTAAACCCGAGGTCTATGGTCGGTTGACGAAGTGGGTCGTTGAGCTCAGCGAGTACGACCTCCAGTACAAGCCGCGAACTGCCATTAAGGCCTAAGCCTTAACAGATTTCATAGCCGAATGCACATTCAGCTTCGAAGTTCCTAGGCCAGTTGAGCACAAGGCTCCCAGCTCGGGTGAGCCCGAAGCTCACAGGTCGGTCGAGTCCAAACCCCGTGAGGTAGCAGCCAGTGTGGCACCTCTCTTAGCTCGGCCAACTGCGAGCTGGGATGAGGAGCCCTGGATCCTTTACGTAGGTGGCTCCTCGAATCAACAGGGCAGCGGTGCCGAAATAGTTCTACACGGCCCAAGCGTTACGAAACTGGAATACGCGATACGTTTTGAGTTCACGGCGTCTAACAATGAAACAGAGTACGAGGCGTTGATAGCTGGACTAGCCATAGCCAGAGAAGTAAAAGAAAAGCACATTGTTATCTGCAGCGACTCCCAGCTCATGGTTAACCAAGTCACCGACGAGTATGAAGCTCGCGAGCCAACCATGATTGCCTACTTGACCAAAGTTAGAGAGGCCCTGCTCGACTTCCAGTCACACTTCATCAGACAGATCCCTAGGTCGGAGAACGTTGTGGCCGACGTCCTGTCCAAGTTAGCCAGCACTAGCGACATCACCATGAGAACTGTGTACATAGAGGACCTGTCTGGCCTAGCATTCTAAGGGGGGCAGAGGAGGTCGCTCCTGTCGTTCAAGCAGAGTCGAGCTGGATTGACCCGCTCACGAGGTTCTTGCTACACGGGACCCTCCCTGCATATCGCAATGCGGTCAGAAAGGTGCAGCGCCAGGCAACCAAATACGTCATGATAGACGAGTGGCTGTACAGGAGATCCTACACGCTCCCCTATCTACGTTGCTTGCGGCCTACCAAAGCCGAACTCGTACTCCGCGACACTCATGAGGGGTTGTGTGGCGGGCACTTGGGGGCAGGGCCCTTGCCCAGAAAGCGCATGGACAAGGGTATTATTGGCCAACAATGAAGGCATATGCCATTGAACCCGTTAGAAAATGTGACAAATTTCAAAGACATGCCAATATTCACCACCAACCCGCTGCCGACCTCAAGTATCTCACCAGTCCGTGGCCCTTTGCACAATGGGACATCAATAACAGCAGTAACGATAACAGCCCGAAATGTCCAAGTGGGTAGAACTAAGGAAGTTCTTAGTGGAAGTAGTGGACTATTTTACCAAGTGGGTAGATGCCGAACCCTTCGTAACGATAACAGCCCGAAATGTCCAAAATTTCTTTTGGAAAAACATCGTATGCCGCTTCGGATTACCCCGAGTACTGATTTCCGACAACAACAAACAGTTCGAAGACATCAAATTCCAAGACTGGTGCCAAGATATGGGAATCCGACAAAACTTTACTTTAGTCGCACACCCTCAAGCAAACGGTCAGGCAGAAGTCACAAACAGAGTCATCTTCCGCGGATTGAAAGCACGGTTGGACCGGGCTAAAGGATTGTGGGCAGATGAACTACCCAGTGTTCTATGGGCATACCGGACCACGGAGAAGACCGCCACGGGAGAAACACCCTTTAATCTCACCTACGGCACCGAAGTAGTGATTCCTGCAGAGATCGAAGTGCCTACGCTACGATTAGAGGCATACAACGATCAGACAAACGAAGATGAGCTACGTACCAACCTCGATCTACTCGACGAAGTAAGGGACCTCGCATACATCAGGACAGCAGCCTACCAGCAGAGAGTAGCTTGATACTATAACGCCAGGGTCAAGAAGTGGAATCTCCGTGTTGGCGACCTGGTCCATCGTAAAGTTATGGTGCCTGAGCCCCGCGCTGGCAAGCTCGGGTCCAACTGGGAAGGCCCTTACCGAGTGAAACGAGTGTTCGGGGAAGGAACATACGAGCTCGATACCTCGAAGGGAAACAAGTACCTCGGGCATGGAATGTTGTCAACCTAAGACAATACTATCTGTAAGAATCGAGTACGCCACGAGCCACTGCCAAAGCCTAAGGGCCAGAATACTGAGCTAACATGACCTCGACACAACATGACCCAGTCGCCTCTACGGCATGGGCAGACTCCGAGAGTGAGCCACGAGCTACTCCTCCAGCCTAAGAGCTGAAACACCGAACTAATGAAGAAACCTCAGCAGCACACAAAATTGAGTCAACCCATCAGCATGAACCAAGTACTTGCAGCACCTGAGGTGCAGGCGGCTCAGGCATGAACCTTACAACAAATAGCCTGCCCTGGCATGCAAAGAGTTGGACCCACTGAGGATAATAGACGGTGACCTTCCTCGAGTACAGGTTGGTCGGGCATGCGCCCTACTATGTCCCTCACCCCGACATACACGAGGCTACCCTTACTAAACAGTTTGGGGCCACGATGGCCATTAAGGAACACCCACTTCGGAAATCCAACTCGACAGGTTGACAACTTGGAGTGAGATAACCGTCTCGACAAAAATGAATTGCGCAAACTTTTGACAAAAGAAAAAAAAAATTCTTCATTTCGGAAAATTCGTTACATAAATTTCATTAAGAACGCCTTGATTACAAGAAAGAAAAAGGGAAAAGATTTAGTTACAAGTATAAAGAGCAAACTACTTCGGGAGCTCGTCGCCTCTATCAGGAACCCCCTCGGGGATAGTATCTGGACCAACATCCTCTGCTTCATTTTCGGCGCCCTCATCTTCGGAATCGGGGTCATCTTTTGACTGACACACGATGTCGTCAGTAATCCGCGAAGTAGTGATGGAGCTCATGTCCAGCTCGGGGTAGAGGTGCCTGATCAGCCACCGGCTGAGCTTGAAGCCCTTACGGTGGGACCCCGTCATCACGTCGTCAAACCTTGAAGAGTTGACGTAGTCAATGATGGCCTGAGTCTTGGCCTCCTCGAGAGCACCCTCGAAGATTGCAGTCTTCTCTCTTATGTCTTCCCGGAGGAACCCCACTTCATGCTCTAGCTTCCCCTTCGCCTCCTTGAGGCCTTGCACTTCAAACCTCATGGCACCCCGCTCAGCCTTGAGGTTGTTCACCTCGAGCCCTAAGGCCTCCTAACTGACCTTGAGGTCGTTCACCTCGGCTCTCAGCTTGTCTTTGTCTCGGACCCGCTCCCCCTTCTCTGCCATTAACACCTCGATGAAGCTCTTCTGAGCCGAGGCACCACTCTCCAGACGGTGGACCTAACAGCGAGCTGCCCTCATCTCAACATGGGCTGCGCGTGATGACTTCTCAGCCTCTAGAGCCCACCTCAGGTGCCGATCTGATTGGAGGGTCAAGGCACGAATGGCGGTGTTCACCTGCAAAAGGGAAACCGGTCAAGAGGGAAATAAAAAAAAGGAGAGAGAGAGAGAAGAGGAAACCAGGAGTGAGTTCGGCCCACTCGCTGACCTCCCCCGGGTATGCAGCCAGCTTACTCTTCTTTAGGCTACACTTGGGGTTCAGGACGGTTTGGCCCCCTTGACCCTCTGAGCTGGAAGCCATCATCTCCACATCACAAGTGGAACTCTCAGAGGTCTCGGCGGCAGCCTCGGCAGGATGAGTCCCGGCAGTAGCAGCGTTGGCCTCGGCAACGCTTTCACTTGTAAGTCCGGTAGGCTTGACAACAGGCTTGGCGCGCCTAACGGCAGGTCCCATTGACACCTCGGGCCCCTTAGGCACGGCCCCTTCTTCCAAGTTAACAACAGGCGCGACTACCACCTCGGGCCCCGAGGCTAAAGTTTGCGGAGGTTGGGTCTCGGCTAAAGCTCGCGGGGACTCAACGCGCACCTTCTTGGCTACACGTTTCTTCCTCTTCATTTGAAGGAAAAAGCTCCTGGTTGTCTATTTTCTCCGCCTCCATGGGACCTGCAACAAAACACGACATCAGCAACCCGAAGTAAACATATGAACAGAAAGCCGAAGTGAAGGAAAACCTACCCGGGCTCAAGCTCGCCTGGACGAGCTTCTCCTCAGAAGTGAAGTCTTTATAATTCAACCCGATTTGAGCCAATGACTGGAGCGCCTTCTTGGTCTTCCCGTCAAGGATGACACCAGGGTCTTGAATGACTATCCTCTAATCGGTGGGGAAGGGCCACCTCGTACTGCTCTGGACTACGAAGTAGTCCCGCTTCCAACCTGGGACTTTGCTTGGGAGCTTGCGCATGAGTTTGAAACCTGGGTGGGGGGATAGGTAATAGGACCCAGGGAGAGTGCTCGAAGCTCTCTTCTTTATAGCCAAAATTGTGCTAAGAATATCTAAATCTATAAAGAGGGAGCGATCAAAGCAACACCTCAATGATCAAAGGGTGAAGAGGAAGTCGGAACCCGGCTATCAATTGTTCCCTGAAGATCACGATCTCGTTGGGACCGTGCTCCCATGGGAAGTTGTCGGTGGGAAGGCTATACGAGTATTCCTTAGGGAGGCGAAACCTCTGTATGAGGTTCTGAAGCCTCTCCGCAGTCATTATAGAAGGGCCAAATTGGTCTGGCTCCCGACCTCGGTGGGTGGTGGATGCCAGGTGACTCGAAGCCACCCGTACTTCAGGTGGTTGGGCAGCGGAGGAGCCACCCCGAACCAAGGTACCCACCTCGGGCTCGTCAATAAGGCTATCTACACTAGACGACGACATAGTGAACGAAAGGGAATAAACAAATTGAAAAGGAGGGAGGAAGCTCGGGAGGACTCACCAAAAGAAACACAACCGGACTGGGAGAGCAGGACGAACTGGAAGAACCGAACTAAGAGACCTCACGCGAGCTCAAACACTAACGACGAGAGCTTTGTGGTGAAGAAAATGGCCAAGGGGCCCCCTATTTATAGCCACAGCTGCGGGTTCCTCGAGGCGAAAGCGGTTTAGCACATTTTTGACGTCCGCGAAGTCCAAATCGCATGAGATCCGCGCGTAAACCAGACGCGACTTGAGTCTTTTCTGATCAAACCGGGCACCAGACCGGCCCTGTTGGACGGAGTGCGCGACAAAGCGGCCTGAAAACCGACGCCAAATCCACTCGGTGCGTCATGACCTCCCCGCGTTGGGTCACCGCCGCCAGCGCAGGGAGTGGGGGGCAATTGAAGGAGAGTGATTTGGCCCGACCTCACAGCACAGGTACATGTGGGCGTGACCTTGCTCAAACAACGACTCAGCATGACAGAGCAACGAGCGTGAGCATAACTCAGAGGGAAAGTCCCACCGAGTTCGGCTCGGCAACTCGGCGAGTAAACTACTCGTCGGGAGCCGCCTTACTCGCACCTGCTCCCCGTGGTTAAGGCACTTCGGGGGGTCCCGGGTTCGGGGCGCCCTGACCCCTTTTATGACCCGAGCTCCTCCCAATGGACCTCGGGCCACTCCCAGGCAAGGACGCATCGATCCTTCCCCGGACACCCCGAGGCCCAGGCACCTCGGGTCAGCTAGCTCGGCACAACCGGCTATAGGCGACCTGTCACTCAAAGGATAGCCCGACTCAGGGTAGTTCGGTATACCACAGGAGGGTTTCCTACTCGACCGCCGTACTCGACAAATCTGTGGACAGCAAGCATGTCCCTCTCGCCACGCCTGCCACCTTTAGAAAGGTGTCCCGCACCTGACAGATACGTACCCTGCAACGACGGCCCCGCGCGTGCCACCTCAGCCTTGCCTGTAACGGCTGTGGCAGACTAACAATGGCGGTTATACCTGCCCTGTCAGAAGTCAGAGGGCCTGAAGCAACGGAATTGGTTATAAGCGGCTTATTCTCAAGGAGCAAGTTATCTTCGAATCACCTACGTAACCTTTCACTCTTAGCCTTCGTTCTCCTTTCGCTTCTTGCACACAATACTAACTTAAGCATCAGAGCGTTCCCGCCGGAAAACCCCCCAGGAGTTCTTCCTCTTTCCTCTCGTCTCAAGTACCTCTTAGGAGCCACACGAGCACCAGATAGGGATGACCGAATTGCGCTACATGAATAAACATATGTATTTCTTTGAATTGCTTGTCGAGACAAAAGTTAATAAAAACTATTATATTTCATTTATTATCACAAGAAGCAATAAGAGTAACTTAGATTTGAATCACACTAGGAGCATTTTTTTTAATAGAGAAACACAACACAGACTAGAGGCATTGTATATCAATGTGTATTGGTTTGAATCAGTTTGTACAAAATTGATACAATGCTACATGACACTTCAACATATTCAATAGCACATGTATGCTATATGGCAACATATATGAATGCTATATGGCATTAGGTGCACCATGTAACATCATATATGCATGTCACATGACATTCACACATGTGTAATATTTTGTTGTATCCAAATGTCATATATTGTTTTTATTTTGAAAAATATATTTATAAAATTTGTTCATCCAAACGCTTTATAATTTGCATTTTATACTTTTAATCTCTCAAAAATTCAATGCACAAAATCTATTCAAACAGTACCTTAAAATAATAACGTTTGATGGCCATTTTCTAGGCTAAGGCTATGGAACTGTAAATGGGACATCTTTGTCTGTTAAAAAAAATTAAAACTGAACTGTTCAGTTTTAATTTTTATACATGCTTAACAGAAGCACTCATAAGTTCAAAGAAATTCATCATTCAACTGAACTGTTCATTTTTCGCATAGCATTTTATACATGCTTCACACGTGTAAATTTTTTTTCTTTTTTTTGGTTAATCACCCATAACTTTTTCCCTTTACCCTGTTTTTCCCCAAAGTACTGGTTGTGGGACTTAAATCCGTATCAATGCTGGAATAACCCAATTAACACACCAACGAGCCAGCCCTCGATTAGTTCACACGTGTAAAATTCTCATTTTATAGGGAGTATATAAGATATTTTGAGAAGAGATGGAAAGATAATTGGAAAACTTGTTGTCAAATTAGAAATTATTGGGTTGAAGATCAGTTGGTCATTATTGGGCCTTGTTGGGTCAAACCCAATAAGTCCGCTTAAAATAGAATCAGTTCAGGGTTTACATCCAGACTAAGCCTACCTACCTGTAGGGCTGTCAAGGACCAGGTATTGGTGCAATCTGATCCGTTCCAATATGAATCCGTTACAGATGAACCAGGTTCAATCCAATCTAATGAATACTTTGGATTATTTTAGATTAATCCAATTTAATATTTAGACTGTTCAAACTGTTCAATCAGATCGAATCCATTATAAATGGACCAAGTTTAATTAAATCCAATAAATATTTTGGATCATTAAATTTGAGACTGTTCCAATTCAATATGTCTTATTGGTCCGTTTAATCTATTCAAATTGAATTTGATTTGAGATGGTCAACCCAAACCCAGTCCATTGACAGTCTACCTACTTCAACCCATTAATGACAGCCGCTCTTATTCAAACTGCTCTATATTCATGTCCACAACACACTATCACTATGTATTAGAAACATCTGCCACGAATAAGAAGGAAGATATTCCTTAAATGCACCTATAGTATCCTGTGGGTATGGATGTGAGAATAATTTATGGGTAAGAGATATGAGCTCGAAAATGGATTGGTCTTGTTGTTGGGATGCACATTCTGCATGCAACAGTTACAGTAAAGTGATCCGGACTCCACGTGGACTGACATGCCAGCCTTGTGTGGACAGCTCAGGCTGTCGAACATAGACAACCGAAGGTTGAGCCGCCGAGGAGATCCGGCCTCCCAGAAAACGCCTTCTGCTTTTATTCTTTAACTAGAGAATGACCCCCTCCCGCCCTCCCGGTAAGGGTGTCAATGGACCGATTTTGGATTGGATCCCATCCAGTCTAAAATCAATTTGAATGGATTGAACGCTCCAATAAGATATATTGGATTGGATCAATCCAATCCAAAATATTTATTAGATTGGATTGGACTTGGTCCGTCCGTAATAAATTTGTATTGGATTGGATTGGATTATGTCAATATCTGGTCCATCGATATAAGATAAGAACATAGGTGTCAATGGACCAGGTTTGGGTTGAAACCAATCTAAATAAAAACGAATTAGACCAGATTGGATGGTCCAAACATTGAATTGGACCATCTAAAATGGTCCAAACATTCATTGGACTGGATTGGACCTGGTCCATTTATAATGGACTAATGAACTCACATTGGATTGTATCGGATTGGACCAAATCCAGTCCAATTGACACCCCTACCTCCCGGTATTAAGCATGAGGCCAGTATTTTGACATTTTCTTTGATTTATGTATTGTAATACATTTTGCTATTTTCATTATGTATTCTAATATTTTTTTTTATCTATGCATTTTAATACATTTTGTTTTTTTTTTCTTTTATGTATTCTAATAAATTTTGTTCGACACCCATTTTTTACCAAAAGAAAATTCTATGTTGTAAATTTAGGTAATTATTTTATTTGATTTTTTATGTATAAAGTTATTTAATTTAAAAGGTTAAATCAAGTTTTATTTCTAAATAGCACCCCACTTTATATTATGAATTCTATATCATTTTAAATGAATTTTTTTCTTATTAATAAAGATAATTACCACTAACTTTTTTGAGAGTGCAAGTAAGTAATAACTACCATTTGAGTGGATAGAGACATGTCTTATGAATGAATAACCACTTTTATGATGCTCTTTGTCGAAAAATTAGATTGCCAAGTATATGAAAGAAAAGCTCTTTTAGATGGGTGAAGTTTGTGCTAGACTGCTAGGAATATGAGCCGCCACCGAAATACTTAAACAGTTAAACCAACCAAAAAATAAGTATTGAGCCTTTTGTGGCCAAAAAAAATGAAAGAGCAAATTTCCTAAACTACCCTTTTGTTTAGGTAAGGTTGCGTTTGGAATTGGTATAAAACGTCATCGGTGTAAAAGTACACCAATGACATTATATTGATGACGTTTTACACTGAACCATGATTAGTGATCATTATATTTTTGAAAAGTGTGATGTGGTCGGTGTAAAGTTTTACATTGCTTTTATTGATGTAGTATTTACATCGATACGTTTTTACATTGAATATTGATTCACGACATAAAACTTCATTCCTTCCAAATGCAACCAAAGTGCAGTTTTAGGTCGATCATGATTACACTCCCTCCAAATGCCAACAAAATTGAGATAGTGTAAATATTTACACCGATTCCAAACGTAGCCTAATTGACAAACTATACCCTTACTATTTAACAATTATCTTAAACCACCCCCTCTGTTTCTGACAATTATCGTCATTGTGTAATCATAACAAAAATGATGAAATGTCCTTTTTGCCCTTGGTCTCTTCGTTATTTAACCTAATTCGCTATTGTTCATTCTCCCTTCCTCTCACCCACTTCTTGGGCCCAAAATCACTTGTTTGTCCATCTCCCTCGCCGGTTAGACTTATTCATGGGCCAGGCTCGAGCCGGGCTTTCACTCTATATTAATATATTTTTCTAAGGCCCAAGCTCGAGCCCAGTTCGACCATCGAGCCTACAACTTGGGCCCAAGCCCGGCTCTCATAAAAAGCCCAAAGCTCGGGCCTGGGCCCGAGCCTGAAATTTAGCCCTTGCTGTTAGTTTGTTACTACTGCTGAAGCAACTGAATAGAGAGAGAGAGAGAGAGTGAGAAAGAAATTATAAAGAAAAAAAATAAAAAATGTATATATTAAATTATAAATATATATGTTTCAATAAATATTATATTATTTATATATTTTACATAATATATAAAATACATATTATGTATTTTATAAAATATATAATGTTGAGTCGGGATAGGCTTTTTTGACAAATTCTGAGCCCGACCTGAAACACAGTCAGGCTTACTGTGTTAGGCTTGAGGTCAGGCCCGTGGGCTTAATTACATGACCAAACCCTACCGGGGTGTGGGCCGGGCCATCGGGCTACCCGGTCCATAAACAGGTCTATCACCGATCATACACAAGACCGAATCTGCTCCTCACATAAGGCGCTTCACATGCACATCCTACCATGCATTGGGAACATCTCCCGTACTTATAAGCTATTTTTTACGGGAGATGTTCTCAATGTACAGTGGATGTACATGTGAGGAGCAGATCCGGTTCCGTCATACGCTGGTCTTTAGTGACATCCAACGGCTTCCCTCGGGACCAGCACGGGATAACTTGCGACGAGTCGGGCTCCGTGGCTGGTACTCTTGAATCAGCGGCTACGGAGTAACAGAAGTCACAGGTGGTGAGAGATGGGAATTTTAACAATGCGCGCAAACCAGAAATGGGACTTGACTCGATACCATGTGAAATGTAATTATTGCCCTACATTAAACTTTGGGTAGCATTTCAGATCACACTGAAATGCTTCATACTTCATCTCATCTAAAATCTCGAGAGCTGGCCAAGAAATGATGAGGTGTCAACGGAACGACATTTGATTTGTGGTGTCGAACGCGTTGGGGGAGGGAGTTTCTGGATATGGCCGATGGTTCGGAGAGCTGCATTTTGGCTAAAGTTATTGGACGCAATGATGTGTGGAATTTCTCGCAACCGTCGTGAAGAAAACGGAAATTTTGAATTTGTATCAAACGTTGGATTAAGAAAACGAAAATTTCCGTTTTCTCTCTCTCGTTCTCCCCTCTCGTTGCTCTTGCTTGCAGTAGAAGCTCTCGTACTTTGAAGAAGCCAAAGGCAAGGTAATAACCTCATTCGCTTTTTTTCCTGGTTGTGCTTCTGTATTGTTCTTAGGTTTGCCCTTTTCTTCTTCTTCTTCTTTCGAAAATTTCGCTAAGAAATTCCAAAAAAATTGATTTCGTTTGTGGTTCATTCTTCATCAGCGAAGGGAGAAGGGATTGAATGGGGAAGGAGCTTGACTGGATTTGGTCAGGAAAGAGATTTGGGACACGTGGCTGACTTCTTTTGGGTTTACCCCAATAACCACAGCGAAGAGATCGGGGCAGATCCGAAGCGAGAAAAACGATTTTTGGCACCGAAGCATATGGGGTGAAAGAGCAACAGCGACAGCACGGCGTCGATGATGGGGCTTCGGTTCGGATGATAGTGATCCCCGTGAATGCTTCAAATATTTCGTTTCATTTTACTGTCTCCTTGTTTGAATTATAGATATTCATGCATATTAGAAGCCGGTGGTTCCATAAAGTTGAATCGGGCATTGAGGATATTGAATTTTTAAAAGTTTTATGTATCACATGGTGTTATGTGTGTATGGATTTTAACAAAATATTAGTGAATACTAATATCAGTTAGAGCTATTCAATTATCAAAAACAGTAAGGGCGGTTTAAGATAATAATTAAACAGTAACAATACAATTTGACAATTAATTAAACAGTAAGATAATTTAAATGTTTATTTGAAATCGATACCATTGCTCCAGAAAATGGTAACACATCAGTGTTAAATTGAAAAAGTCGGTGTTTTAGGAAATGTTAATATACTTGGAACTGCTTTTTTATAAAAACTGATGCTCTAAGCCACGCCTTAGAAATTGAGAAGGCATGGTTTGGAACAACATAGAATTTGATATTTTTTCAGATTGAAGCTCATTGCTGTCAATGAAAATATAATGTGACAGTGACATGGACTTCATATAATGGGTACTGGTGCTGAATACAAATATGGAGCATTAATATCAAACAGAATGTATTGCTATTATTTCAAGAAACTCCTCCCTAAGAGCAACATTTCCAATAAAACAAGACATCATTTTTTTTAAAAAAACACTGTTTTCTCTGCAACAACGATGCCAAATATATACTATGAAATGTGCCCAAAATGAAACAAACAAAAAGCATCTTAAAGCGTTTTGACCCACAAGAGATGCCAAAATAGGGACGTAAAACTTCATGGATGAAGAATGTTTTGGTTGTCATTTATTCTTTTTAGTGGGGATTGTTATTGTTTTGTTCAAATTGGAGGAACCACGAACCACTGACATTGATGGATATATAATGTTTGAGACTTGAAAGAGAGCTTCGTTGCGAAAAAAATATTTAGAAAAAAGTCCAAAAAGACGGCAACTTTCCCCATTTTGGCAGACAAAGAGAAAACCAAAACGCATACCATATAAATTGCCTTCTCTTTATTTGACTTATTTTCTTCGCAACCAAAAACTGAAAAAAAAAGGGTAAAAGAATAGAAAATTTCTTTGTATTATAGAGTTTAACAATCAGAGACAAGGTCGAATTAATATAATCCCACGCCCCTCCATCAGTAGTAATATCAATCAATATATCCCTCTCAAACGAGAGAGATCCCTACAAAGTAAAACAGAGTGTGGGTCCAGCCCCTGGAAGTAGGAAGGGATTCCTGCAATTCACAAATATGACATAGATTCCATGAGAGCACCCCTTAACTCATTTGCGAAATCCAACCCACCTTCTAAAACCATATTTTACAACGAAGGCAGTGCTTCCTCTTCCCCCATACGAATGTACAAGGGAAAATTGAACTCCCGAATGCTCTAAAAGAAAGAATTCCCAAAACAGATTCTTGTGTTGTATGGCAAAGGCCGCCTAGAAGGCAAGATAAAGAAGATAAAGATAAAATAACAAGGGGGAAATCTCAATCAGTAAGATCAACTAATACCCTTGTCATCTTTCCCCTTGTTAATCCAAGCTTCCTCCCCAAACACCTCTTCAATCATATTACATGTCGACAAGAATTCAACATCTTTCTTTGGACCAGTAAAATAGCCAACATCCCAAACTCTAGCATCACAAGGCTCCATAACATACCCATTTTCAACACCACCACCTATTCCGCCAGAGCTAGTGCCAATCTCAACCTTGTTCTCTTGCAACACAGATCCTGCATCAACCAGCCCACTTGAACTGTTAGTCTGACACTCGTAGGAAGTGCACGACTCATCTTGAACATCATGATCCTCCCCACCATCCTGTGGATTCTTTTCCACAAGTTTAGCTGCAATAGCAAAACCACAATCAAGTGATTTCCCCATACATGCCTCTGAAACTTCATTCCCTTCACCAATACAATTCCTATCAGCCTCCAAATCACTGTCATCATTATGTTCAGAAATTTCATCTTCATCCCCATCATCCTCGTCCTCGTGGAAATCCTCATCATGGATCTCTTGGTCATAACCAAGAACATCTTGACCAACAGGAGACTCCACCACAGAATCCTCATCCTCCTCTGTTATCCCTAACTCCTCATCACCATCATAATAGCTTCCCTGCCACTCATCATTGTCACTGTCAATGTTCATTGGATCAACTCTGTTCTGCTCAGCTCGCCTCCGGAGCATGAAGACATTGAAGTAATAACTGATAATCTCCTTCTTTGTTCGGTAAGGAAAGACCATTGAGAGATTGTCCCAGAAATTCTTGCCCAATGATGCCGGGTTAGAGAAAACCACCTCTCGAAAGAGTTGTTCATCTTCTTCAGTCCACTTGCTTGCCACCTCCTCTCCCATATCACAGAACCCCAACTCCACAAATTTCTCTTGTCCAAGGGTTTCCCTCAGCTTCTCTCTTGCTTCCATGACATGCTGTCTGACACATCTGATGGAACCCCTATCTGGACAGCTACAATCAATTCTACCATATCCAAAATCGTTGCTGCTGCAAACAGACTGTTCAAAATCAGGCATCGAAATTACACAATTTCCCATTAGTTTCTCATCACTATCATCCTCAACAGTAGGTTCACCCAAACAGTAGTTATCCTGCAGTCCCCATGCTGGAATATCTGCCTGATGGTCAGGTCCAACTGAAACAAGTCTTCGAGGAGGATAATCCAAAAATGATGAATAGACCTCCTCAGAATGAAGTAATACCCTTGCTTGAAAATCAGGTTCAGAGAAGTCGGGGGAAAATGATACCCTAACCACTGCCTCAGACCTGGAGTCTTCTTCACTAGTACTGCTGGTGACCCATGACAAGCTGGAAGCACTAACAGGAACAGTTGTCTCAAAATCTTCATTGGCCCCAGCTGAGAGTTCAGTAATGGTGACATTTAGCCTTTCCTTGCATTCAGATTTACTCAAGTCTCCTTCACCAACTTCAGAATCAGACCAACATCCGTTACTAAACTAGTTATTGAGTAAATAACCATGCAAGAAATCCAAGACCAGGACTTTAGCACCACCAAAATGTCCAACTTCCTTGTGAGACCACCTAGCAGATCTCTTGTGCCAAAAATTGATACTATCAGAATTCAGGATGTCCAGATTGGATGGTCCATACCATCCAATCAGACGCAGACTGGATCAAAGGATCTACTTGGTGGGACTCATCAAATGTTGGTGCCTCCATCCTCTTCTCCACATAGAGACCATGAATGTTAATTTTCCAGATATAGAAAATTAAGACCGCTTACCTGAACTTTGAGGTTTCTGAAGCATATCATTATAAGGAACAATATCTACAAATGAAGCCAATTGATTACTATATTCCAGCTGCCTTGAGTGCTTACAAGCAAGCTCATATGACTCTTCATCAACTAAAGGTCGTTTGTACACCATGCTTGACTGAAAACAAATAGTTAAACTAATTAGAATTACAATGTGCAAGGAAATTAGTGTTAAAGAAGAAATAGGCTGAAAAGAACAAAAGAAGCCAATACTTGAACCATGGAGTAGCAAGATCCCCCCCCAACAAAACAATAATTGAAGTGGAAACAAAAGTATGATAATTGTATCACATGTCACTCTACAAACTAAGCCATTGAACTGACAATGTTTGCTTCCTTTTCTTTCTCTCAATTAATAGATTGAACTGACAACACTTTATTTGAGTTGCTAATGGTTTTAATACAATCTCTCTGCACTCCAAACAGTAAGATGTCACCTAATAGCTAAATAGAGAAAAGGTAATTGCCATTTTCTATCTTTTTCCTGTGCTCATGAATAGCAAAGATAAAAAATATGGGAAACATGAATAAGGTAAACCTATCACCATTGGACCACTTTGAGCAATTGGCATGAGGAAGAAGCAAACTTGTCCACTAGGTAGAACATTCTATCAACTAATAGATTTGAAAATAAGAATTAGAAAAAATAAAAACAGCATCGCAAAACATCCATGGTTAATATATACACTCAATAACTGATATCTGATGAACTACTAATGCCACATCAATTATCCATCCTGATAACAGAAAGTCAAAAACTCTTTTTATGTAAGTCAAAAACTCATTTCAGCACACAAGCAGACATGTTGACTTCCAAAAACTGGTTGCAACCTGCAACCATACAGCAAAGAAAGCTTTAGCTATACTTGGTCAAAGCTTTAAGGTAGTTGTGCACCAGTCACTTGTACTAGGATGCCTTCAACCTACTTGCCAGCATAAAAGAAACCATGGATCAGAACAATCATTTTTGATAGACAACCATTAGTAGTTTCACAAATTCAAAATGAATGGCTAAACCATTAATGTGCTCAATTATTTTGTAGACATCAGTAAGAATAGAATAACTTATATATTTGCACCTAGGGTGGCAAACCAAATGAAAAAAGCAAAAACGCCAAGAAAAACTTTCTTAATTTGTTTTGTATCCACCATCAAGATAAAATTTCAATGCTCTTGTTAAAGTATCAACATTTTCTAGAACAACACCATTCTCTTAGTACTTGTATTCGTGCATTGCAGCATAAGACTTATCAAACTGTCTTTCTACTACCTACCAAAGCTAAGCCCAAAATAAAGTATTATGAAAACAACGAGAATTATAGACGGCTCTCTTTTGCAGTAAAATGTATAATGCATTTCTTATATAAATGGCAATTGAATTAATTAATTAAAAATAACCATTATAACAAAGGAATTAAGTCTTAGCATTTCAATATAGAAAACAACCACGCTATAAAAATAAGCAGAAAACCTAAAACAGTGGTCAACCAAACAAATACAACTTTGGATTGAAAAAAAAAGAATAAGAAAATAACTGATTATTAACCAGATAATCATGTTAATGGTAAACGTCTAAACTGATTTAATCTACGAAAACGAATAATGAAATATGGATAAAGGAGCTGGTTTTACCTCCGAAGGGTCTTCCGATAAAAAATATTTGAGAGCGGACGCGTAAAGAAATGGAGATCGTAGAAACAAAACCAAAACCCTAGATCCCTATATTGTAAGGTGAAATAGACCAGATTAAAGGTAATCAAGGGAGAAGATTTCGATTTCACGATGGAAGCCTACGTTCCCCCAAGCCGATTCTGTAAAAAAGAAAAGCAGAATTTTTTTCCGAAACCCTAACCCTAGAATCTCAAATTTCCGATGAAATCCGCAAAATTTAGAGCGATCCAAGCGTAAGACGGTTACTGACCAAGGAATAAACCTATTTCCCCAATAACAATTACAGATCGGAGGACAAAAAAATGGAATTTGGAAAATCGAAACCCTAGAAACTCAAAAATCAAAATAATCTACAAAATTAGAACAGATCGAAAGAGAAAAACACAAATAAAACCGAGCGATAATATTATCGACATAAAAGTTCGACGGATTGAGGGTACAGACCCGGTTTTTCGGAACCCTAACCCTAGAATCAGATTTACCAACGGCGGGAGACAAAAAAGGAATCAATCGATAGGGAAGAAGGAGAATTGATCGAAGGAAGAGATGATTTGATAATATAAAAGTCTGATCGAACAGAAATCTAGCTCGAAAGGGGAGAAATTGTTAGGGAAGGATGAACGAAAAGGGTAAAGCTAGGTTCGCGTTTTTGTATCCGACGGTCGAGGATAGGAACACGGCTATCAACCACCGGAAACCTTCTTCACACCGAATCCTAAATCACCAAAATCGACTCGAGTATATTGATAATTACATCACAGGTCCCTAGATATGATGGACTGTTCTAAGCTGATCGGGTATTGTAAACCAACATAACCTACGCACCTCCTTTTAAATAGTATCTCTCGCTTAACGTGATTTAAACAAAAAAAAAATCTCTCGCGTACAGTCTGCTCCTCACAAATGGGCGCCTCACAAGCACATCCACCATGCATTGAGAACATCTCTCGTGAATAATAAATACGGGAGATGTTCCCAATGCATGATAAGATGTGCGTGTGATGTGCCAGGTGTGAGGAGCAGTCTCGTTTAGGCACAATGGTTCGGAATTCGAATCCTAAACCAATTATAACATGGATAAATTTCTTAAACTACCTTTATAATTTAGCTAATTGACTAAGTATTCTCCTAATATTTGAAAATTGACTGATGCTACCCCTATTATTTTTGACAATTGACTAATCCTTGTTAACAATCGTTAATATTGTAAAAGATTATTTTACCCTCCACTGGATCTCTACCTCTCCCCATTTTTTTTCGTTGTAACCATTGGAACCATTGTAACTGCCAAAATAATGGAGTTATAAAAGAAAATTTGACTGCAAAAGTCATTGGAACTGCCGAAACAATGGGGTTTCATCAAACCTGAAATGGGGGGACCTTGAGGCAGCACACAAGATCCCCAAGGCCCCTAGACTGGTAGAAAGCTTTGATGGATGGTGGTGGAGGATGAAGAGGAAGGAATAGGGGCGGCCTCAAAGACAGGGGTCACTTGGTCGGAACACAGGAGGTGTGCAGTCAAGAATACTAAGGCTGCGAGGAAGATTTCAATGTTCAAGGTGAGCACAGTCGTTGATGCTAAGAGAGGCGTCGCTACTTTTCCAAGAAGAGGGAAAATGAGCCCGTGGAAGCTTTGACCAGGTTAGAAGGGGAAGAAGATGTTCCGAGTGATAAAACCAATAATAGTTGTCGTTGTCGTTGGGGCATTCGCTAGAACTTTCATGGCTGTTGCCACCAGATCCGTTGTCGTAGTCTTTAACTCTGCAGGAATTTCGGCCAAATCCCAGCTTACCTCCGGCAACAGTCCATCTTTGCAGCTCCAATATTGCATTGGCCTCCGGTATAGATTGAGGAGTTTCCGAAATCCCAGCATACCTCTGGTAGCAGTCCATCAATGCCACCACACCATGGGTTGCAGGGTCTGATACAGGTTTTGTCGCAGAGATCCTCCTTCTCTTTGTCTCCCTCTTTCCGTCGCTGACTGCCTTCTTTAAACCAAGCTTCACCTGGCCAAATCAGATCTAGGTTCCTTATTTGCTGTCGAAAGGAAGAAAACGGTAATTCCTTTCGATAGTGAGATAATTCCATATGATTGTATTTATAGCATGGTATCGATTTAGTTACCTGCTTTTCATAAAAAAAATGAATAAAAAAAAAGAAGAAAGAAAGAAAAAATCGGTCACCTCACCTGGGAAGTAGCATGCTCGAGGTCTTGGAAGGTAATGGGATGATCAGAGAGGACGAAGTCACCAGAGGGGAACCGAGCCAAAGGTTTCCGACCCAAGTCTATTATAACCTCAATCAGGTGGTGGAGTTCTGGGTGTTTGCTTACCCTCCGTCGCATCTCCTCTGGCAATAGAGCCAATAGGTGTCCCAATTCGATGTCGGATTCATCTTCCGCCTTAGAAGAAGAAGCAGCAGCAGCCAAGAACCGTACCTTAAGGACCTTACTCAATCTGGGTTCCTTATTTGGTGTCGAAAGGAACAAAACGGTAAGGGTAAAATTGGGTTTTTAAAAAACAATATATGTCACCTATATACAAATTTAATGGAATACTAAGGGATGTCACCTATATACAACAGTAAGGGTAGAGTTAGTCAACTGTCAGTAACTGTAGGGGTAGCACCACTCAATTTTCAAACAGTAGGGATACACTTAGTCAATTAGCTAAACCATAAGGGTAGTTTAAGAAATTTACCCTTATAACATACCACGTCAATCTAAATTGTGGGATCTATAGTAGTGTGTATTTGGTATAGCTTCAAATTAAGGGAGGGAAGTATGGGATTTGTTAAATTAAAGATAAATAATAGAAATATGTAATAATATACATGTTTCTATTGTTTGGTTACGTGCAAGTTTATCGAAAAAACGCCGCCACATCAACAACACATAGGCATTGGTATTATTGCATATGAAGCAAAATGAAATAACTGTTTGGTTTCACTCTTTACCAAATAAATGATAAAAAGCTGAAACGCTTTGATTTTTGTGTATGGGGCATTTAGGGAAACATTGAATTCTTTTTCCCCCAATGCCCCAACATTTCTTGAAACCAAATGCTGATGTGGCACATTTTAATGGGTATTAATCGGAGCTGAAACGCTTTGATTTTTGTGTATGGGGCATTAGGGAAACGTTGAAATTTTTTTTCCCCCAATGCACCAACATTTCTTGAAACCAAATGCTGATGTGGCACATTTTAATGGGTATTAATCTGAGGTGAAGAGTAAAAGACGTTAAAAGTGAAAAGTACAAATAAACGACATCTATAAACGCCTACGGAACCAAAGACATGTGCACGTGTTTGGTATACCTTTCGTTTATTAAATCAACTAGCAAGGACCCGTGCGATGCACGACATTTGTTAAATTAAAGATAAACAATAGAAACACAATATACAATTGTTTTATATAATAATTAATAATCATTTATATTTTATATACTACTTTTAAAATTTCTTTTTTACAATACAAAAATAACAATAATTAGTTTTATATAGGATTGTTTATCAAACTTTGGGATGACAATTTTCTCCATTTCCCCAATCCCCGTGGGGATTTGCCCTAAATGGAGCGGAGATGGGGATAATTTTCCCCCCACGGGGACGAGGATGGAGAAATTTTCATCCCCATTGGCGGGGACAGGAAGAGCGCTCTCTGCCTTGTGTGGACCCCAATCCCCGTCCCACGGGATCCCCGCTAATATATATGTATATATACACATACGTTTATATATGTATATTTGTACACATATGTCTATATGTTAATATAGTTGAATCTTTTCTAATAGGATTGTAAATTTTAATTTTTTATTTTTATTTTTTAAATAAAATAAAAAAACAAAAACATAATGGTTGACAATACAAAGAATCATAGGGAGTGGGGATCCCCGAGGAGATGGGAATGGGGATAACTTTGTCCCCGTTAGCGGGGATGGGGACAGGGATGTGAATGGGGATGGGAGAGGCTCCTCGTCCCCACCCCGCCTCATTGCCATTCCGAATCAAACTAATGAAATTGACCAACCCGATTTCTAGTATTTTCAATTGGCTTTGGCTCAACAATTTCCCCACCCAATTAGGTTGGATCGGTTTTGCTTTGGCCATTTATAAACTGACTAAAATCGAATGACTCAACCACTAATACATATTAATACTTTATATTTTAAATATATATTTTTTAATACGGGAAATTAGGAAAATTCCAATATTTCTTAAGCTAAAATAGTTTACATCATAAATTTATTTTTTAATAATGCCATTGTAATTTTTTTTTTAACTTTAAATCTTTTGAACCGACCGACCAAACCAAAAATTGACCCAAATTTATATAACTTAAGTGACCAACCCCCAACCCAAACATGTCGATTTGGTTAGCCAAACAACTTGCAACTGAAAGGAACCAACCTATGAACAATAGTTTAATATCCAATAATAATTAAAAATTTAAAGCAAAAGTGCACAATAAATTAAATTTAAAAAGCTAAATAACAGTAGTTTAAACTTTAATACTTATTAAAAATTTTCTATTTAATAAATATTAATTTTAGTATAGATAAATATACAATATATAAAGATTAAGTTTTTATAATTATTATTAATAAACAATCATTTTTTGAAAGTTATTTTCTAGAATTATTAATTGGTATAATTTAAATTAGTTATTTACAATATTATTTATTTATTGAAATAAATCATTATTTAAATTTTAAAATATTAATTACTTATTATATTTAATAATCAATAAAATTATAGTACTATTAATACATTATTTTACTATTTTAACTATTTAAAAATCTAGTTATGTTAAATATTTTGTTATTTAAAATATTTAGTTATTTAATTAAATATTTAAAATCTTAATCTATTTATTATAATTGAAAGTTATTCAGTAACTATTTAAATTATATTATTAATTGATTTAAAATATTAATTTTAATATTTTGTTATTTAAGATATTTAGTTATTGAAATATTTAAATAGTATTTCATTTTTAATGTTAGATTTTTATTATTTGAATAACATTTAGATTGAATAATCTAGAAAATCATAATTTATGTTGTTTTTACATAGTTTCGTGATGAATTTTGTAAAAATATATAATTATTGGTAAGTTGAATATTATTAAATCGATTATAATTTTTTTTGTGTTTTAATAAACATTTTAAAGTTTTTATATATTTTTGTTAGAATATTTAAATAATTCTTAAAATTTTTAATTCAAATTTTCTGTAAATAAATGTAGATAAAAGGTAGGGGAGAAGATAAATAAGAATTAGAGATAATTTAGGAGCAAAACTCTCTGCTAAAATAGATATAACTTATGAGAAAATTAGGGATAGTAGGGGAGGTTGTTTAGGAGAATGTGTGTGTGTGTGTGTGTGTGTGTGAGAGAGAGAAAGAGAGAGAGAGAGAAAGAAAGAGAGAGAGATTTTTAGGGAAAATAGAGTTCTAATTGGTAATTTCGAAAATGGCATGGATTAAAAAATTAAAAAAGAAAATAAAAAAAAGAGAGATAATTTCTACACTTCCTTGTTTTAATATATATTTGTACTTGATTTGTCTTCAAAGCCGAGAAAAGTATTTGATAAACCGTTTATTGACAAATGGACGCCACATTAGTGGAACAGTGAATAATCGTGGAGGGAAGCATTTAAATGAAGCTTCCCCTAATGGTTGGTGCACACATAAATCAAAACCCCTTGTGTGAATATCAATGCACACCGATGAACATGATAAGAAAAAATGTTGATTTGGCGATAAAATGGCGATGTTTTGATAAACGCCTATCACAAAACGTCCATAAAACAAAATACACGCATAGAGGGTGTTTGGTTTTATTGGCATTTATGTATCAGTATCACACAAGTGTTTATGTTTATTGTGCACGAAACCACTATTTAGTTTCACGATTTTTTAGATAAATACTAAAAATCATAACATTTAGATTTGTGTGCATCATTTAGGAAAATGTCATATTCTTATTTCCTCCAATGTTCCAATATTTTTTTAAACTAAATGTTTATGTGACACACTTTTATAGGGTGTTAATATAAAATGAAAAATAAAGTAATGCTTAGTAAAACAATAAAAACAAAAAATGTTTAAAATAAAAAAAAAATGTTTAAAGTAAAATTGTACAAATAAATGTTTAAAACAATAAATTGTCTATCTATAAATGCCCACAAAAACAAACCTATATGTAATGTGGCGCAAAATGATTGGTCCAATATAACACAGTAAAACAAGGTACAAACCATATATAAAATGAAAGTCTATGGCAATTTTCTTTTTTCCTTTTATCATTTTTGTAAATGCAAGTTATGAAAGTCTGTGGCAATTTTCCCATTTTATTGCCCTATTTTGGGAGAGCTGAGCTGGAGATTGCTAAGCTGATTAAGCTGCTTTAAAGCACCTAATTTAAAGAGGTTGAAGTGGACAACCCCGCCTGTTTGCGAGTGCTAAAGCGCAGCGGCTTTTATCAATGGAAGCCGATTGACTGATTTAGGCGGTGTTTGACATTGATGTCATTGCTCCAGAAAACAGTGACACATCAATGTCATGTTGGAAAAATTGGTGCAATAGAAAACAGTGACATGTTTGGAACTGTTTTTTCATAAAAAACGTGCTCCGAGCCATGTCATGAAAATCGAGAAGGCGTGGTCTGGGGAAATGCCGAATTCGACATTTTCTAAATTTAGAGCTTGTTGCTACCAATAAGGACGTGATATGGCAGTGACGTGGACTTCCTATAATGGGTATCAATGCTAAAAACATATATGGAGTACTGATACCAAACAGAAGGCGTTGCTGTTGCCACAGGAAACGTCCTACCTGGTAGCAACGTTTCCAAACAAAAAAAAAATAGACATCATTTTCTGATAAAACAGTGTTGTATATGCAGCATCAATGCGGAACATATACTTAAAAATGTATAGTTGTTTTCTCTTGGTTTGGTCAGTTTAAACTTTAAACACAACCGATTGTTAACACTAACCACGCCTACAAAGTTGAAAAATGAGCCTGAGAACTTGTGGCTTTAACCTTTTGATAGTAAGTCTATGCAGCTGTACCTTTTAAGTCTCTAATTGAAAATAGGAAAGAAATTTAAATTTCTTTTTCTCTCTTACATATTACAGATTTACTTTTCTTTTATTTTTTTATTTAGGTCTTAGGTTGTGTTTGGTTGCAATGCAAATTTATTTGCACTGATGCAAAACCATGGCAGTGCAAATGTAAAAAATGAAAATTATTGTTTAATTTGTTTTTTATTTTAGTTTAATATGCTTCATGTCTTAATTTACTTCATTTCTACTGCAATCAGACAAAATAAGCTAAAATATGAGACAAAATTAGCTCAGAATTTACACTAAAATCATTTGCACTGCCATGGTTTTGCATCAGTGCAAACTTAATTGCATTGTAACCAAACACAGTCTTAAGGGTAATTTATGAATACTTTATACATTCACCGAAATAAGAAATATAAAGTGCTAACATGTTGACAGTTTTATTTTTATTTTTTTCTTTTTAGTTGAAGAATCATTTATATATACAACTAAACTTGTTCATGGATCGGGTAGCCAAACAAACCAACTTGATTTGCCCCATTTGATTGTAGTATGTGAGGTTTAGCACTAAGGTGCCCCTATTTTGCTTTCTACAAAGATGATTTGATCTTTATACCAAATAATAAGGGTGAGGGTGCTCAGTTGTATTGGGTGTCGAGAATCTCCATATGGGCAGACAAGCAGAGGAAACCTGAAATTGTTATCTTAGTGGTGTTGATGCTATACCCTTGGGATGGTGATTTTTCATTAATCTGCCGTTTGCAGCCTGTTGGAAGTTGGGACAGCCACCATAATCTATCCAAAAAATGTACTTTTGGTGACCACAATTTGGGATTTTATCTATGCATTTTCTTTTTGATTTTCCACATGCATTTTCAGATGGCCTTTATTATTGGTCTAGAAGCTTGGCTTTGTGTTGTGGCTGGTCTGATGCATTAAGCTCATGTCTTGTATCATTGCATTGATGGCATTCTTGTTCTTTCAACTTGCAATAGATCACTTCCTCTTATAAGTGTTGTTGGGTAATCAAACCATTTTACTATACTTTCTCTAAATTCATCAATCATTGGAGTTATTCTTAGGATCTTTCAAATGACTTAGGCCATGTTTAATTTGTTGCTCTAGGTCTCAATTTTTTTTTTTTTTTAATTCTTGCTCATTTTGAGAAAAAATGAGTGAGAATGAATCACATTAGAGTCTTTGCTTATAATTTTCTTGTCATGGGCCTCATTCTTTTTGAATGAAAAATCAGCCCATAGCACAAAAATTGAGGTAGCTTGCAGCATGAAAAATAATCATACCCCATATTACTCATTTTCATTATTAAAACAAACTATATGTCAAGCTGCCAGCGGTCATAAACCGCTGGCCTAGGCTTACAAAACCACCACCATAAATGTTTATTGGCGGACTGCCATGGAAACTTATGCCAACAAGCATTGGCCGGCAATTTTGGAGACCTAAGCTGGCAGTTTAAGACAGCTAACACAGCTCTTTTTTAATGAAAATGAACAACGTAAGGCACTTTTCAGTTTGAAAATAAATCATTTTTAGGAAAAAATGTGTTTGGCTCATAACAATATTTTCTCATTTTAAAATTTCATCTTGGATAAAAAAGAAAAAGAATGAGAGATAAACCAAACATGACCTTAATATTTTATCAAATCATTTTTAATTTTTTCCATTCATCCATCTTAGCGTATACATTTCTACATCTTTTTTTTTTGGAAAATATTGTTTCTTAACAACTCAACACTGTAGTACATGATATATACAGCCTTAAATCTGTCTTGGGTGACATCCTCTTCAATGTCTCCCTTATTATAAATTATTGGACCAAGGTACTAAAAAGTGTGGCATTGAATTATCTCTTAGTCTCAAATCCCTCCATTTTTGACTAACTTGTGTTCAAACAAAATATAAGGTACTAAAAATATGTTTCTATATGTAATAAGGTATTACGCAGTTTATGTAGATGTATAGCAATGAATTGTCTGAAATTAGTAGATTTATCTGCAACAGCCAGATCAAAGAAAATGTTTCAAGGTCAAGGTCAGGGATGTTCCACAAAGGAATAACAACTGAGCATCTTGGATTGAGATGGTGAAAAGAACAAGAGATCCTGTAGATATATTTTCGTACGGATCTTTCATCATACGCAGTTTCCAGATGCATCATAGAACGGGTCAAAGAAAGTCGGGCCTAGTGTTTTGGGCCCAAACCTGAATCCACGGGTTTAAAACATGTGCTACCCGCCCATAAACAGATCTAGTGGAGAGTGGGGGTGTGGGGACTACTGTTTTACCCACAGCGAACCGAAGAAACCCACTGGGTTAGTCGGTTTTGCTTTCCTTCGGCGTAGCGGTGTGAAACTGTGAATCGCGTAGGCTTTATTCAACTTTTAATATGAATCTCAAAGACACACGATTTGAGCAGGCAGTGACAGAAGGCAAGCTTTCTTCATTCCTGGTGGATTCCAGGCGTCCTCCTCTTATTGTGGTTGAGATTTGAGAAGCTCAACTCATTCCAAACCCCAAAGCCAAGTCCGATTGATGTTGAGAACTGAAGCTGGTAAGGACTTTCGTCTTTAAGTTAAGCTTAACTCCCATGAATCGGTCCAGTCCAACAAAAAGAGAAACTGTCTTTTATGGTGTTGGAATTGGATTGAGCGACTGTTGACTGTTGGTGGAAAAGTGGAGGAGTTGAGCTAAACAACTGTCTGTGGAGTGTTGATAGAAAAGCGAAGGTTGTGGTTAGTACAATTGTTGTTTCAACCCGAAACGTTATGGGTTGATCAATGTAAATTATCCATAGAACTATGAGTTGAGGCTGTTGATAGTTACAACACAACATATATACCTTAAAAAAATGCTTGTGATGGTTAATCAATTATGATTCATATCAATGACAGAGAAATGGTTTCTAAAGCCTCGATGAATTCATTTATAACAGCTTATTAAGCCAAGTAAAAAGAACACATTGACTTGGGATCATTCCAGTAATGGCTAAGTAACAAAGAGCTTCTTGGCTTCCATAAGATGGAAGCAGCAGTAATTTTTAACTAACTAATGTTCACAGGTAAGAAACAACATAAAGCACGACTAATAGCGATAAACGGAATAGGGGGGGGGGGGGGGGGGGGGTAAGAAAAGAAATACAAAAAATTTTAAAGAATCAAACATTCTACATCAAATCTCAATTCTAAGTGATCCAGTGCAAGCCGTGCTAAATCCATGTTTCCCTTCTAAGCCACAGCAGGCATGTCCTCGAGCCATGGATCCAAGGGCTTCCCTATGGAGTACACGATGAAACCAATCTCCCTCAACTTCTCCGCATTCACGATGTTCCTACCGTCGAATACAAACGCTGGTTTCCGCATGTTATCATATATCCTCTGGTAATCAAGTGTCTTAAACTCATTCCACTCCGTCAGAATGCAGACACCGTGGGCATCCTTGGTTGCCTCATATGCATCCCAAACAACACTCACTTGCTTCACTGCAGTGGGGCTCAGTGGCTGGAGGTGAAGTGGGTGATCCCAGTCAAACTTGTTCATTGAGAGGTCCCTCTGGATCTGCTCCTCACTGACCTGAGGATCATAGATGCTCAACCGGGCCTTGTCCCCCAAGAGCCCTTTGCACACATCGATGGCGGGGGTCTCCCTGGTGTCACCTGTGTCCTTCTTGAATGCAAACCCCAGAACAGCAATCTTCTTACCTGAGACTGTGTTGAACATGGAAGAGACAACCCGGTTGACAAAACGGTTCTTCTGGTAGTCATTCACCTTGATGACCTGTTTCCAATAGTTTGCTACCTCAGGGAGGCCATTGCATTCACAGATGTAGACCAGGTTCAGTATGTCCTTCTGGAAGCAGGACCCTCCAAAGCCAACACTGGCATTCAGGAACTTGGGCCCAATCCTAGAGTCCTTACCAACAGCATGGGACACCTGGGTAACGTCTGCACCAGTTGCCTCACACAGTGCTGACATGGCATTGACAGAGGAGATTCTCTGGGCCAGGAAAGCATTGGCAGCAAGCTTGGAAAGCTCCGCTGACCACAGGTTGGTAGCTAGGATTCGGTCTTCAGGCACCCAATGGGCATATACATCCTTCAATGCTTGGATTGCTTTCTGTCCATCAGGAGTCTCCCGGCCTCCAATGAGCACCCTATCAGGCTTGAGGAGGTCTTGGATGGCAGTCCCCTCAGCAAGGAACTCTGGGTTTGAGAGAATTTGGAAGTTGATACCCTTGCTGTTGTGGGTCAGAATCTTCTCAATTGCCTCAGCTGTTTTTACTGGGACTGTTGATTTCTCAACTACAATCTTGTTGGATTTTGATACATCAGCTATCATGCGTGCCGCACTCTCCCAGTAGGTTAGATCAGCGGCTTTGCCTGCTCCGAGTCCTCGAGTTTTGGTTGGGGTGTTGACAGAGACAAAAATAATATCTGCCTCGCTTACATGCTTCTCTACATCAGTACTGAAGAAAAGGTTCTTTCCTCTGCACTGCTTCACCACATCTTCCAGGCCTGGCTCATAGATGGGGAGCTGATCGCTATTCCAAGCATTGATACGAGTAATGGATATATCCACAACGGCCACTTCAATAGAAGGGCACTTGAGTGCTATCACAGCCATGGTAGGTCCACCGACATACCCAGCTCCAATGCAACAGATCTTCACCATTTTCAATTTTAATCAATAACCTACAAGGATGGAAACCCACATATCATTCATTATAGAGAAGAAACAAACATTGGAAGGTCACAAGTTCTAGATCTATATACCAGCAAGGAGGTGGAAACACAAACAACGGATAGAGTCTATCAGGACGCAGAGATATCATGTGTATTTGCCCATAGTCATAGAACTCTAATTGATAAAGAACTCTTCTGACGCATTAAAGGATAGCAATACTGTCAAGAAACTATCTAAGTGTTTGTGACTAAGTTCAATTTCAAAGTTCAAACAAGAAAATGAAAAACAAAATTCATTTTTGAGGCAGGGGATGATATAAGATAGCAAGAGGAAAGGGCATAATTTTTTTATTTAGTGCAAAGGAATCAAAGAAACTCCATAGAATGAGAAAAGATAACAATTCCAAAGTATAGACAACGAACTAAAAGACAGACAAATACAAACGGTTGACACTAGATTAAAACAAGGATCTAACCAATAGATCCAGAGTTTTAAGGAGAAGCTCATAAAATTGTCAAAACATCTGGTTTTTCTATCTGGGTTTCCAGCCAATCCTTCAAAGAAAAGGCTTGATTCCTAGTTAGAATTCAATAAGCGAAAGCCAACAGAACATATACGAAAAGTGACCGTCTGAGTTACAGTCCAAGATATCAGATCCTCCAAAAAAAGTGTTGATTTGTGCATCATGCACAGAATCATTACACACACAACAGAACCCCATTAAGAAGACTCCACAGAAAAACAAAGAGGACATCTCTCAGAGACCAGTCACAGCAAACAAATAGACAAAAGATCAGGCAGCACACTAAATGAGAAGCCGACAGATTTTTTTTGAATGGAACAATAACAGTACAAACAGATCATAAGATCACGAACACTCATACTATAATTGATTCATGTGTCCTGCTTGAAGTTCGAAGTTCAGATCAACATTACCTTCTTTTTGCTCCCTCTGTTTTCTTCCAAAAGATCTAAGAAGAGAATACGAAACACAGGAACAGAGAGATGGAAACAGTAGATCTCTGAAGAGAAAGAGAGACTACGGCTTCTCTCACAGGAAAACGAGGAAACCGAGAGCTTCTTAAATACCCAAAACCCATCTAAGATCTACCCCATATTTCACAAACCAAGCAATAAAAAAAAGTCAGATTTAACAGCTGAACTGGAACATTCAACACGTTTTCTGGTTTCAGGCACACTTTACACTAACAAACAAGAGGGAGAAAAATAAAATAAATAAAAAAAAATCTTTTTAAACCATACATTTAATAAGATTTGTTTTTTCAGTAACACCCATATTATTAATTCTTAACTAATCTAACGAACAATTTTACTGAAAAAGGAAAAGGGAAGAAATTAGAATCCATGTTCCGATAAAGCCCATATAGCCCCCCCCCCCCCCCCCCCCCCCCCCCCAAAAAAAAAAAAAACCGCTCCTTCCATGTAACCAGTTTAGACAGTTCAACGAGTGAAGCTACAGTGACATTCGACGCGTCTGTCATTTTAGGTTCCAGCCTTCAGGCCAATAAAAAGATGACTTTCAGGCGTGTAAAGTTTCCTTGAGAAAAAGGAAAAAAACAAATTCACCGAAATAAATAAAACCCAGGTTCTGAAAATGTAATTTTAAAAATACCCATTGCGTAGAAAGTGCCAAAAAAATGTTTTTTTCAATAAATAAAAGTAATTAGAAAACCATTTTAATGGTGTTTTAATTTCTTATCAATAAATTAAAAACAAAACTTTAAGATCCAGAAAGAACGTGATTGATGATTGTTGCTGCGAAAGGTAGAGTCGAGGAAACAACGTAATTTCTAATATTTGAGGTTGATTGGTCCAATATATTTAGAAGCCTTGGGAGGTATTCTAAGGGCAAAGACTTCGATGATTAAATTAATAGAGAACTGTGAGGGGTCGAATCAAACAAGAAAATAGGCTTAAATCTTAAGTTCCAACATCTCTTTACCTCAATATAGGAACCCTTTTATATAGTCGGAGTTGTATAAGAAGAATAATAATTGGGAACAGGTGGCCACAGTTAATAGTGGTTGGTGATGGGTGATCATGATGCATTCGGCTGATGCCACGTATCAGAATTCATCTGATAACTGAGATGCATTCGACCACTACCACCTATCAAGATCTGCGAGTCAGCCAGATACTCCATGAACCACCAAAAGAGGAGGCGTTGAGTGAGATCGAAGCCATGATTTAAGGAAGGGAGTGACGGTTAGGAAGTATGGCCCAAATTATAAAGAAAAAGAGCATGACTTCTAGACAAAAGAGACAGATGAAGCTACGTGATCAACACTACAAAGTTATTTCTTTCTTCTAATTAACACCGGAGAAAGAGAGCAACCATTCTTTCACTGCATTTAAGTGATGTTACAGTTAAACGGCTTGGTTTGACGTGTTCTAAGAGATAAGACTTTGATTTGATTTATTGGTCAAGCACGTAACACTTGATATCAAACCCAGCTATAAGTGAGAATTGTTTAAATCGAACCATTGCACATAATTAGCTCCCCAAGCGTGGTGATATGTTAAAGTTTTAAAAGGTTAAAAGCTTGGCTTGACGTATTTCAACAATCAATACTTTTGGTTTATTGGTCAAGCATTTAATTGATAATTTGATATCAGTATCTATTAAGTGAGAGTTGTCTAAAGTACCGAAAAGTCCAAAAGGTTAAATCGCTTGACTTGAATAACGCACAAAGGTTTAAAAAAAAAACAATTGAACCCAAATTTTTAAATTTAGAAAAAAAGATAGATTTGAATGACCCACAAAGGTAAAATCAATTAATTTGTAAAAGAACCTCTCAAAAATCAGAATTTAATGTAATAAAATTATTCATAAAGCTCCTGAAAAGGACTAAAGAAAAAGCTTACAATTAAGAATATTGAAGTTGTATTCTAAGCTAACTGATTGATCAGCCTGACGTGTTGTATTATATGATCATTCCAATAATATCATCCAGTTCTCTGTAGAACTCAGATGGCCAATGAAAGTATTGAGTCCAATTCTAATTTTAGATGGGTCAACAGAATTTTCTAGGTGGGTCATGGGTGGATCTTTCTGGCCCGAACCATGTGCCAATTGTTTTGCCCTATTGACCTAAAGAACTCTCATTTCTCACACACAGATATTCCTGTCTTCGGTTCTACCCCCCAAAAAAATCAAAATCTGTCTTTGCAATGGAACGGTTTTTGACCATAAAAGAGTGAATATTAAAACAGCGTGTGCCAAATTCGCACCCTGAAATTTGCAAACCTTAAATAAAAAGGACGATTTTGTAACAAATTTTGAAAGCAAGCTGACAACTCTGAAAATTTAGGTAGGATCAAATTACTCGGAATTAAATACAAATTATATATAAATATAACCTGTAGCTCTGAAACTATTGTTAGTTACAAGTACACTTTGTGCCTGCCGGGGAATGAATGTCTAAATTGTTAAGAGACGCACTAAACCGATAACAACTCGTTAACACATTTCTAGACTTTAACTATTTGGACCCCTATCAGGCTTTGTTGAGCAAAAATTAAAGTAGAAAGAGTATGCTTTTCAAAATCGGATGGTTGGACCGAAAAAACCGGGGGTGATTGGTTTCGTTTTTCCCCAAAATCAGGATTTCTCAAGAAATCGTTGATTTTGGTCAGCAAACCGCTGATCCGGGCAGTTAACTATTCGAACGGTTTTGATCATTTTTTATTTTTTAAATTTTTTATTTTTTTGTTAGAATGGGCCGGCCGTTTCCTGTAACCGGACCCCTGACCGGTTCGGTCTCCTGATCGATTTTAAAAACCATGAGAAAGAGCTTACCATGAACATCTAATCCAAATATTTTTTTGAGTATGTAATGTTAAATAAATTTATGTTATTTTTTAGATGGATATTATATTAAAATTATTTTTAAAAATAATAAAATTTTAATATATTTAAATAAAACCTAAATGGATGTTAAAAATTAATAATACTATCATTTCTAAACGGCAAATGCTAGCATATAGAAAAACATTATAGACTTTATGACATGGGAATGAAGAAGAGTCCAGATTTGCTCCTCATACAAAGTTTCCCACAGCATTCGGAATATCTCCATACTTATAAATTATCATTCATGGGGAGATGTTCTCAATACACGCCGGCAATGTGATATCAAGTTGGTGTGAGGTGCGCTCTGTGGGGAGCAAATTTTAATTCAGTGACCAATTGGCCATAAGCCATAACCCCACAACCTTGGACTAAGAGAGATAAGTCTCTGCTCCAACCAGCCAGTATATGCGGGTGCTCTTAAATCTTAAAATAGGGTTTTCTTTTTTGTTTCAACAAATGAGAAACCCGTTGGCCCAAAATTTGTTCAGAGAAGTATAGACAGATCCAATACAGATTTTTGAATTCCACTGTAGATCTATAAACATTCAAAATATTAAAAATCTCCATTCTAAACACCAATGCCCGCCATAAATTGACATTAATTTCGAGTTAGCATCTACCCAATTATACTTTGGATCTAAAAATTATAGCCCTGAACTGAACCGTCATTCTCCTAAATTTGTTTACTTAGTTACTCAAAAAGGCTAGGGGTCGGTCTGTACTTACAAGCATATCATGTTTAATAACTTTTTAAGGAAAAGTTAGTGGAATTAGGGAGTTGAGATCTAATCATCTAAATCGTACGATGCATCTGATGAATGGTAGGGACCCTTTTCTCCTATGATTTGATCTTAGTGAGGTGGGTGGAGTGGGACCTCACTGATGGGATCAGATAGTAACTTTGGAAATGGGCGATGTACCCCTTTCAGCAGAAAAAGGATTTATAGAAAAAGAAGAAAAGAAAATTAAAATATGTCTTTTGGTAAAAATAAAATATGTTGAGTTAGCTTAAATAAGGCTTGTTCTCTATAGTTTAGAAAAGTGTTGTGTCCTCCAAAACACTGCAGTAGCGCCCTACTTGACATCTACTCGCAAGAACTCTAAAGGGAACATCTTTCCGTGTATAAGAGTGAGATGTTTTCCATGTGTCAGTTGCAATATTATGTAGGTAGAGTTTTTTTGTGGGCAGAAGATAAGGATTTATTTAAAAGTTATGAATATGCAACTAACTACACTGTTGATGGTGTTCTACATCACTAGTGATGAAGTGTGGTGTGTTTAAAATAAACATTAAAGATAGAGGTGGAGTTAAGATTTTTTATCAAGGGGCTCCAAAAGTAGTAAATCTACGTAAGGGCCAAAATTTAAGAGAAATTTAAATGGGTATTATGGAGATTTTCAAGGCACAGAGGGGCCATGATCCCCTTCTGCCACCCATGGCTCCGCCCCCCTGATTAAGGACTACAGTGTGGTGTGTTTTAGAACATGTGTTTTAAAATTTGTGATATTTATATTCCGAAACCAAGTATAACCAGTTTCAGACCACATCATGGCTTAAAAATCATGTTTCAAAGAACTGGAATAAGGTTCTACCACATTATCAAAGATCACCCTAAGGGTGGTTAGGGTTGGTTTGATTCGATTGTAGGTTGTTTAATCAGATTGGATTGGTTTTGGTCAATTTATAAGCAATTGAACTAAAACTGACCCAATCTGATCAGATTAGGAAAATTATGAATTGATTTCAACCGAAAATACTAGAAAACCAATTAACTTAGATTGAATTGAGTCAATTTGACCGGTTTTATCGATTTGATGAAGAATCCTAACCTTAGTTGCCGTCGCTTAGCCAATCCGATTGAGTCGTCTATTTTTCAATAATATGTGCGTGTATATATCAAATAATGGAAACTTGAGACCATATGGAGGAATGGTGCAATTAATTCAAACTTTTGTCCACCTCAGGGCTGTCTCCTTTTGCCCACCTCCTGTAATTTGTTTTGATGTGAATGACACTGCAAATAAGGCAAAATATAGCTCAAATGTTTCGGTCATAAAAATAAAAAGCTCCATGTTTCGGTCATAAATCTACATGGCAAAGTTCAGCACAAAATAAGGCTGCAAATGATACCTGACTGTTCAAATCAGTTCCATTAAGGCTGCATTTGGCATTCCTTGTTTTAAGATTCATCTTCTTTTTGCAATAGTTTACAATTAATTTTCTATTAAATATTATATAATATTTTAATAGTTTTTAGTTCTATTTATTTATACTATTCAGTATCCGATTACAATCTGAATTTAATTCAAATCCGATATAAATCTGATGGATGAAATCATATTTCAATTTAAATACAAACGAATCAAATTTGGATCTACCTATATCTGATCCTATTCAATTATTTGCAACCCTAGCACAGAAGACATGACAGGCATGAGAACCTTACCACATGTGAACATCAGAACATGGTTTATACTCTATGCTAGAGGAATCTCTTGTTTCTTTTGAGGAGTGGAGGTTGGTCGTGGCCTGGTGGGTAGTAAATGCTTAAAGTTGTTTAATGTCGGTGGTTTGTAACTAGTAAATGGTGACCCTGAGGAATTTCAGAGGGATACATGCTCGGATTGCAGGGCAGGAAAGCGGTGCGGATACCCGTAATCCTTTCATCAAACCCATGAAAACCAAGCAGGGATCTGCTAATGCTAGTGGTAAACTAGGAACAGAATAGGTCATGTATTCCTCTGTTTTTTTCTCAGTTTCAAGATCAAAATTGACCTGTTTCATGTGCCATTGGCCACAGAACCAGAGGAATCAGAGAAAATGCAACATGTGCAATTGGCCAAGTGAAGAAACTAATTGATTCAGTTAATCCATTAACAATTAACAATCAGAATTACATCAACGAGGTAGAACACAACCGCTTAGATCCACCTAACGGAAGAATGGGTGTCGTAACAGGCAAAAGAAATGCTAGAATCCATGAATGAAAATAATAGAAAATAAAATTTCGTTGTTTGTTTTGGAAGAATCAAATCGCCTATCCAAGATTTTAGTTCTACTTGGTCGCAAACTAGAAGAAGACACAACCTCATTCATGCTTCTCCTTCATGCCACAGCAGGCATGTCCTTGAGCCATTGATCGAGGGGCTTACCAATACAGTAAACAATGAAACCAATCTTCCTCAACTTCTCCACATCCACAATATTCCGTCCATCGAACACAAACGCAGGTTTCTGCATGTTATCGTATATCCTCTGGTAATCAAGTTTCTTGAACTCGTCCCACTCTGTCAGAATGCAGACAGCATGGGCATTCTTGGTTGCCTCATATGCGTCCCAAACAACGCTCACTTGCTTCACTGAGGTAGGGCTCGATGGCTGGAGGTGGCGTGGATGGTCCCAATCAAACTTTTTCATTGAGATGTCCCTCTGGATCTGGTCCTCGTTCACCTGAGGATCAAAGATGCTCAAATGGGCATTGTCCCCCAAGAGCCCCTTGCACACATCGATGGCAGGAGTCTCCCTGGTGTCACCTGTGTCCTTCTTGAATGCAAAGCCCAGAATAGCAATCTTCTTACCTGAGACTGTGTTGAACATGGAAGAGACAACCCGGTTCACAAAACGGTTCTTCTGGTAGTCGTTCACCTCAATCACCTGTTTCCAGTAGTTTGCTACTTCAGGGAGGCCATTACACTCACAAATGTAGACCAGGTTCAGGATATCCTTCTGGAAGCAGGATCCGCCAAAGCCAACGCTGGCATTCAGGAACCTGGGACCAATCCTGGTGTCTTTACCAACAGCATGAGCCACTTGGGTAACATCTGCACCAGTTGCCTCACAGAGCGCTGACATGGAATTGACAGAAGAGATTCTCTGAGCCAAGAAGGCATTGGCAGCAAGCTTGGAGAGCTCTGCCGACCACAGATTGGTAGTTATGATTCGATCCTCAGGCACCCACTGGGCATACACACCCTTCAACACCTTGATTGCTTTCTGTCCTTCCGGCGTTTCCCTGCCTCCGATGAGCACTCGGTCAGGATTGAGGAGGTCTTGGATGGCAGTCCCCTCAGCAAGGAACTCTGGGTTTGAAAGAATTTGGAAGTTGATACCCTTGCTGTTGTGGGTCAGAATCTTCTCAATTGCCTCAGCTGTTTTTACTGGGACTGTTGATTTTTCAACTACAATCTTGTTGGATTTCGATACATCAGCTATCAAGCGTGCCGCACTCTCCCAGTAGGTCAGATCAGCGGCTTTGCCTGCTCCGAGCCCCCGAGTTTTGGTTGGAGTGTTGACAGAGACAAAAATTATGTCCGACTCCGCAACATGTTGCTCCACATCAGTGCTGAAGAAAAGGTTCTTTCCTCTGCACTGCTTCACCACATCTTCCAGACCTGGCTCATAGATGGGGAGCTGGTCGCTGTTCCAGGCTGTGATCCGAGGAACAGAGATGTCCACCACAATCACTTGATTTGAAGGACACTTCAATGCGATCACAGCCATCGTTGGTCCCCCGACGTACCCGGCTCCAATACAACAGATCTTCACCATGTTTCCTGCTTATCTAAAACCTGCGAAAGACCACATATCCTGAAATATCAAACATTTGGCAAAAGATATATATATATATATATATATATATATACAGTGGATCGAAGTTTGAAGTCCTGCATTCATATTTGGGTTCTCCAGATATTTATTCTTTCCAAATAAATATATCTCTGCTTGGTTCCTAGTCAGTGAGTGCGGATCTGATGCTAGTAATATGCTGTCAGCACGACATTCAGCCGTGCTTTGGGAACATCTTCCATGAATGAGCACATACAAGCACATGAGATGTTCTCAATACACGACTGGATGTTAGGAAAGAATGCTAGCAGTACTGAAAATAAAATATTCATAAAAGGAGACTAGAATTGTAAGTGAGAAAATATGAGATAAGCAACAGATTTGTACATTATGGACAGATTCTTTAAAATACAGTAGATCCTTATTTTCAATTCATAAAGAATTCAACTGATAACAGACTAAAAAAACTCTACGAGATGAATTGAAACCCGAACTGAGCTACAAAAGTAAAGCAGAGGACCGAATTAACCAAAGCCAATAGAATCTTCCCTGAATATGAAGAAAAGAACAGAATGCAATAACTAACACCGACAAATTGTACGATAGATCATGGAATACTTGACTAGAAATCACATGTTTCTTTTATTGAAGACAGTGGTGAAGATCAAGATTACCTTCTCTGTTTCTTGAAAAGGATGGGAAGAAAGACGACAGAAGAGAACGAGAGAGCATGAAAAGAAGGAAACGAAAACAGATCTTCTTCTGCGGGAAAATGGAAGACAGGCCTTATTTAAATACGCAAATTATGGGATCTACTAGTCTAAGCTTTCTCAGAAACCAAGCAATCTCAGATTTAAGCGGTGGAGCAAGAAGGAATGAATTTTCAACATGTTCGTGATTGCACCCTTACACAAATTCACCGTCGAAGTTCGGACAACGGTTCCTTCTTTATTCCTTAGTCCCTATCAATAAGAACATATATACTAAAAATAGGAAAATTGTCATTTTCCTCCCTCAAAGATGGGAAACTAAATAGGCTCCCCAATTGGGTAATTTGGGTCGGGTCCCGTGACTCGTGATGTCGTGTAAGCCTCTATAAACTGCAATGCATTAGCCCACATGAACTGTAAACCAGTGCTGTCAATTATGGGGTCTGAATCCGGGTCATGATAGAACCAGATTTAATCCTAAATAATACAAAATTAGAGCCGATAAAAATCAATAAATAATGAAAATAATTAGAAATGAAACCATAATAGCTATGAATAAGTAATAAAATAAAAGAAATTAGATTACCAGCAATATCACCCATATGATTTTTACTTTTAGAAAACCCGGCTCTTATCCGATCCGAGACTGTCGATCTATCGGATCAGCCGCTTAGCACCCGACAAATCCACAACTGACAACCCCGTTGTACACTTGTACTCACTAGTGCATTACATTTTTGTCCAACTAAACCTTTCTATTTACGTTTTTTTATCATGTCAATTGTCAACCGACGAGTAATGTTGTCCTGATCCGAATCCCGAATCCGATCCAGCTGGTGTCGCATTTGCAATTTCATGGATGGAAGCAATGTCTCTGTTTTTTTATGCTTAGGAACAAGAGACAACATATGGCAAAGCTAGGGGCGTCGTATTAAAGGAAAAGGAGATGCGGATAATGGGATCCGACAAGCATGTGGTTCACTGTGGGCTCGTTTAGCACAAGTGCATAACCAAACCACTCCTGTCAAATTCCCGCGGTTTTGAGACGAGGGTAGGCATCTCTCTTTTCTCTCTGTCTCTCACACACATATGTACAAAACTCTCTTTTATTTAGGTAAAATATAAAAACCTCCATTAAAGTTTTTGACAATCTATAAACTTCCCTTGAATTTTTAATAAGTTGACAAAAATCACCCTTCCGTCACTAATTCAGATAAAAAGCTATTAAACTTATGAAAGTATCCCTGATTAATCGTTAGGGCATCATTAAAATATTTCAAAATATTGATTTTTAATTTAGTTTTAAAGAAACTTATTCAGCAATTCGTTTTGTTCCGATAATCGAATACCAGTGGCTGAAACAGGTGGTAGGAGTCGTGACATTACAAAAACGATTTTTATCGGCAGTGCTGGCAGTTGTAGAAGCCATGAAAATGCTTTGTTAATTTTTAGCCAATGACTTGCAAAAGGGATGGGTGAAGAGAGGAAGAAGGTCGCTTATGAGATCCGGTTACTTGCAAAATCAAGCATATTCAACAGGTCTTGCTTGTCAGATGCAGCACAATCCCCAATTTATTAAAGCTTCTCTATCCATGACTGATCCATCAATACAAGAGAATGCCATGGCAGCCTTGTTCATCCTTTCAAAACATTTCAAGAGAAAAGTGTTAATTGTCAAGAACAATGGATTGGGATTGATTCTTGCATTCTAAGAGGAGGAATTACAAAAGATTCTAGCAGCTGCCACATTTTTTTTATTTTCTTCGGTTGAAGAGTACAGAAAACTAATTGGAGAGATGCCAAATGCAATCTCTTCCTTGGTAAAGATGATGAGGATTGGAACAACTCGTGGGAAGAAGAACGCTTGTGAGGAGAAAGTAGACCACCGCTACTGAGAGTTGCAGCGACGGTCAAAAGAAACAAAGGAAAAACAGAAAGAAGAAGAAGAAGAAACAGAAGATGGGGAAAAAGAGAAAGGGAGAGGAGAGAGCAAAAAACGAACAAAATAGGAGAGGGAAGAGAACAGCGGAGAGAAAGAGCTTTGAGGAAGTCGTCGTTGCTAGTTGTCAAAACTCTATTCGATTCCACTGTGAAGAAGATGAGCAATGCCTTTCGTTTGCTCCGGCTTGATGGAAGAGAGGGGGGACAGAGGAGAGAGATGGAGAAAGAATAAATCAAGGATAAAAACCAGTGAGGGGAGATTGGGGAAGGATTTCATGTCATTTCCTCGTTCTGCGTCAATAGGAAGGGGAAGCAAAGGCAATTCTGATATCTTGAAATATTTTAATGATGCCCTAACGACTAATCAGGGGTACTCTCATAATTTTAATGGTTTTCTGTCTAGATTAGCAACGAAAGGAAGGTTTTTGTTGAGTTCTTTAAAAGTTCAGGAAAGATTTTTATTAAAGTAAAACTATAACTTATAGGGGAGGTTTTTGTATTTTACCCTAAAAAAAATGTAACACAAGGATATCTATGTGAATAAACCAGAGTCAGGGCAGAGTTGGGATCTGATCTGCTAGGCATAAAACATTATTCATATTCTAGTCACAAAACATTACACACAAAAAGGTGTCAATTGGCTATGGCAAGACACAATAAGTTTTTACATTGTGATTTTGGCAACTCAAAAATAGTTTGATTGGAGGCACGTCTTTCTACATAAATATATGTATACTGATCGGTTTGGTTTAAGTTCAATATTAAAAAAAAAAATTGAAAATACGGTTCGATTTTAATTAATCAAAATAAAAAAAAAACTAGTGGTTAACCAAACCAATCGGTATACATATATTTATATATTATAAATTAATAAATATACATTATATATAAATGTATATTTATTTATTTATTTATAATATATTATTCATTATTTAAAATATAATATTATATATATTTCTAGTATTTTATTATATATTTATATATTTTTTTATAATAAATATTGTAAATAATAAAAAATCAACTAACCAAATCGACGATTAACCGAATCAATCAACCGGTTAATCGATCAACTTCGATTCACTTTCAAAAGTTAATTACCGAACCGTGAGCATCCCTACGGAAGATACTTTTCAAATTGTGCAATTGTAGCATCTTATGGGCAGGGTGAGGGACTGTGGATAGAATCTTGTGAGTAACAGATCCGAGTTCGTGTATGTAATACGAGTTTACATCTGCTGTAACCCCTCTCATGGACCCTCTAACCTCCCATCTGTCAAAACTTTTATGACCATAGACGGGGTTTTTTAGTAATTAGAACAAAGTTAAAAAAAAAAATAGATTGTTTGAAATGATTTAGAGTCTATTACAATTTCAATAGATTTTCTATTGAAAAATCTAAAATCATAAAATTAGTAATAATAAAATACAAACTTGTGAAATGAAAATCACTAATAACAAGTTGTCATTATGATTACGGCCTAAGAATTAAAACATATTCATATTAATTAATTGTATGTAATGAGACTATAATACATATGTAGAATAGCAATGGCAGAATTGGGTTTGATTTGGATTTAGTTGCGCAAGGGTCCGGTCAACCCCAACCCTACCGACCATTTGGGTTGGGTTAGGTTGTATTTGAGCTAACCCAACCCAAGTTGCAGTCCTATTTCCATCACTGACGAATGTGTGTCATTGAGGGATCGTAAGGACTCCATAAATGAGAAGCAGATCCAGTTCAAATTAATCCTATACCAATGTTTTCAATCAGACCCGACTGGAAGGTTGGACTGAAAAAAATGGAAGCTGGTCACTTGATCAGTTCCGGTTTTCCTCAAAACGGTTGATTTGGGTGGTTGAATCTTTGAATTATTCAACTCGAGAACGGTTTTTTGTCATTTTTTGTTTTTTTAAATGTTTAATTTTTTATTTTTTGTCAAAACGGATCATTCGTTCAGACCAGACGGTTGAACCATTTGGACTGGGAACCAAACCCTAGAATGGTACCCTGTCCGATCTGGTTTTAAAAACCCTATCCTATACCCATCCGTTGCAGCGTTTTTTTTTCTTTTCTTTTCTTTTATTTCAATTTAACACACCCAACGGAAAAGGTACCTGGGTTTCTGGACAAGGCAGGCTATGTCCTCCCTTATATTTTATATCTATTTTTCATAATAGTTTTCTATTAATAAAATTTTAAGGTGGTAGTCCTTCCACTTGGAATAAAGTTTGGGGTTTAAAAAAAAAAAGAGGATTTTAATGCTAAAATTTGCTTTATAAAAAAAAATATTAGGCTGAATTTGGAAGGAGTACAAATGCAAAATATGTAGAGTGCAAAACCTTATATTTTATATTTACGCTGTACATATTTGCATTTGTACTCTTTCCAAATTGAGCCTTAGTGACATGTACAGCTGCTTTGCCACACTAATCTACCATATGAAATTTCATTTGTTATCTAGACTTCTTTTGTGCAGGTCTATAAGCTGGAGAAAGCCACGGATTTGGATATCATTAAGGAGCTGTTTGGCAAGTTTTTTAGGTAGATCTTTCAACCGCCTAATAGATAATTAGAGCTTTTGGGGTCTTGTCTTTAAAGACCAAGACTGTTAGGTTTGAGCCATAGTCTACTGGGCTATTAAAAATAGTTGCAAAGGCTATTTTCAATGCAAAAAAATTTAAAATTCATTTGAAACTTTCCAGCAATCCTAGAACTCTTAAAACTTGGACATAATGAAATTGCACGTTAATTACATATAGGGATGGATTCAAGTCGAGCCAAGTCGGCTAGGCTCGAGCTTGACTCACCAAAGTACTACAAGGCTCGAGCTAGAACCTTGAGCTTGAGCTCGGCTCGAGTAAAAAATTTGTAAGCTCGAACTCAACTCGGCTCGAACCCGATTTGATAAAAAATGTTTTATAAAAATAAAAAATTATATATAAAAATATTTTTATTTGATATTTAAAAAATTATGAATTATAATATTTTTATTATATATATTATTTTCTATAACATATATATATATATATATATATATATATATATATATTCGAGCTCGACACGTTTATTAATCGAGCCTATAAATTGGGCTTGAAGCTCGGTTGAAATCGAGTTGAGCTCGAACTTTTCATGAGTCGAGTTCGAGTAGCTCGTGAAGAGCTCGACTCGTGGCCACCCCTAATTACATATAGTTGAACCTAAACCAGTTTAAGCTTTTGAGTTTAAAAAAAAAAAAAGTCAACCAAAAAAAAACATTTCCAGCAGGATTTTTTGCTCTATGAACCCTTAAGAACCCACTCCAGGAACTTTTACCCAAGGTTTTTCAAATCGGATTGAACAGAGAACTGTTCTGAGGTCCGGTTCCTAGGTCGAATTGTCCAACTATCCAATCCGAATGGATGGCCCACTCTAACAAAAAATAAAAAATTAAAAAAAAAACCAAAAAACTGCTAAAAACCATTTCCTGATCGAATGATTTGACTGCCTGAATCAACGATTCACTGACCAAATCAATGATTTTTGGCCAAATAACAATTTTAGGATAAAATGGAACCGACCAAATCACTGATTCCTGGTTTTTTTTATCCAACCGTCTGGTCCGGTCCAATTTAGAAAACGTTGTCTTTACCTCAACGGCTCAACCCCATCAACTTCTAAATAAACTTGCCATGGGAGGTCTTCAAATGATTCCTCGCACGAAACATTATATTCATTAGATTGTCAGCCACCGAAGAAGAATCCTTCAATGGAGGTAGAATTGATCAATAGATGAAGCTAATGGCACAGATTGATTGTGTAAGCAGAAACCATCCCAATAGCCATCAACACAGCACTTGCAACATCTCTGTACATGTATGTTTTATTCATAGGAAGACATCCCCAAAGCACAGCTACAAAGAATTGTGACTACTGACTACGGTTATCTGAAGACGTAATCCAAAATTCAAACCAACTGCCAAAGTCCGGTTGGGATCTTTTCCTCACATAGCACTCCTAGTGTCGACTTCACAACCATATTCCATTGTCTATTAAAAAAATATTTCCCACAAATAGTAGCATATAATTACGGGAAATATTTCTGTTGTATGACTGGAACATGCTGTGAGATCAATGTAATGAGTGATCAGTGAGGAGCAGTCGAGTATATCTGAACTCACCAATGCCAGGCAGATTTGGACTCCCATTGTTCTCACATATATTCACAGAGCACCGCCACGGTATATTGGGCACATTTCTCCATAAATGACAAGGGAAATATTCTCAATACCCAATTATAATATTTTGTGGGCAGAAATGTGGGAACAGTTCGTGGGTAACAGATCCGAACCCAGCCCGGTGTGAATAATATTGTCTCCCACCAATCCGGGCTTGTTGGGACAGTGGACAATAGACCAGCCGGTTGAACTTTAAGCTATAAAAGAATACTGAACGACTGTTCCAATTTTTTTTTCATACTCCCATTTAGGCTGTGTTTGGTATGAAGGAAAAGATAGGAAAATTTATGAAAACCCATACAAGGTCCGTATAGGTTTTCTAAACTTTCCTTTCCTGTCCCTACCTTTTTTTTTTCAAACCAAACACAGTTTTAGTGAAAACTTGTTTTTTTTTTTTTTTTTGCCATTTTCATCAAAACAAGAACAAGATAGAAAATGAAAAATAGCAAAAATAATAATTAAAATATTTTCAAATTTCAATGTGGAAAATTTTCAAGTCCATTTTAATAAATAAAAATATTTCCTAATCGGCTCAAGTATTGATCGTTCGCCACATTGGAAATTCTTTAGAATGGCCTTGTATGAAATTCAAGATTATTTTGGGGGTAATTAAATCCAAATTCAGCGTTTAATTGCTAAATAAATCGTTCATGACAGGGTTATTTCCGTAATTCAATCAGAGCGAAGATCAGTAAATAAGCATAACGGTTAGCTTTCGAATCAATCATCACATCCCCCTCTATAAACTCAAATCCGACGGCTCACGAAGAACCAAAAAATTTAAAAAACCCGACAAATAAGCCCACAAGAAACTAGCCGTTACGAGAGCGTGCAGAGCGCAACGTTCATTTTCTTCCCTTTCATTGCGCCCTTTCTTCATTCACTTCTTCAAGGCAATAGAATCAACTCCCATCACCACCTTTCACGCCGTCGAATCTTCCCCTCACCATTAAAGAAACCATTTCAGGCAACACCGATTCGATCTCCGGTGATCTTTGATCGATTTCCGGCGATATTTCGATGGATTTAGGCGGAAAGAACTGTGGGACAATGACGCCCACCAAAGACCCAAAAGCGTCCCGATCGAAGGTCGCAGAAGTCTCAAAATTTTCGGAGAATTTCGATCCCAATAGATCTACGGTAAGTCCTCTGAAACCAGGGAACACTCCACTAACCAAGTCGGCCAAATCGAAGAAATCGGCTCCAAAAACCCCGAATCAGATTATTTCTCCCCGTGCCAAGATTCGTGAAAGAAAGTTTGTGGTGGCCAAGAAGAAGTCGAAGACAGCACTTTCCACTGCTACCTGCAAATGCAAGGAGAAGATGGGAGGTAATCTAAAGAAGTGCCCCTGCATTGCTTACGAAAGTCTCCGGGCGTCTCAAGAAGAGTTCTTCAGGAACCGGAGTAGCATCGAGCATGAATTCGATTTTGACGAATCAACAATGAACTTCGAAAGACCTGAAGGTGAAGAGGATCAGAGAATCCCCATTATGGAGAACTTAGAAACTGCAGTTGCATCAGAAGACAAAGCCGTGGAAGGTAGCGGTCATTCGATGAACGATTCAGGTAACCAAGTTATGGAGGAGCACGAATTATCAAGTGAAATGGGTAGTTCGAAGATCAAGAGGAGAAGGGACAAGTTGATGGAAGAAGCCAGGAATAGTATTCCTGAACCAGGTTCGGGAAGAGTGATGCATTTGGTTAAGGCCTTTGAAAGGCTTCTTTCAATTCCGAGTTCCAAGGAGTCGAAACGGAGCGAAGAGGGGGACGATAATAGTAAGAAGGGAATGAAGTGGGCATTACCGGGATTGCAACCTAAGGCCCAAGAAACAGAGGTTTCTTCATCTTCTTTCTGTCCGTCAGAATTGTTCTTCACATCGGAGAATTTTGGCACGGATTCAAGAATTTCCTCTTCAGTAGACAGCAGCCAAGGAAGGTAAGCTACAACTGATTTCAAGACAGCACATCGATCTTATTCAAAGTTCATATTGCCTGATTGGTTTCTGTTCCTTTCTCTTTCAGCTTTACTTTTACTAGCAGCAGAGGTTCTGGTGGGACCAGAAGGACACGCCGAAAAGTAAGAATTCTATCCTTCTCTTTTCTTTTCTGTTTTTTCATGCTTATGAATAATGGAGATTGGCCATGTGTTCTGCAACTTATGAATGTTTTTCCATTACAGAGTGCTGAATCCATAGGGTCATTTGGAGGAAGTAAATGGAAGAAGAAGCAGCAGCTCAGAGTCACCAGACAACAACCATTCAAATTAAGAACAGAGGTATTCTTACGTAAAAACCACCGTAGAGTATGAAGAATCTCTTGAATGACTTTGTTGGATATCACACATTAATTTCTTTCTTGCTTGCTTTCTTTCCTTCTTCTTTTCTGTTAATTCTATGGGGGTGTGGGAGGCTATAGAAACGTTTACAGAAGAACTGGATCAAATTGTGTTGAAATTGTTGAGTATAGCTGTAGAGGTGCACAAACTGACCTATTATACTAAATTCTTCAATACATCAACTTTATAAACAGGAAGTGAAATTTTCTTCATGATAATAGCTTCCCAGATGGGAGATGCATATTGGAAACCTCTTTATCTAAGTACTTTGACCAGTACCAGTGGGGAGTAATAATAGTAGATATATGTAAACCATATTCACGAGGGATTTACTTGCTCTTCCTACTGTGAAATGTAACATTTAAAGAAACCTGCGTAAAATTAGTGCATATCCGTTCTACTTGAAACTCCTTTGTCTTCATCTGACTTGAAGTTGAACAAAACTGAGGTATTTTTTTGCCTCTCGTTTCTTTTTCAGCAAAGAGGAAGATCTAAGGAGGAAGAATTTCTCAAGAAAGTACAGGAAATGATGATGGAAGAGGAGAGACTTAGAATACCGGTAGCACAAGGCCTGCCATGGACAACAGATGAGCCAGAGGTGAGCTCTCACCGGACAGAAGAAAATAAATAAAAGGGAATCTTAAGTAATTTTTTATCATTGTAATCAATTCCTTCATGTTGTTCTATTTCAATATGTTGAGGGTGTAAAGGACTAGTTATAGTTACTTAGATTCTTTACCCACTTTATTTATCAAAGGAAAATCGTTTTTGGTAAGATGCAAAACATATTAATTTTCATTAAAATCATACTCCATCTTATTTTGAGCTCTTTGGTTTCTTCATGCATTTTGATATTTACCATGTTAAGATACCTAACAATGATTCAGAAATCTTTGTTCAGCATAGTTGCAAATATCTTATATATTTGGTGGGACTTTTCATTTTCATGAGGTGAGGGAGACTAGAGTAAAAGGGTATCCCTGAATTCTGCTGCTTATTTTCTGCATAATAACACGTGTTACCCTTTCTCACCATATTGATAACTTTAGAGTTCACTACAGTTCATTAGTTTTTCAAAGAATATGCACTTTCTAGCTTTTTCTTCAACAGTTTTGATGTTCATTTACTAGCTTTAATTTGAATTTAGGGGTTTTGAAAATGATTGTATAAATTTGCTCAGCACAATGTAATGACAGGATTTTGGAGCAAACTAAAATCCTATCATTGACAATAGTTATGGTATTGTCTTTGTCCTTTTATGTGTTTATTGACAATATTTTGATTTTGCCATTTTAGTGCTTAGTGAAGCCTCCAGTGAAAGAAAATACAAAACCTATTGACCTCAAACTTCACAGCGATGTTAGGGCAATTGAGCGTGCTGAATTTGATCATCATGTAAGTTTATAATAGATTGTACACAAAACCCGCTATTACAGGCAAATGCAGTATATTTGTTATTTTATTTGTTTTACAGTTCTCAATTCATTCATTTTCAGGTTGCTGAGAAGTTAAACTTAATTGAGCAGTATAGAATGGAAAGAGAAAGGCAGCAAAAGGTATGTTGTGATAGTAGAGAATACAATCCAAACTGTGCTGTGCTATGTATAATATACATTTTTCTTGAGCTTTCTTCTTTGTCCCGGTGAATTGCAGTTAGCAGAAGAGGAAGAAATAAAGCAGATGAGAAGAGAGCTCGTTCCAAAAGCTCAGCCCATGCCATACTTTGACAGGCCTTTCATTCCAAAAAGGTATAGTTGTTCCTTTTTTATATCATCTTCAGGCTTGACTCGAATGAAAGAATTTAACTTTTTTAGTTTTTTTTTTTTTTTTGTTGGTGGTGTTTTGTTCAGGTCAACGAAGCACCCAACCATTCCAAGAGAACCGAAGTTCCATATTCCTCAGCACAAGAAGATCAAGTGCATGTCATGGACTGACATGAGCATCTATACTCATCAGCACTGATAAAGAATGGGAGAGAAGAAAATGGATGAAAGAAGAATAATAGAATTTGATCATTTAATTCATTTTTTTTTCTTTTCTTTTTCTCTTTTTCATTGTGTAAGCAATCAATTTAATTGCATTTTGATGAACAAATTCACCCTGCAATTGGTTGTGACAAGCGCTAGTGTTGCTTACACTTAGTGCTATTATAGTTCAATTGAATATTTTTTAAAGTTCATCTCTCTCTCTCTCTCGACTACATTTGGGCATCTTTTATCCTACCCCAGTAGAAGAACTAAACACCTTACTCAAAAGCCGGTTGATCATCAACTTCTAAATTGTAAATATCTGCTTCAGTTTCCCTGCATCCAATAAGTATAGGGCCCCTATTATATCATCCCCTCCTTTATAGGAAATCCAAATACCAGATTTACTTTTTTTATCAGCTAAACTCAAACTTTAGAAAAGGGGAAGATGCAGAAAACAGAGCCATGGGAATTGGGAATTGCTCCTCACATGGACCTCCCAGCCACATTCCACAGTGTATCGGCAACATAGATGTTCAAGTGTATTGGAAACATCTCCCATTAATGATAAACATACAAGAGTAAATTAAATGTTCCCGATGTGATGTGTGACTAGAACATGATGTGAGGTCGGTGTGAGAAGCAAAGGCAACACATGGTTTATGGCATTCATGCATCCCTAGCTTCGTAATAACACCTTATTTATACTGAACCACTGAATGAAATAACTATTTCATTACCGATTACTCTGGAATTTGGATTCAGTTAATAACACCTTATTTATACTGAACCACTGAATGAAATAGTAATTTCATTACTGATTACTCTGGAATTTGGATTCAGTCGTCACAGTTCCTTGCAGCTGTGCATTGGGAATATCTCCTGATAAATAAAAAGCAAACAAGTACTAAGATATTCTCAATGCACGCACGACTGCAAAAGGCTATGAGGACTGTTTTGTGAGGACTGAATCCAAATTGGTTTACTCTGAATGATTTTTGGCAGATAAACTGGCCACATTGCATTTTCCTAATTGCCTATTGTCAAAAAAATGGGATGTTCTCACATCACCACATTCGAAATTTGTTTTGCCGGGTAAATAAAAACAACACTTGAAGAAATTATGATTTTGTAAAACAAATTGACTACATACACTAAGCTCACAAAGTGTCTGGTTCTAGCGAAGAATTGGTAAGGGACCAACTTTTTTTTCTCTCTTACCATTTGAAATGTTTAGTTGATCACAAAGAGGTTCTCGACCAACACATCTAATTGCTTTGTAAATGGAACAATCGAAAGCTGATAAAAAAGTAAACAATACCCATGGGCGTTCAAATTGCAACCAAATTGATTCTCAAATGTCAAATCTGTCTTCAAACACTTGTGTGTTACAGAATATGGCAGCGCGTGATCCCAATCATTTGGGACTGGTCCCTAGCATCTAAACCACCCAGAACTTGCCTCTGGACTGAAAAATCTTGATTCTTGTACACTACTGACTAATCTCTGGCAGTTTCCATTCAGCAATGATGAATAGGAACCGAACCAATTGGCTTAGCATTCACACAAGAATGCCCAAGCCTGAAACCTATTCCTTAGCTAATTTCGCCATCCATCCCTTAACAATTTACAACTGGTTACAAAATGCTTTACGGAAGAAGCTAGATTACGAATTTACGAGCCATATGATTAATATCCCTGACGCAGACAACAGAATTGAAGCAAGAGGTCCTCTACAAACTCGCATCAAATTCCTAGATATGCCAGCCACCCAAGGTTCAAAGTATCAACATGTATCGACCCGTATTGACTGATATGTATCGTTCCAGGACCCCACCGATACTCCCTTATAGAGAGTGTATCGGAGGTCTGACCGATTCAGGTGATGGAGGAGACCTAAACCAGCCCCCCTGAATTGGTTTCAGAAAAAAATAAATAAAAAAAAAAAAACTAAAAAAATAATATCAATAAACCCCATACGCCCATACCGGCACCAGCGTATTGATACTTTGAACTTTGCAGCCACCACTCGGATTTAAACACCTAAACATAATAAAACAAAGGGTACAACAAAATTGAACCACTAGGATCATAGGAAAACACCTCTTCACAGTAGCAAGGGTTTCAGTAGTTTTTACTTTACACTGCATTTGGTTTCTGTTTTACCTACGAAACAAGGTGAATTAACTTATGACTCATTTGATGCATCATTCTGCACGGTCTTTCATCTCTTTATAAGCTGAAAAGACCGATTTTTTATCTATTCCCATTTAGCTCACGGAAGACCTAACAGCCAAAAAAATACAACACCAAAAAGTCGCAAAAATCCCATTTCAAACTTATTTCAGGAAGCTTCATTTGAAGCTTTACGTATCTTTCATGTTTTATTCTCACACGAAAAGATATGGAAAGACATCACACGAAAAGATATGGAAAGACATGAAAAGACATACATCTGCCAAACATGCTTTAGGCTGCTCAGACTTTCATGCAGAAAATCAATGCGTCTTTTACATGTCAGCACTACCAAGAAAATCTTTCCAAAAAGACAAACCAAACAAACCCTTAATTGTTAGTGAAGTATCAAGATATGATTTTGCTTTTGCTGCAAACAAGTTATGCATGGCAATTTTTCTAACACATTTTCCACGATATTAAACTGGGAACAGGAAAGAAAGGAGAATATAATTTTACGTATTGCCACACGGGGGGCAGAGATGCAATTTGAATAAAATTTCCCAAACCAGTGATAAATTACTAAAATTCCGCATTGGGGCGAGTAGGGGCTTCTGGCTACAAGGCAGGGTGCCCAAAGCCCAAGTCTCAGGCTCTCACCGAGTGACGTAAAAGCATCGACGACACATGTAATCTAAAAATATTCAATATATAATGAATCCAAATTCCAGCTAAATATGATACTTGATCCCTTTTGAAACTCATTGTCCAGATGTCAATAACTAAATAACAAAATAAAACCAAATTGCATCTTCCAAGTTTCAACTTTCAACCACTCGGCATCTGAACCAAAACAAAGTGTCTTAACAAATAGTTGCAGCTACATCCGTTTGCCAAACAAAAACAAAGCCCTACAAAATCTCAAAAGCAAAATACCATATGTGCAGTTCAATAGTGACTCAGTGAGCAACAACTATTCTTCCCGCAACTTGGTCCAGGTCTCTCTGCCCGCTCGAGGTGATTCGCCTTCCACTGTTGCAGAAATTAACATGTCCATTGATTTATACCAAGATTCTAAAAGGTGGAATCATATTTTATCAGCAATTCAAAGTAATATGCACAATTACATTTTCTTATTGCATTTTTCTAGTTTATCCAAACAACCAACAGCTCCCCAAGCCCCAACTAAGGGCCAGATCAAAAAAATCTACATGTCTGAACAATCACCAAGATACACAAATTCCTTGAGTAAATAATATTCAGCATCTTCAAAATCTATCTCAGATGTAAAAGACTGCAATATGCAATTAAGACGAAGAAACTCGGTAATAATAGTATATAAGAAGAGTAAATAGACCATGTAACTTTGTAAGTTGTAACAACTTGATTTACTACATTTCAACGAGGATACGGATACTTTGCTAACATTCAATTTCAAGATACCAGTTACAAAGTTACAGCTGGTCCCATTTCCTGTTTATGTATGCAGTGAAAGAGTGTGCCAGACAGTTACCACCAAGACATTTAGGCTGTGTTTGGTTTGAAGGAAAAAGTAGGGAAGGAAAGGAAAGGTAGGAAAACCCATACAAGGTTTGTAAGGGTTTTCCTACATTTCCCTTCCTTTCCCTACTTTTTCTTTTAAACCAAACATAGCCTTGTTATCCCTCGGGGAAAAAGCCTCATACAAGTGCAACGCAAAATGAAATTATCAAGTTTGGTGATAACTCCTCCAAGACGGTTGGGAAGAATAAAATTATTTTGCCTTAATAAGTTTATTTCAGAGCCTCGAGGGAAGAAAGAAGGGTTAAAACACTGAATGCTGAATAAAAATGCAAACCTGCTGGGAAATTATAAAAAACTAAATAGCAAGGCTATCAGAAAGGCCATACATACACATTATAGGAACTAGAAAATGCAAGTCCAGAAACCAAAGGTCAAATATTGTGTGGTCAGTGTCAATATAAGCTAGGAAAATAATGTATATCAGCAATAAATTTCCATCCCTTCCCTTGTGCAAAGGGGAGCATTATTAAATTGACTAGATTCTATGATTCCCAAGTGGTGTACTACAAACATATACTATTTAATACTTGTACGTAGAAACGAACAGTCAGTTTGACATCATGTCTAATATGTTATTATGGATTCATATAATATACTAATTAAAGTTAATGCACAATTGAGTCTTTATCAAACATCATACACATACATTACAAAGCTTCTGCTTTGAATTTAATTAATACATAATACAATAAATATATCTAATTTGGCAAAATGTGAAGATCTATCTTCCATTAGTTGCTATATATAAATTTGTAATTGTATAACCTATTTAAAGATGATATATCATGTTTTTTACCTTATCAATATCCATTATCATTAAGATTATGAGAGTTTCCCTAGCATACCCATGCATTTCTTAACTCAAATGTATCCATGAGCTTCAGGTGTATCCCACATGTTTTTTATAATTAAATTGCATTCCAGACATTCTTTTCATTACCATTCTGTGACCCCGTATTTTTAAGTATGAGGTTTGACTCCATCTATTTATTTATCTATAACAATGAAAAGGGACGTTTAAACCAGTCAACAATCCAAGTTAGGATGACATATTTACCCCTTTGGATCAATGTCAACTATATTCATCTTCTGCAACTGTTGAAGAACATGACGTGCAATAGAACCACTGCTCTTGCAAAAGTGGGGAGGGCGACTGCCATTCCTCTTACTGCCACCATAAATCTTTCTAAAGCCACCAACACCAATACCCTGCCTCAAGTAGATTTTTCTTGCCATGGAAGCTGCACAACCGAATAAGAAATACAATGACCATTGGAGAAAGTAGATTAGAATCTTTCTATGATTCTCACATATGCAGGAACAAACACTGAGGCCTGAGCCACATACCAGCTCTAATATAGTACCAATCTGGGTCATATGGTGCAAGCTCCTTGAAGGTAGCAGTCTTCACAATATCAGTCCAGTGAGGAAGCTCCATCTAATCCAAAATCATGTGGATGCAAACAAAATTAGAATAGAACAATGATGGTAAACATAATTCAAAAAATAACCAGCATGTGGGCAAAAGCCATTATTGATTAAATAATTTGACCAGCAAACATCTTACAAGTAACAAATGATACTGTATAATTCAGATAGGCAGCCCGAGTCAACCTACCAAAGGCTCTTTTGCATTATGAAATTTCCATTTGGATGTTATCATGTTATTACCTAAATCAAGGCTATTTCGGAACACTACTTTCAAGTCAAGTCCTAAAGTGTGAACAAAAGATAGAGGACCAATCCCTCTCAGAAAAGCAAATGCACCAACACCTTCAAACCTAACTCTCATAATCATTAGATGAGACAGCTAATTCTGGTACATTTAACTACTGGAGTTCCACCCTATGGATTCTATCACAACATAAAGAAACGGAAGTTTGCTTATTCTCCGTTTATTACTCTCAAACCTAGTTACATGGTCCTCAGTCTTCTAAGTCTAAGGTCGTACGGTATATAAAATGGATAACTTCAGTCGAACACATCTACAAATCCCTCAATCCAAGTAAGTGCGTTGATTTTACACCTGTACATAGAAAAACTAGTAGCAAAATGGAAGCAAGGAACTTCACTAAAGGCATATGGCGACTGGGATTAATAATTATAATTTTTTTCATAATACCACCAACTAAAATGCCGAGATTCTGAAGATTTATCTAAAACAAATACCAATTTCGATGAATGAAAAAAAGCATATTGCACATAACAGACCAGCCCGTAAGACACTGATCTAATGCTCTAATGACAAGCTCTGTCGCCCAAAAAAATTCAAAAATACAACATATATAAAAAAAAGGTTAAATAACATAGAAAATCAGACTTAAGCAGAAATTGCTTCTAACCAATAAGATTTCAATAACAATCTCCGCGAGGAAAACGAGCATGTGATAGTAATAACTTATCCTAAGTCCCATGTTATCTCAAAAAACCTTTGAGAATCCATTAAAGTAGAATGAGGCAAGAACAAATGGCCCATGAACGAAAAAATTGCAGAGATGGAGTGAAGATGACGATACCTTCCCCGATCGTTTGAGATGAGCGGCGTATGCCTTCACGAACTCGTGAGGCGAAACATCCTTCACCGTTCTAGCAGTCTCCATCGCTACAGAAACACGCAGAGATGTGAGAAAACGATGAAAATAGGGTTTTCACTCTTTAGGGTTTGTTACTAAGATGCGAAGCAGCCTTATATATCAAACTATTTTTTGAAAATACAAAAGTACCCTTGAACCCAACGCATATAACAGGGATGACAATTTTCTTCATTCCGACGGGATCCGACTTCCGGATTATTTTGTTATGGCGGGGATGGGGATGAGATCATGGTTTTTAAAAACGAACCGGTCAGGGTTCCGGTTATTGGTTCGAATGGTCTGAGTGTTAGTCCTGAATGGCCAGCCCATTCTGATAAAAATAAATAAATAATTGGAAAATGGTCAAAACGGTTCGAATGATTTTGAGGGAAAAAGTAATTTTGGAGGAAAACGAAACCAGTCAGGTGACCGGTTCTCGGTTTTTTCCGGTTCGACCGTCTAGTCCGGTCCGATTTTGAAAATAGTGATAGGAACCCCAATTGGGATGAGGGTCTCAATTATGTAAATATACTTTATATTAAATATATATATATATTATTTATATTATATATATTAAAACATTATTTATAATTTAAATTTTTTATTTATTTTAAATATATTTATTATTTGAAAAAATACTATTATCTAAAAAAATTATGGGGATTTGGGTCCCATAAGAAATCAGAGATAGAGGACAAATTTTATCCCCAACAAGGATTAGGGACAGGAATGGGGATTAATTTCAAAATTGATGTCGAAAACGGGGAATATGATCCCTGCCCCGTTGCCATTCCTAGATGATCATGGAGTATGTCAAGCCTAACTACTTAGTATAAAACTTCATGGATTCAGGCCCAGGCCCATTAAAGTAATGAATCATACACACTGGTTTGGTGACAAGTAAAATGTTTCAACACCCTACCAACATGATCTGCATCTATAAGATTAGGGCCATCACAAAATTGAGACCTATCATATATGAGATTTGCATTGTGTGCCAAATGATGTTAATATGGTGTTATAAAATATTTTGTTGGTAGTAAGGTGTTATAACCTATGGGATTCATAGGGTGTCAATAGTATTTGAAATTTTGATTTTGAATTCAAGATTGGGTGGTGTGTATGGTGTGGTGCGGATGAAAGCACACTACACCCCAACAGGATAGTTATTCTACACTATGGATAATAATGCATGGATTGATCCACACCACACCTCAACGGGCGTTTTGCAAGGTGTGGCACACTTCTGTCCACACCTTATGTTTGATTCCATGCATCTCAACTATAACATGTGAGATTATCTATGTCGTTAATCATTAAAAAACAATATTTTATTTTTTAGTAATATATATAATAGAAAAACATTAATAAAATACAAAAAAAATATTAATAATAATTAACAATACTAACTGATGTAACCGTTTTTGGTTACGTACCATTTTTTGTGATGTATAAATTTTTTGGCTAAGTACCTCGTTGTTTGACCCGGTGGTGACGTGCCTTGGTGATGAGCTACTTGGTGGCAAACTCCCTGGGGGAGAACTACCTGGTGACGAACTGCTTGGTGGCGAACTACCCAGTGGCAAGCTCCCTGGTGGAGAGCTACTTGGTGACGAATTGCCGGGTGGCGAACTGCCTGGTGGTGCTCCCTGGTGGCGAACTGCCGGGGGGTGAACTGCCTGGTTGTCACGGGGGTAGTTCTACAGCGGAAGAACCCCGTGCGGCATCCTGGCCAAGGCAGGCCAGGACAAGCCTTTATGCGCTTAGAGGCTAGGAGTTGCCCGATGGGATGGCTCCACCAAAGCCAGTAGCACTGGATCATGACCTCAAGTCCAATGGCCGGGGCACTCTCTTGGCTCAGACCGGTCCATGGGAGGCGCCGCTTACGTGCTAAAGGGGGACAACCATAATGGAAGGCGACCATGCGCCGATGAGGTGACTTGGCACCGATGTGAAGGGTCTCCTGTATGTCGATGATGACAGGCACCTGTGTGCCATGATGATAGGCAACCGCTTGGGCCGGAACACACCCGTGCGCTAGAGGCAACGAGATAGCTCAATCAGCTTGGGCAAGGGGCTAGCGAGGTGAAGGGACATGCTTGAGCCAGGCCCGCATGCCAAGCCTCCCTTGAGTATCGGTAGCGCAGTGCCGGTCCAACACTGTCCCCATGAGCAAGTGTGCGCCCATGAGGAACCCCGGTAGCCATGCTAGCCGTTAACCAGGGCTGCCCCGCAAGGGGATGAAGGTCTAGGAGTGCCAAGGTTAGGCACCCAAGGAGGTCGACCACCCCTCCTCAAAGAGTACATTAAGCTTTTGGTGGTCTGCCTGAAGATGACATCAGTTCTCCCAAAAATCTTACAGGCGAAAATGACAGGCATGTCCCTAACGTAAGCCTGCCAAGCGTAGGCAAGGCTAAGCCTGCTTTGAACCGTAACATGGTGGCGAACTGCCTAGTGGTGAACTCCCTGGTGGTGAACTTCCCGGTGGCGAGCTTCCTGGTGGCGAACTGCCTAGTGCCGAACTGCCTGGTGGCGAACTGCCTGAAGGTGAACTGCCTAGTAGTGCTCCCGAGTGGCGAACTGCCTGGTGCCGAACTGCCTGGTGGCGAGCTACCTGGTGGCGAACTACCTGGGGGCGAACTGCCTGGTAGTGCTCCCTGGGGGCGAACTGCCTGGTAGTGCTCCCTGGTGGCGAACTGCCTGGTGGTGAACTCCCTGGTGGCGAACTGCCTGATGGTGAACTCGTCACTTGACTTGCTCCTAGGCGGTCTACAACTCAGAGGATGGTGGAGCTCCCTGGTGCAGCGCAACCCAACTACCCTCCGCGTGAGGTGATTTTCTTTCCTTTGTAGACGGCGGGAGCTGAGGGACCTACGAGAACTGAATCAGAGGACCCGGGGGTATTTTCCCGACGGGGACTCTCCGATGCCTAAGTTAGCATTCTGATTACAGAGGGCTTGGAGAGAAATGAGAGAGCTAGAGAGCGGGGGTTACCATCCTTTTCTTCTCTCCTCTGGATTTGGGGGTCGGAGTCCTTATATAGTGGTGCCCTCGCGGGTTAGGTGGGTGAAAAGCCTTCAAATGGTAAGACGTCATATCCCGTCAGAACCGGGGTACAGTGATGAACTCCTCGAGGTTGTCAGGCTGGCGCTTGTGCCGGGCGGTCAGGTCGGCGCCTATGTTAGTCGGCGGGTCGGTGTCCGGGCCAGGTTGCCAGGTCGGCGCCTGTGTCCGTGCGCAGGCCGCGCCAGGTCGCGCACAGGCCGCGCCAGGTCGCGCGGGCCGCGCCAGGCCGCATGCAGGCCGCCCGTGGGCCGCGTGTAGGTCGCGCCAGGCCAGCCAGACCGGTGCCCGGGGGGGACACCAACTTGGTAAGTTGTTGCCTGGGTGCTTGCCTAGTTGTCACGAGGTGCCACGTGTCGCAATTTCACTAGAGGGCCAAATCTGCCCTCATCAATTGCCCCCCACTCCCGAGCTGAGAGTAACTCAGCGAAGGGAGTAGATTTCTTTTGGCCCGTAAGTCGACGAGCTAGTAAGTTTTGATCCAATTCCTTAGGCTTTGGGAGCTGCTTGTATGTGGCAAGTTGCCAGTAAGACGATGGGGTCTCCGCCAGTTCAGTAGTGTAGCCCTTAGGCTCTGGGGCAACTTATAGTTCACTTTTGCTGATTTTGTTCCTGCTGAGAAAGCAACTGGATATTTAGCAATAGTGTGGCCCGCAGGCTTTGGGAGTGACTCGTAGTCTACTCTTTTTTGACTTTTGCTCGTGCCGGAGAGGCGACCGGGCCTTAAGCAGTAATGTGGCCCATAGGCTTTGGGAGTGACTCGTAGTCTACTCTTTTTTGACTTTCCCGTGCCGAAGAGGCGACCGGGTCTTAAGCAGTAATGTGGCCCATAGGCTTTTTGGGAGTGACTCGTAGTCTACTCTTTTTTTACTTTTGTCAGTGTCGGAGAGGCGACCGGGTCTTAACCAGTAATGTGGCCCGTAGGCTTTTGGGAGTGACTCGTAGTCTACTCTTTTTTCACTTTTGCCCGTGTCGGAGAGGCGACCGGGTCTTAAGCGGTAATGTGGCCCGTAGGCTTTTGGGAGTGACTCGTAGTCTACTCTTTTTTGAATTTTGCTCGTGCCGGAGAGACGACCGGGTCTTAAGTATTAATGTGGACCGTAGGCTTTTGGGAGTGACTCGTAGTCCTCTTTTTTGACTTTTGCCCGTGTCGGAGAGGCGACCGGGTCTTAAGCAGTAATGTGGCCCGTAGGCTTTTGGGAGTGACTCATAGTCTACTCTTTTTTGACTTTGCCCGTGCTGGAGAGGCGACCGGGTCTTAAGCAGTAATGTGGCCCGTAGGCTTTTGGGAGTGACTCGTAGTCTACTTTTTTTGACTTTTGCCCGTGCCGGAGAGGCGACCGGGTCTTAAGCAGTAATGTGGCCCGTAGGCTTTTGGGAGAGACTCGTAGTCCTCTTTTTTGACTTTTGCGCGTGTCGGAGAGGCGACCGGGTCTTAAGCAGTAATGTGGCCTGTAGGCTTTTGGGAGTGACTCGTAGTCTACTCTTTTTTTACTTTGCCCGTGTCGGAGAGGCGATCGGGTCTTAAGCAGTAATGTGGCCCGTAGGCTTTGCTTGTGAGGTGTCAAGCTATGATTGTGCTGCATCAGCTTCGTAATGCCGGTCACCCACTCCTACAAGAAGCTACTAAGAGCTTGACCTTCGGGGGCAGCACTACTAACTTTAGGTTGCCAGCTCACACGGGAGCCTTGGAAGGCTCGACCGGTAAGGGCGCCTATGTAGTCTGTTGGCCGTCAACTCCCGCGGAAGCCACAAAGAGCTCATCTTTGTAGGGGGACCTTGCGGAGAGGACTGATGAGGCATTATCTGAATTGAAAGTAAGGTTGGTAGAGCTACTTAGTATGTTAGCCCCCTGCATAGTTTTTGAGTTCATAAAAAATGTAAACTATAAAGTGATAGCTTCAAAAAAGTGAGGACTTAGCTTTGGTAAGATGAGAACTTAGCTTTTGTAGGATGAGAACTTAGCTTTTCGTAGCGTTTCCCACAGACGGCGTCAATTGATGTAACCGTTTTTGGTCACGTACCATTTTTTGGCTAAGTACCTCGTTGTTTGACCCGGTGGTGACGTGCCTTGGTGATGAGCTACTTGGTGGTGAACTCCTTGGGGGAGAACTACCTGGTGACGAACTGCTTGGTGGCGAACTACCTAGTGGCGAGCTCCCTGGTGGAGAGCTACTTGGTGACGAACTGCTGGGTGGCGAACTGCCTAGTGGTGAACTCCCTGGTGGCGAACTGCCCGGTGGCGAGCTGCCTGGTGGCGAACTGCCTGGTGGCGAGCTGCCTGGTGGCGAACTGCCCGGTGGCGAGCTGCCTGGTGGCGAACTGCCTGGTGGCGAGCTGCCTGGTGGCGAACTGCCTGGTAGTGCTCCCTGGTGGAGAACTGCCTGATGGCGAATTGCCTGGTAGTGCTCCCTGGTGGCGAACTACCTGGTGGCGAACTGCCTGGTGCCGAACTACCTGATGGCGAACTGCCTGGTAGTGCTCCCTGGTGGCGTACTGCCTGGTGGTGAACTGCCTGGTGGTGAACTCCCTGGTGAAGAACTGCCTGATGGCGAACTGCCCCGCAAGGGGATGAAGGTCTAGGAGTGCCAAGGTTAGGCACCCAAGGAGGTCGACCACCCCTCCTCAAAGAGTACGTTAAGCTTTTGGTGGTCTGCCTGAAGATGACATAAGTTCTCCCAAAAATCTTACAGGCGAAAATGACGGGCATGTCCCTAACGTAAGCCTGCCAAGCGTAGGCAAGGCTAAGCCTGCTTTGAACCGTAACATGGTGGCGAACTGCCTAGTGGTGAACTCCCTGGTGGCGAACTGCCCGGTGGCGAGCTGCCTGGTGGCGAACTGCCTGGTGGCGAACTGCCTAGTAGTGCTCCCTAGTGGCGAACTGCCTGGTGGCGAACTGCCTGGTGGCGAGCTACCTGGTGGCGAACTGCCTGGTAGTGCTCCCTGGTGGCGAACTGCCTGGTGGTGAACTCCCTGGTGGCGAACTGCCTGATGGCGAACTCGTCACTTGACTTGCTCCTAGGCGGTCTGCAACTCAGAGGATGGTGGAGCTCCCTGGTGCAGCGCAACCCGACTACCCTCCGCGTGAGGTGATTTTCTCTCCTTTGTAGACGGTGGGAGCTGAGGGACCTGCGAGAATTGAATCAGAGGACCCGGGGGTATTTTCCCGGCGGGGACTCTCCGATGCCTAAGTTAGCATTCTGATTACAGAGGGCTTGGAGAGAAATGAGAGAGCTAGAGAACCGGGTCGGAGTCCTCTAGATTTGGGGGTCGGAGTCCTTATATAGTGGTGCCCTCGCGGGTTAGGTGGGTGAAAAGCCTTCAAATGGTAAGACGTCGTATCCCGTCAGAACCGGGGTACGGTGATGAACTCCTCGAGGTTGTCAGGCTGGCGCTTGTGCCGGGCGGCCAGGTCGGCGCTTGGGCTAGGTTGTCAGGTCGGCGCCTATGTCAGTCGGCGGGTCGGTGTCCGGGCCAGTGCCTGTCTGTCGGTGGGTCAGTGTCCGGGCCAGGTTGCTAGGTCGGCGCCTGTGTCCGTGCGCAGGCCATGCCAGGCCGCGCAGGTCGCGCCAGGCTAGCCAGACCGGTGCCCGGGGGGGACACCAACTTGGTAAGTTGTTGCCTGGGTGCTTGCCTAGTTGTCACGAGGTGCCACGTGTTGCAATTTCACTGGAGGGCCAAATCTGCCCTCATCACTAACAATAATATATAATAACAAATAATGATATTAATATTAACTATAATTTGTAATAATAACTGAAAAATAATTATTAATATTAATAAAAATGATATTCAAAAACTAATAATTAATAAGATAATATCAATAATAATTTATTATTAATAAAATAATGTTAACAATAATAATTATAATATTTGATAATATTGTTAATGAATGATAATATTAATAAAAATATTGTTCAAAACTTATTAATTAATAAAAAGCTTTTAAAAAGGAAATTGCATGTGGCATTAGGATCCTTAAATATCAAGAGGCTAAAGAAGATGATTAAATATTTGGGTTGAGAGAGGTTTGTACCTTTAACAAAACAATTTACTATAATAATAAGTAATGAGTGCAGAGAATTGTTAATAAAACTAGTAACTGTGAAAAATATACTAAAGCAGAGACTTCCTATGAGAAAAGATAAAATTCCAATGCAAAGAAATATAAGGGAACTTATTTATGAAATCCTCATAGGAGCATAGGGAACTGGGGAACTGATTTCCTCCTGAATGAAACGACTTCATGAGGAACAAGGGGAACTGGGGAATTGTGGTTTCCTCCTACCATATAATTTGATACCAGTGACAATGAATTAATTTAAGGAACCTAGTTCCACAATTGTTGGAGTATCATAAGTTGGGCTTTCTTGAATTTTTTGTTCCCCTATATGTATATGATAGGTAGGTCATATGACCTGGATAAGCTTTAAAGTGCATCTCCTTGCGGTGTGATTGATAGAAAATACCATAGTACCTTATTCCTACTAACCAAGTAACTATATGAGATAAAAAGCTACTTCTGAGCCTAAATTTGGTTTGTTTGTGTTGATTCACAACGGTTTTATGATCTCAAGAAGACATAATGGCTGTCTGAAAAGTTGGCAGAAAATGGGGCCCGCCTTTTGATGGGGCACGTTACATTAAGAGGCACAGCAAGAACAAGTGATTAAAAGAAGTACTCTGTTAACATATAAAATACAAAGAAGGAATTGATTTTTAACACTTGATTGATATCAAGGTAATATATTTAAAGTTGTGTTTTCTTGCTTTATCTGGGATTAAGTTAAAATACGCTCTAGTTCATTCATTTATTACGATACTGCGAATAGCATCATGGCTTTACACTTTAGTATATCAAGAAAGTTTTAGTGCTAATTCACTAAATGGAGGTTATAGAATAATTGGATCTCATGGCCAATACTTCCCGAAAAGTATGCTAGTTTATCCTTTTAAAGGAACCTCTGAATTTGCTTTCCCAATATTTAGTTATTCTAGCTGTAAATGGGTTTAACTAGTATACAATCTATTAGATGAGGTAGAGAAATCATTTGCTATACACTAGTGCTTTGTTGTAAAGTTTATTGCTTAGGCAGCGTAGGTGACATCTCAGAATCAGAATCAGAATCTTGTGCCCTAGGCATGCCATGGCTAGGTGTCTATAGACAAACTGTTTTCCTTGGCAATGGTCTTTATGACATTGCTCTATTCATTTTTTAATGATGTAATAAAGGACATGCATATGACAGGTATAGGTAAAAAACTGTAGAAATTTAAGAATGCAAAAGAGGTATTAGATGTTATAAACTAACATTATTTCATTTTATTAGTTATTTATTCTAGTGTGTCATTTGTACTTGTGGATTGCTAATTTTCAAATATTTCGAAAGCCATAAAAATTAAGAAAAAATGTATTTGTTAAAAGAACAGATGAATAAAAATGAAGCCAATAAGCAGTGGTGATCCTTTGATAAATCCATTCATGAACATGGAGTTACTTTTCTGCTTTTCACATGCTTAAAAAATTAAAATGTATGTTTTAAAATCATTTAAATAAAAAGAAAATAAATGAAATGAAGCATAACAACTTATACATCAAGTTGAAAAAAGTAGGATAAAGGCCAACAATGTCTTGGTAAACCCCTACTTGGTAAGTCTAGTTCCACATGTTAAAACAAGGAAATATTGGATGGAATTTTTGTTTATTCTAAAGTTTTTATTCTAAAATCATGATGCATGTCGTATGACTAGGAATAGACATGATTGTCTGAATCATGTTTATACATCGATGCTTCTAACCTTATGGTTCTTAGTTTTCTGTGTGCTTGTTGTTAATATCTTAAACTTGTGCAATTTTTTGTTATCTAGGAGAAGGCTCTTCCAGTGCAACAATGCTCTTGCTTCCCAAAAGAAAATACCAACCTAGCCACATTAAGCGTAAGAAAACCCATGGATTCTTTGCTTGGTAAGTCCATCCCTTATCATCTATGATATCATGGTGCAAACAAATGACAAACTGTTGAACCTTTACTATTTTAATCGATGTTCTTATTGGGTGTAAATAGCAAGGAGACCAAGGGTGGATGGAAAGTGATTGCTCGAAGAATTGTAAAAGGACGAGCAAGAATCACTCCTTTACAGTGGTCATGGTTTTCGTGGAACCAGAGTTTTATCCAACAACCCTACCAAGATTAGATTCATTGCTTGTAAAGGCAATGGTTTTCGTGGAACAGATGTTAGTTTTTCTTCGTTATGGGTCTTGAGTGCGTGCAGACACCAAGATTGGGCACTCAAGGTGAGCGCTCCTGTGAGGATCATGTTTGTTGATGAGGAGGATAGAGGATAAGAGAAGATTAATGGCGTTAATGGGGTTGATGAAGTTTGTTTCTCACAATACATAAACATGTGGATCTAATCAGTGACAAAGCAAAAGAATTGGAGAATAAGCTCTCATTAATCAGTTGTGAAACAAATATGAAACAGTGGTTTTATAAGAATAAACGGATAATGAGAACTTATAGCCGACAATTCGGTGTAGTGCTGGTCGGAATTGCAACTGTGAGTGATGAAGCAAGAAGCGGTGGTTGGAGTTGCAATGGCAAACGGAGAAGCAGTGGTAGCGTCGGTGCTCTGTGACAAGTTGCAACAGTAAAAATAAAGAGGGTTTATTTTAGGGTAAATATGATGTGAAGCATGGGATAACTCTTCATCCCATACAACAACTAGTGTGGTTTAATCCATGAGATAAACCCATGGATGAGAAATTGGCCCATGGCGTGGACCAATCCACGCATAGTCCACACCACGAACCAACTGAACGTCCTAAGCAACTGTTGCATAGACCAAAACGTAATATCTCATGGCAACTCCATGAAAAGGGTGTAAACCAAGCCAATTCACACACAAGTTTTCGGTCACTTCTCTCTACAAACCAATATTATATCTTAGTCCAATTTGCTACTGTCTTATATAAGGTTTCATTAGAAAATCTTCAACTTTGCTGGTTGTAGTTCTCACCAAGGTTTTGTTGTATATTGGGAATGAATTTTCTTGTAACTCAACAACAAATTCAGTGAGACTGAGTGGGGGCAAATAATGTTATAAAGATAGTTTCTTTAGATTTGCCTCATAGCTACTTCTCTAAATTTTCGTGAATAGTAAATACAAGTCATTGAAAAAACCTACAAACTTGCTAGGCATATGATTTAAAGATAAAACTCACAAGCATGGGTTTCTTAAGACATAGTTATGATTTTACAAACTTCTTCAAATATTATCCAAGTTTCGGGCCTATTCGTTTGCTTTGAAGTCTAACATTGAAAGTGCAATAATTACATTAAAAAGTATATTGGTATTGGTGAACTTTTCTTTGCTCTGAACTCTGAATTTAGATAATGTTGTTCTGAACTCTAAATTATGAATTTTGAAAATTATCAAATATGAAATATTCATTTTGACCCCATATATGAGAGCTTTTGTTTGTCTTTTTTGAGGTATAATTGGAAAACAAAATTCGTATGATCGCACTTTAAGAGATAAGGAATAAGAGTAAACGAACAACTGCTTTTCTCTTAAAGTTAAAAGATTCATCTTAAGAGATAAGAGTTAAGAGTAAATCTCTTATAGGCATTCTCTTATGCGCCTCAAAAGAACAAAAAAGGAGGAAGAGGGGGAATATGATGAAGGGATGCAGAAATGGAAGTGCCATTGATTTTGGGGTTTGCTAGAATTAACGTTGTTGATATTAAATTATAGAAGAATTGTCTTTAACTTTTTACGTTTTTTACGTGGTAAGTGGTTGTTTCACAATTTAATATAAAATTAAACGTTTTTGAAAAAAAAAACACAAGGGAGAAATGCCATTAGACTTTGTGACGGGACATTTAGTAGGTGTTTGGCATAGGAGCATTTCACAAGAGTTCCATTTTTATTGATGTATCATGCGCGCCACACCAACAATTAAATGGAATCAATAAAAAACGACATTTGGCAGCCATGTTTATTGAAAAAGATGACAATGATTAGTTTTGGGATCCGTTAAAGGAGGGGCTTATTGAAACGTCAAATTCCGGTTTCTTTAATTGCCTTGGTGATATTGAATCACCTTGGCAACATGGCATTGAAATTTGAAAAAGTTGTATACTTTTTGAGATGCCACATAGTTGTCATTATAAAATATATTATAATATTAAGCCAAATCACTTTAAATGCCCAGTCAATCAGCACAATCACTTATGAATCAGGGCCACTTATGAAACACTTCAGTGCCAAACATCACTTTAAGGTATATAGTTTGAAAGTTTTTTATTGCAGTAATTTTTAATTTTTAATTTTTCATGTGTGATGAAAGAGAGAAAAGGAGACTCCATGTAAGGGATATGGTTGGGGACCCCTTTTTCACATGTACAATGAAGGAGAGAAAAGGGAGACTTTGTTATGTCAAGGGCTTCAACATAGATTGAGTTATTTTGAATAAGCCATCAAACTTAGTTTTATTTGAGAGTGAAATTTTGAGCTCAATGTAAATATCAATGTTTAAAAAAAATGAATTGGAAACGAAACCGTTATGACCACCGGTTTTTGGGTCAATGGTCCAATCGTTAGGCTCGAATGGACAGTCCATTCTGACAAACAAATTAAAAAAATAAAAAGTGGTAAAAAACCGCTGAACTGGTCGATAGTTCGACCGCTTGGGTCAACAAGTTGTTGATTTTTTTGACGGTTTTTGGCCAAAACCAGATTTGGAGTAAAATGGAACTGGTTGCCTGAACGGTTCTCGGGCTGAACGGTTTGTCCATCCAAGTCAATGGCGGTTCGAAAACCTTGGTAAATATATATGGGCTCTTTGGGTTTCTCACCAAACATAGCTTCATGTTTTTTGGAGTGGAGCCCATATTACAAGGCCCAAAATTATTGTTGCATGAAAGCCCTCTCAAATGTGGGCAATGAGAACACCTCCCATGAATGACAAGTTGACAACATACAAACAAACTCAGATATCCTACCCAAACTCCCATGAATGATAAGGGAGATGTTCTCAATGTGTGACTGTAGTGCTTCGTGAATAGGAATGTGGGAAGAATTTGTGGGTATGAATTCTGAATGCCATGGAGATGTTCATAATATGCAACTGCAATACAATGTAATGTGGGTAGGGATGATCATGTATGATCTGGCCCCATAAATTTCTGAGGGTCCGTTTGGTTCGTAGTTATTATCAAAATCAAAATGGGAATGGTCTATTCCCATAGTCTATTTGGTTCATACACGAATGAGAATGAGAATTAAAATCAGCAGGAATGAGATTTTATTCCTAAGGAAAGAACAGGGAATGGCCATTCCAACAGGAATAAGAACGGGATTCCGATTCTGCCCAACCAAACAGTTGGAATTGAAATAGTCTGTTCAATTTCTAATTCCGAACCCTTATTCCTGCAAACCAAATAGACCCTGAGTTTGGACAGCCACATTTTTGTGAAGCCTGTGCTGACCTAGACCCGCATCAAGCCCATACACAATGCGGGCTAGGCTAGGGCCAAGCAAGCTATAGGTCCAATTGGCTTGGGCTGGCCTGGAAATTATTGCATATAATATTATATACTGCTATATCTTATATTATGTATAATATATTACATACATGATATAATATTTTACTAAATATATATCTATATATAAATACAGAATATTATATTATATATTACTATATATTCAATAACTATGAACATAAAAATTAAAATTTAATTCACATGGACCAGTCCCATGTGACCCGATCATGTAACATCAGGCTTGGGTATAGGCTAGGCCAAGACCTGGACAGGCCTTAATACTGTTGATACTCTATAAAAACGTAACCTTGCCCAGGCCGGCCCGACCATATCATCCCTACTCATGGTTTTGGAAATAGGACCAGATAGTTGGACTGGTTGGCCCAAAAACCAGTTAGGCAATCAGTTCTGTTTCATCTAAAACCATTAATGGGAAAAAATCGTTGATGGTCAGTGACCTGTTGACATAAACAACGACAGTTTTATGGCTATTTTTATTATAATTATTTTTTACTTTAAACCAGAATAGGCTATTCATTTGAATTGAACGATTGAACCGTTTAACCCAGGAATCGGTGGCTAAAACGGTTCGTGTCCAATCCGATTTAAAAAAAAATCCCTGTCCCTATACTTATGGGTAGATATGAGTAGCGTTCTTGCATCCGGGGAAGTGGTAAGGGATCCGGTATTCATTAACATACATTAGAGAGGGGAGTTTGGAGTTTTGACTTTTGACTCGTCAATATTCTTTCCGAAATCGACTTTGATGCTCTCAAGACCGACATTGGGATATCTTAATTAAAAAAATATATAAATACGAAGATATTTCCAATGAACGGTTCGAAAGGCTGTGCGAACGGTGTAAGCATGCTCTTGTGAGTACTGAAGCCGTGTCCTGTATGATACCTCTCCGGCATCAAGATAACAAGATTTTCGCTACGATTTATGAATTTATTGTTTTTTTTTTTCGCTACGATTTTTCTTATAAATAAAATAAATAAATAAAATTCGAGGGCTAAAACGCCTTGCATCCGCGGGATCTTTTTATAAACATTTCCAAGTCCTCTCTCCTCCGCCACCGTAAACTGAAACTCGAGAAGCCATAGCCATGGCGATTAGGCAGCTCTTAACTCTAGCTCGTAGATCCCACAAACCCTCATCTTTATCTCCCCGCGCTCTTCTGCAATCCAGTCGATCTGCATCGACTTCTCCCGCCGTCGCAACTGCACCATCTCCTCCAGCTCCTAATGTCATGGTCTACGATCGACTCGCAGAAGCAGTGAAACAGAGGCTCAAGCGACTCGACAATCCCGATCCTCGTTTCCTCCAGCACGCCTCGCCCCATCCAGTCCTTGTTGATCACACGAAGATCCTGGCGGCTCCTGAGACTCGCGTTACAACTCTCCCTAATGGCCTCCGAGTCGCTACCGAGTCGAACCTGGCATGTCGGACTGCAACTGTTGGCGTGTGGATCGATGCCGGGAGTAGGTTCGAAACCGATGAGACGAACGGCACTGCGCATTTCCTTGAGCACATGATATTCAAGGGCACGGAAAAGAGGTCAGTTAGGGTTTTGGAAGAGGAGATTGAGAACATGGGAGGGCATTTGAATGCGTATACCTCCAGGGAGCAGACGACGTATTACGCTAAGGTAATGGACAAGGATGTTCCCAAGGCACTCGATATCCTTGCTGATATATTGCAAAATTCTAGCTTTAGCGAGGACCGGATCAATCGTGAGCGGGATGTTATTTTGCGTGAGATGGAAGAGGTATAGACATTATGTCTTTGTTGTTGCTTTCTTTCTCTTTCTCTCTCTCTCTCCTCCTGGTTTCGCCTGATATATTGCACGGTATTTGGATTAATTCTCGTGATCTTGTGCTGAGATTTGTCACTGGGACTTGCATGGGTTAGTGAATTGCTCTTATTGTTTTATTCCGGAGGGATTTCTTATGCTTGATAGCATAAACGCAAAAGGTCATTCAAGGAACTGCGAAAGTGGTCCGCACAGCTCAGAGGCTTCAGGAGAGGAGAACAAATAGCGGATTGGGACAGCAGGATAATATTTGAAGGCATATGCATTAACAGTGGATGCCACTTTACAGTGGAATGACAAAGAATTATTCTTTAACGAAATCCGTAAATACTAGGTGCAGGGGTTGGACGATGTTGATGACAGTGTATCCCGAGTATGATTCCCGCCCACACCCAAACCACCTCTGCTTCAGGAAAAAAAAAGAAGTGGTTGCTTCTATATGCTGAATTTTCTGTTTCCCGTCTATTGTGCACGTAGTTTGTCACCGTTGTCCTTGTTCTTGGGGGTAATTGATCTTCTATTTTTTTCACGTGAAACAATTGCTTATACTATTTTGGTGAGCAGGCTAATTTCCGGCAAAATGACCCTAACAGATAAGTGCATTATAATACTCATAAAGATTCTCAACAGTAATGTATTTCATTTGTTTTTCCTAAAATTAAGCCTATAGCCATTTTTAGATGTTCATCCAGAAATGCTAATGCCTTTAGCCCTGATTGCCCTCCTTGTTCTTAGTGTTTTATTTGTGTTGCTATTCGGGAAACTTTAATGGTTGGCTGATCGACTGTATTAGATAAATAAACTAATACCAGATATAGAAAAGGGATGCAGCAATGGAGGAAGAATTAGCACTACAACAGAGACATGTCAAAACAGAACCAGCTGAAGGGATGCAAATTTCTATCTCAGTGATACTTTATTCCTGAATTTGTTTAAGAAAAGTATTTGCTCTTGAAAAAGCTTACATAGAACCCCTTTATAAAATGGAAGGGTGACACAAGAATAGAGAGGAAAAATCACACTGAACATATGCCATTAAATACTTATAGTTACACATGTGAGCTATGATACACATGAACATGGTTGTATCTAGTGCAGCTTGTACAAGTGGACTTAAATGGCCTCAAGTTGGGCTAACTAACTCTAAGACCCTTGGCATATATATTCATATAAGGGCTTCTTTCCAAAGTGAAAAACAATAGCCTAATGCAAAACTACATTATTAGCAAGAATTTTCTTTTATTTTTTGGTAATTGTATCTGACAAAAGAGAGGCTATGCTTAGATGACCCTTATTGTCATCATCTGTGATACCCTTTGCTCTTAATTTTCGTGGGGAAGGCCATTCAGAGAGCTAAACTGTTTATAATTGCATATTAGATATTTGGATGCTCCAATATACATGGAAACATGGATTTACTTTTATTAAAATAATTAATAGTTCTTGTCTTCTTTTAGTATTTCTCTTAGTCACAATTGAGATCTGTGATGGTCAAAATTATAATATTTTACATTTTTCTGTCTTATAGGTGGAAGGGCAGGCTGAGGAAGTTATTTTTGATCATTTGCATGCAACTGCCTTCCAGTACACTCCATTGGGTAGGACTATCTTGGGACCTGCCCAGAATATTAAGACAATCACCAAAGCTCATCTACAGAATTACATCTCAACACATTACACAGCTCCTAGAATGGTACTTATCTTGAGCCAGGGAGGCATTTCTTTCATTTTTTCTAATTAAATGAAAGTGGATCAGTTGGTTAAAGTGATTTTTTTTTCCTTACTAATAGCTTCATGAGTCAGAATTTTGGGGTTCAACTGCATGGCTAATTTTTTCCTGGACATTTATTTCAGGTAATTTCTGCTGCTGGAGCTGTTAAACATGAGGATATTGTTGAGAAAGTAAAGACACTCTTCACAAAGCTCTCAACTGACCCTACTACTGCTTCTCAGTTGGTTGCAAAAGAACCATCAGCCTTTACAGGCTCTGAGGTATGGATGTTATGTTTGTTGGGTGATGTGTTTCTATTCGTCTGTGAGATATATTTCTTCTGCCAATAAATTTTAAATTTCCACCATTGCTTCATAACAACCAGATTCGGATAATTGATGATGATGTTCCTCTTGCACAATTTGCTGTGGCGTTCAGTGGAGCTTCTTGGACAGATCCAGATTCAATTGCTTTGATGGTCATGCAGTCCATGCTGGGTTCATGGAATAAGAATGTGGGAGGAGGAAAGCACATGGGGTGAGTGTTCAGTTATATCATTTTGCCAGTTCATGTTTGCAATTGGGGCTTTTTTGCTTGGTCATTGATCTCAATAATTTATAAACAGATCAGAGCTTGCACAGAGGGTTGCCATTAATGAAATAGCTGAGAGCATGATGGCTTTCAACACTAACTACAAGGACACAGGCCTGTTTGGTGTTTATGCTATTGCCAAGGTGAGGCGCCCCAGGTCGTTTTCAATTTCTTTTCCTACTTATGTTAGATCATGATTGTTATTCTGTAGATTGTAGCCATGTGAACTGCATTTGGTTTTGTTTGTTCTTTTCTTTTTCTTCTTTTGATAAGCATTAGATTCTCGGTTTTCATGATACACATTCGGCCTTCTAAATAGTTTGGAGGGCCAACTTTATTCTGTAATAACCTTTTGATATGTTGAAACTTTCTTCAAATTGTGTTACATTCTCAACATTGGCATTGCCATGTTTGTATACTCTTCATATTTGAGTTAAAATATCTTGCCTGTTTAGTATTGGAGGGGCATCCTTCATTTAACATAACAGAGTTGGAATTTATGTGGGCCAATATGTTCTGGGGAGTTAGGTACTTTTGATGAGATTGATTCATAGTTAAAAGAAATACGCCTTATTTTCATGTAGTTACCTAAGTGGAAGCAAATGGTTGAAGGAAAACAGGTAAAACAAACTTGAAGGCTGTCGTTGGATCAGGATGGGAGAGAAGAAAGATTGGATGGAAAGAAGTTTTGAAGAGTTGGAAATAAAAGAGGCAGTCTTTAGCATGGATGGAGACAAGGCACCAGGCCTTGACGGTTTCCCTTTATTCTTTTTCCAAAAATGCTGGGATATTGTCAAAGAAGGTTCCTTTCATTCTTTAGAGATTTCCACTCCTCAGCTATAGTAAACAAAGGCCTAAATTCAACCTTTCTGTGCTTATTCTCAAAGAAAGGGGGAGTTTTGGAAGTGAAGGACTTTAGGCCGATAAGCCTAGTCGGATGTGTGTATAAAATCTTGGCCAAAGTTCTAGCAAGAAGACTGAAAGAAGTGCTGCAAGACTTGATCTCTCCGAATTAGTTTACCTTTGTGAAAGGAAGACAAATTGTGGACAGTATCTTAATTGCAAATGAGTGTGTAGAAGACAGAAATGCCAGCGGACTGCCAGGGGTTCTAGTCAAGTTAGACCTTGAAAAGGCTTATGATAAAGTTAATTGGGAATGTATCTTGGACTGCTTGAGTCTGAGAGGCTTCGGTAGGAGATGGATCAGTTGGATCAAAGGCTGTATTGGTTCATCCTGGTTCTCAGTGCTTCTAAACGGAGAATCCAAGGGCTACTTTAAGGCAAGTCGAGGACTTAGACAAGGTTGCCCTCTCTCTCCTCTCCTCTTTACTTTAGCGATGGATATCTTCAACTTGCTATTGGACAAAGCCAAGGTTCTGGGCTTGATCAAGGGTTTTGAAGTGGGAAGAGATCAGGTCCAGGTTTCTCTCTTACAATTTGCTGACAACATCATCCTATTCTTGGATGCATCATTGGAAAATATCTTGAATGTGAAGAGGGTCATCGAAGCTTTTGAATTAGTTACCAGGTTGAGGGTTAATTTCAGCAAATCCAACATTATTCCTATTAACTTAGTCGAAGAAAGTCTCATAGAGAATATCAAAGAGATTCTGAATTGTAAAGTGGAAAGCCTTCCCATTACCTACCTTGGAATGCCCCTGGGAGGTAACCCAAGATCTCTAAACTTCTGGGACCCAGTGGTGGAGAAATTTGAAAGGAAATTAGCCTCTTGGAAAAAAGGTTACCTATCAAAAGGGGGCAGACTGATTCTCCTAAAGGCCTCTCTAGCAAACTTACCAACTTGCTACTTTTCAGTCTTCAAAATTCCTCCAAAAGTGTGAGACTTTACTTAGAGAAAATCCAAAGAAATTTCCTTTGGGATGGAGGAGGGGAGAATAGAAATCACTTGGTAAGTTGGGACCAAGTGTGTAAGCTGAAGGAGGAGGGAGGATTGGGAGTTGGGCATTTAAAAGAGAAGAATATCTCTCTCTTGAGCAAATGACTATGGAGATTCCCCACTGAATCCGATACTCTTTGGGCAGCTGTATCTCTAGCAAGTATGGAACAAATGCAAATGGGTGGGATAGTAATCTTCAGTTGAACCTGGCAAAGAACTCAACGCCTTGGAAAGATATAGTTTCCTCTCACTCATCCTTCATTCCTTTCATTAGACTCAAAGTGGGAAACGGAAATAAAATAAAATTCTGGAAAGATCTCTGGTGGGGGGATTCCACCATAGCTGAATCCTTCCCTAGAATCTTTAATCTCTCCTCAATTCAAGACTCAACTGTCTCCTCTTGCATTCCAGCCTTACCTGCTGACACCAATTTGACTCTAAACCTGAGAAGACCTTTGAAGGAAATTGAGATCTTAGACCTTTTAAACCTCTTCCTTACCCTAAAAGAAGTCTATCTCTCCCCTCATCCCTCCGATACCCGAATCTGGACCTTAAACCCAAATGGTGTGTTCTCTTCCAAATCTTTGTTTAAGGCTATTCTTGCAGGTGACCAGACTTCCTCTTTCCCTTTTAAGAGGATATGGAGCAGCCATATTCCTCTAAGGATCTGTTTTTTTGTTTGGGAAGTGTGTCTACAGAGAATAAACACTTGTGATCTTCTCCAGAAGAAAAGCCAGGGAAGGTGTTATATCTCTCCTCATGTATGTGTGCTTTGCCTAAGAGAAGGGGAATCAGCAGATCATCTACTCATTCATTTTGTAGCTTTTCTCAAAAGATATGGTGGCATTTCTTAAACCTGTTAGGCTATAGTTGGGTCTCTCCCAAACACATTCAGGAGTTTCTCAACCAGTGGTATGGGTCAGGTTTGAGCAGAAGAGATTAAGTGTATTGGCAAACCATGGTTCATGCAGTCTTGTGGGGAATTTGGGAGGAAAGAAACAGGCGTATTTTTGAAAACTGATCTAGATCTCTAGAGGACCTAATCGTAGATATCTTCTTCTGTTGTAACTCATGGGCTGTTAACAGTGAGATGTTTCAAGACCTATCCCTTAATGATCTTAACAGAAATATCCAATCGATCCTACTTCTCCCAAGTCACCCTCAACCAACCAAAAGTCTTCAGCTTCCTCAAATTGAAGCAGGGATGATTCCAAATTTTGATGGGAGTGCTGCAGGCAATCCGGGAAAAGCTGGGATAGGTGGAATTTTGAGGGATGAACAGGGACTGATTTGTTAGGTGTTTAGTGGTCCATTAGGTATTACAGACTCGACAAAGGCTGAAGTGGTGGCAGCCCTCACTGGTATCAGAATCATAAAAAACCTAGGCATTCAGAAATTATCCATAGTAGGAGATTCAGCCAATACCATCAAATGGTTGAACGAGAAGGAGGGGGGCCCATGAAGGTTGAGTCATTACCTGTCAGAGGCAAGAGACACCCTGGAAAATTTGAATGTTATTCTGAAGTGGATCCTGAGGGAGATGAACCATATTGCTGATGGATTAGCTAAATTGGGAGCGAACCTAGAAAATTTATATAGCAACAAGCTTCCCCTCTTGTAATTTTGTATTTCTGTTGTTTTCTCTTTTAGTACACCTACTCATGTACTTATTATCTCTATCAATGAAATCTGGTTAGCTTTTTCTCAAAAAAATGGAATGTTTTTTTTTTAATCTTTTGTGATTGTTGACAAGTTTTTGGATTCTACTCTTTTGTTCCAACTTCCAACTGTGTAGTGGGGTGGAATTTGGGAACTAGTTAGTATGATATTTTGAAGATGTAGTCTTGGGCAGGGAGGCTACACATTTGAATTGTCCTGATTTTGAGCTAGGGTCCCCCATTTTTCTGTTACTCTATCTCAACTATGTATTCATTTTCTGGACATAAATATACCATCAGACATAGTTCAATTGCATTCTGATTTTACTATTTGTGTTTCTATACTCCACTTACCCTTTCATATTTTAATTTTGTGTTCAGCCTGATTGTTTGGATGATCTAGCCTATGCAATTATGTATGAGATAAGCAAGCTGTCTTACCGAGTCTCAGAAGCTGATGTTACTCGTGCTCGAAATCAGGTAATTATTTTTACTCATTTATTGTTGTCTGTTTGATAGGCCTTTGTTGCTTGTTGTTGTTTATTTCATAGGCCTTCTACTTTCTTTCAAATGGATTAACTGAGTAATTGATTTTGTGCATATTTTCTAATGCAAGAAGTGCTTGTGATATATCGGTTTGCATTAAAGCAGCTGGTAGTTGAAATATGATACATCTCATCCTTGAATATACCATATTCATTTGCTGCTTCACGATTTGCTCATCTTATTGAAGCTGATTAGTTAAGTTGGAATCATAAATAACGTGAACATTCTTGCATCTTCTTAGTCTCTGGGTTTACAGTGCTTATGATATGAGATGTGGCATTATTGATGATTCCAACTTATTACTTCTGTAACAAGATTAGAGTGGGTTTACAGCAATTAAGAAGAGATCAGATCAGACCTTTTTCTGTAGTGTAGTCTCCCTGTCATTTTAGTGTAATGTAGCCACTGACATGTTTGCTGTTTTGCAGTTGAAATCTTCTTTGCTCCTTCACATTGATGGAACCAGTCCAGTTGCTGAAGATATTGGACGTCAGGTAGGATCCTTATTTGAAAACTTGTTTGAAATAATATGGATTAAGAGTTAAGACAATCATGGCATATAGAAAATTTGGAGCCCAATAATTCTTTATGGGCCATTTTGCTCATTACGTGTTTCCTATGATGAAAAATTCCTGATAAGCCACCTTTTGTATGGGATTTGGTTTTGGTAGTCACAGTAGCTAAATTGCAGCACAATTTAGGTTATTCTAAGTTTCTACCCCTCTGGTAAACAACCATTTTCATGGACAATTTTGAGGAAACTATTTGCCTGGTATCAGGTCAACTGGTAGCCTATTCAATGCTTGTACTTTCCATGCATATATTTGCTTGAAACAGTGTGTTCTGGTTTGAAAGATGTGGCCCGGATAGCCACAGCAGGATGGCTGCATATTCATATTTATAATGTGCTTTGTTAGCCCTCCCCAAACCCTATAACCTTGCAAACCCTGCACTAGCTGGTAAAATGGTTTTTGATGCAGATTCAATCCAAATCCATGTAAGAATTAATATTACAGTTGCTACTTGCTTTCATGTAGATATATGTAAATATATGCTTTTATAATTTGTTATGTGCGTGCTTGCAGCTACTTACATATGGGAGAAGAATCCCATTTGCTGAACTGTTTGCAAGGATTGATGCAGTGGATTCAAGCACCGTAAAACGTGTTGCAAACCGGTTTATATTTGACAAAGTAAGGACTAAGGACTACGTTTTAGAATGATTAAAATTTTTGTGCCAACTATGTCTTCATTCAGTGAACCCTCTATTGCCATGCCTCCTTATCTCCACTTGGGTGTTTGCAGGATGTTGCGATCGCAGCAATGGGTCCGATCCAAGGTCTACCTGACTACAACTGGTTCAGGCGCAGGACCTATTGGAACCGTTACTAGGTTATTCTTTTTTTTTTTCTTGCGTCATTATTTATCTTCCATTTTCAAGATGTCTCATAAAACCAGGCTCCCATCGCTTTATACATATACACTCCCTTGGCCTTCGGTGGCTGGTATTTTGGGATCTTGTTTTTTGTAACATCCCCCCATTTTGGTGAAAGGAATAATTGTTAAAAATGTTTCAATAACGTAACTGTGCTTTGTTAGGCACTGTAACTCTCTTTATCTACCTTGCTTATGCCTCTAATTTGTGCTGTTTTGATCAATAATTGAACTTTGGATTGGAATGTTAAGTATTAAGGGAGAGGCGTGACACTGTCACGGGGCTAATCGACGGGGTCCCGTGCGGCGCTCGATTGGGGTTGAGATAGCTTACAAATGCAAGCAATAACACACAAAAGGAAACAAAAGTGCATACAAATTAGACAAAAGGTAACTTGTATTGCATTAATCAGTGGTAAGTACAAGCACACAGTACAGTGTTGAGGGGATCTCGTGCTTAACCTTTACACGCTTGTGAGCTCACTCGATTACCTACCTCCTCTCAAAGAGTACGTTAAGCTTTTGGGAGAGTGATAAAATGATACATCAAAATATTGTACATGCATATTACTATTTACATAATTGCCATTGGCATACCCCCCTTACAAAAAGAGTACAAGGACCCAACCCAAACACTTAAATGGCGTGTTGATGGCGCTAATGGTGGCTGAACCGTCACAATCTCCCCCACTCAATTCAATCTTTGTCCTCAAAATTTCTTCCTCAGGTACTCGTCCAGTTTCATTGCGAATGGAAGGTCTTCTACAAGTTTCTAGGTGTTTTCTTCTACAGGTCCCTTCCACTTCATCAGGTACTCCCATTCTGATGTTTGGGAGGATTGGGACAACCTATGGTTGAGGATGGAGTCGAGGGATCGGTTCTTGGGTGGTTGGTAGGAAGGGTGTGGGCGTTGACTTTGGTTTCGGGAGGTATCTTGGTTGTCGGCATGGTAGGGTTTAAGTTGGTTTACATGAAAGACAGGGTGTACTTTTAGCCATGGAGGTAGTTTGAGTCTGTAGGCTGAAGCTCCTACTTTGGCTAGGATTTCACAGGGTTCATCGTATTTTCTCACAAGCCCGGGGTGTACTCTTTGAAATTACCTAAGGCAATGGGTATGGAGTTTTACTAAGGCTAGGTCACCTACTTGGAAGTTCTCGGGTCGTCTACCCAAATCGGCCCATTTCCTCATTCTTTTGGAGGCTTTCTCTAGGGAGGCTCAAGTGATGTCAAGGCATCTTTTCCATTACCTGGTGAAAGTGAAGGCTCGAGGGCTTCTTCTTTGATGGTTGTTGACGATGCTGTGCGGACATCTTGGTAGTTGGCCGGTGATGACTTCAAAAGGACTTTGATTGGTGGAAGAGTTCTTCTGTGTGTTGACGGAGAACTGTGCAATGTCCAACAATCGAATCCAATTCTTCTGTGTAGCTGATACAAAATGGCGGAGGTACTCTTCAAGGAGGGAGTTCATTCTCTCTGTCTGCCCATCTGACTCTGGATGGCTGTTGCTGGAGAAGTTCAAGTTCGAGCCAAGAAGCTTGAATAGCTCTGTCCAGAAAACACTAATGAATCGGGGATCCCGATCACTAACAATGTTCTGTGGGACTCCCCAATATTTCACCACGTGCTTGAAGAAAATGTATGTCGTGTCTTCAGCTGAAAGGTGCTTTGGTGCTGAGGTGAAAGTGGCATATTTGGAAAATCTATCAACAACAATGATGGATGCATAGTCTCCCATTTTAGGAAGACCGCTGATGAAGTCCATGGAAACACTCTCCCAAGGTTGTGAGGGAGTTGGAAGTAGTTGTAGGAGTCCAAGAGGCTTGGCACGCTTGGGCTTGTCTTGCTGGCAAATCAAGCATGTCCTTGTGTATTCTCGAACATCTTGGTCCATATGAAGCCAATAATAGGCATGTTGTAGAAGTGCCAATGTACGCTGCCACACAGGGTGTTCTGCCCATAAGCTGTCATGACATTCACGTAGGAGAGTCTTCCTCAAGTCTTCAACTCTCGGTACAAATATCTGCCTTCCCTTTGTCAAAAGAAGGCATTCTTCAACCCAAAACCGCCTAGTCTTCCCTTCACGAGCCGCTGTCAATAGGCTCTGAGCAATGGGGTCCTTCTGGAGTCCTTCCTTGATGAGCTTAATGAGGACCAGTCTGATCTGGCTGTGAGAGGGACCTTCACTTGTGGATAGTGTTGCAAGCTCGGCCTTCCTACTAAGTGCATCGGCAACCCTGTTCATCAGCCCTGGCTTGTACTCTAGAGTCATGTCAAACTCCACTAAGAAATCTTGCCATCGAACTTGCTTAGGGCTCAGCTTCTTCTGTGACTGAAAGTAACTAGTAGTTATGTTGTCAGTCTTGACCACGAACTTGGAGCCAGCAGGTAGTGTCGCCATGTGCGGAGGCAGTGAATGATGGCTATCATCTCCTTCTCTTGCACAGTGTACCTCCTCTCTGTATCATTCAATTTGCGGCTTTCAAAGGCAATGAGATGTCCTTCTTGCATCAAGATCCCACCAATGGAAAAATCAGAAGCATCTGTGTGTAACTCATACGGCTTGCTTGGATCAGGCAAGTCGAGGACAAGTTCTACTGAGACAGCTCTCTTCAAATCATCAAAAGCTGTTTGGCAACATTCACTCCAGGTCCACATACTAGTCTTCTTCAGTAAGTTGGTGAGGGTAGTGGCTCGTGCTGAGAATCCAAAGATGAATCTTCGATAGTAGTTCACGAGGCCAAGGAAGGAGCGAAGTTCGGTGACCCTGGTGGGTGGTGCCCAATCTTGAATGGCCTTGACTTTAGCTGGATCCATACTGATTGTACCTGCTCGGATTATATGTCCGAGGAAGGCCACCTCTTCTGTGGCGAAAGAACATTTCTCCTTCTTAACAAACAGGCTGTTGTCCCGCAAGACCTGAAAAACAGTACGGAGGTGGTCAACATGTTCCTCAGAGGTTCTACTGTAAATTACAATATCATCAATATACACAACAACAAATTGGTCTAGATAGGGATGAAATATTCTGTTCATCAATGTACAAAAGGTGGCTGGAGCATTGGTGAGCCCAAAGGGCATGACACGAAATTCAAAGGACCCATATCGGGTAATACAAGCTGTTTTGTGTTCATCTCCTTCGGCTATACGCACTTGATAGTACCCCGGCCTCAGGTCTAGCTTGGTGAAGTACTTGGCCCTGCTGAGCTGGTCAAAGAGGTCGACCACCAAAGGTATGGGATATTTGTTCTTGATGGTGAGCTTGTTGAGAGCTCGGTAGTCAATACAGAGCCGAAGAGATCCATCACGCTTCTTTTGAAACAGGACTGGTGCTCCAAAAGGGGCCTTAGAAGGCTGAATTAATCCAACATCCAACAACTCATTCAACTGCTTTCGTAGCTCGGCCAGCTCAGGAGGAGACATTCTATATGGCGGGCGTGCCGGTGGTTTGGTTCCAGGCTCCAACTCAATCTTGTGATCAACTTCTCTCCTTGGGGGAAGCTTCTTCGACAATGTGGGAGGCATGAAATCCTGGAATTCTTCTAATGCCATTGTAATCGCTGGCGGGATATGCCCGGTTGGTGGGTCAGGCAGGTCGGAGTCCACCAAGGTGGCTAGGTAAGTGGTCTCTCATTTCCGCATTCCATCCTTGAGTTGCAATGCTGAGAGCATCTTGGGGGTGGACGTGGTCTTTGGCACAACTGGAACCATGCAAGGAGCCTGATCTTCGAATATGCACACTTTGTTGAGGAAGGGCATGGACACGACCTTTACTTGAGTTAAGAAGTCCATGCCGAGAACAACCTGAAAATCATCCATGGGCACGACTGAGAGGTCTATCATTCCTTCCCAATCACCAAGTTGCAAGACCACCCCATGAACTACACCTTGTATGGGTTTGGCATTAGAGTTCACAGCCTTCAACCATCCGACTTCCTTGGTAGGTGCAAGTTCTACTCGGGATGCCTCCTCCATAGAGATAAAGTTGTGGGTAGCACCTGTATCCACCATGGCTCTTGTGGGCTTACCATTCAAGCGAATGTCTACATACATTAGTCCCTTCGGCTTGAACTTTGATGCTCCTTGCAGGCTCGTCTTCTTCTTCATTGCATTGAGTCTTCGTAGAGCCCCCATTCTTGTCTCCCCTGGGTCCTTCTCCTCCTCGCTATGCTCATCATCACTAAGCTTTGCAAGCAAGGCATTGAGCTTCCCCCGATTAGGACAATCCTTAGTCCAATGTTTTCCCTCACAGATGAAGCATGGTGCCGGAGGTGTTCTCTTCACAAACTGGCCACCCCTGTATCCAGAGTCTCCTTCGGGTCTCCTGTAGAACTTAAAAGTGTAGGGTTTACTTGGCCCAGAGTCTCCCTTGGGCGCGTAGTAAGGTTTCCCACCACCTCCTATCTTCCCTACGCCCTGATATGAGTTGGGTTTGGGGCCGTCTTTGCTTGGTCGCCTGTTGTCTACCAGTTGTTCAGCAACGGCCATGGCTGTGGCGAGGTCCTTCACACCTCGTCTCTAGAGTTCAAGCTCGGCCCATTGTTGTAGGCCGTCCATAAAGTTGAAGAGAAGGTCCTTGTCTGACATGTCCGTGATCTCGAGTGATAGTGCGGAGAACTCCTTCACGTACTCATGCAATGAGCTCGTGTGTTTTAGGTTCTTGAGCTTCCGACGGGCTTGGTACTCCACGTTCTCTGGATAGAACTGGCGTTTTATCTCGCTCTTGAACACAGACCAGGTATTAATGGAGCATAATCCTTGCTCCGCGTTGGCACATCTCCTGCGCCACCATAACATAGCAACATCAGTAAGATACATAACAACAGTACGCACCTTGGCCGCCTCCTCAACGAGTTCGGCGGCGGTGAAATATTGTTCCATTTGCCACAGGAAGTTGTCAAGCTCCCGGGCATCGCGGGTCCCTACATATGAGGTAGGCTCACGGACTTTGATCTTTGGAGGGGCTGGAGCAGCAGGTGTGCTGGCTGTACTGGCCATCAGCCTCTTCAGAAGGGTCACTTCGCCCTTCAAGTCTTCGAGCTGGATCTGTAGGCACTTCACCAGGTCTTCTAGTGGGTTGTTTGGCCTGTTGGAGCTGTCACAGGACTGGTCCTCAATCTTTCCACGACCGATGCTATGGTCTCAAGGTTGAGTTGAAGCTCGTCCACACGGTCACGAGTTTCGCCAACCACTGCTTCACAGCGCATGATGCGCTTGTCCATGGTCGCAAGCTTGTCAACTGGCTTGTCACGCTTGCTATGCTTTGAGCTGACGCCTTTGTCTTTGGGAGAGCTACCTCTAGGCTTGTCCTCATCATAAACCCGTGAGATCCCTTCCTGGATCTTCTCTCGCATGTCACGATTCTTCATCGGGCTGGTGTTGTTGCGGGGCACGAAAAGGACTCGTTGGGCTTGACAACCGCTAGTGTCAACGAGGTTCTGATACCAACTGTCACGGGGCTAATCGACGGGGCCCCGTGCAGCGCTCGATTGGGGTCGAGAAAGCCTACAAATGCAAGCAACAATACACAAAAGGAAACAAGAGTGCACACAAATTAGACAAAATGTAACTTGTATTGCATTAATCAATGGTAAGCACAAACACACAGTACAGTGTCGAGGGGATCTCGTGCTTAACCTTTACATGCTTATGAGCTCACTCGACTACCTACCTCCCATCAAAGAGTACGTTAAGCTTTTGGGGGAGTGACAAAATGATACATCAAAACACTGTACACGCATATTACTATTTACATAATTGCCATTGGCATACCCCCCTTACAAAAAGAGTACAAAGACCCAACCCAAATACTTATATGGCGTGATGATGGCGCTAATGGTGGCTGAACCGTCACAACTAGGCATTTTGCTTGTCTAATGTCTCCAAGTTGAACTCTGCGGCCGTAAGGCCACAAAGAAACAAAACCCAACTCTAAGTATCCTTGGAGATTTGGTCTTCCGTCCAATTTCAGCTGCTGCCTTGCACACCTACTCGATCATCCAATTCAGTTTGAATTGAAAGTTTTAATTTCTTTTTATTTTTTATTAGTTGAATCATGAAGAGCAAACGCATTTGCCTGCACAAAGAAGCAAAAAAAAGGGAGAGATGGTCGTTGTATTAACTATTAGGGTAATGAACAAATTTTAACTATGGGGAAAATTTCAATTTAGTAATCTGAACTCTGTGGGTGGTGTCAAGTTAGTACCCGAACCTCAAAACGTGTTATTACTTATTGTAGTGTCCAAACTTTCGAAAACTGTCAATTTAATACTGTGCATGCTCGTGATTGTCATATGTGATTTATAGCATTCTCAGATTTCAAAACTACCATTTTAAAGAAGATACTGTTTATTATCTTCTTCCTTGAAACTAAAAATAAAACAGAGCAACAATGGCCGTTTCCTCATAGTCTTAGTTCCCTGAAACTTCCTGTTATGACCCTCCTTGTTTCTAGAAAACCCATATTTGAGTTTGGACAACAGCAACCTGTCCAAATCTGAAAGATCGAGTCCATTATCTGCCTCTACTTTGGCAAGAAATTCCCAAAGAAGTTTCCTTCTTCAGACCGTCTGCTCTAATTGCAACGTCACTCTCTTGACTGACCCACTAGTTAAAGATGGTGGATTTAAAACTTTTGCCACCCTCTAAAACTTCCTCATCCTTGGCCCCCTCATCGCCACATTTCTCCCAACCCATTTCCTCATCCTTTGCAATCCCTTCACTGCAGTTTTTTCTTACTTTTCCATCCTTTCGGGACAGTTTTTCTGAACTATTTCTTCATCCTTTGCAACCTCTTCGGTAGTGTTCCCCTAGCTCAGTTCATTTCCTTCATTACCAACCACATTTTCTATTTCTAAGTTGCTATTCCCATTTTCTTGCCCTGTAAGCAAGGTTTTAAAAATTGATTCGGAAACAGAACCGTTCTATCTACTGATTTCCAGGTCAGCGGTTCGAATGGTTTGCATATTAGGGCAAATGTTTTATATGAGTTATGAGATTTGAGAAAGGAGAGGAGATGTCGGCTAAGAAAGAACGAAAGGAGAAAGGAAAAAAGAAAAGAAGAGAAATGAAAGGAAGGAGGAGGAGGGAAGGAGGGAAGAAGGAAGAGGTGGTTCGACGCTCACGGGCGATGATAATGGTGACGACGATGGCGAAGTGGCGGCAACAAACACAGATTTGAGATCTGAGATCCGAGTTCTTCTTCTTTGTCTTCTTCGTCTTCCTCAGATTTGAGACGCGAACTCAGATCTGAGACATTAACTCAGATCTGAGTTTGTGTGTTTCTCTCCTGCAGTTTTATATTGTGAACTACTGTTTTGGTCAAACGAGTCGATGGTTCAACCGCCCGGGTCAGCGATTTTTTGACATAGTCAACAGTTTTTTATCAAGGAGCAAATTAGGGGTAAAATAGAACTGATTGTTTGGACGGTTTTTGGGCCAAATGATCCGACCGTCCGAATCAACAACGGTTCAAAAACATTGCCTATAAGCACTGAAGAATCTTTCTCAGCATCCCAAAACAATCCCTCGAGTTCATTAAACACAACACCATATAGATTACTCATCAAGAATTCCGACGCATCAGGACCATTGAGACTATCATAAATGCCGACGAAGAGCCACCCGTGTTCTTCAGACATGACGTGAATCGACACCACCATTGAGACTATCCTTGGCCTTCACATGGGCCCATTAATGTTGCTATCGTTTTTTCCCTCTGGTTCACCTCCATACCCCGACATTGGACCATCTTTCCGGCCAATGAAATTATGAACCGACACCACCCAGGGTTGTTTTTTCTTCAAGAAGTTCCGGTAAAACGCCTTCCGGATCCCAGAAATCCCCTTCTTCCTCTTCTTTTTCACGTAAAAACCACCAAGTAGAGTTGAGAAAGGGACTCTCCCCCTATCAAAAGCATTGGTCACCGTCACACCAAGTGACCTGGATAGTGTGCCTCGCTCAATAGGCCCCAACATGAAGAACCCTCACTCAACTGGACCTGACGCATCGCCGCCGCATGGGATTAGCGGAAGAGCACTGGAAAAAGAGGTGCTCTCGAAGCCATTGACGACACTAGACTTTGGAACACCAACACATTCATTGGCATCGCTGTAAATAACATCATGTTGGAGGACAGTAACGTCTTTTAATTATTTTAAACTAAATTGACAGTTTTCCAAAATTTGAAAGTTCAGATACTGACTTGACACGGAAAAACTTTAGATGTTGGGACTCCTAGGCTGTTGAGAGAATTTCTGGGAATGCCACGTTATTATGAGAATGGGTAAGTTAATAATTATGTCTTGATTTATTTTGACTAAAATTAAAAGCATGGGTGTAAATAGGTGAATTGCCTAAAACGTGCCCAACCCAGAAACTGTCTCAACAGCCTATGCTGTTGGGCCCCAACAGTCAAAATTAACCCAACTTGACACTACTCCAAAGTTCAGGTGCATTGTCATAGTTGCATAACCTTATCGATTATGTACAAAAATGTATACTGTAATATCAAATGGATGTTATTATGTTTTAGCTTTGAAGGTTATATTAGTAAAAGCCCGGACTGTTTCTATGGGTGGGTTGTATTGCCTAGGGAGAATTAAGATGGAGATAAGTTCCCATATCGAGAGGATACGATAGCCCCCCTTTTGATGTAAATATGAGATTTATCTGTTTTATTATTTCATGGCTTTCCTGTTACTATTTCTAGAGTAAATCTTATTTAGGCTTTCAAAAGGGGAAATCTCTTAAGGCCCCATTTGCTTTTTGATAAGTTATTTATCTAGGTAAATGCAGTTATTTGGATAAATTTTTCTTGGAAATACTTATTCGGGTAAATGCATTTATTCATGTTCTTTTATTTCTCATGTAAATAAGGTAATGACCATTTTAGCCATAAAAATCCATTATTAAAAAGGGCATTCTTGTTTCATTCAAGTGTTGGCAACTTTCCCCTAGGTGAGAAAGTTATTTATCCACCTAGGAGATGGGCATCACTTACCCGAATAAGCGATACCTAAGAAAATAAACTTTCCTTAGTCCCCACATAAATATGAAAAAAGAACATGGGATTCTTGGTTAATGGGAACCAAAATCCCATTGACCAACTTTCCCCATCTCAAAATAAAAAAAAAAACGCCCCCTAAAAGTTAAAATTACCCCTATTCCATTTTTTATGAGGTATTCGATGCCATGCACTATTAATAACTTTCCCATAACCCATTTTTTCCAAAAGTGCTAGTTGTGAGATTCGATTCCACGTCAATACTGGAACAAACCAAGTAATAAACTAATACACCAACAGCCAACCCTCGGTTAAAAGTATTTCTCGTGGAACACATCAGGTAAGATAAAACACACCAACAGCCAGCCCTCGGGTGTATTCCCAAGTTTTAGGAAATGGAATTATGTTTACAAAATCTATTAAAGTATTCCTATGTTTTTTCACAGCCGATCAATGTTCATAGTGAAAAAAAAAACCAAGTTTTAGGAAATGGAAATCTGCTTCAATGTTCATAATACGGTGCTCATACCGTTCGCACATCCCCTTGCAGGGGGAATATCTCCTCAATGCAAGGGTGGTATGTATTTGAGAATTTAAAAAATAATAAAGGATAAAATAGATATTTCATAATTTTCTGTTGATATTTATGAAAGATGTTAATTGTAGAAAATTCAAGAATACCTTATTGTTATGTTTGATTTGAAGGAAAAAGTAGGGATTAGGAAACCTATACAATCCCTACTTTTTGGAAACAGCGGGAGTTTTTACCTTTTAATCCATTTCCTAGGGATAGTTTAATGGATTTTCCAATAAAAGAAAATGTATTGAAATTTAAGCAAATTTTTTTTTTTGTTGAATTTGGCAAGTAATACTGTAATAGCGAGTTGTGGTACGTAGGTAGGTGGGTGCCGTTGGCCAACCCAACTGTGTTATTTGGAGGGAAAGCCAAAGGAAAATGAAGTGAAGTGGACTTCTCTCTAATATGTGTGCTGTGTTGTGTTTTTTTCTATAAAAGCTAGGTTTTTCTTGTGTTGTGTTTGGGCGTTATTTATTGGTGTGTCTCATACATGATACATACTCATCGTGGATATCGAATTGACAGCGATTCAGCGGAGGATACAGGATAGAAAGACATCGAGACCCCCCATTCCCATTCCTTAATAGAGAGTTTCCACCTCCACACATGGTCTGCCCTCCCTTTATTATTATTATTTTTCTAATGGCTAAGAGGACGATTCCTTCCTCGAGATCTTCTCCTTGATCATTTCCTCCCCGAATTCTCTCCGCAATTCCATCCATCTCTGTAACACACAATACAATAGCTGTTTGCTTCACTCGTTTTCTTCTTTCTAGATTCAGATCGATTCATAGCTCCTTGCTTTGAGCTCTCTCGCTGTCGTATCGCTTTGTTGAGCTCCTCAAATCTGTCAGCATTTTGCTTCATAAATTTTTAGACATTGTTTGCTCTACCCATGGCCACTTTTTCTGTTTCCGGCCCCAAGTCCTCTGCATTTGCTCTCTGCCGGCCGCGACCACAGAATTCGCATCATCAGCACCCGAAGATCTCATTTCATTCTGCTTCTATATCAAGCTCTCCATCATTGCTTGCTGGATCTTCGCTGGAACAACACTCTTTTTCCAGACCTCAGGTTCTCTCTCTCTCTCTCTCTCACACACACACACACGCGCAGTTTGATTTTCTTTTAATGCCTAATTTTAATCGCGGGATACTTTTGTGCATTGATCGAGATGCTAATTATTCTTTCGAACTTCGACCCCTCCCCAGAAAAAAAAGGAAAATGAAAGCAGATAGTTGTTTATCTTTAGTTAGTTTTAGCATCAAATTCCCTTTTTGAGTAATCCTTCATTTATATTCTGTGTATTACACCAAGGTAAAGAGCTTTTAACTTATACATCAACTTATCTTCGGCCAATTAGCATGTTGAATCTAAAATGTAGTTAGATTAGTTACATTGCCTGAACAGCAAATAAAAAGGTTCCTTGAAATAAAAATCGCTGATTGCCCAGAATGTCCCTTCTGTGCAATTGTTTGTTAGGGATGTACTCGCTGTACAGGTTTGCTGGCAATCTAGGTTGTTCAGGACTAACATGTTATTCAACCAATGCTAGGTTCCATTCCTGTCAGTAGAGGTAATGTGCAAAATACAAGAATATGATACCTATTTCATTCAACTCTTCATGCACGTTGAAATGTGGATCGCTATTATACTTCTCTTTTCTTTTCTATTACCCCCTCTTTCCCCTTTGGTGGGTAAGCGTGGATAGTGATATGGAGTATCGTACTGTACCTCTATGATGCTTGAGAGTGCTATACCACCTTAGATTCATCAATTAGATTTTTTTAGGTGAGATTTGAACCAAAGACTTTTCAATGATCATGAAATTCTTAAAATCTTTTTGCTACCTGTAAATATTTTATTTTGCTAACCATAGTATTTCATGTTCATAATGTACATCAGCAATATATGTGCTGAGCTGAACAATTAGGTGGTCATGCTGAAGTGTGCATGATATAGTATCATTTTTTGAGAAATCCTTGGACTAGTTTCTTGGTAAATTGCAAGTACTATGATCTTTGATGTGGTAATGACATTCTGTACTTGGAATTGTGGTAGTACATTTATGTCAAAATGTCATTTAATTTTACTATTTTTTTTTTTATTTATGCTAAGTTATAGCAGTGAATAAATTTGACATATTGAGTCATTTGCTTCACCTACACTCCATCTGTATGGGATGTAACCATCTCACCATATTACATAGTGCTGCTACTCTGGTTAGACCTCTCAATGGATCTGGTCTGAACTTGATTGTGATAGACACAATCCTGACCCAACAGCAACGGGGAAATAGTCAGACCATGCCTTATCCTGATAGGGAAATAGGGTTTATAAGTAAATGGACCCAGAACCGACCCTATTATTTATCAGGTTTATCAGATCTGACCTGATAAGACCCAATTATAACCGAAGGCCTAAAGACTGGCATATTTTGCTAATAAACCAATGAACTTAATAATTGGACTAACATGCCTGGTAATTAAATAAACAAGTCTAACAAATTGCAAGCTTAGACACATTACTTGAAGATATTGCATGTAAGGAAAATAAATAAATCTAAAATGCAGGGGCATCTTTGTCATCTAATGTGTGTGTGTGTGATACTATGCTACCTCCTTAACATTTGCAAGCACTAAATAGTTTCTTGAGGGGAATGTAAACATATAGCTAGGCATTCTCATAAGATCTCATGAGGCCATGACTATTGACTATCTGGGGATAACATGTCTATGTATTAAACGGCATACTTGTAAGTTGCAATATCAATAAGGGTTTGACTATGATACCGAAAAGACATGATACTAGGAAAAACTTGTAACCAATAAACTAGTTTCATAAAAGTGGTAACCAATCGGGTGATTTTCATCAAAATTATTTTTTTTGGGGGGAGGGGGGGTTGATTGGTCAAAGCTCTTCCTGTATCATGTTTTTTGACATCATTGATTTACCCAAGCCAAAGTCTTACATGTTGGTGTTGGTGGAAATATCGGTCATCCAAATATAGGAAACATATTGGAAATGTCAGAAACTTCTATGGGAATGTTGTAAAAATCATAGATATGGTGGAAACATTGTGAAATATGCAAAAAATATAGGAGGGCGAGATTCCCTCACTCAGAGGATTACAAAAGACAGCTCTCAGAAAGTGGACTATATATCATATCCACAACAAAATATCAGCCCCTACATATAATTGTATCCCAATGGTTTATAAACATACCATCCTTGATACCCTCAAAATGATTCAGCATACCCACCCACTTTCAAAGCGTTGATTCTATTTTCCCCCAGCAACTGATTAAGAGTAGCCTTGGCTCTTGGCACAACAGTTGGATTGCTTCATTGCGACCTGGGTGACCAGGGTTCAAATCTTGGAAACAGCCTCCCTGTATGTGCAGGGGTAAGGCTGCACACATCTGTCCCACCCCAAACCTCGCATTGATCAGAGTCTCGTGCACTGGGCTTTCCTTTTAACTGATTAAGAGTAGCCGACTTAGGTTAAAAAATCCTACTGTTTTTTTTTTTTCCTTCCAGACATGCCAACATACAGAAAATTGCAAGAGATTCCATAGGATTTTACCATGGACAAAGGATTCCCCCACTCCCCAAGAAGACAGCAACATAGCTATAGAAGGTGTAACCCACTGCCTCTTAAATAGACTCAGGAAATGACTCCATATCAACCTAGTAGAAGGACACAAGATAAGCAGGTGACTTGCCAAGTCCTTCTCAAACCCATACAAGCAACACCTATTAGGCAGAGCCAAACCAATCTGGTTTCAAGTAATCAGTTGTCTGAGTTCTGTTTTGAGCAGCCGGTCATATAAAGAAGACCACTTAAGATGGAGCCCGAGCCTTCTAAATCCAGCACCAAGGAAAACTCTGCTGGCCACTCATTAAAAGTAAAAACAATATGCTACAATATTTTCTTGTAAACTTTAGGAGTCAAAACTACATGATAGAGTGAGTTAAAGCAAAATTTGAACTCATAGAAAGTGCAAATGATTCTAATAGATCAACCAAATAGTTTATTATACAATAAAAACTAAAATTTAACCTTATGCTTCAAAAGAATTTCAAGCTAGTTCAAAGTGGTAATCATGTCCATTAGGTGGGCAATAACACTGCTACTCCACTATTATAAATATTGTTGCCTACTTGTGTTATAAGACTATGTCTTGTACTCTACATAGCACCAATAGTTTTCATTGGGGAATATGTAGATTCCAGCAATGTTTCATGTAAGTACCCATGGATGTGGAAATATGCTGTGGAAATACTACATATTTTCTAGGGAAACTTGAACTAGCGCCAATAAAGGCAGCTAGTTTAAATACATCTTATTGGCAATTGAACTAGGGAAAATTCTAAACTTCCTATGCAGAAGCAAACTTGTTAAGTCACATGTATGAGCGACATTATAATATCTTTTCATTATAAAACTAGACCACTAAAAACAAGATTCAATCAACCCTAAAGCCTTTTGCTCACTTAAAAAATTTGGGATTTGTATAAATCAGTTAAAGACCTTACAGAACTTGTGCAACATGAAGACTGAAACTTATTGCCAAGGATGTTTAGAGGACTGATATTACGCATGCAGAACCTGAGGGACTGTCAACATGCCTATTTAGTTTATTTAATCTATACAAGATAATATGAATAAACTTCTTTGTTTGTCTTTGTTTGCATTTGTGTGTGCTTTCATGTGGATATGTATTTTTCAGTACAGGACCTCTAAGGGGTCATTCATCAAACTAGGGGTGTAACTTGGGTCAGGTTGGATTGAGCATTTGTACATTTTTGAATAGTCCGGACTCTGGAGCCTGAGCCCTGTGTAGTTGATCTTCAACTCAGGCTACTCAACTCGCATGGTTGCACCCCTACCTCAAAACTTGTGATTTAGAAAGAAACAAACATTAATCCTACAAATACTAACTACTAAACACACTAAACTTATTCATATTTCCAAACAGTTTACTGCAATATTGGGTATGATGTATTATAAAAGTAATGTATTTTAAGCAAGTGTATGTACATAATGAATAATTGAATATACTCTTTTGTTAAGCTATATAAATGATCATAGTATCGCTAGTATGTGTCATATGGAATGTGAATGTGTGCAATGCAAGGCCAGATATAGAGAGAACCTCAGGAAATTGAGTGCTTTTCTTAATTAGCAAAAAGTTTTTAATTCATAAAATATTACCATATAACTCATAGGTCATGTATTAGGATCTCAAATATCGTTTCATTATTACCATTATCTAAGCCTCATCCATACTACATGAAGCACACTACATCTTTCTTATCATCATGTGGGCCAACCTCATACTTTGCTCAGCTATTTCAGTCTATGTAAGGCCACATTTTCATTTGAAGCAAAGCCCTTTTTGTCCATTGTTCCATCATGGTCAGTCCTAATTCCTAGTTCCATTCCTATGCACAATATGTTTCTTTTTTGTTCAACACTCTTCTCCATAAGTGTTTTGGAATGGTAGAATACTGATATGTTTCATTCTATTGCCAATGGACATATTTGTACAGTAAGCTACTGCAATAAATAGAAAGAAAGAAAAATAGAAAGAAAAGAAAATAGAAAGAAGAAAAAATAGAAAGAAGAGAAAATAGAAAGAAGAAAAAATAGAAAGAAGAGAAAATAGAAAGTACAAAAATAGAAAGAAAGAAATAGAAAGAAAAAACTTTCTAAATCAATCCTTCCACAATCCTAGGAATATATACAATTCTATTTTCAGATCTGAACCAATAACCCCACGTTTTCCAACACTCCCCCTCAAGCTGGTGAATAGAGATCCTCCATTCCCAGCTTGGCTATAATTCTCCGAAAGTCTGTACTATTGAGCCCTTTAGTAAGTACATCCGCCAGTTGTCCTTTTGTAGACACATAGGGAGTGCAAATCAACTTGCTGTCCAGTTTCTCTTTTATAAAGTGTCGGTCAATTTCGATGTGCTTCGTCCTGTCATGTTGAACATGATTGTGAGCAATATTGATGGCTGACTTGTTGTCACAATATAGTTTCATAGGCTCTTCTCGTGGAATCTTCAGGTCTTCTAAAATTATCTTCAACCAGAGTAATTCACACATTCCTTGTGCCATAGCCCTGAATTCTACCTCTGCACTTGACCGAGCCACTACATTTTGCTTCTTACTCCTCCAAGTGACTAAGTTTCCTCCTAAGAAGGTACAATAACCAGAAGTGGACCGTCTATCTACTGGAGATCCTGCATAATCGACATCTGTATATGCTTCAAGAGTCAGTCCACCATTTCTTCTGAATAAAATTCCTTTTCCTGGATTGGCTTTCAAATAGTGCAGAATTCGATGAGCAGCCTGCAGATGAACTTCTTTAGGATTATGCATAAACTGACTTATTACACTTACAACATATGCAATATCCGGTCGTGTATGTGCAAGATAAATGAGTTTTCCAACTAGTCTTTGGAACATCTCCTTGTCTACACTTGCATTCTCGTGGGCTTCTCCAAATTTATGATTGGGATCTATAGGCGTGGAAGCTGGTTTACATGCCATATTTCCTGTTTCTCTCAAAAGATCAACAACATACTTTTGTTGAGAGATAAAGATGCCTTGTTTAGAATGTGCAACTTCAATTCCGAGAAAATACTTTAGTCTCCCCAAGTCTTTTATCTCAAATTCTCTGGCAAGACAGTTTTTCAATGTTTCCTTCTCCTTTTTATCATTCCCAGTAACGATTATATCATCCACATAGACTAATAGTGCAGTAACTCCCCCTGAGGCTGTGTGTTTGATAAACAATGTGTGGTCGCCTTGACTTCGCTTGTAACCTGTACTCAGCATTACCTTTGTAAACCTTCCAAACCATGCTCTCGGAGATTGTTTGAGACCGTATAGTGCTTTCTTCAACTGACAAACTTTGTTCCCTTTAATGCCTTCTCCAAAACCCGGTGGAATGTCCATGTATATCTCCTCTTCTAGATCACCATGGAGAAACGCATTTTTTACATCAAACTGTTGCAAATCCCAATTATAGTTAGCAACCAACGACAGTAACACCCTTACTGTATTCATTTTAGCTACTGGGGCAAAAGTCTCCTGATAATCTACCCCATAAGTCTGTGTATATCCCTTGGCTACTAGGCGTGCTTTGTACCTTTCTAATGACCCATCAGATTTGTACTTAATTGTGAACACCCATTTACAACCTACCGTCTTCTTGTTTCTTGGTAGATCCACAACTTCCCATGTGTTGTTTTTTTCTAATGCCTCCATTTCCACTCTCATGGCTTTTCTCCACTCCTTATTAGAAAGTGCCTTGGCTAGAGTATTAGGAATTGGAATGGTGTTAAGGCTGGCTAGAAAACTTTTATGGGATTTAGAGAATCTGTGGAATGATACATATTTGGCTAAAGGGTACAATGGGCGTTTGGTACATTCTCTGGTTCCTTTTCTCAGTGCAATAGGTAGGTCATATTCATACTCAGACTGTGAAGGTGTAGGTTCAGGATCTAAGCATCCCTCAGTTCTAGGATTAGGAGTTGAATCTTGGACTTGCACAGGTTGAGGATCTGGATTTTTCCTCCTAGAGTAAACCTGCATATATCTCACATTATCATGCACATCGTTCGTGGGGTTAACAGTGTCTGAATTTGGTTCAATGGTCGGGTTGTTTGACTCTTGTTGAGACTCGGGAATGTGGGGCTCAGAGGAATGTGACTCAGAGGGATGTGATTCTTGACGATTGAATGCCTGTGAGGAGGGTAAAACATCTAGGGAGAGTAGATCCGATGCCTTATCTTCCATTAATGAGGGCTCCCCCTGAAGATAAGGTTGAGTGAAAAAAGATTTTCCTTCCTCAAATGTGACATCGATGGAGGTGTAGAATTTTCTGGTGGCTGGATGATAACATTTATAACCTTTCTGAGTTGGGGAATATCCCAAGAAGACGCACCTGATTGCTCGTGGGTCTAATTTTCCCTTATTATGGACATGAACAAAGGCAGTGCAGCCAAAAATTCTTGGTGTGAGATTATTTGAGGCTCGAATATCAGGGTAAAATTGAGAAAGGACTTGTATTGGGCTTCGGTTGTCAAGAGCTTTAGATGGTAGTCTATTTATGGTGTAGGCAGCAGTAAGGACAGCTTCCCCCCAATATTGTTTTGGCACCTGATTTTGAAAGAGAAAGGCTCGGGTGGTTTGCAAAAGATGGCCATTTTTTCTCTCAGCTACCCCATTCTGTTGGGGAGTGTTAACACAGGAGGATTCATGCACAATGCCTTCTTTCTGAAAAAATGGGGACAAATTCTGATTAAAATAATCTGTAGCATTATTAGATCGAAACCTTTTAATTCTCACACCAAACTGAGTTTGGACCATGTTATGAAAGTTGGGAAGAATCGCACCCACATCAGATTTAGACTTAAGAAGAAAAATCCATGTGACCCTAGTGCAATCATCAATAAAGGTGACGAACCATCTGGAACCAGTAATGTTGGGAATTTGAGAAGGGCCCCATATATCCGAATGAATCAAATAAAAAGGAGTTGAAGATCTTTTATTGCTGATTGGGAAAGAAACCCTTTTGTGCTTAGCAAGTTCACAAACATCACAATGAAAGGTTTCAACATCAATTCCTTTAAACAAGGAAGGAAGCATTGTTTTTAAAATAGGAAATGAAGGATGACCAAAACGGAAATGATGACGCCAAATTAAATCTTTATTGGAAGTAGATAAGAATGACTCGTGTGTGACATGCATAACAGTGTGAGATGATTTGCTGGTTGCTTCAAGGTAGTAGAGTCCATCTCTTTCCTTAGCAAGTCCAATCTTCTTCCCCGAAACCTGGTCCTGAAATACACAGTAAGAAGGGAAGAACACAACATTGCAGTTCACATCCTGGGTGAGTTTATGTATAGAGATAAGGCTAGTGGATAACTTAGGAACATGAAGCACATTTTTAAGTAATAGGGATGGAGTAATTTGAATATTCCCAATCCCTGCCACTGTGGTGAAAGAACCATCAGCAACAAAAATTTTTCTATTGCTAGGACAGGGTGTATAGGTGAGAAAATGTAGTGAAGAGGGTGTCATGTGGTCAGTAGCTCCAGAATCAAGAATCCATGGAAAAACACTAGCCGAGGCATGTAATCCTAGAGATAAAGACTCACCTGAGAGAGCAAGAGAAGTATAACCACTTCCTGGTTTCAAGGATTTCAGGAAGCACCTTAGCCTTTCAATTTCTTCATCATTAAATGGTCCCTGACTTGAGTGTTCTTGCTACGGGGTTGTGGAGACATTATGGGCCTGTTGAACTCCTTTTGAAACTCCTCGATTTCCCCATTCCTTGCTGGATGTGGGAGGTTTCCCATAAAGTTTCCAGCACCGATCTTTCGTGTGTCTGGGCTTCTTGCAATAGGTGCACCAGAGGTTATCGTTAGAGTCACAGGTGGTTGTGTCACGAGCCAAGTTGTGATTGTTCTCACCCTTTGAACCACTGTAACTTCCTCCCCTTGCCACCATGGCTGAGCCTTCGGGATCTTTAGGCTCAAGCATGATTCCATGGCGGCTTTCCTCAGCTCTGACAAGGGCTATGACTTCATTCAATGGAGGCACTTCTTCTTTGCCAAGAATTTGTATTCGGACCTGATCAAATTCAGCATTCAGTCCGACCAAAAATTCATACACCCTACTCTTTCAATAAAATTCTTCAAGATCACAACATCATCTGCGGACTTTGTCTCAAGAACCCGATAATGATCAAGCTCATGCCATAAATTTTGCAGCAGATTTGCATACTCTGTAACACTCCTGCTCCCTTGTTTGGCCACCACAGTCTTCACTTTGACCTCATAGACACGAGCAGCGTCATGGGCTTTGGAATAGGTTTGTCGGACAGCATCCCAAATAGCCTTTGCAGAGGGAAGAAACATACAAGTATCACTGATCTCGGGTGTCATTGAACTCCACAACCATGACATAATCATGGAGTCCTCTTCGTCCCAAGCATCAAAATTTGGCTCGCCCAACCTTGGTCCTGTTCCAAGGAGGTGACTAATTTTTCCTTTTCCCTTCAAATAGGTATGCACTAGTTGTGACCACTTCAAGTAATTCTGGCCATTCAGTCTATATGTTGCCTGAATATTCTGCAAATCACCAGTGTGAGGATGAGAGTTTGTTGCTCCTTCATCGGTTTGGACGGGAGCACTTGTTGCAGTCATGTCGGACATTGTTAATGGAGGAAAAATAAGGCCAACAGGAAAGGAGAATAAAGGAACACTTTTGGCAATGAAGACCGAAAAACACAAAAAACTGGCAATGAAGGCCGAAAAAATCTCAAGGTTGACAAACCTAGAGCTCTGATACCATGTTTTGGAATGGTAGAATACTGAGAAAATAGAAAGAAGAAAAAATAGAAAGAAGAGAAAATAGAAAGTACAAAAATAGAAAGAAAGAAATAGAAAGAAAAAACTTTCTAAATCAATCCTTCCACAATCCTAGGAATATATACAATTCTATTTTCAGATCTGAACCAATAACCTCACATTTTCCAACAATAAGGCATCCAAGGAATGCATTCTAGGTATGCTATAGGAAAATGTTATTGCATATATTTGCTTGATATTTGATTTTTAAGTGGTATGCTTGTCTATAGGGGCCTAGTCAGGACCGATCCATTGTCTGGAAGGTGCAAGCTCAACTTAATGAGGTAAGATGTACACAATAATAATAATAATAATTTATTAGTTGATATGGCTAATGGACTGTTTGCATATGGGTTCCATTTAATCTACATTTCCATGTCAAGGTTATTGTTGAGAAATCTTCAAATTCTACCCCATTGCCTGAGGCCATATTGGAAATTCCATCATCAGCAGAACAACAAGAGTCGGTTAATTCTGCTCTGCAAAGCACTGCCCCAGATCCCTCATCTATTTCAGCTTTTATGAATCAAGTGGCAGACCTTGTCAAGTATGATTAACACTGCTATTTTAGTATTTTGTTATTTGCTCTTTTGTGTTCTTATTTCTATTCCTATTATGCTTGATTTATTATCTTTATACTAATCCTTATTCTTAGTGTTAGTGGCAATCTTGAACTGCTTTGTGAGTATACAACTATACACAGAAAATATGAACTAGTGTTTTCTCCAGAATTAATATTAACTTCTCTGGCAGGCTTGTGGATTCCCAAGATATTATGGAGCTTCAACTTAAGCAGCTAGATTGTGAGCTCATTATAAGGAAGAAAGAAGCTTTGCCGCGGCCGACAACTGAATCCCCTTTTGTTATGATGCAACCTCCTCTACCTCAAGTTATGCTTTCATCTCAATTTCCGCCAACCCAGGCTATGGCACCTGCCTCTGCAAGTTCTTCCTCATCTCCAGTTCAAGCCCTACCTTCACCTCCAAAGACAAGCAAGTCATCACATCCACCTCTGAAGTCTCCCATGGCAGGAACGTTTTATCAGTCTCCTGCACCTGGGGAACCACCATTTGTGAAGGTAACTTCATTCTTTGCATGTAAATGTGTATGGCTATATTATTTCTTTTGATTGATAATGAGCAAAAAGGAGTGTTGTTGATGAAAACAGAATATGGAAGAATAAATATGCCAGTTTGGTGCCCTTTCTATAGGGAAACCACCCCAAGAAGCTTCTGGAGCTTATAGAGAAAAGAAAAACTGCACTATAGATATATTAGCTTATACCAAGACAATGATATGTTTATGAAATCTATGTGGAAATCATCCAAACATGATGCATGCTTGCAAGCATTCATTTATGTATGAGCTCTATCCCTTAACACAATTGGTTCATAGATGGTTTATTTTTCAATTTAAGTGTCTACTTGCCTCTTCAGGTTGGAGATAAGGTCCAGAAAGGCCAGGTTGTTTGCATCATTGAAGCCATGAAACTGATGAATGAGATTGAAGTGAGTTCATTATGTACCCTTATTTAGTAAACATCTAGTCTTTATTTTTATTTTACTAAGCAACTATTAGTTTCCGGCTGTTGTCTTGGTAAAGAAGCATGGGTTTTGCCAACTTAGAAAGCTGACATCTTTAAGCCTTTTACTTTGCAATTATTTGAATTCGAGTCTTGCATGCATGAATGTGAAGCTAGGAAGAAAATGTTTGCAGGGCCAACCTGTAACAAATAAATATAGTTGGGGTGCAACTTTTGGTAAACATAATTGAAGAGCCAGCTTGTAATATACCAAGTTACAAGGTTTTGTGTGTGGTGGGGGTGGGGGGGGAAGGGTTGCCCTAGTTGGATCCTTCTCTGCATGCATGTGTGTATATGTGTCTATGTATACTACAAACTCGAGCTTAGATGGGGGCTTAAGTTCAAGTTGGTAACTGAATCATAATTCATCATAGCACAGCACTATAAAAAACCATTCTCTGCCTGTAGTACTTTTGAGTTCATGCACAATCGTATTATCTTTGTTCATGATACTAGTAGTTTTAATTTGCATATTTCTTTTTCCTTCAGGCTGATCAGTCAGGAACTGTAGTTGAGGTACTGGTTGAAAATGGGAAACCAGTTAGTTTGGACACGGTACTCTCTATCTATCTATCTATCTATCTATCTATCTATCTATCTATCTATATATATATATGTGTGTGTGTGTGTGTGTGTGTGTGTGGATTCTGTCATTTCTTTATCTTTCCTATTTTTAACATCTTTTTGTTCTTTCCAGCCATTGTTCGTCATTGAGCCATGAAGAAACCAAAGATTTGTGATTTCAAATTTGTGGGGTGAAGTAACTCTTCATTTTCTGAAATTTGGAGTAAAATGTATTTTCTTTTTCCAGTGTTTTTAGTTATAGTTCCCTCATATTGCATTTGCTATATATTAAAGGTCTTTCTTATTTGTCAAAAAAGTCTCCGTAATCGTTAGGGTTTATGAGTTGAAAAAGATATGTTAAATGCCTCTGAAATGTATAAAACTGCATCCAAGCAAAAAGTAGTTTGGGAATCATAGAAGCACTTTATTCATTCACAGGTACTAGAATATGTCAAGAGCGAAAACTGTAGTTACCTTCCTCACTCTCAGAATGTAGGTTGTAACTTGACCATTAACATAAGAACAGCTTTAGGGTTATGTTTTGCGTTGATCTAACAATTGAGTACCATACATTCATGGTATGCATTGAGAGCAATGATGTAAAGACCTTGTTTCCATTAGATCTGGACGGTAATAATTGGGGTAAAGGTTCAAATATCAGTATCACAACGAGTATCAGAAAGTCAATTTGGAATATATATCAGTATACACTTGGAAACACAGTTGTGGTCTAAGATTAGGATCTTGTGGATACATAGGGAAATCCATCAATAAAGCTTATATTGTAAGGCTCAAGTGACTACAAATAACCTATAAAAACATAACCATATTTTAATAGTTCATGTGAAATAATACATTGCATCAATCTATATTTGGTACCAATGTCGTTTCCCTGAGCTGATTTTTGAGAAAACAGTGTTGCATTGGTATGTTGTTTTTTTAAAACATATATATTCTCTTTTGGTTTGGGACCTTTGCTGTTGCTGCTACACAGTTGTTTTTTAATGTCACATCAGCATATTGTTGCTAGCAATAGTAAAAGAAATGAAAAAAAAACCAAAAAAGGATGTTTTCTCAGACCAGACATTTCCTGATTTCTAAGATGTTTGAGAAACATTTTTCAGAAAAACGTGTAACCAGACAGTAGGCTAGATTGAAAAATGGATTTTAGACATGATACCGATCCGATGTCCCATTTTTCAAGAAAATGGCATTGGTTCCAAAGACTGGCTACAAGTATCTGAACTCAGTTGGAAAACCACAAAATGTCGAAAACAATAAAAAACTAACAAGTAAAAATAAATTAGTACACTATTTATACACATGAACCATTAATTTTTTTTTGAAAATACCGTTAATTAATTAGCCATTACAATGGAATATGAATAGTTAGTAAATGATATACTAAATTGTTCAATTGGAATTCAAAAGTTTAACTCGACTTGGTCTTAATTAAATGTAGGACTAATCATGGGCAAGTGCAACTAATAAATTTTAATTTATACTAAAGCAATTATTTTTATTTTGATAAATTACTAAAATTTTAAACTAAAATTTAGATATAAATTGTTGATTTGTTCATTGATTTGATAGACCATCCCTGTATGATTCTTTCCCATCATGAAAATCATGCAAAACGCATATTTATTTATTTTTTTGGTTTTTTTTTTTTCATTTTGACGAAAATCCATCGACTTGTATGAAAAACATCAGTCTCAAAAAGAGACCAGCATATACATTTCAAGAACCCGTTGATGATCCAGTGGCTGAGATGATCACTCAGCATCACTCCAATTAAGGAGGCATGGGATCAAACCTGCGTAGCTGTGGGCTCTTCGTGGCAAGGTCAGTTGACCTCAGTGCACACTGCTCTTTCCTCACTCCTCACCCCCTTGATCCTCCTGTAATGTAATTCATAATACCAATAAAAAAAGCACCCAATCATGTAAATCTACTAAAATTTGAAGGATTAAATGAAAAAAAAAACTTTCCTTGTGTGGAAATTCAGCACCCAAATCCAATTCGGAAAAAAAATCCATAGCTTTATCCCCAAAAGAATGATAGGTCCTTGATTGCTTTGGTAGGAACTTTAACCAAGTTTCAGTCCAAATGGACAAAGTTGGTAGGTTGTACCGTAATACTTGCATCTTTTGGATTTGAGATTTATTTGCAATATGTACCAAAACCAGTATACATGGATATGATGTTGTTTATTGGTTGATACTCTATTAGGGTTTGATACTCTTGAATATGGGAGAATAACACAAACTGAGCCAGTTGTGTAAAGACATCACTACAGGGGATTAGGGGAAGTGCGAAATGACCTCAAGAAATCATACAAAGGGCAGGAAATTGAAACATATTGTATATAAGCGACGGGAATCAGGAGGAAAATGTTAGGGAACACACTAATTGCACATCCCTCGTTACCCTAGATTTGGTCGAAGCAATTTCGTTCCATAACCGAGTTGGAAGTGATACAAACCCTGATCAAGGAATTTTGGTCATTGGAGGGAGGGCGTCTGAGGTGGTATGGAAACATATGGAAGGCTCAAGGCTGGAAGCAACTGCTCTTTTTGAAAGAGGGAATCCCCTCCGTTCTACACGGTAGATAAGGCTGCGCCGCGTCTCGGGTCTCCCATGTCTGCAAAAATTTTAAAATTTTCATTTTTCAATGCAACATAAATAATATGATTTAAATATCCAGCTGCACATCAGAAACATTGCACATTGCTTTTAAAATTTTCATGTTTCAGATACAGTTAAATGCACGTGGCAGCAAATCAGCAGTAGGGCTGTTCATAACAAGACCTAAACCGACCAACCCAGTCCGATCCAACCCGAGTTGTTTGGTTTTTCTTCAGCACCAGTTGGTTTTGGATTACAAAAAAAATAAACCAATGATTTGATTCAGTTTCGATTTTCATGTGTAAAAACCGAAACCAAACGACTTATTATATATATATACATGATATATTTCAGTTTTACTATATATATATATATTTCAGTTTTAATATATATTTCAGATATATATTTGTGAAAATATGTATATTATATATAAAATTTCTGATATATAAAATCAGTTTTAATCCATCAAATCATTTTTAATTTCCAGACATCCAGTCTTTGCTTTCTTAGACTTGAATCCTTTACCATTCACACCGAAAGAATCATTTACAAAATCGATCCAAACCGATTCAAACCGACCAAGTCGGGTTGGTTGGAAAAATGCCAATAAACTGACCCAACCCGACCTGTGAACAGCCCTAACCAGCAGAGAGAGAGGCCGAAAGGTTGTCAGTAATGTTTCATTGTTTGTCCTTGCAAAAGTTGACGGTTCAAAGAGCTAAAAACAAATTTCCAAACGTTAAGAAAGAAAGAATCACAAACAAACAAGCATCCCATGAAATTTGTTCCGGCCTGAGAATTCAGAAAGTGCGAGAAACCAAAGGTATTATAAACATGAAAATCAAATTTCATTAAAGAAAATGGGATTCCAGTTGGTACAATGCTTTTCAGCTAGTTAAAATATTCCTACAGATACAGAAATTACTTCCCTCTAACCAGAGCCAACAAATCTGGTGGCTCGCTATATTTCATTTCAGTTTCCCTCAATCCTTCTATTCTCCAATTTCTTTTTTTTTTTTTATATCTCAATTTTCTTGTCAACTTTTTTCTTTTTTCAGTTTCCCTAGCTCCATGCTACATAATATACACGTCAGTTAACAATTATACTTACAAGTTACAACTACAACCTTTGCCTGCCTCTACTGCTATAGCCTTTCCTGCCGCTATTGTTTATCCTCGTTGGCCCACCTATCCAGTCTTCATCGTCTACATAATCATCCTCATAATCAACACCTGTCTCGCGTCCAGATCTCCCCCCTCTAGAATTTCTGGGAGGGGGCCGCTTCCGCTTGATACTAGCTGTATAGACAGCGTAGTCAACCGTATCTTCCTTCAATGCAGCCTTGAATTCCTGCACCACGGATGCGACAACATAAGGAACATTCTCCCACAAGGGCCAATGGGTCTGATTGATCTGAACCTAACCGACCCAATCATATAGGGTCTGGATTGCCATTGTGTCCTGATTACAATTGGTTCATGCTCAGTTTCGTTGTTCCAAACCAATTAAGACCTAAACCTATTATATATGATTATATATGTATATTGACATTACAAAGATACCCCAGTCTAATTTAATATGATTATATTCTGATGTCCAAATGTGTCGATTTAACAAATAAGTAGGTTCATTGTCAAATTATAGGTTAAAAGTAAGCAATTATAATTGGGTCTTACCATGTCAGCCCAGATTACAAACCCTCTAGGAACTGGTTTTGCACGTTTACTTATTTGGTTGGGTCTGGGTCTACCCTAACCTGGACCCAACCTGACCCATTGACAGCACCACTGAGGATGGTGGACCTCATTCCAGATATAACGTTTTATCATAATCACTGATCTTTCTTTTCGGTAGTCATAATCACAGATCAGGTTTGGTCATATGGTTTGTAATTTAGCCAAGTATTGTCTAGATAATTGTAACCAGAATGTGTAAAGCTTTGAACATCTCTGTAACCAATAGAAGAATGAAAATGTCTCCAACAAGCCTACCTTTTTTATACGAACCTACTAAAAAAAGCTCCTTTTGGTGCTCACTTTTCGACCAGACAAAGAATGTAACTATGGTGCATACAGAATAGGAAAAAATTTAAATAAATAGACATCTACCTGGTATCTTTCAACCATTTCTTTACAAGAAGTTGGCAAACTACTGCATGTTTCACTGACGTTGAAGGGAATGCTCTGCTTGGAAAGAACCTCCGCTTGCTTTACAGGATCGTTTGGAGAAAATGCCTGACAAAAGCTTGACAAGTTAATTTGGAGTAAATATACGACAGAAAAAAAGTTGGTTTAGATGTGGAACTTGTTGCAAAATGCTAACACTGTGAAAGGAATTTCCATATATTTTTAAATTTCCCTTACTTGACATCGTGCATCATTTAGGCTATACACAATCTTCAAATGTCGCTTTAGCTTTAAAAGGAGCTGCAAAGCAGTTGCAGCTTGACAAGCAACTTGACAATCCACCTGTGTGAGAACCAACAATGTCAATCGATTTAGAAATTCTCCTTAGAATACTTTCTGAAGCAAAAGCAATTCTTTTGGACCAAATCCTTTCAGTGTGTTGGTGTCTGGGACAACTAACTCCCCTCTGCCCCATAGATTTTGTTTTCCGCAGTCCCCTCAAGAATCTACTTTTTTGTGTGGGAGGCCTACTGTGGCAGCATCGGTACTTGTAATATGATCTTAAGAAAGAGAAAGGGACACCTTTATGTTGCTCCTCACATTTATGTTATGTGAATGAAAGATGGGGAGTCATGTGGCCACTTTCTTATAAATTGTGTAGTCAGAAGCCTATGACAATTCTTTTTGGACATCTTCTACAGAGGTAGCTTCCACCGGGTTCCTCCCAACTTAGTGTCTGAATTCCTTTCGCAATGGCCTGGGTGTACCTTGAGTAAAAGAGGTGCTCTTTATGGGAAGGCAATTTTCCATGCGGCGTGGTGGTGCATTTGGGAGGAGCGTAATAGAAGAATCTTTGAAGAAAAGTGCTCCTCCATGGAAGAGTTAAAGGAAAGGGTGATTTTCCAGATCAACTCGTGGCTGAAGGTATCTAGTTGTTTTAGAGGCATATCTATGGGAGACTTGGAAATCTGGGGCTGGTTCTGAGTTCTTCATGTCATGAAATAGTTCACTCTGCTCCTGTGGTTCCCAGACCTTCTACTGAATTCATTCTCCAGTTTGATGGCAGTTAGTCACAGAGGTCAGGCAGGGATACGTGGCAGAATTCTTACCTCCTTAGGTATTCAAGTTTGGGCCTACAGTGGACCCATTGGGAAGGCTGAAGTTGTTGAAGCTGGGGTGCAGGCCTTGCTAGTGGGGCTGAGGTATGTATTGTCCCTGAATATTTCTTCAGTGGTGGTGGAAGGAGACTCAAAGGTGATTATTAATGGGAAGCTAAACCAGCAGGAGGGGCAATGGAGATTTCTCCCACCAGTTCAATGAAATCAGGGTTATTCAATCTCAGTTAGCCTGTGATTTCAGGTGGATTCCGAGAGAGTTAAACTCAGTGGCAGATGCTCTAGCTAAATCTGGGGTGGGCAGGGACTTTTTGTATAGTGATATCGAGCTTCGTGATTCCTCTTTAATTGGCAGGGAAGGTTTTTTTGGTTTTTGTTTCCTTCTTGAGCGGTTCTGGTATGATGTCTTTCTTATACATCCTGTATACCCTTCCCTCTTTTTGTTAATGAAAGTTACCTTTTCTAAAAAATATATAGAAAAGAACTATAAGCAATAAAATGTAACTCAAGAAAAAACATGAAATGCCAAAAAATGGAGCAGATTCAAACAAAAAGGGAAAATGCACTAAGCTGTAGAGCTCAAAATTGAACACATGATGACATTACGCTATGTTTGGTTTGACAGAAAATTGGGGGGGGGGGGGGGGGCTTAAGGAATTTTGTGAAAAACTTATTAAGAACTTTTCCCTCAACTTTCTGTTTCTCTCTTGTTTTCTGTCAAACGAAACACAGCCTTGAGGAAAAACCATGGGGATCTGGGTTGAAAGCTTTAGATAAGACGTTTCAATTTGACTATACCTGAAGTTTTTGCAGATTTTCTATGGACATGCTACATGAAGAATCATTTGAGGTCACATAAACCACCTTTGCATCATTAGACATCATAGGATCATACATGGGGTGAACAACTGGCTCCTGTTGAATTACCCCATTTTCATAAGGAATCTTATTAGAATCTAATTGCAGCAACTGTGAACACAAGGCTTTCATATGTGCTTCAAGTGCTCCAGCTCTGACTTGAATTATTCGATTTATGGTGTAGATCAAGTAAAGAGGCTCGTCAGGCATTGTGAATGGGAGAGATGCAAGTATCTCTGTGCAGTACCTGAAAACAAAAAATAAAAATAAAAATAATTAAATAGATGGATAAATGAAATGAATAAGAAAGAAAGAGAAATTGAGTTTAAAATTTAAGCTATTTTCAACGGAAGAAATATAGGCATCAATTGCAGTACTCACATAAGAAAGGGAATCAATTGAAGGTTCCAACTTGGAGAATCAAATTTTCGTACTACAGAAAACATAAATTTGTTCCTTGAAACACGGTTTCCACGAATAAGCCTGTAGATTCTTGAAACTCCAAGCCTTGCGTAGGTAAAAGAGCTACTTTCAGATCTCCCTTTCATATTTGTAGAAACCTTGTTTTGGTTGGAACATTCAGAAGAACTGCTACTCATGGACTGAATAAAATTGAATGACATCTGAAGACCATCACCCAAACGGCTTTCAAAAAATGCAGGATACCTGCACCCAAAAAATTGTTAAGTTAAATAGATAGATCCATGTAATTACGTATTACAGAAGTTCTAGTAGGCATTAGCAGATTCATACTTCTCATTCATGTTCATTAGCAAATGATGTGCCAACTTTGAGTTCACTTCCTGCAGATCTGTTTCAAGTGCTATAAGGTACGGAACACAAGTAATTGGGTGAACCAAACCTTGACGTAGAACAACCTCCACAATCTGCATCAAAAAATGGCAAGAAATAAAAGTGAACACCAACTGCGGACAGGGGAATCCAATGATAACACATGGAACTCATGGATGCAGGTATCATAACCTCCAGTCCACAGATCCCCACCTTAAGGGCAGATTGGCGAACTCGTTCATTCACATCCAAACATCTTTCCAAGATACCATCCCAATACAATTGAACTATCCCCCCACAAATGTTAGTATCGCCTGCACCTGCAGCAACAGGGACGCTATGTCCACTTCCTTCAGGATGATTTACTGCATTACTGGCAACCTTATCTGTTCCCATTTGGCTTTCGGCATCAAGAAGATATTCGTACATGTTTTGCAATGATTGCATCTGGTCAACAGAAAGTTTCAGCACATATATTGAAGTGGATACCAGCATGTAAAAAGAATGAAAATTGTACCTTGAGTCGAACATCACAACCAGATGCAAATGTTGCTCCAATTATTTTCCCTACATCCTCTTCCAACATATACTCAGGCCTAGCAATCAAAACATATCCCAGTGCCTAGAAAAATAGGATAAATACATAAGGTGTCTTCCAATTTGATATCAATCTTTGAGAGAGATCAACATATATGGAAGTAGACACACACCTGTAAGGCTCGTACTTTTATGACAAAATCATCCAAAGAGAGGTATTTTTTAAGCAGTTTGAGGCTCTGAACAACATCTACATTTCTGCTATCCGAGGTGATCAGCAACTCGTTACCATACCGGACTAACAAACCAAGACAAAAAAGAGAGCGCCCCACTTGCTGAAATTTACAGAGGAATCAGACTTCTCTGACATTTTTATTTGACAAGCACAAAACAAAGAAAAGCAGCTAACAAATAGATTTTCCTTTTGTGCATCCCTAGAAAATTGACAACTTTTTGAAACACATATTAGCTTTTCAGGACATAAATATAGGGGTGATCATGGGTCGGACCAGGCTGGGTTTAGCACCAGTAATAAGGGCTTTAGTGTAGGCCCAGGTCTGGTCAAGCCCACACCCCGGGCCTAAATTACAAGCCCGGGCCCAGCCCTACACAGGCCCAGACTGGGCTTACAAGCTTTCTGGGCCTAAAGAAAAAAATAATTATTTAAAAAATTTTAAATTAAATAATATATAATACAAGAAGAAAAAAAACAAAAAATAAATAAAGGAATGGACCTCATTTAATTCCTAAACTTGGTTTAGCTTGGCTTACCTATCCTTTCATAGAAAAAGGCAAGGCCTTCATTCTAGCAATGGCAATGGGGTGGGTTCAGGAAGGGATTTTTAAATTCTTGACCCTAACCACCTCCCTAGACCTCCTAACCCATACCCTCCCCAAAACCCATAGCAGAACCACTCCCCACACATGAAAATGCAAAACCCTCCCTGCATTTGAGGGTGGGATGGGTTGGGTCTAGAACCATATCCAATTTCCGATTATATCCTGTTATACATAAGCAATAACCAAGTAAAATAACATGAACAAGCATCAAAATTTCTTATTATTTGATTAAAACATGTAAAAAACACAAGTTACCAATTATCCATCACATAAAATTCAAAATATTTTTAAATTCAACACCTAATACATAAATATACATGCCTTGCAACAATATGTGGGTTGGGGAGGGTTGGGTTTAGCCTAATAATACCATACCCTACCTGTACCTGTATGGGTTGTAAAATCCCCAAACCCGTACCCGCTACAAAATCTGTTTTATAAGCAAAAAACCCACCCCATTGAGACGGGTAGGGGAAGGCACCCATCGGGTAGGGTAGAAATTTCCATCTCTACATCATTCTCATTACTGAGCAATGAGGGACATGGAACAGCATTAAATAGTGAGTGTTACCATAGAGTTTGTCCCAAGTCCCACATTGCTCAAGAATGGGAATGAATGCCTTGGTATCATCTATAAAAGGTCTGGCCTAGGAGGACAACTGTCAAACTTGAGTTGACTCATGTGTTGGCACATGCCAATTCATGAATATTTGTGTAAAAAAAATTTATATTTTATATAAAAAAGTAAATATTTAATATAAAATAAAAACACTTGAATATATATATATAACATATAAAATATATAATATTAAGAATATTTATTATATATTTAAGAATATATATAATACTATATTGCAGGCTGGGGTGAGCTTGAAGTGTTGGGCCCAAGTCCCGCCCAGGATTTTCTGGGCTTAATGCAGGCCCAGGCCAGGCCAGGCCAAGAATGATCACCCTTACATATATATTTTGCTACTGTGACAAATTAAAAAGGATTAGTACCCATGAGACAACAAAACAAATTGTAATGACACACAAGCTCAAACACTTGAACAATTAATTCATCAGTCCCAACATTTTGAACTGAAAAATTGAAGGTACATATAACTTAGTTTAATAAGAACAATCAGACTGTTCTGAATTACAGAGCAATTGAAAAGCCAAGGCATGAGGGTCAAGGACAAGGTATTGCAGAGCATGTTTACTTTTGCTATCAAGTGGTCAATATTGGGGAAAGAAATGATTGCATTATTGGAAGATATCCATGCTGTGTGTGTGTGTGTGTGTCACAAAAAGGATATGTAATGTTATCACTCTAATAAAACACAGGATTAGCCCCTAGTGTGCTTTCACAAGATAAGTAATGTACTCTACTATGGAAACAAGCTAAACTACTGTTTTTTCTCTCTTTTATTAAAAGAATCATTAGGTGACACCTAGGCAGGCACTTACCCCCTAAGCAACAAGGCACTTACCCTGTTAGACAACTATGTAGTCAAGGTTCTCAATTTGATCCTCCAATGATTTGCATATTATGCATATATACTGTCACTAACATTTAAAGGAGTGTCTTTATATAAAAGAATCAATGTTCTGAAATTTGTAATCGTATCATAAATCATAGAGAAAGTTGAATTGAATCAAATCGTGAATTGAATAGTAAACTGTAAGATTATTTCTATTTCTTACAAATTTGTCAAAAAAAAATGTAGATATTCTAAGAGGTTAAATGTGTGTGTATATATATATATGTGTGTGTATATACCATATATGTACCTAAAGCAATAGAACTTACCACTTCTACAATGCAACTCTAAGATGATATTGATATAATCAAGTTTGACTTGTAACTTTGTAAGTGAAATGATCCACATACAATGACTATATTTGGTGGAAAATAATCACAATGTATGATCTTAACTAACATAATAAATTTGCTTCTAATTAGATCTTTAAAACAAGCTACCCTTAACAAAACTAAATATAAACAAAACAAAATTACAAAGTGGATAAGTCATTCTTAATTGAATTGATTTGAATAACAATGAAAATCACAGGAACTGTATAAATCGTAAGATTTATAAATCAAATCATAGGATTCAAAAACAAATTGTAAGATTTTTGTAGAAAGGATTTAAACATAAGATTCCAATTGAAACCCTTGGGATTCATGGCTCAAATTGTGAATCGTGTTGTAAATTGTAAAATTTTAACAACATTGAAAAGAATAATAAGCACATATAGTACTGATTGAAATAACAGGAGATGAAGATTGGACAAGCGGGTTTTTGTAAAATTCCAGATGTATTTTAGCATTTTCTGTCATTGACACATGCTCCTATGTTCTCATAAACTCATGAAAAATTCCAGATAATTTTATCAGTTTTTTTAAAAAGAGTTGAAATAGGAGGAAGATCATTTTGTTGCCACTTTTTACTAAATAAATGCCAAACCCAATTATTTTCCTTTAAAGGTCTACCCTGGAATAAAACCCTCAAGGACTCTAAATGGGATAATCAATCTGCTGCAATTGGAACAGTTTTTAATTTTTTTATCAGAAACGATCAAGGCATTTCATTAACTTGTAAGAGAACGATTTACAAATTTACAATTTCAGCTATTTTGTCTTAGGCTGGCGTTCAAATTGGAATGATTTTTATCCAATAATGACATGCAGCTCTGCAGTATGACCAAACTCATAAGCACATAATTAGATAGAATCTTTGAAATTGTTTAGCAACAATGATTTAGTACCAAACAACTTCAATACAATCAAGACTTTATCCTGAACATGCCACACATTAAAGAGGAAGAAAGAAATAGAAACAAGCAGGTAAGCACATATTAGCCTGCTACTTTACAAGGCATGATATTCAATCATGTAAATGTATAACCTGCTTGTTGTCAGTTCCAAGGGCCTCCAAACGTTTGAAGAAAACCTGAATAAGATATTCAACCAATGTTGCATCTTTTCCAGCTACTTTACTCAGTGAGCAAAGACACCTGAAGTTAAAAAGGTAAATCAGCTTGCAATAGTCTTCATAGCCCAAGTAAATGGTGTCTTTCACTTTAATAAAAAAATGATCAGTTGTGACTTTGACCAAGGTCATAATGAATAATATGCATTACATAAGCACATTTGTGATTAGACATTACCAAAATATTGATCTAAATGGTCTAACCAATTAAACAATTCAAAATGATGATAGAGCATGTAAAATCCACTCATCTGATCAAAACAAGTAATCAGAAGCTTTGTCCCAACTATATGTAGTCAGCTACTTGAATCCAGTTTTGCCAGTTTGTTCAGTGCAATGCCATATCCATCATTAAGTTATGGGCACCTAACTTTTTCTTATTACTTTCCACCCAAGTCCTTTATGGTCTGCCTATAGTTCTACTAGCCCCTTCAACTTATAATAGATCACTTATTCTAACAGGTGCGCTAGATTGGTACTTATCAACAAAATAAAAATGGTGTTCTAGATGGTCTCCATGTGACCAAACCATCTCAATCTACTTTTTCTCATTGTATCACCTATTGGAGCTACTCCTACGTTCCTTTATATGATTTCATTTCAAACCCTGTCCTTTCTAGTTTTACCACTCATCAATCTAAGCATTCATATTTCTGCCACACTCATTTCTTGGACATGTTTCAAACTATCCAATACTTCGCACCATACAACATAGCTGATCTTGCAACTATTTTAGAGAATTTTCTTTTAGCCAAATGGTATTCATCTATCACAAATGACTCCAAATTCATCCCCCCATTTTTGCCCGTCCAGCTCTAATTCTATGGACAACATTCTCCTCAATCTCTCCTTTGTCATTAACTGTTGAACCAATGTATTGGAAGAGGTCAAATTAAGTTATCTATTAGTCTCCAATCCTATGTGTACCCTAGCTTGCACTCCTATTATTACTAAATTTACTTAGCATATATTTTGCTTTAGTCCTTTATTTTAAAACATCTTATTTTTAACGCAGTTGTCCACAAACCTCATTTTTGTCATCAGCAAACATCAGGCACCATGGAGCCTCCACTTGAATATTTTTAGTCAGTTCATATATATATATACCTGTAGATTTATTAACACCAGTGCTTTTTTTTTTAATAATTGGACTTCTATAACCAATAATAAATCCATGAGATTAAATAAGCAGAATAAAGAGAAGAGTAGGGGTGCAACTTGGGTTGAGGATTTGCCAAAATTTGAAAGGGCCCGGCCTGAAAGCCAAGGCCTGATAAAGTGTAAATTCTTCAATTAAGGTGCCCAACTTGCATCCCTTGAAAAGAGCAAGAGCAGGCTAAGGACAGCTAACCCTATCCAAACAAACAGCACACCTCATCAAGAAGCAACCAAAGGTGTAAAATTATAGCTCAGGATGGTACTTGGCACCCGTAAGATTTGGGAAACCTACAAGGATTGGCAAGAACTCTAATGTTAAGGAAAAATGTTGCCAAGGGAGACTCAAAGGTACAAATTACCTAGCTGAAATACAACAAACAAGGATCTTGGAGATACAGGTATTACATGAAATAATTAATAACTGTAGCAGCAAAATTGAAACCAAGCTTCCAGTGAACTGTTAAGTCAAACATTTTGGCTGATGCCATGGATGGGAAAGGGGTAAATAGGGAACAATTATATTTGGGCACTTTGTAATGGGGTCTGGCAATGCAAAGGCAAGGGAAAGTGAAACTCGCTAGACTCACTAAAATGGTGCTTTGATAGATCATGTATTATACATAACTAATTCATTCTTTTCTACCAATTAATAAAATGTCTGCCCTCCATGTAAGGCCCCAATACAAATCCCCATTGATTTTTTTTATTATTATTTGATAAGGATAAATTTAAGCAAATGCCTGATTCATTACCCCTCTCCCAAGCACTAACTGCATAGGAGGGAGACCATCAGATGCATGTGGGAGAGTGGAGAAAGATCTCTCTCTCTCTCTCTCTCTCTCTCTCTCTCTCATAGCACCTATTTGGAGGGATTAATTAAAACATAAGATCAAGTCATGGATATGGATCAAGAAAAGAAAAAAAAAGAATAAAAATAGGGAGGGCAATAAATTACTTGATGCAAGCATGAACTACTGTCAAGAAAGAATGCCGAACAATCATGTGCTTAAGATCTTGTTCAAGTTCTTCAATAACACTGTGAGGAAGCTTTCGGAGCAAAGGAAGAACAGCATCAATTACAAAGATTATACTTTCCAACAATTGTGCTACTGCTCGATTATCAACCTGCAAACAAGTAAAAGCTATCTACATTAACTCTCTATTCTGTTTTTAGAATGGGGGTGAGCGAGGGAGATTCAGAATATCCATAGCAATGCAACATGGAAACATTCTGAGGTTATTACAGAAACTTTTTGTACATTTCCAATTATAAGTTCACAAGTGGAAGAGATAAATCTTACTTCGAAGCAGTATAACATTCAGGCATCTAATAATTACCCGATATGTTCATGAACAATAAAATTTTACTAGAAAATATTGGTCACAAAGAAGAATTACTTCTAAACCAGGAAAAAGCTAAGTAGGAACATCTGAGCTCACATTGGTATTAGTTGCTATCATGAAAGAACAAAACAAAACCATGTCAAACCCTGGGAAAAAAAAAGTTCTCTCATGCATTCTACAACACCGGGTTTAATCTTTAATCACACAAAGGAATCTTCCAAAATCCTTGAATACCCATTTTATCTTTTTTTTTTTATTTTGAAAGATGGAAACAGTATTGTATTAAGTATTAATAATCAAGAGTAGAAGAGAGACCTAACCAACAGCTATACAAAATGGGGCCAATGAAAGAGCTCAAGTATAAGATAATCATTAGTTCTTAGGTACTAAATAACAGAAATCACAAAATCATTATCCACAATAATTCAAGACCAGTAATTGTGAAAATGAGGTAGATTGAATCTTGAGAGCTCCTTGAAATGCTTTAGACCAAAAAACCTAAAAGACTTTCCACATGCCAAATGTATCATTGTTATTGGGCATCATAGCTTAAAAACATTATTTTTTGATAAATTAGCTTAAAAACATTGTTACTAAGACACTAACAAACTAGAAAATGAATTTGAAATTACTAAATACTAAAATCTAACACAACAAAAAAATTATGAAATTGCCATCAGGTAAGGAATTGAGAAAACTGATTTATTTCTTCTTTCCTTCCTTTTTACCTACACCAAACATGATCCTTTGTTGGAGGCACATGGTCATGGTGCTCTTCTTTTCCCTTTATTTGGGAGGGGTTGGTGATAATACATACAGATGTTCCACATAGATCACATAACATAAACCACTTATCATGGACAAAAATGTATCCCTTCTTGAGAGAGAAGGGAAACATCAACCATTCACAAGGAAAACATACACAAAGGGGAGAAAGCTTTCAAACCATAAGTATTCAAATCAAACAGATGTGAATCAGTCCTCCAAATCTGATATTAGATTCTGATTACAGCAACAAAAAGGAAGGAAGACAGAGAGATACAGCAGAAGAGAAGAAGTAGGGCTGTTCACAAAATTGTAAAAACCGATCAAACCGACTGAACCAATCCGATTCAACCCAATTTATTCGGTTCTCAAAAACAATCAGTCGGTTTCGGTTTGAAAACTTCAGAACCGGATCATTCGGTTTGGTTTTGATCTATGATTTTATACACCAAATCGAAACCGATCCGAACCGATGTAAGTATAAAAGCTTCAAATTATGTACAATTTTGTCTTTATTTGTGTCAGGTGTCAGAAAAATCAATTAGTTTTCTTTTGTTTTTGGTCACTCATCTCCCTCTCCCAATCCAATAAAAGTTGACGTCAAGTCAGTCCCTCAATCAAGTTACTTCTATTGTTTAACTTTTTATTTGATTATTTCTTTCTTTTGCATAAAATAGTGAAACTTTTCACATAACGAATCCCATCTTTTTATTGAAAAGTGTGTGATCTGTAAAAGATGACAGCTTTTGGTCCAAAATATCATCATACAAAAGGAACCCGATTAAATGCATGCAAGGGCAATCAAAAGTCACTTCGGTTCGGTTTATTTCAAACCGACATTAATTAAAACCAAATTCCAAAGTCGGTTTTTCTCTCATATCGGTCGGTTTCAGTTGTTATTAAAATTAACCCGACAAATTTGATTTGGTTGGTAAAGTTAACTAAAACCGATCCGAACCGACCTGTGAACAGCCCTAAGAAGAAGAAGAAGAGAGTTCGATGGATCCCTCTCTCCCCTCACTAATCTTTTATTAATCTGATCTAATAAAGGTTAATTACACGTGTGCCCTAAAGTGGGTGGCCAGCTCAGCAATAACTTGATATTAAAAAAAGGTTAAGAGACCATAAAGAAAAGGCCCAGTAACACAAAAAAAAGAACACTACTTGACAGAAAACAAGCACTAGGGCCTATTCAGCCCAGTCTCTCTACACAAACCTTTAGCTGAGAGCTGCAATGGTTATAACCATAATAAATATGAACCAAAATACCAAAGATAAACAAATTTCACTAAATGTCGAGGAGAACGAATTCACACAAGATACTGAAACAAACCTTGGTCTTAAGATATGGCTGGAGAGTAACTACAAACTGGGATGGATCTGTAGAAGGTGCACAGAGCTTTGGATCCACTACACAAAATGCATGCATAACTAACATATAAGAAAGTGAGCCCACCTCCCCTTCTGCATTATTTGTTTCCTCTACCTACAAACAAAAACAAAGAAAAAATCTTTACCCAAAAAAATTAAAATGCAAGTTATACAGCATTACTGGTTAAATAACTTGAAAAAGATACCTGCAATATCCTCTCCAATAAGCACTTGCACATTAATTCACATCGTTTACGTACTGATGCAAGTGAGACAGCATTGATTCCAATAGCTTTAGCTGACTGTGGGAGAAAATCAAGTGCCAAGTTGCGTCTTATAACCGTTACAAGAGGTTGATGGTTTGGCATCCTCCTTAACATCTCAACAATCTGCTCAGTTTTTTTGGCTACTTCCAATGGAATAGAGCTACCATCTCCAACAAACTGAGTCTGGATGCCAGAAGGTTCTTCAAACCAGAACTCATAAAATGTTTTGCAGACAAGATCCTGTGAAAAATAACATGGTTAATAAAAAGAATATTAACCAGGCAAAAACAAGTTTGCAGCCAATTTACATCTAAGAACATGTACACAAATGGAATATTTAGTAAAAATATTAGAAAGGACAGGATCAGAAATGAAATCATTCTAAGGAGCCTAGGAGTAGCTCCAACACAAGATAAAGTGAGAGAAAGTAAACTAAGATGGTATGGTCACAGGCTGAGAAGACCATCCACAGCATCCATAAAAAGAAGTGATTTTTTACAAGTTGAAGGAGCTAGGGTTGCAGACTGAAAAGGACATAGGTTCAAGTAGTAAGAAATGATTTAAGCGCTCAAAATTTAACAATGGATACAGCACTGAACAGAACAAAATGGTCAAATAAATGAGATGCCTAAGGATGGCTACCGGAGAAAGATCTCATCATATGAGATGATAACAAGAAGAAACTTATACAAGATCCACTAGCTAAGAGAACAAAGATTACATGTCACAGATTGCACATTAAGGAACTGCGTTATTCTCACAAGCTTACATTTACCAAAATTTAGGAGAATTACCATAAAAATAGCAGGTAGTAATACAGGAAAACCTGATACAATCACGGAAAGGAATTTGATTTGAAGAATGAACTTTTCTTTCAATGAATTGTGTCACCAGAGCTTTTGGTCCTGTATCTTTTCTCCCTATTCTCAGGTAACCCACTATCACTCATCTAATTCTTTTGTATTAGTTCACCTCTTCTCTTTAACACGTCAACTACTTTTCCTTCTTTTTAATCAGTAAAAAGTACCTGTATTGAAAAAAATAGGAGACATGCAATATAGGGGTAAACAAAGCTTGAAACTTACACAATTCTGGTGGATATGATCCCCAGTTCAGTTCCTGCCTTTTTACTCCCTTTCTAGGAGGAGCAACCAGTAGAATATTTGCAAATCTTAGCACCCACTTAAATAAAGCTTTCTCTGCTGACTCGAACACAAAGTTTATTGCATTTGAAGCCTCTGTACACCCATCAAATTCCCCATCCATCCAAGAAATTTTTTTGTGAATCTCCCTCACCTCAAGATTCAAAAAAAAAAACTCAGAAGCAGGCCCTCTCTCTCTACACAGACTTTCTCAGCTCTCAGCAAAGAACAAGGTAGAAGGAGCTTGCTCCAGGTATCCCTATTTTAGGAGTTGACAGTTGTATTAATTTTATGTTGATTAAGTTACCATTTCCAATAAAAAAAATTGTAATTTTGTTGTAAATCATAGTAAGTTGAAAGGAATTGATTCATGAATCATCCATAAATCTTACAATTATTTCTCTTTTTTAGACTTGTTGAAATAAAAGTAAATATACTAAAAATCTATCCACCTATCTATATAGATAGGTATATAGATAGATAATGAATTTACCCTATTTTTAATCCATGTCTTGGAAACAGCCTCTCTGTATGTGCAAGGGTAAGAATGTGTGTATCTATCCTTCCCCAGACCAACATTGGCAGAAGCCCCGTGCACTAGGCAGCCCCTTTTTTGTTTACCATATATGTACCTAAGATAATAGAGTCGACAAGTTGTACAGTAGATGCCTAAGACGATATAATCAAGTTCGACTTAAGAGTCAAATAACCCACATAACCTATATATGACAGAAAATAACTCAATATGATTTTTAAAAGGGGAAGTTGGTTTGACACTGTTATTTGAAGACAAGATGTGAGACACAAAAAAGGGACCTATTATCTTAGACACATATCTTACCCTTCCTATCCATTTCAGTTTCCGAGGAGTAACTTAGAGCCAAGTTTGTGGTTATGGATGAAGCTGGTTTGATACAGTTATTTGAGGATGAAAAGTGCGAGACACAAAAAGGGACATTCATTAAGTCAAAACAGAACTTGGGAAAAGAAGATGCTCTTTCAGATGAGGAGAAAACTGAAACGGATGGGAGGGGAGGAACAATTGCAGACAAAGATCAATTGCAGGGTAATGGTGGGAGATGTAATATCAACCCACAGTTACTTGGCAAGACTACAACGTACCCCTAATCCCCAGCTAGAAGTCCAAGAGTTGATTCTAAGGAAACCACTCCCACAACCAAGGTCAATAATTTTCTTCTATCCATTCTCTTCCTACCCAAGGTAATTTGTGCTGTCCTTTGTTTGTTGTTACTAATGCATGTTCTAGTCCTACTGCCTTGTCCATAAGTGAGACCATCCTTGATCCAAAGTCTGGCAATGTGAGTGATTCATCTAAAGAAACAGAGGTGTTGAGTCCGATCGAGGTTAAAGAGGATGATAAGGAAGAAGGAGAAAGATATTAGAGATAATAATGTAGATATTCAAAATCCTCGTAAAGGAGGAATTGGAGAAGGAGCACAACAGGGACAAGGAGGGTGTCACTCCAAATCCAGGGTTGGTGGAGGAAAAAAAGGGCAATGGGGGAAGATTGGAACCAAGAAAGGGTCAAGGAAAAGTAAAAAGAAGGGAAGGAGATAAAAAGGGGTGGGTCAGGAAAAACCTAGTTAACCAAGTAAGAGGACAAGAGGGTCAAACAAGAAAAGAAAGAAAAAATAATAAGTGAAGCGGAGAGGCTTAGGTGTGAAGTGGACTATGACAAAGGTAGTATTGGAAGGAAGGAAAGAAAAAAGTAAGGGGAATAAATTTACAAAGTGTCAGCTCAAAGTTGGCTCACATGAAGATAATAAAAGTTAGAATGTAAGAGATTTGGGAAGCTCAAGAAAAAGGAGAGCAGTCATAGGGATGTTGAGGAAATAGAAGCCAGATATAGTGTTGATTCAAGAATCAAAAGTGCCTGTTGTGAACAAAAGGTGGGCAAGGAGTATTTGCGCTACTAGAGGAATAAGTTAGGCATTTTCATAGTCCTAGGGGTCTTCAGGGAGAACAATCACTTTAAAGAAACATGAAGACATGGAGTGCTTGGAGGAATTGATTGAAAATATCCCGGTCTCAGTTAAATTAAAAAGAAAGGCGAATGGCCTAGTCTGGGTCTTGACTAATGTGCATGGCCCCACTTCCTATAGGAAGTGGGAGGGTTTGTAGGAGGAATTGACAACAATTAGAGGCCTCTACGAGGGTCCATGATGTTCAGGAGGTAATTTTAATGTGATCGGATTCATACATGAAACAAATAATCCTAGCCACAAGATTACTTCTAGTATGAGAAAATTTAATCAGTTTGTAAGTTCTAATGAGATAAGAGAGCTGCTTACCTGCCTCTATTACAAGAAAATTTTTCAAGAGACACCTATCTGTTGCAAACTGGATAGGTGTCTTTTTTTCTTCAGATTGGGAGGAAGCTTGGAGTGGGATGGTAGCTAGAGCTTTACTGAACCTACTTCGGATCAATGTCCAATCAAATTGTCCCAAGACGGAGTAGGAGGAGGCCCATGCCCTTTTAGATTTGAGAATATGTGGTTACTTCATCCCGAGTTAAAAACGAAAGTGAAAAAATGGTGAGAGGAGGATCAGGTGGAGTTTGGATGGAAGGAATATAGATTTTACAAGAAGTTACAGAGGTTGAAAGTTAGGATAAAGATTGGAATAAAGAGATTTTTAGGAGAATAGAGGAAAGAAAGGATCGGATTGCACAAAGGATAGAGGAGTTAGATGAGTTAGAAGGAGATCATTTGGAGGCTAAACAGGAACTGGAAGAGATCTTGAGAAAAAAGGAGATCAATTGGAGGCAGAAACCAAAGGGCGGGTGATGGCAATACAAGTTTTTACCATATGCTAGCAAGTGGAAAAGAAGAAATAATGTTTCCCAATTGATACGAGTGAGCATTTTTTATTGAAACCAAAAAACTGAACCAAAAATTTAAGTTTCAGTTTTTTCAATATCATTAATTTGGTTTTGTAAAAATTCGGTTTCAGTTTTCAGGTTTGGAAATTTGGTTAACCAAAAAAATTGAATTAACCAAAATTTATTATTTATACATAATATATATTATATATTAAAATATATAATATATTATATATTGTATAATATATGCATGAATATTAATATGTTAATGAAATTTGGTTTTAACCTAAATAACCAAAAACCAAACCGAAAATTTTGGTTTTTCATTTAAAACTTCAGTTTTAAAAATTTCAGTTTATTCGATCCAGTCTTTAACAGAATAACCAATTGCTCACCCCTACTAGTTGGAGTGGAATGGACAAGTATCGCTCATCCCTAGGGAGTTGATGGATGCTTTCAAGGAAAAAAAAGAACTTTGAAATCCAAGACATAAAAACAATATTGGAAAGATCCAAGCCCCGAACCATATGGTTTCACGATGGATTTTTATCAAGATTGTTGGTGCTAACCTCTTGAAGGTTTTTGAAGAATTTTTTTCAGAGAGGCAAATTTAGTTCAAGAGCAAATGCTATTTTTATTGCATCCCTAAGGTGGATGCAAATCATCCAAAAGATTTTAGATCCATAAGCCTTCTGGGTAGCTTGTACAAAATCACCTCTAAGGTGTTGGTGGAGAGGATTAGAAGAGTATTCCCTTCCTTGATCTCACCAAACCAAGGTGCCTTTGTCTTTACAAGACAAATAGCTAACCAAGTTCTCATTGCTAATGAATGTGGGGAGTATAAGAAGAGGTGAAAAGAAGGCTTCGTTTGTAAACTGGACATAGAAAAAGTTTATAACATGATGGACTGGGACTTCTTACTAGAGATGTTGAATTCTATGGGCTTTGGAGTGAGATGATGTAAGTTGATAAAAGGATGTTTCCTCCTGTCACTATTCCATCTTGGTAAATGGGGTATCTAGGGACTTCTTTCCAGCTAAAAGAAACCTCCGACAAGGCAATCCTCTTTCTCCTTTCCTCTTTACAAGGGCTGATACTAACAATCTAATTACAGGCTGGAGAGTTGGGAGGGAACATGTGATAGTTACACATTTTCAGTTTGTGGATGGCCTCTCTGTCTTTTGTGAAGGGGAAAGGGAAGAATTGATTAATCTCAAGAAGTTGGTAACACACTTTGAAAGGGTATCTAATCTCGCAGTAGATTAGGGAAAAAGTTATGTAGTCGGGATAAATAAAGAGGGAGAAGAGATAGAAAACCTAGCTAGACTTTTGGGTTGTGAGACAAGGGACAAGCATTACTTTACCTGGGATTACCAATGGGGGGAACCCAAACTTTGAAAGGTTCTAATATCCAGTTCTGGAAAGATTTTCAAAAAGGCTTGCAGGGTGGAAGAGAAACTCTCTCTTTAGGGGGAAGAATAACTTCAAGAAAGTCAACTTTAATTAACCTGCATGTCTACTTCATAGTTGTCAAGGCATCGCCTAGGCACCCTTAGCTGCGCGTCTCACCCAAACACCTTGACTTTTAGCAACTAGGCACCATTCTAGGCAACTAAGCAGCCACCTAGGCAACAAAAATGACAAGGTGAGTGCCTTTTATAATAAGCATTTATGTTGCTGTATCTCATTGATGTATGTGTTAAAAGATTTTATTATATGCTATATATGAAATTAAAAGATCAAAGGGTTTTGAGGAGAGAAATGAAAGATAGAAAGAAAGAGGAAAGAAAGAATAAAATTATAAAGAGGAAAGAGGAAAAAAATAGTGAGGGATTTCCGATAGGAGCCAAGGGATACAAAGAAATATCATCTGGTGCAGTAGGAGGTGGCGTCTAGAGGTAGAGATGGTGATGGTCTAGGTATAAAAAATATCACAATAAGGAACCTAGCATTAATGGGTAAATGGTTATGCAGATTGCCTCTGGAACAAGATAAACTGTGGTATAAAGTGATAGTGATTATTCACAACTTGGCAGACAATGGCTAGGATGTTGCTCTTGACCCTAAGGCTTCTAGGTCATCCCCTTGGAAAGCAATACACGAGATTTTGCCTCCTTTCTACTATTTATAGGTTTGACACTTATGCAAGTAATAAAGTATTTTCTTAGGACTTGGGTTTCAGAAGGGGAACTAGGGATTCGGATCTAAACATCCTTTTTGTCTCTTTTTAATAAATTACAAGGTGTTTACTTGGACCCTCCAAAGTTGGACTCTGGTATTTGGATTTCCTCTCCTCCTGGGTTTTTTCCTTGTGCGTCCTTCTTCAATGCTTTAACTTTGAATTTTGATAGTGTTGGGCAAACATTTCCAGTTAAGGAAGTCGGGGGTAAACCGATTTCTTCTAGGATTAGAGCTTTCTATTGAGAAGCTTTCTTGGGAAGGAAATACACTGGTGATCTCCTTCAAGGAAAGAAGCCATTTTGGTGCTTATCTCCTAATTCGAGTGTTCTTTGTGAAGCTGATGGTGAGTCATGCTAATCACTTATTAGGTTCTTGTTCATTTGTTTCTTCTATTCAGGAATGGTTCTTTTCTTTGTTTGGTAATTGATGGATTCCTTCACCAAATGTTCAAGGCTTCATTGGCTCCACTGTTGGCAGTCGAACAAAGAAGAGGAGGTAGGTTTTGTGGAGATGTACAAGGGCAGCAGTTTGTCGGATAACTTGGGAGGAAAGGAATAACAAATTTTTTTATGACAAGGAAAGGTCTAAAAGGGCATTAATTGAAGTAATCACCACAAGGTTGTTGTAATGGGTGAAGTCTTTGAATCTATTTGAAGATGTTTCCGCAACAGCTTTGCTGAACAACTAGAAAGAAGAGGCCTGATCAGCTCCCAACAAGAGTGTTCTTCATCCATTATGGAATGTTCCAGCTCCTAGGTTCATAAAGCTAAACTTTGATGGTCGTATTGAAGGAAACCCAGGCCCTTCAATCATTGGACATGTGTTTAGGAATGAGGTGGTTGAGATTATTGCTATGTTCTCAGGTCCAATTGGGGAAGGAGACTCTCCCCGAGCTAAAGTCCTAGCTATTTTGGAAGGTGTCAAAAAGGTTAAGGAGCTCAACTTAAAGAGGTTAGTTATTGAGGGAGACTCAAAATTGGTGGTCGTATTGAAGGAAACCCGGGCCCTTCAATCATTGGACAGGTGTTTAGGAATGAGGTGGTTGAGATTATTGCTATGTTCTCAGGTCCAATTGGGGAAGGAGACTCTCCCCGAGCTAAAGTCCTAGCTATTTTGGAAGGTGTCAAAAAGGTTAAGGAGCTCAACTTAAAGAGGTTAGTTATCAAGGGAGACTCAAAATTGGTAATAGACTAGTTGCAAAAAGAAGAGAACAGAATGTAGAGTTACCTAAATGAAAAAAGAATCTTCAAATGGTTGATCCGAGACGTGACAATGAGGTTACAATGGGTAAAGAGGTGCACTAATTCCTTTCCAAATGCACTAGCCAAACAAGGGGTGGGAAGGAATCAATCGTTCTGGCTTACATGTAGTGTTTAATTTTCGGGGGAGTTAAGAAAGCTTATCTCCTTGTCTTTGTACCATAACTCTTTTCTCATTAATGAATTGATTCTGTTACTGATAAAAAAAAAAAAAAAAAAACGTCTTCCTAGGAAGATGTTTGGTTTGGGGATACTCTTTTAAAGATGGATTTCTATCTGTTTATTTCCTTTTCCTAAACAAAGGCAGAGTAATTTCCTCTGTTTTATGGCGATGAAAATTCATGGGATTTGGGTTTGAGGAGAGGATCAAGGCAGTTTGAAAAGGGATTGATGGATGACCTTATATCTCTTCTTAGTATTATGTTTTTGGATCAATCTTGCTTGGAAATTAGAATTTCTTCGGTGTCCCCTTCTGGCTCATTTACTTGTTCCTCCACTGCTCTTCTTCAATCTTCTAACTTAAGGATCCTTTCCAATGAAGGAAGTTTGGTGTAACCCTGTACCCCAAATCTGTTGGGAGGTAGTGCTTCAAAAGATAAACAATTTGGACAATCTTCAAAGAAGATTGCCAAATTGGTATCTATCGACTCATGTTTGTAGTCCATACCCAGGCTGTGTTGAGACAATTACACACCTATTTTTATCTTGACGCTTTTGCTTCTTTTGTTAGAAATTGGTTTTTGTCTCTCTTTGGTTGCAAATGGAATCCTCCTTCAGATGTGGTAGGGCTTTTCTACCCAAGTTTTTTTATACAACCAAAGAAAAAAGGAAGAGTGATGTGGAGAGCTACATGAGCAACTATCATCTGGTCAATCTAGGAAGAAAAAAATAATAGAATTTTTCAAGGGATTGAAAGATCCAAGGAGCAAATCATTAACTACATAACTACTAATGTCATTCATTGGTTGAAATCGATTGTGTTCTTCAAAGACTACTCAATTAAGGACATTTTTGGAGGGTGGCCGGTAGTGGTAAATTCTTCAACTATAAAGAATGTAGTTCAGGTTCAATGGATCCCTTCAACACAACAAAAGGTGAAGTTGAATTTTTTTTTATCAATAACACAATTCATTAATTATCACAATAAGAATTACAAAGAGGAAGACAAACTTTCTTATCTTCCAACTTCAGCTTGAGCCCCAAGAAAGGAAATAAGAGAGAAAGAGAAAAAAGAAAAAAGAAATTTAAATTGCAATTGTGCCCAGAACATTGAATCTCCGTCCACCCCTTGTTTAGTTAGCCCATCAGCAAAAGAATTAGCTAATCTTTTTACCCAACTGATTTTAACTTCCATTTCTCAAATCATCCATATAAATTTCCTCCTCACATTGCTATAACTCCATAAACCACTATCGTCTTTATTCAACTACCCTACCACAACCTCTGAGTCCCCTTCAATTATGAGTTTTCTAACATTCATCTCCCTAGCTTTTTGGACTCCTTCCATAACTGCATGGGTCTTAGCTTTGAGAGAGTCACCCACTCCAATTGGGCTTGAGAACATGGCAGAAACAACCCCATTCTCATCCTTGAAAACACCCCTAATCCCTGATTGTCCAGGGTTCCCATTGCTACTTCCATCAAAGTTTAGTTTTATGAAACCCACAGATGGGGGAGTCCAAGACACACTCATTACTGCTTTAGTCTGGGTACAACTAGCAATCTCACCCCAATTCCTCAGCATGCCATCCACTGTATAATCTGTGAATAGCTCTTGGGATTTCATCCACTGTACAGCCCTTATATGGATCGGAGCCCTCAAATCTTCAGCACCTCTCTCTTCTTCAAAGAAGATCCTGGAGTTTCTTTCTTCCCATAAACACCAGCATACTGCTGCCCCCAGCCCTCTCCACATAGTCCTTCCCCTTTTAATACGACACCTAAAAAAAGGAGCAAAAAGACTTTGCAAATTTGATGGAAGATTCCAAGTATACAAAAAGAGAGAAAGCCCACTCCCAAATAGATTTTGCAAATTGGCAAGACACCAGTAGATGAAAACCAGTCTCCCCTTCAGCTTTACAAAGAACACACCAATGAGGGGACAACCAGATATTGGGTCTCTTCTTTTGGAGCAGATCACCAGTGTTGATTCCTTCCAAAAAGGCTTCCTAGCAAAAACTACCGACCCTAGGAGGAATTGGCCTACACCAAACCTCATTAATAGAGAAGGGGGGGTTATAGAATTGGTGGACTGGCTTAACACTTTAAAGGAGGCACAGGAGAAAGAACTAGTAGGGGTGGGAACTAGATTCTAGAGTCTTCCTTAGCAGGGTCTAAGAAGACTTTATCAAGAAGTTGGAGGAGACTCGAAATACTGTCAAGGTCTGAGTCTCTCACAACCCTTCTCAGACCCAAATTCCAACCAAACCCAAAAATGGAAGAGGAAGGGGTACTGAAAGAGGAAATTGGCTCATTTTTAAAAACAGATAGGGGATACAAAGAAGAAAACTGATCCATTAGAGGGGCATTCCCCACCCAAGTTTGTTCCCAAAATTTTATTGTGTTACCTAAATTCAAATCATACATGATAAAAGGGGAAAAAACTGGTAATAAATCATGAATGGCTTTCCAAGGCGAAGCGCTTGTGGTCCTAGCCCAGATTCCAGCACCCCATCCATTTAGCTCCAGCCCATGTATGCTTACCACTATTTTGATCCAAAATTTCTCCTTCTCTAGTGGGAATCTCCACAACCATTTCCCAGAAGGGTCAAATTCCAATCTCTAAGGTTCCCAAGCCCTAAACCACCACTGTTTTTACTCCTGGTTTCCACCTTCCAGCGTACCCTATGGTCCCTCTTCTCCTCTCTTGGCTCCCAAAGGAAATCTCTCATCGTCTTTTCCAATTTGTTAGAAACCTTAACTGGGATTTTGAACACTAAAAGGAAATAAATGCTTAAATTTGCTACAGTAGCCTTAATCAGTGTCATTCTACCTCCAAGAGAAAAGTAATTCTTTTTCCAAGAGACAAGTCTCTTCTCGAATCTTTCCACCACGGGATTCCAGAAACTCTTCCTCTTTGGATTGTCACCCAATAGCAACCCCAGTAGTTCAATGGCCATCTTGAGACCTAGCACTTCTACACTCTCCCTAATTTCTCCCTCCTCCAAATTCACACCCACTACACAACTTTTCTCAAAGTTCATCTTCAATCTTGGCATTTGTTCAAAAAGTAGTATCACCAATTTCATGTTTCGAATATACTCCAAGTTTCCTCCTTCACAGAACAAAATCATGTCATCTGCAAACCATAAATGGGTGAAGGGGGGGTTCCTCTCCTTCCAACTCTCCATCCTCTAATGAGACCCCTAGAGTCTACTCTGTGAATCAATCTCCCCAAAACATCAGCAATCAGTGTGAACAAGAAGGGAGATAAGGGGTCCCCTTGTCTTATACCCCTAATGGCTGGAGAGAAATCTACCATTGTCCCATTCACTAGTACAGAATAATGACAATTCCGAACACACCCCATAATCCATTTGCACCATCTAGCCCCAAATCCAAATTTGATCATAACTCTCCTTAAGAAATCCCAATCTACCAAATCATAAGCCTTTTCTAGATCCAACTTACATACCACTCCCTTCTTTCCATCCTTCCTGAAATTCTCAACACTCTCATTCGCAATTAGGATATGATCTGTAATTTGTCTTCCACTCACAAAGGCTCCTTGATTTGGTGTAATGATATCTGGCAATACTTCCTTCAATCTCAAAGACAAAACCTTAGCAAGGATCTTACACAAGCTATTTACCAAACCGATTGGCCTGAAGTCCTTTGGATGGGATGCATCTTTCTTTTTTGGAACCAAAGCTAAAAAAGTGGAATTCACACCTTGGTTAACCACTTCTCTCCTATGAAATTCCTCAAACACCATCAACAGATCACCTTTCAATGTATCCCAGCAATCTTAGTAAAAAGCCATTGTGAAACCATCTAGACCTAAACCTTTTGTTCTATACATAGAGAAGACAGTCTCCTTAATTTCTTCCAACTCAAACCTTTTTTCCAATCTTCTCCTGTTATCAACCCCTACAACTAGCCAATCCAAACTTTCTAACCACACCCCCTACTCACAGCCCTTCTTAGAATGGATTTAAAATGTCCTACAAAGGCCCCTGCAATCTCATCTTGTTGCGTTAACTCAACTCCATCCACCACCAGTTTGGAAATAAAATTTCTCCTTCTCCTCCCAATAGCCAAAGAATGAAAGAACCCGGTATTCCCATCTCCCTCTTGCAGCCATTTACATCTAGATTTTTGCCTCCAGCACATTTCCTCCTTATGTAGGTAGTCCTCTAACTGTCTTCTCAAACCTCTTCTTTGTTCCTTGTCTGCCTCTCCAAAATCTCCCCTTCTTTCAAATCTAAGCTTTCAAGTTGGTCCATCAAAGTTTTCTTTCTTTCTTCAAGCTTTCCAAATTCCAATTGATTCCATTCCTTGATCTTTGCTTTCAGAAATTGTAATTTTTTTTGGAACCTCATCCCTTCCCATTCCATCACTCCCTTACTCTTTTAGTGAAACTAGGATGGAATGACCACATATTTTCAAACCTAAAAGGGGAAGGTCTTCCACTCCTTTGCTCCTTGCAAATCACTATAGGCCAGTGGTCAGAGGTCAATCTAGGAAGAGTTCTAGAATCTAAGTTCCCCCAATGTTCTTTCCAATCCAAAGAGAACAAAAACCTATCCAACTTGGAGCAAATGGGACTTGATTGGAGATTTGACCAAGTGAATGTCTTGTGGGCTAAAGGTACCTCCTTAAGTTCAAATGCATCCACAAACCAGTTAAACTTCCTCATACTAGTTGTCACCCTTTGATTAGCATTATTGGTATCTCTTTAAGTTCAAATGCATCCACAAACCGGTTAAACTTCCTCATACTAGTTGTCACCCTTTGATTAGTATTATTGGTTTCTTCCATGAATCTAATCACATTAAAGTCCCCACCCACACACCAAGGGCCATCCCATAGCCCTCTGATATCAGCCAACTCCTCCCACAATTCCTCTCTCCCTATAGTCATTTGGTCCATAAACATTTGTGAGCACCCACACAAAACCATCCTCTTGTTGCTTGAACTTCAATGAGACTGAGTATTTTCCAATCAGTTCCACCAAGCCTTCAACTGCATCCCTCTTCCACATTGTCACTATCCCCCCTGAAGCACCCCAAGAGGGAGCAGCCATCCAGCTAATCTCCCTGGCTTTCCAAACACTCCTTGCCCATCTATTATTAAACTCCATTGTCTTGGATTCCTGCATTAAAACAATGTATGGGTCATACCTTTTTATTACCTCTTTGATCGTAGCTCTTTTCCTCACACTTCCTATGCCCCTCACATTCCAACTAAGTATCTTCATTGTCACTTCTTCCTTAACTCCCTACTTCACCTCACCACTACTTCCACCCTTTCCTTCTATCTCCTTTTACCCCGAAACTCTTATCACCTTCCACATTTCTTTTCAGTCTCTCAACTTCACTCAGTTTTCTTTTCTTTATTTTAATTTCCTTCTTCTTCTGTAGGCCACTTTTCAACCCATTCAAATCTTCCATTCTACATCCTAGCTTCCCCACAAAGTCTGCTATCAGGTCTTCTCTATTAGATCCCTCCACCATTGTCCTCTCTAAATATTCCCCTCCTCTCCTCCCCTCTCAACTGATCCCTCCCTTGTTCTCTCCTCTAAATCCTTCCTCCACATCATATTTTGTTCAACTTCACTGAACATTCTTTCAATAATTTCCCATACTTTCTCATTCCTATGCCTTCCATCCACCACCTCCCCACAGTCTCTCAATCCCTTCTCCATAACTTTAGAAGACCCACCACCTTGGTTTGCTACAAATACACGGGCTGCTAGAATTGGAATTGGAGCGGAATCTAGAACATAGGACATAGAAAAAACATTAATAGCGCAAACTAAATTCATTTGGTTACCTGGGTTTGATTGACAAGTTGGTGAAGTACACAAGACATTTGGTTACCTGGGTTCACCCCTTATTAGTACATTCCTACTCTGCCTCAGGTTCTCCCGGTTTTACCCCTTCTTTTGCACCTTGCACAAAATCTTTGAGGATGGGTTATTCTACCTAATGTCTTTAGCCTCATTTACTTCACGAATCCCAAGTCTGCTTCCATCACCCGTTTTTTTGAAAAGGTAAGGTAATTTATTAAAACAAGAACCAGTACAAAGGAGCCTAGGCTATTAGAGGCTACATAGAGCCACCACAAATTACAGATACATGCAGTTCTGAGATCTAAACAACAGGCTCAAATTCTGATTTTTAAACACCTTCGTTACCGACACCCAGGACAGAAGTTTACCCACTGCTTTCTACACCATTTCCTCTGAAGATTTAGCTTTGCACTGAAAAATTCTGTTATTTCTTTCAATCCAGATAGTCCAAAGCACAGCAGCCATGATAGTCTTCCAAACCAAGATACCTTTCTTGCTGAGACCCTCAATCTACCAACACAACAGCAGATCCTTCACAGAATTTGGCATTACCCAGCTGGTTTCCAAAGCTTGAAGAAAATGCCTCCAAATATAATTCGAGACTGAGCAATGTAAGGCCAGATGTTCCGTAGTTTCTACTACCCCACCACATAAGCCACATGACATGTCCGAAATCTGTATGCCACGTTTCACTAGATTAACTTTGGATAGACATTTATTTAAAGCCATTGTCCAAAGCAAAAACTTCACTTTAGGACTGATTGAGCACCAAATCTGCCTAGCCAGAAAGTTTTGGAGCAGGCCCAACAGAATTGCATACTCCTCAATTTCCCAGTCAAAGAGGCGCCTCCTATAAGTTAGGTTCCAACTGAAAGAGTTACCATCCACATTGAAATTCTCAACCACCGTGGAATCCTAATTTACAGAAATTTGATACAAGAGAGGAAAGGCATCTTTCAAACACACTTCAGAACACCAAGAGTCTTTCCAACATTTAATTCTTTCCCCATTTCCCAAGTTGTAACTGATTCCTTCCTCAAATAAATTAGCGTTCTTCATTATACCTGTCCGAATGGAGCTTATCCCTCTTGAAATAAGAGAATTGGATCTCCAATCACCCCAGTCCACTCCATATTTGTCCACAATCAGCTTTCTCCACCAAGCATTTCTTTCATTTGCAAATCTCCAAAGCCATTTACACAGGAGGGCAGAATTGAATTTCTTCAATTTTCTTATTCCCACCCCTCCAACTTCCTTAGGAATACACACTTGATCCCAGTTTACAACATGAACCTTCTTCTCCTCCTCCCAACCTCTCCAGAGAAAGTTTTTCTGTAGTTGCTCCAATCTGTTAGCCACTTTTGAAGAAATAGGAAATAGGGAGAGGAAGTAAGTAGGTAGATTAGAAAGAGTACTCTTAATCAAAATCACTCTCCCCCCAAAAGAAAGTTATTTAGCTTTCCAGGAAGCCAATTTCTTCTCCATTCTTTCAACCACTGGATTCCAAATCTGAGAGGAAGTATATTTAGCTCCAAGAGGGAGCCCCAAGTACTTGACCGGAAGATGGGCAGTCTGACAAGCCATAACTTCTGCACAAACTTCTAGATTTATAACAAGACCTACAGGGATAATCTAAGATTTACTCAAATTAACCTTGAGGCCAGACACCACCTCAAACCAACTCAAAATTCCAAGCACCACCTCCAGTTGATTAGGAGAAGCATCAACAAAGCATATGGTGTCATCAGCAAATTGAAGAATATTGACTTTTCCTTTTCCCGGAGCAATTGCAAAGCCCTCCCAAAGCCCATTCTCAGCAGCCTTCTTGCTAAAGAGATAAAATTTTCATGACGCAAATGAAGAGTAGGGGAGAGAGAGGGTCACCTTGCCTCAAACCTCTTGAACTTCCAAAAAACCCCGTCGTTTGCTCGTTAACTAAGATGGAGAACTTAGGAGTCTTAATACAAACTCTTATCCAGTTTCTCCAAAGCTGCCCAAAATTCATTTTCTCCAAAACCAGATCCAAGCAGTGCCAGTTAACATGCTCATAAGCTTTTTCAATATCCAGTTTACACAGAACACCTGGAGTCCCCTCTCTTCTTCTGGACTCCAGCAGGTCATTGGCAATGAGAATAGAGTCAACCATCTGTCTACCCAAGACAAAAGCACTTTGGTTACAAGAGATAAGACTGCCTAACACACACTTCATTCTTTCAACCAAAACCTTTGCCAAGATTTCGTAGAAACTGTGCAAGAGACTAATGGGCTTGAAGTTCTTTATATTGAAACCTAGCACGAGCATTTGCCATTTTGTGAAAGAACTTTGTCTTTTTATCCCCCTCTTTAAGCCAAATGGATTTACCTCTTTGTCTCCACTTCCTCTCTTCCTCAACTGCCATCTTATCATACCTGATTTTTGCAATTGACCTCTTAAGTCTCAGATCTTCAGACAAGGGACCCGCCTCTTCAGCTCTGTCAATCTCAACAATGGTGCTCAACAAAGCCTTCTTATCAGTAACCCACTTCATATTCTTCTCCTTACTCCAAATTTTTAGTTTACCCTTGACAGCCTTTAATTTTGATGCCATAACGAAAGAACTAGAGTCCTCCACTTGCAATTCATTCCACACAGAGCTGATTAAGGGGATAAGATTTTCCTCCTCAAACCAAGCATTTTCAAACTTAAACGGGGATTTGACACTCTCACGGAGACCACAAACAAGCTGAATAGGGCTATGGTCAGACATCAGTCTAGGAAGGGTAAGCTGTCTGAAATCAGGAAAGAATTCATCCCAGTTTGAAGAAACCAAGAATCTGTCCAGCCTAACCAGGGTCGGGACAGATTGGTTATTGGTCCAAGTGAATCTATTACCCTGAATTGGGACGTCCATATTCCATACTGTTTATGAAGTCAGCAAACATGTTCATCGAACCGGTTCTTCTACCCCTTGTATTCTTCACATCCACCAAAATAGTTGCAATAAAATCACACCCAATTACCCAAGGACAGTTCTGAGGGTTTCTCAAATCTGATAATTCCGCCCAAAAAGCCACCCGAAAACTAGAAACAACAGGACCATAAATGTTTGTGACTTGAATAAGTTTTCCATCTTGTAGTTTCAGCCTTAGAGTGATTGAGAAAATACCAATTCTGCAAGAAACCAAAGAACAGAAAGTGGGGTCCCAAAGGCTCACAATTCCACCAGCACTCCCCGAGGCAGCCAAGGCCTTCCATCTGACCTGGCCCTCCCCCCAAACACTTCGAATTGTAGCAGCATCAACCCATTCCAGCTTAGTTTCTTGGAGCAAGACAATCTTGAAATTCTACTGCTTCAAAGAATCACATACCATCATCCTCCTCCTTCCCGACCCCAGCCCTCTAACATTCCAAAAAAGAATTTTCACTTCCATAAGAAATAACTAAAGAAAATGACCCACACCTCACATCTTCTTAGACCCCCTTGCAGCCCCTTCATTGCTCCCCGCCTTATCATTCAGACATCCCTGGCCGTCTAGAGTAGAAATCCGTTTCTCGTCTAAGTCCCCCTAAAAAAGACTTGCAAACTTCAGTAGACCCATATCACCCACATTGCAACCACCATCATCATTCACACTTCCAATAAAGATACTGTCGTCTGAACTCTCATCCAAATCTTCATCGTTTACGCTACAGAGCACCCAACCTTCATCCAACTCCTCCCTTTCTTCATTTCTCTCTCTTGCATACCTTGGGTTCGGTTTCTCTAAGGAGCGTCACACTGAGCTAAGATTGTCAAGATTTCCATGGGGCATCCACTGTAGAACACTCTGTTTGTCTACTCTCCGCCGCTACAACTTCTCATCAGCAGATCTCGCCATTTTAGAAGATGATAGACCCAAAAAACGCTCTACAACCGATGCTTGTTCCATCCCCTTGCCCCGACCCACGTGAGTTTTTAAGTTATCACGTGGGTCTCTAATATTGCTCCCCGGTTTAGTGATCACCCCGCCCAACACCTTAATCGGTTCGGACCAGGCATTTTGGCTACTTTTTCCACTTAACTTCTTCGCCACATCAGCAAAAGAAAGGCGGCCCACCCTAACTGTGTTTTAATTCAAATAAATTTGAATTAATTTCCTTTACAGGCATGCTTGTCGTTTGGTTTACCCCAAACGACTGATTAAATGCTAATTTAGGTTCCCCCTACAGCTCCTTTTTGCACCCCACTCTCTTTCCTCCACGTGTCCACCACCCTTCCATCTCACCTTCGTCTTCAACCTTGGGAGTTCTTCCCCACCACACCTGTTCAACTTCTGATGCCACCCACACCTTATACCACACACCATCGGAACAGATTTCAAAGAACCTGGGCAATTTCTCGTGTTTGATTCCGGCGACCTTAATCTCAACAGCACCCAAATGACTTTTGTTAGCCTGCAACAGCACCCCTCCGAAGCTCTGAACAATTTGTTCAAGAACAGAGTCCCGCCAGAGGTTGAAAGAAAGGCCAATAAGCTTCAATCCGGTGCACCCATCTTGAACTGCAACTTCATTACAGCTTGGGCTCCAGTTTTAGACCTGTATAAGGCCTCCATCCACAACCACTACTTTGAAGCTCAACTCCTGGTCGCCTGCATCAAGAACGGCCTTAGTTTCTGTAAATGGGAATAGCATTGCTTCATTACCAATGCCTATCACCCCTGCAATTGCATTCAATACTTCCTTCCAATCTTTAACTCCCTTATCAACCACTAACACCATTCTTTTTTTCCACTCATCTGTCCCTACTCCTACCCATATTCTCTGGTGATTAGAAGAGCATACAACCACCAAACCAAGAGGCCCAGAGCCTTGCATTTTTACACTCACAGTAGTCTCAATCATACATCCCTCCTCCTGAGTCTTCCTGCCTTGATCCTTGGGCTTCAGACCAGATGCCTTCACTTCCTCTATCTTCTTTCTAGCCGAGGCAACAAGGAAAGATTCTCCTCCACAAAAGCCAACCACCCTCTCTGCTTTTTCCCTTCCGGCACACAAACCATTTGTTTTCCATTTCTTCCAAAAAACTCAGTCACAGTTATGAACCAACCTTTGTTGGTCCTTTTCAATTCAATTGCAAAGGTCTTACCAGAAACTGACAAAGAGTTTTTCCAGCCTTCCTCCTTACATGAGTTAATAGCACCATCAACAAAACCTTTCACCCATACTATGACCTCCTTCGTTACCAATAATGTCGACCTATTACTCTCTCTGATCTTCAAGACACCCTTTCCTTCTTCAAACTTAAAACTCTTTGCTTCAATCGATAGCTGAGACCTCCATCTTCCAACTACTGTAAAGTCCTTCTCACCCCTCTCACCCATAGTGCTCACTACACCAAGGAAAAATAAGGTGAAGTTGAATTTTGATGGGAGTTCATTGGGTAACCCAAGACCTTCTGGAGTTGAAGGGAGCATTCAGAAATGGTGAGGGTAGACTGATTGCACTATAATAGGTGTGGATGACTCACTATGAGCTGAGATTAAGGCCTTGCTTCAAGGTTTGAGGTTGGCTAAGCAGTGGGGACTCCACAATCTTGAGGTGGAAGGAGACTCCAAGTTACTAATAGGATGGCTGCAAACAAAAAGTTTGAGGGTTTGGACTTATAGACAGCAAATGAGGGAAATTTCTTGCTTGACAAGGGAAGTTAAGGCACTCTTTAAATGGACCAGGAGGTCAGCCAATGGTTTAGCTGATACCATGGCAAAGCAAGGAGCCTTTAGGGGTAATCTGTTTTGGGCTGTGTTGTAATCTTTGAGATAAACTTCAGGGTCAACACTGTTGTGAATGGTTGACATTTGTACGCCTTGATCTATCCTTATTAATGAAAGCTACCATTTCCAATAAAAAAAAAAAGGTGAAGTAGGACTAACATTGTGTGTTTCCAAAAACAGTTGGTTTGGCGAAGGCCAAAATCATGAGCATGACTATAAAACTGTATGTTATGAAACATTTTGATTTGGAAGCCAAGTGGATGTTTTGAGTCCTGAAATTCTAGTCACATTCTTCTTTTGCGTTTCTGTGCAAGTAATAAATTAACTTCACAGAAGCTCCCTTGCACTAGAAATTGAGACTGTGTACTGAAATACTTCATACTAGGTTACTGGTTCACATACCTAGGTAAAACAAAATGGAATTAGCAAACATTTAAATAATTCAACCCTGTTTCATTGAAATTATAACTTTTAGTTCAATACCGATCTTGATACATCATAATACAACTCAGCTTATAATTCAACTAATATTTTGACTAAAAAATGATACAGCCACCATCTCTCTCCATCAAGATTACTTCTACATCAGGGCATTTTAGTTTAGAAAAACAAATGACAAAAGTAAATTAGCACTGCAAAAAGGAACTGTTTGTTTGTTTGAAGACGAACCTGAATACTGGATTCTTCATCACTGACTCGAGAAATAATCTCAATGCAAGCAGTAGTAAATTCTGAAAAATTAGCACTAGAAATACACATATCCCTGATAATCTTGATAGCTCGTTTGCGAACACTCACTCCCGTATCTTTTATCCTCTCAGCAACCTTTTCAAAATACTAGAGCCATAGGAGGAAAAAACTTTAATTAAAAATAAAAAACCATGTTGATAACAAAAAAAAGGAGAGAATGACAATAAGTTTGGTTTCAGATACCTTCAAACCAACATCTGGATGTGAAGCAATATGCCTACCAACAAGTTCCAGTGCAGCCTCCCGTACAGAGATCGCAGAATCACAGAACCTTCCTTCAACAGCTGATTGGACACGTTTATCACACAAAACCTCTGGATCGGCTTCAACAATCATGCTAACCTGTTTCAATTATTAAAGTAGTAATGATGCTAATAAGCCATAAATAGGAATCTGATTTTCTGCCACATGCATCAGAATGTATTTAGAAGGATAATGAATTCCTGCTTACCGCACGTAATGCCTTCGCCCTAATTATGGGAGAGTTCTCCCTCAAACTTGCCTGATGTCAGAACATATGTTAAGAATTAAGAAGGTTTTAGATAACAACTAAAGACAACAATGTAAATATAAACTATATTCTACTTACCAGAAGCATGCAGAGGATTTTATCAAATCCTCTGGAGAAAGAATTATTTTGTCCCAACACTAAGGATATCTTTTTGACCGAGTCTCTAGTTAACGAAGAAGAGACTGTCCCAAAGTCCCGCACAATATCTTTTGCCTTAAGTCTACCAAGGTAGTAAACAAACCTCTCCTGAGATCTGGGATCATCTTTGTACCATAGGCAAAGGTAAAACCTGCAAAGAACAGCCTTATAGCATCAAAACAACATAGTAAACATGGAATTACTTCAGAAGTTCAACTGAGAAACAAACCAGCGAGCAAAAAGGTGTATGTCATCTGTAGAACCAGCTTCATAGAGGTAATTCAAGAGCATTTGTTGAACAATCTCCACTTTGGTAATCATTTCTGAAGCTTCAGAAGTTCTTTCCGACACCAACTCATTCTTCTGGGTATCATCCTTGGACTGTGATTTGCAGTATGATTGCAGAACGACCAATTGCTTCTTACAGAGACAAAATTGGCAGCACCAACCACGAGCAGGAACTTCATGCTCTGCAACTCCCATACAATCTGTATGAAACAATCTTTGACAACCATGACAAAGGTACAACATTTTTCCACCCCTTCCATCAAGGCAAATAGAACATACATCTTTCGGATAACTGTCATCATCTCTGTTTCCGCCAACCAATTCCTGTAAAATCCATAACTTATCCATGTGGCATAGAACAGAATCACGCTTCAACCTTGCAGCAACTGTCCCAAGAATGTCAATGGCCATGGACCGTGCAGAGATATCCTTTGATTTCAGTCCAGCATTCTGGAGCAGTAGGACACACAGAACCTGCAAGTAACACTATTAACACAAAACCAATGTAAAACACTTGATTATGTATTTTGTTGAGAACTATCACCTCAAGAATAGGAGCAGAAGCAGGATATTCGGGCAAGTTCAATGTTGTCAGTAAATCCATAACAAGATTCTCCATAATCACTTTCAACTCAGATGCATCCTGGGTTTTCACTGTTGTAAACCGCTGAAGAACACGAGTCCAGAAAAGGCAGCAACCCTCTGTAGCAGCTTCATGGCATTTTGTTGGATAACTAGGATCAAGAGAGGCTTCTAAGATTTGACTTCCAGTTAATGGTTGCCTTAACGCTTCAGGAAGATTTGCACTGCACTGAACCAACTGAATCAGCAAGGCTGTGATCATCTGAATCTGCCTCTGCTCTTCATCAGGTAGATGGTAAGCTCGCAGTGCACGTTTTGAAGATGGTAGCTTCCAGAGAAGTTGAAGTGTTTCATCTATTAAAAAATTCCTATGCTGTGTATATGAAGAATACACCTGCAACCAATCATGAAATATCGAACTAAATAAGAACATAGAGATTGGCATAACAGACAACTGGTCAACGAAAAATCACATAAATGCATACCCCGCAGATTAAACTGATGGCCTTCAATTGCAATAGCTGGATATTATCAACTAAGAAGGTTCCAAAGCTCGTTTTCATTAACTGCAGAATGCAACTATCTGGTAGGCGTTCTATTAATAAAAAGTCCTCAAGAAAGCCAAGAATTGTACAAAGTTTCTGGAGTATTGAATTAACTGCAGCAGAAACCCTGACAACATAACAACAGAGAGTAATGAGAAGATAACTCATTTGGGTTTACAAAGAAAAGCTACATGATCTAAAAACCAAATCAAACAAAAAGAGGCAATAGTAATAACCACACTTGTTCACTGTTGACTTCTTCATTTTAACACTCCTAGAACCACGGCGCTTCTTGCTCACTGAACCAAATTCAGCATCAATCTCTTCATCATCAACTTCTGGATGGAAAAAAAAAAAAGTGATGATAAGCTTATCCAATCAATATGTCACAAAAAAATACAAGACAAAAGGCAGTTGTAAATTGTAATATCACATGAGCATACCAATAAAGAGGATAAAACAAATAAATGAATGCTAATCTACTAGATCATAGCACAGTTAAGTGATGCCTAAGTTGTGCCCAGGCAACACCTACACAATAAAACACTCTTGAAGTTCATTTTATGGGGATGCATCAAATTATATAATGTAGTAGCCAGCTAGGTGACAAGGTGTAAAGCTTGGCATGCCAAATGACAAGACAGTCACCATAATTCCCCAGTTCTAACATAATAGCATGGTTGTTGATACACCCACTCAACTGGTTTATATACTTACTGTAGAGGGTTAAGACAAAAGGGTTCTAAAGCATATGAAGTTTTGAGAAAAGGAGAGAAGAGAGTGCTTCACAACAAGAAAATATTTTCATTTTGTACAAGGTTCATCTTTTTTCTATTAAAATACTGCTGATATACGATGTGTTTGATGGTCACATGATACAAATATAAGTTATCTTACCTGATCTATGTATTTTGAATAAACTTGTGTATTTCTACACAGGTACTTTTCATTTTGTAATGCTTTTTACCTTTGTTTGTTGATGTGTTTCTATATAAGAATCAATTGTATTGTATTATATTGTACAGACTACTTACATGACTGGAAGTGTCATTGCCTTTTGAAATTGATGATTTGGTGTGTCCAGTCCACTGTCCACATTATTGCCTATTTTTTGATGAATCTAGAATAATAGAAAAGGATAAACATGATCCATGTCAATCATGGAAGTCATATTAAAAATCCCGGCCTTCTTTGTTGGAATCTGTTATTGACACCTAAGCACCCAGGCAATAAGGCACTCGTCTACATCAGCTAGACTTTCATATATGCATAGACAACTTAACTCAATAAAGCCTTAATCCAAACTATCAAGGTACATGAACCCAGCCTCACCATTGCACTCTATCAAGAGACATGTCTTACGTCAACTAGCAAGTCCTTTGATCACTGCTTATTACTCTTTAGCCCATGTCTTCTTTGGCCTTCTCCAATCATTGCTCTTTTAGAGCCTTCTAACTGTCGGTCATTCCATTTCATAGGAAAAACCATCGGCCATCTATGCACATGGAAAAAAAACATCTCAGTCAATGTATCCTCATTCAGTCACCTGTTTGACCAATCTCAAGCCATTCCTAATGCATTCATTACTAATTTCATCATTTCCAATCTTAACCTTCATTCATTTGTAGAATCATTATTTCAATCATTCGTTTTTGGACATGGCGTTTCCTAATTCCTAACACACTGAACCACATGACACTGCTGTTTTATGGTCATCTTATAAAGTTTTGCTTTTAATATAATTGGCATACAACAACCATACAACTTAGATAAATCATTTTGCTCGCCCTGCTGTTGTTTTTTTGAGAAAGGTAAAAATTTCATCACTGACGATATACAATCGCAAAACTTCCATAAAATGGGTGACTGTACATTTATACAACAAGACAAGAGAAACTCCTTTTCTAAAAAACAAATAAACTTAGCTAATTCAGCCCATCAAAATATGAGCAGAAATAATATTGCTAAAAGGAGACTCCCTAAATTCATTTAAAACTGACAACCAGGAAAACAAATGGAGCAAAACACCTTCCTTATCACTTCATCTTCCTGGGCTACACTATTGTGAATACCATCTGATATTTGTCCTTCCAAATAGTCCAGATTACATCCAAAGGAATGGAGAAACAAACCTACTTGCCTATCCACTTTAACCCTTTTAATAACCCTGGTATTCAAAACTTCCTTTATTGATTTCAAGGAATACAAATTGATATTGAGTTCTTTGAAAACATTGCACCAAATTCTCCAACTTTTTTTTATCAATAACTGAAATTCATTAATAAATCAGAAAAATGGAAGATACAAATAAGGAGGAGATAAACTCTCTTAACTCCCCCGGATAGAAGCAAGAAAATGGATTACAATAGAGCCCAAAATTAGTGTTTATTCCCACCCCTTGTTTAGCTAAAGCATCAGCCATGGAGATGGCATCCCTCTTCACCCAATTACGCTTGATATCCAACCCATGTGTCAAATGTCTAAATTTCCTTTTTTTTCGTTTATGTAAGCCCACCATCCCCTCTCCTCTTTTTGAAGCCAGACAATAACCAACTTAGAATCACCTTCATTTTTTTTTTTTTGATAATTGAACTTAGAATCCCCTTTAATTAGCACCTAAGAAAGGTCAAGCTCTTTCGTTTTCCTAGCTCCTTCCAACACAGCAAGGATTTCCACCCTTAATGAATCACCAATACCAATGGGAGCAGAGAAAAGAGCCAAAAAAAAAATTATAGGAAACGGTAACTTTCATTAGAGAATTGAAAGGATTACAGACTTACCACCCACAAAATGGATGAAAAAAAAAAAAAACAACTTACAAACAAGCCCAAAACAAAGCCTCCCTAGTAACTCCTTACTTAGCTAAAGTATCAGCCATTCCATTTGCTGACTTTCTTACCCATTTAAAGTGCACCCCACTCTCCTTGCTAAGCTAATAATTTCTCTTAGAGGCTGTCTAAGAGACCAAACTCCCAAGTTTCCAGATTACATCCACCCTATTACCAGCTTGGAGTCTCCTTCCACTTCTAACTGTTGCATTCCCCATTGTTTTGCCAGTCTCAAACATTGAAGTAAGGCCATTACTTCAGCCCTTAATGAATCTCCCACCCCAACTGGGCCCTAGTATAGGGCCAAGACTTTTCCTTCCTCATTTCTGAACACACCCCCAACTCCCGACTGACCTGGATTACCCAAGGAGCTTCCATCAAAGTTTAGCTTCACCCTGAGCTGAGGCGGTGGTACCCAACTTTCTTGTACCACAAGGGAGGGAGGAGAAGATACAACTATAACACTCCAATTTCTAATTAAGTCAACTGAGGAGAAGTCCTTGAAGAGATGATTTCAGCCAATGCATAACCTTGATGGTGACAACCTCAACAAGTGCTTCCTTGGATTTTTCTTGCCCTAGGAAGATCCTATTGTTACTCTCTTCCCAAATTGACCAAAGGATGGCTGCTCTTGTTTTTCTCCACATTACTCTGCCTCTTTTCCTTGGTTGTCAAAAGAAGCTAGAGTCAAAAAGGTTCAGCACACCCGAGGGGGGATTCCATCTGCAACCAAACAAAGAAGAGAACCAATCCCACAAATAAGAAGCAAAAGGGCAAGAAATCAAAAGATGAGTCGTCGTCTCACCATTTCTTAAGCAAAGGTAACATACATGTGGGGAAAGACACTAGTCTAGCCTTTTTCTTTGAAGTACATCCATAGTATTGATCTTTTGAAGAGCCACTTCCTAGCAAAAAGCCCTAACCTTAGGCGGCATAGGAGAATGCCAAACTCCTTTAGCAGGAAAGGAGACAGACACAATAGAAGACTAAGCTAAGGCGTTGAAAAAAGATGAACAAGAGAATGTTCCTGAAGAATTTCCAAATTTTACTGTCTGGGTAGGAAAGACCTAGGAAAATTGAACTCAACACAGTGAACAACTCATCTGCAGAAACCACTTCTAAATCCCTCAACCCTCTTCCCAAACCCAATCCAAAGTCCCCTTAGACATACGAAGTGAGGAGATGGTTTTGAATTTATTTAGGGAAAGAGAATACATTATCGGGAATCTATCCTTAAGGGGGGTGTTCCCAAGCTAAAGGTCCTCCCAAAATAGAATTTTATTACCTAAGCACACATCAAATCTGATGAAAGGCTGAAAGGAAGGCAAGACTCCAGCAATTGCTTTCCAAGGGGAGAAATTTGAAGCCCTAGGGTCGACACTAGCATCCCATCCATTAGCTGCCATCCCGTGAATACTTTCCACCACCAAGTGCCACAACCTGTCCTACTCCAAAGGAAATCTCCACAACCATTTTCCTAACAAAGCTACATTGATATTGCCAATGCCTAGACCCCCCTGCTTCCTTTTTCCTAGAAACTACTTCCCACTTCACTAAATGGTCTTTTTTTGAGTCAACCAGTTCCTACAAAAAGTCTCTCATGAGCTTTTCTAACTTATTGGCAACCTTGGTAGGAAGCATAAAGGTAGACAGAAAATACACAGAAAGGTTGCCCACAGTGGACTTGATTAAAGTGATTCTACCCCCTAGTGAGATATAATTTCTCTTCCACCTTGCTAGCTTCTTAGTGAATCTTTTCCAGACTGGGTACCAAAAGCTTTCTATTCTAGGATTTACCCCCCAGAGGCAGACCTAAATATACTAGAGGCCAACCACTTACATCGCAACCTAAAGCCCTAGCCACCAAATGCACCTCATCTTCTCATAAATTCACCACCGCTACACAACTCTTGTTCCAATTGATTTTCATATTTGAGACTCTCAAAATGCATCACCACCAATCTCAAATTATCCATCTCTTCAATTTCCCCTTCACAAAAAAGAATGATATCATCCACAAATTGTAGGTGAGTGACGATCACTTGTTGCTTCCCAACTCTCCAACCTTTTAGTAGATTTCTTGAATCAGCCCTAGAAATCAAGACACTTTGGACATCCACTACTAAGGTGAAGAGGAAAGGTGACAAAGGGTCTCCTTGTCTAAGGCCCCTCTTTGCAGGAAAGAAGTCCCTAACTACTCCATTCATAAGATTGAGAAGTGACAAGAGGTAATACAACCCTCCATCCACATACACCATCTCTCCCCAAAGCTTCTATTCCTCAACACTTCTATCAAGAAATCCCAATCCACCAAATCATAAGCCTTATCTAGGTCAAGTTTACAGAACAAACCCCTTTCTCATTTTCCCTTTTTTATAATCCACACATTCATTGGCTATTAAAATATGATTAATAATTTGTCTCCCTTTCACAAAGGCCCCTTGATTCGATGAGATTAAGGAAGGGAGGACTTTCTTGAGTCTTAGTGCAAGAACTTTAGAAAATATCTTATACACTACCAATCAGACTGATAGGTCCAAAGTCCTTAGGTGGCACCTTCTTAGGGATCAAAGCTATGAAAGTAGCATTTGCACCCACGTTTATTTTTCCTCTTCCAAAGAATTCCAAGAAAACCTCCACTAGATCATCACCTAAGATATCCCAACAGTCTTGATAAAAAGCCATAGTGAATCCATTCGGGGCCGTGGCTTTTGATCTTTCCATAGAGAAAACTGTATGTTTCACTTCTTGAACCTCAAATGTTCTTTCTAGGGGTTCCAACAATTCCCTTTCTCCAATATACCACTCAAAGTCGGTTAAAGTCTCTCTTACTCAACTGGGTTATCATAAATGGATTTAAAATGCTCCACAAAAGCTTTTGCAATCTCTTCCTCCCTCTTGTCAGCACTACCCCATTCCATTCCAAACTTTCAACTATGTTCTTCCTCTTTCTTCCACTTGCCAAACTACGGAAAAATCTTGTATTACCATCTCCTTCCTTCAACCACTTGCATCTTGATTTTTGTCTTCAGCTTATCTCTTATTTTCTGAGAATTTCCTCCAAATCTTGTTTCAACTTCCATCTCTCTTCCCTTTCTTCAAGCCTCTATCCCCTCTCTACCTCGGTAGCATCAAGTTCTTGAGTCCTTTTAATAATAGCCTCCTTTCTGTTTTCTTTTTTTTTATCAATAACACCAACTTCATTAAATTAAAAGAAAAGAGGGAATATGGATACAAGAGGGGAGATAAAATATCTTAGCTCCCCAAAAACATAATACAAAGGGAGTACAAAGAGAAAAAATTAAAAACTAGCCCAAAATACAAACTCCCTATTCACTCCTTGCTTGGCCAACACATATGCAAATGAGTTGGCACTCATCTTCACCCAGCTGTACTGAATCTCAATGTCCCTACCCAGCCATAAGAACTTTCTTTCTCTGTTTTCAATTCTACCAAACTCTTCTTTGTTCCAAGCTTTGATCCTGGCTTTTAGCTTGTGTAACTTCTTATAAAATCTATATCACTTCCATCTACACACCACCTAATCCCTTTTGATCAATACACCACCTAATCCTCTCCCCACCATTCTTTCACTTTCTTTTGGAAGTCTGGATGTAACAGCCACATGTTTTCAAATCTGAAAGGGCAAGGTCCTCCTCCTAGTCTGTCTAACTACACAATGATCCGACGTAGGTCTAGGTAGTGCCCTCATCACCAAACCACCCCATACTTCCTCCCAATTTGAAGAGAATAAAAATCTGTCTAGTTTACAACAAAGCGGTTCTTCCTGAAAATTTGACTAGGTAAAATCAACTTGCACCAACGACAGCTCCCTCAATTCAAACGAACCCACAAAATAATTGAACTTCCTCATACTTGAGATGATCCTATGGTAGAGACAAACCTGACGACATTAAAATCCCCTCCCAAACACCATGGACCCTCCCACAATCCCCTTATAACCGCTAATTCCTCCCAAAACTCCTCCCTTTCTCTATACGAATTTGGCCCATAAACATTTGTTAAAGCCCATTCCAATCCATCAACTCTTCTTTTGAATTTCACTATAACTGTATAGTTACCAATTAATTCTTCTATACAATCCAAATCCTCGTTTTTCCAAATTGTCAAAATACTCCCTGAGCCCCCCCCCCAAGTTGTGCAAAAGCCCAACTCAGTCCTCTAGCTAACCAAATACTTCTCACCCATCTCCTATCCACCTCTGATAGTTTTGATTCCTGAATCAACACAACATTTGGCTTTTCTTTTCTGAGCATTTCCCTTATCACTCTTCTCTTCTTGGAACTCCCCAATCCCCTTACATTCCAACTAATAATCTTCATTGAGAAACAACTTATGAGCAATCCTAGACACCACCTTTTGCTAACCTGACTACCTTCCTTTTCTCCCAAAACACCCCTTATCATAGTCCATTTCACATCTCAATCTCTCCACTTCACTCAATTTCTTCTACCTCCTTTTAGGTGTCCCTCCTTCAAGCTTCTTCTTAGATTTATCTTGCTCTTCCGCTCTTTTCTTTTTTTGACTTTTCTCCTCTTTGTCGTTTTTTCACCCATTTTTACCCTTTCTCCCTCCCTTCCACTTACCTGGGAACTAGGAACTAGAGTGTCACCATCCTGTTCCTTTTCAAAATTCTCCCCTAATTCCTCCTCTACCAAGAATCTAAAGGTCTGCAAGATTAATCCCCAAATGCTTTCCCCTTCATCCACAGTATCATTCAGAGCCTCCACATCCTCTAAAGCCTCTGTTACTTCTATTGAATCACTAGGGCAGGCAGCTTCCGGAAGAGTGTCACTAGGATAGGCAGCTTTTGGATGAGTGTCAGCTTCACCTGCGGGCTGAGACAAAACAACAACTGGGGAAGGGGGCAGATTAGTATCAAAAACTCGAGGAATACAAGAATCAAGACAAAACATACTAGAAACACCAAAACCTGAAATGTCACCAATTCTGTCTAGGTTTTGAGGGAGTTTGCTTGGAGAAGTCTCCTCAAGATCAACATATGTTGCACTTACAAGGGAACGAGGAGTGATTGTTTCTTTGCCATTTGAATTGGAAGAAGACATACTCGAGCAAATGACACCTTGACCTTGATCTAGATGCGTAACAGGTTCTCTTAATTTGCCCAAGGCGTTCACCTCCCTCGAAGTACCGCCTCCCATTCCCAAAATATTGACATCCTCATCCCTGAAAACACCTCCAATACCTTCACTACTACCATCAAAATTCAGCTTGATGAACCCATTAGTAGGGGGAGGTCATGTAGACACAACTAACTCTTTCAATAGCTCAGAAGAAGCCACTTCTCTCCACTTCCGCCTTAAATCTACCACAAAAATTCCATCAAAAAGATTCACAGTTTTCACCCAATGGATCACCGTAACTAATAATGACGTCAGTTAGGCACCCACACTTCTTTCTTTGCCTTCAAACAGCCTTTGATTTCTCTCTTCCCAGACAATCCAACAAAGCCCTACGATCTTTCCTCTAACAATTTCCCAACAAACTCTACAATCTTTCCTCCCTTCCCCTGGCTCCCACAAAAAGTCCCTCATCAATAGGGGTGGCCATGAGCCGAGCTTCTCACGAGCTATTTGAGCTCGGCTCGGCTCAATTTAAACCAAGCTTCAAGCCGAGCTCGAGCCAGATATTTGCTAATCAAGCCAAGCTCGAGCCCAATGAAGCTCGGCTCGTGAGGCTCACGAGCCTAGTATAATAAATAAATTATTTTTATTATATATATAATAACATTTTTATTGATAATATTTCTATTTTTTGTATATAAAAATAATTTTCATAATTATTTTTTTGTATGTATAATAATAAATATTTTTATAATTCTTTTTTGTATGTAAAATAAAAAAAAAATTATAATTTTTAGTTTTTAGAAAAAGTTTAGCTTGCAGTCGAGCTTAAGCTGAGCCGAGCTTGAACTTGCGAGTGCTTTTGAACCGAGTCAAGCTTGAACTCAAGTCTCTAGCTCGAATCAAACTCGAGCCTAACACTTCCTATGAACCAAGCTCGAATAGTCAAGTATTCGGCTCAGCTCAACTCGAATCCACCCCTACTCATCAATTTCTCAAGCTTCTTGCTAACTCACCATGAATTCTAAAAATAGACGTGAAATAAATCAACAAATTGGCAAGAATGGACTTAATAAGGATGGTCCTACCCCCCAAAGATAGATAGCTCTTCTTTCAAAAAAAGCCAATTTCTTAGTTAATTTCACCACCATTCGGTTCCAAAAGTTACACCCCTTTTCATTATACCCCAAGGCCAAGCCCAAATAACTCATAGGCATATGATCCACCTTACACCCCAACAAATCAGCTCATTCAGTCACTTGGTTATTGCCCATGTTCAATCCCACAAGACAACTCTTATCCCAATTCACTTTCAAATTTTGGCATCCTCTCAAACAAAAATATGATCCACTTTAGACTCCTCACATATCTCTGATCACTCCAATCATAGAATAATATTATGTCAACAGCAAATTGAAGATGGTGCTTGGAATCTCCTCTTTACCAATTCTCCAACTTCTCATCAAACCTCTAGCATCAGCCCTAGAAATCAGTCACCTAAGCACATCTGTTGTCATAGTAAAAAGAAAGGCGGATAGAGGGTCGGCCTACCTAATTCCCCTAATAGCTGGAATGTGCTCCACCATAGCCCCATTAACCAAAATTGAATAATGAGCAGACTTTATACAACCCTAAATCCATCTACACCACCTATCCCCAAACCCAAAGCTCTTCATTACTTCCAACAAGAATCCCTATTCAACCAAGTCATAAGCCTTTCCCAGAATCCCCAACTTGCAAACCAATCCCCTCCTTCCAAATCTTCTTATTTCCTCAGCACATTCGTTGGCAATTAATATTTAATCGATAATTTACCTATCCTGAACAAAGGCCCCTTGAAAAGGAGAGATCAAAGAAGATAGGACAACCATAATCTTGTTGGATAGCACCTTAGCAATGATTTATACAAGCTATTGATCAAACTGATTGGCCTAAAGTCCTTAGGGTGCAACGCTTCAAATTTCTTGGGGATTAATGTGATAAAGGTGAATTAAGACCTAAATTGATTATACCGCACCCTAAAAAATTCATTGAACACCTTCTACAAATCATCTTTTAAGACTTCCCAACAATATTGATAAAAGGCCATCGTAAAACGATCAAGACCCAAAGCTTTGGATCTATCCATAAAAAACACAATCTCTTTTATCTCCACCAACTCAAAGTTCCTCTCCAAACAAGCCTTAGATTCCTCAACTTAGGCCAATCCAGACCATCTAGCCACAGTCTATTATCCAACGGTCTCCTAAACAACGAATTGAAATGATCCACAAAAGCTCAAGCAATCTCATTTTGGTTATCCAAAGACACCCCATCCACCAACTTAGAGACAAAATTTCTTCTCCTTTCCCCATAAGCCAATCATTCCTTGATTTTTGTCTCCAACTAACCTCCTTTTTTTTATTTCTTTTGAAGGGCTACACAACAGGGGGTAGCCCATCCCCCAACCCAGGTGTAGGCGGGATTCAATCCCAAGTCTTTGCTACGACCAGCAAGAGACCTTACCAACCAGTTGGTTGGCACCTTGCCCCTTGTCTTCTTAAATTCCACCTTCCCCCTTGTCTCTCACATCAAATGAGCCTGAAATTTCAACTCCTTTATTTTATTTTTCAACTCCTTCAATTTCTAATGAAATTTCATCCTTTCCCATCTAGCCCTTGGATTACACCCCTCCCACCATTCCTTAACATTATCCATAAAACCACTAGAACAAAAACACATATTTTCAAACCTGAAAAGAGTCGAAGTGTCAAACCTATACCACCCAAAACTTCCTTATGTATCATAATCAGCCAATGATTGGAGGTGACCCTTAGAAGTGCTCTAAAAACTAGATCACCCCAGTGCTCCTCCAAATCCACAATAAACAAGAATCTATCAAGTTTGGAGCAAATTGGATTAGCCTGCAAGTTGGATCAGGTAAAGGAATTATAAGCTAAGGGCAATTCTTTGAGTTCAAAACCATCCACAAATTGATTAAACCTTCTCATGCTAGTTCTTATTCTCTGTCAAATTCTCCAACTAATCACTATGCTCTAAATTTATGACCAACATCATCATGTTTTGCTCCATCATGATGTATAATTGATCTAAGGTAATAAAAATAGTTGGTTCAAGTGCCTCCTTATCAATAATCTTAATTGCTAGTACTGTTTCTATAGATAAAATATTGTTTGGGCTATTGCCTTTACAACTATGGATAATGGATCAGATATCATTATAGAAATGCCATCATATAGTGAGCAATGATTCAACAAAAACTTCTTCCTTCTCCAAAACAGGATCACCTCCTTTCATAACATGCCCCACTATTACCTTACCCAGACAAACAAACATTTTGCCTAATTCCAATTGCCATGTTCAGTTGAACCAAATCCACCCCTCAATCTTTGTTATACACTTACAAATCAAGCCGACAATCAGAATATTTTCCTTGCTACACTCTCTTATATACTTTTTGGAATTTTTAACATGGACCTGGACCACATAACTCACTCTCAAAACAAGAAAAATACTTGGGTCATATGAACCAATTTGTGGTTATGTCAATGCTTCTTCAATTGACAACAATGAAGACTCTTTATACAGAAGTTCCATGCTGATGTCTAGATCATCATCTGTATTGCAGCATAAATCCACTGCCAACCTTCCTACCGTAACCTCAGCAAGCTCATCCCATATATCTCCTCTATCTTTTGGTTCGATGATATAAACTCTATAACTCAGAGAAACCATTCCCATCTCAGATTCCACTTTCACTGCCATCAGTAAGTACCCTAGGATACATGAAAGAACATGGTGCATATGTTACAAGATAAGACAATTTTGAATATTCATTTAAGAAGGGAAGAAGCATACCTTCAACTGTCCCATTTTCACTTGGTTTATGCAAAGCACGATATGATGGATCACAAGCTGACATGATGCCCATGATCTGATGCCTAGAGAAGTCAAGAATCCTTTCAATAACCTGATATCAATAAGTTATATTAATTAGATCCGACAAAGTTCCAATAATCCTCTGAATCACAGGATAATTAGCATGCACCAATAAGACATAACTTAAGTTGACAAATGGCCTAACCTACAGTCCCCAAGAAAAAGCTAAAAGAAAGGAAAGAAAGAGATTTGAGCACACAAACCTCTTCTTTATAGATCTGCTTTGGCATATCATGGTTAGACATTACAGCCAATGCTGCATGAATGCACTCCAGAGCACAAATAATTGATGATACAAGATCTGAGTCAGACTGCAATTAAAACAAGGTTTACTAATAAAATAGAGAAAGAGGCACAAACTTCACTGTTGCTGCACTCTAAATATAAACATAAAGCTTGTAATATAATTCCTGAGGTTCAGCTCTCGATTATATAAACATCCAAAATTAATTACTTAAATGTTTTTAATAAAAAAAAATCAGTAGGCTACAAAAGACAGGAGATAGGCATTAATTAAACATGGTGATGTTACCGAGTTACCTTAATTTACCATGGGCTATACCAAGGTGGACTAGGACTAAGGTAATTTTTCATAACTGCTAACTGTTCATCAATCAAACAAAATTGCATTAATCTACAAGCATGAAAGCTCAATTTTGATCATTAAATCCAACAGGCAGAATTCAACTTCAACTGTGCATGGTAAAACTCCAAATCTTCAGTCCATAAAACAGAAAGCATCCCACAGATAACAATTACTGGCTGCAAATACAATTTGAAATAATATATACATATGTATCTTAGCATACAAAAAGATGCAAGAAACAATCCTTTGCAGCTGGTGCTTCACACATCATTGCAAAAAGGGTTTATTTTCTTTTTTTCTGTTCCAGTTACTCAACCTTTCTCGTTTACACAATTCTTTAACAGTGTTTCCAATGGTATATCATTTTTATAAACCTGTTATACATACACACAAAATAGGACAAGTATAGGAGAACAAGGCATCCTTAATAATGAAGACACCAACAGAAAAGGAGAGAGAAGAAAAAACAAAAAGAGCTAGTGCTTCATTATCTACTCCCAATTTCAACTTCCCTCCTCTAGGCAAAGAACCATGGTAAGAAAAGTGAGAAGTCCCATTTACAAATAGTTACATGATCTGTCCTCTAATGTGATAACAAATACAAAAGAAAAAAGAAAAACATGAATAACATCTCACAATGTACTCTGACTCCCTCCATTCCCAACTCAACTTCCCTTCCAAGGGCAGAGAACCATGGTAAGAAAAGTGACAAGTCCCACAGATCTAGAGAAAATATACTGTAACCAAACTAATAAAGAGATGAAATTAGTAACAAATAAGGAGAAGTCAAGCAAAATGACTTAGCTCTTAGAATCTCCAACAGGAATGAGGAGGGAGGGAGGCAAGAGAGAAATTATTTATTAAAAAATAAAATAATAACCAGATGCCCAACATCTATGTCTCTAGAACTCCTAAGCTGGCTTCCCCTTCCCAAACTGATCTCTAATTGAATTTTAGGCAACTTAACCAACTAAAACATAAAAGAAGCATACATCTAGGTCTCATAACTCTTCCCAACTGAGCACTCCATTGATTTTAGGTAGATTCAAACCAACTAAAACAAAAGAAAGTAGCATACACCTAGGTCTTGTCTTTGGGATTATATAAGGTTGAAAGAAAAAATTGAAAACCAAAGAACCAAGGTTGACTACACAAGAAGACCTAAACCATGATTAAAATCAAAAGAAAAATGTGTAAAACAAAAAAAATACAAAAATTGATATGACATCAAGGTTGAAAGTCAAGCTTTTACACTTTAGGCCAAAAGAAGGCCATGGATGCTTGAACAACTGGCATGTGCAGCTGCACACTTCACTTGCCTAAGGGATGAGGTACAAGCTTTTTTTTTTTTTGATAAATGAATGAGATATATTAATCAGCAGAGGAGAATAGTACAATGTCCCAAGGAGAGGCACGAGATGCAACCTCTCCTGGTTGGTTAAGTACAGCTTCCACTATATTATAACAACTTACAAAGTAGCACAAAAAAGGACCTCCCTGGATACCCCCTGTTTAGCCAGAGAATCAGCCATAGTATTAGCTGACCTACTTACCCATTTTACCTCAAATCTCATGTTCCTAGTTAACCACTTTACTTTTTTGATGAGGCACAAGCTTCACAAGCACAGTTCTTTTAATAAACACATAGCCATATCAAAATTCTCTTGTTTTATGATTCAACATGTCTTTTCTGTTTAATAAGGCTATTTTGGGGCCAACTTGCAGTATTGTTCTACTATTGTAACAAATATAATTTCAGTATTTTTTTTCTTTTGAATTTCCCTTCTTTCTTTCTAACAGCTTGAATTTTCATATTTTTCCCTTCAAGTCAAATAGCATGGTGTTTATCCCCTCACAACTCACTAGTGTGTCCTGTGCAAAGCCAATGGTGAGACATGTTATCACTTATTAATCTCATCCCAATAAGATTGTCACTAGTCCTCTTTGGTCTCCACCAGATTTTTTTTATCAGCAAAGAAGAATTTTAATTGAAATCAGAGTTAAAAAGTTTTACAACTTTGTGTATGGAATTAGAGCTCCCACACTATTCCACATTTCTGTCCCTCTTTACATTGCAGCCCAAAACAAGTTGGTCTCCACCAGATATTGGGTTCATCAAGCTCAACTTTGATGAAAACAGTATGGGAAATCCAGGTATTTCAGGTATAGGAGGTGTTTTGGGGACTAAAGAAGGCAAATCAATTGCCTTGTATTCAGGCCCAATCAGTGTAAAAGACAAAGGGCAAGGTATATGAATATTTTTTTGATAAATAAGAGGCAAGGCATATGAATATTAGAAAACTAATTATTTAAGGAGATTTCAAGTTGGTTGTGGGTTGGCCGCAAAGTGAGGAAGCCAGATTGTGGAACTACAACAATGAAAGAAAGAAGTTTAAATGCAGCAGTGATCTGGACAATTTGGGAGGAAAGGAAATCTTTGAAGGCAAGGAAAGAAGTAAAGAAGCTGTGATTGAGGTGATTACTCTCAGAGTAGCACATTGGGGAATAATTGCATGTTCTTCATCTAGAAGAAAGATTGTTTATGAGGCCTGATCTCCTCCATGTGTTGGGTGGAAGAAATTAAACTTTGATGGTAGTTGTATGGGCAATCCTGGACCATCAGGTATTGGTGGGGTAATTAGGGAAGAAAATGGAAACATTCTAGCTTTGTACTCAGGTCCTATTCAGCATGGAGATGTGGTGAGATCAGAATTATTGGCAGCAGTCTATGGAGTAGAGAAAGCTAAAGAAATGGGGATTACTAAGCTGATTATTGAAGGTGATTCAAAAGTACTTGTGGGCAGGTTGAAAAAAGGGGAAGGAATCATATGGAAGTTAAGGAATAAATTCAGGAGATACAAGCAGATTTCTAAAGATATGATGATCCAAATAAGATGGATTAGGAGGTCTGCAAACAGTTTGACTGATGGTCTGGCAAAGCAAGGAACTCAAAGACACTCTATGTTCTGGGCAATTCTGTAAATAGTGAATAGTTTTTTTCTGGGTGAGCTTTGTTTTTGTGCCCACAAATCTTTGTTGTACCTCTTTTTTAATCTAATGAATCAATTTTGTGTTGCTGATCAAAAAAAAGAAAGAAGTTCAAATGGCTGACACAAGATATGGAAGTGAGGTTGCAAGGGGTTAAAAGATGTGTAAATTCTTTAGCTGATGCTTTGGCTAAATAAGGGGTGGGAAGAAATCAATTATTTTGGCATAATTTAAAGATAACAAAGAGTTCTTCGGGGAGAGAATAAGAGGGTTAAAATATCTAGGATTTTATTTATTATTTGTAGTCACTCTTTATTTATCTCTATTTGGTCAAAAGGCTCAGGCCCCAAGATTTGAGGCATGTTGCAGACAAGGAGCACATGAGATAACCCTCATTTACACTTCATTTATACTGCATACCTAATCAACATCTTTGTTGCACCCAGACTGGGCCACTGTCAGCCCAATACCAGCCTAACCCAAATCCTTTGGGTTTAGGCTGAAACAAGAAATAGCTCAAGTCACTCTAATGGATTTGGGCCAGGAATGCAGCTGGCAAAAAACTCCTAATAAACAACACAGGCACTTAAGTTCAGATAATACTGCAACAGATGAATTTCTTTTTTTTTCTTACCCTTATTGGAGTTAACAATGTGGCTTCCCCTTGTGTACATTCAGGTGTCAAACTTTCCCTCCAAAATAATCCTCTTTATGTGCAAAGCCTACCTAGACAAAATCCTCAGCATCAATCATCTAATTTCAAGAGCAAAGACCTATAAAATTCTGTGTTTCTTTTACGAAGTTAGGAAGGGGTAGTGGCACATCTTCTCGCCGTTCATGATTATTCTTCCAAAGACTGATCTCACTTCAGAAAGCTTTTGGGGCATCAATGGTTATCCTTATGGACTAGTCAGCTCTTGCTGACACATGCCTACCGAAGGGATTCAGTAAAATGCATAACATCGTTTGGAATTTAGCACATTTAGCCATATGTGGAGTTAGTGGAGTGAAAGGAATTAGTGTATTTGAAAGCAAAGGAAATTAAGAGCAGGTGGTAATTGGGAAAGTGGAGCATCTAGTCTGTCTTTTGTGCTTCCACCACATTGTCCAATATTAAGTGACTTAATCCTGTCCATATTTCTAACTGTTGGAATATAGCATTTGCAAAAGTTGTTTTCTCTGATTGGTGGAGTAGACGTTTAGGTGTACATCTCATACATGAGCTAGAAAGTCATCAGCTTGTGACTTCTATAAACGGACATAACTTCTTTGATACAGGAATGAAAGTGATACTTTTTTTTGAGAAGGAAACAACCAATGCCTTGTTAAGAGAAAAAGAAAAAAGCAGGAAATATGACTTATTCCATTTTTAATATCAAAAGAAACAATTGGATTTACTCTATTGATTTGGAGTAGGTGGTATAACTAATTCAATACTGTACCCTGGCTCTAAAGTGAGATGAAGCTATTAAAAAAACAAAGTTAGAAACAAACTTTGGCAGTCTTTTCCATGAGACTTTCATATATAGCTTCTTCATCCTCAGTAAACATATCAAATAAAGCCATGTTAACATGCAGCTACAATTCAGATTTCTAAGGGCAAAATTCCTTTTTTATTGGTTAAGGGCAATGGTTCTTATTCAGATTTATGTTGAACAGCCAAAGCTTAGAGTAAATGTGAGTACAGAAATATTCTGAACTAGTTGAAATGCATGAGCTAAAATGAAATATAAATGAATCAAAGGAAGCAAAACTCTAGCAAATCAGGAAAAAATACACACACACAACTTCTTAGGTGGTGTACAGTGCAAACTTTAGACCAAAGAGGGCATCCAAATACAGCAATAACAAACTTACACTTTCATTTTCTTCGATAGATAAACCTTCTGCTCGGCGGATTTGACGATCTATTATAATTAGAAGTCTAATAAGAATATCCGCAGGAACCAAGTGTAGAATTTTCTTTGCCCGGATAGACATAACTTCATTTACAAGCACTTTTACATCCGCAAGAGGTAAAGAAGGCCACTCTGTTTCATCCTGATCATCATTAAGGAACTCTGCTCTCCCACATAGGTCCTCCAACAACTCACAAAAGCTCCCAATTATGCCATCTAAAAATTCATTTCCTTGATCCTTAAGCCAAAAGTGCAAGAAGAAGAAGAAGAAGATGAAACCAATAAATCAAATAGACAAACCTTGAAGCTCAATAGGATCTGGTCCAGCTGATAGAGTTACATCTCCACCCCCTTTTTTCTTAACTTTTGGTTTTCTAGAAGAAACTGAGGGTGGTGCCTCCTGCAACTCCAATTTGTTTCTAAGTTTAGGAAACAGAAGGAACCAAATCAAATATGTGCTGATAAGCAAGAAATATACATACATTACTAAGATTCCCGCCGATGTGATGACTAAAACCTTCTCCGTGCTCTCTTTGGACTTGACTAACAACAGGAACATTTGGTTCAAAAGGTTTCTTTTCAGATACCAAGATATTGTAGTTAGCCTCCTTGATAAGACCTGAGAAGCTTGAACAATACAATACATAATAAGCATAATGCCAATTCTAAACCAACTAAATAAAATAAGACATTAGAACATGAGAGAAAGAAAAAGCAACAAAAAGAGAAGAAAAGTGTATACAAAATCCAGAGTTATGAATTCCATAAGGTCATAAATAAACGCCAGCCCAAATAAGAACAACAATCTAACATTGCTCTTCCATTTTTTTTTATAAGTGAAAATTCATTAAGGTTTCATTAAATCGGTAAGGATAAGCAACTGTTACAAGCTTCCCAGAGGGAGGCACGAGTTGCAGCCTCACTCTTAAAGAAAAAACAGTACAAGAATTACAAATGAGCCATTCATCAAAAAAAATAAAGAATTACAAATGAGCCCAATAATACTGATCCCTAATTACCCCTTGCTTAACTAAAGAACCAGCCAAAGCATTAGCCTCCCTCCCCACCCATTGCTCTTCCGCTTTTTTCCATCAAACCTAATATTCTGTGGTTTTCTTAGGTTATCCAGGAAACCATTTCCAATTGATAATTCTCTTTGAAAGTCTTGGGTGGTGAAGGAGAAAAAGAATGGCATAAAGAGGTAAAAAGAGTAAATGAACAAAAACTACAAAGTATAAACTATGGAAGAGAAGGCTCAAGACTAAATTTTACAGTAAGTGACACTCCCCTTGGCAACAAATCCCAGCATCCCCTAAGCTCCAACATATGACCAAAAGGAATTGATAGACAATATGCACTTCAAGCTTATATCGTATATAATGCTCATCCAAGTCATCAACTATCCAATACCAGTAGAACCAATGAAATATGTATTGCCTTCAAAAACGTTATTCTACAGTACAAATCTGGCTGAACCAGACTCATCAATAAAAGTATTCTCTAAGTCCAAATCAGAAGCACCAGTATAGAAAGAATTTCCAGCTTCAATAATCTCACCAAGGATGCCTCTAAACATCAACCTAATATTCAAATGGCAGCAAATCCAAATCCACTCTACCAGAAACTGGATGTCATCAGCAAATGACATATTTGAACGTGGAGAAACAGTTGCCTAAATATCAATCCCCTTTATTTATCACTCAAACTTTTCCCATCAAACAAGTTTGGAAGTTGGAACACCACTAAAACAGTCAAGGGTAAAGGTGAAGCCTGAGACTGTGGAAGAGCCTGGGCTCTAAAAATTGGCCATCAAGATAAAATATTTCTGGCATAGCAGACTGTCCAACTTACTCTTCTCAGCTCTTTTCACCCTAAACTAAGAGGTGGCATTCACTTTCTCTAAGTAGTAGGTCAAATGCTCATGTTCACTGTTTATCAATAGATTATAAGAAATTTGTTCGTTAGCCAGCATGTAATCCAGGGTTAAGCATGCCAAAGCACCTGATCCCATAATACAATACGCATGCATTTTATTATTTTCCCCCTCTAATTTCCATATCTGTCTCCAATCTCCATAACATCTTGCATTGACAGCAGTAACATCCAAGGAGAGAATGCGTGTTACTGCTGAGTTTCTCTCTATAAGTGGGTGAAGATAATCTTTGTGATCCCAACGGGGGAAATCGCATGCCCAACCCGAGTCCAGCACGGAAAAAAGTTCTATACCCGTTAAGGATGTGATGAAAACATAAAGATGGAATGACTAACTTCAAATAGCTAATTTTTGCAAAACTCAGGATTGAGTAATGCACAATAGAATTTTAAATATAGGAATACTATCGTTACCTGGAACGGAGTAACCAAATGCTTCAGAGTTGTATCGAAGAACTTCATTGTATAGGCTTAAAGGTTCTGCAAATCCGTAGGGCGACGAACTAACATCATCTCTAATGTTTCTGCAGATAAAACTAGGATTACACTAAAGGCAAACAACAAAAAAACAACAAATAATAACTTAGCCGGCATAAAGTGCACTCAAGCCCTCACTGTGCGTAAATTTAGTGTGCATTTTCAGTTAAGACAGTCCAATTCCCTTGTATGGTCAAAACCTTGAAGCTCGCATACACTATTAAGCTTTAAACTTTAAAAATACATATAAATTCAGGGGAAAACTTACAGGTAAGAAACGTCAGTGTCTCTAAGTAGATCAGCAATCTTACTAGCCTGAGCAAGAACATCTTTCCTATTCAACGACCGAGCACTGCTCTGGTCATCCAACAGTCGAAGCTCCTGATCAAGAGCGCCACAGAACACCGGAAGTGACGGCAATGGCAGGCAAGGCGCTACCTCCGAATGTATAGTATTTGAAAGCCGGCACGCCTTCTCCTGACCGAAACCCCCGTAATTCCAACCGTCGGCGTTTGTCATCGATTAGGCGACGTAACAATACACACATGAGCATCGATTCGAATTCATAACCATCGAATTCGAGCAAGAAACGCAAAAATTCGGGTACTTCAACAGGAAATTAGGGTTTCAACAGTGGGATTTAGAACACGGAAAAGCCCTAAACGGAAGAAGTGTAGACCAGAAAGAATTTGGTGAGACGCAAATGGCGGGGAAAGCGGGAGAAGAAAAATTTTGGGATATTTCGGCGAGAGGATTTGCCGGGCGGTGGATTTTACAGCTTGGTAGGGAAGTCTACGTTTAAAATTACTAATATACCCTCAAAGTTTATCATAATTACGGGAATTTGTGGAACTCCTTGCGGCGTGTTTAGTTTCCGATGGAAACTATCCTAGCTGGGCTGGGGCGATAAGTAATTGAGTTTGAGTTGAGGCTTTGAGCTGAGCGTAGTTCGGCTTCGGTCGTCAAAGGTTGTCTTTCCAAGAGAAGAAATGTCCCGAGTACTCCTGAGTTTTGAACTTTTGATTCGTGGCAGCTCGTCAATACTTGTACTGCAGTAGGGTATTAGGATTCCGAATCTTCTACGGTTCTCGGACAACACTAGGGCAATTATGGATATGCCACGCCATCCTAACGTAACATGGATCAAAGTGTCCAGAGCTGATGCAGCAGCAGCAAATTATGATTATTGATCGGATCGGTTTAACGAGTATCACTGTAGATGATTCGTACAATGGGCTAGTTAGGTCTTCCGCAACCTGGTCGTTATTATGTGCATAGAATTATAGATATGTGTAAGGGCTGAGTTAGTTTGCAATGCATACACGTGATCCTGATTCAGATGCAAATTTTGCACATGACGCGGTTCTGTACTTTTGTATTTATTTTTTTGTAATTGTGATTTGCATTTTTATCTGATGTAAAATTTATTCTTTTATTTGAATAATATATAATGTTGAGTTTAGGATGATTGTAAAACTACAAATATGTACATTTGAAATACAAGGTTATTTACAAGTTGGCACTATGCATATTTGTATTTCTACTCTTCGCAGCTGAGTCTTAGTGTCTCGTTTGCATCCACTAACAATGCAATTTTTGCACTAATGCTCAGTTTGGGAATATTGCAAATGTAAGGCTTAGAAATATTGTATATATCTTTCAACAAAAATAATAAATACAAGGTTTTGTGGTGAATATATTTATATTTGTACTTTTTCCAAATTAATGATCATTGAATAAATATATAAATATACAATGCAAATACAAGGTTTTGCATTAAACAATTTGCATTTGCACTTTTCCCAACACTAAACCTAAAAAAACGATGCAAATTTTGTACTACTTCATCCTACCTCAATTCTTAGATAAAGTGGGGACACATCAATTTCCTTCCAAATAATTCATTGAGGAATCGGTAAGGAATGTGCTTTTTCAAGAAATATGCACCAATGCTAGATCACCGGAACAAAAAAGCAAGGAATGGCAAGGAGTGGGGCCCGGGCACCCCCTCCCTATCCCCGCGCTATTAGCCCCAATTCAATGCTGATCCAACGGTATTGTGTCATTGATCTCAAATGTTTTATTAAAATAATAGCTTCATTAATGATATATTAATGTTTATGAAATGAAGAGATTGTTTGATATCAATTCAGTTCTTTTATTTTTTTTTCCCCTCATTAGCCTATTTTTCTCAAATAATAATATATTTATCATTCGTGCTAATAACAAAGTGCTCATATTTTCAATTTATCAAGAGAACAATTGGTTATTTAGAGCACCTTAGGAGAGCATGCTATTCTCAAGTTAAAGCATACATTATTTAGAACATCACAACAAAACATCATTGAAATATTGCCCCTTCTTCACCGAAGATATATGGGACGCCGAAATTATGTCTCTAAAAGGTGTTTGGCATCGGTGCTGAGAACATTGCACCATTTTTCTTATAAAAATTGTGTTGGGCACGTGGAGTTGTTTATTTAAAACCCGTGTTGTTACATAGGCATTTTCTAAAAAAACAACATTGGTTTTGGTTGGTATTAGTGTTGGCAGCAACATTAAACTACATTATCCAACATCTAAGATGATGCCACATCATTGCACCGTTGGAAGCAATGCAGTTTTTTTCTCACAAAACATTGAAATTGACGTTGCTCCATACCACACTTTCACGGTTTTCAATGCATGGTCTGGAGCAAAGGGGTTTTTTTTCTATAAAAAATTTGTATCAAACAAGAGAGCAATGTTTGAAGCACCACTTTCTCTGATATGGTGCTTACATGGCGCCACTTTCTTAGAAAATGACATCGATGCCAAACATCGCCCTAAAAGATGGTTGTAATGAAATGGCCATCACCACTAAAAGGCTCTTTTTATGTTGTGACAATGATGAAAGAAATGGGGAAAAGGGGAAAAAACACCCACTAGGGTAATGTTTGGTATTATTGCCACTTTTACTTGTAACATTTTACATTTTAGGTCGGTCAATACAAATTATATGAAAGTATATTTTTTTTCTATCACAAATGCTTTGAGTTATCAATACAATATTGGTACCATTGTTGTTTCTCGAGAAAACGTCAAATTTAATGTTTCTACTATCAACCCCAACACCAAATCTAATGCCTATATTATTTTAGTGGGGGTGGTTATCTAATGTTATGTGAGTAGATGATTTCTTAGTAATTTGTATTAGTCAACCTAAAATATTGCAAGTATAAGTGGCAATGGTACCAAACACAACCTAGGTCGTTCAACGATATCAACATTGGCTAGTAGAAAATGACGACCAATGATGAAAGTAACAATCATTCTACGGGTCTTTAAAAGCTCAAAGGAATGTCAAATACCATGGTTTTAAAATTGTCATTGACCCAGGTGGTCAGACATTTTGACTTGGGAATTGGTTACATTTTCGGTTTTGTTTTTTACATGAGCCATTATTTTGGAGAAAAGCATTGAAATGGTCAAAGAACTGCTGATCTAGGTAGTTGACTAGTTGGAGCATTCGACTCGATTAGCAGTTTTTGGGTTGAGGTTAAAAAAAAAAACTTGACATTCAATCATGCTTCTCATTTATAACTTTTAGCAAAATAACTATTGCGCAAGCTCATGAGAAGTATTCTTCTTCTTCATTTTCTTATTATTTTCTCATCTTATATTTCCTTCATTTTCTTTCCCTAAAATGAGCTTGGATTTAAAAGGAGTGAATATTGACTAAGCGCCATTTGGCGCGTCTTTTCGCACTAGCTGTCGGCTTTTTGAAGCTTGGCAGCCCCCCTCTGGTATTTTTCCGTTTGGTTGGGAAAAGCTACAACCTCAAAAAGACATAGGAAGCCCATTTCGAGCTATTTTTTTAGAAGCCTCAATTTGAGATTTTTGCCCTTTTTTCAACTCACTTTTGTGCAGAAATACACACAGATATACACGCCTTAACCAAACATTCTTCAAACTGTTAAGATATTTATGCAAAAGCTTACATTGTCTTTTGACTGTCAGAATTTCCAGAAGATATTTCAGAAAAGACTTGCCAAACGGCCCCTAATTCAATTTGAAGAATCCATTGACTTCCTCTTCTTATTCTTCTCTTCTCTCGTATATATTGTTTTTGTTTCTTTTTCTTTTTTCTTTTATAAACAATAACTCAGATTTCAAGGAGTGAATATTAATAGTTATAGTTTGTGCGAGTCCATCAACTTACTCAGATTAGATGGAAAGGTTTTAGGTGTTTCATTGTTCCTCTTCATTTGACAAAAACTGAGAAAGGTAGTGAAATTTTCCTTTTTTCGTCTTTGGACAAAAATATAGAGAGAGAAGGTGAACAATCAATGATAAAGGGGTTTCTTCTTCTATGGTTTTGATTCCAAGAAAAAAATGAAACCCCCCAATCTTGATGGTCGTTTACCCTATATTTCTGACATTGTCTCTCCATTTTTGAGTCTTGTTCACAAGAAAAAAAACAAGACTCAAAAAAAGAAAGGTAATGGCCTTTTATCATTCACTCCTTTTGTCTGAGTTTTCATTCAAATAAATAAAAAAATAAAAATGAAACCCCTCAATCTTGCTGATCATCTATCCTTTGTTTTTGAGTTTTTGTTCACCTAAACAATACAGCTTTACTATACATTTTTTTTCTTGCCCTCTATATTATTTTTTATTGTATCTTCCCATTTTCTATATATTTCATGTATCTTAACAACAACAACAACAATAATAATTCGCTCAACCTGAGTAGTTGAACTGCTGACCCGGAAATTTGAGACCAATGTGATTCCATTTTTAGGCCGATTTTTAAAACCTTGTTGAATATCAATGGTCATTTTGAAGATTTTTGGCAAGCGAAAAGTAATGGGTACAATTGAAACCAACAAAATTGACACTAGTTATATATGGACGGGCATCACTGGAAGCGGTATGAGAGACAACAAGGGTGAGAGTGACAAAGCTGGATCTGGAATCCTGAGGTATAAACTTTTTTGGATTGTTTTCCCCAAAAACGACTTCATTGGATTTTGAGGGTGATTACGTTTATCTGTTGATGTGGCACTCAAACCACATCAGCAATTATGAATGGGGATTTAAATGTGTTGATGCCAAACACTCTCCTACTTTCATCAAATACAGTTCGGATCGGGTAGGCACGTTTAATGAGCACTTGAAAAATTTTTGGATACCTGTCCCTTAAAATACCCCCAACCTACCCTTGAAAATGATTACAAAATACAAAATGTAAGGTTCTGCATTCTACATGTTTGTATTTGTATTCCTTTCAAACTAAGCCTAAAGAGTATAAATACAAATATATACAGTACAAATATAAGGTTTTGCACTCCACATATTTGTATTTGTACTCCTTCCAAACTGAGTCTAAGGAGTACAAATACAAATTTGTAGAATACAAAACCTTATATTTTGTATTATTTTGTATGGAAGGAATATAAATACAAAAATGAAGAGTGCAAAAACTTGTATTTTGTATTATTTTGTATATAGACTTAATTTGAAAGTGGTACAAGGTTTTGCACTCTACATATTTGCATTTGTACTATTTCAAAAATTAAGGTTGATGGCAAATGCTTTACCAACAATATATTTTAAAGTAAGCATTACTAAAACATAACATATGAAATATAAATTTATTAACAATAGGGGTACACTTAGGATTATTGGAGACCAAGAGATAATATAAGTATATAAAATGACATTTTTTTGTACATTGGTTCAATTATTCATAACAAATGAGAGACATAGAGATATGCAATTTGAGTTTTATGTGATAGGCAAATATTGTTTAGATAAAGGAAAATTCTATAAAATAGTTATAAGACTAATTATATTGTACAAAGCAAAGCAGTGTTAAACAATTAATAAACAACATCTTTAGAAAAGAACATGCATATAAATGGCAATAAATTATTCAAACGCCAATTGTTTGACAATGGATATGATATTAAATATATTAGATTGGAGAAACAGTTTAATTTAAAAACAATTAATGAGTGAATATAAAACTAATGAACTTGATTAGCATTTGTCCATCCACCTGACAGAACTAAGAGGTGGGACCCATCAAGGAGACATAGGTGATTGATACATCCAGCTATACTTAGATATTCTTGAAAATATTTTCAGGTGAGATTCTATTATTTTGTTCTTATTTTTTCATGGAAAAAAAAGGGTTACCACTAAGTGTTGGCTCCGGCAATCCAGGTATTGGGAGGGGTTGACGGTGGACTGAATGTAGAACCAATGTTTTGCCTTTATTTTCACAAAGTGCGTGTTTTTTCTCCACCTTTTCAAGGCCATTATTGTACCAAGCAATGGATGAAGGCCATTACTCACTAATTAATGCATCGATCATTTGTTTAAGGTTGTTTGTTAACATTAATGATTATCTATATCTATATGGAATGTGCCAAGCTGCTACTTTCTTTCTTGTTTTGAAATGTATTTATCATTTTTTCTATTTCTTGAAATGTTCTAGTTTTAAACGTGAATAAACAAACTCAAGCAGTCAATTAGCTTTAATATTTTTATGTTATCTCATTGACACTCTTTCTTCTTTCTCATTAAGAACTTAATTATCTATTCTTGCCATTAACTCTCTATTTCAATAACTCATTCTGCTAATTTTCGCTATTCTCCATTATTCCATTAAATTGCCTAAAATTTATTTCCTATTTGATCTTTTGAAAATGTGTCAAGCTGTCACTTTCTTCCTTGTTTTGAAATGTATTTACCATATTTTTCATTTATTGAAATGTTCTAGTTTCAAAAGTGAACAAACAAACTCAAGCAGTCAATTAGCTTTAATAACTTTTATATTATCTCATTAACACTCTATCTTCTTTCTCATTAAGAACTTTAATTATCTATTCTTGCCATTAATTATCTATTTCAATAACTCATTATGCTAATTTTCGCTCCTCTCCATTATTCCATTAAATTACCTAAAATTCATTTCATTTTTTATCTTTTGAAGGGCTACAAAATGGGGGCATCCCATCTCCCAATCCATAACCCCCCATCATAAGTGAAGGCAAGATTTGATCCCAAGTATCCGCTACAACCAGCGGGAGACCAATGACCTTACCAACCAGCTGGTTGGCACCTTGCAAACCATAATTTTATATACATCATATATATGTTTATATTAAATTATAATTATTAATAAAAACAAATACATTGAAATGGAGATATTCAATGATATTAGGCTAAATAATCTACATCCATTTAAAAGATAATTAATTTTTAATTTAAATAATCGAGTAATTCATGTTTCATAATATAAATTATTTACTTCACTCAATAAATAAAACCAATGTTTAAAAAACAAACTTGGAGGATGAATAGTTTTTGCCTCTAGATCATGGGTTAATAGTTCATCTGTCTAGGTTGGATGAGTCAAACCATGAACTATCATCCATGATGAAGGGTGATTTGGCCCGACCTAGTAATAGGGGGACACGTGGACACGACCTAAATAGTAAGATGACAGTTCAGCCCGACATGCCAAGTCCGCAACAGATCGAGTTCGGATAGTCAAACCACATCGGGACGAGTTCACCTCGGTGTAAGTGGATGAGTTCACCTCGATGTAAGGTCGCATCAGGACCACCTCGGTCCCAAGGCACTTCGGCGTTCACCCCAAGTCGGATCTAAAGAGCACTAGCTCGGGTAATACTGACAAACCACTACATGGCAACCCCGAAGATCTCGCCGTCAGATTCTGAGCCTCGCGGGATCACGCCTCGTAATGATAAGCCTTATCTCCTCCCCGTCTAGTTCAGGCGGAATTGATAAGCCCTATCATCAGTTATCCCCCATTAATGCGGAAACGGATCTCATCATGACGAGGATCCCGGAACCGCTACGCGAAACCCGTGAGGACTCCACTATATAAAGGCTTTAACCTCGGAGGCCCACGGGACGCGTGATTTATCTGCTCTCTAGCTCTCTACATTTTAAAGCTTTTCAGCTCGCAACCAAATATACTGACTTAAGCACTGGAGCGACCTCGCCGAGCAAACATCCCCGAGTTCTCTAATTCTTCTTTTGCAGAATCGACCTAGTTCGCCATTTACTGGAAGCCATATCACCTCTGGCAAGGAGCAGTCAGATCGCGCAACATCAATCCATTTGTATATGCATAATATGATATAATATAATTTACATTCTGTGTGTATATATTATTTTTGGTTTAATTTATATTTATATTTTTATTTTTATTCATATATAAATAAAAGAGCCAACAATAAAAAATAAGGGCACAAAAATTAGTTTTTTTTTGGTATAGTGGGGATGCAAAGATCATAAAAAAGTTGTCCAAAACTAAATAGACACAAAGTTAAGTTTTCTAGAAGTTTTCAGTACATTGTATATTGTAACAGGTTTGACCAATGGCTATGTCAAAAGGGTCAATGGTTCAATTGCATAGGTCAAACAGGTTTGACCAAACCAGCTATTTTTAACAAATTAATAGGTTTTAGGATACTCGAATTAGAAATAGGCCGAGTAATGTTTTGAATGGTTTAACCATCCGAGTTAAAAATATTCAATAAAACGTTGTTGATAAAATTAATAAAAGTTATTATTATTATTATTATTATTATTATTATTATTATTATTATTATTATTATTATTATTGTCATTATATTGATAAACAATGTTTTTATTAAAATAAGAAAGATAAATTAGTTAATAAAAAGGTAATAAGATGAACTAAAATCTAATATCCAATTAAAATTCATTTATTATTAATATAACACTAATACAAAATTATTAGTTTTATAATTATTATTTTACTAACCAACTTAAATTCCATTGGAAATAAAAATTTAATATAACTAATTAAATTTAATAAGAATTAGTAAAAAACCATAGAAAACTATCAATTTTTAATATAGTTTAATTAATTTAACAATCCTATGAACCTCCTTGCCTTTTGACCTTAACAAAAACTTCCCATATTGTTTTGAGAAAAAGAGCAAATCACTTCATTCCATTAGCATTCGAAATAGAAAATGTTAATGTAATGCAATGTTTTTTTTAATATACCAAATTTACTCTTAACCAACTTCATTCAAATGTAAGTTTACTAGAATACCTTGGAAAAAAGATATACTTCCTTTTAATTCACTTCAGCCTTTTTAGCTTATTTTGTCCAAAAATAGTAGAGAGATTTAATATCTGAAAGTTGTCACGCAAAATAAATTAGTGGAATGTAAAGTTGAAACATTGTATGGTAACACCTTAACAATGATGATAATAGTATATTTGTTACTTCAATGAAAATGAGGTATTTGCATTTTTTTTGAACTACATAAAGGTCAAAGGTCAAAACACAAACATGATTTATAGAATTATCATAATAGTAGTTGATGTAGCGCAATCCGGTCAGTCCTAGCTGTCAACGACCTTGCCTTTGACTGGAGCAACAGGTGCCTGAAACGGAGAAGAAGGCGAGGAGTCTCCGGGGAGGAACCCGGTGAGGGTGCTCTGAAGCTCAAGTTAGTATTTCCTCAAAGGCAAGATCAAGACCAGATAGCGCAAAGTTATCACGTACCTCCATTCTCGGGGGGAAGATGGCCTTTTATAACCACTTTGCGCACTCACTCCCAAGCTCCTGTCAGGTCGGGTGTCATTACCTTTGCACTTCTGCCAGTTCGGGTGTCGTCACCTTTGTTGGGGCAGGCAATCGCCACTGCTCTCTTTGTCGAAGCCGTCTCTGTAACTAGAGGTGGCGGTGGCAGGTGGTCGTTGAAGTGTGGCTGTCAAGCGTCAGATCCCAAGTTAGTCTGGTGCGCCACCTCAGGATACGGGCTCTGGTGTCAGGTACGGTGGTTCAATTCGGTGGCCAGGAGACAGTGCCGGAGTGGTGCGCGAGGTAAAGTCTTGAGTTCGGATAGAAGTGTGGCCCGAACTGCCCTGGGGTGGGCCAGTTCGGGTTGTGGCCCTTTGTGATCTTCGCAAGGTTTGGGGCCAAGGGGAGAGTCCGGGCTTCTTTTGGGGAGCTCGGGTCACAAGTCCCTCTTGGGGGAGCTCGGGTCACAGGTCCCTCTTGGGGGAGCTCGGGGTTCCTCTTCTTGGAGCTCGCGCCTTGAGCACTGCTGTGCCGAGCTGTCGATCTTGCCAGGTCACCCTTGACTGCTTCCACGTGTCAGGTGGTCAAGAGGTCGGGTCAAATTTACCTCCATCAGTAGTTTTTCTTGTAATCTTACCTTAAAATAATTCAAAAATTATTATATACCAATAAAAATTTACTATTAAATTAGCCATTCTCACTAAAGCGTAACTTTTGAATAACATACCCTTAATGAAGGAAAATTTATGATATCATAAAGACATGGTCCTAAAAGAGATTTAACCGACCAAAGCACCCTATGAATTCAATGAATACCATCTCTTTTATTATATAGGTTGGTTGCGCCCATAAGTTTTTCTCGTATGATGTCTTTCCACTATCGAAGTAGAATCCAATTAACAAACAAGTAATTTAGGCCCCGTTTGGTTCATGGGAATGGGCTATTCCGATTCCAACTATTTGGTTGGGTGGAATCAGAATCCCATTTCTATTCCTGCTAGAATGACATTCCCCCATTTGCGGTAATGGCCATTCCCTGCTCCTCCCTTGAGAATGAAATCTCATTCCCACTGATTTTAATTCCCATTTTCATTCTTGTCTGAACCAAACAGACTATGGGAATGACTGATTTTCAACTGTGAACCAAACGGACCCTCAGGTTGACTGCTTTGACTAAGCGTTTTTTTACCGAAATCAACGGTTTTTTTTCAACTTATTGGTAAAAGTGGACTGGAGAGATGAATAAAGTAACCAGAGAAGAAAACAAATTGACGAGAGATAAATGAATAAAGTAGCCAAAGTCTCACCTAATAGTGAAAAACTAATAAAACACACAGACACAGTGAAAGACTATCATGAAGCAAAGCGTAGACAAACAGAAAGCAACGGAACAAACGACTAAGTAACTAACGAATGGTCCAATCTCTAAACAAAAATAATAATAATAATAATAATAATAAATAAATGAAAGGTTTCCATAGGACGATAGATTAACTGGAAAAACGTCATTTGATCCACCCAAAAACCATTACCCGACCATCAACCCCTGGTGAAATCAGAAAAATTGTCGTCTCCACTTCCACCAGCCAGACCCAGATAGATGTAAAATTTATTGTAAAACGAAGCAAACTGCATGTTATTTCTTATTTGTAATTTATTGAAATAATAAGTGGAAAAACCCACATCGTTCCGTTACACTTGTTATTCACAATATAACTCATAAAAAGCGTGAAAAAGAAGCAACTCTCAAATTCTCCAAAACTGTTTCCCTTCAAAGGTCTGGCCGAACTTCCAGTACGCCGGTGCAACATCATCGGATTGCACCATCCTCCCGTCACTGGTAGTCACCTGAAACGACAAGCTCTGTCCAACCAACTGAGTCTGAGTGTGCCAATTCTGGCCCCAGTTATGCGTCATCTGTATCCAACCAGTATTGGATCCCTTAACCTTCACATCACGAACGTCGCCTGCGCCTGCGACGTTGTAGATGAGCACGAGAATGAAATAAGGGTTTCCATTGATCTCAAACTTCATGCCTCCGGTTTTAACGCACGGAATGCGTCGGTATTGGACAGGGACGATGCCAGCTCTGTACTTCGCAATCTTCAGGAACATGGGCATTGATAGATCAAAGTGCTTCAGAGGCGGATTGCACCAGTTGTCATTGGGTTTGCTGTAGTTAGGTGGGCAGAAGTTGGTTGCTGTTACGTGAATTGTACCAGGAAAGCACCAATTTGGGTCGTCGTAGCACTGGATTTCAAAGCAAGCACCACAGCTGAGGCCATTGTCGAAGAGAGCTGTGCTCAACGCCGTGGTCTCAAGGCCATAGCCCTGACTGAAGAGGTTGCCGTAGCCGCAGGCTCCCTCTGTAAAACATCAAGCCATATATAAGTCAATAGAAGAACAGCTAGTATTGAATTAACGAAGAACAATCGTAGTTTCATATCCAGGAATAGTAATTAATAACTTACGCATGGTTCCCCCGCCGTGGATATCACCGTAAAATGTCGCATGGGCGTAGTCCCAGCTATAATCTCCGGTGACATCCACCATTACAGAGGACATCAGAACGGTCGCCACTAAAACATATCTTGACCTCGCCATTTTTCAGTCTGTGCCTTTGCTCGCAATGCAAATTTACGTTCAGACAACTAGTATATATAGATAGAACGTTTTGAAAACGTAGAGCTTCCAAACTATGGAAAGTCTGTCAAAGGAATGTAAAATTAATTAAGGTTTCCCAATTTATAGTTTCCATTCATGAATCATAACTCACAAAACCATCTATGGACTTGAACTTGGTAAATTTCAAAAAAAAAAAAAAAGTAAGAAAATCATTCGGGAACCTCCTCATACTGGATCTGGACGAAAAATGGGAGAAAATTAAATGGGTGTGAACTTTGAAATTTGAATTATAATTAGAAATTTGTCAGTTGTCACATTTAATGAGGACTACCATTTTGGTTGATGAATGCGAAAAATCAGATTAAGAAACATCCATTTGATGGATTTCCTAAATTTTTTCTACAGGCATATTATACGTGGGCATCAATCTGCACAATGCAATGGTCGATCGTCTCTTTGAATGACTAAAATTGACAAAACAAGCAAAAGTTCCTAGTTTCGGCTGAATCATTTCTATCCATTTGATCGATGACCGATGGAATGATGGAAAAAAAATGAAAACAGTCTCCCAAAACAGAGACAAAACATGCATCTGGGCTGCCAATTCCAAAAGCGACTTCTAATGGACCATTGATAATGGCTAAAGTTTATTCTGAACGGGTGCGACTTGTTGTTACGAGTAAACTTTATCTTTACTCTGTTCTGTGGTGGCTTGTATACAGAACTTCATTTATCACTTGATGAAATGAACCATCATGGTTACTTGGTTTGTTGGCTCGCTTGGTTCAAATTCTGGTTAACAATTCCAAATTCGCCACTTTTAAGTGAACTTGGTTTGTCAGGAATAAGTTTTAGGTCGACCTAGGTTCATATTATTCAATTTCCATAGGTTGATTTAGGATCAAATCTTTCTGTTAGAGATGTCAATGGGTCGGGTTAAATGGTAAACTTGGCTTGACCCGATCGACCCTATAAGGTTGGGTTAGGGTTTTGATTCTTTGTCTCAATTTGGGTCGGTTTAGGTTTTGGCTGCCCTATCCCCACCAGGTCATGATATCCTTCATATATACAAAGTATTTTTGTAACTTTTTGACTTCTAACTCTATAGCCTTAATAGTTTAAGATTTGTTTACATTTTGGTTTTGATTTTCTGTTTTTTTTTTCTTTTTTTTTTTAAATGGGGAAAGTGATACCTTAGAATCTATAAAAAGGAACTTAAATTAATGGATTTTAGATCTTCAAAATCTGTAAAAAAAATACAATTGAAATGCTATAGGTCAGGTCGGGTCGGTATCGGGTTAGACCCTATAGGGTCAAGTTGGGTTCGGAATTATATATTTTTAAGGCGGAGCAGATCGGCCTCGGGTTGAGGTGCTGTAGGGTCAGGTTAGGGTTAAGGCAAACTCATGTGGAGCCTAGCTTGTTGACATACTTCTTGCTGCCACCAATGTTAGGGGGTTATGGTAGGGGTGTAAACTAATTGAATTCGAATTGAATAAGACAATATCCAAATTTGATTATAAAACTCAATGTTCAAATTCAATTAAATATTTGAATATTCGATTTAATTTGAATTTGATAAATTAATTATTTTAAGTAAGTAATATACATATATATTATTTATATAACTATATATATTATATAAATTACCTAAAATATTTAAATATTTTATATATTACATATATGATTTATATAGCTGGTTGAAGTTGAACATTTCAAGTTGAATCAGGACATATCTGAATTTGATTTGATTAGTTAATCGATATGAATAAAATATCTGAATTTGGACGACTATGGTATTCAAATTATCCAAACTCGACTGAATTATTTCAACTTTCAAATTTTGAATCTGATTTCCGAATACCATTGACACTCCTAATCATTACCCCCAATCGTGTGGCCCCATGAAGCAGAAATTTTTCTTAGGTTTGATTTGGTTTGTTTCTCACTTATACACTTTCTGATAATATGATTGCCTTTAATTTCTATTGTATTTCTAATGTTAATTAAGTTTATATTTCTAAATATCCATACTTGCAACTTTCTTTAGTTCGATTGTTAAAATACTAAACATTACATGTCAATGTCTGATGAATCAATTTTTGGGTGATAGCCAATTTTTTGTGCTAAGTACCTCATCATTTGGTCTGCTTCCAAGTGGCCGATGACTCAGGCTGAAGTGGAGAACTTTGGCTGCCGAGTTGGGCAGGCTAGGTGGCGAGCTGACTATAGTGTTGAGCTGCCTATGAGGTGCCAAGCTGACCAAGTGGCGAGCTGCCTGTGAGGTGCCGGGCTGACCAGGTGTCGAGCTGCCTGGGAGGTGCCGGGCTGACCAGGTGGCAAGCTGCCTGTGAGGTGTCAGGCTGACCAGGTGTCGAGTTGCCTATGAGGTGCCAAGCTGACCAGGTGTCGAGCTGTCGGGTTGACCAGGTGGCGAGCTACCTGTGAGGTGCCGGACTAATCAAATGGCGAGCTCCCTGTGAGGTGTCGGGCTGACTAGGTGGCGAGCTGCCTGTGAGGTGCCGGGTTGACCAGGTGTCGAGCAGCCTGGCGGCGAGCTAGATTGATGAGCTTCGTTGCTCTTTAGAGACCTGCAAGGAACCAAATGTCAAAGGACCCGGTGTGGCTAACCCGGCGAGGTTGCTCCGATGCTTAAGTCAATACTCTCATAGTAGACTGCGAGCTAAAAATCACAAAGTATGAGAACTAGAATTTGCTTATTTGCTTACTTGCCATTGGGGTTGGTGCCTTTATATAGGCATTGTTTGGCGTGGGCTTCATGCACCATATCCGAGATTTCTGCGATGTCGTCTAAGTGGTTCGAGATTCCTGGAGGTAACCGCCATGCACGTTGACCACCCTCCGAATCGTTTGGCACGTGGGCCAACTTCCAAGGATCGTGGGAGTGTTTGGATATGCATGCCGAATTTGTCGCCGAGCACGTCTCCCAGGCCGCCAGTTCGTGCCTGGGCCAGGTCACCAGGGCCAGGCCGCCGGGTCGCGATAGGGCCAGGCCGCTAGGTCACACCAGTGCCAGGCTGCCAGCTCACGCCAGGGCTAGGCCGCTAGGTCACGCTTGTGCCAGGTCGCACCTGTGCCGGGCCGCGCCTGTGCCAGGCCGTTAGGTGGGACACGATCAACTTGGTTAAGACAAGTTATTGCCAAAATGATTTCAGGTGTCACCTAGTTGTTCTGAGGTGTCACCTATTTCTAATGTTAATTAAGTTTATATTTCTAAATATCCATACTTGCAACTTTCTTTAGTTCGATTGTTAAAATACTAAACATTACATGTCAATATCCATAGGCATGATTTCAAATGTAAGATTGGTTTACTTTTAAATTCTTTTGTTGAAGAAAAAATTATATACGTCTAAGGGGGTATTTCTTTCATTATTGATTTTGTTTCTACAAACAAAAACAATTGTTCATATTATTTTTCTGAGATGTCAACCTTTTGTTTTCAAAAACAAAACCTAAGATTTAGGATTTTCAATTTTTATTTCTGTTTCGTAAAGTTTAGGTCTCATTTAGCATTTCTTAATTTGGAAAAAATATACTTCTACAAGTTTAGGTCTCTATTTCCTAAATTTTAGGTCCTATTTATTGGGATTAGTTTGGCACGTTAGCCTTTTTAGAAGAAATGAATCAAACTAGGAAAATTTTCTCGAATTTGAACGAATCAACTTGCAAACTGATAGGAAACTGTTCGGATTAGCTGCATTTGATGACTGTGTTGGCTGTGCAAATCAATAATAACACCCCACGTAGCCATGAAGTGTATATATCAGTATATGTCTCATAATCCTTCGATCCCCATTTTGTCTGAATGGCTGACGTGGGGCGTTATTATTGGTTAAACATAAACAGCCGTACGTTGATAAATTATTTCACAGCCAGAAATAATAAAATTATTTTTCTCATCATCATTCCCATGTTTACCAATTGGGTCGAATAACCCAAAAATAATCCGTTAATACAAGCTTGTCTTTCTATTTCTAAGTCTAATTAACACACAAATTAATGGAGAATTAATGAAGAATTTTTACGAATCTATCAAAAAAAAAAAGGAGAATTAATGAAGAAGAAGCTAGGAAGAGAAAATAAGTTCTATTTTATTTGTTTATTTTTTTTTGCTACCCTAGATTTCTGACCCTCCACGGATTAAAAATTTCTCCCCTCAAACGTTTGACCGAGTTGCCAGTTATCGGGTGCAACGTTACGGGACGTCACCGTTCTACCGTCGCTCGTAGTCACCTGGAATGAGAGGCGCTGCCCTTGCAACGGAGTCCATGTCTGCCAGTTTTGGCCCCAATTTCGCGACATCTGGATCCAATAAGTGTTGGAGCCCTTGATCATAACGTTTGTAACATCTCCGGCGCCGGCGACATTGTACACCAAAACGAGCGTCCACCACTGGTTTCCTTTGATCTCGAACTTGATGCCTCCGGACCTGACACATTTTACACGGCGGTATTTGACCGGAATGATGCCGGCCTGGTAGTCGGCTATCTCTACGAACATGGGCATGGAGAGATCGAAATGCTTAAGCGGAGGATTGCACCAGTTTCCGCTAGGCTTGGTGTAGTTAGGCGGGCAGAAGTTGGTGGCCGTGACACGAATTCTGCCGGGTCGGCACCATTTTGGGTCATCGTGGCATTTGATCTCGTAACAGGCTCCACAGGTTTGGCCATTGTTGAACAGGGCCGAGCTCAAAGCCGTCGTTTTCAGCCCGTAGCCTTGATGGAATAGGTTGCCATAACCACAAGCTCCGTCTATTCAACACAATAAAGCATAAACAGTCAGTTCCTGGTTTCTCCATTTTGATGCAGATCGATCAGAACGGTTTAGAGTAAGAAATTAATGGGAGTCTTCTTCTTCATGCATTGATGTGAAAACTACCATGAAAATACGAAGTGAAAGCCTTCTTCTTCCAAGAAAGTAAAAAAAAAAAAAAAAAGAAAAAGATCGATGAACTCACCCATTGTTGCTTGGCCGGTTTCGTCTCCATAAAATGTCGCATGGGCCAAACCCCATCCACTCGCAGCCCCTATTACAGAGAGAAAAACCACAGTCATGACCTCACTCTGATACTCATAGCCAGCCATCTTTGCTCTCTCCCTTCCTCTCTATCTCTCTCTATAACCATGAGCTCAAGAAACTGGATTTTATAGACATTACATGAACAAAAAATCAACACAAATTAGTAAGAAGGCAAGAACATGAATCCAGATCTGGTGCAAATACAATTGGTGTACGTGGGCATGTGTGGTATGGAACACGTACTGACGTGTTCACTTGTAATTGATCACATAGCCAGGTTCTAACATTTGTGTTCCCAGCAGATCCAGGTCAATGTTTTGAAGTTCAAACAAAACCAAAAATAGGTGGGTAATTAATAATTATTGACCTCTTTTACGGTGTATAATAATGAAATTTAATAACATTCTAAATAATAGGAGACGACTTCAAAATTATATATATATATATATATATATATATATTCTTTTAAGTGAAAACTAGAATTAGGTTTATTATAACCCTAACGACTATTTATAAATATAACGTTCACTAAGGCTATGTTTAATTTGAAGGAAAAGGTAGTTACTTCAAATCAAACACAGCCTAAGGGGGCTGTTTAGTTAAATTGACATCTATCAGAATAACGTACATTTTGTATGAATTTTTCCTTGAAATTGGGACAAAACGTTTTTTGTTACTTTATGACAGCTAAGCGTCATTAATTATGTGCCACATAAGTTGAACGGTAAGAAAATGATTGCTATAATGAGGGCTCTCACATAACTCGAGAAAAATGTTTTAATCATAAATGGCTGGACCAAAAAAAATTTTAGAATTTAGTGGGCACCTATTTGGTGTGAAATAGGCATTGATTTTTTATAAACAGATCCAAACACCTAAGCATTGTAATGTTGTCCACAGGCCATGTAAGCAAGAGTTTGTCTTTGATGTTAGTATTTGTTAAGCCTTGGTTTAGAAAGAGTACAAATACAAATAGTACAGTTAAAAACCTTTGACTGTGTTTGGCTGCAATGCAAATAAATTTGCACTGATGCAAAACTATCACAGTGCAAGTGATTTGAGTGTAAATTCTGATCTATTTTTGTTTTACATTTTAGAATATTTTGTTTGTTTGCAGTATAGATGAAGTGAATTAAGACATAAAACAGAATAAAGTAAAACACAAAACAAAATTAAACGAGATTTTGTATTTTTTTTATTTGTACTAATGCAAATAAAATTGTATTGCAACCAATTATGCAGCCTTTTTTTTGCATTATTTTGTATGGATTTGTACTGTACCTATTTATTTTTGTATTATTTCCAAACTGAGTCTAAAATTTAACAAAATATTATAATCAATACAAAATAAATAAAATAATTAGTCAAATATATTAACAAGATTTATTTTAACAACTGAAGTTGATGAACCAAATGATTCATTTCTTTGTCTTTTAATGGATACAATAGTTGATTAATAAAATATTCAGAGATATAATAATTTATCCAACTTCAACTTCAGCCAGGCCATACCTCCTTCAAAATCTTATTCACTAAAAGACAAAATAATATGTTTGCTAGTTCAACCACTTCATCTATTATCAAATAACCCCTAAGTCATATATGCATATGTTAATTATTTTATATATTAATACCTTAGAGCTTAGACTGATATTTACATATTTCTTTGCAAAGTTTTTCTTTCACTTCACATTGTGCATCCAAAGCGTACTGCAATGCATATCTTAAAAGCGATTACCTTCCCAATATGGCAATATTCATTTTCAGTTCAGATAACGTGAACCTTGAATAGACATAGTAATCAAACTTTAATGTTAATTTGATTGTTTATAGCAAAGCGAGTCTAGCTATTGAATGAAAAGGCAAATTGATCAAGTATAAAAATGGCAATTTTTCTAAAAAAAAGCAAATGATGGGATCTCATCTAGTGGGTGTTTGGCATGGATGCGGTTTTTTGAGAAAACAGCACTATATAGGCGCCACATCAGAAAAAAGAGGTGTTTCATAAAACAATCTCTTATTTGGTACTGTTTTTTCAGAAAAAAAAACATTGCTTTAGACCACACATTGGAAATCGAGAAAGTGTGGTTTGAAGCAACGCCAAATTTGATGTTTTCTCAAAAATCAGCTCGTTGCTACCAGTAGTGTAATGATGTGGCATCATCTTGTACGTTGGATAATATGACCAATGCTGAAAATGATTCTACAGCAATGATACCAAACAATAGGGCTGTTCATAAGAATGTCCAACCCGATCAAACCGACCAACCCGGACCGACCCAACCCGAGTCGGCCAGGTTTTCATCAGTACCGGTCGGTTTCGGGTTGGGCAAATATATAAACCGATATATCAGGTTGGTTTCAGTTTTCTTGTGTGAAAACCGAAACCAACCCGACCCGACCCGAAAATAGTCTTCTACTAGTTCGTTAGTTTCTAGTTTGAGTAGTTTCCTACTTAACTATAACTAGTCTTCTACTAGAACTAGAAGGCCCATTAGGCAATTACTATTAGAATAGGCAATCTATCATAGTTTCTAACTTTCTATAATCTTTTACACCAAATAGGCAACCCATTAGGCAATTACAGTTAGAATTCAATTAAGTGTCCTTTTGTACAGGAGCAAAATCGAAATCGACCCAACCCGACTCAAACCGACCAGGTCGGTTTGGCCTATCAGTGGGTTGGTTTCGGTTTCCACCTTAGGTAACCCGACCAGGTCGGGTCGGTTGGGAAAACCCCAATAAACCGACCCAACCCGACCCGTGAACACCCCTACCAAACAACACCAGTGTTGTTTTCTCAGAATAGAGCCTATGTGGTAGCATCACTTTCAATCAAAAAATAAGCATTGATTTCTCATAAAACAATGCGATTTTCTCAGCACCGATGCCAAACACCTACCTAGTTTATACTCAGCAATACCCAATATAGTTGGGACCAAATTTGGGTAATGGCCTTTTAAGAGCCGTGGTTTCTAGTTTTTTTTTTTTAATTATTCTCTTATCTAGTGGTCGTTATTGTTTTTTTCTGTATAGTGGAAAAACTCATTTGCCACTGAACTGTTAGGGCTGTCAATGTGTTGGTTGACTCGGGTCTACCTGTCAGAACTGAATTGATGAAACCAATTAGTTGGTTTTGCTTCTATGGTTTTGTCCTGATTAGTAATTGAGCGGAGACCGGTTTTTGCTATTCTGAAATGATTCACACCAAAATCGATTTTATGGTTAATAATATAGAAAGGTCACATATTTTTTATTCATTTTTGTAATATTTTTTGCCCAAAAGGATAAATTTCATAGATGGTATATAAGAAAAATTTGGATGAAAAACACTTTTTTATCTATATAACAAGCAATTAATTTCTATTTTACAGGCATTTTTTATTAATTCTATGTTATCAAACATAAGATTTTGAGTTATTATAACTAGAGGTAATTATAGATCTTTAAGGGGCATTCTTTTTTCGGATTTTGAGAGAGGGGAACCAGGAATCCCATATTCTTTTGTTTTCAAATTTATGTGGGGATCAGGGAAAGTTTATTTTCCTGGGTATCACTTATACCCATCTCCTAGGTGGGTAACTAACTTTTCCACTTAGGGGGAAAGCTGTCAACACTTGAATGGGACAAAAATTCCCTTTTTAATAATGGATATTTATGACTAAAATGATCATTGCCTTATTTACATGAGAAATAAAAGAGCATGGGTAAATGCACTTACCCAGGTAAGTGTTTTCCAGGAAAAACTTACTCAAGTAACTGCATTTACCCGGGTAAGTAACTTACCGAAAAGCGAGGGGCCTAAGTATAAACTGTCTAAATCAAGTCATACCTGATTGTCCTGAAATATAATTGGAGCAATTATGGGTCTATCAAATGGAATCGATTCCCTATCCTGAACCAAACCCAACCCATTAACACTCTAGCACAGTGGTATTTAAGAGGGGCGCAAGTTGGATATCCAAATTGAAAATTTTTCACTACATTGGGCCTGGGCCTCCGAATCTGATCCATTCAAATTTAGGGGTTTTTATGATTCTGTCCACCCCTAGGAAATCCTAGCTCCACCTAGGGGTAGACTGAATCCTGCCTGTAGATTGATGCCAAATTCATGGACATGATGTGGTTTATAGGGGGGCTACTAGTAAAGTAGGAGGGGGCTGCAAAAAATATTTATGAGGGGGAGTAAAGTCCAAAAGTCCCTCAAATTTAAACAAAACTCCAACCGTGCCTGAGCACACCAAGTTGCACCCGTGGTCTTTGGTTTCAAATTTTGGAAATTATTTATTTATGGCTGACTAATTTTGAAAACTATAAATTTAAATCTGGAACAAGATGCCTTCTAATATAACCAATTCTTTTTTTTTTTAACAAGATTACATATCACTAAGGCTGTCAATTGGACTGGATTTGGTCCAATCCAGTCCAATCCAATATTGGTCCATTTACAAATGGACTGGATCAAATCCAGTCCAAATCCATACAAATCAAGTCCAATCCAATACAAATAAAATGCAAATGGACCGGATTAGGTCCAATCTGGTCCAAATTGAATCAAACACCAAAATAACACGAGAAATCCAAAAAATATATGAAAAAACTAAAACACTTGCTACATTTCGATTCCATCCAATTAAAATGCAAACGGACAAAATTGGGTCCAATCCAATCCGAAGTGAATGAATAAAAATATTTTAGCAATAGGTCTTTCATAAAAGTATATTTGCAAAAATGCTTTCGTAAATGTATTTTGATGAAAGTACTTTTGTAAAAATGCATTCACAAAAGTACTTTTGTAAAAGTGCTTTTATAAAAGTATTTTCGCAAAGGTGCTTAATGGTCCAAATCAAAATCATTTTGGATGGATTGGATGAACCAATATGACATATTGAACTGGACTAGTCCAAACATAATGGTCCAAAGTATTTATTGGATTGGATTGGACCTGGTCGGTGGGTAATGGATTTATAGTGGACTGAATTGGACTGAACCAATATATGGTCCTTTGATAGAAGAAAATAATATAGGTGTCAATGGACCAAGTTAGGGTTGGAACTGATCTAAATTAAAATCAATTTTAACAGATTGGATAGTTCAAGCATTGAATTGAACCAAACCAAAATGGTCCAAAATGACTCATATTGGACCAGATCTGATCTGATCCAATTAACACTACTAATAAATAATAGTAAATATAAAAAAAATATATGAGAGATATCTAAACAAAAGGAAAGTGGATAAAAACAAGATCATTCAAATTGGACCAGTCCGATCTGATCTAATCTAACATAGATCCATTCACAAATGAATTGGATCCAATCCAATCCAATCCAAATCCATACACACCAAGTTCAATGTGGTCCAATTGAAATGCAAATGGACCAAATTGGGTCCAATCCGGTCCAAATTGAATGAAATATAAAAAATTACATGAAAACCCCATAAATGATAAAAATATATAACTAATTCACAAAATATAAAAATGCAGAAATATGGCTGCAAAAGATACAAATAGTTTATCCAAACAAAAATAAAAATATAAAAAAATTATTAAAGAATACAAGTATTAATAAAAACACCAAATTTGCAAAAAAAAAAAAAAGAAAACATTGTTTTAAAAAGTAGAAATCGAAAGAAATACCTAAATTGAAAAAAATAAAATTATTACATTTCAATACAAAACTTGTGGAAGAATAAAAAATGGCAAAATTCAAGAAAAGTAATTTTCAAATAAGAAAATAAAAATGTATAAAAACACAGAAAAATAGAAAAACATAAATTATAAAAAATGGAAACAGAAATTAAAAATTGCAAAAAAAAATTATAGAAGTTGCAAAAAAGTACAAAAAAGCAAAAAAAAAAAGAAATTATAAGAAATATCATAAAAATAATGGAGATTATAAAAAACAACAAAAAATATAGAAAAACAAAAATTACAAATAAAAATACATGAAATTGTATAAATTGCAAAAAAAAAAAAAAAACAAATGGTGCTCTACAATGGTGGAAGCACCAGAGAACTGATTGAGAAGTGGTGCCTAGTGAGAAGGTTTGGGAGAACATAGATCTGGGTTCGCATCAGATCAGATCTTGAACCTCCGTTGCCGGCTGTCGCTGCAACTATGAAAAAACAAACAAAATATCATCTGTGTTCTGTAATGGCCGAAAGACCAGAGAGGCAACATGAACCCAATATCAGTCATTGGTTATCGTTGCAGCAGTGGTAAAAAAAAAAACTCTGGCCTTGTTTTGCAATGTCGGAAAGACAGATCTACTCTATTTCCATTAGAGGTGAAGAAAAAAAAGCAATGCAGGCAACATTGGAGCTATTGGAACCGTTGTTTGTCAATCGTCGGCCGCCATTGCATCTCCCTTGTCTCTTTTCCATTGGTGATGAAGAAAAGCTTTTCCCTGAAACAAATAGTGAGGAACAGCTATTGGATGTGGGAAAAAGTGATTCCACAGCAGAGATTGTAGAGAGAGTGGTTGGACGCTCCAGGGAGATAGAGATACAAAGGGTCGCAGGTCGCCGGAGAAATACCCCTTAATACGCTATTCGCTAGAGAGAGACGAGAAAAAACAACTGGAGAGATACCACCGCCGGAGAGAAACCTTCTTCTTCGTTCAATTGTTGGAGTGAGCGGTGGAGGCGTAGAGCACCGCTAGTTGGGTCTTAGAAGAAAATTTTGAAAAAAACTTCAAAGGAATGAACGAACCATTCATTCAGCAGTTTTGTTCAAATTTGGTCCGCATTGTATATGGACCACTCAAATTTGGACTGGTCTGAGTCCATACAATTATTTGGACCGTCCAATATGTCCATAATACCTTTGGATTGGACAGAGTCCAACCGGAAACGGATCCATTGACACCCCTACATATCACTGATGTAATATCTGAGTTCGGCTTAGTCAATGCAAGTTTGTGCTCACACTGTTCAAACAGCCTTTTGTATTGGGAATATCTCCCCATAAATTAAAGTACATAAATACAGAGATATTCCCAATACAAGGCTGTTCTAATGGGCATTGCAGTGACCGAGCCCCTAATATCTAGGGCCTACTCCAAGAAATATGAGAGTAAAAAATAAGATGAATAGGCTTTAACTGTTTTAAATCATGAAGAAAAAATGTGGAACCCACTTGAAATTTCCTTGAATTAGCCATGTGATCAGTGCAAGTAATAGTTCTGAGCTAAGGATTCTGCTCATTTTATAAAAGTGGAAATAATCCTATTCACGATAGATGATAAGGACAATGCTTGGTTCCTACCAGTCGGAGAATATATGTTCGACTAAATGCATTTCCATTGTGAATTGTAAGGTTTAGGGGTTTATTATTTAAAACGTAGATCCCATTTGGTATCGTTCCGTGAGAGTGTTTTTCACATTCCCACATTTCCACATTACATAAACATGATTATCAGTGAGAATTAGAACTTAGAACGGAATTAGACACCACTCTCAAAACAGAAACATGTTTGGTCCGATATTTACATCCCGAACAACCTATTGGAATGATGTGTCGGGAACACATTTATTTTTGGAGTGATGAATATGACACTTTGCAAGAACAAAGTTTTTTTTTGGAACACGCAGTTCCCACATGAAAACAGGGGCAACTTGATAATTTCACTAAAAGAAGCAAAAGAAAGTCCTAGCTGAATTGAACTTTTTTCTCTATTATTATTATTATTATTATTAGGATAAATTATAAAGACCCCCCTATACTATGATTGTGGTACAAAGACCCCTTTCTATTGAAATCCGCCATTATAATATTTTTTAATCCCTATACTACCCTTATAACTGTTCATCTTCCCTGACCTCATATACGAACAGCAGTCGCCGTAATCCCTTCTATCTTATATTCCTTCACATTTCTCTCTCTCTCTTCCATTCTCTCCTCCAATTTCTCTTCTTCCCCTTCCTCCTTTTCTCCTCCCCTTTCTTCTTCTTGCTTTCCTCTTTTTCTGTTCCTGTCGGCCATAACCGCCACAACTCGCTAATGGAAAGAAAAAAAGAAACAAATTACATTCACCATATAACCATGTTTCTAGCATCTACCATAGGTTCGATAAGAAAATTTTAGTTTTTCCTCCTGATACTTGTTTTCGTTTCTCTTTTCTCCTTTATTTATTTATATTTTTTTTTGTAAATTCTTCATTCTATGGGAGGCCAGCAAAGAGGAGAAGAGGAGGAGAGAGAGAGAGAGGAAAATTTACTAATTATTCAAGAACCCAATAGTTAAATCAGGGAATGAACGATTATAGAAAAACAGAAGATAATAAAGCAAGCCAAGTATCACTGGAACTCGTAACAGATGACGAGTTAACAAGAGCATGAGATTACACCTGCGCTGCCTAGTCAGAGGGGTTGCAGTCCCATGGAATATTATCTTCGATGAGACGATTGTTGTTCTCTCTTAGATCTATCCGAGTAGACAACATAAGCAAAGACGTAAATGGTGTTTGCTGATGCAACAATTGAGTGGTATCTGTAGCTCCATCACCTCCATCAGGCAACTCCAGATCTTCCATATTGCTCTGTTGGGCAGGTGTCCCAGGACCCAGTTCATCACCGCCTCCCCCTCCGTCACTGCGTACCGGATCCCGCTTAAGCAGCTCCACAAACTGCTTAAATATCACTTTGGTCTGTTTGCCGCAACTAGAACTCAGCCTCTTCGACAAACAACGGAATCTTGGCACTAGGAACACTCGGATACATGGAAGTACCGCTGTTACCATTCTCACTGGGCAGCATCAGATCCTAAAGAGTCATTGCAGCAGACTTGTACACCCAAGAATCATCCGAAACCCGAATTCAAGGGACCCCAATTCGGGAACATCATGAAATTGTCACTACCCATCTACGGAACCCGCGATTGCGGCAGTTGCATGGCATACTTCTTGTCGGCAAGATCGAACCCCCAAATAGAATCGAGTTCAAGTGCCGAAGGGCAGCCAGAGAACCCTTCAACCGGGCAACACTCGTGTGTGGTGGACAGCGAGCGGCTGACATGGGCGTCCCAGTCGCAATCTTGGCAAAGAACGAGATGATCGGTGGAGCAGCGGACAGAGACGGGTTGGGAAGAGCAATTATCGCAGATCTGAGAACGGAGGTGCTTACGGGATAAGGCGTTAGCGGAGTGGACATGTTGGTCGCAGAACAAGCATAGCTTAGCAGAGTCAGCTCTGCAATATAGAACAGTGATCTCTTCATTGCAGAAATCACAAAGAACGAGGCTCTGCGTGGCTCTTGACTTGTTAGTGTTTTGATCCATTATTAACAAACGGAAAGTAAATAAAAAGGGAAAAAATAAGGAAAAATAAGACATCGTGTAGAGGTAAACTATAAATAAGGAAACGAAAAATCTTAACAGTCTCAGCGGAGCAAGGAATCTAATCTTGGCTGTGGGAGGAAAGTGTTTGTTAATGGAGTACGAAGAGAAGCGAGCCGAAATCCCTAAACAGAACAGAGCAAGGAGAAATTTATTTGGAGACTTCAAATAAAGACCCCCTGTTACTGTTAGCCGCTGCTGCTGTTCGTGTGGTGAGGTTGGGGAAGATGAACAGTTACAAGGGTAGTACGGGGGGTACAAAACAAAGGGCTCTTTGTCTCACGATCATAGTACGGGGGATCTTTGTAGCAAATAAAATACAGGGGTCTTTGTCGCAGACCCATAGTACGGGGGGTCTTTATAAATTACTCTTATTATTATTATTTTGAGAGTAATTCTCTCTCTCTCTCTGATTTTGTTCCTTTTTTCCTACCACCGCACACATATATTAGAGAAAAACAACCACGGTGAACTCCTTTCTCTGGCTTTCGTTTCTCCACAGGAAACTCCTCTGTGGCACTCTTGAAATCGGAATCGAACTTCACTTGCCATTACTCAGTTTTAGACAATTAGGTTTGTGGTTTTCCACTTTTCTTGAGTCCGCATTCTGTGCACCGGACGCGTGAACCCACCAATCGTCTTCAAGACTTCAACCATGTCAAACGTTAAGGGTGAGATGCACGTTAATATGAATTTAGTGGTTCAACCAGTGAAATGTCGTATTTGTGGTTCAGTCATTTATGTTTCTGATTTGATTACATAATGATAGCCCATCGTTTGAACAACCCAAAACAGTGTTTGTATACGAAAATGTTAAACAGATTTGGGATTTTTATTAATAAAGTATGGGATTTTCAAACAAGCTTGTGATTCAGTTATTTATCAGTGAAATATACAAAAATGTTAAACAAGTTTGAGATTTTTACTAAATGAAGTACACCTATCAATATATGTATTCTTGCAGCAAAAAAACAAAAAAAAAAAAAATCTATATATGTATTCAAGTGCTTGTAAACGAAAATCCAATTTCTTTTTCTATTTTCTTTAGAAGCAACTAGGAGGGTCCTTCTAACAACAATCTGTCTGTGTATATGAAATTGAACAATTAATCTTAAGGCCCTATTCGTTTTTTGGTAAATTATTTAATCGGATAAATGCACTTATCCAGGTAAGTGTTTTCTAGGAAAGACTTATCCAAGTAAGTGTATTTATCCATGTTATTTTATCTTCCATGTAAATAAGACAATGACTATTTTAACCATAAAAATCTATTATTACAAGGGGTATTTTTGTTCCATTCAAGTGTTGTCAACTTTTTCTCAAGGTGGGAAAGTTATTTACTCATCTAGGAGATGGGTATCACACTTTCTCTAGTGCCCACATAAATATAAAAAAAGAACAGAGAATTCTTGATCAATGGAAATCAAAATCCCATTCACCAACTACCCTCCTCTCAAAATCTAAAAAAAGAATGCCCCCTAAAAATTATCAATATTATCCAAACGCTACACTTATTTTTTAGAGAAATTTTATTCTTTAAAAACAGATTATCAAATGCCACAATTATTCTTTAGGCACCCCTTGTTTTTTTTTAATTTTTGCACCATTCACCTTTGAACGAGGAACAATGCCAGTCGGACCAGACGCCCGGTCCCCTGGTTCCCTTGTCACTTTAAGTGGACGTTAAGAAACTTTTGAACCACTGAACAGAATCTTTGGGGTATCGCTTGAGATTGTCCTTGTAGTCCACAAAATAGACACCAAACCTAGATTTGTAGCCTGCTGTCCATTCCCAATTATCCAATAGCGACCACACAAAATATCCTTTCACATTACACCCATCTTCCCTGCATTATTCAAAACAGAGGGGTGTTAGAGAGAGAGAAAAGCATGCATGAAAAGAGAAAGAACATTTTGGCTGTCCAAATTCCACAGCATGGGCTATCCATAGGCGCTCTCCAGCTGACAACGTTAACTCACTCGGAGATGCATCCGATACTGTTAATGCGACAGTACAGACCCTTGGCAGCACAGATTGTTGAATGACTGCCCAAACCCCAAATTATCTCAAACCATGTCAATAATAAGGGTCTGTTTGGTTTACAATTGGAATGGTCTATTCCCTTCACCTATTATCTATTTGGTTCACAATTCCAGTCCACAGGAACTGGAATTAAAATCTAAGTTACTTGGAATGGATTTTCATTTTTAAGATGGGAATGAGATTTGGATTTTGCCCAATTAAATTGGAATAAGAACGAGATTCTCATTTCCATTATGATTTCAGATCTCTATTCTATGAAACGAATGGACCTAATAGTTGCAATGATGTAAGCCAATAATCTGACCAACAAAGACAAATCTTTACCCGGAAAAACTTTGGCAGTTGGGATTTGGGAATAACAATAATAGTTTTGGTCCTTTTGGACATGAGTCTTTATATTGGGTGTTGACAAAAAGAATAATTGTCCTTAGTCTATTTTGATTAAAAAGACAAATAGGAGACTGTATGGGTTGATGTATTGGCCTCCAACAACCAAATCTAGATTTTCTCCAACCCATGCACGGCTAAAATATGTTATGAGGTTGGTGTGAATGCTCAATGAGGAAATCTGGACTACCAACAACTAGAATTTTCTACCTTTACCTATTTTGGTACGAATCTAATTTGCTTTAGGTTGAACTGGGCTTGAGTCATTAAGGTCATGTTTGGGAGTGTTTAAATTAAAAATAAGTGTTTATTTGAATAAGTATTTATTTGCATTTGCGGCCTAATTTTTTGAAGTATTTATTGTTTAAAATAAGCACTTATTTTATATTGAGTGTTTGGTAGTCTTTTTCTCTAATAAGCACTTAAATAAGCATTTGTAACTATTTTGTCCTTCTTTTTCTTTCAAATTTTCAAAATATACCTTTTGAAAGCACTTTTATAAAAGCACTTTTAAAAAAGTACCCTTACGAAAGAATTTTTATGAAGGCATGTAAAAGTACTTTTATATAAATGTTTTTGTTGCTTTCATAAAAGTACTTTTAGAAAAGTGCTTTTGTAAAAAAACTTTTATAAAGTGCTTTTATAAAATTGATTTCATAAAAGTACTTTCTTAAAAGTGCTTTCATAAAATCACTTTCTTCAAAGTACTTTTGTAAAAATGCTTTCATAAAAATACTTTCTTAAAAGTGCTTTCGTAAGAATGCTTTGATTAAAAATACTTTTATAAAGCTCAACTAGGAATAATTTTGAGAAAAAAATTGAGTAAGTGCTTGTTGTATAAATACTTGAAAAAAAACTAAAAATTTGGACTTAAAAAATAAATCCTTATTTTTGAAAATAAACACTTATTTTGGACTTATTTCTTAAATACGAATAAATTACCCAATGGCCCAAATAAATACTTATTTTTAAGCACTCCCATGGCGTAGCAATTAATAATGCTACGAGGCTTTAAGACAGGATTAGTGGGAATAAAGGGGAGCAGTAATATAAACTCCATAGATCGTGGGGAGGGGCCCGCCACTCGAGTCAGGTTGGTTTTGGTGTGATTATCAGATTATGGCTTAACCCGGCCCCTATTTGGTTGAACCTAATTGCCTGCCATAATTAATTAAGTAGTTGATTACATACTTAATAGAAGCAAGCAAGTTTGTGAGGTAGTCGTTGTGATATTTGATCCTTTTCTCATCCTTAAGAGCATCTTTGATGGAGATTAAGGGATTATTTGCATCGTCCATCCCTGCAAAACCAAAAATAAATAAACAAACGTCAAACGTAAATAAAATAGAAAAGCCTTAAGTTCCATTGTCTCGATGTATTTAATTAAGACAAAATTATTACCATTTTCAGTGATAATGACAGTAGGATTTCCATACTTTATCTTGATGTAGTTCATCAATTTTCTGATTCCCTCTGGCACAATGTACAACCATACAGAAGATGCCTGCATTCACCAAGTATGTAATTAGAAATTTATATGTCTAGTGTTTAAGCATCTAAGCTCTGATAATTAACAATAAATACTCGTTTAGTTTACCCGGTCTCCTATTGCTTTCCCAGACTTCCATGCTGGAAAGGAGGAAATAACAATGTTAGTCAGGTTCTAACTTCCAAGTTTGGTAAAAAACGACTATTAGGCCTAGTTTGTTTCCAGTGCAATTTTATTTACATTGGTCCAACACTACGGGAATACAAATATAAGTTTGATTTAAATTTTAAATGAAACCTGCAGCAAAGCAGAGCACACCCAGAACCAAAAGTTAATCAGAATATGAAATACTCATTTGCACTCTCTGTTGTACCATTTATACTCTTTTCAAACTGAGTCAGTAATGAAGTTACATTATAAATAAACCAAGACATGCACTTAGGCCCTGTTTGGTTCGTGAGAATACGGGTTTAGATTCAGAATTGGAATGGGCTATTCCTATTCAAACTATTTGATTGAGCGGAATTGGAATCTCATTCCTATTTCTGCTGGAATGACATTCCCCTATTTGAGGGAATGGTCATTCGCTGTCCCTCCCTTGGGAATAGACCTGTTCATAGGCCGAGCCGGGCTTTGCATATGTACCAATAGAATACACTTAGACCTGAGCCCGAACCCGGCCCAACCATTGGGCCTAGGTCTTGAGTCCGAGCCAAGCCATAAATTTGAAAATATTTTATTTTTATTTTTTTATTCAATAAAAAAGTGTTTCATTTTTATTAAAACCTTCAAAACTTAAAAAATAATAAACATCTCACTATTATTTGGAGAAAAAGAGAAGAAGAACAAAGAAAAAATATTGTATATATATTTTTTATTAAATAAAATATATTTTTATTATTTAATATTATATAGTATCAAGTCAGGCTTGGGCTTGGCCCAGGCTTTTTTGAGAAAGCCTAAGCCCAGCCCTAAAAAGTCGGGCCTAGTGCTTTAGGCCCGAGCCTGAGCCCGCAGGTCTAAAATTATGACCAAGCCCAACTTATAACGGGTTGGTCCGTGCCACCCCGTCGGGTTACCAGCCCATGAAAAGGTCTACTTGGTAATGAAATCTCATTCCATCTAATTCCAATTTTCATTCCCATTCCTGTTTGAACTAAACAGACTACAGGAATAGATCATTCTAAATTCAAATTCTGATTCCAAAAGATTTCAATTCTGCTTCTGATTCTAATTCCTGCTGCAAACCAAACAGACCCTTAATATATATATATATCTGTTGTTATGAAAAGGAATAAAAGGAAATAACAGAGTAAGAAAAGCGAGTGAAATAAGTAATTAAGGACATACGAAGTGTAATAGCACCAGAATCTGCCAAGGAGTCGTTCAGTACAAAACCGACTATATTAGTTGAGTTGTCTTTAGCGTAATACGTGGTGTAGTGATTTATACCCACAAAGTCCAAAGACCCTTTAACTAATGCAGCCTCAGCTTTAGAAAATATTGGCAACCGGCTTCCAACTCTACTCCTCATTGAGCTTGGATATTCCCCATAAAACAGTGGTTCCATAAACCTGAGTAACAATTACTTAGATTATTTATTAGTGAACCAATATTTTTTTCCACATAACTCTTAGCCATATAAAATTACCAGCCAAACTGAAAATCTTGAGCTCTCTGTGCTGCTTCAATGTCCTTGGCAGAGTCTGTCATCGGTTCGAACCACATAACATCGAACGCTATCCCCACTGAACCATGTTGTTTTTGCTGTAAATATATAAGAGTCTAAAGTAAGCATCCAAAATAACTCAATCTGTCTGTGAATGTGACCAAGCTAATTGTGGGCTGTGTTGAGTGTTCGGCCTAAGCTTAATAAATGCAGCAGGGTTGGGCCAGTGGCCCATTGATTCTTATAAATCAGGGCCAGGAGCCCAATTCCATTTGGGGCTATGTTACCATTATGAGAAAGCAGTTTGTTTAGAGTCCGAATCTATTTACAACACACAATCTCTGTGCACTAGTAACATTTTCCTGTGTATAATACTATGTAGGTGAATGAGATATTCCCTATGTGTAGTTGCGATATTATGTGGGCAGAAGATCTGGAGTCATTGATTTGGTTACTCTAGTATTTGGATTGTAATTTGGAATTGAACTTAGTGATTTACCTTGTATTTCTTGCGGTAGATGTCAGCCACGGTTGCATGAGAAAGGAGAACGTGGTGGCCAACAATGTAGGGCTCGGTTGCTGAGTTGCCGGCTCGACAGAAGAGCCGAAGAAGAATTGAGCACCGCCCCGGTGCCTGGAGACCCACATCATAGCCTTGGATGGCAAATGTGTGTGGCTCATTGAAAGTAATCCAATGCTTCACTCGGTCCCCGAACTTCTGAAAGCATGTCTCTGCGTATACCGTAAAATCCTTTCTGTTTTTTTGGTCATTTAGGTCGATATGAGGGAAGATACTTGGGCCATTTCATCACAAGTAATAATAATGGGAAGAACGAAAAACACAAGCAAAGAAAAGAAAAGAAGAAGGGAAGATCAAGTAGAGATACGTACATGATTTGGGGGTCGAGCCATCCCTTGTATTTGTCAGCCAAGGCTTGGGGAAGGTCCCAGTGATAAAGGGTTATATATGGTTCAATTCCTGCAATATGCAATCCCACATGTCTTTGGTTTAGATACCAGAACAGAATTGGTTGCATTTCTTAATCAATTTGGGTGTGAGTGTACCTTTGGCTAGCAAGGCGTTGATGAGATTATTATAATGGTCGACTCCGGCCTGGTTTATTTCTCCACTCCCGTCTATTCATAAGACCAAATAACACAAAAAAGAAAACCTTAATCACCATTTAGATATATATATATATATATATATATATACAAGGTTTTTCTTTCTTTGTAAAATAAGGAGTTAGCTAGATTAATAGGATGAATTAACTCACTTGGGAAGATCCGAGACCAAGCGATGGAAAAGCGATAAACATCCATTCCCATATCTTTCATAAGCTGTATATCCTCCTATACTCCCATTTTACATCGCATTGCATACATGTAGTGATGTTACATTAGCAACAAATATTATAATTGTATATAATAGCATCGAAGAGGGAAAAGAGGATACTCACGTTAAAGCGATGGTACTGATCAACTGCAACATCTGCATTGCTGAAATCAGCTATTTTACCTATACCAACATGGTGTGTGATGAATCAGAGTGAAACAATAAAGTAAAAAGTAAAAACTATACTACACTTACCTCAGAATTTTAAATTTCAGTCCAGATTTATAATAGTTCAAAATTTCTTCGGGGTTTTTATGAGGGGACTGTAAAAAAGATTTTTGAGAGGGAGTGCAGTTCAAAAATTCCAATTTCATCTTCTCAAATACCTCCGTGACCCCACCTATAACATCAATACCCGTGTATGTATTAACATCAATTCTGAACTGATACCCACCAAATTCTACGTGGAGCTAAGATAAGATTTGTTGAATGGACCAAAGGTCCGAAACAATAAAAACCCCAACAATAAATTGGTTGATCTCCACAATCCGGCAGAATTCAGATAAGGTTAAATGATTCAACCATGGTTCACATAGTGAAACAGTCTAACCCGTCAGGCTGGTTCACTGGTTAGACTGCCTAGATTCTATGAGGCGTGCATTGACTCATTCGGATGAGATTACCAAACCCGACTCACTCCGCCTCATGAACACTATTACACTGATTCTATGAGTTAGGTTAAATGGTTTAATCTATTCCATGTCATCATATATATATGTATTAAGTATATATATATAATCAATAAATATGTTTTAGATATGTTATATGTATTTTATATTTAGTTTATATTTTTTAAATCAGTTTTTAATTTTTTATTTATAAAAATATTAAAAATTGTAATTTGAGGCCAAAAAAAAGTTTTTTTTTTTGCAAAAATAGTGGGGCAAAGCACCTACAGCCCCTTCAGACATTTAGATCTTGATAAATTACTCAAAATAAAAAAAATACCTAAATTAGACATCAAAATGTAAAGTTATGACTTCTAAAAATTTGTAAACATTGAATGTATAACCCACGACCAGGTGACCGGGTCGAATGGATCAATAATTGAATCGATCAGATCAAACAGTTTTTAACCAAGTCAATAATTTTTATCATATAATGGAAGTCTTAACTGAACCGAACCTTAAATCTTGGCCAGGTGACAATTTGACCAACCATATAAATGGCGGGTTAAAAACACTGTTATAACCAAATTCCAAATTAAGGCTGATCTGACGGGTTGAGTGTAAGAACGTAGTTTGACCATTTAACCCGGCCCACGATATCTGTGCAGCTGCAAGCCTGCAACCTGGACTTCTCTAACAATCCTTTTTAAAGCCATTATCCAGACCTCATAACTCTTCTTCCATCACACAGACAGTATTGTCAGGTCAGATCATATTGGATCGTCAAACGGGAAATAAATCCTACAGGCTACAACCAATAAATTTTCTCATACTTGTCACTTAAAATCACCGAAGCTACCTTTGGAAAATCAATTTTTTAATACAACTGTCAGCATATTTATTTAATGCTCACTAGAGAAACCTTAACAAACCTTGTATAGGTTTTCTTGTCTTTCGTTTCCTTTCTCTACCTTTTCTTTCAAACCAAACATAGCCTAATTAAGATGATTCATGTTGATGAAGGCCTTATTCATCTTTTGGGGAAATGGAGTGAAAAAGTTCACGTTCATGTTTCAATAACAGTGGATCCCACAAAAAGAACAATTCACAAGCAGTTCGTCTAAGACTTTCATTTGCATCTAGATAAATGGTTTATATGGACAAATGCATCTATCCGATTAAGTGTATTTTAGAAAAAAAAAATTACCTAGATAAGAGTACTTATTTATTGTTCTTTTATTCCTAGCATAAAGGTATAATGACTGATGTATCAAAAAAAGTGACATTATTGAAAAGACAAAATTATCCCGTCATGTATGTGAGTTTTGGCATGCATCACATGGATAAATAATTCAAATTTGAGAAGAGAGTATTACTTTCCCAAGTAATTGGGTCGTTTAGGAACCAATCTTTTTCAAGGAACCCATTAATACTGAAAATAAATATGGATTTATTTCTTTTTTGTAGGACTTACCAACTTACTCGCAAGACTTTAGATAAATCAATTACTGATCTGCTTGAAAAATTGATAATACATGATGAGATAATATTATTCCTTCAATAATGTTACTTTTGTTTGGATAAAATAGTCATTATACAAGTTTACTTAGAGAATAAAAAAATATTAATAAATACACTTATTCGGATAAATGTTTTTCAAAGAAGTGCATTTACCTAGATAAATGACTTATCAAAATGCAAACATAACTAAAATAAAATGGAAAGAAAGAAAATACTATATTATTATTATACTAACGCCACATGTAATTAATCATGTGGCCTCCACCTTCACCATGCAAGCCCCACGAGAGATTCAAATGATATTTGAAACCAACTGCAGAGATGCATGAAGAGAGGTGATCAAATTAATTATTTTCCTTGGCAAAAAAGAATTACCGAATGAATGGGCAAAAGTGTCCCACACGGTTTTTCCTCTGCCATCCTCCTCCACGGCTCCTTCGTACTGAATATATCAAAACAAAAGCAAATGTAAATAAATATTTTTTAACATGAAGATATAATAAACCATACTCGTTCAAATATAAAATGGGAAACTATAGATCAACATTCCAAATAATGGAGAACTGATCCAAATCTGATAAAAGTGGAACCGTATCTTTCCGGATTCTACTTCATCCGAATCCGGGGAATTTTTGATAGGTTTAGGAGTTAGGACTTGAGAATAAAAAAGGTTGATTCAAATGGGTGGGTGAGTGGATAAAGTATAAAAATTCCTACTGACGAAGACGATTTCAGACCTTTGTTTGACCTCTGATAAGAAAGCGTTTTGGACTCGGTCGCTGGTTAAATTTTCATGGATGTAATCTTTGGAGGATTCAAATTCAAACCGAATAAGGAAAGAAAAAGAAAATCAAAATCCACGAAATGAATGGGCCTCAAGTAACAAATAAGTCAAATAACAATCAAACCGAATTTCGGGTTTCGGCCCAGCCAATCTCCTGAGTGGACTGTGGACCCATCTAATGGCAAGTCAATGAAGTCATAGGGACTTAGGGACCCAGAACAAGAATTCAGCACAAGAAAACAATTGTCTCAATTATTATTGGTTTATTTATCTTTTTTTTTGGTAATTAAATTTTGTTATTTTGAAAACTAAATGTGGTCTATTGATCTTCATTTCCAAAAATAAACTAATAGAATAGAATGAGATGTAAAATAGTCCTCTAAATTTCACCCACTAGAAATTAACCACTTAATTCTTTTTACCTGTTTTCATTTTTCAATAAACCGTTTCTCTAAAGATGTTTCCTTTTCATTTAGATGGCCTTCCGAATTCTACCCATGAATAAATTAGTTGGAGCTAGAAACCTATAATCCAGTTCTCTCAAACCCCAATCGTGGCGGACTTTCAGGTGAAGATGGAGTAGGTTACGGAATATAACAATCAAACCACAGATTGATTAATATTTAAAGAAACAAAAAAAAAAAAAAATTAAGAGTTTACATGGATGATGAAACTACGGTAGTTCTTTTAACTTTTTAAGTAGTGATGAATTCGACTAATAATCTTTGAAGGAGTTCAAAAACCAGAAATGTTTTAGATATAACGAATGCCCGACACTGAACAGATATATAGCGAATCAGATGAGTGAACGGAACAAATAGTGAATGAAAGAAAAAAAGACATGAGATGAAACCAACCTGGTAAGCTGAAGAAGCAGTGCCAAAAACGAAACCTTTTGGAAAACTTGCTCTGTTAATCTGGGTAACCTGTGAACAATAACCGCTCTGAATCTCTAAACCCAGTAGAAGGAAGGCAAAAACAATGCCTTCTCCCAATGAGAAACCCATATCTTCTGTGAGAGAGAGAGAGAGAGAGAGAGAGAGAGAGAGAGAGAGAGAGAGAGGGTTATCGTGAAAGTATGGTGTTACGGCTGGAGTGATCTGGATTTATAGAAGCAGACAGCCCAGAATTTGGAGGGATGGAGTGGTGGGGACCTCGAGAATTGGGTTGTTGAAGAAACCGAAGGTGACGGTAGTGGCGCTAGTGATTGATAAAAGTGAAGAATCATTGAAGGCGATTTCTCCTTTCACACATATTTTCTGGCCTGTTTGGAATTTGGATGTTGTTGTCCAAAAAACTTTGATGCGGGATTGGGATTCAGTCGATGCAAAGTCCGCTCAAACAATTCGAACAGTGTTCGAACGGGCGATGGATCGACAATAACGAGAAACATTATCTGCGACCACGGTCGCTGAACAATTGGCCGACCTTGAATGTGAACGCGCTACAATTTGCAATAAAAAAATGATAAAAATCAATTAATTGTAATGCATCTTGAATTTATTGTAAAGAGTAGCTTGTTTATTTTTCAACAGGGGTCTCTAAAGTTTTTCTGTGACCACAGTAGCAATTAATGCGACATCCACAATTAACTCTTCCGTTCCAATTTTTTTAGCAAATTACGCTCAGTTTGGAAGGAGTACAAATGCAGTTTGGAAGTTAATTATATATATATATATATATATATATATATATATGAATAAATATAAATAGTTTTTATTACTATTTTCTATTATTTTATAAGCTGTCATTTTTTAAGACATTTATACAGTCTACAAGTTCACATAAATTGACTCTTATATGCCAAATTTGTAAAATTATACGGGTTACTAAGTTCAATTTGAACTGTTTATTACTTTAATTTAACCATTCTTATTCTTATTATTAATTTATTTTATTATTTAATTTAAAATTTTTGTTATATAGTAATAATATTAACTAAGTGTCTGTTTGGTTTGCAGGAATAGGGGTCTAGAATCGTAATTGGAATGAATTATTCCCATTTCAACAGTTTGGTTGGGCAGAATCAGAATCCCATTCCCATTCTTGTTGGAATCGCATTCCCCCATTTGAGGGAATGGCCATTCTCTGACCCTCCCTTGGGAATAAAATCCCACTAATTTTAATTTCCATTCCCATTCCTGTCTGAACCAAACAGACTATGAGAATGGACCATTCCGATTCTGAAGGATTTCGATTCCGATTCCGACTACGAACCAAACGGACCCTAAATTTGTAATTATTTAAATATTTACTCAATTAAGTAAATAATAATAACAATCAGTTATTTATAAAAATAATTAATAATAATAACAATTATCAAGTACTTAATTAAGTAAATAATAAAAAACAAAATAACAATCATCAGTTATCATTAATGTTTATTCAAAACATGCCCCATTATAATTACTGAATACACTAATTAAACCTTAAATAAGAATCAATTTTTATTAACAATCATTAAAATTGTTAAGCCAAATCATTAATGTTTATTCTTAATTGCAAAATATGAATTAACAAATCTATTATATAATAATTATACTCAATTGGAAAAAATATTTTGCAAGTAATTATTTGATTTAATTTGATTTTTTTCAATTTTTGTAATTATTTATAATAGGCATTTAGGGTCGGCTCTTTATTTGATTTAAGAGACTTAACCATGTTTTATCTAGACAATGACCCCATACTAAGTAAGGGGCAACTACAATATCATTTAATTTGAAATTTACTATTTAATAATAAAAAATCAATGTCCTATTGAGCAACCCACCCCCAAAAACATATCAATAACTTTGAAATCATTAATCTATTTATAAAATAGTAAAATTAGATGGGTGTTTACAACAATATCACCAATACTCCAATACTACTTAATATTTAGGGATATATGAATGGATAAAAAATATTTAAATGATATCTATTCAAAGAGGCAAAGAAGGATGAAAATCATTCAAAGAAATTGCTAAGAAAAACAATCCATGCCAAACAACATTTGCAGATGCATCCATCCTTTGAAGTAAGAGATGAAAAATATATGACTACAATCAAATCATCATCATGTATCGCTACAATCAACAGATAATATAATTAGGACTCCAAAGCCCATCCAAAAAGGGAAACATGAAAGAAAGGAGAATAATGAGACCATTCTAAGTATGGAAGTCACCTCCAAGTTAGGTGGTAACGCTTCTTTTAATCAATCATGGTTATGAATTTTAAGTCTAATTTCCCCACAGTGCACGTAGATTTGCTAGAATATATCTTTTGGAAAAAGGTAGAGAAACTTGTACATAACCTAATGGTATGCTTGAATTATAGGAATTGGGAGATCGAAATAGGAAATGTAGGTTGAAATTATAATTTTGGATATGTTGATGTGTCAAATTCAAGTCGGTTAGAATACTCATAGATTTTTAATTCATTCATTTAGTGTTAATTTTAATATTTTTTATTCCATGTCTTTAATGAGTAAAACAGATTAATAATTATCAGTAATAAAATAATAATAATGATGATGGTGATGATGATGATGATAACAATAATAAATATATTATTATTATTATTTACTAATAAGATATTCTTATTATGTGTGTATTGATTTCGAAATCAGTAATATTAAATTGTTATTATTATTATTATTATTATTAGTAGTAGTAGTAGTAGTAGTAATATTTATTATGAAGTAATTAATTTGTTATAATTACGATTTTTTGTTAATTCCTGAAAGAATAATTGCTTTATAATTCTTTTAGTTTAACAATAATGAATAATTGAAAGTTTATAATTTAACTTTCACTAAATGAAATATTTTTTGGATAATAATAATAGTATTAATTATAATTACTTATAATAATAATAATAATGTAAATAAGTAACACTAATTATATATTTATAAAATAACTAAAATGAATTAATATAAATATAAAATGATTATATCCCAATTAATAATTAACATTATTAAAATACTTATTAATTATCATTAATTAATTAACATTTCAAAGTAATAATTGTCATTGTTATAGTTAAGGAATTATTTATCAGTAAGTAATTATAATCAATAATTAATTTTATAAATAAGTAACAATAATTATATATTTATGAAATAATTAATATGAATTTAATATTAATATAAAATGATTATATCCCAGTTAATAATTAAAATTATTAAAATACTTACTAATTTTCATTAATTAATTAACATTCCGAAGTAATAATTATCATCATTAGTATTAGTAATAATTAATTATAATTATTGATAATAATATAATTATATTAATTAATATAATATTATTAATTATAAATACTTATAATAATAATATAATTAATTATTTTATATAAATTTATGAATTATAATTTCTGATAATAATTATAATATAAATAATTAACATTAAATATTTATTTTCAAAATAATTAATATTAGTCAATATAAATATAAAATGATTATTTCCGAATTATTATTTACCATTATGAAAATATTTATTAATTATCATTTTGAATTAATAATGAGCAATATTGTTAGTAATAAATTATCATTAATTATGTAATAGCAATAATTATTATAATAAATTATTTTTTTGAATTAATAATGAGAAATATTATCACTAATTAATTATTATCAGCAATTAAGTAATAACAGTAATTGTTATAAGAAATTATTTTTGGTAATTAATTATTATATGTGAATAATTATTATTATTAATTAATAGTTGAAATTAATTAATTAGAAGTAATTAATAGTAATTAATTAGTAATTAACAATAATAATTATTAGTAATTAATAGTTGTAATTAATTAATTAGTAGTTAACAGTAATTATTATTAGTAATCAATAGCTGGAATTAATTAATTAGTTTTGTAATTAACAGTAATTAATAATTAATAGCACAGTTCCCATTTTTTAGGAAATGATTGAAAGTGGGAGCTTCTCACTTCTCACAACTCTACATGGTGGTGGACTCCACTCTGCATGTTAGTGGGCTTTTTTCTTGAACTAATATTAATCAAAATTTGACACATGCCAAGTGGGGCTCTGTTCTTGAACTACCACTAATCAGAATTTGACACATGTCCATTTTGTTTAAATCTTTGGAATGACAAGTGTCTGAATAGTGGAGAGCCACATGTTTGACGGGGGGAGGCTTTGGCCTGTAATCATTCATTTAATATATGTATAGTACAAATAAATACAAAAAGTAAGGTTTTACACTTTAGGTATTTGTATTTGTACTCCTTCCAAAATCTTATATATAACATAAGATTTTGCACTCTATATATTTGTATTTGTACTCCTAAACTGAGTCTTACTGTTTGAGAAATTTTCAGACCATATCAAACCCTTTTCATATTGAAACTAAACCATATTAAATCATTTTATTTCAATTGGATGTATTTCCTGATTCGGTTTGGGCCATTTTATGATTTTATTGGGCTTAATCCAAGTAACACCGCTACCCTTCCAAAGTTTTTTTTTTTTCTAATTTTTATGTGCATGTATATGTCAGAGAGAGAGAAAGTTAAAAGTTAAAACTTTTGTTTTACTATTTTAATATAAAATAAAAAAAATTATTATATAAATATTATATGTAAAATATTATATAGATAAAATAAACACCCTTAATAATTGGCAAGGGTCTCTAGCAAGTTTCTCTGCCCGCATCCTATCCACAGTGAATTGCAGCCCCATATTTTTACATTTGAAAATGGCAATGCAATTCACGGCAGATAGACTGCGGGTAGAAAGTAATGGATAGGAAATCGGGTTTAACTCAATGAGGCTAATAATGTGTTGTGATTAGCAAATTTGAACTCTTCGATCCCTCTATTTTTAAAAATCCAAAGTCAGCTGAAAGAACTAGGGCCAAAGTTATTGCATTATAGACTCAATTTGGAAGGAATACAAATGTAAATATATACAGTGCAAAATTGTAAATACATGCAAAATAATATAAAATATAAGGTTTTGTACTCTACATATTTACATTTGTACTCCTTCCAAACTGAGCATAATAAAAATCCTTGATTCTCTATTGCAAACCAACACACTTGTCTTATTAAATAAACTGTGATTCTCTGTACAATCGCTACAGAACTGTTTATTTCAAAGGATGGCACCATGGCTCACAGGGATCTGACATTTTAAAGAGTACTAAATTTATTAAGAAATAAGGTACACCTTGAAATTTTCTTTAAGCGAACGTTAAGAAACTTCTAAACCACTGGGCATTAAGAAATTTTTGAACCACTTCACAGAGTCTTTGGGATATCTCTTGAGCTTGTTCTTGTAGTCCACAAAATAGAGGCCAAACCTAGATGAGTAGCCTGCTGCCCATTCCCAATTATCCAATAGCGACCATACAAAATACCCTTTCACATTACACCTATCTTCCCTGCATTATTCTGGAGTTATGTGAGTTTATTCAATATTTTTATATTTTTCCTACATTCATCTCTACCTATATATTATTTATACAGAATCATGTATGAAAGGAGAAGGTGCTGCAAGTCTAATTGCCAAATTTTAATAATTTCAATTACATCGGACTAGAGTTAGGGTTCAGTTTATTCAAAACAAATTCCCAACCCAACCTGACCCAAGTTGCACCCTTAAAGGAGAGAGGAACAATTTGGCTGTCCACATTCCACAGCCTGGAGATCATGTGAAATCACTCTCTATATCTCCTATCAGCAAAATTTTCTCACATCCCTACCCACTACTCATTTGTAGTGTGTATTGAGAACATCTCCTTATGAATGACAAGGGAGATATTTCCAATGCATGCCTATAGTGTTTTGAGAAGAATTTGCGTGTAGGAGATCTAAGTTATTAGAGTTCTTATAACATGTCACAGGGAGAGATTGACAGCACAGACTTTTGAGTGATTACCAAATTTTTTCTCAAACCCCCCTTACCAATAGGATTTGGTAAGCCCAATGATCGGTAAGTATTTACCCGGGTAAATGCACTTACCAGGTAAAGTGTTTTCTATGAAAGAGTTAATTGGGTAAGTGCGTTTACCCATGTTCTTTTATTTCTCATGTAAATAAGGCAATGACCATTTTAGCCCTAAAAATTCATTATTATAAGGGGTATTTTTTCATATTCAAGTGTTGACAACTTTCCCCTAAGGTGGGAAAATTATTTACCCACATAGGAGATGGGTATCACTCGTAAGTGATACCCAAGAAAATAAACTTTCCCTGATCCCCACATAAATCTGAAAAAAGAACATGAGATTCTTGGCCAATGGGATTTTAATATTCTTTGAATAAATTTGCTGAAACCTCCCCTGAAGTTTTTGACCAATGCTGAAATTTCTCCTGAAGTTTAGTATTTGCAATCACCTCTCTTGAGTTTTTTGATATAGTTGCAAGTATACGCCCTCTGTTAGAATCCTCTAACAGAAGGCACAAAAATGTCCAAAATACCCATACAATTATTATTAAGGCTAGTTTCTACAGAATAACATTATAAACTTTATTAAGAAAAAGTAGAGAATTTAAAGTCCAACTTTACCTTTGAGTGATTGATATGAAGGGAAAATTTGAAAGACAAATCAATAAAGGAGATTGGAAGGCTTTGGGTTAGCAATTCATATGAAGAAAGAATTTGAAAAAAAAAAAACATTTTGATCAAAAGTAACTTTACGGGTATTTTGGATATTTTGATGCCTCTTTTTAGAAGATTCTGACAAAGGGAGTCTTCATCCAACTTGTTGTCTTTTGGCATGGGACAAAATTGCCTTTTTGGACATGGGTAAGTGATACCCATCCTAGGTTAAATAACTTTCCCACCCGGAAGGAAAGTTGCCAACACTTGGATGGGACAAAATTACCCCTTTTAATCATGGCTTTTTAAGGTTAAAATGGCCATTATCCTATTAAGCCAAGAAATACAAAAATATGGATAAATGTACTTAATTAGGTAATTATTTTTCACTTACCTGGATAAATGCATTTACAAGAGTAAATAGCTTTCTGAAAAGCGAACCAAGCCTAAACTCTAAACTCCGTGAGAGAGGCCCGCCACTGGCCAGGTTGGTTTAGGTGTGACTATGGTTTAACCTGGTCCTTAATTGGTTGGAACTATTTTCTGCCATAATTAAGTAGTTGATTACATACTTAATAGAAGCCAATAAGTTTGTGAGGTAGTCATTGTGGTATTTGATCCTTTTTTGGTCCATGAGCGCTTTTTTGATGGAGATTAAGGGATTATTTGCATCGTCCATCCCTACAAAACCAAAAATAAAGAAAGAAATAAATTATAAATTAAAATAGAAAAAAATGCCATTGTCTCGATGTATTTAATTAAGACAAGATTATTACCATTTTCAGTGATAATGACAGTAGGGTTTCTATACTTCAGCTTGATGTAGTTCATCAATTTTCTGATTCCCTCTGGCACAATGTACAACCATATAGAAGATGCCTGCATTCACCAAATAACTAATTAGAAGTCTATGTGTACAGCGCTCTGCTAATTAACAATTAATACTCGTTTGGTTTACCCGCTCTCCTATTGCTTTCCCATGCTTCCATGCTGGAAAGGAGAAAAGAACAATATTAGTCAATATCTAAGCTTGGCAGAAATAAAAAAGGCTATAGGCTTGTTTTGTTTTCAGAGCAATTTCATTTACACTGGTGCCAAAGTATGGAATCACAAATTTTGATTTATTTTTGCTTTGGCTTTTGTCTTATTTTGTTTGTTTGAATTTAAAATGAATTTCTTAAAATGAAACCTGCAGCAAAGTAGAGCAAAGTAAGAACATACGAAGTGTAATAACACCAGGATCTGCCAAGGTGTCGTTAAGTAGAAGATCGATTATATCAGTACTATTGTCTTTAGCGTAATACGTGGTGTAGTGATTTATGCCCACAAAGTCCAATGACCCTTTAACTAATGCAGCTTCAGCTCTTGAAAATGTTGGCAACCGGCGTCCAACTCTACTCTCATTGAGCTTGGATATTCCCCAAAGAACAGTGGTTCCAAAAACCTGAGTAACAATTACTTGTAAAGCTTAGCTTATTTAGTGAACTATTTTCATAACTCACACGTCTTTTATAGCCGAAAAAAATCAATGTTTTAAAACTCTCATTGACCTGGACGGCCTGAAGGGATGCAAACGTGCAACTTTCCCGTGTTAGGGTTGAGATTTTGTCAAAATGTTAATGGGTCCAATTCGAACCCCCCCCCCCAAGCATAAAACAGTATAAATTATTAGTTCGGGCCAACCCTTGCACCCTAAAACAGTATAAATTGGTCAGATAACCAGTTTTATTTTACCCCAAAACATAATTGACTCAGATGGTGGAACCGCTAAACGGCTGTTTGGCATCGTTGTTGTTTCCCGGAGCAATGGCGCTATATCAGCGCCACATCGGAAAAAATGGTGCTCCAGGAAATGGGCATTTGTTTAGAACCATTTTTCTATAAAAAATGATACTTCAAGGCGACGAAAATCGGAAAGGGCTTGGGGCAATGCTAAATTTGGCATTTCCTGGAGCTGCAGCTCGTTGCTGCCAACAGGACAGTGATGTAGCATTGATGTAGCACTGAATAATGGGTATCGGTGCTGAAAACGTTTCCTGGAGCATTTATACCAAACAGAAATAGTTGTTGCTCCAAAAACGTCCTACCTGACAACAACGACTCCAAACAGAAAAAGTTGTGGTTAGAAAACGGTGCTTCCAACCACACATCAGCAGTATCGATACCAAACATATACTAAACCATTTGGCCTGATAAATGGTTTTTAGATCAATTATTTTGTAATTATCTTTTTTTTTTGAAAATCTTAAATATGTTTTGGATTGATCAATTCGTACTGAATGGTCCAACAGATCACCCAAAAACTAGACATCAAAGTGGTTTGGTCTCTGGATTGATTTTTAGAGCCTTGTATAAATTACCAGCCAGACTGAAAATCTTGAGCTCTCTGTGCTGCTTCAAAGTCCTTGTTAGAGTCTGTCATCGGTTCGAACCATATAACATTGAGTGTTATCCCCACTGAACCATGTTGTTTTCGCTGTAAATATACAAGAAACGAAGTAAGTATCCACGATAACTAATCTGTGTGTGTGAGTGAATGAATGTGACAAGCTTGGGCCAGTGGGCAATGGCCCATAGATTCTTATAAATCAGGGCCAAGGGCCCAATTCCATTTGGGGCATAGTGATTTACCTTGTATTTCTTGCGGTAGATGTCAAACGCGGTTGCATGAGAAAGGAGAACATGGTGGCCAATAATGTAAGGCTCGGTTGCTGAGTTGCCGGCTCGACAGAAGAGCCGAAGAAAAATGGAGCACCGCCCCGGTGCCTGGATACCCACATCATAGCCTTGGATTGCAAATGTGTGAGGCTCGTTGAAAGTAATCCAGTCACTCGGTCCCCGAACTTCTGAAAGCATGTCTCTGCGTATACCGCAAAATCCTTTCTGTTTTTTTTTTTTTTCATTTAGATCGATATGAGCGAAGATATTTGAGCGATTTCATTTTCCCAAAAAAAAAAAAAAGAAAGGAAGATCAAGTAAGAATACTTACATGATTTGGGGATCGAGCCACCCCTTATATTTGTCAGCCAAGGCTTGGGGAAGGTCCCAGTGATAAAAGGTTAGATATGGTTCAATTCCTGCAATATGCAATCCCACATGTCTTTGCGCTTTAGATACCAAAACTGGTTGCATTTCCTATTCAATTTGGGTGTGTACCGTGTACGTACCATTTGCTAGCAAGGCGTTGATGAGATTATTATAATGGTCGACTCCGGCCTGGTTTATTTCCCCACTCCCGTCTATTCACAACACCAAACAACACATACAAAAAATAAATAATTACCATTTAGATATATACAATGTCCAAAATTTTAATTAATACGATATGCTCGTATCGGAAACTGTTCAAAACTTTAAATAAGGAGTGTTTCGGATTTTAATTATTTTCAAGGGGTATGCATATTTAAATTCGACCTCCCGATGCAATTAAAAAAAAAAAACTTAAAATAACAAAATTATGAAATAGCAAAACAACCGATACACCCTGTTCGTGCATATTGGGTCTATATATTTATACTTATAAGGTTTTTTCTTCCTTTCTTTTTTATTCCTTAAATGAGAAGTTGGATTTATCTGATAAGTTAACTCACTTGGGAAGATCCGAGACCAAGCGATGGAAAAGCGGTAGGCATCCATTCCCATATCTTTCATAAGCTGTATATCCTCCTATACCCAGATTTCAGATGGCATGCATACATGTAGTATGTTATTACTTGTTACATTATCAATCAATATTATTATAATTGTTGATATCAGTTTGAAGAGGTTAAAAGGAGACTCGTATTATAGCGATGGTACTGATCAACTGCAACATCTGCATTGCTAAAATCAGCTATCTTACCTGCACAAACCCTGGTGAGACAGTCTAAAGTCAAAACCATCAAATTGTGAGATGCATGGTTTTCGAACCACCATTGATCCGGATGGTTGGTTTTCACCCTAAACTGAACCGCTATTTTGTCCATAATTGTTGAATTGGTAAATGATCCATTCATTCGGGCAGTGGTTAAACCATCATCCCGTTTGACCTGAATAACAGTTTTGGACTGTTTTTATTTTAATTATATATATATTTTTTATTTTTTTATTTTCATGTATTCATCCATTCAGAGTCTTCAGAGCGAGCGGTCAAACTGCCGACCCAAAAACTCGTGGCCACAGTGGTTTCAACTCCAGGTTGGTTTTAAAACATTAGTGAAGTATATACAGTGCACAACAAAAATTGTGGCCTCCACTCTACCATGCATCCCACGCGGTTGATCTTAGAAGTTAGAACTGCCAAAAAGTTGACCTAACAAACGAGCCCAACCTGAAAAAAATAGGGTTAAGGTCTCATATTTAGTCATCTGAATTTGAAAATGACCTGACCCAACCCAAAGAAAAAACTGGGTTGGATTGGATTGAGTCACGGGTCAACTTGTTGATCCGATTGTTAAGTTTAATTGGGACTGTTTATGTAGTTTAAAAATTTTCACTCTTTAATCTTTATTATTTAGTCTTTACTCTTTGAATCGTTGAATGTTCATTTCGATTTCGACTACGAACCAAATGGACCCTAAGACTCCTTAGCCTTAATTAATTGTGTTATTTTAAATTGAGGATAAATTACAGACTGCCACACTGTACTTAGGGGTGGTAACACTTACCCCCTCCCCCAACTCCTTTTAACTTTTTAGATTCCAACACTTTACCCCATTTATTGGCATTCCGTTAGTTATCTTTATGAAATATTCCTTTATTTTTTCTAAAAAGTAGAGAAAGGAAGGGAGAGGTAAGGAAACCTCTACAAATCTTGTAGTAGAAAGCCTTATGTGCTGATTTCGGCCAAACTTCTTGTGAAAGGAAGAGGAGAAAGTTGGGGATTTCAGCGATAGACAGAGGAAATGGAAGAAAAGAAATGAAGGTTGACTAGGATAGTGATTATTAACCCTAGTCGCCAGCCCCTCATTCTATTTATAATTAACTTAAATATGGGATATTACAAAGATGCCGCTAGTATGGCGGCAACTCAACTAAGTACTTACAATTCCTTTAAAAATAAAAGACTAATGGACCCAAGGCCCAACAACTTCTTAAAATAAAAAGAAAACAAACTAAACATAAATTGGCCCAACATAAATCAACCCACTCAACATTCCCCCTCAAGTTGGGAATAGATGTCACACATTCCCAACTTGCGTATGTTCCAGCTTATTCTTCGCAACACCTTTTGTGAGAACATCAGCAAGCTACAGATCAGAAGAAATGTATGGAAGTAAACTTCTCCAGAAGTTACCCTTTCTCTGATAAAATGTCTATCTACTTCAATGTGCTTAGTACGGTCATGCTGGACTGAATTATGGACAATATTGATTGTTGCCTGGTTATCGCAGTATAGCATCATAGGTTCTTTTGCCTGTACACCAATTTCTTTTAACAGAGAACGGATCCAGAGAAGTTCTGAAACTCCATGTGCCATGGCCCTATATTCCGCTTCTGCACTTGATCTTGCCACAACTGTTTGTTTTTTACTCTTCCATGAGACCAGGTTACCCTCAACTAGGGTGCACACTCCTGAAGTTGACCTTCTGTCATCAAGGCATCCTGCCCAATCCGCATCTGTATAGGTCTCTAGCTTCAGTTGTCCATAATCAGTAAACAATATGCCTCTACCTGGATGTCCCTTCAAATATGCAAGGATCCTATCAAATGCCTTCCAGTGTTAATCTCGTGGAGCATGCATGTATTGGCTCACTACACTTACTGCATAGGAGATGTCCGATCTTGTCATACACAAGTATAGTAGCCGACCCACAAGTCTTTGGTATCTCCCAAGGTCCTTCACTGGTTCACCTTCTGATGTACTGATTCTATGGTTCTGATCAATGGGGGTGCTAGCTGCCTTTGTTCCAAGTTTCCCTGTCTCTTGGAGAAGGTCCAAGACATACTTCTTTTGAGAGATAAAAATGTCATGTTTCGATCTTGCAACTTCAATGCCTAAGAAGTATCTTAGTTCTCCAATATCCTTAATCTCAAATTCCTTATGCATGTTCCTCTTCAAACTATCAATCTCACTCAGATCATTCCCAGTGACAACAATGTCATCCACATAAACAATTAGGATTGACACCAAAGATCCCCTGCGTTTCACAAACGAGGTGTGATCAGATTGAGTTTGAGTGTAGCCAAAAACAATCAGGGCCTTTCTGAATCTGTCAAACCATGCTCTGGGAGATTGTTTCAAGCCATATAGTGACTTATTTAGCTTGCACACATTTCCCTTTTCAGCATTATCATAAAACCAGCTGGAAGATCCATATACACCTCTTTTTGCAGATCCCCATTTAGGAACGCATTATTTACATCCAGTTGAAACAAGGGCCAAGAGTATGAGGCAGCAAGGGAAAGGAGTATCCGAACAGAGGTTATCTTTGCAACTGGCGCAAATGTCTCTAGATAATCAATGCCATAGGTCTGTGTGTATCCTTTTGCAACAAGTCTTGCCTTATACCTCTCTATACTTCCATCTGCCTTATACTTTACTGTGTAAACCCATCTGCATCCAACTGTCTCCTTGCCATCTGGTAGGTCCACAATCTCTCATGTCTGATTCTTAATCAAAGCCTCCATCTCTTCCTGGATAGTTGTCTTCCACTCAGGTTTGGAGAGAGCTTCACTAACACCCTTGGGTATAGACACTGAATCAAGAGAAGAGAGAAAAGCACGATAGGAAGAAGAAAGTCCACTATAGGATAAGTACTGTGAGATACAATGGGCAGTGCACTTTCTCTTCCCTTTTTTAAGAGCAATAGGGAGATCAAGGTTATCTATAACAGTGTCAGTAGGATCAATGGGAACTGAAATAGTGGGATCAAGAGGAATACCTGAATTCGTATCAGCCGAATCTGGAGTCTCTAAGGGATTGACAGGAAGTGGTGTGAGTTCTGCTGTAGTGGAATCAACCGCCTTATGAAGTCTCTGCCGTGAGTAATGCTGTGAGATGGAACGCAAAGGAGGTGACATCGGGTGGTGGTCAAACATAGGAGTAGACATAGGAATTGGAACTGGGAGAGGCATAGACTGCTGACTTACTTCCCCAAAACACTCCCCCTAAGAAGGATCCTTTGAGAAGAAGTACGTGGATTCAAAAAAGGTAACATCTATAGTAACATACCGGTTCCCAAAGACTGGATCATAGCTGCAGTACCCTTTTTGATTCTCTGCATATCCAAGGAAAGCACATTTCTTTGCCTTGGGATCAAGCTTTGAACGGTGAGGACCAAGAATATGTGCAAAGCAGACACATCCAAATACCCTTAGAGGAATATGAAACATCTCCCCCTGAGGAAAAAGAAGGCTGAATGGGGTCTTGAATCCGAGTACACGAGAGGGCACTTTGTTAATTAGATATACTGTCGTGAGAACTGCATCACCCCAAAAACGAACCGGAACTGTGGCTGTGATCATCATGCTTCTTGCCAACGATGTGTCTGTTCTTCCTCTCTGCAACACCATTCTGCTGTGGACTATAGAAGCAATTGCTCTGATGGATAACACCATACTCCAACAGATATCAGGCAAGATGTCTCTCAAAATATTCCCTAGCATTGTCAGATCTGAACATCTTTATTCTTGTTCCAAACTGTGTTAGTATCATCTGGTGGAATTGCCTCACCAAGGATGGTACTTCATCGTGTGATTTCATCAGGTAAATCTAGGAATATCGAGAGAAATCATCCACAAACAAGAGAAAATAGTGATAACCACCCATAGAGGGAACATGATAAGGGCCCCACACATCCAAATGAATAACATCAAAGGGAGAAGAACATCTTTTATTACTAGGTTTAAAAGAATGTCTACAATGCTTTCCAAGTTCACAACCCTCACACTTCAAACTTGACAGACTCACAAACAATTTTGGAAACAAACAACTCAAAGAAGAAAAGGATAAATGACCCAGATGGTTGTGCCAAACCATAATCTGACCCACAGATTTTGACTCACTATCTCTGCAAACATGATGGCTTTGGTGAAGAGGGAGAGCATCCAAAAGGTAGATTCCATTCACTTTACGACCACTCCCAATCGTCCTCTTTGAATCCAGATCCTGCAAAATACAGCGTCCAGGAGAAAAAATCACTGAGCAGTTCAAATTCTTAGTCAAACTACTAACAGATAACAAATTAGTGCTCAATCTAGGAACATGGAGGATAGAGGGTAAGCAAATAGAATCATTAATCTTGACAGATCCCTTCCTAGCAATAGGAACATGGGATCCGTCAGCTGTGGAGACCCTATCTCTGCCAAAACAGAGTTGATAAGAGGAGAAAATAGTGAAGCAATGGGTCATATGCTCCGAGGCTCCAGAGTCTATAATCCAAGGAGATCTCTCCTTACCTGAAGTAGAATCATAGTTTGTAGTGACATGTGAACTACTTGGGTGGGCAAAGGAGGTAGAGTGAGCTCCACCTGTACCTTGTTGTCCGCTTACGGCTGAACTGGAACTAGTTGTATCCCTCTGATTCAGAAGTAATCCAAACCTTTCAAGCTCGGCCCTTACTGCAGCAGCTGCAACAGACTCCAAAGCAGCTGTAGTAGGGGGGCCGGAGTATCACCGGTAACTGCCATGTGTGCATTTCCCTTCTTATTCTTCAATCTGGTCGGTACAAGATGTGGATGAAGCTTCCAACAAGTGTCTCTTGTATACTTAGGCTTCTTACAGTAGTCACAGACCAAGTCCTTTTGTCTTCCCTTTTGTTTTCATTGCCATTCTGTTTAGGTTTCACAGCACTTACCATAGAAGACTGATCAGAATTGAGATTTTTCATCATTACATCCCTCCTGCACTCCTCTCCTGACACAAAGGCATATGCTTGGGAGAGAGTGACACTGTCCCTGGAAAGAAGATGCTGTCGTGCAATGTCATACTCAAGGTTAAGGCCAGCAAGGAATTCGAACACCCTATACTTCTCTAAATGTCTTTGATAAGTAGCTGCATCCTTGGTGGTTTCCCAAGCAAAGGTTTCTAGATGGTCGATCTCCTGCCACAGGGTCTTAAGGACTAAAAAATAGGCTGCAACAGATCTATCTCCCTGCCTTGTGGCAATAATTTGATTTCTTAGTTGATAAGCCCTAGCAACATTCTCCCTCTGTGAATAGGTCTCTACAACCCCATCCCATATCTCTCCTTAGCAGTGTTTGCCCATAAAAAAGTTTTTACTTATACGTGGCAACATAGAATTACACAACCATGTCATTACCTTATAATTTTCTTGCACCCACCGGGAGTTGCCAGTTTCGGGTTTTACCTCTTCACCAGTAATATACCCCAATTTTCCACGAGCCCCAATGGCCATCTTTGCAGTTTGGGACAATTCCAAGTAATTTGAACCATCCAACCTAACTATAGTAATGGTTCTAGCTCCGAAGGGGTCTCCAGCACCTCCTCCCACTGGTCCCATTTCATTCCCGGGCTTATATTCAACTCTGTGTCCCTCCATGTGTCTCAAAGAGGTACAGAAAACAACTAAAAAATGCAGCAAGAACAAACAGAATACCTTCTGGAACCAACGACACTCCTTTGGTGTCCTGGACTTTCTTCCCACGAAAGATTCTTTTTCGGTGGGATTGGGAGAAGAGAGAGAAGAAGCAACCGCCCTCTCTAGAGGCCTCCAAACCACACGAAACTTGAATCACCCCTTACAAAAAACCCAGAGGAACCCTAAAAATTAGGGCACCACTACCTAGGTCAAAATTGAAGAGTCCAACAAAATCAGGACTCTTCCCCTTTCTTTAGTTTTTCCTGATTCTGGTGAGAAACCCTAGACCAGCTACAGGGCATACAGATCCATCAAGAAAATCCAAAAACTGGGCTTACCTAAAAGATTCGATCAGCCTCTTAAATCTCTATGCAGTCGGCCGATCTAGGGCTGCAGGAATGAATCTCTTCAAGAACCTTCAACCTGCTCTGATACCAAGTAGAAAGCCTTATGTGTTGATTTCGGCCAAACTTCTTGTGAAAGGAAGAGGAGAAAGTTGGGGATTTCAGCAATAGACAGAGGAAAGGGAAGAAAAGAGAAGAATGTTGACTAGGATAGTGATCATTAACCCTAGCCGCCGGCCCCTCATTCTATTTATAATTAACTTAAATATGGGATATTACAAAGATGCCCCTAGTAGGACGGCAACTCAACTAAGTATTTACAATTCCTTTAAAAATAAAGACTAATGGGCCCAAGGCCCAACAACTTCTTAAAATAAAAAGAAAACAAACTAAACATAAATCGGCCCAACATAAATCAGCCCACTCAACAGTTTTCTTACCTTCTCCTTCAAACCAAACATAACCTTCTATTATTGTATGAAACTATTTTGCCCTTTTAACTTAATTTTCTCTAAAACCCTAACATTCACATGTTTCCTTCATTTGTCTTAATAAAGTTGATCTTGAGAATGCCATGATAATTGTCAATTTATTAACACATGGAAGGCCATTTGTGCTTTGAAATAGTTATTTTCAACGCACATTTGTTATTGTCATTCTAGAAGGGCAATTAATAGTTTTACTTTAATCACTAACCTTGTATGAGGATCAGAGGGTAAAGTGCTGGAATATTGAGGTTTGGGTAGGTCTTGGCTACAAAACAAAGTCTGGGGCCTCAAGTATTATAATTCTTTAAATAAAAGGTGGCTATACGTAATTTATCCTAAAATTAAATGTCACATTAATAATCCGATTTGTATTTAGTATTTATCATATATTAAGGCTGTGTTTGGAAACGAAGCAAATAAGTGTTAATGCAAATATGTAGAGTGGAAAACGGTTCATATAAATTACAATATTGGGTTAGTTTTGCACTAACAAATTTACCTTCTTACCAAACAGACCTTTAGCTGTAATGGATGGAGACATGAATTCCAAGAAAACATATGCTTTTTTTTTTATCAAAAGCCCATTTGAATGCAAATTTACTTCTTTTTTATTAATGTACTTTTACATCTTTTTATCAACGTAAATATGTATTAGTCCGTCATTTATCAATGCATAAATGTAATGTTGCCAAACACAAACAAAAATGAACTAAAATGCAAATTTACCCTAAACCAAATTTACACTCCATTTGCATCCTTTCCAAATGCAGCCTAATGAAATTCATTAGCCCATTCGGCTTTGTAAAGTCAGTAGGGGCAGAGCGGTCATATTGTGCACATGCTAAACTCTTGAATTGTGTCTTATATGGTAGTTCGTAATTTGTTTTTATGCTGTTGTTGGTCTTTTTGTATTAACTCTGTTCCATTTCCTTTTGGCTATGGCCGTTCCTGATGGAAAGTTTTAGTTTCTTAAAAATAAAATCTTGAACTGAACTTCAATTTATCGTTTATATTTCATTTTGCGTTGTATATGTTTAAGCTTAGAATTTATACCAACGGTGCATAAGCATTTTTTCATGTGATGATTGTGAAATATATCTAAATAATTTATTTTTATTAAATATAATTAGGGATGCATTTGGTATACTTCGAAGTTTATGTCCTATTTGTGGTGAGGATAAATAAATCAATAGACAATCGTTTTGTGAGGTGTAGCATCGGAACAAATTTGATTTGATCTGGTGCCTCACCCCAAGATTGGGACAAAGCTGTGCCCATATGGTTCTAATAGCCTTTTTCACCCTTACAGTGGGAATATTTTCCCATGAAATAAAGCACATAAGTATAGAGATATTTTCAATGCAAAACAGTAAAAGGTTCTCGGACCGGCTTTGCCCTGATTAAAGCTGAATTCCATCCTCAGTTAGTATTGACTTACATCTAGTGGATAGTTAAATGCATTGTACGGAATCAGAAGGTACATTTTGTTACTCTACTGTGAAATAGTGCTTTAGCGGGTGTGTTGGCATCAATGCATTTCACAATTGATTCGTTTTTTGTGTCATGTGCACCACATCAGCAAATAAATGGAATCGACTAAAAAATCGCATCTAGCACTCTTGGTTCTTAGAAAAAACATTTTTATAATGATTAGCCTTGAAATTTGAGAAAGGGGGGTTTTCTTGAAACGTCAAAATGACATTTCTTGAATCGCTTGGGTGATTTTATATCACCCTATGACATGGTACATTAAAATTTGAAAAAAAAAAATGACTACTTTTTGAGATGTCATATATATATCATTATATATATATATATGTTATGATATAAATACTTCTAAAATTGACTACCTTTTTATGTTTTTAATAGAATCAGTTATTTATGTTTCTTAAGGCGTTATGAATTTTCCAAAAAACGAATCGCTTGTGAAATGCCTCGGTGCCAAACAACTAGTTAGTATCTTTATGCCTGGAAACTAAGGTACAGAAAAGATTTTTGAAGAAATATTTTTGATCCATGATATATAATTGCCACAATCCCACATCACAACCTCCTCCCTTGCCCGTACTGTGTTGCGCAGGATAATTTCCTATACTTTTTTTTTTTTTTTTTGAGTGTCAACTGATGAGCTTCTATTCAAAATTTCAACCATTGGGTCTCCCCCTCCACGTGATATACTTAAAATTAATATTGACGGGTCATATTTTTTTTTTTTATAATATTGTCTATTAGGACAGAATTTGAGAAGGTTTTGTTAGACGCTGGAATTGCTCTTCACACTAACCTCACAGGAACAATGCATCATGTATCGAGAACATCTCCCGTAAGCGCTTAAGTGTTATTATTCATGAGAGATATTTCTAAAGCACGGTTGAATGCCTGTGAGGTCGGTGACAGGTGTACTCTGTGAGAAGCAGGTCCCAATTTGTTTTGTTATAAGGATTGGACCAACTGCTAAATTGCCAAGTAAATGACTCTATTAATATTAATTTCCTTTGCTTAGCTATAAAAACTTATTAGTTTCCTTGGAAGAAACTTTCATTTCATATTTTTGTTTTCTTTTGATGATTTGATATTTTAGCAGTTCACGTGCAAACTGCAAACTAGCTAATAATCAATACAATGGAATGGATGACAATCATGAACCATTATTATCATTATCTACTTCTCTTTATTTTATTTATGTATAAATAAACCAAAAATATAAGAACAAAAACTTATATTCACATAAACAACAAAAATTAATGGAAAATGAAGGGGATTTCAAATTAATACCAGAATTTGTATTTCTTTTTATCAATATTCTGGCTCAGTCATGTGCATTTAACGCTAATTTTACTAACCCACTAATTAGGTCTAATAGTCTAATGTATAATGACTAGCTTTTATGGAGCTAAAGCAGCATTCATGACAACTAAAAGAAAATAAAGCCCTGTTTCATTCGTAGGAATAGGGGTCTGGAATTGGAATTGAAATAATCCAACTGTTTGGTTGGATGGAATCGGAATGGCCATTCCCTGTCCCTCTTAAGAATAAAGTGTCATTCTTGCTGATTCTAATTCCAATTCTCATTCCATCTGAACCAGACAGACTATGGGTATTGACCATTCCGATTTCGATTTCAAAAGATTTTAATTCTGATTCTAACTGTAAATCAAACGGGCCCTAAGACTTTGTATTTCTTTTTAAATGTTAAACTCGACAAATGACAATTAGAACAATAATTTGGGACACAATACTGATTTCACATTTTCTATCCCCAGATCCTATGGGGAGATCGACTTCCATCAGGGCAAACCGGTGCCCACACTGTTCTAATAGCCTTTTGCAATTTTGCATTGGAAATATCTCCCCATAAAATAAAGCACACAAGTAAGGAAATATTCTCAATGCAATGCAGTAAAAACTGCTCAATAAGCTTTGCCTTGACTGAAGCTGAACTCCTCTATGGGTTACTCGGCCCTAAATATGGTCTTAAAAACCTGGTCCATAATCTTGCACCGACACTTCATGTTTTGTGCATGTACAAGAACAAGTTGCCAATTGACTAATTGAGTGTTTTTTCTGAAATTATATTTTTCTTCTACCATTTAAAAGCATATAATGAAAGGTTTGACATATTTATTATTTATAATATGTTAAATATATTATAAAATTTGGTAAAAATTGCTTTCCATGATTATGATTCTATATTTTTGAAAATCCACAGTATTGATTATTCATGTATTATCTCGGGCTGGGCTCTGTGGATATAAGATGGTTTATGGCCCACTGCTTGGCCCCATGTTTGAAGAATTGGTCCAACCACATTATACGGAACTGGGAAAAGGATGTTCTACGGTAAAACGGTTTCAAAATTCAAAGATGTTCCCAAAATCGTGCCTACGTAGTAGTACGTACGTTTGGGCAGCACAGAAAAGATTGAATATAAAAGTTTCAAAAGGGGCTGTAGGAACCGTTTGATGGTTCCATTGGTGGGTCCAAAATCTCTGAACACGTTAAATAACTACTAATGGGCCTAAACCCAGAAAAAGGAAATACCTCAGTCCTCAAGGCCCAAAGCCCCAAACTGAGAAAGGGTTTCAGTTCAGACTTTCAGTAATTCAGTTTAGCGAAAGCCAGGATATAACTGACAAGAACGTGATTTCAACCGCCAAATCAAAATCAACGATAAGCGCTCCCATAAATCCATCAAATTCCAATCCAACGGATTTTAAAGCAGGTTGGCACTTGAAGAATCTGCTCTACATCACTTCCCGGGAGAGAATAGTTTCCGCTTTTCCCACCAAAAAGCTCCCCCATTTCACCATTTATTTTCTAGGGTTTTTGTTTGAAAACTTTGAATTCGAACCCAAAATCGGTGGGTATCTCGAGCTTTAATCAGTCTTATTGTTTCAGTCCGATCTCCTAAACTTAAATGCTTTGTGCAAAGTTGTACATTAATCTGTGGTTATTCGTTATTCTGTGAATAGTAAGTTGCTGACTTCGCCCTCTAACGTAGCTTCATTTTCACTATCTTGTTTGTTCTTTTCTCAGCTATTCATGCTCCTCCTTTTCTGTTTGTTGATTGTTTCGAGCAATTTTAAATTTCAAATAATTGTTGTTGTTATCCGATTGTTCTTACCTTGGATTTTGTTTGTGGACTCTATGTATTTTAGATGATTCATAGGCTGCTTCTGTTATTAGATTCCTCGAGAATATGTTGTGGAAATTGCATATTTAGGAAGTAGAATATCGGAAATTTGAAACCCAATCTCAAACTGATTGATGCAGTCTTTTTACAATTATTTTAGCGATTAACCCCTTCTTACATTAAGAACATAATAGGAAGAAAAAGGTACAGAAGCTGTATATAAAGAAATCCAAATCCCCTGACCAACAAAGCAAATGAAACTCAATGGCCAGATTAAGGATAGTACCGTGGATAGACAGACTACATTGGCATCATGTAAGAGAACTAGAACAGTTTTTTGATGTTATATGCTTATATCCTTTGTATAATACCCAGAACTGAAAACATTAGTGTCCACTGGTTAGCATACTCTGTTTATAGCATGATTGCACGTTCAATAGTATGCTCTAATGAATACCCTTTCTTTGCCATAAAAAAGCAAATATAGATGCAATCCATCACCACCCCCAACCCCCCAAGAGAAACAACTAATAATGATATGTAAACAACCCCTAAACGAATAAGTAAAGAATACGCCCAAATTTTTATCTTATATGGAAATTCGGTACCAATGTGGTGAAGATAATAGTATGTTATGATATATCAAATGCCATAGTTCAACTCTTACACAAGCTAGTGAAGAAGACACTCTCACTTATGGCTGATCTCTGCAGGGTTCCTAACAGGGGATTCTGGAGGTTCAAAAATGAATAAACACCAACAGAAAAAAAAAAAAAAAGAGCAACTGTGTCATCTATGGTTCTCCTCATCTTTGAAATACCTGCGCGTTCTTCTTTGTTTATGCTGGTATGGAAACTGTACTCAATTACTAAATATTTTACATTTCCTCATTTGCTGTTTTCCACATGATATAAACAAATATATTTGTTCTGAAGGTCATGGTAAACTTCACATAAATATTTAAGCGTCTCAATGAATTGGTTACGGATTAGGATTAGTTCACCTTGCCCAGAAAAAAATCCATTACCCAATGCTTTGGGTATCTGGGGTATTGAGAGAGAAGGGGTAGACTGGATATAGACCTAATATCTAGCATTTTTGGCATGTAGTGGCCACTCTCAGAATTTGTCCACCATGCCTGTAGTGAGGTGAGAGCTGAACTGGCTGATCTAGGTCATGGAGGTTGTCTATTGACGAATTAGCTGATCTAGGAAACTAAACCAGTGTACATGGGGTTGGCAATGGAAACCAGAGACCTTGCCTCTCTAATCCAGTTGAAAGTCTCCAAAGGCTTCTGTACAATTCCTTGCTTGTCATCCATTCGATAACAAAATCTGGGAATCTCCTGATGTCCTGTAAGAAATATCCTTGGATAATCCATAGAAACCAAGATTGTGACTAGCGAGTTCCTGAATAAATAATAAAGCTATCCCTCAAAGAATTCCTTGATCTATAGATCCTGAGCATTCTCGAATAATCACATCGGTGTTGTCTCTAGAACTGCCTCCAATCTTGATTGGACATGATTCCAGATAAATTTAGCGTCATGCCAGTGTTTCCAAGGTATGTACCTGATGGTGCGTGATCTGGCTACTCCTAGCTGGAGGGCGATCCGAATTCCAAATGGGCGGCGAGCTGGATCGATCTGCAAAACAGTGTATCAGAGGACCCGGGGTAGCTAACCCGGTGAGGTCGTTTTGATGCTTAAGTCAGTATTTATGCTGTGAATGTGAGCTGAATGCTTGAGGGTTTGAGTGCTAGTGAGTAGAATAATCACGCGTATCTTTGCCTTGAGATTTTGAGTCTTTATATATTGGAGTAGTCGCGGGCCTTATGGAAGAGCTTCGGGTTCTCCGGGCTGTGAAGATAAGGTTGGTTCCATTTTTGAAGGAGAGCAGTACGTTGATAAGGTTTATTGTCTACCTCTGATTCAAGCGGAACCGGGATGAGTTCTTATCGTGATATCGGGAAATTCGGGATCCGTTGGCTCATCGTGACCTCAAGAGATTCGGGATCTGTTGGGGAGGCCTTTGGAGTCGGTTATGCGGCACTTTGGCTCATTAGCTCCGAGATGGAACTTCGGTTCTTTGGTTCCGAACTGGATTAGGTGTCGAGGTGCCACTACACCGAGGCGGATTTTGGGCCGAGATGGCTGAATACCCGAACTACGAATGTTCCGAACTTGCGCCTACGTGTCCCCTTCTTGCTAGGTCGTGCCAAATCACCCTTCATCAGTACCTATTCAAGTGGCCAGAGGTACCCAGGATATCGACTTCTAGAAATCATTGCAGGGGGACATAGGTCACATGGCAATTGATAAATATCAACTTCTACCAAGAAAAAAGCCCAAAGGAAACCCAAGGTTTAATCTGGAATATCATTTCTTCAATATGATTTCTCCATCATCTCCAGCTCTGGCCAAGTTATCACTTTAATGAATTAGTAGATCTTTGGACATAGCTGAACAAGATATCAAATTTGACAAGCAATGGGCCTATGGCCTAGGGCAAAATCTTACTAGAAATTAGAGACGCATAAACCAAGAATCATGTCTTGTGAATATACATCGGTATGCAAGCACAATAGGAGGGATTTGCAAATAAGAACATCCTTGTTTTGGTTTGTTGAACACAAGTATCTCGAGGTGACTAAATATTTTGAGGAAGATCGAAGGGACCAATTTGTAAAGAATGTGCAGGTTAAACGGTGGATTGTGTGTTTTCCAATTTATCTTTAATGTAGACAATTCACTGCTTCGCTTGAGACCAAAAAAAGTTGTCCATTCCAGTGGTGATAATATGATTGACCAAAAAAAAAAGTTGAGTGGTGTCATTGCTACCTTGTTTAGTCTCCCAATTATAATAATACATTCTGTATATCCTATCCTTGAAACCTAGGTATTATTAACGAGTCTATACATTATAGTATAGGGGTGTTCATTAAAAACTGATCCGGTTAATCAGACTGACTGATATATATATCAGTAATAGAAGAAGGGATTGGCGAAACAGGATTCATGTAGCCAATCCCATATAGTTGGGATAAGGCATGGATGATGATGATGATATATAAATATATATTTATAATATACAATATATAATATGTTACATAATTTCTAGTATTTATATTATACAATTATATATTTCTTGATAATAATATTACAAATTAAAAAAAAAACCAAAGAACTGGACCAGTCAATTGGTTTCGGTTAACCAAATTGTGAGCTCCCCTATTATAGTATGATCTGTGTTTGATATTCATTAAACCAAGGTTGAAAATAACATAACTACCAGTCCATATTGTATGATATGTATTAATTTTTGAACCTTGTGATACCCCCCATTTGAAGGGATTTTGGGAGGGGGTCTTTATGTTTAATTAGAATTTGCCTTTGCTCCTCACAAAGCACGCCTCACACCAATCTCACTAGGCTTTGCAGCCGTGCATTAGGAATATCTCTCTATGAATGACAATATACAAGTGCAGGAGATACTCCTGATGTGTGGCTCCGCTTGATGTGAGGTTGGTGTGAGGCGTGCTCTGTGAGGAGCAATTCCGAATTCTAATCATTAGAACTAATATCTCACCTAATCCTGAAGCATCATCATGAAAAACATATAAAAAAGGAGTATCCATACATCGAAAATGCATGCAACCCAATTTTTTGTGTTTCATGTGTATTAATACTTTAAACCTTGCGGCCAAATAACTCCTGTTTTAGATATTTTAAGGAATATACTAAAGAACTTATATGGCAAAATAGTGCCCCTTAACTAGGCGTGCTGTGTGCAATTGGATCAAGTTGAGTCAAACTTCAGCATGCCTTAGCTTGCTTTAACCAAGAAACTCCTATATTCGAATTTGAGTTTTAGTTTAATTCGAACTCTATTTTCTTGTTTGAGCTCGGTTTGACTGAATATGTGATAAGTTTGAGTTCAGCTTGAAAGTTTGAAAACTAATCAAGCTTGCAAGTTTCAATTAATGAGCTTAAATTTGAGCCTAAATTTGACATATCAGTTATTCTAACACAAGAAATATCAATAAGAATATCAATTATTCTAACACAAATCTCTGCTTAAACTAAATTAGAACTAAACATCAAATTCTCTAGTAATTTTCATCACAGATGGATAAAAAATAACAATAACTTTAAACACAAAATCAGTTTAAATATTAATCAAGCAAACCTTGAGAACTTTTGAGCCATTGAATTAAACATTTGAACTACTTTATGAAATTGGCTAATTGTATCCTTATTGTTTGCGAAATGACTTAAAGTACCCCAAGTTTTTTGACACTAGGACAAATACCCCCCCCCATCCATTAGTTCTGGGACATCACATTCTGTTTAAAAACCCAAATTTGCCTTATCTTCACCATTTCTAATAATCTATACCCATCTTACCTATCATTGGGATGCCCTATTCTCTACACAATTGTAACCTTAGTTGGAAGAGTTGTTCAGCATGAATGAGATGAACCCCTTATTTGATTATTTTTCTTCTCTTCCTTTATTTTCATGTTCACAAATACAGGGGACGGTAGAAATTAGCAAAAATCATTCTAAGCTTTTAAGATAGGGGTGTCAACAGTATTCAAAAATCCAATTTTGAATTCGAGATTCGATATAACCGAATTGAATTCGGATATGGCCTCATTCTATTCGCTAAATATCTAAATTCGATCGATTGTTTAATTCTTATATATAATATATAAAATATTAAATGTTTTATATAATTTATATATTTATATACTTTATATAAATAAAATATTTGTTTTATATATTTATTAATTACCTAAAATAATTAATCGGTTGAATTTGAATTGAATCGAAATATTCAAATATCCGTCGGATATTTATATACTTTCTTCTTGTATGTCTGTTTGACATTTGGCCTCAGATCCAATGCATTGTCTTCATCGACACAAGTTTCCAACCATACGCCATCAAGCTTCATTGCAAGTCTTGAATCCAAAGCTTGTTTGGTTGATTTACTTACAAATTTTTCCTTTTTTTTCATAAGGATTTTGATTTATCGGTATGAAGCGTGTTACTCTCTTTTTGATCTCTTGAACATCTTCAGCGGATTTCCGATGGATTTGAGAAGTCATCAAATCTAAGGATCGAGACATCGAGTTGTTGATTCATTTGCATAATTTTATTCGAATTTCTTGTATGGTCTTTCTTTGGTCACCACTTGCTTCTCCTCCCCCGTTTTATTTATTTATTTGTTCTGGTGTCTGGCCCATGAACTGAACAAGGTACGGTGTTCTGATTTTTTATTAGAAAGATCATTTTAAATCAGAAGTCGAACTATCCTAGATCGGGTCTTTTCTCCGGCTCTTTTCCGGAAAGCTTTTTGCTGTTCTTTGAAGTATAATGCTAGACATTTCAACCTTTCTATCTATTTAACAACAATGTCCTATTGCCAAAAGACCTGGGGATATTTTTAATTCACTTGGTAAATAGTTAAGACTATATAATTAATCAATTTCGCAGAATCCAAAGGTAATTGAAGTATTTAATACAATATTTTATTGACCAAATTTGAATTCGAAAAATTAATAAAATTTACTTTGAGATTTAAGCTTGATTAACACGGCAACGCCTAATCAAATTCAAACGTGAACTATTCAAATAAGGCTTCGTTTGGGAAGAGTACAAATACAATTACAGTGCAAAACCTTGTATTTTGTATTCCTAAACCTTGTATTTGTAATGTCTACACACGAGTGAGAGATAGAGAGAGATTCATACTTATTTGCAAGTATAAATACATTATACAAGTTTTAAAAGGAAGGTACTGATCTTGCATTGACAAATCAAGCACCTTTCTTTTCTTGCCTAAACAAAAACAAGAGGTTGTCTCACCTGTTTACCTTTGCACAGACCCTTCAACACTAAACATGAAACGGATACATCACCGATTGAAACTCACTTCCAGTCAAGCATGTCCAAAAGCCACAAAACTTCTTCCTCACAGCTAGCAGCGTCGCAGAAATCCATCTCAATCCCAAAAACATCAATGACTCCATCCTTCCCATCTTCCATGAACAACAAAGAAACCCAAGCCCTGATACCTGAGACGAACGGGTAGACTGGCGAGAAGTCGAGATAATCAAAAGCAAGGGCCCTGTAGGCTGTCCTATCAATGTAATCAAACAAAGATTTATTGATGATGCATGCAACCTTGTTGGTATCCCTGCGACCTACAAGTACAGAAACACTGATTGTTTGGCTCAAAGGAACAGTAAATCTTGGTTCTACAGGGACTGTCATCTTGTATTGTGGACCCTCCAAGTGAAATCTCAGCATCTCGCAGATACCAGCAGGCAACATCTTGATCCCGGCACGAAGAACAGGGCCTGTGACCACTTCTGAGAAAATTATTCTCTCTTCTGCCCAGATGTCAATGTAGAATTCCAAGTCGTCAAAGGATATTCTTGGGGGAAGGAGCATTTTATGCTTACGGCGTTTATAGAAGGTTTGGTAGAGCTTGTGGTAGGTTAGAGGGGGAGGGGTTGGTCTCTTGCAGACAGAAGGCCATCGCTTAGCACAGAGGCATTTCCAGAAATAGTCGTCTCTGGCAATGTCCCTCCACTGCCTACAGACCCGCATACATGAAGCCAGGTCTTTGCCATCCAACAGAGGAAACACAACCTTTAAGACCTCCCCATAAGTCATGTTCAACTTGCAGAGTAGGCAGCAGAAGCAAAAGCTGGAAGCACAGATCCAGAAGAGGGCTTATGACACTGGAGAGCTCCAAAGCAATGAGATACTCGGGTAAGTTCCTGAGGGAAACAGCAAACAAATATCTCCATGTAGATTGTGATTGCTAATTTTGGGTGTCATGTACTATTGAAAACTAGTAAAACTGCATATTAAAAAAAACAACTTCAGGAAACATAAAAGAATTATGTTGAGAACACATTTAAAATGAGAAAAAGGTAAACTGGAATTAGAATGTTTTAATGTTCAGTTTTATGATTTTATTTGTTTCTGTTTATGATGCACACAAATATACTAGTTTCAACCAAGTGTTATGCTATGCATCGAACATTGGATCTTCAGTGCAAGAAAATGCAGCAAGAGTGAAGACCACAAAAGCAAACAGATCACCCAATTTGAAGGACACACGTTCCAATAAATTCTGAGTTCAGATTGGTTTTCTGGAACCCTATTTCTTGTTGTTTTGGTTTGGATTACCAAACTGCTGATTAATATAACCATTCAAAATTATCATCATTATCACCATCAGCAGCAGCAGCAGTCTCAGCCTAGCTCTGTGAGGCCTCGTAATCAACTTTCTTTATACTTGCCTATGTAGAGACATGTTTCATTGGTAACCTATGTCAAATGTTTCTTCACCACCTAAATGCATGCCTCTTTTTGTCCTTCTCCTTGTCCATTAAGCTCCCAAAATTCAAATTGCAACTCTAACCATGCATCAGTGCATAAATCTAAAATCCTACTTGCAGGAGGAAAAAGTATATATATATGATGTAGCGCAATCCGGCTGCTCCCTGCAAGAGATGATCTGGTTACCAGCAACGATGGGCTCGATGAACCTACAAGAGATGAACCAAAGAACTTGGGGTGGTTTACCTGGCGAGGTCGCTCCGATGCTTAAGTCAGCACTTGGTTGCGAGCTAATGAGAACTCAGAATACAAGAAGACTAAAGAGCAGAGATTACGCATACCTTCGCCGCTGGGGGGTGAGGCCTTTATATTCTGGAGTCCTCGCGGGATTGGTGGAGTAGTTCCTGGATCCCCGCTGTGATAGGATTCGTTTCCGTGTTAGTTGGAGATAACGCCACTAACCGGTAAGGTTGCCCATTTCCGCCTGAATCGGGAGTGGGTGAGATAATACTAACCGTTATAAGGCATGATCCCGCAAGATGCGGTGAGATCCTTGGAATTACCATGCGACGGTTGGCGAGCATCACCTGAGCTCATGTCCGGGCTCGATTTGTAGCGGACCTAGTACCGCTATCCTGGTCACGATTTGGTACCAAGGTGATCTTAGTTCGGGATGATCTTGGCTCGAAGTAACTTTAGTTCGAGGTAACAGGGTACTCGAGGTCGCTTTGTAGTGAACTGACCATGCCGAGTTGTCACTTATGTTGAATCACGTCCATGTGTCGAACTGACCATGCTGTGTTGTCACTTATGTCGAGTCATGCCCATGTGTCTCCCTATTACGAGGTCGGGCCAAATCCGCCCTCATCAATATATGTATATATATATATATATATATATGTATGCAATTGACTAACAGTAGGGGTGTCAATAGGTTTCAGTTGGACTCAATCTGGACCAAATGTGATTTGATTTGGACATTCCAAGATATTGTGTTGAGTTGGACCAATCCAGGTTTTTTTGTCCAATTCTTTTAGCAGTTTGAATTGGACATGTCCACAAACTCCAAGATCCAATTGAATCCAAGAGACTAGCAAGTTAGGAGGCTGTCTCCCACTCCCACCTTTCCCTCCTCTTCCCACTTCTAAATATTCTCACATACCAACAGATTCTGTCAATCTAGATGCTACCCTAACTGTCCCCCCCCCCCCTCAACAGATCATAACAGCAAAACAATGGTGCAGTCCTCAAAGGCAAGATGGAAAATTGCCCCCTTCACCAACAATGGAAATTCCCTCTATAAGCTTGACCAGCTTTTCCTCTCCTCGACCATTTGTAACGGCAAGGATCTATGTCCCTTTGTGTGGAAAGCCTTCACCTTCACAAAACCTGAAACCCTCTACCACCTTCACTACTCTGTCAAATCCAAAGAATCAGATAACAAAGAGGTTTGTAAGGCTCACTACCAATATTTCATCATGGCCATTGATTATCTTAGTCTATGCTCTTCGAAGCCAATTCACATAAATCTTCACTCTCACAGTCAAATGCCTTGCGATAGTCTGTGGCAGGTCCACTTCTTACCTCTCTTGACATTTCCGTTGAGGCTTGCAATGTCAATTGCAAACAATTCTACCACCAAAATAGGGGACAAACCAGTCCACATAAAACACAGAGGTGGATGGGGGTTGGATTCTGGTAAGCTGACGTGCAATTGGTCATCACCATCCTCGAGCATCTCTGAGGCAGTAGTGACTAGTGACATCAGAAGGCTTGCCCAAGATGGGTTTGTATATGCTTGCAGAATTATTTTTCTGCAATTTTATATTTTTTGAAAAGTTTAAGTATTTTTCCTATAATTTTTTATATTCTTATAATTATCTAGTGATTTCTGTAAATTCAATCAATTTGGAATAGATGGGGTCCAATCCAATCCATTTGCATAAAAATGAAATTTATGAATCTGATTAGACTCTCTGTCCATTAGATTTGGGTGAGATCAAATTTGGTTTGTTTTATGATGGACCAATTTCAGAGTAGGTCAGATTGGACCAGAAGCTAGTCAATTGACACCCCTAACTGATCACACCTCTGTGAGAGGTTATTTTGGTAAGTAACAAGTGAATGCCTAGAACAAAACCATGGTTTAAAATGTCCCTTACTTTCCTAATATTTCTATGACATATTTCCACTTCCATGGGTAGCAACACAAAATTTTACCAAAATTGACATATTCCCCAATGAACACTACTAGCACTATGTGGAGGGCAAGAGATGGTTTTGATGACATATTTCCATTTCCACTTCCATGGGTAGCGACATGAAATTTTACTAGAATCGACATATTGTAGATATGTCGAATAACAATGCTATTGCCCGCCTAACTTACATGATTACCACTTACATTCCAAACATGAATCGACATATTCATTCCAAACATGAAGTTAAATATTAGTTTTTGTTTGTGCAATAGATTATTTGGTTGATCTATAACAACCATTTACATTTTATATGAGTTTAAATTTTGCTTTAACTCATTCTATCATGAAGCTCTAAATCTTAAGGTTTATGAGGCAACTTCAGAACGTATTCTTTTGTCTATAACCTTAGTTTCCTAATTTGGTTTAATGATTTGGAACAAGATAATAATTTAAAAGGGTGTTCTTATTACTTCTTTTATCATTTCATAAAATATCATTATATTTTGCATATTTTACAATGTTTCTACCATGTCAATTATTTTTACTATATTTGCATACAATACTTCCAACATTTCTGACATGTTTCTTATATTTGGATGACCGACATTTCCACCAACATTGACATTTTAAACCTTGAACAAAACAGATAAACAAAATTAACTAGACAAGTCTCCAAGAATACATGTTTGTAGGCTAAGTAGGCAGGGCATTCCTTGCAAAAGCAATCCTGAATACAAAGACAATCTGATTGAAATAATGAGTGCTCTTAATGGGTATTCTTAGAAGTCATAGATATCATGGACATATGAGACTACATTATGCTCTCGACTCAAGAAGGCCTTATCCCAACTATAGGACTTTAGCACAACAACCCATGCCACCCTACTCTACCAAGAGCATACACCCTACACTTTGTTGATTTAAGTCCTCAGGTACTTACCACCTTTGCAAGTCCATAGCTCTCTCCATAACCCACTTATATCCTCTTATGAAGCCCTTTATTTCATTCATTCTTCTTTCCTCTTTTTCTGCTAAACATATGCATGTGACAAGCTAAAGGATGTTACAGTTCTAAATATGACAACCTTAGGAAAAGTCAAGGGGTTGGAGCAGAAGAACCAACCTCTGAGTCATCAAGGAGATAAATAAGCAACACAAGTTTACTTTCTGATGAAAGTTATCACAAACATTTGACACCTCCCCTGCTGTGAGGTTGAAATCAAAGAACAAAATAATGGTTAAGAGTCTCCATAGGAGGCTCATTCTCAGAATGAAGCACACTATTTGGAATGCTTTTTTCTTATAAAATTTAGCATCATTTCAACTATTTTAAGGTTCTACTCTTGCCGGTACTAGATGAACATCTAAGTGCTTAAAGTCCTCTCTGTCTCAAGGTATGTATAGTTGCTCAGGCCTGTTGAACTGGTTCAATAAGGTTTGGTTTAATTTACCAGAACACAATCAGGTCCAAGTTTGTCATGGTGGGTTTTGGTTTGGTTTAGGCTGTTACTTCTGAATTTTTGCATACCAGGCATTTATTTTAGTCAGGTGTCATTTGGGTTACTGGCTTACTGTCTGCGTGTAGGCTATGTATCCAAAGTGCCCAACTGCCCATCCTCTTTGCATGTGAGCTATGTTTTTTCAATCGCTAGACTAGAATCTTCCTACCTTTCTTTTAGTCTGCAAGTGAGCTATTCCAACCTGAGGAATTTGTATTTAGCATTTCAGGGCTACAATCTACAATCTTAAATACTCCAAGCAAGATGCTCTAAAGTTTTATGATACGAATTCAGTTTTTTTGACTCACAGGTAAGGAAAAAGAAAAGCAAAGGAAATAATGAATCAAATTTGTCTTATTATCTTACAGGCTTCAGATACAGGATTAGGTAAATCTCATGCTCCAGTGTAAAACGAAGGAACAAAAACAGAGACTTATACCAAAGGCGAATAAAAACAGACAACTCCCCGCGCTTGCAAAATTCTCTGCACTTCAAAATTTCCAAATTGGAGTGCTATAAGAAACAAAATTCAACCCAACCAGTTTGCATTGAATTTAGAAATACCAAAGGAATAGAATTTCTCAGTTGAAGCAAATAAGGAACTGGTTTTTAATGAAAAAATCACAATAAAACATAAGAATTTTAATCTATTTAAGCCACTAGAGAGGTAGGAAAGAGAAGAGACGAAAACTGAAAAATCGGAGCTTTTCAGGAGAAACAATCCCGAAACCAAATGCGGCCCACCGCAAAAATCAATAAACAATGCTGAGGTCAATAAAGAGGAAAGGAATATCAAAAGTTCAGAACCGTACAAGAAAACAACGAAATTTAAGCAAACAATTCGATTAAAGAAAGAAACATGACAAAGCAATGAGTTCCACTTCCATATCAGCCCGAAATCAAAGAAAAGAATGCAAAGAACCAAATAAATTCTCTAATGGAACATTCGAACTCGTCAAGGAGACCAATAAATAAACAACACGGCAACGATAAGTATAAGATCAAAAAACAGAAAAAAATGAAAAAATAACCAAATTCACTAGAGCAGGAACCAGGCAATCACGAATATGCGATCCGAATGAGAAATGGGAGATTGATAGAAGAGAATTTTCAGAAGAGATTCAAACGGCTTACCTTTTTCCCCGGTCGAGACGGTAAACCCTACACCTTCGTGTCCTCGTTAAGAGTAAGAGTAGAGAGAGAGAGAGAGAGAGAGAGATCCTTTTAGCACCATCCACATCTATCCACCCGACGAAGGAAGGACGAAGGAGAAAGAGAAAAGGTACATTCCAAACACAGTGCCAGTGGCCATATCTTCCTTCTTCCTACCGTTCATGGGATCCAAAATTTTCCTCATTTTGTTTTGAGATACCATCATACATGATCCCATAATAATAATAATAATAAAAGGATCTGGGGCCGGTTTTTCAACACCGTGGCCCCCACAAGCCAACGAGTACGAATCGTGTTGGATAAGCCTCTCTCACGTGGGCGTCTCTCTCAACTCTCAAGTCTCACCGTTCCTTAGTCCTTACCATCGTCACCATGGGTTAATTGATCCACGGTGGAGAATAACTGAGCACTGTTGCGTGCAAATTAGGAAATGTCTCTTCTAACCTGAAATTTTTTATTTTTTCCTTTTTATCCTTTCGGTTCTGCTTTTGCGGAGGAGACAGCGAGCTTTCGAGGCAAAGTGAAACGGAAGATTCGAATTCGAATTCGAGTAGAAAATCCGATAACCGAATTTAATTCGATATCCGATGAATATTAAAAATTAATATTCGAATTCGAATCTAATTAAATATTTGAATATCCGATTCGATTAATTAATTATTTTAGATAATTAATAAATATATAAAATAAATATTTTGTTGATATAAAGTATATAAATATATAAATTATTAATATAATTTAATTATTATATATATATTATATAAAATATTTTATATATCATATATAAGAATTAAATAATCGGTCGAATTCGAATATTTATCAAATCGAATTAGATCATGTTTAAATTCAAATCCGATTAATAAGATATTCGAATTTGACCAATTAAATATTCAAATTATCCGAAATCGATTTGATTATATCAAATATCGAATTCAAAATCAAATTTTAAAATACCATTAACACCCCTATTTCGAGGGGCTCTACCTCTCCGCCCTCCTCTTTGACTCTAAAAATCTCAACTCTCAGCTATCGTGTACAGACTACAGACACGGGAGGCGGGAGAAGTTCACAAATGAAAATTAATGACGCGTTCGTGCCCGTTTCCTGTTTTTCTACATAGCCTTTTTGGTATTGCTTACAAACCTAGAATGGACTTCCGCCGCAAAATGCTGAACAACAGTTCTTCTGATCTTTGATTTCAAGATTATGCCAGGATACTTTACTTTCAATGTTGCTTACATAATTTGTAAGCAGTCTCCAATCTCCATCTCACTGCAACCCTCCTTTTCTTTTATATTTTATTTTTTACCTATTGTTGATGTAATCTGTGGGTATTCTTGAGCTTTTAGATTTTTTTTAAAATTTTTTTTTGTGGGGAGGAGAAATGGAATGATGGTTCCTATTATTATATCCAACAGGAGTATGGCTGTCAATGGACTTTTAGATTTGGATGTTAGAACTTATAATGGGATGGGATATGGATTTAACCCCATCAAATGTTATTCAAATCCAAGTCTGATGAAAAAATTATGTATGTGTATATAAATTTTATGATTTATATATTTTATATTTATATATTAATTTAAAAATAATTATTTTTTTAATTATTTTAAATAATAAAATGATTGTAAATTAAATCCAAATCCCGTTCGAAATTCAATCTGATTACATTGCCCCATATGAAAATTTCATTTTTTTTCAACATCGGTCAATCCGTCATGCGTTACGATTCGGGCCCATATAAATAAAACAAAATTCCAACCCAATCCGATCCAAATTGCATCCCTAAGAATGGGGTTATGGTGATAGCCCATCACAAGTATCCATAACCCCCACCCCAAACCAGCCACATACCTTACCAACTGAGCCATTTACAACCTTCACAGAAGTTAATGTGAAACGGGCTGCCAGCCTGCCATCAAACTCTACAATGTTCTTGTGCTGACCTTGACCCCTTCAATGGATCAATCCCTATTTATGGTACATTAAGGTGAAGTGTATTCCATATATACTGATCTTAAGGCGGTATTTGGTTGTAGTGCACTAGTACGAATGCATGGGAGTATAAATGTAAAAAAAAATGTAAATTCTTGTTTATTTTTGTTTTGGGTTTTCCTTTTTTCTGTTTCATGTCTTAATTTACTTGATTTATACTGCAATAAAAAAATACGCTAAAATTTAAAATAAAAATAGGTTAGGTCAGAATTTACATTCAAATCATTTGCACTGCCATGATTTTGCACCAGTGCAAATTTATTTGCATTGCAACCAAACACAGCCTAATGATCTCCTGCCCTAGAGGTTCTCACCTATCACCATCCAGGTGGATGATAATGTGGTCAATTCAACCCATGGCAAGAGCATGGATTAGTCCTCTCCTCTATCCATATACCAAAAACTTTCCCAGCCGATGTCTGCTGTCAATTTCGACTTTCAGTTTAAGAAATGTCAAAAAAATGTTTTTTTCTTTCCAACGTGACAAGGAGATGCTGATCTAAAGCTTGACAATGAAGACTGGGTGATGGAGCCCATTTCAACTACCACTCGGAACTGCTGTATGTATAAGTTGCCATAGTAGTCATATTCAAAAGAGTAGTAGTCTGGTCCGGTCTCCATATGAAACTGACTTCTGCCCAGAAAATCTAGATGCATGAATTGGATCATAAATTTTTCGATCCACATAAGCATGTTTTCGTTCATTAAGGTCAAGACTGAAGATCTAAAGCCCAGTATCACTAACAAAGAGTTGAGGCCTATCAATGTGGACTAAAAACCCAGGCCCGTTGTTTTTAGAATGGCCATCACAAATGGTTTAATAGAATTCCATATTCTTGAGCAGTGCCATGAAAATATGGCTACCCCATTGTGTCGGCCCATGAAGCAAAATAAGAGCATTTGAATTTATACAGCATTGGACCAAGGCCCATAGGAAGGGCCCATTCATATTCTAACATATGTAAACCCAAGCCCAACCAATTTATCCATTAACAGCTTTCGTAAAATAATATATATATATATATTAACGAGCCGGATTTAATGATTTATCCTTATTTCAATCATGCTCATTCCCCTCTTTATGAAAAAGTTGCCTGATATTCCACGTGGCTACACATCAGGCCATGGATAAATTTAGTTATTATTCCATTGAAATTTCCTGATCAGTATCCTGTACTTTGGCTCGAGTGACAATTTGGTCCCCAAACTTTAAATGCGACAATTCAGTACCCGAACTTTCAAAATGTGACAATCCAATACTTGTCGTTAATCAGCCACTAAGTTACATTTGAAAAGTTAAAAATGCCCTAAGAATGCCATCTAATTCTCTTTATCAACCATCCAAACATTGACAATAAAATTAATAGTCCAAAATTCTAGATTCTTCTAAAAGGTCACTAACTTTTTTGAATAGAAGAGGATAGGATTTCGGACTGTTCAGTTTTTTGTCAATGTTTGGATGGTTGATAAAGAGAATTAGATGGTATTCTTAGGGCATTTTTGACTTTTCAAATGTTACTTAACAGCTGATTAACGGACTGATTAACGACAGGCATTGGATGGTCACATTTTGAAAGTTCGAATAATGGATTGTCACATTTTAAAAGTTTAGATATTGGATTGTTGTCTTTTAAAGTTTGGGGACTAAATTGTCATTTGAGCCAAAATACAGGGTACTGATCGGGATTTTCCCTAATTTTATGAACTGATTTTTCTCACAAAATTTGAAAAAAATGAGTAAAGGAAGATATTTTCAATGCATGGCTGTAGGGCTGTTTATAGGAAGGCCCAACCCAACCCAACCAACCAACCCGGACCGACCCAACCCGAGCCTGCCGGGTTTTCATCAGCACGGGTCGGTTTCGGTTTTCACACAAGAAAACCGAAACCGACCCGAACTAAACCGACTTAGTTCCTAGTTCAAACATGAAGTTCCAAAGCCCATTAGGCTATCTAGTTTTTGAATGGTTGCAAGAAACTTTGGATTAGTGAATAGTGATTAATGAACAACTTTTGTGATTAACTTTTCATTTAAATTTTATAATAGGAGATGACTGAAATGATGTTCAATTTATGACTGTTTTTAAAATTAGCAAGATTTTATCATAGGGATGAACTTAGAACCGAAACTGACCCAACCTGACTCAAACCAACCAGGTCGATTTTGCTTAACACTAGGTCAGTTTCAGTTTCTATGTCAGGTAATCCGACCAGGTCGGGTCGGTTGAAAAAACTACAGTAAACCGACCCAACCCAACCCGTGAACAGCCCTACATGGCTGTAAAATGTAAAAGAATGTGAGAACGGTGTGAATATGATTTTGTGAAGACTGAATCCGAATTCTTCCAAGTCATGAATATCCTCAAAATTGTTTCCAAACATTGAGACAAACGATTCTGGTTGAATGTGTTAAACAGAAAGCCACGAGATTTAGTAGTATTAATTAGGAGGAGGACATGTCTGACAGGACTGATGAGTGTGATGATTCGAACTTAGAAGTATTATGATCATCTTGGGCGTGTTAAGGATTGCCCAGCCCCAAATAAAGCCCTTAGCCAACAAGCATCAAATGCAAGGTTGAAGCTCACTAGTTAATAGTGAATGAGCCTGAGGCCTAAGTATGGCCCACCAGAAAGTACTATAATTCTATAATTATTAGCGTTCCCCTACTAATTAGGTCTTATGCTAACCAATTAATCTGATCCCACCAACTACCCAGAGCCTGCTCATCTGATTGACGTGGGGCCCAGTGCAAGAAAAAGTTGAATCTAGGTCTACTAAGGTTGTATTTAGTTTGAAGGAAAAAATAGAAAAAGGAAAGGAAAGATAAGAAAATCTTTATAAATTTTATATAAATTATGCTATATTTTTCTTTCTTTCTCTACTTTTCCCTTCAAACCAAACATAGCCCAAGGGATTATATAAGGTTGTGTTTGATTTGAAAGAAAAAGTAAGAAATGATAGGAAAATGTTGAGAAATTTTTTAGATTTCCTTAGCTTTTCTTTACTTTCTCTATATTTTCCTTCAAACCAAACATAGCCTAATAAACAGTTGAGGTGGCTGAACTGAATGATTTATTGCTTTATCTTTTGGTAAATAAGCTATTAAGTATCCATTTGAGAGGGTTGAAGAACAGCACCTTCTGATTTTCTAAGGTGGGCTCACACTCAGAGGCTATAAGTCAAGTCTGATGAAAAATCCAGAGTCTAAATTGGTGTCATTCATTCATTTGAAGTGCTGTTTACTTCGGAGTGCCTCCAAGCGGCTGAACCAGCTTCACTGAATTTTCAATTCAACCCTTCCAAACAGGCCCTAAGAAAGTTGCGAGTTCCTTAATAGCTGAAGTTGAAATCGGGTGGGTTATTATACCCTCAAATATTTTATTATTTAATTATTTATCCATTAAAGACAAACCAATTAACTAGTTCAGTTTCGGCCGTTGTCAAGCCACGTCTAAGTCTCGGGCTGGCTTATTATTAAAGTCTAATACTGATCTAATTTGCTTGACATTTATGCTGTGTTTGGTTGTAGTGTAATTTTATTTGCATCAGTTTTAAAAGTGCAAATGAAAAAAATACATATTTTGGATTAATTTTGTTTTGGATTTTACTTTATTATTCTTTTTAAGTCTTATTTTACTTTATTTTTAATGCAATCAAATAAACTAAGTCACTAAACAGCATAAGTCTTATTATGCTACACACTTTTATATGCTGTCTTAAGCATGATAACAAGCAATTAATGTTTTTCGTAGATAAATCACAAATAGATCAAGGTGAAGCAACTGGCTGTGTCACTATACAGAGAGGACAGGTGAAACACTGAAGCAGAACCCATGTAGTCAATCCCATGTAACTGAGATGAGGATTAGATGTTGTTGATTTGCATTTTGTATTCTTTATTTTAAGGATTTATCTCCTTTTTGCAATTAAAAATTCAGTATTTATAGATTCATTTTAACATGAAAAAAGAGATAATTTTTTAAAATAAGGAATGCCAAATGCAGCCTAATTACTGAATTCATATCCGCTGGTAATATGCAATCGTCCGGCCACATCTTGGCTTTTATGTATAAATCTTGAATTTAAATTCCTAAACCCTAACCTTTAAATCTTTAAACCCTTACCTTGAGGTTATGTTTGTTTGAAAGAAAAGGTAGAAAATGTTATACAAAGTTTTGTAAAGGTTTTCTTGCCTTTCTCTTCCCTTTCTCTACTTTTTATTTCAAACCAAATACAGACTAAACCTTAAATGTTTATTGAGAAATGCATAGGAGCCAATAATTCCTCCCAATTAATAATATAAAACTCTTTTGGAGGGTTTTAGGGAGCCACGCTGTGCTCCCAAACCCATAATCCCCACCCCCAAAGTCGCCACAAATTGACAATTTTAAGATAGTGGTTGATTGATTATTTCAGGTATCATCTCTTTCCTTGGGTTATAGTCAGACTGATATGGCCTTATTGTTTATTTATATTTTATGATTATAAACAAAATTCGATGTGCCCATAATCCCCCCGCCTCCTTCTGTTTTTTGTTTGGAACCATTACTGATTGCTGCCATATAGGCAGTAAAAAAACGAAAAAACACTAAGAAGGATATTTTCTCCTGTCACACATCTTCCGAATTTTAAGGTATGATCTAAAAAAAATATTTTTTTGGAAAAATGCATAATCAAACAAACATGCATTGGCCTGAAAAAAATTGAATTTCAGAGGTGACGCTGATATGGAGTCATTTTTCAAGAAAACAGCATGGACTCCAAACACTCGCGAGAGAGAAAGAGAGAGAGAGGGAGGTTAATTTCCAAACGGCTACAAAGAGGGTGAATCACCGAATTGCAACTTGAAGTCTCTAGCCCTACTCAGCACATGCTTCCCTCTGGTCCCGTACTCTGGTTTTGTGTAAAGTGCGTTCTTTTTTCACATGTTATAATGGTAAAATGTTCTGTGACAAATGCTTTATATCATTGAATAATGTCAAAAGAAAATCATGGTTATCTGTAAAAGATGTTACACTGACCAATATTGTTCTTCTAACTTCTGCCCATAAACATTAATTGTCTCAACCCTCAATTCTGATACATATATTAGCTTTGGACATATCATCCATGCATCGAACAATATATATTTTTTTCTTTTATTTAATTTTTCCACCGCAATGGTTGATGTTAACGTAAACTTTTGAAGCTTGAGTGTGGCTGACAAAAAAAAAAAAAAGAAAACAAATGAAAGAGAAGTACAAAAGAAACACTGGAGTTTGGTGGGGTCTTTGGGAAGAATTGATGAACTTAGTGTGCACATGGGGACAAGACATGTAGGACCCAATTCCTGAGACTTTGAAATCAAATGCCGTCGGTTGGGGTGGGGATTTCTTACACAGAAAAGTAAAAGGTAAATCACATTACCTCCACCAACAGACTGGACTATCAGTTCCACAGATATTTATAATAAAAAGATGATAAATCACATCTCATTCAAATATGGCTCTCATCATCTTGTCCCTCACATTCCGTCCATGCTCCCCCTAGCCACCACAACCCAACCCCTAGAGAGAGAGAGAGAGAGTGAGAGGCTATACATATATATAAGATTGTCTACTGTAGATCAACAGTTTCAAAGCTCCAAATTCATGAGAGAATCTTCAGCCGGATCCACCATATGCTGAAGTTGATTAAAGTTAAGGCTGGGAAGTAATAAAAGTGATCATCCAATGCTCTTCTTCCATGGGAGATTTGAGTAACAAGGGCCATTCTTTGGTGCAATTGTAAGATATAAGGCCCTGTTTGGTATGTAGGAATAAAGCTTTGGAATTAGAATTGGAATGGGCTATTCCAATTTCAACTGTTTGATTGAGTGAAATCGAAATTCTATTTTCATTCCTGTTATAATGGTATTTTCTCATTTAAGAGAAGGGTCATTCATTGCCCCTCCTTTGAGTATAAAATTTTATTCCTATTGATTCTAATTCTCATTCTTATTTCTGTCTGAATCAAACAGACTATGGAAATAGGCCATTCTGATTCCAATTCCAACCAAAAATCAAACAGACCCTAAGATGTGAGAATCCAGATTTTGAGTCTGAAATAGGTCATTTTGTGCAAATAAACACCCAAGGTCAGGTGTTTGTCCGATCTATCCCTCTAATTAAAGACCTCAAATAGCTGGGTCCATCATTTGAATAATTGCCCCCTTTTCTGGTACAGGTTAATAAATGGTGAAGGAGGTGAATGAGTAATGTACCCATTTCGGTTCCCATGTTGCAAACTTTGCAATAGCTCTATCTATCACCTTGTTCGTCTCTTTGGCTGGCTATCAAATTGAACTTGACTACTTAAGGCCTAGTGTGTTAATTAGCAATGCAAACAATGCAATTTCATTTGTATTGGTGCAAAAGTCTGGTAATGCAAATGAGTTGAATGCAAAACTAAAGTTTACACTATTCTAATTTTTACATATATTGTTTAAAAGCTAGCAGTGTTGTAATTGTGTTTCCCACTCAGGCTTCACATGTGAATTAGCGATTTTATTGGGCCTCTGAGTCTGATCCTCCTTGTATTGAATCTCTAATCTCTTTGAATAATTGTTTTGAACACTGAATCCCACCAATTGGATGAATGAAATTGATTTTGCGTGCATCATCACCAACATTAATTCAAATTCAATTATTCTCGCATCGGATGCTATTACACCACCGCTATTTAGATTCAGAACTTTTTTTTTTCTTTAAATTAAACAGAGAAAGAAAAAAAAGAAAAGAAATGAAATGATGTTCTTCGGTGGTATCCGATTATCCGGAATCCCGGGTTGTTCATCATAAGATTCAAAAGCCCTTCAAAAGAAGCTAGCTAGCACTCGATGGAAATAGAAGCTTTTCTGTATGATAAAAGTGTTTGGCAGTTCTTTTTCAGGTAAGAGTAGCTTTTGTACTTAAAATACATGGTTAATGGTATTAGAGCTACGAGGATTAATTTGAAAGTCATTTCACGTATTCACAAGGATCTTAATGTCTTTTATCACCTTCTGCAAAGCAAGCCAAGGGCCAGACCCAGAAGAACCAATCTGATCATCAGCAGGCACATACTTTTGAATTGAGAGGAGATTTCAGCTTCTAACAAGCTGTTTCTGTGTTCAATAGTAAACACTATTAATTAATGTCTGGAAGCCTGGAATGTCTTCCAAACAGAAAAAAAAAAAATCTTTTAAAGGGAGGGAGATGTGCTATCTGTAGGTGGTACGATACGAAGTTCATCACCAGACACCAATCCAAGATATTGTTTTGTGAGCTTGTGAGCATTGAAGAGGTTGAGTTATTACGTAAGATATGGCCATCCAAGTACAACCACGAAAAGATTTTCACTAGATTGGATCAACCCATTACTCCCATCTGATCCAGTCATCCAACAATATCCGCTTTGGAACTATGACCTCTCTCTCTCACACAGTCCTAGCTGGATTTGAACTAAACTCATTTACAGGCTACACCAGCTAACACTCCAATTTCATGTGCAAGTCAGCATCTCATCTCCTACACTCCGCTTCATGTATATCTGGTGCATGAACCATGGTTTTAAAGACTGGCCCGGAAACAAAATCACTTTGGGCATTGATTCAAACAGTTAGATCATCTGATTTAAATAAAATCGGATTTGATGCTTATACCATTTTTACAATTCTTTTTCAGTCATGTATCGAGAACATCTCCTCACGAATAAAAATATACAAAGAAAGTCCAAAATAACCCGATATATATCATATTGTGGACTTCCCGATACTAATATGAAAATGTTCCCGGTGCAAAGTCGAAAGTGTCTACGAGAATCATAATCTTGTGAGGGCTGGATCTACCCTCGGGCCAAACCCCGATCACATGGTTTTGTATCCAAAACCAAAATCAAAGCCATAATCGATTCCGAATCAACTGGTCCAACTGGAAAATCATACAAGCCACGTATTCACGCCCAAAACACTTGTCACACATGCGGAGTATCTTTGTTGAGAACTCACTGGAACCACATATTTACACGTGTAACTTACAAAGGAAATTTATTATTAAAGAATTAAGTAATTTAATTATCAATAATTTCTTTTTTAGGTAATAATTTTTAATTCGGATTTTCTATTTATGTTGTTTTTGAGGAGTGTGTGAGAATAGGGCAAGGTGCTGCCACCCATCAATTCCATGCAGGGAATGTGCAGAACATGCTGTACATTTCTTCCGGGTTCGCTGTCCCACCGTGTCACATGCCACCCCCTCAAAGGTACACTATCCCTTCCATGTGCTCCCATGTGCGCTCTGCGCAATGCGCACCCCCCCGTTCCCTCGCTCCCCCTCTCTCTTTAAACTCTCTCTCTCTCTTCCAACGAGGCGTTCGCTGGCCATACCACCCTCACATGCGCCCTTTAGCGAGCTTACGGAGGTCACAAGCCCACAAGTCCACAAGCCCAACGCCTAGACCCCTCCTTTTCCACCTTAATGACAATATTACCCTTCAATTGTCAAATTATATCGAAACTGCCATTTTCTTTCGCTCCTCTCTTTTTCATCTGTTATTATTTCCGTATGCTTCTCTGTCTTTTTCACCGTTTCCATATCCAGGTACCAACAAACATTATTTTCAATAAAGCTTGTCTTTCTATTTATAACATGCCCAAAATGCCCCTCAAAAGTGTTTCGCTTGTCGCTGTGGTTTGTCCATTTGTGTTTTCTTAATACTGTTTTTGTACGTGTATCTTCTCATATCACATTCAATGTTCGGCTGGCTGTGGCGTGTGTATTCATTAGATCTTGTCGACCCTAGTTTTAAATATTTTTAAGGCTTGAGTATGCTCTACTAAGCTGTTAATATATATGTATTTCTAATATATACAATTTTTGAGAATTTCTTTTGGTTCTGGAGCTTTGGGTCATCAGACACTGTTGATCTTCTCAACAATTTGATCTGACTGATCCATTTAGAGATCTAAAGATTCTGTGGGACCTATGTCTATGTGGTTTTGTACTCTTGCAAGGGGAGATGTGGATGGATCATTGGTGAGGAAACATGATGAATTTCAGGCCTGGTTTGTCTGTTGTTCATTTTCATTTGCACCGGTGTAAAATCATGGGAGTGTAAATATTTACCTTATTTTGATTGTTTATATTGTAAAAAGTGTTTTCACAGAGGGCGTCCTACAAACACCCCCACAGTATTTATCCCAATTATGTATCGGGGCATCTTCCACTGATAACTACGGGATATGTTTCCAATGCATGTTGAGAATTGCATGTGAGGCGTTTGTGGGGTGCAAATGTGATCTCCTTTTAATATGGTATGATACTACATCTTAAACATGGTGGGTCAGTCTTATGGTGAGATATGCAGTGCCAGATCATATTGGAAGCGTGTCTGAATGTCTGAATGCTTCTTTTGAAGCAGATACCAATTCAACTCTCTACCCACTACACACTGCAATTATAGATCTCACGTTATTGTGATATTTGGCTGTAGTCTAGTGTGGGTAGAGAGTTCTTAGTAGGAAATATAATCCGATGTGTAAAATTAAATAAAAGTGAACCTAATTTTTGAAAGTGTTCTGCTTCCAACATGGTCTGACATGGTATCTCTGATATGGTGGGTTATAGTCTGATGGTGAAATATGCAGCGTTAGATCATGTTGGTAGCGCATTTGAATACTTCTTTTAAGCAGATCCCAATTCAACTCTCTATTCACAATACACGACAACTGCACGTCTCAGAACACAAAGATTGTGATATTTGACTGTAGTGTAGTGTGGGTAGAGAGTTGTTGGTAGGAAATCTGGTGTGTAAAATTAAAAGCAAAAGTGTTCTAACCTGTAATCGCATACATTTGTATAAGCGCAAATAAAATTGAATTGTAAACAAAATATAACATTAATTATGTTTATCTCTCTATACAGAAAAATAAAGTATTAATCAATTATGGAATTAAAGGTTTGTAAGCGTGGGAGAGGGCATTTTGGGAAAAAGGAACGTAAAATCCACAACTCCACATGTGCCGTTGCAGATGGGTCAGGCTTTTGCCAGCCTCTCCCCCGTCCTCGACAATTCTCCCGCTCGCAAGTTGTGCCCCATTCCCACCACCCTTCCCTTTACCTTTTCTAACCAGATACCCGACTCCCGTCCCTTTCGCCATAATATTACAAAGGCACCACCTTAAGGCAAAAATAAATTAATAAATAAATAAAATAATCTTTATACATGGGCCCTACCCTATTTCCCCCCCCCCCTCTGATATTGGGTCCCACATCCCATGCTGTACACGTCATCGCCATGGACCAATCAATTTGTGGGCTCCTCCTTGGCGTGGCATAGTTCCACAACTACTATTGCTACCAAAGGTTTCTTTTGGTTCTTGGTTTATTACTCATCCTCCAATCTTTTGAGACTCGATTCAGCAGGTCTAAGTACTGATTTAACTCGGTCCATGTCCGACGTGTTGTCTTCTATGTATAGACCACAGACAAAGAAATACAGGATCAACACCATGAGAGCTCATGGTTCTCTTGTGTAATGAAATAACACAAGTTCACAGCGAGTTGAATTGGTGAGTGAGAATGTGGCGTGCCTGAGTCAACGAGTTGGCACATCCATTTCCCTCCGTGCTCAACGAGTTGTGACGAATTTCATTTTCCTGCTTTAGCCCTTTATTTTCCCACCAAACTCATGTTCTGAAAAAGAAAAGTTAAAAAAAAAAACGAAATTTGAAAAGGAAGAGAATGGTATTTTCGTGAATTAATAGAAACAGGATGGCAATATTCAAATTATTGGTTACTTAAACCCCAAAACGCTCTCTCTCTAGTCTCAGCCCGTAGGAAGGACAAACTCGACCTCTCTCTCTCTCTCTCTCTCTCTCTCTCTCCCCTCGCCATGAGCTCAAGACCAAGGAGCCTCCTTAGAACCCCGAGAAGGAAGCGAAGCTTGCGAAGACAATCAAGGAGTCGTCTCTGTGGAGCTCGGAAATGCTTGAGAAATGTCGTTAATGGAGGACGAGTACAGATGGGTATTTCGGAGAAATTGGAGACTCTGAAGAATCTGATTCCTGCAAGACAGGGGGAGATGAAAGCCGACCGCTTGTTCAAAGAAACTGCGGAGTACATCGTTTTCCTGAGAGCCCAAGTGCAGATTTTGCAGAGATTGATTGATTTTTATGGGACGGATGAGAAGCAAAAGGTTGTATAGTAACTTCGTCTATGCCAGTAGAAAAAAAAAATGCTCCTTTGTTCTACCTTTGTTTTAGATGTTCCATATAGCTGTATGTTCATGTTTTTTCTGTTAAAAACATGTTTTCTTCCCCTAATTTTGGTCAAGATGAATAGACTAGTTGAGATGAATTAAACCCAGTTGTTCAATGGGTTGATAATTTCTTTCTTTCTTCTCTTCTTTTCAATCTTTTGGGCATTCGCAGGGAGATGGAACGATTGAGTGTGGGTTTTGTTTCTTTGATTCATTCATTCATTTTGATATTTGAGTTGTAGAACTTTAGCTTGAATAAGATGCCAAAGGGAAGCTCTTTCTTTTCTTTCAAACCAAACAATGTGTCGACAGCGCATCTCTTAATGGATGTACGAGTCTTCACTCTTCAGATTTCAGAATCCCTCATACCCACCAAAAAAAAATATTTATTGAAGGTAGTTGCACCAGCCGATACAAAGAGGTTTTCAATGGTTGAAACTTGAAGCATCAGATTGGTATTCTAGACTGATTTAGCCCGTCGATTCCATGGTAGTTGGTAGAGATCAATTCTAAAGTGATCTACTAAGCTAATAATAAAGATTACATATATAAGCTGTTACCTGTTAGGGATAATACTGAATCTCTCTCTCTCTCTAAACCGAGTAGTTCACTTAATGGAATGGAGGGAAGATAAAATGTATATTAGAAGACAAGGGTTTTATGCTGAGATTTTACCCAAAGAAAAAAGAGAAAATGGTTGTGGGAAAGGGTTAATTTTTTTGAAAAGTAAAAGAATATATGTTGTTTGGCAGGAACTTGCTTTATGCAGGAAATGAATTTGCAAAGTAAAAAATAATTCTTTAATATAAATTTCCCAGTCAGCAGGTTTCTGACATGCACTTTTATTTCCAGCTCTTTCTCATTGTTTGGGGGTTACTGTTTGTTGTTTTATCCGTACAAATTTATCCAAAGAACTTGGGACCAATGGTCTGTTTAGTGTGTACTCGTGTTTTTATTGGCGGTAAATAGAGGACTGGAGATTGATTACTAACAGTTGCATTGTTCACTTATGTCCTTTTGATTTGGCAAAAATTATATAATATGACAGCAGTAGCAACCGTAGTAGCTTTTTACGAAGTCAGTAGTACAAGGACGATTAGAAATTTCGAACTGGTACATCCATTAGCTGCTCTGATTAAGTGAATTAAAATTTTATGATTAATTGAGAGATAAATGAATTAGGTGGAAGTAGTAAGAAATTCTTTTAAGCGCCCATAGTTTGAAAATAGGTATTAGGCAGTTCAATGCATGATCCTACACAAAGAATGTTTTCAAGATTTGAACCCTACAATCAAACCGTTGCACTAAGGCCCACCCTCAAAACAGGATTCATGTAAACAACTTCATATAATTGAGACAAAGCTTAGAAGATAATGAATTAATACTTATGGAATGTTTAAGTTTTGATAAGCTAAACTGAATATTTTCCATGGTTTATTTTGACCAGACTTGAAAATTTTTTGAAGATTTGTAATGTTCAGAAGTTAAGAATTTTTAGTTGGAAGTTTTGCTTTTTAACATGTTTTAATATTATTTATTTCAAATATTAAAAATAACAAATGCTTCAGTCCAAGTGAATGAAATAATCAAACTTACCGTTTTATCAACCTAGGTTGAAGGTGCCAATTAGTAGGGGGTTCGGGTAGTTGGGATGTCGGGATGGTTTGGTGTTGGGGTTGCTAGTCAGGAAAGGAATGTGCCCTAGACATAAATTCAAATTTTGCCTTCAACCACTAGCCTTCCTGCTCATGATTTACACAATGAACCATCATCACAATAGATTGTATGTCTATAGAGAATCAGACCTGTCCAATCCTCCACTGAATCAATCATGCCTCCAAAAATCACTTGGGGCATTCATTTTTTGGATTTTGAAAAAAGGGAAAGTTGGTAAATTGCATTGTCAGATATATATTCTTTTTTCATTTTTGTGTGGGGATTAAGGAAAATTTATTTTCCTGTGTATCACATATCCATCTCCTAAGTTCTCAAGAAAAACTGCCAATATTTGGATGGGATAAAAATATATCTTTTAATAATGGATTTTTATGATTAAAATAATTTTATTTACTTGAATAAATAATTTACCGAAAAGTGAATAAGGCCTTAAATTTAATTTGCTGATTTTTAGAAACTTTTTTATCCTTTGATTGCTTTTGAGTTTCTTGTTAAGTATTATCTCTAAATTACCTACATTTGTTGTAGGTAATTTTTTAAATGGATCCAGATAACACTAAGTCCTGATTATCCATTTTGGGCGGCATGATAGCTAATTAAGGAGGAAATCCGATAGACATAATGATGATGACAGCTCTATTTTAGCACTATTCATATATAGTTCCATGCTCGTATACCACATAATCTTTAGTAAAAAAAATCCCAAATATGAGGGTTTCTATAATAATTTTTTGTTAGTAAAAAAGTTTATAGAAGAAAGTTTCATTTTTCTAATAGCTTTGTAGTGAATGTTTGCTATTGCGACTGATTTTGTTTTTCAAAACAAAAAACATCTGGTACGTCAGCAAAAATATATTGATTTTGATGATATGTCAGTCGTTTTGTTTTGAAAATTAAAACCAGCCGAACACCCCTTTAGTCTATGTGTCTCTAACAATCGCTAATTAAGGGAGCTATTTGGTTCGTCATAGATAAGTAACTTTTCTATTGATATCAACTGATTGTAAGTAGAAAAGTAAATAAGTAAATTTAGTTTCCTATCTATATATATAAATACCTTTGTTATGTAAGATAAAGTATGCTAAATAAAAAGGGCTTTTTTTACGCACTGCTCAGGACAATTAAGGAGGATAAATCAGATCATTAGATAAAGCATCCATGATGAAAAATGAAAGTGAGGACCAAGTGAAAGCCCGATTAATAGAGGGAGCATGACCAGAAATCAAGTGAATCACTTTATTAAACAGATGAACAACTTTCATTAACAAATTTATTAAGATACCATGAATCAAAACTATATTAAACAAACTCTAAGTAACTAAGAAGTAAGAACAGATTTTTCTTTGAGAAATGGAAAAGATTCTCTATTGCCAAACCTCTGGCGACGAGTAGTGGTTGAACATATGTAATTAATAATCTACAGTTCTATATTATTTTATTAGCACAACGTACATTTCCAAGTTTCCCATTTTGATGTGTTTTTTGGCTAAAGCTGTTAATTTGGGCGGTGTTCAGCACTGCGTTTATCTCGTGGATGAGACTGTTTCGGTCCTATCCACGGGATGAAGACCTGTTTAACTGGGTGTGGATGGGATTGGTCCACATCACACCCTAATATAGTGTGAACCAGTTCTATCCACACCCCAATATATTGTCAATAGGAAAAAGTTATGGATGCATCCCTTCCATGATTTATTTTTTATCACATACTTCACAAGTTTCTCTGAAATCTTATTGTCTATTTCACATCACCGTTGGAGGTCTTCGCCACCCACCCACCCTGCCCGCTAAAGCTTCTCCGCTGCCGCAACTCTCCACCACCGGTAAGTTTCTTTTATCAATTGTTTAAATATTATTTTTAATATTTTTGTCAATAAAATAATAATTATTTTATTTCATTTTTTAATTTTATAAATTTTTTATGTTTTTATCAATAAAATAATATTTTTAAATATTTAAAATTTATTTTTTAATTATTTTACTATTGTTTTATAAAAAAACTAATATTTATTGGTTAATATTAATTCATTGATACATTTTTCAAAATATTTATCATATAAAATGCAAAAAATTAGATATTTATGATTAACTGTGTATATCATTCATAAAATATATATGAGATACATGGAACTGAAAATCCACACCACGCTATGTGGATTCCACACAATTTGTCCATAGTTCAGAACAGCTGTGGACTGTGGTGTGGTGTGGATTGGTCCTGGCCACACAGTGTGGTGTAGACCAGTCTATACCCACCAATTTCTAATCCACACTATATAATACCCCCTTGGTCAGTGACCCATTGATCTGGGTCGTTGAACTGTACATTCTGATAATAATTATTTGTCGTTTTTTATTTTTTAAATTAAAACGAATCATCCATTTGAGTCAGACAATTTGACTATTTGACCCGGGAACCAGTCCCATAATGATTTCATGTCCAATCCAGTTTTAAAAACCTTGAGTTAAACTCAACATCATGCAAGCCTTATCCCAGCCATATGGGGTCGGTTAAGTTTTTTTTTTTTTTTTTTGTTATTCAATTTTATTTAGTATTGTATCCATCGTTAAATTAAATGAAAAGACAAATTAGGATCTATATTCATGAAAGCTGGGAAAAAGCTTAAATACCATTTGTCAAACTAATACAACCATCTTCTTATATTGGGCTTCATTGGGACCATACATTAGATAAGCCCACAGGGGTGGAATTTGCTGAAGTAACTGAACTAAATGACTTATTATTTTGTCTTTTAGCTGATAAAATAACCAACCCAACATACCATCCACCCCTGAAAGAGCTCAATACATTATGACTTAATAAAAAACAGATGAATAAAGCGGTTCAATTGAATTGAACCACTTGAGACGTTATCAATATATAAGCGGCCTGCCCTACTCTCCTACTCTGCCAGTGGCATACATAACACAAATATAAATAACACCGCACCAGTCGGCCACCAAACCACACGGGAAAAGCAGCTCCGAAATTGAATAGAATCCCCCAAAAATTTATCATGCACGTGCATCGGGAAGACACATTCAGTGGCTCTACCCCATCTCCAACCACCTTTTAATGGAGCAAGCAATAACCTGTCGGTTCAAACATGTGAGCTCAAACACCCAGAGAGCGCCGATGACTGATCTAACCAAAACCAACAGAAGACACACACTATCACACTCCTCGCCTCATTCGCGTCTAGCTGTCTGTTTGTACGCTCTGCCTCTTCCGTCCCTTTCACCTTGCAACATACCCCAACATTTGCTTTGTCCGCATGTGGAAACTGCGAGTCTATTCTCAGATGCTGCCCTCGCTCGCTTGGATAATTATAGGCTTCTAGGGTTCTCCTTTTTTTCTCTCTCTCTCTCTTATTGGACATAAAATATACACAGAAGAACATGGAAGACACAGTCCATGTGACATAAGCACCTCACTCTCACAATCTCCTTCGCTTTTTCTCATCCCCTCTTTCTTTCTCAACTTCATTCCACTTTGGCGTCTATGCTTGTCCTTTAATTTTTGTTACTTTTGAGCTTTTTGTCTCTGTGCTGGCATTGTTTAGCATGGAATTAGTTTGGTTTCACATGTGGTGCTCCACCCCCCCCCCCCCCCCTCTCGTTTGTTTTATTTGCTCTGGCCTCGTCTAGTCATTTCGTCGGGAGTACGACTCAGGTACCTCTCACGGGCTCACACACAACACTGTCGCAGAGTAGCCGGTCGCCCGGTCGGCAGCGACGACTCGGGCAGCAGGTTAGGTTATTAGGACGCTGAGTCATATAACTCGTTCTGTTTTCTTATGCCAATTGGAATCGGAACATCATGCGTGCATGATATATCCTGGTTCCTTCCTGCTATGTTTCCTTGTTCTTTGTTTTATGTGCCTGACATCAGCATGAGCGATGCCATCATATATCATGTGGATTGAGTCTTGAACTGTTAGGAATTTCCAGTACAATCTCTCTCATCTCTTTCTCTCTCTATTGATAAATTAATTGATCTATTGATCGAGTAATTTTGTTGTTAAAAAAGGAGATCGGCTTCCGTCAGGACAAATCCATGCCCACACCGTTCCAACCGCCATCATATATCATGTGGGTTGAGTCTTGAACTGTTAGGAATTTCCATTACAAGCTCTCTCATCTCTCTCTCTTTATTTCAGTTTTTATTATTAAAAAAAGGAGATCAGCTTCGTCAGGGCACGTCCATGCTCACACCGTTCCAACCGCCTTTTACATCAGTGAGACATTCTGTAAAGGCTGCTCGAACGGCTTTGTCCTGACGGAAGCGGAACTCGTTAAAAAAATACAAATGGATCCCACATGTAAAGGGTCATCAACCGATATTTAGGTTGGATAGCCATGTGGTGTGAGGGAACATTCTCCTCGTCTCTATTATTAACCATTATCGTTAATTTAGAAAATAAAAAAAGAGTTAAGAGACGTAAACATGTGGGAAAAAAATTTTGGCTTCCATTGAAAGTCTAAAGCTAAGGTCTGTCTGGTGTAGAAGTTGGTCATGTGATGTGAAGGGCATGGGCCTCCTCTCCTTTAGCCCATTTCAAATTGTAAAGAACAACCTCCAAGACTGAAAGTAATGGTTATTATAGGTATTATATTAACATTATCTTAGGGGGTGTTCGACAGCATGCTTTGGTTTTATTTTTGAAAATAAAAATAATTAATATGTCAATAAAATTATATCATTTTTACTTATATAACAGTTGTCTTTGTTTTCAAAAATAAAATCAACCATGTTATCGAATACCCTTTTAGTTTTAACAATAAATCACTTCCAGATGGATATTGTTAAATAATGGATCGTGGGCAAACTGTTCGGCCCAAAAAAAAATTATCAAAACTTCTAGACAGTAAGGCTAAATCTTGGGTCCAGGTATACACAGAGTATGCAATACTATGCATACATGGGTCTGGATCCCAAAAAATAGGATAAATAAGATTATTACTCTTCTGTTGTTAGACTATAGTACCGATTTTTATATTTTGTATACAATTATTTTGTTTGTATTAATTTTTTATTCGTGTTAGTGTTTCTTATATTTCTATTTTATTCAGATTATATACTGTACTCTTTTTTTATCTACCCTATATTTATACTATAGTTGTATATACAATTCTGTATATGGCTCCTGTATCAGTATAGCTGTGTAGAAAAGTTTTAATCAATCCTGCTCTTATTTGGGTTGGGATGATAAATGGAAAATGGAATTGAGTAGCCAGTCCCCTGCAAGATTTCACATTCTGCTTCTCGGGTTCATTTCTGCAGTGGAGTGAAATTAAAAAACTAACAGATTTTCAAGTCTCCAAATATCTATCTGATGGTTATAAAAATTCCCAACGAGTGAAGGTTAGATGCTTGAATTTGATGGAGCTGATATGTAAGCCAAAATCAGTTTCAATTTTCACCTGGAGGTGTCGCTCTCGTTCGGCGTGAATTGTTCAATCTTTCTAGATGGCTCTTTCGTATCAAATCGACATGTTGCAGTATGCTTCTGTTATATTGTCTCCTAATCGCAATTAGGGAAGCAGTGTACAGCTCAGGGTTCAGAGCAAGGAAAGGACTGGGCCATGCATACATTTGGTTCTCAGGAATAGGGGTCTGGAATTGGAATTAGAAGGGCTATTCCAATTCCAATTATTTGGTTGGATGGAATTAGAATCTCATTCCCATTACTGCTGTAATGGCATTCCCTCATTTGAGGGAATGGCCATTTCCAGTCCAATCCTTCCCTTAAAAATGAAATCTCATTCCTATTGATCAATTCTCATTCCCATTCCTGTCTGAACCAAACAATCTATAGAATAAATCATTTAAATTCTATCTAAATGCAAACCAAACGGACCTTAAGATGTGTTTCAGTGGGATTACCTTTTGGTCTGAAACTAATTCGAATATCCCTGGATTCAGCTAATCTTGTTTTATAGCTATCTCTAGAAAGTGGGAAGGGTAATGGGTGGAACAAGGCTGGATTAAAGAGTTAGAATACCGCATAAAACTTTTTAAGAGTTGTAATCTGACATATATAGAAACAGAATGTAATGTACTTGCTCATAAGATAGCAGGTAAAGCTAGACAAGAAAAAAGATTTGCAATTCACAGTTTCAGCCATTCAGCTGACTATGGGAATATTTTGTGGCCCAAGCACATCACGGAATGCAGTTTAGGCTGAGTTTGGAAGCAGTACAAATGCAAATATATAGAGTGTAAAATTTTATATTTTGTATTATTTTATATGTATTTATACTGTACATATTTGCATTTATGCTCTTCCCAAACTAAGCCTTAAAAGGTTTAAGCTCCTTTTAACGAATGTGTTCTTTTGCTGAGAAAAAGAAGCATAAATGCGGGTTGCAATGATCCATATAATACTTGAAACACAGAAGCAATATTTCTAAGAAAGTCTACTATAAAAGATTTTGGTGTGTGCCAATCACTCTGAACAGTAGTAACCCAAGTAAGTCTTATGGAAGTAAAACTTTTGTTTTTTATTTTTGTTTCGTTTCTGGTTTTCTAAAAGCATTTTTGTGTGTTTGTGTGAGAGAGAGAGTAAGAGAGAGATTACTTTCCTGAATCAAACTGAAAATGTTCTCACTTGGTAATTTATTACATGGTTTTTAAAACTAGATCGGATCGGAAAAACCGGGAATTGGTCAGGTGATCAGTTCCATTTTACCCCAAAATCATTATTTTGTCAAAAACCGTTGATTTGGTCAGCAAATCGCTAATCCGGGCGGTCAAACTGTTTGAGTCGTTCGACGATTTGGCCATTTTTTATTTTTCTAATTTTTTTTTTGTTTTGTCAGAACGGGCCATTCGTTTGGTTTGAACGGTCAGGCCGTTTGACCTGGAAACCGAACCCTTGATTAATTCGTTATCCGATTTAGTTTTAAAAACTTCGATTTATTAGGCTCAATTTAGAAATAGTACAAATATAAATATGTACAATAACTACAAAGACATACAAAATACAAAGCTTGCACTCTACATATTTGTATTTGTTCACTTTCCAAACTGAGCCTTAGAGAAAACAGACATCCAACTACTCTGTAAACAAGGAAAACAAAAAACATTCAAGTTAAAGAACATCATGTAGTTGTGATTTGTTATGGTCCAAATGTTGCTTCAAGGTTTCAAATGTCTGCCACAATAAACTTTCTGTCTGTTTGAGCACCCAAAAACACCCATGCTGAGGCTGCAATTTGGGCAGGTTAAGATTGAACATTTGCCAAAATTTCAATGGGCCCAACCGGATGTTGCGTAAATCAATGTTTTCAACCCGCTGTTGATCCAGCTGGTCGAATCATTTGAACCATCACTTGGTCAGGATTTTAGGTTTGGTTCAATCAAGACCCATCAGACGGTCAAAAAATGTTGACTTGGTCAAGAAGCACTCAACCCAGTCAGTTCAACCGGTGATCAGGTCGCAGGTTGCACATTCAATGCATGCAAAACTTTCGGAAGCCATAACTTTGCACTCTGATGTCCAATTGGAATGATTTTATTTTTATTTTGGATAACTTTTCAAGATCTATGCATCCCAATGGTGCAATAGCGCTATTTCTGTGAAAAAAAAAAAAACCTTTTTGGCCTCACATTACAATTTTTAATATTTTTACAAATAAAAAATTAAAAATTAAATTTAAAAACATAAATTAAATATAAAATAATATATAAAATATATTTATATATTATTTATTGCTAAAATATATTTATATATTATTTATTGCTAATATATATATATATACTTAATATATATGTGATGATATAGCACGGTCTAAACCATTTGACCCAACCGATTGAACCGGGAACCTGCAACCTGGAGGCAACAACGGTTCGGACTTGGGCGGTTTTTAAAACATTGGTGCAAATTCTTCACCCATGCCAATATAAGCCATGGCCTATGAATCAATGACACCCCAGAAAAATTAACCCAATGATAAATTGAGTCATGCTTGTGGGGAATAATAAAGAAGTAGGCATACATACATCCTGCACATGGTATGTAATTCTGTTGTCATAACCCATAAATACACATCACTCGGGTTCCATTTCTCTTTCTCTCTCTGTTATGTAGGCAAATTTGCAAACGGGTCAGCCCCATGCAAATTGCAAACTGCACTTGTTTGATAGTTCCACAGTTCCTCTCCCTTTTGAGTACTTTTAGCAAGTTAATTAGGTCAAAATGCAATGAAAAGTGGCTATAACAAAAAGTATTGTGGCAATAATATTTTTTACTTGTTAATAATTAATGGAATGTTATGTTCTGGTAATGAATTCGTTTTGAACGCAAAGAGGGAACAAGCTCGGGGATGAAGGATTAAATTGTGTATTTGTATGGGTGTCACTGGACCGGATTTGGCTTGGATCCCATCTGAATAAAAATCAATTTGAACAGGTTGAACAGACAAATGAAAAAGACATGTTGAACTGGATCAATCTAGACTTGATGGTCCAAAACATTCATGAAATTGGATTAGATTGGGTCTATCTGTAATGGACTCATATTAAACCGAATGGGTTGGAGCAATATCCAATTCATTGACAGCCCCATCCACTTGGATGTGCCGAAGAGTAGTTTATGACCCAACTGAGAGTACAAGTGAATTGAGTCCAAATTTATTAGTTTAATTTTGTTATAGGATTCACATTTTTTTTGTGTAGAAGAAGGAAAACAAAGCCTAAGCAATGAAAAATGAACCCACATAAAAAATGAACCAGAATTTCCATTCTTTTCATGTGCACTCTTAAGCATACATTTGCACTGGTGCAAATAAAATTACGCTGCAAACCAACAAAGGGGAGCTATGTCAATACAAATAACAAGTTGGCCAAGATGGGAATTTCGAATGAGTAAATGTGAGTTCTTTCGTAAGAATACTGAATCAATAAATCATTTGTTTTGGTTTTGCCATTTTGTGTGTAAATTGTTCACCCATGCATGCCTACGTAAATTCTTCATGAGTCAAGTTTCATACCATTGGGCTGGGCTCGAGTTCCCTTCGAAACTTGATTTCAACTGCATCAAATTCAATGGATTGCACATAGTTTGATTTGTACACACCCCTTAGCCCGGAAATTATTTGTCTTAACCAGATCGGATTGGAGATGATCAACCTTAGCCCGGGGGTTGGGCCTGGTAAGCCCAACCCATGTTCATCCATCTAAATAGTTCAAAGAATTATTACCATGGATCTTTGAGGGAGTGAGGAATGAATCCAGATTTAGTACTCACAAAATGATGCTCACACCATCCACACAACCACTTATAACCGTGTATTGGGAATATCTTTATACTTATTGTTCGGGTGATGGTTGACCTGGCCAAGGATGCCATATGGCAATCTGTGTGGCTGCCCCCTCTTAGGCCACATCAGCACCACGCGTAATGAAAGAGTAGAATTAAGAAGGAGTGTCCTGCATGGACAATGAAGCGAACTCTACCGGGGAAGAGGAAACCTCCCAAAGACCTCAGTTGATGCCCTCATCTTGACAACCCCAGAAGCCCTAATCATCTAAGACACGAACACTCAACTATAAATAGGTATTCCCCGCTCGAAGTAAGGGACTTTTGGAATTTCACTCTTTAAATACCTCTTTACACTATCTCTTAAGCCCAAACCAGCACTATTTCAACCTGCTCGGCCCTGCCACATCCTTCTCGATCCTACTGACTTGAGCATCGGAGTACCTACCCAGGGAACAACGACTCAAGCCTCTAACCTTTTTCCTAGTTGCAAATCATGGTGCGTGGCTTCATCCTTCCACCTTGGCCTCGTCTAATTGGCAGGACTACCTGATTGTGTCCTCAATTTGGAACATCTCGAATCAAGCAACATCAAATTGGCGTCATCAGTGGGAAACGTACAACGGCACAAAAAGTTATTTCCTAAACTCCTCTCCGTGCACTAAAAGCAATCATGCCTAAGAACATATCCAACTGCTTAGGAGCCCGTTCCCCATCTCAGGGATCCCGCTTACTCTAAAGCTCCCCGCCTCAAGAAACCTAGCATCAGGCAATAGTCAGCCTCGCGTAGCTCCAAGCCATGCAATAAAAGGTCGACCGTACATGGTCCTAGCTGACAGACACTGAAATCAGAGAACTAAGAGAGCGGCTAGCCAAACTGGAATGCAGCCAAGCGGATAGAAGCATAGTTTGCAACACCATAGCCAACCCGTAAAGAAACCCTCTAGGAAATCGTTGATGAGCTTTCCTTAATTAGATGACGACCCCCACAGTTCGAGAAATGGGATAGAGCCTGGGACCCCAACGATCACATTGAGGGGTTCAAGGCGATAATGATGCTACACGACTCCTCCGAGGGTCTCATGTGCAAGGCCTTCGTCGCCACCCTCCACGGAGTTGCCAAAACTTGGTACACCTCCCTTCTTTTGTGATCCATATACTCTTGGGAGTAGTTGGAGACATAGTTCCTGGTGTAGTTCACCGCCAACCAAAGGCACTAGAAGACATCAACCAACCTTAAGGTTGCAACTTGGGCTGAGTTGGCCCGAACCAAACCCCAAAAAGTTGAATTGGGTTGGGTTGATGCTCGGGTTAGGGTTAAAATTTATGAACCTGACTTTGGTTGGGTTAGGGTTGACCCCTCAGGAAACCTAACCCAACCCGAACACGACTCTATAGTACATATCATATATAAATATATGTTATATATATGATATCATACATTGATTTGATTATATGCATGATAGTTGTATAGCCCCTACTACATACTATCATTTATTTCTTTTAAGATAATCACTTCACTTCATCATAATTGGAAATACCAAAACCATAATAACATTTTTTATGTTTTTTGAATACTTTATTCTATATCTCCTCTTTGTTGTTTGCCACCCATAGCTTACTGCCCATAAAAGATCTATTATAAGCTATAACTCATAATAAACTATAATTATTTCAAACACTTTTTTTTTTGAATTTTGTACTTAAAGAACCAATAAAAACATCAACAAACAAATACTAATAAAACATAGAATTAATATATGTAGTGAAAGTTAAGATCTAAGATTAAAGAAGTTGTGCGAGATTCTAAGGGATGGAAAGAAGGTTGGGTTGGGCCCAACCCGACTCGAAGTTGACTTCGGGTTGGGTTAGATTAGAGTTAGGGTTGGACTAGGGTTGCCTCAACCCGACCTAACCTAGCCTGACTTGCAGCCCTAGTCAACCTAATGCAAGTGTGGCAAAGGAAAAGAGAGACCTTGAGGGAATACTTGGCAATGTTCAATGCCGAAGCCCTTCAGGTCTGAATTCTAGACCAGTCGGTGGTCGTGACCACTATCATGAGTGGGCTGTGCTCCTCAATGTTCAGTTTCTCTTTGCAAAAGAATCCTTCACCCAACTTGATTGCGCTCATGAAGCACGCACAGAAGTATATGAACGCCAAGGAAGCCCAAGCACTACAAAGGAGTGAAGAAGACCAATATGATCGGAAGCGGAAGGACCATGATGAGCACAAATCCGATAGAGACAGCAAGAGATAGGGTTGCCGACCTAACTGCAGACCGAGGACCCCGCCGCCAACGTATAAGAACTTTACTCCCCTAAACACGTTGCGGGCTGAAATATTGATCTAAATACATGATCGCAACTTCATCAAGTGGCCCAAAAAAATGAAAACCCAAGGCAATAAGAGGAACCGGATCAAGTATTGCAATTTCCATCGAGACCACGACCACGACACCAAAAGCTGCCACGACCTTCGCCAGCACCTGGAAGACCTCATTCGATGCGGATACCTCCGTGGGTTCATCGATATCAAAGAGCATAAACCCATAGAAGAGTTGCACCTCACAAACGAGACCCCAACCCAAGCTCCCCCGGTCGGGGTCATCGTTGTCATCTCGGGTGGGACGACCCTTAAAGGGGGAAACTAGGTGCGAAAGATCTACTTTGAGCACTAATGGCAATTGGGCTGTACAAACGATCGGCGCCGAGCACTAACGACGACCGGGCTGTACAAACTCAATAAATAAAGAATTTTCTTCTAGCACAAACGACCAAACGCCCACACATAGTCCAGTTGAAACTTCAAATTGACCAATAGTCATAGTGTGACGGTAACCTCGTCAAAGACTCAGCTGACCTATAACGGTCAAGGCTCAACAACCATCGCACAAAAGACTCGACTGACCATAGATAGTCGAGGACAAAACAAGCCCCTGACGGGCACCGCAAGAACGACCTCCCCGCCACATAACGGCAAGAGTACGGTCATCGAACTTCGTGCACCCTCCCGACTCGCAGTTGGAGTAGAGCTAACCGAGGACCATAGCAGCCCAATCAAAGAGCGTTAAGCTTTCCAAGACCAAGTGCCACCGAGCTCCCCAGCAACGTTGAGAGCTTGGAAACACCTCGGCCAGCATAAGACCAAGGCCACAAAGCTAACAACCTCGACCAACGAGAATCAAGCCGAAGACCTTAGCCAACATAAGACTGAGGCCACAAAGTCGAAGACTTTAGCAAGCCCAGGACCTCGGCCAATATGAGGCCAAGGCCACGAAGTCAAAGACCCTGACCATCCAGCGTCAAGCCCAAGACTTTGACCAACATGAGATAGAGGCCACAGAGCCGAAGACCCAGCCACAACGTCAAGTCCGAAACTCCAATCAGCCTAAGAGCAAGTATAGAAGCACTGCATATGGACCCTATTGACCAACCTAATTCCTAAGCGGAGCAACTTAGAAGAAGAAACAACACAAAACGTGCTCGACAAAAAGACTAAAGTTCTATTACTCAAGTAGATGATACAATGATTATAAGCCTAGCATATTGACCTATGTACAAAAAAAAAAAAAGAAGAAAAGAGCACCAATTTAGACCAATTGTGCTATCCGTAGGGTTCACCTCCTCGAGGGTGGTCGTGCTGTCCTTCGGGCCAAACTGCTCAACTGGTGGTTCCTCACCATCAAAGGGACCATACTACTCTATGGACACGGTGATTTTAGGGTTCTCATGCATGGCCCTCCTTTGGTAGTGAGCAAAGTCGGTTTGCCAAGAGTTTGTAGCAAAATCATCGAGGGCAGTCTGGAACTCCTCGAACTCCTTATACTTGGAGACTGCCTCCTCATTGACGCGTAGTAGTTTTGCCTCCACCTCTTTGGCCGCCTTCCGTGCCTTGTTACGGTCCCCCTTGAAATCACGAGCACAGCTCTTCAGACACCACAACTCTTCGTCAATGGCCTTTTTCGCTTGCTTTAGCTTAGCCTTCTCCATCTACAAACAGGAAAACTCGACCTCCCGAGCCTCGGCCATCTGACGGAGAGCACGCACCCGGTGAACCAGTGTTGTCATCGCACAAACAACCTACAAAGGGAAAACATAAGTCAATGAGCACAACAAATCACACCGAAGAGCAGAAAAGGTAGTGCAAAGAGCCTTACCGCGACAAACTCCCTGATGGCTACACTCTCCAACACCCCGTTCATGCAGTCGCTAGTCTCCCTACGGATGTCGAGCAATAGAATGCCCCTAGCCAGTTGCTCGGGCACGCCTTTTTTTCCAGAGTGTCCTCTGGACAAACACTCTAGCCCGGCCTATACACCTCAGTTGCCAGACCCAGAGATGGGACCTCAAGACTTGTCCGTGGCGCGGGTCGTGGTGGAGACTTGTCAAAGCCGACATCCACCACATCTCCCTTAGTCGGCCTCAGTCTCTTATGCAAACAAGGGTTCACGACCTCAAGGCGACGTTGTTGCTTAGCCGCCACTCTCCTCTAAGCGACAGCCCGCATGCGTCTCACTTTCTCCTCCTCGTCAACGACCACCATATCTTCCAAATAGAACAAGTCTGTCAAAGCCGAATAAATGAAACAAGAATAAAGACACTTACAAAAGCAAGGACATACTAGCCTGGGGCTTCATCATCCCAACACGGATCAACATGGAGAATGTGATGTATACTCCTGCACGTCAACCCTCTCTATCCACCTGATGGCCGCTAACTCCCCCCTAGACAGGTCAGCCTCAGTCAGTGCCTTCACCTTGGTCCTTGGGATTGACAACTTGCCAGGGAACGACCAACCCCCCCCCTCCCCTGAGCAATGCACAAAGAATAACCCCTCCTTCTAGTGTTTCATCGAGGAGGGGGATTCAACAAGCAACTTATTGTGTTGCTGAGCCGAGAAGTAATAATAGCCATGTTGGTGCTTCTTCATGTGTAGGAAGAATGTGAACATCGATAGAGTGATGTCCGCGTTGTGAATCGAGCAGTAGCAAAGGAGGCTAACCAAGTATCTAAAGGAATTGGGCATCAGTTAGACTAGATAGACACAGTACCACCTCAGCACCGTTGTGATACCCTCCCTCAGAGAAAACATTATCCAGGCTATTAGGCTATGCTCATAGATGCAAAACTCCCCCTGCCGAGCTGAGGTATCCCTTTCACCAATGTCGGGGCACCTCAGCTCGTACTCCTCGGGAATGTAGTAAAGGGCCCTAATTTGGGCCAGGTCTCCGGGTGTCAACCAACAAGGCAAAGACACGAAGCGGCTACTGAACCGTGCAGGAACGCCAAGCCCCTCTTCTGACACAATCTCCACTTCGCCCTCGTTAGTCTCCCCGACCTCGACCTCTTGAAGGGCCGTAGCCTCCTCCGTCGTGGCACCCTCACCCTTAGGCCCGTCGACCATGGCCTCGTGGGCGTCGGTCTCACAGATCTCGTGCGTGGTGGCTTCAGGGTGAAGCCCTGGCTCGGACTCGCTATTAGACATACTACTAGACAAAGAGGAAGATGAAGACATCTTACCAAAGAACTACACCATGGAACACTTGAAAACACCAACCAAGGACTAACACTTGTCGAGCTCCTATGGTCGCTCACTCAAAATGGCAAAGTAAAATGGCTCACTGCCTCCCCTTTTATAAGGGGGACCAACGGTCCATATCGTCTCAAATCAACGACACTGATTCAATGCTGCACTTCGCATGCACATGACCTCAGGAAGAAGAAATGACGAGTCTGCCAACCCGTAACAAAAATGACACAAGTGTTGAACCAACTAGTCCGCCCTTACTCTAGGCTAGTCAACTTGAAGAAACTAAAGTTTCTTCGTCGAGGACCGTAGAACTTCCATTGGAACTGAGTTTTAAGGGAAATCTGATTGGTTCCCCATAGAGGATGCCCCACATGCACATCTTAACATGCATTGGGAGCATCTCCCGTACTTGTCATGGGAGATGTTCCGAATACACAAGTAAGATGATCTCGGTTTAAGGGAGGTAATTGTGATCTCTCTGGATGGACGACACGAGTCTGGATCTGCTACTCACAAAGTGTGCCTCATACCAATTTCATAGCAGAGATCACATCTCCTCCCTACAAGGGGCCACCCCACAATGCCCCACATCACATCCCCGTCGTGTATTGGGAATATCTCCCGATGATGACATCATCGGGACTAGTACTATCATCGGGAGATGTTCCCAATACATGACGGAGATGTGCTATGGGACATTGCGGGATGCAACATTTTTTAACCGCCATTGACCCAGACAGTCGGACCATTCGGCCCGGGAACCGTTCAAGCAACTAGTTTCGATTTACCCAAAACCTAGAATCTAATCAAAATCCATTAAAAAAGTCAACAAACTGTTGACCTTGGCAATCGAACCGTTGACTAATTGACTTGTTCAACGGTTTTGACCATTTTTTAATTTTTTTAATTTTACTGTCAGAACAAGCTATCTATTCAAACCAGATGATCGGATGATTGACCCAAAAAACAACAGAACGATTCCATTTCCGAGTCGTTTTTTAAAACGTTGAAGGGATGGCCCTTGTGGGGGCGGAGACGTGAACTCTTCACAGTATGTCCTGGCCGCATATCGTAAACATCTTCCGTACTTCGTATTTATTATTCATGGGAGATGTTCCGAATATAAGGCGGGAATTTTTCACTCACGGAGATAATCAAAGAACCTTTTTTTTTGTCCCGCGAGTCGTGATTCACACCAAGTGTCACCAACCATTAAGTAGAAGTGTAGAACATAGTGACGAGGGAGGTTGTCTAGCAGCATAGTTGCAGAAATCGGTGCTCGCCAAACGATTCAAACCATGACTTCAACTCCATATTCATCTTCCGAACAGATGGAGACCAAGCTTCAAAACCCCAGCCTTAGCCCAATCCCTAACCCTAGTTTCTCGTCCCCTGCAACACGCCTCTGGAGACCTGCTGCGCAGAGAAACCTCCGAAACCAATGGTCGAAATTGCTCTCTCACAAGCAACAATGGTACATGGCATCTTCGAGCGGGAGATCTCACGCAACCTCTCTCGTCAATGATTATCTCCGGCAGAGGTATTTGTACAACTTCTCGTCCGTTCTTTCTTCAACGTTCAGTTTATTTCTGTTTCTTTCTCTTCTCTTCCTGGATTTTAGTTCGGTCCGATAATTAGGTCTCATTTGGGGACTTGTTGAATTAGATACATGTCTGCAATGGATTTAGGTTGCTTAAGCGACATGCCCAATATTCGAAGAAAAGCTTGCCACAAATTGGCTCGTCAACAGGTAAGCTTCATCATCCAGATTGAAATTATTCGGACTGTTGTTTATGAGTTTGATTTGATTCGATTTTGTTAATATTGATTTTTGTATGTTACTTTTCTTATATCAATGTCCTAATTCGTCTTACGCTCGGCAGTAGGAATTTTTTTTGGTGGTTTATTTGTTGGAGATTTATAGTTTATACGCTAGCATTCAAACACAAATAGAATTCCTGACGTAACACTGTTGCAATGATGAACCCTTCATTTTAAACCAAACTAATCTATAACAGCATCCAGATTGGGTTGGCCCATCCAGATGGATGGAACCGCTTTTTGCAACAGTGTTACGTCAGTAAAGAACATCCTACTGCATACTCGAATGATGAACCCTTCATTTAAACCAAACTAATCTATAACAGCATCTAGATTGGGTTGGTCCATCTAGATGGATGGAACCACGTTTTTTCATCATCGAGGTGGATCTACCTCCTGATTTTGATGGAGGCAGAGTGTCGGATGTGTCACGCCAGGCTGTTCTGCTTCTTGAACTGGTTGGGCGGGATGCAGGGATGCTGCTAAGGATTTGGTTAGCCTATATTTTTGAATTCTGCTTCTGGCCTGTATATACGTTTTTACCTTGACTGGTGATATCTTGGCTATAAATTTAATCTCTGAGGTGGTAGATTTGGTTCTTGTAGTGTTTCCTAGGTGTTTATATAGGCTGTTTTTTTTTGGGGGGGGGGACTGTAATGTTTTTTTTTATAATATTATATTCTCATTGCTTCTTAATACCTTTGATATTCTTATGTTAAACGTGAATGCTTTTAATATTTAATGAATATTTACCATTACAACAACAAAAGGTTGTGATGTTATGCCACCTATAAGCATCCATGGCATTATAATGGTAGATCACTTGGTTGGCATGCATGTTAATGATAGCAATATTGGTTTCAAGAGCATGATGTTAACTTTGTCTCTGTCAAATACTGACAAGTCAATAAATCTTATATAGATGGCAAAGTAAAGGTGTACCAAGTTGTTCCTTAGATTTCTAATATGATATTGGTGTTACTTACTTCTCGTTAGATTCATATGCGTAGCTAACAATGTTTTTTTCACCGATTTTTTCATAGGAGATTCATGGGAGAAAGCTTCTATCATCTTACAAGGATATGGTATGTATGCTTAAAATGTATAAATAGTTGGGTTCAGAATGTTCATGTTTGCTTTTGAGTTATAGTGTATTTGAGGTAACAATAAGATCTTAGTGTCCATAACCACCAAAATTGGCAACCAATTCGTGCTTGGGAAGGCTAGTGCCCATAACCACCAAGAATTGTTGCCAACTTTGGTGGTTATGGGCTTTTGAATTTGGGTTTGTAAGGTTAGTTGAAATTTTGTGTTGACTGTGCTTATTTAAAAGCCTGTTAAAACTTAAAACTTATTGGGGATTCAAAAGTTCTATATTTGAAAAACAGTAACTTCTTGATTAAATTTATTGGTATTTCCGGGGTTCTAAAGTTGATGGCTTATGACCTTGAGCTGGTATGAATTTTCGGGGTGTTTAGAGTGGTTAGAACAATAATGTGTTGAAAGAAGCCCTATGGTTTCAGTCAGAAGTCCTAATTTCTTTATTTAATAATGAAGATGGCCAAATGAGCGATCCATCTGGTTGATGTACTGCTTCTTGTTGATATGATACAGGTGACTGCTGTGTCACACATGGCAAACACTTCTAGCTCCATGCGGTGTTTTCTTAAAGGACCAGCAAGTAGCCCGCTTGTACAATTTTCTAGTGCTTCAGAGGATAAGAATGACAATGGTGATGGTGGGGGAATTCCGGTCTTCAGATTTTGGTCAATTCCACATTTTGGTATAGTAGTATACTTAAATTTTAATGCTTCTGTGTTTCCCCTTGTTTCCAAGTTGTACAATTACAATGTGTTTGTTGGGTCTTGGCATCCATTATCTAATTCTTGCTCCTTGATTAGTAAGGACCTTGATACTAAGAATGAAGGTCACATTTCAATGTTTGTTACTTGGATGTAAACCTATCCAAGCAACAGATTTGAGGAGCCATTAAGTGGTGGTGACAAGAACAATAGACCATTATACAGATGGAATTGAGACCCATATGTTGTAAGTATCTAGACTTGAGCTTAAGAGGATCCACGGCTTTCAAGTAAGCAAAAGTGTCCTGGCTTAAGCATAGGTCAGCCTGCAATCTTGCGGGACCAAGGTCCATCCTCAGCAAGCCAAAGTTCTAAGCCCTTGTCAAGCTCAAGCCATCGTCAGACATGATGCCACAAATTGACATCACCTGCCAATTTATTTTCTATTTTGTGTTTGTACTTTGTACGTATCTGAGAGTACTTTCCATTTTAGTTGTGTGATGCATTTAATTCTTGTTCAAGTCCATTAGAAATTGGAACAGTTCTTAAATGTACTCTGCGTTTCTTAGTGGTAACAGATGAATTTTATTAATTATGAGGAAGGAATCAGTTATTACAACAAGTGCCAATCATCCCAATTTCACATCACTTAATTTCTTCATTTACATGTCTAGAATCTAGATTTACATTACCCCCCCCCCCCGGCTCACCCAAAGAAGCTGTTGTCTACTAACTCCTTGTTTTCTAGATCACCCACCATTGCATTAGCAGTTCTTGGTTGCCACTGACAGCTTAAGATGATATCCTTACCCAAGCCTTTTATCTCCCTCATGATGAATCAAAACTGCCACGTGACAAGTCTGTCATTCATTAGCCATCCCAGGACCACATTATCTCCTTTTAATCTAAAGACAAGGGACCTTACTAGCCTCATTTTTGAAGTACAGTCATGATTTATGCTCTCATTGAATTTTCATGGAATATGTGGCCTGAGTATAAGGTGCCTTCTATACTTGAGGGGCCAGGACTGCTCACACTGTAGCCATCAAAATTGAGTTTAACTGAATTTACTTGAAGTGGTAACCATTAAGAGCTAACCTTTGATATGGCTGTCAAAGAACTTGCCACCCAATACCACTGTCTTATTATATCATCAATGGAGATGGACTAAAGATGCTCATCGTTTTAACCCAATGAACTACCTTCACTGTAATGCCTTCAATAGAAGCATTTTTTAGCCGTTGCTTACCATTGAAAACCCTTTGGTTCCTTTCTTACCAAATAGACCAAACTATTGCTTCCCTTGTACTTCTCCATAGGATCTTGCCTCTTTTCTTGGGTGGATTAGAGGATGCGTTGAAAAGAGCTTCCAAGTCTGAAGGAGGCTTGGATCCACTCCCGAGTTCCAGCCACAAAAGACAGAAGATTAGTACATAGTATAGATTCTCCACAAGCAAGACATAGCATACGAATGTTTTGGGATAAGTAATCAAGAGGATAAGCCTCATAGTCCTACTCCCCATCCCCCTTCCTTAATACAACATTTTTTTTTTCCAGGAAAAAGAAGGCTTTGGGGTCAGTGGCTTTGTGAAGGTCTGAATAATGGTGGATTCTGTAGTTCTAAGAGCCTTAATATCCCTAGCCAATTGATGCTAGAAAACCTAAAATTTGCAAGTTTACCTGCTGCAAGAGAAGTTTAGCAAGGAGGCGCCTTTTGTTATGTTGTTGAAAATCAGATTTGGGACTGTAACCAAATTCTCAAAAACAACATTGAGAATTCTAAAGCATGTTGATGACTGTAACACAAGGGACTCTAGTTTATAGGATGCCCCTAGAGGCCACATGGGGACTGTAACCAAATCCTGAAGCATGTTGAAGCCAGAGAAAGCCCAAAACAGTGAAGTACTAAATGGGATACAATTTGAAAGAATTTGCATTAAGAAACAACTTTGAGAATTGCAACGAGCAAGCAATTAATTCAACAATCACCAGAGGATATCCACCTATTTATTGCCCCAGTATTGACTATCACAAGAAAAAGAGTATATGAACCACTTTCAAACTAGTATAAAAGAAATGCAGTTTCAGCATTATGGGATATCTTTGAAGGTAAAATAACTTGGCTTTTCTCCTTCACTTTTGAAACTGTTCTGTTGTCAAGGGTTGGTTGCCCTTTTAATATTTCATTACTTTATGGTGAAGGTTCAAGTGGTATCATGAAATTCTTTTTCTCTTTGAGAAAGTCACATGGTGGTTATTGTGAATTTTGAACTATTTCAGAAAATTTGGGGCAGGAGCTTGTTCAGATGTTCTCCCTGGAGCTAAGTTTCAAGGTAATGGCTAATTTGTTTTCTGTTGTCTGCAATAGACTAAATCGTTTATTGATCTTATACATGTGTCTTGTTGGGTTGGGCAGCGATTGCTTGTGGTTGAGTTACTCTCTGTTAGTTGTGAAGAAGTTCAACAACAAAGCACAGGACTGTGTTGGTCAGATGAGCTTTATCCAGGAGAATTCAATGAGTTGAGCATAAGCAACTTATATTCTGAAGAAACTCAAGAACCAGTTCTTCCTAGGATAAAGGGTTGGGAATCTAATACTCAAACTATACAATTTAACCATCACCCGGACCAAGAGATCTTACAGGTACGCCTTTTTATATTGAAATAATGTATTTTTTCCCGTCAAGCATAGTTGTCAAGGCAACAAGCCAACACCTAGGCAACAGGTGCCATGGAGGGTCTCCTTGCTTAAGCACCTAGCTATATTGTACATGGCACTATGATTTTTGTGTTTTTTGAGATTATAATAATAAAATACACAACTATTAAACTAAATTGTTAATTTTGTGGGTTATAGACTAGTTTCTTTTTACTATTTTCTTAGTTCTTAGGGTTCAATCAACACATGTCAGTTTGTGCTGTCTTAAACCCTTGAAGACTTCAAAACCTAAATGGATAAGCAAGAAAGAACTTAAAATTTTGTGTAATAATCTACTTCCACCGTTTCATTTCTCATTTTCCTAGACAAAAACAGGGGCCCAACCCTATATTTTCTGATTTTTTCTTCTTATTAATATGTTGATTTTCTATGTTTTAATATGAAGTTTACACTTCTTTGTAAAGATTATAGATAATTACTAGTGAAAAGTTTTTGAGAGAAGGTAACTTTCTATTCAAAAGGAATCAAACAGGGGGGGGGGATGAACATGAAGGATGTACAAAGAAACAGAAAACCCAAAAATTACAAGGTAAAGTATTTGCACTATACATTATAAAAAAAATTATCCACCCCTAATTTCGAAAGAGAAACAGCTAAAGCATTCAGCTCCCTTGGGGTCCATCTAAACAAGCAAGAGAGGTCTGAGGTCTCCTGGATCTCTCTTTCAGAAGATGATCAAATCTCCAGGGGCCCCTATCAAAGTTGGAAACCCAGCCAATGACATTCCTAGAATCACCTTCCACCAGCAGTGATCTTGCACCAAGAGACTTGGCAAACCTTAGATCAATGAGAAGGGCTCATGTTTCAGCTTCCTAAGAGTCTGCCAAACCAATGGTTGCTGGTTGCTGTGGAATTATCCTAGGGTTCATGTTTTTTTTTTAAATAATCAATCACCTACATGACTTGGTGACAAGGCACCCCCCCTTCTTGCCTTGAAAACTATGCCTTCAAGGCAATTAATTTCATGACATCTTGTGAAAATTAGAGGAAAATAGGGAAAACTAAATAGGAAAAATACATGAACAGAAAACTTCTGGCAAGTGTGAGAACATGGGTTCAAGTCTGAGAGCGGCCACTTTGTGCAAAAAATGCCAAATGTTAGGACTGCATCCAATCTTTCCCTCCCAAGACCCCAGATAGCTGGGACCAACATTGGGTAATGGGCTTTTACAGGAATGGAAACCATAACGACTAGATGTTAGGAAACAAACAGTTCATAATCTATATCTATGTGCATATGAAGGAGATTCAGATAGGTATGAGCTACCATTGTATTGGTCCAAGAGGAAATGCTGTTTGATTTAAAACAAATTCAATATCATACGATGATGATACGACTACTGCTTTTCATGGAAAGAAGTCCTGACTGAGGTCAATAAATTGAAGTAGAATTATCACATATTATCAGGTTGATTTTGGTCTAATTTCTTGAGTTGAAATTTGTTAGTCTGCTTGTACAATTGATTCACCTGCCTTATATTGATTATTATGCTGATTGTTGAAGATAATTACATAAGATGGGATCTTACGTTTTCCAAATTGGTCAATATGTAGAATTTTCATGCAGTGTGTACAACAAATTGGCAGTGTATACACCTTATTCTTAGGGCCATCAATGGATTGAGCAGACCCAGCTATCTATTATCATATTATCATGTTTGAATGTGTTTATTTTTTTAAAAAATGAGTAGGTTTATTACCAAATTACATATTAAAAATATATCTATCAATTATATGTTATAACCAGGTGTTCCCTCCCTCTTTATGGTAATGAACATCATACTTATAAAAATAATAACCGGGTTGTACTGGGTCGGACCTGATAATCCTGATTAATAATTGGGCCAGCTCTAGGTCTGAGTCTGCATTTTAAGCCTCGATTATAATAGGGTCATACTTGGTTTTACCTGTTCTGGTCCAATTAAGATCCAGACTGTGTAAATTATGGCAATAGGCCACAAGGGTATCAGTTACCCTCCCTTAACTTGGGTAAATCACTTACCCATCTGGTGAACCACATCGGTAAGCGCTCTTGCCCTCTCAGCTCTCTCTTTACCCGGGCAACTGTTAAGTGTACAAAAAAGCTGGAAGCATGCTTACCCAGGCACTGGGAAACACTTGCCCGGGTAAACGCACTTACCCAGGCAAGTAAAAACAAGCAATGCCTCAAAGAATTTGAAGCCCGGAATGTTGTGATTTATGATTTGATCAAAAGTTTGAATTTTCAGAATAAGAAACTGATACAGATGCCCTGGTTCCAACACGTCTCCTGGGAGGAATAGAATGCATCTCATGATTAATATCTATGTCAGTTATATGAAGGTTCTGTACCTATAACAGTTTTTTATTAGCAGCCATACTTTTGACTTTTAAATATGTATTGATTGATAAAAATTAACTGCAGAGCTCAAAATGATTGACATACTGCACCACAACCACAAATTCATTCAGAGTCCACTTTACCCACCGGAAAGAAAATAATACTCTAATGCTCACTTCTAGCAAATTTTACCAAGGAAGTTACGTTGAAATTTTTTGAAGCCTTGTGGATGGACTGTTTTCTGTTGCGGAATTTTTATTTGGTTGCTATCCTCATTTTTTGAACGTCAGTTTACAGACAACTAGCACAGCTCTAGCTATTTGGTTGCTATCCAAAATCATTAACTTTTACCGTCTGAGCGAGTTTTTGATAATTTCTTGTAAGCCTAGGAATTAACTAACTAGACTTCCACCGTTATTATTTTCCTTTGACCAATAAAAAATCCTTCGCTTTCATCATTTCTGATTTTTGAATCCTTGAGTTGCAGGTCTATCTAACAGCATGGCTAGCCGAGGTGAACATAGATACTCAAAGGTAAACAAAGAAAATGGAATGGTTAAAGAAAGTAGAGAAGACAGGGACTTTATAAAAATATCTATGGCGTCAAGGTGCTAGAAGATTTCTTCCCAAAATCAATTACAAAAATCATATTAATCTAGATTTCATCCCAACATCAATTTTGAAAACTTAATCATATTAATCTGCCTTAAGGCAAATTATGTTGTAGAAATTCTGTTAAGAGTAATTCTGTTTGTTTTTGCTCCCACTTGCAGGGTGGGTGATATATTTTCCATGGTTGGAGAAGAAATGCATGTTAACCTTTCGTGAAGCTTTCCTTAAAGCAAAAGATAAAAGGGATCACATTGTTTCAGTGAGGGGTTGTGGAGGTTGTGGATAACGATGGAAGGAAATAAATTTGATTTTATTTAATTTTGCATCGCTTCGGTGTTCTTCCAAATCGTGACTTGTTGCACCAGTATGCAAAAGTGGTGCTAGTGAGCTGTGTTTTTGGGCACACCCCATGGTTTCAGCCATATGCCTGAGCTCAAGTCTAACATGGAATGACCAATAGTACATTCTCCACTATGTTCATATCCTATTCATGGTACATACTAGGAGGGAGGTTTGAGGCTGAAGTTGCAGAGGCGCTTTGGAACTCGAAGAGCTTCAAGCTGATTTGTCGGCACCTAGTGATCGTCCATAGATCACAAGAGGGCCGTGAATCCCACAATTTCGCCAGGAAACCGTGGAGGACTTCCCAATGGGACTGCATCAAGGATTATGATGCTCAACCCAGTTCAAGTCGCCATGGTTTATTGATTACCAGGCAATTGGATACCATTTGTCTTTTGGTGGCAGTATTTTTAATGACAGCAATGAGCCAGGGCAGAGACCTCGACGGATAACCAACGCTATGACACTGGCCCGAGCAAGGTAAAACACCTCTTCTTTGCTCAAAGCCTCGAACTGAGGCTTGAATGAGCAGGAGATGAGAGATCACTTGAAGATCGCTGATGGGAATACTGGTTTCTGTGGTACAACTGATACTGTTAGGCTCTGCAAGTTTTTCATGGAGCGAGCTGCTGGTGTCTATATAGAACAGTCTTCAGCAGACAGGAAAGGATATGTTTTCATTCAAGTAACTAAGTATATCAATATTATTGTTGCAACGAGGCTGCAGTTTTGAGTTTTGACAAAAGGGGTTGTTGGACCTATGTAGGTATCTCTTGCTTTTGTTGTCGTGACTAATGATCACTGTGGGAGAAAATTTTGGTTGTTCATGTTCGACAGCTGCCCACAGGGGTCTCACTGCATGACACATTAGTCCACATGAATTCCATCATTTTTCCATGTGATAGTGTAATGGTAGATTGGTAGTAGATGCATGTCTGTGTGGACTAACGCGTAAAAAGAATGGTCACCTAATTTGTAGGTTCGTTTGGTTTAAAACCTGTTCGTAATTTGTCTTTTTTTTACTAGAAAACTTAGTTGACATGAAAGGCTGTTTAAATTGAGAACAATCTGCTGCAACCACAATCGTATCACTCACCCCCAATGAAACACAGACAGGTCAGTGATGGAGAGAAATTTAGAACATTACGACGCACTGCTTTTTAATTTGGAAAAATTACAGGGAAGGGCGCTGTACTTTGGGGGTCGCAACAAGCCCGAACTTTTACATGTACTGAGCTACCTTCTTGTGCATTCTAGATATTTGTATTTATACACCTTCCGAACTGAGTCTAAGGTTGTGTTTGGTTGTAGTGCAAATTTTTGCACTGATGCAAAATTAAGATAGTGCAAATGGTTTGGATGCAAATTCTGATTTATTTTTGTTTCAAAATTTACCTTAATTTATTTGATTAATAAGATCTGAAATAGAGTTCTGGCCCTTTTTTTATGTTCTCATAAAATATCTATATGAAAAACTTGTGCTGAAGAAATAAGAGTTCTGGCCTTTTGAATTACGTAATCGCATCATGTTGATATTTTAAATTAAGGAAAAACTATGATGCCAGAAAGACATGAAAGGGCTTTGATCAATCACCACCCCCCTTTTAATTTTGACGAAAACCTGCCTCATTGAATTTATTTAAATAGTCAATGAGAGACACCCGTGATGTGGGAAAGGTTTGACCGTATGAATTGATTAGAGAGAAAACCAGAAGAAAAAGAAAAATAAAGAAACTCGATCTTGATTATACCCAATTTTCGTCCGTCAAGGTCATATCAAAGTGGGCTTGAAAATTGGAAGTTTAACCGACTCGTTAGCATCCCAATCCCTAGTTGCTTACCGGAAGGCTGTGTTTGGTTTGAAAAAGGGGTGTCGTGTCTCCTTGATCCATACCTTCTTCCCCTTCCTTTCCCTACTCTCCTACTTTTTCTTACAAGCCGAAGGCTTGAAGGCAAGGCTATCCCACGATAGCCTCTCACCAAAAAAAAACACAGAAAGGTATTTTAACAGTAACCTCATACGTGATAAACAGTAGTTCGCGCCTCCATGACGGTGGTATTCACAAGTAGTAGCTTACTGCACGAATGCAGGCATTCACAATAAGGTTCTGGTGAACGTCTTAGAGGATGAAACATGGATTGTCAATGAGCTTAAGACGCATATATAGATTGGAAGTCTATATTCTATAAATGCATCTAAATAGGCCTAGCACATGATATAGGAAAACAGCAAGATCATGCAAAAGCTAAATTCTTTGCACATTGTGATTTTAGGCAAAGCAAGCTGCCATACTTCAATCTTGATTGCAACAGTCAAAAGGCTAGATAAAAAAAATAAATAAATACATAAGCAAAGAAGCAACGAAATGGTCCGGTAATTCAGTTCCTAAATGGCAAATACAGTATTTGTTCTAATCTATCAAATTTCAAATGTACAATTTGCTAATGATCCAAACAAGCTAGAGAGACAGAGAGAGAGAGAGAGATCAAACATAACTTGCCAAAGGTAATTTTTAACCTTGTTTGCCAGGACGAGTAGGTCCCAAGTAGTTTGTCACCAATCCCATAATAGCAAACCTGCATAGTTCAATAATCACAAGAAAGAAATTATTATCACACTTATCAAGTCAATATCACCATTTGTTACCAAGAAAAATGTGTAATATGCTTCAATCAGTGTGCTGCTAAACATTTTAATCTTAGCGACTTGGCACTTTAGCAGCTAATGCATATACGGAGATGAGTTAACCTCAGATTTTGATGTCAACTCAAATTCCACCTTTAGGAACTTTGTATGCACAATTATGACAACAAACAACCAATTTAAAGTCCACCTTTACATCATGTGATAAAAGATGTCTTTTCCATCTGCAGCAGGGGTGTGGGTGTAAATCCATTCTTTTTCCTTACTAATGGCATTTAGAACTACAACTTGAGGTATAAAGTTGAAGAAGAGAACTTAGTGCCTTTACTTTCTTCAAAGTGAACAGAATTAGATTTTGAGGGTTCTAGCTCTTATATCTTGGCAAAGAAGTTAAGTTCAATTAAAGATGTTCTTAAATCTGGGAAGCAGGAATTTAGAGATCAGTCGGAATCTGAAAAGAAAAAGTGCCCCGAACCGATCAAAGAAATAGACTTGGCTGAGGAGAATGGTCAATTACTTGAAGAAGATAGGAAGAAAAGGTCTGAAGCAAAACAGGTACTTGATAACCTAGCATATAGGGATGAGATGAAATGGAGGCAAAGATAAAAAATCAGCTGGTTGAAGGCTGGGGATAGAAACTCCGGCTTCTTTCACAAGATGGTAAATGCAAGGAAAAGAATCAATCATAATGAAAAATTGGAGTTTGAAGGCCAGGTGGTTGAATCTTGGACTGAATTAAAAAACATAGCAACCCGCTACTTCTCAGATTTGTTCAAGGAGACCTCTCCCTCTAGATCTGCCTTTCAATAAACTATCAGCAGCACAACAAAGAGAGTTAGAAGCTCCATTTTCAGAGGAAGAAGTATGGCAAGTGATTAAAAATCTGGAAGTGGATAAGTCACCAGGACCGGATGGTCTCACAAACATTTTTTATAAGAAGTGTTAGGAGGTAATTAAAGTGGACCTTCTTAAAGTGTTTCAGGAGTTCCATTCTAAGGCTTCCCTTGAGAGAAGTCTGAATGTTACTTTCATATCTCTGATTCTGAAGGTGGAAGGAGCTACAAATACGAGGGAATTCAGACCTATAAGCTTATTGAACAGCTTCTATAAAATCCTGGCCAAAGTTCTGGCTGAAAGAATGCAGAAGGTTGATAAAAGAAAAATGAAGAAGGCCCTAAACTCGGTAATTGCCAAATGCCAAGAATTAATTCACTTTTGTGCTGGAAAGACAAATGTTGGACAGTGTTCTAGTGGCAAATGAACTGATTGATTCAAGGAAAAGAGAAGGAAAACCTGGGCTGCTGTGCAAGTTAGACTTGGAAAAGGCCTATGATCACTTGAATCGGAGATGCTTGGATTTTGTAATGAAAAGAATGAATTTTGGGCAAAAATGGAGAAACTGGATTTAAGTATGCACCACTTCTCCAAAATTTTCAGTCTTGGTTAATGGTTAGTCGGTTGGCTTCTTCAAGAGTTCTAGAGGCCTTCGGCAAGGATATCCCCTCTCTCCTCTTCTATTCATTTGTGTGACGGAGGTTCTCTGTCTTTGTGAGTAGGGTGGGAGAGGAGGGTCTTTGGCAAGGTTTTGAAGTGACTCCGGGTGGAAAAAAGGTGCAGTTGCTTCAATTTGCTTATGACACCCTATGCTTCATTGATGCTAACTTGGAGCAATTGGGTGTGCTTCTTGAGGTGTTGTGCTGGTTTGAAGTAGTCTCAGGCCTGAAAGTCGACTGGGTCAAGAGCAGGTTAATTCCAGTGGGAAAGGTAGAAAATATAGAAAACCTTGCAGAGGTGCTTGCCTGCCAAGTTAGTTTCCTTCCAACTACTTATCTTGGTCTCCCTTTAGGAGCTAAATGTACCTCATCTCTGATTTGGGGGCCAGTGGTGGAGAGTTAGAAAGGAAATTGGCAGGTTGGAAGACCAAATATCTTACTTTGGGGGGAAGAATTACTCTACTCAAGAGTGTATTATCAAATCTTCCTTCCTATTTTCTGTCTCTTTTTCCAATGCCAAGAAAAGTAGCCCAAAGAGTGTAAATTTGCGGAGGGATTTTTTAGGGAAAGGGTGGGAAGAAGAGAAGAAAACTCACTTGGTTAGCTGGGATCAAGTTTGTGCTCCAAAAGGCAAAGGTGGACTAGGGATCAGAAAAATGAAGTGTTGAGGGCCCGAGAATAGGATCTCGTCACGGGTCGGTCCACGGGGAAAACCTCCTGTTTTCCCTTGTTCCTTCCTGCTCTTGATGAACCTATCTTGGCGCCTTGGTGATTTGTTCAAGAGATCACCAACTCTCCTAACTCACTTATTTAACTGAATATTCGATATCTTCATTCAATAATGGTGTCTCCTTAAATAGGAGATTACAAGAGTCCTAATCTTAGGGAGTCTCCTTGCTGAATAGGGAGACTTCCAGTTCTATCTTGCTAAGGATAAGATAAGTTAATCCTAATCTGATAATCCACTAATAAGATAAGATAAGAGCAATAGAATAAGATAAGAACAATAAGATAAGAGCAAGATGATCTAATCTAATCTGGATGAGACTGTTGTTGCCGAATGGGTAGGCTGAGAATCACTGCTGCTGCCGGCGGTGGGTCAGGTTCCTGCTGCTGCCGGCGGCGATGATACTTCTTCCCGAGGAATGCGTCCATAACATTACTCCCCTCTTGGACTAAGAGCTTGTCCTCAAGCTCGAACTCCGGATACCGCCAATGGAATCCAGGTGACTTTGGCCGATGGTAAGCTACCCCATTCCACCAAGACTTCAAGAATTCCTCAATTGAAACGAGAGCGGGTGAGAGCCTTAGGCTGGGGAACAAGTTTGCCATCTTTCAAGGGTGGCAGGGAGGGGACTTGGTCTGGAGGAACACCGTAAATGGTTTCAGCAAGGAGATGTGGAAAACATCATGAATCCGACTGTTCTCCGGCAATTCCAGTTGGTAGGCCACACTGCCAATCCGCCGTAGAACCTTGAAGGGCCCATAGAACTTAGGGGCCAATTTTGGGGCAGCCCTGTGGCGCAAGGAGCGTTGCCGGTAGGGCTGGAGTTTTAACTAAACAAATTGTCCTGGTTCGAACGACAGTTCCCGGTGGTGCTTGTCATAGTTGAGCTTCATGCGGAGCTGGGCTTGTTGTAAGCGAAGGTGGACGTCGGCTAGGAGGGCGTCGCGTTCTTGTAAGGAGTGATCAATTTCTTCCAAACGAGTAGAGCCGGGCTCATAGGACAGCAAGCGAGGAGTGTCCCGGCCATAAACGACGCGAAAGGGAGTCATGCCGAGGGAAGAATGGTAGGTCGTGTTGTAACAGTACTCGGCCCAAGGAAGCCAATCCACCCACCGTCGCGGTTGATCCCCTATGAAGCAACGGAGATACATCTCGATCGTGCGGTTGGCCACCTCCGTCTGACCGTCGGTCTGTGGATGATAAGCTGAGGAGAAAGCCAGGGTGGTGTCGTGCAGCCGAAATAACTCCTTCCAGAAGGCACTCGTGATAACCAGGTCCCTATCGCTGACGATGGATTCTGGTAACCCATGTAAGCGAAAAACATGTGTAAAGAAGGCGAGGGCAACTGAAGTGGCACTGTACGGATGTGATAGAGGAATGAAGTGGGCATATTTAGAGAAGCGGTCTACTACCACGAAGAGGACCAATTTGCCACCTACCTTGGGAAGTCCCTCAATGAAGTCCATGGAGATGTCGGCCTAGATCTGTGTCGGGATCGAAAGGGGCTGAAGGAGGCCTGGCAGGTGTAGGTTTTCCCAATTATGCTGTTGGCACATGGAGCAATTCTGGACAAAATCCCGAATAGAAGTCTTCATACCTCGCCAATGGAAATCAACCCGGACGCGGTGTAGCGTTTTCTTAACGCCTTCATGGGTGGAGTTATGGATGCTGGTGATGATGGCGGAAATCAACGGGGAGTCCTGCGGAAGATGTACCTGGCCTTTATATAGTACCAACCCGACCTAAAGCGACCAATTGGAGTCAGCAGCCCAGACTGGATCTTCTGGACCAGGAGCGACCATTCCAGAGACTGTGGCGTTGCCTTCTTAATGTCGTCTAACAGAGAGATCCGGGGTTGGGAAATTCCACACAGAGCCATCGCGTCTTCATCTCGCATAGACAAGGCATCAGCTGTGCGATTTGAGGATCCCGCCTTGTATTCCACCCGGAAATCAAACCCGAGTAGTTTGCTAACCCAATGCTGCTGAGAGGAAGTGGTGAGACATTGAGGTTGTAATGATCAGTTTTGACGACGAACGACCGCCCCCACAAATACGGCCTCCAGTGCTGGACGGCTCTGGCCAGGCCGATTAGCTCATGCTCATAGGCTGGAAGCTTCAGATGCCGATCGGCCAGTCTGCGGCTGAAGAAAGCAATCGGGTGCCCTTGCTGCTGTAACACGGCCCCGATACCCATTTCAGAGGCATCGCACTCGACTATAAATTCGAGAGCGAAATTTGGTAATTGCAGGACTGGGGTGGAAGACAGGGCGTCTCTTAGTGTTAGAAAAGTTGCATCGGTTGCGTCGGCCCACCAGAAGGAATTTTTCTTTAACAGGTTGGTTAACAAGGCAGCCAACAGTCCATAATTCTGTACAAATTTTCGGTAGTAACCCGTTAATCCGAGGAACCCGCGTAAGGCCTTGGCTGATTGAGGCTTGGGCCATTCCTTGATAGCTTGAATTTTGGAACTGTTGACCGTCACACCTTGCCCGTTATGACGTGGCTGAGATAAAGAACCTATCGCTCCCCGAAGGAGCACTTGGACCGTTTGAGGAAGAGTTTGTGTTGGCGCAAAAGCTCGAAAACGGTCCGCAGATGGTGCACATGCTCTACCCATGATTTGCTATAAACGAGGATGTCATCAAAGAAGACTAAAACAAATTTGCGCAGATGGGGCTGAAATACCTCGTTCATCAATGACTGGAATGTGGATGGGGCGTTGGAGAGACCGAATGGCACGACTAAAAATTCGAAGTGGCCATGGTGGGTTCGAAAGGCAGTTTTCTTCACATCTCCAGGAGCCATGCGAACCTGGAAATACCCGGACCTGAGGTCCAACTTAGAGAAGTACTGAGCACCATGCGGCTCGTCCAGTAGTTCGTCCACAACGGGAATAGGGAACTTATCCTTGATTGTTCGGTCGTTGAGCTCTTTGTAGTCAACACAGAACCTCCAAGTTCCATCCTGCTTCGCCACCAACAGAACCGGCAAAGAGAAAGGGAGTGACTCTTGCGTATGATCCCTTGTTTCAGCATCTCTGTACATTGTTTTTCTATCTCGTCCTTCTGTAGGTGAGTGTAGCGATAAGGCCGGACAACGACTGGTTCCGAACCCACCACCAAAGGAATTCGATGGTCACATGCTCGGGGAGGAGGGAGTCCCTTGGGTTTCTGGAATATATCTAAAAACTCGGCGAGGAGTCTTTCCATGGCCACCGGTTCTGTCTGAAGTGCATGGACCTATGGTGTCTTCTCTTTAACCGTGCCACGAAACTTGTTTCCCATTTAGGTGGAATGTCATTGTGAGTGTGCTGAAGTCCCATAAAATCGGGCCTAGGGTAATTAACCATTTGACCCCAAGAACAATATTGAATCCATCCAAGGAGAGTACAAATAAATCAGCAAAAAACAGTTCATAATTGACCTGTATCGGGATGTTCTTACAAATTCCCGGACTGTGGACTCTTTCACCGTTTGCGACAGCTACCGAAGTTCCATTGGTAGTTTTAACTGAAGGGCGGCATGTTCACTTATGAAGTTGTGTGTGCTCCCTGAATTGACGAGAATGCGCACCGGTTAACCTGCTATCTGTGCTTGTAATTGCATGGTCAGAGAGGTTTTAATACCGGTGATCGCATGGAGAGAGATCTCTGGCTCGAATACGACGGGTTCTTCTTCATCATCCTCTTGCTCATCGACTAGGAGGCAAAAAAGCCTCTTGCACCTATGTCCTGCCGAGTAGAGGTCATCGCATTTGAAACATTGGCCTCTCGCTCGGCGTTCTGCCATTTCTGCCCTGGTCAAACGCTTAATGGGTGGGGCAACCATGTTGCTACCTGCACTTGTCATCGACCTAGAGGTGGTGGTTGTGTGAGGTCTCAGTTCCCTGCTGGTTGCAGAAGAGGGGGTCGTCGTCGCTGATTTTGGGGGTGCCCATGAGTTCGGTGGGCGACCCACATTGTAGATCCCGCGATTGAGTTGCAGCTTGCGCTTGAACGCGCAGGCTAAGTTCATGGTTGTAACCAAATTTGGGGGATTCTGCATTTCGACATCCACCCGCAGGGGTTCTGCTAACCCTGCCGTGAACATGTCCACCTGCTGGTCCGGTCGCACTGAGGATGCCCTTGCAAGGAGGGTTTGGAACTGGCGCTGGTATTCTGCGACCGTTCCAGTCTGTTTAAGGTTAATCAGCTCGCCTAGGGGGTTGCTGGTCAGTGGGGGTCCTAACCTAAGAAGGCAATAGGACTTAAACTAGGGCCAACCGAGCCTGGGTTCTTCTTGCTCTTATCGAAGAACCAAAGTTGTGCTTCCTATGTTAAGTGAAAGGCGGCTAGACTTACCTTATCCTGGTCGTCTGTCTGTTGATTCCGGAAAAACTACTCGCACCGATACAGCCAGCCTAAGGGGTCTTCGTTGCCGTTGTACGACGGAAATTCTAACCTGCTGTACTTGGGGATGAGTGCGGCTCCTTGGCTAACGGACTGCTGTTCGCCGAAAGACTCCGGCAGATCTGGTCGGCGGCCGCTAGTGGTTGTCCCCCCTTCAGTGTTCCTTTCCTTGCTAGAAAGGAATAACTCCATCAAACGCCGCAGCTCCTGTACTTCATCTTTGATCTCACGTACTTCGGAACTGGTCTCCACGAGTTGGTGCTCGAGGTCGTGGACCCTGGATGGCAGTTGATCCAGATCTCCCATGACGCCTTGCTCTGATACCAAGTTGTCGAGGGCCCGAGAATAGGATCTCGTCACGGGTCGGTTCATGGGGAAAACCTCCTGTTTTCCCTTGTTCCTTCCTGCTCTTGATGAACCTATCTTGGCACCTTGGTGATTTGTTCAAGAGATCACCAACTCTCCTAACTCACTTATTTAACTGAATATTCGATATCTTCATTCAATAATGGTGTCTCCTTAAATAGGAGATTACAAGAGTCCTAATCTTAGGGAGTCTCCTTGCTGAATAGGGAGACTTCCAGTTCTATCTTGCTAAGGATAAGATAAGTTAATCCTAATCTGATAATCCACTAATAAGATAAGATAAGAGCAATAGAATAAGATAAGAACAATAAGAAAAGAGCAAGATGATCTAATCTAATATGGATGAGACTGTTGTTGCCGAACTGGGTAGGCTGAGAATCATTGAATCACTGCTGCTGCCGGCGGTGGGTCAGGTTCCTGCTGCTGCCGGCGGCGATGATACTTCTTCCCGAGGAATGCGTCCATAACATGAAGGTCTTCAATAAGGCTCTTCTAGGGAAATGGATTTGGAGATTTGGCAGAGAAAGAGGAAGCTGGTGGAGGAGATTAATTGCAAGCAAGTATAATCCAGACAATGGGGACTGGTTACTACCAATTCCTTGATCTCTCTTGGGTGCTCGATTTGGAAGAAAATCATGGAAGTCTTCCCTTTATCGAGTAATGGTCTTTTGGTAAAGTTGGGGAATGGCCGAAGGATTAGGTTCTAGAAGTATGTAAGGTGCACTAATAGACCCCTTGCTGAGGTGTTCCCTCAGCTGTTCCAAATGGCAGAAAACCAAGAAGCCTTGGTTGCTGACTGCTACAAGATTAGAGACAACACTTGTCTTTGGGGCTTCTCTTTCAGAAGGCATTTCCAGGACTGGGAACTAGATCAAGTCTCAGGGCTGTTGGAGATGCTATCTACTCAGTCTCTGGATTTTCAGAAGAAGATTCTTGGATTTAGTCTTGAAGCAAAATGGTCTGTTTTCTGTTACTTTGTTTGCCAGGATCATTTCAACTTATCAAGGTGCTGATTTCCCTGGTGATAAAGTTTGGAACCATACTGTCCCTTCAAAGCCTAATGCTTTGATCTGGGCTGTGGCTCTGGATAAGTGCCTTACCAAGAAGAATCTGGAGAGGAGAGGTATGCAGCTGCAGGATTATTCTTGTGTGTTATGAAACCAAGGGGAGGAGGACAGCAGCCACCTATTTCTGCATTGTCCTATCTCCAGCAAAATCTGGAACCACTTCTCTAGACAGCTACCTTGGGCCATGCCTGCAACTGTTCTGGATCTCCTGTGGTGCTGGGACCAGAGAGGCTTATCTAAGTCAGGAAAAATTGTCTGGCTCTCAATTCCTGAGGCTGTAATTAGCACCATTTGGGCTGAAAGAAACAAAAGAATTTTCCAGGATAAGCACAACACTGTGGATCAACTGTTGTCCTGTACTGTTGGAAAACTAATCTCTTGGAATGCTGTAGCTTTAGGGGTTCAACCAAGGGTTTTGGGAGCCCAGCTGATTGCTGGCAGTTTCTTTTTTGATCAGTAATAAATAAAAGTTGGGGTGCAACACGAGGATGCTGGCAGTTTCTAACTGTAATATTTTCTGGCTTCTTGGTCCCCGGATTTATGGTTTTGGGGCCTCTTGTATTCTGTAATCTGGTTCTGTTCTAATAAAATTTACTTCACATTCTTCAAAAAAAAAAAAAAAAGAAAGAAATTGCTGAATAATAAGGAAGGCTCTGCATGATGCCCAAGAGGGGGCATAAGCTTTAAAAGAAGAATCTTTGATCAGGTTTCCTTCTTGCTATATCATGATACTGGTTTTGAATTCTTTGTTATTATAATCAACCACCACCAGCGATCAGCACCATCTAAGCCCTGTCCCAAGTATATGGGATCAGCTACATGAATCCTCTATGTCATTCTATCCTGTTCTGTGGCATATACACCACTAGCATTATATACCTGCTCATTAATCCTTTCCGCCATTCTGTCCTGTTCAGTGGCATATACATTACTAGACTTTCTGTTAACGTTTAGTCTTTATTTGTTTCTACATCTAGATGTTCTTACTCTCAAGAAACACAACTATATTAGTTATTTATACATTTTCTTGGATATATAAACATTTTCACAATACCAGATTGCTATTCCTTCCACCTTATGAACTTGGATCTTCAGGCTCTTGCTCAGAGTAACTACTTTGCAATAATGCCTAAAGAAAACAAGAAGTGCATGTGAAACCGAGCCTTATGAACTTGGATCATCTGTTGCCTAACCGAGCCTCATTGCCTTGATAACCATGGAGCCAATCTCAGTTCCTCCCACTCACATATAGCAATACATTCTACTTATGTAATAATAACAAGAAGTGCATGTGAAAGAAGATATAGATAGACAAACTAAATGAAAGTTTATCAGCAATCAATTAACCATGACATAAATGAGTAATGAAGAAACAGAAAAATTAGTTGAACATCTGCAAACAAATCAAGAACCAAAATGGCATATTTTTTTTTACTAGTCAAAGAACAATTCTAACAGATAACAGTACTCATAAAAAAAAAAAAAAAAAAAATCTAACAGATTACAATAAGAAATGGAATATTGCAAATCCAACACTGGTTAGTTGAAGATGGATCTAGTGGTAAATATTGCAAATCCAACAAACCATACTCTAGGAATAGTTCTACTTACATCATGGCCATGGATATCTGTTTGAGATCAGTTTCGATATTCTTCATGTTTGCAAGCGACTGGGCACAGAATATTATAGCAAGCCATGAACTAAGTTTATACTGCCAAAAGACAAAAAAAAATTAGGAGCTATAGTTCAATCATCTAGAAAAAGCACCATCCTAGGGTACAAAAACACTTTTTTATGAATTTATTGTTTTTCTTTCATCTTTGGTCACCAATAAATTTGTTATTATGTCTAAGCGACCAAGATGTTGGAAAATGAAAAGGTCCATTGATTAAAAAATCAGGAAAACTGAAGAGTTTCAAGAATCCAGATACGAGAAGGTCAAGAATTGTAGTTAACAAGAAGAACCTCTGTTTATGGCATTTAATGGTAGAAATGTCCAGAGTGGTTCTTGAGTGCTGTAGAAAGGTGTGAGCATGGGGCATCCAGGACAACAAGAGATAACAAGAAAAAAAAGAGAGCAACACAACATAGAGAAAGCAATTTTATGTGAAGAAAATAGTTTAGTGCTGAAGTTCTTCTCTAAATAAATTATTAAGTTATTGGAGGATTTGGAGCTCATACCAACTTGAAAATTTTCCGTTGTATTTCTTAGTTTTTTAAATATAGTAAATATGTTGGTTTTGTACAACATTTGCATTTCTGTGCGGCTCTACCCAGTTTCAATTACATATTTGGAAAACTTGTTTCCTTCTTGAACTTGTAATTTTGCTCCTGGACAACAGCCTTTATAATGCCAACAAAGTGGTATCAGATCCATCTTACAAAACCAATACAAGATAAGTGGCCCAGAAACGATTAAACTGAACACCAAGTTCCATGACTCCGTGCTTGAAAAAATAAACAAAAACAAACAAACGAATTCAAGACCCAATAACACATTTGTTAACTAATAGAATACCGGGCCAGTATATACATAGGAAAATCTCGACCCAGGAAAAATATGGAAAGATCCATAATAAATAAAAAAATTAAATAATATCTAAGCCTGAACTTCAAAAGTAAGAATTGGTTCACATTTTCTAGGTAGTCTGACTTGCTTCCCTTTGCCTTAAAAACACATTGAGTGCCCCTAAATCAAATCTCCATAATAAATAAAGGTCTTAAGTAACAAAACAACAATTGTGGCCAAATACAATTAGCTCAAAAATAAAGTTGGTGATAAAAAATTGAAAAAAAAAAACAAAACAAAACAAGAAATTAAATTGTGTCCAAGTAAGTTGATTAACAATAACTTTTTTTAAGTTTAGCAATTCTTGGCTTACTAGGCTTAAAAATTATGAAGAATTTGGTGACTACCTTTAAATCACTACCATCACAAAAAAAGGTTAGCTCAGTAAGACAGTACTATTATATTCTAAAAGAATAGACCAAATGCCGATAGATCTAATTGAACAAATTCAGACAGACGAAACAACATAGTCTTAATAGGATACGAATATCTTCGAATTTATGAAGAAACCAAAACAGAAATTATAGTTCACCAGAAACGCACATCTCACTGATTCATAGACAAAAAAGTAACGAAAAGACGTGAACAGAGAAGAAAATCATCGGTCCAAGTCTAAAGATATCAGGACAAAGATTTATTCAAATTCATCTATTTTTAGTAGGAAAAATAAAAAAGAAAAAGTGACTATTATTCATAGAGACGCGCATTGGAGATGGATTACAGACCCTGAACATGACCCCGGAAACACCCAATACGACAGCAATGAAGCCCGAATAATCGATCGGCATGTCTTGCGGAGCTATAACCGGAGGTACATACGGCTTCGCCGTCGACGGCTGCCGTGGATCATTCGCAGACGAGGAGTTATTATGCGAAGACATCTTTCTTTCTTTCTTTCTCTTCCCTGCTGCCCACGCACGCGAAGCGACTCACAGACGAGAAAGCAAAAGGGCGACTTCAAACTTCCAGTTGTGTGAAGTCCGGATCATATATACTTCTATCAACATTCCAATTTCCAAATTCCAACAAAAGGTACAGCACTTGGCCAGATCCAACCCGAGCTCGGACCGACCTATTAAAATTAATAAATATCGGTCATGGGTTTTAATCGGATCGGATGCATCAAATCCGAATCCAATCGAATTAGTAATGTAATATTCAAATCCGATCTGATGATATAAATACATCATCCGAATTATATCAAATTTTAATGTAGACTAATTGATTATATAATACGATCGGATTATATAAATACATCATTCCAATTTTAACGTGGACTAATTTGATTTAACTTGAGCCTAACTCAAGCCTGAATCCATCCTAATTACATAAAATTTTAATACGAGCCGGATAATTTAGGCTTAATCTTGGGCACGGGCCAAGCTCTTATGTTGGAAGTTTTATTGATAGCAAATCTGAACTTGAATTAGTGAAGGATTGTTCCTGGGGCACGCACGAAGTATGAATAATATTTGGTTGATGGCTGATGGACAATGCTTTCTAATGGTTTTGTCAATATAGAAAAATCTCCCCAGGGATTTTAGCTTTATCTATTTTTGTGATACGTGGGACAAAGCTACCCGTTTTATATACCTCCTATTTGTTCATTAGGCTGCGTTCGGTTGTAATGCAAATATAATTACGTATACTATATATTTATCTATTCTTCGGTTTATGAATATAAATATAATACCTTGATTCGGCATGATATCTTGATTCGGCGTTTGTATTGCAAATAAACGGCTATATATATATATATATATATATATGGCATAAGCAAACTCATTGCCAAGTGAACGTTGGCTAGGCTAGCCCGATGTTCACCTTAATTTTTGGCCAGATTGGGTGGGGCAATTCTACCGGTGTGAAATTGTCTTACACTATGATCACAAGCCTGGATCAAGGAGGAGAGTTGTATTATGTTGGTAATTAGCACTAAAACTTTAATCAAACCTTCAAGAATATATAAATCCCGAATAAAAGAAGTTATAATGACAAGAATACCCCTGCCACTAATATGAGAAAAAAAAAAAACTGGCACACCTAGCTAAAGTCAGAAAAATAACATCAATAATAGATAAACAAATGGGACCACAAGCTAATCAGCCCTTTTCTCTACACACTATACAAAGAAGTGCTTTCAACTCCAATTTAACTAGAGAGTAAGTGAAGGAATTAACAGCCCTCAAAATCTATTTATAAGAGCAAAAATATTTGCAGAGATCTCATGGATCTCATTGAGGAAGTGGGCAAGTCCCCAAGGCCCACCCTCACCTCCTCAAGCGTTGAAGTTCAACCAATAAGCAATAATTCAATAGTCTTATCAATCAATACTCTTCCTGTAAAATTCTAGTTAATTCAACCAAAAATCAACTCAAGCAAATACAGTGAAAAGGAGAAAACTCAAGTCAAACTCAACAAAGTCCTCAACTCCTCAAGCCTTGGAAACTTCTTTTCCCCAATCTGTCTTGTCGACATGAATGGCTACTTTGAGCAAAGATGCAGGGTTGCACTCTTCAGTGTTCCACCATTCTCAAGCAGGGTGGATGCAAACAAACACGGGAGACTGTCCAAACTTCTTTTCCAACTTCTCCTCAGATATCACAGTTGATTTAATTTTGAACTCTCAATCCCTGCATATAGAAATTGCAATGAAAAAAAAAAAACAAAACCAATAGTAAATAACAAAGAATGGGCCTAATAGCTGGCAGAATCGCATCCTAAAGAACCAGAACTGCCAGGATTTGCAAACTTTATTGATAAAGATGATTTTATCAATAAAGATTGCATAGCTGAAATGGATTCATAGGACTTCAAAATTTGAGATGCATAATTCCACTTGAATTGCAACAGAAGTTGGCTCATAACCAAACAGAACCAGTTGGCAACCTTTAAAAACTTTGTACATGATTTACAATCCAGTACTTATTTTACAATTTGGTGCACCCTAGTCATTTTTAAAGGCATCCAACAATACCAAGTCATCAATTTGGTTGACCTTTTGCCAAGTTGGAGAATTATCCAATCCCCAGCAAAGTTGAGCTTGCACCAAAAAAAAAATATAATAATAATAATAAAACAAAGTTGATCTGAATGTGTGGATATATGATTATAACTGTATCAGCAAGTTTCTAAAAATTTTGAAGGGATAACGAGTAAAGAAGAATCTAAATACAAACTTTAATCATCACATAACAATCAAATTTCAGATTCCATAGGACATCAAACAAGACATTTTTTTAGTACCTTCAGATTTCGAGAACCCCTTTTCTTCTCAGACTCGGGCTTAGTGGTCTTCTTCCTCTTTCCAGAACAGCAGCATGCACAGAAGCACCACTTTGACCAACAATTGCAGGTCCTTGTTGGTGGCTTCTGTCTTTGGAGCATCATAACCATAGAGCATGGTTTTTAAAACCGACCCGGAAAGTGAAACGGTCAGGGGTCCGGTTACCAGGTCGAACGGCTGGCCCATTCTGACCAAAAAATAAAAAAATGAAAACCGGTCAAAATCGTTCGAACGGTCAGCAGTTTTCTGACCAAAATCAACAGTTTTTATGGAAAATCCGGTTTGGAAAAAAACTGGTTCCGTTTTTTTCGTTTTTTCCGGTCTGACCCTCCGGTCCGGTTCTGAAAACTATGCCATAGAGCGCCTGCCTTCTAAATACACACCCAGTCCCCACATATATGGGCCCTTGTATCCCATCTAGACCTTTCATGTTAATCTGGTACAAGAAACTTATCCATTAGATTCTTAATGGAAACAATAAGCCTGTTGAGAATATAAATAGTAGATTACAGAAGCAACTTATAAGAATGGAGAACAACATGCTTACATAAAAAAAAAAATAAAATAAAAAATAGAACATTTCAGTTGGCATATCGGTCATGCCTATCAATACCATCAAACCTTTGTGGGAATTGCACATAGCACACTTTGTTTCCCATCAATGGATCCATCATGAAACACATTGCCTCCCTGAGAGCTTTGCTGTTATTGATGTAGTGATCACAATCCAAGTTCAATAGATATGGTGCATTTGTCAGCACAGCCGAGACTCTGACCTGTTTATAAAAAACAACCAGCAAATAAAGAATTACAATCTTTTGTTTCTGACAGGAATTCACAGAGACAAGAAATTGCTCATTTGACACTCACCAAAGCATTCATAGCACCAGCCCGTTTATGGTGAGTAAATCCCGGCCTCTTTTCTCTGGAGACATAAACTAGGCAAGATAGTTCATTTCCTTCAGTGTCATGCCCTCCACTTTGGCCTAGAAACACCTGGAGTGGACCACAGAAGAAGCATTAGAACCAGATCAGTTCTTAGAAAGGATATTAATAACAGAACATTTTTGTACCTGAATCAAGCCAGGATGATCTCGGACAATATTTCCAGGCCATGGAGTCCCATCTTGCATTGTCCAATCTTCTGAGCAAAATACCACTCAGGTGCTCGTGGCTCAATATTTAACTTTTTGCAGAAAGGACAAACTCAGATGTTTCAGACAATGCTTCAAATATCAGCATAGCAGCACCATCATCTGAAACGTAGCAAGAAACCTTTTCTACAGGGTAGTCAACAGCAAGAATGGATAGAACGGTGTTTGCAGTAACCAGAGGGCGTTCTTTTAATGGGTCTATTGTACTCGCAAATATATCTACTGCAGAGAGTTGAGAAGGTTGCAGAGAGTTGAGAGTTGAGAAGGATAGAACGGTGTTTCCGGTCCCAACGGTCTGACCGTCTAGGTCAATGACGGTTCGAAAACATTGCTTTGGTATATCCATTTTTTGAAGAAACATCCAAATTTTTCCTCTCTTTTCCTTGATTAGTAATTCATCTCTTATGCAATGATTAAATGGCCATGGATTTGCCTACCAACAAAAAAAAAGAAAAAGATATACATTCAGGCCATGTTTGGTTCAACTCTCATTCTTTCTCAATCTTACCTAAGATGAAATTATAAAATTAATAAAAATGGGCATAAATGAGAAAGTATTGCTATGAACCAAACACTTTTTTCCTAAAATATGTTTTTTTTTCCCAAACTTGCAAGTGCCCTATTTTAATCATTTTCATTCTTCAAAAAAAATATATATATCTATGCCATCAATCATAAAATGTCAGCCTATGTCTCCAAAACCATTGGTATAGATATTTACTAGCTGATGGTTGATGGTCAATGTCCGTCTGCCAATAAACATCTATGACGATAGTTTTGTAGACCTAGGCTGACAGTTTACGATCATTAGCAGAGTTTCTTTGAATAATGAAAATAAACAAGATGGGCCATGATCATTTTTCATGTTAAAGGTTACTTCAATTTTTTATGTTATAGACAGATTTTTCATTCTAAAAAGAATGAGACCCATGGCAAAAAATTTGTAACCAAACACTCTAATACTGTTCATTATTGCCCATATGAACAAGAATAAAAAGGAATAAGGCCTAGGGGTGTAAGCGGTATTCAAAAATCTGATTTCGAATTCGATATTCAACATAATCGAATCAAATTCGGATAATTTGAATATCTAATCGGTCAAATTTGGATATCCTATTCATACCGAATAGCCGATCGGATTCGAATTCGGATATGAGTTGATTTGATTCGATAAATATCCAAATTCGACCGATTATTTAATTCTTATATAAAATATTATATATAATTTATATATTTATATACTTGTTATCAATAAAATATTTATTTTGTATATTTATTAATTATCTAAAATAATTAATTAATCAAATTCGATTCAAATATTTGAATATTCAAATATTTAATCGGATTCAAATTTGGATATTAATTTTTAATATCAATCAAATATCAAATCGAATTCGGATATCAGATTTTATAATTAAATTTGAATTCAGATATTACCTGACCCGATTCGAATTCGATTCGTTTATACCCCCTAAATTAAGGCCCAAAGCAGAGAACCAAACATGGAATTCATATGAAAACCCTTAATATATGCATTTACTCAACTGAATTCTTTATAAATATTAAGTGGGAGGGTTTTTGTGACATGGCTTTTCTGGCATTCTGAACTGTGCCTCACACAAGCTGTGTTTGGTGAAAATCCGGAAAGCCAATATTATTAATGTTTAAGAATACTACCGTAAACTGAAACTATCACAGGTAAATGTATCCAGATTTCAGAACATAGATGCAGCTCAACCAGTAAATCAAGGCAACTAGCTCCCAATGCATAAACCGTCCCAAACGGGTTCTAACATGGCCCAGCTGAAGCAACTCATAAGCCAAGCCCGGCCCTCGTAATTCAGGCCTAGCAATTAGCACCAACAAAACTAAAGATAGGATCCTTATTAGATATCTGTTGGGCCAAGAAAAGAAAAGAATGACATGGCCTCCTACTCCTACATACATTGGATTGGGAGTTGAGAGTTGGGACGGCAAATTACGTAGCCCGAGAGCACCTTAAACTACCACCCAATGAGATAGCACTTTTAGTAAAGATCCGCCACGCTCAAAATGTAAAAACCCTACCCACCTCAGACTTCTGACTTCTCTGTCATCACTTCAAACCTAAACAACAGAAGAGAAGAAAACAATGAATCAAGCTTTAACCTTGCCATTTGCTACTACCATTATCCATGAACTCTCCTCGTACTAACCACAGATAGATTGATAGATTAAAAAGAGAGTTCGTCGTTGAAAATGGCGATGCTGACTAGAAGCAGAACCTTCTTTAAAACCCTAATTCCTAACACCTTCAGGACAATTTCCACGTTCACCTTCCTCTGCCAAGAGCCTCAACTTGCAGAACCATCGATCTCGGATTCGACTCCATTGCCTCCAAATCCATCCTCGGGCAGCCCCCTGTACCAGCAGAACTGGAGGAACCCCATCCCCAATTCAGTACTGGATCAGTCTCTTGTCCCTCTTGACTTTCTTCACCAGACACCATCTTCGAAGATCCAATCCCTGTCTCGGACGCTCGATGTTCAGAGCCTCATGAATGTTTTTGCTGATTGGATGACTTCCCGGCGATGGGCTGACATGAAACAGCTGTTCGAGTTCTGGATCAGGTCTCTCGACAGGAATGGAAAGCCCAATAGACCTGATGTTAACTTGTACAATCACTACTTGAGGGCGAACTTGGAAAATGGTGCAACTGCAGGGGAGCTTCTCGATCTGGTGGCACAAATGGAAGATTATATGGTTGTACCAAACACGGCGTCTTTTAATCTGGTGTTGAAGGCGATGTATCAGGCGAAGGAGACTGTGGCAGCGGAGAAATTGCTAGAACGGTATGCAATGAATTCTTTTTCTGTCACTTATTTCTTCCATTGTCTCTGACTGCATGCTGTATATGCCATTTGCTACTAAAAATGATACTTATTTACTCCTTTAGAGAGTCGGCAGTATTGAATGGTGAATGCTCTATTTCGTATCTATTGATCTTGAAATGACGTCTAATGGGATATTATTTTTCCGGTCGTGGTTGTTTAAAAGTGATCAAGAGTAGGTGTTTTATTGCATATTTCAAACTGTGCTTTGATCAAATTATCAAAACAAAAAACTATGCTTTAATCAGTTAATTTAACATGCATTTGTTTTTAATTTTCCCTTTGCAAATCCTTGAAACCTGTTTCTTAGGCCTACCTATTTTTTCTTAAGATGTCGATCAAATGTTAATCAAACTTATTTTCTCCATATTCCAAGGTCGTCCTTGAATCTATTACCCCTCATATAGTGCATTCAACTGGGAGGTTGACCATAAAAAGGTTAATACATGCTATTATGCCTTAGAGGATTGGAGAGTGGATAATTTCTCTATACATATTCCTTGTCTTTGTCTAGCAAGGAACTGCTGAATACATGATATTACACGTTTTCTGTTTTGTTGCATTTTTTAGTGTTCTATATTTTTTTGAAGAACCTCGGATATATGCTAGACTTTGTGCAGAAATGAGCTCTCCTTCATTGAAAGGGGCAAATTTGTGGACATGTTGCTATCCTGCCAGTTTATTAAGCATATGCTAGGATCATTTTTATTCCAATCAAAGATGTTATTGAACATGATGTCTGCTAGGGTGGCTTATTGAGATTTTACATTTTTACCATGAACATTTTCAAATATGATTTTTGTTGAATTGTTGGCAACATGTTTATTGACTGTGGTGTCACTGAAACCAATTAATTCCTTATAACAATTCAATATGCTTTGTTTTTTTTTTTTTTGAGAAAAAAGCATACTTGGTATTCCCTGAATTTAAATAGCATACTCAGTTTTGACAGGTTTTCAGGAGGAAACCTGAGGCCCTCTTGTTTAGAGGAGTGGCAGAGATAATTTGGGTATGAATCGTATGATCCTCTTTTTCCGTGGGGCTTGCAATAGAAGATTGATCTAACGATCTACAGATCTAGCTGAACCAAGTACCTTACTATAGGAATTGAGATTGGTATCTTATATTGGTTGTGCCATTGGATGGTGGTTCATTTGTAACATTGGGTTGAATACTCCCTGAGTTCCTGATTGAATATCTTGTTCCATCACACACTAACTCAGCAACCATTTGTCATCTCTTTAGCGGTTAGAGGAGTTCAAAGAGATGGACCTTATTTTTAGGCCTTATATTCTGTTGCAGGCTTGCAGTGTTTTACTTACATTTGTCAAAATAAAAAGAAAAGAGAAATCTCTAGAGAATATGCAGTTGAGACTTGCCCAATTGGTCCATTGCCTAACCTTCAAAACTGCCTCTGATCATTTGCCTTAAGTGGTCCTACATGCAAGGCTTTGCAGAACAGGTAAGGTGAAAGTGCTTCTTCTTGCCAATGCCACCCCTCCCCCCAAAATAGGTCTTACTTTATTATGGCTCATAGTTGGGTGAGATGCCATTTTTGGACACTTTTCTCATTTGTATTCCTATTTTTGTCTGAGCTTTTTGATGTTAAACAAATGTAATACTAATTGCTCTTGTGACGTTAAATTTCAAATGTGTACATTATTTTTGAAAATATGTATATATGAGATCATGAATTCTTGATTTGTGATTGATGGGTCTTGTTGATATCAGGATGTTGCAGGCAGGAAAAGAATCTCTGCCCAATGAAGAATCATATGAGTTGATTACTGGGATGTTTTTCTTAACGAATCAGATTGATGCTGCCCTAAAATACTTAGATATGACTTTAAAATCTGGCTATATGGTATCTATGAGGGTATTTACTGAATGTGTATGGAGTTGCGTTAATGCAGGAAGGTTGGATACCTTGGCATCCATAATAGAGAGGTGCAAGGTACAATGTTGAGTGACTAGTTGTTACATTTTTTTTTATGTACATCTATTTGGTGTTTATGATCATACACTTTTTGTTATTTTCTTTCTCCTTACTTTAACTGCCGCATGTGGATATCAGGCAATGGATCAAAATAAAGCTCTTTGTCCAAGCTGGAACCTGTGTAACTACATTGCAGATGTTGCAATGCAAGCAGATAACAGCAAATTGGCTTTTTATGCTTTGGAATTTCTGGCTAAGTGGATTGCTCGCGGAGAGAATGCAAGACCACCTGTTCTTCTCTCTGTTGATGAAGGACTGGTTGTTTCAGCACTTGGAACTGCTGCTAGAACCTATAGTGCTACTCTAGTTGATGCATCATGGGCCATCCTGCGGCGGTCCTTGCGTCAAAAGAAGGCACCCAATTCAGAATCTTACCTTGGGAAGATATATGCATATGCATCATTGGGAAACCTCCAAAGGGCTTTTAGTACCCTGCACGAATTTGAATCTGCTTATGGGAATTCTACTAAAGCATCAGATCAGGATATGTTCTCTCCATTTACTTCTTTATATCCATTAGTTGTGGCATCCTCCAAGAATGGTTTTGAGACTCTGGACTCAGTATGTGCTTCTTGACCTAGTGCAAACTTTTGTCAAGTTGAGCGTTTATTTAGGTGCTTCCTGTGTTTTTGTTTTTTTTTTTTTTTTGAAATCATCTTAAGAATTACATGGATTGTTGAGTTGCACCATATGTTCACGGGAAATTGGATTCTGCACCATTGGCATTAGTGGCTTGGGAAGTGCATGTACCTGGATGCAGTGTGGGTTTTTTGAAATCATCTTAAGAATTACATGGATTGTTGAGTTGCACCATATGTTCACGGGAAATTGGATTCTGCACCATTGGCATTAGTGGCTTGGGAAGTGCATGTACCTGGATGCAGTGTGGGTTTTTTGAAATCATCTTAAGAATTACATGGATTGTTGAGTTGCACCATATGTTCACGGGAATTGGATTCTGCACCATTGGCATTAGTGGCTTGGGAAGTGCATGTACTTGGATGCAGTGTGGGTTTTTGTGTACTATCTGCAGTGTTTCAGGTGCACAATGTTCCAGTCTAAAAACTAATTTGTGGTCTTTGAGTCTTTCCATTGGTATTCCTTTTTTCCCCAATCAAGTAAATGATTTAGTAAAGCATTGTCAAGATCTTTTTCTCTAGGCATTATCTTAGATGGAGAAAATATGTCTACTAAGGGATTATACGGACTTATAACCTATTTTTCAATGAATTGCAGTGTCATCACAGATATTGGACAATTGTCATGCAGCCATTTAGCACTTGCCATTTAGAATTTTTATTTGTTAAGAGAACAAAAGTGCCAAGGTTTTTTTTTTCACAAATACTTGAAATGCTAGACTAATAAATTTTCCATGGGATAACAAAGGATTTTTTTTTTTTTTACTTATTAATCTACCTCTTAAGTTTAACACGTATTCTACTTATTATGAGAATGTACAGTTTCTTTTTTTTTTTTTTTAATTAGCATTTCGGTATGAAATCACTTTTGTGATATCAATCAGAAAGAAATGAGTTTGTCCCCCCTCCCCCCCCATTTTTTCTCTCAGGTGTATTTCCAATTGGAGAATTTGAGCCATGCAGATCCTCCTTACAAATCTGTTGCTACTCTTAACTGTATTATATTGGGTTGTGCAAACATATGGGACCTTGATCGGGCCTACCAGACATTTGAAGCTATCAGTGCAATATTTGGCTTGACACCCAATATCCATTCATACAATGCTTTGATGCATGCATTTGGGAAGCTCAAAAAGGTAGCTCAGCATTGGAGTACATTTTTTTTTTTATATTTAATGCACTCCCAGAGAAAAACTGATATTTCCACATGTGAATATTTTCATTGAAATTGAACATGTCTTTACCATGACAGACATTTGAAGCTTCAAGGGTGTTTGAGCATTTAGCAAGCTTGGGCGTGAAACCAAATGCAACATCATATTCCTTATTGGTAGATGCTCATCTAATTAACCGTGATGCCAAGGCTGCTCTCTCTGTGATTGATGAGATGGTAAATTCTTTAGATGTTACAAGACGGCTTACATTAGTAGGTACATGTTGCATGGGTCCAACAATCTTAACTGTGCTCTGTGCTACAATATCTGGGCAGGTTAATGCAGGTTTTGTACCATCCAGAGAGACACTAAAGAAGATTAGAAGGCGATGTATGAGAGAATTTGACTATGAGAGTGATGATCAGGTGGAATCCCTCTCTAGGAAGTTTAAGATCCGAATGGGCACAGAGAATCGTAGGGGCATGCTATTCAATCTTCAGTACAGCACCGAATACCCCTAAGAGGTAAATTTTTAATTCACAGGTATCTGCATCAAATCAGAAAGGTAGCCCAAATATCTTGCATGGCATATAAAATTGTTCATAATACATCATTCAGTCCTGCCTGGGCCAAAAATCAATCTATGATGCTAAAGAAAATTCTTTTGACTGCCATATAAAATTTTTCTGAACAAGAGGTGAGAGGTGAGGCTTAGAATCACCCATCCCTGTCAGAATTTCGGCTTTAGAATTCTTGCCTGTACAATAGGTTGCTAGGTTGTGCGTGTCCTCATTTATGCACAAACTGGGTAACTGCTTTCCTTCCAATAAGGATGCGTAAGAAACCACTTTTATCTCCATCAACTGATCATATGCAGAATATGAATTCCTTCCACTTGTAATGTCTGGTTGTATGTTTAATTGCAGTTGATGCTTCAGAATTTTTTGCCATTAGCTCGCTTTACTGCGCTAAAGGACTGCTCTCAGATTAGTGTTTCTTTGATGAAGTAAGTTTATTATCCTTCTACCTGTCTCCAGGGAACTACAATCCCCGTTTGTAAATTTACTAACTGTACTCTATCTGAGAGATCCATGGGGAAGAGTCTAGATTTATACCCTCTTGTTATCATACTTTACTGTTCTTTTGTCTTGTTTATCTTCTTCTTTTTAGGCATATTCAGACGGAACTCAAGTGTTGATCAATTGTTAGTGGCTAGCTTTCCTTGATTTTGATGAAAAAGAAATGTAGGGCTTTGCAATTTGCAAATAATTAAGAAAATTGTCTACACATCTTTCATGAACTGTTTTGTATTGTCCTTGTTCTTGTTAGATGGTAATGTTCAACTCACATTATGTATGGATCTATTCCTGCACCACTTGAAGTCGTACTTTCTTTAGCTCGTATAAGAATGCAATTGTGAAAAAAAAAATAGCTATATGTCAAATCTGGAAGATTTCGTAGGTAAGTGGATGATCATTACAGTGTAGGCTAACAGAGTTAAGTGAATAAACGTGTCTAGTGAGAAGAGGTGCCAAATGGCTCTGATCATATAACCGCATTAAAATTGTATACTATGTTTTTTGTGTGTAGGGATCTGCTACCAACTAAACGCTCCAAACATCTTTGCCATTCATGAAGAGATGTTCCCATTGTGTGACTGTAAGTCTGTAATGACTAGTTGGGACTTGGGATAGTGTTGGTAGCAGATCTGAACTCGGTTTTGGTAAATGCATGAAAGTTGTACACAGACAGGTATCAGGAAAATATGAGCCCGGATCTCCTACAAGCAAAAACTCAGCATATGCTATCTAGCTGTACATTTGGGATATTTCCCAATGAATTTAACATATATGTAGGAAAAATACTCTCAATATGCGTTTGGATGCTATGCTATGTGTTCAGAGTTTTTGTTTGCAGGGGATTTACCTCCCAAGGTTCTGTGTTAGGTTTGACCAAGCGAATTTAGTTATGGACAATTAGAAAAGCATCCCCAAAGCACGGCTACAGTTGAAAGTTGAAATTGCGAGTTTGGTTGTTAAACTTGCAGCAAGATTGATGATGCATGTTGAAACTGATAGATTAAGATTAGATGATCTGGTTTTGTTTCATCGGATTCTGACCAAGAATTGTGACTTACATGTTGCCCATGCATCATGATTTTTTGGCCAGCCGTCATCCTGGAAGCACACCCTAGTACTAATCCATCTGTGCAATCTTAGCTAATGCTGAGTTTGGAAGTACAAATACAAATATGTAGTGTAAAACCTTGTATTTTATATTATTTTGTACGTGTTTTCACTGTGCATATTTTATATTTGTACTCTTTCTAAATTGAGATTAATTATCCATTTTCATGGAGTTGATACATTTAAAGGTGGCTCACTGGCTGAAATCCTTGAACCTATTCACAGTTTTCTTCTTGGATGACTTGTTGAGAAATTGGTTAGAGATAACTAATTCTGCCCAAATTAATAAGGTTTCTTCTCCCTCTTGGACCTCCTCCTCTCCCCTTCGATTCATAAAGCTGAATTTTGATGGCAATAGTTTAATGAATCCAGGGGCCCATGGCTCTTTGGTATAGGGGGAGTGTTCACTGTTCAGGAATGAGGAAAAACTTATTATAGCCATGTTCTCAGGCACCTTATTAGCGCTGAGATCCTTGTGGCTATGAAAGGTGCCCAAAGAGCTAGGGAGTTGAGAAAAACGGTTATTGAAGGTAACTCAGAGGTGGTGGTGAGATGGCCAAAGGAAGATAACTCTTATATGAAACTACTCAACTACAACAATGAAAAGAAAAGGTTTATATGGCTGACTAGGGACATTAAGGTAAAATACAGATGAGTAAAGAGAACTGCTGTTACTGAAAAAAATATCTATTTTCATGAAGGCCGATATGAACCATATGGTCATATTTAGGCAATTATTTAATCGGAGCGCAAAATTATCCATATCTTCTTTTTTTTCTCGGTAATACTTCTTCTATCATCGATTGTAATTTCAAATGAAAATTAGAATTAATCCTAGTTCATAAAATTAAGGCAAAGTCAATGAAGCACTGTTCAGACGTTTTTTGAAATGAAATTATTCAATTGTGCTTTTTCTCTCTTTGGTATTATTACATACTATACATTACGGGAGAACAGCAATTCGGTTGAGTCATACTTTCTACACAAAGTTCACTGTTTTTCGCTTGTTGCCAACAAAATATTGAATTGAGACAAGTTTAGAAATGAACATCTTTTATAATTTCCTTGATTTTAATTGCAACAGCACAAGTCAAAAAATTTCTACCGTTTCAAGTAAGGTTCAAAGTATCGTTACGTATCGGCCAATACGTATTATTTTAGGTCTCTTCCGATACGCTCTTACAGTGGATGTATTGGGGGGTTTGACTGGTTCAGGGGATGGAGGGGTCTTAGACCGACTCTCCTGAACCAGTTTTGAAAAAAATAAATAAATAAATAAAAGTAAAATAACAAGTATTGAAACGCCCGATACACCCCTACCGGCGTATTGGGCGTATTGATATTTTGAACCTTGGTTTCAAGTGCTGGAAAATCATGTTGACACTTGACAGTTCCAAGATCTTGTGCCTTGTTTTTTTTTTTCGACTGATTCAAATGAACCAGGTTCTGAGAAAATTTTTGCCATTCGGCAACACTAGCCCAACACATGAAACCAACTCAAACGAAAGCTGAGATGTAAAAACCAACCAACGAGTCAGACGTAAAGGTAATGTTGCTTATCTCAGTCCTCATTTTCTTCCTGAAAGTTCGAATGCTTATGCCCATGAAAGAAAATGACGATCATGAGACCAAACACCAAAGCTGTTATTTCTTTTTTATAAGAGAAACAGAATGGAAATCAAAATTTAAGTGATCCCACCTTACATCTTAGGATTTTTTTTTATTGGCCCCCAATAAAATACAGGATTCTTCAAGTCAGTAGGATTGAAGTCGATGAACATGGTACTCTTACGAGTCAGTAGTTGTAGCAGCCTTCTGCAATTGACCAAGCCAATTTGTGAGTAAAAAGTGCGCACACAATGAAAAGTCAGTTAAAAATTATTTTAAGTGTCTACCATCATTTACATCCGTTTTTTTTTTCTTCTCTAGTAGCATTATTATTTGTGTAAAACAAAATTACGCTAACAGGAAAATAAAAGAATAAAAAACAACATCCCTGAATCATATTTTACGAGCTCACTAAGTCCTACACCTCATAACAATTCCAGACACCAACCCTGATACCCACATCTGTGTAGCATAGTCCATTATCCTCTAATATTGGCTAGCAATCATGCAAGATACAAATGATAACAGGTTGCCATTAAGCAAGGAATAATTTAGTCTAAAATTTACAAACTGGATCAATGTTTCAAAAAATGGAAGAAAACTAGGCACACACCTCATGCAAAAAAGCACTTAAAGGCATGCACCTTAGAAGCATATACACCTGTTGGGTTTGTATCTTATTTTCAACTGGTGGGTTGAGTTGTAATCTAACAATGTGTGCGGTCCCCCTTAGGTAAGTATTTGTGTTTTGCATATAAAAGGTCTCTTTCCTGGGTGTGTTATGATACGCTCTTTGGTGAAAAATAGTGTGCCTCTGAGAGAAAAGAGGGAGATCTCTTTTGGAGAAAAAGAGAGGTTGAGAGTAAAGCAATCAATGGATTGGGTCTACCTGACAAAACCGAACCAATCATGTTGGTTCTAAATCTATGGCTGTGTCCCAATTATTAATTGGGTCGGTACAAGTTCTTACTGTTCTGAACCAATAAAGACCTCAACTAATTAAAAGTCAATAACATATAGAGGTCTCCTGGTTTTCGTGTTAACTTTTGTTATATTTTATGTCTAAAACAGGAAATTTCATAGATAGCATATAAGATCATTTTGGTTTAAAAACACTCGTTTTATCAACATATAAACAGTTAACTATTTTTTTGTCATTTTTATTAAGGTTATATTATCTTAAACAAAGTTCTAAATTATTATTAGGCAAAACCTCTGGTGCAAAAATTACACCATGAAGCAAGGGTTATTTCTCTATACAGGACTTTTCAGGTTTGAGAGAGAAAAGGGAGAAGAAGTGTACAAGGGTTAAAGGTTGGTTTGGGTTGCAAACCACAAGGTACCTTGTGCTGTTTCTCATCCTTTTTTCATAGTGACGAATGACTTTTATTTCTCCCATAGGTGTAAGCAGCAAGGCCAAACACTGAACCTATAGGCATATGCCTCAAATACCTTTTAAAACAGCTTAAGCTTTATGTTTGAAGTTAAAAATTTTTAACAGATAAAATTAATTGCAAGAATCACCAATACAAGGTGGGGCATGTGGTGCTATGGACCATGGGATTGAACATGTGGAAAATCTAGTGAGTCCCTTATTCTAATGGTTGGTCTGGGTTGACCACAATATCCTTCCACATGACAAAAATAGGTTGGTTTGTAGGGAATATTCCTACTTGATCCAAGATGTGAACCTTTTTCTACATATATGTCCTGCATTTCAAGCAAAAGAGATGATAAGCTAAGATGGGGTTGGACTATGCATAAATAGAAAATGAAGATGTGTGGTGTCTTACACGTTTCTTTTCTTCCATATTTGCTTTGATTAAAGAATAAATAGCAACACCAGCAATTGCTATAGCTGTGCCAATCCCTGTCTGTGTGGAGATCTTATTTCCTGCATATGTTTTTACAAGCCTGATAAGATGATAAAGAAGCAAGGTATATATGCATACAACCAATAAGAGATGGCCCATGCATCTAGGGTAACTCTTCTAATTAAGTATAAAAATTATACAGACCGTATAAGAAGCAGGGAATAGAAAAAGGGGCACAGAAAATGAAAACAAGATGCTAAGTTGGCTTTCTTTCTTGCTTTCTTTCTTTCCATTTTTTTAATTGATATCATGGGGGTGTCAACTTTTGTTTTGAATTCTTATTTCTTTTCTTGGTCATGCCTATAGGCTTAGAACAATTTCAAGGCATATTATCATCATTGTAATTTCCATATTGCTTATTCATAGGCAGATACCTTTTTTCTTAATAAAAAAAAAACTGTCACTAGTAAAAGAAAGGATATAATATCATATCAAACATCTCAGGATGTAAAATCAGTGACAGATATGGAGTGGCCCAACATATTGCTGATTACCAGAATATTATCCTCATTTTGTAACCCAGAAAGTTGTAACCAGAGGTTACCTTGTAGAGCCAGGAAAAACATGTGGAGTAAAACAGGAAAAGTCACCATACCTTCAACATCATACTTATATGGAGATCTCTTTGCCACTAACATTTACTTCTTTTAATTTTAAGAAAAGACAATTTATTGTTTATTGGAAGGTGCATCCTGGCAGTAAGGCTGCAATAGGCTGAGCTGCACCTTTAGACCAACATCCAGAGGCAAAAGTTCCATTGCATGACAGTTGACCATGCCTAAGCCCAGCCTTGATCTTTTTTGTATCAGTCAGGACAAGCAGCAACATCAAAAATGTAAAACTTGTACAATCTCCCCCATTTAGCAACTACTAAACTATGGTTACAGATAGGTATTAGAAATCGGAAAACCCAGGTTTAAGGTTCAAGAATTGCTAATAGGACTCATTACAGGCCTGAAGGTTGAGTGAGACCATTAATAACAATAAAAATAGTGATTACCTTCCCTAAGAGAGACTGAACTTATCTGAAGTCTTAATACAAGAGTAATTTCATTGACATTTTCTTAGAAACGCAACCTCAGATGAGGGACAAGAGTAATTACCAAATACTACAATGGAGAATCCTATCACAAAGACACGTTTCAACACGTTCCCAACTGCATGTGTAAGTGGTGCAACCCGTTCTAAAGTGTTAGTAGCAAGCTGCAGAATAAAGTTCCAGAGTTAGCAACTATCAAAGCTGGAATTCTACAATCCTCCTATGGCACAGAGAAAAATAGATCAGCATATAAATTGTTTTTTGCAGGCATTTCTATAATGTCTATACACATAAACATATACATTTGCTACTGTTGCACCATACATTGTGGTGTTTGACACACTAAACCCACAAAGCACCACATGAGGAAATATCTACAATTTTTATCAACTTGTACTATCAAAGATTCATCAAAGGATTCATAGGAAAATGTACAACCTTCTACATTACTAGACATACAGAAAACAAAATGATTAATTTTATAAACAAATACCAAATGATAAAATAATAAATATAAGATCATTTCCATTGATACTAGAACCATATCCAAGAAAAGGTCTTTTTGACATAGATCAAAACCACAGGAACTGAGCTCTTCAGGAGACAACCGAAACAACAATTCTAAGATTTTATATGGTACTCCTAATTTTCTAAACCATGAAGGAGAGTTCTGGATTACCTGATTGTAAAGATGGTAAAACATCCCGATCCAGAAAAGATCTGACAGGAACTTAAAGATGCCAACTTTAGCAATCGCATCACTAAATCCATGTTGCATCAACTGGGGTCCCTCAATCTGAAAGCACATCCAAAAGGCATCCTTTATATATGTGCAGAAAAGTGAATTAGAGAAAAGAAATTAAAATAAAATGCTAAGCTTTCAACTGGTCACTGTAATTATATACTCACGAGGATTGCTGGTGGGATACAAAAGAAGAGGGCAATTATTGATGTATATGCATATACATTTGTGCTGTCCATTCCTGTCTGTCAAAATTGAAAAAAAATAAAAAAAAGGATATAGGGAATCTATCTAGAAAAGTGCATCGTCCAGCTTAACTTCCAATCAACACCAGATCTTTGTTTGACTAGACAAAATTGTCTCCATGAGAAATTAGAACTTATATGCCCAAAAAAATTGAAATTATATATGCGCAATCAACCATGTGTATGTGTAAGACACACAAACAGGGGTAGATTTATTTGTGAAAAGAACACATGCAAGTTTCCTAAAGGACCAAAACAGCATCTAGAAGTGCTATTTAACCTGAAATAGTACTGGCATGCCACATTAAGTAAGAGTAAATTACTAAGGATTGAGGGAACATTTGCTCTGGGCTTGTTTTTGAGTTTAAGATGTAAGGGGTTGGCTTGATGGGAGCTGAAAGATAATACCTACTTGTTTATCTTTTAACTTAATAAAAAGGTATTTTCAGTTACTGATAAAAAAAGGATCAAGAGCAAATATATGGCCTATGTTGTTCAATTTTACAAAACAAATAAGACATCTAATTCGCATAATAGTACAATTTGAAAACATCCATACATGAATTCCATGCTTCAGGGAAAGTTTAATTTTCTTCCAGCCCAGGTAAATAGTGAATGCTTTTATTGATGATTGTTACTTTAAAATTGATTAAAAAAATGTTGGTTACTTTAGAGTCAATGAATAGATTGACAGATGATGAAATGCAGTATTTCTAAAATCTTTTAGTTAGGTCCATTAAGGGATCAAATTTTGATGTCAAAATTTAGGTAAGAAAGATAAACTAAGATTCCTTTCATTAGTTTTGCCTAAACTTAGTAGTAAACTAGTATTAGGACTACTAAAACAAAATGCATTAAGTCAGAAATCGTTAGAACTTAAAGCTAGGTCCATCTTGTAAACTAAAGAATGACAATAAAAAGGTAGGATTAAAACAGAATACTTCCTTTCTTGAATTAACTGTTACTAGTTGTATCAGAAATTTCATAAATTTTTTTATCAGCTACCATGAAAAAAGATATAGTGTATTAAAAATATTGTTGATTTATGAGGCATCAGTAATATCTTTCTTTTAAGTTACTGGTTTTATTAAAAGCTGGCTTTCCTCTGGTTCTAGCATCCACTTTTATTCTGAGAGTATAGTCCATCATTCCAAAAGATAGCACATGGGAGGCCCAATGGCCCAGGAGGCTTCCATAGGAAACTTAAGGTACAAAACCCAGAGAATAAAGTCAACGGATTTATATCTCAGGGTCTTATGCACCAGGGTAACCAGGAATTTACATGGGTTAATGGGTACATATTTTGTTCCTAATAGTCCACAGAAGTTTTTGTCTGATAGTTCAATAGTGCATGAAGAAGCAAAAACTTTAAAGTAACAAATAAAGAAGATATTGTTCCAAAATTGTACCATTGCTTTCTTTGAATAGATACTTCTGTAGGTGAATGCAATGTTGGAAATCATTGCACTAATGAAACCAGTCCAGTTGAAAGAAAGTTCAGTCAACGATGCCATAGATACACCTAAAACACAAATCCGATGATCATGTCAGCAAATAAGATATATGTTACCATGCAGGTACTTCATACTTGAACTTATTACCAGCAAGCATCAAGCACAAACCTAAAATTTCCAAAACAAATATTCAAATATTTCAGGCGTGGGGGCGAGAGCAGGGGACCATATAGATGTTCAACTTATGTAGAGAGAAGGAACAATGTGGAGTTGCCAAAAAGTTACCAATAACAACAGGGGCCAATGATAGCCATAAGGCTAATGGAATCCGGTGACCTAAAATGAACTGTGAAGCAGCAGCATTGAAAAAGGGCTCCAGCGCTGCATAACAAAATGAAGAAAGGTGTCAGTAAGGGCCTAAAAAGAATACTATGTAGGGAGCAACATGAAATTGTCAAGTTACCATCCCACACTTGCCATATTTCTATTTTTTGACCATTTAATTATCATCCATAAGAAAAAACAGATGGACAGGAAGCATTGGTTCTAATAAGTAATGACTAAAAGTGTAACTGTGACTGTTTACAGGCTGAATAACATAATATGAAACAGAGAGTTGTAATTCAAGAAACAGCTCCAGTCAATTCATCAAGGAAATTGGAGAGCAAGTTCTCACTATTAGTAGCACCTAGCAAGAGTACTGCTTTCAAACCTCTGACAAGTGAATCCTAAATGGAACTTTGAAGAAGATAGATTCATGATAACAACACAATTACTACTGAAGCTTGTTAAATTATGAAGCAATAGAAAAAAGTAGAAACATTTATTAACAAAATGATAGATAAGCTGGTCTTGAGGACCATCACTTGGAATTGGTCCCTAGACTCCCTACCATCTATGCCACTTCACTACCCAAAACATGCTTTGAGGTTCATGTACTGCAGATTCCATTCCCAATGCATAATTTGATTCATCTGGACATTAAGGGCTAGCTTTAGAGCATGGTCATTCAGACAAGAGTAGCATTTCCCACCCCTAGGAGGGGGGATCCCCAAAGTTCTGGTTCCCTCAATCAATTTGTTCGAGAATATAACATGATGCCAACTGCTAAGCGAAGAACAATTTAAAATAAGTAGATTAGACTTTAGTTCTAGGTCATTAGATGGTAAGAATCATATAAAAATACAGTCCATGATAAAGTAGGCCCACCTCTAGAACATCCAAGTGGAAAAAGTATAATTGTAAATGACAAGTACTTCCATCTATTATGTGCAAATTGAATCATGGACTCCCTGACAACAACTAAATAGCATATGAATGAAAAATGTTTGCTTAACTGAGGGAGATTTACTGTCTTCAGCCCTATATACCTTTGATTGTGTGTGTAAAAGAAACAGCAACAGCTGCAAATGAGACATTTGACATTACATGTCCAAGGGCGTGGCAGAAAGCAACCGGCGTGAGGAGTGCTAAGAGATCCTTATCAATTGGCTGCTTGCACAGAAACAGCAATAACCCATTTATTTAAACCATATCTTAAGGAAATGTAACTGCAATTCCTGGGTGTAAAAACTTACAGCACGTTTTGGCAGGCCAATAGCCCAGCTTACAAGACAGTATCCTACTCCAACTAGTAGATGCACAACAGAAACAAAGCTGCAGGAGGAGAAAGAATAAAGAGAAAATTGTTACTTAACTTTTTCTTTTGGCTTTATGGGGCTACACAGCTGGGTGTAGCCCATCCCCTCCCCTATACCTATACCCCCCAACCCCGGTGGCAGAGTCTCTACTACAACCAGTAAGAGAACCCACCAACTAAGCCACATCAGTTGGTTACAGAACATGTTTCTGGAACAATAGATATATAAATTAAAAGCTTCTTATAAGAAGGATACAAGAGCAACAATATTAACCCTGCAAAAGGACATGAACTTCATGTGGTTTAGACAACTCACTATGGATATGGAAAATAGTTATAGACCTTCTTGTTGAGAATATTGAAGATGACATTCAAGAAATACCTGAAACAGAAGAAAAAAATGGATGACAATCAAATATTTTACATGCAATGTTGTATCACCTAAAACAAAACCCAGAAGAAATGATACATTAAAAATGGTTAAGGATAAATGATTAGGATTCTTAGGATGCTGATGAAAACCATAACATGTTTTTATTTTTTGTTGATTCAAAGGTTTATATTGAAATGGGAAATGCTTCTTATAAAATGCATTCAGAGTTCTATTTTCAAATAGGAAATATTTTGTGTTACACAAAGACCCCCAAAGAATCAGGACCAGGAATGGATAATTGCCCTTTTTTTAAAATGTTTCTTACGTTGACCAACGAGAAGTACTATATCCTGTCTTGTGTTGGTCAGCAGCCACTAGTTAGACATACATTGACCAGTACGATTTTCATCTACACCTGATGACTTGAAGTCAATTCATAACAGTGGAAATTTAAATGACCTTCACCCAAAAAAGAGAAAAAAAATAAAATTGTGGATAAATATAACCAGATGGATTTTTAAATAAGTATATCAAAGAAATACATTTTTACAGCTCCAAAAAAAAAGAAGAGAATGAATGATATGCATGTAAAATTACTAAGTAGGTGGTTACTCAGTGATCTGCTGAGAGATGAATTCGCTAACTTTATATAGACAAGTGCATGTCATTCATGTTTTGATTTTATGGTGAACAAGAGAATAAGAAGTATTGATTTTAACAGAACCGTGCATACAATGAATCCAATAAGAATGATCTATTCTCAAGACTGTTGTGGCTTTGCAGAACATTCACATCTGATGACTGTTGAGACTGCTGATCTTCTACAATGTATACGTAGTTGGACAGAGGTATGACTCTTTGTAAATGGCTAAAATATGTTTCTAAGATCCCATTGAATTTTAGGCATGTAAAACACAAACAAACAGACAGACATGCTCCATACACAACCAAGGGCTTCAAACATGCTTGTTTGTAATTAGGTGCTTACACATATTGTTTGCATGGTAATATAGGGACTTGCAAGTACTAAGAATATGACATCTGTAAGTACATGAAGTTCCCCATTGCCATGATCATGATTAAGGAATCGAAGCAAAACCACACACACTTGTAGCAACATAGAGGACTACCCCCAAGCATGCGATGAGCTCAAAGAGCTGTCCCAAGCTTGCGATGAGCTTCAAGAGCCACCTTGAACCTGCGATGAGAACACGATGTCACCTAATACTCGCAACGGCTACACAAAGCATCCCGAAGACGATAAGACGAACAGCTGGACATAGCAGCCAAACATGGCCCCACCCATGACATGTGACCTCAAGAGGTCAGAAGATCTCGTTAGACACGTGACGAAACCCTAATACCTTGATAACTGACATAAAGACAAGGATTCCCTTTCCTAATAGGAACGGAACCCTTTTTGGATCCTTCTCGTTAAAGTCTTGGGATCCCCCTTATAAAGGGAGAAAAAGGAACAACGAACACACATTCTTTTACCACTCTTACTGTCCGGCTTTGTTGAAACTCCCAATAGGCGAAAGCATACCCATCATCTCCCCTTGAGGCCCTAATCCTAATCCTTCTTCGTCCTTCGAGGAGACCACCCTAACTCGCCTCACCATAGCACTTACAACATCAATGATCAACTATAGATTTCTGGCTTCCAAGGTTTGCTTGTTTGCATGGTTTCAAATCCTTATCCTTGAAGATGACTTGCTAAATTTTCAAGTAATAGGCATCATAAAATAGATGACTTAATATCCCATAAATAAGAACATCGGTAGTTGCATACATATAGTCATGAACACATAAACACATACATGATTACTTACCACATGAAAAAAAAGAAGCCAGTAACAAGTGCTGGATACTTCTCACAAAAACCCTTGGAAGGCTTGTTAAGCCTGCAATTAACCAGAAAATTGGAAATTTTACACAATAAACTTTTAAAAAAACAATAATAGATGTTAAAGAAAAGCAAATGCAAATTAAAAATTAATAAACATGGAAAGAGAAATCCTGTGAGGAAGAAAAAGAATATCGAATTCCGACCCGCTTGAAGTTTCAACTTCACGACCGTCAGCAGCTGCAGCGGTAGAGACGACCGGGAATGTTACGGGACGATGTCTTCTCAACAATGGATTTGAACCAGAAAACCTCAGAAACTTGCCAGAGAACTCAGTTGGAGCAGAAGAGTTGCTTTTATTCTCTGGCAGCGATAAGAATGCGAGACGTGAGGCTTGGGGAACAACCGAGCGGTTCTTGAGAACAATAGAATTAGGAGGATGCCTATTCGAAGACAAATACAGAGACGAAATTCGAGAACGAGGAGCCGAAAGATGAACCAGGTTTCCAACGGAAGCCATTAATAAACGAAAATATACAAAAACTTAACTATAAGGTAGAGACACAAAAGACTATTTAATCCTCTCACAAGGTCTGAATTTCAATTCGTAGACATCAGAGTTCGTTATCTATCGTTCTCTGGACCATTGAATTAAGAACGAAGAGAAGCAAACGAGTAAATTTATACACAAATAAAACAATGAGATAGAGGAATCATACTTCTATTTCGGTCTTCGGAAGGTAAACCCTAGAATTTTAGGAACACAGATTCCTAAGATTATGATTTTTCAGACGTGTTTTTCTATAAACGCAGGAGGAGCAAAAGCTGTTTCAACTAAGTAACAGAGTTTCAACAAGAAGTTGAAAGAAAAAAAATTGAATTTCAGGAAACTTAAACACGTATCACAACAGGGAAAAGGAGTTATGAAGAGCTGAACTCCATGGAACAGTGACAGAATCACGGAATCAGAACCTAATAAGAAATCGAGACACGAATATGCAGCAGCTCAATAATGGGGTTCGCGGGAGAATTGAAAGTAGAGTAGGTGAGATGCTTTATTTGAATTCCCTCTAAAATGTCCTTTTTAAGTTTTTTTTTTTTTTCTTTTTTAATTTGACCGGAGAAAAAAAGTAAAACAGAACTTTGGTTCTATGTTAGTCCACGTGGAGAAATTATTCCATGGATCTCGGCTTTTCGAGGCCGTTCGAACATCAGACAATTATTAAGTTTGTCAAGGCCATCTAATCTGAATTGTACGGTGGCCATGAAATCGACATTTGATATTTGAATTATTCAGTGCTCGGTGATTGGTTGATTTACAGTAAATACATCAAGATTCGTTGCATCACTGAGCATGTGGTGCTCAAATAGGCAATTTCTAAATTGATGTTGAGGCCCTGCTTGTTTGTAGTGCAAATGTATCGGGGCAAATGAGAAATTGCAATTTTTGGTTAATTTTTATTTTGGGTTTTATTTATTTATATACACAAACAAACAAAATAAGGTAAGGGTGCATTTGATTTGCAGAATTTAGGGATCTATAATCAGAATTAGAAAGGTCAACTCTTTGGTTGAATCGAGAATCTCATGTTCATTTTTGACAAAAGTGCATTCTCCCATCGTCCCGTTTGAGGGAATGATCATTTTCCCTCTTCCCTGTAAATGAAAATCTATTCCAACCGATTCTTATTTTGATTTAAATTCTTACACCAAATAGATAAGTTGAATAAACTACTTCGATTCCAGTTTGACTATGAACCAAATGGACCCTATGACATAGGGACATAAAACAGCTTATTGGATAAGGCTGGAATTAAATTCGGACTAATTCAAATAGGGTTTATTTTGAATTGGATTCAATAGAAAAATCATGAGATAGGGTTTATATTGTAGTTGAACGAAATGAGATTTATCTGTATGTGTGCATAATTATATCAAATAACATCCATATTCAAATCAATTAATATATCACATTTTCAAACCTTATCCTATGATGGATAAACAAATATCTAAATCCAACTTAAATGAATCAAATTAAATCCAATCCGTTTGCAGGTGGTGCATCAATACCATTATTGGATGGGTCTCACCCACCTAAGAAAGGGTTCAGTAGCACTTATGAGTTCTGACCACCCACCAAATATTTGCTTCAAAATCCGAAGATTAGATGTAGGGGGTTCAGTTAATCGAACCGTGGGGTTTTTTAGGACCAAATCAGTATTACCGGTTTTTTGAAAACTAGTGACTGAAATCAGTTGGTTAACTGGTTAACCGGATTGGTTAACCATCTGTTTGGTTTGTCGGTTTTTTGGTTTTTCAATTTTTATAATATATATTATAAAAATATAATAAAAAATTATAAATATATATATATATATATCAAATATTATATTTTAATTACTAAATAATATATCATATATTATAAATATATACATTTATATATATATATATACTGCATATTTATCAATTTATAATATATAAAAATATAAAAATTACATATATAATATATAATATACATAAATATATATATAGAATATATAGAATATACATATACTAGTCGGTTTGGTTAATCGCCAGTTTTCTATATTTTAACCGATACCTTCGGTTTTTTAAAAACATTGAATCAATCGGTTCAATTAACCAATTTTTTAATTTAGTTTCAGTCGATTCAGTTTTTCGCTTTCTTTTTCACCCCTAATCAGATGAGAGGTTAAGATAATTTTTTTATTCCTTGCCTTTTCAGCATCATAGATTTTCCCTTATATGAAAAGAGAGTTTCGCAACTTTCATTCCCTTCTCCCAATTTATTTCGCATTTGGATATTGTCCTCACAATCCCTTTGTAGCTGTGCATGGAGAACATCTTTATATGTTTTTATTCACGAAAGATATTCTCAATGCACGGTTGCGAGGGGCAGTGGGAACAGGTTTTTGTGAGGATGTAACCCGAATTCACTTATCTCTTTCTAGTGTCCCCCTTTCCTCTTGTTCTCCACTCCACCTATGCAAGTTTTATGTCAAAATTAGTACATAATTAGCATGATGTAACAACACTTGTTTGGTTCTTCAAAGCCCATGCTGCAATTTTTTTTCTTAATTAAGAGTAAGAACGAAGTCACCTTCCCAAGTGCATATCATAAAAAAGAGCACTTACTCCAAAGCCAGGAGAAGAAATAAACGCCAAAAAGGAAAATATCAATATCAAAGAGAACAGACTTTAGTTAAATTGTGAATTGTCTATTGACTTTATTGGACTCAGAGCATTCTGATATTCAAAATTGAAGTGTAAATATTTACTTAATTTTATTGTTGTTAGGTTCGATATGCCAAAAAAAAAAAAAATCCAAAACTAATAATAGATCAGAAGTAATAAGAAAATAAAGGAGAAGATTGTTTTTCTTTCCTTTTGATGGATGGATACATCATACATGGACATAAAGATTATATATATGTAAGTGATGTGTGACTCCTCTGATGACATTCGATCATTGTTTAGGTCTGTGAGAATGATTGGACAGCTTTGTATGATGCTATGAACTTATGACAGCCTTATTTATATTATATACATGGTGTAGTTGACATAAACAAACCATTTTCTATGCTCTTCTTGCATCATCCATCACGCATGCCGCAATCCTTTAAGTCTATATATAATAAAGGGCATGTTGGCATGTGCAATGATGCAGGCCAGAGAATTGAACTGGACCTGAGACATGAGGGAGGCACATGGTGGAGTGAGTTACTCTGAAGAGGAAGACGTGGGGAGAGTAGTCTCAATTCTTCTTCATCTTCTTATTTTTCTTTAGGTTAGGGTTCGACTATGATACCGGAAAAACTTATACAGCCAATCAACTGGGTGTTATAAAATAGATGACAATTCATCAAAATTCATGGAGTGCTTTAATTGGTCAAATCTCTTATGGTATCATGTCTTTCCGATTCTTGAGAAAATCTATTATGTTGAAAAAACATTATATCAAAAAAGCTTTGACCAATCACAACCCCATAAATTTTGATGAAAATCCATCTAATTGGTTCCTACTTTTATGATACCTGTTGATTGTTGTATGTTTTTCCTGAATCATGCCTTTCTGCCACCATAGTCGAACCTTTTCCCTTTAGGTTATTTGGCAGGGGTGCAAATTTGGATGGACTGGTATTACAATTTTGTCAAAACTTGAATGGACTTTCCATATGAGGCCCACCTTGCAAAGCCAGAAGCCTCTGCATAAAAGCCCTCTCAAACGGGTGCCTGGACTGACTTACCTCGAACTCGAATCGCAGGGCCAGGGGCAAGCATTGCGCTGGGCTGACCCAAGGCCTGATTTAGCCCAGCCCAAAAGAAGCAAAACCTTGAAAGGTTTTACTTCCAGGCCATTGTAAAAGGCTTATTAAGCTTGAAAGGTGCATGTATATATATAAATATATATGGGCTTTAATGGTTGAATTGGATTGGGTTGGATTAAGCCAATATCTGGTCCATTGGTATAAGATAAGAATATATGTGTCAATGGACTGGGTTTGGGTTGAAGCCAATCTAAATCAAAATGAATTTGAACAGATTGGACAGTCCAAACAATGAATTGGATCGGTTCAAATTGGTCCAAAACATTCATTGGATTGGATTGGACTGGACCTGGTCCATTTATAATGGACTCACATTGGATTGGACCAAATCCAGTTCAATTGACACCCCTACTTGTCAAAACCCCTCCAATTCTGAGCGTACACGTCAAGTATGGAAACTTGGAGGAGGACATCTGTAGATTGTTGGAGGAGATACCAAAATTAAAGCACATATATTTCCATGGAACAAAATGATCAGTGCATTTGCCCAGCATGCTAGTGCCCCCAAAAGCTTTAAAGTTTACAGGAAGGTTGGAAAAGTATGGAATTGAATCTAACTCCATCACTTTCAGGCCATTGGTATCTGCTTGTAGCCATTGTTCACTGGTGGATAAGGGGGTTCCTAACCTCCTCCTCCTCCTCAGTATTATCATCATCTAAGCCTTATCTTATCTATCTGGGCTTGGTTAAACGAGTTGTGTTTAACCACTCTGTTCTGTTCAGTGCCACCATACTCATTTGTATTTGTGAGGTATAAATCAAGGTAATGAGAAAGATTGATCAAAGTGACCAACAAGGAGTTAGACTTTCGATTCATTCTATACTTCTATACTTCCTTCGATCCATGGTTCCAGAACTAGCAAAATGGCATTATTTGGAAAACAACATTTTTATAGCTTGCTCGACCAAGAAAAAGATGGTTTACTTATGTAAGTATGAAATGACAATTAGCTTTAGTCATAATATCAAAAGCAGGAACTTCAAAAGTAGATAGTGAAAGTAATGAATCAAGCAATCAATGCTCACACATCGAGGTTCAAAAAGTAAACCATGAAAAGAACTGCCTCTTTTGCATTATTTGGTCCCAAAAAATTGTCATTTTCAAAAAAAAAAAAAAGATTGGTATCATACCACCATTTTTAGAACCTTGAACCCAGCACTCAAGTTAAACATCTCTAAGAACTAGGCAGCCTAAAGCTTCTCGATTCTAACAATTCGACAATCTCGTCTGGTCGTACCTGACAACACTAGTTGGAGCTCATCTCATCTCTCCCTTTTTACAGAGTCCCACAAACAAAACGGGATCAAACTCACACTTGAGCGGTGTGTACTGTGTAAGCAGTAACATCAACTCATCAAGACGGGAGCTAACTTCACATGAACCAATTGAACATGGGTTCAGATTCAGAACCACTTAAGGTGTAGTTGCGTAGTTATAAGTGTAGCACGTATCAAAATTCAAAGGATTTTGATAAGCCAAATGGCCATATATAATATATATTAATCAAGAGCCTCGCATCTCTAAAGCGCACACAGAATGGAAGGAAATGTCATATATTAGTACCTTGTCTTCTTGTATCGTTCGTTCTTTTTCTCCGCCCACTCAGTCATCAATGAAATACAAATAACACTCACTTTTATGTAATTGCTAGTGGGTTTCCTGTTGAATAACTGGGAGCGCTTTAAGCATAGGGTATGCATTTATTTGTTGTTCAAATTCCCATTAGTCCGGACTACTGACCGTGCTGGAGGGATTGTCAGGACCACAGACCTTTCTGGCTCCTGCTTTTCCGTTTTTTCTTAATTGTCGTACGTCACTTTCAGGTGATAGAGTACCTCTTTTATAATACATTACATTCCAAACATGATTGAGTTGACATGAGAGGCTCAGACACTGACATTGTTATTATTCCTTGAATCAGCAAAGAAAAAGAAAGAAGAAAAAAAAAAGATACGATACGAATCAAATCCCATTCGACAACTCCCCCACTAATATCGGGAGTCAATCCTGGTACAATAAAAGATACTTGTCCTTACTCCTTACTAGTCACTTTAGAGAAGAGAGAGAAGGCCCAAAAAAGGAAAAAAAAATGAAGACTCCGTACTTTTCCAGAGAGAACCAAAAAAAAAAAAGATCACGGAAGCTTCTATCCGTTTCAGATCACTTTCAGCCAAATAAATATGAATGGTCAATTACACGTGATCGACCCATTTCTACCGTGGTCCCTTTTTTGTACATAATAATAAGCATCACGCACATGTTAGTGGGATGGATTCCCGTGAAAGTAGCCAAAGGGAGAAAATAGAAGAGATAACTGGGCTTATAACTAGTCTAACCAACGCTGCGTTTAGTTGATTGATCACAGCTTCCGGATGAATTTCCTGCAGTTCAATCGGACGGGGGAGATCAGTCCTGAAGAAGATCCAAACCCCTTAAATCCCATAGCTCCTCCTCCCGCCCCCGGTCTCTTGCCCAGGGAAAGCAACATTTTTGACTGAAATTGAATCACCCTCTTCCCAGAAATGTAAATATTTGATCTGAAAATCGAACCAATCACCATGATTTCTGTGGAGAAATAAATGGAGCAGCCGTTCTTCCCACTTGGCTCTTTTGGAAAACGATGGCCAACCCCAAGTCTAATTTTCATGGCAATATACAAGAATTTATGTTTTCATCTCAAAAATGATACCAATGGCCTCTATGGTTATAAAGATCAGAAAGCCTCGGTCACTCCGAAGGAGCCGATCAAAAACCCATTCCTTTTGTCCTGCATTTCCTCTTTCATTCTTGTCACCTTCGTTTCCGTGGATATGCCATCATGTAAGAGAGAAGAAAGAGGCCACAAGTGCATGCAGGGGTGGAGGCAATCAATTGATCAATTATTAAAGTGATAGACATTGTACCCCCTCTGGAAGATTTCTAGGCAATGGGTGAGCAGTAACATATCTTTGGGGAAAGGCTTTCTGTGCAGTTGCAGATGTATCAGAGGACGATGAGGTCTCGGCCCCGTCTGCATGGCCCCGCCCATGGAACTTGGCAAATCGATTGATGACAGAAAACCTTTCTAGATCTTGGCAATCCACTCTCAGATCTAAGATTGAAGCTCTCTTGTCCAATCTGCATAATCACAAAGAAAGCATTAAAAATATTATATAAAAACCATAATTACCTTTCACTATTTCTAGTTACAAGTCTCCATGGGTGCATGAATAAAAACGAAGTGCAAAAGGTAATTTAGGCACACTAGTGGTCTATCAATCAGTAAGCCAGGTCTAAGACATTAACCATTTGATATTCTTTGACAAGAGACTTCTATCATACCAAAAAAAAAAGTAGGGCGCTTAGAATCAGATGATTGTTTCTACTTTTGTGCTATAGCTTATCCAGGAGGTTCTTATACAAATATATAGTTCATATTGAACTCGCTCCATGCACATCAAAATCAAGCTAATAAGGCTCCCTTGAGAGAGCTAGGAGAAATGGGAGTTAGCCTTCAAACCCTTTTTTTGGGCAGAAGTAGAATTATCAAATAAAATCACAAACTTGTTGAGAACAAGGCCATCAATACAGATTGATCAAGCAATTAATCGCTCCACATGGAGCATTACTTTTATGCTTGTAAGCATTTTTATTGTTAAAAGTTGTTTAAGTCCACTTCATCTACCTCAAGGACCAAGGTTTGTTATTGGTAAAAGGAAAACTTGTAATAATGCAAAAGCTGAGAGCAAGAATGGAAATTGAGAACAAGGCCATCAAAATTTTCTGGGCAATATCAAAACATACAAGGAAAGGTACAACACTAAAACCCCTATGGTTCATACAGAGCTAATCAAGAGAGCTGAACCCCCAAAAGAGCACTCTATAAGTTCTACCTTCGACTAAGCTATCAAAATGAGATTTTTATCCAGAAGCATATGATTTTAACTATAGCAATCGAAAATCAGTCTCCCTAACATGATATTGCAGCACCAAAGAGCCCCCACCACCTCTATCATTCACCCTGTAATCACATGGGAATCTTGCTCCACACCCCAGCTAGAGAGTTTTTTTATATTCCAAGGAATACATCATACATCAATCACAGGTGCTAAAGCAATAACAGAAACTCTACTCCTATGGAGTTCGGAGTTCCCATTACTTATAGAATACACCCAATAAGAACACCCTCCCCCCGAAATCCCTACAGGACAATCAAGGTTAAACTCAAGCTCCAAGGATGGGAAAAAAACAACCCTTTAGTATCAGGGAGCAACTGACAGATGAAGAATCCATGCCAGTCCATCCTGTCACTAGATCATCAATAAAGAAGCTTCTAAAGGTGCAACGTGCAACCCTGATAGCATGAGAAACTTGTCCTAGACTCCAAGTTAAATAATGACTGCATGAAAATTTGTGGAAAACAAAAAAAATGGAACCGTTTACGGTCAAAGCTATCTTGTAAGTATGGCCAACCACCACAGCTCTTATTATCAATAAGGGCTCAAAATTGATGCAATTTTTTTAGTACTCAAAACTGATACTTTCCACAGTTGAAATTTAAGTGAAGCTTCTTCCAAGTTAATGCTTTTATTCATGGCATACCGATACCTCAACTTCATGGTGAAAATCCTCTTGTCCTTCCTGAAATGCCATTCAACTCTGTTCATTCCAGAAATTGAATTGCATCTATTTTCTTCTATTCCTAACTACAGGATTTTCAAAGTTCAACTTTTCTAAAATATCCTATTACCCGAATAGGTAGTTATCCCATTATATATCATCTTAACAAGAAGATGCAAGCTAGCCTAATACTGAGGGATTCTTGGCATGTATTGTATGTAAACCATTTTTATCCCATAATCAATAAAGCTTAATGGTTACCAATACGTAGTGTTTCGGGGTCCCACCTATTTCAGGGGGTAGACAGGCCTTAAAACCAACCCCCCTGAACCAGTCTCAAAGAAAAAAAAAACTGAAAAAAAAAGCTAGCTTCGATACAGGCAGATACGCCTCATCTGGCATATCGGACTGTATTGATATTTTGAACCTTGCCAATATGGGCAGAATTCCAGGGGGTGCTTTAAGGCCGACACCTGGATGGTTGAAGCCTGAAGGCGTAATGTGAAGGACCAAAGAACATAAACATTTGCTGGACACCTCCACCTCATGGGTTCACCAAACTGAATTTCGATGGTAGCAGCATAGGCAATCCAGGGCCTTCTGGAATAGGGGGAGTAATAAGGGATGAAGCAGGAAATTTGTTGGCTATGTACTCTGGTCCGATTGGGGTAGGAGACTCTTTGAGGGCTGAGATTATAGGAGCTATTGAAGAGATACAAAGGGCCAAAGAATTGAATATTAAAAAGCTGATTATAGAAGGTGATTCTGAAATTGTGGTGAATTGGCTAACAGAGGACAGTTCTATGCTCTGGAGATACATCAATGAAAAGAGGAAATTCATTGTACATGGATAAAGAGAATTGCAAATGCATTGGCAGATGGTTTAGCTAAACAATGGGTAAACAGGAATACTATGTTCTGGGCTGTTTTGTAATTTGTAATTGTAATTGCTTCATGGTCAGAATGTACCTTGGGTAGTTGGGAGTAAAGACTATTTAGCTTACTCCTTTGTAATTCTGATTATCTAATTCCTTATTAATAAAAGTTCATACTACCATATTAGGGAAACAAGACATTTGGCTAATGAGATGGAAACAGATTTTAGTTGGATCCCCCAATCTTAACTCTCTCAATCTCTTGCTGACTCTCTAGTTCAATATGGAGGGAGAAGAGAGACTAGTTCGAGTGATTGTCTTTTTGAGGAAATATGGTTTTGGTACCGACAGTGATATCTGGGTTTGGGGAGAGCAGGTAGCAGTTGACTCTGTTTGTAATCTTAAGGAATGTAGTGCTTATATGGCCCTATTTACATATTTCACTATCATCAATAGAATTTTACCAGTTGCCAATATAAAAAAGCTTATGTGATGTCAACAAACTGGTGTTCATGGAGTTTATTTTTCTATTTTCACCATTCTTTCTTTAATATTTCAGATATGAAACCCTTCTATTTCCCCTATATTAGATTGAAACTTTTTCTTCTTTACACACAACATATACCCTAGAAGGATTTTTCTCCTTCACAACCTACATCCACAAGTCTAAAGATTATGTGATATTGCCTTTTCTCATTTGTATATTAGAAACGTGAGCAAAGAGACATTTATTTATTTCTGGCTGATAAAAAAAAAGAGACATTTATTTCTGGAATAGAATGAAAGACAAACAAGTGCATATTCAATATCATTATTAAGATGGAAGAGGGGAATAAAAAGGCATGCACAACACAGTAAAAATAAAAAACAAATAAATCAATACTAGTCTGAAAAGATGAAACAAGCCAGCCTGAATTGCATGTTTCTCATAATAAAGGTGTTCTCTACACCCATTCTTCTAATAGGGCTATCAGCCAAAAGGTTTCCAGACCTAGGAAGCATTCCAATGTTCTAAACAAGCTGTTCAATCTTAAAAGAGCATGTCCCTGGCAACCTCATCAAACTTGGCTTCTCTGATTTAATTGCCAGGGCTCTTCGTCATCCATCAAATTAATTGTGGATGAATCTCCCTTTACGACCAGATTTCTGAAATATAGTAGAGAGATACACCCCTATGATCTCTGAAGGATCCACCTACACCTGATGCGAGCAATTCTCTTATATGAAGTGCCAAAGGCTCTAGAGCTATCAGATTGTGGTAGCATCCACCTCACAACTACCCAGGGGTCACCTTTCACTAAGAATTTATACCAAAGGAAAAACCAAATGTAAGCCTTCAAATAGTGAGATAAGCTACGTCTTTAATGAATGCCCATCACCAATTGTTCCTGAATAGACACCAGTAAAAATTCCCCTATAAATCCCCTTTAGAAAAACTGTTTATACCATAGAACCCCAGATTACAAATAGAGAATTGGTCAAAATTCAATTTGACCCTATCATTTGCTGGTGGTTCCCATTCATTAGATGCTTTTTTAAGCATAACTACCTATCAATTGCCAGGTTCCAATGAGTCCACTGAGACCACTCTGAATTCTTCCTTGTTAGGAATCAGTTTACCCTTCACAATTGTTATGAAATATTTGAACCTCTTGGTTTGTATCACAAAGAATTCTTACAATTCTATACATCCTGAACACTCCAAAGGGTTGCTATTCTTGTGCATTATCAAGGATCCCTCCCCCTTTAGCGGCTGGTGAAAAGAAACAAAAATGCAAATATACCAAAGGTAGGTCTACTGCCTGATTCTTATGACAGCCAAACATAGGGAGGAAATGGCAAATGTTTTATGGACGATGTGGTCGTACAAAGGAACCTACAAGTCTCCCAAAAAGGAGTACACAAGGGCAGAGATATTGATTAGTATCATTTTAGCAAGGGTTGCCAATTAGATACACACCAAGAACGAGTTCATTCTCAGTGGAAGACTTTATTAGGGGTGGGTAATATGCATCCATAGTTTCATGCAACAGACAAATTACCCACTATATTAATCTGAATTTTGATGGCTGCTCAATTTCGAAATCCAGAGAAATTAAAGACAGGTGTTTTAAACAGGGATTTTAAGCAGAAATTGAATGAAAAAGGTGCCAGGTTAGGGTGATATGTTAATTTCTAACCACAATCAAACACATGTGCAATCGCACATACATGCAAGGATTAAAATATCGATATGATATGCCTTGTATCAGTTTACATAGATAAACCAATACACATATTTTAAAAGCTTTAAAACATTCCAAAGCCTACTCCCATCCCTCTAATGACTATAAAATAAATGAAAACAAGTGGAGCATCGGTGATATCGATATGCACCAATAACCAACTTTGAGTATTGGGCATATCAATATTTTAATCTTTGCATACATGTAAGAGAGATGATCTTCAATCCATAAGTTCTTCTTAGAGTTACTGTTCAAAACAATCTACGAGGAAAGCCAGTAGTAGTGAGTAAAAAAAATAATGAGTAACAAAATAAATGAAGAATAAGAACAACTTTAACTTTTCAAGTTGCCATACAAAGTACAAATTTCATCAAATACATAGCACCACTTCAATACATCTATCATTGAGATTATCAGCCACCATGTCATTGAGTAAAAACCATATCATTGTCCATAAATAACAAAAAAAAAAGTGAAAATTTTATAATCTAGACCCCCCTTTTCATCTATGAGGAAGAGATCTTATAAACCTAGAGAGAGATAATGAGATATCCCATGACACATTGACAACAGAGGTCTAGATGCATCTGGCATTCTTTGCTAGCTTCCAAGGGCTCAGATTTTCAAAAAGATAAAAAAGCAGCTTGTTGTAATACCCATGTACTAGGCATCATGTATGTGGACAACATGAGCTCAAGCCAGGCACAATTTTATGTTAGGTCCAGCTATCAAGCAAACCTGGTCAATAATCTCTTAGACAATCTGAGAGAACAACAGCCTCCACCTTATGGGAATGCCAGTGCCAGATTTAGGAGAACCAACTTCACCTTTTAATTCTAAAAAATCCACCAATATCTGCTTAACCAATAACAGATGAAAACAATAACTGCCATGATCAAGCTTTAGGTTCCAGTCTCTAATGGGTTCTCACTTCCATGGAGCCACTCATACACAAAAAAAAAAACAAAAATGCTAATACCCTGAACCAGCATAAATGGATGTCCACAATTGATACAACCTGATTCCTTTGGAAAATGTCTATTATAATATAAATTGCCATATAAAAATAGGAGGAATAAGATTTTCCTGCTGCAACCCTTTAAAGTTCTCCATTTGCATCTTACTCAACCTTCTCTTGTCCCAATGCCTATTTTCATGGGATTTCATAAATGCACTACTTTCTCCCAACAAAATTGATGGCCCGATATACCTTTCTCGTGATGTCATATTTGTTTCTGCAAATAATCTGAACAACTCTGGAAATCAACTGTGCTTAATGAATGCAAGAACTTGAAGCCAAAAAGAAACTGAAAGTTGCAATTTTCTACCGAGCAATATTTATCAAAAAAATCTGCTGAACAATAAACCCACAAATGCTCATCGTGACAATAATTAGAACCTTAGTTTCGCATGAAATGGCTTCTTACATCCAACCAGTGTTTGATCTTGGTAGGAAGAGACTAAACCAAAACTCCAATAATATCAAACACAGGCATCTAAACACATCATTTTTTCAGTCCCCTTGGATAGGCACCCAACAACTGATAAAGTTGACTTGAAAAACAGGTCCAAATCCTTCTTTAGCAAATAGAAGGTACATTTAAGGTCCAAATACCTTGAACAAAAGTACAGACTCATTCTGATAAATTTAAAAGCCAGAATAGGAGCTCATGGGAAGAATTACATGGCTTTATGTGCATAAAATGTTATAATGTCCTTAGAGACACCCAAAGGTCCAGCCTTAAAGAGTTAAGAAGACACTCCCAACTAACAAAATGATTTAATTACGCATCCAACAATAGACAGTCAATTAATCCAGTAATGGTTCATTCCCCATCCTTTTTATCAGCAGTGGAGGTTCTTCAACCATTAGGCTTTAACAACTGCACGAACCATATGTTGAACAAAAAGCGGGGATGCAAATTCAATAGCTTTTAGATCAGCAACATGAAACTTTTCTCAATCATGTAAGCATCTTTCTACACAAAGAATTCAGTAACTTATGAAGTTTGATGATTTTGAACCTTATTAATAGGAACATCTTATCATCAGCTGCTAGCATATTAAATATACCTTGGATCAAGAGTATCATTTAAAAGCAACCAGTAGAAAAAGCATCCCAACAACTTGAGAACTCAATCCAACACACTTTATAAGCCATACTTCTTGCCTCTAAAAAACAAGAATCTATTGGATTCCCAAATGCATCTGGCATAGCTCATTAGGATATGAAGTTGTGAGAAGCAAAACAAGCCCGATAAAGTTCACCCTCATACAGCTTGATGTGGATGGCCATGGCAATACCTCATAATTCTTAATCTGGCTATAACCTTTTTTTCTGAGTAACCGTACAACTCTAATTATTTGAAAAAAAAGAATAGAATGTGTACAAACATTACAAGCAGGAAACCCTTTTGTGTTAGGCTAGCATTTGCTATCTAACTCTATTACAATTGCAGGCCTCAAATAACATGTTAATTCCCAGAGCATATGCTGCCTGTTCACACCTTGCTTGACCAAGACATTGGCCATTAGGAATCAGATGTCTTCCTCACTTGGATTCTAGCTGATCGCCGAACCAAATAATAATGATTAAACTCTACATTACAAGTTAGACTCCATGAAAGTCATGATAAAATATTTTTGAGCAATAGCAAATGAACCTCCAGCAGCAGAAGTGACCAAAACAGCAACTATACCAAGTAAATTGTTATGATTCCAAACAAGAAGAAAGGAATTTTTTTCTGAATGGCGTTTCCATGAACATTATCAGAACTCCCCATTTAGGCCTTGTTCCAATTGGTATAGCTGGCATGGAGTTGCCACAAGCATAGGGACGCCAAAGTGTTTAAGAAACAAAGGCCGTAAGTTTTCAACACACAATCTCAGCCTATCCAGACCTCCGTCTTTATGTTTGCAAAACAAAAGAGTATAATGAAAATTTTCTATACCATTACCATATTGTATATTTGCAGACTATATCAACTTACATATGACACTGATTCAATATCTTAAATTTAAACAAATAGAACTTTGCTGTCAACTATTTGGTGTCAAATTGACAATTCACAGGTTAGTATCAAACAAAAATAGAAGGTTGCTAGTTCATTCACTTGCAATTGTTATAAATAGAAATATGAGGCTTAAGAATAAATCCATAAATAGGGCATCTGCCAATGTAAATGAGAATAACAAGCACTGGGAACCATAACAAACTATGAACATCAATGACATCAAACCTCAACAAGACTACAAAAAAAGAATGTGGAACATGATGTAATGTTGTAAACTACAAATATGAAAATAAATGACAGACGGTGGCATCATTGAGAAGTGCCTAAGGCATCTCTGACATTCTGACTTGCAGAATAATTAAATGATTGCCAGCAAGAAAAAGAAATTTTCATAAAACAAAACTGTGGAATTTGGTATTAACCTCAAAAAGTCATTTTCCAGTTTCCTAGCTTTGTTGACAAAGCCTTCCATAGCTTTAAAGAGATACTGGCCACCAATTCGCTCAGAACTTTTAACCTTTTCAGATGTCCTGGATAAAATGTGAATAGCAAAACAATATTCAGAAGCCAACTTTTCCTCCAACTAAAATCATATACATGAATATGCATATACTAAAGGAAAATATAGCACGCATCAATAGCAGACATTTGCATCTAACATTCTGATTAAAATGTACCATCACAAATGGTATTTCATATTCATTATTTGGGACGAACAAGAAGTTCTCACATGTCCGTACTGTCAACAGGCGCATGTGAATCACCACTTGCAGAGCAAGTGATCAGGCTGCATGCATCCCCTAGTGCCAACCTAGCAACATAGTATGTGACATTCTCGTAGTTTGAAGTGGCATCTGCAGAGAGCATTGCTGCTGGTGCAGGGCGAAGAAGTTGTTGCATTAACTGTGTTGTCAATATAAGTCTTCTCCTTGGTCGAACCACTGTTTGTCCATCTTCCATCATTTCAGCTTCATCTTCCATCTGCCATTAGAAACACAACATATTGAGGAATTATATTAAAGAAAACCTTAAAAAAAATCCAGTGTTAACCATTGAACTTAAACACACCTTCTCAATCAGCCGATTAGTAGCTTGTGCCCAATCTAGTTCAGATATGCTGTCAGCAATTAAACAAAATGTGTATTAAGGTATAAATATCAAGTGAAATCAAAACTCCAATCCAGGCCCCTAAGGATAAACTTATAAATCAGAAATTTTTTTTTTATCGATAACAGAAATCTTTATTAATGAATAATACTTCTAATCATAAATCGGAATGTTTTAAATAGTCATAAAAATTATTACTTAGATAAAGTTCTTATCATGACAATCACCTGATATTTTGAATCCTTTGGGAACCTTGGGTAACTTCTTTATGCCAGGATAGGAGCTCCGATGTTACACTCTTACGCTTCTTTGGCCTCACAACAGCCAGAGTTTGTTCACTGACATCTGCTGGCAAAGAATGAGAGGGAGACAAGTGCTCACTTGCAACTAAGGTAGTGCTTGTACTCTGCCAGATGCTACCAACCTGACCAGAATCAACAGCATTTGCTTGCTCTATTGAAGCATGCACAGGAAAACCTTCAGAAGGCTTTCCAAAGAAGAACTGCTGGGCAGCACTCTTTGCAGTCCTTCGTGCATCATACATTGGCAGCATCTGCCCATTTTTGAAGGTTCCATATTGCTCAAACCAGGAGGGTGCCATCTGCGGGCTAATCTGAGGATGTTCTGTTCTTGAAGATGCTATACTGAGATGGCTAGAATGGTTTTGAGAATCATTTCTACCAAATGCAACCATATCCTGAGAAGATACACGTTGGGAATTTGCATTTGCATTCTGATCTTCTCTTGCCTCTGACGAAAAACTAAGCATTTTGGTAGAGGTTGCATTAAGTTCCTTATCTATAGCATCTCTGACCATCGGATTGTATCCATACAATAATTGCTGCCCTGCCTTAGAAGCTGCTGCATGTTGAGTGTCTGGACCATAATTTGTGGGCTTAAATATCTTCATACCTCTCTTAACTGGGTCAGTCTCCACACCCTTCATGGCTTGTACTTGGTGCAGTAAGGAGTAGTTTTGGTGTAAAACATGTGAGGGTTTGAGAGAACGACCAAAAGCTTCAATTTCTCTGTTGGAAGCAGCAGGGTTTTGAAGAGGTCCATGCTCTGCTTGGGGGATTAATACTGGAGCCTTCCCATTCCTTCCCCTATCAATGTCTTGCTGGTGTGGCTGAGACAACAATGATCCAGAAGGAAGATGATTTGCATCCATGAATTGCTGAACCTTGGACTCTTGCCCTTGAGATGAAGCTGTTGTTTGTTGAACCAGTCCAACCTTATCAGAAGTTACTTGTTGCCAGGAGCTTTCTTTCCTTGGTTGATCTTCACCATGAGAAAAGCGTTGAGAATTAGAACATATACCAAATTCAGAGGAACCATACCCTCCTCTCTTGGTATCTTGCTCACCCAGTTTTTGTGGAGTCCATGAAGACTTCTCAAGATTATTATTTGAAGAGTTGACAGGCGGAAAAAAATTAGGAGAAACTTTGTGAGGTTGACCACCAGAAGAAGGTTGCTGGTTCCATACATTATGCAACATTGTTGGGTATGACTCATGTTGAGACATGCCAGGTGTGATAGAAGGCTGAGAGACGGACTTAGCCTCTGGAAATGGAATCTGTTGTCCTGAAACTCTCTGAAAGGAGTTGGTACTGATTTGTTGGGATGCATCTGCAGGAGAGGCAAGGTTAAAAGGTGGCATCCTGCCACCTGCACCAGGCAATGATGATTGAGTAGATCGATCAGATACAGTTCCATCAAGAGAGTCATCTGTCTGCATAAAACGTGAAGCAAGTCTACCCAAAGAAACATTGACAGATTGATCTTTGATCACTTCTCCACTTGCACCAGACATTAGCTGATTTTGAAGATGACTTCTAGGATATGGCAAAGATGTAAAGGCTTTAGATGAGTTCCTCTGCATATTAAAATTTGAGGTTTCATTGCCAACTTGACCTGAAACACCAGATTTATTATCCCAATGTTCCCTCTGATTCATTTCTTGAGGCAAAGATTGCACAGAACTACCAGGATCCATCCGTGCCTGGCCCTTCTCTCCAGCCTCAGCATCTCCATGCCTTGAATTAAGATCATTATCTGTTTGTGAGGAATTCTGAGGAGAGAAAGCATGGTTTGATACAGGTAGTCGTTGAGATGGTGGAGCCAACCGTAAACCGAACCCTTGAGAAGTAGAAGATTGATTGGGCTGAACATGAGAAATAGATCCATCAGAAGCTTCTGCATCAGGCATCTCAGATGATGGATCACGATCAGAAGAATCAAATTGCATCTTGGTGTTGTGCTCCCTTGATTGGTCTACCTTGTGAAGAAGTTCAAGCATATTTTGGCTGCAATTGCCGAAATCAATTAAAAGTTTACAGGTTATGGTGTGTGATAATTGCAAGATGATGGCACAAAATGTATCAAAGAAAAATAATTGAAGATAAGAAAGGAAAAAAAGGATTAACATACAAAACAATAACAAATTACTAACAACTCATCTAAATCCACTCATAAATTGAACAAAATCGACTGCTAAGTTTAGTTTAATCATTACATGATACACTTGCTAAGTTGGAAACAAATAACCATAATGTAGATTCACCGAAGAAAACAGCACTTATTATGTACAAGGATAACGGCTCATAAGCTTTAAAGTCAAACAAGAAACAGTGGCCAAATCTCAAATGTCATCTACCTTGTCTGAGCAGTCCTGTTTGGAGAGTAAAATCCAGTTAATCTATCAAAAGATGAAGATGCATTAGCTGCATAGCCAGGAAGAATTACTCTAGAAGGTACATCGTCTGGCCTTTTCATGTTTCCTTGAAAACCATGTAGCTGCCCCTACAAATCAAAGACCATTAAGATATGATAGCCAAATTAGAAAACTTGAGAAAACATAATTACCAGAATTATTCCTGATTATCAGTTCGGAAGTCCACCGCTTACCCTTTCCCTATCTGCGGCATTGTTAGAAATATGACCAACAAACTTTGACTGCCCAAAATATCCTTGCTCATGGCTTTTCAGTCCTCGAGTTACCTGCTGGGACAGCACTTGTGAATGTGTGATTTGCTTCATGGTGTCAGTAGGTTCCACATTCATCCCCAAATTTCCCATAGGATGATACTGAAACCTGCGGGCAGGTACTTTCCGACCAACCTGACCAGATGACTTTTGGTTCACCGCAACTGAAGCATGAGAATCACTTGAACTTAACCACAAATTTTCTCTGGCAGTACCTCCCATAGCAGTTTGTTGGGCTTGGTTAGAGGTATAACCATCATTAGATATATCTCTCTGGTAGCAGTTTTCTTGCTTCTTTTCATATGTTTCAACTGAGGCCTTGTCAGAGACATTCATCAATGGTTCTGAAACTCGAGGAATCTTGTTAGGTGGTGGCTGGTAGTTTCCTCCAGTCTCATTTCCTTTATATCTTGGAGAATAATCAACAATATGCTTCCCATAATCAAACTGATGGCTATTGGAGGCATGTTGATTGACTTCCTGGTTGCTTTTTGCAGCAGCTGAATTTGGTAAAGCAATAAAATTGTTCGCATGAGAATCTTCTCTGTTGATCTGTGATATACCTGCTCCAGATTTTGCATGCTCATGTCCGCCAGTCAAATTAGGAAAATGAATCCCTGTGTGATTCCCATCAGCCTTCCACATGCCACTACTATTATCCCTTTGGGGTTGCATTGTTCTCTTATTGTCATTGCCCTGTGAATGTTGTGCAGTGTTTTCATTCTCTCGGATTTTTAATGTAGCATCTCCACTGGTTGATAATGATTCGTGACCACCAATATTATATGATGGCATGCTCTGCTGATGGCTCCAAGACCCCTGAATGTTCTGAACATTTAATTCTGCCTCTGCAGAATGTATAGCAGCCCCAGACTGCTCATAAATCTGGCCAGCCCAAGAACCCTCTGAGGAATTTTCCAAATGTATAGGTGGTTGAACTTGATGATTACCATCAGCAAGTGGCTTTTGTTGAGGGCTCCGATCTAACCACTTGCAGCCTTCTTTTGGAGTCTGCTGAATTGAATCACGAGAGGAATCAGGTTGTACCCTCTCGATCTGTTCAAATGGAAATTTGATGCTTGACTGCTGAAAAACAGAAACATGATGGCTAGAGGGGCTCATATTGGCATCATTAAACAATGGAAATGGTCTTGAAGTTAAAGATGCAGCCTGTAAGTTGTGATCAACCCAACTTTGCTGCTTCCCACTGTCATTAAATGATGCCGGCTGATTTCCAGCAGACAATTCAGTCTTTTGGATATTCAAGCCACTCCACTCATCCTGTAGCCCAGTGTCACTGCTAGAAGTTTCTGCTACAGCAGATTGCATAAGGGCACTCCAGCTTCCACTTTGAACAGAAGGAAAAACATTGAAAAAATCGGGACCTTCCATTGGATTCCCCAAGCCTACTGTACCCATGTTGCCAGTTCTTCCAAAAGAAGCATCCCAGATATTGTCATCTGAATTGAACAAAATCCTCTCTTCTGTCGGATCTAGAGGAACCAAACCCTGGGAAGGACCAGCCTGTGTCGTTGCTTTTTCCTGCAAGTTTCCTGACCAACCGGCTCGCTCATGCCTCGCTTGATATTCCTGCACTGGTGCATTCCTTGGAAGGGAATGCAACTGCTGGAAGTTACCAGATATGCCTCCACTACTCAAACTTTGAGCTGGAAAATTCCCAAACAAATTCTTCCCTTGAAAACCATGTTTTGAAACCGAATTGCCATCCTGCATGCATCCCTGATTTGTGAATACATCACCCTGAAAAGTGTTACTAAAGGCTGATGTCTGCACTCCAGGTTTCTCTACTATGTTACCACCTGCCTTGGTGAAAATATCAGCAGAATCATGAGAGACACCTTGGAGATTAGAATATTGACTACAATTTCCTCTTGAGCTAGCAATGGGAGTTCCATACAGAGATTGGTCAGGCTGTTGAGGAACAAACCCCATTGAACGTAGACCCTGACCTTGCTCATTTGAGAACATCAGTCCATTAGAAAATCCTTGCAGAGAAGGAGATCCACTGCGTTGCACCATGTTAATATTATTAGCCATAAACATCTGAGGTGTACTTGATGCTACTTTGGATTCACCCCCCATAAGCTCATTTGTCCATGAGTAATTAGAGGGATCATGAACAGGAGTTCCATTGATCAGGGCTGGCAACTGATCAGCAGATGACTGTTTCATGGAATTCTGTTGCCTGGCTTCATCAACATGCTGAAGCTGTTGCTGCCTCTGAAGTTCTTGCAGTTGCTTCAACATGATACGCTGTTGCCATAACTGTATGTCATTAAAACCAGGCTGCTGCCTCGGTCGAGGTTGAGGCACGCCTGGTTGTTGCCCCCTCATGAGCTGCTGTTGACCACCGAGAAAATCAAAATTAATAGGAGCTTCAGCAGTTTCCAACCGTTCTGAACTTCTGGTTACAGCAGAACTTTGTTCAGGAGCATTCCCTCCCTGTGATTCAAGGGTAAATAAGCCTCTTGATGCTAAACTATGCCGATCTGACACTGTATCCTCTCCTTGAAACCTTTTCTGATTCCTTCCATGGAAACCCTGATGTCCATGCACAAAGCCATTCAGCCTCAACTGCTGCCTTTTAGAAAGATCAGACTGAAGAGTTAATTGTGTAAAATTAGTGCCGAGTGGCAAACCAAAAGACTCCTTGATGTTTCCACTCTCAGAATCTGCAATTAGCAATGAAAATAAACAAAAACAATAAAAAACTATGGGCATAGAAATATGTGAATCTCCACTTCAATCTTTGAAATTTGTTCAGAGGATTTTTTTTTTGTGAGATAGAGAACAAATTAACAGATAATGCAAATCTGAACAAGTCTAAAAAGCCTGTCAAAAACATATTGAACTGAAGAGAAAAAGTGGAGAAACTAATGAAGCATGTGACAACAACCACTGACATTACCAATATCAATGGTATAGTGGTACCTGATTGTTGTACGTTAAAGTTCTTTAAATTTGAAATCGGAGGTGTCTCAACCAGCCTCTGGTGTCCACCCTGTGAATTGTTGTTCAGAACTGTCCAATTTCCACTTCCAGCCTGGGATTGATGTTGTCCCTGTGATAAATTATCTTGCTCCAAGAAATTACGGACTTTGTCTGTGATTCCATCTCCAAGCATAGATAACCCAGATTACAAATTTTCGCAGTTGATACTTCTGCCAGGATAAAACTACCTTAAAGGTAGATAAGGTGAAGTTCAAGCCTTTCTTGTTCCCATAATTCTAGCAAAGGGCAAAAGGTGAGGCTGCAATAACATATGCTCTATGGCTTACTGCTTTTCCATACGGATTAATGTAAATTGCAAGTGCCATGCTCCCAATCCTCAAAACCTCATCCTGGATAAGTAAGGTCAGATAATCAATAACAAACAAATACTACTTGACACAAGCATATATTCTACAAGGTCATATCATGGCAAGATGGCAAAAAATTACAACGATCATATACTGTATTATTGCGAGCTCTTTTGCTTGTTTGGTGACAGAAATCGATGGAAAAATTGATGGTTCAAAGGTTATTTGAACATCTTTCAATTTTGTTTTTGTTTGATAAATCATAAGTACTAATTCATGCTTCAATAACATTTTTTATGGATTGCCTTTTCAGTGATATACCAACTAGAACTATATAAACATGGTCATGTGCTGGGTTATAGGTATCAAGGTCACCGTGCCAGACACCTTTTCTTCTGTGCAACAACTGGGTTAGGTATCATGGTCATGTCAACAACTGTCAACTCCTAATAAACAGTAAAGAAAAAAAAGTGAACCTACCATTAAGGATAGTTGGCACATGCTTCTTCATGGAATTATATCTGACCAAAAGCTCCAAGATAAAGCCTGCATGCAATGTGAAGAAATCCTCTTAACAAGGAAAAAAAGAACTGTTTTCAAGTTACATTAGCAAATCCAAGATGTTGCTGTAAAAAGAAAAAGGAAAGGAAAATAGGGGCCAAAATGGAAAATGAAAATGAAGCAATGGGTAATTATCTTTTCAATCATTATTTTTACCTCCTTCCCTCCCCATTGATCAAAGTGATGATGACAGTTATGAAAATCTAGATATCCAAAGGGAGTTTTCAATTGTTCATGTACCGAGGTCATCATCTTGAAATAACTACAAGCATAGATTATAAAACCCAAAAAAACAGAAATTGCCATGATAAAATGATGAAAATAAGAGGATATAAATGCATGCCTGCAAGGATGGACTGCCAGATTGGCACACAGAAGCGTATGGGAGCAAAACCATGCAAAGCAAGGCAAAAGCTTGGCCACATGCTACCCAAACAGAAATGCACCCTGAGGAGTTTTAGTGGAAAAAATAAATTTGCAAAATATCAAGTTCAGGGAGTGCTTTTATCTTCGCGTGGTAGAGGAACCTCTTCAAGTTTGAAATATCAGGCTTGAGGCTTGTTGACAGAGTTCAAAGCCCATAAATCATCACAAAATATTGATTTATGGACTTAGTTACGCTTGCTTCTGTAGTTTACTATTCGTACTAGAGAACTGGGAAGTGGAAACGTGGTGTCAAGCATTTACATGGTTATCCCCATAAGTAGTAATCAATGAAACTATGTAACAACAGCTAATTTTCTATGGTTGTTTTATCAGAATTTGAGAGGCAAACGTTTTAGGAATAAGAAATCCCGTGAGGGAAATGAGAATCTTAACAGACAGTTGTCCCTTTTCACATTTTATCCCATCAAAATGGCAACATCCATATAAATAATACAGAAAGATGAACTCTATAAGTCACATAGAAGGCATCTTAATAAACGTGAGCTTGATGGGTACAGATTTTTTTTTTTTTTTTTTTGGGGGGGGGGGCGGGGTACAGATGAAATGTACACAATTAAACAGGAATTTTTTGCTCTCCAAAATATAGGGCACAAAGGCAAGAATCAAGTACAACGAAATGCTTCCCTACCTGTCTCTCACCCGAGCAAGAACATAAGAAAGCGTCATCTGTCCATTTCCTGTACAGAGAACTCCTGTACGACCCAATTCCCGTTACCCAAATCCAGACTCTACTCACAAAAGGGCTTCAAATTAAAGAACCCCTAAAAGGCTAACAGGAAAAGCACAAAACCAAAATATTCAAAGCGCGTAGCTGTGTACTGAGACTCTGTCGCTTCTAAACCAATTCCGGTAGGATCGAAGAGGGCGCACATAATTCGGACTCTAATTCAAGATTGAGACAAGAAAAGAGATAGATAAACACCACGAGCTTAAGTATAGATTCCACCCAAGTGAGAAACCAAAACCCCAGGGAGCAATCGTCCTAGGTCGCGAAATGGTGATATGATGGAGATAATTAGGGTTTCTGTATGGCTAGATGTTTACTTACTTGGTTGCTGAAGGTCCTCTAATAGCGATCGAAATCCAACCTTTGTAATTTCTTTCGATTTTACTGTTTTTAGGGTTTCCGTCGACGAAGAAATGAACCTCTTCTTTTTCGATCTCTGCGAGAACGGGGTTTTTCAGACCAGGGCAAAGATAAAGTGATCGAAATAATGCGAAATTTTTTCAACGAACTGGGAAACAATACATAGGTTCGGAACAAACCTTAGGTTCGTAATTCGAAGCTAACTGGCTTGGAAACCGAAGCTCTCCGTTAATAAAGTAAAGGAAAAAAGAATGAGGGTTATGATCTACAGGAGCTGTCTCGTTGCGGAAACCTTGCGATCCCTGTCGTTTTGGCAATTGATTGGTCCCATTGTTAAGGCGCTTAAAATTGTTTTCAAACTATATCCAATAAGCGGTAAGAATAAGGATCAGACTATTTATATAGTATGACCGGTTACACTAAATCGTTACCGATGATCCTGGCGGGTGCCAATTTGATCCCATTTTTCTTTTCTCCTAAGCTTTTGGTTTTTCTTTAAAAATAAAATAAAATCCAATTTTAGGCTACACCCTTCCCGCCGCCGAGTTTAGCAAATCAAGTTTGATGTGAGGGAGGTGACGGATGTTTAACGGACGTTATAATTTCCCCTAGGCCTTCTTCTGTCGAAGGAACGGAATCTTAACGGACGTTAAAATTTTCCTATTTGCCTTCTCAGATTTCTCAAGGCTTCCACCACGGCCCCATTAGTCCATCTCCTGCTCGTAGAAGTTTGAGAAATATCAATGAATAAGTACGGACAGGTTCAATGCAGATTTCTGATTTCCACTGAACAGCTATAAATATTTAAAATGTCAAAAACCTACACTTTATGCATCCATACCTTCTCGCAAGTGGGCGCCTCACAGTACATTCACCGTGCATTGGGAACATCTCCCATAAATAATAACTAATAAATACAGGAGATGTTCCTACTGCATGGTAGAATGTGCGTGTGAGGAGCAGATCCAATCTCCCTGTGTATCCACCCATGATTTGACATCAATTCCAAATTAACACCTACCCCAAATGTACTTTAAGCTTACAAATTCTAACCCTGAACCGAACCATCTTTCTCCCAAATATCAAAGGTTTGTAGGGGTTTATTGGGCTGAACCAACGGGGGCCCATTGGGCCAAAAAACTTGGCCACAGATTTTATTTCCGACCCTAGGTCTCTGGGGTGGTAGGTTGGACTTACGGTCCATCAATCTACAAACAATTATACGTCCAGAACTCAGATTCATGATTCACCTTAGGATGCTAATATAACTGGGACATGACGGGCCTTTACATGCCTAGCCCATATTTGGCCCAGGTTTATTCATTTGTGGAAGACACTGAAAAAGGCCCATCCAATTCATCCATAAATACCGACTAAGTAGATATTTGGTATCGTGGCTGTTTTCAGTTTGGTATTTTCTACTGGAAACAGCAGTGCAATACCTCACTAGAAATAGCCATGAAACGGTTTGGCAATGTTGCTGCCATGTAGGATAGCATGCAATTGTTCCATTTATGTTAGAAAGGTCATATGGGCAATGTTGCTGCCACGTTACATCATCATTGCAAAAAACACTAGCCTCTTGCTCAAAAAACATTTTTTTGGTTTTGCGAGCGGTTGTGAGTTATGCGGATTCCTAGGCATTTCCGATTCTGCTTGTTTTTTACTGAAAATGGTTTTTTGACAGTTGAAGCATAATATCTTATGTGGTGCTTACATGAACTCGAAACGGGCACGGCAAAGCCTCGGTACCAAAAAGCGCTTAAATTGTCATAAGCACCCACTACTATAAACCCATCATTGAATGAATCCAAATCAACTGCCAACAAAATACATTCCAACAGCCTATCAACATCATCTGACACCACACATCTCATACGTGACAGGTCCCACTTTTATGATGAGGTGTGCGGTGTTAGATCAAATTGGTAGGAGATCCCATATCTCATTCAATATATTTAAAGGATTAGTTCTGAGTATAGATCAGATTAATTGAATACATTGGCTATCTATGGAACCAATGACAATGCCTCACAGTAGTCATAAAAAATTAAAATGCATGGATTCACACTATTGTAAGAAGTTTGGGCATGTTTCCCTTGAACCAATTACAGGATATAAGAAGCTTTCAGCCCTATTGTTGGGCCCACAATTCCATCACCATGTAATGATCAAATACTTTGTAAATAAACCATACTACGAGACTGGTCCATATATCTGGTGAATTTCTACGTCATCTCTGTTCGAATGGATTAAACGGATTAATGAGATATATTAAATTGGACCAGTCCAGACTTAATGGCCGAAAGAATTTATTGGATTGGATTGGACCTGATGCATATATTGGATTAGATTGGATTAAATCAATATCTAGTCCATTGATAAAAGGTAAGACTACAGGTCTCAATAGACCAAGTTAGAGTTGGAACCAATCTAAATTAAAACCAGTTTAGAATAGGTTAGACAGTCTAAAACATTGATTTGAACTGATCCAAAACTGTCCAAAATATTAATCGAACTGGATTGGACCTAGAACCTAATCCATCTATAGTAGATTCATATTGGACCGGTTCGAATTGGACCAGCAACTATATGCACTATGGTGTGATGGGTCATCACTGGTTCACAGCCCGCTAAACACCCTTTAAAGCATTCGAATTATTGTAAATATGTTGTAAAGTACATCTTATTTGTGGTTTTTAATCGGTATACTGGCCCAATGGGCTAGACTGAATTTGTCATGGGCCTGCAATCTAGTATTCACAAATAGGTCCAAATGGAGATGACGTGGAAATTCATCAGATATAGGAACCAATCTCGTGGTATGGTTGGTTTTCAATGTATTTGATCATTACATGGTGATGTAATTGTGGGCCCAATGATGGGCCGGACAGCTTCCTACATCCTGTTATTGGCTCGAGGAAAGCGTGTCCAAGCCAAAAGTACACTAATTAACTCCATGTATATCTGCTGTCTACATCACGAATTTAAGGTTGTGTTTGGGAAAGATGGAAGATTTGTACTTTTAAATACCAAAGGCATAAAGTCCCAATTTATACTTTGTGATTTAAAAGTGTATTAGATTATAGGTTGTAAAGTTTTTAAAAGCAACTCTTACAAAATTCTCAAATTTCGTTTTTTTTTTTTTTTACAAAATTCTCAATGTCATTTCAAGCTCACTTTGACAATGGTCTGGTAGTCAATTTCTAGTTTAACTTATTATTTTTCACGTGATATATTGAGTGTAAATTTGAATAATAATAATAATTTGGATCTGTCTCAAATTCAACCGGTGTTGTAAAGCCCAATAAGAGTCCAGTGCATTCCTTACAATACGTTCTTATCGTACATTTGGAATATCTCTCGTATTTTGTGTTGTTATTCATACATTATGGGATGGGTCTATGAGGTGTGCTCTATGAGGAATAAATCCCATTTAGCCCAATGACCCATTTTGTCTAATGGTTAACATTTTACTCATAGGAAATCGGATTCAGTCATCACAAAAATTGTTCTTGTACCGTCCCCACAACACTTACAGCTCGTCATTTGGAACATCTCTTTACTTAAATTTTCATTTATGGGGAGATGTTTCCAATACTTATCTTCAAAAGGTTGTGGGCATGGCGTGGACACAGTTTTGTGAGGACTGAATCCGGAATCTACTCATAATACTTCTATGTCTCTAATTAATATGGCCGAAAATACAAGGTTCAAAATATTGATATATCGATACTTCTTTTTTTACTTTTTTTTATTTATTTTTTTTAAACTGATTCAAGGGGGACTGGTTTAAGGCTCCTCCACCCAAGGTTCAAAGTATCGAAACGTATCGGTAGATACGTATCGTTCTGGCACCCCACCGATACGCCCCTACAGTGGGTGTATCGATGGTCTGACTGGTTCAGGGTGTGGTGAAGACCTAAACCGGCTCCCCTTAACCAGTTGGCAAAAAAATAAAATATAAAAAGCCACCAAAAGGAGTATCAATTCGCCCGATACGCCCATACAGGCGTATCGATATTTTGAACCTTGCCTCCACCCCTTAATCGGTCAAAACCCTGATACACCCTCTATAGGGGCATATCGGGGAGCTCCCGAAGTGATACATATCGGCCGATATAGGCTGATGTAGATACTTTTACTTTGAACCTTGCGAAAATACCAGAATCAAGTTCAATACTGTAGTGGTTTGAAACTTTGAATCACACCGCACTATATGGTATGCTTCACACTGTGTGGATGTATTGTCAACAAAATTTTGAATTCAATTTGGTCATTGATTACATTAAGGGTGCTTACTGCTTGATTCATGGTTGTGTTTGTGTCTCATCTAGAACCAGCAATCCATGTTTCCGGTAGAAACAAAATGGCATTTTCAGTACAACTTTTATAGCTTTTTTTTTATTATCCGAGAAACATGTTTCAGCATGACGTGGCAATCATAAAACCAGTATGGCTACAATACCGGATCTGCTCCTCACATAAGGCGCCTCACACCTACATCCTATCATGCATTGGGAACATCTCCTTACTTATAAGTTATTATTCATGGGAGATGTTCCCAATGCACGGTGGATGTGCATATGAGGTGCCCAAGTGTGAAGAGTAGATCCTGTTCCTATGGCTACAATCCTAAGAATTGGGATCTGCTCTCACAAAGCAGTCCAATACATGATGTGAGGTTGGTGTGAAGAGTGCTCTGTGAGGAGCATATCTGAACTCCAATCCTAATGTTTCCATTTGATGATGATTGTATGATCAAAAGTAGACAATGAAAGCACATGTGCACATACATCATATAATCAAAGCTCACATTTGTTACATAACGTTGGTTCAAAAGAAAAATAACCATGAAAAGAACAACCACTTTCACACTACATGGTTTCAAAAAGAAAAAAAAAAGTATTGGTATGGCTCTGAAACTAGGGGTGTCAATTGGACTGGATTTGGTCCAATCCTATCTAGTCTAATGTGAATCCATTGTAAATGGTAGGTTCAATTCAATCCAATGAATATTTTGGACCATTTTGGATCGGTCCAATTCAATGTTTGGATCATCTAATTTGTTCAAATTTGTTTTAATTTATATTAATTCTAACCCAAACCTGATCAATTGACACCTACATTCTTATCTTCTTCTTTTTTTGTTGCAATTAAACTTTCAATTGCTAAAAAAGTGAACGAGTACATCGGGAGGAGAAATCCAAACAGATTCATGTTGAATTCCCCTAAACCTTGAAGCTAAAGTATGAGAAATCAAATTTAAAGATCTATGCACATGAACAAAACACAAATCATCAAAACAAGCAACAATGTTCTTAATGGTAGATATAGATGGTTGAGCAGCCCATGACAAAGAGAGATTGTAAGGCAGTGATCACGTTGAGATTGTCATTTACCACATAGATTTTTTGATGATGAAATGTAGAGCAATGCATTAAAGCAGAGAGAATAGCCCATGCTTCCACACCTTCAACATCACAAAGAGGAGATGGAGTAACTCCCGCCATGATGAACCTATTATTCACCCCAATAATCACCCATGCAGTAGAACTAGATTCATCAATGACCGCAGCATCAGTGTAAATAATAACATCCACCTCAGCGGGGACACAGTTTGAATCCTTATCCAACAGATGTGTTGAACTCCCACATCCGCGTGTGTTGTTTGTTGAATATAACTCCATTCCCCACAGAAACGATACACACTCTGAAGTACATCCATTGCCTGAGCCAAATACACTTGGAAAATGCATCTGTTACGAGCATCCCAAATTTTCCACAACACAGTAGTCGTAAGAATTAGGTCAAACATCCACTCCTCATCATGACCCCGTGTACCAATCATAGTATTCCGTATCCATTCAACAATAGTTATATTTGAAAGTTGATATTGGTCTCCAATATAAAGAAGACCCAAACCAAATAGCTATAAAAAAAGAACAATACCAAAACAAATGCTTAGGTGATTCGATGTGGTTACACCCAAAAGGGCATAACGCTTCAAGCCCAACGCTAAAACGTTTATCTCGTGTACGCAGTCCTCCATGTAAGATTTTTCATAAAAATAGTAGAATCCTTGGGTAAATCTTTAATTTCCAGAACCTCCTCCATCTCGAGCGTCAATTGAAATTGAGCATAGATATTTGTAGGCAGATTTTACAGAAAAAAAAATACCCTTATGCTCCAACATCCACAACCAGCCATCATCACCACTTGATCTAATAGAAATAGGGACCTTAAGAATGTTTCGAATTGAAATCGGATAAAAAAATCAGTGAAGAAGATCCAATCTCCACTGTCGGTTAGAGTCCAAAAGATCACAAACTCTACAAATGCCATCCGAAACACTGATAGGTGGGATGTGTAATTTGAAATTTGGTTGAGATGGGACCCATGGATCACCCCATATACTTATAGAATGACCATTATCCACCCTACGCACACAGCCTGCATGTAGTACATCTCTTGAGCGACAAATACCTTTCCACACCCAACAGTCATGTCGTTTAGGATCACAATCCAAAAACTCTTCAAATGGAAAATGCTTTGACTTCAAAATAGAAACCCAGATGGAACCCTGTTCAGTCAAGATTCTCCACCCTACCTTAGCCAACAAAGCATCATTAAAGTATTTCATTCGTCTCACACCTAAGCCACCTGCAACTTTCGGTAAACATATCTTTTGCCATGAAATTGTCGGATAGAATTTGTTCGAATTAGAAGCACCCCAAATAAAACGACGCATAACCTTCTCTATGTCATCACAAGTTGTTATGGGGAGTAAAAGTACTGACATCATATAAGTAGGAAAGCTATTACTACATGATTCACAAGTGCAACCCGGCCTGCAAATGAGAGAGTATGTGCATGCCAACCATTAAGTCTGTCACAGACCCTTTTTGCCACTGAAGAAAAAACTTCATTCTTGTTTCTGCTTATAAATAGGGGGGCTCCCAAATATTTGTCTCTTTGTGAGATGCATTTCACCTTCAAGAAGCGAACTAACATATTACGAAGATGGTGATGCACATTCTTACTAATGAGAATACCAAATTTTGCATAGTTAACTTTTTGCCCCAAACTACAACCAAAAATTTGAAGTGCCTTCTTTACATTTTCAAGTTCATATACCGTGGCTTTGCCAAAGATTACTAAATCATCGGCGAACATCATATATGAGACTATTGGGCATCCGCTAGCAATCTTGATTCCAGACAATTTTTTATCCTCAACAAATTTTAAAAGCAAAAGAGATAGAGCATTCATGCACATAATGAACAAATATGGAGATAATGGATCATCTTGGCGTAACCCCCGTTGAGGAAAGAACTTGTTAGAATTATCTCCATTGATCAAAATTGAAAAACAAGTGGTAGAAATGCAAAAATGAATAAGCTTGACAAACTTCTCATTAAATCCCAACTTTTGCATAATTGTTGTAAGAAACACCCATTCAATATTGTCATATGCCTTAGACATATCAACTTTGAAAGCAAAAACACCATTTTTTCCTTTTTTCTTCTTGATAAAATGAATAATTTCATGGGCAACTAAAACATTGTTAGCAATTTGCTTGCATGGGACGAATGCAGCTTGCCAAGGTGAGATTATTTTATATAATAATGGTCGCAACCTATTTGTAAGTAATTTAGCAAAAAATTTATAAATTACATTGAAAAGGCTGATGGGCCGAAAATCATTAATTGAAACTGAGTGGGAAACCTTAGGAATGTGAACTAGATTTGTTTGGATGAAATCTGAGTCAAGTGTATTGCCATTAAAGAGACTATGAATCCATAGAGTAATATCATCATCAACCAAATCCCAAATCTTTTGAAAGAACAAAGCAGACATACCATCTGGTCCAGGGGCCTTAAAAGGGCCCATTTGTATAGCCGACTCAATTTCATCCTTACTTGGAAGTCTACATAGGTCTTCATTATATCGAGACATGACAATAGGTTGCAATAATGCAAGAATCCCAGGAGCGACAGTTGGGGAGGAAGTTTGGAACATGTTGCTAAAATGCTCAACAAACATATTCCTAATCTCATTCTTATCATAAGTCCACGAGCCATCAGTCCTCTTAAGGCCATCAATAGATGAATGTTTTCTATGTTGAGTAGCAGTCAAATAGAAGTAACGAGTATTTTGATCACCAAAGCGGAGACAAGACTCACGGGAACGTTGCATCCAAAATAGCTCCTCCTTACGTTGAAGCTCTTGAAGCTGTAAGTACAATGATTGCAACATGCCTGCAATAAGAGAGGATTGGTCCATCTGTTGAAGCGAATCATTTTCACTCCGAATATGCCTCATATGATTGAAAAATATTGCCGAATTCAATTATGTTCCATCTACTCAGAGAATTCCTAACACCACTTAAACCCCTCCCCACATCTCCTCCAATAGAGTGCTCAACCCATGCACGTTTTACCACCTCTTTACAATTTGAATCCCTCAACCACATAGCTTCAAATTTAAAGAATTTTTTCCCCAACTTCACATCTCCTTCAGTATCAACTAAAATTAGGCAGTGGTTAGATTGAATGGCTGGAAGATGAAAGACCATGGCCCGGGGAAATAACTCCCTCCATTCAACATTAACCAATGCCCGATCAAGCCGTTCAGCAACATTGGCAAGCCCCCGCCAACCATTAGTCCAAGTAAACCTTCTCCCACAAAAGCCCAAATCAATTAAATTGCACTTCTCTTGAACCTCAGCAAGCCGATAAGAGCTAATACCAATACCTTTTTTTCCTCATCTATTCTCATCACCGTAGGCAATAGCATTGAAGTCACCTAAACAGATCCATGGACCCAAATAATTCCCAACAATACCTTCAAACATTTCCCATAAGACCCTACCACCAAACCTTCTTGGGTCTCCATAAACACCCGAAAACAACAATTCCACCCCTGGAGGAGCACCATTTACCAATCCAACAATCATAAGATCATCTTGAAAAAGGATCTCAACATCAATGTGTGATTGCCATGCAAGCCAAAGACCCCCACTCTGCCCCTTGGACGGAACAATACAATAATGTTGGAAGCCTACCTTCCTAAGCACATTTACTCTTCTTTCAATAGATGTTTTTGTTTCATAAATGAAAATAAATTATGGCTTCATCATGTGATTGAGTACTTGGAGTTCCTGAACTGTAGAGGTGCACCCCGAACCTCTACAGTTCCACGCTAAGATCCTCATGGGTCCACTTGAGGTTGTAGAGGGACAACCACCGAAGCCCGTGAATTTGAACTCTCAGTACATCCACTACATGCCACCTCATCACTTCTATGACCTGGAACTTTTTCACAAGTCTCTTTCCCACCTTTCTCCCCCTCCCACAAATGATGTGTTAATTCATTCCCCACACTAGAGAAAGATGCAACTTTCCTCTTCTTTGAGGGGCCTACAGCCCCTAACTTTGAACCGTAGAGAAACGTTTTCGAGACCCCTCAGGATCCTTAAACTTCCTCAAAAATTCCTCTTCAATATTGTTTGCTATCAATGTTCCCGTAACAGATTGTTAAACCAACCCAATCCAATATAAATTCAATATAGATAGACCAAATCCAATCCAATCAAATAAATACTTTGGACCATTAAGTCTGGACTGGTCCAATTTGTCTTGTTGGTCATCCAATCCATCTAAATTGATTTTGGTTTGGATGGGGTCCAATCCAAAATCGACACCGTTCAACCTAATACCAATCCGTTGACACCCCTTCTGAAACCATACTAGTCTTTCTTTTAAACCGTGAACCGAAACACCTCCTAGATATGACAATCATTCGATTTACCATGGTGTGGACAAAACCTGTCCATGAGGTTTTGTTAAAAAGAGAAATTATGTTATTTTCTATTTCAAGACCATTAACCAAGGATGTTTGGTATGGAGGTGTTGCAATTCTGCCTCAGGCCTTCATCAGCGTCTAATTTGTCCTTCAAGTAAAACATAAACAAAACATGTTTGGCTAGACTGTTTTGGGTTATAATGGCCACACCTCAGAATGCAATGCAATGCAACCAACTAAAACATCCAATAAATGTTTCCTTCAATGGCTGTCGGAGCTCTTGCGTTTCAAATATAAGGTTCAAATGAAGTAATGCTTACGTAGCTTATTACGTGACAAGTTATAAATAGGGGTGAGCATTCAGTTTATATTCGGTTAAGAAACAAATCGAATAAACCAAATTTTTAAAAACCAAAACCAAAATTTTAGGCTTGTTTTCTGGTTATTTTGATTAAAACCGAATTTTAATAATATATAATATCTTATATATATCATAACATATAATATATATTGTATATTATAATATAATGAATTTTGATTTATTCAGTTAACCAAATCTCTAATTCCAAAAACTGAAACCGAAATCAAAATATTGAAAAAAAAATAACTAACTGGACTGAATTAACCAAAACCCGAAAAATCAAAACCCAATTTTTGGTTCAGTTTTTTTTTTTTTAACTGAATAATGCTCACCCCTAGTTATAGTTGTAATTCAAATAGAAAAATTTCTACAACACCTATCAACATTTTTATCCACGCCAAACATATTTATGGACAAAATGAGCACACTACACATTGGGTGTGTTGTATATGTTTCATCCTCAATTGCATTAGCACACCTCACCATGAGTCCATGATATCAAACACCCACCAAGTCAGTCAGGTAACAAACAAACAATCAAGAGGGTTAGAGAGCCCCTTCATAGATAATAATAGTGTTTAAAATAGGGGTGTCAATGGACCGGTTTTGGGTTGGACCCATCCAAACCAAAATCAAATTGAAAAGATTGGATAGACCAACTATACATATTGAATTGGGCCAGTCCAGACTTAATGGCTCAAAGTATTTATTGAATTGGATTGGGATTTGGTCCATCTATAATAAATTTATACTGGATTGGGTTGGATCGAACCAATATTTGGTCCATTGGTAGAAGATAAGACTATACCAATAGACTAGGTTTGGGTTGGAACTAACTAAATTAAAACAAATTTGAATCATCCAGACATTGAATTGGATGGATCCAAAATGGTCCAAAATATTCATTAGATTGGATTTAACCTGGTCCATCTGTAATGGACTCACATTGGACTAAATCGGATTGGACCAAAATTCAATCAAATTGGCACCCCTAGTTTAAAACATTGTTTAAGAACATTGTTATGCGTTATTGGGTGGAAACAAACGGATCCATTTGGTTTGCAAATTTAATTGAAACTGGACCATCGGATTCAAAATCCCTCAAACTCGGAATAAACTGGAATGAATTTTTATTCCCAACAGAGTAAGGGAATGACCATTTCCTCAATAAGGGAACGCCATAGAAATGAAATTCAGATTCCACCCAACCAAATGGCTGGAACGAAATTATCCAACCATTCTGATTTTAATTCTAAACCCATATTCCTGTGAACCAAACAAACCCTTATAGTGGGGTGGGTGACAACACTCGTATGTGAGCTATCATTTTACTTGAAAGAAAAGGCAATCGTTTATGGAAAATTAAACTTCTTTAACCAAATAACAAACCCTATAAAGGTGTATAGAAAGTGTATTTATTACTACCATTTCTTTGATAGAAATAATGTTACTACCACTTATTAATAATTAGATAATTAAGTAATTTGTATGCCACCAAAAGCACGTGGTATCTAAAGAATCATACCCAACAAAAAAATCCTTGTGAATTTGGATGAATAGTGATTGGCTGATTTCCATTTCGATGAACAGCATTTGATCTTTTTTTAATGACGCTGTGTGTGGTTGCAATATAAATAAATTTGCACTGATGCAAAATCATTGCAGTGCAAATGATTTAAGTGTAAATTCTGATCTATTTTCATTTTTACTTATTTTGTTTGGTTATGGTACAAATGAAATAAATTATAACATGAAGCAGAATAAAGTAAAATCCAAAATAAAATTAAACAAGAATTTGCATTTTTTACATTTGCACTCCTATACATTTACACTAATGCAAATAAATTTGCACTGCAACCAATGAAAAACTTCTCACTAGTCACCACTGATGAATACCAGAATGATGTTCTTTGACTACAATGTTGTTAGACCAATGAAATTAGTAGATCATTGATAGACTCATCTTATAGTTTTCTGCAAAGAAAATAATTTAAAACATTATTTTTTTTATAACATTAGGACTTTTTTTTTATATTATTTGGGAAAAAATCCATAAATTTAACAAGTTTGGACCACCGATGCAATAATCCAAGTATCCAATCTATTAGAACAACTTATAAAAACTGTAAAAAAAAGGATGAATATTGAATAACAATTTATTAACCTCTTCCATATTAAAAAATTAGTAGCAACAATCATGATTGCCACCATAGGTCCATTAATAATATTCAAGGGCACAAAGATCATTCCACCTATGCCATCTGTTCATTTATGATACAAATTATTATGTCATGTATTTGTCACGTTATATCAATATTTAGAACATACGTGCTTTGTATTTTACGCCCAAAAATTTCTTTGCATTTCCAATGAGCTTAAAAACTATGATTTAAGCTCCAATCACCCTGTTACCGTACACCATCTCAAGTGCACAAACCTATATACATACAATAAAAAAACAGGTTCAACACTCCCACATCATACCAGCACTAGTGTTATCTAGATTTGCCACCTACAGCTACCCACAGAACACCACAAATATACCTATGATATTGGAAATACATGGCATCTGAAAATTTTGTGACAAATCAACCGATATCATAAATATGATAGCCAATCAGGTAGTGTTAATCAAAATTCATGAATGGGTTTTAATTGGTTAAAACTCTCATAGTTTTAATTGGTCCGACATCATAGATTTCCCCAAATATTGGTAATGAGCCTACACAAGAGGGAGTAGCCCTCACCCAAACCCCTAGACCCCCAATCTAAGTGTAGAGGGACTAGATCCCATGTCTCTAATACAATATGGCAACTTAAAAGGGCGAGCATGGGTTGGTTTGTTCGATTTCAAGGTTGATTTTGACCTTGGTGGTTTTAACTCTTTTGAGATTTTATATGAATTGTGTATAAAATTGTTTATATATACAATAATTAAATAAATTAGTATAATAAAATTAAAAAATATTTATTTTATTAATATATTATATACTATATATTATTATATAAATATATATAATATATAAATATATAAATAATATATATGGGCCATGCTGGGCTAGGCCATGCTGGCCCGCAAGTCATAGGCAGCATGACCCGCTCGGCCATACCGTGCCATGCTGGCCCATGGACCTAAAACCTCAGGCCCAGCATGACCCACATGATCATGCCGAGCCTGGCACGGCTAGCATACCGTCGTGTCGGGCCGGTCTAAGTTTGTGTTGAGACATGGGTGACACAACCCGATTTATTATAATCATTAAGTACTTGAATTCAAATAATCACATTCTCAAAGTATTTTGGAACTTGTTTTAAAGAAAGTTTGATTCCAAGCTCGATTCTACAAGGCCAACCAAGGCAATAGGGGTTTGGAATCGGAATTGGAATGGGCTATTCTGACTCCAAGTGTTTGGTTGGATGGAATCGGAATCCCATTCTAGTTTATGCTAAAATGGCATTCCCCCATTTGAGGGAATGGCCATTCCCTGCCCCTTCCTTGGGAATGAAATCCCATTCCTGCTGATTTTAATTCCTATTCTCATTCCTGCCTGAACCAAACAGACTATGGGAATGAACCATTCTGATTTCAATTCTGACTACGGTTCCGCCTATGAACCAAACAGACCCTAAGACTTTAAAACTAGAAACCCCACCTATTAATATATATTAGATAAATCAGTTTAAAGCCAATTTGAGGTTGATTCCATTCAGTTCCTGGTGAACCTTAGCCATTTAGTAATCCCCACCCCAATATCAATAAACGTGGCTTCTAACCATCACGCTAACGTCAAGAACTCAAAGATTAGCGATTTGGCTCACGATTATCTAGTTTTCTTTGGCCACTGTTCAAATTACGAACCTCTGAAACTTGTTATGAACCAACCATCGAATTTAGTTCACCATTGGCAAGTTTCACGTGCTTGCCACGATTTAGACGGGGACTTCGCAACAAAAATTTGATTGGCTATAGGAGAGAGAGATTAATTTCTATGAAAAATGAAAACGTACAATTTAGACATTGGAGAAAGAGAATCAAGAAACTAGAGACAAATAAACCAAAAAAAAAAAAAAAAAAAAAACAAAAAACGACGAACCCGCACCACCACAAGTCTACAACTCTCAGCAACAAAGAAGCTGCTTTTCTCTTTAAAACCAAAGGGGCAATGACCATGGGGAGAAAGAAAAGTTCAAATCAGGCCAGAGGTGCAAATCATAAAGAAACCTTAAAAAATTAGTACTGGCTTTTGTAACAAGTCTCTTCCACCCCACTAGTTTAAAAGTTGAAAACCACTGCTTGCATAATACCTTCAAAACTTTGAGAACTGAGTACCCTACTGATTATTGAATTGCGCCATGCAGAGCCTTTCAGGACTTAATCAGTGCTGCACAGCAAGTTGTCAATAAATTTCTTTCCAATGGAAGAAGATTTGCAGAATAATTGAATTCTCATTTCTCTTTTCTCCTTTGGTGGATAAATTCCTATTCACAATCATAAAATAAAATTAAGTAGCTAGGCGATGATTACCTCAGCTTCAGCAGGTTTGGTTTCCTCACTCTTACCCCCATCTTCGCCTGCAAAACATATTTGTACTTCAGTGATCAGTCAGATTAATTTAATTCCCATTCTATTGCTAATAGTTTTGCTACTATTATTGGAGTGGAATGCCACTCATGTGTCCCACACGAGTGACCAAAATACCAAAACACAGGTTAATGCAAACATCCAATGGTACCGGAGTTCTGAATAACAGATCCTATGTAGGTCATTCAACAGTTGCCAATTCCTAAATTGATTACAAGTAACCTCAGCTCGTTGTGTACCAAATAGTATGTATTATTGTGCCATTCTACACCCCCTCATTTGCTAAATGTGATTAGATGAATAATACTAACATCTCTGTTCTGAATGCCATTCTTTTTTCTTAGGCCAATAAAAAATGGGATTAGAAAGTATTGAGTAAAAAATAAATGAAATGAGAAATATGAAAACATACAAAAGTATAAAATATAAAAAAATTTGTAGAAAACATTTTGAGCACACACACATATATATATATATATAGAGAGAGAGAGAAATATAAAAAAAATGTTAAACAATTTGGAAACACATTATTTATTATCATAATCATCATAAAAAATTTCCACGTGCAAAGCAAGTGCACACTTACTAGTATATAGATAAACTCAGACAAATTAGTTTCCTCTTTATTGCTTGTTTGTTAAAACTGAAATAGATCACCTACTTAGAATTTTAGGATTGAACTACTTGAATCCAAGGCAGGCTGTTAAATTGCCTTTTCATTTTTACCCAATCAGCCAAAACTTGAACAGCAAAAACAAAACCCAAGAACCCCCAAAACAAGTGAAATAAAAAAGAAAAAACACAAGTCATCCTATCCCTTTTAATATCTCACCCAAATTCTACGTCACCACCTCCTTAAACAAACCAAATACCAGCAGTTTGGCAGCCCCCAACATCTAACCTCTTGTTAAAGTGCAAGGTCATTGCTCCATATAAGAAGTTGATATTCAAGCCATTTATCAGAGGCATGCCAGAATCCCTTTTGAGCCTTGCTCATATCTTAAGGTATATCTAGTTTTACTATTAGCTTATCATAAATGGATCAAACTGGTTAACGTTAACTGATGACAACAAGATTACCATAAAAAAAGTTGTTGACTAGAGCTTCTTGTTATCACAAATCTGCTTCCTTAAACCCAATGGTCCAAGTGCAAAAATACCACTTACCAGATGGCATCTGGACATGCAAAAGATACCAACTCTATTGACATAAACAGAAACAACATGACATTTTTTTTTTATTTTAATTTTTAAATGATCTGTATAATACCTCCTTCTTCAGGTAAATCAGAGGTCCAAAGGGTGAGGTTATCCCTCAACAATTGCATGATGAGGGTGCTGTCCTTGTATGATTCCTCACTCAAGGTGTCAAGCTCTGCAATTGCCTCGTCAAAAGCTTGTTTAGCCAAGTGGCAGGCCCTACAATATTCAATACACAGTTTTGCAACAAAACAGTAACAATAATCATCAGATAATGGAGGTAAACCAAAAACCAAAGGGGACCGGCTCACTTGATAGTTGCACTAGATGTGGAATTACCTTTCAGGGGAATTCAGTATTTCATAGTAGAAGACAGAGAAGTTGAGGGCAAGGCCCAGACGGATAGGATGGGTTGGAGGAAGGTCTGAATTTGCTGTGTTTGAAGCAGCCTAAAAAGGACAATGCAAAAGAAGGGATCAGGAGGTTATAGAAACATAAATTTACAAAGTAATAAATGAATGCCTTGTAAACATGCACTGAGCCATTGTGAGACTTAGGAGAGAGCAGCATGCCTGGTAGCCTTTCAATGACTGGTCAGAAGCGTCTTTCCTTTCTTGATCTGTCTTAAACTCAGCAAGATAGCGGTAGTAGTCACCCTTCCTGCATTTTTTTCGCATAAGAGACAACAGGGAAAGGGCTTTAGTTTCTTCTCCTAATTTAAAAAAAAAAAAAAAAATTATTCGCCCAGAATCACGAACTTCCAGTAAATAAATGGAAGGTCTCACCCTCACCCCTGTGCTGAGGGAGGACGAGTTCTCATCATCACATCCTGGCATAAGCATCATGACGCCAATACCATTTTCTTTTTCATTTTTCAAAAAGCTACATAATGTTACACGGACAATTTTCTAAGTTCCATACAATGAGGAATTTAAAAGTTACTTAAAACAACGTCCTTGGGTGTTTCAAACAGCAGACTGTGGGTTCAGTAATAAGCACCAAATTGACGAATGCAATGTATTCATGCAACTCACATCTTGTAATAAAAAACTGTTGACTCTCCGGAACCGGAAGAAGGGATCAGGTGTTCATCTATGATGGTCAAGATGTCATTGCAGATTTTGGAAAGCTCCTCCTCTACTTTCTGTCGGTAAGCCTTGATCATTTTCACATTCTGCTCATTTCCCTTTGACTCTTCCTTCTGCTCAATGGAAGACATAATGCGCCATGAAGCACGGCGAGCACCAATAACATTCTTGTAACCTACGGAAAGGAGGTTCCTTTCCTCAACAGTTAGTTCAAGATCAAGTTTTGCAACTTTCTTCATACATTCCACCATTTCTGTGTCATCATGTATAAAAAATAGATGTCAATAAAACCTAATCACTAGGTGTAAACTGAAAAACACAGTAACATGTTAAAACTTAAAGTGCTTTTGAATGCACAACGCATGTTCTCAATTATATGAGTTGGTAAATTTTTTTTCCACCCGTTGGCAGTCCATAATTGCATAGATATCGGTCCTTTTTTTTATTTTAATGACCACCCAAACGAAAACTACGATCCCCGTGTCCATGCAATTTATAACAAGTAGTTCGCCAATCAATGCATGAACTAGCAACGATCTCTCTTAAACGAGATAAAGATGAAATTTGAAAAAACGATCAAAGAAAAGGAAAGGAGACACTACGGCATTCATTATGATTCATCATGAAAACAAATCACATAAATGAAAAACACTATGGCACTTCATTGAAAATCAAAATATGTGGAATGCGAAACACGACCTTCATCAATTGAAAGTTGAAACATGCATTACAATCTAATCAAATTAAAACGGAAGAAAGACCTAAGCTTACTAAGACAAACGAACATTCCTTTCGACCACATTTCAGTGATTTCACAATAAAATCACTAACTAAACCTGATCCTAAATACCATATCAGGATCGTCAGAAGCCCTACATGATCGAGATCTAAACACGGTTCAATTTTAGAGATCAAATGCGAAAACACCGAAGGAACAAAATACATTATCAATTCAACAAAAATATAAATGCCGGAAGATAATACAGAACCAAACAACAATGCGACTAAAGCAAAGGAGAATGCAGATCAATATCCGACCATCATATCGCTCAGCCTGCTCGGCGAGCTTCGCCATGTAAACATGGGTCTCTCGCTCCTTTTCCGTCGACATTGCCGAGAGATCAAAGGAGGCGCGGCGCGAACAAGGGAAAGAAAAGTTGCAGACAAGGAGAGGAAAGGAGGGCTTTGGGGAGGAGAGATTGAAAAAATGAAAATAAATAAAAATTAAAAATATTTAAACGTGGAAATGGGCGCTTTATAGGGTTTCTTGCTGTTAAGTGTCGAACGAGTAGGACAACAAAGACTGGATCCTGATCGTCCGCTCCGGGGTTTGAATAACTACCCGAGTCGTGGGGCAGGAGTTTGCTACCAACAAAACACTACCAACAATGGTCCAACGGACCACTGCAGCTGTAGATCCAAACTCTGAATCGTTTTCAGTGTGCGACTGGAGTTGCCGGTTGGGACATGTTGGCAGTGCATTGTTGGTAGTAGATCCAAACTCTGAATCGTGATTGCTTGATTGGGGAGCAGCGGAAGTTTAGGTGAATTCGTTTTCGTTTCAGTCCTTCTAAGGAGATGTTTGGAACCGTGGCCGTTTTTTTAAAAAATTGTGTTATGTCTTCGGATTCATATAGGCGTTTTAATAAACACTCATGTATTTTATTATTTGGTCCAGTTGATTATTAAAAAATTGGGTATGCCTCGAAAATCGGGACCCTACTGATGCATGAAACACCAAATTATCGGTGAACCGTTTATCTCAATAGTTGACTGATGTGTATCCTATGTGGTGCTTAAAAATCGGTCTCGAAAAACATCCACGCTTCCAAACACCATGTAAATTTCAGCTTTACCGTGATTAACTTGAGACATGGAGAATTGGGGTTAACTTTGGCTGTTGGGGCCCAACAACATAGGCTATTGAGACAGTTTTTGGGCTGGGCACATTCTGGGTAATTCACTTATTCATGCCCATGCTTTGGTATTTAGTAAAAATAAATTAACATATAATTACTAATTTACCCATTCTTAGAATAACGTGGCATTCCCAAAAATTCTCTCAACAATAGAGGTTGTTGGCCCCGAACAGCTAAAGTTTTTATGGGGAATTGGGATCTTTGCATTCCTGCCCTCTACCTACTGGATCTGACACCGCACATCTCATCATGAGAATGGGATCCACCATAAAGTGGGACCTGCCATAGTGCCATGTATGAGATGTGCCGTGTGAGATAGTGGTAGATGGATAGACTGTGTTTTGTTAGAGGTGAACAAGGGATCCTTCAGTCCTATCCAGATCTCCTGCCAACAAAATGCATTCCAACCCTTTACCAACATGATCAAACACCATGCATTTCATGAGTTCAAATCAGGCCCCCACAAGTCGCACAACACATCCTCGCTGTATATTGGGAACATTTCTCATGATAATATCAGAAATGATGATGCCATCATCATTGAGAGATGTTGTGCAGCAGGATGCTGTGGGGAGCTGATTTGATCTCACATTTCATATATGGTGGGTCCTAGTATCATGGTGAGATGTGTGGTGTTAGATTACATTGGTAGAGTGTTAGAGCATGTTTTTGTTGACAGAAGATCCCAACTCCTTTCACAAGAGTGAAAGGAAGGGGAGATCCCCCCCAAAGTTTAGACTGCACTCTACCTCAGAAAACCCTAGCTCCACTGTACAGTTGGAGATAAGTGTCAGCTTGAAATTGATGCCAATTCACGAGCTGGTATGAGTGTTATAAGTGGAGCTGTTTATAATTTTGAATTGTTGCAGGCCTACGGTTCAAATCAGATTTCCCAAGTAGAGTACAATCTAAAAATCCCTTTCTATTAACATTACCACGTGTCTAATGTGCAGTTACGGACCCATATCTAAATGAGTCCCACTAAGGTGTTGTCAATTGTACCCATTCATCAATTTTAGCATAACCTTCTCTTCGAAATCCATTATTCATGTGATAAATTTGTGTTTGATTTTCTATTTAATTCGTGAAATTAAATAAGGTTTAATAGGATAAGGTAAAACTGTCCAAACTGACATTAAAAACCCTTATCCCGATCCTAAACCAGAAATATATCTACAATTTTAGATCCCAGAACCGAACCGACTGTTAATCGAAATACAACAATCAAAGTTTTCCCAGTCTAAGAGATTTAATTCAAGGGCTGCTTAATACAACAATCCGATCGTTCATGCAAGCTTAGCCACTCATGGTAACTAATGAAACATGCATAACAAAATACGATAAGAGTTCAAGAAGAAAAACCAGGCAGAAAATAAAACACTAGCATTGACTATCAATGCTTACCTGCGGCTACCATTCTAAGGTTTTTCTGAGTTAGGTTCGAACTTTGAACTAAGCCTAGTCCGGCTTGCAGCCCTACGGTCTACGGGTGGATTTACAATTGGGTTTCTTGCAGAAAAGAGCTGAATATCAATAAAAAGTAATACTTTTGTAAAAAAAACTAAAATAAGATAATTTTTTAAGAAAAATATAAAAAAAAGACAGGGATACTGTTCATCGTATTCTCTGCCTCTGTATTCATGTGAAGAAATGTGTGAGATGGTTCCACTCTACTTTTCCATGGACCTTATCTGCAATAAACCCTATCTGGATTATATTATGGCATGAATGATGAATCAACCGTACCACCACCTTCCTTGGGTTGAAGCATTTCGTGTTCGTCTGGAACTGCCATCAAATTTGGAACTGGGAGAGCCATGCCGATAGGGCTCTCCAATCCGCAGAGTGTGTGCTTCATGCGCCAAGGGAAGAAGGGTGCAATCCCACACGCCTTGGCAGGTGTATACGATCGTGGCAGTGTACTTCAGGGATGAATAAATCTTTCTGTTTCTGGGACTTGAATATCACTGATCAACTCATCATCATCGTCATCACTTGAAAAATGGTAGGCAGAAGAAGAAGGAACCCTCTTATGCATTTTCTTCTTTGAAGAAATTGAGTAAGAAGAAGCAAAGGCATCTGCTGCCAGGAGAAAATGGCGTATTATGAAACTCGGTGAGTGATTTCCTCTAGACTCCACCATCTCTAAACAAACCTTCATGCTCCAATCCACGCACCCCAAGGTTCATGCTATCAACAATATCTATGGACTCTGATAATGAGAAATTGTCGTCTATTACATCTGATGGCAAAACCTCATCGTCGTCGGCATCGGTATCGTCATCACAGTCCGTTGAATTATCTTCATCATCATCATCACAGGCCACTTTCGCTGGAGGACGCCATCGGCTCTATGGGAGCTTGGGAGGTGGTGGGCTCTCAGCAAGGAGGCCGCTTTTCTCAATGTCTTTGAGCATTCTAGGAGATCTCTCCCATGAAAATGGGATCCTTTTACTTATATCGCGAGCAATTCCTCGGGGATCTGCATTTGCGTCTGCATCGATGGAACCAGCTGCCATCAGACGCCTTGTTGATAGAAGCGGTGCATTGAAGTTCAAGCTGTGGCCATGACATCTCTCATTCGAACCCTCTTGATCCATAGCATAGAGCTCAGAACCGTGAGTCTGTGAGTCGGCAGAAACAAGTCAATGGCACCACCAACCATCCACTGAATTTGTTCTGACCATTCATTTGGGTAGCTGTGGCTCGCAGCGACATATGAAGATTGACTAATTAACATCTTTTCTTCCTTATGGATTTATCGAGAAACAACTAACACGAATACTCCATGAAACATAAAAGTATAGTGGAACCATCGCAGACTTTCTTCGCATGAATACAGAGGCAAAAAAGACGATGAATAGTATTCCTGTCCTTTTTTTGATATTTTTCTAAAAAAGTTATCTTATTTTAGTTATTTTATAAAAATATTACTTTTTATTGATCTTCAGGGCAAACGGTGGCCCTTATTGCAAGAAACCCTTTACAATCTACAATGACTTATTTTTTTCTCCGCATTTTTTAATATTAAATTATTAATACTCACATCTATGGTTCAAATTATCAATGAGTATCAGTTTCAGGGTCTCATTGAAAAGGCTAAATACTGAGAGTTGGAACCTTTTAGTAGGTTTAAACATTTAACATTAATTAACACCCACCCTAATGTATCTCTTTATGAATTTATCAAATTGAAAAAAATAAAAAAAGTAACAAATGCTATATATATATATATTTTGTAATAATCGTTGACACAATTAAGGTTGCGTTGGACAACATGACTGATCTGTGTTTGAAAACAAAAATAACTGCCACATCAGTAAAATTGTATTGTTTTTATTGACATGGCAACTGTTTTTGTTTTGGAAAACAAAACCAATTATATTATGAAAACCCCACTAAACATCTTTTGCATTCAAAGTATTAATACTTCATACTACACTTTGTTAGGAAGAAATGTGTATTGTTCAAAGTATCGAAACACCTGATAATACATTGGGTGTTACAGAGCTTCATAACTTATTTATTTTTTATTTTTTACTTTTCAAAATTGGTCAGGGGGCTGCTCTCAGGTTTGCCTACCCCCTGAAAATAGTCAAAACACCAAAAGCCTTTATTTTTCATATTGGGATGCTTGCCAATACAATTCAATATACCTGCTACTAAGGCTGTAAATGGACCGGTTTTGGATTGGACCCCATCCAGTCCAAAATCAATTTGGACGGACCAACAAGACATATTGGATTGGACCAATCCGGTCCAAAATATTTATTAGATTGGATTGGACCTGGTCCATCCGTAATAAATTTATATTGGATTGAGTTGGATTAAGCCAATATCTGGTATGTTGATATAAGATAAGAATATAGGTGTCAATGGACTAGGCTTGGATTGAAACCAATCTAAAACAAAATGAATTTGAAAAGATTGGATGGTCCAGACATTGAATTGGATTGGTCCAAAATGGTCCAAAATATTCATTGGACTGGATTGGACCTGGTCCATTTATAATAGACTCACATTGGACTGGATTGGATTGGATTGGACCAAATACAGTCCAATTGACACCCTTACTTGATACAATGTAGTGGATACAATATACATGATACAAAGTATATAGTGTCGAAATTTTGAACCTTGGAAGAGACTTAAAATGACTAGGAATATACCACAAAATACATGAGTGGAAATAGTAAGAAATGATTTAGCGTCTGTTTGGCATCGTTGTCGTTGCTCCAAAAAGCGGTGACACATCAGCGCCATGTTGGAAAAAACGGTGCTCAAGGAAATGCCTATTTGTTTTGAACTGTTCTTCTATAAAAAATGGTGCTCCAAGCCATGCCTTGGAAATCGAGAATGTGTGGTTTAGAGCAATGTTGAATCTGGCATTTCTTGGAGCTGCAACTCATTGATACTAACAGGGACATGAGGTGGCAGTGACAGGGACATGATGTGGCATTGGATAATAGGTACCAGTGTTGAAAACGTTTCCTAGAACATTGGTACCAAACAAAAAAACGTTGTTGTTACTCCAGAAAATGTCCTACTTGGCAGCAATGTTTTCCAAATAAAAAAAGACACTGAACTGATTACTTGACTGGTCCAACTGTCTGGTTTGAACGAATGGTCTGCTATGATTTTAAAAAATAAAAAAAATGCCAAAAACCATTGTTTGGGTCAATGGGTCTTTGACCAAATCAACGGTTTTTGGTCCAAGAACGGTTTTAGGGTGAAACTGAACTGATTACTTAACTGGTTCTCAGTCAATCAATTCGACTATTGATTTTCAAGACCATGAAAGAATGTGTTTTTTTTAAACTAATTCTCTTTGAGAGTATCCGGATCTAGTAGTGAGATGATCCAAATGTGCAGTTGTGATGGCCGTAAGGATTTTATGTTGAGATTTTAGATTTGGAATTGATAAATAAAACTTCTCACCATATTAAACAGATGGGGATGTAGCTCAAATGGTAGAGCGCTCGCTTTGCATGCGAGAGGTACAGGGTTCGATCCCCTGCATCTCCATGAATTCTTTTTTAAAACATGTGAATATTGGCTAACATTATTTTTTCCTTAGGCTAGAAAGAGTACAAATACAAATTGAGCCTTATAACAAACAGTGCTTGAAATTTAAATGCAGTTTGTTTTTTGAATGCGGAGAAAATAGTTCGTGAACAAACAAGAGATTTGTAGCAATCCTCGCGCTGCCATTCTTTAGTGCCAATGAAAAAAAATTTCAATCTATTTTTCATTATTCTTGATCTTGAACAAACTAAGAACTGTTAAATGTCATTGAATTTTGAAGCAGACAAAGTCATTAACTTGTAGATGAAGAATTTTTAGCTCCTATCTGGTCGGAGGAAACTTGTTCGACCAAATGCATTTTCCAGTTAAAATCTAGGGTTTAAAGATTTAGGATTAGGATTTATAAATTTAGGGTTTTTTTTTTAATACAAAAATCAAGAGGTGGTGAGACGAAAGCAGGGGAGCATGATAGGAACCAATGTATGCTCGTTGTAGATGGAAATTAATAATTGGCAAAAACACGGGCAATCCGGGAATCTGCAACTTTGCAGTTTCTTTCTTCCCCATTTTAATCCAAGTGTACAGTTCCTTTTTTTCCTTTTAAATCTCATTTGTAACTTGTAAGCATGGTTCAAACTTCAAAGTATCGATACTACTAACTTTTGGGATCTCTCATACACTAAATGCAAGGATTTATGACAAACGGCCATATTCAATGATTAGTACTCTTCTGAGTTTTGAGAAGTGACATGGATCTAAGCTTGAAGCAATTTCTATCCATGAACATTGTCCCTTTGAATCTCAGAACCACGTTTTCTTTCTGATGGATATACTTAGAACCATGTTTGTGAGGAACCAAAAGATCTACCTTCCAAATTTGAAGGTGCTATCTCAGTTATTTTATTATCATCAATGTTTTAAAAACTGACCTGGACCGAAACCATTCTGACCACCAATTTCTGGGTGACTGTCCTATTTGAATGAACAATCCATTCAGACAAAAAATAAAAAATAAAAAATGGACAAAAAATATTGAATGGATCGATGGTTCAACCGCCCAGATCAACGGGTCTTTGATCAATTCAACAGTTTTTGATCAGGGGCTGGGTTTAGCGTAAAATGGAACTAATTGCTTGGACAGTTACCGGTCTGACAATCCAACCATCCGGGTCAACAGTGGTTCAAAAACATTGATTATCATTTATTAATTTCTTTTCTTTTTTTTTGTTTTCCTTTAACCTCTTTTCTTGTGAGGTATTATAAGCATGTTCAACAAGTACTTGAAAATTTTTTTGACACCCGCCCCTTAAAATACCTCCAGTCTACCCTTAAAAAAGATTAAAAACCACTTTTGACAGTTGCCAAAATATTTATCAAGTGCTCATTGAATGTGGCTATTATATTGTGCCTACTTAGATCTCGTTCCCCATTTGTGCACTCCATTACTTAATTCAGCATTTCAGAACTGTGATTAAGGTTGGGTACATTTTGATGTAACCGATCCCTGAGCCTTGTGGACTTGTAGTTCATGACATCCACAGAAGCAAACCATTATTCCATGGTGGCTTTGCCGTCCAGTGCCATTTTAAGGGGCATCAGTTTTCTGCAGCAGTTCCCTTCCTGTCTACTTTGATATGTTTGATATGACTTGTCCGTCCATACTAATGGTAAGGTATATATTTCTCTCTGGGCATTAATAAATTATCATAATGTATTATACACTATAAAATAAAAGATTGTTTTTTTTACTTCACCAGTGAATCGAGCTTATTGTCTCAACCACAGCTTATAATCAGATCCCTTGTCAACGAACTTCTGCCAACTCCCTTCCATTTGATTCTCTTTTGAAGGGTTCCAATCAAAGTGGCCAAGCTTCATAACAAGCGTATCACCAATCTGAGCTACGTAACCGTCATTGTTTGCATGATATATCTTGACAGAACTCCGGCAATGGATCCCAGCCTGCCTCCGAGCATCAATCAGCTCTATCAGGATGTCGCGAAGGCCAAAATCATAGAAATGGTCATAAAATATCACGGGCTGCAAATACAAAATACCTTTGTTAACAATTGGTAAAGGTAGAAAATCCACGATCAGAGGTTCATTATACACAAAAGCTGACCAGTTCAGCTATAATTTAAATTTAACTTCGAAGGATGAAAAATACAATTATAAATTTCAACAGAATTTCAATTAGGTAAAAATTTCCATGGCATGATTGTATTTATCTTGAAATGTTGTGAAAAAAAATTATGGACAGAAGATAAAGCATGAGTCAAATGCAAACATCATTACACATGGGTTTGGTCATTCTCTGGAAGGTATGCATGTTACCAGGGCCATGCCAGATGATCGCATTTTTTTGGGTAAAACATGGCAGAATTAATGTCTTGTAACTACTAAATTTTGACATTTTCGACATGCATTAGTTTTGGACTGTGGCAAAAGTCTATGTAATAGAATCCCTTGAATTACCAAAAAAATTCCTCAACTGAGGAAACCAAAGAAGACGTGATCAATGCTTTCCACAAAATCAATTAACTCAATTGTCAGCTTGCTGGTTTTATGGAAAGCTTTTTAGATTTGCAAAACTAATGAAGCTTATAGGGCTTACATAGAGCCTAATGAAGCTGGTTAATTCACCAGGGGTCCTAATCCATAAAATGGAGTTTTCTTTTTCTTTTTCACTTTCATCAAGTAAACTGTTTTAATACTACGAATATGCATATGAAGAAAATAAATGATCAGGGCCATTCAAGAGAGAACAGCTAATCCATGGATAAAAAAAAATTACCGTTCCAGGATGCGTTAAAATGTATGCATATCCCTGTGCGAGCTTATCCCGTGGAAATGGCCAGTGTCCCTGAAATAAGAACAGAAAATCAACTTCATTGTCATTGGTGCTGGCTTTCCATGAAATTGCTGAGCTCCAGAAACTTTTTCCAACATAACAAATCCAAAGAGGTCAAGTCTTCAAGGCAGGAGGTGGATCCCAATCCCATAATATAGCCACATCAAAGACAATTACCCAACAGAGCCTAAATAGACTAGGGGAACATAGTCAAGATTGTTTAGGAGTAGGCAAAACTTGTATAATCTCCACACAAGTCACACAACTTGTGTATACAGGGCTTCAGTTGCATAGTTTCCAGTGAGCCCCATCATCCCTAGTTGTTACTAGAGCATCAAAATTGATTGGTCAATTTGAGGATTCCCATCAGCTAGATTATGACCGAAGGACAGGTCAATAAAATATTCCAAACTACTTGACATATGAACTTACCTGCCAATTTTTCCCCAGGTGTCAATTAATTGGACATCATCTAAGTCTGAGATTCAGATTGAAATGTTAAGATTCTACTAACAATTTGACTTTTACATTATGTGCTACCATTGCCTCAGAATAACTGCTGAGAATGGTGCCTTGCTTTCATGTATAGAAAATTGAGGTAGGACCCATGGGGATGACAGGTTACAGCAAAATCATGGTTTGAATTGCATGAATGACACCGATAGAAGGTTTGATGAACTAAGCTTGTTACCCTCATGAAAGTGGTCTTGCCAAACCCCATCCATACAAGATCATGATCACAGATACAATCCTGTGCAAAGATAAGATAGGTGGCTCTTGATTCATCCTCTAATCTATGAATCATCTCTTGAATGAATCACCCAAATATGTTGCATCTTTTTGAGCAGAAAGAAAAGATCATTCAATCAAAGACAAGTTCACAGACCAAACAATCTATAAATCATGTGTCATTATAAATGCTTAGATAAATACAAGGAATTGGTGAGAAAGAAGCAACTGAACTTTCAAAGGCTCAGATTCTCAAGTGGAGACGGTGATTAGCAGGACAGAGGCTCATGGTCAGATGGGCATGCAATAGAAAGGAATTTAGGGGCATCTCAGTCCAATATTTTTGTGATCAATGGAGGCAAATTATCAGTTTATGTTTTTTTTTTTAACTTTCTTTTTTATTATAAATGGTGTACATAGAGGCCCTTTTATCTCGAAGGGGCTAGTGTTGTAATTATTGAGGTGATTTCCCCTTTTTATTAATACAATTATACTTAAACATTTCGAATATATAAAATTGCACAATGATAATGCAGATTAACTAATATATCCCAATCTGATCAATGTATCTTAGAATCTGGATCTGCTTATTAGATGGGATTTAGATAATATCTGGGCCACGATTGATCTCTTAGCAGCTTCGATTTATTACTATAATCATCTTTATTATTGTCATTGTTACATCTACCCCAAGTGCTGCATTCTTGTATTTATCCCCTTGTATTATTAACTTATTTGCATCTATATTCAAATACAAGGAAAAAACACCTGAATTTGTTAGTGTACTCTGATGAATGAAATAATCTTAACTAAGTTATGCTGTTGTAATTTGGGATAAACTAATTGAGAATGCTGCATTTACAGTCTCGAACCAAAGGTAAAAGACAATATTTTCTGTATTAGGCTTACCAATGTGAATAACCTAAAAGCATGGGAGAAATCAATATGAAGTTTGAAAACATAATATAATAAATACCAAGGCACTAAAAGATGGGGACAAAGATGCACATGATCCTAAAAAGAAGTTGTAAGATTCTTGTCACATCCTTAAGAACTTTCCCACAATGTTCTATTTCTCTTATCTTTCAAACCAAAGATGACCTTGGACGATAGGAGCAAAGTTAAGAACGGATTGTAATAAACTTTCGTGTTTATAAAAGGAAAACATGAAATCTAAGGATAATTGCAAACAAAGAAAACAAGGGTAGAGTTGTATATGTTAAGAGAATAGACAATAAACACTTGTTTATTGCGACTCTCTTGAATCTGAGGAGACAGGACCCATATATAGTTCTGCCCCCTGCTTATCATGCCACCTCTACCACAATTCAAGAATTATGATCCACCAAAGAATGGGTCCCACCGAAACGTTGTCCATGCTAAAAAGCAGCACAATTAGATGAATTTTAGCCATTTGATTTGGGCCTATCTGTAGAGTTTCTCCTTAACCTTTAAGAGAATCACAAGTAATCAGATACCACCCAGGTGATAATTTTCCATTTAGTTGCTTATACCCATGGTTCAAAGTATTGATACTCTCGATCCACAAGAGTTTTGTCTATATCAAAACTCCTTTTTCTATCTGTTCGCCTGTTCGGTGCCAGATTTTGACAGGGGCATTGCATCGTCTTTTATACGTACAGAATTATTAAAACCTTATAACTCCCCTTAAATAGAGCGTATCAGGGACCCAAAGATACAATACGATACACCCGATATGAGGCCTATCGTATCAATACTTCGAACCATGCTTATACCATACCAAATGTCAGTGGGAGAAAATAAAGATGATGTCATTTCATGCATAGATTTGGAGCTGCAAGTCCAAGGAGATATTTGATTTAGAAGGTTGAATGGCAACATGTCCATTGAAAATACTCACAAAAATGAGTGTATGAGAGGTAAGGATCTTGATAAGGTAAAAGGACCATTACAAATGTTGGTTCTAGCTATCCAGGGTCTTAGGAGGGACCATTGCTTGGTGCAATGGTAAAATCTTGAGCTGACGAGTGTGAGAATGTGGGTATCAGTCTGAGAGCAGTCACTTTGTGCAAACAATTCCAAAGCTTAGGTTTTGAGAGGGTAAGACAAGGCAAATGCAGGGAATTTAAGATAGCACTAACTATAAGATTAAATCCAAGTCAATAGATGAGTTGACCATGTAAAATTAAGAACAATGAATGTGCAAGAAGAAAGAATATAGGACCACAATTTAGTTATTAGAAGATTTGACAGATTATAGGTGATGGCTGTGCAAGAAGTGGCTAGTTAAATGGAGAGTATGATTCTCAGAAATAGGGTTATCTATAGAATTAATGCTGAGGATGCTAGCAGTTTCTTGGTACTAATGAAACTGAGAAATTTATAATAGCTGAATGACAGGAGGGTAGAGCTCTCCTCATAAGGTCCTTGGACAAAATATGCACGAGTGGGATAAAGCATGTGGACATATGTACAACAAAAGTCATCTAGGTAGATGATAGAGAGAGAACCTGTGTTGATCCCGTATCATGGTTCTCTAAAAATGTGACAGCACGTGATGGCCACCACCCCATTACTCCTGTTGGTTTCCCTTGAGGGTCTATCAACCTCCAATATTGATTATGCAAAGCGGAATGAAGTATTCCCTGCAAAACAAAGTATTTCTGCTTATGAAATTTTACATTAAAAAATGCTTAGTAAGCATGAGATTTGTGCCATAGGCTATGAAATTCTGCAGTTAGAAAAAGACAATAACCATTTTAATTGACATCATCACAAATCCAAATTGGTCTACTAAATGATTGGTAAACAACACTCTGGAACAACCAAAAGAGGTTGAAAGGGTTTTCTGATGGCAAAACTTGTAGGCTCCATAATGGCAAGGCTATATAATTTCAAAGGTATTTAATCTTTCTTTTACAATGTTTCAATTTCTTGCATACTTCATTCCTTTTTAGCCATGTTCCATATTGTGGCTACTGGAAACTTAGTTCATCATCCAATCCTCATCCCAACCATGTGGGGCTGGGTGCATGAATCCCGTCTTGCCATTCTGTTCTGTTTAATGCCATATCCAATTGACCTAGTTTCTATAAAATTTCACAAATTTTGTTAAAAACTTCTATTTACCTCAAGCCTTGGAGCAAAACCAATCATTTTATCTCTTTACTCTTCAGAACTCCAAGTCAGCCAAAAAAAATATTGGACATCGTGCTTCACTTCCAAGCAGTGATGAACTGATGCAAATGAACTAATATACTGCACAAAGTATTCAAATATAGGGCATACACATCATAGGATTTTTTTGTCCTTAGAATTTATGTATTTAGGCTGAAGAACAGAAGAAGTAACATGATAGTATGATACAAAGCATATGGTTGGCTCTGAATATAGAATCAGAAATTACTACACTGACCTGCTAACCCTAGTTGAACTACCAGTTATGCAGGAGACCCCAGAACTTATCACCTCTTTGGATAAATGTCGAGGACATTTCTGATTTTCGAAAATTCGAGGACATTTCTGATAACTACTAGTAGAAATCATTCCTTCTTCAACCACCCCGCCCTCAAAGAATTCATAAAAATGTCCAAGGTCACCTTTCTCAATGTTTAAATACTTGAAAATTGCCAAAGGGAACTATTGGGCCTTAGTGCCTTATCTTTATGAAAGTCAAAAGTGATCTCTTATATTTCGTCCTTCTCAATCTTTCCCAAGTTGAGAACTTTCCAAGAAAATACTGTATTTTAATCCCTTCTTTTTTCATTAAGAGCCCATCTTAAAGAGACCTTAAAGTAGTTCATTCATAAGGGATTTCATGATCTCTTTTTATTCTCAGTCTCCCATCCTCAAGAATCTAGATATAGGCTTCCCTTAATAAGTTAATCAAAACCTAACTCAAATAAACTGAATTCAAACTCCTCTAGCAAGACTGATTAAGAAAGATCTAACTGAAAATTTCCTTTTGGAATCTTCCTTTCAAGAAATGTCATCTAATGTGATTAGGCAAAATAAGGTCATCTTTAAGCTTTTTTAACAAAAGTAGGTGCTATGTAATATCCTGGCAGAATATAGTAACCCAAACAGAGAAAATTTGAGGAATATTACCACACATAAGGAGACTCTATATAGCCTTGGACATAGAGAAATGATGAAACAAGTGCCACACCAAGTATCCTCCCAAACAATGTATTGAAAACTGGACTAGATGGTGAACTGTTGACACTGGCAGTTCTTAGTTTGAATGGTTTGTCAGCAACTCAGACCATTCAAACCATATAATGTCACCATGACACTACAAATATATCAAAAAAAAACACAAAAAAATGGAAAATAACAAGAACCAGTGGCTGGTTGGACCAGTTTAATGGCTAGACCTTTGATTTGAACAATTTTGGCCAAAGTCAAAGTTTTTAGAGGAAAGACAGCCAGGCCACTTTTGGGGATCAAAACTCCCTCCAATCGGTTCAATGAGCTCAGATCAAGTCCAGTTTTCAAAACATTGTTATCAATCTCAGAACCATCTCCCACCTTAAATTCATGATGCCTTTCCAAGAAAACCCATAGGATGAAATAACTGCTTTAGAAACACAATCATTTATGGATCTCCATACTTGGAAGCCACCGCCCCCTTCCACTGTTAGTGTGCAAATTTTAAGAAATTCTCATACATGATACAAAATAATCCGCTCAATTAAATAATTGAGTTTTATTATTTTAGGTAAGATCCATTTGGGTAATCATTTAGATGGAAACAACCTCTCTGTATGTGCAGGGATAAGGTTGCGTACACCTGTCCCTCCCCAGACCCCACATAGGTGGGATCCTCGTGGACTGGGCTGCCCTTTTTATATAGATGGTTCCCTTAATTGCATTCTACAAAGGGAAATGAAAACCTTTTGATTCTGACTTGGATAAATAAACAAATAGAACAAACTAAAACAATTAAAGAATTCTTTAAATGTGAATTCCAGTCCCACTTTATTTTCAGTAGAAGATCAAGACTGCAATCAGTCTTGAACCCTAATAGATTTTAGGTTTAGAAAAGCAGAAGAAAAGTAAGGAGGAGAAGGAAGAGAGAAGAGAAACAGAAGAACACAAGGGTTTGAAAGGAGGGACAGATTCTAACACATCTGCCGTCGCCACTCTCTTAGTATTTATAGGTTATGTTCAGTACATAGAGGAAAGGACATATCTGCCCTTAGTACTTACATGACAAATAAAGTAAATAAAAACTGAAATAAACAACAACTGAAATAGCAATCTGACCCCAACTGACACTACTATGACAAACAAATAACTACACATGCTGTCCTATGAACACAGTGGGGACCACTGCTGTGGGGCCCACATCAGTGTTCTCTACACTCCCCCTCAAGTTGGGAGTAGATATTTATCATTCCCAACTTGGATAGGTCTGTCTCTAACTTCTTCCTTGGTACAACCTTGGTGAGGATATCCGCAAGCTGCATATTAGATGTGATATACGGGAGACACACTTCTTGTGATGTGACCCTCTCTCGCACAAAATGTCGATCAACTTCGATATGTTTAGTTCTGTCATGCTGCACTGGGTTGTGGGCTATATTAATAGCTGCCTGATTATCACAATACAGCATTAAGGGCTTTTCATAGTCAATACCCAACTCTTCAAGTAGTGATCTCAGCCATAAGATTTCAGACACTCCGTTAGCCATTGACCTGTATTCCGCTTCAGCACTAGAGTGGGAAACAACACTCTGCTTCTTACTCCTCCAAGAGACAAGGTTACCTCCCACAAGGGCACAATATCCAGAGGTAGACCTTCTGTCATCAACACTCCTAGCCCAATCGACATCTGTATAGACCTCCACCTTCATGTGATTATTGTTCTTGAGCATTATACCTCTACCCGAGCATCTCTTCAAGTATGCTAATATTCTCTCTGCCGCAAGGAGATGAGAAGTTCTAGGGGAATGCATGTACTGGCTAACAACACTAACTGCATAACTGATATCTGGCCGAGTGAGGCAGAGATATAGGAGCTTTCCAACCAACCGTTGGAACATAACTTTGTCTTCAAGAGGCTCCCCGCCCTCTGCACTAATCTTGTGATTCTGTTCAATGGGTGTATCAGCAGGTATAACACCCAACTTTCCAGTTTCCGCCAACAGATCTAGAACATATTTTCTTTGAGAGATAAAAATCCCCTGTTTTGATCTAGTAACCTCAATACCCATGTTAGTAAACTCTAGCAGATTCTAGGTTGAAGTAGAGAAGAAGAAAGAAAAGATAAAGAAGAAGAAGAAGAAGAAGAAAGAAAGGTTCGGCCAGACTAGAAGAGAGTCAAAATCACTCTCCCCTAGCTGACCCACTTGTATTTATTCGAAAACATAGAGTTACAGGAAAGACCATTTTGTCCCTCATAGAAGATGGGACACATAACTTAAACTCAGATACAATAGACCTTTCACTCTCAAGCAGATAATCCAGAATGACCAAAATACCCCTGACTCGAGCATTCTAACACTCCCCCTCAAGCTGGAAAGTATATATCATATAGTCCCAGCTTGTTACAAATGTAATCTATTCTTCCCCGAGACAATCCCTTTGTAAGGAGATCTGCCCACTGATTTCCTGAGCTCACATGAGATGTGGTTATCACCCCACTTATTACTTTATCTCTTACAAAGTGACAATCAACCTCGATATGCTTAGTTCTCTCATGAAAGACGGGATTGGAAGAGATGTGAACAGCAGCTTGGTTATCACAGTATAATTTCATGGGTTTGTCAATTGAGAATCCCATCTCTTGAAGCAAGTTCTTCAGCCATACTAGCTCACATGTGGTATGGGCCATAGCCCTGTACTCTGCTTCTGCACTACTTCTTGCCACCACTGTTTGTTTCTTGCTCTTCCAAGTTACAAGATTGCCATCGAGGAAGGTACAATACCCTGTAGTTGATCTCCTGTCTGATATAGAACCAGCCCAGTCAGCATCTATGTACCCTACTATTTCAAGAGTTCCTCCACTTTGGTATAACAAACCACGACCTGGAGCACCTTTTAGGTACCTAACAATTCTCAGAACAGCTTCCCAGTGAGGAACCTGAGGATGTTGCATAAACTGGCTCACCACACTCACAGCAAATGATATATCTGGTCGGGTAATGGTCAGGTAGTTCAATTTGCCCACCAACCTTCTGTATCTTCCAGGATCATCAAACTCTTCACCCGCATCAACACTCAGCTTGGCATTGAGTTCCATAGGAGTCTCTGCTGGTTTAGCACCTAACAACCCTGTTTCTTCAAGTAGATCAAGAACATATTTTCTCTGACATAGGTTGATCCCATGTTTTGACCTCACAACCTCTATTCCCAGGAAATATTTTAGCTTCCCCAGATCTTTTGTATTGAAGTGATCCTGTAAGAATTTCTTCAACCTGTTGATTCCATTACTATCACTCCCAGTTATGACAATATCATCCACGTACACGACTAGCAAGATTTTCCCATCCTTTGAGTTATTGCTGAACACAGAATGATCAACCTGACATTGTTTCATCCCAAAGGCTTTCATCACTTCACTGAACCTGCCAAACCAAGCACGTGGAGATTGTTTCAGTCCATAAATTGCCTTTTTGAGCCTACACACTTTGCCAGACTCCCACTGAGCAACAAATCCTGGTGGTTGCTCCATATACACCTCCTCAACTAGATCACCATGCAGGAAGGCATTTTTTATGTCAAGTTGTACAAGAGGCCAATCATACATAGCAGCTAATGAAATCAGCACCCGAACTGAACCAATCTTAGCCACAGGAGAAAATGTCTCCATATAGTCCACACCATACATCTGAGAATAACCCTTGGCCACCAACCTCGCTTTCAATCGCTCCACACTACCATCAGGAAGATACTTCACTGTGTAGACCCATTTACACCCAACTGTGTGCTTACCGGAAGGAAGAGCGGTGAGTTCCCATGTGTGATTATGTTGTAGAGCAGAGAGTTCTTCTTCCATGGCTTGCCGCCACCCTGGGGAGGCAAGAGCTTCCTGGACAGTCTTGGGAATGGGAACAAATGAGAGTAATGATATAAATTTGCAATGAGAAGCAGAAAGGTGAGCAGTAGAAACATAGTGTGAAATGGGGTGAGAAGTACAAGTACGTTTACCTTTTCGCAGAGCAATAGGAAGATCAGGATCTGAAGGAGAAGGAGCAGTAGCAGGATCTGTCAACAGGGGCTGAAGTGGAGGAGGGCCCGATGCACTTCTGCGGGTATACACTTGAGTGATTGGCGGCTACTGGAAGGATGTCCACAATAGGTACAGGAAGGGGAACCACAGAGGGAGAGGAAGAGACCCCAACATCTGAGAAGAACGGAACTGACTCAAAGAAGGTGACATCAGAGTACACAAACGATTTATGGGATTTTGGGTTATAACACTTATACCCTTTCTGAGTCCTTGAGTAGCCAAGAAAGATACACTTAGTAGCTCGAGCATCTAGCTTGTCTAACCCAAGCCCCAAGTGTTGAACAAAACAAACACAGCCAAAGATTCTTGGGGTAAGAGGAAATGGAGATAAAGTGGGAAACAACACGGAGAAAGGGAATTGACTTCCAAGGATTGACATGGGCATCCGATTGATCAAAAAACAGGATGTAAGAACAACATCACTCCAAAAAAGTTTTGGGACATTCATATTAATCATCAAGGATCGAGCAGTTTCAAGAAGATGTCGATTTTTTTGTTCAGCTACACCGTTCTGTTGTGGGGTGTAGGCACAAGAAGTTTGATGAATGATCCCATGATGTTCTAGGTATTGCTGAAATGGTGAGGAGTTGTATTCTTTGGCATTATCAGAGCGAAGAATTTTAATATGAACACCAAATTGAGTGTGTATATCAGCATAAAATTTTTGAAAAATAGGGAACAACTCACTACGATCTTTCATAAGATAAATCCATGTCATCCTTGAAAAGTCATCAACAAAGATTACAAAATACTTATACCCATTGTATGACACCACTTTAATTGGACCCCATACATCGGAATGAACTAAAGAGAAAGGACTTGAGACACGACTATCAACTCTTGGACTAAATGAGACTCTATGATGTTTACCCAATTGACATGACTCACAATCTAATGATGAAAGATGACTCAAGGAAGGAACTAGTAACTTCAAGGCCTTGAGAGAAGGATGACCAAGTCTGCAGTGCCATTGAAGAGGAGTAAGAGATGACTGAAAAGCTACTGGAGGACCACCACCATCAAGGTAATATAATCCACCTGCTTCATGCCCTCCACCAATCTTCCACCCCGTCTTGAGATCCTGAAACACACAAGAAGGGTAGAAGGTTACAGAACAATTAAGAGACTTGGTTAATCTACTGACAGACATAAGGTTAAAAGGAAACTTAGGAGCATATAAAACAAATGATAAAGGCAAGGAGGAGAGATTAACATCACCAACACCACAGATAGGAGATGCAGAACCATTAGCAAGTGTAACTGTTTGAGGTGTGGAGGAGTGGGAAAGGGAAGAAAATACATCATGAGTCCCAGACATATGGTCCGAGGCCCCGGAGTCATGATCCAGTGTGAGTCTTTGGAAGCTAAGCAAACCATACCTGAATGGGCAAGTGTAGCGGTGTTCTACTGAGATGTTTGAATGAACTGCTCATATACTGCACGTGGTACACTCACCATTTCCTCCTCAGAAGCACAAGTAGATGTGGAGGGGATTGGGTCAGTTTGCTGACTTTCAGTAATCGTGTCACTACCCTTAGTCCTAGCATGGTTAGCCCAAGTGTTGCGTGTACCACGCAAATCATAGCAGAAATTAACTGTGTGCCCCTCTAAACCACAATGTGTACACTTTCTCTGAGTATAATTCCTTCCTCTTCCCCGACCTCCCCCTGAGTCTCGACCTCCAGTCCGACCACTAGCCCTGCTAAACATGTGACCACCACGGTTGCTTGGGAGTCCACTCCTGACACCACCACTTCTATTTCCACGACCACCCCCTTTAGTCATTACCAAACCAGATCTGTCAGAGAGAGAAGAATGTTCTACCGACTCAATGGATGTCCTCTTAAGACGAGCAAAAACTTCTTCAAGTGAGGGAAGAGCAGATCCTCCCAACATTTGTGCTCTGACAAGCTCATACACAGCCTTCAACCCCACAAGAAACCTTGTCACATCAAGCTGCTCACGTTGCTGTTGTTGGATCTGAACATCTGATGTTAGAGGATGATACACATTAAGCTCATTACGAATGTTCCTCAAACTTGCATAGTACTCTTCTAAGCTTTGACTCCCTTGCTTCAAATTGAAATACTCTTGGTACAACTGATACACCCTAGTTATATTGTCTTGTCCAGAGTACAACTTCTTAGCATGATCCCAGATTTCCTTAGCTGTATCTAGGAACATGAAGTTCACACTAATCTTTGGTTCCATGCTGTTCCAGAGCCATGTCATTATCTGTGCATCTACTTGTTCCCAGTCACTGAACCCAGGGGAATCAGAGGGAGGTTTCTCCTCTCTTACATGTTTTACCTTTCTCTTGGCCTTCAAGAACACCTCCACAGATTTTGCCCATGGTACATAATTCTCACCATTCAACTTGATGGATGTCATTTGAACACTTAGATAGTCTGGAGAAAGCATGATACCTGTTTTGTTATCATTCCCATTTTCAAATGAAGCCATCTTAATTATTTCACCTTCAAATATACAACACAACCTCACACTCTTTCACAAGACTTATCTCACTTATAACACCACCAATTCCAGCTTCCTTAAATACACATTACACACCACACACCACACACTAAGGCTGAAATCACTCAGTTTTCACATCAAACACCTGGGCTGCACACTGCAGAACCATTCACCATCAACACACTAAGACTGAAATCACTCAGTCTTCACATCAAACACCTGGGCTGCACACTGCAGAACTGATTACACACAAGGTATAGGAGATCACTTTTAAATATTTTGAAACATAGATACACCAATCACCACGACACAACCACCACCAATCTACTGCTGTTGTGAACTTCAGCAGTCGACAACTCTTCTTTCAACATACATACGAAGAGAAATGCAGAGGAACACGACTGAGATGCATATCAGTCACACTGAGCACCACCACCACAACCAACTTTTGAAACAAAAAGAAACATTCACAGTCCCTTGGACAAACAACAATAGTGTTCATACCTGTCCACATTCAGCCCTCTTCGATACTGAATAGAGGGTTCATACCTGTCCACATTCAGCCCTCTGATACCATGTTAGTAAAATCTAGCAGATTCTAGGTTGAAGTAGAGAAGAAGAAAGAAAAGAGTCAAAATCACTCTCCCCTAGCTGACCCACTTGTATTTATTCGAAAACATAGAGTTACAGGAAAGACCATTTTGTCCCTCATAGAAGATGGAACACATAACTTAAACTCAGATACAATAGACCTTTCACTCTCAAGCAGATAATCCAGAATGACCAAAATACCCTTGACTCGAGCATTCTAACAACCCAAAAAATACCATAGTGCACCAAGATCTTTCACCTCAAACTCTTGATGAAGGAGTTGTTTGAGGGACTCAATCTCATGGCTATCATTTCTTGTCACCACAATATCATCAACATATACTGCAAGTAGTGTCAGGGAGGACTCCACCCTCTTGATGAACAGTGTATGATCTGATTGGGCCTGTACATAACCGAACTTTCCAAGGGCGAATCTGAACCTATCAAACCAGGCTCTAGGTGACTGCTTCAAACCATACAATGCCTTGTTCAGTCGGCAAACCTTCTTACTTGTCTCTGTATCATAGAATCCAGGAGGCAACTGCATGTAGACCTCTTCCTGTAAGTCTCCATTCAGAAAGGCATTTTTAACATCCATCTGGAACAAGGGCCAAGAATGATTTGCTGCAAGGGATAACAAAACTCGAATGGTGGTCATCTTGGCTACTAGGGCAAAGGTCTCCAAGTAGTCTATACCATAAGTCTGGGTGAACCCCTTTGCGACCAGCCGGGCAAAGGTCTCCAACTGGTTTCTTTCCTTTTGGTAGGTCAACCAGTGCCCAAGTATTATTCTTCAACAAGGCATCCATTTCGACTTGCATTGCATCTTTCCATTCTGGAACTGATAAGGCTTCTTGCATTGTTCTTGGAATAGGGACATTGGCAATGGAAGTGAGATAGGACCGGTAAGAGGGAGATAGGCAATCATAGGATAAGAATTGTGAGATGCTGTGAGCTGTAGATGTGGTGCAATGCCGTTTCCCTTTGCGGACAGCAATAGGGAGATCAAGGTCATCCACAGGAGGGGAAGTGGCAACAGTGGAAAGTGTCTCAGTAGGCTCTGGATCTGGAGCCGCAGAAGGAACTAGAACTGGCCGGGACTGCCGATGACTAGGATCAACCTACCTGCATCGCCTGTGATAGACTCTCAACTCCTGATCCATCTGACCACCCTCACCACTACAGCCTTCATCACCCAGTGGAATAGGTAAAGGAATAGCCCCACTCCCACTGCACTCCCCCTGAGGAAAGAGACTCAAAATCCCACTCTCATTGCTCTCCCCCTGAGGAGAGACCCTAGGATAATAGGGTGTCTCCTCAAAGAAGGTGACATCCATGGAGACAAACCTTTTCCATGAAACCGAATCATAGCAGCAATAACCCTTTTGAGTTTGTGCATAACCGAGGAAAATGCATTTGGAGGCCTTAGGTTCAAACTTGGAATGATGAGACCCGAGAAGCTGAACGAAACAGGTACAACCAAAGGTTTTAAGGGGAACAATGAACAACTCCTCGTCTGGGTATAGAAGGGAAAAAGGGGTTTTCATATCAAGGACCCGGGAAGGAACCCGATTAATGAGATATACTGCCGTGAGGATAGCATCACCCCAGAAGCGAATAGGTACATTGGAGGTAAACATAATGCTTCTAGCCACCTCCAAGATGTGCCTATTCTTCCTTTCGGCAATGCCGTTCTGCTGCGGTGTATGAGGGCAAGTGCTCTAGTGAATAACTCCATGGCTAAGAAGGTAGGAGGTCAATGGCTTAGCAAAGTATTCCTTTGCATTATCAGATCTAAGGACTTTGATTTTGGCCCCAAACTGAGTGAGAATCATCTGATGGAAGTTTTGGGTCATAGCAGGAACCTCATCCCGAGAACGCATAAGATAGACCCAAGAAAAGCGGATATGGTCATCAACAAACAGTAGAAAATATCTGTACCCACCCATATAAGAGATGTGATATGGCCCCCAAACATCAGTATGCACAATACCAAAAGAAGAATTACTCCTTTTATTACTCAAAGAATAAGAAGTTCTACAATGTTTGGCAAACTCACAACTCTCACACCTCAACTTTGATAACTCAACAGACTCAAATAAAGCAAGAAACAAACTCTTCAAAGACCTGAAAGACAAATGACCTAATCGATTATGCCAAAGCATAACCGGACTCACAGATTGAGAAACAAAAGACTTCTTATCCACTGACTCCTCCTGACGAGAACTCTCTCCAAGCAAATAGATCCCGTTCATCTCACGGCCAGTCCCAATCACCTTCCTCGTCTCCAAGTCCTGAAAAACACATCGGTCAGGGAAAAAGGTTACTGAACAGTTCATGTGTTTGGTAATACCACTAACTGAAAGCAGGTTAGTATCAAGCTTAGGAACATGCAAGACAGAAGATAAAGAGATAGTATCCGATAGCTTGATGTCACCCTTGCCCGAAATGGGAACAAGAGAGCCATCAGCAATGGATACTCTATCTCGGCCAGAGGACAAGTGATAAGAAGTGAACAATGATGGCAAGCTAGTCATATGGTCGGATGCACCTGAATCTATTACCCAGCAGTGGTCAGTATTACCTGGAGCTGAAGCATGGTAAGCTGAGGCTCAAGTACCTGAAAATGCAGATGTGGTAGGAGCTGATGGTGACTGAAACGGCTGAGCTGAACTCACAGCTTCCTTTTCCAACTGTATGAGTGCAGCCCGAACAGCGGCTAAGGTCTCTAGGGATGTGCCTGATGAGGATGTTGAATCAGTGTTCACGACCACATGAGCATTACCCTTCTTATTTCTTAGCTTTGCTGGGACCAAGTGAGGATGTAGCTTCCAACAAGTATCTTTTGTGTGCTTAGGTTTCTTGCAATGTTCACATACCAAGTCCCGTTTATCTTCCTTCTTCCGGTCCCTTTCTAGATCACCCCCTGACTTAGGTTTAACAACTGTCAGGGCTGGGAAAGGGGGTTGAGGCTGCATCATGACTTTTCTCCTGGTCTCTTCACTATGCACCAGGGAGTATGCTTGAGAGAGGGTCACACTATCTCTAGTCAGTATCTGTTGCCGCACAATGTCATATTCTGAATTCAAGCCAGTCAGAAACTCAAACACCCTATTTGTCTCGACTTGCTTTCTGTGAGTCTGTGCATCTTTGGGACTCTCCCACTCAAGGGTCTCTAGATGGTTGATCTCATGCTACAAGGATTTCAAGGTAGAGAAGTAGACAGAAACTGGCTTCTCTCCCTGTTTAAGGCTGTTCACCTCACACTTCAGTTCATAGGCTGGCAACATTAAGGGGTTGGGGATAGGTTTCTTTCACAACATCCCATATCTCCTTGGCTGTCTTTGCCCACAAGTAATTTCAGCTGATATGTGCTGCATAGAATTACACAACCATGCCATAACCAAATAGTTCTCTTGAACCCACTTGGTGTATGTTGGGTCCTCCTTGGAAGGTTCTTTCACATCTCCCAAGAGGTAACCCAGTTTTCCCCTTCCTCCAATAGCCATCATGGCTGATTGAGCCCATTCCAAGTAATTTGACCCATCAAATCTCACAGTTGTAATCTGAAACCCAATTTCAGATACACTACCATAACTGTTGTTCCCAAAACTACTTTCTCTCTGATTTTTAAACTCCATCTTTGGTAAAAAATCAGTAGCTACAAACAGTTAGAGCCACTACACCAGAAAATAACACTTGGGACAGTCGGTCAAAACCAGAAAACAGTATGAAAGCAATGCAGGTCTGATCTGAAACCAATCTGTAACACAGTATATGCATGAACTAGTGCAGGCCTGATCTGAAACCAATCGACAATCACAGTATATGCAGGAAACCAACACAAATCTGATCTGAAATCAATCGGCAAGCACAGTACCAGGCTGTCTGTCAAGTATTTTATCCCCTGGAAGAGCAATCTGAGATGCTGTTTTCTGAAACCAGCTTAGAGAGCAATCTGAGATGCGGGAGCAGAATTAGGGTTTCAATCGTAGGTCTGAAATAAGTGCTCAGCCGCACTCTCCAAGCAGTCCGTACAGTTAGGACCTGTCGTAGGGTCAATATGAAACCCTAAAACTGATCACCTCTGAGAGAAGGGGTTTCGGCCCAACAGTCAAACCCTAGATTAAAGAAAAAAAGCCTTAAAGCAGTTCGGCCTCTCCTTCTAGATAGGTCCAACCTATCTCGACTGATAGCAGTCTCTGGAAACTAAATAAAAACTTACTTATGGAATGCTGTTCACTGCCTTCCAGGGTTACCTGAACCCTAGCCTTTGCTGCTTCTTCCTGATTACCAACTCTCTACAAGCCGCGGCAAGTCCTCAACAGCTGCGAACCTCTCCTGGTAATCTCCAAGAATCAGGCGATGAATACTTCTTCATAAGCTTCCAGCCCTAGCTAGTCCTCATGTGGTCGGCTGGACTAGACACACATGAGAAGCCCTAGATTGGCTCTGATACCAAGTAGAAGATCAAGACTGCAATCAGTCTTGAACCCTAATAGATTTTAGGTTTAGAAAAGCAGAAGAAAAGTAAGGAGGAGAAGGAAGAGAGAAGAGAAACAGAAGAACACAAGGGTTTGAAAGGAGGGACAGATTCTAACACATCTGCCGCTGCCACTCTATTAGTATTTATAGGTTATGTTCAGTACATAGAGGAAAGGACAGATCTGCCCTTAGTACTTACATGACAAATAAAGTAAATAAAAACTGAAATAGCAAACTGACCCCAACTGGCACTACTATGACTGAAACAAATAACTACACATGCTGTCCTACGAACACAGTGGGGACCACTGCTGTGGGGCCCACATCAGTGTTCTCTACATTTTCATATTCAAAATTTACAGAAATGAGAAATGTGGAATACAATCAAGAAACTTCACAACATCATATCATTTTTTGAATAGATATGACAATTGTTACAAACATTTCCTGAATTAGTTTCCATCTCATTTCTTTAGACTTAAAGATCTGCATTTATAGGGAGCCATGGTCAACCAAGTTAAAGAACAAGGTTGTAGATGATTTGACTTTAGATGGTTTCTTCCTTCTACATCTCCAATTTCTTCTTTTACATATGAGATTTAGAGACTGTATAAAAGAGAAAATGAGAAGATAATATAAAGATTCTAATATGAGAGATAAGACATATTCAAAGAGGATATTTGGAGAGAAACCATCCACCTGCCTATATATAGGTACATAGAATGAAAATTCTCTCCTCTTGTTTGAGAATCTCCAAAATAGATATTCTAGGTGTTTTCTCTTTCTTCCCCTTCCTTTCCCTCTTTTCTTCTTCTTTACAAACTTTTTTCTACTTTTTTTTCTCATTCATTAGAGATTGAACCCCTCAAGATTCTAGAAGTTGTTGAGATTACTTATAAATATTTCTCTAGAAGGGGTCCTGTAGCCTCCCTACAAGGAGATTAAATAGGGGTTAAGAACTTGAGATGGTTATGTAACCATCCTCTCTATGAGTGAATGACGCCTGACTTCCCGCTAAAAGAAAGGGAGCACCAGGCATCAGACACTCCTTCAGTGACCTAAATAGGCTTTATTTAGCCTATTAGCCTTCTTTCAAAGACATGGCCCCAACCCACTTAGTTGAGTTTCAAATGGACCTTAAGTTGTTGGATCATATGGGCTTATAATTAAACCCAATCTTTTTCTTAAAGAAAAAGACACATCTAGATCATCCACAAAGCTACATCCTCCCTAAGACATATCCACAACTATTTTTTAAGAAAAACCTTGTTCACTAAAGCCTATACCTTCCAAATGTTTAAGGCAATAAACCCATTTCCATTTTACTAATTAAAAATTTCCACTTGTCATGCCTTACATTCTAAAGAAAAGTTTCTTTGGATTTTTCTCATCTCTCAGCCAGATGTAGGCATCTTCAAGAGTGAAGAATAATAGATGGAGGTTGTGGCAAAAGCACTCTTGAAAAGAGTATAAAATCATTGAAGGACAGAAAACACCTATTCCGAATAATAGATGGGCAAAAATCCTGATTCCAAAGACAATGCTTTTGCATAGATGGACTCTACGGTCCAAGAATAAGACTCGTACAAAACAATCATAACAGAGTAAGTGCATGGTAAGTATTGCTCCAAAAAAGAGTAAAATAAATGTTGTTCCATTACGAAGTTTTGGAGGAAAAAAACCTCTACATCACATTCACAAATTCCTTTTTCAGCTTTAACAAGTTAAAACACTGTTGGAAAGTAGAAGATCGACTCTCTGATTGATTCTCCATAATTTTAGGTCCATCAGTTTAGGAAACTTAATTTCCTAGAATCATGGGATATTAATTGGAGAATCCCACTGATATAGAAATTAGTTTTTTAGGAAAAGTTAGTTTCCTATTTTATCACCCTGTAAATTAGCTCTGTAATTCTATATAAAGTTGTGTATATGCTCCTTCCAAGACAATACAATCAATTCATTTTTCTCAAATTTTCACATGGTATTAGAGCCAGGTTACGACCTAATCCACATAGTATCTCTTTGGTCATCTCTGCTGCGTTCAAGAACTCTCAAACAGTATTTGGGAGGTTCTTGAGTGTCCTTGATTCTTCTTCGAGATCGGCTACAGATCTGAACTCTACATTTTTGCTTCTTCTGGACTGTTGCGCCATTGGATTCATCCTTTTTTCTTGGATCTCTTTGTAGAGACATCAGATCAGTCTGAAATCTTAGATCTGATGTTGCCCAGAGCAGATTTACTGAATCCCTTTGGTTTCATTTGGATCAGTTTTGATTTTGAGTGGTTTCGATCCACTCTTCAGTTTGGTGGAGCATTACAGTTACCTCTTTTTTTTTTTTTTTACATTGGCTGAAAGATTCTTTAGGCCTTCATCGCCAATCCTTACTAAGTTTTTCAGACCTTCATTGTCTGTTTTTCTCTCTTTCTTGAAGCCCACCCAATATGTCAGAAGCCACCGTATCAAATACCACTGCACAATCGGAAGAAGTTTCCTCACATCAAGCATCTGGCGACCTGCAAAACATTCGGGCAGCATATAGGTTGAACGGGAAAAATTATTTGAAGTGGTCTCAGTTTGTTTGAACATATTTAAAGGGAAAAGGAAAGCTTAGCCATCTCTTAGGGACGGGACCGAAGGAAGGAGATCCAAGATTTGATGCATGGGACGAAGCTGACTCCATGATCATGTCATGGTTATGGAATTCAATGAACCCTGAAATCAGCGACACGTGTATGTTTTTATCCACGGCTAAAGAGATCTGGGATGCCGTCCGACAAACATATTCAAAAGCACGTGATGCAGCACAAGTGTACGAAATCAAAGTCAAGACTGGAGCAACTAAACAAGGCAGCAAGACAGTTACCGAGTATGCAAATTTACTGCAGAACCTATGGCAAGAACTCGATCATTATCGGTGCATTGAGACTAAATGTGCAGCGGATGCAGCAATCCTAAAGAGTTTTATAAAAAAAGATCACGTTTATGACTTTCTTGCAGGACTCAACGCAGAATTTGATCAAGTTAGGGTCCAGATTCTTGGCAAAGAAGAGGTACCATCTCTAAATGAGACTATTTCTCTGATTCATGCTGAAGAAAGCCGTAGGGGGGTTATGCTTGAACCCCAAGTACTAGAAGGTTCAGCCATGACTACAAGGATGGAACAACCGAAAATACTGGAAGGAATGAAGACAGATTTGTCCTCTGCACGGGACAACAAGGAGTCTCTTTGGTGTACCTATTGCAAGAAACCAAGGCACACCAAAGAGAAGTGTTGGAAGCTGAATGGTAAACCATCGAATAGGGAATGGGGCTACCGAGGAGGACAACAGAAGAGTCGAAGTCAAGCTAACTTCACCACAAATCATCCGAGCCAAGAAAAGCCTCCAGACAAGACCGAGTTCAATAAGGAGGAGATCGAAAAGTTAAAGGGGCTTCTGGGATCGTTGGAGAAACCTAGTGGTACAGGCTCTCTTGCAATCTCAGGTAAGTTTTCTATTCCTCACGGACTAAACGTCTCAGATGAACCTATTAGGGATTTATGGGTTATTGACTTAGGAGCCACAGATCACATGACTCACTCCTCACTACATTTTAGCACTTACACCCCCTGCCCAAGCAATCGAAAAATAGCCATTGCAGACGGTTCCCTTACTACCGTAGCTGGCCTTGGGGATATCCCATATTAATCCATCACTTACACTAAAAAGTGTCCTTCATGTTCCAAAATTGTCCACTAACCTGATATCCATCCAAAAACTCACCCATGACATGAACTGTAATGTGCTTTTCTATCCTTCTTACTGTATATTTTAGGACCAGGATTCGGGGAAGAGGATTGGACTTGCTAAGGAGAAGAATGGACTCTACTATCTTGAAGAATCATGCAAATCAAATGTTGTCCAGGATAAGTTATCTCTGTCATTCCTTTCATCATCCAACAAAGACACCATTTGGCTTCATCACTTTAGACTAGGACATCCATCTTTTGGAATTCTGAAAACTATGTTTCCCTCCTTGTTTAAAGGATTGAGTGTTGAATATTTTGCAAAGCACAAGCGTGTGCCCTTTCCAATCAGTAACAAGAGAAGTTCAGTTCCATTCTTTTTGATCCATAGTGATATATGGGGACCCTCCACAGTTCCAAATGTGTCTGGCTCACGATGGTTCGTCTCTTTTATTGATGATTGCACTAGGGTCTCTTGGATCTTTCTTCTTAAATCTAAATCAGATGTAAGTAGTGTACTCCCAAATTTCCATAACATGATCCAAAATCAGTTTGGGGTCAGAATCAAAAGATTTAGATCGGATAATGCACAGGATTATTTCAACCAAACTTTATCCCCATATTTTCAAAAAGAAGGGATTATCCATGAATCCTCCTGCATTAATACTCCACAACAAAACGGAGTAGCAGAAAGGAAGAATGGTCATCTACTAGCTGCAACCCGAGCCTTACTTTTCCATCAGCATGTTCCAAAAACCTATTGGGGGGAAGCTGTGCTTACAACCGCATCATTATAAATCGATTACCTTCAAGGGTGTTGGGATTTAAAACACCAATGGAAACACTTTCTCAATTTTATCCCGATCTACGTACAACAAATAATCTCACCCCAAGAATCTTTGGATGCACTGCTTTTGTCCATGTTCATACCCATGATAGAGGGAAGTTAGATCCAAGAGCCATCAAGTGTATTTTTGTGGGTTATTCGTCCACCCAAAAGGGTTATAAGTGTTACCACCCACCTACTAAAAAATTCTTTGTCTCTATTGATGTCACTTTTGAAGAAAAAACACCATATTTCACTCAACCTTATCTTCAGGGGGAGTCTTTGTCATTCATTGAAGATAAGGACAGAGAATTGTTCCCGCTTGGTCTACCTACAGTTTCTCAACACCCAAACTCATCATCTATACCAGTTCAATCCGTATCTGCACCTATCGAACCACCTCAAACCAAACCAACTTCTTCACCCATTCATACCAGACCCATGACAGAGAATGATGAACTTTGTGACTCTATGAGATTGCAGGTATATTCAAGAAGAAGAAACCAGGATCCTAATCTTGTGCAGGTTCAAGATTCAACTCCTAATCCTGAGAATGAGGTAAATACAGTTCTAGAAATTTCTTCTGAATTAGCATCTAACCAAGATCTTCCTATTGCCCTTAGGAAAGGCACAAGAGAATGCACTAAACATCCCTTATATCCCTTAGCAAATTTTGTGTCCTTTAAAAAATTATCACCATCACATAGGAATTTCCTAGTTAGTCTAAACACCATTCATATTCCTAATACTTTATCTGAGGCATTATCTGATGAGAAATGGAAAGATGCTATGAGAGAAGAGATGCAGGCTCTAGATAAGAATCAAACATGGGAAATTGTTGACCAACCACCAGGAAAGAAACCCGTGGGCTGCAAGTGGGTTTTCACAGTAAAGTATAAGTCAGACGGCTCTCTAGAAAGATACAAGGCAAGACTCGTGGCAAAAGGATATACACAAACCTATGGTGTTGACTATCAGGAGACATTCGCTCCAGTGGCTAAGATGAATACGGTAAGAATTTTGTTGTCACTAGCAGCTAACTTCAACTGGTACTTGGAGCAATTTGATGTAAAGAATGCTTTTCTTCACGGTAATTTAGAGGAGGAGATATACATGGATATTCCTCAAAGCTTCAAAGGAAATCTAAAAGGAAATAAAGTTTGCAGGTTGAAAAAAGCACTATATGGTCTCAAGCAATCACCTAGGGCGTGGTTTGGAAGATTTACTAAAGTTATGCTTGCCATCGGATACAAACAAAGTCAGGGAGATCATACACTCTTTATAAAGCATTCGGATGTAGGGGGAGTCACGACTCTTCTGGTATATGTCGATGACATAATTGTGACAGGAAATGATGAAAAGGAGAAGGAAGCCTTGAGAAGATGCCTAGTCAAAGAATTCGAAATAAAAGAACTTGGGAGATTGAAGTATTTTCTAGGGATTGAAGTAGCTCATTCCAGAGAAGGCATCTTTATCTCACAACAGAAATATGTAACAGATCTTTTAAGAGAGACAGGAAAGTTAGCATGCAAACCATCCTCCACACCGATTGAGCCAAATCACAAATTGGGAGAAGCAAATGAAGATCCAGTCGTGAATAGGGAAATGTACCAAAGATTAGTAGGAAAACTTATATATCTTGCCCACACAAGGCCAGACATAGCATATGTCGTGAGCGTGGCTAGCCAGTTTATGCACAACCCGAAAGAGGTTCACCTACAGGCGGTCTATAGGATACTACATTACCTAAAGGCTAATCCTGGAAAAAGAATCTTGTTTAAAAGAAATACTGGATTAACCCTAGAGGCATACACCGATGCAGATTATGCAGGCTCTCCCATGGATAGGCGGTCCCACTACAGGTTATTGTACGTTCCTTGGAGGAAATCTTGTGACATGGAGTAAGAAGTAGAATGTGGTAGCTAGATCAAGTGCGGAGGCAGAATTCAGGGCAATAGCTCAGGGAGTATGTGAATTACTATGGCTCAAGATAATTTTGGAAGACCTAAAGATCAGATGGGAAGGTCCAATGAGATTATTCTGTGACAACAAGTCAGCTATTAACATTGCTCACAATCCCGTCCAACATGACAGGACAAAGCACATTGAGATAGATAGGCATTTCATAAAGGAAAAGCTGGATAGCGGATTAATTTGCACTCCATACGTCTCAACGAATGGTCAATTGGCAGATGTGCTGACAAAAGGGTTTTGCAGTGTGGCATTCCAAGGACTTATCTCCAAGCTGGGAATGAAAGATGCATATTCACCAGCTTGAGGGGGAGTGTTGGAAAGTAGAAGATTGACTCTCTGATTGATTCTCCATAATTTTAGGTCCATCAGTTTAGGAAACTTAATTTCCTAGAATCATGGGATATTAATTGGAGAATCCCACTGATATAGAAATTAGTTTTTTAGGAAAAGTTAGTTTCCTATTTTATCACCCTATAAATTAGCTCTGTAATTCTATATAAAGTTGTGTATATGCTCCTTCCAAGACAATACAATCAATTCATTTTTCTCTCAAATTTTCACAAACACAGTAATCTCAAATGCAACAATTTGCTTTAGGCCAATCTTAAGCTCCCAACGAGCACATTAATAATTCGTTAAAATAGATAGAAAGAAGTACAGACAGTACCTTGGTTGTGACATCAAATGCAGATGAAGTGCCACCTGTGGCATTGATCCAATTAATAATTCGTTGCCGATGGGCATCTACCAAGGCAAATAAACTCAAAATTTCAGGTTGTCAAGTAAAAGAGACTATATGGTTCAATTAACTGAAAATTCTAAGCCAAAAACAAGTAATAAACGTGCAGCTCAAAGAGCAAAAAAGGCATATAATCCCCAGTTAACTAGGACTTAATGAATGGATGAGACAAAATTTTAGATATTAACTAAGAACATACATTGAAAACTAGATGCAGTATTACATTTTTAAAGTTCTAATGCAGATAGATAATAGTAACAGTATTAGTCTATCTGACATACTGTACCTCAAAACATTTTGAATCTAGGTGGTCAGAGTACCAGTACTGAAGACCATAATAATAATAGTGCAAATTCAGAAACCAGCAAGAACCAAACAAGAAACCAATTGAACAATTTTTTCAGACCTATTCTTAGTAAATGAGGTTTTAAAAATGATAATCTATATGTTAGAATATATTTTCAGAAATAAATTTTGGGGACACAAATGTTCAACCAGAAAGGTACCCTGGAGTGAATAATCTGAAATGAAAGAAGAAAAGATGAGAAAAGGTGTAATTTTTCACTTTAAAATTGTATCAGAGCTTCAGCATTTAATAATGGAGACTGACAACTACTCTAGCTAGAGAAGATAATAACTTGCTTTTCTCCCCTATAGTGAGACATGGAGATAAAATCAAATGATAATGCAGCTACCTTGGTTGTAACATAAATTTCCACCTTCATATGCCAAACTATCCCAATATTCTCCAATAGCAAATGCTGGATTTGAAGCTTCTATATATTCTTTTACATATCCACCCCAGAAGCCTCTGCAAACAGCAAGAGAGGCTTTGAATTTACAGCCATACAACTAGAGATTAAGAAATACGAGAAAAGGCAAGATAAGTAAGTGGAGTGCTTTTATTACAGTATTTGGTTTGTATGAGGAATTGCTATTTTTGGAAGATAATATATAGTCAGAGACCATAATGTAATATCAATACAATTGAGAGTTTTCTTATAATTTTGGATTGTTTTAATATGATATAAAGAGTTTCTCTCATTAGAGATGAGCATATTGGAGTTGGACCAATGATCTCTACTGTCCTCTCTTAGTAGCACTTTTCATAGCTAGCCTTATTCAATTATTGTTTGGTATTTGGCAGTTTTTTGGATTTCTATCAACAGTCTCTTCAATTGATCTCCTTACTCCTAATCTCAGCCTCATCTTGTGGTACCTTTTATCACATTTGGTTTTGATATAAATAAAATAATTACTATAAATAGTAATTATAGGAATTACTGTATTTTGTTTTCCTAAAAATAGTAATTATCTGCAATGGACTGTGTTATTCTTGAACTGCCTAATTTTTAGAGGACTTTTGGAGAACTTTCCAGAACTATTTGATGCTTTAGGAAGAAATCATAGAGATTTTACTTGAAAACTAAAAAAGAAAAACAGATGTCTACTTCAGTTTTGATCATGGTCAACGAAGATTGTTTTTGGGTGGCACTTTGGCATTGTTTGGTCACCTGTATATTTATGCAAAGGTAGGAAGTGACAGAAGGATTTTTTTTTTTAATTTTTTTGTTTTTGTGTGTGTGAAGCAGGGAATAAATGCACACTACTTATGATGCCCAGATATGCATATGGTCATGGACATGAATACCGGAAAACAGGGATATGACTATATTTTCTAAAATCCTAGAAATGGATACAAGTACTGGTTTCCCATGTAATATGCTTATATAAGGAGTCTATACTAGTTTTTGAAGCTAAATGTTATTTCTCAAGGCTTATGTTTTGCCAAGAATTAAATTTCTAATATGTGCAATTTTTTTGAAGTATTTTTAAAACATACATTGTACATATTAAAAGTGTTAATGTTATAAAGACCATCTACAAGTATCCATTGCAATATCCAGGATTGTATCCAACACTGGTGTGCTAAGCATGCATAGGTATCCAGGTACATATCCCACCACTTTTTCCCTCTCTATTTTCACCCAAACTTTATATTGGGGTTACCACTATATTGCTCTGGTGTATGAATTCTTGATTTGTTGACTGTTATCTAGTGGAGATAATACTACTAGTGTGTAAATTGTATCCTTTTGAGTTCTAATAGCATCTTCTAGGGATTCCAGCGACAGTATGGATTATAAGTAACTTTTCCACTAATATCAACTGACCATCAGTAGAAAAGTAAAAAAGTATGTTTAGTTTTCCATCCATAAAACAACTTTGATAAGTTTAAGTAAATTAGGCTAAGTAAAAGAAACTTAGTTATAACTGATCACAAATAACTTATGTGATAAGTTATTTTTGATAAATAACTTACCATAAACCTACCGTCCAACCCAAATTCCACCCAAATGTCCAGCTGCAGCAGGTTTCTATTAGCTTCATGAGGAAAGAAAGTGAAGCTTCAGATCTAAAACTTAAAGGACAGGTGAAGTGGTTCTTCATTTGTGAGCACACTCCTTGGTTATAGGCAACGAATGTTGCATAACAGAAGTTTGTTGAATTGGCGGAGTATTTCCAGCATCAAAATACATTGCACCTCATACGTCATCATCATTGTTATCATTGCACTTTATAAATGTTCAATGAAATATTAAAAAAGACTATAGGTTTCTGTTAAGGGGGAGTCTTTGTCTTGCCTAAGAGCCATTTATTTTTTGTTGTCCTTGTGCATCATTTCAATATCTGATATGTTAAAAGTTTCTGGCAGAGCATTCTTCAAATTATCATACTTGTGGTTTGATCTGTATTAAGTTGGTGGTGTATCACTGTTATTGGGGAATGTGCTAATAGGTGGACTTCATGATCTGTTGTGTCTTAGATAAGAACTATGGGCCTCTATGAGTACTGTCTCCATCATGCCTAGGATAAGAACCATGAGCCACTACCAGTGGGAGGATTTAATGTAATATCAGCCCCATTAGGGATTTTTTGTTTTGACAATTTTGGATAATTTTGATATTATCTAAAGATCTCTCTCATTAGAGAGGGACACATGGGAGCAAAGTATTGTCAGACCAACAATCTCTACTATCTTCTTTCTTATTATTCACTAAACGAGCTATAGTGTAAATAAAAGACAATCCTTCCTAGTATGGACATACACTATCGAGAAGCAACCTAAAAAGGGAATCAACCACTCAACAGAGGCATAAGATGGTGTCAGTGTCGAGTATGTAGGGGTATTTCTGTCTTTATACTTATGTTGAGGTTGCTGATGTGTAATATTATGTTAGAACTAGTGTTCCTCACTTAAGTAGGGGCACATGTGTCTTTTCCATTATGTTAGTAATATAAAACATATCTGGCCCAATGGGAGAGGTAATTTTTCTCTCATTCGAACCAGACTTTTCTTCTCTCCTTTTCTCCTCCTCTCTCTCTCTCTCTCTCTCTCTCTCTCTCTTTCTTCTTTCTTCTCTCTTCTTGACTGTTATCAGGCTAACAGAACTCAAGGGCAGGCCGAATCATAATATGGTATCAGAGCTCAACTAAGCAACTCGGATCTGCCCAGATTTTTGTTTTCTGCGCACCCAGTCTAGGGTTTTCTCCTGGTTTCTTTGCCATCGGTTGGAGATAAGGGAAAGGACCGAAAAGGAGTGGTTGCCCTCTTCCCTTGGAGGTCTCTATGCCTCCAGTTGTGCTGTTCGTGGTCAGTTGCTGTGGTCTCTAAGAAGCCCCTCCCTAATCGATAAAGACAAGAGGGCTGATTTGTGTGGTGCAGTGGGTGTCTTGTGTGGTTTGAATTTCGGGTGATGATGTAAGAGATTTTTTATGCTTTTTTTTTTGTTATGAATCAAATAAGAAGTATGTTTTAGATCGTATGGTGGGATTTCAGACTGTAGTGTGCTAGGGTTTATGCTGTTTTCAGTGTGATTCGAAGGGGGAGTGGTCCTCATATAGTGTGGTGAGATTTCAGGTAGTCGTGGGCTAGGGTTTGTGGTGTAAAGTGTGCAATCTTCAGCAATAACAAGTGCTGAAACCAGTGTGATCAGTGTGTGGTGTAGTCTAGTGTGCAGTGTGCCGAATTCAGCAATAACAGAATTCAGCAATGGGAGATAGCAGTGATAGCAAATCTAATGTGATGATACCTACTAACTACCCGAATGTTCAAATGACCTCCATTAACTTGAATGGAGAGAATTATATACCTTGGGCTAAATCTATAGAAGTTTTTTTGAAGGCAAAAAAGAAGGTGAAACACATAAGGGAGGAAAAACCCTCCACTGATTCTCATGAGTACGATGACTGGGAACAAGAGGATGCACGGATTATCACATGGTTATGGAACAATATGGAACCCAAGATTAGTGTAAATTTCATGTTTCTTGACATTGCCAAAGATGTGTGGGACCATGCTAAGAAGTTGTATTCTAGTAAAGACAATACAACCACAGTATATTAGCTGTATCTGGAATACTTTAATCTGCATCAGGGTAATCAGAGTCTTGAGGAGTACTATGCTAGTATGAGAAACATTTGTAATGAGTTGAATGTTTATCACCCCCCACTTCTGATATCAAAATTCAGCAACAACAAAGAGAACAGCTTGATGTGACTCGATTTTTAGTGGGGCTGAAATCTAAGTATGAACCAGTGCAGGCTCAGATACTAGGAGGGTCAGCTCTCCCTTCCTTAGAAGAGGTGTGACTTCAGAGGATTTCCATTGGATCTGTAGAGAACATTGATGTGGGCCCCACAGCTGTGGTCCCACTCTGTCCGTAGGGTAGAATGTATCTAGTCACAGCTGTGGTCAATTTGTTATTTTGTTATTCCTAGTTGCTGTTTATTTTTCAGTTATGTGTTAGCAGTTATGATGTAAACACCAAGGGCAGATATATCCTTTCATGTAACTAGCATAACATATATATATTAAATTAAAGTGGCGGCGGCAGAATATTGACATTCTGTTCTTCTCCCCAAAATCTGTGTTCTACTGCTCTCTCACCACTCTTTCTTCTACTTCTTCTTCACTTTCTCTTCTCATCGAATCTGAAACTTCTTAGTGATCAAGACTGATAGCAGTCTTGAACACCTACATGGTATCAGAGCCTTAGGGTTTCTCATGTGAGCCTAATACCAGTCGACCACATGAGAATCTCCGAGGACTAGAAGCTGAAAAGGAGGAGTTCGCAGACTGATTCTTGGAGATCGCCAGAGGTGCTAGCAGCTATTGGAAACTTGCTAGGGTTGCAGAGTGTTGGTGGTTAGGAAGGATCAGAGAAGACTAGGGTTCGGGTAACCCTAAAAGGCAGCGAACAATTTTTTTCCTTGTAACTTGTTTACTTTCTAAGATAAGTTCTATCAGAGAAGATAGGTTGGACCTATCTGGAGGGAAAGGCCGAACCATCCTAGGTTTTTTTCTCTTCAATTCACTAGGGTTTTACAGCAAACCCTGGACCGAACTGTGTTTCTCTCTACTCTAGGGTTTGAAAGTGATCTTGCGGCAAGCCCTAGTGTTTGACTGAACCCTGTGATTTACCTCTGATCAGATTCTAGGGTTTCTTATTAACCCTACTGCAAGCCTATCTATACAGTTCTGTTTGGGTTGTGCAACTGAATTGCTAAATTAAGGACTGATTAAACCCTACTGCAAGCATATCACATTTTTTTTAAGCTGTTCTCAGAGTCCTAAGGGGTTAGAGCTCTACGGACAGTTACTGCTGTGTTGGCTAATTGGTTTCAGATCAGAATTATTTCAGTTTTGTGCACATACACTGAGAATACAGATCAGGCCTATACTGTTTTGATTGAGATTGGTAGTTCAAGTGCTGTTTTAAGACTTGACAGAATTAGAGTTTAAAAATCAGGTAGAAGGCAGCCTTGGGAACATCAGTTATGGTAATGTTTCTGAGATGGATGATCAGATTACGACCTTAAAGTTTGATGGATCAAACTATTTGGAATGGGCCCAATCAGCCATGATGGCTATTGGTGGAAGAGGTAAATTAGGGTACCTCTTGGGAGACATGAAAGAACCTCCCAAGGGAGACCCGACATATACCAAGTGGATGCAAGAAAACTACTTGGTTATGACATGGCTGTGTAATTCTATGCAGCCTCATATTAGCTGGAATTATTTGTGGGCTAAGACAGCTAAGGAGATATGGGATGTTATGAAAGAAACTTATTCCCAACCCCTTAATGTTGCCAGAGCATATGAATTGAAATGTGAAGTGAAAAATCTTAGACAAGGAGAGAGACCGGTTTCAGTATATTTCTCTACCTTGCAGTCCCTGTGGCGTGAGATTGATCACTTAGAGACTCTTGAGTGGGAGAGTCCCAGAGATGCACAGATATATAGAAAGCATGTTGAGACAAACAGGGTATTTGAGTTTCTGGCAGGCTTAAATTCAGATTATGATATTGTCCGGCAACAGATTTTGACTAGAGACAGTGTGACTCTCTCTCAGGCATACTCATTTGTACACAGTGAAGAGACTAGAAGGAAGGTTATGATGCAACCTCAGCCACCCACACCAGCCTTTGTAGCGGTTACACCCAAATCAGGGGGTGATTCAGAGAAGGACAGGAGGAAGGAAGACAAGAAGGATGTTGTATGTGAACATTGTAAGAAGCCCAAACATACAAAAGAGACGTGTTGGAAACTGCATCCTCACTTGGTTCCTGCGAAGTTGAGAAACAAGAAGGGCACTGCTCATATTGCCGTAAACACTGATTCATCTGGCACAAAAGGAACATCTTTGGAGACCTTAGCTGCAATTCGGGCTGCCCTAATACAGCTAGAAAAGGAAGTTGGAAATTCAGCTCAGCCACCACAGCCTCCATCAGCCCCTGCCACATCTGCCTTCGCCCATTCAGGTACTCAAGCTTCAGCCTATCATGCCTCAGCTCCAGGTACTACTGAACCTTGTTGGGTAATAGACTAAGGTGCATCTGATCACATGACTAGTTTGCCTTCATTGTTTACTACTTACCATTTGTCTTCCGGTAGGGATAAGGTATCTATTGCTGATGGCTCCCTGGTTCCTATTTTTGGGAAGGGCGACATCAAGCTTTCAGATACTATCTCCCTGTCATCTGTCTTGCATGTTCCTAAGCTTGATACTAACCTTCTTTCAGTCAGTAGTATTACCAAGCATATGAATTGCTCAGTAACCTTCTTCCCTGACCAATGTGTTTTTCAGGACTTAGAGACGCAGAAGATGATTGAGACTGGCCGTGAAGCGAATGGGATCTATCTGCTCGGGGAGCGGTTGTGTCAGGGAGAGTCAGTTGAGAAGATGTCTTTTGTTTCTCAGAGTGTGAGTCCGGTTATGCTTTGGCATAACCGATTAGGTCATTTGTCTTTTCGATCTTTACAAGGTCTGTTTCCTGCTTTATTTGAGTCTATTGAGTTGTCTCAGTTACAGTGTGAAAGTTGTGAGTTTGCTAAGCATTGTAGAAAGCCTTATTTATTGAGTAATAAAAGGAGTGATAATTCTTTTGATGATGTGCATACTGACGTTTGGGGGCCTTATCATATCCCTTCCATGGGTGGGTACAGATATTTTTTGTTATTTGTTGATGACCATACCCGTTTTTCTTGGGTTTATCTCATGCGTTCACGAGATGAGGTACCTTCCCTGACCCAAAATTTTCACCAAATGATTCTAACCCAGTTTGATGCCAAGATCAAAGTTCTCAGATCTGATAACGCAAAGGAATACTTTGCTAAATCATTGACATCTTATCTTCTTCATCATGGGGTTATCCACCAGAGCTCTTGCCCTCATACACCTCAGCAGAATGGGGTTGCCGAAAGGAAGAATAGGCACATTTTGGAAGTGGCTAGAAGCCTCATGTTTACTTCCAATGTTCCTATTCGCTTCTGGGGTGATGCTATCCTCACGGCGGTATACCTTATTAATCGAGTTCCTTCTAGGGTCCTTGATATGCGATCTCCTTTGTCCCTCCTACACCCACGTGAGGACTTGTTTTCTATTCCTCTTAAGACATTCGGTTGTACTTGCTTTGTTCATCTTCTCGGACCCCATCACTCCAAGTTCGAACCCAAAGCCTCCAAATGCATCTTCCTTGGTTCTGCACAAACTCAAAAGGGTTATTGCTGCTATGATCCTGTCTCCGGGAGAAAGTTTGTCTCCATGGATGTCACTTTCTTTGAGGGGACACCCTATTATCCTCAGGTTTCCCCTCGGGGGGAGAGCAGTGAGAGTGGGGGTTTGAGGTCTTGTCTTCAGGGGGAGAGCAGTGAGAGTGGGGCAGTTCCTTTACCTATTCCATTGGGTGATGAGAGCTGCAATGGTGAGGGTAGTCAGAGAGATCAGGAGTTGAGGGAAAGCTGCAGTGGTGAGGGTAGTCAGAGGGATCAGGAGTTGCGGGTTTATCACAGGCGGTGCAAGGCAGGTTGATCATGATCATCAGCAGTCCAGGCTAGCTCCAATCTCATCTGCAGCTCCAGGTCCAAATACTACAGTCCCAGAGCCCACAGAGACTTCTCCTACAGATGATCTTGACCTTCCGATTGCAGTCCGTAAAGGGAAACGACATTGTACTACATCCACAGCCCACTGTATTTCCCATTTTTTATCCTATGATCGCCTATCTCCTACCTATAGGTCCTACCTTAGTTCCATTTCCAATGTCCCTATTCCAAGAACAGTGCAAGAAGCCCTATCCGTCCCTGAATGGAAAGATGCAATGCAAGTTGAGATGGATGCCTTGTTGAAAAACAACACCTGGGAGGTAGTTGATTTGCCCAAAGGAAAGAAACCAGTTGGATGCAGATGGGTATTTACGGTGAAACATAATGCAGATGGATCTATTGAGAGGTATAAAGCTCGGTTAGTTGCAAGAGGGTTTACACAGACTTATGGCATAGATTACTTGGAGACCTTTGCACCGGTAGACAAGATGACTACTATTCGAGTCCTATTGTCCCTTGCAACAAGTCACACTTGGCCTTTATACCAAATGGACGTGAAAAATGCCTTTCTGAATGGAGATCTGTAGGAAGAAGTTTACATGCGTTTGCCTCCTGGATTCTATGATGCAGAAATAGGTAAGAAGGTCTACCGGCTCAACAAGGCTCTGTATGGTTTGAAACAGTCACCTAGGGCTTGGTTCGATAGATTCAGACTAGCTCTTGTGAAGTTTGGTTATGTACAGGCTCAGTCAGATCATACCCTATTCATCAAGAGGGTGGAATCCTCTTTGACACTACTGGCAGTATATGTTGATGATATTGTGGTCACAGGGAATGATAGCCATGAGATTGAGTCTCTTAAACAGCTTCTTCATCAAGAATTTGAGGTGAAGGACCTTGGCATACTCCGGTATTTTTTGGGTATTGAGGTTGCTAGATCCAAACAGGGGATCTTTATTTCTCAAAGGAAATATGTCCTAGACCTGTTGGCAGAAACTGGAAAATTAGGTGTCAAGCCTGCAGATACACCAATTGAACAGAATCACAGGATTAGTGCCGAGAGTGGGGAGCTTCTTGAAGACAAAGTTATGTTCCAGCAATTGGTAGGAAAGCTCCTATATCTCTGCCTCACTCGGCCAGATATTACTTATGCTGTTAGTGTTGACAGTCAGTACATGCATTCTCCTAGAACCACACATCTTCTTGCGGCAAAAAGAATCTTAGCCTACTTGAAGAGATGCCCAGGTAGGGGTATACTATTCAAGAACAACAATCACATGAAGGTGGAGGTCTATACGAATGCTGATTGGGCTGGGAGTGTTGATGACAGAAGGTCTACCTCAGGATATTGTGCTCTTGTGGGAGGAAATCTTGTCTCCTGGAGAAGTAAGAAACAAAGTGTTGTCTCCCGGTCAAGTGCGGAAGCAGAATACAGGTCCATGGCCAACGAAGTGGCTGAAATCCTATGGCTAAGATCTCTACTTAAGGAGTTGGGTATTGAGTATGAGAAGCCCCTGATGTTGTATTGTGATAATCAAGCCGCCATTAATATAGCACATAATCCAGAACAGCATGACAGAACCAAACACATTGAAGTTGACCGCCACTTTGTACAAGAGAGGGTCTCATCTCAAGAAGTATGCCTCCCTTACATCACATCCAGTATGCAACTAGTAGACATCCTCACTAAAGTTGTATCAAGAAAAAAGCTAGAAGCGGATCTATCCAAGTTGGGAATGATGAACATATACTCCCAACTTGAGGGGGAGTGTAGAGAACATTGATGTGGGCCCCACAGCTGTGGTCCCACTCTGTCCGTAGGGTAGAATGTATCTAGTCACAGCTGTGGTCAATTTGTTATTTTGTTATTCCTAGTTGTTGTTTATTTTTCAGTTATGTGTTAGCAGTTATGATGTAAACACCAAGGGCAGATATGTCCTTTCATGTAACTAGCATAACATATATATATTAAATTAAAGTGGCGGCGGCAGAATATTGACATTCTGTTCTTCTCCCCAAAATCTGTGTTCTACTGCTCTCTCACCACTCTTTCTTCTACTTCTTCTTCACTTTCTCTTCTCATCGAATCTGAAACTTCTTAGTGATCAAGACTGATAGCAGTCTTGAACACCTACATTATCTACTGAGAACTCTAATGTTTCCAATAGATCAGCCTTTGTAGTATCAAGGGGCCGTGGTGTTAGAGGTGGAATTCGGGGAGCTCAGTCTGGTCGTAGTGGTAGCAGTGGTCCGGTATATGGCTGGAGTGGTGGTGGTGGACCTACATACAACCATGGTGGTAGTCGTACTGGAGGTAGAGATTCAGGGGGAGCCCGTGGTAAAGGACGTGGTTCAGGTCCAAGGAAGTGTACTCATTGTGGTATGGATGGACATACCATTAATTATTGCTATGACTTGCATGGTCCACCCTCAACCTGGGCCAATCATGCCATGACTAGTGACAATAGTTTTAGACAGGAGAGTCGTTCAACTAATCAGATACTTCCTACATCCACATATGTTCCCGGGAAGGAGATGATGAGTGTCCCCCGTGATGAGTATGAGAGGTTTGTCCAGTCCACATCTCAGAAGAAGACGGCTACTCTCGCACACTCAGGTATGGCTTGTTTGGCATCCACACCCAATCCCTGGATTATTGACTCTTGAGCCTTTGATCACATGATTGGAACTCCAGGTGTGTTTTCTTCCCTCTCTCATTGCTCAACATCACAATCTGTTACCCTTGCTAATGGTTCCACATCCTCCATTTGTGGTGTTGGCAATATTAACATGACCCCCTTATCTTTATCCTCAGTTTTGTATGTCCCTAAATTTTCGTTTAACCTTATGTCTGTTAGTAAGTTGACCAAGTCACTCAATTGCTCTATTACTTTTTACCCTTCTTCGTGTGTTTTTCAGGATCTCAAGACGGGGATGAAGATTGGTGGAGGTCATGAAGCTGGTGGATTGTATTATCTTGACGGTGGTTGAAGAACATCAACAACTCTCCAGTCATCTCTCTCCTCTCTAGTGGCATTGTCGATTTGGTCATCATTCGCTGAAAGTTTTGAAGTCTTTGGCCCCTTCGTTGAGTCAACTTTTTGTTTTAGATTGTGAGTCGTGTCAGTTGGGGAAACATCATCGTGTTCCCTTTAGTCCTAGGGTTGATAACCGTGTGTCAAGTCCTTTTTCTTTGGTTCATTCAGATGTTTGGGGTCCTTATAAAGTGATGTCATACAATGGGTGTAGATATTTTTGTCATTTTGTTGATGATTATTCAAGGATGATGTGGCTCTATTTAATGAAAGAAATGAGTGAATTGTTTACCATCTTTCAAAAATTTTATGCTAAGATTCGCAACCAATTTGGTGTTCATATTAAAATTTTTCAATCCGATAATGGCCGTGAATATTTCTCTTCATCATTTCAAGAATACTTGGACCAATATGGCATTATACATCATACCTCATGTACCTACACCCCACAACAAAATGGTGTGGCTGAGAGAAAGAATTGTCATCTTTTGGAAATAGCTCGATCCCTCATGCATCACATGAATGTTCCCAAACCCTTTTGGAGTGATGCGGTGCTTACTTCGTGCTTCTTGATTAATCGGATGCCCACGTCTATCATTGATGGTCATTCCCCATTCATTACCTTGTTTCCCACCTTGTCTCCGTTTCCTCTTTCTCGTTGGGTTTTTGGGTGTGTTTGCTTCGTCCATAATCTGGGCCCCGGGAAGGACAAGTTAGATGCACGATCCATTAAGTGCATCTTCCTTAGCTATTCTTGAACCCAGAAAGGGTATAAGTGTTATCGTTCTAGTTCTCGTCGTTCCTTTGTGTGTGCTGATGTTACCTTTTTTTAGTCTACTCTGTTTTTCTTAGGGTCCGGTGATATTTCTTCTTATCACCTCCTCCTCTTCCTCTTCCAGTTGCGGATTTTGTTCCTCTTGTTCCAGCTATGACGAAGTCCTTGCCTCCAGTGCCACCACTTGTTGAACGGCCACCTATCCATCAAGTGTATACACATCACCCACATGTACCGGCTGCTCCTCCTCCAGCTCCATCAATGTCGACAGATCCGACAGTTGTCCCCACACCAGCCCCAAACCTAGTATCTGATCTTGATCTTCCCATTGCCTTACAGAAAGGTAAATGCACTTGTACCCTTCATCCTATTTCTAATTATGTTTCACTCACTCACCTTTCCGCTTCCCATCACTAGCAAGGTCTAAACGTGGTATTAATTTGTGTCAGAGAAAATATGTGCTTGATTTGCTAGAGGAAACAGGTTTGTTAGGTGCTAAACCAGCTGAAACACCTATGGAAACAAATACTAAGCTGAGTAGTGATATGGGTGAAGTGTTTGAAGACCCTGGCAGATATCAGCGACTTGTAGGTAAACTGAACTACCTAACTATTACTTGGCCAGATATTTCATTTGCGGTTAGTGTGGTAAGTCAGATCATGCAGAAACCTCTGGTTCCTCATTGGGATGTGGTTCTAAGAATTGTGAGATATTTAAAAGGGGCTCCTACTCGTGGTTTGGTATACAAAAGTGGGGGAAAACTTGAAATATAAGGATATATTGATGTTGATTGGGCCGGTTCTATGTCTGATAGGAGATCTACCACAGGCTATTGCACTTTTCTTGGGTGTAATCTGGTGACATGGAAAAGTAAGAAGCAAACAATCGTGGCGAGAAGCAGTGCAGAGGCAAAATATAGAGCTATGGCACATACCACTTGTGAATTAGTGTGGCTAAGGAGCCTCCTACAAGAGATAGGATACAATGTTAACAATCCAATGAAGCTCTACTGTGACAATCAGGCTGCAATTCCTCTTTCTTCTAATCCGGTGTTTCATGAAAGAACCAAGCACATAGAGGTTGACTGTAGGGCTGTTCATAAGAAGACCCAACCCGACCAAACCGATCAACCCAGACTGACCCAACCCGAATCGACCGGGTTTTCTTCAGCACCGATCGGTTTCAGGTTGTAAAAAATCATAACCGATGGTTCGGGTCGGTTTCGGTTTTCATATGTGAAACAGAAACTGACCCGAACCGAAGCCGACTTAGTAGTTAGTAGTTAGTTCCTAGTTAATATTTACAACCTACTTAGTTCCTACTTAACTAAGTTGTCTCTATCCTAGTTACAACCTAACTTAATTTCTAGTCTTCTAGTTAGGAATGACATTAATGGCAAGTATTGTAAGACAACTAAACAAGGAATTTTTTTGGAAAAGTTTAAAGAAAATAATCAAAGGATCCTAGTTTTTATGGTCTTTTACACCAAATAGGCAACCAATTACAATTAGAATTAGGTGTCCTTTTTTACTTAGATTAGAAGGTTTCTTGAAATATACAAATTTCAGTCTTCTTTCTCTAATACAGTTTGACTTTCTATTTTCTTGATAGCTTCTATTATAAGTTGGTCCGCCCCCTACCAATTTCAGTCTTCTTTCTCCAATCTACCAATTTATTACCATGGTTGAACTTAGAGCCGAAACCGACCCAACCCGACGCAAACCAACTAGGTCGGTTTTTCTTAACGCAGGGTCGGTTTCGGTTTCAATTTCAGGTAACCCGACCAGGTCGGGTCGGTTGAAAAAATCTCGGTAAACCGACCCAACCCGACCCGTGAACAACCCTAGTTGACTGTCACTTTGTGAGAGAGAAGGTGCTGAGTGGAGTGATAGACACTACATATGTTAACACAGGGAACCAGTGGGCAGACTTATTTACTAAAGGATTGAGTCGGGGAAGAGTGCACTACATATGTAACAAACTGGGATTATATGATATATACTCACTAGCTTGAGGGGGAGTGTTAGTGTCGAGTATGTAGGGGTATTTCTGTATTTATACTTATGTTGAGGTTGCTGATGTGTAATATTATGTTAGAACTAATGTCCCTCACTTAAGTAGGGGCACATGTGTCTTTTCCATTATGTTAGTAATATAAAACATATCTGGTCAAATGGGAGAGGTAATTTTTCTCTCATTTGAAGTAGACTTTTCTTCTCTCCTTCTCTCCTCCTTTCTCTCTCTTTCTTTCTTCTTTCTTCTTCTCTCTTCTTGACTGTTATCAGACTAACAGAACTCAAGGGCAGGCCGAATCATAATAGATGGTAACTATTTCAGAATTCAGGATGGATGAACACGTAATCATTTTTAATATAGATCACATAGAATAAGTTAAGATGGATTTCTCAGATTAGATTGGCAATAAAAGGTTAACATGAAGGCTAAAGTTGTGCAGAAAATGTGGATTTACTATGATCTCAAGGACAATCATGAAAAAGAATCACTTTCAAATATGGACAATAAGAAGAGAATTTAAGAATGTAGGCACTTATGATACACAAATATGTCTACATCTATCAACATAATACAACCAGGGCATGGATATGGGATTTGTGTAGGCTATGTCTTAGGGCCTGTTTGTTTGCCAATATATTGGGCGAGGGGGAATGTTGGTCAATGTGGAAGTTGACCAACTTCCCCACGTTCTTTTGCAGGGAAGTGTAGGGCCCAAGGAAAGTGAACTTTCTTAGGTAAGTTTTACCCTTATCCCGGGTGGGTAAATCACTTACTCATGGAGGAGGAAAGTTGTCCAAACTATTGTGTGATTAAAATACCCCTGCCAGCACATAGAAGTTAGGGATCCTTTGGGAAACTGTCTCATTTACCCAGCTAACATTTTCCCGACAAAAGAACATAGGTAAGTGCATTTTACCTGGGTAAACAACTTCCTAGAAAATGAATGAGGACTTGGTATGGTAAAGGAATATGTAGCTAAAGGTTAAAAGAGTATGTTACATGAGACTAGCATTTCCACCATCCCTACACATCAGAGCAACACAGATGGAGACTAGCATGCTTGCAAATAAGATTCTACATAAACGAAGGAATCGGATACTTCTTTTAAGGAACTTTTGGATTTGGATGAGGGAAAAGTTTCAAGATATCACTATTGATAATGTGGTGAGTTGGCTTCATGTAGCTACTTAACTGACTATAGGACAAATTTCTGAAGTGACTTCATTTCCACCATCCCTTGGAACAGTTAAGCTTAACGTTGATGGAATTCTCTATAACATTGGGAGGTCAGCAGTAATTATGGAGGATCTATATTATTTGTGTATTCAAGATATATTGGTGTATGAACTCCTTCAGAGCACAGTTGTTTCATTTCTCAAGGGGCCAAGACATGCCTTCTCCTGGGTTTGATGGAGTGGGCAGCCAATTCTATAGATGATAGAGTAATGAGTAGTATAGGCAAGACTGAGTTCTACTGGGTTACAGTTTCCAGATTAGGTTTGATATTTTGGGGGTTCTCTTTGCTGTCACTATACTGGGGGAATTGTGTGGTCTAGGGTGCAAGCCATTGTTCTCTTATCAAGGTTCTAAATATCATATGATACGCTGGATGGGGCGTATCAGCCTGTATCACTGCCCGCTTTTATTTTTTTTTAGTTTTTTTTCAAACCTGTTCAGGGGGGTCGGTATAAGGCCTGTCTACCCCCTGAAACAGGTCAAACCCCAAAACACTTACTGTAGGGGTGTATTGGAGGGTCACCAGATATGTATTGGCCTATACACTCCAATACATTGCAAAATTTCAATCCCTGCTCTTATTGTTATTTTTTATATCTTTAGTAAAATAGTTAAGTATTTAATACTCGCATTAATCAACCAGTTAAGACCACTAAGAAAGTCTTGTATTTGGGACTTCTGTTTCTTTATAATGCATTTTTAACTGCCTCAATGGAGATACTGGTTTAGAAAAAAAAAGTGGAGATTTAATAGGAAAATAAAAGTTGTGCCCTTTATGCAGTACCAAGGATAGAGTAAAGAAACCAAAAAAATTAAAGAATAGAAAAAGAATAGGAACCCCTTACCTCACAAAATCAAGGCGCCATCCATCAAAACCAATGCTATTACGAAGCCAATTTAGCCACTCCTTGATATCTTTTCGCACAAAATCTTGGGAATGGTCGATGTTGGGTGCTGCATGAAATATATCACCTGCAGACAGATAGGTACAAAGGTAATCAAGTGAAATCAAAATCCAATTATCAAGGTCAGTAGCTGGCAAGAAATCATGAAAAAGAAATCTTATTGGCTTCTGGTTATAAAATTTGTAATATTTTCCTTCTAAACAAGACTTTAATCAAAGGGCACAATCATGCATGATAATTTGGAAGCTTGGTGGCTTCTGAGTGTTTATGCGTGAGGGCCAAAAAGGGGCTCCAGATGAAGTGGGGGATATAGACTTCTGGGAGTTCATTATTGGAAGTCAGATACAGAAGATAGCTGCCCATATCATTTCTATAATTTGAATCTTACATCAGCAGTGGAAGTAAAAGTATAATGTGCACAACAGATAGGATGGTTTATGAAATTATGATCATTTGGAATGAAAGTTCTGGGTATAATGTGCAGAGCAGATAGGAAAGTTTATGAACTGAGGATTTAATGTGTACATCTGCTGCCAGCACTGCAGATGTACATGCTAAATCTTCAGGGTGAGGTCAAAACAGATTAGTGCTCTTTTGATCAACTGAGGATTTATGCAGTTAAAATTGTTTTAGCTATCTCTTTGTGCGCTGGAGAAGGGGGCTTCTAAATCTTTCCTATTTGAGAAAGGAAAACTTTTATTAGTATAGACTTCCCAAACTCCTAGTCCTAGTTTATTTGAACTTAGAAGGAAAAAGCTGCTACAATATTCATTTTGAGAGCATAACTTAAATAAAAGGTCACTTTACAATTCAGTTGTATATGGTGCAGAATTGTTCTTTAGAAGAAATCGAGAAATTACATACTTAGAATCTTTTTGATAGCAAAAGAAAAATAAATTTTATAAAAAATAAGAGTCTGATTACATCCATAACAAGGTGTTATGGTAACACCTTAGAAAAAAAAAAAAACTAATCGTAGATACAGACAGAATCACATTCCAGCACCTCCAAAAAATCTCTGCTGAACTCATTTAAGAAATTTGATCAGTAAGCAAATTAGTCAACCCACTTACGAGAGGAGGGTTTGGACATGTGGCCTACAAGGTGCTTAATTCATGCCATCGCTAACAATGTGTTTAGTTGCAAAGAAAATAGAATAGGGAAACAAAAATTTAAAAGAAGGTGACTCTCCTACCAATAAAAAAAAATGACTTGGTTTAGATGATAAGGAAAGGCAAAGAAAAACAATGGGTGTGATGATTTATATTCGTCAGTTTCAGATCTGAACTTGATGTAAAGAAGAAGAGAGAGAGGGAGAGAAGAAAAGAAGGAGAAATAGAAGAAGAAGAAACCTGTTCGAACCCAAAAGAAGAGAATAAAATAGTCCGCATTCTCTCTTAGGTCGGCCAGGATATATAGTTTACTAAAATAAATAGCAAATGTCTTTTATACCCCTATTTAAGTTGGGACACATCAGCACTAACTAAAAGACACATCACCATATTAATAAAACTCAAATGATTATTCTACCCTTATTTAGTCGACACTAACAATGGGCATCTTTCTTTTCTTTCCTTTTTCTCTTTCTTATTTTTCTTCTCTCATTTCCTTACAACCAAAAACAGTGTAAAGGAATAAATTGGGAGCATGTTTGTTAATCGGTCATTTAGTTAAAGTTTAAATGACCCAATTAAGCTTGGAGACCTTCTTTGGGGCTCAATAGAAGTCACCATGTTCCTCTCCCTACCCTTTTGAATAAAATAATTAAATGTTTGGATAACCACTACTAGTCAGGTAAACATCTATGAGGCCATGCATACCAGGATTGTGCAAAAGGGACAATCCAGAGGGTTCTCTATTTGATGGAGAGTTAGAATTTTGCAGGACAAATAGGTGGGGTTGTTTAGGAAACTTTCCTAATTGATCCGAGTAGACACCTATTTTCCATATATAGATGGATAGATATACATAGCCATAATAATGATCCATTTCTGCAGATACTGAAGCAAGGAAAGAATTCATGGAGAAACAAATCGTTTTATTTTTTCCATTTCTAGACCAATTTCATAATTTTTATGTCATAGGATATTGATATTGTTTGAGCATTTTTTTTTTTTAATTTATATTGTAGTTGCAGGTGTCTTAAGAATAGGGTTATGCTTTCTATAAATATATTGTTGTTTCAATATTATTATTTGTGGTACCTTTTGGACTTGCTATTTAAATTAATTCACATAATTGCATGGTATGGGAGGAAAGGAATGCACGAATCTTCAATGAGAAGTATCAATCAAAACAAGAAATTGTTGAAACCATAAAGATAAGAGTTGCAAACTGGGTAAAATCACTAGAACTCTTGTAAATCTTCTCAATGGTTGACATAATTAGGGCGTGGAATGAAGTGGCACAATCTAGGAAGAAGGAAAGGTAATGGAATGGAACCCCCAGCTAATAAAAAAATCAAGCTGAATTTTGTTGGAAGCTCTATGGGAAATCCAGGATTGGCAGGCATTGGTGGTGTGTTTAGAGATTCCTCAAGCAAAGTGGTGGCAATATATTCAGGCCCGTTAGGGGTAGGTGATTTAAAAAACTTGCTAAGCAGGCCTTGATTTAAAAAACTTAAAGATTGAAGGTAATTCTAAACTGGTGATTTCTTGGATTACCAACAGAGATAATGTTCCATGGATTTACAGACATTCCATAAGGAAGATTGAAAGCCTTGCAAGGGAGCTAAATGCATCTTTTACATGGATTAGGAGGACTGCAAATGGGATGGCCGACTCATTAGCCAAACAGGGGGTCTAAAGGAAGCAATTATTTTGGGCTTTATTGTAATATTCTGTAGGGCAATGACCGTCTTTTTTTGCTTTACTGTAATTCTGTAATTCTATATCTTGTTCACTTAATTAATAAAATTCTTCTTTGCTGATAAAAAAAAGTTACTAGAGTTGTCTAGGAGTTGAAGTCCTTATTGAAGTGTCCTTATGGGTAACTTTTTTTTATGGATAACATATTAAATTTTATAGATTGTGAGAAAAGTGTATACAACCAGTGCCTAGCACACCAAAACAGGCCAGATAATACAAAAACTTTCTAAACTAATTAGGTTTACATCAAGAAGCCCATTTGTACCCCAAAAGAGCTGCTTTTTGTTCACCCCGTGTTGAGAGCCCTAAGCACCGACTGAAAACACTTGATAAAATGTCCTTTCCCCAAGATTTTTCCTTTCTCATAACTGTTCTGAACTGCCATGTAACCGGGTTATCATTTCTAAGTGTAGAGATCATTAATGTGGTCCCCATCTGTTTTATTAGTTTATTATGTTTAATGTTTAGTGTTTCTGTTTAGTTTCAGCCAACAGTTATTTTCTGTTAGTAGTTATTTATATTTTTTGTAAACAGTAGGGGCAATTCAGGTTTTTCCCCTTTATTTAATTGTTAATATAAATAGCAGTTAGGGGGCGACAGTCAAACTGATCACCCATATTCTGACTTCTTCTCTTCGTTTTCTCCTTCTCTTCTCCTCTCCTTCTTCTCTAATTCTCAGATCTTTTTTCTTGATTCTATATATTATATCTAGGACTGATTACAGTCCCACTCGACAACTTGGTATCAGAGCCAACCTAGGGCTTCTCATGTCAGTCTAATCAGGCTGACTACATGAGAACTTCCTTGGGTTGGAAGTTTTCAGCAAAACAAGACCATCGGCTGATTATTGGAGATTGTTGGCAGTGTGCAGCTACTACTCAAGAGGCCATAGAGCCTTGGAGAGTGTCCAGCAATCAGGAAGAGTCAGAAGAAGGGAAGAATTTTCAAAATTAGGGTTCAGACTTGGTTTTGAAGGTGGCGGCCAGAGTTTTTTCTGAAGTCGAGTTCTTTTTAGATTGATCTATTAAAAGAACCTTTTTGGTTATTCTAAGAGGTGTGGCTGAGAGATCTCCCTTCTCTCCTGAGTCTTTGGGGTTTTTCTTGACCTACGACTAGTTCTAGCATTAAAACCCTAAACCTTTGACTGTCGCCAATTCTAGGGTATCAGTTAAATCAGTTACAGATTTGCAGACCAAGGTATTTAGTTTTCTGGAAGAACAACAGAGCTGTTCTATTATTTCTGGGTGGATTGCTGACCTAGAAGGGTAAAGTAGGTTCGGCTGTTAACAAATTCTGGGTGTAATTACCTAGTCTCAGTGCTAAAAGAGGTGTTTTTTGACCTTTATCTTGACAAAGAATGGAGTTTAAGAGCCAAGGGGAAGGTGTTCTAGGGGCCGGAAGTTCAGGTAACATGTCTGAGAACACTTTTTAGACTACCACTGTCAAGTTTGATGGTTTAAATTACTTGGAATGGGCTCAATCAGTCATGATGGCTATTGGGGGTAGAGGAAAACTGAACTATTTGATGGGGGATGTGAAGGAACCGACTAAGGAGGACCCAACCTATGCCAAATGGGTTTAGGAGAATTATTTGGTTATGACATGGCTGTGTAACTCCACGCAGCCCCACATCAGCCGAAATTACTTGTGGGAAAAAACAACTAAGGAAATTTGGGACATCATGAAAGAAACCTATTCCCAACCTCTTAATGTTTCTAGGGCCTATGAGCTGAAATGTGAAGTAAACAACCTTAAGCAAGGAGAGAAGCCAGTCTCAGTTTACTTCTCACCCTTGAAATCCCTGCGGCATGAAATTGATCACCTAGAGGCAATTGACTGGGAAAGTCAAAAGGATGCACAAACTTACAGGAAGCAAGTGGAAACTAATAGGGTGTTTGAATTCTTAGCTGGCCTGAATTCTGAGTATGATATTATGAGACAACAGCTTCTCACGAGAGAAAGTGTGGCCTTATCACAAGCCTATGCCTTAGTGCACAGTGAAGAAAGTAGGAGGAAAGTTATGCTGCAGCATCAACCTTTTGAATCAGCCTTGGCAACAGTCAAACCGAAGTTTGGGGGTGATAAGGAGAGGAATATGAAAAAGGAAGATAAGAGAGAGCTAGTATGTGAACATTGCAAGAAACCAAAGCATACTAAAGACACATGTTGGAAGTTATATCCACATCTAGTTCCAGCAAAGCTCAAAAACAAAAAGGGAAATGCTAATATGGCTATTACTACTGATGGAGCACCCTCGTCGAGCACAAGAGCTACATCCCTAGACACCTTAACTACTGTCTGGGCTGCTTTGACTCAGTTGGAAAGTGAAGTTGGCAATTCAGCACCATTATCTCAGTCATTAGTCACAACATTTGCTGCTCCCACTTCAACATTTGCTCATTCAGGTACACGGGCCTTAGCTTATCATACATCAGCCCCAGGTAACACCGAACCTTGTTGAATAATAGACTCAAGTGCATCTGATCACATGACTGACTTATCCTCACAGTTTGCTACCTATCACTTATCCTCAGGCAGAGACAAAGTTTCTATTACTGATGGCTCTCTGTTCCTATTTCTGGCAAGGGAGACATCAAATCGTCCAATGCCAATTCTTTGTTTTCAATTTTACATGTCCCTCAACTTACTACTAACTTGCTTTCTGACAGTAGTATTACTAAAACCCAAAATTGTTCAGAGACATTCTTTCCTGATCGATGTTCTTTTTAGGATTTGGAGACAAAGGTGATTGGGATTGGACATGAGACGAACGGAATCTACTTGCTTGGAGGGAACTCACATGGGGAAGGTAGTGAAGTTGGGAGATCCTTTGTTTCTCAGTCTATGGGTCAGGTTATGCTTTGGCATAACTGGTTAGGTCATTTATCTTTTAGGTCTTTGAAAAGTTTATTTTCTAGTTTGTTTGAGTCAGTTCAAATGTCTGATTTGAAATGTGAAAGTTGTGAGCTTGCAAAGCATTGTAGAACAACTTATCCCTTGAGTAATAAAAGAAGTAGCATTCCTTTTGAAATTGTGCATACTGATGTTTGGGGACCTTATCACATTACTGCTATGGGGGGTACAGATATTTCTTGTTGTTTGTCGATGACTATACTCATTTCTCATGGGTTTACCTTATGCATCCTCGAGATGAGGTTCCCACCTTAGCCCAAACCTTTCATTAGATGATTTTGACCCAGTTTGGGATTAAAATCAAAATCTCCAGATTTGATAATGCAAAAGAGTACTTTGCAAAACCCTTAACCTCATATTTCCTTGACCATGGGATTATTCATCAAAGTACTTGTCCTCATACTCAGCAAAATTGGGTTGCTAAGGGAAGAATAAACACATATTGGAGGTAGGTAGAAGCATTATGTTCAGCTCCAATGTTCCTATACGATTCTGGGGAGATGCCATTCATACAGCTGTATACCTCATCAACCGAGTTCCTTCACAGGTTCTAGACATGAAAGTTCCGTTTACCCTCTTATATCCTAATGAAAAGTTGTTCACTATCCCCCTTGAGACATTTGGATGTACTTGTTTTGTTCAAACCCTTGGACCTTGTTTTCTTGGTGCTGAGATGGTATGATTCCAGAACAGGGAGAAGAGAAGAAGGAGAAGAGAGAAGAGAGAAAAGAGAAATAGAATTGAGAGAGGAAAAGTCAACTGGCAGCGCCAATTTGTTTAGTATTTATACTAGGGCGACCATACATAAAAAATAAAGGGAAAATTACAAAGGAGCCCCTGTGGCACTAAACTTAAAATAAACTAAGTTATTTCAGCACTCCCCCTCAAGTTGGGACATAGATGTCAATCATGCCCAACTTGTCACACAAATCATTGTGTCGCGAGTGATGTAAACCTTTTGTAAATATATTTGCACATTGCTCTTTGGAACTCACATATGGGGTGCACACTTCCCCATTAACAATTTTCTCTCTAATGAAGTGTTTGTCGACCTCTATATGCTTAGTTCTATCATGAAAAACTGGATTGGCTGCAATATTGATGGCGGCCTTGTTATCACAATACAAGGACATAGTGCCATCAACAGGAAAACCCAGTTCGTTTAACAGATTCTTTATCCACATGCCTTCAGCCACCCCATGGGACATTGCTCTATATTCAACTTCAGCACTAGACCTAGCCACCACATTTTGTTTCTTGCTTCTCCGTGAAACTAAGTTTCCTCCCACAAAGGAACAATACCCACTAGTAGACTTTTTGTCATCAACTGATCCAGCCCAATCAGCATTTGTATATACTTCAATGTTCAAATGACCATTCTTTTGGTATAATAAACCAGCTCCAAGAAACCTCTTTAGGTATCTAAGTATTCTTTTTGCTGCCTCTAAGTGTGTAGCCTTAGGAGCATGCATGAATTGACTAAGAACACCTACAGCATAAGCAATGTTTAGCCTGGTCATGGATAAATACAGTAACCTTCCCACAAGTCTCTGCATAATCTACACCATATACCTGGGTAAACCCTTTTGCCACCAACCTAGCGTTGTACCTTTCTATCGTGCCATCAGCCTTGTGCTTCACTATGAACACCCACTTGCACCCTACCGGTTCCTTACCCTTAGGAAGATCCACTAATTCCCACGTACCATTTTTATGTAGGGCATTTATCTCTTCTTTCATTGCATTTGTCCATTCAGGTACTAAGAGAGCTTCTGCCACATTTTTAGGGATAGGGACACCGTCAATGGAACAAATGAAAGCACGAAAGGAGGGTGAGATGTTCTCATAGGTAACAAAGTGGGTAATAGGATACTTGGTGGTACAAGACCTAACTCCCTTTTCACAATGGGAATGTCAAGGCCATCACCAGATGCAATATCTATGGCAAGAGGATCAGGAACATCAATAGGAATGATAGTACCTGGTTCGATATGATCTGTCCCCGGTGAATCCGATGATGCTGGCGGTACAGTTTCAAGTTGCTCCATAGCTCTTGAACTTAGTTGGCTCCTGCAACGACAAAAAACACGGAATGGAGGAGGGTCAAGCAAAGGAGGGAGAACAACCTGAACTGGTTTCTCCTCCACCTTACTCTCCCCCTGAGGAGAAACCGGGAAAAAAAAGATTACTTTCAAAGAAAGACACATCCATAGAGACAGTACTTCTTGGAAACGGGGTCAAAGCATCAATAGTCCTTTTGGGAAGAAGGATAACCCAAGAAAGACACAAGGAATGGTATGAGGATCAAGTTTTCCACGAGTAGGAGAAAGGTCCTAGACGAAACAATGACAACCAAACACACGGATAGGAATAGAGAAGAGGGGAGCCTTGGGAAAAAGAAGTTGATGGGGGACCTTGTACCCTAACAAGCGAGATGGCATATGGTTGATGAGATAGGCAGCACACAACGCAGCATCCAACCAGAAACGTTTAGGAAGAACTTCAAGGAGGTGATGATTCTTTCTTTCAGCAACACCATTTTGTTGGGGGGTTCTAGCGCAAGAGCTATGGTGTATGGATCCGCACGAAGAAAAAAAACTCCGTGAAATCACTATGGAAATATTCTTTAGCATTGTCTGACTGGAAAATTTGGATTTCCATTTGAAACTGAGTGAATATCAGGCGTTGGAAATCTTTAATGATTTTTGGTACTTCATCTCTGGACCGTATAGAGTACACCCATGTATATTGGGAGTAGTCATCAATAAGTGTAATGAAATATCTATAGCTAGACTCGGATGTTAAAGTAGCAGGGCCCCAAACATCAGAATAAACAACGGAAAGGAAAATTAGATTTATTATTTCTTGAAGTAAAGTGATTTCTACAATGTTTGCTCAACTGACAAGTTTGACATGTGAAATCCGACACTGACACTGATTTAAATAAATATGGTAACAAAACTTTCAATGACTCAAAAGATAAATGACCCAAACGACTATGCCATAACAGGACTTGACTCTTATTAGACAGACTCTTAGACTCAATAGCCGCAAGACAAGCTTTATTCTCCAGCATGTAAAGACCATCTACCATACGACCTCTACCAATCGTCTTCCCAAAGGCCAGACCCAGCAAACACAATTACCAAGAAGGATATTTTTTGTCAAAGAACTAACATAAAGTAGGTTGGTATGAAATCTAGGGACATGTAGGATAGAAGATAAGGTAATATCATCAGTCACTCTAACTGTCCCTTTCCAAGCAATTGGAATATGGGAACCATCTGCTGTAGAGACACTGTCTCTACCAGAGCACAACTAATAAGAACTGAAAAGTATTGGAAAATTAGTCATGTGCTCAGATGCTCTTGAGTCTATAATCCATGGAGGTCCCTCCTTACCTGAAGTGGATGCAAGATTTGCAGCTGCATATGAACTACCTGTATGAGCAAAAGAAGTTGTGTAGTTGGCTCCTGCACTCTGTTGTCCATCTAAAAGGCTAGAACTAGTTGTATCTTTCTTACTCATAAGTTGTCCAAACCTCTCCAGTTCTGTTCTCGCTGCTGCTACTGCAATGGATTCTCAATCAGTTTGGGAAAGAGGGGCCGAAGAGTCTCCTGTGGTGGCCACATTTGCATTTCCCTTCTTGTTCTTGATCCAAGTTGGCATAAGATGTGGATGGATCTACCAACAAGTATCTCTGGTATGCTTAGGCTTCTTACAGTAATCACACACCAAGTCCTTCTTATCCTCTCTCCTAGTCTCATTGCTCCCCTTGTCTCCATTTGGCTTAGGTTTGGTTGTAATAAACATAGCCGACTGGTCAATCCCAGGCTGTCTTAGCATGACATTCCTCTTGCTCTCCTCCTCTCCAGAAACAAAGGCATAGGCTTGAGAGAGTGTCACACTCTCCCTAGAAAGGATATGTTGCCCAGCAATGTTGAATTCAGGGTTCAGCCCTACAAAGAACTCAAAAACCCTATTTTTCTCTACCAGTTTCTAATAGGTTGCTGCATCATTTACACTTTCCCACACCACAGTTTCTAAGTGATCTATCTCCTGCCAAAGGGTTTTCAGCATGGAGAAATACATGGCAAGGGGTTTATCTCCATGTTTTTATACTAATCACCTGATTCCTTAACTGATAGGCTATGGCTACATTCTGTTTCTGAGAATAGGTTTTAGTCACTCCATCCCAAATCTCCTTTGCAATATTAGCCCATAGAAAATTTTTGCCAATGTGAGGTAGCATAGAATTAAACAGCCAAGACATCACCATGTAATTCTCCTATACCCATTGAGAGGAATCTATATCTAGTTTCCTCTCCTCCCTAGTGATGTACCCTAATTTCCCGCGGGCACCAATGGCCATCTTGGCTGATTGCGCCCATTCTAAATAGTTTGTACCATCAAATTTTACTATAGTAATGATTCCAAACCCAAAAATATCACTACCACCTCCAACTCCAAGTCCCATGGTACCAGTGGATTTCAGCTCAGTACTCCAACTCTCCATCTTGCTTCAAACAGTTCAACAGTCCGAAAGAAAAAGGTTGAGAGCCCCCAAGAACAATTTAAATCCACACACACAGGAACAAACCCTTCCGGGAAAAGAAAACCCTAATCGAAGAGAAATCTCTCTCCTCCCAGCATTTCCCAACAAAGAGAAGAGTGAATCGCCCACTCCAGGAGGCCCAAAAAGATCTAGAAAACTAACCGCCCCCTACAGAAAGTCATGTTCCAATGGTTAGTTGGAAAACTTCTTTATCTATGTCTCACATGACCAAACATCAATTGTGCAGTTAGTGTTGTTAGCCAGTATATGCATTCTCCTAGAACTACTCACCTACTTGTAGTTGAGAGGATACTGGCATGTTTGAAAAGATGTCCGAACAAAGGTATACTATTCAAAAATAATGGTCACATGAAAATAGAAACTTACATAGATGTTGATTGGGCTGGATGCGTTGATGATAGGAGGTCTACCTCTGGGTATTGTGCCTTTGTAGGGGCAATCTTGTCTCTTGGAGGAGTAAGAAACGAAATGTCATCACCCGTTCCAGTGTTGAAGCTGAATATAGGTCAATGGCAAATGGTGTGGCTGAAGTATTATGGTTGAAATCCCTATTTGATGAGTTAGGTATCACTTATGAGAAGCCTCTAATGTTGTACTGTGATAATCAGGCTACTATTAACATAGCCCATAAACCGGTACAGCATGACAGAACTAAACATATTGAAATTGACCGACACTTTATCAAAGAGAGAGTTGCTTCACAAGAAGTGTGTCTTCCTTATATCACCTCCAGTATGCAACTTGCAGATCTCTTCACCAAGGCAGTTCCAAAAACAAAGCTCGAGACAGACTTATGCAAGTTGGGAATGACAAACATCTATTCCCAACTTGAGGGGGAGTGTAGAGATCATTAGTTTGGTCCCCACCTGTTTTATTAATTTATTATGTTTAATGTTTAGTTTCCATCGACAGTTATTTTCTGTTAGTAGTTATTTATTTCTTTTGTAAATAGTAGGGGAAATTCAGGTTTTTCCCCTTTATTTAATTGCTAACATAAATAGCAGTGAGGGGGCGACAGTCAAACTGATCACCCATATTCTTTGAGTTTTCTCCTTCTCTTCTCCTCTCCTTCTTCTCTAATTCTCAGATCTTTTTTCTTGATTCTATATATTATATCTAGGACTGATTACAGTCCCACTCGACAACTCTAAGACAGCACAAGATCACTTTGGAATCACCTATTCCAAATTGGAATCTGTAAAGGGACATCCAAGTTAACAATTTGAAGAAATAAACTTTGCTATAGTATATTCTGGTTGTTGCCAGGAATTTTTATCTCTTCCCCCCTCTCAGTCTCTCTCTTATCTCTTCTTTTAAGTGATCTTTATCTTTGTTGTTCACCCTAACAGAAAGAATTCTCCTTTCAATTTCTTACTCATTCTTTGGTGAACAGAAAGCTGCCCATCCATTTTCTTCATCTTTAATCACTTAAATTCCCTCCTCTATTCCATAAAGCCCATTCTTTGGTGGGCACTTACCTTGTCCTTTTTTATGATAAAAGGTAAAGTATCATATAGGGGCTAACAACCCAATTCTGTATGCTGATTACATCGTGCCCTTTAACTGCTTGTTTACTACTGCCCATGAGTATATTCTACCCCATAAACTTTTCATTACTGTATCTTCTATGTTGTATTTGTTTTCAAAAAGTCTTCTGTTTCTCTCTGTCCATATTGACCAGATTATTGCTGCTGGTAACACTCCCCATAGTATTTTTCCTTTTCTGGAGAGACCCTTCAAATGCCAGCACCATAACAACTCATTCAAATCTTTTGGAAAACAAAATTCTACCTCAAATAAACCTAAAACTTTTGTACAAAGAATCCTTACAAACTTAATGGATGAATAAATGATCTGCTTCTTCTTTGACTTCTCCACACATAACACATCTGCTTGTTTTTTTTTTTTTTTTGATAAATCATAACATATCTGCTTGGCTCCACCATCATACCTCTTCTTGCAAGCATGTTTGCTGTTAAACACTTTCCAAGAGTGGCTATCCATAACCAAAAGGCTACTTTGAGGGGAGCTACTGTTTTAATAAAATGTGGGACACCTACATTGTCCTACATCATCCATAAAAGAAAAATTTTAATGAAATGGAAAACAGAAGAAAGCAATCATCATTGGCAGGTCTTTGTCATGCAAACATTGGGCTAACCTGACCCAAATCAATCCAATTATGAAAGTCAAGTAACCCGATTTAGGTTAGGGTTATATATTCTAAGGTTAGGCAGGGATTGGATTGACTAATTGACCTCGACCAAGCCCAGCCCAGCCCAAGTTACACCTCTAATTATGACAAATTAACACCAATGGATTCAGGTTAGGGGTGGGAGAGGAAACTCAAACTGCTAATTTATATGTAAACTTGAAATAGGTAGCCTATGCCTTCAACCTTAAGTTCTAATGACCATAACCTTAAAATGCTAACTAGTAGGGGTGATCGTGGACCAGGATGGGCCAGGCTTACTACCTATTATAAGGGGCATAACCCGGGCTTGGGGTTTTTGGGTTTACAATTTTAAATGTATTATATTTAGTGTGTATAATATTTTATATTGTATGACATATATAATCTATATTCTTTGTATCATATTATAATATTTCTATAATACAATATAATACACACACACAGATATATATATATATAAGATATGAATATATGCATATTCCAGGCCAGACCTGGAAATTTGTGGGCTGGGTTTCGGACCAAGCTAGAAATATATTTGGAATCTGTCCAAAAATCCTGGCCCTTCTATATGGCCAAGTCACATCTTTCAACCCTATTTTGTCTCTTGAATTCAAAATCATCCCCTAAATTTTCTTATTCTCAACAAAAACTAAATTTATTTTATTTTCACACAAAGCCATTAAATTTGCACATATTTGTCTGCTTATTTTCCAAGGTTTTTTAAAGCCTTTGGCTCGGCCTGTTTTAACCCTGTACTTGATCTTTGATTTTTTTTAGTGTAAATATGTTCATGTTTCTAATTATAAAGGACAAACCTAACTTTCTTGGTGGTTGGAGATCAGAGTTCACATGGACAAAAACTGCATAAAATATATTGCAGTACCATCCAAGACATTAGTTATAACTTTAGAACATATGACCAAAGTAGTTTCAAATTAGAAGTTCTTTTCGCATATCATCCAAGTTAAAGTATGGTACGTAGAGACCTAATTGTTGCATAGACTATTTTTCCTTTTTTTTTTTTGTTTTGTCAAATAAAGTAGAATTGTCTTAATCAGATTGAGAGCATAGCCATAAGTGTTGCATGGTCCTTTTTTTCTTGTTTTTTCTATAGTTCTGTCAAATAAGGTAGAGTCGACTTAATTGAATTAAAAACATAATATTAGACCTCTAGAAACTTCATTCAGATGGAGATTATTGGATGCTCTAACAGGCTATCTTGCAAGAAAGGAGCAAATTAGGTTGAGTTGTATTAGGGATTCTGCCCTTCCTGGGTAGACTTGAGGGGATCAATATGCATCTTGTGTGGATGGCACTTGGGACTGTTGGCCCGGCCCTTGCTACTGTTATTGTTTGTATATTACTTGATAAAGATTCCTGATCCATCAACAGAAAAGAAAAAATAACTTAACGTTTGGCCATATACATATTCCCTTTTTGATAGTTTTTGTACCAAAAACAAATTGACCGCAATATTGGCAAATATAGAACTTCCGTACCACTTGAAGGATTCCCACAGCCCTGGAAGTTTGGATCATCACAAACAATTGCTTCAGGTCCCCATGCAAGCTTGCCACCAAAAATATTCCACACCCCATTTGGCCCCTGAAATCAGTCAATTAGTTAAATGTGTGTGACTCAAGTGGCTAATGGATAATGACTTATTTGTCAGGTGCATCCCAATAACACCTTAAACTACCATAGCTTCCATGAGCAAGTTAGCCAATGCAACAAATTATTTGAGAAAGCATGACAACAAAGTTTTATGGCCATACTTTTCTGCATAAGTGTGTCATGAAACTGACAACACAGTGCACACATTCAAGTGCAAGGCCATTCAGCTTTGAAACATCCATGAAAGAAATTAGCTGCAAACAAGTCTGGGAGCTAATTTCTACATAATTTATAAATGGTGACATGACAACAAACATTAAAATCATGTTTACCAAAGTCATACATATTTTATCATCACCATGGTACTCATAAAGTTAAGAGTTCAATAATGAAATCAAAGGAAACATTTGCTCACCTGCTTATGCGCGCATCGGTGGTTTAAAACAACATCTCCTAGGGCCTGTAGGAACATAAAGTTTTTAATTCCCAAAAATTAATCATGAAAATCTATCTACCATTAGCAAATCTGAGGATAGAAATTAACTTCAATAGGAAAACCGACAGGTATATAATAAACTTTTAACTTATGGTTGAAAATGCAATGTATCTTCCTTGATGAAATTGTGCAATATCCAGTAAAGAAACAATTCATACATATAATTTGATAACTGATTAACAGAACCTGTAGTATCTTTTAGAGATATCTCAGTTTTTGATACTGTATCTTTGATGTTGTTATGCAATTGCAGTATTGTGGTTATCCTTTCCTTGAAAAGGTTTGATCTGGATCTGTACCTTCTAGGAAACTAGATGATAATACTTGTTATCGGCTTTTATTTATAAAACAATTGTACTTGATGGAGCACAATGAGAGGACATGATTAATGTAGTCAATCCCAAATAGTTGGGGTTAAGGCTGAGTTGAACTGAATACAGATAAAAAGTGATGAAGTCTCTCAGGAGAGGATGAAAGAAAGTACAAATATTAGCCATCAAACTCCATCCATAAAAAAGCAATTGGTATAATGCACAAATCTCCAAAAATTGCAGAAAAAACCCAATGTCCAATACAATAGATAGTGTTCTTACCATCATAACTAACAGTATTCTGTCAGTTACACAAATAGAAGTTTTATCAACCTCAAATAGTTAACCTATAAATTTGTTCATAGAAGAGGTGCCAGAAACATTGTTAGTCTTATAGAAAGCATAAATAAAAATTATATCTAAACTCCACACAATCAGAAAATGCTACAAAAATTATGTGGTCTCAGAATAATTTTCTTTCTTTTATTAGAAGTAATCTGTATGTAATTGAAAAGTCTGTAGCTGTAGAAGCCTTATTAAGCTGCCAGCTTTAAACCCTTAAACTAGTGGTGATCATGGACCAGACCAGGCTGGGCTTAGCACCTATGGTAAGGTTTATAGCTCAGGCCTAGCCGCCTAGGTCCAGCCCGGCCCAGACCCCGGGTCTAAAATATAAGCCCAGGCCAGGCATTGGGCCTATAGCACCAAAATGTAAAAATTTAATTACTTATAAAATTTTAAATTATATGATGTATAATACATGAAAAAATATTGTACAGGCCCAAACTAGGCCCATTGTAATTCCTAGGCTTGGCTTGGGTTGCCTTGTCTATTCCTTTAGTAGAAAGGTTTGGACAACCTGTTTTGATATAAAAACTGTAAAAGAAAGAAGAAAGAAATAGGACAAAAGGTTTCAGCTAAGAAAGAGAGAGATGAGACATAGAAGAGAATGGGAGAAGCTTAGAATTAGATCTGGCCGCCCCTTTCATTAGATTATATACTCATAAATAAAAGAGAGTACAAAGACAAGTATGCCCTTAGTAAGTTAGCTACTTGTGAGAACTTAAAAACACTCTTAACTTAAAATATAAACTAATGGGCCTAAGGCCCAATAACTCCTTAACTATGCTATGTAAATAAAAAACATGTTATATCGGCCCAAAACTCAACACTCCCCCTCAAGTTGGGAATAAATGTCACACATTCCCAACTTGCATAGATCATGTTCCAGCTTGTTTTTTGCAACTCCTTTTGTAAGAACAACAGCAAGTTGCAAGTCAGATGCAACATATGGCAATTCAACTTCTCCGGATGTCACCCTTTCCCTTATAAAGTGTCTATCCACTTCTATATGCTTTGTCCTATCATGCTGAACTGGGTTGTGGGCAATGTTAATTGCTGCGTGATTGTCACAATATAGCATCATAGGTAGCAATAACTTTGTCCTATCATACTGCAAGCCTCTCTCTGAAGTTGATATATTCTCGCTATATTTCTTATTTGGGAATAGGTAGCAATAACTTTGTCCCAAATATCCTTGGCAATGTATTGGAGTATGCAGCTATGATCTAATATGAGGTTGCATAGAGCAAGCCACACAAGACATTACCAACAAAGAAGAGTGGTGTGTTATTGTTCACATCCTCAAAATTTAATTTATTTCTTGTTGAAAAATTATGAGTATGCCCAAATACAAAAATATGTAAAAGACAATAATACCCATTCAAATAAACATTCTCAACAGAAGGTAAAGCCTTCGTTCTAATTGAGTGTTGTCCCAAGTCCCGCATTGCACAAGAATTCAAATGAAGGGCTTGCCTTCATCTATATAAGACCTTGCCTAGGACAACACTTATATGTGAGTTGATTCATAGCGAGTGTAACACCATTTGTTGACACATGAACATGCATAATATAAATTTTTTATATAAAATAAAATATGTTTCTATATATAACGTCTAGTACATAATATTTGTGGGCTATACCGAGCCTGAAGTGTTGGTCCCAGGCCTAGACCCAAGCCCAACCCAGAAATTTGCAGGCTGGGCTAGACCAAGAATGGTTTCCCCTACCTTAAACCAGTCATGCAGATTGATTCCATGTGATGTATTTTCAGTGGATAGAGTCATTAAATCCACTTATAATTGATTCCTAATACCTGAAAATATAAATATCTAAACAGATAAGCTTGGATAAATTAAATTCATGTTCCTATTCTTAGTTGAAACTTATGTTAGTTTTAGAAGGAACATCATTAATATTTTTAGGGGAAAGAATGAAGTTCTGAAATTTCAGCTCCAATTCCAAAAAATTAACCACCTCAATTCCATACAACATGCTGAACCAAAGTTCACCACCTTACCAGAAGATCTTGAGCATGCATTTCCTCTATACAATGTTTTAGCTCCTCCACTGAACCATAAGCTGAGTTCAAGTTGTAGAGATCAGAAGGCATATAACCTGCATGGTGTTCAAAATGTTTAAGATAGTTGGACTCATAATGACCCTACTCTTAACTTCAAAACTCAGTAAATTTGCATAAGTACATAAAGTATCAGTAACAATAAATTCTATCAACCCATGTGAATTCTTATTCCCTATACTTGTTAAAGAGTAGTCTCAAGATGTAGATTAGGAGAAACCATAGAATAAATTCATCAATCTTCATAATGTGTTTTGCACCACCATAAAAGGATGGAAGAAAATGGACAAATAATTGAAGGAAACTCCTTTTTCCTCCAAAGATATTTGAAGCTGTAGACCACACCTTGAGGAGCAACAGATTCTGTTGGTGGTGGAAGCCAGACTGCTGTTATCCCACAATGAGACAAATCGGCAGCCTTAGGAGCTAGCTCCGCATACCACTTCCTTCTCCAGCTTTCCCAGTTGAAACCTTGAAACTTCACACAAGAAGCAATTATCAAAATCCAGTGAAAGTTAACAACACAACACACACGAGTACTTACATAGACCAAATTATTCTTTTATTTGGTGGGTTACAGGTTAAGTTGGGCAGGACCTTCACCACTCACCTAACAAGGGTCTTGGCAATTCTCTCATAAATAGAGTAGCTCCTTATGTATAAGAGAAAGAAAGGTGGAAATTCTACTTGTACAGTTTTTGTTTATGATCCAGACATCAGAGACAGTCTTGCTAGGACAATGCAAGGACCTACACATATATCTGCTACATGAATTGGAAGTAAACTTCTTGAAGGTTAACTTTTAGCAACAAAATCAATTATGCACACAGCTATCCAGTGCCCAAAGAGAAGGTACTAGAATTAGCATTCCATATGCACCTCCCTCCAAATCACTCTAGAGCTTGGAATTGTAACCCCTAAAAGTAATGGTTCATTAACAAAGGCAATGGTTACCCAAATGGAAGCCCATAAATTTGCTTTACCATGATAGTGATTAATAGATTGTTGTATGACATTTAGCACATAAGTCATAGGTAATCATATTAAGAACCAAGAAGCTTATATGCTCTTAGAAACACTGCAATAAAAATGCAGTGTTTGATTTCTAAGAAAATAAGTAGAAAAGGGAAAGTTTTGGGAAAATCCTAAGACATTTTCTAACATGCCTTCAGGACTTTCCAACTTATTTCTGAGGAACCAAACACAGCATGAACGATCCAGCTAAAATTCTTGACAGTAATACTTGTCCTGTTATAAACTAGACATATAAAGATATCAACTTCTGAAACTGAACCTACATTGCAAAAGTTAAACCTCTAATATTCAATTCCGCATGCTATATAAAAGCGTATTACAATTCCATCATTCAATAATTCTACCGGGTATGAACAGAAATACTCACTACAATCTCACGTCCAGTGCCAGTGCCAGGCTCTGCATTAAAACCCATATGAGTTTTTAAATTCATATTCAGCAATTTGCAACTTTCCTAAAAACAAAAGCAAGCATCATTTCATAATTCAAGCACACTAACCTAATTTTGTTTGTTCAGGAGTCCTCTGCCGCAAAGTTTTCCGCTGCAGAGCACGTTCTAATGCCTTCCGTTTCTTCTCTATAATCTCTTTCTCAAGTACATGCTCAATCAATGTATCCCCCTCCTTTGGCTTTTCTTGAGCAATACACCATACTTCATCAGGTTTGGGCAGGTCCAGGGGAACAGAATCTGCTGCTAAAGCTTCAGATATATTAATTTTCCTCGGTGGAAACTTTGGACAGACAGTCCGAATTCTGCGGGCCATCCATTCAGGTATCGCTCTCCTAGGACCATCACTCAATAGTTTCCATTTCAATGAGTCATCATCAGTCAAAAGATCTATCCTTCCACCATTAACCATGTACACAACATCTTCAACCTCTTCGTCAAGTGATCTTTCCTTTTGCAATAATGACTCTGCCATTTCAGCTCTTTGTCTCCACATCTTTGATGCAGCTTCAGATGCCTTTAATGATTTTTGCAGAGCTTCACATCTTCTCATATAGGCTTCATCTTTTGAGCGTGCAGTTTCCTTGGCTGCTTCAATCACAGCCTTGATAGACTCCAATTCAACCTTAAAGGCCTTGGTGATAGCTTTCTTCCTGTCTGAAGCATCTTTCCTCATTTTTTCTAGTAGTGATTTGGTTCCTTCCTCCTGCTGCAATGATTTTTCCCTGGTCAACTTCTGGAGATCAAGAAATGCCTTCTCTGATGCTCTAGCTTGTAGTTCAGATGCCTTTGCTTGTTCTTGAGCTTGTTGTAATTCTAACTTGAACCTACCAACTTCACCCTTCAAAAGGAATAACTGAGTTTCCAAATCACTAATGGTATCTTGTAGTCCTATATTCTGGGATCGAAGAGTAGCAATTTCATCAATTGTATTTAGACCATCCGGTAGAGCTTCCACAGCTTTTCTTGCATGGTCACCAGTTTTCTCTGCAACAGCCAAAGCCTTTTCTATTGCACCCTTTGACTGTTCCACAATAGACAAGATGGTATCCTCAGTGGTATTCCTTATTTTCTCTTCAATTTGATATGCTGCTTCTGCAGCAGAAGTTTCTGCAGCAGAAACTCTAAGCCGTGCGTCTTCTAATATGTGAGAAGTAGCCTGCTGGAAAGCAATCTCTGCCAACTTCTCCACTTGCACAGCAAGTTCAACAGCATCTTGTTTTGCTAGGACCAGTTTAGATTCCAAAGCAAACTTCTCTTTTACTGACTCCTGCAGCTTTTGATTGAACATAGATTTAGCTGCTTCAAGTTCAGCAATTGCAAGTTCTTTGTCATGCATTATAGTAGTTACATACTCCTGCTGTTTCACTTTGGACATGGCCAACTCTTCAAGTAACTGGTCTCTCTCTTTTTCAATAGACTCTAGTCTGGCATGGGCCTCAGACAGAGCAGTTCTAATCTCGAGGGGCTCATTTCCATCAATCTCCAATGTTTCACTTTTCCCTGAAGGAAAACCCTCCCCATCTTCAACAATGCCTGTGTAAGTGTCATTGAAATCACTGGAATTTCCCTGTCATAGAAACTCAAAGGCTCATCTTCCAATCAAGTGATACTTGTTCTTTATATATTGTAATAAAGATGAACTTGAGAACGAGAAGAAGGAATGTATGTAGAAGAAAGAAAAGAAATTCATCTTCCATTAATAGTTCAATACCCTGCTTGAGGAAACTATAATCCTTCGCAAACCAAGCCGACCCTCTACAGATGAACAAAGCCTGAAGGAATTTCCGCTTGCAAATCAAAATTAATTTCACAACGTGAACAAAGTTTAAAAAATGGGAAATAGTTGGGACCACTGACTACCTATTGTTGTTGGAAGTTCTTCTACAGATTAAAGGGTGCCACCTTAGATAGAAACCTGCACTACAGCCCCGGACTGTACCTGAAGCAATGGAATGACAGGGCAGACATCGGAATGGTGTGTCGGGCCTGACAATTACGCCCATTTTTACCTGCCAATGATTCACAATTTCGTGTTCTATGCATCTAATTTCCCATTTTTATCATAAAATAATAAGAAACAATAAGGAGGACAATAACTACAGAAAAAGGAAAAACTTCACAGAAATTTCTGCTTTTTGTTAAATTTACCAAGTGAAGTATCCTAATACGTTTGGAAATAAGCAAATGAAATCTGCACAGAATAGAAAGAGTCAGATAATGAACTTTATGGTGTCCTGTTATAATTCATTCGCTATAAATTGGTTACCGTTGGAAAAAAAAAAAAAAAAGTCTGACAATCAACCATTTAGTACAACCAGACTCTAAACTTGCATGAAGTCATAAACCTGATCTTCAACTCTTAAAAGAGAAAAGCTACCGTCATAACTTGGACTAGTAGATAGCATTGTCCAATAAATAGTCAAAATTACGCCTAAAATCTCACGTAAATTCGGGAAGAAGATATAATCTTCGAAAACCATATTGCTAGCACTTAGAGAAAAAGAGAGATCAGACGATAGAAAGCTAGAATTCCGCCCTAGGATAAGAAGAAACTCCTAATCATGATAGCAGTAATAATCGGATCACAGGAGAGACGCCATTTATGGGTATCAAATAAGCATAAATTTTGAAAAGCAATCTGACCTGATTTCAGATGATGAGCTTTTCCGTCTTTCAATGTAATTTACAGACGAAGAGCTTCATTATTTCTCTTTTGTATTTTCAATTTAGAAATGCAGTTACCGGAGAAAACATAAATGGCGCGGAGTCAGATGCATTTATAGGAACAGGAACAAAAAACGGCTGCCATGTACAATATTAACCAGAATTTTCAATGACGGGAATACCCTTGACGGATATTTATTTGCCATATAGAACCAATTTCGTATCGAGACATGAAAAAAAGTGCTTGAGACTCCGATGGTTTGTAGTGCAAATCTGAACCATATAATTATGATTTGCATTCTTCCCTGATAAATTGATACAAAATTTGCACCACTTTTTTCATACCTTAATTCTTTCTCATGTAAAGAGGGCCATATCATTTTGTTCCCCAAAAATCTGGATTTAATCCTCACCATCCTCACAAATTTGAAGCCGTGCATTGAGAACATCTTATCCAAATTTCTTGGGATGAGATCAGGTTTTGTCCTCATAAAATTGGTCCTCACGGGTCACAACATTTGAAGTCATGTATTATAAACATCTTCCCATGAATGAAAATATTTAAATAGAAAAAATATTTATAAGGACCAATTTTGCGAGGACAAAATTGGATCTCGTTCCCTACCACACTCTCAAATAAATAATTCTTTTTTCTTATCTCTGTTCTCTTTCATATAGAGTGGGGTTCACTTCACTTTATTGCTTATTTTATTTCTCACAAGTCACAAACAAATAAGATAAATTCATATATGGAATTTTAAAGCAAAAAATTAAACTGGAATTTACATGAACCCAATTGCACTCCCATAGGCTTACACCGGTGCAAAAGGAAGTTAGCACTGCGTGGGAGCCACAGTTTTACCGAGAATTGGATGAAGGGTCAATTGTGTTCCGAAGTTGACGGAAAAGATTTAGGGTATTTTGGTGATTTTAGGCCGTGAGCCGTTCATTTTATCTATTCACAATAAAATCCAAAATCCGCTCGTGTACTCCCACGGGATCAGGCCAAAAGTTTGGTTTGGTTAGCTACTTTTGGCATAGGAAAAGGAGGATATAAAGAAACAAAGACAACAGGGCACGAGCGAGATGACGAAAAGATTTGGAGAGGAACGAGGCTCCGGATTGGGGCTCATCATATTATATCCTCAACGCAAGTACAGAGATTCATTGACATTTGTCGCATAAAAAAGAGGGAGGCCCCGAAAAGGTAAGCAAGAACAGAATCGCGGTGGCATACATCAAAAAAGCGTCTAGCGAGAAAGCCGAAGAGAACGAGATAAAAAAGTCACCGGCTAAAACGAGAATCTTCTGGTTCTGGTTGCCGTGCTTTCTCTGAATTTTCTTTTTTGCCATCTCCTGGAGCTTCAATCAGACACTTGTATTGTTCCTGATTTCCGTACTTTTTAACCATGAAACCACGTTAGAATGGGGTAGGGTGGGGGTGGGGCGTAGGGGTGGCCACGAGCCGACCTCTTTACGAATTACTTGAGTTTGGTCCGATTTGATTCAAGCCTAATATAACTTGATTCGCGAGCAGAATTAGAATAGCTATATGTATATATATATATATATATATATATATATATATATATATAAAATTATAGGAAATAATATATATAATAAAAATATTATATATATAATAATAACTAATTATTATAATTTTTAAATTTTTAAATATCAAATAAAAATATTTTTTATATATAATTTTTTTATTTTTTATATATAATTTTTATATTTTTTATAAAACATTTTTTCTTAAGTCGAACTCGAACTTATAAGTTTTTTATTCGAACTGAGCTCGAATTCAAGGTTCTAGCTTAAATCGAGCTCGAGCCTCGTATTATTTGACTCGGCTCGAATCCACCCCTAATGGAGGTATGAGTTTTTCCGTATTCAATAGAGGAGATGGAATTAATGTCAAAACTTGAATTGTTCATGTTCACGAGACATGACTCTGAGATCTAAACCCACTCATTCTACATGCTCTTTGTGGTATGGCTAGGGTCTATGATGGTGATTTCTACCCTAACCGGCAGGTATATACCTGTTATATGGTGTGGAATTTTTTGATTGAACTTTGAAGTATTGGTTTTGAGGGGAAACAGGTTGGAATTTGATTATTTCTGATTTATATGGTTCAAAAGCATATAAATTTTCATATATTAGGTGTTGAATTTAATAATATTTTAAATTTTATATAAAGGATAGTTGATAGTTTGTCTTTTTATATCTCTTAATCAAATAATTGAAAATTTTGTTGTTTGTACGTATTATTTTACTTATTTATTTGTTTGTAAGGTGAGGGAGGATTTTCCATTTTTATGTACAATGAGAATTTGGGTTCTCAAAATCCAATCCACTACGGATTTTGGGTAAAACATTCTCTGTTTACATTGTCATCCCTTGAACATGGGTCGTGGCTGGGCCTGAGCATACATGTCTATGATTGTTATCAAGTTGAGCTGGGCCTAACATCTAACCATGCGTGAATTAATAATATTTATATTTAAAAAATAAAAAATTAATATAACTTTATAATCAAAATTACAAATAATACATCTAAAAATTTAGTGTATTATACCAGAACATATGCTATACATGTATGCAAGTTAGTTTTAAACTTTTAATCATATATGATTAAATGGCATTTGGATTTAGGGTAAACTTTCCTTGTGGTTTAGAAAAATTGACTAACTCTACCTTAATGAAGTGTAGAATTTACCCTTTAAGTACAAAAGAGAATACATTCAAGTCTAAGTACAAAAAAATATACAAACAGAGCCGGTTCATAGAAGAAGGGTGCCACCGGATGTTGCCAGCTCTTGGCAGTGAGCCTCTCGGCCTCCAACATCTGCTGCTCTTGTTGCCTATCAGGCGATGCGGGTCACAATACCAACAGTGATAGAAGACGAATCTACCTTCCACCCCGCAGCAAATTCCGACGCTGGGTTCACCTGTATGGGCGCCGTTGCTCTACTCTGTAATCACCGCCGTCCGATTATATATCTTTCATCTTTCCCCCTTTGAATGGTTAAATAATCTCCGACCACTTGATTATTATTCATAAAATCTAAGTACCCACTTGATATGCATATAGTTACAGACCTAAGTAACAAACTAGGAAGTTACAAAAGAAATAAATAAATAAAAATAAAAATAAAACCTGGGAAGGAGGTGACCTGTGGGGTCTGTCACCATGCAACTAAACTCATTTTACTCTCTAAAATGTGTCAAATATGACTGCTGGTTCTTCGCCTTTCTATACTGATAGCTTGCGATGCATCACATGGAAAGACAAAAGACATCTCAGTCCAAAACAGTGATATTGAACTTTTTTTGCCGGATTTAAATCCTGATAGTAGATTATGGTGTTAGATATTCTCTCACAAGAGAAGGCGCTGTAGCATTACATAGGGCAGTATATAGGGGAAAATACCATGGTTTTTAAAACCGATTCAGAGACCGAACCAGTCAGGGGTTCGGTTACCGGGTCGAACGGTCGGCCTATTCTGACAAAAATAAATAAAAATAAATGGTCAAAACCATTTGAACAGTTAATCGCCTGGGTTAACGGTTTGCTGACCAAAATCAATGGTTTTGAGAAAATCGAAATCGATCACTTGACCGGTTCTTGGTTTTTCCGGTCCGGTTTTGAAAACCATGGAAAACACAATGGTTACCGGAAAGAACATCAGTCATTAAAATTTCCCTTGTGTATTTTCCAAAAAAACACTGTTTGGCTTCTTTGGTCATGACCATTGGATTTTTTGCTTGAGTTGCCAAACTTTGCTGAGAAATCTCTAACCTGGGGCTCTTTGGAGAAATTAGGATTAAAAAGTTCTTTTGAGAAGATGTCGGAAAAGGGTATTTTAGGATTTTTCAAAAAATATATTAGTCACGTGATGTCACATGTGAATAGACCTATTCATGGGCCAAGTAGCCCAACAGACCGACCCAGCCCAGTCTGCACTCCGGTCGGGCTTGGACATGTAGTTAGGCCCACAGGCCTAACCTCGGGCCCAAAACACCAAACCCGATTGTATTTTGGGCTGGGCTCAGAATTTGTCAAAAAAGCCCAGCCCAACTAATTTATATAATATTTATTATAATATATATATTAATAATTTAATATGTACATTTTGTATTTTTTTCTTTATAATTTCTCTCTCTATTCAACCGCTTCAACGGTAGCAGTGGCATGAGCTTTAGACTTTGGGCTCGGGCCTAGACCTGGGCTTTGAACTTTTTATGAGGGCCAGGCTTAGGCTCGAGCCTTAAAAAAATCTATTAATGAAGAGTGAAAGCCTGACCCGGCCCGGCCCATGAATAGGTCTACATGTGAATGGAGTATAATAAAAAATTAGCGATACGGAAAATTTTAGATGATTATCAGAAAACTTAAAGATATTTTAAGACAATATGTAAATAGTAAGAACCTAGAAGTGTCCCAGCCCCGAACTGATTATTAATGATGATAAAATCATGAACCTAAAAGTGTCCTGAATAATAATCGGGATAATCAAGTCTAACCCAATTATACTAACAGCTATACTTGTTTAAATAAAAAACTTAAAACATTTTTTTTGCTAAGTAAATAAAAGCTTAAAACTTGAATTTTGATAATATAGATAATGGACTTAATAAACATCAAACTAAAATGGTAAATTATTTATATGTTAATAAATTAAACGTTTTAAACTAATATTATCTTATTATTTCAAAAAACAACTTAGGTACAAGCTGCAACTTCTCTACAGTAGAGAAGATTGCGGTGCTTGTTATTTTTTAAGTCCCAGATAATAATTGGATCCAGCTTCGGTCCAGTTAGCCTCAAGCATTTTTTATGAATTTTGGAAATCTGAGGAAAGAAATTAAATCCACCTTTTTTTTCCCTTTTAACCACTAATTAAATGCATCCAATAAAGTTTATTATTTTCTAATATTTTTAGTAATTTGTGCTAATATCTATATATTTGATTAATTCGATCATTTGGGCGGTCCAGGTCTGAACCTTGGATCAATAATAGAAAATCATCACATAGGGTCTTGTTTTTTATGAATTAAAACAAAGCAAACCACTAACCAAAAGGGAAATTACAAATAACAGGTTCCAGCCACTGAAGGGGCAATCCAACCAGGTAGAGAACCGTAGAACTATGACAAAAAGATTTGGCCGTCATGGCCACTGTATAAGCACAAAAAGTAAAGGTTCGGTTCTTATACAAAAACTTAAGAAAAGTCAAAGTGGATATCATAATAAAACCAATTAAGCTAAATTTTGTCCAATCTTTAAAAGGGAGAAAAGCTAACAATCAGAAGTACATTTGATTCTTTGATGAAAAATGGTAGTAAATAATCTTAATGTCACATACAGGCCCCCAAATGAGCAGAAGTAGTTCAATATCCTTGATGTTTTGTGCGAAAAAAAAAGCCCCTCCTCGGTTGGGAAAACAGGAAAACAACTAAAGAACTGTGGTGGCTCTTTTGCTGTTACATTCAGTGTCTAAACTGTTCCTAGTTCTCTGTTCAAGTAATCCACGAACATTCTTTTTGCACTATCAGTGTCTGATGGTGGTGGAGGCCCACTCAAGCTTGATTGCCCTGTCAATTTTATGAATGTACGTCTCAGGCTCCGGAGCTCAGGCAGCCCAACTGCTCTCTGAATGCTAATTGTTGGTAAGTTCTGGCCAAGAGAAATCCCACTTATAGGTCCTCCGAGTGCCTGAGATTGTGCTTCCACAATGGCGTTGATCACCTCCTGTGTTGCACGGTCCATCTCATAAAGTGTATTTGCTTCTGATAAACGTGCATTTTGAGTGGCGATGGTAGGCTGGAGGATTTTAACATCTCGCGACTTTGAGTCAACCTTTTTAGTCAAGTATGAAACAGTATCCACGACAGCAGCAGAAGATTGCTCTATTCTATCTTTAGATGGCCACAACACAAAAAGGGGGGAATCCCATCGATTACGCCTTTCTGGCTTCTCAAACCTTCTTACTAAATCTTCGAATATATTATCGTCATAAGTGGCTTCTCCCTTTTCTCCACGCTCCTTGTTCCATTCTCTGCAACTACTGATTTCTGTATCACAATATAACACACAATATCTTATGCCAGCAGCTCGAGCTAGACACCATAACTCATATCTATAACCCTTGATGCTGTTCAAAGAGTCTACAATAACAATACTGTCCTTTGACAAGGATCTGTCAACTTCAGACCTGAGGACCCCCCTTAAATTCTTCTCTGCAGTCATATTTGCATAGCATTGGTTTCGATCAAGATGAAAAAGGGATTCATCAATAATCTTCACTGTTGGTTTGGATTCTAGGGCATTAAGCGATCCGGCTAGGCAGTGAGCAGCTGTTGATTTTCCACTACATGGTTGCCCACATATCACAACCAATGCCATTTGAAAGAAATTGACTTTCGTAGTCCGGGGCTTCAATAATTACTCTGGTGCCAATGATACAGCTTTTATATGAAGAAAAAAAAGGGCTTGCTCCTGTTCGCTATTTACTTATTAGCCTTGCAAGCCAAGTCTCACTGAAAGCTGTTTACACCTGTGCAAATTAAAAATACACAGAAGCTTCATTTTGTTAGCAACAACGCACACACACACAAAGGTCAACAATATCAAAACAAAACCTAGGGACGAACAACTTTTATACATTAAGAAGCCTCTCTCTCTTTATTTTTTTTTGGTGGACATTTAGTGTTTCAAAACATTAGGTTATTACACATTTACACAGTTGACCACTGGATGATCCTATTTTGTGTCTCTTTTACAAATAAAAAAAAATTATTAAATGGAAACAAAAGAGGAGATATACAACCAAAAGTGTGTTGAGAAGACACCCAGAAACAATTCAGTTATAAATACCTTGAAATACAAAATTTGGAATTTCAGTAGATTCCTAAAATCTATCTCCAAAATCTGATATGCTAGTCTGAGCAAAATCCGGTTAGACAGAAACCCAATCCATAATCATCTTGCCAATGTCAGGCACTGTTCTTTCAATATTTCCTGATTTTATCTTCAACCACTCTCCCATTCCTCTCCTTCCATAAACCCCAATAAACAGCTAAAGGGACACAACTCCAGCAAAGCTCTTTTGCTTCCTTGAAAATTGAAATTTCTGCCACTTGGAGAAAATCTCTCCTGGAGAGCTGAGTCGAAAGCACTGCATCCCGTACAATGATGAAACAACTCTCCAAATGAAGTCTTCCACCTTACAAGAGATAAACAAATGATGCACACTTTGCTCCTCTTTAGGGCACAGATCTTAAAAAGTTAGAGCCATGTTATTAATTCTTTTAGTATAGTTATCAACAGACTGTCAAAAACTCAAAACTAGAGTTTCAGCAAGAAACACAACTACAACTGGCCTATCAAACTTGTCCACCTTGTAATTACAAGATGCATATAATTCTTGCAACCTTGGAGGGACAGAGACTTTGACCCAGTGTTTTAAAGCGCAAGGCGCAAAAAAGGCGCAGGGGTCAATTTACACCTAAGGAGCAAGGTGCAAAAAAAAAAAACTAAACATGATATTAATAAAAAAATAAACTTTAATTTTAAAATAAATGTTTTAAAAAAACTTATTATCTAATATTAAAATACATAAATATAACATGTAAAGCATATTCAAATGAGAATTTAAAAATAAAATCAAATATATAAAACATTTTCAAGCATATAAAACCTACAATCTCTTTTTTTCTCAACTGCATTACTTCAATTAGCTAATGTGATATTCCTAATTCTACGAGCCGCCTTTGTACCACGCCCCTCGAGGCAAGCCCAAACAAGTCCACGTTAGGTCTTAAATTCTTAGTTCTCACACAAAAAAATAACGATTTTATAGTTTTAATTGCTTTTTAAGAAAACATTTTATTAGGATGAATGAATGAACAACATTACCAAATAGGGGGTTCTCGAAGCTTTGGTGAGTAAGCGAACCCAGCCAATAGACACAAAAGCAAAAAAGCGTCAATGTTTCAAAAGGCGCGCACCGGGGCTGAGGCACAAGGTGCACCAGGCATGCGCCTTTTGAAAGGGCTGCACCTAGGACCTGAGCAAGGCGCCTACCCTGAAATGCGCCTCACCTGTGCACCTAGGCGCACCTGAGGCGTGCCTTTTAAATCACAGCTTTGACCTGATTCCACCTTGAGGGAATCATGGTGTCTTTCTATGGGATTGTAGGTCTGTTCATTAGCTCCTAAATGTTGTCTACAATTTCAGAGTGTAATGAAGGCAGTGATTATGATTGATTCAAAAGAGAAGGAACTATGCTTTTTTTTTTCTGGGGATTTCCTGGAAATAATCATCTTATCTTCCTTCAATTCCTTACAAGAGATATCCAGTTGATCAGAACAGAAGTAATGCAAATCAACTGACATAGTACATATACAAGCATTCCCCAAATAAATGTTTTAGATTGCAGGTAGAAGTATAGAACAGCATGCTAGGTTGAAGCCCATTGCATGGTAGGTTAAACTTGCAATAACTGAATATTAACCAAAACCTAACCAAGGATCCCTTTCCCCAAAACAAACCATAGACACAGTACATGAAAAAAAATTAAAAAAAAAAAAAAAGCTAATATGACACCCCACCCCATCCCTAGGATGGGTAAAGAGTAGGTTCACTTGATTAACATGATCATAATCAACCAAGATGCAAGAATGCCATCAAAATCCAGAAAAGCATTACTATGCATAGATGTGTACAACCTACAGTAAGCCAACTTTTACATGCAATTACAAGAAAGAAATAGATAAAATACAGAAATAAAAACAAAGTAATGTATACATATATGCTCCAGTATGGCAGAACATGACAACAAATTTATCATTTTCTTTTTTTTTTTTGTTCTTCTATTGATAACAGAGAAAACCATATCAGAAATCCTCATTTTAGATTTTGAAAATAAACTCTCTCCCTCAGACTTTTGATATTAGGTCTCTCATTTATTTTTAGCTTTACAGGTGTTTTTCTATCAATAGCTGAATGAGATTCATTAAATAAAAATCAAGAAATTACAAAGTGAGGAGGGGAGATAAACTCTCTTAGCTCCCCCCAAGAGGTGAAACAGAAATTACAATATAGCCCAGAAAAAGTTGCTTCTTTCCACCCCATGCTTGGCCAAAACATCAGCCAAACAATTAGCATCTCTCTTAGTCCAATTCAGCTGAATTTCCATGCCTTTGAGTCAGGAACCTGAGGCCATGTTTTGTTCAATTCTCATTCTTACCCAAGATGAAATTCTAAGATGAAAAAAAATGAGTAAAAATGGGAAGAATGAGAAAATATTGCTACGAACCAAACGCTTTTTTCCCAAAAAATGATTTTTTTACAGCAAGAATGAGAGTAAATTTGTAACCTGTTTGGTAACAAATTTCATTCTCATTCATTTTTTCATTAATCAAAATAATAATATAAGGGTGTCAATGGACCGAATTTGGATTGGACCCCATCCAATCCAAAATCAATTTAGACGGATTGGATGGACCAACAAAACATATTGGATCAGATCAATCTGCTCCAAAATATTTATCAAATTGGATTGGACCATCCAGTCCATCTGTAATAAAAATTTATATTGGATTGGGTTGGATAAAGCCAACATCTGGTCCATTGATATAAGGTAAGAATATAGGTGCTGGTGGACTGAGTTTGGGTTGAAACCAATCTAAATCAAAATGAATTTGAACAGATTAGATGGTCTAGAACCAGAATGGTCTATTTCCTTGTCTTCTCTCCAATGAACATATATGCTTTTTGACAACTTAAACTTAAGTCTAATTAATTATTTATTTATTTTATCCATCAAAAACTTAATATTAATTATTTTTTCCTGGTTTATTCAACTACTAACTTTGTAATTATTTTTTTCCTGGTTTATTCAACTACTAACTTTGTAATTATTTTTTCCTGGTTTATTTAATCCATCATGACAGGGTTTGTCATGATGTCAAAAGTCAATTTGGGGCCTTTTAGGTGGAGGTACCACTTGACTTGGCTAGGCCTTAAAGATGGATTGTACTAACTAGATTAGAGAGAACTTACAACTGTCTTACTCATGTTATTAAAACTTTGTTCAACCATGCATTCTAAGCAGGTTTATTACACGAGATGAATTGGAAACAGCTATGAAGGATACGGAATGGGTGATGAAGCCAGCATTAGGGAAATAGTTTCAGAGGTGGATACAGATAATGTAAGTTTTCTCTAAATTGAAACCTGAAAGTGTCATGCTACAGAATTAAAAATGGCATTGATGCCCGTTAAACCTACAGGATGGGAGAATCAACTATGAGGAGCTTTGTATAATGATGAGGAGTGGAATGCAGCAGCATGCCAAGCTATTCTAATTCCAGTGACAGCCAGCTTTTTTTTTTATTTGTGCCAAATACATTGGTCAAGCTATTCTATCAGACCTGTTTGTTATTTGTAACTTTTCTGTATCTTGGGCATTATCATACTGTAATAGCTCAAATAACAGGGGATTAATGCCTTTGTTACTCTGGTGGATGGTGTTCCTTATAGTGAAAACTCTGGAAAAGCCTTATACTTACTCTAAGAAAGCAGGTATTCATCCATTTAAATTGTTCACCTAACATGATACTAAACTTTTTGAAGCATGATATGTTGACACCAACAGAGGTAGTGCAAAAGTTAATACACCACTATGTATCCCAATTAGTATTTGAAGCACATGGTTGTAGTCGATCTAAAAACCATGTGCTTATTCTCTGCCATTCGTTCTAGTGATATAAGAAAAGTATTTTACCCAAAAATTTGAATTCTACATTTTTTTGTATTTTTCATTTTTTATTACATGCATCCTTATTCTGGGTAAATTTTCAATATTATGAAGTTTTATATGTACACTTTAGTTGATGAAGTACATACTCTGAAACTACAAGTCATTGTCAGGTTGGAGCATTTGCAGCCCCAAATAAAACCCATTGGGAACCAGGCCTTCCAAAGACAAGGACCGACAGCAAATAAAGCACTAGGCTTGTAGCCCAGTGATTTATCCCTTAAATTACAAATATAAAACTCAGGTTGAAAACTTTAGGATGCAATTTTATAATAAAAACTCTCATATGTTAAACTTAGGCAATTTCCAGAAATTTGGATAGTGGAGTAAAAACCATCCAGTTTTCAGAGAACTGCCTGGTGAATAATAGTTTAAACAACATTTTAAAAAATTAAGATTTGGGCATTGTAACCCAGAAATGTTACTATGTCACCATTAAAACAGTTTGGCCATGTCATCCAATCTGAGTCCAACAACATTGCGACCTAGAAGTGTTGCATCAGTAAGTGTGGTCTCTCTCACTCTCTCTGTTCCTTGAATCCAAAATCAATTTTTTGGCTATAAAAATTACCCTTGACATAATGTTATCTAATTAAGTTTCAAAGTGAAAATGGCTGTTTGTAAATTCATCCTGAGGGACCTGTAAAGCTGAGGACAGCTATAAAACTACCTCCTGGAAAGGATCCTAATGAATGGCTGGTTGTGATATCTATGACCATTTCTACAAAGAGCAAATGACTTCAAAAGGGCAACAGGGATTTAATAAATTGTGTAAGGAGTTAGTTTTCAATAGATTGTGAGCTTATTTCAGGTAAAGGTTGTTAAAGTAATAAATTAGTCTGTCATTGGATAGTGGCTTGGTAGCAGATGGAGGGAGTGTGAGGGCCATGGGAATTGATTTATCATACTATGGTTATTGACATTAGGACATTCAGAGGTTGTGGGCTCTTTTGGCATGGACATTTGGAAGAGCATTGCAAATCTTCTTTTTGATTTCTCTAATTTGTGGTTTTGAGACGGTTGGAGACTTGGAGGGGATAGACAAATTTCAAGAGGAAGATAGCATAGCATGGGATTTCCCTTTATATACCATTATCCTTTTATCTAATGGATGGCTTCTTAGAAAGGGGTGCTATTAGAGTGGAAAAATGCATTCTAATTGAGGCTTGGGTAATCTCTCTAGGTCGCTTGACAGGGTTTTTGTTTCACCATCTTGGCTTTCAATATCTAGACATGCCTCTACTTCACCATCTGGATGATAATTCCTAGCCAGATTCCGATAAGCTTAACACCAAAAAGCAAATTACCAACAAGATGAAATGAGAAAAATGTAAAATAGTAAGTAACTAATTCATGAATACAAAAAGAAAGAAAAAAAAACAAACAGAAGAGATTCAAATCAGTTGATATTGAACCAAGTATGCTCAAATACCAAAAACAAAAAACATTTTGTATTTAATTATTAATCATCAGAAAGAGCACTTTCATTTCTTTAAGGAGCTCTTTTGTTACAATAACTAAATTAATCATCTTGCTTCCCACCTTTTAACCATCAGAATTTTGTTTCAAATTTTACTCCTCCCAAAAGGACCCAAACATACAAAACAAACTAAAATCATAAATAAAACTAAACCAACATTTGCACTCACTCCATTTGTACTCAATTGAAGTGCTTTAAATCAGTGCAAGTCTGGAGGTGTGTCACCTCTTTTAGTCCAGTTTTAGTTATTTGACAGTAGTATCTTTTGCTTCACCAGAGTACTTATTACCTACCCATGTCTCCTTCTAATTATGTCTTATTTCCGATGTTGAGATGATGAAATGCAGACATATAAATCTGTACCAGAGAGGCAAAAGGAATATAATATTTATATATAGTCTTAAACATTGAAATTTCTGGTTCTCGGATTTCATTTTCTCTCCTTTTCATTTATCTTCTAATTACACTGCACGTTTAAAGATGGATTAAGTGGCTAACACAAGGGCTAACATCTCCATATATAACAATCAAATTTCTATATAGAATGAATGAAAATGAATGATGGTTACATGGTTCCTGGCCTTGGAATCATTGAATCCAAACCATTCAATTGGTATCAATAGGAAGATCATATATGGTCCAATTGTTATGGCTTTGCTTATAGAATTTGGTCCATTTAATGGAAGTTTGGAATGAAGACAAAATCAACTACAGTGATCTGCAGCCCCCCAAATAGTCCCTTTTTTTCATTTTTCTTTGAAGCATGGGATCTAACAGAGGTTTTCTATGGAGATCATGTCCAGAAGAAGTGATGGGATCGAGGATCAATTATGTAAGTTTCTGTTGACAGGAAAAGAAACTGACCGAGACATGGGATAAATTGTGGCTTGAGATTATGTAGTTTATGGATGGACTCTACCTTCATATTTGGCTCTCCCTCAATTTCAATTTTCAAAGCCTTCCCTCTGATAGCCTTACCATCTCTGCCAATATGACCCAAAAGTCCACACAACCTCCACGATTCCATCTTCATGAATGTCTCAGTATCACTCACCAAATTTTGTCACCTTCATTCAGCAAGATTTGATACTAAAGCAACTGAAGACCCAAAAGTCCACACAGCCATGGATTTGATACTGTTATTTTTCTTTATCAGAATCATAGTTTTTTTTTTTTTTTTTGAAATGGCATTAAACATATAATCATTGCAAATGACACTAAAGCAACTAAAGACCAACCAAAAGTCAGTTTGTAGAGAAGTAATATTTAATTTGATAAAGTTATCTTTGTTACCAATAATCGTTTTAAGTTTTTACTCTTTCCTTGATCAGTAAATAAAAAACAAACTGAACTATAATGATAATGATAAAGATGACATATAAAAATGATAATCATGAAGGAGAAAGATGCAAAAGAAAGTAGGTAGTGTATGGGAAAAAGATAATAGAGAAGAAAACTAGCAATATAATTTTGTACGCCATGTGTTTGAGCTTACCTGACTTACGAGTGCAACTGATGCTGTTGAAGCTCCAGCAGGTGAGCCCTTGTTCTAACATGATTTCAGCACCAAAATCAATAAGTTTAGCTTGACATTAATAAATACATAGTTACCAAACTAGATTTGATGAGGATTGATTTTGGACAATTTTTTGCAGAATGTAAATAATAGAATAAAAACAATAAAATTTTCCTGATCAACAAATAAAAACAATAAAATAAAAAACAGATCAATAATAGCCATGTGACCAGATAAGGAAATCAAAATGACTACTTGCTCAAGTTCTTCGTAATGTTTGCTATCAACTCAAAAACCAAACAGTAGAACATGGATATCCCATAAGAAAATCAAAAGGGGCTTGCTTAATCAATTCCCCTTTTGACCAGATAGGAAAAAACTTCAGAATGATCTAATAAAGAAAAAAAAATGAAGAGACAAAGATTGATCAAATATATTCTTCTGCTTGCTCTTAATGGTTACAGGGCCGAGATTGGTGGTCGACCTAGGAAAAGAGGAAAAAGCAGAGCAAAAAATAGATAAGAAGAAGAAGAAGAAGGTGGTATCCAACTTACCTTCACCGTTAGCTTCGTGCTATGTGCACAGACAGAAGAAGAAGACCAGGAAGAAAAAGGAGAGAAATCGATCTTGATAAGCTAGAGATTGAGATCGATCTTAGCAGATCGATTTTACCTTGTACAGATAGAGAGGGGGGACGATGGTTCAGTGGAGGACTCGAGAGTTTAAAACACTTCGAACCAAAAAAAAGGGCCGATAAAATGTGGACGAATATTTTTCGTGCCGCAAAATATGTTATGATTTTTGCCCGAGACCCAAGTTTCATTCTCCAAAGAATGAATCCTAAGACAAGAAATGCTTATCCAAACACTCACATTTCATTCATTCTTGCTCATTCTCTTTAGTCCATTGGCAGCGAATCAAATATGGTCTTAGATGTCAAATATTCATACTATTACTATTAGGCATAGCTTTTAAAATCGGACCGGATCGGACAGGACAGTCGGACTGAAAGGTCAAGTGATCAGTTCCGTTATTTTTCAAAACTGGGATTTCTAAAAAAATCATTAGTTTTGATCAACAAACCACTGACCCAGGCGATTAACTGTTTTTTATTTTTATAATTTTTTTTTGTTAGAACGGCTCTAGGTCGGATTTAAAAACCATGCTATTAGGTAATTTATGCTGATTTGAAATTATTTGTTGAATGGTGTCCCTATCAAGTTTCCATGCCAAGTGGTACCATGACCATGTAGACCTAAACTTGGAAAGTACTCCCTCTCTTAGAAGCTTAGAAAACAGCCATTACTACTCAAGTCCCCTCCCCTGTCTGAAGGGTTTCAAGGATCTATTGATTCTACCTTCTTCATTGGTCAATGGCAATGACATATTGATTCTAGCTACCTTCTTGATTGGTCAAGGATAAGGTCCGTTACCTTCTCAAATTGACATTGGACAAGTTTAGTGATACTGATTTTCCTTATCAGCAACATTGGAGCCCAGGCATCTTCCCAAACCCAGATGGTGTTTGGCATGTCTTTTTGACACATTATTTGATTTACGGGAAGTTTAAAAGACCAAAAAGGGCATTTCTTGTTTGGTATCATGTAGACTGAAAAGGCGAAGACTAGGAAGCTTCCGATGAAGTTTTTGGTCTTTTTGCACTGAAAATATCCTTCTCAGCTGTTTTTTTTTACCAAACAGTTTGGGTCTTAAAGACAAGATTCCAAAAATTCAGTGTGTCTTCTAATCTATCGAGCTGTTGAAAGATCTACCTAGAAAAACTTGCCAAGCAGTCCCATATTTTGCCAACTCCATCACAAATTACTTTAAAGGGGCATTCTTTTTTCGGATTATGAGAGGGGTGAAAGTTGGTCAATGCGATTTTGGTTCCCATTGACCAATAATCTTATATTCTGTTTTTTAGATTTATGTGGGGGATTAGGAAAAAATGCCCTTTTTAATGGGACAAAAATATCATTTTTAATAACGGATTTTTTATGGCTTAAATGGTTATTGCCTTATTTACATAAAAAAAATAAAATAACATAGGTAAATGCACTTATTCGATAATTATTTCTTAGGAAAAACTTACTCATATAACTGCATTTACCCAAATAAGTAACTTACTAAACGGGGCCTAAGACTTTGCTTAAAAAATGAAACATGGGAAAAGTAAAATTGCTCGAGAATCAGATTTAGAGGAAAGGAATCCAGGCTGCGGATCGGTAAGCTAACATGGGTCATAACAACTTTATTCCATTTGACCATAGATGTCCTATGGGACCACCACTATGCTTGTATTATGGATTTCTAGAGTAGGCCTATGCTTTGCCAGTGCTGTTGGATACCCATTTACATTTAGGATTTTGCACTATACCGGACCCAATTTTTAGTTGGGGCCCATTCAAATTTGACAAATTCCCAATCCAAGCCCGCCCAAGTTGCACGCTTAGCTAGTATTGCCTCTCAATTTTTATCCAAAATAAAATAAAAATTAAAACCAAAAAGTCTCAAAGCAAGTTTATAGTGCTTGGTTGAAACAAGGTAAGTCTGAAATATAGGCCACCCCAAAACTTTGCTCCACGCAACTTGCTTCATTGTATCCAGTGTATTTTATGCTCAAGGGTGCAACTTGGATTGGCCTTAGTTACCATTTTATACTGCTTTCAAGACAAAAAAGCCCAATCCGAATTTTGGGACCATTTTTTGTTGTTGAGATTCATCTCCATTTGGGAAGAGGGTAACTACAAATACAAGATTTTAAATATAGACCGTGCGGTCCTCACAGCCATTTGTAGTTGTGCTTCAAAAATATCTCCCTATCAATAAAAATATACAAATTCAGAGATATTCTCAATATACCAAAAAATATGAATGCATTACCTCGATACTCCCAATCTAACACCTGTCTTTCTCATGTTATACTCATTAATATTATTTCAGACTCCCTTCAAGTAGACCTGTTCCCCGGATGAGTTTGGACACGCAAATGAGTCTACGGGCTTGACCTCGGGCCAAAAAGTCCGGCCCGCAATAAATTCGAGCCGGGTTCGGGATTTGCCAAAATAGTCTGGCTCGAGCCCGACCCGGTTCGATCTATAAACTAAACCCAAAAACCCTAATATCCTAAGTAACCCTTCTCATAAATCTCTTTCCACTTTTCCAGTTAGTCGAATTGCCCAGTGCCGGACCTCTCTTCTCTTCACATCCTCCTCACACTCTCAAGCACCCGCAGAACTGGCAAACATTCAACGGCACAACAACTCCAGCAAACCGGCGGTGAATCTTCTCTCTCTCTCTCTCTCTCTCTCTCTCTCTCTCTCTCTCTCTCTCTCTCACACACACACACACACACACATATGCGAACTGACTCCACTTTTCACTGTCAAAATCGCATCTCACCGCGAACTGAGCACTGGCGGCAGCGGTAAATCCTCTCTCTCTCTCTCTCTCAAACGCAAACTTAGCACCAACGAACACAATCACCGGCGATGAGTTCTTTCTTCTGTTAGGTCAGGCTTTGGGCTTTTTATTAGGGCCGGACTCGGGCCCATGTTATAAGCTCGTTGGTCGGGCCAGGCTCGGGCTCGGACCTAACAAAATCATATTTATGAAAAATAAAAGCCCGGCCCAACCCATGAACACGTAAACCCCATCAGGTTTCAATGACACACTGCCACGCCAACAACTGAAATAAATTCACACCATAACGTAAACCGTTTCTTCTTCTTCAACTTTTTTGTTTTTTTAATTCCAATCGGTGGTGTATCCACGGCATCTATTTAGACCATAGTTGCAGGAGATTTGATATCTCTCTAAATGTATTAAAAAATGAAGAAAATTTATCGTCAAATTTACTAATTGGCTCGGGACCGGGTAAGGTGGATCTAGATCAGACCTGACCCATTAACTGCACTACTACTAAAAGCAAGTAACGAAATGAACTCTCAAGTCTTACCACCAACCAACCCTAAGAGAGGCCGGTATAAGAATTCAAACGACTACCTACTCTTCTTACTTTCTAGAAGGTCGATAAGTGGATATATGTATTTGTCTTTGAATCTCTGGTGATGGCTGATGGGCCTGGGACTATAAGTTGGCCGTAGGCCCGTCTTTGAAGTAGTTTTCCCTCAAGATCAACGTAAACTCTAACAAGTTTACAAATTTACTTCTATTCTCAGGGTATTTCACAAACCAACATTTATGCTGTTTTCAAACGCAGCCTTAGAGTTATAAAAAATTAATATGCTTATTAAATGCATTATGTTCAATGTTACGGTGGTTGTGGACAAATGACACAAATAATTCCTTTGTTTTTTGGTAAGTTACTTATTCGAGCAAATGCACTTACCTAGGTAAGTTATTAGTGTTTATCTGGGTAAGTATATTTACCCATGTTCTTTTATTTCCTAAGTAAATAAAATAATGATCATTTTAATCATACAATTTTTATTATCAAAAGGGACATTTTTATCCCATCCAAGTGTTGATATGGGAAAGTTAATTTATTCACCTAAGAGATGAATATCACTTTTGCGGATAAGTGATACACAGGAAAATAAACTTTCTTTAATCCCCACATAAATCTGAAAAAATAATATAGGTTTCTTGGCCAATAGGATTTACCAATTTTCACCCTCAAAATCCCAAAAACGGACATTCCCAAAGTCATAAAGCACAAATCTATGTTGCTACTAGCGTTGTTTGTTACTACCAATTGGACATTAATTGCTTGGGCATGAATTTAAGCTTGTGGGCTTAGACTTGCGCCTAAAATACACTCTACATTTTTTGGGTGGGGATTAGGCTAAGACCTAGGCTTGATGGTCAGGTTAGGCTTACGCTCAGGCCTGAATATGTTATGTTAATATAGAGAGCCTAGCCCATGAACAAGTCAAATCTAGAATCAATTCACATTAATGACAAAATTCAAGTATGAAACACATTTCAGATGTGTGGCAAAGGTGTGTTGTGGGTAGCAGATCCCGACGATGTATATAACAGTTCAAGAGAAAAAAGGCATATTAATAACAAGCGGGGGGGCCGTGTGATGCACGGGAAACTCTGATATTCAATATAAAGATAAATGATTTGAATGGAAATGTAAACCCTTACATCATTTTCTATGATTTATTGGAATTTTATAATTTTCTATAATTTCAAGTAATTCCCAGTATTTTTCCATAAAAAACTATAATTTCTAGTAGTTGTATATCTATATATTTTTTTTTGTAAATTCCAAGTAATTCTCAATAATTACTGATAATTTATGGTAATAATTTCAACAATCTATGAGAATTTCATGTTAACAGTAAATTATTGATAATTTTCAGAAATTAATGATAAATTTATACTATTTCTCTATAATTTACGAGACTTACTGTTTTATTGAAAATTCTATAAGTTTCTACAATGTTTGGTATTTCTGGTAACATTCTATAATTCTCTATTACTTATGGTAATTTCTATGATATATGAAAAATACAGTTTTATTGAAAAATCTTTAATTTTCTAAAATTTCTGGTAATTCCTGGTAATGCCCAATAGTTTTCAATAGTTTCTGGAAATTTGCAACAATTTCTATATTTTCTATAAATTCTAGGTAATTTTCACTAATTATTAATAATTTTGGCCATTTTTCTATAATTGATAAGAATTTCCTATAAACAATAAATTATTAATAATATATGACAAATTTCAATAATTATGATAGTTTATAAAATTTTTCTTTCAAAAATAAGTGTAATTAATTGTGAACTATTGTGAATAGTAATTATGAAAATTCTCTAAATTTTGAGAATTACTATTTAACTTAAAATTCTGCAATTCTACAATTTATGTAAATTGTATCCTTTATGAGAATTGCTGTTTTAGTTATAATTCTATACTTTTCTATAATTCCTAGTTGTTTTCTATAATTTTTGCTATTTTTATAATTTATTGAAATTAACAGTAAGCTCACATAATTATAGTAATAATAATAATAACAACAACAACAACAACAATAATAATAATAATACAAAACAGCCCACTTTTCAGTTATAATTTACAATGATTTTTGGTAATTGTCAATAATTTTGAATAATTGTCAATTATTTTCAATTAACCGCAGTGTTCAACAATTGCAATTTCAATAACATTTTCTGCAATTTTCAACTAGCATCTACTTACTATGAATTTTGAATAATTATTTTCAATAATTTTCAACTACCACCATTTTGAAATAATCGTTGATAATGTTAATGATAATTTTAAATATTAAAGGTGATTAATAATGACAATAATAAATAGTAAAATAAATAACTAAATTTCTATTAAACCAAGGTCGAGTTAGGGTTAACCAAGTCGAGGAAACGCTTTAGATTGATGGAATGGATCGAACAGTCAACCATGGCTTATAAAGGTTTTGTTTATGGGTTTGGTACCGGATCAGAAGCATATTATCCAATACTTGATTCGTTTAAATTGTCTTCTTAACCTGTTTTTAGCTATAGTGGTCACTCGATATAGTGACCAAAGTAGCAAATAAAGGGGCATCTAATATATATATAAAGGCTTTCAGGCTACAACCCCTATCATTCAGACATGTGGATTTTTCAAATTTAGACACATGATATTTTTCTGAAAAATTGCTTTAAAAGCCCACAACCCACTACCACCGTTCATGCAAGTGGTTTTCTCATTTTCTAGAAAGCTAGACATGTGGCAATTATGAGAAATTCCTACTAAAACCCACAACCCACTATTAGGTTACAGTTCCCCACACATGGCCTTCTCATTTTTTTTGGAAAGATAGACACATGACATTTTCTGAGAAGTTATTGCTAAAGCCCACAACCCACTAGCACCATTTTTAATCAATTCCTAAAAAAATGCAGAAAATGCAAAAATGATTATCCACAACCACTTATGCCCATATTCTATCAATCTGATTTAATCATTAACCCTCTACATATATAACAAAAGAAAACTATCCACATTCTAATAATTATTGAAAAGCTATTTTTAAAAATAAATATTTATTAAAATTTTAATAATTATTTAAAATATTAATAAATATAAATTTAATATTATTAATTCCATAATATAAATTTAATATTACTGATTCCACGTACATAATACTGAGTCATTTTTTGGCTGCTAAATCGACCAAATCTCACTATTAGTCTATATTTGTAACAAAACCGACTCACATGAACTCCTTACGTCAAGTTCCAATTACATAGCTAACGCAGTAAGTTTTTGGGATAAAAATATTCCTTTGCCAAGTTGCAATGCTATGGGTCTAGATCGGATTGTACACAAATGCCAATTTACGAATCGTGCCGCCTGAGCCACCATTTGGTTGGTGTTTTCACATCAAATTTGATGCCCCGTTTTGACATATCATATGTGAAGGAGCGAGGCATGTAGGATTGGTAATCGGCACTTGTCCTGACAACTAGCATGAACCCACATTGCTGTTGCCATATATACCCCAACAAACTTGCGCAATAACCCGAACGAATCTACTAATAAATAATAAAAACAAGATAACCAACACTCTACGATGTTTTCATACAAATTTGATGATATGTCCTTTTCAGAAATAGAATGAAAAAAGTAATTATTTGAAAACATGCAATCCCTGTCTCAAAACATCACATCAACTGATTTTTATATTGTATATATATATATATATTTATATTTATATTCTTTTCAAGTTAAATGAAAAAAATCTGATCATGATTACATGCAATCCCAATTAAATGTCAATATGGGATTTCAAAACATCACATCAACTGATTTTTTATTGCAAACACGTACATACACCAGATTTTTACTTTGCATTTCATTAGGGGTCGCATGTGACTGATTCTGTAAATTCCTTATGAGAAGTTTAGACTCTATATGGATTTGGGCCCCACCATAGGTATAATGACTTAGAGATTATGGCCCCCATTGTATGGACTTGGGTATTGGGAGATTAACTAGCAATGTGAATTGAGGTCCTGTTTGATTCACAAGAATAAGGGTTTAGAATTGGAATAGAATTGGGCAGAGTTGGAACCCCATTCTCATTTTTTGTGGAATAATATTCTCTCATCTGAAGGAATGTCCTTCTCCCTTGAGAATAAAATTCTGTTTTCACTGATTTCAATTCCGGTAGGAACCAAATAAACTATAAGAGTAGATCATTCTTATTCCAATCCTGACTGTGAACCAAATGAATCTGAGAGGTCCTAAGAATTAGAATTCTATTCCTGCTGGAATAGCATTCCCCCATTTGTGGAGAGAAAGGCCATTTCATACCCTTCTATTTGGAATAAAATTTCATTCCTACTGATTCTAATTCCTATTTCTATTCCTGTCTGAACCAAACAAACTATGGGAATAAACCATTTCGATTCCATTTTCAACTGCAAGCCAAACAGATCCTAAGTATTTGAATGTATCCGATTGCAAGATAATCTCATATGGTACAAATAAGTGGTACAAGATAATCTCATATGGGTCTTGACCATATTTTGTGTACAAAAAATTAGATAGTAAGTAAGTCCATGAGCTGTGAAGCATCTTTATCACCTCTGTACCATTATTTTCATGAAGGTGGCGAGCTCGGACGGATGGCAACGACCTCGAACACAAAGGAAAGGGTGGCAAGATGAAGGACTCCGACGCGACCTCAGGAGAGCTCAATCACAAGATTTATGGCGAAGGTAATGGGCCCTTCAGCCCCCTATTTATAGTCCATCGCATCCGGCGATCAACGGTTGAGATCTGTACGATCCGACGGCTCCCATGAAAACCAGCTGCATGCTACCCGAGGACGAAATCGGTTGAGCACGCCCTTTGGCGTCCGTGAAATCTATAAATACTGTGACGTCCGCGCGTGCCTGGGACGCGACCTGGGTCATTTTGTGATTGAGCCAGATGGTTGAACAAGCCCGACCAACGGTTCGCCCTCCAAATTGACTAGACCTCGCACCAAATCCATTTAGACTCTTCATGAACTCCCCGCACTGAGTTGGGACCCCTAGCACGAGGAGTGGGGGGCAATTGATGAAGGGTGATTTGGCATGACCTAGCAAGAAGGAAACACGTAGGCGCGATCTGCTCGAAGGATGACAACTCAGCCAGGCAAGCCCAATTCGTAACATTCGGAGTTCGGGTATTCAGCCATCTCGGCCCAAAACCCACCTTGGTGTAATGGCACCTCGACACCCAATCCAGTTCGGGACTAAAGAGTCAATGTCCCAGCTCGGAGCTAATGAGTCGAAACGCCAAATAACCGACTCCAAAGGCCTCCCCAACAGATCCTGAATCTCTTGAGGTCACGATGAGCCAACAGATCCCAAATTTCCTGAGATCATGATAAGAACTCATCCCAGTTCCGCCTGAATCGGAGGTAGAAGATAAACCTTATCAACATACTACTCTCCTTCAAAAATTGAACCAACCTTATCTCCATAGCCTGGTGATCCCGGAACTCTTCCGTAAGGCCCACGACTACTCTAGTATATAAAAACTCGAAATCTCAAGGCAAAGGTACGCGTGATTATTCTACTCACTAGCACTCAAGCTCTCAAGCATTCAGCTCGCATTCACAATATAAATACTAACTTAAGCATCGGAGCGACCTCGCCGGGTTAGCTACTCCGGGTTCTTTGATCCACTATTTTGCAGATCGATCCAGCTCGCCACCCATTTGGAGTTCAGATCGCCCTCCAGCTAGGAGTAGCCAAATCGCACACCATAAATTGGCGTCATCTATGAAAATCGATTGAAAGGTCATCCCTATCTCTTTGCAGTTTCAAACTTAATCTCAACCTCAATAGCATCATCCAACCACACCGGGAAAAGTGTCGAGATGAACGTCACCGGGGGGAAAGCCCAGCAATCAACCTTCCCCCAAACTCCTACGGTGTGTATCGGTCAGTTCACTATTCCGCTCACAGCGTCTGGAGTCCCATCACTGTCTGCACCACCGAGCACCACACAAGTGAGCGTCCCACTTCCACCAGTGGTAGGCGCAACTTTCTCTGAGCCATCTGTGGTTCCCCCCAGAATCGGGCATTCCCAGTTTCACGACCTCGTTTAGTGTGTCCGGGCTATTCAGATCTAGATGCAGCAGGTCCAAAAGTTCCAACAGTACCAACAATACTATTTGTACCAGCAGTATCAACACCAGTTCCCTCCACTACAGCCAAACCAGCAGTCGGTTCCACCTCGACACCTAGGGCCCCATCAGGGTTACAACCTGAATCAGCTTGGAACTAACCAGAACATCAGTCGATCTCCCCATTAGGGCGAAGAGACCTCACAAGTACCGATTCCTCTTAGGAGTCAGGTTTTGCCCCGTGGGAGGAGAGACGGTCAGCACACTCCTCCAGTCTCACAAGGAAATCTTAGAAACAGGTCCGGGGATAGTCAGCCCAATCCGCCTCGGTACTCACAACAAGAAAATGATGGCTCACGAGCAGGTAACTAGTTCGGGGTTTGAGGTGCAAACTCAAGACAAGGCCTCTCTGTCCCTCGTGATAGCCAGTTTGAGCCCCATAACCTACAAAATCCAATAAGGAACCAGGATCTACCTCGCGACAAGGCCAAAATACTAGACTAGACTGAAGTCAGCAGCACCAGCGCAGAGCCGGTAAAGAAGAAGTAGTAGCGACGTCACAAAACACGCCGCCTCTCGGCCAGGAACAGGCCACTAGCGAAACCAAGCCAACAAGAAAAGCAAACCAAAGGAAAGGAAGAAACGAGCTCAGTGGCTACAAAGACCACGCCTCCACTACTTTGCTGGTCATCCCTTTTGTCCCCCGAGCACTTGGCAACTCCAATGCCAAAAGACTTTAAGATGCCCCATTAGACAAGTATGACGGGTCGTTCGACCCCAATGACCATGTGGACTCTTTCTAATCTCAGATGCACTTAGCCCGGGCTGATGAGCCATGCATGTGTGTGGCATTCTCTACTACGTTCAAGGAGGTAGCCCGAACTTGGTACCAAAATCTCGCGCCGGGCGCCATCAAAAGCTGGTCCCAGTTCGCCGACTTGTTTACTGTGCACTTCATTACTAGCAAGAAGTGTCCGAAGTCGCAGGAAAGCCTTCTAAACGCGGTCCTAAGGGAATGAGAATCGATCATAAGCTATATCAAGCGCTTTAACGGCACTTGCCTGCAGATGTCGGACCTCAACCTGGCGGTACGACTCACTGCAGCAAAGAAATGAATCACCCACAAGGAGTTTAAGTGGCATGTGGTAGCTAACAAACCAAAAGACATGACTAAATTCCTTAAGTTAGCAGATCCGTTCATCGGTACCGAGGAGGAGATCAATCAGAAGATCGACAACCCACCGCTGAAAAAGAGGAAGAGAGAGAATGAAGGAATGGGCAATGGTGGACAAAAAAAAGAAGAAAAGCAAGTCCCCAAGCAGGGAAAGAAACAACTCCACCAGCCGATCCCCCTCGCAAACTCGCAAATCAGGTCGGTGCTCTAGAACCCCACCTGTGGAGAGAATGAGCTACACGCCTTTGAACGCTAAGAAATGAGAGATCCTAATGGCCATTAAGGACTCCTCCTTCATCAAATGGCCTCCCAGGCTAAGGGGAGACCCAACAACAAGAAACCCAAATGTATACTACCATTTTCACCGAGATCACGGGCACAACATAGAGAATTGCAGGAATCTTCGTGACGAGATCGAGGAACTTATCCAACATGGATATCTGAAGAACTTCATCTTACAAGAAGAGAGGGGACAAACAGATCGGCAAGCAAATTGACAGGGGAACTAGAGGAGGAATGCCCCTAAGACTAATAGGCAGAATGAGCAACCACCGCGACAGTTGTCAGAGGAAAGACCGATCCGCGGGGGTAATTAACATGATCACCGACGGGTCCATCATCGTCGGGTGTACATCAGCAGTCAGGAGTACCTTGGTCCGCGAGTTAGAAAATGAAGAGGAAAACTCGCCAAAGCAACCTCGTCTCAAAGAACCGATATACTTCACTGAGGATGATGCACGTGAGATCCAATACCCTCACGACGATGCCCTAGTGGTGAAGCAACGAATTAACGACTTTGAGGCAAAGCGCATCTTGGTAGATTTAGGTAGCTCGACAGATATATTCTTCAAGGAGACCTTCGACAAATTACAGTTACAGTAGAGCGACCTGAGACTAGCAAATACTCCTTTGGTAGGGTTCAACGGCGAGGAGGTCATACCTCTTGGTCGAATCACATTACCCGTGAAAGTCGGCACGTGACCAAACATCGTGCGATTTGACCACACGTTCCTGGTAGTCGCGACTCCCTCCCCTTACAATGCCATAGTAGATCGACCCATCATGCATGTCCTACGTGCGATAGTATCCACTTACTATTTGGTGATAAAGTTTCCAACTGATTGCGGAGTGAGAGTCATGGGAGGTGACCAGCTCGAATTGCGCAAGTGCTACGTGACTATTTTAAAAGGAAAAGCAAAGCTAGCAGAGGATGTCGAGCTCAAGCAACTAGTGAAGTATACCGACGAGCGAGCTGCCCCGACAGAGAAGATGGTCCACATATCGGTCTTCGTTGATGAACCGGCCAAGACTCTCCAGATCGGTGCCTCGATCAACGAACCACTTCGCTCCCAGCTAGTAAGTTTCTTACTTGAAAACTAAGATGATTTTGCTTGGTCCGCGGCTGAAATGCCCGGAACTGATTTAAAAATTATAACTCACAAACTGAATACCGACCTTTTAGTCAGGCCAGTAAGGCAGAAGAAGCGCAACCTTACCCCAGAACGTAAGAAGGTAGTCGATGAAGAGGTTGGGAAGCTCCTCGCGATAGACTTCATCAGATAAGTCCACTACCCGAGCTGGGTAGCTAACCCGGTTCTGGTGAAAAAAGCCAATGACAAGTGGCGCATGTGTGTCAATTACACCAACCTGAACAGAGCCTGCCCGAAAGATTGCTTCCCACTACCCAATATCGACTGCCTAGTGGATGCGACCTCAAGGCATAAATTGTTGAGCTTCTTGGACGCCTATTCCGGTTGAGACCAGATTAGGATGGATCCTACGGACGAAGAGAATATTGCCTTCATAACTGAGCTCGGGTTATACTGCTACAAGGTCATGCCCTTCGGATTAAAAAATGTTGGGACAACATTCAAACACTTGTAAATAAGATTTTTGAGCCGTTAATCGGCAATAAAGTAGAATGTTATGTTGATGACATGGTGGTGAAGACCTAGTTTTCAAATTATTTGTCGAATGATTTAAAGAATGTTTTTCAAATTTTACGAAGATATAACATGAAGTTAAATCCAAATAAGTGCGTCCTTCGAGTCACTTCGGGTAAATTTCTAGGCTATATAGTCAATCGACGTTGCATCGAGGCCAACCCTGATAAAATAAAAGCCATTCTAGATATGAGACCACCTCAGAAAATAAAAGAGGTTTAGAGGTTGACTGGTCGGATAGCCGCCCTGAGCCCCTTCATGTACTAGTCAGCAGATCGGTGCCTACCCTTTTTAAAGCTATAAAAAAGAGTAAGGATTTCGAACGGACTGAAGAATGCCAGCTCGCCTTTGATGAGCTGAAAAGATACTTAGGTACTGCCCCAGTTTTAACTCGACCCGAAGAATGGGATGTGTTAAATCTATACCTCTCTGCGAACGCGATGTGGTAGTTCGGTATTGATCAAAGAAGTAGATTGGGTTCAACGACCAATCTATTATGTTAGCAAAATTCTGCAGGACGCAGAATTCAGGTATTCAAAGATCGAGAAATTAGCATAGCACTAATCATAGTAGCCCAAAGGCTTCGCCCGTACTTCCAGGCCCACACTATCGTCGTGCTCACCAACAAACCCCTGAGGCAGATTCTGCTCAAACCCGAGGTGTCTGGGAGATTTACAAAGTGGACCATCGAATTGAGCGAATACGATATATGGTATGAGCCTCGGCTAATAGCCAAAGCTCAAGTCTTAGCCGATTTTGTAGCAGAATGCATGTTCATCACAACGACCCCCGAGTTGACCGAGCTCGATCACACGATGGGAGCTTCAACTAGTGTGGCACCAGTCCCAATCAGAGCGGAACCGACCTGGGACGAGGAGCCCTGGATCCTCCACGTCGATGGCTCGTCCAACCAGCAGGGAAATGATGCAGGACTGATACTGTACAACCCAAGCGAGGTGAAGCTGAATTATGCTATCTGGTTCAGATTCGAGGCATCAAACAACGAGGCAGAATACGAAGCATTAGTCACTGGGTTAACCTTAGCAAGGGAAATGAAAGCAAAGCACATCATTGTGTGCAGCAACTCACAAGTAGTGGTTAACTAAGTCTCTGGTGAGTACGAAGTCCGTGACCCCACTATGGCAGCTTACTTGGCCAAAGTCAAAGAGATCCTACGTAGTTTTGTCTACTACTTCATTAGACAGATTTCGAGGTCCGAGAATGATGAGGCCGACGCCTTGTCACGACTAGCTAGCACGAGCAGTAACACCATGCGAACTATGTACATAGAGGACCTACCTCAGCCCAGCATTCTCGGAGGGGGCAGAAGAGGTCGCTCCCGTATCACAAGCGGAACCGAGTTGGATCGACCCACTCGTGAGTTATTTGCTCCACGGGACCCTACCTGTAGAACGTAATGCAGCCCGAAGGGTAGAGCGTCAGCCAGCTAAATTCATCCTCATAGATCGATAGCTTTACAGAAGGTCTTTCACGCTCCCTTATCTGTCCTGCTTGCGACCCTCAGAAGCTGAGCATGTACTTTGCGGCACCCAGTAAGGCTTGTGCGACGGACACTTGGGGGGCAGAGTTCTCGCTCAGAAAGTGTTAAGAAAATGCTATTACTGGCCCACGATGAAGGCGGATGCACTCGAGCTCGTCAAAAAATGTGACAGGTGCTAGAGGCATGCCAACATTCACCATCGACCTGCTACTAATTTGAAGTACCTCACTAGCCTATGGCCCTTCGCGCAGTGGGGAATCAACATCCTTGGTCCCTTCCCCCCAGCAGTAGGGCAGAGGAGGTTCTTGGTTGTAGCAGTAGATTACTTTACGAAGTGGGTGGAAGCTGAACCCTTGGTTACGATCATAGTCCGCAACATACATAATTTCTTCTGGAAAAGCATAGTATGTCGCTTCGGACTACCTTGAGTGCTGATATCCGATAATGGAAAACAGTTTGAAGATATTAAGTTTCAAAGCAGCTCGGGTGCAAACCCTACGGTGTCTAATTCACCTTAGGCGTACAACAACATAAGGTTAACCTCACATAGAGCCGAGATCGTTAGCTCAACACTTAGGGATAACCAACACTTAGGCAAATAAGTGACCTAGGCATAGACAGGTCGGGTATGTACCTTACAGTGTCTGATCGTCCTAGCATGCAACGACAATTATATCTTCTTACTAGTGTCGAGCTCACCAGCTCGGCAACAACCTATACTTAGGAAAAGTCCACTCCTATTTGGTTTAGTTCGCCAGTTTAGGAGTAATCTACACTTAGAAAAAATTCTTGCACACAAAGATTGCAAAACACTTATATTTCATTGATGTAGAACTTCGAGTACTAAAAAAAACAAAAAAAAAACTACTATACCTAAGCTCAGAGGCCCGGGATGTACATTGTATGTAAGGAGGTCAAAGAAAAGAGGGACGACTATACATCCAATCTGCCAAAATCCCCTCCAGTAGGTAGGTTGGTTTCCATGTGGTCCTCCTCCACATCCTCTCGGCCTGGCTCCCCTGATGGCCTCACCTCAAGAATTTCATCATCGCTCTCCCCTTCGAAGGAGTCAGGTTCCTCGTCAACCTCCTTCGCCATCTCGGGAGTGACGACCAACATGGAAACAGGTCCAAAGTCGAGCTCGGGAAACTTCCGCCGCATTAGCCACTTGCAAAGTTTGAAGCTTGACCGGTATGAGCTAGATCCATACTCGAGCTGGAGTTCGTGAAACTCCGGGGACTCCTTGAAATCCTCGATGGCGCGATCTCTCTCTTTAACCCACGCCTCTTGGATGGCGGTGTCAAAGATCTCAGTGCGCTCCTTGATCATCGCCTCGAGGTTCTCGTTCTCCCGCAAGAGAGCCTCCTTCTCCCCCTTGAGTTTCTTCTTCTCCTCCGCCAGTACGAGGATCAGCTTCTCCTGGCTCCGAGCTCCCTTCTTGGCTCGAAGAACCTCACCCCGAGCTAAATCCAGCTCGCGGTAAAGCTTTCGAGTGTTCTCTTCGGCCTCCCGGTCTCGCTTCAAACGAATATCGGACTGGTAGACGAGTGAATCAATAGCGAAGTTCACCTGGCAAATAGAAAACAGGCGTAAGTACTACTAACAGAAGAGTAAGAAAATAAAACAAAGGGGCAGGTTACTCACCACCATGCAGTAACTAGTTGTTCTTCCTTTGAGCTGAGTCATTGGCACGTCAACCCATTATGCGACCACCGCAGGAAACACGACATCCTTTCTCTTGAGGAGCTCGAGCCGCGGGGTCATTATGCTCTCATTCGGGAGCTGAGGCTCGGGCTCGCGAGGCGGGGCCCCCTCATCCAGGTCAATGACTGGAGGTTGGGGGCGAACTTCCTCATTCGGGAGCTCGACCGAGATCGGCTTTGGCACAACGACCTCGGGTTGGGCAGGAACTGAAAGACCGACCTCCTCCCGATGGGACCTCTTCAAGGCCTTCCTCTTCTTTCCCTTTTGACCACTCCGTAGAAGGTTTGCTGCATCAACGCCTGTCATAGCTTCTGCAAGAGAAAAAGGAAAAAGTTAGTCACGAACTGAAGTAAGTGCAAAAATAAGAAAGAAAAAGCGATGTGTGCGCAGAGGTGGAGGCCTACCTGGTGGACTCAACCCAACTCGTACAAGCTTCTCCTCAGCTAAGAAATCTTTCATTTCAAGGCCGAGGTCCCTTCAAGAATTAATGACCGCCCTATTCTCAGCATCCAGCCTCACCCCGGGGTCCTTAATGGCCACTCGCCAGTGAGTCGGGAATGGCCATCCCTCAAGGTTCTGAACAAAGAAGTACATCTTTTTTTTAGGTCGGTACTTTGCTCGGGCTACTGAACAAGACTTTGAACCTAGGGCGGGGCGAAATGTAGTAACTCTGTCGGGTGCCCCCGCACAGGCAAGCAGAGTTCTTCTTGATGGAGCAGATCGAACTAAAAGTGTATAGGGAAAGAGGTCGATTATACTCGTGGAACAGAGAGATCGTGCAAACAATGGTTCGGATGGATTTTGGGTGTAACTGGTCAATGGTAATGTCGAAGAACTTAATAATTTATATGATGAAAGTGTGGAGCGGGAAGCGCAATCCAGCTACTAGTTACTCCTCAAGGACCGCGAACTTGTGGTGACCGTGAACCCAAGGGTATTGAACCAAAGGAATACTGAAGGTAAGGGTGTTGGGAAGACAATAACGGGCTACCAAGGACAATAATCTGTCCGAGGTCATCATGGAAGGGCCGAAGTCATCCGGATCCCAACCCCGAGAAGAAATTGGGACCCCCTCTCTGGAGGTCGGTTGCTCTACCCGAGGTTTAGGTTCCTCAAACCGAGATGGCCCGACTTCGGTCGCTCACTAGAATCACTAAGTAACCTATCTATGCTAGCGCTAGACATACTGGACAAGAAAAGGAAAGGGGAACAACTAATGAAAGAAGACAAACTCACCAAAAGGATGGCAACGACCTCGGACACAAAGGAAAGGGTGGCGAGTTGAAGGACTTTGACGCAACCTCAGGAGAGCTCAATCACAAGATTTATGGCGAAGTGGGTCCTAACTTCTTTATGTTAGGGTATCTGGTCTCGATGACATGCAATACTTTACTTATGTAATAAACGGGCCGCTACACCTTATCCACCTCTTGGATTAAGATTGAGCTAACCACCTCATCACTTACAAAAAGGTGAGCTTTAGTTCATCTTCGAGTTACGACCTAAAAGACAACTTAGACACTTGTTTGGTGCTTTCAATTTGGAGATAATAATCCATTGGATCATTTTAACATTTTAATTTTTTATAGTGATCCATATTTAAAATAGAAGATGTTATATAATTAGGACACTATGGCATTTATTTAATAAAAAAGATAGAATTAAGATAGAAGGATAAATCTATGATGATTGAAAGTTATGATATTGGAAGAGCTTTGACCAATAAAAAATCTCTGTAAACACCGTCTGATTCATTGCCACTTTTATGATACCTCTCCATTATCACAGTCGAACCCCTAGATAAAAATAAATATTTTATCAAATTATCCTTAATAATAAATATATTAGTTTTATACTTTTATTTTAGATATTTATTTCAGACTTGAAAAAAAGTAATTTTCATTTATAATTCTCATCTCAAATTTTTATTTCATTTTCTTTATTCCCACCTTAATGTCCCGACAAAAAAAGTTCGTCCTATCGTCGAAAGGTAAGATAAATAATTTCACCCCAAACCAAACAGTGCCCCAGGGCTAGGGGAATATTTTAGGGAGAAGTACAAGTTCAAAATTTACTAGGGGGAATGCATCCTGACCGTGAATTAATATCAAATTCAGGGGGACAGGCTAGTTGTAATGGGGCTGGAATTTAGAATTCTGCATCGTGTGTTTCCGTACTTTTCCCAATATTTTAACTATTTAATTAACAAAATCAGCACATGAGGCACAAAGAGGGCCCATCAATTCTACTATGCCGGGGCCACGGGCTTAGCCCTCACGGTCGTCTTAATCAGAAAAGGACAACATTAAAATTTTAAAACCTGATTACCCACTGTATTTGCTTAAAACCCAGGGTATATTTTGCCATCCCAACCCCCGAGATTTGACCTACATCGCGCTCTCTTACTAGTTACTACCTAACTACTCACTTTGCTCTCTGCTCTTCACTCCTTCCCCCACACGCGAGTGGTAGGTGGGCGTTTTGCTTTAACAATAGTAGATAGACTGAACTGAAGGGTAGTTACAAACTTACAATTCCTCTCTTATTAAAGCCCCGGAGCCTCCTCCCTCTTGTATTATCTTCATGAAACACTGAACCACCACCACAGTACACTACACAGACAAACAAAGGTAGCCATGACTCTTCTGGCCTTTGTTTCATTCACTCTTTTCGTCGCTTTTCTCATCTATTTCCTCTTCAACCTGCTCAATCGATACCCTCGTCCCCTTCCTCCAGGCCCTAAACCATGGCCCATCATCGGCAACCTCCCCCATCTGGGAACCGTGCCCCACCACAGTCTCGCAGCCATGGCTCGTACTTACGGCCCCCTCCTCCACCTACGTCTGGGATCAGTTCACGTCGTCGTTGCAGCGTCGGCGTCTGTTGCTGCACAGTTCCTTAAAACCCACGATGCCAATTTCTCGAGCCGGCCACCTAATTCTGGCGCTAAGCACATCGCTTACAACTACCAGGACCTTGTCTTTGCACCCTATGGTCCCAGATGGCGCATGCTCAGGAAGATTTGCTCCGTCCATCTCTTCTCCGGCAAGGCCTTGGATGATTTCCGTCATATCCGACAGGTTCGTTCCTTTTTTATTTTTTGTCATTATTACAGGCTCAGTTTGTAAAGAGTAAAATAGCAAACCGAGACTTGAGATCCACGCCTATATATTTTATGTATGGATCATCTATCGTATCGAAGTTGCCCTTCTGAAGTCAGCCATCGACTTCAGTGCAGCGGGGCCTACTAACCCATCAAGCTCCTAGGTCTAAGGTTAACGCTAAACAATCACGGGTTTCCCCGATCGTGGCGAACGTCGTCCAACGGTGAAACTTACACAGCTCCAACCAGCTAACCGCTGTTCTGTGGATGCAGGAGGAGGTCGCAGTGTTGATCCGGGCCCTGGCCGGAGCGGGAAAGGCCGCAGTGAATGTAGGGCAGTTGCTGAGCGTGTGCACTACAAATGCACTGGCGAGGGTGATGTTGGGAAGGAGAGTGTTCGGAAGCGGTGAAGGAACGGGGGACCAGAAATCCGAAGAGTTCAAGGAGATGGTGGTGGAGTTGATGGTGCTGGCCGGGGTTTTCAACATCGGCGACTTTGTGCCTGCGCTAGACTGGTTGGATTTGCAGGGTGTCGCTTCTAAGATGAAGAAGTTGCATGCGAGATTCGATAACTTCTTGAATGGGATCTTGGACGAACACAGGGTCATGGGTGGTGGCTCCGAAGGTCACACGGATTTGCTCAGTACCTTGCTCTCGTTGAAGGATAACGTAGATGGCGAAGGAGGGAAGCTCACGGATACAGAAATCAAGGCCTTGCTTTTGGTATGCCTCTCTCTCTCTCTCTCTCTCTCCCCAGATTCCGTTGTTTCAATTTTCAAAAGAACATCTCATAGGCTACTAAACCGTGTTAGACCAATGATTTGGACCAAAACAGACATCAAACCGGAAGGGCGTAACTAGGTTTAGACGTGATTTAGTGGGCGGTTAACTATTGATTACGTTCGTATGCTCTGGGTATCAAAGCATTGGCTCAAACTTTGAAACAGATCCAGATGATATGAGCCGTTCGATTAAAAACGTTACAACCATCAAACTAGAAAAAAAAGGTCTGGTTCAATTGCCAGTCCGGATAACGTTTCACTTGTTCCGCTGCATTTGTCATTACTCATTAGCATTCAACTATCGGTAATTGGGTTGGTCGGTTCGGTCCGATCTATCAAACCGATTATGTCGGTTTTAGTTCCATGATTTTATCCTGATTAATAACTAGGTTACTTTCTATTCTTGCTTTATTTTTCAATGGGTTCAGACTCGGACCAATTATTTTATTAAATATATAAGGTTTATTAATTTTCTTATAATTTTATTATATATTATGTCCATGTCTACCTACACAACGAGCCCGTATCTCCTGCTCACACAAATTCTGTCCATGTCTACCTACACAACATTGCAGTCACACATGAATAACATCTTATCTTCCTACATAATATTATGCAGGGGGAGATGTTCCTAATTCATGGGGGTAGTGTGTTGTGGGTAGATGTGGGCAGAGTTCTCGTGGGCATGAGATTCAGAGTCGGATTCAACCATACAAACTCTTGTATTTGTATGTTAAATTTATAGTTAAATATATCAAATGTGCCTTTAAATGTCGTGCATTTAGTGTATTTACATGATATTAAGGGGGTGTTTTTTTTTGTTTTTTGGATTTTGAGAGGAGGAAAGTTAGTTAATGGGATTTTGGTTCCCATTAACCATAAATTCTATGTTCTTTTTTCAGATTTATGTGGGGATTAGGGAAAGTTTATTTTCGTGAGTAGGGTAAGTGATACCCATCTCCTAGGTTTACCACCTAGGGGAAAATTTGATAACACTTGAATGGACAAAAATGCCCCTTTTAATAATGGATTTTATGGCTAAAATGATCATTACTTTATTTACCTAGGAAATAAAATAATATGGTCGGATAAACGCATTTACCCGTATAAATGTTTTTCAAGAAAAATTTACCCAAATAATTATATTTAACCGAATAAGTAATTTATCGAAAGAAAAAAGAGCCCGACTCAATTTGAAAAAAATATAAATACAAATTTGGAAAGTGTAAAACCTTATATTTTAGCTACAGGCCCGATATCAGGGCCCGCTTTAGCCTATGGGTTTTAGACCTGAAGGCTATCACCGTTAAAGTGGTAGTTTAGAAAGTCCAATTCCGAAATTATTAAAAATGGAAGGGCATCTACAAAGAAAAAAGTTAAGATGGCCGGAATTTGGAAACCTACTTGATAAGAATCCAATGAATCTGGATTTGCTTTGGAAGGGTAAATTCCAAAGCATACAAGGCACTAGATGAGTAAACGAGTAACAAGTAGTGTTACAGAGTATGGAACCCATGTGTAAGGAATGCAATTGGAATTTACCCTTCCATATTAAAAAAAAAAAAAAAAAGATCTTATCAGCAAGAGGTAGCCTTAGCTGCCCCATGAATCTCGATATGCAATTTCTTATTCATTATTGACTGAAGATGCGTTAAGAAGTAAACATCCATTAAAGTTGGTTATACTTGTGATGGTGTAGGACTTATTTACAGCAGGCACCGACACATCAGCAAGCACAGTGGAATGGGCGCTGGCCGAACTCATCCGGCACCCTGACATGCTAGCTCGAGCTCAACGGGAACTCGACGCTGTCGTCGGTAAGGACCGGCTGGTGACGGAATCCGACATATCTCAGCTTACGTACCTGCAAGCAGTGATCAAGGAAACATTCCGGCTCCACCCGTCAACACCGCTCTCCGTCCCCCGAATGGCATCCGAAGGCTGTGAGATCAACGGATACTACATTCCCAAGGGCTCCACCCTTCTAGTCAACGTCTGGGCCATAGCGCGGGATCCAGCCATATGGCCTGAGCCGCTTCAATTCCGGCCCGAGCGCTTCCTCCCGGGAAGCAAGCACGCCAACGTTGATGTCCGAGGTAACGATTTTGAAGTCATTCCCTTTGGTGCGGGCCGTAGGATATGTGCCGGAATGAACTTGGGCTTGCGCATGGTTCACCTCTTGACTGCCACCCTGGTCCACGCATTGGATTGGGGGCTACAAGAGGGCCAAATGGCGGAGAAGCTGAACATGGAGGAGGCGTATGGCCTGACCTTGCAAAGAGCTGTTCCCTTAACGGTACACCCACGCCCAAGGTTGGCTCCACACGTCTATCGTGCCTCGTCCTAGACTTTGGAATCCAATATGAAGCTAAGATTTAAGCTTGCTATGTCTATTAGATACCACATCCTACTTCGTATGCACCTCTTTTCTTTCTTTTATATTTGTTTTCTCCTAAGGTGTCACTGGAGTAGTCCCCTATGAATATATAATTACAGTTTCATTTCTTCTATCTCTAAGAGGGTGTTTTTTCTTTTTTTTTTGGGATTTTGAGAGGGTGAAATTGGTTAATGGGATTTTGGTTCTCGTTTCATCAAGAATCCCATATTTTTTTTTCAATTTTATGTGGAGAGCATGGAAAGTTTATTTTCCGGGTACCACTTACCCAGGAAAGTGATACCCATCTCCTATATGGATAAATAACTTTCCCATATAGAGGGAAAGTTGCCAGCATTTGAATGAGACAAAAATGTCTCTTTTAATAATGAATTTCTATGGCCAAAATAGTCATAGGTAAATGCACTTACCCGAATAAGTATTTCCTAAGAAAAACTTACCACGTAATTGCATTTACCCGGGTAAGTAACTTACCAAAGTGAACAAGGCCTAAAATGTCGGATAGTGATGTAAGAGAAATAGTAAAGGAGAATAGAACTTACGAGATTTGCTGAAGCACTGAAGTAGAGTGAATGTAGAATGAATTAGTCAGGATATTTCATTTATCATAGGAGTTCAGATCTGTGCCCCACAACACATCCCCTGTATTAATGAAACCTCCCAACGATAATATCAGAAATGATGATGTCATCATTGAGAGATGTTCCCAGTAAACAGCAAAAATGTACTGTGGGACGTTGCGGGGTGCCCCTTGTGGGGCGCAGATGTGATCACTTATTATAGGTATTTATAATTTCTGTTAAAGATTGTTCGTTCAGGCTTTGGTTCATACATTCAATCTTGATGTTGTCTTTATGCGTATATATCCAAGAACCAACAAGGAATATAGGCAGCTGTGCTCTAGATGACTATATCTGTTACAAACAAGGCGTGGGCTACATAATTCAAGTAGAATTGGAATTTATCGCAACAAGTTTCCAATATTATGTGTCTCCGCACAGCTCGCTTGATTGGGACCCAAATAATATTGAAATGCATTGGGAAGAGATCCAAATTTGTCTAAAAGTAAACCTGTGGAGTGTCTTACATGTACATCTCAGCGTGCGTTGGGAATATCCTTCCGAAGTTGATATTGAGAGGAAGTCACATCTGTCCTCCGAGAATGTGCCCCAAAACTGTCGCATCACATCTCAACCATGTATTGGGAACATCTCTCAATGACAAGTATGAGAGATGTTCTCAATGCATGTTGAGATGTGCATGTGGGATGTTTTTGAGGCGTGTTTTGTGGGGGGCAGATGTGAACTCCATTGAGAGATGTTTTTAATATACGGTTGGGATGTGTTGTGGGGCACCCGTGGGATGCAGATGTGAATTCAACTGTGATCTGCAAGGTTTTTAAAACTAGACTGGAGAGGGAACCGTCCTGGGGACCACTTCCTGGTCGAATGGTCTGACCATTTGGTTTGAATGGACAGTCCATTCTAACAAAAAAATAAAAAAAAAGGCCAAAAACCGTTGCCTAGGCTCACAGTTTGACCATCTGGGTCAGTGGTTCACTGACCAAATAAATGGTTTTGGGCAAAAAGTGGTTTTGGAGTAAAATGGAACCGATCAGGTTTCGGTTTTTCTGATTTGACCATTTGGTCCGATCCGATTTTTAAAACACTGGTGATCTATCTAATTATCTCATTAGTTGCCACGTGTTTACTCATGGTTGGGTTGAGTAGCTGGTTGCACATAAAAGTACGAATCTTACTGCAACCTCTCTACCTTCTGGAAAGTTTCGAGTATTGGATGAGGTGGCCTTGTTGTTCACCATGAAAAAGCCGAAGCAAAAATCCTACATCATGGTTTTCAAAACCGGACCAGATAGGATGGTTGAATAGGAAAAACTAGGAACTGGTCTCTGTTTTACTCCAAAACCGTCATTTTGGCCAAGAATCGTTGATTTAGTTAATAAACCGCTGACCCAATCGATCAAAACATTCAAATCATCTAACAGCTTTAACTTTTTTTTATTTCTTTAATTTTTTTTTTCTTGTCAGAACGATTCATTTGATTCAAACGATTAGATCGTTCAACTCTGAAGCCAAACCCTAAACGGTTCGTTGTCCTACATGTACAAACTTTCTTTCGTTTTTTTATCCCCGAAAGATACAAAGACATCGATCCACATTCCGCACTATTCAATTTTAAGCATGAATAGAGAAATATATTATTTAGGTTAGGTAGCATGAGCGTTGACCATGATTAAGATTACCTTTGGATTTCAAGCAAGTTGGACGGTTCGAAATTAAGACTTCAGGTACCGAAAAGCCAACCCAAACAAAGGCCTAAGGGTGACGATTACAATTCAGTGAATTCACCATTCACATGCTTTTTGCTAAATAAAATAACATTTGACAAAATCATTAATGTTTTTAAAATAATGACAAAAGCACTGTATTGGACAAAAAAAAATTCTTTGACCAAATTGTCTTACTGTTCATTGGCTTCCTCCTGATACATTCAGAGATAGAAATCGGCCTCTCACTCTCTTCAAAAAAAGGATGTATCTACAGTAAAACAAAAAAAAAACATTTTTGTAAGTTCAGATTGATCATATTGATGAATGATGAAAGATCTTAGATTTTTGTTTGGAAAACGCATGTTGCTAAGGGATTGTCAATGCAGATGTGTAATGACATGGTTGCTGTGAATCCCTGAAAGAGGATCCTAAGTTTGTTGCCAGCGAGATAGATGAAAATAGTAGCTTTCTCGATTTTATTCCATCGGCGAAGATCCCCTGCTTTCAACAACTTTGAGGTTGTTCCCTTGTTTTGTACAATTTTGTCTTTGAAAAATGAGACAGAATCTACTTTAAATATTTTGTACGATTTTTTTACACATTTACACCAATAGTCACCACTGGACGCCGTTAGGCGCCATATAAGTGAAACAGTGAAAAATTGGTCTTGAAAATGAAAAATGTCAAAATTAGTGTTTTTTAATAAACCATTTATATGATTTTCGAGAGAGCCATTAATTTATCAAATAAATGACTCAACCAAATAACTTTTTAGGTGTTTTTCTGTTAAATGCATCTCCAATGCTGTTCGAAAAGCTACATCTATACCAAACACCATCTTTGTGTGAAGGAATGGATGACTGAATTGTATTTAAAAACTTACGAGTCTAAGTGTGAGCATTATTTGGTTAAAACCGAATAACCGAACCAAAAATTTTAGTTTCGGTTTTTTTGACCGACTTTTTCGGTTTTTGGTTAAATCGGTTTTTGACTATTTCGATTCTCAGTTTTTATAATTAAAATTTTGGTTAACCGAATTAACCAAACTTTTTATTATTATATGTAATATATAATATATAACATATTATTATTATATTATATATTAATATATAATATACTGAAATTTTCATAATATATCATATATTATATAATATATATAATAAAATATATGTTATTAAAATTCGGTTTTAATCGAAATAACCGAACATTAAAAAATTTTGTTTACAGATGTTACGTCTTCCTTCTTATGCCGGTTGTCTACATGCACTCGATTTATGGAGACTTGTAGATTGTATAATTTCTTTTGGTCAGAACCATCACCACCGGCTCCTTTGGTTGCTTCCCGTTATCAAATTCCTGTGACTAGCCTTTTAATTAAGGACAATTTTGTCCTAGGAAATTAAAAATCTTTTCCGTTCACTATTTTTGTCATTTTAAAAACATAACTGGTTTTATCAAATGTCCAAATTTATTATTTATTTTGTCATTTTATCAATCGCAAAGCATCATCAACAATTGTATCCACAATACTAAGTTATCCATCATTCCATCTAGGGGTGGCAAATGGGTTGGTTAGGTTGAGTTGGGAAGGGTTAAAATCAATCCACCTACATCGATCCACCAATCCACCATGATTCATCATCAATCTTTGTTAAAGGGTCATAATTCACCTTAATCGTGCTAATCGTGATCTATCCTGACCAACCCATATTGATCTACTTGACCCATCCATACCGACCCACCTACCCTATACTATAAATACAAGAATGGGTCAATACTACCTGTATACCCAAAATAATATATTTTTAAGAGGCGGCCCTTATACCCAAAAAATAACGATTTTTTTAGATGAACATCTCGTAAGACTATCACGTGGCAAAAATGGGTCAAGGCAACCCGTATTCCTAAAAACAACAATTTTTTAGAGAATAATCTCTCTCAAGGATGCCACATGAAAGAACTAGGCCAAGTTGATCCATATAGCCAAAATAAATGAGAAAACCATCTCTCTGAAGACTGCCACGTGATAGAAACGGGTTGGGTTGATTCATATATCCCAAAAAACATTTTGAGTGAATCATCTCTCAAGACTACCACGTAAACAAAAAAATGGGTCAAGCCAACCCGTATACACGAAAATGCAAAAAATGTAGATAAATGCAGAAAATGCAAAAGATACAAAAAATTGCAAAAAAAATTATAAAATACCAAAAATGCAGAAAAATACCATAATTTTAAGAAAATGCATGGCTTTTGCAGAAAAAAAAAGTAGAAAAAATGCAAAAAATACTAGAAAACTGCAGAAAATGCATGGAAACACCAGAAAAATGCAACAATTATGCAGCAAAAAATTGTAGAAGATGCAAAAAAAAACCAAAAAATGTAGAAAAAAAACCTAGAAAATTACAAACAATGCAGAAAAATACCAAAAATTACAAAAAAAATGCAGAAAATAGAAGAAAAATTGCAAAAAAAAATGCATAACTTTTATTAGGGTTGTTCATAAGAAGGCCCAACCCGACCAACCCGAACCGATCCAACCCGAGTCGACCGGGTTTTCATCAGCACGGGTCGGTTTCGGGTTATGCAAATTCTTAAATCGATGATTCCCGAACTGAACCGACTTAGTTCCTAGTTCAAACATGAAGTTCCAAAGTCCACTAGGCCACTTAGTTTTTGAATGGTTGCAAGAAACTTTGGATTAGTGAATAGTGATTAATGAACAACTTTTGTGATTAACTTTTCATTTAAATTTTTTCATAGGAGATGGCTGAAACGATGTTCAATTTATGACTGCTTTTTAAAATTAGCAAGATTTTATCACAGGGATGAACTTAGAACCGAAACCGACCCAAACCGACCAGGTCAGTTTTGCTTAACATTGGGTCGATTTCGGTTTCTATGTCAGGTAACCCGACCAAGTCGGGTCGGTTGGAAAAACCGTAATAAACCGACCCAACCCGACCCGTGAACAGCCCTAACTTTTATAAAAGTGCTTTTGTAGAAAGTGCTTTTATAAAAGTACTTCCGTAAAAGTGCTTTCATAGAAGTGCTTTATAAAAGTGCCTTAAAGTACTTCTATAAAAGTGCTTTCATAAAAGTACTTTTATAAAAATGCTTTTATGTTTTCATAAAAGTACTTTTATAAAAGTGCTTTTGTGTAAAAGTACTTTTGTTAAAGTGCTTTCATAAATGTACTTTTACATAAGTATTGTTATGCTTTCAGAAAAGTGTTTTCGTAAAAGTACTATCATAAAGTGCTTTTGTGTAAAAGTGCTTTTGTAAAAGTACTTTCATATAAGTATTTTTGTAAAAGTGCTTTCGTATAAAAGTATTTTTGTAAAAGTGCTTTCGTATAAAAGTACTTTTATAAAAGAGCTTTTGTGTAAAAATAATTTTGTAAAAGTATTTTTCATAAATTACTTTATAAAATTGCTTTTGTAAAAGTGTTTTAATATAAATTTACATTTGATGACGAAAGTTAAGAAAATCTATTTTATTTCACATTTAATCACAAAATGAAATGTGGTATGGTGGTTTGGAATTATGTTTAAATGTGGATATGCATGTGCTTGGAGGCTTGAGTTCAAATCATTTCAACTCTTTATTTTTGAGATTTGGCGAATATAGATAGACACTTCACTTTGACACAACCCACCCTGACCCTAATGGGTACCCTCGATCTACCCACCCTAACCCTTTTCCAATGATCCTAATGGGTTACTCGGCTCATATTGACCTACCAATAGAATGGGTGGGTATGCATGGGTTCCAATGTGGGTGGGTTCATTCATGATTGTCGGCCCTAATTCCATCTCCTTTTTATGGAAACTCTCTTATTTAGCTCTTTCTTGATTTAGTGGACAGGGTTTTTCCTCGTTGTTCTTAAAAAAATCAAATACACATTAGTAGCGCACTCCGTATGCCCACATTTCTATATTTTCAACGAAAAAAAAATCTATATATTCAACACCATTGTTGTGGATGTGGATGTGCTTGGAGGCTTGAGTTCAAATCACTTCAACTCTTTATTTTTTAGATTTGGTGAATATAGATAAACGCTTCACTTTGACCCAACCCATATTGACCCTAATGAGTACCCTCGACCGACCCACCTTGACCCTTTTCCACTGACCCTAATGGGTTAATCGACCCATATTGACCTACTAATAGAATGGGTGGGTCAAATGGGTAGGGTTCAAAATTATCGGCCCTAATTCCATCTCCTTCTTATGGAAACTCTCTTATTTAGCTCTTCTTGATTTAGTGGACAGGGTTTTTCCTCGTTGATCTTAAAAAAAATCAGATACACATTAGTAGTGCACTTCGTATTCCAACATTTCTTCATTTTCAACAAAAAAATCTAGGGTAAATTACAAAGACCCCCCCCTTGTACCATGGGGTATGTGACGAAGACCTTCGGTTGGCCTTCCGTCTAAAAAGGTCGCTACAACATTATTTAATCCCCATACTACCGTAAGAATAATTAGGAGAAAAACACCTTTCATCTTCCCTAACCTCACGATACACGAACAACAGCACCCCGATCCCTCTTCTTCCCCTTCCCCTTTCTTCCCCTTTTTCTCCCTCTGTTTTCTGTTCCGAAGTCCCAACACCATCGGCTGTAGGTCGTCTGTTTATTGTAATCCGTTTTGTTTTTCTGATGAGATCGGCTATCGATTTTGATTTGGATGATTCGTTCTTCGAAAAAAAATTGGTGGACGTTTCGGTGGCTTCTCTTGTCTGAGCATGATGAGCTAGGGTTTGGAAAATTAGGGTTTTTTCTGATGCAGTGTTTCATTGGAATTTGGGTGGATCTGGGAAGATTGATGAAGTATATGAGGAGTTCCAAAGTTTGGTCTAGAGAAATGAAAGTCATGGAGCGAGAGATGGTGACTTCAGTTATGCTCTGGTTGATCCTGGTGTATCATCCGTTGACCAGGATCCATGCTAATACGGAAGGTGTGTAGCTGCTTTTGACTCACCATTTCTGAGGTTTTGTAGGAATTAGATCCTCGTTTCTTACTCTTTTTGAGTTGTCGATTTGATAAATGGGTGTGCCTTTAGCTGCTTTGTTGATTGTTGCTAGTGCACTGATTGCTCTGATCAAACAGAAAGGAAGCTCTGACATCTAACGTTTTCATTGATTTTTACTGGTGGACTAATTCAAAGGGGCACTAAATTTGGATAGATTTAGTACCATGGTTGTTGCCTTGCTTCGTTGAGCTGGTATTGTTCCGAATTTCGTTCAAATCGACGATATTGATGGTTGGGAATTTGCTTGACCGCGGATGTTGTTTTTGTACTGAAATAAACTTTAGAATTGTAACATAAAGATACTAGGATTCTCTACATACTAGCGACACCGTGGAATCAAGATATTAGGATTCTTCCTCACCTAGACCTGCAAGGAACGGAAAACAGAGGAAATCGGGAAGAAGAAAGGAGAAGAGAGAAAGGGAAAGGGGAAGAAGAGAGATCAGGGGGGAGAGAGAGGGAGGACTTCGGAACAAGGTTCAAAATAATACGTCTGATACGTCGGTAGGGGCATATTGGGGGAACCGATACATTTTTATTGCGTTTTTTTTTTTTAATTTTATTTTATTTCGCAACCGGTTCAGGGGACCGATTTAGGTCTCCTCTACCCCCTGAACCGGTCAGACCTCCGATACACCCACTGTAGGGGTGTATCGGAGGGGTCCCGGAATGATACATATCGGCCAATACGGGCCGATATGTGTCGATACTTTGAACCTTGCTTCGAAAGTCTGTCACTGCTGCAACAACTACCACCGCTATTGTAATGGCAGATTTCAGCGGAAGACTAATAGAATGGGGGTCTTTGTCTCATGGTCATAGTATAGGGGGTATTTGTAATTTACCCAAAAATCTATATATTCAACACCACTGCTGTGTAGGGGAGGGGAGTAAACGGATCGAATTTGAATCAGATTAGGTAATATCCAAATTCAAATCCGATTAAATATTCAAATATTCGATTTGTATTCAATTAATTAATTATTTTAGATAATTAATAAATATATAAAATATTTTTTTATTGATATAAAGTATATAAATATATAAATTATTTATATAATTTAATTATTATATATTATAAAAAAATTATATATTATATATAATAATTAAATAATCGGTCGAATTCAAAATTTATCGAATTGAATCAAATCATGTCCAAATTTAAATGCGATTAACTATTCGATATAAATAATCTGAATTCAATTATAATGACAATGACAAGCAAAACGTTCCAACCTGTAATGCCAAACACAAAAGCTCTGTAAAACAAACGTGTTTATCAGGGCTGTAGGGCTGTCACCGCATCAAACCCGACAGATCCAAACCGAACCAATCCAGTTATATAGGTTTGAGTCTACATTATGCTTTCAAATTATAATTAGGTATTTGGGTCTATATTTCCTCGTGATAAGTGGCAATTTAATAAACACGAGGTTATATGTAAATAGGAAGGAAAATGATAAAGTGTGTAAGGAGGGATCTTTAGGCATTTCCAATTCCCTCAAAATGGTATAGATGTAACAATGTATAAAAGCTTAATATAAATTGCTTCTTTTCTTTTCTTTTCAGATGATACCCAATTTAATAAACAAGTATTGCACGGTGCACCTTAAATATATTCATCATATAAGCGATTTTTAAAACATTGGTCAGTAGGGCTCTCCATGAATGACATGTTAGTTTACCTTACAATGCATCCAGAATACAAAAGAGCTTGTGAAAATTAAAGACCTGTTTGATTCGTAGGATTTGGGATCTATAATTGGAATCGGTTTCAACTGTTTGCTTGGGCAGAATTGGAATTCTATTATCATTCGTGGTGGAATGGCATTCCTCCATATAAGGGGGATGGTGATTCCCCCCTATCTTCTCCATTGAAAATGAAACCCCATTCCTATTGAGTCCAATTTTCGTTTTCATTCTTATCTGAATCAAACAAATTATAGGAATAGGCCATTCAGATTCAGGTTTAAATTGTGAACGAAACAGACCCTAACATGTCAATGAGGGTTGGAAAACTTTGCAGAAAGTTATTATTTGTGCAGGCTGTTGACTTTTTAGAAGCTTGGCAGCCCGCATTTTGGTTTTTTCCTGTTTAGATGGGAAAATATCTAACAGTCGAAAACCGTAGCCCTGAAAATACACAAGAAGCCCATTTTGGGCTATTTTCAAAAAGCTCCAAATGGAGCCTTTTGCCTTTTTTTTTTCAACTCGACTTCATGCAAAAAGGCACGCCTTAACCAAACGGGATTCAAGCTGCTAAGATCTTAATGCAAAAACTCACATCGTCTTTTGGTTGTCAGGTCTGATGGAAAAGACTTGCCAAACAACACCTGTTAATAAAAAAAAGTCAATGGGAGGAGAGACTACTGACACTTTGACAATATAGAGCTAACATGATCCTAACCTGTTAGGGGTTGGGCCAATTCGGGTTTACCAAATAACTTGATCCATTAACATTATGGTCCATAAAGAACCGAAAAACCAAATCGGTCGATTCGGTATTTTTGAAAAGCCGAAGGGTCGGTTCAGTTTTTTGTTAACCTATAAAAAAAACCAATAGTTAATTGGACCTACCAATATATATATTTGTAATATATGTCACATATTAACTATATATTATATAAATATATATGCATTATATATAAATATATACATATGCTATCTATTTATAAATATATTGTATATATCATTTATTATTTACAATATAATTTTACACACACACACACACACACACACATATATATATATATATATATATATATTATAAATATGGAAAACCAAAGACCAATCAACCAATGATACCGGATCGATTTTGGTTCAGAGAAATGGAAAACCGATAAGACTGGTTTGAAAAAATGCCTATCGTTTGGTTTGATTAACCGAACCGTGGACACCCCTAATTAACATCCCTTGTGTATCTTTTGTGTAAAACAAAAAGGATAGTGAAGGCTGAAGTGCCTAGATTAGTGCTCCATTCCAACAAGCCATTCCAACCATACATTGGAAACAAATGGTCTTTCACTACAATGGCCTACTGAGACCATGTTTGGACTCTGTTTGGAGGTGGGATCTGCTCCTCACACAGGGCGCCTCACAGGCATATCCCACTGTGCATTGGGAACATCTCCGGTAAATAATAAGACAAAGCACAAGAGATGTTCCTAATGCATGGTAGGATGTGCCTATGAGGTCCAAGTGAGGTGCTATGTGTGAGGAGCAGATCTGGTCTCCTATGTTTGGCCTAAGGTTGCAACTTGGGCTGAGTTGACCCGAACCCAACTCAAAAATGCTAGGTTGGGTTGGGTCATGTTGATGGTTGGGTTAGGATTGTGGTTGAAATTTATGAATGACTTTACTTCGGATTGGTTAAGGTTAACCCCTCAGGCAACCCAACCCAACCCAGACTTGACTATATAGTACATATCATATATAAATATATTATATATATGATATATGATATATTGATTTGTTTATATGCATAATTGTATATCCCCCACCACATATTATCGTTTATTTCTTTTAAGATAACCACTTCACTTAATCCTAATTAGAAATACTAAAACCTTAATAACATATTTTATGTTTTTGAATATTTTATTCTTCATCTCCTCTATCTTGTTTTATCACCCATAGATTGCTGCCCATAAAAGATATATTTTAAGTCATAACTCATAATAAATTATAGTCATTTCAAACATTTTTTTTCCTGAATTTTATACTTAAAGAACCAATAAAAACATTAACAAATAAATACTAATAAAACATAGAATTAATATATGTAGTGAAAATTGAGTTAAGATATGAGATTAAGAAATTCTACAAAATTATAAGAGATGGGAAGAACCCGACCCCAACCCAACCCGAAGTTGACTTTAGATTGGGTTGGGTTGAAGGAATTTAGTTAGGATTGGATTAAGGATTTAGAAGTTAGGGTTAAATTAGGATTGACCTCGACCTGATCCAATTTGTAGCCCTAGTTTGGCCTGTGCAACTTCTGAATTACGTAGATGGTGCCAACAAGCTCAGTAACTCAGGTTGGTAAGTTCTAACTCTCTGGCTGGTTGTAGCAAAGATTTGGCATCAAATCCCGCTCTTGCCATAGTCCGTTCCTCACAACGTGTCCAAACAGCACATCACAAATATCTCTCGTATTTTATATTATTATTCATTAGGAGATATTCTCAATACCTGGTGGGATGGGGCTGTGAGGTCGGTGTGAAATACGCTCCGAGAGGAGCTTCTCGGAGCAAACCCGATTCCTCTCGCCAGGGCCCAGGGTTGGGGCCGGGGGTAGGGGTGATCATGGGCCGTGCTGAAAAAGGTTAACTTCGTTGGGGGCCTTATGGGTGGGGGACCGGGCTACCCACCAGTTATGTAGCCCACTAGCCCCGTGAAGGAATAAAAGGAAGAAATAAAAGGAGAAAAAACAAAAATCCACGCGTGTTACTTGATTTGAGAGAAAATAGGGCGAAAAAAGAACAGAGAATGCGTAAAGGTGATCGAAAGTCAAGTTGTTTCGCGATTGATCAAAACTCCTCAGTCCCGCTTTTTACAATCTAATTGAGAGCAGAAGCGAATTCTGGCACCGAACTAGAGTTTCAGCAGACTTTCAGGGTAAGGTTTCACCGATCTTTATTTTCTACGTACGTCTCGACGTTCGCTACCGCTTTTTTCTCGAGCTCTGGTTTCTAGGGTTTCGCAATTCCAATCTCCAAATTTAAATATCGGGCAACATCGGGTCGGGGATTTCAGATTAGTGTTTCCGTAATGCACTTTATTCTTGGTAGGAGAAGAAGATGAGAGCGCTCGAAGAAGTTACGGGGGTTCCACTCTCGTTGTCGCCTGTTTCCAACTCCCCCGTGGAAGTAGGGAATAATGGTTCGAGGTTCTCCGGTTGGCTTTTTGACTGCCATGGATTCTGGTATAATGTTGCTTTGATCCTTCCTTCGTTTCTCTTTGTTGTGTACTTGGCGTTGCAGGCTCGAAAGAGCCTCACCAAGCTCTCTTATGGGCGATCTCATATCATGATAGCTTATTATGGACTTCTTTGGCTCGTTAGCGTTCTCAATCTGGCATGGTGCTGTCTCCAGGTTCGTAATCATGTTCTAAGTAAATTTTGTTTGTGCAACATTGGCTTCAATTCCATTGAATTTGATTCGAGTTTGATGGTTTTATATCACCTCACGTAAATTTGTCCTACGCGTTTGTGAAGATAACTTAATATTAAATTGATGTCATTTCGTGCTTTTGTTAGAGGTTGGTAATGCTCCACTTAATTGTTTAGTTTTAATTGCTGACTTCACTAGAAATGCAATTCTAGGTTTCTTATAGATTTCTTGGTCTAAGTGGGATAAAACTAAATGGGTGCAGATAATTTTGAAATGTGGTAGAAGTTTATCAGCTGAGTTTCTAATTACAGATCGATGAGAAAATCGTGATTTTATACCGATGCTGAATCTGAGTTTGCTCATTTGGAAATATAAAGGGTGGAGATTGAATCATTGAATATCTGCACAACATTTGCTGTGGCAGAAAAAACCAAGCAGTGCATGTTGATGTAACTAGACAGATTAGTTTACTTGAAGAATTCTTTGACGGGGATGGGAATAACATAGTTCTATGAAATTAGGCCATAGAAAGGTCGCAAGCAAGGGGTTTAAGATCAATTCTCAAGCAAGGAACAGAAGAACTCTCATTAGTCCAGGATCTCTTCATAGGAAGATGCAGAGTTTTTTCTTCATTTTGAACATAATACCCTGATATAGAATGTAGCTTCCCTATAAGATCATCCAGAACAACCAACCAAATAAACTCATTCACATGACAGGGAAATAATTACTTCATGTTCTTCTGGTCTTTACTGAGTTAGCTGCCAATCTAGCCAAAGACAACATAAAGAATTAAACAAAGAACTTCTGTCTTGGTTCTTCTTTCCATCAAATACAACCTTTTCTCTGGACGGATAAGCATTTCTTCAAGCTCCCGCAGAAGGAAGGAAGAGTCATTAAGTCCCTATTCAATAAACCCCTTTGGAGAATTGGGATGTCACATTACTGTGTCTTCTTGGATATTGGAATATTTATTAATTGCCCTGAAAGCCCTGGACAGATATTCCTCCAAATGTGTAAACCACTCTAGTTCTCCTATGCGTTAACCCATAATATAGAGCATGTGTCTGTGCTTAATTCTGACATAGGCCTGGACTTCCCATAAAAAAGGCTCTTTTGTTTCTTTCATTCCAAATTCTGCAAGATGTTTAAGATCAGGGGCGGAGCCAGGTGGGGATCCAGGGGAGCCATGCTCCCCCCTCCCCTATGGTTCAGAAAATCTCCATTTCCTATGTAAATTTTCTCCTCCCCCCACTCTCTACCTCAATGGTTCCCCCCCATGGGTCCATCCATACTTCATTTAGGTTTTGGCCCCCCATATAAAAAGTTTCCTGGCTCTGCCCCGGTTTTAGATGGCCCTTTTTTTATCAGTAATTGATGATGCGCAATCCGGCCGGTCTTAGCTGTCAACGACCTTGCCTTTGAACCGAGTAGCAGAGAACCTGAAACGGAGGAGATGAGGAAACTCCGGGGGGAACCCGGTGTAAAGGCTCTGAAGCTTAAGTTAGAATCTTTCAAAGGCAAGGTAAAACCAGATGGCGCAAAGTTTGCATACCTCCTCTTTGGGGGTGGAGAGCCTTTTATAACCACCTCGCGCACTCACTCCTAGACTCCTGTCAGGTCGGGAATGAGTATTTTCGTGCTTCTGCCAGTTCGGGCGTCATCGCCTCTGCTGGGGCAGAACCGTCACTGCTCCTTTTGTCGGAGCCGTCTCTGTAACTGGAGGTAGCGGTGACAGGTGATGGTGGCAGGTGACCGTTTGAAATGCGGCTGCCAAGCATCAGATCCCAAGTCAGTCGGGTGCGCCGCCCCTGGATACGGACTCCTTCGGTGTCAGGTACGGTGCGGTTCGTCCAGTTCAATGCTCCGAAAGCGAAGTACCTGGAGCGGTGCGTGAGGCGAAGTCTTGAGTTCGGATAAGGGGGGCCCCGAACTGTCATAAGACGGGTCAGTTCGGGTCTCTGCTTTGTGTGACGGGGCCAAAGGGAGAGTTCGGGCTCCTCGTAGGGAGTTTGAGCACCAAGTAGGGAGTTCGGGCACCTTGCAGGGAGTTCGGGCACCTTGCAAGGAGTTCGGGCACCTTGCAAGGAGTTCGACCACTAAGTAGGGAGTTTGGGCACCTTGCAGGGAGTTCGGGCTCCTTGCAGGGAGTTCGAGCTCTAAGTAGGGAGTTCGGGCACCTTGCTAGGGAGTTCGGACCGCTGGTCTCTTCCCTTTGACGTTTGTACCCTCGGTACGCTGTTTTAAGTGCCGAGCTACTTGCTTTTTTGCCACGTGCCGTGATTTGCGAGGTCGGGCCAAATCTTCCTTCATCAGTAATGTTTCAAACGATCCTTACTCTGTCCTTCCTGAAATGAGGGCCACTTCTATAAAAAATCCTAAGAATCAATTTTGTTTAATCAGTGGACCCTAAGTTTGTTGGATGAACCAACCATGTTTGAACCAAGTGAAAGGGAAAACCAACATGTGTATAGCAATCTTGCAAGTCAGAGACAAATCAGAGATCCACTCTTCTACACATTAGATATCTTGCATCTTTTGTCTAAGTTAATTCTTACTCTTCAAATGGTCAATTGTCAAAATTCTGTATGTGATGGATGAGGATAAATGTTCAGATTCTTCCAAATCCCACTACTCTAGAGGACACCATCTGTATTCCTATGAGTATATTTTTATAAAAAGATTTTACTGATAAGTCATGTTACCTCTTGGTCCTCTCCTATTTGGCTTGATCAGAAGTGTTCTATGAATGTTGAAACATAAAATCTCCCTAGTCACCTCTTTATTGCAAATTGAGAGCATTAATTTATGGCGATACTACTTGAATTAAATCTATACAGTATTTCACAGAGTCTAGAATGTTCCCGCCCCATGTCACTTGTCTTCTGAAAATCTCACCTATTTCCCATTTCGAAAGAACATGACATTTGTGACAAATTCCCAATGGAACTTCATATTCCCTTCCACACAATGTTCTGATTTAGCAGTTGATATGAAAATATAGAGCTGAGACCAATATGATTACTTGATCAAAAAGAAAAGCAGAACATTGATTTTATTTACATTTTTTGGCGGTCATAATAATGCCTGAGCTGGAGATATAACTAGGAACCCAACTCCAATTAGAACTGTGAGTTGTTAAAGCTTTAGAAAATTTTGTTTCAATGCTATTAAGACGATGATAATTTGGAGGATATGTTGAACCATTATTTGCTTAGAATTTTTATAGGATAAGAACTTATACTTGAATGCTGATTATGTATACATGCATACACATGCACACATGCACACATCAGTAATTCTCTTTATGTTTTACTAATTAATGTTCTTTCGGTGTTGAATCTCTTCCTGCTGCTGGCATAGACATGGGAATGTACTCCTGGGAAGGACTTCTCATGGAACCTCTTGTCATTGTTTACAACATCTGGCATGCTGTTTCTGGAAATTAGCTTGGTGGCCTTTTTATTCCAAGGAAACTATGCCAGTGGGCTGGAGGCTTTAACACGCACCTTTGTTGTTTCAGGAGTCATTGTTTGTGCAGATATACTTCTCAAGGTATTCTTTGCTTTTGCCCTTAATAATTGTTTCACCTGTTATGTTTGCTATCAAATCAAAATTTACTTTCTATATAGGATTTAGGTCTAGTCTATACAGTATTTATAATTTATTTATTATTATAAATTAGGATAAATTAAGAATGACACGTATGGAGATGTGTGTTTATATTTGAGATCCATTTTGAACCTGATCTTAGTTGAATTTAACCTGTTTTATGGAAAGTGTATGCTGTAGTTACTGTTTCCTTTTATAATTAGGTATTCTGTTTTTCTAGTCCTGTATGAGATCCATTTGTAACCTGCCTTTTGTGTTGCTGTTCTCAAGATTATTCAAGAAACTTTGTAGTAGGAATTTCTATTGAGTTGACATTTTCACTCTGTCTTTACCATCTTCTTCTTGCTTACTGTTTCCAGGCATTGTGGTTTTTAACCTACATTTCCCCTGGTCAATGTTAGCTCTTTATTGTATTCTCTGTTAGTCTTGTTTCTTTAATTATGGCAAGCATTGAAGTTTCAAATCAAAGAGGTGCCCAGGAAAGGAATTTCATTGCAATTAAGCCAGGGCTATTGGATGGAACTGCCACATGAAGAAAGAGTGAAATGTTAAATCATCAAATCTTTTGGGCTTGCTTTAACATGCAAAATCTGTAATTCTGTATCATGTCATGAATCCTGGTTCTTTTTGTTTTGCCCACTGATGCAGCAGCTAACCTTCGACTCTTGAGCACTAGTTTAGATGTACTAGCACACCTGTAGATGAAATCAACAAGCAAACAAAAGAAAGGAATGATGAACAAATCTGGAACTGTATTTTTAATCTGCTGCTCTCCCAGATGGTCAAACCTTCAACCCATAACCTAGAGGTTAAAACATTTCAGTTTTATCCCAAACCCATGAACTGGAAAAAACCCATTGATGTAATCAAGACCAGCTGGCCAAACCATTTGAACCGTTCGAAACTGGTTGAGTGTTTAAACCACAAAAAAAAATATATAATTCTAAAAATATCAAAATGAAACAAACAGAAATGAGAGGGGTGAGGGGAAGAATTTTTATTGGAGTTGCATGTCTTCTGGTTGGAGTTTGATGTCTGGGTCCATTTAACTTTACTTTTTTCCTCTTTTCCCACCATGTTGTCTGAATGATGATGGCTGTAAATACAAGGATGAATTAGTTATCTGCTCTTGAAGATGATCTTTGATGCTCTGTTTCCCGACGGAGTAGCTATCTTATATCATAATAGATACATGGTGCATAAATCTTTGACAGTTATCTAAAAAGTAATGAAAGGGGAGAGGGGAAATGGAGAATTTCATGGCAACCTAGCAAGTGGCATGCCTGTACAGCCAAGTGATGCCATGGCAGATTAGAAAAAAGGCAAACTGAAGGGATATGGATAAACAGCAACTTCTTCCCTTACTATGTTATCTTTCTATCTCTTGATTGACAATACATGTAAACTATGATGGCAAATGGTAGTTCTGCTTTCTTGCCTCAGCCAACCATATCTCTTTTAGTTAGAATGACCACAGCCACTGCCCTTTTTGTTGATAACCTAAGGTTTAACCTAATATTGAAAACCCCTTTTTTTGGTAGAACCTAATATTGATAACCTAAGGGCTTAGACCTTATTTGTTGATTATTTGTCTAACCCGTCCCAACCCAGATGGTCAAACTGTTAAAGTGTCACCCTGAGAGAACAATAGTGGAAGAAATATTTCAACTTTCCTAGGTTTACTGTTACATCTATGGAAAGCCCAATGAGGATGCCAATGTCTGAAGAGAGAGAACAAAGGGTGTCATCTTGGACCTATATAATTGTATCATTCCAAATTACCGAAGGATAGTTGCTATTTTATGAAAGTACCTTTTGGGTATGCATGAAACTAATTCTGCTTTTTATCCTGATCATAGCTGTCAAGGCGTTGCCTGGCAACTAGGTGCTTTTGGCTGGGTGCCTTGCCTAGGAAACTAGGCTCTCTTGGCTGGTGCCCAGTATTAAAAGGTTTAACCTAATATTGATAATCTAAGGGCTTAGGTCTGATTTGTTGGTTAATTGTCTAACCTGTCCCATCCCAGATAATCAAACTGTTAAACTGTCGCCCGGAGAGAACAATAGTGGAACAAATATTTCAACATTTCTAGGTTTACTAGCACATCTGTGGTAAGCCCAATGAGAATGTCAGTCTGAAGCGAGAGAACAAAGGGTGTCTTCTCTGACCTATCCATATATTTGTATTATTCCAAATTCCGAAAGGATAGTTGCTGTTTTATGAAAGTACCTTTTGGGTATTTATGAAACTAATTCTGCTATTTATCCTAATCATAGTTGTCAAGGTGTTGCCTAGGCAACTAGGCACTCTTGGCTGGGGTGCCTTGCCTAAACGCCTTGACTTATAGCAAATAGGTGCTCATCTAGGTGATCAGGTGCCCGCCCCAAGTGACAAAAATGACAAGGTGGGCGCCTTGTTATAATATCATTGATATAGGTATATGTTATATACTATATATATCATATATATGCTGTTCTATCTCTCACGTTAAATAAACCAATGGCTTCACCTTTGTTCTTTTTTCTCTTTTATTTTCTACCATAATTTTTATCATATAAAATTATAGCCTTCTTTAGTTGCTAATTTGATATCAAATTGCTCTATTAAATGCTTATTATGTTACTATTATTTTCAATAGTATTGAAATTAATATATTTGAGTTTCTAGTGTCCTAGATATGATGATTTGCCATGTAGGGCTGTTCACGGGTCGGGTTGGGTCGGTTTACTGGCGTTTTTCCAACCGACCCGACCTGGTCAGTTTACCTAGAAATGAAACCGAAACCGACCCTGTACTAAGTAAAACCAACCTGGTCGGTTTGAGTTGGTTTGAGTCGGTATTGTGAATGATTCTCTCGGTGTGAACGGTAAAGGATTCGAGTCTAAGAGCGAAGGCTGGATGCCTGGAAATTAAAAATGATTTGATGGATTAAAGTTGAAATTTTATATATAATACATTTTTTTCTGAAATAAAGCTGAAACATATATATATTTCCACAAATGTATATCTGATATATATATATATATATATATATATATATATATATATATTATCTAAGTTGGTTCGGGTCGGTTTGGTTTCAGTTTTCACACATGAAAACCGAAAACCAAACCGAACCATTGATTTATGTTTTTTTTGTAACCCGAAACCGACCGGTGCTGAAGAAAAACCGGTCAACTTGGATTGGATTGGATCGGGTTGGTCGGTTTGGGTCTTGTTATAACAGCCCTATTGCCATGTTTTGACAGGAAATGTAATGTTCTTAATAAAGAGAATCAGTATATTTTTAATTAATATGCATGCTGAATAGTATATAAAACTAGGAAGTAGGCAAAATTTAGTTTTTTTTTTTTAATTTTATGACATTTTTATTGTCTAGGTGGCTAGGCACCCCATTATCACGGAGAAATGCCTAGACACCTTGACTACAATGATCCTAAACATAAGATTTCTATTCTGTCTGTTTTCCAAAAAAAAAAAAAAAGATTTCAATTCTGTCTTGATCTGACATGGGCTGACTGCTAAAGGTGAATAGAGCAGATGGTAAACAAATTTGTGAAATAAAGTAGAGCATATAATAATGTATTACATAAACATAATTGTTCTGCTACAAGTCGAACGAGCTAGAAGAACTAGGGGCAGGCCAAGAAGGATGTGGTTTGAAGTAATAAGAAATGATTTAGGGGCCCATAGTTTATCAATGGATATGGCACTGAATAGAAAGGCCACAGTACTCTTTCAGTCTTTCCTTGCTGTAAGTTTGATTTCTCAGCACCTTTGAGTAATGTTACAACAACTTATTCTCCTTGTTTTTTCCCTCTTGATCTTGCTGGTCCAATTTGCATATCAACTCAATGAACCTTAGTGGGGGTTTGTTGAGGGTATCTGCAGTATGTCATCTTTATATTTTTAAGGGTAGAAGCCCTACAAGTGCACCATCTGAATTTGTTCAAGGGCTTTGAAGCATATTAGTTTTTTTGTGGATGTGTTAACCATCATGTTTTGTAATCATTTGAAATATCAATCTATAAGGCTTATAAATTAATCAGATGTATTGCTTCTTTTTCAGACAATTTATATATTCAGCTTTGGGATCCCCCTATTCATTGGCCATGATGAAACAAAATATCAGGTTAAGTGGGGCTTATGGGTTGTCCACAAGTTATTGCTTACCACAGTCTATGGCGTTATATTTTTCATGTACCACACAAAATGGAGAGAGAGACTGCCTGGTAAGAAGCATTGTCTATAATCATCTTGTAAACTATACAAGTTTAATCAACTCGGCCTTAATCCTAACTATTTGGGGTTGGCTACATGAATTCTGACCTGCCATTTTGCTCTACCAAGAGCTATGTTTTCTGTCAAATTATGCTATAGAAATGTCTAGCTTGGATTAACTAATTTTTTTTCCATTCTGCAGCAAGACCTGCGTTCTACAATTACATCTCTGTGATGCTACTGTTGAATGCGTTGGCATTGTTTGCATGTGCCATTGTAGGAAATGGGGCTGGCTTTGGGTTTTGGTATGTCTTGTTCAATTCCTTCTCTAAAGAAATTGAACTGTATAGCTGGTTTAAGGCATTTCTGTTTTGATATATTCTAAATTCTTCCAACTTATTTTATACAGGTTGTACAATTTTACTACTGTTTGTTATCATTCCTTCTATCTTCCTCTTCTCTATATAACATTTCTAGCAGACTTTTTCCAGGTAATGTCTCTTTATCTCATTTCTGATATAAAAAAGGCACATATTTTTCCTGAACAGACTGGATGGTGGATATAGATTATGATTAATGCTGAATCAGTATTCTGGTATATTTTTAATGATTGCAGGAGGAAGATTTACATTTGGAAAATGCTTACTATTCCGAGATGAAAGATGCTGGTTTTTTCGATGCTGATTGGGATTGATCCTGTAACAAGCTGTCAAAGAATTAGTTGTTCACTACACCTTGTAAATAAAAACTGAACAAATGACAATGTTGGAGGATTGATCGATTCTTGTATTTGTTTATATTCTGTAATATTTTAATGCCTCTGTTACACTGTTAGTTACCATTTTGTGTTGCATCATCCACTCAAGGAAGTACTGATGTTTAACTTTGCGCGATGCACATTAGGGGTTTTGGGCTGTCAACGAAAACCAGATTCTCGGTTTGATTTTCAATACGGATTATCTTGGATTTGAATGTTAGAACTTGCATTAGTCGGATCGGATATGGAGTTGACCCAATCTTATCCGTTCAAAATCCATCCTAATAATAATAATAATATATTTACATATAAATCTTATAATTAATAAATTGAATATTTATACATAAAAAATTATTATATAAGTTAAAAGGTAAATATTTATAAAACTTTTATTTTTTTTTCTTCATTTTAGCTTTTAGGCATAATAAGTTGCACTCGATCAGGTCCGATTTCATATCTTATTCAGATATAGTCATTCCAATCTGACCCAATTAGGGCCTTAGTCATTACTCATTAGTGATATAAATCTTCTTTTACTAAATAAAATAATTTATTTATATTAAATGACTTCAAAACCCTAAAAATACTAAATATGACTTGAGAAAAGAAACGAGTAATATATATATATATATATATATATAGGCTGGGCTCAGGCTAATCGGGCCTGAACCGGTGGGTTTTAATTTATGTCCAAACCCGACTAAGAAAGGAAGAAGGTTGGTATAAAAGAAACAAAGCAAAAAGCCTAAAAATCACTTTTTTTCTTTAATTTTTCGTTTGGATAAGATAACAAGGAAAACAAGGCTACAAGCAGCGAAGTTTGCTTCTATTCATGTATAGACGACCCTCGGCTGATTCGAGACCTCTAACGCTGCCCATGCAATATTGAATTATTCTCAACTCGATTGTCATTTTTGTGGGCCTCTAACGCTGCCCATGCTTCTCCAGCCATATTAATCGTGGCCCATCCCGAATTTGTTTTCAAGAAATACCTTCACTGTTCCTGAACCAATTGCATAATTTATCTTTCCTTCGAGCATCAAAATTAATCTCCTTCCATTTTACATTGTATAAATTTCCCTACCTTTCTCTACTTTTTCCTTCAAACCAAACACAACCTAAAAGCAAAGAAGTCTCAATTTAAACGTTTTTACAGCTATTAATTAGAGTCATTGAATTGACATATTTATACTCGTTTACGGCTAAAACTACATATATTTTCAAACAACAACTATTAATACATCTATTTCTATGCCAAATTAAACATGTGAATGATATATATGTATTAACGGATTTTCATTGCAATAAGCTAATTACTTGTGTCCCCGGGCTAGCCTTTACCATAGGTATTAAATCCATCCTGGCACATGATGACCCTTCGTGGAATTTGGGCTAGGGGTGAACTTTTGTAACACAACTTCGAAATATAGATTATGTATGTTGTGTGTGTCTGATTTATTTTATAGATTCCTCCACCTTGTAGATTTTTATGGATTTGTATAGTTGGGAATAGTGATACATAAGAGAATTTATTATAATACAAAGGATGGTACGTAGCATAGGCGAGAATTTAGGATAATACATCTAGAAAGCTAACAAAAAATTTCTAAGGGAGCAAACCGTAATTTTTCCTAAAATTATTATATCTATGATGCCAAAAGACATGGTATTGGAAAGACTTTGATCAATCAAAACCTCTTATGAATTTTGATGAAAGCCCATTGGATTGGTAACCACTTTTATGATGCCTAGTTGAACTCTATAATATGCTAGCTAAGCATTCTTAAAGTGACATCAGCTGTCTACAACTCTTTTAATTCAATGTTTTACTTAATAAAAGGGCTTATTCAAGATACCTTCAAAAGCATCTTGGGTTGGAGCTTGCAGCATTAATAAAGGATGTAGAGTGGAGAAAGACCTAATATTCTCTGCGATATATAAGAACCTTACTATCACAGATCTTTTGGAGTTACACATCTGCGCCCCACAACGTTCTACAGCACATCCTTGTCGTGTATTAGAAACATCTCCTGATGATGTCATCATCATTTCTGATATATCATCATGAGATGTTCTTAATATACAGCAGGTATGTGCTGTGGAAAGTTGTGGGCCGCCCCCTTGTGGGGCGCAAATCTGATCTCAGCTTGAGGGGGCTCAAGGAACAATCTATCTATCAATTGGAGAGCAACGGCATATTGGCATCTTTCATACTTTAATTGAGATCCACAGCAGATGAATCCAAAAAGCTATGGGCATATTGTGACATTTCAGGCTTTTCCAAGGCTTTCCCATCTTTAGAGAATGGACATTTTCATCCTCTCTTGCTTTATACATACATGTTTAAGAGATCTCCTAAAAGCAAAAACTCTGTGCATATTGGAAATATTCCCTCACGTATATGTTAAATTTATGGGGATCCCTCCTAGAATTTAGCTCCTACTTCATATATCCTTTACACTCAAGCTGGAAGAAAGATCCAAGATTTTTTTTTTTTTGTGGAGTATAGAGACAAAAGTACTCACCAGCTTGTTCTTAATTATAAGGATTCATTCACAGTTGTTAATAAAATTTGATGGGTTGGATCTACATTAAATGGCTGCAAGTTTGGGAATCCAAATCCCATCTTATTATATAAATAGATAATCAAATTTCAAATTAATCAGATTGCATTTGGACTCCCTTGAAATCCCTATTTCTAACTACAATATTAGGTAACTAATTTTACAAGAAAAGGTAGTGAAAGGAATGGGAAGATTTGTCTTTTAGGCTGTGTTTGTATAAATTTATCTACCTTCTCTTTCAAACCAAACACAGCCTTACATATAACTATTGGGGTATTCTTTTTTCGGATTTTGAGAGGGGGGAAAAGTTGGTCAATGGGATTTTGGTTCCCATTGACCAAGAATCTCATGTTATTTTTTCAGATTTATGTGGGGAACATGGAAAGTTTATTTTCCTAGGTATTATTTATCCGAGTAAGTGATATCCATCTCCTAGGTTGGTAAATAACTTTCCCACCTAGGGGGAAAGTTGCCAACACTTGAATGGGACAAAAATGCCCCTTTTAATAATAGATTTTTATGGCTAAAATGGTCATTTCCTTATTTACATTAGAAATAAAAGAACATGGGTAAATGCACTTACTCGGATAAGTGTTTCCTAGGGAAAAACTTACCTAGGTAACTGCATTTACCTGAGTAAGTAACTTACCGAAAAGCGAATAAGGCCTATGATTAATTTTAATTACTAGATAGCATGTCTAAATTCCCTTCTATCTCTCCCTCTCCTCACAGGTCAATGAGAGAAATGGAAGAGGGAGAGGGAAGAAGAAAGAAGAATGAGAGTGGGCAAGAGAGGGACAAAGGAGCAAGGGAGAGAGGAGTAAATTGTCTAAAACTCACCATGAGTTTTCAACATTTCTCTTAAACTCACCACAACTTTTCAAAATGTCTAAAACTAACCATGTTAGTAAGTTTTTATTTTCCAAAACTCACCTTCGGTTAGTGCACCATTAATGCTTCTTAACAGAGATGTCCATGTCAGCATACATAACAATTTTTATGACCAAATTACCCTTGAATGGTGAGTTAGAGGAAAAATGGTATTTTTCAGTTTTCAACTTTCTTGTTTTTTTTTTGCATTTTTAGTGTTTTGTTATAATTTCCAATATTTTCATAATTTCTGTTTTTTTACATTTTTCTATTTTATGCAATCTATAAAATTTCCTGTATTTTTTGTTATTTATTTGCAATTTCTGTGTTTTTCTATAATTTTGGGTGTTTTTCTATAATTTTTATTTTCTGATTTTGTTTTTTAATTACTATAGTTTCTATAATTTGAAAATAATTTTTTATTTTGTTTGCAATTTCTATAATATTTTGTAATTTCTATGTTTTTATGTATTTTATATTTAAAAATATTTTTTTGAACTTTTCCTTTTTTCATGTCTAAATATTAAAATGGTAATATATTAACACCCGTTAATTTGTTTAACGTCAAGTTAGTGACATGGTGAGTTTTAAACATTTTGAAAAGTTGTGGTGAGTTTAAGAGAAATACTGAAAATTCATAGTAAATTTTAGACAATTTCCCTAATCTTTTGAATTCCAAACAGCCGTTAAGTCTAAACTCCGTTAATTTCAAGTTGAGGAGATCAAAGTGTGGTGTGGCATAATTCTATCCACAGGATGATTGGATATTAAACTTGCTTAGGCTTTTTAAACAACTACAAAATTATTGATCATGATCAACCAATTGATTGTTCTTCAACGGTTGATAAGTTTCTATTTTACTCATTTATTAACATTTTTTGAAGTCAACTTAATGAAAAGCATAATTTATCATTGATATAAAAATCACAGCCAATTGCGTTGCACTATTAAATTGCTTCAGTGGTTAACCAGTCATTAGCTACAGACAATTACTTAATTGGGTTTGTCAGAGGTGTCCATAAAAAAGATTGGTCCGTTGGAGAGACAGTTGGAAGGTTATTTACTTTATCTCAATCATAAACATAAACATAATTACTTTCGTATCCCTCCCTTCTTCTTTCAAAGTTAAAACAGAAAATGTCCAAAAGCATTAAAGCAAAGCATTTAAGCTCTGGTCAAAAAGAAGCCTCTATTTTCTTTTGCAATGACTAAAGCATTAACGTAATTTTGGTTAAAGTCTTGTCTTTTTGTCTTTGCTTGTCTTTGCTTCTGCTCTGCTCTCTCTGCTGCACGTCTGCGACCTTTGCTCCCTGTTGTGTCAATCAGCAGGGTAACCAGTCTGCTAACCGTTGTGCATTGTGGGTCCTAGTCAGCTTACTGTTAGCCACGTGGCTAGATATGGACCCACGACCAATTAGAGAGAGAGAGAGAGAGAGAGAGGAGCGATCAAAGTGAAAGCCTCAAACAAACAAAGTGGTACCTGTCGACCGACACTGGTAAACCCCGACGCCCGACGTCCAGAAACAAGTAATAAATTTGTAGCGTGGCTTTCACTGTTGGCCTCTTCACTCGTATCGATGGGACTCGTCACCGCCTCCCCAGAAAAAGTGATAAAATAAAAAATATTATTTTTTTCAAAATAATGGAGGAATAATTAGATCTGTGATCACGAAGTGGGCACGTGCAGGGATCTGATGCCACCCCAAAAAAAGGAGGGCCCACCACCACCTGATGGACCCCACATTAAACATTACATCGTTTAATCGGACGGCGGAGGAAAGTCTCCTTTGGCTAGAGGAATAAAAGATCAACGTCACCGACTGTGGTTTGTTCAGGAGACATCCCAGGTGGTGCTGGGTGTATTGTGGGTCCCGATCCGAACAAACACAGAATCATTTGGGCAGGACAGGAGGAATCTCAAATGTGTAGAACTGTAGAAGAATTTGGGTGGAGCGATGGAAATTCCATATTCCTCCATTAATAAAAGAGGGAAAAAGAGGAGAGGAATTTCAGGTCTACAATCACCACGTTAGCGACCGGAAATCAGATAAAGAAGGGCAAAAGCCCATCACCGAACTACTAAAAGGTTCCTCTTTAGTGTCCTGTTTGGATCTACAGCCAACTATTTATAGCGCCCAATAACAGAAAACGAGAAAAAGCAACTTTGACCCACTTTTCCCCTTTTTGTCATGCTTTAGTTATCATTCACGAATGAGAATTTATTCGTGTCTCATTATTAAGTTTTTTTTGGCTCTACCTCCTCATTATTAAATTAATCATCTTAACGAAATCTTGAATGATTTGCCAATAGCCGGATAACCTGATTACTTTATTTCACATGGGCTATAGAGGCTTGGAGAATATATGTTCACATTCCTTAAGGATTGTAACATGCTATTACATCTTTACATGGGGAGAAAAACAACATTGATATAATAAGTTTTTTCTAGGAAATATTTTTCTGGACAAATGTATTTTGTCCAAGTAAATCATTTATCAAAAAGCAAATGAGACCTTAAAGACAGGTTCATATCAACGCAAGGAATGTATTGAAAATTTAAATAGGTTCCTATTTTAGCTAGATGGGGTTTGGACAGATTTGTTTTTTCAATTTTTAGTAAAAAGGTTTACAAACTCACAACAACCACTAAAGCAAACACAAACAAGGAAGGCAGGAAAAACACAAGCTCCTTGAGGCTGTGTTTGGAAAATATGCAAATATGTGTGAATGCAAATATGTAGAGTGTAAAACGGTTTATATAAATTGTAAAATTGAGTTAGTTTTGCATTGACAAATTTACCTTCTTACCAAAACATACTTTTAACTGTAATGGATGCAAACACAAATTCCAATAAAGCATATGATTTTTTTTATCAAAAGCCTTCTTGAATGCAAATTTACTTTTTTTTTATTGATGTACTTTTACATCTTATTATTGATGTAAATATGCATTGGTCTGTCATTTGTTGATGAAAAAATGTAATGCTGCCAAATATAGGCAAAAGTGAACCAGAGTGCAAATTTATCTTGAACCGGGATTTACTTGATCAAGGATGCATTTGGATGCAATGTAAATCAAGAACCAATGTGAACTTTACATCAGTTTGGTTTTGTATGGATTTGGAAAGATGGTGTAATTATTATCAACGTAAAACTACACTCTGGTTTAATTTTGCGTGCGTTTGGATGGAGTGTAGTTTTACGTTGATAATATATATAAAACCTCATCACCTCTAAAGTTTTACATCGATACACTCTTCCACCCATCACTATTTTAAAAAAAGTAGCAGTCACCTTCTGGTTAAGTGTAAAATACATTGATGACGTTTTACACTAATTCCAAACGCAGCCCAAGTGATTCTTTAGACTCTTTATATGCCTTATAAGGCATATATCAAATAAATTCTAATCTAATTCCTTTTTTAGTCCATGTAGGATTTAAGTTACTCTCCAAGTCACATGGAAAAAGAAACAATTTCATGTTGTGTTTTACCCAAAAAAAGTATTCTCGAGGACAAAATATTTTATATTTTGTGGAAATAAAATATTTTTAGGCAAAATAGAGTGCCCAACAAATAAACAAAGTATTTGAGAGGAAAATCATACAAATTGCGTGAAACTTTTAACACTTTTAATTTAAATCACACACAAACACTGGTCACATAAATTTCAAGGTGGATTATAAATGATAATAATATTAGTTATTTCCCAAGCTATGCGGTTTTCCATAGAATAGAGCCCATTAGCACATGCACAATGGTCTATTGTGGACCGCGTTCCAAATTAGCCAAAATTACTCCAAAAAGAATGAGATACATTTAACCATTATTATAAATTTTTAATACTCAACCTAGACCGGAGACGGTTGGACCATGAAAATTGAGAACCAATGGCCTTTTTTGGGTCCTGGTAAAATGACAGTTTTGGTAGGTTGGATGAACTCCCGGTAATTGGTAAAACCATGACCTAGAGAACATTTTGGTTTTTACTTTGGTCCGACTCTTAAAACATGATTCTTACTATTCCATAGATGGGAAATAAACATACGACTTTCCAATCCCTAACTACAATAGTAACAAGGGGCATCCATTTTTTGGATATTGAGAGGGGGAAAGTTGGTTAATGGGATTTTGGTTCCCATTGACCAAAAAACATATGTTTTTTTTTTTGGGATTAGGGAAAAATTATTTTCCAGGGTACCTAAGTGATACTTATCTTCTAGGTGGATAAATAATTTTCCCACTTAGGGGTGTTATTTTTTTTGGATTTTGTGAGGGGGAAAGTAGGTAAATGGGATTTTGGTTCGTATTGATCAAGAATCTCATGTTCTTTTCTTTTTTTTTTCCAGATTAATGTGGGGACCAAGGAAAGTCTATTACTCATATTCTAGGTGGATAAATAAGTTTCCCACCTAGGAGGAAAGTTCCCGACACTTGAATGGGACAAAAATAGCCATTTTAATAATAGATTTTTATGGCTAAAATGATCATTTTCTTTTTTACTTGAAAAATAAAAGAACATGAATAAATACACTTACTTGGGTAAGTGTTTCCCAAAAAACAGTTACCCAGGTAATTATATTTACACGGATAATTAACTTACTGAAAAATGAATGGGGCCTTAGGGGAAGGGCACCATAATTTGAATGGGACAAAAATACTCCTTTTAATAATAAATTTGTACTAAAACGGATTTTGCCTTATTTACCCCAAAAAAAACATGGATAAATAACTTACCCCAGAAATAAAAAGGGGCATTTAGTTGCAACAATGTTACAATTGTACATAAGAAATATTACATCATAAAGGACAAGGAAGATGTTCCACTGCACGTTGTTGTTGGGACATGTTGGAACTTAGATCAGAACTCCCGAAATGTTGTTGGGATCGTAAGAACTCACTTTGACAGCACACATGGGGTCCATGGCCTTATTACACACTTTCATTTGAAAGACCCATAACCCAATCCAAAAAAAAAAAAAAGAAAAAGAAAAAGAAAAAGAAAATTATAAATAACGGTAAACGGATTAATGGATTTTCCAGTTTATAATACCCAATTATGACAGGAAATGAAGTGTACTTTTTTTTTTTCATATCGAACCGTGCATTACCCAAACTTCAGCGCCACCGCAGATTATCAATTTTCATGGGTCATAAGGTATCTTTGTATTTGCACAAAAAAAAAGGTATCTTTGTCCTATAACGTGTCTTCTAGCGGGTTGCAGTGTGGTGATGCACCTTGGCGTTGCATCACGGCCTCACGGGCATTCTTTTCAAGGGTTTTGCATTTATATGCAAGCATTAATAATTGATAAATGATAATTTTACCTTTCACAAGCAAACTGCTGCACAAAATGCGATTAGGCACATTGAGCGTCTCCGCTCTCCGCAGTCCGCAGATTTGTCCAGGAATGAAACAATTAAACGGTTCATAACGTGTCAGAGTACTGCATACCGCATACGATTGGAGATATAAGTTGTAGGGCCTACTTAACAGCCACGCACGTTAGATTACGTACTGCCCCAACGGTCAAATGCCCTTTATAATCTGGCCCGAACTCCCTTTCCTATCGGGACTTTGACCTTTAACCTTTTATTTACCGAGCTAAAGATAGAAAAGAAGATAAGATCCGAACCCGGAAACAACATGGCTGAGCTTGGGCATTTTTTAGAGTGAGGGGCATTTTCGTCATTATGCAAAGTGGGTATCATAAAAGCATGGGCAAAATTATTGTATGCTGCTGAAATGCAGATGTCCCCAATCACAGCCAAGAAAGGACATCATAATGCAAGACCAGAGTGACAACACATCAAGAGGGGCTGAAAAAAAAAGAGAACAGACCATTGGGGCCCAGCCCAGCCCAAATATCTGTCAACCAGGTTGGGTTAAATTTTGATCCTCAAGTCTGAAGTTGAGTTTACGACCGTTTGGACCAAAAGTTGGGCGTTGCTCTCCTCCCCAGACGAGTTCAAATCTGCCGCCCAGTTCCAAAAATATCCTACAGTACATCTCAATCGTGTATTAGGAACATCTCCCTGTGACAAATACAGAAGATGTTTTGAAAAAACGTTGAGATGTGCATCTGGGGTGTTTATGTGAACTCTCTTCCAGACCACTCTCCCCAGTCCCAATAAAAAATAAATTAACAAAAGCTCTTTGTAAGAAGACAATGCACACCGTCTACTCAGTACTACCCTAAAAAATCACCCCTTCACTCCCCCACTCGCCCAGTTGCCCCATCTTTCATTCATTCATTTGCTCTCTCTCACCCTCCTGAGAAGGTTTTCCTTCCTCTCTTTCTTTCTACACCCATCTAGATTTCTGAGTTTCAACCAACTTTGTTCAATCACCATTAATATCTCCTTTCTGGGCTTTCTTGTCCCCCCACTCTTGCTGCAATCATGGCTCTCTTAGTTTTTCTAGCGCTTATCTTGGCCATGACTGGTCACTCTGGTGAGTCCTTGGATTAAACGTTCTTTCTTTTTCTCTTTTTAGCCTATTTTCTTTGAGTTTAAGGTGCAAACGTTCTTTAGTCGGCAACTCGGTATGCTAATGTTATACATTTTTTTTCTTTTTCCTTTTGTCTCTTTTTTTCCCAGTGTAATGTCAGGAACCAGATTTTCTTCAAGCTTGTTCTTCATCTTTTTTTTTTTTCATTATTAGTGTGTGGATGCTAGATCTTTCTCCATGTTTCTGGACATGGATTATTCTTTCCATTTTTTCTCCATTATCATTATTTTTCTTGTTTTCGTTGCTGCTGCTTTCTTACCATGCCTCTGGGTTTTAGCTGTTCTTTGTTTTTTCTTCTGTTCTCAAATTTATTTTTTCTCTGTAGTACTAATTCTTCTAAATTCGGCTAAAACTATCTCTTTCTTTCTGGCGTCAGCTGCAAATTGGTGTATCTGTAGGAGTGATGTGAGTGACTCTGCCCTTCAGAAGACATTAGATTACGCTTGTGGAGCTGGAGCTGACTGCACGCCTATCCTTCAAAATGGGGCTTGCTACCAACCCAACACTGTAAAGGCCCATTGTTCTTATGCTGTGAACAGCTACTTCCAGAGGAAAAATCAAGGACAAGGAACATGTGATTTTTCAGGCACATCCATGGTTACTACAACCGATCCAAGTAAGCCCGCTAGTTTATTTGACAGTTTAAAAAGCAATGAAAAGGAAAAAAAATTACAGTGTATTGACTGTGTTTTTTTTTTCTTTGGTAACTTCAGGCACTGCTAATGGTTGTATTTATCCTCCAAACCCAAGGTATACTACTATCTCAATTTCTTTCTAATTTCTTTTGTTTTTCTTCTTCTATTTTCTCTGTGGGTTGAGAATGCACCTGATGTTGCACTGTTTTCTTACCTGCAATAATTTGTTGTCATTTTCGTGGGACTTTCTTTGATTCCTTTCATATCTTCCTGCAAAATAAAAAGGAATCTGTTTGTGTGGTCCTTTTGATCGGATGTAAAGCACAAACTTTTGTGAGGTTCTGTGTCTTCATCTATCTTTCTGCAAAGTGTGCAACTGTGCATCTTAGTAGTAGAATCTGATGCTTTACTTTTCCTCTGATCTGCCTACAAGAAAATCTCCTGCCATTATTTCTCTAGCTCCTGGATAATATTCTGTCTTGAACATTGCACGGTACCAGACTGCTTTAGCTTGATGGAAATTGGTGTCTCTTGTCTTGCACCATCCATTTTTCCTTCTAATATGCTCCCAAACCTGGCATTTTTAGCTTAGATTTGTGGTGGCGTTGGCATTTCACAAATCGCAATGTTAGATTTGAAGTGGGTAATGTACAAAAACAAAGAACTGCCTTGAAGGGGAGACTAGATCTAGGACTGCATCTTATTAAAATTTTCTACTGGTTTACGGTTGTCACAATGTTGATGTTTCCTTGTCTTTCAGTCTGGTGCTGCGGTCGTTTTGTCTTTCATACAGAAGTTCAACTTGCTTTTTAGGATTTTGATTCTCTTTATGGAGGGAAATATTACACTTACCAGCATCTTCTTTTCACCACCAGCTCTGCAGGAACTATTACAACTCCAACAGGCACAACGCCCTCCTCAACTACAACAACTACAACTCCATCAACAACAACAACGCCTTCATCAACTCTAACACCCACAACTGGAGTAATAGGAGGGATTGGCTCAGGTCTAGGCCCCTCTGGCATCAACACAGACACCAGTGGTGCTGTTGCACTCATCAAGAACTTCTCCCTTCTTTTAGCCGTTTGGTTTTCAGGCTTGCTTTTCTTGTGGGCTTGAGGCAGCAAAGCAAAGGAAGGAAGGTGGCTGAGGTGGTGCTGGACTGGTGGTGGTAGTGGTAATGTGTAATGGTGGATGTGGGTAGGGTTTGGAATTGAGGGAGATGATGAAGGTTGATGTGTGGACAAGATTTTGCCACCATTTGCTGATAGGCAGGCAATGTGGTTTGTAGGGGATGGGGGGGGGGGGGGGGGGGGGAATCATCTATAGTGTACAATTTCCCACTATGTTTTGTTGTTTTTTCCCATTAGTGGAAAACAGGTAAAGCCTGGATGGATGGGTTTTGTATTCCTTTTGAGTGGTTATGTAGCTGCTGGTGAGATAGGGACCTAATTCACTACTCTCTTCCACTGCTTTTTAGATTTTTGTTCTCTCCTCTCCTTTTTGTACATGTCTAGAGACTGAGCAGCAGTATTTTATTTTATTATTAATTTAATGAGGAATTTTGGTACCATTGGGGCGCAGGAGTCAGGACGACAGGGCCCCCCCCCCCCCCCCAGCTCACCGACTCGGCCTCTTCTGGACCTTTCATTTTTTCCGTAGGGTGATTTGGACAAGTAAATGGTCCTTTTTGTCCTTTTGGTCTCTGATTCAAAATCAAAAGTGCCCAAATCAGTCGCCCTTTTTACATGGTGGACAAACACCCCCTAGTGTTTTATGAACGTTACGTATGCCTGACATGGATCTTCATCCACCATAAAAAGGAGGAGCATTATTTACGGTTTGGGAGTGTATATCATATTTGCCGATGTAATTGGACATTATTGATTTTTTACCATAATCACGTGGAATGGCGGTCTTTCCACCTTGACTATTAAAATATTCACCCAATGGAACGTCTAGTTGAATTAGTCACTAATGCGTTGTTTGGTTTGATAGAAATTAATTTTTTATGGACCGGCACGACATGGTCCATGTGCGACCCGTTTTAAGTACGGGCTGTCCCTCCCTCTTTTGGGGAGTTGGCCCAAGCCTGTGCTGTGCCAGGCCTGGTTGGTCCATGGGCCGGGCCTTGGGCCAGGCCAGGCTGTAAATGGGCCAAAGTTATTTATTTAAAGAATTGAAAAAAAACTTAAATTTTTAATTTTTTATAAATTTTGATGTATACAATTATACAATAACTAAATAAAATTAAAAAATGTTTATTTTATTAATATATTATATATATTATATATGATTATATAATTAGAATTTATATAATATATATTATATAAAAATATATATGGGCCTTGCTGACCTGAAACTCCAAACCCAACATAGCCCATTGACCTATGCAATCATACCGTCCAAATTGGGCGGTACTGCCCAATTTACACTTCTAAGTTTAGTTACTGGTTCTTTTCCCTCAACATTTAGACTCGTTGGTTGAGGCAAATATTAGAATTTAGGGTCTGTTTCATTTGTGGGAATAGGGGTCTGAAATCGGAATCAAGAATGTTCCCAATTCTAATTATGACTGTGCAGCAAAGGGGGAATGTTTAGACACAAAATGCTAATCATGAAGGCAAAACCTTCAGCTGTCTACAAAAGCCATACATGTTTGCCTATTTGAAAGGATTGAAGCGGAGTGGCTTGTGGCTTTTCTGGCTTTCTTAAATGGGCCCCACACTATATCCTATAAGCTATGTTTGGTGAAAACCTTTGTGTCCAAATTGACTGTCATTTGGGACATTTGAAGGGATTATTTAGGTTCTGCTCTAAATGGCAAGGAAAATTTCCACCCATGGATATTCGTGATTTTGTGGAAACCTGTTCGGCTTTGTTTTCCGCTCTTGCGCTGGGATGCTGGCCATGCATCCGCCTATCCTTGGCAAAGATCAACAGGATGTCAATTTTAGCGGAATTCCTGTGAGTTGTGGGCCTTGTGGCTCTGCATTGAACATACTCGTTAAGGAAAACTACGTCCTTTGAGAAGGTCAGGTGGATTTCTCTCACAGTTTCGCCCACTTTATAGTTTGGCTTAAGTGTTCAGGTAGGTTGGTTGGGTTGGGGCTCAGTTGGATTTAGATCGACCCAACATCTGTATTTCCTTTTTGCCAAATGTTCCTCCTTATTTGCTAGGCTCAACAGTTTGACGAGGTAGATCCAGTTTTAGCATTATTATCAAGTTGTTTGGGAGTGCTTATTACTTCTCAACGGGCTTTTCAAATAACTGAAACGGTGAAACCTCCCTTTTCTTTTTTCAAGATGGATTAAAGCCTATGATTAAACATGTAACATTCATTCATGGCTTGAAAAAGGTTCAAAAAATTGATACGATATATTCCATATCGGGTATTTGGTATCGTATCTTTTGGGTCCCGATACGCCTGTTTACAAGTTTTTTGAGACCCACTATTTTTTAATGAAAAATATGGATATAAATTACCCAAAAACCAAATTAAAAAAAAAACTATATTTCTGCATGGTTCAAAGTATCGATCGATACTTTGAATGCCCATATATAATAACAATCTCCAAAAGCAACGAATGTAAAATGAGGTGGCTTGAACATCCATCGTTAAAGATCACAAATATCTACTTCCAGGATGTTGCGAAATAAAGCTCATCTTTAGTTCTACTCCGACCCAAAACGAGTATTACATTGAAGCCATTATCCAAACCCATGGAGGCATGAACCACCTTTCTCTGCTCACAGATCTTTACTCGCCTAAACAACCCTGAGCCCTCTTTTAATCGTTGGTAAAGAAGTAAATAGGGAGAAGATAGTAACAGCATCATTACATCGGTTGATGATCAACAATGACGAGGAGAAATCTACAACAGCTTTGTAGCTCTGTAACTCCATTGCATCAAGGTTTCTTTTAGCATAACTAAGTACTTTCTCCCTTTGTGGAACAAGACTCTGAATCCGTCATGTCTTTTCAGATGGCTTAATTATCTGAGTTTTTACATGATAATGAGAGTTTTATTGAATATCTGCAAGTGGTCTTAACTCTTAAATCTAAATCAGATTTTACATTGTAGTTTGAATGTCATTACCACCGTAGGAATTTGCTCTTGGATGTTTCCTCAGACAAAGATTGCAAGATGGAGAGTTGGTTTGTGCTCATGAGCATTTTATAGATGGCAAAAACTCTCACCGTGTGGCCGAAACTCTAGTTTTAACTAAATGGTTTTCTTCTATTTTTCATGAAACTTAGTCTTTCTATTGCATGAGACCTTGTAGTTCATTTATAGGCGTAGGCTCAGGTTTTAGTTCTCTGTTTTGTGTAATTATTTCTGTATTTCTGCATGGGACAAGCTCTAATACTCTTCTTAGTTAACCCTATATTATTGCTTTAGATTGCTACAGTTTAACCGGTTATCTTTGAAAATTTTAAAAATAATTAAGGGTAAAATAGTCTATTAATTGATTCTATAATATACCGGCACATTTTATTGACAAGGAAGGTTTAAGTTCTATTAAAAATAAGAGGGGAGGTATAAGTATTTGTGAGAAACATCGAGGGAGGTTTAAGTCTTTTACCTTTTTTTTTTCATCAACCACCCATTTGGATATTTTTGGATGCTTTTAAATATAGTAAGCAATAAACCCAATAAACACTTTAAAAGAAGCCACTCACAAATATGAGTATGTAAAAACGATATAGTTATCATGATTTTGGGTTTGGGCCTAACCGGCTTGTCTAGTTTGGTAAGTAAATTTGCTTGTGATCTTGTTTGTACTGGATTTTCAGAACCCCATTTTGGTTTTGCTGTTTTTTAATGAAAGTTGATCATATAACAAAAATAAAGAAACCATTAAGGCCATCCTACAAGGCAACATCAAACCATCCATATTTATATTAGAAAGAAAGAGGGAAGGTGAGGGGTCATCTCACCACAAAGCTCACATCTAAATCCTCCTCTCACTTCTCATACATGTGGTTACTGGTTAATTATTTTTAATTTAAGGATAAATTCCTTGAAACTCCCTTGGGTTTTCTAAAAAAGACTTAAATCTCTCCTCAACTTTGACCTGCCCTTAAACTTCCAGAGTTTTGGGGATAAAATGGACTTACAGAGCCCTTTGGTTACTTTTTAAGTGGAAAAAGACAATAAGGTTGTGTTTGGTAGGAAAAGGTAGGAAAAGAAAGGGGAAGACAAGGAAACCTATATAAGGTCTGTTAAGGTTTCCCCACCTTTCCCTACCTTTTCCTTCAAACCAAACATAGCCTAAGTGTCTATTACACCCATGCTAATTCCATCTTTACCCATAAATTGCTAATACGAGTAAATATGTTTGAATATTTTATTTTATCATGGAATAAACAAACACGTTTCAATGGGCCTAAACCCTAACACATGCCTCATGTAGTTAAATTCTTCAAATTTGGCAACCTGACTTACAACTCTAAATTAGAGGTGATCATTGGTTGGGCTGGGCTGGGCTTTGGACATTTGGTACCAGCCTGAGTTTGATTTTAGGCCTATAACTTTTATGTTTAAAAGCCATTTTATATTAAATATATAATATTTTATATTACATTGCCAAATAATGTGTATAAAATATGTTTTACACATTAAATAATATAAAATATTATATTTAAGTATGTTATAATATTTATATGATATGTGCAGGTTGGGCCAGGCCTGATGAAAGCCCAGTTGAAAATGATCATCCCTATCCTGAATCCAAGCCTACCCAAATTTCTATTTAACCTCAGCATTGCATGGGTTTACTTACTAAGTATAGCATTTAGCAACTTTGGTCAATCTTTTCAAACTTATTACATGTGCAATGAGGTACTCTGTCTGCAATTAAACCCACTAGAACAAGTTCTGGGCATGAAATGGTTGCAAATTTCACGCCAAACCTTCAAAGAGTCCAGCACTGTAAAGTAGCTGCCACTTCCACTTAAGTACATCAAAACGCAGTGCCCCCCTGAAACAAGCACTAGTATTACTAAGCCAGAAACTAGCACGAGAAATGACAATGATTTCAAAATACAACTTACATACGGTAATAAATCAAGAATTGGACACCTCTAGAACTTTATCAATGGCCAGTTCGAATAAAATCTACAATCAACTTGGAAACAGTTTCCGGCCTGTCCACATGAGGAAGATGACCACAATCTGGTATTTGACGGATAATAGCATTTGGCAGTTCACAATGTAGTCTCTGCATTATATAGATTAGATGACATCCTTTTATGCTATTTAGTCTGATTTGTTGATTGATTGATATTCAAAAGAAACATGAATCAACTGGCTTTTTCTAAAAATGTTTTGTAACATTTTCATGAGAAAATGGAACCCATATTTGTGAATTGAATGAGCATGCAGTCTGACATTTTATCTGCAACATTTCCTATAATTTAAACTCAAGAAATGAACTCACCACTGCAAGCTTTCTGCTGAAAATCTTGTCATCCTCACCCCAGATGATGAGTGCCTTCTGTTTTACCTGTAGGAAAGCAGTACAAATTCAACCAAAACAAACATTGAAAAAATAGTCAACTTTACTTCATAACCATCTTCACCAACATAGTTCAGCTCCAAGGAATCATGACATAAGAATGCAATTTCCCCTTTGAGCTACATATGGCTAACACCCAGAAAACCCACTAACAAGCTCTTATGGCCCAAAAACCACCTGGTTATTTTCGCTGGATAATTTACTGTTTGTTTTTTTGAACTCCAAAGAGTTTGAAGCTAAGTATGATTCAATGAGGACCTTTTCCGGTCCAGGAGCATTTTTAGGAGGGAAAGATCAAATGGCTGATTAGTGAATTGCACATGGACCAGGTTTGGCTGGGGTGCCTGGACCTAAGAGACCAAGGTTGTGTTTGGTACAATTGTCATTTCTACCTACTAAGTTTGAGGTTGGTCAATACAAATCTGTGAGAAGTTTTTTTTACTACCAGAAACTTTTTCAGTACAAATTGCTATTTCTACCTGAAATGTCAAATTTGGCATTCATCTATAAACACCAAAGATCAATCCCATGCATGCATTTTTCTAGATGAAGTGACTATCTTATTTGATGTGACAATACACATTTGTCAAAAATTTGTATTGATCAACCCCAAAAATTCAGGTAGAAACGGCAATGTTATCAAACACCACCTAAGTCCACTTCCATCCTTGCTTGTCTTGAGCCATCAGCTGTCTTCCCTGCATGTGTTAAGGTATGATACCTTTCTTTGGTAATGTGAAGAACCTGCCAGCCCTATGGGACAGACGCTCAAGTAGGAAAGAATGCTTATTCCCATCTAGGAGTATTCCTCTGTTCCAATAACATTGTAGAACAATTTTACAATCTAACTATGCCTCTGGATTAACTTCTGTTTTGTGTTTACCTGTTTGATATGGGAACTAACATTATAGCCCCCACTAAGCATAAAATCAACAGTAGCATCTTCCCACCAAGGCAACAGGCAATGTAAGCGGCCAACCTAGTGGAATGAGAGAAAAAATACCATTAGATTCAACTTATATTTGTAATATCAAAGTAGAGAAATAATTACCCAGTAAGAAATATACTCACACTAGTCCAGTCTAAGATGGTGCCATATGAAATTCTTTTGTAGGCCAGAAGGTTTGCATACAGCCGCAATGGAATGCTCTTCAGTAAAGCTACCTAGTTCAACACAGTGCTACAAACTTTAGGTTTTGAGAGCATTCAATGACATTAAATAACAAAAAGGAAGGAACACTGTAAAATAAGTTAAACAAATAAAGAATTGCCTCATTGGGAGCTTTAGAAGGTTTTGTAGCCCCCACATGGTGCGCGTGTAAGAAATCTCCATAACAAAGAAACCAACCCAAAATCCCAACATTTCTACTTCATTCATTATTGAATTGTGTAAACTGATATGCTAACTTCTTTTATCCCATTCACAACAGCAAGCCATATTCTCTATGTTGTTCATAGTTTTTCTTCACCACTATAATAAACCATATCTTATGTGACAACTATATGATTGGATGGCACTTTAGGGAAGATTTCCTAAGGAGATCCAACAAATGGTGGATGCCAACATTCTTCATGCATTCCACTGGTAAACTCTGTTCCAATGCATGTATGGAGGGAGAATAAAAGAAAAAAACTTGCAAAAATCAACTATTTTGGGAAAATAATAACAGTCAAATGGTAACTAAGCAAAACTATAAATCATGTAAATTTGTTCTCACCCATTACAACAAATGGAGTCATAAAAAATTTGCCCATGGCTGGCTATTGTGCATAAGCTAAATGACAATTAAATCGCCTTCTATATGACTTTGTTGAGAATCTTGTGGAACAAATAAAATCCTTTTTTTCAAGAGAAAAAGAGTTGTTAGTCTGAGTTCTTAAATTGATGGTTTACCAAAAAAAACTTAATTTAATAATTAAAATGGAAGGTGCGTTGAGGAACTGTAAAGACCTTAGGATGATGATTCTGAAAGGTGGAAAATGGTCCCTAGAGAACTAATCGTTGCTGAAGAAAAGAATGCAAAGGAAAAATCTTAACTTTGGTGATTACCAAAAAAATCTCCAAGAAAAGGAAACCTCATTGGTTGTCCTACAAAAGGTGGACAATGTAGATCAAAGGCTCAGGAAGAACAAAAAGATTAATCCCTCTAAGCTGGTGCTTATATTCTTGCTTTTGGCTATCCAGTTTGTGGACCACTTTCATTGCTGTTTCTTTGCAAAAAATTAAGAGCTTTGAGACCAGCAAGTTTTTATTACTATTATCATAATCATAAAACCTACATACATATATACATAAAATTAATAAGTGAGGAAAATAATAAAAAACGTTAAAATCTAAAAACTGAAGTAGCAACCTAATAGTTGCATCTCTTATTGAAAACAGAACTGACCCCAGCATAGGCTGTTGCTCTTGGTAATTTTGCAAGCCTTCCTGTGCCTTCTGTATAGACACCTGCACCAATCAATACCACCTTTTCAACCTGCACAGTACAAA